>NC_135477.1:17336412-20154537 GCF_052094955.1 Ictidomys tridecemlineatus
AGGGAGTGAGGGAGAGAGGGAGAGGGAGAGAGGGAGTGAGTGAGAGAGGGAGAGAAGGAGAGAGGGAGTGAGGGAGAGAGGGAGAGAGGGAGTGAGGGAGAGGGGGAGAGAGGGAGTGAGGGAGAGAGGGAGTGAGGGAGAGAGGGTGTGAGGGGATGAGGGAGAGAGGGAGTGAGGGAGAGGGAGAGAGGGAGTGAGGGAGTGAGGGAGAGAGGGAGAGAGGGTGTGAGGGGATGAGGGAGAGAGGAAGAGAGGGAGTGAGGGAGTGAGTGAGAGAGGGAGTGAGTGAGAGAGGGAGTGATTGAGAGAGGGAGAGAAGGAGAGAGGAAGTGAGGGAGAGAGGGAATGAGGGAGAGAGTGAGTGAGGGAGAGGGAGGAAAGGGAGTGAGGGAGTGAGGGAGAGAGGAAGAGAGGGAGTGAGTGAGAGAGGGAGTGAGTGAGAGAGGGAGAGAGGAAGAGAGGGAGTGAGGGAGTGAGAGAGGGAGTGAGTGAGAGAGGGAGTGATTGAGAGAGGGAGAGAAGGAGAGAGGGAGTGAGGGAGAGAGGGAATGAGGGAGAGAGGGAGTGAGGGAGAGAGGGAGAGGGAGAGAGGGAGTGAGGGTGAGGGGAGAGAGGGAGTGAGGGAGAGAGGGTGTGAGAGAGAGTGGGAGAGAGGGAATGAGAGAGGGAGAGTGGGGGAGAGGAAGTGAGTGAGAGAGAGGGAGTGAGAGGAGGGAGTGAGTGAGAGAGGGAGAGAGGGAGAGGGAGAGAGGGAGTGAGGGAGAGAGGGAGTGAGTGAGAGAGGGAGAGAGGGAGTGAGGGAGAGTGGGAGAGAGGGAATGAGAGAGAGGAAGGAAGAAAGGGAGGGAGGAAGGGAGGGAAGGAGGGAGGGAGGAAGGAGGGAGGGAGGGAGGAAGGAAGACCTCAGAGAGGGCACAGCTGTCACCATGGTGGCTCAGGGTAGATTCTCTATTTGAAGAGAGGCTATATAATTTCTGCTGGTGTGAAATGAACAGAGCCAGGCACTCGGGATTTGGGGCATCATGAGGTATCAGAATGGGGGAAGCCTCAGGGTCTCCTGTGTTTCAGCCATGCCAAGACACAAGCCAGCCATCTCAGCAAATGCCCATGGGCGCAGCAGGGTCTGTTCCTGGATCAGTGGTGGATATGCGGGTGTCCAGGCAGCACAGGTTGGCAGAGTTGTCCAGAATGCCCACAGAAGGAGCAGACTTGCCAGAGCAGAAGTCACTGGAGCTTATAGGAACTCAGAGATGGCTCATCCACTCTTTTCACAGATAAGAACATTGAGACTGAGAAAGGGAATGTGACTTTCTAGGAGACACAGCCAGCAAATGACAAGGGTGAGTCCAAATGACAGAAATCCCAACCCATAATTCAAAATTTGTGCCAAAATACCATGAACCTGCAACAAGAGGCTGGAGGTCAGAGTTGTCTTAATCACAAGAAGCAGTTTATTCAACAGTCTAAGAACACTAGTTGCGCATAAACCAGGGTGTTGAATGCACCAGTGTAACTATTGGCTAATCCCCTCCGCTTGGTGATGTATATGTGTCTCAGTTTACCCATCTAACGAGAAAGAGGACAGTACCAACCTCACAAGGGGTATTGCTAGCATTATAGAGATGATATATACAAGGAACTTCTATCACTAGAAGAGGGACCAGCATTTTCAAAGTGCTGGCCCCTCTACATTTAATCTCGGGATATTGAGTGTTGATGTAGCTTGCCCAGAGACCCAACAGGAACTGAGATTTGAATTGGGACTGTGCAGATCTAAAGCCACAGGTCAGTCTGCTTTTTCATTCTCTGTCATCTCTCTGTGCTATGAATACCTTCAAGGGAGCCATACACAAACAGACCCTTTGCAAATATTTGTTCATTTGAATGCATCTAGATCCTCACCTGATGCACATATTTGGAAATGAAACACAAGAATCAGCTTCCAGCCTTCTCTGGACATTGGTTCAATGTACACACTGCAGGCTGCTGGGAGACCACATGCTGTTGACAGGCATCACAGAAGAGAAGCAGGGGATGGTACCCAATAGTGCAGACCCTTGTCTTGACTGGATGGCATGGTGGCCATGATTTCACTTCTCTGAGTTCAGCTCTAATATACAAGTATCAATAGCTGCCTTGTCTGTCTTTCAGAGCTGGCACTAAGGAGCAAGTGAAATCCCTTATATGAAAGTGTCAGGCACTGCAGGTAAGCTTTCCTCATCAGCAGTATCACAATCACAGTGACAGGTAGAGAAGTCCCAAGAGAACTCCAAAGCAATTCTGCTTCAGGGGAAAACACTGCATTTAAAGAGACATGAGACAAGAAGAATCCAGGGCTACAGAATGATTTATCTTCTCCAAAGGAAATCTATCAGGCCACTCCACTGATTCCCAATCTTAAGGTCACTGTGTGGGGGAGGGAAAGTGGTTAAAATTCAGGGTCCACCCAAATTTATCTTGTAGCAAGATTTAAGGGAGATTTGAAAATGCAATTTAACAGTATTTAAACTTTATTCTCCACCTGCCACCACCAAATTGACCCAGTTTTCATGATGTTTGTAGCTTAGCAGCAGAGGGAAGGGAGATGCCCCACTAAATAAACACAGAAAACCTGTCAAAGGATCTGTAAAATCTAGGAACACCCCATCAGAAGCCCATTCAAATGCTCTGAATTGGATTTGTACAGTTCAAGAGGTGGAAAAGATCAGTAAATGATTTACACCACACGAACGCACAACCTGCAAGTCTGCCCTTTCAAGTCAACTGAGAAAGTCCCCCTAGACATGTCCACTTCATCTGGACAGCTGCTCCCAGCCAGAGGGATGGGTGGGAGGCTGGGGCCAGGCCATCATCAAGATCCTAGTGCACCCACAGTGTCCCTGAGCTGGCTAGGCTACCAGCTTTGGGAATCAAGCTGCAAAGATTCTTGGTGGCCCCCTCTCTTGGGAAGTTTCTCTAGCAGAGCTACCCAGCAATGTCCTCTCAGAGGTTAAGCCAATAAGCCACACACTTTCCTGATCATTCCTTTTCCAAGCCACACTTATAATCTGAGCAAGAAAACTGATATCTTTTCACCCCTCTGTTTTCATGTGGAACTCTTATTAGAATTAAAGAAGCTGCAATTACAGTACCTTGTTTGGGAATACTGCAATTAGTCACCAATTCAGTGAACCATCAAATGTAATCCAAATATAAACACTCGGACAGCAGGTGCCAATCCCCTGGTGAGCTCTAGAGCTAGTGAGCCCTGCCTGTGACACTGTCACCTGGTGAGGCCCAGACTGGCCTCAACTCATGAAGATGAGCCAAAAGCAGACCGCTTTCCCAAATATTTGTCCACATTGAGAGCTGGACTTGTAGACAGTGGCTTTTATCTTATCACCACCTAGAGAAACTCAGAGTGGTGATAAGAGTGGACTCCGAGTGGCAAGAGAAGATAGAAAATGTGCATTGAGAGGAGAGGACATCGTCTTCCTCAGCTGGAATGACAGACTGGAAAAACCTCCTCAATTTTGGCAAAATGAATCGTTTCCAATGGCGAATGGCCCTGACCGCCATATTGGTTATAATCACAGACTCTGAAGCCAGACTCACTGACTACTTCACCACTGACAAGTGATCTCCGATAAGTTACTTAACCTGTCTGGGCCTCAATTTTCCTGTCTGACAAATGGAGATAATAGCAGAATCTGCTTCATAGGACTATTGTGAAGATTAAATACATAAATGCATGTAAAGAACTTGAATACTGTCTGACACAAGCTTTTTGTTATTATCACACAGCTATTTAAAGAGCACATTGTTCCCAACCTGGGAAAGTCTTAGAAGAGAGGTTTTTTCCTGACTATTCTATTTTATTTTGCCCTCATTTCTAAGCCACCCTTTAGGATATTGGATAAAATACAGAATACTCAGATAAATTTGAATTTCAGATACATAATGAATCATTTTTAGTACAAATATGTCCCAAATTTATCTGAGTGTCTTGGGTTTTTCTATACTAAACCTGGCAACCCTACAATCCCATTACCTGTTTCTAATTCTAGTTAGTGAAAAATGCAATTGCTATATCAATGGGCTATATCCCCAGTCCTCATTTTTAATTTTCTTAACATAATGTCTTCCTCATTAGAATGTAAGACTGTGAAAGCAGTGATCTTATCCATCCCATTTCTTTCTATATTCCCAGGGCCTGGCAGAGGACCCAACCCCTGGTAGGGGCTTAACTCAAAACTCTTGCTGTCATTATCTGGATAAAGAAAGGAGAAGCCATTGACAGCCTTGTCCAACTTCTTCATCTTATGGTCTTTCTCAAATGTTCCTTTTTAAAAATCTTTCCAAGGTCTGAGCAGGTCTGAGCACTTCATGTTTGCAGTTTGGAGACACTGACCTTTCTCAGTGCTCAGACTTGGCCCCAGAGTGGGAGCACCAGCATGGGACTAGGGAATGCACAAGAGTTTTCCTTTGAACTGTGAACCATCAATTCTCTGCATTCCAATTCTGCCATAAACCTGGGCTCCACAGACTACAAGAAATGGACTTGCTTTGTGGCAATGGCATTGCATTCATCATTAAGGAGCTGAATGAAGGGTAGACCATTAAGCTGAGCATGATGTTTTATTAGTGTGGTTTTCCTGAGGTCTGTGACTCCACATAACACAATGAATAAAAATGACCTAAATTTCTCTTCATGAGACATTTTCAGGCTGCACTTGCTCAGCTGCCCAAGCCTGGGACGGGTTTGGTAAACAGCATCAGACTTCACGTCTTCTCTCCTCATGTAATGATACAGGCATGGCTTTCATTTCATTTTATTTAATTTTTTTTTTTTTAGCAATTGGTAATGATTCCAATTTCTTGTCAAATGAAAATCATTCAATTCGTCACGATTTTTAGCTTAAAACAATGTTGGCTTTAAGAAATTGTGAACCAGAATGTTTGCCCTATGTATGAAATTGGCAACATTGGCCACAGTGTTAAAAATAAAAATAAAAAATGGTGTTCCTGAGTGTGGCTGTAATTGCTCACGGCCTCTTCTGATTTGCAGTGTCATATTTGCTATGTCAGATGTGCTGCATTTAAACAAGAAACAACTCTCTGTGCTTTGCAGTTGAGTTTTAAATTGAATGGGTAGTTATCCGAGTGGCACTGTCACCTGAAAACTCTGGTTTGTGAGTGACTGATGGGCAGTGGAAGAAAGCCATTCCATCTCGCCTCCTGGATTTGGCAACATAAGGGCTTAATTATCTACATAAAAGTTAACTACTTTGCCCTCAGGCTTCTATAACTAATTTATAGAAGAAATGGAAAAAAAGACAGTAAAATCAATAGACTTGCCCAATTGCATCTGGATGGTTATCACTGGTCTTTTCAAAAGGGGCAGCTGATGCGAACTGTGTCCTGAGCCACTTTCTCTCGATGTCACAGGGGGGAACTGCACAATTTACAGGAGGCCATATTTTAAGGCTGTGAATATTATGTCTCACAGGTCCCAACAATTCTCTTCTAAATACCTGGGGGCTTTTTCCCCCTTTAAGAGTCACGACCTCATTAGGGGAAAGAAACAGAACTATACACACATACATGTAACCCACAGGATTGCAAATA
Source organism: Ictidomys tridecemlineatus (assembly GCF_052094955.1). Classification (NCBI taxonomy): domain Eukaryota; kingdom Metazoa; phylum Chordata; class Mammalia; order Rodentia; family Sciuridae; genus Ictidomys; species Ictidomys tridecemlineatus. Next base: position 17,342,020 of record NC_135477.1, read on the forward strand.
TTAGTGAGACATTCTTGAAATTGTAAATTATGTTGAGAGGATTATGATGAAAGGAAAAAAGCATTCGCTGAAATGAAAGAGTTTGCGGATATATGGAAAGTGTTAAAGCTAATATATCAAGCGAGAGGAAACTTACCAAATGATGTGTGCATGATTGCAACTCTATCAGTGTATCTATGTAGATGGATACCCGCAGGAAGAGAAGAATGAAAATAAGAATTGTGGAGAGCTGGTTGGATTAAAAGTTATCAATAACTATTTCTAACATTGTTTTGAAAAGCAAAAATATTTTTTTAAATAATGGCTGGAAACAAAGCAAAGGTGGAAATATAGGATCAGTTTAAATCTTTGAATATAGAATCTGCTCTGATCATCTTGAGCTCCTTAAAAAGTTAATGTCTTGCTTGTAGATTCCCTAAGAACTTCCCTAGAAGGAGGAAGCTGAAATTATTCAGAAAGCAACTTTCAAAAAGGAAACAGGATGTCACCATGCTTTAGGAAAAGGAACCTCAGATATTAACCATGATAAGCTGATGAAAAGTTCAGGCCAGGGCCAAGGTTCAGCCCTATTCAGAGCTCAGCCAGCACCAGGTGCTGACTGCACAACTGTGCTCTGCGGTCCTGCCTGGGAAGGAGGGACCAAGTCTCTTTCCGTGGTTGGGAGTTGTGCACTTTCTTCACTGTTCATAGCCTTCACTCTGCTCATCCTGGACCCACAGCTCAGTTACTGTGCTCAGCCCCCTCTGTTCCTGGGCAGCTTTCCCTCTTTGGCTTTGATAATGCACTGTCCTCACTGTCTGGGCCCCTGGCAGAGGGACAGTGACTTCACTGGGGTCTGCTACACCTTGCTCTTGGGGAGTCCTAACTCCAGTCCTGCATCTCCCAGAGTAGCCCTGATCCGAGGGGCTGTGCTTTGAGCACAGCAGGCTAGATGTCACCACTGACACCTGGTTCTAAGCCAAGGCCCAGAACTGCCAGGGTTTAGATGACCTGGGGCAGGTCCCCGTTTGCCCTTCTGCCCAGCTTTTCTCACACTCCCAGGCTTTGTGCTCCTCGGGTTTGGAAGCCCCATGCAACTCTCTACCTGGAGTCAGCAGAAAGTGGAAGTTCAGTTTCACTGAAAGCATTTTATTGTCATGAAAACAAGAGGAGGTGACACTTATCTATTACTTAACTGCACTGTGACTTGAATAAGAGCAGAAAAGTTATTTAACCTCTAAACTTGGTTAAATGTAGGGAAGTCACATACCAACCTCCCTGGGATAGGAAGAAAAGAATAATGCAAGAGTCCACATAAAATATGCAGGACAAGCGGGCACCGAGGGGGCATTGGCTGTGGTGAGCTAGAAGCATTCGGACTAATTTTCTTGTTTGTGAAACAGGAATTCCAGCACCTGTCTTCACCACCACACCCGGCCATGCAAGGTCATATTGTCACAGTGTCCTGAGCCCTGCTGCCATGGCATAGGTATCCCATCTGCAGTCATGGGGCTCTTGGCACCAAAAAGCTCATGTCTGCCTCCTCATACCTGTGCAGGGACCATTGTCCCTGCCTCAGAGATGAGGGGACTGGGACAGAGTATTTGAGTCACTTGCCCAAGACCACCAAGAAGATCATTGCTGGCAGGACTTGGTTTAAAACTAGGTTTGCCCACTCTGAAGTCCATGTTCTTAACCCTATTTTGTAGCACCTTTTTCAACCAGTCAAAAAATATCAGTTCTGCTATACATTACATGAGAAAAATGGGTCAGTTATAATACGTGCCAGTGAATTCAGAATTTTTAATGTGGGAGCTTTTTGTTTGTTTTGTCTTCTTTGAGTCATTTTTTATTTTACCTCTTTACCTTTTAATGCAGCATTTATGTATTGTATGTGGCTGAGCAGGGATAAGGACAGCGTGGAGGTCACTCCAGATCACAGAGGGCCCTGGTTGTTTAGACATTCTATGGCTGATGATTACTTCGATCTTTAAACAAGATTCCAGGGGCCAGGAGGGTGTGCCCATATACCTCATGAGAGGAAGCGTTTTTTATGAAAGAACCCCCTCAAACCCATCTGACCCTGCTGGGTCAGAGATCACTTCTGACCTTAAGCTCTTCTTCCCCTTTTTTCTTCACTCTGGGTTGTTGAGTGAGTTGTAATCACTCTCAGCTGCATTCAGAGCCTGTTAGCCATTTTGGATATTCAGGGTTAAACACCCTATTAAGGCAATCTTTGTTTTATAAAACAGGAGCAAGGGAAAATAAAATATGCTTTCATTAACAAGAGAAAACAATAGTAATTTCATCTACATGTTATGGTTGGGTCCTAGATTCAATGAACTCTGAATGAGATGGAAAATATAATAAGCATGATTCTGAAAATTGAATAATCAGTATTACCCATAGTTCCAATTGTAATTGATGGAAAAACAGAAATAAAATAAAAGGATTGTTTGCTGTTAAACATTTCTGAGACTGTCACCTTAAAAATGGGTTTATTTCTCCAAATAATTGCCAATTGAAATGCAGAATAAGAAACATGATTTCCAAATTCAAAATATCGAATTTAAAGTCGATTTTGAAAAAAAAGACAAATCCAGATACTTTTAAATTTATAGGATTAATCTTCTGTCTTTCCTCCAATAACAAGTAAATTGAATCTGCAAAATTATGTTCAGTATATGATTTACAGCTGTGTAATTATTGTTTAAAGATACATGTCTTCAATTTCTTCTGTTTTCTTTTGAAACTCAAATCCATTTCAAATCTTTTGTTAATAAGCAATTTAGTTCTCAGTGAATGCTTTCTTAGTGTTGGTAATTAAGTGTTATATTTTCACAAAGGAAATAATGAAATACAATCTCATCCAGAAAGAACATTCTAAAACATTCCACTGAGTGCAAAACATGACCCCACACTGTTAGCATTTCTTTTGGTAAAGCCAACAACAATTCTTTGGGCTCTTTTACAAAGATCAGAAAAGAAAGACTGGATCCTCTGAAGGTCTGTCCTTTCCAGGTGTGATAGTTGAGCGAATACTGAAGCAACTCAGTAGCAATGTAAAAGGAACATACAGCACTCCAAGTTCATTACATGATACTTGACATGAGCTCTTGCCAATATGATACAGATTTTCTTCTTAGGCAATAAACACCTTCAGGATTTCTGCACACTTGATGCAATTATAGAAGTGATTGCTTTTTTTTTAAGGTAGAAAGTCGACAATCAAATTAGTTAATTGACCAATATACATGCATGGGTCTCCTCCTGATCATTGGGCAGACACTTTGTCGAAAGATGCAGGAAATAAAAATCTGATCAAGATGGAGCCCACCCCCATGAATGTTCAGTCAGGTCAAGGAAACAAGATGAGTAAGGTTTTAATAAGCAAAAGAGAGCAAATAAGAGATTCCAGTGGTGTGTAATGGGGTAGTAGAGCGTCTAAAGGCTTGGACAAAGGAAAGAGAAAGCATATTGGAGAGAGGGATAGTATTATATCTAATTTCCTTAGAGAAATGACAGGCAGAAGAGGCACTGGTCCTAGACTCCCCCTGAGAGACCAGAGCAGAAGCAACACAAATGACTGTCATCTATCATGGTTGGACTGTGCATGCATATGTGTACCCCAGGTCATTTTTCCAGTTCCCTGTTTGTCTGTGCCTTACTGTTTATCACCTTCCATTCTGAGCCATTGCATGGCCCATTTGCAGGGAAAGGATGGGAATCCACACAGCCTGTCTGTGGAGAGGTATGCCATAGGAGGTCAGCATAATTCCATGGTCTAATGAAAGACATCTAAACAGAGGAGACCCACTGAAAGAGAAGAAAGTAATTTCCATGAAGTGTCTCTCCATGTCTGATTCAAGGGTATATACATAATGCAGAAACCTTTGAGCTGGGAACATTCATTTAATTGCATTCCATAATGTTCCTGCCAAGTCACCAGGCCCATACATTCCCCAGCTCCTGCTTTTTCAAAATTGAAATCATTCCCTTTGCAGAAACCAACCATCCATCTCCATGAGGTCCCATCCGGTTGGTCAGAACTTCTTGCTGGGCAGTTATTTGATGGTAAATTATATTAAGAAATTAAACATAAACCCCATTGGTAATGTTGACAGTATTCTCCACACACATGAAATATTTAAAGCAAATCAGGAGTTAGGGAACTGAATTTGCACCCAAAGAACTTGTATAAGATGGATGTTCTCTGAATGCAAATGCAAGGTTTCTTTTCGAAAGACCCTCACAAATACCTAAGAGCTGACCTTTGCTTTGCTTTTTGTGACAGGGAAACACTTATTTAGTAATTTCCTGCCTCAGTTGGTCCTACCCACAATCCTCTGTGATATCCAAAGGTATTTCAGAAGTCCAGGGATATTCTGAATATAGAAGCAAAAGGGTGGAACCAGCCCAAATGGTGGAACCAGCCCAAATGGTTAGCACCATCTGGTAAGGAGTCAAACATATGAATGGACAGAAGAACCCTTATTCTTCCATGGATGAGCGGACATGGTCAAATTTACAAGGTGGTTTCTCCTAAGCCGTGGTATAAATAGCTTCAGGAATATGTCAAATTGGGGACAGTTGAAGCTGCTGCTTGAGGCACATCTCACTTCTATCTTGAAGTCCACTGGGCCATTCCTTACAGGTAAACAGTGCCTCCCTATCCTGGCTGCTCATTAATGTGAACTTTTGAAACGTTCTAAACCTGATCAGAGCAGACCAATTAGATCAATCTTTGGTGATGGGAGAATCCAGTCATCTAAACATTTTTTAAGTGCTTACAGTCAAAAGTCTGGTCAGAATTTAGAAACAGAAGTGGGGGAATTGAATTAAAATAATTTTAGCCAGTTATCAATGAATGTGGGAAGCAGCAACCACCAGGGAGCGGAGGAGACACAAAGAGAGGGGGTTAGAGCTGTTGATGCTTAGGAGCTGGGAGGAGGCCCCTGCTGTCCTGTAGGGGTGTGCCACCAGCTGCTATGAGTGTCAGGACTCAAAGGAGGGACCCACAGAGATGGAGGAGGCTGACTTCTGAGGAGGAGGTGCCGGCTGGCCACTGCTTATGTCTCAGATACAACTGATCCCGGGTTGTGGCAAAACTACAAACCAGAACCAGCTGCTGCTGCAGGAACCACAGGGTGAAGAGCCACTGCCAGGGTGACGGTGGCAGGAGCAGAAAGAAAATAGAATGGAAAAAATTCCACCCATTCAGGCTCTTCTAGCGTACCCTATTGGCAGAGATGATGAAGGAGAAGTGCTGTTGGCAGAATCCCAGCCCCAGCATTTCAAAATGAAACAGAGGAGGGTAGATTTAAAGTAAGAAACTGGACTCCACTAAACAGCACTGGTCACCAGGTGGTCCTACTGGAGTGGCAGGCCTGAGAACTCTCGGCTGTGGGAAGTCCTGGACAACCTAGGACTCTGCTCAGCCTTCCTCCTCTCTTTTGTGTTGCCCCCGACTCTAATCAGCTCCACTCTCCCACTGCTGGTCTGCTCCCCTGGTCCCTGCATATGCTTTCTGAGTTCCCCACCTCTGAAGAACTCCAGCCCTCCTTAGCCCTGCAGGATCGTACCCTAGGCAATCAGAGGAGAGAGGCTGAACTTTGACTTCCAGAGTTGTTGGAACTCATGATCCCAGGTGTCACATTTCCCTGGAGTCACCCAGCTCTGGGGGTCAACAAACGCTTGTGTTGATGATCTGCTCAAACAGTGGTCTTCAGCTATTGGCTTTGGCGAGCACCCACATAGGAAAATTCTGTAATCCAGTGAGGTGTGACTGAATAAAAACATCAGCCTGTGTTGTTTCCTCTAGAGAGCCTGATTGGGTTATTTTATTAGCTGTAGAGTTCACCACTTAAAAAACACTCCATCAGTTACATCAAAAGAGAAATAAGATAGTCCTTTGTGTCCTAAGGATCTCCCACATCTAATGAGACGCTGTAAGTCCTCATTCCGTTCATCAGAATGATGGTCAGCAGTCTCCAGTAGCTCATTTGATAAATACTGTTGATACTTAGGATGCGGGTAGGGTTCTAGGCATTAGACATCTCCAATGTCTAGAATATAGGAAAAGAGCTACCCTCGAGACCGACACTTTTAACTTGGGGAATAATGAACTTTTTTTTAACCACAGTAATGAACAAATAAACATATTCAATACCAGATGCTGCATTAGTTATCCATTAATGTATAACAATTTCTTCAAAACTTAGCACCTTAAAACATAAAAGACTTGTGGTCTCAAGGTTGGTGAGGGTTGGGAGTCTGGGAGCAGTGGGTTGGGAGGCTCCAGCTCAGCCTCTCTCACGAGGTTGGAGTCAAGGGCCAGGTAGCTCTGAAGTCTCACCTGAAGGTCTGTATAGGGTTGGAGGGTCTGGTTCCAAGTGAACTCATGTGACATTATCTCAAAGCTTTGTCCCTCACCTATGGTTCTTCCCAGAGACCTGTTCACAACGCAGCAGAGTGAATGATGTAAGAGCGATCAAGATGGAGGCTCATCACTCAATTTTGGAAGCGGCATACCTTGCTTCGGAGGTATTCTATTATTGGTTGTGACAGTGATCAGATGTGGGGGGAGAATATCAGGTCATGAATGCCAGGTTGCAAGGATTGCGGGCCCTCTTGGCCAGAGCCATGTAGGGAGGAGGAGAACAGGGAAAAGGAATAGGGAGGATTGGGGTTGGGGATGAATATTGCTCTTGATGAAGATGGCCACAGAGGACTTCACTGACACAAAGCAGACACCTAAAGGAAGGGAGAGAGTAGCTTTGTGGCCTACATTCTAAAGGACTCCAGGCCACCTCTTCCCAGAGGTCCCTCAGTACCTGCTGTGCTTCCCCAGGGCACCTACCCTTACTGGCTGGAGGCTCTCTCTGCTGTCCTCCTCCTCCCTCTTTCACTACAGGCTGAGCTCTTCAGTGCTGCAGAAGACATTCTGTTCATCTTTGAATCTGCATTGAAGGGTTAGTAATTGTTAGATGAATGAATGAAGTGATTCATTAGTATTCTCTGCAGTCTTTTAAAAGAATTTAGCTTGAATTGCTGTTTAACATTACTTAAAAAAATAAGCTTCAATTGTCTTTTGGGGGTTTATACACTCTTGAACATAAAGATCTACTTTTGTGCGATGTCAATTGCTTACAACACTGGTGGTTTATGAAGCACCATATGGAACAAAAATATGTGGTAACTTATTGAATGGGAACATTTTGTGAGAAAAAATATTTTTGTTCCCATGCAACAATGTTTCCATTAAATTGCTTCTAAATATGTAAAAAGAAAAAAAGAACTCAAGAGTGGCAATAGAATACCCTAAGGAATCTAGAAAGCATGCAAAACATCAGTATTATTTTGATAATGAAAAACAGATATGAATGATATTTCTTCATACTCTCCCCACCCCCCCCTTTTTTTTTTGCAATTACTTTCTTTGTAAATATATGTCACATGTTCTGATTTACCCACAGTCATGCTAGAGGCAGCCATTTATACAGAAAGATAGCAAGTCACTCACAGAAATATGCTTCCCGTGCATTTGGGAGCAAAACCTTCAGCCAAAGCAACAGCATCCTTTCCTCTCATCTGACTGCAGAGGTCTAACCTAATATCTGGTTTATTATCATTGCCAAATTTTATCCTGGAGAACTCAAGGTATCAAAGCTGAGGAAACTGTAATGTGCCTACAGATCACTGCATATTTTGTTAAATGTAGATTCTGGTTCCCAAGGTCAAGGATGGGTCCTCAGTTTCACCATTTCTTGGGTGTCAGATGTTGAATGTCAAGGTACTAAATCAAGGTTCAGAGAGTTCAGGGAGTATGCGTCTGCCTATATCCATAGGTTGTTTGAAATGTCTTTTTTCTTTTCTTTCATTTTTTTTTTGTTGTCAATATAATGAGGATTCCTCATAATAATCAAGAAACAAACTTCTTCTCAATTTGCAAAATAGTTCAACCATTTATTCTTCCATCAGACGATACTGATTTCAGGTCTCTGATCTTGAAATTTGATCAGTTTGAAAACCAGTTGTGTTCAGCTACGTTTTCATTTAACTAATTGCTAATGTTAAGAAATCTACAAAGTAGATTCCAAATCAAATTAAATCATTACCTCTTAGCTATAAAACCAAGGCTCTGTGTTTCAAATGTTTTCAAGTTGGAAGCAAAGAGAAATAGTCATTAAGAATATAATTATAAAGTTATATCAATCATCCCTGTTTTAGTCAGTTTTTTTTTTTTTTTTTTTTTTTTTTTTTTTGCTGCTGCTGTGACGAAAGGATCTTACAGAACAACTATAGAGGAGGAAAAGTTTATTTCAGGGCTCACAGTTTCAGAGGTCTTAGTCCATAGAAGGCTGGCTCCACTTATTAAGACTCAAGATGAGGCTGAACATCATGGTAGAGTGTGTGGCAGAGGGTGGTCAAGAAGCAGAGAGGAGACTCCACTCTCCAGATACAAATATATACACCAAAGCCACGCCCTAATTCCCACCTTCTGCAGCCATACCCTCCAACTTCAGTTACCATCAGTTGATTCCTATCAGGGGATTAAATCACTGATTGGATTAACACTCTTACAACCCAATAATTTCTCCTCTGAACCTTCTTAAATTGTCTCACACGTGAGATTTGGGAGGATACCTCATATCCAAATCAGATCAATCCCATATAAAATTTTAGGTAGATAGCTACCTTCCTTCTATACCCCAACTATATAGAAGAAACAGGAATTTTACCCAAGATTTATTTCATTTTTATCAAAAAAATTTCATGTGACATTGATCTATTTCTCAAATTAGTGCATAGACTGTGCAGAATTATTCACTGCATCTTTTTGATCCTTTCATATTCAAATTGTCTTATCAAGATGTGTAAATACAGGATCCTATTGGTCGGAGATTGTTGGCTTTCATTTATTTAAATATTTAACAAAGTATAAAAAGGTATCAGAATGAATGGGAGCTCCCCTGGCTTGTAATCACTAAAGCAGCTCACCCCTGGGCCTTGCCCCCTACCCAAACTCCAACCCCATCCTACTCCCAGAGTTCTCACCTCCGTCTAAGTGGGAAGGTGACACTTGTGCCCACGTTGAGACTCGTTGACTACGTCTCCACAGCAACAGGACCCAGCTAGATGCTCTTCCACCAGCCAGCAAGCTGCCGCCTATGAGTCATACCAGCCCCGACTCGACTGGTCTCACAGCTCTCAACGTGCCTTGCTTCCACCAGAGACAACTCACAGGGTGAATCAGGGTGTCTTAAAATGTCTACTTGGGTTTGGAGTAATCCTAGATTTGCCACTTGACTTCATTGGGGGACTCGCTGCTGCCTCGAAGACATTGAGAATCATTCTGACTTCTGAAAATCTGAAAAAGAAAACACAATAGAAACCCTATATTACCCTATATTATTCCTTTTTCTTCTTTTTTTTTTTTTTTTGACATGAACAGAATCTTCATGCTTGTGGCCTTCCATCCACTTTTGGTTACTTTTAACTAGTTTTCATATTTTTCTTGAATAATGTAACTTTGACACCATCTGGATCAGAGCTCACCTAGCCCATGGGAGGTGCTTCATAAATTGACTGAATAGGAAGATGAATGAAAGATGGATCCATACAGAACCTCAACCCAGGGCGTGGGAGTGGTCATCACAATAACAAGTCACACATGTGTGTGAATAGCTAACATTTTACACAGTGTTCCTGGATGTTTGCTCACACTACCTTCATTGTGACTCCATGAAGTGGCAAGGAGATAAACCCATTTCACTGATGAGGATTATGAGCCTCTTAAAAATACAACCAGTCTTAGTACCTATAATTATGAATGTTACATAACACTTGATAATAAATGACTGTTACTGGTTTTTTTAAAAAAAAAAAAAATCACTACCGGTCTTAGAACATAAAGAGTACCAAAGTCAAGAGGCCCAGACTCCAGTTTCCCATTAGCTTGGTCTACTTCGGTACCTGGTCAGCACCTCACACCTCTCACCTCAGTTTCCCTATTCAGGAAAATGAACCAGCAGAGCTACAGTGGGGAGCAGATGAAGTCATTAGGTCAAGCTCTGGTAGTAGGATTGCCCTCTGCACATGCAAAGCATCTCACTCGCTAGGGGAAGCGCAGGGAATGGGTCTGGGGTAGTCAGGATGAGTTAGACTAACGGGGGAAGTCAAGAATCCTCTCCAGCCTAGAGCATGGTGGAACCTGCAGGAAAACTCCCACAACTTTCCCAAGGATCACCCTTCCCTGGGAAAGGGCTTGAATGTTCCCACAGACAAATTGGACCTTTTTCCTATTCCCCATTAGGAAAGTTGGCATCACCCAAGAAGTGTACTCTTTGAGGAAAGGAAGCGTGCTTGCTGAGTGGATGCTCGATCATCTCCCAGCAGGGCCGGGCCAGGACAATCTTAGAATGTACCTCGTGGGAACAGACCAGAGAATGCTTCCTGAACTGATAGCCTGGGAGCAGGCAGGACATCCAAAGGGGCTGAAGTGATTCCATACCTCATGGTAATGGGAAGAACATACTGTGGCTGTGGGGCTCTTTTCTTTTTATCAATATAGTAGAGGGAGGATAAGGAGTCTGGATTTTGTTCCTCCTCTACCATCAGTTGAATGAACTCAGCCTCCTCCGATGTAAGATGGGAACAGGTTGGGATTTGAAGCCATTTGAACTCTGTGCCTCCAACAAGAATCTGAATCAAATAAGAAATAGACATGAGTCAAAGTGGGGATGGGGTCAGCATCAGCTTCATAACTGATACGTCTGGATTTGGAAAACCAGCCTGGATTTACAGCCAGACGTAATCCCCGTTATGTCACCTTTTCCAAAGACTGAACCAAATGCAGGCAAAATAGGTGGACAATCATGGCCCCCTTCCTTCCCCCAAAAAGTCATTCTTAGGAAAAAAAAAAAATCCAACAACAGACAGCAGATCAGGTCACTCCCAGAACAAGAAGAGGAGGAGAGGAGGCCAAAAGGAAGCAGGAGTCTCTTGTTTGGTCCCCACTGGCCAGAGATGAGAGCTTTCTTCTCTTTTGAGGAGAGAAGCTGCAAGAGCCCATGACAGAAGCCTCCTCTGAAAGTGGGAGGACAGAGGAAGGGGGTGGAGGAAGAACAAAATGAGGTCAAGAAACCCGAGTGCCCATCAGCGCCAGTGAGCACTGGTGGTTCTTTCCTTTCCTTCTTTCTTCTCTCTCCCCAAACCTGCTCTAGGCAGTTCTCTGAGCCACGCTCCCTGGGACGACACTGTCTGTCTCCGTTTGATGTGAAGGCAGAGGAGGAAGCCCACTCTGGGTGGTCCCTGTGTCCCACCATGGCTAGCGTTTCCCTGGATGAGAGCCCCACCGGGGTGGTGACTTAGCTAGCTTCTCTCTTTCTACTGGAAACACTGCTGTCTCTTGCCCCATCTCCCATTCCTTCTGTGGCTCCTTGGTATTAAAGGTCAGCATTTCTAGGTGTGATTCCTCTCTCTCTCCATATCTCCTTCTGCCTGTGCTCCCTGGGTGATCCCACCCACGCCACGTCTTCAACTGCAGAAATTATGTTTGAACTAGTGTCCAAGTCTTGGCCTCCCTGACACGTCTGTCTTCCCGTTGTCAGCGAACACACCGGTGTCTAGATTCCCTTCAAGCATGGCAAACATTATTTTTCCAAACAGAACTCTCTTTCTTATCCTTCTTCCCTTGAACTGATTCTTTCTGGTGTTTTCCAGCTCTGTTTTCCTTAACTAAAAATCAAAATGTTATCTTCATTTGCTGTTGCGTTTTTATGTCACCTTTAACAGATGCCCAGTTCTACAGTGTCTCTTCCACCTGGCCTCCCCTACCCCTCCCAGTGTTCCCTGCCTCAGATGAGACCCTCATCTTTCACCTGACCCCTTGCAATGCCTCAGAAATGACTTCCCAGCTACTCGTGTCTTGAAAACAGTAGTGACGTATTGATCACAGTCAGATTCAGGGTCTGGTGAGGGCCTCTTCCTGGTTCATAGACAGCCTTTTTTTTTTTTTTTCTGTATCCTCTCATGGCAAAAAAAAGGTTCAGGCAGCTCCATAAGATCCCTTTCATGAGAACACTGATCCCTTATGAAGGTTCCATCCTCATGACGTAACCATCTTCTAAAGGCCCCACCTACAAATGCCGTCACAGAGAAGTTAGTATTTCAACATAGGAACTGAGGGTGACACAAATATTCAGTGCTCTCTTGTCTCACCAGTGTGCATGCGCACGCGCACACGCACACGCACACGCACACATTGTGACTTGTGTTCCCTTGCATCGTCTCAACTCCCTTCACCCAGCACTCTGAGTCCCTCTCATGTCCTGACCTCCTTCCCTTCTGCCTGGACTCCCGCTCATCCACCCTCTATGCCTGAGGACCAAGCAGCCCTAAATTCATATTACGATTCTCAGAAAAGCCCAAGCACGACCTCTAATGTTTCTCTGATTATTCCTCCCTCCCAGACCCTTCACTTTGAATGTCTCCTCCCCAAACACACCTACTCCCTACCTTGTAAAGACAGGAACATTTTTTTTTTCTTTCAAGGGCAAGCTCACATGTCCCTGCCTTGGTAAAGCCTACCCTGACATCCCCTCTCTGTGCCCTCAATATTGAGCTGCTGAAACAGTTGTGCATAATCGGATTGGAGTCAATCCATTTGCATTTATGTCTCTCCCATGTACTAGTAGTTTCTGAAGAACAGAGAGTCATTTTCTTTATCTCTTTACTTTCAGCATCTAGTTATTTATTGATCTTCTCCAAGATATAATCACTGTGACATCTATTCCTCGCAGAGATGAACAGAAGCTTGAGGACCGGTTTGTCATGGTAATATTCCTGGTGCCACAGCTCTGATGATCAGGAAAACCTGTGAGTGGACCTGAGAACTTAGACAAATCCCTACAGGTTTGACCTCGGTGCTTCTGTCTGAACAGTGATGGAAATACTAATAACCCTCCTAACAAGCAATAATGGTAACATGAGACACCTTTTTCTTTCAAAGTTCTTTCATAACTAATGTCTAACTTGAACATAATGAAATACATCACTGTTATCATCACCATGAGTTAGACATTGCAGTTACACATTGGAGTGACTTTCATCTATGATACTTTGTAACCAATTGAAAAGATGATCCATATGCAGAAGATTTAAAGACCTCAACTTACAGTGTTCTTATTAAGCCATAAATATGATCAAAATTCTGATTTATATTTAGAGTAGTTTAAACTGTTTTTCATAAATCTTTACTTTGAAGTTAAACCTTTCTCAGAATCTGACTTCGGACTAGCATGGACTTCAAAGGCTCTTCATAACTTTTTGAGTTAGCAAAGAAAAGCTGAGAAAAATTTACACTGCTATGCTTCTGCAACTCAGTCTACACTGGAATCTCTCCTAACAGAACGAACGAAAATACTGAAAACTCTTAATGTGCTAAGCGTTCATCACAATATTTTTTCCACAAGAGGAAAAAAAAATGGAAACTAATATAATGTCCAACTGGAGAATAATGGATAAATGAACTACGGTGCCTCTGTGTGATGGGAACCAAAGCCGCCATACTATCTATGGGTAGCAATCCTTGTGTGAAAATACTCTGTGAAAGGCAAGGTAAAAACATATGCATGCAATATGAGCACAGGTATCTAAAATATAAGCCCAAGATCCTAAGCAGCAGAGTTCTGATGCCCTTTGCTAGTTTCTGTGGCCTCCTCCTCTGGGAGCTGTTCATCCTGCTCTAGGAGAGCCGTCCTCGTGTTGGGACTGGAAAGCTCCAGCAAGAACTTCCCATAGTCAGAAGCACGAGTCAGAACTTGCTCTGCCAGTTTGCCCTGTGGGAAAAGGATTTCAATACTCTCATGTTCTCGGTCCGACTTCACTTCCCTGAATTTTTTAAAAATAAAATTAATGTTTGATTGCCAAGTAATTTATGTTCGCTTGAAAATATTCCTTAATTTCAAAGTTTCCAAACCATGTCTGGTTTGAAGTAAAATTGGAAAACAATTGCCTCTTTCAGCCACCAAAATCTTTGGCAGCTTGCCTCCAAACAGAGCTTGGAATTATGTAACTCCAGAGAAACTTTTCTAAAAAAAGCCAACTTCTTTCTAAAACCCAACATTTTGAAATAGCTCTGAAGCAGACGGTAAGGATTTTAGCCACTGTGGGGATGGTTTCAGAGTCTCCCCTTAAGGGAGTGATACAGTGGGCAGTATTTCCTCAATGCCTCACAATGGACCGTCGATTGTAGATAACCCAAAGAATTCCTCCCCTTTCTCCAAAACTATTATTAAGAATTTCCAACTGCTGGTGAATAAAAATAGAATAAAGCACCCTTGAGACACAGCTGTGGTTTCCGGGATGGCCATATTCTCAGGGAGCAGGCAATAGGCTGGGGATGCACACCTGTGGTCCTGCTTGCATGGGCTGAGTTCCTCAATCTGTCATGTATCCACAGGCCTCTTTGTGGGCCTCACTTGGTCTGAATAAATCCCTGCAGGCCTTGAAGTGGTCAAAATTGAACACCAAAATTGTCTAATGTGGTGGCTACAAATACAGATTCTCAGGTCTCACCCCAAATCTGCAGAATTGCAGACCCTGGAAAGGGGACTACAGAATCTGCATCCTAACCTGCTATTTAGCAAGTCTCGTGCATCTGAGAATGACTGCTCTGAAGACAGCCTGGCCTAGAGATTGTAATTGGACACTGTTGATCTAGAATGGGTCTTGGGTTTCCTTCTTCATCTTGCTTGGATCAGGGGTCGTTCTGCAGTCTTCCAGGGATACTAATGGGACAATTTACAAATTAAAGCAGGGACTCCCCAAGTGTATTTCCCAGAAAACTAGTGCTTACTAGGTAGGTTATGAGGAAAGAATCCTTTAATCAAAGAAGCCACTGTATCCTCTCTCCCTTCTTGAATACCTGTAGGGACTCATTCATTAGGTGAGCCTTCTAAAGGCACTGAGAAGTCTTGAGTAAAGAGGTTTATCTCTTCTGGTCCCAGGAGTTCTCTGACTGTAACAGAAAGGTCTTTGTGTAAGTGAGTGTGCGTGAGTGTGATGCCTTTGTCATTCTGACGAGCCAGTGATCTAGAAGAACCATCTACTCATCCAGAAGTCTCTCTACTTCAGTCCACATCACAAGCAGTAAGCCGGCTGGAACGGTGGGAAAGTCACTCCACTTGGAGTAATAAGACCAGAATTTTAAACTCCTCTCTGACATTTGTCAGTTTTGGATTGTGTCCCTTTTTATAACTAAAACTAAAGCTAGGAGGCCTCCTGCACATTTTACAGGATTGCTTGGGGAACCACAGATAAAACCATCTTACCGAATAGACAGCATTATCAAAGTCACCGTGTCCTCCTCCACCTCTTCCTCCTCAAATGCTCACCACCTGGAAGGTCGTCTTCCTCCCTGAGCCCTAATCCTACCTTTAACAGTGGGACCTTGACAAGATGACAGTAGGAATTGGTTGTGATACAAATATTGCATCGAAGGTGGATTGGGTAGTAGTCCTCGAGTCACTGCGTCGCGTCACTTGTGTGACAGGCTCTCAAAGAACCTTCTGTATAAGTTATTGACTCGGCATGGAAACCTTCTCACTGAGCTGCAGGTCAGTAGTTCATGAAATCGATTTTCTTCTCTAGAGAAACCAGCAGTGCTCATGCTGTTATGAGTATTCCCAGTCAGACATTGGAGGACAGAACACTTTCCTCGGTTTTCCTTGGTGTGTGCTCCAGTGTGGTCGTTCTCTGTAGATACACGCTTCCATTAGCAGCTACCCCTCCCTTTCTCCCTAAGGGAGGGACCCCATTGTAGAAAAAGGGAATAAAGACTGGAAATAAAGGTGCAAGATATTCTTAATGGCCTTAGGGAAATAGCCATGAATATCTGTCATTGGCTCTGTATAAGTATAACCAGGAGCTGTACCCCATAGATCTCTGGGCCCTTTATAGTACTTGGCACCATTCTGACTGCTTCCTAGGTGCTCAATGAATATTTCTCCATGAATGGAGAAACAAATGAATGAGGCCTGCCTTACATCACTCCAGCATATTTTTCTCTGGCTTAATGAAGCCTCCATGAGCCATGAGACATCCTTCTCATGCATAGTAGGCTAAACGCTATCATAGGGTTGGAAAGTTAATACATAAAATACACTCAGGATTTCCAGTTGCTCCATGTCTCAGGCTTTAAGCAATGAAAATACTGCTTCTCAGTGAGGTAAGGGAAGAGGGAATTCACTGAAATTCAACACTGGAAAGTCAGAGCCTCTTAGAGATTCAGAAATTTGGGTGCATTGAACAAAGAACAAGAAGAGTGCATTGGCACCAAATCAGATGTGGCAGCAGCACGAGTTCACCACGGAGGGGCGGGAATCACACAAACAGAGAGAAACATAATGGACACATTTGGCATGGAAAAACCTGTAGATCAGAAAAGCAGCCTCAGCTTAGCTGATCCAGAGGCTTCACAGCAAACTGATGTTTGAACAGTGCTCTGGAAGCTCTCCGTTGGCAATCAGAGATCCGAAGCAGGAGTCAGTCATCTTGAGGAGGACATGCTGCAGCTTGCCCAAGCCATACCGTCCTGGCAAGCACCTTCTCTGTGGCCTCGGGTGTACCTAGCAGAATATGAGTGAAACAGGCACAAAGAAGATTGTACCTAGGGGAAGTCAAGTCAGAAAAACAGAGAGCAGTGCAACATGCTTTCCTTTTGAATCTGGGAGCTGACCTGACAGATAAACAGAGTAGGAAAGTGAACAGGGGGGGTGTGATGCACGCAGGACTGAGCCAGGGAAGGCCACAGCTGTGGGCAGTGGAGAGTGTGGAATCCATGGAGAATAGACGGCTGTCCCATGAGTAGAATTCTGGGAAGGCTCCTGAGATCTAAACTCCAGCAGAGAGCAGTATCTTCTGAGCCCTGCAAGTGTGTTGACCTTGTCTCTCCAAAGCAGAACTACCCAACAAAGCCCCCAAAGCCTGGTTAGACCTAAACCTCAGCTGCCGGGCCTGACCCTAACTCTGACCCTAACCCTATCCCCTCACAGAACTGGGCAGCAGCCCCACCCTGGGAGAATATTGATCTGGTCTGTCTGGACAAAACTCCAATCAACAGTTCTTCCCATTCCGGCCTCCCTTATATTGGTGAGAAGGGAAGCTGAGAGCCATTTCAAACAGCTTTGGTTTTAAGCCTCTCCAGCTTGCAGCTCGATGAACAACACAGGAGAAATGGTTTTAAAACCCTAGCCCTCACTCCTCCTACATTTTTGTGCATTTTTCTTTCTTTCCTTTCTGATCCTACTAACAGACTGATTATCTTATTCTCTCTCCCTTTATTTTTGCTATTCTTTCTCCTCTTTCCAACTATCACTTCCTATATTGCTTCTGCATTCTCTGTTCACATTTTGAACATTCTAAACCGTCTTCAATTTTCCTATCACAATTTATTTTTTTCTTAGCAAACTGTATTTTTAACCATCTTTTAGACCAATTTGGTTTACATAACTCCTGTCCCCGCCATTCTTGATGTCACAGTTATTAGTACTGTGGATAGCATAGCTGACACTGGTTGCTTAATGCCAGATTTAGTTCACAGTTATTAATCATCTTTTGCGTTGGCGATTACTGATGCCACCTTTCCTGTTTTTGTGGTAATTAGTGTTGTAGATTACATAGCAGGCACTGGGTATTTATTTTAATGTTGTATATTGTTTACTTCAGTTGTTGGTATTATTTGTTGCCCCCTTTTATGTGAGGTGCTGGGAATCTACAGGAGATACTACCAATTTACAGAGTAAAGACTGTTGCTGAACTAAATGTAGCCAAAAGACAGTGCACCTTGCTTCGTACACAAAATAACCACATTCAAATTTCAGCTCTACTTTAATATAAAAAATATAAGAGAAAATAATCCAAACTAATGACCAGATCTCAAGTAGGAATGGCTAAGAGACTCCTCAAGTGTCATTCATGGATACTCAGAAACTTTATAAACATATGGAGATTTAACAACACACTTTTTGAATGATGAATGGGTGTTAGAAGAAATCAGGGGAGAAATTTAAAAATTATTATAGCCAAACAAGTATGGTGATACAACATGACAGAACCTCGGACACACTATGAAGGTGGTTCTAAGAGGCATGTTTATAGCTATGAGTGCTTCCATAAGAAAATCAGAAAGGTCTCAAATAAACAATCTAATGATGAAAATAAAGGCCCTTAAAAAACAAGAAAAGATCAATTCCAAAATCATTAGGAGGGAGATAATTAAGATCAAAACTAATATCAATGAAATTGAGAATAAACTAACAATAATACAAACAACCAATGAAATAAACAGATGATTCTTTGAAAAGATAGACAAGATTGATAAACCCTTAGCCAAACTAACCAAAAGAAAAAGAGAGAAGACTCAAATCAATAAAATTAGAAATGAAAAAGGAGAAATCACCACAGACATCACAGAAATTCAGGATCATTAGGGACTATTTTGAAAGCTTGTACTGCAATAAATTGGAAAACTTAAAAGAAATGGATACATTTCCAGTCACACATGTCCCACCAAAATTAAATAAAGAGAATGAGGAAAATCTAAACAAACCAATAACTTCAAATGAGCTAGAAGCAGTAATAAAAAGTCTTCCAACAAATAAAATCCAGGACCAGATGGATTCTCAGTTGAATCCTACCAGAATATTAAAGAAGAACAATGACAATGCCCTTCAATCTACTGTATGAAACAGAAAGGGATGAAACATTTCCAATTTCATTATCTGAAGCTATCATCACCCTCATACCCAAACCAGATAAGGACATATCAACTAAAAAAAACTACAGACAAACATCCCTGATGAACTTAGATGCAAAGCTTCTTAATAAGAATATTAGCAAATCATATTGAATGATATATTAAGAAGATTGTAAAATATGACCCAAGTGGTTTTATCCCAGGGATGTAATGTTGGTTCATCATATGCAAATCATAAGTGTAATTCATCACATGAACAGAAATAAGGACAAAAATCACCTCATCATCTCAATAGACATAGGTAAAGCCCTTGACAATATTTAGTACTCAATCATAATAAAATCACCAAGGAAACCAGGGATAGAAGGAACTTACCTCAATATCATAATGCCTAAATATGACAAATCCAAATTCAATATTGTAGTGAATAGAGAAAAACTGAAAGCAATTTTTTAAAATCTGGAACAAGACAAGGATGTCCACTCTCACCACTCCTGTTCAATACAGTAATAGAAATTCTAGCCAGAGCAATTGGGTAAGAAAAAGAAACAAAAGGGATAAAAATAGGAAAGGAAGAAGTCAGATTATCACTGTTCACAGATGATATGATCCTATTCTTGGAAATTGCAAAATATTTTACCAAATGACTGGTAGAGCTAATACACAAATTCAGCAAAGTATCAGGTTACAAAATCAATTTACAAAATTCTCCAGCTTTCCTATACAGCAATAGTTAATGTGTAGAGAAAGAAATCTGGTAAATAATTCCAATAACAATAGTCTCAAAAATACCTAGGAATAAATCTAACCAAGGAGGTGACAGATCTCTACAATTAAAACTATAGAACATGGAAGAAAGAAATTGAAGAACATATCAGAAGATGGAAAGACTTCCCACATTCATGGGTAGGCAGAATTGATATCCTTAAAGTGGCTCTACTAACAAAAGCAATATGCAGAGTCAACATAATCCCCTTCAAATATCAATGGCATTCTTCACAGAACTAA
This sequence comes from Ictidomys tridecemlineatus, assembly GCF_052094955.1. Taxonomy (NCBI): domain Eukaryota; kingdom Metazoa; phylum Chordata; class Mammalia; order Rodentia; family Sciuridae; genus Ictidomys; species Ictidomys tridecemlineatus. The sequence goes on from NC_135477.1 coordinate 17,361,767, forward strand.
GAAAAAAGTCCTAAAATTAATTTTGGAGAATAAAAGACCCAGAATAGTCAAAGCAATTCTAATTTTAAAAAAAGAACAATGCAGGAGGCATAATACCTGACTTCAAACTATACTACAGAGCTACAATAACAAAAATTGCATGCCATTGGCATAAAAACAGACACACAGACCAATGATACAGAATAGAAGTGACAAACCCACACAGAGATAGTCATCTGAGTCTTTACAAGTGTGTCAGAATCATACATTGGAGAAAAAAGTCTTTTTTAACAAATGGAACTAGGAAAACTGATTATCCATATGTAGAATAATGAAACTATCCTTATCTCTCATTTTCTCAAAAGTCAACTCAAAATGGTTCAAAGACTTAGAAATTAGACCAGAAACTATGCAACTCTTAGAAGAAAAGGTAAGGTCAACATTCCAACTCATAGGTTCAGGTAATGACTTTCTCAATAGAACCTCAGGAAGTAATATAATAGAAGTTCAGGAAATAATGCCCAGAGTTAATAAGTGGAATGACATCAAATTAAAAAGCTTCTGCACAGCAAAGGAAACAAGAATATGAAGAAATAACCTACAGAATGTGAGAAAAATCTTTGCTAGCTACTCTTCTGGCAGAGGATTAATATCCAGGACAAATAAGGAACTCAAAAAATGTGACACTAAAAACTAACAACCCAATTAATAAATGGGTAAAAGAATTAAACAGTGCTCAAACGAAGAAATACAATTGGCCAACAAATATATGAGAAAAAAAGGCTCAACATCATTAGAAACTGGGGTTAGGAAAATCAAAACTACATCAAGATTTTATCTCACTCCATTTAGAATGACAGCCATCAAGAATATAAATAATAATAAATGCTGGACAGAATATGGAAGAAAACATAGGTTTTTTACATTTATAGGATTGTAATCTAGTAAAACCACACTGGAAAACAGCATAGAGATTCCTCAAAACACTAGGAATGGAATCACCATATGACCCAACTATACTGGTATTTATCCTAAAGAATTAAAGTCAGCATACCATAGCAACACATGCATACCTGTGTTCATAGCAGCACAATTCCCCAAAGCTCAACTAGAATCATTCTGTCTGTCAGTAGTTTAATGGATACAGGAAATGTATTATATACACAATGGAGTTCTACTCAGCCAAAAAGAAAAATGAAATCATGTCATTTGCAGGAAAATAAATGGAACTTGAGAACATTAAGGTAAGTGAAATAAGCCAAACCTAGAAAGTCAAGGGCCATATATTTTCTCTCATACATGAAAGCTAGTGAGGATAAAGGAAAAGAAGGGTTTGAAGGGAATCTCATTAAAATTGTAGGGAGGTCAGCAAAATAGATGAAAGGGACAAGGAGAGGGATGACATTTGCCAAATTATATTGTGTGCGGTGTACAAATATGTAATAACAAATCCCGCCATTATGAACAATTATAATGCACCAATAAAAATATGAAATGTGAAATAAAACACAAGAGGAGAACAAGGAAGAAGAAAGCTGAATACAGCATCCTTTGTGCTCTCCAAGATCTGACAGTAGTTTACAGGGCCATGGCAGTGGAGGGGTTCATTTTGTTTTCCCCCAATAGATTTTAAGTTCCAGATGGTGGGAACCATGGTCAGTATCACTATATCATTCTTATCTTTACTCTTATCCTAAGAGCTCCATGAGGATGGAGACTTTGTCTTGTTCCCTGATATGTTCTGAGCTTTAGAAACAGTGCCAGGTATACAGAAGGTCCCTGCAGTCCTCAGTGACCATGGAATAATCATTACCTATGTTGATTGACATGTATGCTCCCTTCTTTTCAGTCATTACACCAAGTGCTTTGTAGTTGTTATTTCAACCATATAAGGAAATTGGGAAACCAGGACAAGAAAAGGTACAGAAGTGCCCTAAGACAATGGAGCCATGTTCCAGGCGTGGGCACTCTGACTTCAGTCTTGCCCACACCTCTCTCCATTACACCACCCACAACCTCACGGTTTCTTGTTGGACTAGTGGTGAATAATTGTCCAATGAGGAGACACAATTCCATACCAAATGTACGCCCCGGACTGCAGATACCAGAATGCACCTGGCACCTCTGATCTCAGAGGGCTCAGCCCTTTGACTCCCCGACACTGCCCAAAGGCTAATGAAGGCAAAGAGTTGGGCTTGGCCATGTGAGCAAGCCACCCTTAAACCCTGCCCAGCCAGGCAGCTAACAAGATCTTTATTGACAGGGAAATAAAGACATCAGAAAGAAATGTGATCCTCTGTGCCCTGTCCTTAAGTGAAAAATGAGTTGGGGCGGAGAGATAAAGCATCACTTCTCCTTCCACAGATGCTTTCTACAGTTTCCCTAGAGTGGAACGAAGGCAGCCAAGCCAACAGCAGGGCCACTGATTCAACTACTGGCAGGACAGGGTGCCAGAAGCCGGACCAGTGGGGAGCAGAGGGAGGGAGCTACACAGCTCTCCATGGAGAAAGCCTAGGGGAACAAGGAGGGACATCCCTGTCTGTGCCAGCAATTGTGCTGAACACTGTCCATGTGAAATGCAAATGGGAATGTGTGTGGGGGGATACTATATTTGGTAACGTAATGAGAAAAGTCTCCTGTTTTAATGATTAAATTTAACTCATTTCAATAAATACTGACAAGCCACCTACTCAGTGCCTAAGCCTTCATTAGGTATTTTTGTATCTACCTTATAGAATGAGGAGGAGGAGCAGGAGAAGGAGGAAGAGGAGAAGGGGAGGAGGGAAAGGAGGAGGAAGGTGAGGAGGAGGGGCAGAGGGAGGAGGAGGAGGGGGAGGAGGAGGAGGGGGAGGAGGAGCCGGGGGAAGAGAAGGAGCAGGGGGAGGAGGAGGGGGAGGAGGAGGAGGGGAGGAAGAGGAGGGGAGGGGAGGAGGAGGAGCAGGGAGGAGGAGGAGGAGGATGGGAGGGAGGAGGGGGAGGAGGAGGAGGGGGAGGAGGAGGAGGGGAGGAGGAGGAGGGAGGGGAGGGGGAGGAGGGGGAGGGGGAGGAGGAGGAGGGGGAGGAGGAGGGAAGAAGAAAAAGAAAAAAGAAAGAAGAAGAAGACCAAATGTTGTGTAGTATTCTACAGTTTACAATGTGCTTCTACCTCTGCTCAGTAGGATTTGTCCCAGATGACACCATGGATTAGGCACAGCAGTATTTGTTATTTATTTCGCCTATTTCACAGTTGAGGAAACCAGAGTTCAAGGAACAGCCACCAACATCTAACATTGATTAAGTGCTCAACTCGTGCCAGGAACTGTGCAAGGAAATGGTACACATCATTTATTTCCACAACAGCCATATAAGTACAGTATTATCTCCATTGTACAGATAAGGAAATTAAAGCTTCAAGAGACAATGTCTGAATACAGTAGGTGACAGAGTGGAAATTTACACTAAAGAAGTCCTGTATCCTTGTCCTGAAGTTCAAGGCAATCCTGTCATCAGAGGTTAAATAATTAGCCCAGGATCACACAACTTTTCAGACAAAGCTCCATTCATACCTGGAGCTCTTCCCTCTATTCTTGCTGCCTAAGGAAGTTATATATTAATACTGGGAAAGTCCGTATTTTAGGGTCATCTATTATCTGCTACAGGAAACAAAACAAACATAACAAAGCAAGGTCAAAATTTGGACTTCACCGTATTAATAAAACCTCCAAGCATATAATATTGTTTGTGTTCAAAATAGACAAAATTGGTCTGTATGCCACTATGAGATCATTGGACTTCAGTATGCACTCATGTATGGCGTGCTTAGGTAGTGGTAGTCACTGCCTATAGCTCCCTAGGTGTTATTCACATCTCCTTCACCCTTTGCATTTAGACAGAGCCAAGTGATTAGTTTTGGAAAATAAACTGTGAGTGGAGGTGGCTTGTATTCCTTCTAAACAAGAACAGGAAAAGTACATGTGAACTTTCTAAGTGCTCTTTTTTTCCAAATATACTCCAGATGGTAAAATTTTGTCAGCCTGGGCTCCTGAGTTTCTCTAAAGAGAAAAGCCTACTGCTGACTTGCACTAAATGCTTATTATGAGAAAAATAAATGTATATTGTACATTAAGCCACTGAAATTTGTGGTAAATTTGTTATTGCAGCATAACTTAGCCTATCCTAATTAATACAGAGGCATGATAGCATTTGAAGACAGAACACAGCAAGGGAGATTAGGATATGAACAATGCCTTAATGATCCTCTCAAAGAAATATGAACATGAGAAGTTGGAGGACCAGAAGAGAGAACAGATTCCCAAATTAAAGGGTATGCATTGGGAGACAGAATTGGCCACCACTGAATCAGACAAATGGGACAAGGCCAAAAAGAACCCTCAGTGCCACAGCCAGGGGTTAGAGATACAGCACACAAAAGTTTTATACTTAGAGATAAGGATTGGCTGGGTCACACCATCTGGGCTCCATCCTGTAGGTAGTGGTATCACTGTTGGATCTTGTATAAGAGAGTGACAGATTGAAGGTTCTGCTTTAGGAGAATAGAAATGACAGTAGTGTTGGGGTGGCTGGCATTTGGAGAAACTGAAGTCAGAAAGACAAGTTAGGAGCTTCTTTCTAAGGCAAATCTACAATGTTCTTAATACCCTACGTTGGGTCTAACTCCCCTGGAGCTTACTGATATAATGATTTATGAGGTAAGAGATTAGTCTGAGGAAGACCACAGGAAATCCACTCCACAGGAGTGGGGTGTTGTTCCCAAAGGACAGATCCAGGGTTTTTTTTTTTTCTAGAACTTTGCATACACGTGTCCTTTGCGGCGGTCACATTAGGCTGGCCTGAGAGGAAAGGAAAAAACATGAGGGAGTGTCCCAGCCATTAACCTTACAAAGTCCTCTCCCAGGGACAAGGTGTCTTTGTTCCTGGGTTATAGCAATGTGCTTCTTTTATTTATTAACTTACCAACTACCTAAATCATTAATCATAAGTCTTCACTGAGTACCTTTGAGATGTCAGAAACTACAGTGCCTACCAGGAAAACAAAAAAAAAAAAAAATGAGAACTTAGACATGATTCCTTAAATTCTGGACAGAGTTTCAGTCTCGTCAAAAAGTAGCAAAGGTATTTTTGTCCCTTCTTAATGTCTAATCATTAAGAACAGGAAGCCCAGGTTCTCTTCAGGAGAGGGCATGATCTAGGTTGTTGGATAAAGAGAGATGTCACTGAAGAAGTGACAAGATGAAAACTAAAAGACATTTTAGGGAGCCAGGAAGACGCCTTCAGAGGCAAAGGCAAAAGACCATGCCGTGTTTAAATCCTGAGACAGAAAGCTGTGATATCTCGAGTTCAGAAAGACGAGGAGAGAGCCAGGAAAGATAAAAGTGAAGGGGGGAAAATCCCTTGCCATGACCTCGCCAGCCCCCTGAGAGCACCAGGAAGCCCCCGGATGGCTCCATGCAGTGACTCAAATCAAGGTGTGGATGTCAGTCTAGCTGAAGCTGCAATTATCCAAGCAATGGATGATAATGGCTTGGGATGGGAAGGGGATGGTGAATCTGAATGCTGGGCATGAAAACTGCAAGACCTGACAGGCTGGGAGTGGAGAGAGAGGAACAGAGGAGCCAAGACGCCTTTGAGTTTTCCAAGTCACAGAACTAAGTGGATGACATCCGTGCTAGACAAAGACCTGCCATTGGGGAGGCAGCCAGGTGTGGGGAGGAGCAGGGTGATTGGTTTGGTTTTGAACACGTGCGAAGAACCCAGGCTGGGGCCATGGTTGCTATTGCCTGCTAGCCCTTTGACAAGGACACTTGAGGACCCCTTGTTTTTCAGGTGCTATTGGGTCCTGTTCTCAGTGCCTTCCTAGAAGACTCAGGGTTTTAGAATGAACTGGTTCCTTCCAGATCCTTAATCAGTGGAGCTGGAACCACCCTGTCACGGCGTCATGGTGTCAGCAACATTTGCAATAGAGTTGTCCGAGCTACAGGATCTGACCCTTTTATTCTTTTTCATGCTTATTAAGCCCCAGTTTGGCAGCTGACCTAAGATCCACAATAAGAACTTTTTACAGGAATAGACACACGAAGATCAAACAAAATTGGGAACTGGGGCATAGCTAATGGTTTGGGGTTTTCCACTGTTTATAGGAGAATCCCATCGACATCCCAGAAGAGTACAGCATTTCAAGGTTCCAGAAAAGGAGGCATTGTTTCTGGCTTAGGAGATCAAGGAAGAATTTCCTGGGAAACTTGTGCTTGAGTTGCCTCTAGGAGGATGTGACTTAGACAAGTGATGGGAACGGGAAGACAAGCCTTGGAGAAGGAAACAGCAATGGCAGATGCAGTAGAGAGGAAGGTGGGGGACATGTTTTCTCACCATATCTCCTCCAGAAAGTTCCCTGTCCTGAGCACAGAGCCCTAATCCATCCATATTTGGTCAGAGTGTCTGCTACCAGGGACCAGGGGAAAGGTGTTAGAATGGGCATGTGGATTAAAGTAAGAAGAGGTTGAAGTCATGGAGGAAATGGAACTTAGAAAAGAACTTTGATTTTCTGCCTGCTTTCCTCTCTTGCACACCCAGACTGTGCTCCATGTACTAGAATAACCTATTCACTATCCTCTATACACATCCCCCCTCCCATCCCTCTACTTGTAATTATGCTTCTCCTTTGTCCTTCCTCCTCCGTCACCTCTGCCCAGTCTGGCAGCTCCCCCAGGCTGCAGCACGAAGACTGGGTCCATAAATTCCCTCCCTTGCTCACAGGCCAGAGATGACACCTCCCTTGCAGCAACTTCCTGGGGTGTCTCTCATTTGGTTCCTCTTTCTGTCTGAGCTTATATTCAATCTCTTTAGAGTCACGCTTTGAGTGCTCCTTGAGCTACAGACTGACTAATACCTCCTCAGAGGCCCAGAACAGCTGAGCACATAAGTGAAAACTCCACAAATGTTAAACAAAGAAGGACTGAGCCGGAACCTAGAACTTCTGGGACCTCTTTCCCGTTCTGCCACTGAACTACAAGAACACACAGAGCAAATATAAAGCCAACCACACCCACAAACTCCTTCTTTTCCATAGCCATAAACCACAGAAACAAAACTCAGAGCACCTAGGGGGTTGTGGCCAAATTTACTTTGTCTGGATTTTACAGCTATACCTGTGGAACAAACTGCTTCCTGACACTATATTGGTAGTGCCTCAAGGGCCCAATGTGCTCTGCTGAGAGGTGGAGGATAGATAACTGTAGCAGGAAAAGTCTTATTCTGTGCACATTGGGCAGTCCATAGTGATGGCCAAATGCTACTGTGTGCTGTGCCATGCCCTGTGTACACATGTGCACATGTGTGCAGGAAAGTACAACTATGGTGATAGACATGTGCAGGACAGGGTATGGACACAGGCATATATCATAGTCTTACCAGCTCAATCCCCTATTTTGGAAAATTTTGATCTTTGCTTATTCACAAGCTAAGAGAGAGAGAGACCCAGAAAGAGAGAAGGAAAGATCTATTCCCCAGTGGTAATCGTGTTACCAAAAAACCACCAGGAGTCATCCTGTTTATCTTTCTCATTTATCCAAACCCTAAACAGCCTTCTGCAGCGAATCGCATTTCAGCAAGGCAGATTATTCTGTCTGTAGCATAAACTTCTAGCTGCCTCTCTCTCAAGAGCAGCCTCTCTAGCTAAATATAAATCTCATTATAATAGCAACATTTGGAGAAGTAATGCTATTTGCCCTGATTTAGAGAAAACACAACATTGGCTCTGGCAAAGCTGATCTTTTTCCTTAGAAATTTATCAAAGGTGCATAATTCAGAGGCAATATGAACACTCCTCTGGCAGTGTAGCACTGGTGTGTGTGTGTGTATGTGTGTGTCTGTGTGTATATGTGTGTGTGTATGTGTGTCTGTGTGCTGTGGTATAGAGAGAGCACCTTTTAATCCCTCTTCCAGGGAATGGAGGTGGGCTCTCTCTTTTTTATTTCCTGACATGCAAGTAGTTTCTGGAGACCAGTTCACAAAATTCATAGAGCTGAGAAAAATCAAATGGTTATTTATTTATTTTTTTACTACACAACTGAGACTCTTCCAGTTTTACCCCTAAGGGAATATGAAAACAATCCAGGATTGAGTGCTGACCTCTGCATTCGAAATCTTGAGTGTTTTAGGTATAGAGCAGGGGCAACTGGCTATTTCCTGAAGGAGGAGATGGGGTTTCAGTGGCTACAGCACCAGGGGAGAAGTGGGCAGAATAACATGCGTTCCTCTGTTTGCCTGGCAGATCACTGCCTGTCTGAGCCCATTCCATGTTTAGCCCTGGGTAAAGGGAGGCAGAATTTGTAACTGATAGATAAATAAATAACCTTGTGGCCATGTTCTAAAGCATGATTTCCTGCAAACTAGACCCAGTAAGGCATTGTGTTGAGATAACCAACTCTGGAATCAGACTTGCTAAACTCAAATCCCAGTTCTACTTCTTACAAGCTACGTGAGCTTGGGATAGTTATGTAGCCTCCCTCTGTCTTAGTTTCCTCATTTATAAAGTATGTTAATAGGATTGTTTTGAAGATTAAATGAGTTAATACACGGAAAGAATTTAGAACAGTATCTGGTACATTGCGTATTAGTGTCAACTACCGTGTCATCATCATTCTCTGTGGTACCAGTGAAACTCTCCATGGGGCCTCTTTCTGGCCCACATTCTTGTGAAAATCACAATACAAGAGAGGATCCAATTTGTATGATTACAAATTACATGGGTTCCAAAAGCGCTGCAAAGGGTTCAGGGCATGATGGTAGGAGATAATACATCTGACCATTCATGTCTAGGATTTCTCTGGATCCAAGTCAAAGACGTGCTGAATTCATTCTATAAAATTGGCTCTCCGTTTCTGACAATGAAATTGTCAGGTCCAGTTTTACCATCCATGTGATTTATACAAGTCGCTACTCCTCTGTGAACCTCAGTTTCTGCATCTCTACAATGTGGAAGGTGGCACCAATGGCCTCTGAAGAATCACCTGACTCCAAACTGTCCATTTGCCATCCTGGTCTTGTATACAGCTTTATGTGATGATTGAACTTCAACCTGGGGAGTCACCCCTGGCCTAGGACTCAGACTGGAGAGGGGTCAGAGTCAATGACTTTTGATTAGTTGGCGTCTCAGTCTTAGTGTGGTGAGCAGAATTATCACAAGCAGGAGGATCCTGCCTGATTCTTCCACTTGGAGTATCATTGTGAGACTAGACCAATAACAAAGACCAATCAAGATGAAGTAACTGGTTTCTGTGGGTAGTCACAATTGCCTCCGGAGGGCAGGTGGTTCCCAGCCTTCTTCATTACATGGCTTTCTAAGAGCTCCTAGGAGATCTGTATTCTACTCATCTCTTCTTCCTGAGGACACTACTCCTAATGTATGACCTGCCATTCCCAATAGCCTTTTTTAACTCTATACTAGGTGTCTTTGTCAAGTCAGGGGCTAGTAACCACTCAGAGACAACAGGGGCCAGCCCAGCTTCTGCCTGGGTCTCCATCTCCATGAAGCTACTGGTTTCTCCTCCCTTACAATTACAGGGCGGGATTTGAGAAACTCCATGATCAACTGCAGTAGGAGCACGCCTGTCTTGATAAGGCAAGAGAGTTGAATCTGTTCCCAGCTGAGAATGAGTATTCAATAAATCCTCAAATAAGGATACTAATGTAATCTTTAAGCACAGACTAGTACTAGAAGTTGTAGGAGACATTTTACACTTTTTCTCTCTTTAATATTTGCAATGACCTTCTGAAAGAGTTACTAGTTCCATCAACATTTTCCAACAGGAGAAACTGAGACTCATAGAACTTGAAGAACATGCTGGTAAGTAACATAATCAGGACTTGACCCAGAAATTAGAAGTATAGTAGGAAATATGAAAATACAATAGGGTTGGTCCCTGCTTTTTATAGTGAATTTTCTGGTAGAGAAACAGTTTGTGGGCTCCACCTTGCTTTGTCCTGTGCTGCCATTCAGTGTTTAAGTACCCAAAGATAGACAACACAAGATATGATGCAGATGATAGGATGTAAGAGTTAGCTCACTGTACTGAGGGAAGGGAGGAACGCTTGAATGGGTTTCCATTCAGGCACTGGAGGAGAGGGAGGGATCCTGTAGACAATCAAGAAAAACAGTGAGGAAAATGGTACCAGTAAAGGCCACCCAATCACACCATTCAAAATTCTTTTTCTTTCTAGTTATCCTCATCTAAACTGCCAAGACGGTTGATGAAAAAGGAAAATATTGCTTGGGTGTTCAGTCACATTCAGAGATGCACTGGCCTGGGAGATTTGGGGGCTACCTGTAGGAATATACCCCAGGAGAGTAATCTTAATGGTATGTGGCAAGGCTCAAATCCAAGTCAAGTTAGCTGTTCCTAAGGGACAGCGCCTTACATATTTTCACCAGATGCCATTAGTGGTCGAAAATATGAAGAGACACTACCATTACACTCACCTGGTTTTGTCTGTGCTCATATTGTTCTAAAACATGTCTGTGTTTATTTTAATCTGCTGATTTATTAATTCCACAGATGTTTGTTGGGTTTCTATTCTGTGTTAGGAATTATTCTGGTCACTAAGAAAAAAAAAAAGGAGTGGACAAAATCAACACAGACCCTGTCCTCAAACATTATATTTCAGCGCTTCTTCCACATTTTGGTGGAACCTAGTTCCATAGAGATACTCATCATCCATTTTGGCTTTCAGTACCCTCAGCGCATTGCCCATGGGAGTCCTGCAGGGCATGCTTGTCCCAGGTGAGGAGCAGAGTCCTCGGGAGACACCCCTGACATGCCATGGGAAGAGGAAGGACTTCCCTACTTTATGAATTTTTCTAACAAATGTTTTAATAATCTTCCAAATCTGCACATCAGTAAGAGTCTAACTCTCTTCCTTTCCCATTATCAACAGCCCCTAGGAAAAAATAAATCCTGTTCCCATGATGTCTCATTGTCCACATTTAACAGCTCTACTGGTCAGGATGCTTTGGCTGCCCATAACAATAAATCTAACCCCAAGTGATTTGCGCGTGAGTACCTCATTTTTTAAATCTCACTTAAAGTGGTATGTGTAGTGGATGGTTAGCAGGTGACCAATTCAGTGTCCAAACAAGCTTCACGTGCCCATATTACTTTTACCTTTCTCTCTGTCACACTCAGCATGTTATCTTGCTCTTCAGGCCAGCTCCTTTCAATCCCCAAGAAGACTAATGCATTTTTAACTGCCACACACAAGTATCAGCAGGATAATGACGAGCCTGCTTTCCTGTAGTGCCTTTTGTTTGGCTGGTTGTTTTCGGAGCAAGAAACCGGTACCCCGAAGTCCCCTCTATGGGATTCCCATCATATCTCCTTATCAGAACTGAGTCATGTGACTTCCCCAAACCAGTCCCTGACAAGGTGACTCGGCTCACTGGGATTGGCTGCCTTGTGCTTTGTGAGAAGCTGGGACCTCTTCAACTAAGAAGGATTTATAAGCAGGAAAGAAAAGAGAAATGAGAAAGGCCTGCCAGGTAGACAACAAAGAGTATCCACCCCATGGTTGAATATGTTGAACTCTACAACAGAACTGCCTGATATTATGGGAAACGAAAGCCACAGGCACTGGTTGCTTGCTACATGCCAGACACTGCCCCAGATACCACAAAACATTTATTTCCATTCATTCTAACCCTGAGCTTTCCTTAAAACCTATCTCATGATCTGAAGTTATTTTGCCTGCTGATTTGTTGCTTTGCCTCCAAGTCCTAGGAGGGCAGCAATCTCATTACTCTTGTTTGCTGTTCCAACATCTAGTACAGAACATGGCACACCATGAGTGCTCAAGGAATATTTTTGAAGAAATAAATAAATGAATTTCTTCTAAAATGCAAAAATTTTCCCTCTTAATCTACAGGCAATCTTCCTATTTTCTTTTAGGCAAACTGGACACCGGAGATTAGGTGACTTGCTGAAAGTTGCTTGGGGAATAGGTGGCAAAGTCCAACTTTAAGCCAAGTCTCCCAGTTTCCAGTCCTTCCTTTGTCCCCAGTGCTGGGACTCCTGTCCATGTGTGAAAACAGCCTTTGACTGAAGGAGAGTCCTCTTCCCTGGACAGTTTTGAGCTCTTCAGCCAATAACTCTAGCCATGCTCTCAGTCACCTCTGCTCCTTCTCTTCTCCTGTTCTGGAACCTTCTCTACTCCCCTGGGCCAAGCAGACCCTTACACATATTCATCCATGTCCTAAGCTCAGTTCAAGTTCCTCCAACTTCCTGACATCAACACCATCTATTCTGGCCTCTGTTTTCCCATCTTCTATCTCTAACTTAACTGATCTCCCAGGGAGAATGTAAATCCTCAACTACCCCAATTCTTGGGAGACAGCATTGTATCATGGAGACGCCTCCAATTCTATAGCCAGACCATCTGTGTGCAAGTCCCAGCTCCTCCTCTTGCTGATGGTGTGATCTTGGACAAGATTCTTCACTTCTTTGGGCCTCCGTTTCCTAGGTGTAAAATGGAGACAGTCATGACATGTACATCTTAGGGTTGCTGTGAAGATTGAGTTAACATCTGGAAAAGACTTAATTCAAAGCAAATATTAAGAGCTATGAAAATGTCGACCACCGTTTTTCACTTTTCTTCTTTTCTTTCTCCAGTACTGCCAGACACAGAGAGGATGTGGAAGACATTCCTGTTAATGCAAATTTGCTCTCTGCCTGATTCCTCCCTGAATGCTTCTGCCCTGCTAGGATGCAGATTCCAAAGACAGGCATTGCTTGGGCTTTCCCCTTCCTCTGTACCCTTGCACGGTCTACCACAGCAATAAGAACTCGACAGGTACTTAATAAATCCTTATGGAAATGAACCAACCAAAAAGGCCTTGGGGAAACTTCTCATTTGCATTTCTGACCTTCCTTTCCTCTCTGCTTTAACCCGGCTTCTCTTCTTCCTTCCTGAAATCGGATTAAGCCCCAAGGAGGATAAACTGATAGTGTTTCAAGTCATTTTCTTAATGGATGTGAATTGACTGTAATCCTTTTGTTTCTTGGCTACTGGCAGTTTGGTCAGGCAGGTGACTGAGATGAAGATTTTAATCACTCCCGAAATGTGGTATTGGCTTACAAAACGTCAGCCCTCCACTGCACTGCAGAGTCATTTACGGTGGCATTGTAGCCGAGGGAAAGGGTCCCAAGGAATCTTAATTGGCCTTCAGCTAATTTCAGGAACCAGACCTTCCTTGTAATTTGCTGCAAAACTGGTACAAATCTCTGAAATAAGATCAGTCACGGGACACTGCAGTGAGAACAGTATAGAACATGGCTCCAGGCCAGGTTTGTACACCACAGATTCGTCCAGGAAACTGGGACCAGACTCAGCCTCCAAAACACTTGTTCTTGGCAGGAATGGTTCTTATTAGGCCCCAACTTTTAAAGACCCTGGGAAGAGGTACTCCCAAGAAGATTCTCAGCTGCCCTTTGATCTACACTCACATGACCCTGGTGATTGAGTAAAACAGGATAGTTGATTAACTTGGGGAAGGAGGCTCTGTTCCCTACAAAAGTGAGTCTGAAATCTAAGCTAAAGAAACGAGAACATTTTAGCCGAGGCCACCCTAGGTGGCACCTGGGCTTACACACACAGTAAGACCTCATTAACTTAGAACACAGATAGCAAATGCACTTCATTTCTCATGACATTTCTGATCCATTAAAGTGGCTGCTGAGAACACTGTGTTCAGAGGGATCCTCCTGCTGCATCTCAGCTCAACAAGAAAGAACGCTGTGATTCTCCAGCAATGTCTGCTCTGGTAGAGGTATAAGAAGTGAAAGCCACATACCAAGTGCTTGCCACTTGGAAGAATGGGGGAGGGAGGCAAATTTCTGTCTGAAATGCTGAAAAATTTAGAAAGCTCTGTTGTGTTAATTTTTTCAATTACTGTTTTCCATCACAAACAGTAACATAAATCATAAATGTAAATGTCCAAAGTTTAAGAACCTATAGCAAAGTTTTCCAACCAGTGGACTCTCTCATTCTGTATTTCCTTGTCATGAGAGCCCATTGACAGGTGTGTCATGAGGGAGAGGGATCTATATTGAGCATCCGCTCTATGGTAATGAAGGAAAGAGAACTAAATTCCCAGGGCTGCTCACGGCAAACACCCCCGTGAGCGGAAGTGCCTTGGTGGACCTAAACACGCACTACCTATTTCCGTGAGTGGGTTCAGACAGACCCTAAAAAGAGAACTCTTACTCATTCTCACCATCTGGAAGGATCAGCTAGTGAGTAACTAACCTGTTCCCCAGAGTTTGAGATCTGCATCACTCTCAAGGGAACCTGGGGATTGAGCAGAAGTCTCTCATCAAAGGCACCTCTGGCCTCCCCACTGATGACAGTCATTTGGCAAATCTACCCCTCCACTGTCATGATGACAGCTTAAATGGTGCCTGGAGATATTCTCCCTTTCCTGAGTACAGGATAAGGAGAGGCAACACAGCAAGAGACAGCTCTTTGCATATTTTGTGGGACTCTGTAGTCTAATGGAGGACACCCTGATTCAGGAGACAGGGAGGTTTCTATGCACGTCTGAACCTGGAGTGCCAGAGACTGACAGGAGCCCCAGAATAAAGAGAGTGCAAAGATTTCTAAAGACATTTCTCTCTTGGAAGAGGGTGGCCCCATGGGTTCCAGTGGAAATCAAGAAATATTTTCTGTACAGCAACCACCATCAGGTCCACATTTTGTCTGATCAGCTCCCTTTTCCAGTGGCTAATACAAGACTTCAGCATCACCAGGAAAGACATTTGGAAGAAGTCAACAGAATTGGGCTAGCCATGGCTCACAAAAGTCATTGTCTTCCTGTCTCCCTCCCCATTTGGACATCAACAGCTGTAGAATCATCCCTGGTTTCTAACAAACTTTTGATGAGAATCTGAACAACAACTTTTCTGTTCACCTTCTCATGAAATTCTCTAAGGTCGAAAGAAAAGGACTACAGTGTAGTTAGAAATTAAGAAAAACTCACTTAACTTACCCAAATACACTGGGTTGCTTTGGTATTGTGATTCTCAGTTTGTAAACTGGAATTTGTCCCTACCACCTGTGTCACAGAACGTGCCACGTGAAATTCCTCCAATCTTGCTGGCAGTCTGGCTTCAAGGGCACCAGCAGATTGATTGTAAGCTCATTGAGAACAGAGGTCGATGCTGTTCTGTTAGACAAACATGTATTCACTTAACAGATATTTATTGAATGTCTACAGTGGTTGTACACCAGCACACACAATCTCAAAGTGAATACAACAGATGGATGCTTCCCTTCACAGATCTGATGATCTAGCTGGGGAGAGATGGATTATAAGCAAGTAACTCAATCAATAAACAAAATCCTCGTAGGTAGTGACAAATCTATATTGTACCATGGGGGAAAAAAACACAGGGTTAGAAAATAAAAGCAGTAAGAGGGATCCCTTTCGATGGGTGGTTCAGGGAAGAGCTGAGACCTACATGACAAGGAGTCAGCCATCATTTCTAGCAGATGAGATGGTGAATACAAGGTGCCAAATATGGGAAATCTTGGCATGTGTTAGAAACAGAAATAAGGCTACCATAACTAGAACTTGGTAAGTGAGAGCAAGGAAAGTCAGAAGAGGAGACTGTTGGAACAGGGAGGAGCTAGATCATGTTCTATAGTCTAGGTTTTATTCTAAGTTCAATGAGAAGCCACTGGAAGTTTTTAAGTAAGAAAATGGCATGATTTGATTTGTATTTTAAAAGCTTACTCTGGCTTCTATTTGTGAAATGGATGATAGAAGGTAATAATAGGTACATCTATGTACATTCTCATACTGCATTGGTAGAGAGAGTATAAAAGGAAAAAAAGAGCTGGCTTTATTCAATGGGTATAGCATATGCTATTATAACAAAAATATCCTAAAATACAATGCAGTATTTCAAAGAAGAAAGAAGTTGATTGCTGTCTTGAATAAGTTCATAGGTGACCCATCCAGGCCCTGCCCTATAACATCAGCAAGGACACAGGCCACAGAGTTGACATAATCATGACCAAACTGTGGCTTCCATCTCTGGATCCCAGGCAAAACCTCTACTCTTGCCATTTTCCATCCATGAAGAAGGGGGCAAATGGAACATTTCTAGAAGCCTGCTGACCAATGTCAAATGACTAACTCTCTGGGGAAAGAACTGATATGAGCTGGTTTTCATGGTGTTGATATTTCTACCATGGCTGTTTCAAACTCTCAGCTTGACCTCACTGAATTCAGAGTTGGAAAGAGATTTGTGCAGTAGTATCTCAAAGGTCACTATGAACTGGCTCCAGCATACCTCTGGCTCCAGAGCAGAAAACAAATCCCTGTATAGAAGCTCCTACTCTGAGCTCATCGCATATAGATGCAGATGAAGTAAAGCACACTCAAGAATACTAGGCCATAAAGTTTTGTGGAATCCATATATTGATTTATACAAAAGGGTCCAAAACTTTACTTAAATTCACAGAAAAGGAAACTTTTTAAAGACAGGTCAGAGCATAGGGAATATGTCAGGCAGTGAGATTACTCCATGTGAGACTGTAATGGTGGATACATGTCATTATACATTTGTCAAAAATCCATAGAATGTACAGCATAAGAAGTGAACCCTAATGTCAACTATGAACTTTAGTTAGTAATAGTATGCCAGTATTGTTTCATGAGTTATAAAAAGTGGAATATACTAAGAGTAGAGGAAACTGAGAGGAATAAAGGAACATATTGGAATTCTTTGTACTTTCTGTTCAATTTTTAGTAATCTTTAATTTTAAAAGTATATTAACTAAGAACATATCTAGGTATACATATGTGTATGTATGTAAATGTGAATGTGTGTGTCTGTGTACAAGTGTGTGTGTTGGTGTGTATGCATGTCTTTGGGTTCATGCCTGGGCGTTGGTTAAGGAGATAGAAATGATAGGAGACACCTGATAGATCTGATGGCAGGAGACCTAATTGGCTTACTGTCCCACCCTAAATCTCCGACTTATCATACTGTGGTAGACTGAATGATGACTCTCCAAAGATGTTCATTTCCTAAACTTCAGAACCTGTGAATATGCTTCTCTTATGGCCAAGGAGACTTTGTAGATGAGCCTAAATTAAGGATCTTCAGATGGATCTTCAGATTATCTTGGATTATCCTGAAAGATTCAATGTAATCATGAGGATCCTTATTAAACAAAATGAGGGAAGCACAAGGATGAAGATGGAGATAGAAAGGTATTATACCACTGGCTTAGAGGGTAGCCCTGAGCCAAGGAATGCAGGCAGCTTCTAGATGCTTGGAAGTCAAGGAAACTGGTTCTCCCCTAGAACAGCCAGAAGGAATTCAGCCTGCTAACCCACTGTGGGACCTCTGACCTCAAGAACTGTGAAAGAATCAATTTGCATTGTTGTAAGCTATTAAGTCTGTGGTAATCTGTGGCAGCAATTTGTGAGACGTTAATACATAGACCTCCAACCTGGGAAGCTGTTCTCTCTTCTGCTTATCCTTTTCTTTCTTCATTTCTTTTATTTTCCAATATTTTTTTTCAGTATCTACCTTCTATTGCATAAGAAACCACCCAATCACATAAAATTGGTGCCTTCTAGCTATAAAACACATGAGTTAATTCCGTGCCCTTTACCTGGCCTCCTGATCTAAGTTCTTTATGGGGCTTCAGTTTATAAGACTTCCTGCTCGTAAACAGATACCTCAACTTCTTTTAACGTAGGGTATCAACCCAATCTAACATCAGATGGGAAGCTGTATGGCGGAATCATGAAATGTACAGCTCTGAGTGGGGGTCAAAGAGAGACTGTGACTGCATCTGAACAGTGAGCATGTGGAACTCATAAAGGAAACCTGGGATCTGGTCTTTGTTCAGGACTGTTGAGTTCATAAAGAGGAAAACTGCTCCCAAGTCACAGACCATACCCCTAACCCAGCCATCATCTCAGACAGGCCATGTCCTAGGTCATAAGGGGACTGGCAGTAAATTACAAACACATTAGGTCCTAAGGTGGAAAAATACCTCAATCCAGGTCTCCTTTTAAAGGTGGACCATAAAGTCTAAAAGTATCCCCAAAAATGAGTTGCAAAAAAACAGAAAACCAATAGTTCAACGTCTCTTTAGAGCTGGGTAAATTGTTTCTCCCCTCAGTCCTCAATTTCTTAAAAACATGGACAGTAAATGACTGATTCAAGTTTTGGCATCATAAGTTCAACAAGGATGGCACATCTGTTTTTAACTCCAGATGTTTCAGAATGCAGTGAGTTGAAATAATCACACCAACTTTCTAAATTTTAATATTGAATCACTTCATCCTTTGTTCTCTCTGTCCCTGAGCTTCCTTCATCTAATCAACAAGTTTTCTGAAATCATTTAATCAAGGAAACACACACACACACACACACACAAAATTGGGAGGAATGCTGCACCAGTGAGGTGACATGTGACAGGTGACAATATCTGCAGTATAATTCAGCCCTTCCCACCTTCATCTCTCTTTGCTTTCTTTCCACGAAGCTGGGAAATGCCAAGTGTCAAATATTTCCATTTACTTAAGCCCCGTGAAATGGAGCTTTTATTTCTCAGCGAGAACACTGAGCAGGAGGCTCTGGAGAAAGTTCCATTTACACGTCCCAGGATGATTCTCATGCAGGAGAGCAGAGGAGGAGAAGGAGGCCACCAATTAAAGCGGACCCTCAGGCGCCAGCAGCTCATTACAGGCATATGTTAAACTGAAACTGCTCAGGAACCCTCCGCTGTGCTCACCTCCGAGTGACTGTCCGCCTCTTAGAATGAGCTCCAGGCTGGTGACAGAAAAGTATTTCCGTGGTTCCAAATGACCTGTGCAGGTAACTGACATTCACCATGTCTGCAGGGGTTCCTTTAGGACAGCACCCACTGTCATAAATGGGAAATCTTACATTAGCTTAAATACAAGGAAATGCCCAAACTCATGCATCTCTAACCAAGACTGGCAGAATCCTTGATAGGGAGAAAGGCAGATACTCTATGGCATTGTAGTTCTACCAGCTTCTGAGAGATAAGCTGCATACAATGGCATTCTCAAGGTGCTCAGCTTCAGGCTCAAAGTACAACTCAGGGAAATGACTGGAAGAGACAGTTCACAGAAAAACAAATATACTCAAGTAAAGCCATATGGAAAAAAGTTGACCTCACTTGCAATCAAAGATGTTTGAGTTGATATAACAATAAGAAACATCTTATCTGTAAAGTTATACATATATATCTTGTGTGTGTGTGTGTGTGTGTGTGTGTGTGTATATATATATATATATATATATATATATATACTTCTATCTACTTCAGTTCTAGTGAAGTTGGGAGGTCATAAACATTTTCAGTGTGTTAGAGACCATCAGTTGGTTCAACTATGTTAGAAAGAAGACCAGTCATTTACACCTAGAACGTTAAAAGTGAACCTTTTGAACTAGCCATACCACTTCTAAGAAGGCATTTAATACATGAAATCTTTAAAGCAGTATGTCTATAGCAGCAAAAAAAATTAAAACATTTTAAATAGCTGCTGGATAATTATAGTGCACTCACAGGATGGAATATTATGTAGCCTCTCAAGTGGTGATGAACATTACCTTCAAACATTGCAAAATGCAAATATTTTCATGTTAAAATTTTTAAAAAAGGTTAAGATTTATATAAAGTCTGCTGAAAACTTGAGAGAAAGAAAAAAGCCTGGAAGGAATATAAACATCTTATAATGCAATTGGGCAGTAAGACTGCAGAAGATGCATTTGCTATTATTTTCATTTTCCAGTTTTTACAATGAACACACATCTCTTATAATCAGAAAAAAATGTAAATAAAAAATCACCTGTTTTAAAACATAAATAAAATGGAAAGTGCAAAGATAAGGTAGCCCATTTATGTCTCTACTTTGGGAAACAAACTCACATCATGTTCAATCCATTTGCAAATAAAACTCTAGTTTTCCTATGCAGATATTAAAAAATAAGAAGAGTAAGGCAGCTGAAATGCTCCTTACTCTTTGATGCCTGCAGAGCTATTAAAGAGAGGATTTGTGATAATCCTGTTGATACAACCCAGACAACCTTACCTATTCCAGAGCTCAACTTGAGCACAAAAAATGTCATAGAAAGACAAACAGCATGGGGTCACTTTGCAATTAAAAGAATTGCAGTAAACTGGCTGGGGGATGGACTCATTTATCTCTGTTTTCAAAGTTTCAATAACAGATTTCTTCAGAGGGTAAAAGAAGAAAGCACTGGAAGCTAATATCTGTTAATAAGTTGAGAAACACTAGAGCAGAGGAAAGGTCTCCTTTGCCCTTTTGGAAAGTTTAGGGCAATAAAATTCCACAATAAAATGCTTTGGAATCTCTCAGAATTGCCATGTATCCTGGGACAAATTACAGCCCTAGCCATAGAACGATCCTTTGCAGCAGTGTTGAGATTAGACTCCAGGACACAGGAGTTTAGCTCATATCCGGTCCCAAACAGTTTTGCCCATAGCAAATATTGGGAGGATTAGATTAATTCTAGATAGGGAAGAGGGGTGGGAGGGAAAGGGGGAAGGGGATTAGCAAGCATGGTGGAATGTGATGATCATCATTTACAAAATACATGTATGAAGATTTGAATTTGGTGCCAACATGCCTTATATACAAAGAGATATGAAAAAGAATTGTAATGCAAAAAAAAAAAAAACGAGTATATGTATAATGGCACTAATTGGTGTGAACATACTTTATATACAGATACGAAAAATTGTGCTCTATATGTGTAATAAAGATTGTAATGCATTCCACTGTTGTGAATTTATAAAATAAATCTCTCTCTCTCTCTCTCTCTCTCTCTCTCCTCTCTCTCTCTCTCTCTCTCTCTCTTTCTTCTCTCTCTCTCTCTCTCTCTCTCTCACACACACACACACACACACACACACACACACACACACAAAGCATGCCAAAGAAGGTGTATTTTCAGGAGGTAGTTGTTACCTTCCTTTCAAGGTTCCTGATCCATTGAATCTGTGGACTTGAGAATTCTAATAAAATGTTTTGTCATTAAATATATACAGCAGTAAAAGAGAATATATAGTAGTCCCTCTGTATCTGTGGGGGATTGGTTCCAGGACCACTTAGGAAGCCAAAATCCAAGGATACTTAGGTCCCTTATATAAAATGCCATATTATTTGCATATAACCTACACAAATCTCTTTTGTACTTTAAGTCCTCTATGGATTACTTATAATATATAATGCAATGTCAGTGCTATGTAAATAGTGTTATATTTTATTATTTAGGGAATAATAACCAAAAAAATAATACCAAAAAAAGTCTGCACATATTCATACAAATGCAAGTCTTTAAAAAATATGTTCAAACTGGAATTGTTTGAAGTGCCTGTGGGTATGAAGGGCAGACTGTAGTGTAGGAAGCGGCTAAAGAAAAATTCTGTATAAAGATGTGTAACCGACGTGATTCTGCAATCTGCATTTGGGGTAAAATTGGGAGTTCATAAACCACTTCAATCTAATGTAAAAAGAAAAAATAAATAAAAAAAAGATGGCATTTCATCATGAAGTCCTAATAAACAAGAAATGTTATGAATAACGCCAAGCTTGGAACACAAGAACTGCGTTTCTGCACACACCTTGAGTTTGCTTCTCCCCTTTAAGACTGATTCTATAATTACAAAAGGGAAACAGAAGGGGCAGAAAGGCAGGCAAATGGAACTGGATTTGCATTAGATGGGTCCTGAGTCCCATTGCAGGGTTAATAATTGTTCACAAACCCTAAGAGGATGGACATCTTCCTTCGAGAAACAATCCTGCTGAAACTGTAAACGACAGCACAGATCCACTGGAGGTGTCCCTGCAGCTGAGTCTTCCTGCAGGTTGATGATGCTGCATGGGTCTCTCTGGAGACCATGATTTCAACCACACCCAAAACTTAATTGTTCAATCTGAAGCACTTGCCTGAGAAACCAGAATCAATTGCTCTGTCTCCCAGCAAACCTCAAACTGCACATTATTCAAAGAATGGTCCCTGAGCTCACAGCGGATGTTCAGGCAGACTCTGAGCTCTGAGGTGGAGGTGGGGGCAGGTCAGACTCAGTCTTGGATATTCTCTCCTCTGTGTACAGAGAAGAAAGCAGCTGATACAGGAACTCATGGCCCTGCCTGCTACATCAGCTGCTGCTGCAGTGCTTAGCTATATTCCCAAGCTATAAGGGCTGGTCAATATTTTGAATATAACCCCTGGCTCTGCATATTTAAATAATAATATAATAGCAACAGCAAGTCATTACAGTTTGGGGGAGAAAAAGCAATATTTAACTGAAATTCTTGAATTCTAATTTCAGTTCTGTTATTTGCTTCCTAAATAGATGAAATGGACCAAATTTCTCTGGAGCTTGGTTTTCTTTTCTAGAGAGCGTCTGAGCTTATTCAGAAGGATTTTTACTGTTTTGTTTTGCTTTGCTTTAACCTGGCTTCAGGGTCTATGTAAACTTCATGAAATTGTGTGCAAAGTCCTGGGTGTCATTGTATTTCTTTTTCCTTGCAGAGGATCTGCAACTTTTATCAGTCTCAATAGGATCTATAATCCAAAAATCAATTAAAAGCCCTTGCTTTAAAGCAGATCCAGTGTTTACACACAGGAGGGGCTTAGTGGCTGCATGCTGTCTCAAACAATCATCTGGAAGCTGTGTTTACACAGCAAGAACACTCATTTCATTTACACCATATGATACAGATCAATAAAAATAACAAAAATTTTCTAAAGATGCTCTACCCCAGACTAAGAAAATGCTGTTTGTCCATGCTGTGAGCTGTTTGTCCATGTTTTTTTCCTCAACCAGTAATTGTATTATTAGGCTCATTCCTGACTCTGAGGTCTCAAAATGCTCCATCATTTCCATTTGGGATAATAAGAGATGGGAAAGATCCAAAGCATAGATGCTTCTTCAAGGAAGGCAAGCCCAGGAAGCCACAGGAGCATGTAGGGAACAAAGGTATGCTGCCAGCAAAGCCACATGGCCAGGCAGATGGACACCTGTGCTGAATCTGGACCATTCCACAGCTGTCCTGATGGCACTTTGCAAAAATACAGCAACCTACTACCAACCTACTCTATTGGGGTGGTGGTAGAAATGAGGCATTGAATGAATTTTAAAAGGATGGTAACATACTTTGCCAGGGAGGAAAGTTTGATTAAATTTACATAATCACCAAGTTTTAAATATTGACAGTCTCCATTTCGGAATTGGAAATCATTCCTCCTGGAAGTGTTAACATCATTATTTGCAAGGAATAATCCACAGGAAAACACACAAAAGCAAGAAAATAATATTATCAAAACTCTGCTGGGTGCTGTGGAAATCAGCATTAAGTAAGCCATAGCAAATCATGAAATAAGAAATTTTGCCTCCACAGAGGCCTCCCTGGAGAACTGCATTAACTCAGAAAACTTAGTTATGAGAGAGCAATCCTTTCCTTGAAAGCAATAAGTGTGCCAAAGACTATGTTTAAAATCCACATGGACTATTGTTCAGCCATAATGACCTCCCCTGAGAGTTTCCCAGGAGCTCATATGGTATCATTACATGACAAATATACAGAAACGCAGAAAGTCATTGGATGATGACGATTTGAGATGATCTTAGGATAATTAATATGTGGGTAATCTCCCAGTGACCACCATAAAAACAAAATCACCACCACAGCTGATAGGCACTCAGTGAAACATAACACCATAAACAATTTTGATGACCAAATGTTAGAAAAATGGTAATAAATTATAGTATGCCCATAAACTAATTATGATGCTGCCAATGAAAATTAGGCTCATGAAGACTATTTAAGGACATAGGAAAGTTTATGATGTGCTAGATAAATAAAGAAAGATGCAAAGTTGTATATAAATAAAGCCATATATGTAGAAATTAATAATCTCTCTAACAGAGATAACCAGGAATAACGTGCTGTATCCACCTCTTTCTATAAAAGTAGATTTCATTTTCTTCATAAGTCTGTATTTTAAAAAAAGTAACTTAAAAATACTGTACCATCTACGGTTCTCCAGAGAAACAGGACTATAGGAAGCATTCATATTCACAGAGAATGTACATATTATAAAGTGGATTATATATTTATATAATCTAGTTTTTAATAGATTTCACATATTTTATATATGTACATACATATCATACATATGCACACACACACACACACACACACACACACACACACACACACACACACACACATATATATATTCTTTAAAGGCCTAATGACTGGGGAATTTGATGTCACAACTCCCAGACCAAGTCTAAAGTCCTAAGAATCAGTAGTGATAATATCTGAGGGCAGGAGCACATGGACATCTCAGCCCAAGAAGAGAAAACTCACCTTATCTTTTTGCTTTTGTTCCATTCAGACCCTCAACAATAGGAGTATACACACCTAATTGATGAGGGCAGATCTCCTTTATTCAGTCTACCAATTTAAATGTCAATCTCTTCTAGACACACACACACACACACACACACACACAGAGAGAGAGAGAGAGAGAGAGAGAGAGAGAGAGAGAGAGAGAGAGAGAGAGAGAGAATGTTTTGCCAGCTACCTGGGCATCCCTTACCTCAGTTGACACATAAAATTAATCATCACAAATACCATCTTTAAGATGCAAGTATTTAGAAATAAATAGTTCTTCCCAAAATAAAAAAGACACATACCTTTTCCCCAAGATGCTAATCAGCAACTTCTGATAAGCTAAGGAAAGGGACATCAGCTCTACTGCAGGCAGGAGCTTTAAACGCATTGCTAGTCTTCTCTCCAAATTTTTTCCCTTGGATGCTCTTGAGTCTAAGACAAAGCACAGCATGTCACAAAGGCCCTTGTTCTGGTTCAATGATGGAACCCAGAGCCTTCCTACCCATGACCTCCTAGCAGTCCCTGAGGTAGAGCATCATCTGTTGCTGATACTTGGAAGCTAGTTTGCAGCGGGATTGCATGTTTGGGTCTAAGAATGGTAATGGTTTCAGAATCGAGATTCCATGCCCACCATCAGTGGTCAATGAATCTGACTGTGAGTATTCATCTGCCAGGAACATATTCTCCAAGTCAGGTTTCAGAAGAAAGGGCACAGGCTAAATCCTGGTAGAGTTCTAGTTTTAGCTGTTATGAGATATGTAGCCTTGGGCAGATGATTCAACTACTCTGACTTCCAATTTCCTCACTTATAAAATAGTATCTATCCCCAGAGTGTCAGAAAGGATCAAATGAAACCACATATGCACAGTACTGTGGCCAGGACCATCTGTATGCTTTGGCATCAGTCATCAAGTTAGGTTCTCAGCCCAGTGCAGTGTGCTGTGATAATATACTGATCCAAAAGGCAGGTCATCTGTCCAGAGTGAGCACAGAGCCCACCACAAAGACATTGAAAAATAGCACTAACTTAGGATAAACTTCAATTAAGAGTTCAAGTTAGAAGTGCTAATTCTATAGGGAATTCAGACTAGAAAAAGCTAAATAAAGACTGGTGTAATCAGAGATGACCATTGAAGAGCTGTCATTTGACCTGGGCCTTTGTGGCTAGGTAAAAACTCTATCTTTTGCTCTGTCTCACTAAGGGAAACACATTTATTCACGGTAAAATGTACCCAACATGACTATCCTGAAACTCCAACTTCTTCTCCTCCTTTATATCCTACTCCTCCTTTTCACTTTAAAGAGCTTAGAGTTGACATATTTAGGAAATCTGGTAAAAAAAAAAGTGGGGGGGAATGTCAAAAATGGGACATTCATAGAAACCTGTGACTCCGACCTATAGGAATTAGGATGACAGCCTCTTCTTGTTTACATGGCAGAGGTTCTCAGCACTCAGCTGGTTGTGTGGTGAGCCAAACAGCTCAGATTTTACCCTGAGATGTATTCAGTTTGGTAGAAACATTAGCCTGCATGGGGTACTCGTGGTCATTTCCAAGACCTATCCAGAAGCCCACTCCCCACATTTATCCATGAGAGGGAAAACCACTGTTCCAACTAGCTCCCAGTGATTGTTCATTGACTTTTGGTTTTGTTTTGACATACAAGAGATATTTACCAGTTGCTAAATGTTGGCACACATGACATGGATTACTCCTATGCTTGGGGACAGGCTGTTAAATGAAAGAGGCTCAGTCCTTGCTTTCATAGGGCTACATTCTGGGGAAAAAAAAGTGATGACACTCATGCAAGAAATCACATGCAGAAAATGATTTCAGATGGTGTCATGTGACACAAAGGAACTAGGCAGGACAATGGGTACTGAGACAAGATGGTCACCAAAGTCCTCTGGAAGGAGATACTTTGTGAGCAGAGACCCAAATAATGAGAAGGAGAACTATCTCTTAGCAACATGAAGCAATGCCCCTCACTTTTCCTGGAGTAATGAGACGTGCTACAGCATGACACTCTCTGGCGTGTTCTGTTGGTTTGTCATTTTGTTTTACAACAAGCAGTAACTGAAGATCCATCTTGGACCGCTTGTATGAAGAGGAAACCGCAATTGATATACAGAATCGAATAGGCTAAAGCTTTGCTTCTTATACCGTACAAAATTTCTCATGTAAAATTTCTCTCCAATTAGACTAGGGTCAATAAGACAATTTCTTACAGTTGCACAGAAAAGAAACAGCAGAACTCTCTGAAGAAATCTACAAAAGCTCCTCAGGGTGACATTTGCACTGGAACTTAAAGGAAGAGTTGGTATTCTCCAGATAGAGAAGCGTAGAACATTCTGGCCAACAAAACAGCTTGATACCTGTGACTGGGGTATTTCTGGGAGAATGGGGAGTGTGCTGTAATTTTATGTATCAATTTGACCAGCCATTGAGTGACACATGGTACCACAGTAAACATTCTTTCTTGGCATGCCTATGAGGAAGTTTCTAGAAGAGATTAGCATGGAAGTCAGTGGGCTTAGTAATTTGCTTTTCCCAGGATGGGTAGGCATCACCCAAACCTTTGAGAACTGAATGGAACAGAAAGAAAGAGAGAGGGAGAGAGAGAGAGAGAGAGAGAGAGAGAGAGAGAGAGAGAGAGAGAGAGAGAGAAAGGGAGGGACGGAGGGAGGGAGGAAGGAAGGAAGGAATGAAGGAAGGAAGGAAGGAAGGAAGGAAGGAAGGAAGGAAGGAAGGAAGGAAGGAAGGAAGGAAGGAAGGAAGGAAGGGGATTCACTTTTTTTTTCTTCCTGGCTCATATTCAACAATGGGACGTCTCATGGCATTTCCTTTAGTCCTCAGACTAAGATTAAATCCTCCGTTCCCCTGCCTTTCAGAGTCAGGGCATCAGATTCAAAATGAATTAATTATACCATTGGCTCTTTCATGCCAGCTTACATATGGCAGACCACAGGAATTCTCAACTTTTACATTCACATGAGCTAATTCCCCATTTAGAAAAATCTCTGATTATTTCCCCCCCAAAAAAACTGAATAATGCAGAGAAACTTGGTAGCAAGGCTTGAAGGACCACCTGGGTTCCAAAACAAAGCACCTGGATGCCTTACTAAAGCAGTGAGATTTGGGTCCGCTGACCAAGAGGGGCCGCGGAGATTGCAAAGCTAGCACATAACATGGTGAGATGACTGTTTTTTGGAACATCGATATGTATGACACATATGCAGGCAGAGAGACTGGTCATCCCACCTGATTAGGGGAGGAAGCGAGGTCCAACTGGGCCAGACAATACGGAACACGGAATACCCCCAGCATGGCACTAAGCCGACTGAGTTGCTTGATGAATTGAACAAAACACAACAAATAGGCAGGTGTTCAAGGAAGATTGCTAAATCATAGTCATCAGGAAAGCATCCCGGGAAGCCCTCTTCACAACTAACACGGGCTCATTCATCTCATCTTTCAGTCAACAAATGTGAGCCAAACACATCCTGTGTCCAGGTGCGGGACTAGACAGGTGTTTTAAAGCAAGAGACTGCCTGTGTTCCAGGAGCCCACAGTCTTGAGAAGGTGGGGCCCTCCTGCACAGAGAATGGTCTAACTGTGCTGAAGCACGTGGAGGGAAGTCAGAGGAAGAACAGCCAATCCAGGCCAAGGGGAAAAGCTCCTCGGAGTGGGTAATGGCTGAGCAGAAGCCTAAATCAGGAGGGGGAATTAGCCAGGTGAGAGAGAGGGAAGGTGCTCCAAGCAGAGTGAAAACAGTAAGAACAAAGTCTGAAAGCAAGCAAGGCGGAAGCCTGGCTTCAATGCAAGAAAGGGTGGGAGGGCAGCCTGACAAAACAGATAACGGACGTTTTCTGAATAAAGGGAGAAAGGAGAGGGGAGAGAGGAAAAATGCAAAGTGATGATGGAAAATTAATTGTGCATTTTCTCAAGTGCTGAATTCCCTGCTGCCTACCCTTTGGCAAGGTAACCACCATATGCCAAAGGAGAAAATTGAAATGTGTTCTTTTTTTTTTTTTTTTTCCTTTCTTTCTTCTTTCTAATGCTACACAGATGAATCAGTCTATCGGGTTCCCAATAGAATCTCTATTTTCTTTTCAGTACATGTGTTTTGCAGCTCACCATGTGTGGCTGGGGAATCCAACTCTTCCCTGGATTTGAGTCCGTCTTCTTCAAGACGGGTGGCTGCTCACCCAATGAGTTCTCTTTTCCTGTGGAATTTAAGTTGCCAGACTTTCTCCCATGTCCCACTATCTCACCTGCCATAAATCTAAGCAGCACAAATAAATCTCATCATTACCAACCAGAGAAGTTTTACCGTAGGCACTTCCAGAGTTCGAAGAGTACACATAAAATTGGTACACCATTGAAGCAACTTCAGAGCTCCAGGAGCTCACACCTGGTGGCAGACATGGCAAGCATCGATTATCTGACCCTTCCAGATATTAGATAATGTGTTGACATATTAATTTATCCCTTCCTCTCAAACCACTTATTGGTGCATGGCTAAGACAGGAAACCACGGCCATCTGGATAATTGAAAATATTTCTGCTCCCCTCCTCTCATCTTCCAGCAACACACTTTGCAGACCAAAGTGTCTAGGCTAGAAAATGAAATCCATGAATGGCACCAAACATTTTTATCATCTTCTGCTTCTGGACTCTCTATGCAACTTTGAGGACTCTGAGCAAGGAAAAGAGAAAATCCACAAAAATCAACCTGCTTCTTTTTTTCTACTCTGTATCCAGAGTTTGCCACAGAGCCTGGCACACAGAAATTGGCTTTATTTATTTTTTTCCATTGAGGATCTTTTTTGAATGGTGATAGTTTCATGGACAGGTAGATAGGCAGGCATAGACCTTACACTGGGAAATAAGTTAGGCCAATGGATTTCAATTTATTTCAGCCACAAAATCTTTTCTTCCAAAAAAAAGGAAAAAATATAAATACGTGAAATTTCTCATTAAGCCAAGAGTTTCATTTCAGCCCTTAAAGATGCTCCAAGAGGCATCAGGACATCTTGGAACGGAATGTGTAAAGGTCATAGTCCCTTATGTTATCTTTTGATTCAGTACCCTCTCCCTGAAGGTCCCTCAGACAATGCCCAGCCATCCATCTTAACGACTCACGTCCTGCAGTCCATGAGGAAAGAAAGGAAACAAGAGTAAAGATTAGCATTATCCTGATTCTCATTAAATTAATTTAATCAATGTCATACATCCCATGAACATATTTATTGAATAATCTGTGCTCGGTGGAGTTCAGATATGAAACAGATTGCCTCTAATTGATATGGTAGAACAATGTTCTCTCAGATCTCCCTTTTTTGGTTTATGTACACCTTGAACATGCTCATCATTCCAGTTTAAATCCCGAGTCTCATTTCTAATTTAAGGTCCATTTCACTTCTCCCTCTAATCCGAATTTATACCCAACCATTACCAGAAGAACCTGCAACAGGAGAGAGTATGTTCTGCCCTTCGATCCTCTGCCCTTCATTTAGAACACTTTCTCCTTCAGGGTGCTCAAGCAGGAAGTGCTAATGAGGGGAAAAAAGCAAAGAGTATTTTGCTCAAATAGGACCATGGTTGCCTGCCTGGACTGTCATTGTCCTTGGTAAAAAAGATTTCCAAATTCAGGCCCTCTTGAGGGATCATGGGTAAGTTTTCTGAGGCTCAGAAAGTAGCTTCCTCTCGGCACAGGGGAAATCCACCCCAGTTTGACAACTTCCTGGACCCTTCAATTGTTTCATATCCGGTCTCTTGTTCCACGTACCACCACACCGCCAAGACGTCTCGATTTGAAAAACCTTCCATGTCCAATTGACTTGTGTGATACTCCCGTGTACTTGGCCATGCTTCATTGTTGATGCCAATCTCCCCACTGTATCTCCATCCAATTTTTTTTTTCACTACTCAAATAGACACAAGTAGTAGATGATCAGTTTCACTAACCAAGCAGACCTCCTACCAGGAAGATCCATTCCTGACTCCCTCATCTTATAGGTACCACCTTCATCTGAGGAGTGATTCTTTCGGAACAGACTCTCAGTTATTTAATGTGACTTTGGATGTGACCACAATGACCTTCTTCCTACTGAGAGGAGAAAAGCTGACAATTCATTGACTCAACACTTTTCATACAATCTTTTTTCTCAACCCACATGCCACACCCAATTGTCAGATTCATAAAAATACATACAAAATGGAGGGAAATTGTAAGATGTCAGCTGTAGTATACTTGTTGAAAACCCTGAGAGGCTTTTGCCTTCCAGATATTTTCTGACTCATCATGAACTTGGGGCACAGAACTTTGGTCCTTACTTGCAGGTCCTGATTATGACTTTCCAAACAATAGAAAAAGGTTCCATTTAGTGTCTTCCAATACAATGAACATAGAGTTAGTGACTTAAGAGATTTCCCAAAGACAGATGATATATAGTCCCTGACCTTTGAAACTTTTTAAGTAATTTTGGAGTCAAGACACTCATACACACTTGCAAATGCACACACGTACACACAAGGAACTTTAGCAAGACAACTGAGTAGGTTATGAGCTCTTATGGAGTTCTAGAAGCATGGGAGAGACTGCTGATGTTGTGGTTCTGAAAAATTATAAACTGGAAGATAAAGAAGTCATTGGGATGACACTGTAATCCGAAGGGACACGGCCAAGGCCAAGGTCAGGGTGTGGTGGCAGAATGTGTGAACAGGGCATACCCATGTGGCAAGTCTGACATCTGGCTAGCCTGGGAGGATCATACAAAGGACTCAGAAGCAGCCAGGATTGGAGAGTCTCAAGAGGTGGCCAAGCAGCTGAGCAGCCATATGGTCACTTGAGCTAAGACAGGACATTAGGATGGCACAAGCAGGAGAGTTGGGGAAATGCAGCAAGTCCAAGTCTTTCCTTTAGTTCTGTCTACATCAGAGTCAGGAGAATGGTTTATTCACTTTATCAGACATCTAGATCCCATTCCTGGTGAACAATCTGGCTAAAACAGTCACTTGGGGCCAGCTGAACATTTGCAGGCATCCAGAATGCTGGGGCAGAATCAGCCAGACTCCAACCCTCTGGATTTTTTTTTTTTTAATTTTTGCACCTAAATCCACACACATTTCCTCCCTAGCTCTGCTTTCCATTGTGCTTTCCCTAGCAGATGTCATGACTCAAAACAGGCTCAATGCTTTTCCTCAGCTCTGCAGAGTTGTCAGATGCCTGGGACATGTGGCTTTTCAAGGTCTCTGAGTATGATGCCATGCCAGAAGATTGAGAGAATGCTGGGGGGACAAAGAGGTGAGGATACTACTGAGATGTCCAGGAACCTTCTTCATAGATCTGCCATTCAGGGTCAGGAAGACAAACAGTTCTTTGTCAGACACTTGAATTACTTCTAATCTCACATGATTCTGACTTCCTTCTCCGTGGAGGATCGGGTGGACAATGGTTGTGTCCAATTCTTGGACTCTGGGATCTCACTTGTTGAAGCAGAACTGTCTGGGTCCCAGAGGTCATGACCATGACAGAGAGATAGGAGACGACAGTGCCAAGAATCTTATCCTGGAGCTAACTATCAGATGGATGAGGCTGTTTCTAGATTCTGATCTCAGAAGCTGGGTGTGAGCTATGGGCATAATGGTAGCCACCAGCTGAGTGTAAGATGTGGACTTTTTTGAAGATAAGTGATTCTCTTTCCAAGGGAATATTTATTCTGACATAATAGATGAAAAAAGAATCCCCATTTGTCTTTTGATGCCATGTTTTCTTAATTCCTTAAGTTCTGCCTCTGTAGTTAGCTCAAGAGAGGGAGAGGGCTATACCATTAAAATAAAATTCCTGAGGCTCACACACGAAACAATGAGAACTGAAGTTTGGAACCTTCATCTGGTTCAGGATCAAATTAAGCGTTTTAGGTTTATCTTTACTGTAAAGAAGTGGTTCTAAATCCCAAGAGGACAGGGCAGTATATGTGACAGACCTGTTTACTGGTGAGATAGATAGCTTTCTTCTAGCACGAGTTCCCTTACACAGGAATAATCCAGGTGCTTGTTAAAAGACACACACCCAGTGGGAAAAAAACCCAAGGACAAAAAAGAAATGAAGAAATCAAAAACCTAAATCTTGCACTATTTACGGTAATCATAACGTTGATGATCGTGTTGCTACTCTTATTTTCAGATTACTGTGTGATATTGTGGAATAAAACAAGCAATTATGTGATATTCTAATTTTACCATCCCAGGTGTCCTTGAGAACTGGGATTATAAGTGTGGGGAAAGGGAGATACAGTTGTGATACAGAAAAATAAAAGTGTTAGATTTAAGGAAGTATTAGTATAATCCATTGTGAATTTTGATTTAAAACAAATAAAATCAGAAAAATATCTCCTAATTTTGTGCAATGAAAAGTTGTAGAAAGTCCTCGAAATGTTAACCATAGCTAGCACCTAGATTTCATTTTTAAGATTCTCTTTCCTGGTAAAGGAAATGAGGCTCCTTGAAGCTAATTGAAGACCAGAAGGAGGAAATGTTCAAGATGAGCCTAGAGGTTTTGCCATCAAAAATCAAAGAGGGGTTGCCAGGCCTGGTGGCGCATGCCTGTAATCCCAAAGGCTTGGGAGGTTGAGGCAGGAGGAGCATGAGTTCAAAGCCAGCCTCAGCAAAAGTAAGGTGCTAAGCAACTCAGTGAGACCCTGTCTCTAAGTAAAATAGAAAATAGGGCTGAGGATGTGGCTCAGTAGCCAAGTACCACTGAGGTCAATCCCCGGTACCTGCCCCCACAAAATCAAGAGGGTCATGTAGAAAGAACTGAGGCCCACTGAAAGTGAACTGGCCAAAAAAGGGATAAATGAATTTTGATATGCATCGATGTTAGAATAGATAGAAATATACTGAGAGCATCTAGATCCACCACCAAATTCTTGGTGGCAATAATAAATTAAAAATTGTAACCAAGCTCCATTTAAGGAGGCATCGAACCAACTCTTTGTTTGAAAACTGGTGAGGTGAAAGAATCAAGTATGTATCTTGCCTTTCCTATGTGAACTGCATAACCGGAGTAATCAGTCAATGTGGGAAACTTTCGCTTTATTAAAGTGTCCCAGGTAATGAATGAAGAAAAGGTGATGGAATTAGAATATCGCCATTTGTCATCTTTCCTGAATTAACAATCCAGACATTGATTCTCAGCAGCTGCCAACATAACGAAGAGACTGCCAGGCACTCCGCAACCCTAAACAAGACTCCCAGTCACCTTTGATTCTGCTTGCCAAAAGAGGACACCCAAATCAAGCCTCGATCTGATTGACAGAAAAGACCGAGATTATGCATGACATCATGGGAATGTGACCAACTCATTCTCCATGGGTTGGGGGGAAAACAAGAATCTCCAACACATACATTATAAGTTTTTTTGCAACAGTAACAAAGCTATAAATTAAGATATCTAAGATATCTAACATACATACATACATACTAATTAAACACTGGATTCTACTTCAAAAGCATGTTTTTAAAAAATGTTTATGAAAATTCCAAAATTAATTTATAATAGCAATGAGACAAATAAAAGCTGATTTGAAGTTTGATATTAAGAGATTATTATTATATTTGCCATAATAATATTGGGGCTGGAAGTGGTGTTAAGCTCTTAACTTTTAGTTTGGACATTATTAAAAGCAGCTTTTAGCTTGGAGGTTGCTAAAAGCAGAGACGGAGATCAGGACCTGGATTCAAGTCGTTCATCAAGAAGCAGGAGGAGGGATCAGGGAGAGCCAGACAGAGAAACAGCAACAGTCAGTCCAAGGGTGCACTAGCAGGCCACAGCAGTGGCCTCTGAGAAGGGGACACATTACCCCCTGAATCATCCTTCTGAAAAAAAGAGAAGCTGAAACATCATCTCCCAGCTGCCGTCCTCCATATGAGCTGATAACTCCAGGGCTGGTGACTCCACATATTTCAGAGCAGGTACTGAGGCAGAAAGTGGCAACGCTCAAGGTACACACTTTTTGGAGCCATGTTGTCACTGTCAGAGACTCTGGGCTTCCATAGAAACCATGGCCACAATGGCAGCTAAAATCAGAGACAGCCAAGTAGATGTGACAGAAGAGCTCCTACTATGGATTTGTGTTGTACTATTTACTGACAAAATGCTGGGGGCCTGGGATTGGCTTCTAGGTGATATGGAGGGGGGTGTACAAAAGTAAAGAAATAAGTAACCAGGAGAACACATCTGTTTCTGCAGAGTAAAAGTACAGGGATTTTTAGTACAATAGGTCTGTCTCCTTTTGTTTAACATTTTCCATAATAGGAAGGAAGGAAGGAAGGAAGGAAGGAAGGAAGGAAGGAAGGAAGGAAGGAAGGAAGGAAGGAAGGAAGGAAGGAAGGAAGGAAAGAAGGGAGGGAGGGAGGGAGGAAAAGCGGGCTAGAAAAATATGACATTAGCAAAGAACCTCTTGCTCCAGTAAAAATATACCTAATGCAAGGGCATTTGCTGTGTTAGCACACAGTAAGTGCTCAGTAAGTGCTAGCCATCATATCATTATTGTAGAAACTCAAGGGACAAGGAGAGCCAGAAAGGGCAGCAGCTGCCAACATAACATTGACCTTGGCCCCAGAGTTTGGGGCCAAGTGACCCCAAGAACTTCTTAGGGATTATGTTCATTTGACATATTTTGAAATGATCAGAAGAAAAAGAAAATACAACAAACTTCATGCCACACATGCACATCTGCAGGGGACACTGGTAACCGAGATGGCATCTGGTTGCCCAGAATATTTCCAGTGCTCACCACTGAAGAAGAGAGTGGAATGACACCCCCTATTTGCCTCTCAGCAGATGCCATCCTCTTTACCTTATCCAGGGGCTGAGGGAGAGGGCCCAGCCTGGAGTCTGGCAGGGAATGAGAGCACCAGACATGTTGGAAATTGTACCGCGGTGCTGCTGTTACCGCTGAAGCTTCTAGGAATCATTTCCGCTCTCTTGGCAATAAGGACTCCATGAATAGTTGGCCTTGAACTCTACTGTTGTTTAGCTTTTTTGAGTTGACACATGATAATTACAGGTCATGTTTCAATCTTTGTATACATTGCATAATGATCAAATCAGGATAATTAACATATCCATCACTTTATACATTTATCATTTCTTTGTGTTGAACATTCAAAGTCCTCTCTTCTACCTCCTTTGAAATATATAGTACATTATTATTGACAGCAGTCACCCAGCATGCAAAGAAATACCAGAACCTCTCTCTTATCTCACTGCAGCTTTGTATCCACTGACCCGCTCCTCCCAGCCTCTCCTCACCCACCCTCTCTAGCCTCTGATCACCATTCTCCTCTCTACTTTTATAAGACCAACTTGTTCAGGTTCCATATGTGGGTTCTTCAATGAGATCTAGTCCTCATCTGAATACCTTCTCTCTTGGAAGGGCCAGTGTAAGATCTGCAAAATATCAGTGAAGAACCCTGTGAGCTGCTGAGCACCATGAGATCAGCCCCTTCTCATAAAACCTTGACCAGCTAATGTTGTTCAGGAAGTGAAAGACTCCGCTTTCCCATTCTTTGAGGTTTAACTAGAAACCTCTTCCCATCTCCCTGGTTACAGTCTTTCTAATGTGCATCCACTCAGCTAGCTGCCTTAGAAACAACACTGAACTGTGGCAAACTTGACCACGTTATACCTGAAACCCCCCCATAGCTCAAAACGAGAGAAACCAAAAGCACAGACGTCACTTGAACTTATAACACTTCCGAAAAGCATTTTGACTAATCAATAGTAATTTTCTTTCTTGTCATTTACCTCTTACACATGAAAAATTGAGTTCCAGGAACTGTTTGGCTGTATGAATATTCTAATGAATTAATCTTTTATTCCATTTTACTTGTTTATAGAAATCTGGTATGAACTTAGTGTAGAAAACCCCTATTAGTCAAGTCCAAGTTCATATTCAACCATTTTAGCATTCCAGATGAATATTAGAAATGGTTCCTAAATTACATTTATTGACTAAATCTTATCCCATTTATTAAGCTATTTTTAATAATTTCTGTGCAATGGGAGAGAATGCTTCTTCATTAAAAAGTTTTCTCTGTCTCTCTCTCTCTGTGTCTCTCTCCCTCTCCCTTTCCCTCTCTCTCTCCCTCTCCCTCTCCTCCCCCCCTCTCTGTCTCACAGCACCCCTCCCTCCTCTATTGGGCCACCCTTTAAAATCTGATGAGAACCATGGACTTTCATCTTCTGAAAGTGTACGTACACACAGGTACTCTTTGCTTCTTTGCTTGTTTGTTTATGCTCCACATTCATGGACTCTAGGGGGTTCCAGAGATACCAAGTTAATAATAACAACTGGTTTAGATTTGCTCTGGTGGCTGAATGGTTAACTCTTTCAACAAAAGCAGTGGTTCTTCATGCTTCCAATGGTACAAGCATAAAATGGTGTATCCCAAGGTTCACAAGCCTTTCCTAGAAACCACTCACTTAATTTAGGCTAAATTCACCAAAACTGCACATGTAAATTAACCAAAGATAAATATTTACTTTTTATAAAGGGGTCACATTGGAAAATTTTCACTCTCCCTCCTTGTAGGACTTGGTTCACTGGTTAGTGTCACTTCTACCCACTCAGGGCTGCTTCTTGGGGTTTTGTGGAGGGAAACTGACTTATCACAATCAAACTGAAGCTTTATAATTCAGAAGAAAATTGACACCTAGATAAGGAAGCACTAAATCAGGGGGACAAAAATTAA
The DNA here is from genome assembly GCF_052094955.1 of Ictidomys tridecemlineatus. Taxonomy (NCBI): domain Eukaryota; kingdom Metazoa; phylum Chordata; class Mammalia; order Rodentia; family Sciuridae; genus Ictidomys; species Ictidomys tridecemlineatus. The sequence goes on from NC_135477.1 coordinate 17,398,982, forward strand.
GGATTGGAGCTTCTGAGAGAGAGAAGGACATCACAGGCAGTGTGAATCCTAATTTTGTATCTTCTAAAAGCATTTGTATCCAGTTGGATCTCTTCAGTCAAAACCCTTCATTCCTAATTTGAAAATAGATGAAAAACATACTGAACACATGAGATTTATGAAATAGATGTGGCACTTTAAAGTCATGTCTCCTTAGCTAACATGCAACCCATAGCCATTTTCCTCCCTATGAGTATATAAACCTATCAAGATAAAAAATAGTGACAGTCCTACTCTGTTCCTCCCGTTTTTTAATTATAGCTATATGTCAAACTAGTTGATTGATTTAAAGAAAACTATATAACTCTTCTGTGCTTCAATTTCTTATTAATGTCTACCTGGCTTGGAGTTTGCATGTAGTCAATTAGATTACCTTTGTAAGGCACTCAGTACTTTATATAACATGAATATAATATCAGTTGAATGTAGATAGTAATGAAAGAGGTATATTATCAACCTAAAATAACCACTAAAATGGCAATGAAAAAACTAAAATGGCAATGAAAGGTTTAGCTACTCAGTCAATAAAGAAAGTTTAAAGGGAACCACAAAATATTTACAGAATATTAAAGATATTTATAGAATATTAAAAAATTCATAGAATATTAAAAATATTAAAAAGAAAGCAGAAATAGGGGTAAAGGTGAACAAGATAAAAAATAAATGGAAAGATGATAGATTTAAACCTAGCCACAACAATAATCACATTAAATGTAAGTACTGTAAACACCACACTTAAGAGATTGACATATTGGATTAAAAAAATAAAGACTCAACTACAAATTGCCAATATGAAATGCATTTCAAATATAAATGCACAAAGAGAACAGTAAAATGATGTAAGACAATATACTTTCCTAAGATTAATCAAATGAAAGCTGGTTTATCAATATTAATGTCGGACAGAATCAATTTTAGAGTAAAATAATATTACCAGGAATAAATACATTCATTTCCTAATGATAAAAGAATTGACTCATCGTAAGTATGTAACTATGCCAAGCCTTGGTGCACCTATCAAACATGAAACAAAACTTGAGGAACTGTAAGCTGAGACAGACAAATGCATAATTTTAGTTGGCACAGCTCAATATAGGGATGTAGTTTAGTATCCTTTTCTCAATAATGAATAGAACAAATAGACAAAATCAGTAAAGATATAGAAGATATGAATACTACAGATTATTATGACTTCATCGATACTACAGAATTTTCCAACCAACAACAGCAGTATACACATTCTTCTTAAGAATAGATAGAAACTGAGTCAGGCTATATTGTAGATCAAAGAAAGCCTTAAGAGAACGGGGGAAATAAGAATTGGGCTTCTGGGAGGAGAAAGCCACCTCAGTAATACAAAATATCTTCTGAAACACATGGAATTAAATAAGATCTCAATAAAAAAGATCACTGGACAAAAACCTCAAAATACTCAGACACCACACAGCATACTTATAAAAACCCATAGGCCAAAAATGGCATCCAAAGATAAACTAAAAAGATTTTTTTAACTAAAAGAAAATAAAACATAACAGATAAAAGTTGTGAAGTGCCGCAGTCTGGCTGGGCACCAAATAACCGAGCCACCACAAAGCCTTGTAGATTCAAACAGCAACTCTTTATTCCCGAACTCTCACCGACACTCTCTACCCACACTTCCGTGAACACCCTGTCTCTACCGGCTCCGTGCACCAATTCTCTCAGAACCCCGCGAGAACTCAACGGGAACTCCAAAGGAGCAGGCGCCTGAGGCAGCAGGATACACCCTATTCCCAGCAGGATCCACCCTAAACCTGGAGCCGCCCTATTCCCTGAGCAGGGTCACCTTTCAACCCAAAATGCCATGCGTCATTCCTACTTGGCTATGGCTCTCAGCAGTGAAGTATTGCTGAATAGTACTTAGGGGAACTTTTAGAAGTGACTATATTAGAAAAGAAGAAATGTCTCAAACTTATGACCTCACCTTTCCCCTGAATAAATTATTTTAAAAGAATGGGAAGGTAAGTAGAACAAAGGAAATAATCAGAATAGAAAAAAATTATAATTAAAAACAAAAAAATACACAAATTAATTTATAGATTTTAAGATCATCTTAATTGGAATTCTAACAGGGGTTTTTAATATACAATTTGATAAGCTGATTCTAAAATTCAAATATACATTCAAAGGACCTAAGATAGCAAAAAAAATGTTTTAAAAAACAAAATAGAAGAATTAACATTATCTAATTTTAAAATTGAAAGTACAGATGCACTATCGGGACAGTGAGTATTGGTATAAAGACTGGCAAATAAACTTTGGATCCTCCTTTTTTCATAGATTCCATATTCGCACATTCACCTACTTCCTCAAATTTACATAGGCCATGAGGAAACTTTTGAGATAAGAAATATTTTAACTTGATATTGTGTACGATGATAGTTTCACAGATGTATAGACATGTCAAAACTTATTTAGTTCTACACTTTAAATATGAGCAGTTTATTGTATGTCAATAAAGCTGTTTTAGAAAATTAAAGAATCAGTAAATATTAACATCTGCTTTCTATCATGCCAAACTGAGATTTTCACACATCCCTGAGAGTTTACTCATTGGCAGAGGCTTTGAAAACAGCAAAATAATGCTGCAGAAAACACTAAATAGAATATACAATTTCCTGTGGTGTTTATATTCCCAGTCAGCAGTCAATCATAAATATATAAAACTAAAGGAAATATCTAGTTCTCTCTATAGATAGATAGATAGATAGATAGATAGATAGATAGATAGATAGATAGATAGACAGACAGATAGATAGATAGATAGATTCATTTTCTTATAGGGCAAGCAGTTTGGGGGTAAAGCAAAGATGGTTTTATGTTGCATTCAGGAGGATCCATATGTTCTAAATGCAAATAATTTAAAACAGAGAATATCAAAATCTTTCACCTCCTGATCTAAATGTCTTTCGGAGAAAGATTTAACAATGGTGAGAATACAGTACAAACTGTAATGATATGGTGAGATATCAGTACACACTCACACGTAGTTTGATACAGATAGAGAAAGAAACAATTATAGATATGTTTATATATACAAATTAGTATTTGTGCAAAAGTGTACTTAACACTGTTCTCCAGGGACTCTAAATAGCAACAAGCACTTAACGGGTTTCTAACGGGTCCTGGTTTCTAACATCATTCTCCAATAAAGGAATCAGACTCCTTGTAGGAAGGGCTGGTTCTAGGACTGGGGTGGAGAAAAAAGAGCAGGAGAACAAAGTACCTTATAGCGCCAGAAAGCAAAAAAGTTCTCAAACAACACAGGAGCCAATCTGAAAGAGATTCTAATGGCTAAAGCTAGAAAAAAAAATTGACTAAAATAAACAGCATAATATTGGATCATAATTCAAAGTATATACACAAGCCCATACTAATGCAAATATGTTATTGAATAAATAAACATATGGAGGGAAGCATGCCTACTTTACAGAATTCAAAATAATATATGTACATACTCCAATTTCCAGAAAATAAAGTTTAATTCCTTTTCCAACCTTGAATATGGACTGACCTTTGAAGTCACTTCCCAAAAAAATGAATCTAAGAATGGAAAAATAGCACCTTCACAATGGAGGGTTCTGGCAGACACCAACTTAACTAAGGGAACAAAATTAGCATCACCAATGGAGGTGATGCTGTTAGCAGGGATGCCCTGATATAATGTGAGGAGAACTCCACTTCCAAGGCGTTCTCCAAAATGCATAACCCCAGTTTTCTAACTGTGAGGAGAACATCCTAGAAACAAAACTGAGGGGCAGCTGACCTTATGGAAAAATTAAAAAAGACTGAGGCACTGGCAAGTGGCACAGACCAGAGGAGGAGACATCGGTTGTAAATACAATGTGGTATCCTGGATGGAATCCTGAAACCGAAAAGACATTAGTGGGAAAACAGCTGAAATCCAAATGAAGTCCAGGACTTAGACCATAGTAACGTCCCCCCATTATTACTCCCTTAGTCTCAACAAATGAACTAATGTTATGTGAGAGATTGGGTTGGGGAAATCTGAGTGATGGGTGTACCAGAAATCTCTGTATTCTCTTGGCAACTTTTCTGTGAATCTGAAATAATTCCAAAATAAAAGTTCATTTTAAAAAAATCCCATCTCTTGGTGAAATCGGGCCTATTAAAAATCTTCACAGGAGTGACAGAAGGTTGTCACTGTGAAACTGCTCAACTGGATAAATGATTACTGAATTTTCGTTCGGCCTCTGGCATTGGGACTGTTCCTCTGAGTAGGAGGTGGAAATACAATTGTTCTCTTTCCTCTGGCCTCAGAAGTACCAGAAAGTGCATCTGCCCCTGAAATGGTCCTGGCCACCCCTCACATCACCCTCTAGAGGGGAGATGATTTGAAACAGCTGTGGACTACATGTGCCATCTCTCATGGCAACTGGGGCCACAAAGGTCCAGGCCTGCCTACGGGTCCCAGCACAGGATTTTGATAGCCTAAAGGATGGCAGGTGGGGAGGGGAGCTAGCTGCTCCCGAGCTCAGTGAATCTTTTCTGTTTAAGTCATCTGGGCAGCCAGCCAACCCGATATTTTAAATATACCAAGAATTTTGAAAAACCAGCCTTGGATGTACTCAAATGCATGTCATCCTTCCCAAGAGGCAGAATCACATGCTTATCCAATTTGCCAGCTGACAATTTGGCCATCTTGCTGTCTGTATCTCAAAAACCGATTTGCACAGACTCAAGGCTCATCCTGAGTGAAGCTAGGTGGACATGTGAGGGGCCCCTGCTCTCACTTGGTAAGTTCTGCTTTATTTTTTAGCATTTTAAGAGAAGACCCCGTTTCCCAACGATACAAGTTGCCCAATCAACTTCAAATTACATCTCTGGCAGGGTCACTAATCTCACACCAGCTCTGAGAATTAATTTGTGACAAGCTTTAAGAAGGGCCCAGCATGCACCCTTATAATCCATCACTGCATACGCCAGCTGAGCTCCTCCACAACTTCATTAAACATCTTCATCACAGTGACCCACTCTGGATGCCAAAGTCTTAGCAATTCATGAAACATTGTTCAACCAGACGATCTACATTTAAATTCTTCAGACAAAATTAGCCCCTTTTGGAGAGCAATGTCCAATTTCGAGAGCCCACAGTCTGTATCAGGACTGTTTCCTAGGAGGTCAAGTTTTACCAAAGGCCATGTGATAATGTACATCTGCTGTACCCTGCAGACCCTGCCTGGGTGTGGGTATGGTCCTCTACACAAACCCCTCACTGACACCAGCCCTCAATAGTTGGTCATGGATTCACCCCTCTTTTGGAGACACTTGGCCTACACTGATGAGGTGCCCCCATTACCCTGTGCTCTTCTGCCAGATCCTTGACTTGGATTCGCCAATCTCCTGTCATCAGAAGTGTGTACAGGAAGATGCTCAGTCCTGGCATTTATTAGGGACTTGCTTTTGTTTTAGGCAAGAGAAATTCTCTTTATTTACCATGATACTATGTGGCTTCAGATTTGTTTATTATAAATCAGTCTTTATCTCAGCTGGTATTAACTTAATTCAAAAGAACCTCATGTCCTTGGCAGAGAAGGCTGTCATCTCTCAAGGCTAGGGATATGGAGATGAGAAGTCAAGGACAAGACCTGGAATACCGTAGGAAGCAGTAGAGGGAGAGGAATCTTGCCCTCCATTCCCCACACAGGGGAGGAGGACCTGCTGTCCCAGCAGAGGGGCCGACAGTGACATTCACCCTGGGGCAAGCACAGGATACAAAAAGCTCTCACAGCAGCCTGGGCAAAGAAGCACCACCAGAAGTAACAAATCTAAACAAAGTTATGGGAAAGGGGGTGGGGCGGGATGGGGTTTGCTTCATCCTGAGCTACATTTCACTCTCGATTCTGTAATTTCACCAAAGTTTTGTTCCTTCAGGGCTTGTCCTATCATTATGTAAATCCAAGTTTTATTTCAAGGGAAGCTTTCTGGAATTGCATCTTTAGATATTTATTCTGGACAATTATTTCCTGTTTATTCCTTGGGGGGATCACAATAGTTCATATTTTGGGTTTCACTTGCCTGTCCACTATCTATCATTTTCTGACTAATTTGATTTAATCCTTTCTTCAATTCAACTTAACGTTGTTTATTTTTCTTATTTCTGCTGTCTTATGTTTTTTATTGTGTTTTCAGTAAAGTCTGTTTTCCCTTGTGTGTTTATAATTTCTCCTTCATTTCAGTGATGGTTTATGCAACCCCAACTTCTCCTCCACCACAGACATGCACACGTGCACACACACCTATATGCTTTCTTTCCCAAGTTCTGACCACACAATTACATATTTTTTCTATTACACTATTACATATTTGAACCATTAAAAATGGTTCAAATTTGCTTCCCAATTTACATCAGGTCTACTATAACATGTTTTCTTGTTTTTTCTTTGCCATTCTTCATTCTAATTTTTACTTTTTTACACTTGTAACATCTCTGTATAGATCTTGTACTATTCATCACTAAAGGAGGAAAGATTTTTCTGGATGGGCTATTGAGTGGTGGTCCATCCACATGAAGGCAGGCCTGGGCCATACTCCAGGCTAAATGTAATTATTTTTATCTCTCTATTCATTTATGAGCTTTTAGAGGTTTAATTGTTTAAAATATTTATTTTTTAGTTATAGTTGGAAACAATATCCTTATTTTATTTATTTATTTTTATGTGGTGATAAGGATGGAACCCAGGACCCCGCCCATGCTAGGCAAGCACTCTACTGCTGAGCCCTAACCTCAGCCCCTTACAGGTTTAATTTATCCAATGGAGAGAAGCATCTATGAAGTTTCTCAAAAAGCAAGGTTTTGTCTCTCTTCTTTTTATCTATCTTCACCAGAAATGAAATTGACATTTTTCTCCCTTTTCTTGATGCTTTTGAAATGCTTTCCAGGAAGAAAAGGGGGGGAATATTGGCTTTATGCTGGTCTCTGAAGCCAGAAAGTCACTTAGCTTCTCTGAACCTATTAAATGGGGATGAAGTGAACAGGACAAAGCATGCAGATTCCCCTGCACCAGGCCTGGCACATCACACATAGTTACTGGGTGCTTACTATTATTATTGTTGGGTCACAGCTACAAAGCCATAGACTAGGGGTCTCAGAGGCAGGGTCCTGCAAGAAGACAACAGACACCTATCTAGGTCTGAGAGAGAGCCCCTCCCACAACAGAACCTGAAAATGCCATATACTTGCTTTCCCAGACTCCTTTAGTTGTTGGGCATGGACATATGACCAGAGTGCATAGTGATGGCCTCAACTTCAAATTGGGGGTTAGTGGCATGACATTGCTGGGACTGCTAAGAATTGAACTTGTTGAAAGACAGTGACAATGGCAATGGCTTCAGTTCTAGATGCAGTTTGGGTACCAGTCCTAGGCCCATAATCCAGCATCCTCTTGGTGGTATTGGTAGACACAGCCCACCAGTGGTGGTGACACAGCCAGTGCAAAAATCATTCCAAAGTGTGATTTGGGGCACCATCTATGTTGTGTGATCCAGAGACCAATTCTTCATCATTCCTTTAAGAAATTTTGTGAAATACTCACATTTATTCCCTTTTACCTAATGATCTATTTTAATAACAAAATAACATAACAGTGAATAGGTTTCTAGTCCAATTTTTTTCCCTTAATTGACAAAGAATTTTGTATTATGCTGTGCAGCAATGATATTTGGAAATATGTATATATAATAGAATGTCTAATTAACAGCTAATTAACATATCCATTATTCACCTATTTAATCTCTTCTTCATATAGTGAAAACACTTAAAATCTCTTCTTTTAGCATTTTTGACGTATACTATAGAGTGTTTATTATTATCTATACTTGCCATATTGTACAACATATCTCTTGGTTTATTATTTATAAAAATTTTGTATCCTTTGATCAGAATTGATTGAATCCCACCCTCTCTCTCAGTCCATAATAACTACCATTCAATTCTCTGTTTCTAGAAGCTCTATTTATATTCTATATATGTTATATCATAAGTTGTCTATCTGGGCCTGACTACATTCATTTAATCCATATACTTTCAAGATATCACTTTCTACTGAAGTCATTCAAACTCAGTTTATCTTACAAAGAAGGAATCTGATTGCTAAAAAGTATATCACATTTATAAAGGAAATTAACCGACTACTTGTATATTTACTATGCACCAAATGTTGTGCTAAGCATTGTACTTGCAATATATTTTGTTTAATCTTCCCAATAACCTATGAGTTAGACACTATAGTATCTATTTTACAAAGGAGATAATCAAAGGGCAAAGAGATTCATTACTGTTCCCAAGGTCATGCCTACATTGGAACCTCAATGGACCTGATATGCATTACTTAAGTCTCAAATATTTGCATGCAATGGAACTCCATTCCAAAGCCCCTGAGGATAGAGTGGATAGATTTGATTTGCCTGGTCTTCTACCTGCTTGCAAATGTATCTGTGCCTCCTCTAAGATCACCCCTGGGTTGAGAACCTGGAGAACAGAAGGCCATGGGAAACCCTAAGTCACTGCAATGGTCAAAGGAATATCTGCACTCAGAAGTCAAGGAGAACAAGCTGGAAATAGAAAACATGAACATGCAGCAGAGAAGCCCAAAGGGAAATAAAACCAACATAATTGTTTTCTTCTCAAACATCAAAGTCTCTCATCAAAGAAGGAAGTCAACACCTCCTTAAAAAGCTACAACACATCTGTCGTCAAAATACCAAAATACATCGAGAAATGCTGATGAACACCAAGGCAGACCCTGCAGGTGTCTGCTGATTTCTTCTCTTGCTGGGTACAAAGCTTAACAGCAAACCTTTCATCTCAGGTAGAAGGGACTGAATGTTGGGTTATAAAATATGGTGGAACTCATCTAGGTCTTTTCCAGCCTGACTTCTAAAATCCTTCTGATGTTCTTCCACACTCTCTTTCCCCTGAAAGGAGAGACTCCAAGGATCCATAGGAGGTAGAGCCAAGATAAATGGAGTCAGGGATTGTAATTTTTCCCTCAAAAGTTATCCCAAAAAATCCCCCTAACAAGGAACAGTTGTGTTGGACTATTGTATGAATGAGAAATAAACTTTTATTGGGTTAAGCCACAGAAATTGGGCAGTTGTTTGTTATGGTGGTTAGCCTACCTTACCTGGTACAGATACCTTGTGTATGATATTAACCTTCAAAAGGTAATTCTCTTCTCTTAATTCTAAGAACCCCTTAGCATGAAAAGCAAAGTTCAGCAACAATCTAAAGACTGGGAAGCTCTTATTTTTGAAAGTCACACTCCACAGAATTTCAAAAATATTAAAATGTACCAACATCTTATAGTAAATATGATTTTATACAAAAAAACTATATACAAATATAATAGTTGGATTTTAAGTTGATTAAATATTATAATATTTAGTCATTGTGTGGTTATGATTATTGATTCTCTATCTTGTATTTTTTTTCATTTTGGAAACAATAATTATTTTTGCAAGTTTCAAGGACTTATTAGGACCTGTAAAAGCTCTTGGTCCCTTAATGTTGTGCCCATGGTATCTAATGGATATAGCAATCCAGATTGGATTGTCCAGGGCTCCTAGTTGCAAAGATAGTGACACAATACTTAAAATATGAAACAAGAACAAGCATCTGAGTTCTGTCTCCAAGTCTGTTCTCATATCATTCTAGATTGTCTCTCCATTCTGCTCTCCAGGAAACGACAAAAGTCAGACATTTTTCAAAAAGACTGATGAAAGTCTCAAAGCCTATATGGCAGACTCTCTCACCAGACCTAACAAGTATCTTTCATGGCAGAAAGTCCCTCACCCAAAAGGAGATGCTCTGCCTATACCCTTTCATTTCATGCTTCTTTCGGGTATTTGGGGGTACTGCACATAAAACAGCAGATCAGAATTCCCATGAGGGATGGGGTATTTGTTTATTGGGACACCAGAGTGGTTAGCCACTGAAGAGAACTTGGGGGATACAGATGGACAAGGGAAATAACTAGCCTGGAGCTCTGCCACTTATATGGCTACACATTCTTCTCCAGGGACCCACATGGAATTTGAGCCATTGAATGGAGCTGAAATCATTCAACGGGTAGAAGAACATGTGGGTTTCAAGAGAATGCAGTTGGTCATGAGCAAGGAGTGTTTTACATAGAACCCAGTGATAGAGCTTCAGAAGATGAGGGAAAGAGGCTGGAATCTTCTTCCTCAGCGGCACTGTTCAGAACACAGAGCACCACACAGCCCTGGAGCAGAATCTGAGAGAGAGGCAGTAGAGCAGACTGATACGGAGGAAGAGGATCTGAATCTGGAGGTGTGTTCTATCCATCTCTGAGCCAGGGAAATGCAAACCCCTACCTCACACCCTGTCCTCTCCCGACTTCACTCTGCCATGTGCTTGTTAACCCGTAGCAAGCAGGTGAGGGTCACTGGATGATAGATCAAAGTAATGAGAATTTTATAATCTCTAAACTTATCTCTTTCCATAGTTTTAGAAATGTTTTCCACAGTGGTCAGGCATACATGTCAGGAGAAAGGTGGGAAACAGAAGAGGCAGCCAGGGGTAGGGAAAACATCACAATCTTCAGAACTCCACAGGTGGAGAGTTAAACTCTGGCTTTTCTGTTGGCTGCCTCTGGCAATGACTGGGACCAAGGCACTCAATGCCCAGGCCATAGCATGATGGGCATTGTTAGTTCCTTTCTGCATGTGAGGGAACTAACATTTGGCAACATAGTAGATACTCAATTGATATTGATTATTTCTTCTTCCAATTATAATATTGTAGTACAGTTTCTTTTGTTAAGAACAAACTTTTCTTAGCAGAGGAAATAGAGCTCATGTACTCTGTTTTGGAAAATCCACACTGCTGCTGCCGTCTATCACTGTGATTCAGATGAGGGGATTTCATCTCATACTGATGGATTTGAAATTCCAGTCTGACCACTTATTATCTCTCTTGACCTTGAGCAAACTCCCTAACCTCTCCAGGCTTCCATAGTTTTCACTGGTAAAATAAAGATAAAATAAGATGATGTACACAATGTACTTATTGGTGCACACCCTAATTATATAGATGTCAATATTTATCAATTACTTGTTATTCAGATTTTTTTCTCTACCCTTTTCCATTCCTCTTTTCTCCTGGCTCTAAATACCAAATTCACAAAAGGAAAAAAAATATACAAAAAAAGACCTAGAGAAAATTCTCTCAAGTCTTTATGCCATACTTGGTCATACATGACCTTGTTCTGCCTTGTAGTACATAATATCTTCTGCCCCATATAAAAAAAATCGTTCCTAAACTGAGCTCCTTGAAATATAGTCTTCTATGAAATGCTCCAGGAAGTTTGATAAACAACAACTAATATAGGCTTTTTTTTAGAGAGAGAGAGAGAATTTTTTTAATATTTATTTTTTAGTTTTCGGAGGACACAACATCTTTGTTTGTATGTGGTGCTGAGGATCGAACCTGGGCCGCACCCATGCCAGGCGAGCGCGCTACCGCTTGAGCCACATCCCAAGCCCTTCTATAGGTTTTTGACTGTGGAACTTCTCAGAGATGGTTTTATCCACTTAGGCTGCTATAATAAAAAATATCGCAGACTGGATGACTTATACACAGAGAAATTTATTTCTCAGAGTTTTGTAGTCTGGGAGGTCCAAATTCAAAGCATGGAAGATTTAATGTCTGGTGGGGGCCCACCTCTTCATTCAGAGGAACACCTCTTCATTGTATTTTCATGTGGTAGAAAGGACCAGAAAACTCTCCAAAGCCTCCTTCATTAGTGCAATGTATTCGAGTTCTCCAGAGAAACAGTCAGTAGTGTGTATATATAAAGAGATACAAGAGGGGATTTGTTACGGGGATTGGCTTGCAAGATGATAGGGGCTGAGAAGGTCCACCTTATGCTGTCAGTAAGCTGAAGAACCAGGGAAAACAGTGGTGTAATTCAGCCTCATTTCAAAATCTCTGAATGGGGGAGCTGACTGTATAATTCTCAGTTCAAGGCCAACGACCTGAGAAGCCAGGGTACATCTTAGAATCAAAGGTCTGAGAACCTGAAGTTCTGGTGTCTGAGGACAGGAAAAGATGGATACCCCAGCTCCAGAAGAGAAACCTTTGGCATTGTGTCTGTCCAGGCCCTCCTGTGTCCAATTAGATGATGCTCGCTCAGTTGGCAAAGTCAGATCTTCCTTACTCAGTTCGATGATTTAAATGCCATTCTCTCCCAGAAACACCTTCACAGACCCACCCAGAAATAATGCTTTCCCAGCTGTCTGCATATCTCTTAGCAGAGTCAAGTTGACACCTAAAATTAGCCATAATGGGCATTAATCCCATTCATGATGGTCCTTCCTGCATGACCTAATTACTTCCCAAAGCCCAACCCCCTTGAAATACTCTCAGAGTGGAGAATAGTTTTCAACATATAAATTGAGAAGACACAAATATTCAGTCTAAACAGAGGTTTTATACATATATGTATATATTCACAGAGGATATATATGTATATGTATATATGTGTGAGTATGGACATATATGTATATATACACACACACATATATATCATATCATATATATATATATAAATAATATTATACACAGGTTTTAAACCCATCTGTGTATTTTAATGATCCAAAATGAGGACACAAATTGCCAAATCTATTTGGCCAAAGGACTTTCTTAAAAACAAACAAAAAGAAAATCACTTGAAAACATTTTACAGGGCATTTGGTAGTCCTTACGACACAGGATAAGAAATGTTTTGTTAGTATTGTGTGTGTGTTTGTCCCACTCCCTTGATAGAATACCAATTTCCTCATAGGTGCAGTTCCCTGTTCACCTCACTAAAATCACTCTCTCGTTGCTGCCACGATCCTGACCCCCTCCCTCCCTCACCTACCACCCTCATGACCTTCACAAGAAATGCTCAGAGCTCTCAGATTCTCTAAGTGAACATATTTATGAATGCACACACAGGTCTAGCTTACCTGCTATGAGAGGAGTTATTTTTCTCATCTCTGAGGTCTTTCTTTTTAACCTGTTGTGGTTTGCCTTTCTTTTTTTTTTTTAAAGATAGATAGAGAGAATTTCAATATTTATTTTTCAGTTTTCAGCGGACACAACATCTTTGTTGGTATGTGGTGCTGAGGATCGAACCCAGGCCACACGCATGCCAGGCAAGCGCGCTACCACTTGAGCCACATCCCCAGCCCTGCCTTTCTTCATTGTACAAGCACTATATATTCATTGATGGAAAAATGATACAACAAAAAAGCAAAAAAATATATTTAAAAAAAACCCACAAAACTATATGAGGCAATATAATTAAACCTCAATAGGGATCTTAACATGAAATACTGACATATATTTAATAAGCCAAAAAGAAATTAGGACACAGAAAAGAGAGAAACAAACAAAAACGAGAAAGGACAAATACAAAACAAATACAAAATGATAAACTTTAATGTAAAAATAACGATGATTACATTAAATAGAACAGCCTAAACACACAAATTAAAAAATAAATTGTGGAACGAAAAGAAAAAAGATACCCACAGACTCAATTACAGGCCGTCTTCTTAAATCCACTTTTAATATGAAGACATGGACAAGATGAATATAAAAAGATGGGAAAAGCAAGCACTATGCAGACAAAAGCAAATAAAACGGTCAACCTAGAAAATATGTACGTGCCTAAAAACAGAACTTCAAAATAGGTGGGCCCCAAACTGATAAACTAAAAGGAGAAATGGATGAATCCACGAATAAAGGTGGAGACTCAACACTCCTGTCTTAGTGCAGAGCAGAACAAGTAGAGGGAAAATTGGCAAGAATATAGAACGATACTGATCAGCTGAATGTAACTGATTCCACCAACAACAGAACACACATTCTTTTTAAGAGCATGTGGAAAGTCCACCCTGATTGACCCGCTGAAAAAGGAGGAAGTCTCAGAAAAAATTAAAAACTATTCTGAACTAAATAAAAAGGCAAAAACTGTGTAGGAAAATTTGTGGAGTATAAGTAAAATAGTGTCTGGAGAAAATGTGTGGTATGAAATGTTCATCTTTAAAAAAAAAAAGAAGACAGATGAAGTTATTAATAAAGCTTCCACCTAAAGAAAGGACAACAAAATAAGGAAGCAAGAAGACAGGGGAAATGACAGAGAGCAGAAATCAATAAACGAGAAAAGAGAAAAGCGGAATAAAAAGCTGTTTTTTTGAAAAAAAGATCAATAAAATTTAATAAATGTCCAGACACATGGACAAAAAAAATAAAGAGAGAAGACACAATTATCAAGATGAGGACTGAAAGTGTGGTATCAGTGCAGACATCCCAGATGTACAGGTGACATGGGAACACTGCCGACCAGTCTACACGCACATGTTTGACATCTTTAATGAAACGGGCCATTTCTGAAGACTTCCAACTATCAAAATCACCCAGGGGTAGGGGATATAACTTGAAAATGTCTCTAGCCATCAAATACATAGAAATTCATAGTTCAAAAATGTTTACAAACAAAGCCCAGTCTCAGATGGTCTCAGTGGCCAATTATATCACTGAATATGGCACTAATATCTGTTCTGCACAGCTCTTACAGAAAACAGAAGAGCACTCCCTAACTCATTTTGAAAGTCCACATTACTCTGATACTGAAACTAAATGAATATAGTACAAAAAAAACCCTATTTTATTTTTAACTCATGAACATATATGAAAGAACTCACAATTGCAAATAGCAAATTGAAAACAGCAATATATAAAAAAGCAAAATACATCACACCCATGAATACTGAGTTTATTCCAGAAATTCATGTTTCAAAAGAAATTAGAAAATCAGACCATATAATTTACCATATTAACAGAACAAAAGAGCAAAATCACAAGATCACTCTTGAGAGACCAAGCAATGAAAAGTATTGAAAAATCCAACATTAATTCATGATTTTAAAAAGAAGTCTCAAGCATAGGGAGTGGTGGACATGCCTGCAATCCCAGAGATTCAGGAGGCTTAGGCAGGAGGATCACAGGTTGCTTAAGGCCAGCCTCAATAACTTAGTGAGACTCTGTCTCAAAATAAAAAATAAAAAATAAATTAAGCAGGGCTGGGATGTAGCTCAGTGCCCCTGGGTCAATCCCCATTACCAGAAACAAGCCAATAAACAAACAAACAAACAAACAAACAAAAAAACAGCAAACTGGGAATAAAATAAAACTTCCTTAACCTCATAAAGTTTAGCTACAAAAGTGCAGTTTACTACATTCTACATAGTGAAAGACAGCGCTTTTTCTCCCAAGTCTAGGATGGATGTTCATTTTTACCTGACCTATTTAACAGCACACTGAAAGTTCCAAAAGGCAAGAGGAAGAAAAGACATATTCAAAAAGGAAAAATAAATTTGTT
This sequence comes from Ictidomys tridecemlineatus, assembly GCF_052094955.1. Classification (NCBI taxonomy): domain Eukaryota; kingdom Metazoa; phylum Chordata; class Mammalia; order Rodentia; family Sciuridae; genus Ictidomys; species Ictidomys tridecemlineatus. The sequence goes on from NC_135477.1 coordinate 17,414,473, forward strand.
CCTGCATCTGAAAATTATTAGCCTTCTATCCAGGTATAAAAATCTCAATTAGGCCTCAAAAATTTTTTGAAACTAATAAATGAGTCTAGGGAGGTCACAGAACCCAAGAAAGATCAATTTTCCAATAACCATTATGCTTCCGTGTTCTAGCAAGGAACAAGTGAAAACAGAAATTTAAAATTTTAATAAAATAATCTAATAACAAATATAATCAAAATCCAACAAAATTATAAGAGTCCAAAACATGAAAGTCTTAGGTAAAAACCTAACAACTTTAGGCAGAGTTTATGTTCTAAAAATTATAAAATATTGTTAAAAGAAATCAAAGTAGATTTAAATAAATAGGTATATATATCAAAATTGTAGATTAGGCTACTCAAAATTAAGATGTCAATGTTTTCTAAATTAGTCAGTAAATGTATGCAATTCTAATTAGAATATCAGCAGAATTATTTATAGATAAGTTGACATTTTAAATATACATAAAGGAAAAGAAACTAAAAGAGACTTAATTTTCATAAAGAGAAACTAAATTTAAGGACTAGTATTGTCTGACTGAAGGGCTGACTCTAAAACTATAGCAATCAAGACAGGGTGGTCTTTAATGAAAAGGCAGAAACATGTATCATATTGAGTGGAATAGACAGTCCAGAAATAACCCACAAAACAATTTGATTTTTTGTCAAAAGTAAAAAGACAATTTAATGGAGAAGAAATTTTGTTTTGACATATGGGTATTGGAACAAATGCATATCTATAAGCAAAAAGACAACCTCAGCTAATTTACACCTTCTACAAAAATCAACTTCAAGATGAATCAAAGAAAAAAAACTGAATCATCAATCTCTATGTAAAATTACAAAACTTTTAGAGGGAAATGTCCATGACTTTGGGCTAGGTGGTTCTTACACATGAAACCAAAAACACAATCCTTAAAAGAAAAAATCTATAAATGAGACTTAATTAAAATTGGAAATTTCTGCTCTTTGAAAGACACTGTTAAGAAAATATGAAGGTAAAGTACAGACTGGAAGAAACTATTTTCAAATCACAAATCAGACAAAAGATTTATATAAAGAACTTATAATTTTTAAACTTTTATTTGTTCTTCTTAGATATACATGACAGTAGAATGTCTTTTGGCATATTATACATACATGGAGCATGACTCTAATTAGGATTCTATTCTTATGGTTATACCTGATGCAGAGTTACCCTGATCATGTATTCAAATACAAGGATAGAAAATTTATGTCCGATTAATTCTACTGTACTTCTATTCCCCTTCACTCTCCCTTCCCTTCATTCCCCTTTGTCTAACCCCATGGTCTTATATTCTTCTCCTCCCCACTCTCCCTTGTTGTGCATTAACAACCACATATCAGAAAGAACATTTTTTTCAGAGTGGCTTATTTCACTTAGCATGCTGTTATCCAGTTCCATTCATTTACCAGTAAATGCCAAAATTTCATTCTTATTTGTGACTGAATAATATTCCATTGTGTATATGCACACATTTTCTTTATCCATTCATCTGTTGTAGTGCACCTAGGTTGGTTCCATAGCTTCACCATTGTGAATTGAGCTGCTATAAACATGGATGTGGCTGCATCATTGTGGTATGCTGATTTTAGTTCCTTTGGGTATAGAATAAGGAGTGAGATAACTGGATCAAATGGTGTGGTTTCATTCCAGATTTTCTAAGGAATCTCTGTACTGCTTTCCATAGTGGTTGCACTAATTTGCAGTCTCACCAGCAATGTATGAGAGTACCTTTCTCCCCAAGCTCACCAACATTTATTGTTACTTCTATTTTTTTTATAATTGCCATTCTGACTGGCATGAGATGGAGTATCAGTGTAGTTTTAATTTGCATTTCTATAATTGCTAGAGATGTTGAACATTTTTTCATATAATTCAACATTAAGAAGACAACCTAATTTTTTTAAATGGGTAAACAATTTGAATAGGCAATAATGAATAAATGTTGATGAGAAATAAACATATGGAAAGCCAGGCACAATTGTTCATGCCTCTTATCTCAGATACTCAGAAGGCTCAAGTGAAAGGATTGCAAGTTCAAGACCATCCTGGGAAACTTAGTGACATCCTGTCTCAAAAAAATAAAAAGGGTTTGGGGTGTAGCTCAGTGGCAGAACAGCACTGCATTCTATATTCCCAATACCACAAACCACACACTCACACAAAGATGTTTAATATCCTTAGCTACTAAGGAAATATAAATTTAAACCACATTTAAATCAGTTCTGAGAAGGTTTCAAATTAAAAAAAAAATTTAAAACCCCAAACCTGACAATATCAAGTGCTAGAAATAATGTCTCTACCAAAAATGGCACGGCCACTCTGGAGAGCCACTTGGCAGCTTTTCCTAATGTAAAACATGCTGACCATATGAACTAGGAGCCTTCATCCTGGATATTTCCTCCAGGAAAACATGTTCACCCCAAAACCTGTGTGAGAAGATTCACAGCAGCAGTACTCACCATTGCCAAGACCGGGGAACAACCCAAACATCCTTCCCTGGGTGAAAAGATTTATTCCAAGGTATATTGATAAAGATGAAGGCTGCTCAGCAGTGAGAGAAACAGCAGAAACACGGCACTGTGGAGAGTCAGGGCACTTTGCTGAGTGACAGAAGCCGGTCTCCAAAGGTAGCCTAATTTAGAACACTCCTCTGATGTTTTGGAGAAGGTAGAAGTGCAGCCAGAGAAGAGGATGTCACCAGAAGTGAGAGCTGGGAAATGGGCCTGTCTATGACTGCACAGCAGGGGTCGGGAGGGGACCCGTCTAGATCTTAAGTGTGGAGGTCACAGGGGTCCATGCATGTGTTAACCTTTGTAAATTATACCAAAATTAATTTAATCTTATAGTTTGTTAATATAACTAAAAGAAATTAAAACCAGTTAGAGAAAACTAGAGCTGACACAGTATTTCCTGAGATATTTTTATACATACACACCCACAACCTCAAATATATGAACATCATTTTTTTCTTTCTTCTCCTATTTAAAACCAACAGCCATGTCCTATCTTGGGATTTTAGAACAAGTCCTTCTCTCCTTAAGTAACTTGAATCAGGAGATTTTCACTTAAAGGTCATTTTTGGAACATACGCTGCCTTCTAAGTTAGGTCGATACACTGATCCAGACACAGATCCAGAAGCTCCTCTAGGCATCATTGGCATGAGATTGTCCCTGTAGGGTCTCACGCACCTTCAGGAGCCATGCAGTGGGCACCCAGGGGCATCCCCAGCAACACTCCCTCATGGGTACTTTCCTTAGGGAGCCCAATTTTGTCCTGGCTAATGTTCAAAACTCTTTCAAAATTCTGTTGGAGCATCTGCAAGCAATCAACAAATTTGATTTGATTTCTAAAATCTGTCTTAGTAGGCTTAAATAGTAAAATAAATAAGTTTTCCAATAAGTTGCAGATATTGACATTTTATCATAAAACTATCAGATTCCTTGATCTAGGTGCCATCATCATCTATTTTAAAAATACATGAACAATCTCCTTTTTTAACACAGGAAATTTTATTATTGGCTTACTCCTTAAAATGATAGTTCTATCCACATCCCCCTAACTCTCTCCTAATGTATTGGCTTTGAGATTGTTCTTTAGGACTCATCATGGTGACATTGTCCTGAAATGTGGATTTATAAATGGCTCCAAATCTCACAGGTTTGGAATTCAGGCACAGAGACACATTCAACTACACAAGCCCACAGCCTGAGACCACTGGTAGGTGCAGAGATCAAGCCAGTTGGCTCAGGAGGCTGAGAAGAGAGAGCGCAGAGTGAACCACTGATGAGCAGCAACTTCTAGGAGGAGCACCAAGGGAGAAGACCCTTACTGGGCCTCAATTCATGACTTCTTACTTATAAAAGGTTATTAGGATTCTGTCTGCTGACCATCTTGGAATCATCTACCCTTCATCAGACTTTATCAAATCTAAGAAAATGGAAATTGATGTTTTATAATTGTCTGTGATTCTGAGCTCAATTCAATTGTCAATAGAGATTTTATGAGCAAAGAATATAGACAATGCATTGTCCTGGGTTCTGTAGGTTTGTTTTAAAAATGTCAGTAAATACACATTTTCATCAGGTGTGTTACAGTGGAGAAAGGAAGATGAAGCACAAGAAAGAGGAGAGAGGGTGAGGGAGCGGGGACGGAGGGTGGCCTGGGCTTCACCCCATACCATGCAGCCTCCCCATCCAGCAGCTCCTCCTGGTCCCAGCTGAAGTTCATTGGGAGTGAACACATGGGATTTGGGGAACAGAGATGTGAAAACTCAGGGATGTCACTTACATAAAAGCCTAGTGCACCCCATGAGGAATTGCTCTTTGGGTTCCCTTGACGCTAAATTTTACAAAGTGAAGTGCACACAAAAAGTAAGGAATGCTCAGGTTAAGATGGAGGCTTCTTGCTCCTCCCAGCTCTGAGCATCGTTTCAAGCAATTCTTTGTGGTTCCCATAGAGGTTCCACTTCACATGAGAAAGAGATGTCACTCTGGTGTGAATCTACAGCAACATGTCTTCACTACTGTGTAGATGGGGTTGCTGTACCTCTCCATACTCTCCTGGAGTTACTGATGTTACAGTGTTATATATGGTATTTAGTCAATACCATAGGGGGAAAATCGGGATGGTTTGATACATTATTCTCTTACATATTGTTGAAAACAAAAGTAGCCCTAGCTTTTCTACGTGTCATGAATTTGCTTTACCAGAGAACTGTCTTCATCACGATCTGAGTACCTACCTAATATCCTTCAGTGTAACCTGAGGGACTCCCCTCACACAGGGCACATCTAGTGGGGACAATCTCCTTGGGCTCTTGTTTATTGCGTGCTGTGGTTTGAAGGTGTGCTTCACTCCAAAATTCCTGTTGACAGTTCAGCCTCAATGTAACAGTATTGAGGGCTGCTTAGTCCAGGAAACCCCAGCCCCAGGGACGGGATGTGCAACTTAAGAGAGCTTCTCCAGCACATGCAACGACCTGGTTCAGTTCCCAGCGCTTCACTCACTCACACACACACACACACACTTACATTTGTCAAGGTGGGCACTATGACATATGGCTGTGTTTTAATCAGCTTTTTTTTTTTTTAATTAGGTTTTTGTCTCTGTGACCAAAACACCCAACAAGAATGACTTAAAGGAAAAGAAGCTTCTCTGGGGCTAACAGTTGCAGAAGACTCAGTTCCTAGATGGCTGACTCCCTGCCTCTGCTCAAGGGCAGGTAGTCCATGCTGGGGAAAGGGCCTCATGGAGGAAAGCTGCTCCTTTTAGGGCAGCAGCAAAGCAGAAACCCTCAGTGCAGACAGGATGAGGTCTTTCAAAGCTACAAAGATATTACAGATTTTCAGACTCAAAATGAAGACCACTGAGTATCCTACAAACTTTAACTTCTAAACAAGTAAACATGGGCCCCCATGACCCACAGCAACAAAAACCTCCCAGAGTCCTTTCTTATTCCTATTGTGAAAGGGGGAAAGGTCCTGGAGGTTATGCCCAGGTGCTCTGACCTCACAAAGAGCCATTGAGAGGAAAATTCAAACTAGAAGGTTATACGAGAGTGGCTGCAGCTGGGCTTTTTGTCCACAATACAGGAAGCTCTTGGTGGTGACCTGTCGGACTTCCAGATAGTTAGCATGTTTTGTGGTGGTTGGTGGCTGGTAACTGGTGACTGTGGTCTTTGGATACTGGGTTTTTTGATTTGGGTGTTTTTTTTTCCCCCTTTTGGTTTTCTGCTTTTCTTTTCTGAGTTTTTGTTTTGTTTTGTTTGTTTTGGTTTATTATTATTTTTTAAGCTAAGCTCCTTGTTCCTGTTCAGGATGAGCTATGAGAGTTACTGAGAGCAGAGTAGCGCTGCAAAGGCAGAGCTCTTGCTGTTAGCCTGCCTTCATGGACCATTATATGGTCCTGCAGGATATTGGGGAAGGGAGCTTCACCCAGGTGAAACTCTCCTGCCATCTGCTCACCAGGACAGAGGTTGTGGTGAGGGTCTTGGTGAAATTAGCCTCGAGCTCCCTGTTCCTCTCTGAACGGGAAATGATGGCAGACTTGGACCATCCAAATGTGATCCAGCTCTTTCCCATCATTGAGACCAATGAGTAGATCTACCGTATCATGGAGCATACAGGAGGGGAACAACTATGAGACCTCGGCCCAGAAACTGACGGCATGCAGGAGGAGGAGGCCCGCAGACTGTTCAGGCAGATGGTTCCAGAAGGCATCTTGCACCTGGACCTGAAGCCTCTGAGAACGTGGTGGTGGACGCCAGCGGCAACGTGAAGCTCATCGACTTTGGCCTGAGCACCAGATTCACAGCTGGGAAGAAGCTGAGGAGGTTCTCTGGCACTCTCCTCTATGTTGCCCCTGAAATCGTCCTCGGATAGGAATACAAGGCCCCCTGCAGACATCTGGAGCCTGGGTGTGGTCCTCTATGCTATGCTCACAGGGAGATGGCCATTTGCAGCAAGCAGCAATAGGCACCTGAAGAAGCTGATGAAGCAGGGAACATTCGACATTCCCCTGTCTCCGAGGGAGCCCAGAGCCTCATCGTGAGATACTCATGGAGGACCCTACGCAGAGGCCCACCATAGACCAGGTAATGGGGCACCCATGGCTGAACCAGGGTGAGCAAGCTTCACCCAGTCCTCCTCCTGAGGCACTCCCCAAACTCCCAGATCTAGCCATTATGAACATTCTGATAGCCATGGCTTAAGACCCTATCATAACTGGGTATCCTTGGTGATCACAAGTTTGATGAAGTGATGGCGACACACCAAATACTCAAGCACCAGAGAACCCAGTGGGAGGCCTGTGCACTCCAGGTGAAGCCCAAGCATGGCCTGGGCCCTGCAGATCCTCCCAGGTCCTGCCCCAGGAAGTCCTCTAGTTAGCCTGCCCTTCCCCTGCCCCATGAGCAGCAGCAGCCTGCAGGAAGTGCCAACGTGCCCGCCACCCCCCCTCCCAAAGTCTAGCCTCCCAGCCTCACCCTGTGCCCAGCCACTCATCCCCCAAGGGACCTCCACAGGGAAACCCCCAGACAGCAGCCGGGGTTGGAAGAGGGTGAGGAGGAGGATCGCCAAATGCATCCGGCAGCTATGCTGCATACCCTGCTTCCGTGGGCCACTGTCCAGAAACAGAGTGGCTCCAGTGGAAATGCCCAGCCAGACAGACAGAACTGACAGCCAGCCAGGAGACCCTGAGCCCTGGGGATGCTGACATCGCAGTGTGGGTGGGAGCTGTGCTGAGGGGCTCTGGCCTCTCCACCCAGATCCAGGCAGGAGCGCATCTGCATCCACCAGGAGTCTCCTCTGCCCCCACCTGCAAAGACACATCATAGAGTCTTCTCCCTGGGACACTTCCCCCTGTCCTGGTCTTTGTCCTTTCTCCCACGTTGTGGTAGAAATTTATTCTGAATTTCTTTTTTTTACGAATTATATAATAAAATTGAATTTTCAAAAATTAAAAGTAAAAAGGCAGGTTTTGGTGTTTTTGTTTTTTTGATTTTTGGCTTTTTTTTTTTTTTTTTGCTTTTTTTTTTTTTTTTTTTTGGATAAAGAAGATGCCTCAGTGCAAGGGCAGAGCCTGGACCATGGTGCCTCCCTCCACAGCTCTCTGTATATATTCACTCACCTTGAGCCAGTGCAGATGGGGACTCACTTGCTTTAAGCCAATGTAGATGGGACTTGCTCCCCTTGGTGTAGTACAGATGGAGATGCTACCCTTGAGCAAGGGAACATTTGATTCACTTTGAGCAGGTCACTTTGGCCAGGAGAAATCCATTTCTTACTTTCAGGCCCCTCACCGAAGTATGTAGGGATGGTGGGTTGAAGCTGTTGGAGAAGACACCTCTGGCAAGACATCAGATTCCAGAGTGTTCTGTGGCCTCATCTCTATAATCCCACATACAGAGAAGCGAGAGCTGGGCCAGTGGCAGAGGTAGGCCTCCCTGCAGCCCTGGCTGGGTGCCTCCCCACATGCCATGCAGCCTCCCCACCCAGCAGCTCCTCCTGGTCCCAGCTGAAGTTCATGCAGGTGAATACATGGAATTTGGGGAACAGAGATGTGAAATCTCAGGGATGCTACTTACATAAAAGCCTACTGCACCCATATGGATTTGTTCTTATCTTTGGGTTCCATTGACACTGAATTTTTGGGGTGAAATGCACACAAAAAGTAAGAAATGCTCAGGATAGAAGAGGAGGGTTCGTGAACCTTCCAATCTCTGCATCTCTGAGACTCTGGCCACTTCTTCCTGACCTTCCATTTAGTGGTCATATTCCTTTAAAAAAAAAAAAAACTACCATGTGTCATTTTAATAGTTTGCCATTTTTCACCTTGAGACAAGAAAAAAAGTTATAAAGTAAAAATATTTTATCATGCTGTTTTATCCGTATGTATTATTTGTAAGTGTCAGGAGATAAAAGAATAAGTATTATCATGTTCACATAGCATAGATTTTCTCCAGTTAAATTCATCCAGAAAATTTCTCTAAATGTGTAAAATTTAGCTGTGAGAATTTTAGTTTTTGTAGCATTTTGATAATAATTTGGAATGAACGTATTTAATATAACTCCAAGTTGTATAGTTTTAAAACTTTAGTCTTGTAATAACATGGCACCATTGATCAATTTTTGCTGAGAAGGTTGGTGAGAAGGTAGCCCTATTATGGGCCATGTGCAATTTCAGTTGAAAATGCTGCGTGCATATCAAGCCCTTGGTCATAGAAATGACAATTAAGCTCTAAAAATAATAATAAAAATTGTGTGTTGAAAGTTTATTGTTAACACTGAAGACTCAGGAAGCCAGGCTGTGGGAACTACAATCCCTGCTTCAACCTCCTTGTGAGTCATCTTCACACATGTGAAATTGGGCAGTAGTAGATCCCTCTGACAGACTATGGGCTCAAATTAAGTTATATGTTGGACATTGCTCAGACCCATGCTTGCCCCATTCCACAAGTGTTCATGTGCATATAATTTAATGAATAAATGATGATTTATAATAATGTGATCACACCATGTTCAAAGTAAGGCCTGGTTTTAGAAAGGTGTTTAGATGGTTAGAGTTGCATCTGCTTTAAAACTCTCCAACACAAGGCTGCGATGATATCACAGGAGCAAGGAGCTTCATCTGCTTCGTACTCCAAGACACATGTCCAAGATAGAAAGATGGTGAGCCACTGAGGTGTCCCCAGGCTGCCCCTCTGCTGTGTCCATCTTCTCCAAGAATTTGGAAGCTCTTTCCTGCATGCAGCACAACATGGAGCCCAGGACCAAAGCCACTAGGTATACTGACACCCCAGGACCCATACAAGCTGCAATCTAACCCTTATTCTGTTTGTTTTTCTAAGTTTCCATCCTAAACACACCCTTCTTTCCTTTTATCATTCTGATATCATCAAAATATTTCATCCCACTTTCACAGCATTTAGACATCTTTTAATACAAGTTTATATTTCATTCCACCTAATGCCTTTGTTCAACTCCATTTTGTGATTAAAATATTTCACAAATTATTTCCTCTCTAATGATTCTGATTAGATTAAAATTGAATCACAATTCCATAGATTCAATACAGAGATGGGAGATTATTTTAGAATTTTGAAATGTATCAACGGAAGTCACCGCATTAGCAAAATAAAGGAGAAAACCCATACAATCTTCTCAACAGAGGCAGAAAAGACCCTTGCTAACATCCAACACCTATGCACAATGAAGGAAAAAAGATTTATATAAATAGGAATAGGAAGAAGTTCTATAAAAGAATATTTACAAAAACATCTATAGCCACAAAATATGAAAGAATCTCTTGCTGAGGTTGGCGGGAAGAGAAAGGTGTGTTCCATGTGTACACCATGACCACATGTTTAATGCTGTGTTGTAGGTTCCTGGCAATGCTATAAAGCAAGAGAAACAAAAGAAAGGTACAAAGATTAGAATGTTATTAGAAGATTATTTATATGTGATTGTACACATCAAAAATTCATACCCAAGGAGAGGGAAGGGAAGGAAGGTACATGAGGGCAGGAATGATGGTGGAATGAGATGGACATTATTACCCTAGGTACATGTAGAACTACACAAATAGTGTGACACTACATCGTGTACAACCATGGAAATGTAAAGTTGTGCTGCAATTGTGTATATTGAATCAGAATGCATTCTGCTGTCATATATACCTAATTAAAATCAATTAATTAATTAAAAATTAAAAAATTCATACCTGGGGTTGGGGTTGTAGCTCATTGGTGGATATATCACCCACCACGTGTGAGGCACTGGGTTTGATCCTCAGCTCCACATAAAAATAAATAATTAAAGGTATTGTGTCCATCTATAACTAAAAAAGTTTTTTTTTAATTCAAAACTAATGCAACTTATTATTGTAAATTGGATTTATCAGGGCTACTGATACAAGGTTAATAACAAATATCAGCTGTGTCTATATACAAGTTTAAAACCATTGGAAAATTAAAATTTAAAGCACCATTTATAATAGTATTAAAAATATCAAATATATAGGAATAAATATAATTATAGGGTAAAAGTTTTCTGGAGAGTGAAAACTATATTTTTGGTGGGGGGTGGTAACAGGGATTGAATTCAAGGGCACTTGACCAATGAGCCACATCCCCAGCACCCCCACTTTTTTTTTTTTTTGTATTTCACTGAGGATCTCACTGAGTTTCTCAGAGCCTTGCTTTTGCTGAGGCTGGCTTTAAACTCTCAATCCTCCTGCCTCGGCATCCTGAGCTACCGGGATTATAAGCATGCACCACTATACCTGGCTCTATAATGAAAACTAACAAATAGTACTGAGAAAAATTTAAAAGGACCTAAATATTCTGAAATTATTTTATATTAATGGATTTAAACTTTCTGTATGGATTAGAAAATGTCACTTCTCCCCATATGGATTCAGTCCCAATCAAAAGTTCACCAGAGTGTGTGTGTGTGTTTTTTTTTTGTGTGTGTGTGTGTGTATTAAGGATCTGATTCTAAAATATTGATGTTGAAAGGTGAAGGGTGTAGAAAAATAATCTTAAAGAAGAACAAAGTGGAGTACTTCCACTAACAAATATCTTCATTAAAAACAGAGTCATACTGGTGCAAAGACAGAACCAAAAGTCCAGACTCAGAGTCACATACATACATATGGTCATACTTTCTGTAGGTGAGTAGTAATCCTATGAGTTATCTGGTAATCCTGTGACTTAAGACAAAGGTATCAATGTCTCTATGTCCAGTATGATTCCATTTATAAAAATCACAAGAACAGGAAAAAATAATCTTTGATATTGATAGAAATTAGAGTAATGATTACTTCTTGGGGCACAAGGGAACCATGTGCATGATGGAAACATTCTATGTTGCCGCCGTCAGGCTGCAGCAAATCAACCGGGGGTGACGAAAAACTTGTGTACGTTGATACAGCAGGAGTGGGAGCCGTTTATTGTAGGACTGGAGGGATATTTATACATTCCACACAGCTTATCTAATTAACATAAACTAGATACAGCAGTCAACCAATAAGGAATCTCCACATTTAATGGCTCACTGGCGTTACTTCACAAACCACTCCCTCTGGCATTTTGCCAGGCATCATCCAGACTTGTTTACGGACTCTAACATTCCCCTGGCAAAATGCCAGGCGCCATCCTGACTTGTTTACAGACTCTAACACTATGTCTCTTCGAGATTATATGTACATGGGTCTATACATATTTTAAAACTCACATGCTGTATGCTTGGGGTTTCTGTACTTACTGTGCATGCATTTTTCTACATTAAATTAAAAGAATGTAATCCAGAGTCTGCTCCATGTTTTGATGTTTTACTGTTGACCGCTTTTAAGCCTCTTGCCTCTCTCTTTCACTTCTGCTCCACCTGGGTCAACTGAGGAAAAGACCTGGAGACATCCTACCTTGATGCTGATTCAAGTCATGTAGCCCCTGCCCAGGCCTGGGACAATCCTCTGCAGCTCCAGCCACTAACCACTAGAAAAAAAATGCAAGACAGTCCTTCCTCCATTCTCTCAAGTAATTTGGGATCATCTTGGAGCTTCCCTGCTATTCCCAGAAAGTCTCTGTAGGTGAGTGGTAATCCTATGAGTTATCTGCTTACCGTGTGTCCCATGCTATCAGTCTCAACATGGAGCCAACCTTTCACTGGGAGTCCACCCTTCACCTACAAATGCCACAAAGAAAGTGCTTTTGCCTTTTTTTTTCTGTTTTATTTTCTCCTGCATCCTCAGTACTTAAGCAGCGCCTTGTACAAAACGGTTAATAAATATGTGTTCACTAAATAGTTATTTGGTAAGTTCAGGGTCATAACAGGTCATTTGGATTGGTAGAAGGAGATGGGAGAAGATAAAGGTAGAAATCTCAGTGTATATACCTGAACCAAAAAATAAAGATCCCCTAAATCAAGCCAATGCCATGGGAGATGTCGAGAACGGAGGAACTATATTCAAGGTGAAATAAATCCACTTAGGTTTATAAAAAAAAGAAGCCACATGGTCCATGAAGAAAAATAAACACAAATTCTAGGGTAATGATATCAGGAATATCACTTCTCATTACATGAACTGCAGGCAAGCAGGTCTCTATGAACTACTCCACCCTTCAGTGAGCACCCTGTGGCACTTGCTTGAAAACATATAAAGCCCCAAACCCAAATCCCTGCAGTACTGTGGCCGCTGACACTGCCTCTCCATAGGGTGTTTTCATCCCAATCAGCTTAGTGATGTTAAAAGGGACACTAGAATCCCAGGGGTAGAGGTTTGGTCAGGAGTGTGGCCAACAAAGTTGAACGGATGGATAACTTGTCGGAACTGGGAGGTCCCCTGAGCTTCCCATTGAAGCCGAGTCAAAGTGCCAAAGCTTCTCTATAGAAAAATCTTCCCCACCAGGCACCAGGGCCCAGCAGCCCAGCCTTCCCCTTTGGCCTGCACTTCCTCACTATCAATGGCCCACACCCCTTGTCTTAGAAGAGCCCTCCGTGACAAGCAGTATCTCTCATTTCTAAGGTAGGTCTCACCTGCTGGTGCAGAGCCTGGGGAATGTCCAGGACCCCTGGGATCTAGCTAGTTGTGGGCAGCAGGGAGGTCCAGGTCTCCAGTCAAGTGGCTTTGTCTTTGTCTTTTTGCTTTGTCTTTGTCTCCAGTTAAGTGGTTGGTTCTTTGTCTTTCCGTGGTGAAGTGGGATGTCCCCTGAATGGGGTCAAGCGACAGGACATATATAGCTTTATTTGATCCATAATTTGACCAGGTATATAAATATAGACTCTTTTTAATAGGCAAGAAAGTAGGGCAAGAATCTTTAGAACTCGAAGAAGGAAGGGGTCCTACTTTTTCTTTTTTGATATCCTGGTCCCCATCTCAATCTGAGAGAAAAACCAGAACTACCCTGGAACAATGGAGGCTCATGCAGGCAGAAGGCCACTCAGAATGCAAGTCACTCCTCCCTCTGTGTTAAATTTTAATAACTCTTTTGTCTTCCAGGGTGAGACAAAAATGTACAGATGCTACCTTTGAATATAAATATCATGCAAGGCTTAACAGAAGGAATTATACAAATTAACACTGGCTCCACAAAAGTTTGCTTTCTGGAAGTAAAACAAAAGCATTTCCTAGGATCCTGCTAATGAATAGCCACTAAAGAAAGCTCAAATGCTGTGAGAGCTACTTTTAGAATGGGGCTTCTGGGATAAAAGATAATCAGCAGTACTGGAGCTTTTGGGAAGGAATTGCAATGATCTCAGCTAATGTTTTCTCCATTAATTCTTAATTGTCCCAGCAGAAAACAAGGACTGGATATTAATAACTAGCATTTACTAAGCACCGAAGTACCTCAGTCACTGTCTTAAGTGTTTTCCTCACAACCATCCTGTGATCCAGAAACAGAAGCACAGAGAAGTTAACTGAGTCAACTAGTAAGACATAAAGCTGAGATTTGAACATGGGCTCCATCCTCCCCCCCACTACTGCAGGTCACAGAATCTGGCTTGGCCCTATTGCATATGCCCAAACCACGTCTCATACGCGTGCCAAGTTGCAGTTGACCTGAGGGCAGAAGTGAACCTGAGCTGGGGCTTCCGATGCTCAGTGTGAAAACATCTGACCTATTAGCAAGATGCCCATTGAGGATGCAGGTTGAGATGGAGGTCGCTTAGCTTACCTGCCAAGAACGGGCCATCGCTGACCTAATTCAATCCCACTCTTTACAAAACGGAGGCCCAAAGAGGAAAAGTAAACTGCTTCAAGGCCACATGAGTAGGAAGTAGCCAAGCCCAAGCAGTGCTCAGATTTTCTCCTTTCTCACCACATGCCCCGGGGAGCCTTGCTGCCTTCGGCTTGTAAGGAAACGGACTGAACTCCCCAAGGCCAGTTTGACAGTGTTGTTGGGAACCACCTCTGGGCTGACACTCACAAGTCATCTTTGAAAGCCATAAAACCTGATTTCCTAGCAGGGAATACTAAAGATCAGTAGCAGCATCTCTAAGCCATTCCTTACCTATGAGCTTTCTCTTTGGGGAAAGGTTAATTTTCAAGAGAATTATATAGTCAGAACATTCCTTCCAGCAAAAGTTTCTAGGCCTTCATCAACCACAAAGATCTCTGCTGATTATTCTCACCAATGCACCACTTTATGGTCATGTGAACATTTAGTGCCTACTTAGCATTGGTTGTTTAGTGGCCAAAAGTACTTAATGCAGCTTCCCAAGGTATCTAGAATTACCCCCAGGGAACAGTTTTAACACTAGGAAAATCTCTGTCGCTCAGGCAACTTTCGAGCAATTTGAGTAAGAAGATCCATCAACTCTTCAGGGTACCCTGTCATTTTTGGTAATTTGCCATTTGGGGCAGCCGCTAGCACTTGAATGCACCCAAAAATGAGTCTCATTTTGTTTTGTGCTCCATTTCTCACTCCATTATCTATTACAAGTCCAATTTTGCAAAAAGGATCCTCTTCATGCAAGCATCACTGAGAACAGACAGGCACAAAGAAGAGGGGGACAGATGTACCTTGGGACAGGAGTCATGTGTGGAGCTTCATGTCAGCAGAAATAAACAGTAATTGTGACACCAAAATTAGTCATTTGGAAGGGTATCCAAGGAATATATATTCAATGAATCCAAGACTTTCCCAGATGTTCTGCTCACATAAAACTCTTCTTGGTTCATAAATTTGGCTTGAATTTGTTATCAATATTAAAAGATTCTTGTCCAGTTTTTCTTTTTTTCCTCAAGATAGACTTGGAAACCCCAGGGTTGTGCCTGACATCCAAGAGTTGTATACAGTAGGCATTCTCTACTGACTTGCTGGACATAAATCAGCACCGATTGTGTGCTAGGTATGGAACTAAGTGTTTGCCCAC
Organism: Ictidomys tridecemlineatus; assembly: GCF_052094955.1. Taxonomy (NCBI): domain Eukaryota; kingdom Metazoa; phylum Chordata; class Mammalia; order Rodentia; family Sciuridae; genus Ictidomys; species Ictidomys tridecemlineatus. The sequence goes on from NC_135477.1 coordinate 17,429,893, forward strand.
ACTATCTTATCAACAGGGTCTACTCTGTAAGCAGCTCTGAGTATTCCATTCATTGTACAGGGAGTCAAGGAAGTTAACAGGTCCCAGATGAAACAGCTTGCCAGTGGTCATGTCAGGACACCAGATGTGCCCTCTCTGGTGCGGGAACCTCATAAGTCCCACACTGTGTTTCTGAGTTTGATAAAATCAGGTATTCCAGCCATTGAATATTTGGAGAACATTGCATGTGAACTGAGTTCAATAAGATACTAAGGCCCAATGTGACGTGGCCAGTGTACAATGTGCTTTTAGCTCTGACCTTTGAAACCTGCTTTACAATGGATTGTGTGCTCTTGAAATGCCATTTCTGATCAGTTATTTATGTGTCACATGAGGGATCGTGCCTCTCACATTACTCTGCACTTTTGGATTGTTTGCTCTTCAGTTTGCAAACTGGAGAACAGATAAGTGGGAGGGGAAAAGGAAATAGGAGACAAGACTGAAGATAAAGGTTCATAGCATCACTACAATACTCCCACCCTGTAACCACCAGCCACACCCTGTTGGAGAAAAACACTCAGCTTTCCTTGCTAGTTCTCTCATCATTAAAATGAAGGCTACAAGGAGAAAAATACTGAGGAAATCTTTCTTTTGAAAGTTTGTTCCCTGGGCAACATCAGCTCACCTTCTACCCTTTGACCTATCTATAAATCCTTAGAGCAATCTGCTTCCAACATCGGAACGCAGCCTCATCCTATCAAGGGCACATGAAAGCGTCCCTGAATAATAACTGGAGATAAGAGAAGGACTCCTTGGTTCTTCTTCTTCCAGCTTTTGTCTCTCTCATCAGAGAACAGCACAGGCTCTGCCAAGACAGACAATCAAAAAGGCACTACCAATGGGCCAAGAAAGTTGCCGCTTTGGAAAGAGAGATTTTTCCTAAAGGCTCTTCCTGTATTTGTTCACCTTCTGCTGTTACCATATGTGATCAGGCCAAGAAACAGCCAGAAACTGCTCAGAGCCTTTAATCCCTAGGGAGGCAGCTGGATTTTCTCTATTTTGTCAGAGATCATCAGACTAACTGAATATAAGGATAGTTTTCCTTAGAGACATGAGGAAAGGCCATGTGTTTCCCAATCAGATTCAGATTTGGTCAATCGGTGAATATAGGGACGGGGGGGGGGTGTGCTGTCAATTCCTTAGTGTCAATAACAAGATATTTATGGTCTTCCAATTAATAGGGGCCAAGAATATTTGCTCTGGTATTAGAGCCAACAATCAAGGCCCCGTGATCAACTTCCTAACAATGCCATGTCCTGCAGATGCTCGTGAGTGGTCTAAATCCTAGGAAAGAGGTTGACAACCCTTTGCCAGGAACAGTGGAAGAGCAAGTTTTGTCTCCAGAGAACTTGGACATGGCCTCTGTCCATGTTTTTTTAAGGGAAGAAAAAAAAAAAAACAGAAAAATCCTTGCCTTAAAAGTTTGAATTCCCAACTCTCTAATTTCCACCATTGGCGTAAATGTATAAATAGCATTCCTTAGTCAAGCTAAAGAAGATCACAGCAGGAAGCTCAAGAGTCTTTCCTGAAGTTCTCAGTCAGCTCTTAGCAGTTGGGTGCTTGTGGCTAAGACAAGATTTCACAATGTGGCTGAAAATGAGATGCCTTAAAGGTGATAATGAATATTTATCCAAGCAGGTGATGTTGAGTCTCACACCTACAACATGCTCTAAACAATTACTCAAGCTCCCAAAACACTCATAAACACAGTACTCAATGCTACCCAGAGCCATCCAGGACCAATTTTAAGGTGGTGCACCAAATCAGCTTCACCACTTTCTGGAACTACTTCCCTTATAAACCCTCTAACTCTGCCCGGATCAAGCCAGGAATCTGTCACAAAACCCCTGTCTGGAAGAGATTCTCAAATATTGTTTATCACAACAGATTAATCACATAGCTGACTAGAGATAAAATTTCAGGAGTGCCAAACCTCTGTTTGGTAATTCCTTAACTTGCCACAAGTAAGCAAAGAGTCTGAAAAAGTATTGCTTGAAGATGCATTAAAGCATCTGTTCAAGGTGAGACTCCTTATCTTTATAACCACAGAGAGAGGGATTCTGGTAACACAGGATTCTATAAAATTTGATTTTAGATTTGCCCCATTTACAGAGGGCCAGGGTTTCCCCCGCTCATGTTTTTCTGAGCAGGATCTGACTAGGTCTCTGATCTTTGTCTTAAAACAGTCAGATCTCTTTCAAGCTCTCTTACCAAAATTGAGGGAAATCAGCACATATGACTCCATTTTTTCCAAATCTCCCTTTCTCTTTTTCTTTCTGCATAATATCTACATGATTATAAAGAGAAAATCTAGAAACCTCTGGCTTTGGAGCTTACTTCTTGCCTTCTGTCTTGCTCTGCTAAAACAATTCCAAGAAAAATTTCCACCTTTCAACTCTTAGCTGGAAATCAGCAACCGAATGTCATTGGAGGATATCAAATGCTGGTGTTTGGCAAAACCCTTTGCACATCCGGTCAATTTGTTTTGTGTTGGGAGGACATTTAATCGATATCTGTCTGGTTCACTTACACATGTATCATCCTAAAGTCATTCTGAAAGAACCATTTCACTCCCAGGAAACCTTTATACATCTGTTCCTAGAGATATATAAAAGGCATCATAAATCTTCTTGTACCAAGACAATGACCATTCAAATTCCCTACATATCAAAAGCTTTGGGAGATAAAAATCAGGAGTGCTGTAAACATCCAGCATCATAGAGTCTCCCATCCTCTGAAGTGCATAATGACCCATCGTTTGACTTTTTTTTCTTTTTTAAATAGAGCCCAGGGAAGCTACTACAAGGAGAAAATAGAGAAGTAATCGATTTCTCATCAAACAGCTTTCCAAGTCCTCTACATATGAAGTGTCCCTTCCCATGGCCAAGAAGAAACCAGCTCAGACTATAGACAGACAGGAATAATCTCATTTCATCCTCTAAGGCAATCTTATCTTCCGAACTATATGATGCAGGCACTACATTTGGGCCGCATGTTGATCTACAAATGCATCTCTGTCATTAAAAAAAAAAATTCCTTAAGCACCATGTTTAAAATGAAAAGTATTAAAATCTAGAACAAAAAAAAAGACCCTTAGATGCCATTCAATTCACTTTTTTTCATCATTAACATTCAGTAATGCACTCAAATTTCTTATAAAATGACAGCAATATTCATTAACATATTTCAACCAATCAGGCACTGTGGGACTGCTCGCCCCTATCATCTCATCTGATCCTCACATCCATCTTATAAAAAAATATGCAGTCAACAGCCTATTTTGGAGAGAAGGGAACTCTGTAATCTTACTGCTCCTAAGTGACACAGTATTCTACCTCTAAGGACAATGGGAACATAAACATCTCAGAAACTTCAAACAATAAAACAACCTACTAATTTACCCTATTGCAATATTTTGAGCATATGACTTTTTTTTTCCGAAGCTCTCATCATCTGTACAGTAATAATGAATGTTTCCTGTTGTAAATTAACATTGTATCAAACATTTTCCATGTTACTATAGAAACCTCATGATAGTCATTTTTCTTTATTTGCTGCATAGCATTTTACTGTGTGGATAGACCATAATTTACTTAAGTATCATCCATCTGACTTAGCAGTTAAGTTGTTTTTGTGTTTCATCTAATAGTCAAAGGATCGTTGAACACCTTTGCATTTATAGATGCTTTCTTAGAATCTACCTGTTCAAAACTGGCACACAGAAATGGAGCCACTGGGTCAAGGAGTATCAATCTTTTATAGCTCTTGCTAATCTATTATATTACTTTCCAAAATTGTATATTAGTATCTATTTGATATTGTCTTTTCCGTGAAATTCTCATTAGCATTAGGCATTATCTTTAATGTGTTCTAACAAGTAAAAGCAAAAGTAGTGGTTCGGTAATGTATACAACTGCAATTCTCTGACTACTAATGAGATCAAAACTTTTTCCACATTTAAATTTTTTATGAATTTCAACAGTTCTAAAAAATAGTCTTTCCAAGTTTAATTTGGGTGTATTTCTGTGAGGAAACAAATACTGAGATAGAACTAGTGCTAAAGACTGGCTCTATAATCAATATATCCACTCAGCATATGTTAGATAAATAAATAAATGAAGAAATAAGAAAGTATCCAAGTTTTCTTCCACTAATCTCATTGCCTTCCCTATACCCCTCTGTTTTTTTTCCTAAATTCTGATGTTTTTTTTCTAAGTCAATCATAGGAAAGTAAATTAATATCTTATTTCAGAGAAACAGTGCATCTGACATTTTAAAAAGCAGTAGAATGATCAAAATAGACCAGACTGGGTCTGGTTCTAACTCTGTCGATGTGGAGCTGCATGACCTCAGGCAAGGCGAGCTCCACAGTTTCCTCCTGTATGGGAAACAGGGCTTGAGTGAACGCTTTCTCTCTCCCACGTCTCCCTGATTGCAATTAGAACACAGTAAGCCACATCAGGCATCAAATCAGGTTGTAATTCCCCCGTACCTGAAGGACCCAAAGCCATGCCACAAAACACTGAGACATAAAAACACGTTGTGAAGCCCCAGAACACTTCCTGCCAGGTGAGTGCGGGGAACTCGAGTGCATCTGGCAGTGACGATACCAAAGGCAAGGTTCTTCACTTGTCAGGTTCCAGCTTCACCGATCACCATGGCTTTTCAGAGTCAGTGAGGCATTGATTCCCTTTTGTCTAAAAGGAAAAAAAAAAAGGACCTGGCAGTGAAGAGCTTGGACCAGGTCAGACAGCCTGGGTTTGAATCCTTCCTTCATATTTTCCTAGCTCCAAGGCCCTGGGCAAGTTACCATCCTGCCTGAGCCTCAGTTCAGGCTCCTCAAGTCCCAGACATCTGCAACTTTGGGATAAAAACTTATCTCCTTCAGAGAACACTGTTGTGGATTCAAGGACGTGGTGTATAAAGTTCTTGCCACATGCCAACCCCTGTGCAGTAGGCTCAATGAAGATTAGCAGTAACATCACCTCCATCATCAAATTCATTAAAACACAAGAAGACATTTCTCAGAATCACAAAAGGTGATTCAAAGGAGACTCAAATGCCATACTCACCCCAAAACCTCTGAGCAAATATAAAAGTGACTTGTTTTCCCCTTTCAGAGGACTCTCTTTGAAGTGCCCAGAACCTCTGCAGATGTCGCTCCCTGGGACACATTTTCTGGGCTGAGCTAGCTGCCGTCTTTTCATACACCAAACACCCCGTGGTGCTAATCGAAAATTAATCTATGCGGCCCTTAGTACTTAAACTAGGCCCAGAGTCCTGGACCCAGTCTTGGCTTATTATCCCAGACTCCAATCAGCTCCTTAAACTGTTATTTCCCTGATCTATCTACTTAAGACTCCACGAAGTGGTTGAAGGTGTTTTCAGAGGAAACTGCTAGAGGCTGATTCTGAAAACCCTCAGCATAATTAAACACCAGAGATTCACCGAGAACCAGAGGGACTTTGGGTCACAAATTGCCACAGGGAGTGTTTGCATGATATTTCGCAGAATATTCATTTCTTTTCGGCAGAGGCAGAGGGATCCCTTTGTCAGTCGACACATGTGCCTGCATCTCTTGGCCGAATTATTTCTTTGGCTAATTGGGAGACAGAGAATTGGAGAGAAGCTTGAAGGTGCGTGCTGATGAATGATCAGCCACAGAGAACAGAAGGCCTTCCTCTCAGCTCAGCATTGAGTGCAAAGAAGGATACTAGCAGGAAAAGTCCCCTTCCGTGTCATGATGACAGATGGCTGCACAGGGATTGGGCTGCCAGGATTTTGTTTTTGTTTGTTTAGGTTTGGTTTAATTTGGTTTAGATTGATAGAGCTTGGAATGACGTTTGTATTTTTGTTTGTTTGTTTGTTTTGTGTATGTGTGTGTGTGTGTAAGCAAGTAAAGTGTCTACTTCAATTACTCTCCTTCCCACCCGCCTAGCTCAGAACACACATTTTGAGCACCAACATTTGAGCTCTTTGTCAAACACATTCACATATGTTAATTCTCAACTTCTTTTTCCATTGGGCTAAACGTAATCACAACACCTACCTTACAAGGTTGTGGTGAAGTTAAAGTCATTTGCCAAGGATATGAAATAGTAAAGACAGGGCCACATGAGGGTGGCGGCCCATGGAGGAATAGAGGAGCAAGGACAGCTTCTTAGACTCACCATAGAAGCCACAGGATTTACATAGCTAAGTGGGGTGAAGCGGGGGGTTTTTCAGAGCCTCTCACAGAGACTGGAGGTGAGATAAGAGTGAGAAAATGCAAGAGAAGTCTCCAAGATGAGAGGTGAGCCCCCCCCCCCGCCATTTTTGGATAGTTCACAGAGGTCAGAGTCTAGGCACATGGTTCATGTGTTAGATCAGACTGATGGACAATGGCTACCTGAAACCCTGTCTTGATAAGGTTCTGGAGCTTCAGGTTAGCTCAGTGGAGAAAAGTCCTGTGTCTGCTATGGGGGAAAAGGATGAGAGGTTAGAAAAAGCATGCCAGGTGTGTGCTACCTGCAGCATCCCCTTGCTATGTGAAGTTCCTAAAAATCCCTTGAGATACTAGAAAAAGAGCTGAAAGAGGCCAGTTCCCCACCTTCTCTATTCACCAAGGCGACTCTTCTGCCAAACGCTCATCTATTATTTAGCTCATAGTTTACAGGCTTTATCACTTTTATCAGAAAACCTCTTTGGCTTTTCTGGAAAGTACTTCAGGAATTTCACATAGATCAGTCTAGCAGAACTTCTAGAAAGTTATTTGAAAAATTTAGAACAATCTGGGGAAGAAGATTTATTTTCCAAATGAGACACACATACCTATGACTTAATTTTTATAGCCTACTGTTGATTTTTTTCTTTTCTTTTCTTTCTTTCTTTCTTTCCTTTTTTTTTTTTTTTTGACAACAGGGAACTCAGAGAGATTGGGCCACAGAAGCCAAATCAGATGGACTGTGTTACCCTGTCACACTGTCAACATGATGCTTGCATTCACTCGCTCATTCAACAAAAGTCCATTGAACCCTTGTGTTTGCCAAGTAGTGATCGAGAAACCGAGGACAGAAGGATGGATACTGATGGCCCCGTTTTTTGAGGAGTTCATGTCTTGTGACAAAGCAGTTAGAAAGCAGCAAGCAAATTCAATAAAAAATGCTCTGGTGGAATCCGCTCAGTGGGTCCAAGTGAATAGTGAGAAGAATGCACAAAGAAGGAGGTGGTGAGACTCTTGGAGCCACAACTTCAAATACCACAGGAATTTTCCAGATGAGGAGGAAGGATGAACATTCCAAGAGGAAAAAGCAGCGTGTTGTAGACAGGCATGGAGGATGAAAGAACAGGGTGAGGAAGAGATTATTTGACTTCAAGGCATAACTCTGAGGAAAGAATGTGGAAGGGAATCGAGGTGGACTAGCTCACAATGGGTCCATACAAATAGGTTGAAGCTCTCTTGATCAAAGTTCTGAAAAGTTCTGCACTGTATACCAAATAATTTCCATTTTAATCTTTTAAAAGTGAGAAATAAAATTTATCAGTGTTTCTTTCAGGAATATATATATATATATATATATATATATATATATAGAGAGAGAGAGAGAGAGAGAGAGAGAGAGAGAGAGAGAGAGAGATTGAGATTTTGTTTTTACTTTTTTTCAGAAATTCTTTGGCAAACTGCTTTTAGTTGAAGCAGAGATCCCCAAAGCTCAGGAGTATGGAGCACTGGATTCTGGAAAACGGAGAATGGAGAGGCCTTTGCACTAGGGAAGGAAGAAGCAAGAGAAAATGCCATATAGATGGCCAGCTATTCCATGTGACCCCTCCCTGTGGTGCAGTAGTAAAGGCTTGAAAAAGTAAAATAAAAAGAGAGCTAGATAGATAAATTCTTTCATCAGAGCAAATTCCTTGGAGAAAGGATTGAGTTTCACGTTCTGGCAACAGAAGTTGGAAAAGGAATAGCCCCAAAATGGAGACAGAGCAAAGCCTGGGAACGCAGGAAGGTGTTGGATCCCCCACGAGCACACGGAACTTCATAAGCTCCAGAAGTGGCAAAAAGGTCTCTGCTGACATCTGAGTTACAGCCCCTCTGCTCTGAAGCATGGAAAATACAAGAAAGACAGAAGCAGAACATTAATTCTGCAGCATTCCTGCTTCTGTCTGAACCCTCATAAAAGGTCAGCTGCTGTAATGGGCAAATGTCTGTGGCACTGGGACCAGCATCGACAAGTGTCTGACCCAACTGAGTGACCAGTGACATTGTGGACATAATGGTGAATATGGTGATGTCAGATGTCACAAACAGTGAGCCCGAAGGCAGTGTCAGTAAAGATGTGTATCTGAGTCCACAAATAAGGCATTGTGACATGGAGATACATGCCAAGTGTCTGCAGACAGAGCCCCACTAGACTCCAGCCCCAGAGAGGCCTGCTCTGTCCTAAAGAACAGGGTTGATAAGACCAGCCCCCTTCACCAGTGTTAGCAATAAGAACAAGCTCATTAAGAAGCAAGGAAACAAACAACCACAAAGGTTGTTATGATTAAAAGGTCTGCTGAGTTCTTGGTTGGCACTGGTACATGCCAAGAAGCAGGCAGGATCGAGAGGTAATGAGGACTTTTAAAGCCCTTTGTAAATTGCCTCTGATCAAAATACTTTATCTTAATCACCCCCATTGCCGATTTGGAAACCTGGAAAGACAAGAGTGCTCTTTAAAGTTTTGAAAAAAAATGAAAGCCATAAGGAGGAAGTGCTTAATGGAAATTGTGTTTTGCTTAAAGCTCTAAGTCATAGTTGACCTTTGCTTTCTAGAATGTCTATGGGGTGTTCTGTTTGGTCCTTCAATCCAGAAGGTGTGTATTTTCCATTTTCTCCTTTTTCTCTTTGCTTTTGCATCATTTCAATAGCCATGACTTTCCTCCTCTCTAAGCTGCTCCAAGGCAAGGGCCCATCTGGTTCATTGCTGCATCTGGAGGGCTCCGCCTGTGTCAGGCACCCATCTGACCAGTTATCATCTTTCTGTTCTCACGTGTTCATTGTGGTACCCTGCTTTCCAACCCCTCCCCACTTCCCACTTAGGCATGGCAGCTGTCTTCACTTTGATTCACTGCTGAGTCCCCCCACCCCCTTATATCCCTTTACCTTCCTGCACCAGACTCACCCTCTTATGTACCATTCTGTGCTCAGCAACTTCAGGTGGCAACCTATAAGAAACCCTGTGGGAGAATATTGAAGGAAAGAATTTCTTCCTACATAATTCTCTGTTTCATGGGATAACATCCTTATAAGGTGCTTGGGATTAAGCCATGAAGTCCAAGTATGATGCAAAAATAGACAATCCCTTTTCACATTGGATTTGCTGGGCAAGTTGTGATCACAGTGAGCTCCGATTGTTGGGGCTGTAGCTTGGATTTGCAGAGGCTAGCAGAAGAAGGAAAACAAAGAAGATAAAAGGGTTGCTGGGGACAGGAATTACAGTGCAGAGAAACTCTAAAGGGAATTTTAGTAAGATTCTGCTCTGTGGTAGATAGCACAATTCCTCTTCCAAGTTCCCCAAAAAAGTTCTTGCTAAAATCCTCAATTTTTTCATCATGTATTTTTGGAATTAGCACTCTAGAGAAAGAGACCTGCTTTAATGCAAGAAGAGAAGAGACCAAGGGAGGGTTGGTATCTTTAATGGGCAAAGAAGGGAAGAGACCAAGAGAGGGTTGGTATTAGACACACTGTAGGGATGTCACTGAGGTAAAACCCAGCCCTCTGGTCTGGAGCAGTGATGAAAGCCCTTGACAGCAATTTGTTCATGAACTGTGGATAAGGCCCTGTGCCCTCATGACAGGAAGCCCCAAGGTGACACCATAGCTACTGTGCTTCTGCTGGGTCTGCCACCTATTGATCCATCCAAAAAAATTCTATCAACCCAATCCTCCACTCCCACTTTACCTTTTCCTCTTACCCTTCGCTTTGCTTTAGGACCAGATTTCTTCCTTTCCCCTCAGATCAGAGGCCTCTTTGTGCTGTCTCTGTGGGTGGGGCCGGTATTAGAGAAGTTCCTTTGATCATGCACTTTGTACAGACCACCCCTCTGGCTCCCCCACTCAGGACACATCTTGGATTGCCCTTGCTATATCATCTGTCATTCATTAACCTCAATTTATTCCTAGTAAAGCCTCAGCCCCTGATCCTGAAACCCCAGTCCTCCACTCACTAGCAAGGGGAGTGGAAAATCCTCAACAATTCCCTGCCCCCCCCCCGCCCCCGTACCTCCTCATTCTCTTTATCACATGGCTGCACTCCAGCCATGCACTTTTCTTCTGATAAATCACAGTCCTCCCCAATTCCAAGCCTTTGCTCTATCTGTTCTATCTCACCAGCTAAAACACCCCTTTTCCTCCCCTTTATCTATCAAAATCCTATTTGTCCTCCACAGTGCAGCAGGATTAGATGGAGGTCTAATCCTGACCTCCATCACAAATCATTTCACAGGCCCTCCACACTCAGCCGACTGGTACTGACTTCCTAGGAAACGCATCCAAAACATGTCACTTTCTATTAAAAAGGCAATGGCTTTTAGACTATAAAAAGCCTATAGCAAGCATTGCTTCTTTCTTGAGCAACTCATTCTGCCAGGAGGTAGGAAACACACCCATACAGGAGACATTATATACACAAAAGGAAAATGGTTTAAATAGCCACAGATAGAGAATTGTGTTGAGCTTCGATGTGTTTACTGGGAAGGAGTAATCTTACTCAGAGATACTGGGAGACAGAAACAAAGGTAGGCAGATGTCTTCTAATTTTCAACCAGTGTCTTATATTGAAGAACCTCTCAAAGAACTATCAGTTCTCTAAACGTATAGGATATAAACCAAAAAATAATAATAATTCAGATTTAAAACTACAAAAGAATGTTGAAAAAAGTGACCAATTTGTTTGATCTTTATCTTCCTCTTGATGACCTGAGGTCATCACTGAGCTCATCCAAGACCTAAAAATAATCCTAAATGCCAAGCATTCAATCATCATTCATCCACTTATTCAGTTATCCAATTGTTTATTGAATGCCTACCATGTTCTGTGCACTATGAAAGACAGTAGCAATGTATTGGTAAACAAAATAGAGGTGTGCCCCATGTTCATGGAACTTAAAGATTTACTGGAGACCACAGACATATTTTGTATTGGTTTCCTCCTGCCTAAAATCTATGTTTTCCCCTAATAACTATACCTCTCCCCTTATTCTTAGTCCCTGTGGTTTGGGGAAGTTCCCAATCTCAGATTCTACAAGTAGGTGGGGAGCCCAGGATTGGGCTTCAAAGCTGGCCACCATGATTGGTCTGGTTCAAGTTGTGTACTTCGTTCAGGTCAGGATCTTTGATCCCAGAACACCCAGCTCTCTTCCCTGTACTAATGGGCTAATCAATTCTTCTCTTCTGCCATATTCTCAGTTCACCTAAAGGCAATAACACAACTCAACACTCTCCTAAATCCTAAAGTTTATCATTTCAAGTGACCAGCAAAATGGACATCTAGTTGTCCTCATGCCTGACTTGTAATTTCCAGTTTAAGACTCCTCAAACAGCTGGTGCTAAGCAAATAGATACTTTTTTCAGGAACTTAAAGATAAAGAATAGAAGTGAGAAACCCTGGCCTCTTCCATATATAGCCATTGGCAAACAAAGCACAGTTCTTCAGCACATGGGCAGCCTTTAAAAACTACCGACATCTGGGTAGGTGTTATTAGGGCAGACCAGAAGCATATGGGTGCTTAATTTATATCTACCCTAGATTTCTTGTAGATCGAGGAGAGATGGATGGTTCTTTCCTACCTATACACCACTACATTTCATTCTCATGTGCTAGTGCTCTCTCTCTCTCTCTCTCTCTCTCTCTCTCTCTCTCTCTCACACACACACACACACACACACACACACACACACACAATAACCTTTACTTCTCAGACTAGAGGTTGTTCAGTTGTTTGCCTCAAAGCAAGGAAACTCTAGTTTCATATTTCATCCTCAAGGGCTCTGTCACAGGCTTGAAAAGCAACCAAAACTAACATGAAGTCAAAAAGTCATCTCTGGGCCCCTGAGGAAAGAGCCCTCCATGGCAGATGGTTTAAACTCTCATGCTAAAGACAGGTGTCTCTTTTCTCATTGATAATTTAGAGAGTAGAGCTAGGCACAGTGTTAGGTCTCTGCAACTCAGGGACACATATTCTACTGAGATGTGGCCTCCTTTTTCTTCTCATAAGGACTACAGTAAGGCCGAATTCAGTCATAGCGCAGATGTCCAAGGCGCAAATTCAGCATCAGTTGAGAATGACTATGTATTTCTCAGTTCCAGGAATTTTTTTTCAAGATGACACTAGGTTTCCCAAATGGCCCTCCTCCCTGATAGGCACTGGGTGCCCAGAGTACATCAGATTGATCTTCTCAGGGGAGAGCAAATACAGGCTGCTTTCAGCAGAAAATTCCTCTTCCTCTTAATCATTTGATTCCTGGCCAATCAGAGGACAATTATTGTACATTAACCTGCATGTTTCCAACACAAGATTAGTCATCCCAGAGAAGCAAAGACAAACACCTCATCAGCACAGGTGGCAAGAGGAATTTAGCCCATGCCAGAGGCCACCATCACTTGAGTCTATTTCCAAACTGCTTCAGTGACAGAAACTCCAAAGAAATCTGCTTCTACTTTCTTCACACAGGCTCCTGATGAGAAGACCTGGGACCAAACCCAATTCTACTTTAACTCTTGCACTGTGGGCAAGGCGCCTAATTGTTGGAGCTTCAGAATCTTTCTGTGTAGAATGGGGTTGAAATCACTTGCCTCAAGGGGGGTCATAGGACTTAAATGACACAAACAGAGAATCTTAGTCTTTCCCCTCCACCTGTCTTCCCACTAGAGAAAACTGGCAGGTTCCCCTGACCCTAAGGCATTCTTAGCAGTGGAATCTGCCTGTGTTTCCCTCTAGTCCTGGCACCCAAATCTTTTTTTGGGAGGTGGGGTAACTGGGGATTGAACTCTGGGGCACTTGACCACTGAGCCACATCCCCAGCCCTATTTTGTATTTTATTTAGAGACAGGGTCTCACTGAGTTGCTTAGTGCCTCACTTTTGCTGAGGCTGGCTTTGAACTCATGATCCTCCTGCCTCCATCTCCCAAGCCACCGAGATTATAGGCCTGTACCACCCTGGCACCTAAATATTAAGGTGACAGCCCTGAGGTTTACTTTATTTTGGGCACATCTGGTTAAAGTTCCCCCAAAAGCCTTTGAAACAGCAAGAGAAATTGCAATGAACAATAACAGCATCAGAAGTGCCAGTTGACTTAACAATTAGCTTAGGTACACCAACAGCTAGCTGCTCTTCACATAACCAGATGTGAATATTTGCTCACCAAATCCCCTTTCAGCAAGCCATTCAGAAACCCTTCTGGTTTCAGGCAGCTTAAGGCTTAGCATGAGCTCCTAGTTCTGATCCAGGCACTGCGTATGGTGATGCAGGTTGGGACCTGCTTAAGTGGGAGCTGAAATCCAGAGCTGGCCTCGCTTGCCAAGCCAAGAGCCCTCAGTCCAGGTTTTGTCTGTTCAGAGGAAGGGGCATTTTTCTCTATTCTGCACCAGAACAATGTATCAATTTGTGGTAGCCCTGGTCCTGAACACAAGTTGAACAGAGGGTCAAGGATTATCCCTTCTTTTTGACCCTCATGTCCACTTTCTGCTTTCTTTGGTCCTACACCAACTGGATTTAAGAGTTCTGAGGTTATTCATTCCATTTTGGATTAAATCTGACTTTTTCCATAAAGAGTGGTGGGCCTGGGGATGCTGTTGGTCAGAGGGGTCCGCATTGGGTAGGATGAGCTGAGCAAGGATCCACGGGACATCTGGGTATCTGTCTGACAGCATGGACCACGAGCACCTTCCAGGAAAAGATTGCTCTTTCACTGCCACCTTCTAAATCCACAAACCCCATGGGAACATGGTTCTGGCTTTGGCTCAGTTGGCATGAAACTCCACACCTCTCACCTGTCCCTGTCAATGTGTCAGTGCCACTGTTTCTCCAAGGGTCCTGCTGACCACACCGTAATCAAGAAGCATCTTTTGCTACTGCTTAATTTACAGGGCCTCTGAGACCATGATTCTACTCAAGTCTGCAGGCAGCCCTTTGCCTGAGCCCGACTAAGGGCAAGAAGGGCTGATCTCATCTCTGTGGTTTGGGGTACGGAGGACTAGCTGCTGTGCCAAGTGCCCACAGAAAGACTGAAGCAAAGGAGCATGCTGGCTGAGGGGAGACCCAACTTTTTCCGTTTCCTCTTCACAACTGCCCCTGAGCTTTACCAGATTACTAAGAATTAAAACTATACATGCACCAATCAAAGATTTAAAGATATTCTTGTTTTATTCACCAATTAACATTATTGTATTTCTTTTTTTTTTTTTTTTTTGGTACCTGGGATTGAACCCAGGGGCACTTAACCACTGAGCCACATCCCCATCCCTTTTTTATATTTTACTTAGAGATGGAGTCTTGTTGAGTTGCTTAGGGCCTTGCTAAGTTGCTGAGACTGGCTTTGAATTCATGATCCTTTTGCCTCAGCCTCCTGAGCTGCTGGGATTACAGGTGTGTACCATCACACCTGGCCTTGAACATTGTATTTCTAGCACATTCAACTGGCACAGCCCTTCTCTACTTGTTGAAGAATGAATGGATGAATGTTGGGATCATTCTTCCTAAGAACTCTTTCCTAGCTTGCCCTGTATGTAAGACAGGGTTGGATAAACCTCTGTTCCTTCTGAAGTCTCTACCTCCCCCTCCAGTCCCCCCTTCCTCGAGGTCTGGCAAGATCATGCATGGGGAGGGTTGGGCAAACTAAACCTCAAGCATCTTCTGCCACCCCCTTGTTTGCACAACGCTGTCCAGCCCTTGGATGGGAAGGGGTCCTGCCACCTATTCTCACTTGGCCAACCCTAGAACACGTGACAGTACCACTGATGGGACAAACAAGAACCTTGAGGCCACAGAGCTCTCACCTTCCCTTTCATCTCTCAGGCGGCTCTCATGTCCCTACTGTCTTTTCTGGAGGAGAAGAGCTGTCTGGCTCAGCGATCATCCCACTCCAGAATGTAAATTGCAGGAGGTCTCCTGCCTGAGAAAAACAATTAACACAAAATACCAGGATTACTCTCTGCCACACTTTTAAATCTCTCCAGCTCATATTTGTCTCTCCCAACGATTTATGCCTTCACAGTGGAAAGCTGTTCAAATGTCCCAACTTTTCCCTAAACAGATTTACAGAGAGTTCTTGGCACTTCTTGAGCCATTTGTTCAAAGAAAGAAAGAAAGAAAGAGAGAGAGAAAAGACCACTGTCAGTAGCAATCCCCCATCAGAAAAACTTATGTTCCACCAATGTGAAGGCACATTGACCTCTTTTCAATAAAAAGAAAACACAAAGCTCAAAATTTTCCCATTTTTACCATGGACTGTGCATGTCTTGCACCTCTCTTCTGAGATGTCAATCATAACTTCCCAGTCCAAGTCAGAAAAGTAAAAAAAACCATCATCACAATGAATTGTAACCATAACCCAGTAGTCCTCAACCAGGGGGACATCTGGCAAAGTCTGAAGAAATCTTTGTCACAACCATAATGTTATAGTTTGGATGTGAGCTATCCCCCAAAAGCTCAGTTAATCCTGATGGGGATTAACTGAGTGGATACTAAAGATGGGCAGGGTATGGCTAGAGGAGGTGGGCATTGGGGGCATGGTTTTGGGTATATATTTTGTATCTGGAGGGTGGAGTCTCTCTGCTTCCTGATCATCATGTGAGCTGCTTCTCTCCACCACACTCTTCCTCCATGATGTTCACCCTTACCTCAAGCCCTGAGGAATGAAGCCTGCTGTCTATAGACTGAGACCTCTGAAACCCTGAGCCCTCAAATAAACTTTTCCTCCTCTACGATTGTTCTGGTCAGGTCTTTTCATCACTGCGGCGGGTGGAAAAAGCTTCCTGAAACACATGGGGTTGGAGCAGGGGCTCTACTGGAATCTAGTGGGCAGAGGCCAGGGATCTGACAATGCTGGGACACCCCTCCTTCCTCTATAATAAGACATTTCTGGCAGAAAATTTCCATAGTGTTGAGGCTGAGAAATATTGCAAATAACCAATGCAAGTTGGCTTCTCTCATACTCTGCTTCAGTCACCCTAGAGTGTTGCCTAAAAGCAAGACGGCATTCAAAGGACAGCAAGTGAGAGAAGGGACCGAGTTGGATGGGTCCCTACTTTCTGATCTCTCCTATACCTACAAGGAATAGCCATCTTAGCATGAGACAAAGCAGAAGGAACATTTGACTAAGAACAAGTTATGCACCTTAGGATATTCATCACTTGGAGTCCCAGTTTCCTTACCTGTAAAATAAGATAAAATCTGGGTCATCATGTTACTACAATACTTAACACAGGTGATATATTGGAAACCTTGCTGGGGCTCCAGAGATTTTAGGTGGTAGTTCAGGGGATGTGTTGTGGTAATGATGGAATGAAAAGAAACATTGATCTAGCAACTGGCATGAGAATTCCTACGGAAGAGAGAATTCTCTCTCTCTTCCTCCTGCTCTTTTTGGGGGAAAAAAAAGAAAAAAAGAAATCATTGAGCCTGCTTGAAGCAGAGACTCACCAAAGTTTCAGAGGAGAATTATAAAACTGCTCTGCCAAAGACAAAGAGAGAAATATGTTGCTCCTCACAAAGAGGGTATCTCAGCATACAGATGCCAGCTTTGCCATTTGAATTTGATTAGAATAATGTGATATGAAGCTATCCCCGCCCCCAAATTCTCATTTGCATGAATGCTTTGGGGTGTGTGTGTGTGTGTGTGTGTGTGTGTGTGTGTGTGTGGTGTGTGTACATGCACCAGGGGAGATTAGAAAAGATGTTGAGTTTCACACTGAATCAGCATTGGGTACAGGTGAGATTCCTGCACATCAGAACCCAAAGCCATGAGCAAGCAAGCCATCTCCTGCACAGACAGAAAGACACATACACACACAGATGGGGGTGTTAGAGAGTCACAGACATTTTGAGAAGTCTCAGCAGTTTAAGGGAGAGAGTGGTTAAGTCAATGTTACCTTATCATAAAGGAGAGGAGGGGACTCTGCTCTCTTCTGGGTATGCTGCTGGCCTTAGGGCAGGATTTTTGCTCATCTGCAAGGGCCCGTTTTCCTAGCCTAGTCCTGGGCACACATCTCTGCTGGGTCAACTCCACCATCAGCAGTTGCTAAGGATCGGTTGCTGCAGAGATGCATGCATGATCAGCTACAAAAACTTCAAAGCACTCCAACTAAAAGTGCTACATGGCTGGTTGCCAGCACAGAGAGCCTCTCCCTCCCTGGAGAAGGGATGAAGGTGTTCTTGAACCCGAAGGTTGCTTCCTCTCCCACCAGGTTTGGATGCTTTTGATACTTACAATTTTGTCTAAGGAGTCATTGTTGGTGTTAACTGGATGGCAGCCAACATGGCTTTTAGAAAAAAAAATGTTTTTAAAAGATCAACATTCATTAGTTTGGTTCTTCATTAAGTGAAGCACATGTGGTGAAGGGAATAATTAGTGAAGTTAATTGTGGCTTCACAGAGAACCAAGGGGAATCCAGTGAAATGTCCTGACATTCACCAAGAGCAATATGTTCAGTGCTCCTGCAACTAATTACAATTAGCAAATGAGAGAACATGCATACAGTCTTCGTGTGTAATTAATCACATGCCTTTATCACAGCAGACTCAGGCAACTGAGAGATGGCTGACACTTGCCTTGTGCTGTGTCTCTGCATGCCTGGGAAGTTCTTGTTGGATCCTGCTGTACAGTTGTCCCTCGGTTTCCATGAGGGATTAGTTCCAGGACCCCTCGTGAATGTCCAAATCCTCAGATGCTTGAAAAAATAATGGCATAGTAATTTCATATAGTCTACATATGCCTACCCATCCCCATGTACTTTAAATCATCTCTAGATAATTTAAAATAAAAATTATAAAAATATAATTATAAAATTATAAAAATAATATAAATGCTATGTAAATATATATTTTTTATTGTTTTTTCCAAATATTTTCAATCCATGATTGGTGGGATCCATGGATGTGGAACCTGAGGGTGTGGAGAACCAAATGTATTTCCTACCTTCCTTGCACCTGTGTTTTGTGCCTCTTGCACATTCTTGTCATGTTTCTCTGGGGTAGGATCTCTCAGCCATGTTCCCACTGACACACAGCTCTATAATTTTCCCAGCATGAAGTGTGTATGTATGCAGTAACTGAGAAATGAATGAGTAAAGTAATGTTGCATGAGTGGTAAGGGTCTTTCTCCCATTATATAGATTATAATAGCCATCGATCCTTTGAAAGCCATAGAGAATCTAATCATGAGGACATGAGATGCAGACGGGGAAGCTTCAGCTGAATGGAGCTAGGATAAGGCTGCATGTGGAAGGGTGAGAGTTCCTGGTTTCCAACATTAAATGAATAAGATGAGTCCTGAAGAAGGGCCTTCTTTCTCTTTTTCTGTCACTATTTTCTCAAATATGACTTTAAACAGTCTCTGGCTTTCCTGTTGCTGTCATCATCATCCCTAAATTCTATCTTCAGCACTTCCCCTGTCACCAAATGCATTCTACTCATTTGTAAAATGGAGACACTTCTTGGGTCTAGGGATGTGGCTCCAGCCTGGCATGCTTGCGGCCCGGGTTCCATCCTCAGCAACACATACAAAGATGTTGTGTCCGCCGATAACTAAAAAATAAATATTAAAATTCTCTCTATATATTTAAAAAAAAAATGGAGACACTTCTTCATTGATTTTTGCAAATCTTAGACTAGCAAAGGCGATAAGACCCTAGGAAATGATCTTGATCCTTTTGTGCCCTGGAGACTTGAAAAGTTATTTCCATTTTGGAGTGCCTAAAATCTTGGTTCCAAGAGTATTCCAGAATTGAGCTTGGATGTGGAGTTTGTCTGACTCCTGTATCTTGAATCTCATATGGTCAACAAAATCTTTTAAGTTTCTGCTGGTCAAATGGCATGTAATAGATCTTCCACAGTTATTGGACGTTGCCTTGGCAGTCAATGGAGAAGAAAGAGTGTAAATCCATAGAAAGGGATTTCCTGTTAGGTAAGGGGCACAGAAATCTCATCCATCATTTTGCTCAAATTTCTGTGTGGAGAACACAATAATTGTAAATGCAAGTAAGACTGGGATGCACCATCTCTCTCTGGGTACATTTTTTTTTTACATTCAGAAAAAAAGGATAGATTGAGATGGGGAAAAAATACTAAGAAAGGTCTGGCTTTAGAGCCTTACAATATTTGGTATTTGAGCCTTAAGAATATTTGTCTCCATCATTTTAGAGACATATACCACATGTATTATATTACCCTTTCACTCTATCATGAACTCCTTGAGACAAGGTTTAGCATAGTGCTGCCACCCAAAAAAATGCTACATAAATAGGACATGAACAGTTGAAATTGATTGATGAATCCGTGAATTAATGCAATAGTACCTAGCTCCTAATTTGGCCTGGATTCAGACTTGTTTGGAGGCTGTCTCCCTAAACTTTTCCCCCTATCACATTTCATTTGTCTCTGAATGAATGAGATCCTGAGTCTAATAATCTGGCCATTCCTTAAAGATTTACTCAGTATGGAGACTTCTGAACTGTACTACCTCTCCATCCACCTGGTCAGAGTCCTGGTATTATTAAGACCTTACTTCCTCCTCAGGTCCACTCACATTTGGTTCTTACCCATGATGACAGTATAATACTTGGAAATAGTTTAGTGATTAAGATCAAAGGAAAATCAAATAAAAAAATAAGACCTTTCCTCAAACATGATGGAAAAGAATATTTACTGGATACTTAAGACATTGAGTGTGAAGAAGAGTGAGCTAGATCCTGAACACCCAAAACCATTACATCAAGCCAGGGAGGTAGTTGTTACTTTGGGTTTATAGATGAAAAAAAAAAAAGAAGAAAGAAAGAAAAAAGAAATGAGGACTCAGAGAGGCTAAGGACTTTCTCAAGATCACCAGTTAGTGAGATACAGGGTTGGATTCAGAACTAAGGCTGTCCAAATGAACCAGCTCCGTTCCTACCAAACAAAACCCTTCACCAAAGGAGAGCAAACGGAGAACTCATTTCTGATTTAACTTGCATAACTTGCTAAGGTAGCTTGTCACTTTCTTAAGGCTAAAGAAAAAAATGTGACCCTGACAAAAAAAAATGACCCCAGCAGAGTATAATTAGTCACTTGACTTCTATTTTCAGGGCGAATTTATTGGCATGTTGAAGATAGTGTCATAAACCTTCCTCACCTATCCATGGAGATGCTATACCAGACGAGTGTGGATCACATCACAGTTAAAGCATGAGAAAGACAAGGTGTTCTCTAGTGATTGACTCAAGAGTGACAGGTGACAGCTTCCCTACTGGGAGACACCCTTTAGGGAGCAGACAACCTGATTATTTCAAAAGAAAGCTAGCCAGGCAGACTAAGAAATCTTGTTCTTAATTTATTTATTCAGGACACTATTGACTTTTTAGAAATGTCCACTGCATAGAATAGATAATAAGAATGAGAAGACATCAAACAAAATCATATCTGACTAGGTAATTAGAGACAACTCTTGAGGCCCAAACTTGCACATTATCTTCAAAAGCAGGTGCAATGGTGCTGAAAAAGGAAGGGAGAGGAAAATCCCAGGTGGGGCTCAGAACTAATAAACCAGCAACTGTTAAATTTTTAAGGAGTCTTCTGCTAGATGAGCCTAAATGGAAAACACCTGTCACACACATTTCATGCCTACCCCATTAGCAGACATACCTCCTGAATCATACACAAATCTTAGGATCCTTCCCAACATAGTAACCCCTCAGCCAATAACAATTGATCCAAGTTGGAAAAAAATAATACCTGATGGTTACCCTTTGCTTAGAACAACTACTTAGGAAAAAAAATATATGATGAAAGGAGTTCAGAATCAGCTTAGGCATAAGGAACCTGTGAAAATATAAATAAAATGGAGAGCTACCCCCTGCAGACTGGTCAAAGGTTGCAAAGCATGCTTGGTAATTCCCATAATTCTCAGCCTCTAAGCCAAGTTCAAAGAGACAGTCACAATATTTTTCTGCTAACTGTAACAGATAAATAACACCAAGAGTATGTCCTAAAGCACTTGTGGCACCAAAGAGAAAACAGAGAGAATTATCACAATGTTTGCATTCACCTATTTTTTTTTCTAATCCACCCAAGGTAACAGAATGGGGGTTCCCTTACTCTTGTTCAAAGAATTCTCCTTTCTCCAATATTTCTACTATACATGCTTGTTGTTGACAAAATTCTGGTTTTCAAATGGCAATGAGTCAACATTTTGCTTAGATCCTTCTAACCATTTTTTTCTACTGTCTAGAAGTCAAAACTTTTCAGAGAGTACTATGTACTAATAGCATTAAAAAATACTTAACATTAATTTTTTTAACTAATGACCAAACTTATCTAAACTCCACAGTCTAGAATGATACCTAAAGTGTGGTCCATAAATCAGCAACATTATCACTGAGTGCTTGACAGAAAGGCAGAACCTTACGTCCCACTTGAGGTCAACTAAATCAATTTTCATTTTATAAGATCCTCAGGTGATTCCAATCACAATAAATCTTGAGAAGCTAGAACACAGGGAACAGTTTGTCTCCATTCTAATTCCTCTATTTCCAAACCTTCTGGATTCTCATTCAGCACACGGATTTTAAGTACTATTTTTGCCATAGAAGATTAAAAGGTACAAATTTAAAAAAAAAAAGATGCGAAAAATTAAAATAGAACTATCACATGATCCAGTGATGCCATTTCTAAGTATATATCCAAAGGACATGAATATTAGTATCTTGAAGAAATAGATGCACCTCCATGTTCACTACAACATTGTTTAATATAGCCATGACTCATAAATAACCCAAGTGCTCATAGATGGATGAATTGAAAAATAAAATGTGATACAAATGCACACACACACACACACACACACACACATATACATGTCCAAAACTGGAATATTATTCAGACATAAAAAGGAAGGAAATTCTGCCATTTGTGATGAAACTGAAGGATACCATGCTAAATGAAATAAGCCAGACATATACTATAAAATCTCATTTATATATAGAATCTAAAATAATCAAACTCTTAAGAATAGGAAGCCGAACATTAGTTGTCAGGAGCTGGAGATGGGAGAAATGGGAGAGATGTTGATGAAAGGGTGCAAACTTTCAGTTATTAGATGCACAACCTCTAGAGATGTGATTTATAGCATGTGAGGTGATAGGGGGTTAATTAATTTATTATATATATATATATATATAAAATCATGTTTTACAGGTTGAACACTAAAAATTCAATTATATTCTTCACTAGTAATGAACAATTGGAAACTGACATAAGCAATTAGTATTATTTACTGTAGTTCTTGAGGGCATAAAGTAGGAATAAATCTAACAAAATACTGAACATGCAGATTTATATGTTGAAAAACCAATTTGATTAGAGAAATCAACACCAAAATAAGCTGAAAGGTACATTATGTTCATGAACTGGAAGATTCACTACAATCAAGATATCAACTCTCCCCAAATTGATCTACAAATCTACAAATTCAATGCAATCCCTATCAGAATTCCAGGAGTTTCTATAGAAATCACCAAGTTGGTTCTTACATATGGATGTGAAAGATATTTTTAAGCACTTTCAAAAAGTAAATCAAAGTTGGAAGATGCATGTTACCTAATTTTAAAATGAAACTATAATAATCATGACAGTGAGACACTCATTAAAACACAGACAATAGAGTAATGAAGCAGAATATTGGGTCCATAAATAACCCCAA
Organism: Ictidomys tridecemlineatus; assembly: GCF_052094955.1. Taxonomy (NCBI): domain Eukaryota; kingdom Metazoa; phylum Chordata; class Mammalia; order Rodentia; family Sciuridae; genus Ictidomys; species Ictidomys tridecemlineatus. The sequence continues at coordinate 17,452,841 of NC_135477.1, forward strand.
GTGTATATTTTCAGTTGATTTTTAAATAAAGCACAAGGGTAATTCAATGGAGAAAATACAAGAGTTTTTTTTTCTTTAACAGATGTTGCCACAAAAACTGAAACTTTACATGCAAAAAAAAAAAAAGCTTTAAATCATGCCTCATACCATATACAAAAATTAACTCAAAACTGATCCTAGGTTACATTTATAGATGTAGGAGAAACTCTTAAAGAACGTAGAAAATCTTTGTAATTTTTGTTTGACATAGATTTCAGATGAGACACAAAATGTACAAAGAAAATAAAAAACTCATAAATTAAACTCATAAATTAAAACTTTTTCTTCAAAAGCCACTATCAAGAATATGAAAAGACAAATCAGAGTGGGAAAGGAAATATTTGCAAAACATACATCTAATCAAAGATTGGTAACTGGGGTTGGAGTTGTGGCTCAGCGGTAAAGCACTTGCCTCTCACATGTGAGTCACTGGGTTTGATCCTCAGCACCACATAAAAATAAAATAAAGATGTTGTGTCCACTGAAAACTAAAAAATAAATATTAAAAAATTCTCTCTCTCTCTTCTCTCTCTCTCTTTAAAATAAATAAATAAACAAACAAAATAACTGTATTTGTCCCTCTACAACTAAAATAATATATTTAAAAAGATGATAACCAACACTGTAAGGAACTGTCACAATTCTTTTTTATTAAATTATTTATTTTAATTTGTTATACACGATGGCAGAATGCAATTCATTTCATATTACACATACAGAGCACATTTTTTCAAATTACTGATTGTACACAAAGTATTTTCACATCATTCATGTCTTCATACATGTACTTAGGGTAATGATTGTCACAATTCTTTTGTTTCACAATTCTTTTATAAGAAAATTAAAATGTTCAAGAGTTCAAACAGATAATTTAAAGAAGAGATGAGGATAAAGAGTAAGAATATGAAAAGATGCTCATCTTTATTATCAACTAGGGAACTACAAATTAAAACTACAATGAAAGTAGTATGGTGGTAACCATACTTCTATTAGAATGTTTTACTAAAAGAAAAGAAAACTGACAACACCTAATGGTGGGCTGGCTATAAAACACCTAGAATTCTTACATGCTGCGGGTGGTAATGAGAAGTGATATAGCTACTTTGAAAAACTGCTTGGCAGTTCTGATAAAGTTAACATACACTTACTATATGAACCAGCAATTCCACTCCTAGGAATTTAGTCAAGTAAATTGTAGAATTACATTCACACACACACACACACACACAAATCTGCATCAAGTATTTATATTGGCTTTATTCATAAGCATGAGAAATTGGACACAATCCAAATGTTCTTGTACTGATGAATAGATAAAGAATACAAATAGACTAACACTCTGCACTAGAAAGAAAGAAACTTGGTACATACTACAGCATGGAACACTGAAAAGCATTACATTCAGTGAAAGAAGCCCAACTCAAAAGGCATTAACAATAGTGTAAAATTCCATTATATGATATTCTACAAAAGGCAAAATCCCAAGGACAGAAAACACACCAGCCACCAGGGTTGGGAGAAGGGAATTTTCTACCAAGGGACACTTGGTACTGTTGAGGTAGTTGGACACAGTTTATATCCTCCATTGTGATGGTTGCATAATTGTGTGATCATCAAAATTCATAGAACTGCTCACATCAAATGGATAAATTTGCTGCATTAAATTATACTTCAGTACACCTGTTAAAATGATGCAAGTCATTCTCTATCTTCTTTTCTACTTTTTAAATTTCTCAAAAACTCAGATCTTAGATCCCACTCCCCAAAATTTGTTTTATAATAGCTCTATGATGAGCCCCTAAAATCTACATATTTAGGGAAATCCTCAGAGAGTCCTGATGTAGCATATACTCAGAATATACTATGTTTCACTATTCTGTATTAGAGATAAACAAGCCAATCTCAGCCCTTCACCTCCAGAGAAAGCTTCTGCTCTCACAGGAACATATGTGAGCCAGAATCTTCACTCTACTGCCTTAAAGTCTAGGTGACCTTTGACACAATTAACTTTACCTCTCTGAGACTCGATTTTCTCATCTTTATGATAAAAGTCATGAAGGCTAACTTAAGTAATTTGGGGAGATAAGATAAAATAGAATGTATGAAAGGACTTGGTATGGGGGCTGGCATACCGCAGATGTTAAATGAGTCCTATTTCTAATCCATCTTTATTCCCTGATGGGCTAAGTATACCTTATGCTTACCTTATGCCTTATGTATACCTTATGCCTTACCTTATGCTCTGCTATCATTTTTCATGTCCTTTGTGATTATATTTTAAACTCATACATTTAATGATCTTAACTGAATTTCTACCTCCCTGGCCACACAAATATGACATATGTATTGGATGCCCTCCTGTGTAGCAGAATGCACTATCTTGCACATTGTTATCTAGCACTAATTAGAAGTATGCTAATAAAAAAAAAACATACATCCATTCATCCATCTCTCCCACAAGCCTGCCTGAAATTTCTGTAAGTGGGGAAGGAACACACTGAGTTATTCTCAATCTTTCCCACCCAATGGACAAGACTTCAGTCCCTAAGCACTGAGTTCTTCCTGACAAAGCTGGAGACATATATCAGAGAGCTGAACTGAAGGTCTTGAGAATGAAAGGCTGCCCAAGTCTAGAACCCACAGAAGGGAAATTTAAGGCATTAGGGAAGGTTGGGCCCCTGGGTGCTTACTAGAGAAGACTATCATTCTAGTCTCAATTGCCAGCCCAGAATAGCACAGAGTGATGATGTGGGGGTGACCAGCAGATGGTGTGGGTCAGAAGAAGGGGAGCAGGAGGCTCTTGGAAGTCCAGCATATTGCAGACACCCTCCCATTCGCCCATCTCCCTCCCAACACTCAGGACAGCTCTGTCTCTCCAAGGCTCTGAGCAGCAGCTGCAGATCTCCATGCTAGAGCCTGCAGCGCGTATCTCCAGGCAGAAAAGGGCACCTGCAGGGATGTCTGGCAGTTTCCATGCTGGCACCACATGAGAGGAGCCCTTTGTCAGGACATCTAGTTCCCTCCATGGTCGATGTCAGCCTGAACCTCTCTTCATCTCCTCTGAGCTCAGAAACTTAAACAGGAAAAGCAGAGAGGCTGCGCTCTAACTGGAGAAAGGTGCCCTGCGGTATTTTCCAGCTAAGACAAGGAGAGCCTTCAGACCAGTGGGCACCAGCTGGGACGCATAAGTGGCACTCACCCACCCCACAGCCTGGCCATATGCTCATCCTCCCCTTCACAGCTTCAATGAAGAGTGACATTGAACAGAATGGACGAGATCTTTGTTCGGGCTCTTGCAGGGGCCAGATTTCTGTGAACAGGAAATGCACATTCTTCCAAATTTCCTACTCATATCACAGAATAGGTCAGTAAATGCCAGACCTAGGATCCACACCATGGCCCCTTACCCCTGCATTAACTGTCCACAAGCAGGCCAAAGCCTCCTCATAGAAGAGGGCCATGGGGGGACTGCAAGAAGAGTTCACTGCCAGGCAGGCAGTGTGGCCCAATTTTCTATGGTTTATTGTATTCAAATGTATAAGAGATTTTACTATTAATACTCTATGAAGCATACCTGCTTGCTGCTAGGGAAGAAGGAGCTAAGTAAGTAGAGTCTCTGCTTAAATAGAAAGTATGGACAACTTAGGCAAGTTAATAAACACAACTCATTGACCACTTACTGGGCACTTTATTATGTTATCTTTTTATATCTTTCATATATATTGGTGTGCCTATACATACACATATATAAAAATATACAAATCTATTTTAAATGTGTAAATGCATGTATCATTTCTATACATAAAAATACTTTCTATACTTTAACATATAAGAAGATATATTTATGGATATATCTTATATATAAAATGTATGTGTTTAGAAATAACAATGACTTTTTTTCTAATGACAAAAATATGAGAGGAACGGTGAATAGTACAGGAATTCTAAGTAAACTGCCTCTGATCTTGGGAAAATTGTTTATCCTCCATGAGTTTGTTTCCCCATCAGGGAAAATAAAAAGAGTGAGAGAAAATAAGGCGAAAATTAAATGAGAGGAAGTATTATATAGAAATATGTACTTGATACACAAATCCGATTAAAAATTATCATCAGACATGTTTTTCTTTAAAAAAAAAAGAGGATGTCCAAAAGGGACAGAGAAGAAATTAAAACTATCCTATCATCCTACCATCCAGAAGGAAAACATGGTTTGTGAAACACAACCCATGAGTTTTTCTATGCGTTTTCTTCCCCCACACACTCATTCATATCTCTGCTTTTTACAAAAATGATTTCATAGTCTACTTGCCTTCATATCCTACTTTTCTCCCCACTATGGAATGGATGTTGTTGTGAGTCAGTACAGAGAGATCTATATTTGCTTCTAATGGCATCACAGTATGTAAATCATGACAATGTCTCCTCTGATTATTTTATTTCCTTTCTAATAGAATTGACACACCTGGAAAAAAAACATAACCAGATAATTGTTATAAAAGCGAACATTCTTCTCATGTTTCTGACTTTAAGAGGAGCTTTACCACTGAGCCTAAGGCTAGCCATGGGTTATAAATGTATGTTTTAGAGTACTGTGAGCATACCCATGTGTTGACATTTGATTGAGAGGTTTTATATCAGGAATGGACGTTAATTTCTATCAAATGTTTTTATACTATCTATTAAGATTCTCAGCTATATTGCTTTTCTCTCACTGTTAATAAATTAAATTATATTAATTGATTTCCCAATTTTAAATAACTAATGCAGTCCTAAAATAAACCCTATCTTGTCATGGTGATTTTTCTGTTAACTTAGTGCTGGGTTCTATTTGCTATCATGTCATAAATACCCAAATCCCAAATCCCAAATAAAATAGTTACACTACATATAATCATTTTGTATGCTCTTTGGACTTACGTTAATGGTGTTTTATTTATAAAAGTAATTGGAAAAAATTTTTTTTCTATTTTATGCTTAGAAGGCTAGCTAGATTCATTCCCTTCAGGTTGAAAGTACTGCAAATAAAAAAATTCTTTGACGAATTTCCCCATTTTCAACTCTAGATTGTATCTTAGTTTCTACCTCTTTTCAGTGTCTTTTTTGGTCATTTATATCTTTTCCCATTTGGAGATGAAAGAGTCACAAAGCCCTGAGGCTCGGCAAGTATTTGGTGGAGTCAGCATGATTTCCTCCACACAGCCAGTTTCAACTAATAGTGTTCCTCATTCTATGTGAAAATGGTTTTTTCCCACCTACCTGACTGTTTTCTGGAACCTCCAGGTGAAGGACTCATGCCCTATACAATACTGGACGCAACAAAGCTGCTCATAGTAAGGAGTGACCTTGAGCCACGTCCTCCGTCCCTGCAACTGCTGCTTTCACAGTGCACAAAGAGGATGGGGCACTGCCGCCCCCTGACCTTCCCTGGTCTCCAGTCCTTGGTTTTTAACCCCAGAGGTCTATTTAGCTCATTGACTCTATTTAAGGACACTCACTATGAGCTCCATTTTTTCAGAGGGAACTGACCCTGGGCACATTTCTTCACCAAGATGAGCTCACTCAGGTAAGTGAGTGGTACAGGTCCAGGATTCAAACCCAAACCTTTCTGTTTCCAAAGTCCATGGCCCTTCCTCTGCTCCCATGAGCCCATTTGGGATCGTTTGTACCCTGTGTTATATCAGCTTTCTCTCAGTATAGCAGACACCTGAGATGATCAACTTAAAAAAGAAAGGGTTTATTTTGGCTTGTAGTTTTAGAAGTTTGGATCCACAGTAGGTAGGCTCCCTTTGCTCTAGGCAAGGCAATACATCATGGCAGGAGGTATGGCAGAAAAAAATCTGCTCACCCTGTGTTCAGTAAGTAAAAGGAGAGAATAGGACAGGCCAGTGTTCCACTTTCCCCTTCAAGGGCACATCCCCTGTGACCTTGAAACCTCCCACTATGCCCCACATCTTGGAGTTGCCATAGCCTATTATTATTATTATTGTTGTTGTTATTTTAGTTGTAGGCAGACACAATACCTTTATTTTATTTATTTATATGTGGTGCTGAGGATCAAACCCAGGGCCTCACACGTGCTAGGCAAGTGCTCTACCGCTGAGCCACAACCCCAGCCCACCATAGCCTCTTCACAGTACCACTCTGGCTAAGACTTTATCATATGGACCTTTGATCCATGGACTTGAAATACAAACTGTAACATACTCTGCCCCCCTCATAGTGTTGGGGACATATGGAATTAAGTTATCACAACAAAAAAGGGCCCAACTAATAAAGATGAATAAATTCATGCAATCCTACCCTATTGCCAATCTACTCAGTAACACACTGAGCTGCCCCCTTAGAGCAGATTCTGCCCACAAGACTCCAACAGAGAATGGGCTCAGCTTTTCGGAAAACGCCACCCAGAAGATCAAATTCTGAGTAGATCCAGAATCATCAGATTGCTCCTATCTCTGGGTTCTAACAATGAATCATAGGAAACCTAATTTAAAAGGTACTACCTACTTAAACATTAATAAATAGGACTTACAGATGCAGACATTATCAAGCTAAAGGTTGAGCTAGCAGCCTGCACATGGCAGACATGACATGGTCAACCTGGATGACTTACTGAGCTCTTTGGGTTTTAATTTCCATAGCTCTAGTATCGATCACTGAACTCATGCAGAGTTGAAATATATGTGAATCCTTGAGGATTTAAGGAGTTCTGAGTGTAACCAAAAAGTATCAAAAGAAAATTTGTCTAGAGACAAAGAGACCTCAAGTCTCATATTACCTTGATGACAGCAAGAACATGATTACAGACCTATTATTTCCATTTTACAGATAGAAATCTGAACTTGAACTGGGTTGAGGTGGTGCACGCCTGTAATCCCAGCGGCTCTAGAGGCTGAGACAGGAGGATCTCAAGTTCAATGCCAGCCTCAGCAAAAACAAGGCACTAAGCAACTCAGTGAGACCCCATCTCTAAATAAAGTACAAAATAGGGTTAGGGATATGGCTCAGTGGTTAAGTGCCCCTGAGTTCAATCTTTTGTACCCCTCCCCCCCCAAAAAAAAGAAATCTGACCTTGAACAAGTCTCTTCATCAAAGTGGTCTAAGCAGAGATTAAACAAACAATGCCTGAATTCTATGGTGTAAGTGAATCTCAAACCTCTAGAAAACACTCTCTCCCTCCTTTATTCCTGGTCTAGATGACATCTAGATTGGTCTAGATGTCAGTACTGAGGAGACATTGAGGTCTTTCTACGGTTCTCTCTTCTGCAGTGGAGTTTCATGTTTAGAATACTCTGTCTTCTTTTTGGAAAGGAAAAATTTGTCAGCCAGAGGCATGCTGCATTTCTTACCATTCTCATAGTGCTGATGTTGCTAAACACTCTCATTTCCTTTAATGATATTATTCATAAGAACTGCAATTGCTTCTACCATGGAAAAATGCCCATTTTTCCCTGACATGATATCAGTAGCTCTACTGTAATGTGCCCACCTCCAAGCAGTGGAAGGAGACACTTCTCCAACTCCCTGATAATGACCTGGGGGACCCTTACTACCAAGAGTTCACTGCCAACTAAAAATACCCCCAAGCAAATCATGTAACAGTTCTCTTTATTAGATTTACTCATTAAATACACAAAAGATTCACTTTAAATTGAACAGCTATTTCTGCTTCTTTCTATCTGCAAGTATGAAAAAAATATTATCTCCTTGTAAATATAGCTGAGCTTCAGCTATCACCTGATATGTGGGAAATTAATTATGCACCAAAGAGCTTTGCTGTATCAGGGCTTTCTGCAATCCTAAGATATATATGTTGTCTATAATCATATGAAAAAAAATCAAACGATGGGCTCAGCTTTATTTTGCTAATTCCTACAAGGGAGGGGAGCAACTTTCCTTAAAAACAATTAGTCTCTAGAGGCTAACACTGGATCCTACATGCTAAGAATAACTAAGAGGAAATTTCTGGTGAGATCCTGAGGATATCTCTACCTTTTTAAAAGACCCTCTCCAAACATAGTTCCCTAGCTCCAAAATAAGTTAAAATGTGATCCAATTCGTTGGGGATTTCAGGGTAAACAGATTGTTATTCTTCCTGTCCTGCCTCTGCTCCTGCCCTAGGATTTTCCACCCCTTTTCTGAATCTCTGGTCTCCCTCCAGGTGTGACCCAGCGATGGACAACTTCCTGGATGCTAGTGCTCGGTCTTTTGTGTGATATCTAATCGTCATGAAGAAGATATATAGATAAGGGAACTGAAGTCAAGTGGCTCAGCCCTTTGCCCAAACCATGCAAAATTTAGAAGATAAAAGGCAGCTGCTTACGCCAGGCAACTTGCATCTAAGTGTTAATGACAGTACAAACACATCTGATGCTTACAGTAGAAGTGTAATTTTCTCCTGTTGGTCACAAACAACCTCACAGGACACTGGCTCAGACAAGGTCATTTCACAATACAATATACCCAGCATCCTCCCCTAGGCTGAATGAGTGACTGCTAGTTCCTTACCAACTGCAAGTTGATCTCACTCCTTATAGGTAAGATTTATTAAGATAGTCAGTGATAGAATTTCAGGATCAATAGAGAACCTCTGCCTCTTTAGAGGCTCACAAACCACCCACCCAAATCCAAACCCCATAGTATGCTATTTTTAAGACCATCTTACTGAGAAACCCATAGCCCCACATGGTGTGTGGTCTGCCACATCACAATAACTAATTGACTCAAGGTTTCCAACTGGTGGTATGTTCCTGTGACCTAAAGCCTATGGTTTCTGGTCATGCTCATGTATTCCTTGGACTAGACTAAGCCTCTCTTTTCTCATCTCTAAAATCGGAATAATCAAAATATCTAACTCCTGAGGAGGCTTTAGAATGAAATGGAATGTTCTTAACAGCAGTATGCTGCTCTTACTATCATTCCCACCACAAGCTGATAGAATTACTAACTTTTTATTACTGTGGCAACATAACACCTAAGACCTTGCCTCACCAAGAGCTTTTTCTCTGCAAGTCCAACTTCACAGAGGTTTCTCCTTCTAAACGTCACGTGTATTGAGCTTCTGCTGTGTGCAAACACTTTTCTAGACCTCTCAGAATTTCTCTAAGCTGAACATGTCTAAAATTTTCAAGAAATGGAAAGCATTCTCTCTGTGTTTAAAACATTTTACAGGTGCTGGGCATGGTGACTCACACCTGTAATCCCATGGATACAGGAGGTTCAGGCAGGAGGATCACAAGTTCAAGGCCAACCTCAGCAATTTATCAAGGCCTGGAGCAACTATTTTTAAAAATTAAAAACGGCTAGGAAGGCAGCTCAGTAGTAAAGCACTCCCAGGTACAATCCCTGGTACAAAAATAGGAAACAAAGAAAAAGAAACACTTCCCAGGCTACCTTGGGTGCGATTTCTATTTTCATGCTTTTTGACTCTAACAAGATGATTTCTGGCTTTCAGGAGCTTATCACATCTGGAAGCTGTAACCCCCGCAGTTCCTGGCACATAATCAATAATCAATAAAACATGTGTTGATTGATAGATTGAAATAAAAGCTCAGTGGGACAGAAATGTGCAACTAAGAATACAGAGCCACCAGGATGGGCAGGAATAAGGAATCCAGGAGCCAGAAGGCCAGAAGGCCTCTCTTGTTGCTTTCCGCCTTGCAGGTCCCTTACTGATTATTAAGATCATGATGTTTCAAGGGCTTGCCTCCTTTCTGCTTAGGAAACAATGTTACAAATAGATTTTCAAAGGCTCTCTTTCAGGAATGGGTTTTTTAATACTTCTTTTTCACTCTATGCCTCCAAACATTTTTTTTCCCTTGGCTCTAGATAAGAAGTTCCTATTAGTAAGAGGAAGCTGCTTTCCAATACTAATTTTAATATACGACTTCCATTTTTTTTTAATGATGGAGGGGAGGCTTTCAATGAACTATGAACATTTATTTAATTGCTCTATGTAGCAAGTACTCTTTTGATGTCCTAAGACTCTGTGTGGAATTTGAGGTAGGAGAGTCCTTTCCCACTAGAAAATATATAATTTTCTCTGAAAATTACTTGGCTTTTATTACTAGGGAAATAATTATTTTCTTTCAAACTAATGAGCAACGGTCCCTTATTCACACCCTGATTCTGAAACGTCACTATGAGTGCAGGGTGCTGGTGTGCATACCAGCTGTGTAAAGATGCTTAACAGTGCTGTCACCATGACCCAATTCACAAATTAAGACATGTCCTTCTTCCTCCATCACCTCCACCTGTCAGAAGAAGGACAGTTCCTCTCCTGTTCCACAGCTCTTGGCATTTCTTCCTCACTCAGTCCCAGGGCCATGGCTGGGAGGGTGGCAGCAATGCTATGGCATATCCTGCCCCTATTTACATGAATGCATTCAATCTCTACCTGTGCATGAGATAGCTTCAATGTATTACTGTTTTAAGAGAGAAAAGCAACAGGCAGACGTATCCATAATAAGCTCCCACTCATGTAATCTCACAACTCAAACCCCTACATATGTGTTTAAATCTTGATGTGTGATTGTTGAGACATGTATAGATAGATGTGTGTTAAACTATACTGATTCCCTCCAGGGGCAGGAAATATGGGAGGAGCATGAGAAGTAGAGCAGAAATTATCTTGCCCTCATTTTTTCTTAAATTTTTTCCCACTTCTTAGAGTAAAGCATATGACTTTTAGAAACTATAGAACGAAAAATTGGGTAAAGCACGAAGATATCGTTTAGTGCTTTGTGCTTCTTAAATTTGTGCCTACAGAGCCGAGAAACTCCTGGAAAGAATCCTCAGAAGACCACGGTGTGATGTGAAAAAAGGGCCCAGAGCTTAAAATAGGAACATCCAGTGTGGGGAAAATTGGAGTAAGCAGAGCATAGTATGAAATGTCTCTGAAGGAAAAATATGCATTGTTTTGCTCATACCCTTCAGGATTGTCTGATTCTATTCTTTCATTGCCTTGGAGAATTTTTACAGCTCTCTTAGTCGTACATAAATGAGAGCAGCACAAAATAATCTCTGTACACGTGCAACTGAAATTTTCCCATAGAGTGACACATCCCTCCCTCCCCCACTTTCTTGATCCATGAGATGCAATTTCTTTGGAACTAATTTTACCGCCTTGCCAGCTCTCCCATCAACAGTGAGTGCAGGAAACTCTTTAACGTGTTCATTTTATATCTGAACTAATCATCATGATTTTACGTTTTTTTTTTTTTTTTAAATGAGCTCTTCCCTTGTGATGGAACCCACTGTGGCCAGAGCCAGCTGTGTTGCCACCAGGGCAAGTTACTTCTTCACTTCCCTGTCCCCATCCACTCATCTCCTTAGCCTTTCTATTGCATTCTGTCTCTCTTGCTCACCCCCCACCCCGCGCATCTGTGCAAATGCTATTCACTGGGTATTTCCAGGTGGTGAGGCTACGGACAGTTATAGATATTTTCTTTATTTCTCTATGTTGCTTAAATCTTTTATAATTGGACCTTCACCATTTTTATAAATCAGAAAAGTAGATGAGAGCAGAGTTTTGACATTTCTCAGGATTTGTCAAGTGCTTCTTTCTCTCCCAATATTTTGCATCTTGGATCTTAGAAGCACCAGGGCCATGGGGAATCGAAGACATTAGTCGGAGTCTATGAACTTCATCAAAGAAGAAATTAAAAGATGCCCACCCACGGTTCTAAGAAATAATATTTCTGACAGACTGCCCCAGAGGCATGGATCTCTGGCACAGCACAGTCATTTCAAAGGGAGGCCCAGCCCTGTGATGCTCCAAGAGCTCAGAGCCCCTGCCTCTGGATTCCTGCTGCACTGCTGTCCTCATGAGACCCTTCCCAGGTGGCCAACACTTCCTTGAGACATGTTTATATCCATGATATATTCCTGCTACACCATGGAAAGCATCCACCAGAGGCATTGGAGAGAAATAAACCATTCTGACAGGAATGTACAGCACACAGAGGTTTACAAAGGACATTTATGGATCCTCACCTCATCTAAATGAGGAAGGCAAAGCAGATGGTAAAAAAAAAAAAAAAAAAAAAAAAAAACTCCCCTTTACAGATCAGAAAACAGGTGCATGAAGTCCTGAGCCAGAAATCTCCAGGGCAAGTGTGACCTTGATATCCTAGAATGCCCTCCCATAGGTTCCCCGATGTCATCTACAGTACTTATCAGCTTATGGTGGTTTGGGGGATGGTTATTCTACACAGTAACATTTTTAAATGCTGGTCTTTAACATCTATAAATATTCTGTTTAAAATTATAATTAATGTTACAAGATTAATTTTGAAGAAATTCCTGTTGAGGGTGTTTTATCAAGTTTAAAGATAATATTTAGGAAGAAGTAGAAGGTCAGTGTCTGAGCTCTATCCCAGCTTCTTCTACTTAGTCACTCACTAGCTGGAGGGAATGATCGAGGAAGTCATTGCAAATCATTGCAAAACACTGAACCACACTGAGGCTCAGTCTATACCTTGAGAGAGTACCTATGAGGGTTCAGGGCAATATTCATATAAATGCTAAGCACAGGGTCTGGGCCCTAGAAAGCATTCAATGAGTGATCTATTAATAATGATTGAATAGGGCATAAAATATAAAACCAAGCTCAGACCATGCTAACATAATTAAAAATGAATGTCTGCACCTTTGGCAACCATCAGCTTCCTTTCAAGTCTCCAGTAGGCACACATTGTTTAAGGAATAATGTGATGTTCCATTTACCATTGTGGTCACTCTCATTCATCCACACAAAGGGAAATAAACCAGGCACGGATCATTAGCACATGTACAATTTAAAAGTACCATTTCTTCAACTTTTGGATGTACTACCTTCTTCTACAGTTCCCTGCCCTGACCTCCTCCTGCCTGATTTTTTTTCCAGCTTTTGATGGATCAACAGAGTGAATCCTTATTATTGGAGATGAACTAATGACCCATGGAAATAGACAAATTAATATGCTTATGGGCATCCAGAGGAGCAATAGAATTAACTATGTTTACTGCAGTGTTTTTCAGCCTCAGCATTATTGATATTCTGGAAAATTCTTGGTTGTAGGGAGACATCCTACATATTATAAGAAGTTTCTCAGCCTGTCTTCCTCTATTCATTAAGGCCAATAGCAAACCCCCCTCTCTCCCTGACTCCCCAGTTATGAAATCGGAAACTACTCTAGACATTGTCATATGCCCATCAGGGAGCAAACTCATCTCTGGTTGAGCCTAATGCAGCGAGCTGCTGCTCCAACTGGGCTTTGCACTAAATTCTGTAACTGAAATGCTATTGACAGCACGGTGTGTTGGGGAGAGATCACTTGCAGAATCCTCAAAATGTGATTCTCATGGTCATTTTTAGCTGAAAGTAGCACATAGGACTGTGATCTACAGGATTGTTTTTGAAGAATGCTGTTCTCGTGTAGCCCCAAGTGATCCACCTACCCTATGACGTTATATGGAGTGTAAGCCAATGACACAAGAAAAAAATCCCCTTACAACAAATAATACATCTGCCCTGCAGGCTAATGCCTATCTTCTAGGGCCCTGCTGAAGGGATTATTATTTGCCAGGGTTCACGGTAGTCAGACTCTCAGGATCCTGAGACTCTTGATGCCAGTTTAGCCCTCCCCCACAGCCCAGGGTGGTCTTCACTGGACTGGGGAAGCTGGTAACAAGGCAGAGAGAATCCTTTAGGCACAGCTCACCAATGGAAACGAAACCAACCAGAACTCCCAGTTCTCTTCCAACTCAAGTACCAGCACCTAGGCTTAAACCAAAGAGGGCTACCAATCCTTCCAAGGGTGAAAGCCTAAATTCACAGGGATTGATGAAGGGCCACAAAAATACCCCTTAAAAATATCAATGTTTTACTAATTGTTTTAACTGCACTAGACAGTACATGCAAATGATTATTCATCTTCTTGTATACCAGCACAAAACATAATTTTAATTTTTGCTCTGTTACATTTTTTGTTAGAATTTTTTTTTGAAACTTTTTTTTCTACTCTTACCTCATGAGCCACAAATCTTTGGAACATGAGATGGAGCCTAGCTCTGGTGGCTTACAGACACAGTCATCCAACAGATCACATTTATAACATGAGCAAATTCTGCTTAAATCCTTAGTTAGGTAAACGCCAACCAATGGAACTGTCTTCTCCATTCTTCTCTCCATGTAAGAACAATGCCAACTGGTATGGTAGCTACTTCACCTTGGAGAGGCTGCGGGGAGGAGCCTGTACACAGACTTTTCTTGGCATTTTAGTTTTAGATTCCCAAAATTGGCAATCAACAGAAATATCTGAACACCTTTAAAAATTCAATTCCCAGGATTGCTTCCAAACTCATTGAATAAAATCTGTAAGCGTGAAAGCACATTTTTGTAAAGTTCTACAGATGATTTGAATAACTGGCCAGATTTTTAACTCCTTGCATTAAGTACTTGGATTTTGAGACTTGTGATTTCATACTGTCTCCCATCAGGAGGGGAGATAGCTCGGTGGTAAAGAACCACTGGGTTCAATCCCAGTAACCACAAAAGAAAACAAGGTCACTGGTAGTTGAATTGGCAGCTACCATGTCATTTTAACTCAGAAATCAACTTTAATAATAAATTGGAAAACCCTTAGCATTATTAAGTAAAACATTAGCATTCTCAAGTATTTGTTCTATGGCAAATAGAGGAAAGATATATGGAAAAACCCATAACCTTGATTTTTCTGGACTATTTTCAATTAAACTCATGTCTTTGTGTTCCAGTACATGATCAAAAATTCTCAGAAATCTGATTCATCTAATATTTAAATATCTCAACCAAAAAATTGCAGACAACTTCTCATATTTAGGAATAGCAAAATCTTTGTCCCTATTCGATATCTTAATTTTGATTTATTTATTAATTCAACAGAAATTTTGGACACCTTTACTTCTAGGATGTGATCTCAGTAATCAACTAGTTTTTGTTTTATTGGGAGAAATAAACCAATGCTCAAAAGTAGAATGCAAACAGTTATAGCTAATTTGGTGTTACGTATGGAACAATCAGTAAAATCAGAGATCATTTGAGATCAGGAAAAGCATTCCTGGGAATAGAAATGGGTCCTAGAGAAAAAAAAAGGATTAAGGGAACCTGGACTCCAACCAGCCCTTTTCAATTTCTCCCACTGCTCAAGTAAGTAGCACACAGGGGTTTTTTGTTTGTTTGTTTGTTTTAAGCACAAAACAGACAAACCAAGACTACTTTTCTTAAAGATTTGATGCTTAGGATTGGGGACATAGCTCAGTGGTGGAGCACCTGCCTAGAACAGATGAGGTCTTGGGTCCAATCCTCAGCACTACACACACACACACACACACACACACACACACACACACACACACACACACACACACACACACACACACAAATACTTTGAAGATAGAAGTATTGAGCCATTTAACATCTACTTCAGGAATATCCACTGCAGCCAAGATCCCTCTATCCACTGAAGTCAATATACCAAAATTGATTGGGTTAGTACTATTTCAACAAGAATAATTTAGGAAATTAAACATTACAAATATAATTTATAGGGCTGGGGTTGTGGCTCAGTGGCAGGGTGCTTGCCTAGCATGTGTGAAACACTGGGTTCAATTCTCAGCACCACGTATCAATAAATAAATAAATGTCCATTGGCAACTAAAAAAACATTTCAAAAAAATATCATTTAGAGTAGAATTTTAAAAATGACAAACCTAAGAATAAACTAAAGAAATGTATATGATTCTCTATGCTGACAAACAATAAAATGCTGCTAAATTACAGAAGAAATTAAAAAGAAAGATATGCTGTTCTCATGAAGAGTAAAAATCAACTGTTATGGGGATATCTTCTTAAAAACATTTAAATTTAATTCCAATCAAGGCTTTTGTGAAAATTGGCAAGCTTATTATAAAGTTTGCATAAGAAATGCCTGGACTCTAAAGTAACCTAAGCAATCCTGAAGAAGGAACTTGGAGGATTTATACTACCTAACTACAGGACACCTTAAATGTCTTTTCATTAATATGCTTCTAGCACAAGAATAGACAATTTTACCAAAGGGACAGAATAGGAAGTCTAGAAACAAACCACACGTTTTCAACAAAGATACCCAGCAAAGCAATGAGCCGCAAGTTTGTTCTTCTATGATGAATACTACTAGAGCAACTGGATATCAATATTGGGAGAAGAAAATTTTAATTTTAATATCTATCCATGCCATACATTAATATAAATTCAAGAGTGGGCCTAAATGGAAAAACAAAATATATGAAACTTCACACAAAAAAACAGAAGAAAATCCTCATCATGTTAAAGTGAGTAAAGATTTCCTAAACAAAACAACAAAGTTAGACTTCAACTGAACTTTTATTGATCAAAAGCAGCCCTGGAAAGAATTTAAAATAAGATATACACTAGAGGAAGATCTTTTAGTGCACATATCTGACTATCCAATAAGATTAGAAACCCATATAAAATAGGCGGAAGCCCTGACAAGACCCCTCACCAAAGGGGACGTCCAAATGATGGGAACACCCTAGTGTCCAACATCAAGGAAAGGCAGACTTAAACCACAATGAGATTGCTAATACACATCCTCTAAGATTTTTAAAATAGAAAGACTGAAAATAGCAAGTGTGAGAGAATGTGGAATAACTGGAACACTCCCATGTTGGAAATGTAAGTTGATACTACCATTTTAGAAAACTGGTGATAACTATGGTCCAGCACTTTGGCTTCTAGTGTTTACCCAAGATAAATGAAAATATTAGCTCACCAAAATACATGCACAACAACACTGATAGCAGCTTATCTTAATTAGTTTGGGCTGCCATAACAATAATATTGACTGGGCAGATTAAATAACAGAAATTTATCTCTCACAGTTCTAGAGGTTGGAAGTGCAAGGCCAAGGTACTGGCCTAATCAGTCCCTGGAGAGGAACCGCTTCCTGGTTTGTGGAGGACCACATTCTTGCTGTATCCTCACATGAAGAGAGAGAGGAGTGGAGGTAAAGAGGAAGCAAGCTTTATTGTATCTCTTCTCATAAGAGTACTAATCCTATCATAAGGGCTCCACCTTCATGATTTTGTCACCTCCTCAAAGTCCCATTTTTAAATATCATCACATTAGAAATTAGGGTTTGGGGGAGATACAAACATTCATTCCATAGCATCGCTATACATATAAAAGCCCCAAACTAGAAGCAACCTAGTCTTGTGATGAAAAGAAAAATTGTAGCTTATCTGTACAATGAAATAATACTCAGCAACACAAGGGAACAAATGACTGACACCTGCAACAGTGGGAAGTTCACAACACTTCGAGCAGAAGAAGCCAATCGTGAAAGGAACCAAACTCCAGCCACATATTGTTAGACCCATCTTAGGAAACATAAGCACAGGAAAAATAAATCCACAGTTGTAGAAGCAGATTAGTGCAATATTTTAGTCTTTTTTTCTTTATTCTCCTAGAAGTCTTACTTTCCCACCCCCCCTAAAATCCTTTCCAGCTAATTTGAGTATTACAGGTATATTGTATCCCTTTTTATATACTAAGGCCCTTTAGAGGGCTACAAACCATTATAAAAAGCTACTGTTTCCCCTCTTTTCTCCAACAAGAACCGATCTGCATCTCTCTGGGGACAATACCACCTTTTAAGAAGGTAAGGACTGGTAGTTACTTCTGGAAAGTTGTAATCTGGGAAGAGAACTTTGAAAATAATCTATGGTTTGATGTGGATGATGGTAACCTAAATATGTACATAGTTATACACACGTGCAGATATATTGAGCTGACCCTTTAAGGCCCTTTGAGGTTTACCTCAACTTAAAAAGTAAAATAATGATAACAGTAATGAGTAATGAGGAAAACAAATCAGAATCCCACTTTCCATCATCTACCAACCATATTATTCTCTGCTCCATTTTCAGACAGACTCTTCTGTCACGGTAGCAGGATGGAGTTGTAAGAATACAAATCTTAGAAATGCTATCAGCCTATTCTAGCAGAAAACAGACACCTTCTCTTCCTTCATAGTCAAAGCAAAAGTTCTGCACTGATTCTTGTTGGTCAAAATTGGATCATATGCTCATTTCCTAAACGAAACCTTTGGCTAAAGAGGAGAGTATCGCTTTGGGGTTGGGGGAAGCTTTCTTGTCTCTAAGAGCATTCATCTGATAACAAGAACTCCACCCTCATGACTTCATCATCTCCCCAAAACTGTATCTCCAAATGTCCTCACAGTGGAGGTTACGGTTTCATTGGCCAGGCCTGAGTGCTATGGTCAACTTACAGAGCTTGCAGGAAAATCAACAACACACAGACCACATGAACCGAGAGTCAGAGTGGTATGCTCCCCACCTGGAAACAAGGATTCTGTTACCAGAGAACAAATGGACACCAGACCACAAAAGAGCCAATAGGAAGCTAGAAGACTTCAATTCCTCTCCACAGCCTTTCTCAGGGGACTATATGCAATTAATCCAAAGCCATCTCTTCCTAGGACCTCAGGGCCAAGTAGAAAAGCTCTGATAGCAGACCCCAAATTGATTCAAATGCTCCATTTGTTCATCTCCCTGCTTTCCCAGATTCTTCAAAATGAAAATAAAACATCATTTAGGATAATGAATAAGCAGTTTTCAGAAAAGAAGAAAGAAAGTTGAACCAAATAGTTGTGGGGCTCGGTTACCATAATGTGATTAAACCACAGCCTCCTCTTCTGTAAAATCTGGAAAGAGCTCTGTGTCCTCACAGGAGGACGGTGAGGAAGAAGGTGATCCAGGCAGGATGCCTTTACAGGGGATGAGGGGAGCATTCTCGGCTTCAAGATCCTAGCTGCTCCCAGGTCAGGAATTGTTCCAACTCTTTGCAGCTCTGACTGGAGCAACCCTATAACACTGTCACTTGCGTTTCCATATTTAATGAACAGAACCGCTGGGTTATGACTGCTTTCTCCTTCACTTCTCCACAAGATGATCGGCAGAGGTTAGGCAATCCTGTATATTTGCCTACAGAAATATTAACTCTGGAAAAGAAGGAGCAGCCCTCGAGTCAAGATGGCTGGTAAACCCCAAACGCTTACCGGAAACTGTATCAGGGTTTTTCAGAGAAACAGAACCCATAGAGACTTACTATAAAGAACTGTCTCACAGGATCGTGGAGATAGAAAAGTTCCATCATCTGCCATCTCAGAGACCCAGAGAGCTAAGATGGGCTCTCTCTGAATTCCAGTGCTTGCGAGTATTGGGGCTGGGGCTCAGAGGTAGAGCACTGGCCTTAGCACGTGTGAGGCACAGGGTTCGATCCTCAGCACCACATAAAAATAAATAAAGGTATTGTTTCCAGTGCTTGAGGACTAGGAGAGTTCTAGCCCAACGTGTTAGCTCTAGCCCAAGGCAGGAAAAGACCAAAGCACCCACTTAAGCCGTTGATCAGAAGACAGAAAATCCTCCCTCCACTTTTTGTTCTATTCAAATCCCCGATAGGATTGCAAGACGCCCACCCACCCTGGGGAGGCCAATCTGCTTCACTGAGCCTACACTGAAATGCAAATCTCCTATGGAAACACCCTCTTGGACTCACTCAGATATAACATGTATCCCAATATCCGGGTACACCGTGATGCAGCCCACTCTGCACGTAGACTTACCATCACAGATGCTGAAGAGAAGGTGCCAGAAGTTCATGAGGAAAAGGTGGGAGGGGAACTCCCAAGTCAAAAGAGAAGGTCACTGCAGCAAGCGCTGAGTCCACCCCTCACAACACAGCTCCCTGTTTTAGTCAGGTTTTTCAACACTTCACAGTGACATGACGGAACTCTTAGAGGAGGAAAAGTTTATTTGGCTCACAGTTTCAGAAGTCTCAGTCCAGAGACGGCCAGCTCCATCGCACTGGGCCTAAGGTGAGACAGAACATCACAGCAAAAGGGCGTGGTGAAGGCAATCCGTTCACGACATGGCAACAAAAGAGAGCTCAGCTCACCCAGGACAAAAAGTCAACCCCAAAGGTACACCAGTGGCCCACCTCCTCCAGCCACATCCTACCTGCCTACAGTCACCACCCAGTTAATCCCCACCAGAAGATTAATGCCCCTATTACATTAAGGTGCTCATAACCCAATCATTTCACCTCGGAACTTTCTGGCGTTGCCTCACACTTGAGCCTTTGGGGGATAGTTCATAACACTCCCTCTGACCTTCCTCTCTTGTCCTGACTCATAGAAGGGGAGAGAGCAGAAATTTAGAAAGACAGTGAGGAAGGTCAGCTGAAAAAGTGGCTTTCGATATCATGTAAGTAAAGCTGGAGCCAGTGCACAAATGTGCTCTCCTAGTTAACTCAGATACCACTTTTTATAGCTTTGACAAACTCTGTGCATCTTAAGTTATCTCAAAACCCCCAAAGGGCTGCAATTACTTGCAAGATACGGTATACATAGCAGATATGTGACATTAGAACCAAGAGATGCCAGATGGAGGTGAGAATTTTACAATCATCTTCCCTTGACCTATAAATGCCTTTTTATTAATATAGGAAATAACCTTTCAAAGCGAGAGTTTGTGTTGATATAAAGCTAAATGAATGAAAGATGGCAGGTCAAGAGAGGGGAGAGAGAGAGAGAGAGAGAGAGAGAGAGAGAGCTAATCTTACCAGATCTGTATGCCAGGATACCACTAACCTGACCCCCAGAGGGGATGTCCGGCTTCTGCAGCCAGACACACTTTGTCTCCTGAAGCTTGATTCTCAGTCTCACGCACACTGAGAACTGCCCTGGGTGTCCTCCAGAGCAATAATCCACAGTCTTCTAAAAGATTGCTGAGGGAGGTTTTATGAAACAAACAAAATTCTGTACCCAGGGTGGTACAGGGATGTGGCCTAAAGGATGAAGCAGAAAATGGTGATTTAACTGCAAATCTTGAGTTTAGTACAGATGAGCTTTCTCCCTCCATGAGTCTACCACTCCATGTACACTCATCTGTCTTCATTTCCAGCACAGAACCTACTACAGACTTTTAAGTTGCCATCAGGGACAGGAACTAAAGTGGAACATGAATCAAAAATTAGAATGAACATACTCATTTGCTAAATCCCATAGCAAATCCAAATATCAACTTTCTAATTGAATTGAAAGTTTTTTTAAACCAGTGAGCCAGCTCAAACTAGAATTGAACCTATATATTTTGTTAAACTACTAAATAGGGAAGGAAAAAAAAAACTACTACAAGGAAAAAGAATGAAGGGTGTCTTGGGGGTATCTACCCAAAAAGAAATAAAAACACATGTCCACATAAAGACTCTCAGGAAAATGTTCATAATGGCATTATTCAGAAAAGCCAAAAGCTTATAAAACTCAAGTACTCAATTGCTAAAGGGGTAAACAAAATGTATATATCAGATCAGTAAAATGGAATGTTATTCAACAACAAAGAGAAGTATAATACGGAGATAAACTATAACATGCAAAAACTCCAAAAATGTTCTGCTAAATTAAAAAAAAAAGACACAAAATACAACATATTGCATGGTTCCAGTTGTATGAAATGTCCAGAAAAGGAAAATCCATAGAGAAAGTAGATTCATGGATACCTAGTACTGGAGTGGGAAAAATGAGTACAAAGGATCTTTTTAGGTGATAGAAATGTTCTACATTTGCATTGTTGTGATACTTGCATAACTCTGTAAATTTGTTGAAAATCAATTACGTATTCACTTTTTTAAAGTCTCAGGACTAAAGTCATGGTTTCAAGTCACTGGTTCTGCATCTGTTTGCGGGCAAACAACACGTCGTCAGCCTCAACCCCTAGACCCACTTTTCAGTGGAGCGTCAGTTAAAGAGCTTTCCTCCAAAGACCCCTGTTTTACTCAGCTTTTTCACCGTTGCAACTAAAAGAATGGATCAGAACAACGGTAGAGGAGGGAAAGTTGACTTGAGAGCTCACAGTTTCAAAGGACTTAGTCCATAGAAGGCAGCTCCAGTCTCTGGGGCTAAAGGTGAGGCTGAACACTGTGGTAGAAGAGTGTGGCAGAGGGACTCCACTCACTTGGCGATCTGGAAGCAGAGAGACTCCACTCACCAGATACAAATATCTACCTCAGAGCCACGCCCCGCAGCACCTCTTCCAGCCACACCCTTCCAGCCTTCAGTTACCACTCGGTTAATCCCATCTGGTGATTAATTCACCGATTTGGGTTTGAGGTTCTTATAATCCAATCATTTCCCTTCTGAACCCTTTCGCATTGTCCCACATGTGAGCTTTTGGGGGACACTTCACATCCAAACCATAACAGCCCCATCTTCTGGAAGGAGGCCCATTTTTCACCCCCAAAAAGATGGCACAGAAGTGATAGTGGGCACTGCAGTACCACCCAGGTGTGGCCTCAGTGACCCATCCAAGGCATGAGCACAGAACCCACAGAAAAGATCCTAGGGCACTGCAGTCCTGCCCTAGGATTTTTTAATTGGAAACTGGAAGGGTCTCTTTTACCCTGATGCCAAATCTGGAAGATGTGAGTTCAGGGTTACCAGGTGCCATTTCTTTACCTCACAGTGAAAGTCCATTTGCAAAAACAAAACAAAACAAAACAAAATACACACACACACACACACACACACACACACATACACACACACATACATACACACACACACACAATTCAGAAATAACAGACATAAAAAACAAAAGAGAAAGAAGCTGAATGCATTAACTCAAGAAAGCATATCATCCCCCCAGCCAGTTCTTCCCCTGCCTTCTCTGAATTGGGATTGCTTTTGCTAATTCATGACTCTCACTTCTTTACTTCAGCTAATTGATTAGGGACTGTTTCTAAAATACTAACACTAGTGATACATATTAGTTAGTAATTTACTAATGCTAGTAAGTGATATACCAGAGACAAAGACATGGACCCCAGCTGACCTCTCCCAGGGAAATGTTTGTTGGTAATTCCTCCCCCGAAGCACCTTTTAAATCCAAGGCTCGAAGGGGACAATGCTGACTTGTGCCAGCTCCACAGCTGGGATCCGTCACTTTACATGCTCATATGCTGGACCCAGGTCATCAAACATTTTCTGTAAAGTGCCACAGAGTAAATATCGAAGGCTGTGTGAGCCATATGGTCTCTGTCACAACTACTCCATTCTGCTAATTACAGGGCAAAAATATGTTTTTTAAAAAATAAGGCGTGTTTTCCAATAAAACTTTATTTTATTAAATACATGGTAGATCAGATTTAGCCCTCAGACCTTATTTTTTTCAGTCCCTGTTCTACTGGAGTCTATTTACTTATTCATTCATTCATTTTTCTCAGGCTCCCAGAATTGGATTAATCAAAATCCTTACTTCAAGGAACACTCTCACCATTGGATAGTGGTAGCCTTCTTTTATTTGAACTACTGATTAATTTTAGTAACATAATGAAGGAGGGGATGGAAGGAATCAACAGTTGCCCCTCTGTTGGGGATGGAAGAGAATAAAAGGCATCATTGTGAATTTTGGTCTCCCCTTCGGTGGTTGTCATTATGGAAATCCATCCACCCCAAATTCTAGTTATCCCTCTGTATACACACTTACATTGCCCTTCCCTGTCCTCTTTAAAATTACATGTGATCCTGTGACTTGCACAACCCAGTGAGAAATGAGCAATCGTAGCATGTGGTACTTCCAGGTGGAACCTTCTAGAACTAGTGTAAGTTCCTCTCTCTTCTCCATGTCAAGAAGATGGCAGAAGCACTGTTGACCTGGAGATTCAGTCAACCTCAATCTCAAAGTGGTGGTGGAAGCAGAGTCATTCTTTTTACATACCCTTGAGATTTCGTACAGCCAAAACTAACACTTTTCATGTCAATGTTTGAGGTATGTGGGTTTTTTCTTCTTTTATTAGGAATAACTTAGATCAGAGTCAATAAATTTTTGATTGCAAGAAAACCCAGCCCAGAGCCTGATTTTATAAAGTTTTAATGGAATACAGCCCTGTACATTCATTTCTGCGTTGTCTGGGGATGTTTGTACAAGATAAGGGTGATGTCAAATAGTAGTAACAGAAGCCATATGATTCACACAAAACAGTTACTACCTTGCCCTTTACAGAAAATCTTCGTGGACCCCTGACATAGATAAGCCTAATTGATGATCCTCAATAGTCATTCATAACTTAATGGGAAACTTATTTGAAGCACAATGTGATCTCTTCCAACAAATGGGCTTATGCCCTTAAATTGTATGAAAGAATTAGTGAAAAGGTAAGGCCATTGTTTTGAGAAGCCAGGATCCCTCCAGAGTCCCCTGAAGTGACATTATGTGGGCAGCTGTTTTCTCTCATTCTGCATGCAGAAGAAGTCCTGAGAGTAAGCTGATAACAGATGTCCTTCAAAACTCCATCAATCTACCCCCAAAATAAATACATTCAGTCCTCCAACAATGCTGAGAATGTCCCACAAAGCCAGGAGATGAGCCAAAAAGACTTCAGGAAGACCCCCCAAAATGAATATTACCAATTCAATACAGTACAAGAAATTTACATCTAGATAATTTAAGTTTACACACAATTCTGTCTTGAGGGTCTGTCCTATGAGATCTTATGAAGAACCAATTCACAAGAAATCCTTCATTAGCTACATGCAGTCACTTATCACATACACATTCATTACTCATCCATTCTATCAGATTTACTTCTTGACTCCTAGATTTTAAAATGTCACTTGACATTTATAGAACGATTTATAATCTGTTTAAGCTGGTTTCTATGGGAAACATAAAGCTGAGGAAAATGGTACTCTTCCCCTCAAGGTAATGCTAATCCACTGGGAAAATAGGGTGGGCAACTCCCATCTTTGGCCCTGAGTCAAAGCAAGATGGGAAAGTGCTTGATCATGATAGTAAGAGTTCTTTTGTTTTTTAATTGAAAATATAAACTTTATTGAATTAGTTCCCCAATTAAAAAATAATATATATGCACTCTGGAAAAATTCTAAATCATAGAAATAGAGGGAATTTTTAAACAATCATTCATAATTCCATTATTGAAAAGCAATCACTGTTCGGTAAAACTGTTTTTCAGTGTATTTTGCAGTAGTCTCCTTTTCACAAATAGTTCGTGTATACATTGTTGTAATCTTATTTTTTATTTATTCTTATTTGTTATATATGACATCAAAATGTGATTCAATTCGTAGTACACATATAGAGCACAATTTTTCATATCTCTGTACACAGAGTGTCACCATTTGTGTCTTCATACATGTACTTAGGGTAATGATGTCCATCTCATTCCATTGTCGTTCCTACTCCCATAGCCCCTCCTTTCCCCTCCCTTCCCTTTGCCCTATCTAAAGTTTGTTATTCCTCCCACGCTGCCCCCACCATCCCCATTATGAATCAGCCCCCTTATATCAGAGAAAACATTCAGCATTTGGTTTTTTGGGATTGGCTAACTTCACTTAGCATAATATTCTCCAACTCCATCCATTTACCAGCAAATGCCATGATTTTATTCTCTTTTAATGTTGAGTAATATTCCATTGTGTATATATACCACATTTGATTTATCAATTTATCTACTGAAGGGCATCTAGGTTAGTTCCACAGTTTAGCTATTGTGAATTATGCTGCTATATACATTCACGTGGCTGTGTCCCTGCAGTATGTTGTTTTTAAGTCCTTTGGGTATAAACCAAGGAGAGGGATAGCTGGGTCAAATGGTGGTTCCATTCCAAGTTTTCCAAAAAAATCTCCACACTGCTTTCCATATTAGCTGCACGAATTTGCAGTCCCACCACCAATGTGTGAGTGTGCCTTTCCCCCCACAGCCTCACCAACACTTATTATTGTTTGTATTCTTAATAGCTGCCATTCTGACTGGAGTGAGATGAAATCATACAGTGGTTTTGATTTGCATTTCTCTAATCCCTAGAGATGTCGAACATTTTTTCATATATTTGTTGATTAATTGTATATCACCTTCTGAGAAGTGTCTGTTCAGTTCCTTGGCCCATTTATTGATTGGATTATTTGTTCTTTTGGTGTTAAGATTTTTGAGTTCTTTATATACCCTAGAGGTAGTAAGAGCTCCGTGGAGAACTGGAGGAGCAACCAAGTCCTAACTTCAAGATCTGAGCGGAGCCTGGCAAGGAAGTTCCCCTCCCAGCAGTCAGGAGTGAAAGAGCAAGCAGAATAACCATGAGAGGCATCCAGGGCAGAGAGAAGGTCACAAGAGCATCCACACATCCTGCCTGGGCCACAGCGGGAGCCTCCTCTGTACCTGCAACCCGAACATCTTTTGAAATATAAATGTGACTGTGTTTAAGCCCCTGGGTGATTTCCTGTTGCCATTTTATCCTGGCTACAAGCCCTGTGACCCCAGCCTGTCTTCCCCCCAGCAAGCACGCCCTGGCTCGGCCGCTGGGCCATGATGCCCACTGAATCCCTTCTCAGAGACCTGCTCCTTCCAGCCATGGGCCTTAGGGCTGGACAGCAAGCATCAGGATAAAGCTACTCGCCCGTGACAAGCCCAAAAGCCAGCGCGATGCAGGCCAGCATCAACCGCAGGCTTCAGCCTCCCTGCTTGCAAACCTCCCTACGGGTGACAAAAACTAAGCCAGGCATACATAAGGCACTCAATATTCCATATACTCCAACCTGGGGACAAGGAAGAAGGCCAAATTTGAGAAGGATTTTAACCAAATTTAATATCCAATGTTTAAAAGAATAAGCACTCATGGAAATTTTGATCAAACACCACTTATCTTGCAAGACAGCCCATCAGCCTCCCTCTCCAGGCTGGATGCCCAGCAACCCTGTTTGCATTCCCAAGAGACGCCCCACCCCCACCACGCCTCCCCACTCTCCCTGGGGCTCCTCACGTTGTTGCCAGGATTGCTGAGCAAAGAGGCTCTTTCAGCTCAGGCAGAAGAGCTTTGACTCAGGTGGGAAATGAATGGTGAGAACAGATGTTCTTTAAATCAAATATCTGGTTTTATGCAAATATTGTCAGAAATAGACAATAAGAGAACCACAGAGGAAGTGCAATCGACACATAAACCTTGTTTCTAAAACAAATTTCTAAGCCACCCACAGGCCTGAAGTGAGCCTGCCGGAGCGTGATTCAGAGTCAGCCTGCGATGCAAGCAAAACACTCAACTGCCTACATCACAGTGTCTCGGGGATACCAAGAAGTTCTCTCCATTCTCAAATGGCTTGATTATCCTAGGGCCAAGGCACTGCAAAATGTCATAATTAGAAATTCACTCCTCAGGATTTTTTTCTAGTGCATATTTTTAAAGATGGGGGAAAGAGGTGTTGTTCCTGAGCAAGATAAAACACTAAATGAAAGCCATACACATTATTGGGTAATAGTGATAATAATGTTTTATGTTGATGCGGCATGTTGTAACTTCCAAATTCCCTGAAAAGTAGGTAGAATAGGGACCATTTGTCCACATTTTACAGAAAAAATGGGGAAACTGAAGTTCAAAGAGGTGAAGGTCATGTCTCTCGCTCAGAGACCTGGAAGAGCCTAGTGCAGAGCAGGATAGAAGTAGGCATCCTGATGCCAGGTGCTGTGCTTTTATAAAATAGAGACAGGCACCAGGACTGAGATGTAAGTCTTTAGCTCACCAAACAATGTTCTTCAAGACTTCCTTGATCTATGAAAAGGACTTCTTAATTGTAGGTGAAGTACTTAGCACACCACTGCATTAAGACCCCACTCCCTGCTGCTCAGTCCTTCGGTGGAGATTGCACCGGTGGAGACTACAGCAAAAGGAGCTACTGAGCACCAGGTCTGCAGGGTCAGTGGGAGGAGACAGGCCAGCAAGGGAAGGGAGAGGGCATAGTTGTCAGGCACATGTCCTGCTGACCTCGTGGGTTTAAACAGGCACCATGTTTGCTCTGTGTCAGGTTCATTCACCTTGTTAGAATTCTCACAATCGTCTCTCTAGGAAATCTCACACAAATCCATGTTAAAGGTGAGAAAACTCCAGCTTAGAGAGGTGACTTGCCTGACACTACACAGTGTGTGAGCAGTATTTGAACTCAGGTCTTATGTTTTCCAAGCCAGGCTTCAGCCACAAATTTCATTTTTGTCCCAAGAAACCAAGGAGGTGTTCAATTCTATTGTTTTTAATCAAGCCGATGATAAAAATTAGTTTTCAAAATGAGAGAAGAAGAAAGATTGTAAGTATGGGTTAAGCACAGACCACACCTGATTTATTTCTTCAAAAACACTGCAGCCCTAGAAGCCACCTGACCACACCTCAGCATTCATAAGCCTTATACTTAGATATACCATTTCTGCCACCCAGCAGGACCAAAGAACCTACAAGTGAGATTAGCCAACCATTTACACTGAAGGGCACTGTGGTCCTCTAGCCCCAGAGGCTACCCCAGGGCTCTTCAACAGGTCCTGCCCAAGCCCTCCTCTTTTGACTTAGATTAATGAAGAAGCACTCAACAAACACTCTCCAAAGAAATAACCTTCAGGATGCTCCTCAAGAATCCTGCTCTCCACTGTTCACAATATCCAAGGTATGGAAGTAAGCCAGATGTTCAATGAAAGACGAACAGAATGCGAAATGGATTTTGAATGAATATCAAAAATGTATTCAATATACTATGGAATATTATTCAGCCATAAAAATGAAATCTTGTCATTTTTAGCAACTTGGATGAGCCTGGAAGACATTATGTCAAATGAAATAAGCCAGGTACAGAAAGACAAATACCACATAATCTCAAACGTGGAGCCAAAAAAGAGGTTGAGCTCATAGAAGTAAAGTACAGAGCTGATCAGTGCCTGGGAAGGGGGTGAGGGAAGAGGGATGGAGAGAGGTTAGTTAACATGTACAGGGGGGCAGGTGGGACTTGTAATGTTCCACTGTGAAGCAGGGTAACTGTGAGTGAAAACTAATTGTGTATTTCAAAATGGCTACTAAAGAAGATTTTGAATTTTCCCAACACAAAGAAATGATAAACGTCTGAGGTGAGAGCTATTCCAGTTACCCTGATCTGATCTTCACACATTATATACAAATACGGAAATATTATACTGTGCCCCATAAATATGTACATTTATTATGCATTATTTAAATGTACATTTTATTTATATGTACATGGTTATTTGTTAAAGGAGAGAGAATCCTGCTTGCAAATGAAAATAAAGTTCACGCAAAAATCATTATACAAATATTTATGGCAAATATTTAGCAAGAAAAATGAAACCAGCCAAGGATCTCCAACCGATGAACGGAAAAACACCTCAGCGCACCCCACAGTAAAGAGGAAGGAACTGCTAGATGCACACGCACCGCAGGCGGATGAATCCCAGATGCATAATACCTGGCGAATGAGGCCCTGCTAGAAAGAACCGTGTGGGGAGCTGAGATGGGCGCCATCTGGGCCAACAGGCTCCGAGAGATTAACAGCTCCTTGGAGAGCTCAAGGCTTAACCTTCAAGAGGGCCAGCTGCAGAGCTGACAGCCGGCAGGAAAAGGCAATATTCAAAATTAGCCAAAGATTGAAGTGAAACAAGGGCATTTGCCCCTTCCTCCCTGGGCACCCCTGCGGCAGAATAGGTGCCCAGATCAGGCGGCAGGGCACAGCAGCGACCCAGGACCGGTCTCTGCAACCCAACCCTGTATCGATCCAGCTAATAATCCCAGAACCAGAACTTGGCCTTGATTATAAACCGTGACTTATCATGGTCTGTAACTAGCACCAAGAAAATCTGCTGAGCAAATAGATTGCCTTTTCCATCTCAAGGTGATCGAAGCTCTTCGTATTTGGAGTAATTTGAATTCAAAGGCAGCGCAGAAGATGGAGAAGGGAAGAGTTCCCTATAACACCTCCCCGTTTAAAGTGTATCAGAAATTACGAGAAGTGATTCTGCTACTTCAGCAAAGATAATATTTAAGCTAGACCTTGGTGACAGCCCAATATGCCTGCTGCCCTTAGTGTGCTTTTAGAAAGCCCTCTTTTACAAAGAAAACTTTGTTCTTGGCATATATTTCCAAACAAGAGGCCCCCAAACGGAAGGGGGACCAACCATGGTTGTACTCTGACTGCAACTGCATGCAGTTCATTCAAGACAGTATACATTAAGCATCTTTTATGGGTTGGTGCTGAGCCGGGCGTAGTGGGAAGTAATCAACTCCATATTCTTCCTACCTCATGCAAGGGTTGTTTTTCTCCAAAAAGAAAGTGATAAATGACAAAATAAAGCCAAAAGCTAAATTTTCTCACCAAGATCAGAATATTGCATTTAAAGCTGATGGTTCTCAAGCTTGATTGCTTTGCAGAATCACTCAGGGTGCTGTTTAAAAATTCATTCTCTGGGACCTCACCCACAGAAGTCCTACATCCTGTAAGTTTAGGGTCTGCCCCAAGAACCTCCCACAGTGCTGATGATTCTGATGCTCATGGTCAAAGACCACACTTGTGGCCCTTCCTGAACTAGCTTTTCCATAAGCCAGAGTTTCGATGCCAAGAATGATCAGGAAGGGTCATGCAAAAAGGCCAAGCGCCATTAGGATAAATCAGAAGCGGTCCTTTTATGAAACCAAATCAAACAAACTGGAGGACCTAACATAAGGCAAACAAGCAAACAAGCCCTTCTTTCCGGTTTCCACCAATTTCCAACATTCAAATCCCCAGTCTCATCTCTTTGATGAAGATGCTCTGTGATATGGGAAAGGTCAGGCCCTGGGCCTGGAGTTACAAAAATATTTGCTCTAGGAACATAATGGCCAACAGAGCGGCCAAGTGGAAGCCCCAGAGGACAGGTCTGTGGTTAGCGGATGCCCCTGTTGGTTCACTGCTGTGTGGAACACCCCTTGCACTTTGGCTTTGAGTGAGGGAAGTCCCCAAGAGGCCCGTGCAATTGTGGGAATGACTGTAGAAGTTCTCCAAAAACTCGGGGAGTGGCAAAGAGGGTTAGAGGGATGCTGAAATGGCTCCTGAAACACCAGCAGCCATCTTCCAAGTCTCCATCAACTCGCTGGGTGACACAGCTCCTTCTTTTTTCTGCTTTGAGATTTTCCTGGCATCTAACCCCCAAAGGATGGCAGGGAAATGGTTTCTCCATGAGATCTGTCTTAACAAATCTTTACACCAAGGGGAGAAGGAGAAACCAAGGTAACAATTCCTGTGATGGTTAAAACAACAACAACAACAACAACAACAAAATGTGGTGATCTGGTAGTTTCTCTATGGGCAAAAGAAAATTTAGCAAATGTGGTTTTACTTACGTAAGTATTTTGGTGTCAGGCTCTGTGAATTGGCCACCAGGATGAGTAATGATGATGTTATCAAATGCTTAACAAAATGTCTGCTATGAAGCAAACCCCTGAGCACCAGGGGATTTCAGCATCTGCTGTACAGGGGAATTACCTGGGAGCTTTAAGGAGACTAATACCTGGATCCCTCCTCCAGAGAGTCTGATTATTTCATTTAATTCACATAACCCCCACAAGTATCCTAAACCCCAGTTTACAGGCGAGAAACTAATATCTAAGTGGTTAAGAGATGTCCAAAGGTACTGGCCTACTAGGAGAGTGACAGAAACGTGTCTCAGACCTGCCCGAGAATTTTTGACCCCCAAATATGTGTCCTCTATGGAGATATCTCAATATGCCTGTCAGAGATGTTTAGAAAAGGAGGGACTGGGGGACCATGGATAGAAAAGGAGGTGGACTTCAGCAGGTTTACATTTTCACAATAAATTTTTAAGAGAAATGAACTAAGGTGGGAGAGAGAGAATCAGGCTCTAAACAAACCTTCTAGCACCTTCTAGGAGGGAAGGTGCATATCAAGGGTCTGCCTGGAGAGGTGTGGATTGTGTCTCCCAAATGGCTTCTCCTCATTTCCCTGTCCACTATTCCACTCCAGCTGCCATTTTTCTCTCACCTAAGACACTTGGGCCTAACTTCCTTTTGGTTGCTTATCAAAGAAATACAACTCCATGCCTGAACAAAATATACGTCTTTTTCAACAAATAAGGATTCT
Source organism: Ictidomys tridecemlineatus (assembly GCF_052094955.1). Classification (NCBI taxonomy): domain Eukaryota; kingdom Metazoa; phylum Chordata; class Mammalia; order Rodentia; family Sciuridae; genus Ictidomys; species Ictidomys tridecemlineatus. The sequence goes on from NC_135477.1 coordinate 17,484,893, forward strand.
GGAAGTAGGCGCGTGTGAGGTAGGGGAGCACCTACCAAGTTATCGGTGTCCCAGTCACCCTCTAGGGATCTCAGTATGGGACTTTTTCCTCATTCTTGTCCCATCATGAATGTTAGATGACTGTCCTACCTACAGCCTTGGGTTCCTGTTTCATACAGAAAGAAGAGAGGCATAAAAAAGGGACAAGTGGCATCTACCTCAGGGGAGGCAAAAGTTGGCCAGGAATCTTTAGCACATTTCAGTTACGTCTTACTGGTCATATCTGTGCCCACTGCCATCTCAGCAAGGGGATCGAACAGATATCCTAGCAGATTCATTTTCTCTGAAAAACAAAAACAAAAATCCCAAAGTTTAGCCAGGCACAGTGGCGAAAGCCTGTAATCCCAGTGGCTCATAAGGCAGGAGGATTGCGAGTTCAAAGCCAGCCTCAGCAACATCGAGATGCTAAGCAGCTCAGTGAGACCCTGTCTCTAAATAAAATACAAAAAAGATCTGGGGCTGTGGTTCAGTGGTTGAGTGCCCTGAGTTCAATCCAAGGTACCAAAAAAATAATCCCTAAGGTTCATTTGGTAAAATAAGCCATGAAAATTTCTCCTGTTTTCATTCCCTCCTCCTGATCTTTATCTTGCACAGTAACCGTAGTGAAATTTCTAGAAAGCAAAAGTGAAACTACAACTGCCCCTGGTGAAAATCCTTCAAGCACCGCTGTCACCGCTGTTGCTTGGTTGTGAAATCTGTGTGCTGTACCAGGGCCTTTAACCGTCACTGTCAGCCCACTACCCACCCTCCCTGTGCTGCCTGCACCCCTCCACTGTTCTTCCTTCGGTTCTGTGGCCCACAGAGTTCTCCCCATCCTCCAGGCCTTTGAACAAGCTGTCCCTTCTTCCTGACGCACTGACAACTCCTCTTCGTCCCACTCTCTCAATTAGACTGTCCCATCCGTGACTTCCGTGGCACCCTGAGACTTGGGCCAGTTCCCTGCCCTCTGAGTGCAAAGTACTTGATGCTGCTGCTTTCTCGTTCTTGCAACATTTTTAAAAATCATGTCGATAAGCTGTTTAAGGGCTGTTTTCATTCTTACTACGTGTCTTCCTTGAAGGTGGGGTGCTCATCTCCCTGAGCACCACTGTGGTCCTAGCTCAGCACCAACACAAGGTAGGGACATGAGCATTTGGGGAAGAATTAATGGATGGATGAAAAAGCCAATGAGAAAAACTAAGACAAGTGACCTCAAGTTTCAGTGGGAGATACGTCCCTAGTAGAGCTAACAAACAGCCAAAGCTTCTGGTCTGAAGAATCCATGTGTTTCTGTTCTCATGGGAGCTTGCTGAACTCGAGAAGGGAGCTTTTAAGAAATTAGAAATTAATAACTCCAAATCATAAAATCCAAAAGTGCCCAACAACACATGGAGAACCAGAATTCTAAAAACCACATAACATAGATGTTTTCTGCCAGAAAGCAAAATAACTTTACAAGTATCTTGTCAAAACTATAAGAGAAAAGGATCTTGAAAGTTCCTAATAAGCAAGTGATAATGAAGGGAAATTAATTATCCATTCAGGATATGTAAAATGTCATCGATGTACTGTGTAGTGTGCAGTTCTATCATCAATGATTTTCATAAACATTTAAAATAAAATTTGAGAACATTTTTAAATGCATTTCTGGTTTTATTCTTACACTTCCTGACTCCCCACCTCCAACCACCAAAATCTTCTGCTCTTAAACAACTTATTCTCCAAAACCATGGGTTTCTTCATGAGCTTAAACATAAGGGTTAGAAGGAAATAGGACCCACAACAGACAGGACTAAGGCAACATTTATGATTATTTTTTAAATAGGTTTACTGAGGTACTTATAATAAAATTCTCAATTTTATTTTATTTTAGAGAGAGAGAGAGAGAGAGAGAGAGAGAGAGAATTTTTTAATGTTTACTTTTTAGTTTTCAGCGGACACAACATCTTTGTATGTGGTGCTGAGGATCAAACCCAGGCTTCACGCATGCCAGGCGAGCGCGCTACCGCTTGAGCCACATCCCCAGCCCCACAATTTTAATTGTATAGTTTGATGAGTTTTGACAATCATCTAGAGTTGCAAAATCAGCACTACAGTTGAGACCCTTCCTCCACAATAAACTCCTGAACATGGTGGCAAAGGCCTGTAATCTCACCAACATGGGAGGCTGAGGCAGGAGGATTGAAAGTTCAAAGCCAGCCTCAGCAACTTAGTGGGACCCTAAGCAACTTCATGAATCCCTGTCTCAAAATAAAAAGTAAAAGGGCAGGGGATGTGTACCTCAGTGGCAAAACATCCCTGGGTTCAATCCTTAGTACAAAAAAAAAAAAAAAAAAAGAAGAAGAAGAAGAAGTAGTAGTTCCCTCCTACTCATTTCAGCCAGTTTCCTCTACCCAATCTCGTCTCAGGTAACCACTGATCTGCTTATTATGATTGCCATGCCTTTTATAGATATTATATGATTGGAATCATATAGTAGGTAGTCTTTTGCTTTAATTTTTCACTTAGAATTATACTTTTAAGAAATATCTATGTGGTTAAATCAATGAGTAGTTTGCTCTTTGTGTTGGTAAATGGTATTTTACTGTCGGGATATATCATAATCTGTTTACTCATTCACCTGTTTAAGGATATTTTGGTCTCCCCAGGGTGAGTGTGTCACATAGGGTGTGATTTGAACAAAGCTGCTATGTACATCCGAGTAAAAGTTCCTTTGTGGACGTATGTTGCTACTTCTCTTGGGTAAACCATAGCCTTGAGATTGTTGGATCATGACAAATGCGTATGTTCAATGTTATTAAGAACTACTACACTCCTTCTCAAGGTGGCTGAACCATTTTACATGAGCTCCAGCAATGTACGAGAGTTCCAGTTGCTCCAAATCAGAGCCAGCACTTAGTATGGACAGTCTTTTTAAGTGTTAGCATTCCTGGTGGGGGTGTGGTAGGACCTCGCAATAGATTTAATTTGTCTTTTTCAAATGACTAATGGTGTTAAAAAATCATTTTATGTTACTTATTGGGCACACACATACACAGATAATTTTTGGAGGAAATATCTATCCAAATATTTTTGCTGTTTTTTTTTTTTAATTTTTGTTTTTTTGTAGCAATGACTTAATCCTGGGGTACTTTACCACTGAGTCATATCCCTATCCTTTTTAAAATTTTTTTTTTTTTAATTTTGAGACATGGTCTTGCTAAATTGTTTAGGGCCTCACTAAATTGCTGAAGCTGGCCTCAAACTTGCAGTCTTCCTGACTCATCCACCTGAGTCACTGGGATTACAGGTGTGCACCACCATGCCTAGCATTTTTTCCTGTTTTAATAGTGTTGCTTTTCATTTTATTGAGTTGTCAAAGTTTTTTATATTTTCTAGGTAGCAGTCCTTTCTTAGATGTATGTTTTGTAAATACTCTTTCACAGTCTATAGCTTGAATTTCCATCTTTCAACAGTTTTCTCAAAAATCACCAGATTTAAGTTCTAATGAAATCAAAGGTAGCAATTAGTTTATAGCTTGTACTTTTAAAATCATATCTAAGAAATTTTTGCTTAACCCAAAGTTTTCTTCTTGAAGTCTTGTGATTTTTAGCTTTTACTATTTGATATTTGAGGCAGTTTGCATTAAACTTTGTAGATAGTGTAAGGCAAACATTGATGCTTATTTTTCCCATAAGAATATCCGATTGTTTTCATGTATTGAAAATCTATTCTTTCCTCTATCGAACATTCTTTAGCATCTTTGTCCAAAACCCATTGACTATACAGGAGTGGAGTCAATTCCTGGATTCTGTTCTGGTACATTGAGCTATATGTCTTTCCATATGTCAGTTCAACGCTGTAGCTTTAGAGCGAGCCTGACAATCTGGTGGTATACATCTAACATCTGTGTTCTTTTCCAAAATTATTTTATCTATTCTAAATCCTTCAAGATTTGATTTTCCTTTAGAATCATCTCTCTAATTCTACACAGGAAAAAATCTAACTTTTTTATTGATCGTGTCAACAGATCAATTTGATAGAAGTACATATTATCAATATTGAGGCCTCTGATAGATAAACCTGGTGTATGGCCCTATTTCTTTAGGTCTTTAATTTCTCTCCATTTATAGTTTATAGTTATTAGCAAACAGCTCTTATACAACTTTTATTTTAAAAATTTCCTGAAGTATTTCATTTCTATGCTATTGCAAATGGTGTTATTTTGAATTTTCAATATCCAGGCTGGAGGATTGGTTCAGTGAATAGAGTACTTGCCTCACATGCACAAGATCTGGGTTTAATAGCCAGAACCAAATTAATTAATTAAAAATAAAAATTAAAAACTAAAATTTAAACACCCAGTTGTACATTTTTAGAATATAAAAATACATTTGACTTTTTACTATCAGCCTTCTCTCTGTGACTAGATAAACTCATTTATTAGCTCTAGCAGATTTTGTTTTCATTTTTATTCTTTTTTGTAATTTCTTTTCAATTTTCTATACAGACAACTGTGTGGCAGGGGAAATTTTTACTTCTTCCTTTCCAATATTTCTTAGATACGATTTAAAAAGTACAAGCTATGAACTAATTGCTACCTTTGATTTCATTAGAACTTAAATCTGATGATTTTTAAGAAAACTGTTGAAAGATGAAAATTCAAGCTACACTTTTTTCTTGACTTATTTTCTGGCTAGGACTTGAATCCAGTGGTGAGCAGTAATGGTGAATTGGCACTGTTCTCTTACTTTCAAATTTAGGAAGAAGGCACTTTACCTTTAACTAGTTAAGTATGATAGTGTAGGTTAGCACCCTTTAGTGCACCTCAGTATTGGAGCTAAATTAACTCTGAATATTGCTTAGGGCCTGCTTTAAGAAAGCTCAAAAGTTAACCTTGCAAACATCCAATACCTGTCCATACAAGTAATTTACCAGAATGCCAGAACAAATTCCAACACTCGTCTACTGCAATTGAAAGAATACTAATATTCCCAGAGGGACAGGAAGCATGTAGCACTACTTCATCTCCTTAGATCCTTATGTATATTCAAGAAGGGGCAGGAACTTTGATGTAAGAATAAGTCTCTACTCTACCAGCTTGGGTGGAAGGGAACTTCATGGAAGAGTTGGCTTGCAGTTACTTTAGGAAAAAAAAAAAAATCTTAAATGCTGTGGTTCTCAGACAGTTCATCCTGTGCCCTGTCACATATTCTAATTATGTTGGTATTGAAGATCCAGTAATGAGCGAGTTGAGCTTGAGGGTTGATCTTAAAATCAATTTGTACGTGGTATAGAGATAAGATATAGCACTGTTTCAAAGATTCACTAGCCTTTTTCAAGCACAATACTTTGATATGATATCTGCCTAACATAAAATTCCAGAGAGTAACAGCAAATGATTTGTGGCCCATCTACTACTGATAACTCCCCTGCCTAAACCCAGAAATTTCCTTTGGAACTTAAAAAGAAGAATCCCAAGAAAATCCCAAAGAATAAAATTTGTGGTAAAGAACTATTCCCAGAGATATCCAGACGTGCCTTCGAGTACCCTCTACTCTATTCTACGTTAGGGTAGTCTATGTCCCTCCTGTTTTGGGCAAGGGAAGGGTTAGGAGATGTTCCATGCTGAGCAGGCTGACTGCCCATTTGCCTGAATGCCATTTCCCCTGGAAGTTCTTTTCCTGTCCTGTCCATACTTCTGCTCCAGTGTCTGGCCTCTCTAGATAAAACTATACTCTTCCTGTCCCTCTGGGAATATTAGTATTCTTTTGATTGCAGTAGCATTCAATTAATTAAGCACAAAGGGGATTCATTGCCTTAAGGAACCCAAGGAGAGAAGTAGATAAGAGCAGAGCAGGGACAGCCCCACGTGGGACTCCACCATCCTGGTGACCATCTCTCCTTTCTGCTTCTCTCTGTGCATCTCAATTTGTTCTCTTTCCCTCAGAACAACTTTCTGCAAGTGATTCCATCACCAGGCAACCCATAGCATCCAAATATTTTTATCATATGATTTCAACTAGTGAAGATTCTGCTTTGTTGATCTGGTCTCAACATACACACAAAAAAAAAATTCCAAGGAATAAGGTGTTGGTCCAACCTGGGTCACCTGTTCGTCATTGGATCCATCATCTGCAAAGAAGGATGCAGCCAGCTAAGAAAATGGCAGCTCTTCTAGGAACAACACAGATAAAACAGGAGAATGGTGAGCAGACAGGGGTGAGAAAGGCAGTGGTCAGAAGAAATGGGGGCCAGGAGAGCTGGGCAGATAAAACAATAGCAGTTCCTACATATGGCCTCCATAATAACATTGGGGATACACGTTAAGCAAATAGTAAATTCATCCAGAACCTATAGCCTCAAACACCTACACACACACACACACACACACACACACACACACACACACAGAAAATGATGGCAGCTAATTGCAGCAAGTCAATAAACCTTTCGGTCACTTCCTTAAGACTGATCATGGGGCTGGGGTTGTGGCTCAGAGGTAGAGTGCTTGCCTACCATGCCTGAGGCACCAGGTTTGATCCTCAGCACCACATTAAAAATAAAATAAAGATATTGTGCCATCTATAACTAAAAAAAGAAGTGTTAAAAAAAAAACCTGATCACCTCAGAGAGCAACAGTGCTCAGGAATGGGCCGTCGTTTCCATCTGTGCCCTATTAAGAAGTTGTCGTGGCTGACCTCAAAAGTCCTTCAGCCCAAGTCCTCTACCTCTTTTAGAAACTCTCCTGTGAGGAATTAGGCCAGACCCAAATTACAATTTTCCTTCAAAAATGAACACACTCCTAAATCCAACATTTGGGCTCTTTCCTTGAGTAGCGGCACAGTTTTGAGGTCTTCCTCCACCAAGGGAATCACCTAATGGCAGGATAAAATCATCTTCTAATTAAACAGCTCTTAAATTCATTTACATATGATTTGACTTTGTTAATAAAAATGGATTAGATTATCTCCCTTCCGGGGCTGCAACGCATCATTGCAATCAGAGCACCAGAGGACAAAACGAAATGAAGTGTGATTCTGAGCACTCCATCAACGAGAAGAGGACTCCAGGCACAGGTGGGGAGCACTATCCAGACGAAGTGGGCAAGGCAGGTGGGCAGAAGTTCAAGAGGGGGGAAGGGAAGTTCAAGTCCACTTCCTCCAAGTCACAAGTTCAAATCTGATTCCTTGATGATCTTCCCATTCTTACCCTACGGCTGCCTTGACATGGGCATTGTAGCAGGTGACTCTGGGTTTTGTCCCAAAATTGATTTGCAAAATGATAGAAACCACTGGAATAAGCAGAGCCATTTCACCTGAACCTTAAGTTTGAAAGTTCAAGTCCAAACTGAGGTAATTTGGAGGTTTGAATGGTCTAATCTTAACAATATCAGTAAACATTTAATAAGCTAGTACCAAATGCCAGATACAGTGCTACCTGCATTATGGATACAGTCTCATTAACCCCTCTGGACATTCCATGAAGCATATTATTATTAAAGTGATCATCAAAATAATACTGGGGGGGAGGACTGGGGTTGTGGCTCAGTGGTAGAGCACTCACCTGGCACATGCAAGGCCCTGGGTACTATCCTCAGCACCACATTAAAAATAAATAAATAAATAAAGCTATTGCGTCCATCTATAACTAAAAACTAAATAAATAATAAAATAATAATAATAATACTGCAGGGTATTCAGAACACAGTCCTGGAATCAGAACTCATGCGTGAAGATCGTGGGTTCATTCCTTTCCAGTTCTATGACATATGGCAAGTTAGCGTTTGTGGTCCTTGATTTTCTTGTTTGTAAAGTGGGAATGGACATAATTACACCTCCCTCAAGTATTGTTAGGGGAATTAGGTTACTAAATAAAAGGAGCTTGAAGCACAACCTGATTCTCAGTAAAGTGCCCAGTAGGTCTGAGCCATTATCAATAACTCTGCATTACACACCAGGCACAAGAAGGGCTAAGGAATTTGCCAAAGGGCATTCAGCTGATGAACAGAAGAAGAAGAGTGAAATGAACCAAGGCCCTACCCAGCTAGGCTCACAGAAAAGTGACAGTAGTGCTCCAAGCTCTATTGGTTATTACTGTTGCCATTTATCATTAAGTGCAAACTCAGAAATGTATTTGGTTTAGTGGGTGCTCCAGTAAAAACTGCATTCCAATTTTTCCCATTAATGATTATCATTCTGAGTGGACTGCAATCAACAACAAAAGTTCAGATTGTGGAGAAATGTTTCTTTAAGGAGCTAGATGCTAGGCATAGATACCCAACTGTCCCTAATAGCTTACTAAAGAGCAGCTTTTCCAATGTTGGGTTTATGTCTGAGTGGATGAATTCAGAAGGGCTTTGCAATGCCATTAAAAGAGAGAGAGAGAAAGAAGCTGCTCAGCTCAGGGAAAAACTGAGGTAAAATAAATGTTCTGTCGAGCGTGTGATTGATGTCAGAGCAAAGTATAAGACAGCAAAACAAAGCCAGGCTACTGCTTCCTCCAGCTCAGAAGGAAAGCAAGAGGAAATTGATGCAGCTAAAGGAGGAAAGTAAATTTGCTGGAGGACAGGGAAGAGCTGGGTCAGTTCTGGTTTTGCTGAATCTTAAATGAAGCAAATAAACAACCATCACTCCCCAAATTATATTTTCCTCCCAGGGAATTTTTTTTCTCTGTATCTATATTTCCTGGCAAGTGAAACAAGAAGTAAGAATCCGAAATGCCCCCTAGGGGATCGCTCTGTTTCATATAAAAATAAATAAATATAAAATAAAATTTAAAAAGCAAAGGCATCTGCCTAAATCTGCCCCGCAACAGGATGCTTCTGGCCTGAAATCCCGGTTACAGGTTGGTAGGATTTCAGTTCACCTTTCAGCCACAATGTGGGACTAACTTGTTCTGGTCCCCCCTCTCCCCCTTTGCATTATGCTCTGCCTCCTGTCTCCTTAGGCATTCGCCACCTCTACAATTTGGAATTCAAATCAGCACAGCAGGGCTGGGTTCCATGATAATATCACCTTGGTCTACTTTACACATTTATTCTGAATTTTGTGAATCTTAAATCAAAATCTTAAATCAAAGTGCTTCCCCAAAGCACTTTCTTATTGACTTCACCTAGTGTTCAAACCGCATCATAAACCAAGAACTACACTTCCCTCCTCAAACCCTCTTGGTCCCATATATATCTCTGGGGTGCAAAACTGGGGTGCAGTCCCACCACAAGCTGATCGATGTCACACCTCTCTCATCTCTATAATGAAGAATTTGATGCCTTACCTGACTTTTCAGAGGAAATCAAATGGGTAATGTCTTTCTCTCTTCAGACATGCCCCCTCAGAGTTTACACTGGCTAAAAAGGATCTTTCTAGAATTTTCATGTAAATGGACACCATGTCTGAGCCATCACGGTCATGTCTTCTTGTGGCCACAAGGTGTCACTGCTGGAAACAGGCCCTATGCAGTCCAGTGCTGGCCCACTGCCACCAAAATCGCTGCCTGTGGTAGACATTCCCAGATGGCCTGCTGTGGTTCTTTGCTGGAGAAGAAATTCCTCCTGCACTGCTCAGTGTAGCTGAGAGTGAGGCTTTTAATTGCCAAGACTCAGAGAATCAACCCACCCAGGAATGGAGTCAGGAGGGGGGGGGGCAAGAAACTTGCCATATACTCATCCAGGGAAGGGTGCTACAAAGTTAGCCAGCAAAAAAAAAAAAAAAAAAAAAAAAAAAAACATGAGACTAGAGCTGGGTAAGACTTTAGGGCCCAATGATGCCAAGTACTAGAATAAGCTACTGCACATCATCATGGGGGACCAACTCTAGACAGCCACGTGGGATGCTTCACATTTGGTCAATTCATCCCTGATGTTAATGGAAACCTGCACAAAGCTTTAAACACTAACACTCAAATGTTGATGAACTTTTCCCGTTTTTACACCTATTTGTTTCTAAAACTGATTCGAAGCCATCCATAGTAAAACAATCCCTTATGCCACAAAAATTAAACAAGAACTAAGTAACATTAACAGTAAGAAAATACTTGCTTTCAAAATCCTAGGTAATAGAAGTTCCTGCAATTGAGCTCCAAATTAGCCTGGGCTCCCTGGCAGGCAGGGTAAAATGAGAAACACAAACAACTTATGCAGTTTCTTTTGTCTCCACTGTTTCCCTTGTGATAGATGAACATTTTTCTTCTTCTAAGAGCAAAATATTAATGCAGCAATAATTTGGACATTAAAAAAATACATATGTATTTTTAAAGGAAGAAAGAACAGGAGGTTTTAGAGAGAGTGAACATACAATTTGTTTCCTAAATCAGCACACTTTTGAGAGTGAAGTGTTATTATTAATCATGATGTTGGGGGTAATGATGCTAATGCACACTGGGATAGATGCTCAACCCCACGTAAATGTTGGGTTCAATTTGGTTCACGAGTACACGTTATTCTTTCCTAAGGATATCTCCAAATAATTAAGTACAAACCCCAGAAGCAATTGCTGCACTTCCCAGAAAGCCCTACCAGATACTTGCCTCAAAATATGGCAGTGTTTTATTTACTCTTAAGTGGTCATCTACAGAATATGGACATATTCAGCACTGTGAGCAATTCAGATGACTGCAGCTGCCTATCCAAGAACCTATCATCAATATCCGTCTCTGTTTTTTTTTTTTTAAAGTAGGAAATTATTGGACCTTTCCCAACTGTTATTCATCTCGAAGAAGTGTGGACAAACTTTTTTTTCTCCCTAGGTAAAGCCCAGCCGTAGGGCAACTGTCTTTAGTGTCTCAATATAATTGGCCTGCTAATAAGCGGTTGCTGAATATCACACTGCAGTCCACTCTGGAAAAGCAGAGACTGCTCTAAGATCTATGAATTACATTAAAAATTCCAGCTGATTCTTCTGCCCGTTAGCTGCAATGAACTGAACATTTGTAGCCACCAAAAATTCCAATACTGAAATTGAAACCTCTACTGGGATGGGAGATAGGATAGGCACTTTGGGAGGTAATTAGATCATGAGGGTAGAATCCTCATGGATGGGATTAGTGCTCTTATCAAAGTGGTCCCAGAGAGTTCTCTTGCTCTCTCTCCATCATGTTAGGATCTGAGAAGTTCTCATTCAGCAACACAGAAGAAGTCTCTCCTTGAACCTGAGTGTGCTGGTCCCCTGCTCTCAACCTCTGATGCCAGAACTGGGAGATAAGTTTTTATTGTTTATAAGCTATCCAATCTAGGGTGTTTTGTTACAGTAGCCCAAACTGACTAAGAGCAACATTTTTGTTTTTATTATTAGTTGTTCAAAACATTACAAAGCTCAACATTTTTACCTCCTTAGATAAATTAAATTGTACTTGATCAAATTAGATAAATAATGCAATAATATTGGGTAACATTTACTGAACACTCATACCATGTTCCAGGTGCCAAATGCTTGACTTATATTTTCTCATTTAATTCTCACTTCAATCTGAAGAAGTATAGTTATCCCCATTTTATAGATGAGGAAAATAGAGTTTAGAGAAGCTCAGCAATTTTTGCACTGTGGCATGGATTTTAAAAGGCAAGGTTAGAATTTATACCCATGTCTGTCTAATTTCAGGGTTTAAATCCTTAGGGGCTGCAATTGTTCCCCCAAACTTCTTTCATCCCTTCAGACCTCTCAAGAAGTGGCTTAGAAAAAGCCGCTCAAGAGAAAGAAAAAATATCCTCCATGATCATTTTTCTCTGTCATCATTAAAGAAGGGCTCCAAAGAGAGGTTTCCCAAAGCCTGACCCCAAAGGTAGCCTCAGCATCCACACCACTCTCACCACAAAGGAGCTTCTGGCCACCTTCTGGTCACCCTGCTCCAGGTCAAAATCCCCTTTCCTTCCAGCAAGAGGGGCACATCCAAGGTCAAGGCTAGGACCTTATCCTTAGAAATGTTTATTGTTTGTGAGTTAGACCAAAGAAACGCTTTGGGAAGGTAATGTGGTTAGAGAATTAAATTATGGAATACTGAAAAGGTCAAGTTCTTAGGAGGAGGTTTGCTAAGTTAATTGGATAATGACATCCTACAGAAAACAAAAGGAGACCGAAGATGGAAAGGTACTTAGGATACGCTGAATAGCCCAATGCAGAAACGATCATCTCTTCTTTTGATTCTTGAAGATTGAAGGATTTGCCTTTTGTTTCTGAAGCCTAAGATTTCAAGATTTCAAAGCCTACAGTCTCAAAGACAACCGCCTCTCTTGATCCCATTTATCCCCAAAAGATGACCCCAGAGGACGGAGGGAAGGCGACTGATTTGCCGAGAGCACTTTGAGATCAACTCTGATTTAAGCCTAGTCCTGAGAAGTGAGTTCAAAATGGGAACAAGACTAGATTCTGTCATCCTGCAGACTTTGGGAGTTTCTCCAGGTACAAATGTTAAAATCATTGCTGAGAAGAGCTAAGGAACCTGCAGGTGCCTGCTCCCTGGTCCTTCTTAGGGTGTCATTCAAAACAGGATCTTTCACAAGATGCTGCACCCTGGGAGCTCAGAGCCCTTTCCATCCTCAAATTAAGAGTGAATCATACTGCGGGGAAGTTGCCAGCCTGTTCAGTCCTGAGCTGATTGTGGACAGGGGAGAGAGAAGGGGCAGCCGTGCCTGTGTTCATAATTCATTTAAAACCCTGCTCCCGATGCTTTCATCCACCGGGCCAGCAGAGGCAAACAAAGGAGAAGCCATCAGCGCGTATTGAGCTGGTGTCCTGGAGGCACCTGACAGAAACTCAACCTAAACTAGATTAGGAGGGAAGGGGCGGGACTGTCTTGCAAGGAGAGCAAACATGGAGCTGCCTTCAGGGCTTGGATGCTCTCAGAGGCGCCAGCTCTCTTTCTGCCTCTTCCCGGAAGTCAGTTCCTCTCTCCTGTGCTGCACAGATTCCTTCCCTGAGGCTGGGGCAAGAGCTACTAATGGATCTAGGCCTCTGATTTTTCCAGCTTCAGCAAGGGCAGATATTTGCATATAGTACTGCATGCAGCCACTCCTTCTGTCCCTGACGTGCAAGTGACCTTTTGCAGTGTGGTTTTGCTGCTATCTCTATCAGAGGTGGAGTATATTCCCATTTAAATCTGGGCTGGACCTCTGGTATATTTTAATTACAATACAAGAGAAGTAATGTGGTTTGATGTCCAACCCTCAGCACCAGAGGCCTTGAGGTCTAGTGTCACCCTCAGGGAATGTTCTCCCTGTTGTGACAGGAAGCCCAGGATGCCCTCACCTGGAGAAAGAAGCACAGACCACAACCGGCACCAAGGCCCTCGTTATAATAGTGAGGCCATCCTAGATGCTCCAGCCCTACCTGAGCCATCAGGAACACAGTTGAGACCTGCATAAGAACCACCCAGGTGACCCACAGAGTTGCAAAATTTGTGCCCTCACTGCATGGACTCACCAAATTACAGGATGGTTTGTTATGGAGCAGTGTGTAACAGATGCAGGCGAAATGTCATTTCCAAAGCAGTGAAATGGGCCTGGGAGGACAAGTACATGCCTACTGTCATGCTGTAGAGCTTTACAGTTGGTAAATAGCTTGGTTGAATTTCTACAATGCTCCAATGTTAAAAGATCAAATATGACTCTGTTCAGAGATATTTCAAGTCTTTCCCAAGGTCACAGAGCTATTACATGCCCAAGCCAGTGGACCATTTCTGATCTCTCTGTCCAATGCTGTTCTCCTTACAGAGAATCCTTGGAATGAAGAGGCAGTTATTCAGTTTAAAACAAACAGTTTTTCAGTCCAAAGCAGAAGAGTGGCAGCGAATCCAGCCTCTCAGCCAATGGCGAAGCACTTAGCCTGCATCACGCTCTGCTCCAGCCCAGGCACCAGTGTTAATAGATGGGATCCATCGACTTAATGTATTAATAGATCCATCACCATTGGCTGCACTGAGGAGTAACCAAACAGCAGGAAGGCAGGATAATAAATCCCCAAAATGGGGAGCTCCATTAGATTAAGGTACAAGAGTACTGCTGCCTTTAAAAGAAAAATGATTTCAATTTAGACTGAAAATCAAAGCCCCTTCTGCAAGGCAGCAAGAAGGAATCCATTCTGTGACAATGCTGGTGCCCCCCAGATGACCAGAGACAGTGACGTTCATGGACTGTCTCTCCACACTTCAACAGCCCTGTCGGTATTTTTTCCTCCATGAACACTAGGCTTTGAGAGTTGGGACTTCCAAATATTACTACAATTACTAATTAACAATTTATTTCCTGGGTTTTTATGCATAAAAGACATTTCTGACTTCAAATTAAACAATCTAATCAGCATGAAATAAAGTGTTAGCACACTGAGTTACTGCAATTTTCAGTCAAAAGCAAAGGAAAATTTTAGCTCGCATATTTATCCACAGTTAGATTTCAGCAATGATTTCTGTTAAGCTTGTTTAAAATAGAGAGTCGAAGGCCTTGCATTAATAACACTTCTACGAATTGTAAGGGCCTAAGATATTAAAAAGAAAAAAGTAACAAAAAGCAGTCAACACTTTCAGATTGTGATTCATATGTATTCAAAGATCACACACACACACTTAAAAGTTCCACTGAACACTTCCCTAACTACTCTGAACTTGTGGAAGAAAAGGTTAAAGAGTGTTCTTTTTTTTTTTTAACTGGAGCATATTAATTGTACTGTATGGTGGGTTTCATTGTGGCCCACGTGTGCAATAAACATGGATATGCATGAGTCCTATAATATGCTGACTTTCATTCTTTTTGGGTAAATATCAAGGAGTTGTGGAGCTACATCACAGGGTAGATCTATTTATAGCTTTTTGAGGAACCTCCACACTGACCCCCATAGAGGTTGTACTAATTCACATTCCCATCACAGTTTATAAAAATTCCCTTTCCCCTGCATTCTCGCCAGCTTTTATTGTTATTTGTATTCTTGATGCTTGCCAGTCTAATTGGAGTGAGATGGCATCTCAGCATAGGATTAATTTGCATTTCCCTGACAGATCAAAGACCTAACTATAAGACCAGAAACTTTGCAACTGTTGGAAGAAAAAATAGAGGAAATACTTCAACATACAGGCACAGGCAAAGACTTCCTGAATAAGACCCTATTAACTCAGATAATCAGAGAATTTTGAATCAATAAATGGTGTGGCATAAAATTCAAAAGCTTTCCACAGCAAAGGAAATAATTAATAAAGAAATAATTGACCGAATGAGGGAAAACCTTTGCCAGCTATTCCTCAGACAGAGGACTAATATCCAGTATATATAAAGATCTCAGAAAATTCAACATTAAAAAACAGATAACCCAACTGGTAAATAGGCAGAAGAACTGAACAGACACTTCAAAAGAAGTAAAATTGGCCAGCAATTATATGGAAAAATATCCAACATCTTTAGACTCATTTTTTTATTCAAACTGACATTGCCAACTTCCCAAGATTATTAGAAGTAATTTTTAATAAAAAGTCCTATAAAATTAAGTAGAAAAATAAAATTAAGATCATATCATAAAATACTAATTTAAAAGCATAAGCAAGGAAGAGAGAAATAAATTCGTCAAAATTTGTGGCTAAAATAATTGCTTTAATCAAATAATAAATTAACCTTTGAGCTTCTTGGCAGCCAAAGCAAACAGGTAAGAATTGTGTGTTTCTAGGGAACAAAACATATTATCACATTAGGGGGAAATAAACTTCATCAGAAAGAAAGTTTTATTGTGTACTTAGTATTATTGTACACCTAAGGTAAGTTAGTGGCAGCCTTTTAAAAAAAAAGTATTACAAACTTACTAAAGAAAAACTAGAAAAGGCAAAAAGGGAAACCTTTTGTAAAAATATTCTTACTAATAAAAAAAATTGTCACATCATTCTACCCAAATATTTCTTTAACTGGTCTATGAAATGAAGACATCTGGGAAGCTCTGAGCCAGATGGTCCTGCCACCCCTTCCAGACATAGCAGTAGATGGAGAGCTCTCTCTGACCTGACCTCAAGTTTGCACCTCATCTGCATCATCTGAGAGTTTTCTTTTTGTAACCAAAGTGTCCATCCCAGCAGGTTCACTGCAACTTGCTTGCCGCAGTCTGGCTGCAGCAAAATAACGGGGGGGGGGGGGGGGGGGGGGGGGGGGGGGTGTAACGAACAACTTGTGTACATTGATACGGCAGGAGTGGGAGCCGTTTATTGTAGGACAGGAGGGGTATATATACATTCCACACAGCTTATCTTAATTAACATAAACTAGATACAGCAGTCAACCAATAAGGAATCTCCACACTTAATGGCTCGCTGGCCTTACTTCACAAACCACTCCCTCTGCAAAATGCCAGGCGCCATCCTAACTTGTTTACAGACCCTAACATTGCTCTTGGTTGACTAAATTCCATGAGTGAATAAAGCCCTGCAGAACCTCAGAATGCCTGGGCCAAGGACAGTCTCTGTCCCACTCCCTCGATGGCTTTGCAACACAGGATGGTGTTTCACAGAATTCATCACTTAGGGTTCTTTCCAACTCAGCTCAGGTTTGAGACTCCACAAATGAGTTCAAGTCTCAATACTCCAGTTACAAAACCCCTCTGCTGGGACAAACCTCCGCCTCATCTGTACAGAGGAACGTTAGACCCTACATCACAGAAACACGAGGAAGATGAAATAAGCGAATGTGTCCAGAGTGCTTAGAGGAGTAACTTGGCATGGAGTGAACTCTCCAATGTTCTACAGAAACAAATTAACTTCTGAGGCTGCTTTGGGTAAAACTGCAAATGTTCATGACTAATGAAGCCATTGTTGTACACTTGAAAGAAACCACAGGACTTATTGTTTGCCATTATCTCTTAGCAGGCTGACGGACACCATTGGTCACAGCTCTACATCCGCTCAACAAGCACAAAAACTCAATCAGGCAACATCTGGTGAAGGGCAGCTGAAATGACTCCTCTGGAGGAAGGAGGAGTGATCTGAGAGCTCTTAGCTGGCCAGTCTTTCTTCGGCTCTAAAGGGCAGGCATTTATTTATCCCTCCCATTCAATCACTCTCCGCTCCACAAAAATGGAGAGAGTGCATACCAAGCTCCAGAAGCTGTGCGAGGTTCTGGGGAATAAAGGACTAGATGTAGCCACTGACCCAAGAGAACGCCTAGCAGAACAGATCAGAGGCACTGTGAATGACAAGCCCCACAGTAAGACTTTGGTGCCACAGTTCATTCCAGCTCCCACCAACATATGTTGGAAGAAAAGGAAAATTTCAGTAGAAACTTTCATATTTCAGATGGCCACTTAGCAATCTGTCCTTTAAGGAAACTTGGACGTGATTTTTTTTTTCTCAACTTCCCCCCTTGGCATCGCCAAAAGCAATATGGAAGTAGGTAGCCTTTCTCTCCTAGGGAAGCATTAATAATGGGGTAACCTGGGGCTGCCTCTGCTGCACAGTATTTATTCCAGCTGTAACTCTGTCAATGTGCAAACTTTTAGGATTTTATTTATTCCCACTCTGGTCACACTGAGAGGACCGGGTCGTTTACCATCCTGCTTCTTCTGTCAGGCATATTTTTATTTGCAGATATAAGGCAAAGTGTATAAATGGTTTTGTAATGGTGGATTTAGGCAGCTTGCAAAACTTGGAGAGGGATCAAAGACCCAAGGTTGCCAGAGTGGCCATGTAGAGGAGAAATCATAGCAGCGAGATGACCACTGGCCAAGACAGCAAGAACACGACAGCCTGGTGGAATGGCCATTAAAGGGCAGGCGTTTCTCTGTTCTCAAGCCAGATCCAGGCAATACAAGCTAACCACTTCTCCCCACATTCTCCCGGCTCAGTTTTCATTTCCAGCAGTTCCTCACAGGACTTCCATGGTGATAGCCAGACATAACTACGCACAGGCCTGCCATTTCAGCTTTTTACGGATGCCATGGTCCTTACTAGAGACTAGGTTTGCCTTTGTGATAGCTGTAGCCTTAGACACAAGCACCAAGGAGAAGAACGTAAAACACGTCTACCCCAAGGTGCCTAGGTGCCTCCTAAGTTTCTAAACAAAGAGAGATGATCACTTAGCAAGCTCTTTCAGAAACAAGAGAAGGCTATTGTTTGTTGTGGTTGATTGGTTGGTTGGTTTCCTGGTGGCTCTAGGAAGATTAAAATATGAAGAAGTGTTTGTTTCACACTTCCAAGGTGATAGAATTTAAATGTCTGCATTTCACAAACTGTCCTTCATTCAGTAAAGACTCACAGTTTGATATTATATGATGAAGGTCTCTTCCAATCTGTGTGAAGAGCTCAGGAATTCCATGTGGAAACATGTGGCAATAACATCAGTCTAACCCAGAGGCCCCTGATGAACATGAGGCAGCTTCCTGGACCCATGGAGATTCCTTTAGCCATGTCTGCCCAGCAAAGAGAGGAACCTACTGAGGAGCAGAGGACAGCCTGCGTCTGACCCCTTAGGCCTGCAGAGAGCCCTAAGGTCCTCAGGTCTGCACTGTTGACTCACCTGGGCTGCATGTCCATCTCCCCATTCATGTATTGACCCCTTGATATCCTAGAGCCTGGCCCAGAGGAGGTTCTGTAAAACCATGGGGGTAGGGTGTTTTGTGTATCCTGGGGGCAAACCACATTCCAGAATCAATGGGGAAAGTCAAGAACTGCTATTACCAGCATGGAGCTGCATGAAAAAACGACACCAAATCCCTCTGCTTTGAATAATTCCTCTCCTCAATTATGGAGATGATTATAGAATGTCGCAGGGGCTCAAGGAAGGCACACCATGGAGCTTTGTTCTAGGCAAGGTGGATTCCAGCCAGAAGCCTGACTCCCCCTTGCAAGAGGATGACGAGCGAGGAGCAGGTAAAAGGGTGTAGACTTTGGAGGGGGGAGGCTGAGTGAGCAGAGGAAGGGCAACGCAGCCAGGAGCCACAGGACGGCCACTGTGCGACGCTCCCCCTGGCACTCAGAGCAGCCCAGGAGGCCAGCACCGACCCTGGACATACAGATGCGCAGCAGCACCACACTGAGCCTGTGAGCTTGCGTATAGATGCCCCCCCACAGAGGGGACCTGCAGAGGCGAGGTGTTGGGCTCTCCGAATCTGCAGGAGAAGGGGAGGCCTTCTTGAAACAAGGTTCATTCAGATCTCCAAGGGCCAGAGGTGTCGGCCAACTTCTAGATGACCCAAGTCACTCATTCCCCGGAGAAAACTTTCCACCTTCCCTCTCCCTTTCCAATAATATCCCCTTTCCCTCTCCACTACTTTTTTACTTGGCTCTGTCTCCCTACCAGCTGCTCCTAAATCCAGTGATCCTGGTGTGTGGTTTGGACATAATGTGTCTCCCAGTAAGCTCAAGTGAGAAAATGCAGGAATGTTCAAAGGTGAAATAACTAGATTATGAGAGCCATAACCTCATCAGTGGATTAATCCACTTGACAGATAATTTGACAAAACTACCACACTGGATAGTTACTATAGGCAGGTGGGACACGGCTAAAAGAAGTGGGTACTGAGGACATGCTTTTGGGGCTTATGTTTTGTCCCCTGGTGCCTTGCCCTCTCTTTCTGCTTCCTGGCTACAGTGAGGTGAGCAGCTTTTCTGCGTGGCACCCTTCTGCCATTGTGTTCTACCGCACCTTGGGCCCAGGGCAGTGGGATGGCCAACCACAGACTGAATCTCTGAAACTCTGAGTTGAAATAAATGCTCCCCCCCTCCAACTTGTTCTTGTCAGATATTTTGGTCACAGTGATGATTGGTCACAGTAAGATTGGTAGTGATGGGTGGGTTGGATAAGGGAATCTCCCCATCACTCTCCATCCCCCAGAGGCCACCCCAGTTTGACCCTGGAGCATGAAAACCAGGGGACCAACAAGGCCAGCACAGGAGGGACAGGACAATGGGAGGGCCTGGATTGCCATCACCATGGGTCTCCCAAGGTAGATCTTATCCTGGCCCTGACTCTCCCCCCTCCTCACTGTTGGGTCATTGCTCTCCTTCCTTAGAGGGCACCATGTCCCGAACCACCCCACTCCCTTCAGCACTGCAACAGCAAGGGAACCTCAGCCCGGCTCCGCTCCAGCTGAAAAGTCCCCAACAGGGAAATAATTAAGAGGAAACCAGAGAACCCTGCTAGGACTCTAGGCCAGAGAGGCAAATCTTACAGGTAAATAATCACAGCTGCTGCTCTTGCATGCATTTGTTCATTTAGCAAAGATCAACCAAGTGTCTACTGTATGCTAAGTGCTGGGTGGGAATTCAGCAAAAGTTTGTTGAATTAGTAAATGACTGAGTGAGGTCCCACCCCCGTATTGATGAGTGATGAAATGTGGAAGTATCTGACGCCATTTCTTCTCCTTGAATGTCACCTGATCTTTACAACAAATCTGAGAAAGGGATTCTGTTACAAATCAGAGAATAAACTAAGCTTAGAGAGACTTTTTTTTTTGTAATTTCTATCATGTAATAGTTTAAAGCTCAAACCACATTTGTCTTTGTTAAAGCAGAGCCTAGGATGCTGCCTGGCACAGAGTAGAAGCCTCTTGGTTAAATATTGGCCAAAGCAGCTGAAAAGAACCAGTTTTGCTAGGTTCATCTGTGGAACCAAGTGTCTGCTCAGAGACAAACTATCTCATCAAATAAATCAGGAAAAAAATCCCTGCTCTGAAAGCTTGAAAGAATACATTTTCCAAAAGATTTTCTGGATCTTTCAGCAATAGGGAGAATCCTCGCATGCCCAGTTTTCCTGTAGGAACAGGGCTTATTACCAAGCCTTGTGTGCTGACATGCCACATCACATGTGCCAAGGAACTCAGAAGAGGCCAGTTTCCCACCTGGGAACTGTAGGCGGTCCACAGTGGTCAGTGCTCAAAGTCATTATACTTAAGAAGGACATTAAAGCCACAGTAAAATACAAATAAAATACAAATAAATACATCCAAAGGGAAGGGTCAAACAAATGTCCCAGATTCCTTGGAAAGAAGGTCTTAGCCTACTGTCCTCATAAACTTCTTTCTGTTTTTTCCATCAGAGCCTTTGCTCAGAACAAAATCTTAGTGCTGGGCTTCCCAAAATGAACTGTCCCTCTCCCCCACACAGCAAAGGGTTTTCTGCTAAGCCCACCGTGCACCCATCCTCCTGCTCCCGGGAATCACTCTGAATCTGGACTGCAAGGCAGCTTTGGTCTTTGCTCACAATAAGGCCTCCCCTTCAGTACTCTGCAAATCCCTCTAATGGCCCAGTCTCTTGAACCACTCATGAACCAAGCAAAAGACAGTCTTGACTTCCTCCAAGGAACCCCTTTGGTCCAGACCTCTTCTCCTCACTGCCTAACATGCTTCAGGAACAGAGAGTGAGAGATGCAATAACAGCAATATTTCAGGTATTCACTGCTACAAAATAAAGTACTCCAAAGTTTAGTGGCTTACAGTAATGCTCATGGATCCTGAGCATCAGGAATTTCTAAGGAGAACAGGGGAAAAGTTCTTCTGCCTCTGTGATGTTTAGGACTTCAGCTGGGATGACTTGCATGGCCAGCAGAGTCTGGAGTGGCCAGGACAGTGAGAACAGGGGTATTCCAGTCCCTGGTGGCTCTTTCATTCACACATCTGGGATCTGGGCTGGGAGCATAGAAGGACCAGCTCTGCTGGGACTGTGGAGCACAGTATATCTGGGTGGCCTTGCCAGCCGGCCAGTCATCTCAGGGTAAGGGGAGGTGACTGATGGAAGCTGAGGACTCTGAGAGCAAGTGTCCACAGTGCAAGAAGGAAACCGAATGGATGTTATAATCTGCCTCAGAAGCCAGTACTTCTGTGGAACTCTGTCAAAGCTGCCACATGTCCACTTCAATTGAGAGGAAGGGACAGAGACAAGACTTCTGAATGGGAGAAGTAAGAGAATTTGCGACCCTTTTAATATCACTGCTGTCTTTGCTCTGCCCATAAATCAGACACATTCTTGCCACAGGGAAAATATTCTCAGCCCCTCCCAGGACCCCCTAAGAGTCTGTTCCATTACATCAGGCTCAGGGATGGGTGAGGCTCTTCCATGTTTAGTGCCTTTGTTCTAAACGCCCATCAAAAAAGACTAATTGGCTGAGAATATAGCTGAGGGGTAGAGTGCCTGCCTCACATGCTGGAGGCCCAGGACTAGGAAAAAAATAGTAATTATTTTCATTCACACACCCCCAACACACACACACACACACACACACACACACACACACACACACACCTCACAATGCACAATGGTGGAACAAGCAAAGGACAATGAAACTAGAGACACACAGCAGTCTCTGGTCCATAGCAATCCTGAAAGCCAACAGGCTAATATAGCCAATTCCCTGTTTAGGGTTCTCTCCTGTTTTTGAGGAGTGATTTTTAGAGCTCTGACTCTGTCCTTTAAAAATCCCTCTTGGCCATCAAAGCAGCCCTTGTCTGTAGCCGAAAAGTTCAGCTACCGGTCTCTCACCCGTAGAATTCTCAAGGTCCACAGACATATTTTTATTTTGTGCTTTCTCTTGTCTGTTTGGTCCAATTCTGGTATGAATCCTTCAAAAAGCTGTGCAGGTCTCTTAGGATCAACCTTAAAATCTACTCCATTAGGTAGGGCATTCCTTCAACAGAAAACATTCTCTTCCCCATCTTTCCAGGACTCCCTTTGAGGCCACTTGGACTCCAAACCTCAAAGATTCCCAACCCCTTGAAGGCAGATCCTTGGGAGCCTTAGAAGATTTCTGTGTGAAAGCGCCTCTGAGGCCTCAGCTTGAAGCCTTCTGAGGTCTTACCAACAAAAGGGGGAGGCAGTGGGTTCCAGTCAGACCCTTATTTTCTTTCCCCATTTCCCTGGCGGTGACCCAGGTTAAGTTTTTCCATTTAGGCTCTTTGTTTAGTTTGAACACATTTTGCTGGATGAGAGTGTCCAAGGCCTTTTGCTCCAAATTCCATTAAAAAAACTGAACAGTTCCCTACTCTGATGCGTCTCTCCCCACGCATCTGGTCAGAGGTACAACACAGCAGCTGAGCAGTCCTTTCACACTGAAGGGAATTCTTCTTAGTGGAATCCTTCTTAGTGGAATCCTTGATTGCACTAAGTTCCTTCTCCATTTCCATATGACCCAAGGTCACAGTATGGGCCAACTTCCCAGCACCACCCAGCACGGCTCCCTTCTTTCAGCTTACAAAACACTGTCCTTCAGGCCCTCCCAGGTCTCCTCCAGGCCTCTCTGGCATCCAAAGTCAATGCTCCTTGTTTGGGGATTTTGATATGGTGGCACTCCACTCCCAGGTACCATGTGATGTTCTGATTATTGTTGTGTAACAAACCACCCCAAAGTTTGGTGGTATGACACTAATGCTTTATTGCTCATGGGCCCTGTGGATCGGGGGTGGGGAACCAGCCCTGCAGGTGGCCCCCATCTGCTACACAGTGTCTGAGTGTTTAACAGAGATGACTCCACCCCTGTAACCAAGGGAACTGAAGATGAGAACCGCTGGCTCAGAGGAGCCCATTCCAAGGGAGCTTCCTCACTCACAAGACCAGAGCCCACAATAGAGTGGTGAAGGGCAGGCCACCTACTTGGGACCTTTCCAGCATGACAGTCTCAGAGCTGTTGGGCTTTTTCCACGGCAGCCAGGACTCCAAGAATGAGCATTCTCAGCAGCCTGGAGCCTTTTAGAACCTAGCCTTGGAAATCCCATAGCTGTATTCCCCATGGATTCTATTGGCAAAGCAGGCACAAACATGCCAGATTTGAGAAGGGACACTGACCTCAACTTTCAATGAGGGACATGTTGGAGAGCGTGCAGGCATGGGCAGCTAACAGCATTTGCTGCCAAAGGTGGAGTCAGCAACAAAGATGAAGGAGTGGAACCAAAGTCTCCTTCGAATCATTAATGTAAACCGAAATGTTCAGTATCATCCATCTGAAGAAGATGGGACCAAATCCAAGGAATCCAAAGGACGAAATAAATCTTCATCCCACAGCCCAGAAATCAAAAAAGAAAGAAGAAAAGATAGATTTTTCCAAAAACTTGAAGACTACCTCTTGGCAAAAGATGTGCTACCCACAGAGAGGGAAAAGAGGGCCAGAAAAGAAAAAAAAAAGGAGGCCGAGAAGGAGGAAGAGTCAGGCAAGGACATGTGTTCCTTGAGTCCTCACTTTTTTTCTTTTTCTTTTTCTTTAATTTTTTTTTAAATTAACAGCACTGGAGTAATTTCAGAAGCAATGGAAAGCCCATTTGAAATTCTCTTCACGTGGAGAAACTGAATGAACGCATCTTGTTACATTCTCATGTATATCTGATGGATAATTAAATATGACTGTGTTGTGATTATAAACACATCTTTTAAGTTTAGTTTCAAGAGGTCCCAAGTTCAAAAGAACTAAATCTCAGATATTGTGATAGGAAAGAAAGTGGGTATAAATAGTAGACAGGTAAATAGATTTATCATCTAAACCGGGTACATTAATAGCACACAGGTTAGTAAATAGTAGATAGGTAAACAAATTGGTCATAGTCCTGACTCCACTGTACTTTATGCTTAAGAATTTGTGTTCCAGGGGCTGGAATTGTGGCTCAGCGGTACAGCGCTCGCCTAGGACGGGCAGGACATGGGTTTGATTCTCAGCCCCATATAAAGATAAAGGCATTGTGTTGTGTCCATCTACCAAAAAAAAAAAAAAAAGATATTCTCTCTCTCTCTCTCTTTCTCTTTCTAAAATAATAATAATAATTTGTGTTCCAGGATGGAGTTGGAGAGTGAATTGATAGCATCATTGTGAAGAATATGTTTTCGTTTTCTTAAAAAAAATAAAGGTATGTTTTCAAATATATAGGAATGGTCCAATTTATCAATAGTGAGAAGCTTTTTTAAAGAAAATAAAAAAGCTACTGTTACTCTGCCAAATGATAAAGAATCATTTTACCTTCATTTTACCTTTAGTGTTGAAACCTGACACTGTTCTATGAGTTTCTCATCATGTCCATTATCCATTTCATTTCATTCTTTGCCTTTCCAGATACAGAAAACAATAAGGTGAAACAAGTTACGTAATGAAATTCTATGTATCAATATGATGTCTTGTATTTTTTTTATTAGAGCATGAGAGTTTCTCATAGTAGTTGGGTTCATGGACTTTGACCTACTCACTTTCCCTACTCTCCTTTCTCCCCCTATTCCCTCTCCTCTGCCCTACTGATCTTCCTTTCACCTGATTATTTTTTATTGAGGCTTTATAAAGGTGGCATTCACTGTGGCATATTTATATATGAATATAGCATGATTTTGTTAAATTCATTCCACATTTTCTTCCATCTCCCATTGCTGAGAGCCATTGCCAAGTAGAAATGACGCATGGCATGACCCAGGTCATTTGCAGTGACATTGCATGTAAGGTGACCTTGCTCAAGGACCAGGGCGGATCCGGGTTTAGGGCAGATCAGGGTTTAGGGCTCTCCTTGGGTTTAGGGCGGTTCCAGGTTTAAGGTGTATCCTGCTGGGAATAGGGCGTATCCTGATGCCTCAGGCGCCCTGCCCGCTCCTTGAGTTCCCATTGAGGTCTCGCGGGATTCAGAGAGTATTTGGGATTCAGAGCCCGGTGGAGAGCAAGGATTTTGCCCAGAACCTGTGTGTAGAGTGCCGGTGACAATTCGAGAATAAAGAGTTGCTGTTTGAATCTACAAGGTGTGAGTGGCTCGTGATTTTGTGCCCAGCCAGACTGTGGCATTTGGTGGCCTGCACGTGGAATGTCTGAAACTTGGAGGTAAGTGAAATTGCTCGCCCCTGAGAAAAGGTGAGAGAATGGGTGACCATTTCAAAAAACAATGTGTTCTTGTTTTGATTTATTTTGTTTTTGTTTCAAGCTGCCTATCCCTAGAAATTTCTCAGGCAAACTGGGAAAAATGGTTGGCTAAAGGTTTGAAGTTTGTCGGACCCAAGGAAGAGAAAATTGATACAACGATTTTTTATTCCGTTTTTGTTTCATTCAGTTTTGGTTTTGTTTTGTGTTATCTTATTGGGTTGCATTATCTTTATAGTAGATTAGGAATTAGTAAAAAACAAACCAAAAAAGTGTTAAGTAAATTGTTAGAGGTTCAGACCATGGAGAAAGACATTTTAGATCAAGCAAAAGAGAAGGTCTCTCAAGCTAGTCAAACAGAGGAAGAAAATTTAAAGGAAAAGGGGCTATTAGGAAAAAGGCTACAACAGGAGGCTGTTACTAACTCCGTTTTATCACCAGAGGGCGTAATTCAACCAACAGCCCCACCTATGGAGACAGCTGAGTGGCCCTCAAACCCCTTAGTTGATAAATGGGATCCTGAGACAGGATCTCAAAGATTAGCATGCCCTGTACTTGAACAGGTAGGAGGGCAGCAAATTCACCATGCTTTAGATTTTAAAACAGTGAAGCAGTTAAAGGAGGCTGTAACAACCTATGGTCCCCAAGCACCCTTCATGGTAAGCATGGTCAAGTCCATTACTAACTTAGATATAACAACAGCAGATTGGGCTAGCATGTGTAAATCTGTGCTAAATGGAGGTCAATACTTGTTATGGAAGGTTGCCAATGAGGAATTTTGCAAGGAGACGGCTAGGCGAAATGCAGCAGCCGGTTACCCTCAAAGAAATCTAGATATGTTGTTAGGAAAAGGACCTTATGAGGGTCAACGGCAACAAATTGAATATGATTCTGCTATATATGCACAAATTGCTGCAGAGGCAGTTAGGGCATGGAGATTTACAAGGTCAATTATCTAAGGTAATACAGAGAACTAATAAACCTTACGCTGAATTTGTAGATAGGCTTATTCAAACAGCTTCCAGAATTTTTGGGGATACAGAACAGGCAATGCCATTAATAAAACAACTGGCTTATGACCAAGCAAATCGTTGCTGCAGAGAGGTCATTAGACCATGGAGACATGAAGATTTAAACACATATATTAAATTATGTAGAGACATTAATGAACAAGGGCAAGTCTTGGCAGCTGCAGTACAACAGGCTTTAGATGCCAGGCCAAAAACATGCTATAATTGTGAACAAACAGGACATTTTAAAAGGAGTTGCTGCATAGGAGGAGGGTTTAACAAAACTAAGTATCAAAGGAATAGAATACCGGGTATTTGCCCACCATGCTGTAGAGGGAGACATTGGGCTAATGAATGCCGTTCTCAAACCACCATAGAGGGTATTCCATTATCAAAAAACAGACAAGGACCAGGTATTTACCCACGATATCATGGAGAAAGGCATCAGGCTCCATGGCCAAAAAACGGACTGGGGGGGCCCAATGCTGTGGAGTTTTTAAACATTGCAATGGAGATTTCACCTAGGTAAAGCTACAAGGCCTTTACTATTGTCTTATGTATTGTATGTCATGTGTGCACACTTCTGTTTTGTGTTGTATGTCTATATGTGTGTATGTCCATAGATCATATATGAGGAGCGCTCATGAAAAAATGGATCTGAATTTTTTCTATTCACGTGATTTAAATGGTTTAATTTAAATTAGGTAAACAGCTGTTAAGGATTGTTTTTAAAGGAGGTTAACAGATCTGTTTGTTTACTTTCGCCTTTCCTTTTCATTATATTTAATAATTCTGTTCAGGATTATGTCTCTTTAGCATCATTGCCAGAATTCCTATCTTCATCCCAGTGCTGGTGAAGACAAAGATAAAACCAAACTACAGCTTCTATGATAGCTATCACAGTAAACTATATAAACTGATGCATCAATGAATATAACTCAACAAGTAATGCTCAATCAAGGACTCGATTTACTTTGGGAGGAAATTGACATATTGATAGACTCCTCTGCTTTGAACTGCTTGCAGAACTTGCCTGGACTATGTATCACTTGTATGCATTGTGAACTATCATTTGGTGCAGCAAATTGTGGTAGTGCTGATGGTGTCACCAGTGATGCAAGTTTTCCAAAGGAGCCATCAATTGGCTTGGTGTCGTGGCATTTCTGTATCCTCCTCCCTTCTGCTAGTGATGGTCTAAATTTGGGGGCCAACGGAGGTGAGGCAAAGAACCTCACCCCCCACTGGCACCAAGGCCAAATTTGGGGGCCAACAGAGGTGAGGCAAGAACCTCACCCTAGGCCTATCCACAAGTATGGCTGTATGCTGGACCAGTAGTCAGTGACGGGTATGATCCAATTGCAGTGGTATCAACCTAAGACAGGAGGCTGACGTCTAGAGGTCAGTTTTTCCCATGACGGGTAAGAACCATATGTTGAATTGGACAACCTACCAGGCACGGTCCTTAAGCCACATTGCTTGTTGTTTAATTAATCAGAAGGGGGGAGATGCTGAGAGCCATTGCCAAGTAGAAATGACGCATGGCATGACCCAGGTCATTTGCAGTGACATTGCATGTAAGGTGACCTTGCTCAAGGACCAGGGCGGATCCGGGTTTAGGGCAGATCAGGGTTTAGGGCTCTCCTTGGATTTAGGGTGGTTCCAGGTTTAAGGTGTATCCTGCTGGGAATAGGGCGTATCCTGCTGCCTCAGGTGCCCCGCCTGCTCCTTGAGTTCCCCGTTGAGTTCTCGCGGGATTCAGAGAGTATTTGGGATTCAGAGCCCGGTGGAGAGCAAGGATTTTGCCCAGAACCTGTGTGTAGAGTGCCGGTGACAATTCGAGAATAAAGAGTTGCTGTTTGAATCTACAAGGTGTGAGTGGCTCGTGATTTTGTGCCCAGCCAGACTGCGGCATCCCATCCCTCCTCCTTCCCTCTTAGTCTCCTTCTTTTGCTTCACTGATATCTCCTGTATCTTTGTGATATCAACCCCCACCACACACACACACACACACACACACACACACACACACACACACACACTTTTGCCCTTATTTTGCTCTAACTTCCCATATGAGTGAAAACATTCAACCTCTGATTTTCTGTCTGGCTTATTGCACTTAGCATGATGTTCTCAATTTCCATCCATTTATTAGCGAATACCATCATTTCATTCTTTATAGATGAATAAAACTCCATTGTTTACATGTATTACATTTTCTTATACCAGTCATCTACTGATTGGCATCTGAGATGGTTCATCTGGTTTTGGGAAGTATGCTGCTATAAACATTGATGTGGCTGTATCACTGATTTCAGTTCTTTTAGATAAATATCAAGGATTAGGATAGCTAAGTCATACGGTTGTTCCATTCCTAGTTTATAAGCAATCTCTATACTTCTTTCCAGAGTGGTTGCATTAATTTGCATTGCCGCCAACAATGTGTGCATGTACCTTTCTTCCCACATGTGCATTATCATTTATTATTATTTATATTCTTGACAATTGCTGTTCTTACTGAAGTGAAATGAAATTTTAGTGTAGTTTTGATTTTCAGTTTCCTGATAGCTAGATATGTTGAACATTTTTTTATATAGTTTTTGGCCATTTGTGTTTCTTCTTTTGAGAAATGTCTGTTTAGTTCTTTTGCCCATTTATCAATCATATTACTTGTTCTTTTGGTACTAAGTTTTTCGAGTTCTTTTTATATTCTGGATATTAATCCCCTGTTAGAAGAGTAGCTGAAAAAGATTTTCTCCCATTCTGTATGTTCTCACTTCATATTCTAAATTGTTTCCTGTGCTGTGCAGAAGCTTTTTAATTTGATGCCATCACACTTAGTGATTTGTTGGTTTTTTTTCTTGAGCTACAGGTTCTTATTGAGGAAGCTGGTGCCTGCACCAATATGATGGAGTGTTGACCCTATGTTTTCTTCTAGCAGTTGCAAAGTTTAAGGTCTAATTCCTACATCTTCATTCTACTTTCATTACATCTACTTTTGTGCAGGGTGAGAGATAGGAATCTAGTTTCATTTTTCTACATATGGATATCAGTTTTCCCAGCACCATTTGTTAAAAAGGATTTCTCTTCTCCAACATATATTTTTCTCCTTTGACAGACTAAATATGTAGATTTGTCTCTGTGTTTTCAACTCTTTTCCATTGGTCTTCATGTCTATTTTGATATCAATACCATGTAGATTTTGTTACTATAGCTCTGCAGTATAATATGATATCAGGTATGGTGATGCCCCCTATACTTTTTACTCAGGATTGCCAATAAATTTTAGGACTATTTTTTTCTAGTTCTGTGAGAATGTCATTGGTATTTCGATGGGGTTTGCACTTAATCAGAATATTGATTCTGCCTATCCAAAGAACATGGGAGGTCTTTCCATCTATTAAGATCTTTTTCAATTTATTTCTTCAGTGTTCTATAGTTTTCTCCTGTAGAGATCTTTCACCTCCTTGGTTAGGTTAGTTCCTAAATTTTTTGTTGTTGTTGTTGCTGTTTTTGTTTTGTTTATTTTTTAGTTTACGTGAATGGGATATTTTCCTAATTTCTTTCTCAGAAGAATCACTATTGGAGTATAGAAAAGATATTGATTTATGAATGTGAACCTTGTATCCTGCTACTTTGCTGAATTCAATTATCAGCTCTAGAAATATTCAGGTAGTTTTTAGGTCTCCTAGATATAAGATCATATCCTCAGCAAACAGATATTTGACTTTTTCTTTTCCTATTTATATCCCTTAAATTTCCTTCTCTTTCCTGATTGCTCTGGTTAGAGTTTGAATTTATTGACTATTGAATAGAAGTGGTCAGATTGGACATCCTTGTATTCTTCCTGACTTTAGAGGAAATGCTTTCAGTTTTTCTCTGTTCAGTATGACATTGGCCTTGGGTTTGTCATATAAAGCTTTTATAATATTAAGTTCCTTCTATCCATAGTTTCTATAGTGTTTTTAATATAAATAGGTGTTGGATTATATCAAAGGCCATTTCTGCATCTATTGAGATAATCATGTAATTCTTGTCTTTATGTTTAAAGAGTAAATTACATTTATTGATTAGAGTATATTGAATCAAGCTTGCATCCTTGGGATGAAAACCCACTTGATTATGGTATATTATTTTCCTGATGTGTTTTCAAACTCAAGTTGCTAATATTTTATTAAGGATTTTGCAACTATGTTCATCCTGGATATTGGTCTGTAGATTTCTTTCCTTTATGTGTCTTTGTCTGGGTTATGTATCAGCGTTATACTGACTTCATAGAGTTCTCTCCCTTTTTAATACAATGAAATAATTTGAGAAAAACTAGTATTAGTTCTTTAAAGTTCTGGAAGAATCAGCTGAGAATCTGTCTTGTCATGGACTTTTCTTTATTGCAAGATTTTTAATTGCTCTTTCAATTTCCTTACTTGATATTGGTTGGTTTAGCTTTTCTCTATCTTCCGGGTTCAATTTGTGCAGGTCATATGTGTCGAGAAATTTATCAATGTCTTCTACATTTTCCAGTTTGTTGGAATATAAATTTCCAATATAGTTTTTAATGATTTTTTTTTTAAATTTCAGAAGTATTGATGGCAAAATCTCCTTTTTCAAATCTAATTTTGTTAATTTATGTGTCTCTTAGTTTGTTTAAGGGATTATCCATCTTCTTTATCTTTTAAAAAACCAACTCTTTGTTGCATTGATCACATGTATTGCTTTTTTATCCTCAATTTCATTAATTTTGGCTTTAATCTTAGTATTTCCTGTCTTTTATTGACTTTGGAATTAGTTTGTTCTTCCTTTTCTAAGGTCTTGAGGTGGAGCATAAGTTTATTCATTAGGGATCTATTTTTTAATGTAAGCAATCAATGCTATAAATTTTCCTTTTAGAACTGCTTTCATACTGTTCCAGAGATTTTGATATGTTGTATTTCTGTTCTTATTTATTTATAAGATTTTTTGATTTCTTCTCTAATTTCTTCTATGATCTGTTATTTATTTTTAAAAGTATTGTTCAATCTCCATGTGTTTATGTGGTTTTTTATTATTTTGCTTGCTGTTGATTTATAGTTTCATTCTATTATGATCTGATACAATAAATGGAATTAGATGATATGGTTTTTTTGTATTTACTAAGACTAATATTGTTACCTAGAATATGGTCTATTTTGGAAAAGTTTCCATTAGCTTCTGAAAATAAAGTAAATTTACCTGTTTTGGGGTGGCCAGTGGCCAAAGATATTCTGAGGATGTTTTTATGGTGTTATGGTTTGGATGTAAGGTGTCCCCCAAAAGCTCATGTGTGAGACAATGCAAGAGGAGAATGATTGGGTTAGAAGAGCCTTAACTCAATCAGTGAATTAATCTCCTGAAAGATTTAACTAAGAGGTAAATAAAGGTAGGTAGCCTATGGCTAGAGGAGATTGGGCACTGGGGGCGTAGCTTTGGGCTATATATTTACACATGGAAAGTGGAGTCTCTTTGCCTCCTGATAATCATGTAAGCTTATTTTCCCCCATCATACCATGTTGTTCTGCCTCATCTGGATCCCCAAGGAATGGAGTGAGCTATCTATGGACTAAGACCTCTGAAACTGTGAGCCTCCAAATAAAGTTTTCCTCCTCTAAAATTGTTCTTGTCAGGTTTTTTCGTCACAGCAGCAAAAAAAAACTGATTAACAAAGATGTCTATTAGGTCTATGTAAATAATAGTATTATTTAGGTCAGAAATACCTTTACTGGTTGGGCACAGTGGTGCATACCTTTAATCCTAGCAGTTCAGGATGCTGAGCAAAGAGAATCATGAGTTCAAAGCCAGCCTCAGCAATGGCAAGGCACTAAGCAACTCAGTGAGACCCTGCCTGTAAAGCAAAACACAAAATAGGGCTGGAAATGTAGCTCAGCGGTTGAATGTCTCTGAGTTCAATTCCTGGTACACTGAACCCACCCCCCCCAAAAAAAGAAAAAGAAATAAATACCTATATTGATTTTTTATTTGTCTGCAGTGATAAGGGTGTGTTGAACTCAACCAGTGTTATTGTATTGGGTTATACCTGGGATTTAATGTCAAGAAGTTGTGTTTTTTTTTTTAATGTAATCAAGTGCATTAACATTTGGAGCATATAGATTTACTACCATTATATCTTCTGGTTGGATTATTCCTTTTATCATTTATGTAGAGGTCATCTTTGTCTCTGATTAATTTTTCCTTGAAATATGCTTTGTCAATATGAGAATAGCTACTTCAGCTTATGTTCAGATTCAATTTGCCTGGAATTTTTTTTCATTCTTTAACTTTCAGCCTGTGGGTATCTTTATGAGATAAGTTTTTTGAGACTAACTTACAGTTGAATCTTGTTTTTTAAATCCACTCCACTGATCTATGTTTTTTAATTGGGAAGTTGTGACCATTTATATTCAGTGTTATTATGGACAGGTATTTGGTTTTTTACTGCCGTTTGGTTTCTTTGCTATATTTATTCTATATTTATAATTTCTGTCTCAGTTTTCATTTAGTTTGGCTCTTCTAGTAATCTTCATCCATTTCAGAGCTCTTGGGTTTGTTTTTGGGTTTCTTTGTGTGAAGTATGTCTTTGAGTATTCTTTGAGTGCTGGCTTAGTGGTCCTGAATTCTTTTATTCTTGTCATGGAAAGATTTTATTCCTTCATTTATTTTGACAGATAGTTTTCTGGATAGAGAAATCTTGCCTAGCAATTGTTTTCTTTTAGAGCTTGGAATATCTCATTCCTGGTCCTCCTACATTTTAGGGTCTGAGTTGAGAAATCAGAAGTGAGCCTTATTGGTTTGCCTCCAAATGTGACCTGATGTTTTCCTCTTGCAGTTTCTTATTTTTTCTGGTAGGCATTTTGATTAAGATGTATGTTAGAGAATTTCTCTTTTGATCTTGTCTATTTAGCATCCCATATGCATCATGTATGTGGATTTTTATCTCATTTTTAATATGGGGATGTTTTTTCTGTAACTGTTTCATCAAAGATGGTCTTAATTCCTTGATCATGTATCTTCTTGTTCTCTTCTATTACAATGACTTTCATGTTTGTTCTCTTGATTTTGTCT
The DNA here is from genome assembly GCF_052094955.1 of Ictidomys tridecemlineatus. Taxonomy (NCBI): domain Eukaryota; kingdom Metazoa; phylum Chordata; class Mammalia; order Rodentia; family Sciuridae; genus Ictidomys; species Ictidomys tridecemlineatus. Next base: position 17,518,730 of record NC_135477.1, read on the forward strand.
CAGAGTTCTTGTATATTCGTTCTCATCATGATATATATTTTTTCAATTTGCATGGAATGTATTTCTTACTAAATATACTCTGTCTTTAAGGCCTGAAGTTCTATTTCCTATGCAATCTAATCTATTGATGATGCTTTCAAGTAAATATTCCATTTTATTCATTGTGTCTTTCTTTCATTTCCAGGAGTTCTGATTGGTTTCTTTTCATTATTCCTATTTCCTTATTGAAATGATCTTTCATCTCCTGTATTTACTCTCTCAATTTGTTCCTTAGATTTTCTTTCATTTCATTGAACATTTTAATAATCAGTTTTTATTGTCTTTCTCTGAAATTTCATCCCCTGTTATCTGTGGAATCACTTGTTGGGGGCCTGTTTCTTCATGTTTTCAAGAGATATCAGACTTGCACATCAGTTCAGATGGATTCTTCTTCCTTGTTTATGTGTATATCTTTTGTGTGTAGTTATCTTTTCTGTTCTGGGACTTCTGCTTTTGATGTATAAGTAGATGTGCAGGAGTGGGACCTGGGGTCCTCTCTAGTTGTTCCTCCTTGGTGCCTGGATATTGGTTTGGGATTTTTGTCATCCTTATTCTACATGTTGAAGTACTGTTGAGGCTCTTCATGGGGCTAGATCATGTGTGGGGTGAGATTTATTCATATTTGCCAGAGTTGTGAGAATTGTTCAGCAGCAAAGGGTCCCAATCACTTTCCAGCCCCTCTCAGAGAAACAGGGGAATAGCACTAATGTTAGCCACAGATGTACAACCTTAAGATAAATGTCTGGGTCTATTTCTGTAACAATAATATTAAGTGCCATGTTCCTAGGAATGGTGGGTGGTGTAAGCATTTAACAGCAATACCAAGAATAAAAAACTGTGAACTAAATCAGGCATTCAACATTAGGTGTATACTACATCATCCACTGTATTACTAATCACAACATGAATTGAGTAGAAATTACATGAACTTTATAATCTATCTTATGGTGGGATTACAGTTTCTTAAGTAAAGAGAAAACAGGGTAGAAAGGCAACAGAAAATTCGAAATATTTAAAAAGTGAACAAAGAAGAAGAACTACCTAGGTAGATGACAGCTATAAAGGAGGAGCAAAAAAAATAACTCAAAGTAACAAAATGATAAGAGGAGGATAGAACATTAAATTTTGGCTATGAGTGGGGAAAGAGTGAAGAAGAAGCAATAAGAAGGATAAAATCCAAGGTACGAATAAACTAATGTAGATCAAAACAATTCAAACCCACGTACATTTTTGCCCTACCTATGTCAAAGCAAGGCTAAATAATAAATGGTGAAGAAGAAAGCAATTAAAATGAAAGAAAAATCATATGAATATATTTTTTCTCAAATCTATCCATGTGGTAAGAACATGTACACATACATACAATCATGAAGAATGAAAAAAAGTAAAAACATAAATATAATGAATAAAAGTCTTTAAAATTACAAATGGGGGTAATATGAAAAAAATAAGTTTTTTTGTTTGTTTTTTTTAAAGAAAGAGTGAGAGAGACAGAGAGAGAGAATTTTAATATTTATTTATTTATTTATTTATTTATTTTAGTTTTTGGCCGACACAACATCTTTGTTTGTATGTGGTGCTGAGGATCGAACCCGGGCCGCACACATGCCAGGCAAGCACGCTACCTCTTGAGCCACATCCTCAGCCCCCCCAAAGTAAGTTTTTAATGAAAAGTAAAGGGCTTATTTCTGATGAAGTAGTCAAAACTTTTGGCAAGGATTGATTTTTCAGTCTCAGTATTTGTTTTGGGGACTCTGTAACCCTTGGGTCAAGGGTTGGTGCTGCTGGTTCAACATCTTTGTGTTCCTCACCTAGCTGCCAGCCATGTGGCTCGGGGCCAAACCTGGTTTCTCACCTCAGCTACCTGTATCCCGGTATAGGGTGGGATAGACTGGTGAATGGGATAGATTATAAATAAGATAGATTATAAAGTTTATGTAATTCCTACTCAATTCATGTTGTGATTAGTAATACAGTGGGGCTGGCACAGAATTCTAATTGGAAGCTCCAGAGTTGGCATCTAGTCTTGGCTGAACTTTGGAATTCTGTCGGTGGGTATTTAAGATTTGATCCACATCTCCTGCTAGCTAATGGGGAGATGCCAGTCTCATCTGAGTCCCAGAGATGCCAGCAACAAAAGCAGCTCTGTTTCCTTAGTATCCATAGACTGGGTGCCCTGGGCACAATTCTCTTTGCTCCTAGCTCAGTCACATGGGTCCAGGCACTCTCTGGGGTTCACAAGAGGTACCTGCTGGGTCAGCTGGCAACTTTCCTTAAGATGCCACAGTGTTTACAAATGGTTCCCCACTCTGCCAGTCCTGTTGAACTCTCTACCATGGCCACGTGATTGCGGTGGCTTTTCACCCAACAGTTCCCCCACCAACTCTGTGTCCATGAAGATCATCCTCCTTCTCTATTCCACAGGTTCCTCCAAGACCTGTTTTTTTTTTGGGGGGGGGTTGTTCTTAGCCATGATTTCCTGACTCTTTCTTTGCCTGTGTTCCTCCCTCCCCTCAGCAACGGAGGCTGCGATTACTGCTGCCAGCCAAGGAAGCATGTCATATTTTTTATATTATATATGAAGTGTCTGACTTTCCATGTCTCCATGGTTTCTTTTACTGTCCAGGATTGAACTTCATTGAGTTCCCTTAGGTACCTACCTCACTGAGGAGCAGTCTTCCCACTTCTTAAGTCTTGGGCTGAGGAACTGACGGGAAGTGCACCCCTTCCTGTAATCCACCATCTTTCTCAAGTGAGTCTTCATTTTTCAATAGGAAAAAACAAGTCTATTTGGTTTATTTGTGTGTAAGACTCTATGTAAGAAAGACTTTGTCCTCTAGCAGTAGAGGAACAAATAAGAAAATATTTGTTAAGGCTTCAGTGATGACCAGAGAGAAATAAGAATATTCTTATCCCAAAAGGTAAAGGAGGGTGGGTGAGGTTTCCTTCAAATCAGGCACCTGACTACAGACACCACACTGAGAGTTAGGAAACCTGAATACTATTTGCACTTCACCCTGTTATTGATGAGAACACCAGAACTCAGAAAGAGGAAATTAATTGCCTAATGCAATCCCAGGAATTGAAAGTTTCTCAAACTAACCACCCAATGAACACCAACAGCCCTTGACTGCGTAATGGTATTCCACTCCTGCAATCAAATGACCAGATCGCATACGATTAAGTCAATGCACGGTCATTTCTCAATAAAGTTTTACCCATAAATGTTTCTTACTGCTTTACTCTAAGTTATCTCACCTTTCTGTTGAATACATCACAAAATAATGCATGTCATGATTTCCCAAAGAGCACCATGAAAGCTGAAGACTTCCCTACTGGACCAAGCTTAAGAATAAGCTCAGTTCAGAAGTGTGATCTGCCACAATCCCTCACAAACCCTCACTGGTAAGGGAACAGAAAATGGAACAGAGACTCAAGGTGAAGGCAGAGAAAAGGCCTGAGGAGTTCTCAGGGAGCATTGGAGAAACTTTATTTAGAGAAAAACTCTGGAATGACATTAACTAGGAAATTAATGGTGGCAATTCTGGGTTAGGAATTTCAGAGATTCTTCTTTAACTCTTTTTTGGCTTACAAACGTTCTCTTGTTTTTCTGCAACGAACATGTATTTCTTGTTGTTCATAGAGTGGAAAAAAATACCTCTTCCCCTCTTTTAAACATTTTTGCACCCCAGAGGGAGTAGCAGCAAGACAGACATTAGCAGCAGCAGTGAGCAGGCCATATGGGTCAGCAGCAAAACACCCAGGCTCTCAGGCAAGTTGATCAGAAGGACAAAGCTCTCCAGGCACAGCTGGCTGGAGAGCTTTTCTTTTGTTTTCTGACTTTGGTGTCCTCTAAATGCCCAGGTGCCTTTGTGACAAAGTCCATGTACTGTCCTGTGCTGGCTTCGCTGGAATAGACCTCCAGACTGCAGGGATTTCAGTGTGCTGGAGAAGCAGATCTATAGATATCCCAAGTAAGAGCTCACTCCCCACCCTCTGTGCCTTCAGCTAAAACAACTGTACTGTATTTCCAGAATCAAAAGCCAGTTCCCTGCTAGATGGCTTTAGGTACACATGAAAATCATGGTCAAAATATTGCTTTCAGACCCAAAATGTGAAAATCCTTTCCACCTTGGTTTAAACCCTCCAGATTTTCTCCTACTGATGTGATTGGTTCATGTTTGATGCAGAGACATGGTGCACCCAAGATGGATTTGTATGTAGGGCCTTCGGTGGTGTGATTCCTAATGCTGAAGTATAGAACTATACTAAAATCTGAATCCTCAAACTTGGTTTGAGCTTAGTTTGTTATTTACTGCTGGTTATCCTTGGGTAAATCAATAAACCACTCAGCTTCCTCCTCCATAAAATGGGGATTTAACAGTCTCTCCTTCACAAGTAAGTGGAATACGAGGAACTCATTCGCCCAAAGTCCAAGAAAATTCTAAGTATACCCTGAAGGATATTTTATGCTTCATAAGACCCAAACACCTTCATTTTTGAATACCTTCTCCAAAATGTCATCAAATATATTAAATCATGGCTACATCGTATAATAAATATAAATGTATATGCAAATAGAAATAAGTATTCACCATAAACATATATTGAGGCTGATTTTTTTTTATAATTGGGCCTTTGAAATCTAGATGCAACTCATTTTGCAATCGATTATGGTTTCTTAATGATTATCATACATATTCAAGAATTCTTGTGAAGTGGGGAAAAAAATCGCCTACAAATCGTTTTCAAATATAATGAAATTTTTATGAATACTAAATTTAATAATGAATGGAGTTGGCAATAGACAATTTTGATTTTGTTGTTTTCTATTCATCTTTCAGAGCCAACATAATTTTTCAAGACAAATATCTCTCTTGGCCCCAGAAAAGCATTTAGATATTGAGCTTAGCACATCTAATAGACAAGCTAATAGGTGCTCCTAGAATGTCCCCAGAGAGGTGTGGAAAATATCCCCAGGGATGCTGATTAAAATGCACATTCTCAGACTTTACCTTGAACATGGATGGCAGTGCAGCCCAGGAATCAAGATTTTTAACAAGTTCCCCAGGGGTTCGGGGAGGTTTGCATATCAGCATTCATGAATGAATGATCTAGGGTCACTGCACAGGGAAGGCCAGGAGGGCTTCAAGAAGTGGCAGGGAATCTGCGGCCAGTCTCCTCTGACATCACAGCCTGTCTGCAGGCCTTCAGCGGGGCAGAGCGACCTGTAAGATAAACAGTGGTAGCCGCATGTGCACCTTGATGGAATCTGAATTTCATTTTTGTAGAGGCAGCATAAGCAATCTGCATGCTGCATTCAGCTCCCAGATGTTGAGTTCCTTTTTTCAACTGGGAATGAATAATTTATAATTCCATTGTGTTAAATCCAAAATAATAAGCCTGTCTGTTGAAGCAGTGCCGAAGTCCACACTTTGAGGACATACTCATAAATCCTTAAGCACTTTCAAACTAGTTGAAGACAATTTATGAAGTGGCTTTTGAGAAACACTGAGCTGGAGTTTTGCAAAAATGTGAGACATGAAGAGCATCTGCAGCAGAATTATCTGGTGCTTGCCAAAATGCACACCATGTCCAGCCTGAGACAACAAAATGTGAGCCGGTGAAACCCAGAAAACTGTATTTTTAATAAGGGTCCCCTGGTGACTTTTGTGCACAAGCAATTATGAGAACTGTGGCTTCCAACTGAAAATTTCGTCTTCAGTACATCTGAGCTGAATCCTGGAGGCAGATTTTTCATCCTGAGTTAGCTCTGTTTTCTGAGTAGAGGTGTGGCCTCCACCCAGGGGTCAAGCCTACTTCATGGGCCACATGCATAATTTCAAGGGAAAAGGCCACCTTTGCTCCCTTCCTAGAAAACTCTGAAGGTATAGAAACTTCCAGCTAATCCCCCAGAGAGAGGAAATTTGCCCTAGTACTGTCTGAGGCAGCCCACCCTGTTCCCAAGAGACATTCCCCAGATCCTTCCAATGGCAAGAGGCCACCTTTTGACGTTTTGCTTGGACAGCCTACATTAGGGTCCCCAATTGAGTGAACTTCATCTCACATGTCTTAGATCACCTCGCTACAAAGTGCAGCAATTTTCACCTCCCTGGTCAAGATCCTGACTCCTCAAGTGTGATTGGTCTGAAAATTACCCGAGGGCTTGTACCATCCCAAGAGGGAGACTTGTGGACCCAAAGTGATTTATTTTGAAAGATTGGTTGGCGTGCTTAAAGGGTAGCTACCCAGGGAGCAAAGAGCAATTTTCTGGGCAGAAGGAGGGTTTTTGCTACAGAACCCAGAAGGTATTTCTCCACTCCCAAGGGCCACAGCTTTTGGCCTAGGGATGCAGATGGGTGGGGCATCTAGAATGAGAATGAGAGCCAGACTGACTGTGTCATTACAATAATAAAGTGTCTCTATCTACAGGTCATTTGCTGGAGCTGAGTCATGATTAAAAGAAAGATAATGGCATTTTTTAAAGAAATTCTTCTCAAAGAGGAAGGAAATAAAGAAGCCCTTTAGAAAGTGGCTGTCTTGCTACAAACCTATTTGTAAACATGGAAAATTAAGCACTCCACTCTGAGCCAGGAAAGCTACCAGTGAGACTCTGTCAACCAGTCCCTGACAGACGGTCAAGGCCCCACCCAAGTGGAAGACTGGCAGACTCAGATGCCCATAGCAGCCGGGCAGGAATGCTCTTCCCTTCCACCCTGAAAAACAGACTCTTCTTAACAAGCACCCCTTCTCCTAACTTTATAGACTTCCTACACTTTTGATAGAGATGTGGATACAGACATGGACTCCTCTGTTATAACAAGTAATGACAATAGTGGTCAGGAGCAGCAGGCCCCTTGCCTCTGTGTTGATGGGTGGCAGGGAGAGTGGGGCCAGGGGTAAGCAGGAGAGCACTGATCCTGCTAAAAAAAACCAGAATGGCTCCGCCTGGCTCCATGGGACTGTTGGCACAAGAATGTGAGCCACATCTTGCCAGAACTTTCCAACTTTCCAAAGAAGCTAAATATTCAGATTTGCAAGTAACTACTCCCCATTTTTAATTATCAACTCTACCTTAACTTCTAAATACCACAAATAAAAGAAGCACAACATCTGCTTTAAAGACTAGAGGCTGAGATAGAGGCTCCAGATGCTCCCCAGGACTCAGACACTGAGGAACAAAGGGATTGTCGGTGTCCAGCTCTCTTGGTATTTACCAGCAGACTGGGGGCTCTGTCTTGTCTGAGGCACCGAGACTGGTACTGGATTTGAATCACCCAATGCTGGGAAGGGTTAGGGCTCAAGCAGTAAATGTAGGCCCAATATGTGTCCCCCGATCAGATCCCATAACTGGGACTTTCTTTTTTGATGTTGTTTTGAGGGGTTTTGTTTGTTTGTTTGTTTGTTTGGTTTTGGTGTGTGTGTTTGTGTGTGGTGTTTGGGATTGAACCCAGGGCCTTGGGCATGCAAAGCAAATACTCTACCAACTATGCTATATCCCCAGCCCATAAATGGGACTTTCTTTTCCCTTCCTACCAGATGAGCAATGACAAGCAGAACACTGCCCAAAGAAGCTATCCTTCTTCTTCCTCCTTAGAGACCCTTGAAGACCTCCTGTGAGATGACTCACCCAATGTTTCGAATGACAGCTAATCCCACCTACCCTCCTTCTGCTGGATTACACACAGTCTAGATACCAATTATAGAGCAAGGTGACAGGTGCTACAACATGTAGGGAAGCCCAGGAGCGCTAGGGGTGGGGGTTGGGCTGGGGGCAGTATTCCCAAGCAATCATCAAGGGTCCTGTGTCTCACAGTTATTATCTTGTTTTTAATCTCATACACTCTGAGGTCATTAGGCTTTCATCTCCCCATTATACAGAGAGGAAAGTGAAGCTCAGAGAGCTTAGACAACACATTCAAGGCTGGGCAGTCAGAAGGAGGCTCAGCAGAACTTGAATTCAGGCCTCCCCAAAGCTGTATCTTTCTATACCCAGAGCCTCATTCAAGTCCACAAGAAACTAAAAAGTGAAGTTCTGTTCTATAAGCCTTGTTTAGAAAATGAAATGTGAAGTTCTGCAGAGGTTTAGGTGGGCACTTAAACACACTTATGTCCACCATGATATTTTGTTAATTAAAGAAAGACAGGTATACAAGAAGGGAAGGCAGAGGTGCTGCCCTCTGTGGATGGATGTGCAGGTTTCAGCTTGGGCTTCCCCAAATGCAGCTGCAGAGGCAAGCATTCAGGAGCAAGCAGGTCATTTCAAAGGAAATTCCAGGAAGCCCCATTAGGAGTGCGCAGGGAGGAGAAGGAAGCTGAGAAAGGCATATTCATGAGCAGGTGTCCACTGTACCCAGCCCCCAGGCAGCCCTTGGGAGACTGAGGACACATTTCAGAGCCAGGAGAAAGCTTTGAGCTTCTTTAAGTAGAAGAGAAGAAGAGGGAGGGGACAGAGGAGGACAGAGAAGGAGGACCTCCTAGCTATCTAGGCACACCAACCCTAGAAATTATTCCAAACCAAACAGTCAGGGAATCCAGGTCACAAGCTGGCCGAGGCCATCGCCATGGATAAAAGTCGAGTCTATCGCCCCTCTCTCACACACTGCTTAGGTCATTTAAGAAAAGCTTTTGTGAACTTTGAAGAACCCAAGGTGGTTAGCTGGTCCATCTTTCAAGCCACCAGCACCTCTGAAATTCCTGGCCCCAAGACTCCGTGGCCATACATGGGCAAAGGCTTGGGTTCCCACACAGCAAGTTAGTGTCAAAATCAAGGTCCCAAGGCACAGGGAACCAATGTCACCGACAGCCGTTGAGCCTCATGTGAGCAGCTGAGACAGTAATATCCTTCCTTAGATACTCAGAGGAGCCTGTTTAAAAAACAACATCAAGCCAGTACGATGCTGAAGATAACTTTGCTTGACTTGCGTTTTTGCTCATTTATTTTCAAGGAATATCTGTAACAACATGGTATTACAAGCCATTTCTCATCTCTTCCCTCTGCCTATGATCTTCTCTCTCTTGTGGCTAAATAGTGGCTCCTTCCACGAACTGCTCATTTCCTTCCTTCTTTTGAACAAATCTCTCAGGTCAGAGTGAAAAGATGAACTCCATACTTGCATGATGATTTGGGTCCCTGCTTTGGGGTATCCCAAACGATATGTTTCAGGTGTCATGGGCAGGAGTAATACAAGAAATTAGAAACTAGCTAAAGGATAAAGGACTGGTGAAGGGACTTAAAGCAGTCCCCTAAGATGACCAGGAGACCTGGAGCCTTGCTGCATTCACCACTGCATGCCAACACCTAGAATAACGCCTGGCACATAATATACCCTCGGCACACTCTGCCCCCAAATCAACTTGCAGTGCAGGTAAAAAGAGTGAACTTCACTCTGCAAACTCAGCCTGGGAGGGGACCCCTGGCACCCAGCACCTTTCCCCCTCATACCCAGAACTCTCTCCCTGAATACAGACATTCAGGAGTTTCCAGGAGTCACGCTCATCCCCCCCCCCATTTCAAGCCCCCCTTCACGCCTGTGCACACACCCACCTCAAGCTGGACACCCAGTGTGAACCCAGGAGGTAAAGGGTTTTTAAATAATCTAGACTGTTCTTCCTTTAGCTGGAAATTTCTTAATCGTCCTATCTGCCCTCTCTTCCTTCTTACAGATTAAAAGACGCACACTCACGCACTAACCAGCCTTGCACAACACAAGCCACAGTCTGATGTGCAACACTGGGCAGAATAAGGTCTGAAACCCAGGAAGTTTGTCACCTCTATAAATGCACAAATTCCCAAAGGCTTGACATTTAAAGAACATTCCAGACCTAAAACATTTTTAGTCCATTTAGACTAAAATTAAAACTTTGGGGTGACGAGACACTTGTGGTTGGTTGTCTTTCATCCTTTCCAAACCTCTGAGACACCAGAGGTCATACATGGGGAAGTGGTTTATTCGCGTTTTCGTGACAAAATAATGACAAAATCAAGACCAAGAAGAACTGACAAAAGAAGAAATTAAATGAGCCTTTAAACTATACCTCACTGCTTCAGGAAGCAGGGCCAAACTGGTCAGGGAGGCAGATGTCTCACTATATTTTTATTTTAAACAGTCTACACATAAACCACTGTGCTTAATCTATGCTGCAAACTCTGGAGAGGACAATGACCACATCTTATTTCCTGTATCTCCAGAGCTCTACTCACTGCCTGGCTTACAGTAGACAATTAGTGAAAAGGGATAAATTAAATGGAATCTACCTAAACCAAGGAAGGAACTAGGTAGGGGCCTTCTAAGTACTAGATGCTGAATGACATGGTTTGTATGAATTGTTACACTCAGTCTCTGTATCAGCTCTCTGATAAGCATCAACCACCATTTGCAGATGAGAAAGAAGATTCAACAGAAGATTAACAGGGCTTAACCCAGATGAGAGGGACAGCAAAGACCACGGATGTTTCTTCTAAATAATCACTGTGTTGTAAAAATGTTCTGACTTCAAGGGGCATTACAGCCTATATAGTGCTCCTAGCTACAAAAGCATTGGTGCTTTATGCAATTTGGAATATTAAATAATTAGAAGTTGTAGTGGTCCATCAAAATGCACCTAGGCCAAAGAATAATGGAGAGAGCATTTGACAAATGGTAGTTCAGCCAGAGGTGCTCGAGGTGGGAGAGAGCTGTCAGGCACACTTGCTCTTTGAATAAGGATCCTAGCACAGTGCCGGACGCCCCTGCACATGAATTATGGCTCAAGCAAGAAACACAACAAAGCAATTTGCCTCTGTAACTAATTCCTCTTGTCTGTAGCACTGAAGGAGCAATACTTTAGCAGGCAGTGAGCTGGGTAATTGGAAATAAGGGCAACTCTCTGAGCAGGCTGGGGAAGGTTGAAGAAGGCTGGTTTTTATCAACTAGGGGCTATTTTTTATAATCAGTGTCTATGTGCAAAAAATAAAAATAAAAGAAATAAATAAATACAGAAGGACAACTAAGCAAGCCTTCTTCATCTACCGTCACAGGAAAATTCTTGTTCCCTTTTAATACTACCTTGAAACTCTATCAAATAACAGTGAAACTGGACTCTTTGGCCTTGGAAAGAGCCTTGGAGGTAGATTATTGAACTAAAATTTCTGCAGATTGAGCAAAATGTTGCCAAAATCAATGTTCTTTCCAATATAGATGGAGAGGCGACAAGACCAGGACTTTTCTGTAAGCACTTTTATCTTCTGATTGCTACGCCAGACCCAAGCTCCACTTTGCTATTGCAGCCACTCCTGCTAACTAGAAATGCTGGCAGATCTATGTACCCAGAGACCCAAGAGATCATCTACAAATACACACATATACACACAGTCTCTCTCCTACCAAACTCAGCCCCCACTCCATGTATTGTCCCTCACTGTTATAGTATCAAGCCATCCCATGCATGGCTTGGAAAATATTCTGGCACACCCCCAACAAGGATCTGCATCTATCACCAAGGCAGGGTCTGATTTCCCATTTCACCAACTGATTTCTGTGGCCGCAGATTTTTAAGTATAACATTTTGAATGGCAAAATTACAGGCTAGAGTCTTCCCTTTGGTGACTAAAGGAAAATCAGTCCTGGAGGTAGGATCATTTTCCTTTTAGAGATTTTACAAACGAGACAACAATTTAGGCACAACCTTTCAAACTGAATGTAACGTAGAAAATTGGAGAATGGTTCATTCATCAAATCTTTGGTCATAAACGTGATGTTTACTCTGGAGAAACACTTTATAAAACTGCTAAGAGTGAAGGGAAGGACTCCAAGAGCAAACTCAAGACACAAAAACACTCTGTACCATGGTGAAGAAAGGAACTGGCCCTTCCTGGGGGAAATCCTGCAGAGGAAGAGGAAAGAAGAGAAGTGGAGGGGCCTGGAGGAAAGGAAGGGTAGTGTAGGTGGGCACCGAGATGGCCGGGTAACCATTTGGTGACTTTGAAACAGGAAAAGGGCCAATGGAGAATTTTAGCCCTGATTGCCATTTATTCTTCATACTGCATCAATATTATGACCCCCACCTCAGACACTTCCAGTGGCTTCTTGCTGTTTCCAGGATGCAATTCCAAAGCATCCACCTGCTGTCTAAGGCCTCCCCATTCCAGTTGGCTCCAGCTACATCCCAGCTCCATAGCTAGTACGCCATGAATGAGGAACTTCAGGCAGGGCCATCAGGGCAGGCAGGGGTCCTGCTCTTGTGCAGACCCCCTCCCTCTGCAACCTCTTGGTGCCTCACCTTCTTCCAGGGTCAAATGCAAGAGTTATGCCAGCTGACCTCTGAAGCTCTTACTTCTCAATGCTCCAGGACCAGAAGGGACTTCTCGTGCACATTCTATTCCCATCAGCCTCTGCTCTGATGTTTTGCTTCTCCCTTATCATGAAATCTGCACTTTTGCTCACTTGAATGGCTTTCTTCTGTTTTACCTGCCTCTCCTTGAAACCTACCCACCCTTTGAATTCCAGCGGGAATCACACCACCTCAAAACCCCTCAGTGTGACAGTGTCACAGTGTACAAGCATTGGGTCCTTCGAGAACTGCTACGGCACTTACCATCTATCCAGTTCCTTGCTGCTTTGACCATCGCTCAATTCTTTCTCATGGGAATGTCCGGCTCCTCATTCAGGTCGTAAATCCTCTGAAGCCTGCAACCATGTTTACTTGTATTATTACTACTATTTTGGTATCACCAACAAACTCTGGTATGATTCTGAGCGCCAAATAAATACTGAATAAACAACGAACAAAGTAAGTCATCTAACCTCTCCCTCTACCAGGCTCGTATTTTTGGGCTCAGAGCCACAGGCTCCCTTGAACTTAGAGGCCCAAAGTTTTCCGGAACTCCACCTGCTGGAGAAATGCTTTGTTGCTTTTTCGCTGTGCCTGTTTATCTCAGATCCAGAGCAGCAAGAGGACCCTGTCAGCCCAGGGCACGCATTTACTTCTGTGCACGTCACGTGAATGAGCACACATGCAGATCACCATGTCAAACACCATGAAAGGTACATCCTGTGGCTACCACAGCTGGAGTCTGTGCCTGGCCTATTTTAAGGGTCAAAGCAAACACTGGGTGGGTGTCTTGGCATCACCCACCCATTTGGGAAGCCATAGTCTGCTGCAGGATGTGAGCTCCTTGGAAACAGGGTCTCATTGGCCACTGTGTCTCCCACACCAGCAAGAGTTCCAGGCACAGACGGGTACTCCATGTGTGAGGTGAAGAACCGAATAAATTAGCAAGCAGATCCGAGGATGCTGAGAACCCTGGAGAGGTCCTCAGCCTTCTCGCTGACAGCCTGAAGCTCTCGTCAGATGGCAGCTTCTGAAGAACCAGGACTGGGATGGGAAGGTGCAGCCCTGGAGGAGGCTTGCTATCTGCCCTCCCTTCCCTCATTAGCCAAATGCCACTGATGATTCCTGTCTTGCAGGACCAGGAATTGTAGACACTTCCTCATGAATGGCCCATGCTGAGCAGCAGCCTGTGCTGGGCTCTGAGCCCTTGGTGTTCAACACCTTCAAAAAGGTGGCAGGTGACCTTGCAGCCCTCAGGCCACATCATATGTGTCAATCTGAAAAGGGTCCCCTCACATCTGGAAAGGGTCACCCCAGCCCATCACAGCCCCTTCCCTGGAGGAATGCATGGCTCTTCGGGTACAAGAGGACACACGCTGCCAGACAGTTTCTGGATCATTTTATACCTGATCCTCCTCTGCACAGCAACACCATACCTATGGGTGGCTGGCCAAAGTGAGCGGACAGAGTGTGGCCTTCATTGAGGCCAAAGCAAGGACCATGGCTCAGCTCTAAGCCTCTGACTCAGTGCATAGAAGGCACAGGCACACTTGAAGCATTTAGGAGAATCTGGCTAGAGTGGCGTGGTGATTATAAGCTTGAACACTGGAGCTAGACCACTTGGGATTGACACTTGCTACCACCACCACAAGATATGTGACCACAGGCAAGTGGCCTAGCCTCCTTGTATTATTCTCAGCTTTCTGAACATTGTGCCTGGTCACAAATATTCAAAGTGAAGGGTAGATTAACTTTACTTAGTCATTGGGGCTGAGTACTACTAAAGTTGTCTGAGAATTAAATAAGATGTAATACTTAGCCTTCTATATTATCTATCACCATGTAATAGACCCACCCCCCCAAAAAAAAAAGTTAGTGTGTTAAAACAGTAGTCATTTATTTGCTCATGATTTTGCAGTCTGGCCAGGGCATGACAAGTCTTTATTCTGCCTGGTATCAGCAGATGTAGTTCTTTTAGGCCAGAGAATTAAAGATACTTTCAGTCACAGGTCTGATACCCAAGATGGAAAAGGCTGGAAAGACTTGGGGCTGCCTTAGTCTCTTTCTTCACTGTCCCTCACCTGCCCAAGTAGCCAGACTCCTTTGCATGGTTTCCAAAAAAGCAGATGCAGAAGTTGCCAGTTCTCTTAAGAACTGGCTGGAAAATGGCAGCATTTTTTTTATTATTAGTTTCTCAAGACAATACAATGACCTTGACATTTCATACATCTTATTCAATTGGGGTAAGAATTCTTATTTTTCCATGTGTACAGATTGCAGGATCACATTGGTTATACAGCCACGTTTATACATACAGCCATACTAGTATCTGTTGTAGTCTGCTGCCCTTCCTATCCTCTTCCTATCCCTCCTCCCCTCCCCTCCCCTCCCATAACCTCTCTCTACCCAAACTACTGTGACACATTTCTCTCTCTCTTTTTTTCTTCCCCCTCACACCAGCATATATGTAATTTTGTATAACAATGAGGGTCTCCTTCCATCTTCTGGGCAATTCCCCTTCTCCCTCCCATTCCCTCCACCTCTTGTCCCTAAACAGTGATAATCTTCTTCTCATGTTCTTCCTCCCTACTCTGTTTTTAGTCACCCCCCTTAGAAGACATTCAGCATTTGTTTTTTAGGGATTGGCTAACTTCGTTTAGCATAATCTGCTCTAATGCCATCCATTTCCCTGCAAATGCCATGATTTTGTTATTTTTTAGTGCTGAGTAGTATTACATTGTGTATAAATGCCACATTTTTTTCCATTCATCTATTGAAGGGCATCTAGGTTGGTTCCACAGTCTAACTACTGTGAATTGTACTGCTATGAACATTGATGTAGCTGTGTCCCTGTAGTGTACTCTTTTTAGGTCTTTTGGGTATAGTCCGAGAAGGGGAATAGCTGGGTCAAATGGTGGTTCCATTCCAAGCTTTCCAAGGAATCTCCATACTGCTTTCCAAATTGGCCGAACCAATTTGCAATCCCACTAGCAATGTACAAGTAATCCTATTTTCCCACATCCTCGCCAGCACTTGTTATTGTTTGACTTCATAATGCTGCCATTCTTACTGGAGTGAGATGGTATCATAGACTGGTTTTAATTTGCATTTCTCTGATTGCTAGAGATGGTGAGCCTATAGCACAAGAGTCAAAATCAAGAATCAGCAACAGGACGTATTCAATCTAAAAAGTTTTTTTTCTCAGCAAGAGAAATAATAAGTGAGGGAACAAATTTTTACCCTTCACACTTCAGATATAGCTCTAATCTCCAGAGTATACAAAGAACTCAAAAAATTAAACAACAAGAAAACAAATAACCCAATCAACAAATGGGCCAAGGATCTGAACAGACAACTTCTCAGAGGAGGACATACAATCAATCAACAATTACATGAAGAAAAAAAAAATCCACTGCGTTTTATTGGTCAAAGCAAGTCCAAGGCCAGTCCAGATTCCAGGGAGGGAAAACTCCTCAATAGGAGGAGTGGCCACAGCAGCAAAGGAGGGCTAGAATTACTGGACACTGCATTTGATGAAAGTCTACCACAGTACCATGGGGTCATTACCACAAGGAAAACCTCAGAGTTGGAACACTTCCATCAGGCAGAAAAGTAACGATGCTTTTGAGCTGAACTCTCTCCAGTGGTTACAGGCTGAACATATAGCACCAGGCTACAGCGAGCTGGCTGCAAACACCAGGACCATCCTTTACAATCCGTATCACATTGAGCGAGTCACCTGACAGTTACAATGTCCCCTTGCTCTCATGTGGAAGGAATGTTCATACCAGCAGACCACACATAGACGCCTTGGCACCCAGACATAAACTTTTCAGGAATGAATAAATTCTAACATGATTTGTTGTGTGGATGAACAAAGGACTTAGATAAATGAATTAGTTAATGAGCTGGAAAAAATAATAATTAACTTCTCTCCAGGGCTGATGGATCCATACCCAGAACAACAATTCACACCAAAGACCAGTGGTGAAAGTTGAATGCCTCTGAGTCCCATGACCCCTTTACCAGCCATGTGAACTTGAACAAGGTTAGTATCTTGTACATAGTAAATATTCAATAAATACTTAGGAGGTTCATGAATTTTTATAGTGTTGGGAATTGAACACAGGGGTGCTCTACCACTGAACTACATTCCTATTTTTTTTTGAGACAATTTCTCACAAATTTACCAGGACTAGCCTCAAACTTGTAATCCTCCTGCCTCAGCCTCCTGAGTCACTGGGATTATAGGTGTGTGCCATCATGTCTGGCTAAAGTTCATGAATTCTAAAATATGTGTTAAATAGTTAAAGAAATGAATCAGTAGATGAATAAAAATCTATATCAGGGCTGGGGTTATAGCTCAATGGTAGAGCATTTGCCTTCCTAGCACGTGTGGGGCATAGGATTTGATCCTTGGCACCACATAAAAATAAAGAAAATAAAGGTATTATGTCCATTGACAACTAAAAATATTTTTTAAAAAGGACAACTCTATCAACAATAACAATCTCTCTCTCTGCCTCCCTCCCTCCCTTCCTCCTCACTCCTTTCCTTCTACCCTCCCTCCCTCTCTCTCTCCCCCTCCCTCCTTTCTCTCCCTCCCTCCCTTCCTCCCTCTCTCTTTCATTCCCTTCTCGTTGGTAGTACTCAGGTGCCAAATGCTAGCCCTTGCTTGGGGTAAAGGGTGACTGCTTCAGTTCACGTGCTCCAGCATCCCTGGGGTCCAGGCTCGCCAAGCCAAAGAAGCCAGCATTTCTGTTCACATCCCAGCCCCCTTTCCTCCTCACCTTGAAGTGTGAGGCTAAGAGGAGTCATGACTGCATACACGGAAATAAAGACAGAACTGGGCCAAAGTCATGAAGAACATCCGCCAGTTAGTCACCTTGGGAAACTGATCTTATTTCTGATCTTATTTCTGGCACAACTAGTTCAGATAGAAGCTGGAGGAATTTGTTCAACATGGGAAATTAAGAGGTTTCAAAGCAGAACCTGTGAAGCACCTAGGGAGGTGGTGAAAATACCCACTCCTGGGTCCCACCCCGGATCCTGGAGGCCAGGAAGTCTAAAATATGTGCTAAATCGTTAAATATTTTTTTTCCACCTCCAGGGATTCTGAGGTACCCTCTGGGTTGAGAACCTCTGTCCTGGAAGCCAAGAATGAGGTTTGCTCACCTGGAAAGATATCACACCCTGGGGAGTTGTGAATACAGGCACGACCACGGCCGCACAGGTGTTCTCCCAGCTGCTACAGGGGTCCTGGGAGATGAGTCAGAGAGCTTCCCTCCTAATCACACCTGGCCTCCCTCTGCAGGAGATAACCACCTGACCTGACCAGAACCCCTGGATGAACCCAGGCACCTACCACGTTCAGGCACATGAAGCTAAAGATGTAAACCCCAAGAAAATTAATTTAGTTTGTCTTCAATTATAAGGCTCTTACAAACGGAAATTTCTATCAATAATTCATTCTCTACCCATTCTTCTTGCTGTCCTGGGTAACCAATTAGAAAAAGGGAAAATGTCAAATGTGGACTATGATTTCAAGTTTCAGGCATCTACCATCTTGTTCCTTCCATTAGAGAAGTTTCTTGGCAAGTCTTGGTGTCCCTACCTTATTCCCTTGTGCACAAGGGAATAAGCTTCCACTCGATTTTCCGTGGGTGCCCTGTTGAAATTCCAGCAAACCGGGACATTCACCTCAGGAGCCACTCTTTAACTCAAAAACTCAGTTTCCCACTTACCCTCCATCCTTCCAGTCGCTGCCGTCTGGGCCAGTCATCTCTCTGCCTGATATTAAACTCAAGCGGAAAGCATATTGGTCAAAAGTGGCTCTCTTTCTTCTTCCCTTGTCAGGAGGACAGAATGGCTCTGCTTTTGAAATGTTCCCCAACTTGAAAAATGGGACACATAAACTCAGCACCCAGGGAAATGAAATTTGCCTTCGTGCAGATTTAGCCATTTTTTACAGTTTGTGGGAAGAATGAAAAAATATATATATATTGAATTTCATACAATTTTTATCATGTCATAAAGTGAAAAGCCATTTTCCATCTATAAAAGGAACTCCAGCAGCTTCTGAGCCCCTGGAAGAAGGTAGAAGCCGAGGGGCTGAGAAGAGGGGTGGAAATTCCCTGTGTTGCCCGTTGCCTGGGTGTGTCACCATTTCTTAGCAAAAGAGGACCATGAGAGCAGACCGTGGCCCGCAAGAAGGCAGCCCCTTGCTTCCTTCAGAAACCATGTGATCAGGTTGGAACTTTTCCTATCATGTGATGATCACTTGGGTATGTGAACTGATAGGATTTCTTTGCCCAGGATTCCTGTGGCTTCACAAACTGAGCAGCTCTACCTCTTTGCCAGGTTCCAGGGAGAAGGACCAGAGCTCTCAGCCCTGGGACCATGCTCTGCTGGCCTGGGCTGGAAGCTTTGAAAATGCCCTCATGCTGTGTGCATGTACCAGTTTCTATGGCAATGGAAGTTAAGATTTGTAGGGACATGTCAAGTCCCTACAGGCAGGGAAGACAATCCGCTGCCTGGTGGTTCCCAAGAAATGTTTTCTCATGTACCCTGCCATGGCTTCTGATAATCACGGATAACTTAATCTAACAGTCATGCCTCTGCTCCTCAAGTACATCCCACAAAGTCCAGTTTCTATCAAACTACTTTTGTTTCCAAACAAGACTATCTCACAGTGCAGCAGGCTGCAAAGACAGCACTATCTAACTCATGACTCTCTTATAATAATAAGTCATCCCCCCTACCATCATTAGTTACCATTCGTAAGAACCTATCGTGTGCCAAACGCTGATGTAGGCATTCAACATGCACAGTTTCATTTTTCAAACAGGTTTATGGATCGGTGTTATAACCCCATTTTATAGAACATGTAACTGAGGGCCAAGGAAGCTAAGGGGCATGCTAGACATTCTACAGATGTAGTTGTTGGAGTCAAGACTTTACCAAAACTGTTCTGACTTTCCATCATATACTACTACCCAGCTTGCATAACAGGGTACCTTGATCTTTCTACTTAGAAAATGTAACTTTTCAAAATTCTTGTGTTGTTTTCAAGCTTCCCCTCCCTGCCATAAACTATCAGACCTCCTTCGGACATTGAATTCCATGTTTTAGTTCTTTCTTGACCCACCCCTTTCAGAACCATCTTAGCTTGCCCACCTTTCTCACTGGAGCCTAGAGTTAATTAGAGCAATAGCAGTTTTCAAGCTGGAGGTGCCTCACACAGAACTTTTGGGTCACATTTATTCCAACAATTATCTTTGGGGTTTCAGTCTTCTCGAGGCAGCAGTTGTGGGGGGGGGGGACCGAAGAATTATGGGCATAAGAACTGAAATAAATTGTCTGGAATAATTAAACAATCTGATGTATCGAGATGTAGTGGAAATAATAGGACCCCATCTTATAAAACACTTTAAAGCCATGGATGAAAAATTCCTGCTAGACATGATAATTCAATGCTAATCTATCACTGGGCATGAAGGCCCACATCCCAAGCTAATGATCACAGCAAATAGGCTGCCTCCTGAGAAAATTTCACATCCGCAAACTTGATTATTGCATTTTTCAGGCATTAATGTGCAAAAGGCTTGAGAGATATTGCAGCCATCTCTCAGCTAAGAGGTTCCAATGACAGAGCTTGAGCTAGTGTCAAGGTTTTCTCTATCTCCAAATGCTTTTCATAACGTCTGCCTCTCTCTGGGCCACGAGTTTGTTAGTCCATCCTCTTTTTACTGGGATTTTTGTTTTTTTTCTTTTGCGTACAGGTTGGCTTCCGTTGATCAGGCTCAGCATGTGTCCTTCTGGATTAAGGCAGTGATCCCAGTGCCACCCACCCTCTCACCCCTGAGAAACCACACACTGCTAGAAATAAAAGCAGAAGCCAGAAGTTATCCGGTGGCTTGGGACACTCAGGTGTGCCAACTTTTGAATTCCTGATACACAAGGAACGAGCCCACCTCAGCAGCAATTTCATCCCGAGAACCATTATTATCTTGTCAGAGGCATTAAGTGTTCAAGTGAAATTCAGAATCCTTGCTGTGTTTCCAGGGCACAGCGCATTCTGATCCCATCCCCATCTTCCCAATTCTTCTTCCACCTCATAGAAAGAAGTACTTTGCATTGATGTGATAATGACTAACTTTTATTGAACATTACGGTGTGCCAGGCACTGAGTACAAAGTCTTTCATTTTATCTTGAATTATGTGCAGTTGTAAATGAGAAAACTGAAACACAGAGAAACGTGCCCAGCATCACACCGTTTCTTTGGAAGAGTCGAATTTTTGAGCCAAAGAGTGTCTGGCCCCAGAGGCTGACCTCTTGACTGTCTCTCCCACCACCAGGACACACAGACCTGTTCTAGACAATTACCCCAATTTTGATGGACCTTCAGGGCCCTGCTCAAACCCCACAGCTTCATGACATCTTCTCCGACCACAAGGCCACAGCAAACTCTCTCTCCGATCTCCTCGACCATCTGCTGTCACTGCACTGACCTTGGCATTGCCCTTCGCTCCCTCCTGACATATGACAGTGAAGAGGAGTGGAAAGAATTGCTCTTGAATCCACAGATGTGTGTTCCACACCCACTCTGGGCATTTCCACCTGTGTACTATCCGTTCATTCAACCATAAAATAGTCATTAAGCACCTACTCTGGGGTCTCAGTGATGAGTTCATCACAGAGCAGCTCCAGGTTTCCAAAGGACTCATGTGGATCTTGGACCAGTGACCTCATCTCTTTAAGCCAATCTCATGTGCTCTGCTCATAATAGCCCAAAACTATAAAAGCCCACCATAGAGGTCTGGCCTATAATAGGAGTAATAGGTGCTCAACCAATGGGGCTCCTCTAACTGCTATTCTAACTATTAAGTTTGCCTAGTATCAGTAAACTGATACGAGGAAAACTTAATAGTAAGCTAGTTATTTCCCTAACTAGCTTATGAATACCCCTGCATTCAGTAGTCACTGCTCAACTAGAATCCAAAGAGCACTTAACCAGAGTCAGGAGTCACAGCTCCATGAGAAAATACTGAATGGCCTAAGAGGATGAGCCCCCATGTCCCTTGTTCTCGTGTGTGTGTGTGTGTGTGTGTGTGTGTGTGTGTGTGTGTGTGTCCATCCCTGTGGCAGAATCAGGATCTGGTGGGCACAAAGAGATTCTCAAAGATGCATTTGCAGTAGTGGGGCTTCTATGGCTCCGGCTAGAGATGCTCCTCCTTAAGGGCAGGGCTACCCAGAAGACAAGGTCCTGGGGCTGGGCTGCGAGCACCCCCCAAGCCACCCCTTGGTTGGTATTTTTTAAATTGTGCTCTAAAGGGAGCTGGCTCTCAGAACCCCAAACAGGAACTAACTCTAATAAAATTCCATCCCCCTTGCATTCACCGATTCCATGACACCTGGGCTCCTCCCTGCAGCCATGGCTAAATGCAGCAGAAGAGCGTAGCTGTCCAGGCCCCTGGCTCAGACTCCAGCTTCACTTTGCTCCCTCTGCTTGAGACTGAAGAACCAATGGCCACCCTGGGGGTGGTCATCTCACAGCACAGGTGACTGCTCCCTAAAGAAGAGGGGAAGGAGGCAGGGCATTCGTTTTAGACTGATCCCCACCACCAGCCAGCGTGATCTCCCTGTATGGGGAGGATAAGGCCCCAATCCTTTCACAAGCCAGCCCTGCCTTTCCGGAGCTGGCCCCTGCCTTCTTTTCCAGGACTGGTTCCTGCCAGTTCCCCTCCCCTCGCACTCTGAATCCAGTCATCCCAAACCTCTCGCCACTTCTCAGATACACCGTGCTGCTCCTGTCCCATGCATCTGCCATTCTCCCTTGTCGTCTTGCCCACTTGGTGAATCCCCTGTCCATTCAAGCTAACCCCATTCCCCTTCCTCATTCACACCATCCCTGTCCTATCTTTCTACAATGGCTCCTACCACCCCAAAGGACAGTTATGTGGGAAAAGAAAAGGGTGACCCAGGAGACGTCGAGTGCTACCCAGCAGCTAACACAGCAAGGGACACGGGCGTGAGCTTGCTCTGTGGTTGGGTAAGCTGCTTTTTCCCGATAGACAATGAGAAAATTGAAGGCAGAAATATTTTCTATTTTTCACCACAGTGTCCTTGGTGTCTGGAGGTTTTGTGACTGCCTCCAGACTGTTTATAAATTTAAATACAACTCACAAACAGTTGACAACTGAATGACCAATGACTACTGCAAAAGTGTCCAAGTAAGATTTCCTGTAGTACGACCAGCAACAGAGTTTTCTGTGGCTTCATCATCCAGCTCAGTCTAGGAGGACTGCTTTTAAGGTCATCTTTCAGCGCTGGAAATAATAGAAAGAGGAGGAGAAAACGGAGATGATCTCGCTTACTGAAGAAAATTGCAATAAAAGGCAAGAGATAAGAAAGCGATATAAAGCACTGTCGTGGAGAATTCCATCCAAGCAACCTTGCTACTTTGCTCTCCTGGCTTGATGGGCAGTTATCATTTATATACCCAGGCTTCGTCATCCTAATTATCTTTAAAGGTGATAAGTTGTTTTAATCAACCTGACTTATTCTTTTCCCCCACATCTGATAAAGTCATAAGCTAGAAGGCAGTTTTGTTCAATTCCTCTATTTGGTTGATATATTATGCTCTCTTCCAAGTTTTTCTCTTGAGAGCATCCCTTTTTTATTACTTTTCTTCTCAGTTCTTATAATGAAAGTTTTGCAAAGCATGACTACTGTTTTTATTCCTGATCTAAAAGGGAGATGGTACAAAATAGGAAAAGGATGGGTACAACTGATTGTTTTTAGCAAAATATTGTGCTCTTAAAGAAAGAATATCATGCAAAATATCAAAGCCAGGGGTCTTTGCAATTATAGTGTCTAACGATTACACTAAAAGCCTCTATCAACTGTGGGAAGGTGCTAAAGAGAAATAAAATCAAACCAGGCAGCAACCTGCCTTTCCTCACTTAGATGCACTATCTTCTGCTGCTTTATGGATTACTGACTTTTTTATGAAAACTGTATCCCTATCTGTGTTTGGCACTGTGCTAGCTACACTGTCAGCACACAATAAAGTTTAATCATGATTAATAGTAATAATAATCATGCAGCGTGAGAAAGTTTCAATTAATTTCCCACAGCAGTATTTACCCATTTCTTTCCACCTTCCCTGAAGTTGATGATAGAAAGAAAAAGCTTTCATTTGCACACACGTGGGCCGTGCCTCAACTAGCCTTTTCTTTATATGCCAGATAAACTTCTCAGGAATGCAAGGTTCCGGGTAAAAGGTTGGTTGTCACAAACACTTCTCTAACTCTGCCGTGTGTCCTCGAGCAAGTCATCCGACGTTGCTCAGATGGCACCCCTCCTTGTCTGCCAAGGTTAGGGTACTCCGCCGCTCTGCTTGTCTGCCATGTCAGACAGTGCTGCCTTAGGACCGGTCACACTGCCCGGGGAAATAACACTGCACTTTATTATTTCTGGGTTTTGTCTTCTCCCTGGAAAGAAATTTGAAACAAGGTGCTGGTCATGTTTGCTGACTGAACAAACCAAACTGAACCAATCATTGGTAGATTTTATCTAGTATTCACTCCTAAGGTTGCATTTATATTGTCACCTTCTCCATGAAGCCTTTGTCACAGGACTCCCCTCTATCTCACACACACACACACACACACACACACCATGCCTTCCGTGTCCCCACAACTCAGTATTTATACTTCAGCATCCATCCTGTCTGTTTCTTCTTTGATGGTAGAAACCCTGTTAGATTCCTTTTCAACTACCTTCAGGCAATTCCACCCAGTGGGAACCCAGAGCAAACCTCGAAGAAGGTGGCCATGGGGCTGGGGTTGTAGCTCAGTGGTGTAGTGCTTACCTTGCACGCCCTGGGTTTGATCCTCAGTACCACATAAAAATAAATAAATAAAAATAAAGATATTGTGTCCATCTACAACTAATTTTTTTTTTAAAGAGGGTGGCCATGAAGATACAGAGGTTAGTTGTGGAAGACAAAGGATATCACACAGTGTGCCTGATTCTGTGTTGAGGAATCACTTTAAGCATGCCCTGGAACAGATGACAGAAACCACAGTGGAAGATCAGAGAGGACCAGAAGACAGAGGGAGGGGGCTGCTATTAGCTGTGGGTCCCTAATTCTCCAGATCTTGAGGAGAAAGGACACTGATGTCTAGGGCTCATGGGCAATGACAGACCTGAAGGCTGCTCTTTCTTTTTTTGGTACCAGGAATTGACCCAGGGATGCCAAACCACTGAGCCACATCCCCTGCCCCTTTTATATGTTACTTAGAGGCAGGGTCTAGCTAATTTACTTAGGGCCTCTCTAAGTTGCCAAGGCAGCTTTGAACTTGCAATCCTCCTGCCTTAGCCTCCCAAGCCCCTGGGACTACAGGTGTGCACCACCGCTGGCTGCTCATGTTTGATCTTTGATTGTCCCCAAGACAATCATCCTTGACAATGGCCTTGACAAGAGTGTCTCCCACAGACAATGGGAAGATATCACAGTGGAATGATGGAGGCAAGAAAGCCAGAGCAGACATAAGGTCACCAGAACCAGGAAAATTGCTCGGGGCAGAGAAAGCACTGTGAACACCATGGAGAAACAGTCCCTAGTAAACCCAGCTAAGTCCATAGCATGAGCACACACTAAATCATTCTCCCAGGCTTGCATGACATGAAAGTTCTAATAATAATTAATATACTTATTACTTGATCATTAGGACTTGTTTAGCTGCAAGGAATGGAAAATCCAACTCAAGATGCCTTAAGATATTTAAAAAGATACTTACTGCTTACTAAAGAGATTTAGACCCAAAATTTCAGAAACATCCAAAATCTGTCTTTCTCTAGTTGCTATCCTGTAGTATAGCTTTCTCCAAGCAGAAGCAAGGATGGTCATCTTTAGAAACAGATGACTGAGAGGACCCAAGAGAAGGAGAGAGACTTTCTTTCCATTTGCTTGGGAAAGAATCCTGAATTTGAGCTTCATTATCAATTCCTGAACCAATCAGCATAGTGACATGCATGGAGTACCACCATAGGACCGGTCTCCATTGTATGTAAGAAGAAGGGAGAATGGACATGACAAAGTTAGAGTGAGCAAGAGTGGGGAGACGGGCAAACCTGTAGACCCGTCTACCTCACCTTATTAGCAGTCCCCCAGTGTCCCAGAACTAATCTCAAAAGAGCAGTTAGTGTCATGCTGTTTCTTGACACTAAGCAGGAGTTCAGCAAGAAAGACTATGAAGAACATCCTCACCCCTGCTCCTCCTTGTGATATCACTCCAAGAATGGAGAACAATATTTTCTGAAACTGGGGTGACTTTAATTTCCTAGTCACTGTGTTTGAGAAATTTTATGAGCCAAGGTCAGAGTATGTTAACAGTAAAAATTGCACAGAAAGAGTTTTTTAAATGTCTCTATTTGCAAACGATGTTATCCTAAAGTCCAGAAGAAACATGGGTAAAACTACTTCAAATAAGAGAACCTACTAAAATGGCTGAATATGAAGTTAACCTGCTTTGTCAGCTATTAAGCTCTTGGTCTTCAGCTCCAAGCCCATCCTTCTGTACTCAGCTTTGTGATGCAGAAGTGGGGGGTCCCTGGGTGGCTTCAGTCGTAGGGGGTCCTGCAGGGAGACTGGAGACTGAGGAACAGGAGGAACTTGCTTCTTCCTGTTGGCTGCCTGCCTGCTCCTTGTTGCTGCAAATATCTCTAAGAATAATTCCTCACTCAGTCCAGCAGCAACAGCAGAATCCAGCCTTTGGTTTCTCTAAGAATGACAGAGCCAGCCTCAATGCACACCCTTCAAGGACACCAGCACCCATTCGCCAAAGTCCTTTCCTCAAAGGTCTGGTCCCTACAGGCCCTTCCTCTGAGCTTGAAGACTCCAGCACCAGCCAAACATCTTCCTCCTCAACGTCCAAGTTCCATCTCCTCCGGGACCCTCCTCAGACTTCCAAAATCAATGACTCCCTCTGCTTCCTAGCCTGGGTGTGGAAGTTGCTACCTGCAGTTTATTTTTTCCTCTGTGAAACATGAGTGTTCTCTTTTCACCTTTTCAGTTACCCACTTTACACTGGTTAATAATGCAATCTATTAAATAATCTGTGTTAGAATAAATGGTGCTATTTCTGTCTTCTGACTGGACCCTGATTAACCTACATGTGATTTAACATACACAAAATAACCCATCAGAAGATATCAGGAAAGAGAAAACCTCATTCACAAAGGTAAAAAAATAAAAACTCAGACAAAATACCTAGGCATTAAACTAACAATGAATGTGTGCAGCCTATGTGAGAAAAACTGCAAACTACTCCTGGAAACATCAAAATAATTTGAACCATTAGGAAGACCTGCTTCTAGTTTAAAAGCTCAATATCATTAGGATATCAATTTCACCATATTAACTTACGCTTATAGAGCTCCCTATGGAGTTCTATTGGGATTTATCATTTTCTGGAGCTAAATGTGTTGATAATAAAGTTTACATGGAAAAATTAAAAAGCAAGAATAACACTGGGTGGGGGTCATACTGGATAGTAAAAAATATTAAAGCCTCTGTGGGCAAAAAAAAACTGTCCAGTTATTTCACTGGTAAGCAGGCAGACAAGTGGTCCAGAATAGGGAACCCAAAAATAGACCTAAGCAGATATGGCAATTTAATTTATAATGAGGCAGTAAGTATCTCAAACATAAGAGAACAGATCAAGTTTTAATAAATGGGACTACTAGATGACCATATGGAAAAATCCCCAAGTAGATTTATTCCTCATATCGTACATCAGGATAAATTCCAAATGGATTAGAGATTTTAAACTTTAAAAAAAAATAACTGAGGACAATCTGTCCTAGCTATGTCTTAAAATCTAGAAGCAATAAAAGATTATATATAAACATACATACATATATATTTGTGTGTGTGTCTATATATATGTTTGAGGACATTACAAAAACTTTTTGCCACAAAAACTAAAAATTTATAAAGTCACAAGAAAATATCAAGCAAGCAAAACTATTGCAATGAATATAACAAAGAACTAATAACCCAACTATGAAAAGATTTCCTAATGAAGGAAAAAAGACTAACAACCAAATTCAAATTAAAAACTGACAGTTCAAAAGATTCAGTGACCTTTTAATTAAATAAAAACTTAGTCAACCTTGCTCAAAGTCAGACCAAATTAAAACTATATGTGACAAAAGATTCAAATCTAGAGTGTAAAAAGAATTTCCAAAATCATCAAGGAGACCTAAACAGATATATCATAAGAGAAGTTGTTCAAATGATTATGAAAAGGTGCTCAACATCATTAGTCACTAAAAAAATGCAAATATAAATCATGATGAGACTTCCCTACATCCCCACCAGAATGGTTACTATTCTTAAAAGACAAATAAGGAACAAGTGTTGGCAAGAATATGGATCAACAACTCAGGTTGCTGGTGAGATATGAGTTCATACAACCATGTGAGAAAATTCTTTGGCAATGTCAACTATAGCTAAACATGTGGCTATACCATGACCCAGAAATTATTTTAAATGCATACCCATGATAAGTAAATGCAAATATCCAGAAAATATATGAACATAAAGGTTTATATGAGCATTATTCAAGAGTTCCCCAAATTGAAAAATATCTGTCAACAGGATTAATGTGTAATAATTTATTTATCCAAACAGTAAAAACTATATGGTAGTAAAAAGTAACCAGCATGCTATATATGATCAACATGGATGAATCTTTAAGATACTATGTCAAATGAAAGAAGCCAGAAATAAGAATGCACACTGATTCACTTATATGAGGAAAAAAACAGCTATAGTTCTAGAGTCAGAATATTATTACCTCTGGCAGCAATATTAACTGAGAAGGAGCAGAAAGGTGACTTCTAGGTCCTGAAAATATTTTCTACCTTGTTAATTATAATAGTTACATTATATATAAATATAGATGCCAAAGGTTTACAAAAAATATAAATATATCAAACTTTATTCTTGTATTAGTTCATTATGCACACTTGCTTGTTAGACCACAATGAAGAGTACAAAAAATTAGACTGAAATATAAATTCTCTTTTATTAAACTGGCAAAAATCCAAGTCTGGAAAAATTACTGCCGCAGTCTGGCTGGGCACAATTCAGGAGCCACTTGTCAAAAGAAACTAACTTTATTTTTAGAACTACAAACACCAAGCAAAACAGCTCCTCAGGAAAAAACCCTCAGAGCCCAACTGCCACCACCGGCTTCCACAAGCCTCTCACCCACACAAGCCTCTCCACCTCCCACAATCCTCCTGCTCTTGAGGCCAATTGGCTGGGTTTCGTGGGCGGAGCCAAAGAAGTCCCCCAATGAGCAGCTCCGTGGAGGAGCCAATCAGCTAGATGTTGCTGGGGCCGCTGTGAGCCAATCATCAGCTGGCAGTCTGAAGGGCAGGGAAACAGCCCAATGAACATCACCGCAGAGGAGCCAATCAGCTAGATGTTGCTGGGCTGCTGTGAGCCAATCATCAGCTGGCAGTCTGAAGGGCAGGGAAACTGCCCAATGAACATCACGGCAGAGGAGCCAATCAGCTAGATGTTGCTGGGGCCGCTGTGAGCCAATCATCAGCTGGCAGCTGGAAGTTTGCTGGGGCCCCTTTGGCTGTGGCTCTCAACAAATTACGTTGGAGCAGTTACATGAAACAGGTATTCATACACTGCTGGCATAACTTGTAAGAAGCGGAATTTGGCAGTGTTTATATAACCACAAGTGCTCAGATCCTCTCACCTAGCAGTTATACAAAATGGTGGGAAAACACAAAATGGTATATATGTAAGATAATTATTGGGACATTTTTTTTAACAAAAATCAGAGATTGGAAACAAAGTTGAAGTTTATCAGGTGGATGCTTGTTGAACAAACAATTCAAACTCCACATGATGGAGGTTCATGTAGTATTAGCAAGGATATATAATAACCATCTGGTTACATCCCTCAGTGACAAAAAGTGAAGAATAGAATATCCTTTAGCATATGTGACATGAAGTCAGAGGAGGTTGAGGGGGTTGGTTTAAAGATAGGTTTCCAATTTCTGATACTCATTTTGCCCATAATTGAGTTCTACTTTCCTTCCCCCGATATGGCTAGACTATGGCTACTTTGACCAACAGAATATGGTAAAAATGACAGAGCCCATCCTCAGGGGGGACTGGCAGCCTGCACCTCACTCTCTTAGATCCCTGAGTCACCTTGTAAGAAGTTCTTCTTACCCTACTAGAGACACCACTGCACAGAAAGGCACTGAGGCTACTTGGAGAGGAGAGCCCAGCTGAGCCCAATGTCCAGCCATTCTGTACAGCATGAGGCACAGGAGTGAGCCGCCTTGGATCCTTCTGGCAGCCCAGGCCAGCTGAGCCAGCACATGAATATGACTGACACATGGAGTGGAGGAAATGCACACAGTAGTAATCTGGTATTGATATCTTTTAAATGATTACATGTTTTGTAGTAAACGATTGATGTCATTAGGTGACAAAATGTTGAGTTTAAAAGAGGATAAATCAAAAAAGTTAAAAGACCCAGTAAAGTTCAATATGAATGGAAAATAACAGTATGTACTCCTATTTTATTGTTTCTAAAAATACATATTTCCTATTTCAGACCACTGAAAAGGCCTAGCAGCATCAACAACCAAGAAGCAGTGAGAAACCCAGTGCTAGACTGTGCTCTCTGAACATCGTTTCCCAAAGAGACACCAGGATCCCACACAGGAATGTCTGATTCCAAGTCTGGAACTGAAGATACATGAATCTGAGCTGTCCGGGGCCAAAAAAAGTCAGAAAGTTATGGAAGTCAAATAGGGTCATGCTAAAACGTCACAGGATCCAAGTCAAAGGCACATGCTGGCCCAAGATGACATAATGTGAGAAATGAATTATGACTGTCATGGATTAAAACCATCAAATATAGTTGTGTGCTACATAACATCTCAGTCAACAGCCGACTACATTTGCAAAGATGAGTCCCTAAGATTATAATGGAGCTGAAACATTCCCATCATCTGTGATGTCATAGCCACAGCAACGTCACAGGGTGACCCATTCCACACATTGGTGGTGATGCTGGGGTAAATAAACACACCACACTGCCAGTTGTACAAAAGCATAGCACATGTAACCATGTGCAGGACATAATACTTGATGATGATAATGAACAACTGTGCTACTAGTTAATGTACCTACTGTACTATACTTTTAGTCAGTATGTTAGAGCAGTCTCTTACTTGTAAAACAAATGTTTTCTGTAGAAGCGCACGCTCTGCAAAGTCCGCAGCAGACTCACACACCTGGTGTTCATCACATCTCTTGACTGCATCAAAAAGCTACATGGAAAGATTGACCTAGACTCTGTAGGTTTGTGTAAGTACACTCTATGGTGTTCCCACAATGACAAAATTATCTATTGGTGCATTTTTCACACTATACCCTTGTTAAATGAGGTATTCACTTATATAAAAATTCATGAGTTAATTATGATACTAAAAATAAATAAATAAACCTCAATCATCACCACTGGAGGTTGCAAAGGCACCAACTTATTGTTCCAAAATTTGGTACCACACAAAAATCAAACATTTATCCTACCTTATCTATATAATTCTATTTCAGAATATTCACAATAAGGGCGGGGGCACTAGAGGAGAATAGAGTTACCTTAGATTAGGTAGAGGGAAGTGAAGGAAAGGAAGGGGAGGGAATGTGAGGATAGAAAGGATAGTAGAACAAAACAGACATTATTATTTTATGTGTATATATGACTGTGTGACCAATGTGATTCTACAACATGTACACTCAGAAAAATGAGAAATTATATCCCATCTATGTATGATGTATCAAATTTGCACAAATGCATTTTACTGTCATCTATAATTAATCATTACTTACCTAGTATAATTTTTAAAAATAATTCAGGCACAGAAAGAAACATAGCATGATCTCATTTATATATGTGTAATCTAAGAAGAGTTGGGTTTGAAGAAGTGGAGAGTAGAATGGTGGCTAGCAGAGGTGGGGTAGGGAAGGAGAGGAAAAAATGAAGAGTTTCTGGCCCAGGGCAAAGATTAAGCCAGTCGGAAAGAGCAAGTTTTGAGATCACTTGCACATCAGGGTGACAACCATCAATAATAATATATTGTATACTTCAAAATAATTAAAAGAGTAAATTTCAAAGGTATCACCACAAAAACTGTCAAGGATTGAGGTGATAGACATGTTAATAAGCTTGATTTAATCACTTCACATTATATTCAGATACAAAATATCACATTGTACTCTATAGATGTAACGTGCTAATAATTTGTCAATTAAAATGATTTTTTTCATTTTTAAGGAGAGAGACTGATAAAGACATAAAAAGCAAATATAATATGTAAGACTAGGGGTATAGCACAGTGGTAGAGCATTTGCCTAGCAAATCTGAAGCCTAAGTTTCAATTCCCAGTACTACCAAAAAAAAAAAAAATCAAAATACAATATGTGGACCTTGTTTAAATCCTACACAACTAACTGTAAAACTATCTGAAAGAAAAAGTGCTTTGAGTTTATCAGTTTAACTAACGAAGTCAAAGTTAAATATTTACCTACCCTATGACCCAGAAATTCCACCCCTAATCATTTACACAAAAGAAATAAAAACATTCCCACAAAGACATGTACATAAAGTTCACAGTAATTTTATTCATAATAGCCAGGGGGGGGGTAGAACAAATGTCCATCAACAGGCGAATGGCTAGACATGGAGTAGTGTTCTTAAATATAAAGGAATAAACTGTTAATATACTCAATACTCAATGTGAATGGATCATGCAGATATAATTATGACAAGTGAAAGAATCCAAACACAAAACAATATTCTGATTCCATTTGCATGAAGTTCTACAATAGGCAGACCCCATCTATGTTGGGGGGGGAAGTCAGTAATAGCACTGAGCAGGAGGTTGACTGGGAAAGAGTCTAAGAGGATTTTCTAAGGTGATGCAGATTTGGATCACAAACCTGCATGCATTTGTCAAAACTAACTGAAATGTACACTTGGAATTTTCACAAGTTACTCTAGGTAAATTTTACCTTAAAAAAAATAGAATATAAATAAATACTGAACGGTGATCAACGGGTTCTCTTTTCATATTGATAAGGGTTAACAACTCTGAAGCCACTTTCTGTGTACTCTAGGCTTGAGAAATTAAGCAAATAGTTTGAGACTAAGTGAGGCAACTTTCTCAGTAGCAGAGTGTGACGTGCAGACATGGAGAGGGGAACTGCTAGAGCGCATCGGATGGGGTGTGACAGTGACAGGAGCAGCAAGCACAGTCCGCACCTCAGCCTTGGCTTCTAAACACCCTTCCCCACTAAAAAGGATGAGAACCCCTTTAACCAGCTGATTCCAGAACTAGAACAAGGAAAGCACAGGGCATCCTGGGATATCTTATTGATCCAGAAGTTAAGGAAGTGCTCAGAGAACAATAAGGCACAGAAAAAGATCTCAGGACCTGCCTCAACAGGACTCCCATCGGCCAAATCTGGGAAAACCTGAACATCAAAAACAAATGGTAAGTGGTGGGGGCTGTAGCCCACTGGTAGAGCACTTCCCTCGCAGGTGTGAGACCATGGGTTTGATCCTCGGCACCATATAAAATAAATAAGCAAACAAATAAAGATATTGTGTTCATCTACAACTGAAAAAAATTTTTTCTTGGAAAATTGGGAATGGAACCACCATTTGACCCAGCTATCCCACTCCTCGGTCTATACCCAAAGGACTTAAAAACAGCATACATGTGGGTCACAGCCACATCAATGTTTATAGCAGCACAATTTTATAGAACCAACCTAGATACCCTTCAATAGATGAATGGATTAAAAAATGTGGCATATATACACAATAAAATATTACTCAGCAATAAAAGAGAATAAAATCATGGCATTTGCAGGTAAATGGATGCAGTCAGAGAAGATAATGCTAAGTGAAATTAGCCAAACCCCCAAAAAACAAATGCTGAATGTTTTCTCTGATATACAGAGGCTGACTCATAGTGGGATAGGGAGCAGGAGCATGGGAGGAATAGACGAACTCTAGATAGAGCAGAGGGTGGGAGGGGAAGGGAGGGGGCATGGGGTAATTAATGATGGTGGAATGTGATGATCATTAGTATCCAAAGTACAGGTATGAAGACACGAATTGGTGAGAATATACTGTGTATACAACCAGAGATATGAAAAATTGTGCTCTATATGTGTAATAAGAATTGTAATGCATTCCGCTGTCATATATAAATAAAAAAAGAAAAAAAATGATAATTGATGAAAATACATTAAGTAAAATAGAAATCTGCAGGTTATACTGTTATAAAAAATGATAAATAAACAGGAAAAGAGATTATTGTTTATATGTAGCATAATATCTAAATATATATATGTAAACATATATATATTTATAAACATA
Source organism: Ictidomys tridecemlineatus (assembly GCF_052094955.1). Taxonomy (NCBI): domain Eukaryota; kingdom Metazoa; phylum Chordata; class Mammalia; order Rodentia; family Sciuridae; genus Ictidomys; species Ictidomys tridecemlineatus. The sequence continues at coordinate 17,552,585 of NC_135477.1, forward strand.
GAGAATAAAGTTAGAAAATCACAATGGATACTGAAACTTGTGAATGAAATTTTAATGAGAACCAGGATATTTACACAGTCTCTAAAAGCACTCCACTATTAGCTGAAGTTAATAGTAGAATTGGAGAAACCTGAAGACACTACAGTGACCAAAAGCTCAAAGACATTACCAATATTACCTCCGGATGGGAGGCACAGAGATCAACACAACTTGACATCTTTGGTATTTCTGTTGAAAAGGCATAACAATCAAATCATAATAAAACTTCAAGCAATCTGAATTAAAAGACACTCTACAAAATAGCTGACTCATACCTTTGAAAAATGGCACAGTCAAGAAAGACAAAGGTACAATAAGCCAACAAATAACCCAATCAATAAATGGGCAAAGGAAACTGAACAGAAGAAGAAATACAGTCGATCAACAAATCTATGAAAAATGATCAACATCTCTAGCAGTTAGAAAAATGCAAATTAAAACTACACAGAGACTCCATCTCACTCTAGTCAGAATGGCAATTATCAAGAATACAAGTAACAATAAATGCTGGTGAGGAGTGGGCAAAAGGTACACTCATACATTGCTGCTGGGACTATAAATTGGTGCAACCACTCTGAAAAGCAGTGTGGAGATTCCTCAGAAAATTTAGTTGGAACCACCATTTGCCCAGTTATCCCACTCCTCAGATTATACTAAAGGACTTAAAATCAGCACACTACAGTGACACCGCCATATCGATGTTTATAGCAGCTCAGTTCACAATAGCTAAATTATGGAATCAGCCTAGGTGCCCTTTAACAGATGAATGGATAAAAAAATGTATGTTTACACAATGGAATACTACTCAGCCTTAAAGAAGAATGAAATCATGGCATCTGCTGATCAAAGGATAGAGCTGGAGATTCTCATGCTTGGTGAAATAAACCAATCCCAAAGAAACAAAGGCTGAATATTTTCTCTGATGTGGAAGCTAAATCACAATAAGAGGGAAGGTAGGAAAGATTAGATAAAGGGGATTGACGGCAAGGAGGGACAAGGGGAATAGGAAATAGAGTAGAATGAATCAACGTTACTTTCTGACCACTAAAGGGAAGGTCAGGAGACACCACAGTGTCTCCAGGGCTGGGAGGAGCAGGAAGCCTCCATCTTAACCTGAGCATTCCTTACTTTTTGTGTGCACTTCACTTTATAAAATTTAGCATCAAGGGAACCCAAAGATAAGAGCAATTCCTCATGGGGTGCACTAGGCTTTTATGTAAGTGACATCCCTGAGATTTCACATCTCTGTTCCCCAAATCCCATGTGTTCACTCCCCATGAACTTCAGCTGGGACCAGGAGGAGCTGCTGGGTGGGGAGGCTGCATGGCATGGGGTGAAGCCCAGGCCACCCTCCGTCCCCGCTCCCTCACCCTCTCTCCTCTTTCTTGTGCTTCATCTTCCTTTCTCCACTGTAACACACCTGATGAAAAATGTGTATTTACTGACATGTTTAAAACAAATCTACAGAACCCAGGACAATGCATTGTCTATATTCTTTGCTCATAAAATCTCTATTGACTAATGAATTGAGCTCAGAATCACAGACAATAATAAAACATCAATTTCCATTTTCTTAGATTTGATAAAGTCTGATGAAGGGTAGATGATTCAAGATGGTCAGCAGACAGAATCCTAATAACCTTTTATAAGTAAGAAGTCATGAATTGAGGCCCAGTAAGGGTCTTCTCCCTCGGTGCTCCTCCTAGAAGTTGCTGCTCATCAGCGGCTCACTCTGCGCTCTCTCTTCTGGGCCTCCTGAGCCAACTGGCTTGATCTCTGCACCTACCAGTGGTCTCAGGCTGTGGGCTTGTGTAGTTGAATGTGTCTCTGTCTTAGTCCTCAGTTGGCTCATATTCCTTGATGGATCTGATGCCATCAGCTGGCACTGAGGAGAGGATGAGAGAGAGGGAAGTAGGTTTAGGAAGGGAAATTGAGAAGGAAAGAGAAGGAAGGGAGAGGAAATGAGAAAATGGAGTGGGAGGGAAGGAGAGGGAGTGAGGGGGTAGGGGATTGGGAGAGGAAGGAAATGCTTATTGTGGGTCCAGAAAGTGCCCTGGGTATTACAAAAGATTTAATCTAGATCTTTTCATAAGGACTTCTCAAAGCAATTGAGCAAAGGGAAAACCAGTGAACACAGAATCCTGCATATTTGCAGAGCTAGCCCAGAGTCAGGGGCCACTTGGTCTACCTCCTTACACACCACTGAGGAGACTGAAGTCCTGCCTCAGGTGACACGCTTGGTCAGTCAAAGCAGGGATTACTGCCACCACATCCTAACTTTCACCAGGAGAGAAGAGGCGGATACCAGTGAATCAGTTGCAGAGAAATCTCTCCCAAGGCAAGAGGCTCCTCCCCTTTTAGATCATCTTCCTCTTTGAAGAGAAAAAAATATGGATGGTTTGGGGAAGGGACGGGCCAACCTGTCTCAGTGAGATACAGGGGAGGATGGCACCTGGGGGTGGCCTATGAGTCTTTTGGGGAACCTATGTGGTTGGCCTTCCTGTGACCTCTGCCTTGAGAGAGACCTGAGTATCTGCTCTTGCATTCTATCCCAGGGGCACACAGGACACAGGAAGCCTGGTCACACCAAATGACAGGAAGCTGATCCCAGGAGGCAAAGGGAAATAGATGCCCAATCCTTCAGGCTGGTCACTAAGGAACCCCTGATGGCCATGTCCTGCCCCTGGCCCTTAAAACATTACATGTGGATGAACACCATTATGAATGACAACAAGATGATCAGCAAACACCTTATTTTGTTTCTACTATAAAATGGTAAGTACAGCCTGAATTCCAAGTCTGTGAGACCTGGAGCCATTTACAAACCCATATCACAGGACAATGTCAATGTCATGAGCCTTAAGGAACAATCTCTGAGCCAATACATCAGGAGAGAGTTTGGTGGAGGACATGGAATAGAACTATCGTTTTAGGGAGTACATCAATGACAAAATTTCCTGTATTGCGAAAAGAGATTGTTATGTATTTTTAAAATAGATGATGTTGGTACCTCAACCACAGTGGTATTACATCCCACCAAATGATCTTTTAAAAGGAATCTAATAGTTTTATTATAAAATGCCAATATCTACAACTTGTTGAAAAATTTATTTTTGTTACTATTTAATCATACCAAGACAGATTTTAGAAATCTTCTGAAACTTGTGAAGTCTTTTGCTTACAGATGCTCTAATGGAACTTTGAACGGGCTTTGAACAATAGCTAGGACAATATTGGACTTCCTAATAATAAATTGAATAGAGCAAAATCTAAGTTTTTGGCTAATTCGGGCAAATTTATGTGAGAGTTCCTTGTACTATTCTTGTGATCTTGACATTTTTAGATAAAATTTTTTAAAGTTCTGAGTCAAAAAAGAATTCTTTAACAAATCAGGGATAAGAAAATAGATGGGGTTATAGGATATGAAGCCATCCCTAGGCATGGCCTGGTGGTTGGTTGTTAAGTCTTTGCTAGAGGTTCTTGCTGAATTATTTGTGGGTCATATGACATAATGTCTGGGATTTGCTTTAAAATATCCACATGTTATGGTTTTGATTTTAAATGTTCCCTGAAAGCTCACATGCTAAAGGGTTGTCACCAGCCTGTGGCACTACGGGTGGCAGGGGAAACCAGGAAGTAGGGATTGTTGGAGAAATAGGTCATTGCCTATCCTTTAAGGGGATACTGGAAAGCCAGCTCCTCCTCCTTCTCTCTCTCTCTCTCTCTCTCTCTCTCTCTCTCTCTCTCTCTCTCTCTCTCTCTCTCCACTAGATGCTTCCACCTTGATACTCTGCCTTGCCACAGACCCAAAGGCAATGGCAACAAGCAAACATGGACTTAAACCTCTGAAAGTATAATCCAAAATAAACATTTTCCTCATTTTAAGTTGTTTATCTCAGGTATCTTGTCACATCAACAGAAAACTAACACACTCAATAAGGAGACAGAGAGGATAGATAAAAGAAGAATGCTGAATGCTAATAACTGATAGATCTGACTGAGGAGTACATCAATCAATGATTCTCTTCACTGCTGCATAAAATTTAAGTTTTCCATTTAAAAATAAAAGGTTGCCAGACACATGAGAAGTGGATTCTCCATTAGTTAAGGAGAAAGAAACTTGCAGCTTAGATCCAAGTTCCCACTCCAGTGTGTCCACTGTGACCTCACTACACAGCCTGGGCAGGTGACATGCACTGGGACTGAGCCTGGATATCTGCAAAGCAGGGTAAGAAAATGGCCTGTCTCACTGTCAGGGATATTGGGGGTGCAGTAGCCATGTCTGACGATGGAGTTCAAGTCCCACTGAGAAAGCAGGGCCTGGCTAAGTGCCCTGCCACTTTGCAGTGTTGCCCCTGTGCTCAGCCAGATGGCTCACCGGCCAGCTGAGACACCAGTCTTCACAGTCCCCTCTAAGAGGACTGTATTCCATATACACATTTTTTGCCTTTCCAGGTAATTTTTTAGCTGAAGAAAACATAAAGGGGGGATGGTAGGAGGGGGAACTAGGACAAACCTGCCTTGTTGCAGAGAAAATATTTATAACAAGGGTTTTTCCTTCTCAGGAAGAAACTGCTTTCCAAATGCAATGATGAGTTTCCTGAGAGTCATTTGCAATGCTCAGGGCTCCAGAGCTGGTCCCTCTTCCCCTGTCTCTCTGCTCGCCCCCTCCACAGGCTGATTAACTTTCTCTGCTGAGTGTGGGGACATTTGTCCATGGCAGAGCTCATCCCCAGCAACGCACAAGGTCCTCTCGGTCTTCTGAATGGGAAAGGGAGACGTCCACTTAAGGTGAGGTTCACTGAGCCCAGGTCCAGAGACACCATCCAGCTGGCAGGGGAGGCCTTTCGAGTGGCTTGGGATAAGGAGCAGATGACCTCAGGGAGCCCTGGCCTTGAGTGTGCCTATGTGGCTCATGCACAGAAGCTCTGCACACGTGCAAGTGGGAGGCAAACAAAACAAAGACGGGAACCCTGAAGTCTCCTTGGGGAGGCTGAGGACTAGACATCTTCCTTCTGCAAATCCTGGGACACCACCCACCTTTCAGACTACTGCTGGCCCAGCCAAGGAATCCAGATAGGGTGGGAAGAATGACTCTTGCCCAGAATGGAAAGGGCCCCACCCCGCAGCCCTTAAAAATGAAAATAAATAAATAAACTGTAGAGACACGGGAGCTGCCTTGTAATAAAAATAGTGATGATCATCCATCATTCCCTGGGGGCAAAGAGTGCATTATTCCTTTAATTTTCCTAAAAAATGCTATGTTGTATACTTTATCTCTACTTTTTATTATAGTATATTATTGTACTATATGTTGTATGTTACAGATTACATTATAAAATCATTTAGATTCTTTTATTATCTCCATGTGAGAAATCTGAAGATCAAGTGACTCCCTGCAGCCACAAAATAAGTGGGAAATGGAATTTGAACCCAAACAAGCTGGAGTCTTAAGTCCCTGCCATTAAGCTCAGGGTGGCACTGTGACCAGTTCACAGGAACCAAGCCCAAACCTGAATAGCAATGGCCCCAGGTACCACCTCCAGCTCCAGGAATGGAAGACTCAGTCGAGGAAGTCTGGCAGTCAGAAGGAAAAATGCAGACCTGGGGTCTGAGTACAAGAATAAGATCCAGGCACTTAACAAAACCTCCAGGTACAGAGCCAGGGAGCTGGAAACAAGGACATCTGACCTATAGGGACAGATGTCCAGGGCTGTCATTGAAACATAATTTTTGCTGAAACTGAGGAGAAAAAAAAAATTTGTTGGAAAGTCTGTTAAAGATTAAATAGGATAGGAAAAATAACTTCTAAAGCTTTACAGCAGAAGAGAATTACTATGGTCGACAACCATTAATAGTATATTGCCAAATAGCTAGTAGAGAGGATTTTGAATGTTCCCAGTGCAAAGAAACGATGAACGTCTGTGGTGATGAATATGCCAATTCTCCTGATCTGACCATTATATGCACGTATATATGTACACATGTATCGGAATGTCACACTCTACCCCAATAAATATGTACAATCACTGTATGTTGATTGAAAGTACAAATATAAAGAAAAGTTAAATAGGAGCCAATCTAGGTGGGGATGGCTGAATTCAATTGACAGTTGCGGGGAAAGAGCAGTCACAGTGGGCTGCGGGGGGGGGGGGGGGTGGACTCAGTGGATCCCTGAGGGTAGGTGAGATTAGAACAGGAGAAAGGGAGCAGCAAACACCTGCTAGGGGTTGCCAGGATAAATAGAGCAAAGCCGAGCTGAGTATTTCCTCCTTTGGCATCAAGTGAGTTTCTGGTTTTCCTTCTCTCTGAGATAAAACTTCTGTGAACAGGGCCCTTTCCTGGGTGTGGCATTTTACAAGGTAGACAGCACCCAGTCACCCTTCCCAGGTCATTCCTATCGTTTCCCAGTGAGGACCGGGACCACTTTATGGAGCACAGATCCTAAGCTCGTAGAGACTGGTGTGAGGTGAGTGCTTTACTCCAGAAAGACCAAATCAGTTTCAAATCCAGGTCTTCAGAGACCTTAAACTGTGCTGCTAATAACTCGGTTTTGAACTTCTCAGCCTCCAGAATTATAAGAAAATAAATGTCTGTTCTTTAAAAATTACCTAGTGTATAGCAGCACAGAACAGAGCGAGACGGGAATTAGAAGAGTTGTAACAAGTGTCCTGACCTAATCTCGGAAGTAATAAAAGGCTCTGCAAGGAAGTGACAAGTAAGCTATCTGAAAGATGACTAGGAACTAATAAAAGAAAGAGCAGCTTGAAAGCCAGTCCCAGAATAGTAGCCCGTGGGGACAAGGTCATGGGGCTGGAGGGAGCTGTGAAAGGCCAGCAGAGCAGGAAGCGGTTGAGCAGGCGAGAGCCAGTTGAGTGCCACTGGAGAAGAGGCAGGGCCAGATGGGATGGGGGCCTTCATCCTGGGGTCACAGGAACTCAACTGATGCACGATTAGAACGTGTCAAAGTGGCTGCTGTATACATAAAGAATCACATGAGAATAAAAGTGGAAACAATATTTAGAAAATAAGGGCAGCAGAATTGGTGGGAAGTAAGGGTGGTTTCTAGTTAGATATGGTCAGGGACGCAGAGGTTGATGGATTCCAGAGATAGAGAGGAGGCATTATCAACCCAAGAACATTTCCCAGCAAGGAAGACAGATCCCATGTGGCGCCCCTCCTGGTCACCCAACCCTATGTGGGAGTTTCTGGTACAGCTTCTGGGTGTCATGAAGAGGAAAACTGGCAACACTGAGGTGATCCTAATGACTCAAGATTATTCAGCTGAGAGAAGAACCCAAGTCTCCAACCCCCATCCCACCACCCTTGGTACCTGGTACACCTGGGAGAGTACCTGAGGATTGCACCACCACCAAATGCCTCCCAGACCTTAGGTTAGTCTTTCCATGAAATAAAACTCCACGCTATTAATACATCTACACAGCCCATTTTCCAAGAGTCCATGAAGACCTGGTTTGGATGTAAGGTGTCCCGCAAAGCTCATGTGAGAGACAATGCAAGAAGGCTTAGAGGTGAATTTGGGGTTATAAGAGTCTTAACCCAATCAATGAATTAATTCCCTGACAGGGCTTAACTGAGTGGTAACTGAAGGCAGGTAGGATGTGGCTGGAGGAGGTGAGCACTGAGCGTCATGCCTTTGGGGTATGTTTGGAATCTGGTGACTGAAGTCTCTCTCTCTCTGCTCCCTGCTGTGGTGTCTTGAGCTTCTCTTCTCTACCATACTCTTACGCCATGATGTTCCACCTCACCTTGAGCACCAAGAAACAGAGCCAGTTGTCTAAAGACTAAGACCTCTGAAACTGCGAGCCTCAAAATAAACACTTTTTTCCTCTTTTGGTTGCAGTAATGAAAAACCTGACCAAAACACCTAGCTTCCCTGGATCCCTGTAAGCCACTCTATTAGTTTCTTCTTTCTGTCATAATGAATTGTCATAACCTTAGCGGTTTACAATGATAAAAATCAGGAGATTCAAGATGACAAATTAGAGGTTGCATTTCCAGTTGCCCCATGGATTGGGATGGAAACAGCAGGAATACTGTTTCTCAGCGAGGTGGATGAATGAGGGAATTCACTGAAATTCAATATTGTACAGTCTCTTAGAGACTCAGAAATCTGGGTATTTTGAACAAAGAACAAGAAAGAGTACATTGAAGCCAGTTGTGCCAATAGTGCTGCTGGTTCACCAGAGAAGTTAGGGATCACACAGAGAGAAAAACACAACAGACAAATTTGGCACAGAAAACCCTGCAGAACACAACAGCAGCTGAACTTAGCTGATCCAGGGGCTGCTCATTGAATTGTTGTTTGAAAAGTGGTCTGTTTCTCAACTGGCAAGTGGAGAGCTGATGGGAGAGCCATCTTGAGCAGGCCATGCTGCAGTAGAGACCAGGAAAGCATAGCAAATATTGCCATATGATCCCAACTAACACACACTATGTGGCCCAGGGTGTACTTAGCAGAACATCAGTAAAATAGACACAGGGAAGATTCAAGTCAGAGATTCAGAGGTAAGTACAATTTGCTGTCCCTTTGAATCTGGAAGCTGAGGTAACCAGCTGAATAGTGTCAGGAAACTGAACAGGCATGCATAAATAAACTTAGGGACTAAGCCTAAGAAGGCTATATTCAAGGGCAGCAGAGGGTGAGAGACCTGTGGAGGGCTAGATCCCCTTTCCCAGAAGTAGAATTCTCAGGAAGATGAGATCTAGACTCCCAGTCAAGATCAGCATCTTCCCAGCACTCGGGGTATAGTGATCTTCTCACTCCAGAGCACATACACATTCCAGCCACCAGAACTCCACACATGGAACTCTGTAGCAGCCCCTCACCCTGGGAGTGCATCAACTTGGTCTGTCCAGACAAAACTACAATCAGCAGTACTTCCCATTTCATCCTACCTTATACTGGTGAGAAGGGAAGTTAAAAACTATTTCAACCCACTTCAGTTTTAGGCCACTCAGCTGGCAGCTCAGTGAGCAATGCAAAAAGGGGAATGATGTAACAATCTCTAGCCATCTCTAAGGGGTACTTAGCTCAAGAAGAAATAGAAAGAAGGACAGTCAGGTATACACAGTGATTATTTATCTTACTCAGTAGTTTCAACCAACTCAATAGAGAAAATTCTTTCATCATTAAGACTCTCTCCTCATGTGTGTGTGTGTGTGTGTGTGTGTGTGTGTGTGTGTGTGTATGTGTGTGTGTTCTTGCTGTGCTGATTTTTCATTGCCAGATATACATCTACATATTTATTTCTTTTTTTCTCATTTTTAGCATTTTTGACTGTTATTTTTCTTTGTCTTGTCTTTTGAGGGTTACAGCTTTTATTTTTGTTTTATTTGTTTATATTTTCTTTCTCTCCTTTCTTATGCCTCTAATAGCCAAATTCTCTTGTTCTCTCTCCCTTTACTTTATTTCTTTCATTTTTTTCTCCTTCTTCTTTATAGCCATCACTTACTACATCTGTTCTGCTTTTTCTCCACTCACATTTTGAAAATATATACTCTCTTGTTCCTTCTTATCACATTTTTTCTCTTAATGAATTGTACTTTTACCACCATCTTTTAGAACTTCTTGATTTATATAATCATGCCTCCAACCACTGTTTCCAAAGATATTGAAACAGATGAAAGATCAAATAAAGAATTCAAAAAAATGATTATAAGGATCAATGAATTCCAAGAAAATACAGAAAAGCAATTGGATGAATTTAAAAAGTCAGTATAGGATATAAATGAAAAATTCAATAAGAAGATAAAGATATTTAAAAAGAAACAAAGAGAAATTTTGAAAGATATAATAAATCAAATAAAATGTTCAGTTGAAAATCTCTAATAGAGTAGACCATGCTGATTACAGAATCTCAAAGCTGGAAGACAAAGTGTCTGGGCCCTGAACATTTACACAATATTAAAGAACAGAAAATAGTAACCACAAGCAGAATATACAAGAACTCTAGAACAACATTAAAAGAGCAAATTTTAAAATCATTGAAATCAAAGAGGATTATGAGATATGGGATGAATTCAGAAACCCAAATAGACAAGATCAAAAAAAAAAAAAAAGAACCTCTTCATAACACTTTATAATTAAAATAAGAATAGAATTTTAAAAGTCTCAAGAGAAAAACATCAGGTCACATTTAGAGACAAACCAATCAGAATTATTTTTTATTTCTCAGCACAAACTCTAAAATCTAGGAGAGCCAGAAAAGATGTCTTCCAAGACCCAAAAGAAAATAATTGTCAACCAAAATTGTCATATTGAACAAAGATATACTTCAGAATTAGAAGAGAAACAAGAATCTTCCAAGGGGGCTGGGGATCTGGCTCAAGCGGTAGCGTGCTCGTCTGGCATGTGTGCGGCCCGGGTTCGATCCTCAGCACCACAAACCAATAAAATGATGTTGTGTCCGCCGAGAACTAAAAAATAAATATTAAAAAAAATTCTCTCTCTCTTTCTCTCTCTCTCTCTCTCTCTCTCTCTCTCTCTCTCTCTCTCCTCTCTCACTCTCTCTTTAAAAAAAAAGAATCTTCCAAGATAAGCAAAAACAAACAATTCTTCACTATTTTACAGCATACTTAAAGAAATACTACACACAGAACTCAAAAACCCCAGATCTGACACATGAACAACTATCACTTGAAGTGTGACTAAACAAATGAGAAATTAAATAGAAATTAAACAGGTTCAAATTATACATTAGAAATAAACCAAAACGACAGAAATTAACAAATATCTCTTCATAATAACATTGAATGCAAATGATCTCAATTCTCCAATTAAAAGACATAGACTGGCAGACTAGATTAAGAAACAAGAGCCAACTATATGTTGTTTGCAAGAGACTCACCTTATAGTAAAAGACAGCCACAGACTGAGAGAAAAAAAGTTGGAAATTGATATACCATGCAAATGGCACCCAAAACAAGCAGGAGTAGCTACTCTCATATCCAAAAAAAGTATGTTTCAAGTCAACATTAATCAAAAGAGACAAAAAAAAAAATGTCACTTCAAACTGGTAAGTGGAGCAATCCAATGTAGGCTGCTTTCAGAAATAGAAGAAAGGAAATGGATTATCCCCTGGGGTCTCCAAAAGGAAGCAGCCCTGTCTATAACTTGACATTAGCCCAGTGAAACTGGTTCCAGATTTCTGACCTCTGAAAATTTAAGAGGACTGATGTGGAGTTTTTCTCCCATTTTGTTGTTGTTGGTGGTGGTGTTGGTGGTGGTGGTGGTAGTGGTGGTGGTGGTGGTGGTGAATGTGGTGGTGGTGGTGGTGCATTATAACTGCACCTAATGGTATGATTCATAATATTACATATTCATACATGCACATGATGTGACAATATAATTTGACGAATATCATTCCCTAGTATTTCCTCCCTCCCTTCCTGCCTACCTCCTATCCTCTTATCCTTTTCCTCTTATGATCTTTTGATTTTAGATCCCCACCCATCCCTCTTCTTTTCTTTTTTTCCTCTCTAGCTTCCACATATGAAAGAAAATATATGACCCTTGACTTCATGAGTTTGGTTTATTTTGCTAACATAATATTCCAAATTTCATCCATTTTCCAGCAATGGACATAATTTCATTCTTCTTAACAACCAAATAAAACTCCATTGAATATATATGTATATATATCCTACATTTCCCAGGTCCCGGCTCCTTCCTCCAGACTCAAAGTCCACAGTGTAGCATGTTGCTTCCATTGTCTTGCTGCATGCTTCTATAGTCAAATCTCCCTTTGCCTGTCTCTTATAAGGACACTTATGGTTACATTTTAGGACAACCTGGATAATCCAGGATAGTTCTCCATCTGAGGATTCTTACACAGTTCCTTTCGCCATTTCAAGTAGCATTCACAGGTTCTAGGGATTAGAACTTGGATTCTCTTAAGGATTATAAGCCTATCATAGACTCTGCTTATCTACAGTGAGAGGAAGTCAGGGATCCAATCCTTCCAGATATGATGATTAAACATCCACTCTTCTTAGAACAACTGGATTATTATTAAAATGACTGACCTTGACTCAAAAAGAAGAGGAGGAAATAGGAAACAGAAATAGACTGAGGATGAGCCAAGAAGATTAGATTAATGTTGAGCCAAAGATTCCTACCCTCTTAGAGACCACGTAAACCCCCCCATCCTTTGAGAATAAAATTAAAACTTTTAAATCTCCCCCTCAAAATGCCAGACTCCCAACATGCAATGTTAAATGTTTCACAGACTCAGTGAAATCCACCAAGGATAAAAACATGCTATGTACCATCAAAGCAGACCTAACAGCATTAGCTGGGTGTCCAGATCACAGTCTTCCCATCTCTGTATCTATTGCTTATCCCTAAAGGAATTGGCCTTCTGCTGATTCTTGCAGAATCTAGGTTTGTCACAATAGCAGGAACTAGTCATCAAGAAAATATCTTTGGCATCTGCTGAGAATGGGACCCCCTAAAATAAACCACAAAAAAATCTTAACAGAGATTCTGGAAAATCTAGGTTTATGCCATAATTTCCACTTTCATTTAATACACAATTAAAATGTACATATTTAAGTGGTTGTGAGAATTTTATTTTCAGAAGCTATCACATTAGATACACTAAGATGCTTACCTAAGACAAATAAAAGCAACTCTTCACTTATAAGAAAAAGGCAGACAACCCAATAGAAAAAGTAGCCAAAGGCTTGAAAAGATTGTTCACAAAAGAGAATAATAGAGCTCTATTTCATTAGTTACCCAAGAACTGCAAAAATTCATCAGATAACACAGTATACCACCAAAATGTCTAAGAGAAAAATACAGATAACATCAAAAGTTGGTTAGGATGTTGAGCAAGAGGCATTATCACAATTAACACAAACACTTTGGAAAACTGATGATAGCATCAACCAAAGCTTAACATGTGCCCTTCTATAGCCCAATAATTCAAGGGGAAAAATGTGTATATATATTCATCCAAAGAAATGGTTTAAAATGTTCTAACAGCACCATTATTTTTTATTTTTTAAAATCATTGTAGATATACATAATGAAATTCACCATCTAAACCACTTATAAGCAAGTTTCCAGCAATTGACATAATTTCATGTGTATAATTCAATGGCATTAAGCACATCCTCATTATTATACAACCTTCACCACTCCTAATCTTTAGAATTTTTCCAATTCTTCATAAATTGAAACACTATACCCATTAAACAGTAACTCCCCATCCTTCCACCTTCAGCCTCTGTCAATTGCGATTCTGCTTTCTGTCTCTGTTTAGCTACACTTGTAGGTATGTCGTGCAAGTGGAATCATATAGTATTTGTTCATTTGTTACTCACATTTCACTAAGCATATTATGTTCAGGGTCCATCCATGTTATAGCATGTCTCAGATTTCTCTTTGTTTAAGGCTGGATTGTGTTCTGCTACGTGCACATGCCACACTTTATTTATCCATTCATCCGCCGATGGACACATTTTTGCTATTGTGCATAATGCTGCTGTGAACATGAATGTACAGATTTTTCAGGCCCCTGGTTTCAATTCTTTGGGGTATATGTCCTGCAGTGGATTTGCTAGATTATGTGAAAATTCTTTTTTTTTTTTTAAATTTTTGAGGAATCTCAGTACTGTTTTCCATAGAGCCTTCAATGTTTTGCATTCTTCCCCAAAAAGCATACATGTTCCAATTTATCAACATCCTGGCCAATGATTGTTATTATCTGAGGGTTTTTTAAAAAATATAATAGCCATCCTAACCTGTAAAGTGCTATGTCATTTTGATTTTGACTTGAATTTCCTTAATGATTAGTGATGGCTGAATATCTTTCATGTGCTCATTGGTTATTTGTATACCTTCTTTGGAGAAATGTCTATTCAAATTCTTGACTATTTTTCAGTTGGATTATTCAATTTTTTGTATTGAGTTTTGTTAATTCTTTACATATTCTAGGTGTTAACCCCTTATGTTATTCACAAATATTTTCCCATTCCAGGTATTGCTTTTTTGCTCTGTTAATGTCCTTTGATGCTCAAAAGTTTTAGACTTTAATATTGTCCATTTTAACTATTTTATCCTTTGTTGCCTACGATTTTGGTGTTGTGACCAAGAAATAATTGACAAATCCAATGTCGTGAAGTTTTCCCTATTGTTTTCATCTAAGAGTTTTATGGTTTTTAGCTCTTATACTTGTGTCTTTTGTCCCTTATAAGTTAATTTTTTTAATATAGTGTGAAGTAAAGGCCTGGCTTCATTCTTTTTCATGTGGCTGTTTAGTTTTCCCATCACATTCTTTCTTTTTTAATTTTTTGTAGATATTGATGGGCCTTTATTTTATTCATTTATTTATATGTGGTGCTGAGAATCAAACCCAGTGCCTCAGACATGCTAGACGAGCACTCTACCACTGAGCCACAACCCCAACCCAAACTTTGAGAAGACTGGCCTTTACTCATTGAATGGTCTTGGCACCCTTGTCAAAAATCATTTGACCACACATGAAGTTTTGTTTCTGGGTTCTCTATTCTATCCCATCATGCTAACTATTCCCTTATGCCTGTCAGCCTCATTATTTTTAATAGCCCCAAAACAGAAACTTCCCAAACATCAATCAATGATAGAATGGATATATAGTGAGAGTAGCACTATCGAGTATTATACAGCACTGAGAGTAAACTAAGAGCAACAATATGGGTGAACTTCTCAAGCATATATTGAACAAAAGAAGCCAGACCAAAAAAAAAAAAAAAGAATGCTTATTTTACTATTTTTTTTTTACATAAAACATGAAAGCAGAAAATTTTAGTTTGTGTTTCTAGAATCCAAGAAGGGAGGGAAGCAGTATTGACAGGAAGGGGATCTGGCAAGGGAAAGAGGGGCTTCTGAAATGGTGATATCCCGTTATTGGATCTGAATGCACTCAATTAGTAAAACACATTGAACCAGATATTCAAGACTTGTTCATTTTTCTAGATGCATACAATGTGTGGATAAAATGTTATTAAAAATAAGAATCTATATGTATGAAGCAGTAGAAATGTTATTTAATTGCAAGAACCATTATTGTAGCCTGCAGATCATCACTTCCAGCCAATCAGGACTTGACAGTGCCCAGACCGTGCCAATTACATACATGGTATGGTTGTCAGCTGAAAAATAGCTCATGGAGTCCCCAGCAACTGCCACTACAGTTTATGTTGAGTCCATAAAGCTGATAAAAACTGAGTGCATTACCCATGGTTGGTGTCTAACAATAAAATAATAAGTTATACCTGTTGCTAATGTGTCTATGACTGGGAGACAGCATGACAAGGGCAGACAATTAAATCAGGATATGCAATAAGTTAATCCAGGGAGACTCTGGAAGAATCAAACTTAGCCTTATCCTTAACAGTCTCCAGGG
Organism: Ictidomys tridecemlineatus; assembly: GCF_052094955.1. Taxonomy (NCBI): domain Eukaryota; kingdom Metazoa; phylum Chordata; class Mammalia; order Rodentia; family Sciuridae; genus Ictidomys; species Ictidomys tridecemlineatus. Next base: position 17,568,037 of record NC_135477.1, read on the forward strand.
AATTGCTCCAAAGTACCTCCAGCTGCAAGAGCCTCAGAGAAGATGCCTTTCAAATGTTTCACCCCTTTGTTCTCGTTCACAGGGGCTGCATCTCCTTTGCTACCTTCACACCTTTCAGATGATTCTGTCTGACACTTGTGAGTACTCACCATGTGCCAAATACTGCACCCAACTCTCTCTCTCTCTCTGTATCACCTCATGGACATCTGCCTAGTGACTCTGCAAGATAGGAACTATTTCTACCTTCATTCGAAGATAAGAAAACTCAGACTCAAAATGTGTATCATCTTGCTAGAGTAAAGCAGTAAATGATAGGTCTGGAATTCAAAATTGGGCTTTCAGACTCCACCTGCTGACCTAGTTACATAGTGCATGAGTGTATTACTCAGGGTTCTCCAGAGAAACAGAACCAATAGGATACATGATAGATACACACACACACACACACACACACACACACACACACACACAAATTGGCTTACAGGGCTGTGGAGGTCAAGAAGTCCCAGGATCTGCTGTCTATACACTGGAGAAAGGAGAAAGCCTGTGGTGTAATTCAGTCCAATTCCAAAGGCCTGAAAAACAGAGGAAGTAATAGTGTAAGCAAGTCTCTAAGTCCAATGATGCCAGAACCAGAATCTCCAATGTCTGAGAGAAGAAGAATATGGATGGCCCAGCTCAAAGAATGGGAGAGGGCAATGAGGGAGGGTTGGGGGGGGGAGAAAGAATAAATTTCTTCATCCTCCCCTTTTATTGTATTCCAGCCCTCAATGGATTGGCTGATGCCCATCTATGTTGGTAAGAACAGATATTCACTTAGACTAATTCAAATGCTAATCTCTTCTGAAAACAACCTTACAGACCACATCCAGAAAATACGTTGTACTATCTATCTGGGCATCCTTTAGCCCAGTCAAGTTGACATGCAGAATTAACCCTCACACTGTGTATCCTGATTTGTCCCCAGCTACAAAGTACTGGGGACCCTGCTGAGGAAATTAGACCTGAAAAGACAAGAGGAGAATCCCTCAACACATATGCTGCTTCTCTGCAGCTCAATAATCATTGATTTTCCTGTCTTGTTCAACTAAGTAGAGACCAAGTCCTATTTATCTCAGAGTCCTCAATGCAGTGGACCGGGGGCTCAGAGTAAGCATCACACAGTGGCTGTCCCATAAATGTTTGTTGTCAGAGGGAGGAAGAAAGAAATGATTCCCTTGGCAGGAGACCAGGGAACAATCTAGAATCCATCACAACTGTCTGAACTCTACAGGGTTGGAGAGTCACAATCTCCTTCTGCCTAGGGATAGGAACCTGACAGCTGAGTTTAGAGGTGGCTTGGTGCTATTCATATCCAGTATTCATTTTAGATGCTGTCTTTATTTCAGATCCTGTCTATTTAAAGTTTTGATATTTTGTTCATCAAAAATTTTTTCATTAATTTTTTTTAAATAGTGCATTGATACACTATCTTGATGACTGAGTCTTCCACACACCCTTACATTTCCCTCTTGAAGCCAGTGTCTCGCTTTCCTCTCTCTAGCCTGGCATTGCCCAGTTTCTCTACTAAAGTCACACTCGGGACACAGCAATTTTGTGAGTGTAAGCGATGTGCTCTTCACTCATAACCAGAGTTCATGCCCAGAACATTGGGCTCTGATACCCTGGAGCAGTGGAAACGAATTTGTTGGCAACTCCTCACCAGACTTGAACAATGTTTTGGTGCTTAATTAAATTCCAAGAACACCTGTTTCATCAGCTTATAAATTCCAACTGAATTTTAAGCAGCTTCTGTTTGGCATGCGGAGTCTTTATTTTCTAGGCAGTAACCACAGCAACATTTCCCCTGAATATCCATCCTTTGCTCCTGCCACACACACCTCACGCCTTCCCAGGGCCTTTTGCAAGCATGGAGAGACCTCCCCTCCCCCAACCTGGCCTTCAGACAACCCTTCAGCTCTTGGGAGGTTGAAGAGGCAGCAGAACAGCACACTTTCATATCTTTACTCTTCTTGACAATTCACCTAAAGTTTGGGCATTTGCATGAGATCACATGCTACCTACCACCTTGTAACTGAAATAGCTGCCCCTTTTTAAAAGCATCTCTAGACCATATGCCAAGCCTGAGGCTGGGCCTCACACATATTTGCTCTCTCTGAGCTCAGTCCCCTGCTTGGAGAACCAGAATGACCTGCACCCCGCAGCAGAGCTGTAGGGACTAAGCAACTGTCCCTGAGGCCCCGCTACTACGGTGGAGCAGGGTTCTGCAGCTAGGCCCTCCAGACTCTAAAACCTACCTGCTTCATCAACTTGGGGTTCTGGGGTCAACAGGGATCACCTGGGGATATAGCAATGAGTCAAAGTAAAAAATGGAAGCAGTTAGGATGCATGGATACCATCACCTGTGAAGGCCCCCAGGAGGGGTGTTATTGGATGACCCTCACCTACACTGAGATTCAGCCCAGTCCTGAGTGAGGAGATCCAGAGACAGACGGTGCAACAGTAACACCTGGGCACCTGGTCAGGCCCATTCTACACGCCTGTCCTAACTCTTCGAGGCCTGGGTTCCCTTTTTTAGAAAAATGGGGATAACAATTTCTATGAGCCTGAGGTTTGAGTTTGAAGAATGAATATAAAGTGTTTGCCCTAGAACCTGATATGTAAATACTTTATATTAATGTTTTACGTATTCCTGTTTTATGTAAATGTAAGAGCACAATAAATATTCAACTGCTATTCTTAGTATGTGCATTTAGAGTGGTTTTGCCGTGCCATCCCCAATAACTTCCCGGCATCTCCACGACCAGTGCTAAGCCCCTCACGGGTCCTGGCAGTCAGCTCACACCCTCCATATGCTTCTTTCTCCAGGCCTTCAGCTTGCCTTTCCCAGTCCACCAGCTGTCTGCCGTGCCCGCTCCTCGCCTGACTTTAAGGGCATCCGTAAGCCCATCTTCTCTGTCGAGCCCTCCCTGACCATCCCCTTGCTCAGCAACCTTCCTCTGTTATACTCCTCACCCACACTTGCTGCCTTGTTCTCCCACTCAGGGGACACAGCTGAATGCCACCTTCCCTTGGTTGTCCTTCTGTGGATAGTAACAGACTGTGGACCATCCAAAATCCAACCCAGCTGAGGCCATTCCTGCCCCAAACAGGTGTCATGCACTTTGTGCCAGAGTCCAGGGCTAGAACAAGAGCACAGCAGAGCAGATGCAAAACCCATGCTTATGGGGTTTAGTGTCCAGGGAAGAAGATGATTATAAACACGTTATCAGGAAAAAAAAAACTATCGGCTTATAAATTGTGATAAATGCAATAAAAGTAAAAGAGCTGTCTGGGGATTGATCAATATTCCCCCCCTCCCCACACCAGTTGAAAGCAGAGGACCCAGCCCTCTAAGGATCACTGTCCTTGACAAATCCTAAGCCACTGTCTCCAAGTACAAAACCCTCCTTCACTTCAAGGTAGGAAAAGACCCAGTGGGCCTTCTGCCTTTGTCTGTTCTTTGGCAAAGGCATGGTTTGTTGTATGGCCCAGAAGTTCCTGGGCCCAGGCTCCCAAGCCCTTCTGGTTTGGCGCTTGCCTTGGGCTTGCCTCTGAGCCTCAGGAAGGGAGCAGCTCATTTGGGATTCTGGCTGGGCCTCCAGGAGACAGCAGCCTTCAGATTCTCTTTAAATCACTTTTTTTTTTTCAAACAAAAACAGTAGTGGGGTTTCTGAAAACTACAAAACTCAGAAGAGTTGTGAAAAATAAGATACTGCATGCAGAAAACAACAGGAGGGCCCTTGCCTGGGTCCCCTCTGGTAAACAGCCCCAGTCTGAAGGGAGTTTCCCAGCTTGCTGGGGATCAGTGCAGTTTTGTTTTTCTATTCTGATCAGAGCGCCAGGGAGGGATCTGGGGTAAGCCTGACAACTCCCTCTTTCTTTCTCCGTTGGCAGGCAGCCCCCTTCCTCTCACCTTCGCTCTTCAGTCTAACTTGCCATTCACTTGCTCATTCTGGCTGTTTCTCTCTCTGGACTGTGGCTGCTTTGTGTGCAAGGGCCAAGACTGACCCTCCTCTGACAGGCCAGCCCTGATGATCCCGGAAAGGGCTCACTTTCTAAACAGCCTGTTAACCCTACAGTGAGTCCAGCTGAGCCCGGCTCCAGCTGCAGACCCTGATCTGTTTCTGGCCCTCCCCTTCCCAGGAAGCCCAAGACCCAAGCAAGCACTCAGCCTCAGTATTACCAGCTGGAGCGCAGGCCTGCTCCACACTGCTGCCCTCCAAACCATTTCCTAGGTCTATTACATCTGCTGCTTCCCTGTCTCCTCTAGGTCTGCTGGGCTTCATTTCATCTGCTCCTGTTCATACAATGCTGTGCAGATTGCCAGGCAAGCCAAACTCCTGGTCATGCCTGTCGGATGCACTTGGGAGAACCGGGTCTTCGAAATCAGAGAGGCTTGCATTATAATCCCCAGCAACTCTCTTAGAAGCTCAACTTCACCTTGACCATCTGCAAATACAGGACCCCATACAGTTAGAAAATAAAGAAAAAAATATTATACACATTAAAGACATCCTTAATGACATTATATATAATCACTTGGGACTTTGAGATTTCATGGACATCCTGCAGTGATAATAGCACCAGGAACAAAATTACTCTGAAGATTAAAGGGATTAATATATGCTAAGTGCCCGAATTCCTGCCAGGTCCTTAGAAAAGTCCCCAAAAATTCTGGGTCCTCTTCCTCTGTACCCAAATTGTTCTTTTTCCCATTATAAGATATGTATCCCACAGCTACCTACCTTGTACCTTCTCACCCTCATGCTAAGTCATCTTGATTCTAGCATTTTCCACCTTTTTTGCAACAATCCCTCAGAAATATCCACTTGAGGGTGAGCAAAATCAGAGCCAGTTATTAATCATTTTTGCCCTGTCTTGAGTTCCCATGGAGCTTAAGATTTTTACAAAAGCATATCTTGGCAGTTACAACTATCTCATGTTAAAATTAAGAAGTCAAAATGCTTACTTCAAAGAAGCCCAAATTTCTGGCAACAACTTGTACCTTGTCTATTAGGAGAAATGAGTGGGTCTCTACATGACTCGGAGCCTCTGCGGAGGTTTGGTTCAGATTGTCTCCAAATACACAAGAAGGTACATTTTTTCCAGCCCCAGAATTTATCAGCATCAACTCCATCTGCAAACCTATTATTTACGTATGCTGTACATTACTTCAAAAAATTATAACTCTGCTTTGTAACTAGGCTTTCCTTTTGCTTCATTCAAGGGCTGTGGGTCTAATCAGTGTTGCAGAAGGGGTTGTTGGAGAGCCTGTGACAAAGGTTTTGTAATGATTGCTCTGCCAAGGAAGTAACCAAATGCATTCCAGTCTTGTTAAAGAGTACAGAGCTGATGAAATATACATGTGAGATCAATGGGAGAACTGCTCAAACTTGCTTGGGTTTTTAAACCACTTAGTTAGACTCACCTCCAATAATAAAAGACTCAGAGGTTGTTTCAATGTTTTGCTTCTCAAAGGCAAGATACATGTACATCAGTGCATGTGCTGCTCACCCTTCTCCATTTTAAACCTCTACTTTTCTCTGCTTGAGGACCATGATAAACCACCAGGTGATGGCTTCTAAGTTCAGGATGGGAACATGGGACCTATTTTGTAGATATTAGTAAGACCCCTAGGAAGCTGCCTTCTCAGTAAGCTGCCTCCCAGAAAAAATTTTCCCATGGCCCAAAAACCCAACCTTTGCAGAGAAGGCAAAATGGTGGTGGCCATAGAATTCAGCCCTGATTACCCCACCACCACCACCACCAAAATTCAACAGCTGTCTTCCCCAAGAGAGAATAGATGCATCAGTATTTCCAAAATGTGTTCATCCAAACATTTGATGAATCGGGTCATAGGATTAGTACATTGTGCATCACAGTCTGGGAACTGTCGCTTCAAGGGAGCTTGTCTAACGCAATAATTTATGAGAGAAAGATGGGTCACCCTGGTATATTCTTAGGGTTCAACCTTTAGCAATGTCCAAGTTTTTATCAGAGAGCAGAGGCATGGAGATTTTATAGGACCTAAGCAAGCTCTTTCCAAATTTGAATTCTTCAGAAAATAACTCCAGGATCAAAATGGCCTCCCAGAGTTTGGAGCATACCCTCATTTGGGATCCCATAATTAGGACATACCCTATATAACAGTAGATGTCCTCACATCTACTTGTGAGGATTCCTTGAAAGCAGGTAACTCATTTATAATAAGACAGAAAGCCCATCAGCTATTTTCCCTCCCCAAGAGGGCTCAGCCAGGTACTCCCCTAGAGGCCTGGAGTACAAGTCCAATTTCTCTTTTTCACCTAAGTGTGACCCAGGGCAAGCCTGGCACTGGGAGAAACCATATCAAGACTCCATGACAGAAGCCCAATACCTTTCCAGCCCTTAGGGAACTCAATGTGAAGCACCAAATAGGAGCGTGGCTTCTTTCCACAGGGATCTCCTAGACCAGTCATTCTGGGCTCTAACTCCTCTGGCTTTCCTACCAATTCTTGGGTTAACTTCAATTTCACTTCCCTACTTCCCCGGGCCCTGCGCTCTAGGAACAGTAATTGAAGACTAGAACTGTCTAACACTAATACCCATTGAATTCATTTATGCTTTCCTTGCCCTTTCAAGACAGGTTCAGGGCTAAATGTAGCAATCAGAGACTCACCATTCAACTAGAAGTTAGGCTAATTGATAAAAACCAGCTGGTCCACCCAGATAAAACCAGCCCGATTAGCAAGAGACCTTAACAAAAGAACACTTTGCTTGATTTGAAGCCTAGAAAATCTTTCCGTTAAGTTGATGGTGAGATTTTAAACATCAATCTGGAGTGGGGGACCCTGGTAGCTACTACATTTGATTAACTGCTATAGCTCCATCGTAGATTGCTCCTCTGCGTTAGGCTAATGGAACCCACAGCATAGCTATATAAGTAATAATTACCAAATAACAATATTAAAATGTTAAATTTAAGAAGGCTTTCTTGAGGCAAAGCATTCTGGAAAGCCCTCTAGGTGAATGATCTCATTTCTCACAGCAATTCAGTGAGGTCCTTAGTATTTTATCTTATGCTACATGTGCAAATCTGAGACTTAAAGGGATTCAGAGACCTATCCAAGATCACCAAGCTACTAAGTAGCAAAGCTGGTATTTGAGCCCAAATATGTTGAAATACAAAACCAATGCTCTCCACCAGTACATTCAAGGCACAGGTTATAATTCCCTCCCAAGGCTGCTGCATTTAGGAGAAACCAAACTGAAATGCCAGTCACCTTTTCATACATTATTATGTTCCCACCATGTTCCAAGTGCTACCTTGAGTGTCCTACATTCATCATCAAGACTCGATAGTAGTGCTTTATCTCCATTTTATATACAGAGACTCAAGTTAAATGTCTCACGTCACCCTGTTAGGAAGGAGCAAAGCTAGTTCTCAACCCTTAACTGTGCCTTACTCTATAGCCCACACTTCCACCTCTAAGCTACCTACCAGCTTATCAGAAGTTTCTATTACAAATTTGGAAAGAATTGAGATGGGTGAAGCTATCAGAATATGATGAGAATCATGATAAACTTACTTCTGCAAATTTTCAACTTAATCTCTTGGCTGACCAAAATTTTAAAAACCAGGCAGCTTTCCCCAAAAACCCAGCATTAATTCAATATGTAGACCATTGTGCTGAAAATTTTCAAGAGAATATTGGTATGAAATGTTCCTCCGGTTATGAAAATCCCCACTAGCAGCACTGTGGAGCACTGTGGAGGTTTTCATGTGAGCCTGGGTCTCCCTCCAGCATTTCCTAGGGTTGCTCTTCAGACTCCTGCACTTGCAGATTATCAGCTCTTAGAGCAGCGTTAGGGAAGTCCTGCAGGAAGCTGTGACATCCAATGCCAGTGTCTTAACAACGAACAGATGTGTGCCCTCCTCCACACCAGACAATGTGGCATGGGTTTGAAAGCCTTCTCTACAGTCCCCACCATGGGGCCCAAGTGGATGTCTCACAAAAAATTTTTGGTTACTCTGCTAAGAGTTTCTTCTTCACTCCAAGGCTGGCTTCGTCTGCCTGCTGGAGAAGTAACCACCACTGTCCCCACAACATTCCTGAAGTTTTCATCTCGGAGGACAGCTTCTAGATCAAGTTGACTCAGCCCACTTTGCATCCTGAGCCTTTGCCACGACCAAATATCTACCTAGAACTAACGAATCTCTCTCACTTCCCTTGAACATAAAAAGGTCTTCCATCAATCAAACTACCAGAGTTCCCTGACTTATGGAATTGGCCTTTGAGAAAATGAGTTTACCATTCCTACCTCCCAGCTTCTCATGTCTACCTGAAAGAATACCGTCTTCACCAATATCATGCCAGCAAGAAAAAAAAATATTCTTTCCCCAGGAGGCAGAGGCAGATTTTCTGACTGAGCCTGGGAGACCAAATGCTAAGATTTGTATTATTTCCCTCAGACTAGCTTTAATATATCTAGTATCTGTCCCTGAGTTCTGTGCAGTCAGCAATTTCCCCAGAAAGTTCATTTATTTTTCTTGCTGACCAGGACTCTATTTTGGTTTTCCCCAGCCCCATTTCCATCTCCCTTGAAAACTTCCAGAGGAAGGAATCTGGTATCTAGAAGAGAAAATCGGAAGGAAAATAAGGAAGGCCTGGCCATTAAACGGAGCCCAAAGTGGTTTCCTCAGGAAAGCAACACCAGAGGGTAGATGTCAGTGACTTTTCTCTGTTTCCCTTCCTGAAGTTCCTCAGACACAGCGAGTCCCTGAGAGGGCTCTGGGGAAGGAGGTCTGGGCAGCCCTGGCAATGCTCCATCAACACCAGTGTGCAGCTGTGCAGGAGGAAGGTCCACGGACGGGCAGGACGGAGCTCACACTCATTCTGAACGTAGGAAAGGGGGAATCTGCTACTGAGGAGAACAGAAAGAAGGTCACATCAAAGTTCTAGTCCAATGTTCAACCTTCAAAACTATGAAAGCATTAGAGTCCAAAACCAAGTAGATCCTGGCAAGATGAACCATAAAAGACAAAAAGGAATCATCCTACACATGCCCTTACCCAAGCCCCAAACCATGGAGCAGAACAACAAGTTGCCCTTCCATGGGGATCAGAATGTACTCTACCAGTCAGCCCCATCTTTCGTTGGTCCAACCACCAAAGAGCCTAAACCGGTAAATAAAGTCTGAGGCTGCTTACCCATATAAGGCCAAGGCACAGGGCTGTGCCTGGTGCTGCCTCAGTGACTACTGCAGCTGAAGTACCCAAGGAGCTTTTCCTCACTGATCTGTCCATGGCTTCTGCCCATATCCAACCCTGTGTCATTACTCTTCTGGTTATATAACCTTAGGCCTTTCTGGACACACTCATCCATGATGCCTGCATGTTCTGAAGCCTTCCCCAACTTCAGAGGACTGACTTCCATCTCTTCATTGCCCACCCCCCAACCTTCCACCCTCTCAATCACAGAACACAACCTGAACACATTTGTGCTTCCTCTTGAGAGGAATGAGAAACCACTGGAGGTTTTTAAGTAGACAAGTAATGGCAATGCATTTGACCTTTAGAAGGATCTTGCTGCCTTCCGTGTAAGGAACAGAGGTAGAAAGAGGAAGCCTGTCAGAGACTGATAAATTAACCCTAGCAAAACATAATAGATTATATAAGGATAGTGACACAGGAACCAGAGAGCAAAGGATGGTGTCAAGAAGTATTTAGGCAACAGAATCAGCCAGATTTGACTGATGAAGATGTAGTTTATATGGAGAAAAATGAAGAAGCAAATGGCAGAGATAACCCCATGCTTCTGGCTCAACAATAGGTAGTACGGTACTGCCAAGTACTGAGCTAGGAAACAGATGACAAGCCAGTTTGAAGGAAAAATGTGTCGAGTTTAATTTTGCATATATGGCATTCAGGGAATTTGTAGGAAATCCTTCTGGAAATATTAACTGGACTAATGACTGAAGATCTGGTGCTCAAGAGTCATATCTGCATTTAATAGAGAGACTTTGGAGTGTCAGATACCAGTGCGGTTCCATGGAAGTGGGGGTCCAAGTCAAAGAGACCCAAGGAAAGAACCCCAGTGAGACCATCCTTGATACATTAGAATCTGGGTCTCCAAAGTAATTAATGGGTAGTGGGCAGACAGGGAGTTCAAACAGGAGATTGTATTAGGAAAAGCCAAATGGAAGACTATTTCCCTAAAGAGTGGTCCATGGTGTCTCATAACACTGAGTTCATTTGGATTTAATGACAAAGAGACCCTGGGCAACCTTCACTCAGCCAGACTTTCACTGCGGGGAGTAAGTAAGAGAGAATCCAGTTTGGAGCAGTTGAGGAAAGACTAGAAGGTGAGGAATTGGAAGAGTGGAAGGGTCCAACTCTTTCAGAAGTTTGGCTGTGAAGAGGAAGGAAAAGCCAAAGGAGTGGGCTGAGGATACTGTGGAGAGTTTTATTTTTGTTGTGAAGATAAAAATACTTAAATATACTTAAGTGCTGAGTGCATTGAGCTGATCGAGAAGATGCTCAAGATGAGACAGGAGACAACTGGTAGACAGAGATCCCAGAGGACGCTGGAGTGCGGCCAGGATGCAGGGTATAAGCATCTTTTCCCTCAGGAGACAGGTGTAGAGGTCAGAATGACGCAGACCTGTCAGTGGGCCGAATGAGTGGTGAGAAGTCGGGGAGTTTCTGCCAATCCTGCACCAGATGCCAACAATGACACACCCTCACCCCACCACTTCTCCCTCCAAAACAAGAAATAGATTTGTTCTATCAGGAAAACTGGAACATACTGGTGGGTGTTAAGAGGAGGCAGATTTTTTTTACACCAGAGAAGACGAATGTTCCTACAACTGGAGCTGTCCAACCACAGAGTCGCAGCTGGAGAGAGCCCTGTCAGGCAATGTTCAGGCAGAGACCAGAGGCCACAGCCTTTCCAGCCAATGTCAATAGATCTTATACTGGAAAGAAGCTTGGGCCGGAGGTTTCCAAAGATCCTCTCCACTCTAAATTCCTTCTTCTCTCAAGATAGCCCCTGACCCTTCCCAAGGAATCCAGGAATCGCTATCACTTTGCCTACAAGGAATCCTGTGGGCTCCTCAGTGACCCATGCTAATGCTTTCATTTGCACCTTAAAAAGTGTTCAGGAGAAAATCTTGGACTTAAGAAACAACTCCACACCCTGCATTTCACTGTTGGGACTTTCTTTCCTGGGGCCTTGCTTGCCCCCAAGAGTTCCCTATGCAAGCGTGCACGTGTTCAGGAGGGTGTCCCAGTTTACATGACAGACCCAGTTTGCACCTGAGAGCAGACCTCTGTGGGAATGGGCAGTTAGTCCACTGTCATGGTGGAGGGCTAGATTCTGGCATCACACAGCCAGGATTTAAATCCAGCTCCATTAGTGTCAGCTGAGTTGATCTTTCTGTGCCTGTTGTGGAAGATCAAAAACCAAACTTTTATAAAAGTTCCCAGCCTATAGTAAGAACTCAGTAAGTACTCAAGTTGGGCAAAAATGCCCAAAACTCTGAACAGAGTGCCATCATGGTTAGAGACTAAAGATACAGTCTAACTTCATGAGACCACATCAAAATTTATAATTTGAGATTTGCCCAAATCCCAGCCTTTTAGAAGATAGATCTTTTAATGTTATAATTACTCACTGATAAGGAAACAGAGACATTTGTCTTTGCAATAGGGGAATAAAAGGGTTCTGGGCTATGAAGATTCACTAAGAAATAGGTTCAGATTACTTTTCATTATGCTCTTGGGCACCCACTTCAGCTCAGGTGTCGTTACTACACTGATTTCCACCTAAATTCTATGGGTAATGGACAAACTTCTTTCGTACCCATTTGAGACAGAAAGCTTAATTGCTTATGCTATCTTTAATCCTCACAAAAACTGCAGGGTAGGCGGTAGTCCCATTTTACAAAGGAAAAAAAAAAACATAAGGAAGTTTTTACAGGTTGTTTCAAAAGTCACACAGCCTGTATTTAGTAGGGCCAACACTCAAACTCAGATCTATCTGACCATCAAGCCCCCTTGCTACTGTGCTCCATTTCTTCTACATTCAAGACCCTACTAGACAGTAAGTTTCTTGAGCTGGGGTGATACCATTGTGTCCCTGCAATGTGTAGTCCAGCCACATAAAAGGGACTTAGTAAATGCTTACTAAACTCCCACATGTCCAGCAGGAGTTGGATAGGTTCCAGACTATGTAGCCTGCCTTACCTAACTTTCAACAAATATGTGTCTGCTAAAAAAATTAAGTCCCGAAGTCTCTTCACTTCTATCCCCAAGAAATAAACCCTGGATATCTCCGTGCTCCAGATGGGAAGTCATTCCACTGCTTATTCTCTAGCCTCAGGGACAATCTACACCCACCATGGTGTGTAGCAACTACTACTGGAAATTAATCCAATATTTGGTACCAATGGAATCAAGGAGAGCAAAGATTGGAGGGATATGGAACAGAGACGAAGCCTTCAATGGGGCTGAGTCAGGTGATCATCTGTAGTTTGGGCTGCAGTAGCACCTTCTAGACTCTTCCTCACCCAGCCTTCCCTGCTACATGCCTCTATCAGGATGCCCTCCAGCCTGGATCCAACCCACTTCCGTTTTCTATGGTAGTTTTTAGCATTTTCTTCACCCGCCAAACCTCTTGCTTCTTACTCTTAAGACCACCTCCAGCAACCTTAGACATAAATATGGGCAGCTTCTGATGGCCACTAGGCTGTGCTTCAGGTAGACTGATCTACCTGTGCCAGCAAGAGCAATGCTCTCTCTGCTTTCCTTCCCCCTCCACTGCCTGGGTCATCGGCCAGTAAGAAAAAAAACATCCCCAAGCCAAGTTTCCCAAGCTGTGAAACTCAGGATGCTCCACCCTGGCAGGGATGGGAAGTGCCCTTTTCTGCAGACCCAAGAGCCATCATCCCATTGGCTTTCCTAAATTATCTCTAACCAGATTAACCTCCCACAGAACACAGAATCCTCCAAGGAGGCCCAGTGGATGCTGGCCCCAGGTCCTCAGCTAATTGCTCTCATCCTCTTCCGATTCAAGTCAGGAATTATCCCTCCAAAGCAGTGGAGTCCTGGAAGGACGGTAGTGGTGATTCATGCAGGGGTGGGGGAGGGGCAGGAGAGGGATGGGGAAAGAAAAGAGAGCGCACCCAGGCTAGCTGTGGAGCCACAGAATGAGGCACATTAGCCAATTTAGCCAATTACATGGCGAAGCAATTAAATAACCTCACAATGGTAGGAGGAAGTGTAAACAGAGCCCACAACACTACCCGCTAGGCCAAGAGAAAAACAAGCTCAGCCGTTGTGGTGGGAAGCCATTGCAGAGTGCAGCTTCCCTGTTCTTCCCTTCCATTTGGTAACAGAATTCCACCTTCCCAAGGAAATCTATTCCATGCATTTGGGGTAGGATTCACCTGTAGGTGAGACATGCATAATGCCAGAATTAGCTGAATGTGCCATCCCTCAACCTTAGCGGTCGATTCCAGGATGGGCATACAATCCTAGAGTGGAAAGATTAGTACTAAAAGAAATCAGTCTACATTCCTTTGGGATCCTAACTTGGAGACTCTGGTTTGGACCTGCTAGAAACAATGTTTTATTCCATATACAAAAAGAATTCCTGAGAATAAATGCTACATGCTAAGAGGCAGAGTGCCAAGAGGTGGAGAGAAAGGAGAACTTTGATACAACATTTGGAGTCCTGGATCTAGCCATTCCTGAAGACTGTGAACTTTCCACAAACAATCAACAAACCTCCCCATTTTCTCTCAAATTAGTTAGAATTGGTTTGCTGATGTCTTGTTAACTAATATAGCCATTGATACTAGAAGATGAACATCAGTGTGGTGGTGGCGTAGAGGGAGATACTAAACATGAGGGATAGATCTCTACGATAAAATGATCACCAAAAGTTTTTGAAGCATCAGTTTATCAGGACTTTTGGCCTCCTGCACAGTAGAAGCAACCTACCAAACTATACTTAACTCAAAGAAAGAGCCATGCATATGAAGCTCAGGGAGAAATACTGGGGGGGGGGGGCAGTACTCTCATTCTTTCCCTGAAATCTAATCTAGCTTTCAAGGTGACTGGAAGTGGTCCTGATTCTATAAGAAAGTTGTTGCTAGCTTCTCTGAACTCCAGTCTTGAACTTGAAGATCTTCTGTGAGGTCTTCACTCCATCCCTGAATCAGCTTTTCTAAGTCCCTGACACATTAAGAATTACGACTGCCCTCCAAAACCAGGGGGTGGGTACAGAGCTGTAGCTGTCACAGCTTCAGCATGCCGGTGGCCTCCCACTGCATTGCTGTCCTCTTCTCCCAGGCAGCATGCCAGGGAGGCCTCCGTCTCTCTCCAGAGAGCAGAGAAGCTATTCATTGGGAAGGAAAGATCTATACCTTCAGGTTGATGGACTTGGGGACCTGCGTCTCCTGTGGTGAGAACTCCCACAGACTCCCGCTCCAGTAGCAGCTCTCTAAGCACAGATGGCACAGAGACCAGAGTGCTTCAGCCTGCTCAATTGAAAGGCTGTCCCCTGGTGTCACCAGTACCACATGGTAGGGAAGTGGAAACTGTGAGACTTTGTGGTGGTGTCAGCAGATAAGGACGTAAAAGAGGGATCTGCCACCATCCTGGGAGTTGACCTCTGAAACTTATTTTGGGACTTTGCGTTCTCTTTCAAAACCACAAACTAGAGCCACGACGCAGGTTCTCCTCTCTTACTCCCCATGACATTTATCAGGGTTGGTGTAAGGGTTTTGGGTGCCTGAGCCACACCTATACCTGAAGCATCCCAGGCAGGGGATGTGCCCAGAAAGCACCACTCGTCCATGCACCTCCTGCCACTTCCAAGGCACCTCAGTACAAGTGGCCCAAAGGAGTCAAATAAACGTCACTAAGTTCCCCCTTTTATAATCCTTTCTCTGCTTCCAACAGGCCCCCAAGTTTCCAATTGGCATTAATCAAGACTTCACCAAAGGTTGGGGGCTCAGGAATTGGATACAAAATCCTCAGGGGAAAAACAAGTCTTAGTGAGGACTCTTCCAGGTCAGAAACTGCTGAATGGACCTCTTAGAGGGCGGACTGGGGGTTAGGAACACTGATTGACAGGAGAGTGGGGTTGGTCGTCGTACCCCACCCCAGCCCTTGTAGATGGGATGGCCATGCACCATCAACTCTCTCCTCCTGGGGCTGATCTCAGCTGGCATTGAGGCTGCAAGGGCAGGTGGACCTGCACGCAGTGGGAGGAGAGGAGAGCAGACTCCCCAGGCGAGGCAGGATAGCCACAGAGGTGGACATTGCCCATCTCCAAGTGCCTTTCTAGCCCCTGCCTTGGGCTCCATGAGACCCACCCCCCAGCGGTTCCCAGGGATTTCTGCTTATTCGACCAGATGGACACAGGAGTAAGGTAAGTGATGTCGCCTCTCCCAGATAAACACACCTCATCCCTCCTGCCATTCTCACCATGGGATCTACACAGGTGGGAAGAGGGAATCTGCCTCCAGAATTCAGATCAAGGCTCTGCCACGAGAGACCCAGGGCAAGTATCTCATCTTGCCTCAGTTGTCTCACCTAAAAAGTGGGAGACTCATCTCTAGGGGGTGACTGGCACGTGAGCTCTTAAATAGATTGCAGGAAAACTCATATTTTAATTCTCTCTAGAATCAAGTCTTCTCGACTCCCCGCCCCAGAGAGGAGAACATACTGCCCTCTCAGGCCCTGGATAACTTTTCCCTGTGCATACATGGCCATGTTTATGGTATTTAACTGTGGAAATCACACTTCTAATAGTGTAGTGTCTAGACTGCCCTCGAGAGCCTGTCTCCTATCTAGAGAAATCAAATATGCCCAAGAAGAAAAAGTTCAATTAGCAAAAGTTCAGCAAGGATGTAGGCGGAAAGGACTTTGGAGCGAGACGGGGTCACTGGAAACCTCAGACGTGGCCAGGCTAGTCGGGGAGCTCACAGAGGAGCTGGGATCTCAGTGCCATGCTGTGTGACACCAGACCCAGAAAGCCAGCCACAAACCTCCCAACCACATTTCACCTGAGAGAAACTTGCCAAGACAGAGTAGAAACGGCCATCGAAAGATGTGGTCCACAGTCGAAGGATCTCTGATGATCACCTTTCTCCTGAGCACCCATCAGATCCCAATTGTTTCTGGTTTGGGTTTGCAGTGGCCACAAACCAGTGTCCTTTTTGCTGATTCAGCCATCCCCATGCCCCTGCCCCTGGACCACCTACAAGTGAATGCCATAGTTCCTGGCCTCCAATGTCACTATTGGGTACATGCATGACATGTTTCCAGAAGCTACAAGTACCAGGAAATTCACATCCCAGGCACAACTCTCAACCAGAGAAGGACAGGGGTCAATGAAGTGCCCCCAGGTTTCTCCCTCAGTGTGAGGTACAGTCGATTCTGAGGTGTGTTCCACCGATTGATCCCCAGAGTCTCCCCTAATGGTCCACTCATTATGTTCACCCTTCTTGGGGTTTCCTCCCCAACCCCCCCAACCCCCGGCTCATCTCCCCAACTCCTATTGGTGTTTCTGGAGTTCACCACCCGAATAAACCACTTGCACCAAATCTTCTCTCAAGTTCTACACTTAGAGGGATCCAAACAAGGCCAAGAGGGGAGCAGAGCCTAAGGGCCAGGTGGGGAGCACTCCCCAGCTCCCCACTGCCTGCTTCTCCAGGTACAACCTGCATGTCTGCCCCTGCACCTCTCCTGTGTTATTTTAAATCGTATTTGTTCCTGTTTTCTGCTAATCAACACCATTTGGTGCTACTCAGTAGGTCTCTGCTCCTGCAAGTGTATTAGTAATATTTCCTGAATGTTTTTCAAATAAGCATCTTTATGAGGGTTTTTATGGTACTCAGCAGCTACACTGGAACCAAATGAGCTGTTAGACACAGGGAAGAAAGTTGACTGAATCCCAGCGTAGAGCCCCACTCTGATTCATTGGGGGGTGGAAGCAGAGCCCATGCTAGACATTTACATAGATTGAATTTCCTTACAGGTAAATAAATTGGCCAGTTCCCTTGCCTGGCATGCAAGTTGGGTATCAGTGAGCAAGCAAATCATTAGCATGGTTGCTGCAACTCCCAGCTCCATTATGAACAGCAGGACCCATGGCCCAGGCAACCAGGGCAGGAAAGGTTAAGACATCATCTCATAGAAGGGACCTGTGAGAATATAATGGCATTCTCAGAACTACGTCTATTGACTAATCCTGGTCCTGTTCCAGTAAACACCATCCTCCTTTGAAGATAGGCATGAGATGGACTCCTAAGCAGCCACATCGAAATAAAGAATGAACCATGCCTTCTCAATGCACCAAGGGCTTGATCCATGAACTGAAGACAGGGAAAAGATCATCTATCAGAAGTATTTTGGTTTACTGGACAAGGAAGGATAGGAACATAACAGTCTGGGAACACAGCTTCCCCGGGTGGCCCAGGGACTCAGACCATGAAACTGGATCTATTTGCTTTGCTCTTGCTGCATCCAAGTATGGGAAGAAGAAGATGGAATCCAGGAGACTTGAGGTGGGAAGGCAGGATGCTGCCCAGTTGCACAGGGCTCTCCACCTCTGCCAGGCTTGAGCAGGAAGTTGGGAAGGAAATGAAAATAGAGAATTGTTAGGGTGGGGGATGGAAAAGGCAGCAGGAGGAAAGAGGGAGACTAAAGGCACAAAAGTCATTCTGAGCACATGCTGATCACAGCTGCCAACACCAACCCCTTCCTTCAATAAATATGCACTGAGCACCTGCTCTGTGACAGTCCCTGAGCTGGATGCCAGGAACACAAGGCACATGTGGCGCACACCCTCAAGAGTTCCCCAACAAGCAAAGAGGAAAATTTGAAAACAACAATGTCAATGAAGTTAAGGGAGCATTTCCTAAGCAGAATTGTGGAGATGCAGGACAAACCCAGCCAGGAATCAATGTCATCTAGCAATAAGGTACGTTCCTCCAGAGTCTTAGAGTAAAATCTTAAGCAAAAAAAGGAGGACTAAGGAGTCCACCAGAAGAAAAAGGCTTAGACAGAGCAATTTACCAAGAAGCAGAAATGGCAGGGCAAGGGACCTAAAGCCTTGAAGCATGGTCTCTTTGAAGCAGTTAAAGAGAAAATGCAAACAAGATAATGTTGATGGACAGGCAGAGAGATGGGGCTAACTGACCACCACTCTGAGAAAGCGCAAGGCCATTGAAGGAGAACTGTCAGATCTGCATGATAGAAAGAGCACTGAGGTACGAGGAAAGCAGGGTTTAGGGATGGTACAAATGCAGGAGAAGCAGATCTGTCAGGAGGCCAGGAGAAGAGCTAATGTGGTCATTTCTAGGGATTGCTCTCGTGGGACGGAAACAAGTAGACAGAATCGAACCCTATTTAAGAAGCAGGATGAAAGGAATTTGGTGGTTTGAAAGGTCTGTAGACCCACTTGATGCAAATTAGTCAATCTCTTTCAAGTTACACTGAACGCCTCTGCAGGGCCCTGAGCCCTGGGCTGGGAGGCAGTCAATAAGTTGCTAAACCCTGGGACATCCATGGGAACCTGCCGCAGGGAGTCTCCTGCCACCCTGGGTGCTGAACTGCCTTCTGAGTCATCCCTAGGAGCCTCTGGAGGAGCAGATTCACCTCACCTCCAAGAACACAATCAGGGTGGCTCACCCAGCATAGACTAATGATAAAACTGAGCAGACTGGAAGCAATCCACTAAGGCCTCAACCCCAGCTCCACCTGGACATTGTTGGGTCTGCTTCTCTGGGCTGACCACAGCTGGTCCTTTCTTCATCGTAACTAGAAACCCACCAAGGGTCTTGCCTCTGAGATAAGACCTGCCTCTATAATTGGGCAATGTGGCCCAATTAGACCAGGTTCCCTTCTGCGGACTCAGCTGAGGCCAACCCAGATCATTTACCCTCTGCAGCCATTGATGAGTGGCCGCCATGATTTCATCCACTTTTATGACCTCCCTGCTCTTCCTTACTCTTCCATGTGGGAAAAACCTAATGCACAGGGAGCATTCGCTTATCCTCTCTTTCTTGCTCTCTTCCACTCCCTAGATCCTCCAGTAGCTGCTCACCATTCTACAGCTATAAAATTAGACACCCATGACTTAGTGACCTTTCACCTTCAGACGATCCTAATCTCAGACATCATCTAGTCCATCCCTTGTGAATGAGAAAGATTTGATCAGTAAACAGCATTGTGGTAAGACTCTCAGACCCTGGAGGAGTTAAATGTGGGCTTACTATCTTCTAGTTGTACATTTGGGGCAACTAACTTGAACCCCTAAAGCCTCAAATTTATTTATAAAATAAATTTACATATCCAAAATAAAATAATGTATGTGAATAATTTAGCACATGATTAATAAACTTCAGTTATTCTATATAACCCCTTGTTTGTAGTTGCTTATTTTATTCATGGAAGTAAAAGAATCAAACGAAGTCGTCCAATGTAATTTTCCTTGATGCCTTTGATTCTTGGGATACACCCTGAAGAGAAATTCTGCCAGACGCCCCCCCCATCCCCTGGAAGCCATGAATAATATTTTTTCATGAAGGGTTGTGTCAATCAACTTTTCATCGCTGTAAAAATAAAAAATAACTGAAATAAATCAACTTAAAAAGATAAAAGGTTTATTCTGGCACAAGATTTTGGAGATTTCAGTTCATGGTCCTTGGCTAGTTCTGTTGCTTCTGGGCCTGTGGAAAAGCATTACGTCATGATAGGAGCACAGGGTGCAGAAAGCTGCTCACCCCAGGGCAGCCTGGGAGCCAAAAAAAAGCAATGGGTGAAACCCCACTACCTTTAAAAGTAATGCCCTCATTGACCTTAAACCTCCCACGAGGCGCCACCTTTGAAAGGTTTCCACCAGCTCCCAAGAGCACCAAGTTGGGGACTAAACCTCTTACTCCTAGGAATAAAATAAACCATCACAAGGAGGGTTCTATATAATAATTAAGCTTATTAATAATGTGATAAATTATCCACATATTCTTTTATATTGGATATATTAAAGTTTTATTATGTTGTTACTATGTCCATTTTACAAACAAAATTGAGGCTTTGGGAGTTCAAGTTAGTTGCCCCAAAGGCACAGCTAAAAGATACTAAGCCCAGACTTGAACTTGACTATTTAACTCCCCCAGAGTCAAGGGGTCTTTACCAAAATGCTGTTTACAGGGCCTCTGAGGGACATTTAAGAACCAGACTGTAGCAGTGGCTTCCAGCTTGTTAAAGAGCCATGAGCTGGGAAACCAGCAACACAGATGAACTGTGAATATCAGCACGAGATCTTTTTGTGGGTCCTCAGCCCTATGCCTTCCCTTTGTCGCTTGCCCTGTATTACAGTGGACAGAAGCCTGGAAATTACATTTTCCTGCAGTCGCCCCCCAGCATGAACTGTGTCTATTCTGTGTGTCCTTCTGTCTTTGTGGTGGACACTGTGAAACTGCAGAGGGACTGTATTGGTCAGAAAAACAGAAATCCCTCTAGTTATTTTAGCAGGAAAGGATTCAACCGAGAAAAATCTGTGGCTTACAAAACCTGTGGAAGGCTTGGGACATGATGTCCAAGGAGCCCCAGAGCCGGCTTTCAGGAAACCGGGGAGTGCTGGGGTCTCAGGGTGCTGGTGGTGGAGATACAGCTGCCAGCGACACTGAAGCAGGTGCTCAGTGGGGCCTTGCCCAGAAGCTACTGCAAACCTCAAGTCGGCCATCTGCCTGGCTTCACGTGCCAGAGTGGGAGGAAAACGCAGCACCCTCTTCTCTTCCACCTTCCAAATCTTATGTGCGGCTCAGCAGATTCTAAATCAGAAACTGCTGACAACACAGTGGGTCTTAGCACTGTCCTCCATCACAGGGGCTAAAAGCCTAGGAACCATATGCACTTTCACAGCTCTGCCCTCTAACACAGGGGCTAAAACTACATTTCCAAAATGCTATTGCCATCCCCTTTCTTTCCTTTGCTTACAGATTCTACTTGAAGAATCATCTAATTTCTGGCTGATGTCCCAACCTCTGAATTTTTTTTTTTTTAATCATGGACTAAACAGTGGTTCACTGAGTGTCCAACCCCATGTTAGAGGATGGATATGTGTGTAGCTGGATGAAGAGGAAATTGTTCAAAGATGACAAGACACCGCCCACCTGGTAACACACCTTGTCATTCAACTGCTACTTCCTTAAGTCTTAGAAGAGGAGTAATGAGTGAGACCACACAGGAGCAAGAGTACTGCCACCAAGTGAGGGCTACAGAGAACTTCCATACCCCAGCTCCCCATGGGGCAGAGAGAAAGGACAGTTCCAGGAGGCCTCCTGGAGAAGGTGGCTCTTAAACAAACCCTCTTTCAACAAACCCTCTTAGCTGGTGAAGCATAAAGGATAAGGACTTCTTATTTCAACTCCACACTCATCTAGCTGGTGCCTTAGAAAAAGTCACTAAAGCTCTGAGGTCATCACACCAAATGCCTGAGGCTACATAGAGAAACCTGAGGCAAAGGGACAGAGTATCTTTAAGATATTATGGGCTGGGCAAACTCAGGGTCAAGTTCTGTAAGGACATGGTTTTGAACCTTGTTAAAAATTACCTAAATTGATTTTTAAGTTAATGGATTCATTAGACCCAATCTTTGATCACTTGATTTAAGTGAATAATTAAATCAATTGACTTCTGATCAGTGTAACAAGACTGAGTTAATGCAGGAACTTCCCCTGCCCCTGACAAACAGAAATGATGGGTAACAAAAGCAATCAACAATAGGTTTGAACACAAATGAGACCAACACACACCAAAAACAAAAAAAAAAATCCCTCGATGAAGAAAAGAGAGACAGACTCAAATCTGAAGCAGGAGTTGAAAGGGACACACCCAGTACTGTTAGAACTGGAGACACATAAGAGAAAGCGTTTCAGGCAGAAGACACAGGATGCTAGACTCAGGCCCCAAAGGAAGGAAGAGTGATAGAAGTGGAAAGGATAAAGGCAGAACACAATGCATTTACTTTCTCACTTTTAGTTTAAGGCAAAAATGATAGCCCTGTACCATCCGAGTAGCAGCTGTGAAAGTAAAATGTATGAGAACAATAACATCAAAGATGAAAGGGAGGAATTGGAAATACAGTATTGTAAAGTCATTACAATATTCATGAAGCAGCATAATAGTATTTGAAGAAAGACGAGTTAATTGTGAATGTATATTGTAAACCCTTGGGCAACCACTAAAAAAAATTGTAATAAAATAATAATTTAACAGATGGTATAAAATAGAATCATAAAAAATGCTCCAATAAACCAAAAGAAAGCATAAAATATTGGAGGCGGGAAAACAAAGAAGAACTGGAACAAATAACAAATAGGTGGTAGATTTTGATCAAATCTTACCAATAAACACATTTAAATATGAATATCACATTAAATGTGACTAAACATTGTAGTTATATTTATAAAGATAGATTATCACATTGCCTCAAAAAAACCAACTCAAGACCTAACTATATTTAAAATGTATGTTTAAAGCTACTTTAAATATAAAGACATGCCAGGTACAATGGTGCACACCTGTAATCCCAACAGCTTGGGAAGTTGAAGCAGGAGGATTCTGAGTTCAAAGTCAGCCTCAGCAATATATTTAGAACCCAAGCAACTCAGTAAGACCCTGTCTCTAAATAAAATATTTTAAAAGGGCTGGAGATGTGGCTCAGTGGTTAAGCACTCATGGGTTTAATCCCTAGTACCAAATACATACACACACATATGTATACATACATATATATATGAAGATATAACTAAGTAAATTAAAAGTGTGAAAAATATATAATCATGCAGACACTAAACAAATGAAATCTACAGTATTTGCATTGTTTTATGATAAGGCAGATTTCAAACAAAGAATATTATAAGGACTTAAGAGGAACCTTACATATGATAAATGGGCCAATTCATTAATACAACAAGCAATTCTCAAGAATAAACAATCCTAAATGGGTATGCATACAACAGTTTCAAAATCCATGAGGCACAAACAGAACTGGAAGGAGAAAGAAGAAAAATCACAATTTTAGCTAGAGACTTCAATTTTCCTCTCCCACAAATCAACAGAACAAGCAAAAAGAAAATCAGTAAAGATTTAAAAAAAAAAGCTGAGCAACACTAATAACACAACTAGACCTAACTGATGTTTCTGATACATCTCACCCAATGTGGAATACTTACCCAGATGGCACATAGTGTGGGGCATAAAACAAACCTTGACTAATCTCAAAGAATAGACCTAATACACACAAAATTTATGTTCTTATGTTCTAGACATAAGAGAATTAAACTAGGAATTAATAGTCAATAGAACTGAAATATCCCCCAAAATTTGGATATTATACAACATACATATAAATGAGTCATGTATAGGAGAGAAATTATCAAAGCCTAGATTAGAATATTTTGAACTGAAGGAAAATGGAAATATAACACAAAAAATTGTGGGATACAGTTAAAGTAGTGTTTACAGATAAATTCATAACATTGATGGCTTATATTTGAAAATAATAGATGTCTCAAATCAATCACCTGATCTTTCTCATTAACACAGAAAAAGAACTAAACCAGAAAAAAAATAGAAGGAAAAAATAACAAACATAATTTAAAGCAATAAAATCCACTATATCAAAATCTAGTTACTCAAAAATATCTATGAAATTGATAAACTTTTAGCTAGAGTGACCAAGAATTCAAGAGAGAGCAGATGATGAAGGTGAGAAACAACAACAACAACAAAAAAAAAAAAACTACAGCTAATATCACACGTAACAGGATTAGATTGAACACTTTCCTGCTAAGACTGAAACAGGGCACAGAGATCTTTGTTTCACTCCTTTTCAGTGTTGTATAGGAAGTCATAGCAGTGCAATAACATAAGAAAAAAAATCCCAATCAGAAAGTGTAATTAAAACTGTCTTATTCTTAAGCAACATTATTATCTGCATAGTAATTATAAATAGTACAAAAAAGTATTTGACAAAATACAAAACCCCTTCATGTTCAAAACACTAGAAAAACAGAGATAGAAGGAACATACCTCAACATTGTAAAAGCTATATATGTTAAGCCCAAGGCCAACATCATTCCAAATGGAGAAAAATTAAAAGCCTTCTCTCTAAAAACTGGAACAAGACAAAGAGGCCCTCTTTCACCACTTTTCTTCAACATCATCCTTGAAACTCTAGCCAGAACAATTAGAAGTAAAGGGATACAAATAGGAAAAGAAGAACTCAAACTATCACTATTTGCCAGTGACATAATTCTACATTTAGAAGATCCAAACAATTCCATCAGAAAACTTCTAAAACTAATAAATGAATTCAGCAAAGTAGCAGGATATAAAATTGACACCCATAAATCAAATGCATTTCTGTATATCAATGACAAATCATCTGAAAGGGAAACAAGAAAAACTACCCCATTCACAACAGCCTCAAAAATAAATATGTGTGCATCCATCTAACAAAAGAGATGAAAGTCCTCTAAAATGAAAACTACACCACATTAATGAAAGAAATTCAAAAAGACCTTAGAAGATAGAAAGATCTCCCATGCTCTTGGATGAGCAAAATTAACATTGTCAAAATGATAATACCATACTACCAAAAGCATTACACAGATTTAATATAATTCCTATGAAAATTCAAATGACATTTTTCACAGAACTAGAAAAAAGCAATCATGAAATTCATTTGGAAAAATAAGAGACCCCCAAATATCCAAAGCAATCCTTAGCAAGAAAAATGAAGCAGGAGACATCACAATATCACACCTTAAGTTATACTACAGAGCCATAGTAACAAAAACGGTATTGGCACCAAAACAGATACTTAGATCAATTGTACAGAACAGAAGACATAGACACACTCACATGAATAAAATTATCTTATACTAGACATCAAAAACATACATTGGCACCAAAAACATACATTGGAGAAAAGATAGCCTGCTCAACAAGTGGTACTGGGAAAACTGGAAATCCATATGTAGCCAAATGAAATAAAACCCCTCTCCTTCTGCACAAAAATCATTAACAAAGAAAAAGAACTAAACCAGAAAAAAAAAAAGGTGGATTTTGATCTACTCAAAATGGATCAAAGACTTAGGCACCAGGACACAGACCCTGTGCCTAACAGAAGAAAAAGTAGGCCCAAATCTCCACCATGCTGGCTTAGAAACTGACTTCCTTAACAAGACTCCTAAAGCACAAGAAGTAAAACAAGAATCAATAAATGGGATGGAATCAAACTAAAAAGATTTTTAATAGCAAAGAAAGCAATCAATAACGTGAAGAGAGAGCCTACAGAATGGGAGAAAATCTTAACCACATGCACCTCAGATAGAGCATTAATCTCCAGGATACATAAAGAACTAAAAAAAACTTAATCCCCCCAAAATAATAATAATCCAATCAATAAATGGGCTAAGGAATTAAACAGACAATTCACAGAAGAAATGCAAATCAATCAATAAATATATGAAAAAATGTTCAACATCTCTAGCAATTAGAGAAATGCAAATCCAAACTACACTGAAATTCCATCTCACTCCAATCAGATTGGTAATTATCAAGAATATAAGCAACAACAAATGCTGGCAAAGATGTGGAGAAAAATGCACACTCATACATCGCTGGTAGCACTAGAAATTGGTGCAACCACTCTGGAAAGCAGTATGGAGATTCCTCAGAAAACTTAGATGAAAGTTTTGACTCAGATATCCCACTCCTCGGATTATATTGAAGGTCTTAAAATCAGCATACTACAGTGACACTGCCACATCAATATTTATAGCAGCTCAATTCACAATAGCTAAACCATGAAACCAAAGTAGGTGTCCTTCAACAGATGAATGGATAAAGAAATTGTGGTATATATGCACAGGAATATTACTCAACCTTAAAAAAGAATGAAATTATGGCATATGTGGGTATATGGATGGAACTGGAGAACAAGCCAATCCCAAAAAACCAAATGCTGAATGTTTTCTCAGATATGCAAATATTAATTCACAATAAACTGGGTGGGGTAGCTAGGGAAGAATAGAGGTACTTTGGGTTAAACAAAGAGGAGTGAAGGAAGGGGAGAGGTACGGGGTAGGAATGATAGAAGAATGAATTGGACATTATTACCCTATGTGCATATTTGATTACACAACCTGTGTAATTCTATGTCATGTACAACCAGAAGAATGAGAAGTTAGACTCTACTTATGTATGATATATCAAATAACATTCTACTGTATAACTAATTCAAATAAATTAAAAAAGAAAAAAATGAAACTCAAAAATAAATAAAATCCACAAAGAAAACCTCCTATAACTAATAAATTAGTTATCATGGTTGCAGATTACAAAAGTCCGTTATCAAGAATACAAACAATGTTAAGTGTTGGTGAGGATATGGGAGATAAGGCACACTCATACATTGCTGGTGGGACTACAAATTGGTGCAACCCAATCTGGAAAGCAGTGTGGAGATTCCTTAGAAACCTTGGAATGGAACCACCATTTGACCCACTCCTTAGCCTATATTCAAAGGACTTAAATCAGCATACTATAGTAATGCAGTCACATCAAAGTTTATAGCAGCACAAATCACAATAGCTAAACTGTGGAAGCAACCTAGATGCAATTCAGTTGATGAATGGATAAAGAAACTGTGATATATATACACAGTGGAATATTACTCAGCATTAAAAGAGAGTAAAATCATGGCATTTGCAGGTAAATGGATGGAGTTGGAGAATGTCATGCTAAGCAAAGTTAGCCAATCCCAAAAAACCAAAGGCCAAATGTTCTCTCTGATAAGTGGATACTGATCCATAATGGGAGCAGGCATGTAAAAAATGGAAGAACTTTGAGCAAAGGGGAGGGAGGAATGGGAACAGGTATGGAGGCAGGAAAGATGGTGGAGTGAGATGGAGGGCATTACCCTAGGTACATGTATGACTGCATATATGGTGCAACGTTACATCATGTACAAACAGAAAAATGAAAAGTTGTACTGCAACTGTGTACAATTTATCAAAATGCATTCTGCTGTCATATATACCTAATGAGAATTAATTAATTATTTTTTTAAAAGAAGATCTGTCTTATTTTACTTTCTCTTTCTCTATTATCTATCCATCTCAATATGAACTCATGGAGATTTATTTTATTAATAGAAGTATGATTCAATTCTACCCTCATTAGTTCGCTGCTCAAGTTATTCTAACTTTGGGTCATAGGAACTTTTACAGGTTGACTTTTCTGCTCTTTCAACACGGTCCCATCTTGAGGTGGGGGGACAAGGGGTATTCATTTAAGCATTTCTTTACTTTATGGCATCAAAATAAGATCCAGATCGCAGATTGGAGTCAACCTGTTCTCCAAGGAGCTCTGATTTATTTTTGTTGAAGAATGCTCTTTAGAAACCAATTTCTAGGTAATAGGTATTAGGTGTGTATACTGAAATTGGGTCATTATTGTTTTCATGGAATGAGCTAGGAATTTTATATTTATATATGTATACATAAATGCTTGTGTGAGTTCAAATTCACACACACACACACACACACACACACACACACACACACACACACACACTTCTCCCCCTTTCATACTACAAACAGTGTTGGGTTCATACGTCCTCTCCAGCCCAGCACCACAGGGTTCACACTGGCCTTCCTTGCCTCTGTTTCTTTGTTATTTCCTTTCCCTACATGGAGAGAAGATGGCTCTCATGGTTGACCACACATTTGCTCACTGTTTGAGCCCTACTGCCTGATATATGTACACTGCATTCCAGAACCCCTTATCCACTTATTTCAGCTCTTTTTTTCCTCAGATCCTCTGATGCGGGGTATGAGAACAATTTAAGGTACATTTAGATTTGTTGGTAATGATCTGTCTTGCAACTCGGGGTGCTCACATATCAACTGATGTTTAGCCATTTACATGTAATAAATTTTCTTTGAAGTCCTGTGGAATTAGTGGACGCACCCTCCATCAGTAAAACTTACTCAGAAGGTTGTACAGAGAAGAACTGGGTGGGAATATGGAAGAGAAGTTAAGGAACATAGAAGAAAGAGCAAGAAGTAAGAAAAACATAAAGGAAAAGAGACCACATCCAAAGACATGGCAGTAGGCAATTTTCCAGGATAAAAGAGATTCTTGATTAAGAAGTTAGCCATCATGAGCAGAATAAATTTAAGCAGTTTCAGAACTGCTAGCCTATACCCTGATGAGGAATGAATCTACTCATGAGAATACTCTGTGTGTGCGCGCGATTCTTCAGCCTCTTTTACTAGCTACTATACCTATGCACTGCTTTCCAAGGTTACTTTGGTTAGCTCCTTTCTTCATAATGATTATTAATTTATTCCAAACATAGTTAGCTTCATTTGCCCTCATCCGTAATCCAGTTCCTGCCAACACACACACACACACACACACACACACACACACACACATACACATATCCTGGTGAATATTTTTTAAAAGTTTTGCATAAAATAACATACATTCTTTGTGGCTTTTAGTTCTACTTTTTTTTAATGTACAACTACATATCCACGCCTTCACGCATTATGGATCAACCCACGATTTAGGAACTATTAGTATCCCCATTTAACATGAGGAGAGAGGAACAAAGGGGAAATAACTTTGCCTGCAGTCATCCAACTAGGAAATAAAGAGCTGCCTTGGGCAGTGTTGGCTCCACAACACCAGCTTAAAAACTCTGTTATATCCTCTTGGATTTCTAGGCCCCACCAAAGTCTACCTAAATAAGCATTTGATGGTCAGAACCCTGCCCTCTAGGGGTTCCCAATTGGTGTGTTTAACCACCTGGGAGCAGGGCAAAAGCCCAACCCAACATTCTGGAAAGAGTCCCAGGAACCAAAATAGTGCCTCATTCAGACTTTCAGATAAGTCAGGATTGGACAGCCTCAAGAGACAGAAGTTCACTTGTAGCTCATGCTGGCCTGGGCTTAGTTTAGTCCCCCAGGCTGTGACTATTTGAAAGCACAGAACACATCTTATTCATCTCTATATCACGAGTACTTAGCACATGGCATGTGTTCCATCAAAATTTATTGAATGAAATCCTGTATCAATGAATGAAGACTTACAAACTTAAATACCAAGAGGTACCAGAGAAGAGCCATGGGCCACAGAACATGCTTCCTCTTTCAACTGACCTTCTACATCCTTCCCATCTATATCCCAAACCCCCAAGTAAAATTAGCAGGTGTCAGGTTCCATGGACCCCATGCCCTGCAGTGTGGTACAGATGTAGACAGGCCTGATCAGTTGGTTAGGGTACAGATAAGGACACAGGACTTAGTGTTTCTCTGGAGCCTTCCCAGACACATGAAATTATGTGGCAATGCAAAACAGTATGAGGCAAACACATGGATGGATGGACAGACCGACTGACAGTTGGACCAAAGTCTGCACTAAATTTAAATTAAAAAGTACACTGATGTAAGAATTTGGGGGACAGGATGTGGATGTAAAGCTCACTGACAAAGCACTTGCCTAGCCTGCACAAGGTCCTGGGTATAATCCCTAGCACCACAAGAAAAAGAGGGAATAAAAGAATTTTTTGTCCTCCATTATATCCACATCCCTAGTGGCTAACTCATTGATAGTTTCCAAATAAATACTTGCATGAACAAAACAGAAAGGAAAACGAGGTAGCTGGCAAACAGTGTCTCTGTGCCAAATGCTTAAAAGACAGATGCTTTCCTAGCTTGTCCATTCGCTCTTCTGACACCTGTGTCAGCTTCTCTAGGAACCCTTATGTTAGGATGGCCTTAGGCCTGAACCTAAGCAACTCCACTTAAAAAAAAAAAACAAAAAAACAAAACAAAACAAAAAAAACCCTGCAGCTTCACCAGGCATATCCACGGATCCCTCCAGTGTGGCCTTAAACAAATTCTTCCCCTCACCCTGATAAAGAGAGTGAAGCCCCTGGCAGGCTGTCCTCGCCTGATAAGAAGGAAAGGCAAGAAGATCAGGGTGCAGACCACCAGACCAGATGTCAGAAACATTTACCCAGGTAAATGATGTCACTGAGAAATCCAGTGGTAGCTGATAAGGATTGAAGGGCAGGGGGTCAAAAAAACCCAAAATTTAGTATAAATGATAGAGTAAATGAACAGGGATTCAGCCAGCGAAACAAGGATGCACTCAAGCTGGAGAGCCTGATGAGGACCTCACATCCCAGCACTTGCCATTGTTCCTGAGCCTCTGCGTGATCCTCACTGCTCTCAAACTCTATCGCCTCCTCTGGACCTTGGTGAGAGCTGCAACTCCTCCCTACGACCCCCTCCTCAACCAGTCCTCCGCTCCACACCAGGAAAAGCCTGCCTTGGTTCCAGACCTGATCACCGAGGTGTGAGTGAGTGTGCATCTGCTGGACATCAAGCCTGAGCCTTAAGACTTTTGAACTTCGCCTGCAGAGGAAATGTCTGTCACTAGCCTGTCATGATCAAGTGTGTTTTGCAGTGCTTAGAATTAATCTAGAATTGTTTGCTGTGAATTAATTAGCCTAGAATTGTTTGCTGTGAATTGATCATGTCTATGGCAGTGCCTAGCATTAAGGATTGTGGTTTTCCTGATTAAGAACCTATAGAGTGAAACTGTATTGAGTAATTTGAGTGATTGAAGCATTCAAAGGGGCAAGAACACGTGGACATTCTTTATTTCTCCCCTCGACTACATACGTCACAACTTTGCCCCCTCTTGACACCTTATGAGAAAAATTCAAAGACCAGCCCTTCTAGGTTGATTTTCAACCCAAGGTCCCTAGAAACTGAGAATTCTCAGGACCTAAGCAGACTTTCTGAAGCCCTAGTAAAAAAAAAAATGCAGAGGAGAGGGGGCAGGAAATTCCCAGGGCCCCTAAGAAGAGTGGCTTGGATGTCATCAGCTTTCTTCAGGGCACCCACAAGAATCTGCAGGCGATGCCGTTCAGGGGCCCAGCACCCCTCACTCCATCGGAAGGGAAATACCGCTGCCAACCACCAGGGAGACCCTCGCCAGAGGAAGCTGGCCGGATTAGCACGCGAAGGCAAGCCGCCAACAGGCTGTGGTGACAGATGCTGTAGGCGCAGCCGCATGGAGCTCGGAACCGTGTGGCTGCCGCACTTGGCTCCCTTTTGTCGAGTTGGGCTCTGGGGAGGGGCGCGGGCTCTCCTCCCCACCCTGCCGGGTCCTCAGCTCCACCATCGCTGGGGCGGGAGGTGTTTATTCAGTCAACAAGAGCCTCCAGCGTCCTGGAATCAGTGTGAAGATGCTGGAGTTAAAAATAACCGGAGTGTTGCTGGGTCCCCTGGGCATTCCCTGAAGAACGCCTGCCAAGGAGAGGCTCTGCTCCTCGGGGCGACAATTTAGAAGAGGAGACCGTATTTCAGACATCATAAAATTACTGCTGTAGACAGGCGCTCTTCACTTTGGGACACAGGAGACCACAACGAAAGGACGAGCTTCGAAGCAAGTCCCTCATGGACAGCATGCAAACTCTGACCTTAGAGTGTGCAAAGCAGGATGCGGGCGCCCTGCCTGTCATGGCGGAACAGGGTTGCCTTTGCAAAGCCCAGTTTCAACATTTGTCCAAATCCCCCAGGCGCAGCCCCGTGAATCATTGATGCCAGCTCTTCCAGACCGTCTGCTGCAGAACCTGGTGCGTTTCTCACAGCGCGCTGCCCAGGGGATTCTAGGTCCTGTCACTCATTCTCTCTCCCGATACCAGAGGAACATGTTCTCCCCAGTCCTCAGAGAAAAGAGCGCTTGTTAGAGCCACAGAGAGCTCTGCGGCTGAGGAGTGGCGCAGGGGCCAGGAAGGCCACTTTGGGATCGCTGTGGTCTTGTCCTCTTGCTGTCCACTTCCTGGCATGACTGTTGCGAAGTCATGCTGCTCATTCTCTGCTTGCCTTCTTGGTACATTCTCTGCTCTTCTCTGTCCTGTGAGGTGACCTCTAGGAATCACATCTTCTGGGCTCCTTTACTGTCTGTCTTCCAAGGGGCTCACCAAGTGACAGAGATTCCGGGAGATCAGCAGGTGACAGGAGGAGGAGGAGGAGGAGGAGGAGGAGGAGGAGGAGGAGGAGGAGGCATATCTCTTCCCACTCCCTCTCTGCTTTGGGCCACTTTGCTGGCCAGGGCTCTTCCATACACACTTTAGCCCCTGGCGAGCACCCACTTCCCCACACCCAGCTGCTACTGGCTGCTGTGACACTGCTCTGTCCCCTGGTTCATCAAGCCTATTGCTCTTGCTTGGTCCTCACAGCCCTGCCAGGGCTCTATGAGGCTTCCCCTCACTAAAGAAGAAATGTGTTCCTAGCAGGGCTCTGGCTGGTGGAGAGCTGGCGAAGGCATTGATCTTGGATTCTGACTAGCTGCGTGACCTTGAAGAAATCATTCCACCTCTCTAGGCCACCACTACCTCATCTTCAAAGAGAGGAGGAGGCTAGACGATCCAGGTCCAGGGAACCCCTCACCACTCACGGGGCTCCCTCTCCACACACATACACTCGGCAGTCCCCGGCATCCCTCTGGAGTCACATTGGAAAGCTAGACATATGAACACTCTTGTTCTTCCAGTGACTTTGACATTTGATATGCAAAGATTAGAGGACCTTCTCTGGAGAAGGTATATAAAAGCACCAATAGCAACTCACTTAAGAGTGGCCATTTGGGAGATACTCAAGCCTCTCTGAGGAGGCACTGAGCATCAATCTCACCACAGACAAAGCACTCCTGAGGCAAGGAGGCCAGCCTCTCTTTTGTACCTTCATCTTCAGCCAGGTCTGTGGGCCGTCAGAGGCAGCAGGGAAGGTGGTCACCTCTCTGGGAAAAGGTGGCCATTCTCCTGGGGGAAAATCTCAGGTGAAGGCCTCCGTGGTACACCGTCATGGCCAACACTCACAGCAGCTGGGCTGGCAGTTCTGGGGACACCAACAGGGGCCACTCACTATCCCCTCCTGCTTCTCAAAACCTTCTGCCTCCACATAATTGTCTCTCATGATCCTCAAGGCACCCGGCGAAGCCGACAGGGCAGGTGTGTTTGGCAAGTAATGCACAGTGTGTTTATGGTGACTGGAAATCAGAGCAGTGTTTCTCAAAGTCACAGAACCAGCCAGGGAAAGCTGGGACCAATATCCAGACTTTCAGTGACTTTTCCAGAACCATATATTTAATTTATGTCAATGATTAAACTAAATGACTAGTTTTAAGGGCTTCGTATTTGAAATGAGGCCAACCTTTGTGTGTTTGCATTTATGATTGAGAGCATCCCCTGGCTGTTCTCCATATTGGTCCCAGGACTTCCCTGAAACAGACAGCTCTCTAAGACCTTGACCTCTTATCTATACTTTCCCACGTGCTTTGGAAATGTAATCTCACACAGGTGTGGCTGTTGGAGACAAGGCCACGCTGCTGTTTGTAACCCTCCCCCATGAATCTGCTCCTGCTCTTGTTTTCAATCTGGAGCCTTTTCCTACCCCCTCACAATCCTTCAGTCATTCAACAAACACAGCACGGCTCTGCTGTGGGTTGGGCCAGTGCTGTGAGCAGGATGAAGGAAAAAAAGCAAACAAGGTCCAGTTTCTGCTTGAGAAGAATTTAGAAGCAGATGGGACAACTCAAGCATAAACCACAGGAGAAGCCCAAAGTTCTTGCACAGAGGAATGTGTGTGTCCCAGCAGACTGGAACTATAGGGCGGGAGCAGCTCTGGCTTCCCTGGGGAGCTGTACAGAAAAGCAGAGTCCAGGGTTGAGCAAGTGATCCCCAGGCCAGAGCACCGCAGGTGGAGGCAGCATTCACAGCCGCGGAAGGAGCTACTACGTGGGCAAGGCATGAGCAGGCACAGAATACCACTAGCCCAGCAGAGCAGAGTCAAGTGCATGGGGCATGGTGAGCCAGGAGTGTCCTCCCTCTGAGTCCAGATGTACAGCAGCAACTTCCAGAGGACAGACCACAGTCTGGGCTTCACAGATTCCAAAGGATTTCAAAGCAAGCCACAGCAGTTTTCTTGGCCAGACCTTGTGCAGTGACTGCCCCACCTGGAAACTTGGTATCTGAGTCTTTCACCAAAAAGACTAAAAAACAATAACAACCACAAGAATGCTGACTATAAGGGCTGCCAGCCGGGTGGCACTTAGCAGGCCCCGCACCAGAACAGCCCTCCCTCGAGTTATGAATAGAGACGGGGTTTATTGCAACATCTGTTCAATTTGTCTCGCTCTGTGAGATGAAGATGTGAACATGCTCGAAGAAACAGAACCACCCCAAGGTCACAGCCAGATCTCCAGTTGCTGAGGGTTTCCTGGGCTCTGTACCTTGCCTCTTTGGAGAGTCTTGGGCTCCTGGGGCCCAGAACAATCTGTACCCTTCACTACACCAGGCCCTGCGCTGCTGCACTCGCGGCCTGCAGAAGCTGTGGAATCAACAGTGAGGGCGGCTCCGCCCTCCGCCCTCCGCCCCCCCCCCGCCCCCCGCCCTCCGCCCCCAGTGCAGCTGCAGGGCACTGGCTGTGCGCCTCCCTGACAGCTTGCCTGTCCACAGTGCTTCCCCCTACAGAGAGCAATTGATTCCCTTGGCGTCTTACCTTCCCAGTGATCAATTTGGCCTGACATTTGTCAGACTCTCACACCTCCTCTGCTGCCCTTCCAGGGGCGGTTCTTTTCATGGAAACTGTGAACACAGCCCATCTTGAAGACAAATGATGACTTTTTCTTTTTTTCCCCCTCTGTTTTCAACTGGAGAAAAATCAAGGCAAAGGAGAACAGAGAGCAAGGGGCCAAACTAGAGCAAAGACCCAAGAATTCAAGGTGTGAGATTTCAAGTGCTAGGAGACCTCAAGGGACAAGAAGTTACTTAGTGAGGGGGCAGTTAATGGCCCCCAATGTGACGACTCTCACCTAATTGAAACTCTCCCTGCTCCTAAAAGTGCAGCCCTGTGGGTTGGGAAGTCCCACCTTTGAATTCTGAATGCTTCTTTTAGCTCCAAGAGTCCCCTTCCCAGGAAGGGCCCATAAGTTTGAAGCTTTCAGTGGCCAATATCTCAAAAATATATTCATTTAGTAGATGCTGCTGATAAGTTGGTCCAGTGGAGGGTGGGGCCAGGATACAGCTTATGGGGAGAATGAAACTTCAGGTGACTGGAAAAAGCAGAAGAAGGGAGGGATCTCCAAATAACCCCACAGGCTCCTCTCCCTGCCAAAGGTTTAGCATGCACCATTAATTTTTACTGCAATCCTCGCAAGAGCAGGTATTGTTGTCTCTATTTTTCAGATGCGAACTCTGAAGCTCAACAAGATGAATTTACTTGGCAAACATCAAATAGCTAGAACAGGGAAGGTCAACAGTGTCACACATGGAGTTTGTTGCAATAGATTTCCTGGCCCCATCTTTAGAGACCCTGATGCAGTTAGTGTGGGTTGAAACTCAGAAATCTGCATTTTTAACTAGCCTCAAAGTAATAGTGCTTATGGATGTCAGGGAGGTGGTTTACAGTATGGGCTTTAGAAAGGCATCTGGCTTAGAAACCCAGCCCTGTGACCTTGAACAAGCTCCTTAAGCTATCTATCTAAGCCTCAGCTTCTCCATCTGTAAGATGTACAGATGGAGTACACACCACACAGGCAGATTATGAATATAGATTATGAATATTCAGTAACACTGGCCAGGATAGGCTCACCCCATTTGGGGGCACAAGTATAAGCAGAAACCTTGTTTGACCTGTTGCCCACTCCCCTGAACCCTTCTTCTCTGACCCAGGTTCCATTCTGCAACAGGAGGATCTCGTACTTCCAATGTGGACATCTAGACCAAACCCCCTGAAAACAGCCCCTCTCCCACAACCACTCTTGGGTCCAGAGGAACTAGCACAACAGGCCTGGGAATATGGACTCAGGGAAGAGGCTTGCACAGGAGCACATCCTGGGCAGCAAATTCTAAGACTTCAGATACTAGAGGGAATGAAGTCCTTAGATGGGCACAATCACTGGGTCACAGACATGTCTTAGAGAGGGCACAGCAGGAAGAGAGCCAGAACAGGATTCTCCAAATCTCAGAGTCCAAGGAAGAGCACCTAGTAGCCAAGGGCCAAGGACAATCCTAAAGGGCACAGGGCTAGCACACTTGAAGAGCCCAGAGGACACACTGCTGTTGGCTGGTTCAAGACTGGTCTTGGAACCACGATTGCTGAACTCATGCATTTATACAGCCAAACATGAAGCCAAAGACTGAAGCCCACAACATCCCTTCATGGTGACAGTTTGGGACCATGGTATCCAATGATATGAAATGCTTTTCTCAGAAGCACCGGCAGAAGGAAAGACTGGGGATGGGACTGGGCAGTGTGGCAAAAAGGTCAGCACTGAGTGCTGAGTTGGGCAAAGAAGCTTCCACCAGTGCCCCAGGTGGGCTGGGCAAGGCCAGGTCCTCCTCTGTACTCCCTCTTTAGCCCAGGAAACAGGGAGTTGGTGAATCCAACCAAAAGGCTTTCTCTTCTGTTTCTTCCAGGGAATGGCAACTCAGAGCTGAGTTTTGACAAGGAGACGGTGCCACATGTCACGACAGCCAGGGTATAGACACAGAGTCCTGCATGAGGCAGAAGCCACATCTAAGCAAGTAGGCTGCTCCAGAGACATGCTCTTCCTGTGTCTGCAAGTGAGAAGGGTTGAGCATGCTTCTTTCTCCCAGAACTCCAACCCTAGACCTACTGAAAAATAAATATCGGCTCTTGGGACACTTCAACACACTCTCTCTGTGCTTTTTCATGTTCTCAACAGCCCTGGTGTAGGAAAGCAAGGCTTTCATTCCCTTGTTATGGATGAGAAATCGAGAAGAAAAATATCACCATTATGACATTGCTCCCTTTTTATTGAAATTGGATGGATCTGAGTTCAAATCCTGACACAACAACATGAAGCAAGTGCTTCACTTCTCCCTACCTCATCTGTATCATTGCAGAATATATTACAAAAATTAAAAGCAGTGTAATATAAAAATCAATTAACTGAGCCTAAGAGATAGTAAGAACTCATTAAATATTACCTGTACTATGCATCTAGCGATACCAAGAACACAGCTTATCCCTCTGATTAATCTCCAAGGGCCTGGAGAAGGCCATAGTCCCTATTCAACCTCAGATTCTTCTTCCTTCAGGGACTGAGGACAGAGTTTGAGACACAACAAGCTTTTGATAGATAATTAAAGAATAAGTAAAAATAATGTGTAAGTGAATGAAAAGGAAGACAGTTTGATCTACAAAACCTGCCATCCCCCAAGGTAAGCAATGCCCATCAACTAAGAAGGAAGGTCAAGGGCTCCAGAAAATCCTAATTCCAGGGCCTTAATTCCTTCCAAGAAAACCTCATGTGTCATCCCTGATTCGGACCCCAGCAAGGCTGTGGAGTGGTGCAAAAGGACTGAGGAGGTTTTAGAAGCACACTTGGTATTAAAGGACACATTTTTAAAAGCCATAAAAGTCAATGCAAACTATATGGCAGAGCACATGAATAAAATACACTTTGATGCAAATAGATAGAATTTCCTTGGGTGGTATGATAGCCCCCTTGGGACACATTTTATGACAGGGAAACTATTTTCAGACAGACACATGAAGAACCCTAGTCTCTGTTGAGGGCCTTGGCGTGTTCCTCGGTTCTCGAGGCCTGGGGGGGCCTTCCCCTTGGCTCCAAAGTGATCTGGGCACAGCCTCCCCTTTTCCTCATTCAGATCAGGGCTGGGATTCTAAGCCAGAAAAAAGTTCCCAGAAAAGAGATGGGTCATTCAGGACAAGGGCCAGAAAACAAGAGGAAAGATCAAGTATTGAAAGGAATCTGAGGAATGAAGTGACTTTGTTTTCACAACAAATTAATTTAGAGAGTCCACACTTGATTCTCTTTCAAGCCTGCTTTAGAAAAATACCCGTATTAGCCCTGACAAAGAATAATCAAAATGACACTCAGCAATCCCAGCATGGTCCACATTCCCAGTGCATCTTGCAGATTGGGAGGAAGACTGAGCAGAGGTGAGAAGAGGGTCAGAACCGAAGGTCCAGAAAGAGGCAGGAGGAGCTTCTTCCACAGATGTGGAAGTTAAACAGGTAGATCCTATAAAAATAGAGTGTGGAATCATGGTCACGAGAAGCTGGAAGAGGGTGAGGGAAGAGGGACGGAGACAGTTGGCTTATGGGTACAAAACTACGTTAGATAGTTCTACTGCTGTAGCACAGAGGGTGACGCTAGTTAACAATAATTGATTGTACATTTCAAAACAGCTAGAAGAGAGGAGTTTGAATGTTCCCAACAGAAAGAAACTAAAAGTGTTTGGGATGACACGTATGCTAATTATCCTGATTGGATCATTATAAGTTGTGAGCATGTATCAAAATACTACACTGTACCCCATAAATATGTGCAATTATTATGGATCAATAAAAAAAATTTAAATTAAAAAAAAAAAAGCAGAGTGCCCCCCTGGTCAGAAAGAACCCATGAAACTCTCACAAGTGCCCTGGGAGGTCCCCTTACACACAAGCCTGGCAGGTCTTACCATGGACTGCAGGTGTCCCCAACCCATGCTCTCCTTGCCCTCCCCACTGCACAGCAGTCACCAACAGCCCAAGGCATCTGAAGCATCAGATGGGGACCCACATGTGGTATGCATCATCTTCCAGGAGGTTCCCGTCTCTCACTAATAAGAAGCAGGGAATGCAGCGAGGCCTTCTGCCTTTGGTGAGCTGCAGGGCCTAAGTCTTGCTCTAAGACCTCTGCAGGGCCTTCCTGGGCACAGGACTCCCCCTAGTCAGCCCCAACCAAGGGCTCTGCCTGTGCCTCTTCCCCAGTAGAGTTTTTGGAGCCTTCCCCCAAAGCATCCTAAGACTCAGTGAAGCAAAGCAGTAGAACCTGTGGGAAGATGGAGAAAAGAAAAGAAGGAAGGAATTCAGAGAGGAAGGACAGGAAGACGGCAGGGAAGGAAAAAGTAGGCCGTTTCTTAAACGTCTTCCTACCAACTCCACGAAACGGGTCATTTTATGCCACACTGTACAGACATGGAGGCAAAAGCCCAGAGAGAGGTAACTATAAAGATGGCACCACTGGTCGGCTGGCAGCTCAGTCTGTGATCTCCCAACTCCACATCCTGCACATTTTTCTGGGGAGTCAAAAGTGAATTCATTTCTGGAATTGTTAGAAGCTGGCAAGCTGCCTAGGAATGCAAAAGTCATCAAACCTGAGAGTGATTTCAAGCTCGCCATGCCCACTCTCATACCCAAAGCAGCTGGACCCACACTAAGGGTATTCAGTGAACTAATGTCACAAGAAAGACAGGCTGACAAGAAAGGCCCAAGCTGCCAGTCACATGACCCTCCAGCTTTTGGATATCTGGAAAAGACCAAACCTTCTTCTCCACATTCAGCAGTTACAGAGAAAAGGGTGCTGCAGGTGGACTTGGTATTCCATACATCCCAGGATCTGGTCCTCACAATCATCCCCATGGGGGCTAATTAAAACTCCAAGGCCCCAACTGCTACCCTCACATTATTTTATTATAGATAGATGATAGATAGATGGATAGATAGATGATAGATCGATGGATAAAAGAGATGAAACTATATTCATATAAATTTTTTACATTAAAATCCATATTTAAGGTATAATATAATAATTATATAATATATATATATATATATATATATATATATATATCTGAATCTTTAGATATATACTTGTAAATAGATGTTGACATTAATTAAAACCAAATGAACTTCTCTCCGGGCCATCTCTG
Organism: Ictidomys tridecemlineatus; assembly: GCF_052094955.1. Lineage (NCBI taxonomy): Eukaryota > Metazoa > Chordata > Mammalia > Rodentia > Sciuridae > Ictidomys > Ictidomys tridecemlineatus. The sequence goes on from NC_135477.1 coordinate 17,607,924, forward strand.
TCTTGCTGACCTGTTGAAGGTCCACTAGGTCTGCCTGTGGACTAAGTCAACACATCATTACCTGCCTGTTTCTTCCCAGAAAGAATTATAAGAGAGAACATGGAGATGGGCAGGAGAACTCGCCTTCATCACTGAGAAGAATGCGTGACCTCGAAAAGCCTTTTGTCCCTCCTTCACTTCTGGGGACCCAAGAAGCTGATTTGATATTTAAGTCCAGGCCTAGTACTCCTCTGGAATCTCGGAACCCTCCCAGAAACCACTTTTATGTATCATTTCTCGTTTCTCAGCACAAGCCGCCCAGGCCTTGATAGAAAGCCCAAGTCAGAGGCACCGTCGTGGACAAGGCAAAGAGGTCACCAGTGGCACCACTCCCAGCCCTGAGGAACGGGGAGACTTATACCCTGTCCTCCTGATGTGCTGAGAATTGCTCTTGTGATTGAAAAACATTCTGTCACATTCCAGAGTCCCTTAAGGACACAAACTGCTCTCCTACAAATGTGATGTCCCTACAACAACTTTTATGCCATGATTGGGGCATGAACTAAAGAGACTTTGTCAAAACAGGTAAATTAAGGTGTCTCTCTGGACCATTAATGAATTTGGATTTCCCTTCATAGATGTTCATCTTTAATTCCAAGTCTATGGCTTGAGTTCTTCACTTTCTGTATCATAAAAATCCTTCCTTTTCATCTTGGGTGGATTTTTTTTCTTGGGTGGATTCAAAGCCCCTAGTTCAGTCTTTTGGATGAAGGAAAGGCCTCTCTCAAACCTCCCTCTCCCTCATCCTTCCACACCTACACCACCTGGGACCATAAAGAGATAGACATGTGGACATCAGAGTGCGGGGCCAATGAGAGAAGGCAGGTGTGTGACAGGTGCACTCAGGTAGAAGGGAAGGAACACTTTAGAAGGCCCAGATAAACAGGAATCCAAGAGGTGACAGAAGGGGGAAGCCAACTCTCAGTGGAAGCCAGGTGATGGGTGGTGACAAGAAACTTGAAAATGGACTGGATTTGGGAGAGAAAAAGAACTGAGGAAGAGTTGGCTGGTCTAAGGTCATCTAGATTTCAGAGGACTCAGGTCAAGGCCTTTGTCATGGACTCTGTGGCTCTGTGGGTCTGCAGGCAAGCCAACAAGGCAGCAGAGTGGACATGGGTACACCTGAATTGACGGCTGCATGTTCAGTAATGTAAGACTGGACTCACACTGTCCCTGAGTTGAAATAGTGCCCCACCCCAGAGACACTCAACTCAGAATCAGAATCGAGTTGAGTGAGACATCAAGAGCTGCCCTGGTATTACCATTATATGATCAATGCCTGTGGGCCCAAGACCACTGCCCTCTGAGGGACCATAGCCCACGGTACTGGGTCAGAGTTTAGTCTGGCTCCCTGACCTGCCAAACATCTGCCTTCCTTAGGCTTGACAACATTCCTGTTCTATCTGGAATGATCTGGCACAATTCTGGAATCCCAGACTCCTATGCCTAATTTGAGACCATTTGTGTGTGTGTGTGTGTGTGTGTGCGTGTGTGTGTGTGTGTGTGTTCTCTAGACTATAGTGAAACCAAATGTTATGGTCTAAATGTGCAGAATATCCATTGCAATAAGGGGAAGAAGAAGGTGAAGGTGAAGAAGGAGGAGGAAGAAAAAGAAGAAGAGAGACAGGTAATTTAAGATGTCTCTCTGGACCATTGTTTCATCTTTAAGATGCCCCAAAAGGGAGAGGGAGGAGGAAGAAAAAGGAGAAGGAGGAAAAGAAGAAAAAAGTAAGGAAAGGACTTTTCAAAGCTTGTTTCATACCCACATACATAGACCTAAATACAAAACCTGAAACTCTAAGTTCTGGATGAAAAACAAGACAAACCTCCTTGACTTTCGATTGCTCAAGTGTTTCTACATAGGACACGGCAGGCAGGAACCATCAAAGGGAATATGGGGAAATTACACTATAAAACCTAAAAATTTCTGTTTTCAAAAAACTGTTATGAAAATTAAAAGAAAAACAATAGACTGGGTGGAAATGTTTTAGAAACACATATCTGATCTCTGACAGAGATACGAATGTAGAATATACACACAGCTCTTGCAATTCAGAAACGGGAAACACACAGTGAAAAGAGAGCAAAGATTTGAATAGAACACTTCACTGAAAAATGTAAACAGATGGCTAATATATGGCAAGATGTTCACATCACTTACTTGTAGAGCTAAAAATAAAAAACCAACACTCCCCACTATATTGATGAGGTTGTGGAGCAACTGGAATTCTCACACATTGCTGGTGAAAATGGAAAATGGAACAGCCATTTCTTACAAAGTTAAACCTGTACTTACCATACATCTCAGAAATCCCCCCACTAGACGTTTTTAGAAATAAAGAGCTACACCTACACAAAATCCAGAATGCAAATATTCATAGCAAGTTGTCCATGATAGATGAAAACTATACAACCAGAATCTCCTTCATCTGCTGAATGGATTTAAACAAATTATAGTACACTAACAATATACCACCCCAAGAAAATATTACTCAATTTTTTTAAAGAACTGCTGATATAGGCTACAACACAGGTGAATCTCAAAAAGCATTTTGTTAGATAACAGAGACCAGACACAAAAACCTCCATACTGTATGATTCCATTTATATTATGGACCACAAAAGGAAAAAAAAACAGTAGGGATAGAAAACAGAGCAGAGACTTGGGGGCCAGGGTTTGCGGAGAGGGGACTGGCCACAAAGGAAGTCAAGGAACTCTGGGAGGGTGATCAAAACACTCAATGTGTTTATTGTAGTGGTGGCTACACAACTGTATACAGTTTGTCCAAACCCATCAAATTATTTAAGATGGTGAATTTTATTTCACGTAAATTATGCCTCTATAAATCTGATGTCTAAAGATAAGATTGAATTATCATGTATTAAATATAAGTGTCACTTTATTTAATAACAAATAAAGCTGAGATAGGTAGCCCCCCCCCTCTTTCCTGGAACTCTCTGGACCAGCACTCCATGGGGCCCCCACGTCATTGGGCAAAGCATTGCTGTCTGCTGAAGCCTTTCTGGTCTGCCCTTCTTCATGAAGCTCAGAAAGCCCAGATTTCTTCCAAGGGCCCTGACTACTCTACTAAGCAGAATGCTAACTCGAAATAAATCACAATTGTGCAGACTGAAGAGTTCCCCAAAACTAAGTGTGGCATATAAAAAATTGAAAGAAACTTATGCAGCAACTGAACCATGGAATAACGTACCTGAAGATCTCTCCCACCTCCTCCTGGCTAGGACAGACCAGGCAGCGGCAGCAGCTTCCTGTTGGGGATGGTGACAACAAGAACCGCACAAGGCAAAGCCTGGGCATTCATCAGACTGCAGCCATGAGCTTGATTCGTTTTCTCATTCAGATCCAAAACAGTCCTGTGAATAAACACTTTAATGGTCCCAGTTTATAAGGGAAGAAAATGAGGCTCACAAATGCTAGGTGACTTGCTCAAGCTCACACAAGTAGGGAAGTTGGGCTTTGCCTCCATGTGTCTCTGGCCCCAAAGTAACTCCTTAACCATTCTCCCATTTTTAAGATACAATATAGCAATAAAAAAAATTAACATGTTGCTGGTGTGATGGTGCACACCTATAATCCCAGCTACTCTGGTAGAAGGCTGAGGCAGGAAGATTGCAAGTTCAAAACCAGTCTCAACAACTTAGTGAGACCCTAAGCAACTCAGTAAGATCTGTCTCTCAATAAAATACAAAGGGGGCAGGGCTGGGAATGTGGCTCAGTGGTTAAGCACTCCTGGGTTCAATCCCTGGTACAAAAAGAAAGAAAGCAACATGTTCTCCTAAAAGTTGAATATCTTCTCCAAGTTCTAGAATATCTAGAGTTGGGGCTCCTTTTTTGTGTGTGTGCAAGTGTTGGTTTTCATCTTTCCTTTTTCTTCTCTCTTATTATCCACCGCTACAGAAATGGTTTGGTCATTTGGGGCTCTCTTAAGTCCCATGTAGGGACCCACAGTTTCTCTTTGATTAATAACACCAAAGTTCTTCTTTGAGTCCTCAGTCATGACAACCTGAGGGTCTCCAGTTTCATTTGAATTTCTGTCAAAAGCAAACATGTAACAGGAAAGTAAATACTGAGGCAAGACTAGGACAACATGACATTATGAGAGAACTAGAAATCCAGCTCCCATCAGCCACTGTTACAGTAGGTAAGTACATCCACCAACCTCCTTCCTCAACATCCCAGTTTACCAGGAGGAAGAGGTTGGAGACTGGGAATTAGACAACAAGGTACAGATGGTGCCCGACTTCACGCTAGCCCACTTTACAATGGTGTGAAGCAATGTTCACTCATTAGAAACCATATTTTGAACTTTGCATTTCGTATTTGGATCTTTTCTCCAGGCTAATCATATGCAGTAGAACTCAGGAGAGATGCTGGAGAACTGCAGTCAGCCACACCATCGTGATGGGAAGCAGTCAATACCTATGGCGCACCTGTGTTACTAAGCTATGATGCTTCATGGGTTAAGCCTATTCAATGCAATTTCAACTTAGAATATTTCCAACTTACAATGGGTTCATTAGGACAATTCCATCATAAGTCAAGGAGCAACTGAATGTTAAAATATTTTCATCTTGGCCAGGTCCTCCAAAATATCTCCTCCTAAGAAACACTTCCCTGTTTTCAAAGATAAGAATCTACAGCTTGGACTGGGGATGTGGCTCAAGCGGTAACGCACTCACCTGGCATGTGTGGGGTGCTGGGTTCAATCCTCAGCACCACATAAAAATAAAATAAAGATGTTGTATCCACTGAAAAACTAAAATACATATATATATATATTAAAAAATTCTCTCTCTCTTTAAAAAAAAAAGAATCTACAGCTCATGAATATATCCAGCTCATGAATATATCACACACACACACACACACACACACACACACACAGTCTTTCTAGAGGGGCCTATTTCTGGGCTCTCCCATTTCTAAGGTTGTAATGTTTACTACTACTGATTAATGTTCTTGCATCTTTAAGATGTCTCAAAAAGAGCAATTGAACTCCTAGCAGGCCTCACAGTTTACAAGGCCTTTTAGCATGATCTCATTGTCTCTTTTCTATGACCCATGTCATCAGCTCTGGCTAATGAATTGTAAGCAGATACAATATGTCATTTCCAAGCCAGAATAGTTCATTGCTATGCAAAATACCCCACACATCTTTTCCTGGGCTAGGAAAACTTTAGAATTTTGGGTAACTGCTCCATCAATCTGAAGTCTCAGGAAGAGGTGACAGAGAGCAGAGTCCCTGGGAGATGTGCAACAGGAATGTGATGTGAGTTGTTCAGTCCACTAAAATTTGGGTGTTATTTATTAGTACAGCAAAAGAAAATCTATTACAACCGATACAGCTTCCTTCCTTTTTGCCTCAAAACGTACATTCATGCATTAGATAAGCTAATCCATGCTGAGTTTTAGGTCTTGATCAAAAAGTTCCTTGTCAGGTTTGCTGTTTCCAGTCTGAAGTGCCCTGGCATTTAGAGTCCACTGTGACACACGTCTTCCACATTATCACTGCCCAGTGCACACACATACATTCCTTTTCTCTCCCTCCCTCTCTCTCTCTCTGTCACTCACACACACACACACACACACACACACACACACACACACACCATCTTGTTCCACTTAATGGTGGCAGGTAAGCAAGGATCTGGCAATCTGGTACCTTCCTTGTTACATACTTGAATGTCACTTGGTAAAGCCACAGAAGGGATTTGACACAAAAGGAATATTCAGAGGCAGTGAGAGTGGCCTCTTGCATTTTACATCACTTGGCTAACAGGGGAAAGAATAACAGGAGGGACTTGAACTGCTGAATCAGATAGAGTCAGAAAAGTGAGACAAACTCTGGACTCAGGCAGAGAAGGAAATAAACTGGTGGAGTCCTGAGCAAATTCCTAATCAGAAAAACCACCAGACATTCCAACCAGCTGTGTTTATTCAAATGCTGATTCCTGGGCCCCATCCCAGATCTCCTGAATCCAAATGCAACTCAAGGTATGAACAGGGAATGTATCCGTTACACAAGCCCCCAGGATATTCAGATTACCGCAGTTGGAGACCCCATAAAACTAGGTGAACTACAAAGTCCTTTCTAGTTTGGAAATTTCCTAGTCTATAAGCTAGACAAATCAGGCAGGGATCAGTATCCACAGACAGGAGAATAAATGTTAAACTGTGCCCAAGTGACCCTGTGCTGACTGGGTGAACTAATGAGAGGCTTTTCTACATGTAAGCAGTGAAATCTTGGAGGAAGTATAGCCTGAGGCTAGGATCAGACATAGGGGGAATTTCCTGGCAATGTACATGCTCTAACAAAAACCAGCTAGTCTACATGTGATATGTAACCTGCATTCCTTTAACTAGCCACATTCTGTATCTCAAGGCAGGGTTGGCTTCCTGTATATATGACCCGTGCATATGGGACACACAGAGACACATCTTCAGAGGAAGCCCTGTGCTTGATTACTGCCTTGAAATTCCAGATAATATTCTCTTTGAAAGGGAGTTTTGTGAGTCAAGACTGATGAGGCAATCGAGCAACGCATGAGAGCAACAGTATGTACCGGAACAGGCCTGTGGGCACCACAGGATGGGACAGTATGCATGCCAAGCAATGGACCTGGCATACCAGGGGCAATCCAGCATGCCAGGAGACTCCAGGGGGGCAGCCAGGGCCGGGACCTGAGCCCAGAGGGCTGGGGCAGGAGAATCAATAACAGCAAAGAAGTAATCAAGGCTTGAGCAGTGGAAGCTGGCCTGCTCCTCAGTCCCTGGAGCCCTTCCCTGAGGCCACTGCATAAATGGTAACTGTCCACACCATCAGGACAGGCACGGCCTGTGCTCAGGCAACAGACTTTGTTAGCAAATTATTACAAAATAAAAATATGGATATGGATATTGCAATAAAGTTTGTATTCAAGAGTTATTAAAATTTTCCAAAGTTTAGATTCTTCTATTTTAAAAAATCAATGCAATCTTGGAAAGCAAATATTCATAGGCTTAGAAATAAAAACTTAATTTGAAGACTGCCATATTCAACAGAAATAAACATCATTTTCATATAAAATTTTTGATGAACCAATCCTTCACAAGATGAAAATTTTATAATTCATTTTTCCTTCTATTGAAGAAATAACAAAAAGACCACATAAACAAGGATTCTGGGTTATATTCAAGTTCTAAAGCCATTTTCATTGGCTTATAGGATCTAACAAATGATAAGGTATGTCTGAGACATGATCTATATTAGCTACAAATTAAACTCACACATCCAAGTATGCTGGCCCACACCTGTAATACGGGTGACTTGGGCGGTTGAAGCAGGAGAATCACAAGTTTAATGCCAGTCTCAGCAATTTGGCAAGGGAAGGCCCTGTCTCAAAATAAAATAAAAGGGCTGGGGTGGGTAGCTCAGTGGCACAATCACATGGATTAATCCCCAGCACCACAAAAAAATAGTAATAAATAAATAAACTCACACAGAAAACTGATTTGTATAAAGAGCTGATTATATGACAAGAATCCTCAGCTCGAAATTTTCTTTTCACCCAGAGGCACTTTACCACCAATCTACATCCCCAGCCCTTTTATTTTTTATTTTGAGAGAGGACCTCACTTAAGTTACTGAGATGGGCCCTGAACATGCAATCTGCTTGCCTCAGCCTCCAAGTCACTGGGATAACAGGAATGTGCCATCATGCCCGGCTGAAGTCTTTTTTTTTTCTTTTTTTTTTCAAAATAATTTTTTAAGAACTTTACCCCAGTGCTGTTATAGACAATGAAATCATCTCTCACAACTCCAGTAACAATTGCATGAGATGAAAGATTCTTCTAAAAATTAAAAAATGGTCACAAATTATTTGTAATCTTGCATTTGCAAAGAGCAAAAACTATTATTTTGAACTACATCAATTGAAAATGAAATTGCTGGACTGGGGTTGTGGCTCAGTGGTAGGGTGCTTGCCTAGCATGCATGAGGCACTGTTAAATCCTCAGCACCACATAAAAATAAAATAAAGGTATTGTGTCCACCTACAACTGAAAATTAAATTAAAAAGAAAATGAAATTGCTTAAAAGTTTGATACATTTGATAACCTAATAAATAAATTGGCAAAATGTGGAACGAACCAGAAGAATATTATTGTCAACAAAGTATTACATCATTATGTTACTGTATCACATAAAATGATGACACCATAAATCTTTTTTATTGTGTATTACTGTTATAATATTATAAGCAATATTAAAATCATAGGTAATATATTTTATAGGTAATAAAATATTTTTAAGTGAAAATGTTCCAGATTTTAATACCTTGAAATTACTTTTTCCATGTTTTTGGAACAAGGAGCTCCATATTCTCATTTTTCAAGGGGCCATGGATATTATGTCTTCCACCTGGCTGGGAGAGGGGGTAACTTCTGGATGGGTCTGAGAATCCCATCTTGCCAAAGGTTTTTTGATGATTTCATCAAATACAGGAGTGTCCTGTGGATCCTAGAACCCAGAGACAAGGAACCTCTTGGCAGGTACAATCTCAGCATCTTCATCTATGGGAGTTCTGGGCCATCCTTGACTTCAGGTTTCTCCTTGTGGACCAAGGCCTTTATCTTCTGAAACAGAAGGAACTGTATTTCAAGCTTTCAGCCAGTGATTCAAGAGGCTGACGATGTCTTTAAATAAAAGCAGGACAGGGAGTGCAGAGAGCATCAGGCTTCTTTGAATGAGGGCCAGTGTTCCCAAATGCAAAATCTGCCACAGCTCAGGCTCCCCTGGCTTTATAGATAAACAACAAGATGACCTTTTCCTATCAGAAAGGAGCAGTGAAAATTCCATGTGCTTGTGGAATGTTGAATTTGGAATCAAGTTTTTCTGTGCTTCTTCTCAGGAAAACAACCCATAAAATGTCCCAGTAAATGCAAATTATAGGATTACTGTACCAATCCAGATGTTCAAACAAGGGAGCCTGCCTCTTTTCTGAACAAAATATTACAAATACATGCTCAGAGACCGTTCCCCGCAGGACTGGAAATCCCCCTGCTCCTTGCAATCATGCCTTGCAGGCTCCTGGGACATGACACTCTGTCCAGCAATTAGGGGCTATGAAAGCAGGCTTGTCCCACTGTCCTTCCAGCCATCTCAGGAGGAACGGAGGCCATTTCCCTGAATCCCTTCCCAAGGGGAACATCTATTTCCCCCAATGGAGAAAAATATAGAATTGAACATTCTCTCCCAAATTTTCAATCCACTTTCTCTTCTTTTTCTATTCCCAAACTTCCCTAGGTTAAAAAAAAAAAAATGTGTTCCCACACCCACCAGCCTAATGATAAAACCCAGGTGGCCATAAGAGTCATGTTCCCACCCTTCTCAAAAAATAAAAATCTGCTCCCCCCACCAATCCTAACATTCAAGGCAGGGAGGGGTCTGGTGATTATTCTCTTTACAGGATTGCTTTAAATAACAACCCTTCAGGGTGAATTTAAAATAGAATCTGAGCTGCAAAATTTTGGTTTACCTTCTAATTTTGGCAACCTTCTAAGAATAGGTCAAGTACATGCAATAAAGTCCATTCAATGACCATTTTGCTTTTAATTGCCCCCACGATATTTAACTCAACAATAAATACTGAGGGGAAATCATTTTTTTAAAAATCTTTGGTGCTTTCTAGATAATTTGCTTTTAAGATAACTCTGATATCAAAGTTCTTTATCAGAGTTGAAAGCATTGGAGAGCTACTAAACCCCCAATAGGAAAGGAGACACGGAGACAGAGAGATGACCTTGACTTTGAACTTGAGGACGTGAGAAGAATTAGATCAAAGTGGATTGAATGAGAATTGGGCTTATATAGCTCAGTGATAGAGCCCTTGCCTAGCATGCACAAAGCCCCATGCCCCATCCTGTGGAAAAAAAATTAAAATCAAATGTCCATGTCTTTCTTTGACTCCACAATGGAGTAATGATCCTTGATGCTCTTGACCCTCCTCCCATCCACTTTCACCACATCATCATCATCAACATTCATTTCAAGTCCACAGGACCACAGAAGCAGTGATAAGAGTCAAGGTTCTCAGCAGTGCTAACACATTGCACATTAGCCACGACTCTGTAAGAGTTGAAGTTACAGTGTCCATCTGCAAACTGGCCAGGGCTAAGTGGACTCTAGATTGTTGACGAGCACAGCACAACAAGGGGACTGCCAGAAGAGCCATAGAGTAGCTACGGGAGGGCTGAGTGGGTGGGCACAGCATTCTCTAAGAGCTGACTAGCTAGGTGAAGAAGCCATGGACATGGACAATCTATGCCTGAAATTTGAATGGGAAAGGCTCGTTAGAGAGCCAGACAGGAGCCAGCTGGGTGCAAGGAAAAGACAGCTCAGAAGGTGGACCAGGAGGGCAGTGAAGATGGGCTATTCCAGAACTTCATTTCTCCCCCATCAGAATGAGGGTGGAAGTAAAGAAGATACCTACAAAAACCATACTGAGGGCTGGGGCTGTAGCTCAATGGCAGAGCACTAGCCTCACATGGGGAAGGCTTTGGGTTCCATCCTCAGCACCACATAAAAATAAAATAAAGGCATGGTGTCCATTTATAACTAAAAAATATATTTTAAAAAAATTATACTGAGGATAATCTCACGGAGGTCAGCATGTATAGACACCAGACAAACGTCTCTGCTGATGGGAGCCCACTTTGTGGGCGCCTCCCAAGATGCAGAAGGCAAAACAAAATCATGACAAAAGATATTCAGTTTGTAAAGATCCGGGAAACACAGACGGCAGAGGGAAGTGTCCCCAGCAAGAGCATTCCTGCTGACTCTCCACCACCAGCAGGAGGCAAAGAGCCTCCCCTGCCCCTCTGCTCTCCTGCCAAGGAGGCTGCAAATGGAGTGTAGGTGGCACCAGGATCCTCTAGGTGAGGCTGAGGCTTCTAAATTGAATTTTAAACTTTGAATTAAATTTTCCCAGCTTCTGCCCCTCAGTGTCCAGGGGGGATTGGTTCCAGGACCTCCCCACCACCAATGTATACCAAAATCTATGGATCATCTCCAGCTCACTTATAACACCGAATACAAGGAAAGGCTGTGTAAAAAATCATTATGCTGAATTCTTTAGGGAAAAAGACAAGGAACAACAAGTTGCTAAACATTTAACATGGAGTAATTTTTTCCAAATATTTTCAATTTGTAGTTGGTTGAATCCACAAATATGGAACAAGTACAAAGGCCAACTGTACTTTATCATTTGTTTTTTTAATAGCTATGAAAACATTGTAAATGAAGAGTCTGAAAGGTGTGTTAAGTTGTCACGTTATACATTAACAGGGCACCCAAGCAAACAATCCACTTAGGAAAGACCTCAAGTGGGAGCCTCGTTGCCCACACCATCCCTGAGGTCACCATAGGATATGGTGTGTAGAATATTGTCCTATGAAAACCTCACATGGGTACAGGAAATCAGCACAGTTCACATTAGGCCTGCTGGGTTTGTACATCTGTTTACAGTAACCAAGAAAGCGTCAGGACACTGTACCGTCCTCACCTGCTTCTGCCTCTTCACAGCCCACCCCAGCTGCAATTTGCAAGGTGAGGGTTACATCGACATAGAGAAGAAAGGTTGGCTTAGTCTTTCAAAAGAGACTTAGAGCCAGGCACAGTGGTGCATGCCTGTAATCCCAGCAGCTCAGAAGGCTGAGGCAGGAGGATCGCAAGTTCAAAGCCAGCCTCAGCAAAATCGAGGTTCTAAGCAACTCAGTGAGATGGGGATGTGCTCAGTGGTCAAGTGTCCCTGAGTTCAATCCCTGGTACCCCATCGCCCAAAAAAGAGAGCAAGTGAGCGAGTGAGCGAGAAAGAGAGACTTAGAGAACAGCTAGATCATCAGTCGTGTTTCACTGGTCTTGAGGTTTTTCATTTCTGTTTTCTTGGTGCCAGGTTCGCCATCTTTGCATAGCATAGATGCACACTCGGAGGTGAGGTAGAGGACGGATCAGCCTTATATCTTATTTACTATTTTTTTCTTTTGAGATGAGGTTCTTGCTACATTGTCCAGGCTTATCTTGAACCCCTGGATTCAAGCAATCCTCCTGCCTCAGCCTCCCACATAGCTGGGACTGTGTGTGCCACTGTGCTGGCTGATCTTTCACTTCAGGGGTAAAAAAAAAAATTATCACTCTTAGTGAAATTTCACCTGCCTTCCTGCTGGATGCCATTTACATGTGTTGAGTACGGTGTTAGCTCCACCTTCCTGAAAAATACATAAAGGTTCAGCTTCTCTGCAGATGTAAAACCATAGGGTTATAGAATGAGAAGAACCTAAGGGATCCTCTTAGGCTAATTATTTGCTCCATAAAAGGATTAGCTATGGGGTCCCTTAAAAGGACAAGCTCCTTGTGTGCCTTTAAATGGAATTCAATTATAAAAATTAAATTCATATAGACATGCTCACATTTCCAGGAATATGCCCACTCTATATAATAAGATAAACTTGTAACATTATTTGGCTTATCTTCTAAGAGCTATAATGCAAAAGGATAAAACACAAAATGAAAGTTCTATGGCCACTTTGCCATTAAGAAAAATAAAGTGGTTATGGCTATCAAGCCTGCTTCTACCCCAGGGCCTTTGTACTTGCTCCTCCTTCTACCTAGAATGACTCTTTTTTTTTTTTAAACAGATATGTGAATGGCTGATCCTTCACTTCACCCAGGTCTCTCTTCAAATGCAGCTTCTCCTAGAAAGTTTCCCTGATCATTCTAGATAACAGTTCCTTTACTCACCTAGCCCAAATACTGTAACCTATTTCTCTTCATCATTCTGACTGCCACCTGGTCTATCAGCTCTTTTTATTTATTATTTATTATTAGGTATCCGACTAAAATGTAAGCTCCGTGACGACCTGGATTTTTGTTTTATTTTTGTTGACTGGGTCATATTTGTATACCTCCAATAATACCTGGCACATAAAGGCCAATAAATATTGAATGAATGAGGGAGGGGAAGGACAAGCAGGAAAACGTACTCCTGATCATGTCTCAGGCAGATCCTGGAAGACCTTCAGAGTCATATGTGGCCACACACCTGCGATGACATCACTGAGGTGTTCTCTCCTCGGACAAGGCTCTCCTAGCTGCCCTGGGCACCAAGCAACTTGGGAAACCTCTCTGACCCCTATTGTTTTATTTCCCACATTAAATGATTAACCACCTTCCTTCTCATTTCCTCAGTTATTCAGTAAAATAAAAATACCTGCTCGGTGCTGGACGATGTGTCCCAGCCAGCAGGAAATGACTAACCAGTACAATAAGAACTTGGATGAGAGTGAGTGGCACGGGAGAGAACAGGCCCCGACCCGAGGCCAAGGGTCAAGGCTGAATGAGGGCAGCAGACAAGGAAGGAGAACCAGGTGCTCTCAGAGGAGGAGACCAAAGACACCAGGGGGTGAGAACAGCAGCCACGACCAACAGATGAGGAAGGAGCCGGCCGGACAGACTACAGAAGAGACAGAACAGTGAAATGCAATTTGAGTCTCCTGCACTGGCCAAGAACAAATGAGACCAAATGAACACACACCATTTGCCCTTTGCCCCAAGCACCTGCTCACACCTCCTGCACCAGAAGTGACTCCCAGGATGATGTGCAGGAGCTAAGGCAGATGGAGAACACCTGGAACATCTGAAGCTTTGTACGCCCTCTCATCAGAAAGATTTGGCTTTAAAAAAAAAAAAAAGAAGAAGAAGAAAAAATGCTCATTTGGGTAATGTACGGCCAATTCCTCCTTTTAAAAGATGAAGGAACCCAGAATCAGAAATATTGAACCAACCATTGCAGTCAGTTCAAACTAACATGCAGACTAGGGTAAAACTGGGACCGGAATCCAGATCCTCCTGGCTGCCTCTGGGTTTTGAGCAAGAGGCTAAACAGCTCCTCAATCTAGAATCTTTCTCCCAGCAACCACTGTGGGGCCTCAAGGGTCCGCCATGTTGGACATTCTCTCCAGACAAGGTTTGCTCTGTGTGCAAGTGAGGTGTGGTGCATTGCTGGGCTCAGAGGGGTTCTCTTAAGCCACCAACACCTCACCTCGATTAGTTAACCAAACTAGAGTTTATTGAGCAGGGTACTGAAGGAATGGGACAAAGGATGAGTGTGTATTTTGATGGAAGTAGAATCTGGAAGATCAGAAAGAATTCATGTACACAGGAAGGAGGACGGAGCTGGGCTACTTGAAGGGAGCAGGGCAGGGGCGGGAGGAAAGGCACAGAGCCCAGGGCTCCCCGGGCCCTCAGCCCCTCTCCATGCTGTGCAGCCCCTGAACCCCTCCTTCCGGGCCATGTAGGGCGGGTAGTGCCTGCCAAGAAGGTCTGTGGGGACCTAATGAAGCAGTGCATGTGAAGCATTTTGCACAGGGCCTAGTGCAAGAGGTGTGCTTTACACGTTGGCTAATTTAAAAGAAAAAAAGGAAAGGGAGAGAAAAAAATGAAAACAAGAGCCCGAAAAAGACCAGCTTCACAGTAATTTTTCCAGTACCCCCAGGGCCACTGTTGACCAAGAGGCTGAGGGTCCAGTTGCACAAGCTTCACAGCAAACAAGGTGCACTGCACACAGGGCGCTAACTGCCTAACCCTTCTAATCCACCAGGAGCACCCACAGGCCTCCCCTGATAAAGCCTGGTTGCACCTGGACAAGGAACACAATCAGACATACCACTCGGTAGATTACAGCCACGACACTTTGATTTTAATATCTGTGCTTTTGAAGCCCCTTGCAACTTTTCAAATTTTTCTTTCATTAATAAAAATACTGGTCTGGCACTCTATCCACATTGGGGGAAAGAAAAGCCTTTTGTTGAGATCTAGTCCTAACTCCTGATAACACAAGCACAGGTGACTCTCTGATGTCCCCTCTGGGGAAGCACCACCCATCTAGGCTGCAGCTGCTGATGGCCCTCACAGGAAGGCCAGGCAGCTGGCCTGTCGGGCTATGTGTGAGGGACACACCGAGTGGCATGCGCAGCCAGTCCTGAAAACTGTCAGATAAAGATAAGCCCCACCTGGCCCCGTCACCGACTTTCACGCCCATGAGTTTGACAATAACCTTGGTGGAGAGCTTCTGCCTGGTTTCATTTTCTGGTTTGTGAGCAAAGAGAGGCAAGGGAATGATCCAGAAGGACTTGAGGGTTTCGGTTCCCAGCACGGCTCAGGTCTGGATGCCTCCAACCTGTAGTGTGGCACCTGCTTATATAAAGAAACCCTGTCACCGATCAGAGGGAACCAGGCGAGCACTGGATGTCTCCCCCAGTGTCCCTGAGGATGGTGCCTCGGTTACACCTGAAGACAGACCTGTGAGCTAATCATGTGCATCCCCTGCCTACATCGAGCAAAGACAAGCATCGAGGAAGCAGCGTGATTTCCATGAGTACGGAAGGACTGAGCGAGGAGCCTGGACCTCAAACACCCTCCAGCAGCTATGCTTTGCCCACCTGAATCCAGGGGCTTGGACATCGAGATACGTATCTGCAGATACTTAACAGGTATTTGACAAAATGCAAGGCCTGGAAACGATTTGAGAGAAGGCACACAAGTGCTCTTGTACTGAAGGACCCTGGAGCTCTGGAGCCCCAATGTCCCAATTCCCCAAGCCCAGTGTCACCTTTTCCCCCTGTCTGCCAGATCCTCGTGAAGACCTAGACCACGTCCCAGGCCCTACATCCATTCCTGGCCTTGTTCTTCAATCCAAATAGGCAGCTTACACACCCAAATAATAGACAAACATTTAAAGAAATGTTCCTGAAGAGTTTTAATGAGAAAACGCTTTGAAACACAGTAAATAAAACAAAGATACAAAATCTAGACCCTCTTGGTCTTAAATGCATAAGAGTAAGCAGGTGTACCTGCAAATAGTGGGACTGGACAGGGCCTCTCGCTGTAAGCAGCCAGAAGGTGGGCATCAAACAATGGTCTTCAGATATCTGAACAGCAGTCATTGCAGGACTGTGATCTTTGAAAAAAAAGGAATTCGAGGAGCCCTGCTTTTGCCCCAGCTTTTGACTGGAGGCACTTTACAAACCGCAGACAGGGAAGAGAATCCCCAGCAGAGCTTGGCAATCTTGCTAACTGAAGACACAGAGATCTGAACTTGAAGAGGCTGAGACGGCTGGACTCTGTGGGGCATGATTCCAGAGAGGAGCATCAGGAACTCAGGCTCCCTTTACACTGTGGCCAAATAGTAAGCTGCACACTAGCGGCAGAAACTCCACTATCCAGAAAATAAGGAGTGGGTCTAGAAGGCAAACTATGAACCGGGCTGAGAGAAATTTCAATTCTGGTTAGAGTAAAGATTCATCACTGATCACCAGATCATTCCATAGAGTCTGGAAAGGCCACACCACCGTCCCAAGGCTCACCTGGATCTAGAATAAAGGCTACTGTTGAATTCTCTTTAATGGAACTACAGACAAGCCTCAAAAGGATTAAGCTGACCCCCAGCAACACACCAAACTGACACAACAAAGCCTGATGCTCACTAAAGGAAAATAGAACAACAACAACATTGTGGATTCAATTGCTTTCCTAAAAATCATATGCTGAATCCCAGTGTGACTGTGTTCAGAGACGGGACATTTAAATAGGCAATTAAGATTAAATAAGCCAGGAATGGTGGCCCACACCTGTAATCCCAGCAGCTGGGGAGGCTGAGACAGGAGGATCAAGAGAGTTCAAAGCCAGCCTCAACAAAAGCAAGGGTCTCTCAACTCAGAGAGATCCTGTCTCTAACAAAAGTAGGGCTGGGAATGTGGCTCAGTGGTTGAATGCCCCTGAGTTCAATCCCAGCACCAAAAATAAAAGAAAAAGATTAAATAAGGTCATAAGCACAAGGCTCTAATCCATTCCCACAAATATTCTTTTTTTAAAAAATATTTATCTTTTGTAGTTGGACACGATAACTTTATTTTATTTATTTATTCATGCAGTGCTGAGGATTAAACGCAGGGCCTTGCACGTGCCAGGGGAGTGCTCTACTGCTGAGCCATAACCCCAGCCCCTCCCACAAGTGTCCTTACAAGAAGGAAAGAGACACCAGGGAAATGTGCACACAAAGAAAAACCCCGGGTGAGGAGTAAACAAGAAGACAGCTATCTACAAGCCAAGGAGCGAGACTGCAGGAGAAAGCAAACCACTTCATTTCAGACTTCAGCCTCCAGAACTATGAGAATACATACTCCAGTGATGTCGGCCACCCAGTCTGTGGTGTGTGGTTTTGGCAATCCTAGCCAAGCCATCCAAACAACACCAGTAAAACCCCACTACTCAACAATGCAAAACTCGAAATGTCCAACATGCCACCAGAAAGTTTTAGACCAGCAAAGAGGAAGAAAAATGTGACCTGTCGCTGGAGAAAAATCAGTCAAGTAAAAGAGATTCAGGAATGATGGAAATAGCAGACAACTGTTGGAAAAAAAAAAAATAACTATTATAACCAAGCTCAGGGATGAAGAGTAATAAGAGCCTACTAAGTACAGATGTAAAAGATCAGAAATAAAAGAAACAAATGGAATTTGAGGAGCTCAAAAAAATACATTAAATTGAAAATTTTCTGAGTGTAACTATATTCCTCAAGAGTTTCCAGAGAAATAAAACAGGATGCACATAACATATAGAGAGAGTTGGTTCACACTGTTATGGAACCTGGCAAGTACAAAATGTGTGAGGTGGGCCAGCAGAAAGGACACCCAGCAAGGAGCCAGTATGGCAGTGTAAGTCCAAAAGTCACTGGTGGCTCAGGGGAAGGTAGCTTCACTTTTACTAAAGCCTTCAACTGATGGGATGGGACCCACTGTTATGGTTTAGATATGAGGTGCCCCCAAAAAGCTCACATGAGAGACAGTGCAGGAACATTCACAGGTGAAATGATTCAACTGATAGTTGTAACCTGTCCACTGATCTGGATTATCTGGGGGTAACTGGATGCAGATAGGGTGTTGCTGGAGCAAGTAGGTCATGAGGGAGCACCTTTGGAATATATATTTTATTGCTAGTGTTGTTGTCAGGCCTTTTGGTCACAGTGATGTAAAAGCTGACTGAAACATTCACCCACATTATAAAAGGCGACCTGCTCCCTCAAACCCTACCAACATAAATGTTAATCTTATCCTCAAAAAAAAAAAAAAAAACTTTTACAGAAACTATCCAGAATAATGCTTGAATAACTATCTGGTCAATAAACTCCAAGCAAGTTGACACATAAAATGAACCATCGTAGTTATGGATAGCATATTAGACACTACATAACTGAAGCACAGAAAAAGAAGGTTAAAAGACTTTTTTAAAAAAAAATTAGCATAATCTCAGTGATGATCTGTGGGACAATATCAAGTAATCTGTCATATATATAATTAGAGTGTCAGAAAGAGGCCACAGTGGTAGTAGGAAAATATATTTAAAGAATAATGACCTTTTTCTTTAATTTGATAAAAACTATAAATTTACAGATCCCAGAATAAATCTCAGGCAGTATGAGAAAGTCACACCATAAATTTGAAATGTCCAGCATATAATCAGAAAGTACTAGACGTGCAAAGAACAACAAAAAAAAAATGTAGCCTGTAGCTGGAGAAAAATCAGTCAAATAAAGGAGACTCGGGAATGATCATACATTTTTTATCATAAAATGTTGAAAAAATAATAAGAAAATATTATATATGACACATTTTTTATCCATTTATCTACTGAAGGGTGTCTAGGTTGGTTCCACAGTTTAGCTGTTGTGAATTGTGCTGCTATAAACAATGATGTGGCTGTGTCCCTGTAGTATGCTGTTTTTAAGTCCTTTGGGTCTAGAATGAGGAGAAGGATAGCTGGGTCAAATGGTGGTTCCATTCTAAGTTTTACACGAAATCTCCATACTGCTTTCCATATTGGCTGCACCAATTTGCAGTCTCACCAGCAGTGTATGAGTGTGCTTTTTCCCCCACATCCTCTGTTGTTTGTATGCATAATAGCTGCCATTCTGACTGAAGTGAGATGAAACCTTAGAGTGGTTTTGATTTGCATTTCTCTAATTGCTAGTGATGATGAACACTTTTTTCATGTATTTGTTGATTGATTGTGCATCCTCTTCTGAAAAGTGTCTGTTCAGGTCCTTGGCCCATTTATTAATTGGGTTATTTGGTTTTTTGGTGCTTAGCTTTTTGAGTTCTTTATATATCCTAGAGATTAATGCTCTATCTGATGTGTGAGGGGTAAAGATTTGCTCCCAAAATGTAGGTTCTCTATTCACCTCACAGTTTGTTTCTTTTACTGAGAAGAAACTTTTTAGTTTGAGTCCATCCCATTTCTTGATTCTTGATTTTAATTCTTGCACCATAGGAGTCTTATTAAGGAATTTGGGGTTGTTTCTTTTGCTGAAAAGAAACTTTTTAGTTTGAATCCAACCTAGATGCCCTTCAGTAGATGAATGGATAAAAAAAAATGTAGCATAAATACACAATGGAATATTATTCAGCACTAAAAGAGAATAAAGTCATGGCATTTGCAGGTAAATGGGCGGAGTTAGAGAAGATAATGCTAAGTGAAGTTAGCCAATCCCAAAAAAACCAAATGCCAAATGTATTCTCTGATATAAGGAGGCTGATTCATAGTGGCATAGGGAGGGGGAATATGAGAGGAATAGACGAACTCTAGATAGGACAGAGGGGTAGGAGGGAAAGGGAGGGGTCAAGGAATTAGAAATGATGGTGGAATGTGATGAACATCATTATCCAAAGTACACATATGAAGACATGAATTGATGTGAATATACTTTGTATACAACCAGAGATATGAAAAAATTTGTGCTCTATATGTGTAATATGAATTGTAATGCATTCTGCTGTCATATATAAATTTTTTAATTAATTAAAAAATATTAAAGGCAGTGGGGCTGGGAGGGATATAACATACAGATAAACGAGGTCAGAGGGACACAAATTCCTGGTCAGAAGCAATACGAGCCAGAATGACAGTTTAAAAGTGAAGAAAATACATACACGCACACATACCTGCCAAGCTGGAATTGCATTTGAATTCTATTAAAAAATGAAGGCAGAATAATGACTTCTGAAGACCCATCACTTTTCTTGCATTTCTATTTTGTCAATAGAAATGCAAGAAAAGTGATGGGGATTTCTCCAGGCAGAAGATACACTCCGTGAAAGCGGGAAACTAATTTTCATATGGACATTTGAATCTAACCCAAGGGAATGAAGAGCTCCAGAAATAGTAAACCTGTGAGTAAATATGAAATAATTTTCCTCATTTAAGAATGTATTTAAGAGTTATCTGACTTTTGTGGAGTTTCTAATGTGGAAGTAAAATTCACGCTCACAGAGAAAGGGAGAGAATGGAAGTACACTTGGTAAGTTTTTTATATTGTATGTGAGTTTATAAACCTAAAAGCAACCACTATTTTTATTTTATAAAATAAAATAAAGATCTTTAGCTAATAAACCAATAGTTAAAATAAGAAAGAAAAAGAAACTAAAAAGTAATCCACAAGAAAACAGGTAAGAGAATTGAAAAGTAACCAGCAAGGTGACAGCGTTCAACCTAATCAGATTGTAATTATGACACATGTTTGTGGTCACCACACTTCAGTCAAAACTCAAAGGTTTTCAAGCAAATAAAAGAGCAAATGTATGGGCTGTCTATAAGAAACTCATATAGAGACACAGGTAGGTTAAAAGCACGGGAAAGACACCCCCTACAAACTAACCAAAGGAAAGCTAGCACGGTTATTTTACTCTCGACCACTCATCAAGAAAAGGTGTGCTCATAGATGCTCTGTATCCAATAATAAACCTTCAAAATACATGAAGAAAAACCTAACAGACCAAAGGGAAAATGGGAAACTACAGTTAGAAATATCAATATTCCTCTTTCATTAAAGTGACAAAAGGATATTTGTAGAACTAAACAGGACCCAGAAGATGATCCAGAAATATTAACACACAAAGCTGCAGTCATTTGGTCTCTGGACTGCTGAATACAGGCACTGCAGTCGCGAAAGGGTGACCTTTTTAATAATGGCACTGAGTCTATTGAGTCTCTACATGTATGGAGAAAATAGTTCTGACCCCTACTGCACAGCATTCCCAAACATCAGTTTCCTATGAACTGTGGCTTTGAATGCTAACAGAGGAGAATATTTTTATTATGTTAGAGCAAACAAAGATGTCTTAAACCGACCACAAAATACACTAGCCATAATAAAATTTGAAAAACTAGACTACTTTAAAATTAAGAACTTCTGCCCATCAAAAGACATTTTAAAAGTTTTTTTTCAAAAAAAGGACTTATCAGGCCTGGCGTGATGGTGTATGCCTGTAATCTCAGCAGCTCAGGAAGCTAAAGCAGGAGGGTCATGAGTTCAAAGCCAGCCTCAACAAAAGCAAGGCATTAAGCAACTCAGAGAGACCCTGTCTCTAACTATAATACAAAGTAGGGCTGGGGGTGTGGCTCAGTGGTCAAGTGCCCCTGAGTTCAATCCCTGGTATCCCCCTCTCCCGCCAAAAAAAAAAAAAAAAAATGATAACTCATCAGAATACACAACAACCTCCTATAACCAATAAGTAAAAGACTGATAATACAATAAAATAAAGGGCAAAAGATTTGAACAGGTTCTTCACAAAGGGGGATATCCAAACTGGCTAGCAAGCAAATGACAAGGTGCTTGACTTTGTCATCAGAGAAATAAAAAATTAAAATACCACAGTAAGATATCACTGTGCCCCCTGCAGAATGCAAATGTCACCAAGTGCTAGGGAGGCCAGGAAGCAACTGAAGCTCCTACCCTGCTGCTAGGGGAGCACGAGGTTCAACTACACTGTAAACCATCTAGCTCAAGCTGCGGAAACAGAACAGGCATTTCCTGGAACTCAGAAATTTGACTCCTAACAATACAGTTATGTGTGCATTAATTCATCAGTAGATAGATGAATGATGTCTACGGCAGCACACTTCTAAGACCCTAAAATTCAAATCATCAAAATATCTCTCAACAGCAGAATGAAAATAGTCAGCAACCATAAGAATGTTCAAACGGCAAATAAACACGACAGCAAAGATGAACCTCCAAAACAGAAGGTTGAACCAAAGAAACCAGATACACACAAAGCATGGTGCTGTTTATATAGTTTAAAAGCCAGGGTTTAAAGGGACAGATTGGACTTGAAGACAGACTGCTCGCACTGGACTTCTCCACCCCAGATTGCACTCCCTAACTGCCGTGCCGAGTCAGGATGGCAGGGTCAACTGGGATCCTTGCAGGGAGATGCAGCACCAGAGTCCAACTCCAAGGACCAGAGAACACAGGGGCAGATCACCCATGGGTCCACTGGAGCCTTCCGTGGGATCAAAGAGTTCAGGACACTGATAAACCCAAAGTTCTTTTTGTCAGGGAGAAACTTGAAGCTCTGTCGTTTACCCTGCTATCAATCAGAGTAGCTCGATGATTTCATCTCTAGATAAATATCCACCCTGATGACACGTGTGTCTTGCCTCAAGACCAGAAAGTCAAGATTTAAGAACAATGGGATGCAGGAAGCTGGGGGGCCAATCAGAACCGTCTGGAATTGGTCCTGAGATCACCAAGCTGAGCTCTGATTCAGTGCCAGGTTCTTTCAAGAGGAGGAACAAGCACCCCCGTGGGACTTGTCTATAATTTAAAAAAATTCAGTTGACCTTCTGTACCTCCTTTCTACCATCTGTCTTTAAATGTCCCCTGTCCCGTCTGGCCTCCTGTGACATTTCATGAGTCAGAATGTTCCAGGGACAGAGCTACTTCCTGAGTTACGAGCACAGTGGGGACCATTTTGAATCTTCCCTGGGCACCTATCGTCATAGCTGCCTGGTCACGGTCCCCGCGTCTATCCTTCCAGACCCAGCCCAGGGCCACCTCCTCTACAACACCCTCCCAACCACCTCTCCCCCAAAGCGCCTGTGCCCCTTGACACAGCTCTGTTATTGCAGGGCTTACGTGTTGGTAGTCCAATTTGTTTATGCTGCTTTCTGCTCAACTAGACTTTGACCTTGTCGAGGGTGGGGACCTCAACTTGGGCATTACGTTCCTCAGCTCCCCACACAGTGCTTAGTGTCTTTATGGCTTTGTTTTATTACATGTATAACAGTAGGCAATATAAAATTCAACTCCAGACATGCAAAGTGTAGGCTGTGAAACTGTCACCTCACTGTCACAACAGAACTACTATCAACTGTGTGCAAAAAAGTCTTGTCCACAATCTTTGTATTAAAAATACATAAATTACTAATGTCAAATTTTCTCTGAAGATGGAATCATTGTCTACCTGCCATTTTTCAACTTGCTTTTATCGATCAGCAGCATTAGATCAGAACATGATTCCTTGATGAAGCACATGGCTCTGCCTTGTTCTTTTAAATAGTTGTGTAGTATTCCATTGCAAAAAGGGTACCACTGTTTATTTAACTATTCCTCTATGGAGGAGTTCAGAGCATACATACGTTTTTTTTTAAACAAACAATGCCACACCCTGAATTCTTTTGTGCATATCTCTTTGTGTCCAGTGGGGAGGTGTTTCTGGGATAAATTCTAAAAGTTCAAGTGCTGGGTCCTTACCAGCCTTCTTTTCCCTCTGCAGAGAACTGGTGTGGTGTCCATAACCAACAGGGGCCCAGCAACGATTGTTACTGACCCAACGATGAGATTTTATAGAAATCATTCTAAAGGGCCAATTCCTGGGTTTTGGTAAAGTAGTTTTAGGAAAGAGGCCCTTTGTTTTGGGCTCCATTCCTTGCATAAGGATCCACATAATAAATTCCTCCCCATTGAGCCCAAAGCAAGAATATGTTTTTTGTGTCTCTGTTCAATTCACCAGATATTTTCTAAGGCTACCCTAAGTTAGAAACCAGGGCTGCAATACCAACAGCAATTGCTGATAAATAGTTGATCTTCCTCATAAAGTGCTGAGCATTTTATTAGCTGGTTTCCATTTACACCTACTCTTCCAGGAAGTTCCATGGGGACTGTCTTTGGCCCACGATTTCTTCTATATGCAGTTGCCTGTCTTAATATCCCCGTATATTGCTTTGTGACTTTGGAACATGTTTCTATAGTTCTCTTGTATGCCTTGTTGCAAACTACCTGAAATTCACATTAAGGGTAATCTTCCTGACTAATTTCTTTATAAAGAATGTCCATGTTGTTTTATTTTTTAGTTTAGTTACAACAGAGGTAGGACAGGGACAATAGATGATGGTCGTCTTAAATTTGTGGCAAAGTCAGGAGAACAGATTTACAAATCCAACCAGGTCTCGATATTTTATAACTTAACAAATGAAAAAGTAAAATGAACTCTACCCTGAATCCCATGAACATCCGTCTCCTCCCTTCTTTATAGCTCAGCAGACCCACCTTCTCTCCCCGGGAGCACCACGTTCCCACATCCTCAAAGTGAACAAGGGGTGGTTGGGGAAGGGAAGGGAGGCAGAACTGTCTCAGTATCAACCATGTAGTAGAAAAAAAAATAGGACTGTCTGATAGATGGATAGAGGGGTCAGGAGTCTTTCCAATGACTAAGCAAAAGCTCTTCCTTTTCTTCTAGCTTTTCTCTGCTTTTATATTTCTACTTTGATAAGAGTGAGAAGGACCATGCTTTTCATGCTTGTGCTAAACGTCGAGGGCTATATATCTCCATTTCCCAGCTTACGCTGTGATTTCACGTCATTTTGACATTCTCTTAAGAGTTTTCCTCCATGGGGAGCTGAGGGAGGGGCTGCCACTCTTCCCAGTGCCACTTATGTGTCTCTGGCCCACACGGGCAGTTCTAAGCTGCTCCCTGTTGATTCTCCCACCAGCCTCTGCGGATGCTGGACTCGGGGCTCTTCGACCCCTGCGTCTTTGATCTCCTTCCCTGGAGCCTGCTTACCTGACTCTCCAGTGACCTTTGGAACTCATGGCTGTTCTTGGCCTCAACCTTTGGACATGGTGTTCCTCCTGTTCCTCAGCTAATGACAAGTCCGGGTCCTCAGTCCTCATGAGCCCTGCCTGCTCTCCAAACTCTCCAGATGCCAGAAACCCACCTGACCAGCAGAAGGCGTTGGAAAAGAGATGTGTTGAAAGATCTCCACTCTGAGGAGGTTTCAGGCACGATTATTCAAAGTCCAAGTGGGAGGGACAGATGTCTGGCACTTTCGAGCATCCTGCAGAGCGGTTCAAGTACAGTGTCTTTCACACAAGGGACACTCAGAGTCAGGAAAAATATGTACTAGCAAATTGTGGATTTTTAAAAAATTCTCTCCAGGGCAGACCCCCTTCTGAGCAGCAGCCGCACCTCTCTCCTGCCTTCTTGACGCCTCTGCTTGGACCCTCAGCGGCTTCAACTTCACGGGTGCAGGGCCATCATCTCCTTCCTCAGTCCCTCCAGGCTCTGCATCTCAGAAAATGACATTTCCATATGTTCAGAAGAACCCTGAAGCCACCCTGGCCCTCCTTCTCCCTGGTTCAGGAATCATTTTTCCTCCTGGGGACATTCCCAGTCCATTCACGGCCATCACCCCTCTTAAACCATGTGACCTTGGAATAGCCCGTTCCTCTGACGTCCTTCCCATCCCTGTTTCTACCTCCCTTCAACCAGTTTCAACACTCAAATGAGCTTTTAAGAACATAAACCACTGCATAAACGCTCCAATGACTTCTCCCTGCTTTTGAAAGAAAATAGGCTGACCTGGCCTTGGCCTCCAGAGGCCTACGAATCTCTCCAGTCTCCTCCCTCACCGTTATGCCCGTCACCTCCCAGGGGCTCAGAGGCACCGCATCCTTCCCCACCTAGAGCCTCGGCACCCGCCACTCATTCATATCCCTAAGGAGTGCACCGCCCCTACTCAGTCACACCCAGCTGACTTGGTCTCAGCTTAAATGGCACCTTCTCAGGGACATCTTCCTCACCCTCCACAATGAGCTCTCCCAACACCTCGCATTTCTTTATGGAATGCAGAACATTAGTAATTAACTACTTTGCCATTTTTTGTTAAATTCCTACCTGCCCCTGCTTCACCCCAACCCCAAAGTGCAAGCTCAGTGAGGGCAGAGACTGTGCCGGGTGCATCCTACACCCAAACATGAATAAGACGGATGCTCAGTGCACGATAGGAGGGCCGCTGGGAAGCGAAGTGGGGCAGCCGTCTGGTTCTGATAGGAACTGATTCCTCCCTGTTGTCTGCAAGAGAGGAAATACTTTCCTACATGACTTGAAGAAAAGTTGTTCTAGAGAAAGCATGTGTATGTGTACATGCAAATTTCTTTTCTTTTTTCTTCATTACTTTAGTAAGAGCAGTCCAGAGAAATCTAAGCTTAGGCAAACATATAAACCCAGGGAAAAGGGAACCATTTGAAGAAGAGTTTCCAATCATAAATATGAACTATGTACAGAAAACTCTGTTCGCTATGGCACGCGCCCATTCTCCTCAGTTCCAAAACACTGGAATGAGCAAAGAGCAGAGGCATTTGGGTGCTGGTGGTTATTTCACTTTCTCTGTGTTAATCTTCTTTTCATAACCTTTTATTCTCTCTTTCCAAACACTGCACATGTCCCTTGGGGATATTAAAAATTTTCAAAATCGTTGGCAGAATCCGTGTAGCTCTAAAACGCACGGCTCTGATGCACCATCAAATCTCTCCCACAAAAATGAGGAATGTCTGACACAAAAAGCAGCCTCTGCTGTGGAGTTCAGCCTGCGCCCCTGTGCCGTTCCAGCATCTCTGGGCTCAGGGGTCCTGGGGGGGTAGTAAGCAATGTGTGTGCACAGCAGGCCCACCCAGCCACATCCCTTCCCAGAGCCTGCCCCCACCCCAGCAGCCACTGTGGGAGACTGACTGTGCATTCCTGATGTGACGCTGTTCCCAAACAGCTTGTGTAACTGCCTTTTTCAGATCCTCTGTGGTGGCAACTTTTACCTAATAAAGTTCAAAGAACTAGGATTTGGGAAATTTTTATTAGATCTCTGGGACTGGGCCTGGGACACAACTAGACAACCACACTGAGCAGCACTATGCTGATTTTCAGAGTAGCTGCTGCATAGGATCATGGATGTTGGAAGTCTCACATCCCAGATAGCTTTTCTACTGGTGTTTCCCAAAGAACTGTCACGGTTCCAAGCCTGCCCTATGCTTATGAGGAAATTAAACTGAATCCATGGATGGAGAATCACAAGGGAGGCTGACAAGGTCTCTGATAAGACCCAAGGATGAGAGGAGCAGTCATGGGAGACACAGGAGGGGGGGGGATGGGGGTCCTGCAGGACTAGAAAGGTGATCCTGAGTCACAGGATCCCAGACCAGGTGGATAGAAGGGGAGGCTGAAGAACCCTGCGTGGGCCAGTACTGTGGGAATTTGTATTTTGCAGAAACTGCTCTGATGCCACGTGGGGGAGAGATTTGGAGGAGCAGGAATAGAAACCAGAAGACTGTTCAGATTCAGATTAGGCCAGTCAGAGTAGAAAATGAGAGATACACAAGTTCAAGCTACAATGTAGAGGTGGCACAAGCTTAAGGGCTGACGCTGAGGTACAGAAGAGGCAGCCACGGCTGCAGTCTCTGCACGGTGTGGAGCAGAACAGTTCCCCTCATGGCATCCTGGGGAAGTGGGGCCATGTTCCATGGTATGTGTCCTATTTGTAAACTGTAAACAATGCCACCTGCCTTCATCCCTCTGTGATGATTGAAGATAGTATATGCAAAGCACTTCAAAAAGCATAGTAGGAACTCAGTGATGGTATCTATTTTCTTATTACTATTACTGCCATGACAGATAAAAATGTCAAAATATTTGTTAGCAGACTGACATGTTTAGACCGGTATTCCCTTTGTATTGTTCTTGTCGTTCTGCTGAAACACCATTTGAAAAGGTGGCACAGAAGGACAGACACCCACCACACAAGCTTAACCTAAGAAACGTCTTGCAAAATATTTTTTCAGTTCCCCTCGATTTCTGAGCAGGATATCAATGTGGATCAAGGATGCAGAGCTCCACTTATCAACAGGAAACTCACAGAACTGGAAGAATGATGGTCCTAAGGACCCATACACGAAGGCGATTTGTAAATTCTCAATCTTGCATGCGAGTGCTTTTTATTTTCCTCTTTGATCCCACCATGGCACCCCTCAAGTCATGAGCCCTCTGAAGTTTTCCCAGGACAGACCCACCCACCACAATTTCACCACCCCCTAAGATTCAAAGACATTGCAAAGAATCAATTTCACTCAGCAAGCCAAAGGAGTCCTTGCTGGGCAGTAAGAGGTGGTGGGTAAGGGACGGCTGAGAACCCAACCCCTTAGGTACACTTTCAGTGCCTTAATGTGATCAAGGCAACGGCCCTGTTTGCACAAAGAGAATTCTGATGGCCTCTGAGGAATTAAGTGATTCCAAAAATGCTTGATGAAGGAATCTGAAAAGTCACTGGGGAGTAAGCAAAATATCATTTTGAATCAACTGTCCCTGACATCAGGTGACAGCTTAGCCTCTACGGCCATTCATCATGTTCTGGGAGGGAAGACTTGACATCTAAAGTCTTTTGCAGCCAGAAAAGCAGGAAAGGGATGATTATGGCCAAAGGGACAAGTAAGGCTTGGAAAATAGGAGCCATTCAAAGCCCCTAGGAAACCCCATGAATAGGAGACAGAGATGAAGAGGTTGTCACATCGGCCTCAGCAAGGAGAATCCATCCAACTACTCCAGGACCATGAACAGAAACGGTCCAGGGGTGGAATAAAAGCCTTCAGAAACCTCAGTACACGTGTGCATATACCACAGTGAATTTCACCTTTATGTATATAAAGCACTTAATTTAAATATATATATTATAAATAAATAAAAGGAAAACCAGCAGAATAGAGGGAGGGGAAAGAGGGAGGAGGGGAGGGAAAAGAGAGCTACTGGGGATCGAGGTGAAGCAAATTATATTCCATGCTTATATGATTATGTCAAAATGAACCCAATGTCATGTATAACTCGAATGCACTATAAAAACATTTTTGAAAAAACAGACCAGTAATGAGGCACAGAGAGCAGCCGGCTGAGAGGTGCTGAAGCAGCTCCCAACCTCTCCCTGGTGGAATTGGCCTCCCCCAGGCAGATGGCCTACTTGCCAGCCACTCCAATCAGGGAGAAGGCAACTTTGGGCTTAAAACCTTTCAACATCCCAGGGATTAGTACAAATGTCCATCTGCAGTTGCATTTACTGGTCGATGGAAGGTGATTTGAAGCCAAGATCTTCTCCCCAAAACTTTCTCCAAAGGGCATTTAATCCAGGCCCTGCCTGACAGTATTGCATCACTAGCATCAGGCTAGACAGAAGTGCATCAATCCCATTTATAAAGTATCTTCTACCAAAAGCCCTTCAAACATTCGGTAACCTTGATGGTCCCCTGCCAGGATTGCAAGTCAGAGAGACCAGCACCCAGCAGGCGAACGGTAGACGGCACTCTTGCCATCACGCAGCTCTTGCCAAAGGATGGGGACTTGAAAGAGGCAGGGGTTGGGGAGTTTTTAATTTATGTTTCATTTTTATTTTTTTTAAAAAAAAACAGCAGGAGGTAATCAGCTTGCGAGCTAAATAGACATCTTACTAATTCTACCCAAGACCGCCCAGCTAGTTGTACATGGCCCTGATTATTTTTAATAAAGCAATAGGAGGGGCTGGGGGTGAAGCTCAGTGGGAAAGCACATGCTTAGCATGCACAAGGCCCTGGGTTCAGCCCCAGCACCAAACAAAAGAGAATAAAGCAACTGAACAAAGATATAGGAATACACACCAAAAACAAAATCGAGAACTGAGCCTGCTAGGGAGTGCCCTTCCACCCCTCCTCTCAATCCTTGATTCCATGATTCCCAAGAGTAGAGGCACTGCTCTCTCTACAAGGTGAGAAGGAGGTACCAAACTTCCTCTTCCTGTCCCAGCTGGAAGAGGAGGGCGGGCAGCTTCTAGGGAAACAGCTCTTTCAAGCTCAGGGCCTTCCCTGTAGGCCCCAGTGTCAATCCCCAATACTTCTGCCATCGTTGGGCACCAAATACCTGGAAAAGGAGTGCCGAAGGTCATGGAACATGTATTTATTGAGCACCTATTTTGCACGGAGCCCCTCTACTAAAGAGACAAAACACAATAGCCATGGAAGTCACGTGAGAAGGGAGAAGGGAGAATGATAACAAGGAATGGGGGGGGGGGCAACACAGAGAAGAGGAAGGCTTATGGAGAGACTCCCAGGAGGACAGGCATCTGCTGCAATCATTACCGCATTGGGGCCAAACCCTAGAGGATGGGAAGAAGATGGCTTCCAGCAAAGGAAGCAGCCATCAGCCCAGGCAGCCATGCACACCAGCATGAAGCTGTTCCCACCGTGAGACACTGGCCAAGAACAAACAGCTGTAATGAGCCGTGCCCAAGGTAGCTCTGCCGCATCCAACTGCTGACGGTGTGCACACACACATATTTCTAGAGATGCCCCATGAGCCTTGCACACCTGGAGCTGCCCAGCTGGCTGTTTTTAGTAAGCTCAAGGCAGACCCGGAGCATGGAAATAAATCTCTAGATGTACGTGTCAACTCAGCAGTTCACAGGCCCTGGACCACGATGCCACACTAGCATCAGGGCTCCTTCCTTTCTTCACTCTGAGCAGAGCATCCCGAGCTCCTCCATGTTGTCGGGAAATCGACTATTAGTCACCAGCAAGGTGCAAGGCATCTCTCCCTCCAAACGGTCTGGAGCAGACAGAACTCACGTTTCACAATGAGCTTGGGCCTGGATTTATGCTGGGTCATTGCGCCCCATTAAGGTTACCATGGTTACGCCAGGTCTGTGTTACCTGGTCTTTCAATGAGCTGGATATGGGGGCAACAGCTGCTTTGCTTCTTCTGTAATTTGCCAGGAAAGTGGCAGAGCAGCTCAAATGGTAGAAATGCTGGGAGAGACAGTTGCCCCAGAGTCTAAGGAGACAGCAGGTGGGAAGGGCAATCATCCACCAATGAAAAATGAAGCCTCTTTCCTAAACCCACTAGCCTGCGAGCTCCACCAGAGCAGAGACCCAGACTGATAAATCTGGTATTCCCTGGCACCTGGAACAGGGCCTGGTACATAACAAATGCTCAATAAATGTGATTGATCTGTTGTGCGGCAAGGAAAAAATAGTATAAGAATCGAAATAAAGAATCTGTCTTGGACTCTCCTGTTGTTGGATGCCAAAGAATAACAAGTCAAACTCTGCACCTTTTCTTTGAAGACTGAGATCGGGGTGGGGGGCAGGGGAGGGGGGTAGGGGGACTCTCTAGATCAGAGGAAGAATGTGAACCTGTGGGAAGGGAGGCATGTCAGTCTCAGTCCTCCAAGGAGCAGAGGCCGAGGAAATATTAAATATGCAAGAGGTTTAGTTAGAAACTGTCTGTAAAGGATAAGAGGAAATAACTGGAGAGGAGAGGAGAGCTCTTGGAGCACACGGCAGGTCTAACAGCAATCAAAGTAGAAAGGGGAGGAGGAGATTGAGGAGGAGCTACAGAAAAGCTCTGGGAGAGGCTCAACCAGGTGGATGGAGAGGTTCTGAGCAAACCTGCCCCTTCCCTACATTGGAGGAGCCCAACACTGAGCAAAAAGGACGACTCTAGTGACCCACTGCAGGCAAGGCCCAGGAGAAGCATGGTTTCTGCATGACTAGCACGTGGATCCAAAGGCGGACAGCTAAGGCTCTCCATCAACTGCACACCCACAGCAGAGATCTGAGCTGGACATCTCCAGGATGAGCCAGGGGGCTGGGCTGAGGTCGGGGAGGAAGAAGTGGAGATGGAGACTGGGACCAATGTGGCTGGAGGTATGAGGAATGTTTTCAGGGCACAACGAGGTACCCGGGAGGCTGTGCCTATCACTGCTGGTTGCCTGTCCCATATCTGCTCTGCTTTCCTTGCTTAAACACAGAACCTCCCTAGATTCCCTCAGCTAGAAGCAGCCATGTGACCCACTTCTGGCCAGCAAGATGTAAACATGAATGCAGAAATCTGCTGAATGTTTCTGTCAAAAATAGATTGGCATGTACCTGATGCCCTTCCCCCTTCTCCTCCTTCCCACCTGAAACCTGGACCTGAGGCCGATGGGGGAAACAGGGATCTTGCTACCCTGAGCCGATAAGCTCAAGGATGAAGGCCACCTGCCAGAGATGGTGGATGCAAAGATAGACGAGGCCTGGAAAATTGGTGCGACTGTTCCTCATGGAAAGTCCACCTCCAGAATGCTTGTTACCTGAGAAAAGCTAACTCCCGTGGGGTTCAGTATGAAGTCCAGTTGCATCCCCTGCAGTCAAGATCCAAGTCCCCAGTAATCCAGAGGAGAGTGAGGGGACTGCAACCCCCATCTTTATATAAAACATTCAATAAAATCAACGTGACCAGGCTGGGGTGCACTTGCCTCGCTTGCGTGAGGCCCTGGGTTTGATCCTCAGCACCACATAAAAATAAATAAAGATATTGTGTCCATCTACAATTAAAAAAAAATATAATTTTAAAAAATCAACGTGTGGGCTGGGGATGTGGCCCGAGTGGTAGCGCGCTCGCCTGGCATGCGTGCCGCCCAGGTTCGATCCTCAGCACCACATACCAACAAAGATGTTGTGTCCGCTGAAAACTAAAAAAATAAATATTAAAAATTCTCTCTCCTTCCCTCTCTCTCTCTCTCTCTCTCTCTCTCTCTCTCTCTCTCTCTCTCTCTCTCTTTCTCTCTCTCTCTTTAAAAAAAAAAATCAACGTGACTCATCAGTGCTGTTGGATATCCTTGATAGGTTGGCAGCTCCAAGAGAGGAAGGCACATGATTAAGTCGCTGTATCTTTAAAGTGCATGTAGGACAAGAAACAAGGCCACCCCAAAGAACCAGCATTGCAAATGGCAAGCCCCCAACCTGCCCTCAAGCAATTTGTAATCCAACAGAGGAAACAAAGCAGAGAAAAATCAACATTAATCTAAGTATTACCCTTTACCTTCTGCACGTTAGTCACTGTCAGCTTGGCATTTCACTCCTATGCTTACCCATACATACGCTGCTCGTGACAAGATTTCAGTAATAGTTGCATTATTTTTTCCCCATTTCCACCGGGAAAGGCTTGGTATCCTCCCTACCCTCAGCCAGCCCAACCACACGGTTGAAGCTGGCTCTTGAAATGAGACCTATTTACCTGGTTGAAAAAGAGTTAAATACATTTTTTTTTCTCTTATCTTAACAGACTTATGACAATTCCCCCTAGAAATTCCCGGAAAACAATTTGCCTCCTAGATACCAATGATCATCAAACAGGTACCCAGGTCAACCCCTCTCAGCCTCACCAATGCTAGAAAGTGACTCAACCTTCCGAGGGTCTACTAGGAGGAACTCCTGCTTCCAAAGCTCAGGAAGAGAACAGGCACGGGGCAATTCCCCTGACAGACAGTTGCACACTTGCCGTCATGGTAAAGAAATTTCCAGGCCACACTTAATTGTCAGCATGTCAATCTCAGAATGCCAGCAAACATGTGGAGCCACCACATTGGAAATCTGATCAGTCCTCATGTTCCCTGAAGGCACAAGTTCACGGTCCACAAAATTAATTAAGGCTTCCATAGGAAACAGAAAAATTTTGGTGTTTTAACAAATAAAAAGCAACTTCTCTCCTTTACCATCCCGGAAGACTTACACAAAATCAATCTCCTCATCTGAGTACAAGTTCCATATCCTTCCCTAATTGCCTTAACAGAAGAAGTCCCCTCTGGACCTTCTCATTTGTTCTTCTATCTGGAGAAAATACATTTGATTAATAATCGTGGAATTACATTTCCAATTCAATGACCATTATCATTGGACAGGGTGACCTCAGAGCTGCAAAGATGAAGTCCATCCATAATTCTGACAGCTAAGTCTTTGGTAAAGAAGGTGTCATTAGGGATGAGGTTTTTTGAATATTGTAATCACAATGTGGTTAAATGATTGGATTCAACCCTTTTGGAGACGGAGAATAAACTTGCTTATATTAAGTAGAACAGGTTAAATTAGGGCAAAGAGGAAAGCAAAATCTAGTCCCTTTAAAAAGGTGCCAAGAAGCGAGGCAGAAAAGGCAGACTGCTATGTTCCACATTCCTGGTTCCATCCCCGCCCTCTCCTGCCAACCCCAGATTGCTAACAGCCACCACCAGGCAGGAAGCCTCCCTCCCTGACCTCAGACTCCCACCAGGCACAGGAAGCCTCCCCCCCACACATACCCCGTGACCTCAAACTCCCAGCTCTTTAACTCTGGGTCTGATATCCCAGCATTCACCCACCAGACTGGCTCAGATTTATCATTTTATCTCCCTCTCAACTGCAGCCAGACTCTGTGTCACCTGGTCTGATCCAATGGATGTCTTATGTATCAGCTTGGCTTGGCTAGTCCCCCTTACTCCATCACACACCAGTCTAGCTGTTTTTCTTAAGGCATCTTATAGATGTGATTAAAGTCTATAATCAGTTGACTTTCAGTAAATGAGATGGTCCTAAAAATCTGGCGGCCTGAGTCAATCAACTGAAAACCCTTCTGAGCAGAGCTGAGGTTTCCCTGATCAAGAAATCCCCTCCTGCACCCTGAAGGTATATCCCTGCCCTTCCAGAAGGTCTTTGCATTTTGGACTTGGCTATCCAGCCCAGATCACTTTTCCTCGCAATAAATTTCTTATATATATATATCTCCTATTACTTCTGCTTTTTTTCTGGTTAAACTCTAACAGAGACATATAATTAGAATGTTTTCTTTCAATCCGCTCACCTTTTACTAAAATAAATTTGCTTTATACACAAAATTTATATCTCTACCATAAGTAGAAAACTAGCACCACCTTTCATAATGGAAAGAAGCCATAAAGACAAATACAATAAAAACAAAAGCAACGCCATGGATTTCAGCTGAGTGCTGTGGACTGCCAAAGGCTCCATAGCTGTCCTCTTTGTGTTACAAGGAAAATAGGAGAGAGTTGGTTTTGCGTTGGGAAGCGTGGACGGCAAAGACGGAGTCTCAGGGAGACACTGGTCAGAAGAATTGATGGAGACCGGAGAAGGAACACATTTCTCACCAGGTGTTCCCTGTCCCTTAATGTCCAAGCACGTCATGTGCAACCAGAGGATTCCATCTGTCACTTTCAGATAAAAGACTCCAGGACGCAAGCAGTAGCTTAGGAGCATATGGAAGAATTTCCTGCACTGTGAATACTCAGCATCTGAAGCCATTGTCCAGATTTAACTGCAGGGAAGCTGCTAGCCCCGGAGGGCAGTGGAATAAAGCACTCACCACCATCTTCCCTAGGTATCCCAAGAACATTGCCCAGCAGAAGGCTCCCTGGTGACATAGTCAGGGTGGTGAGTTCTTGTCCCATTCTCAGTAATAGAAGCAGCAGAAGCTACAAGGATCCCTCCCCAGCTGTAGGAGAGCTTATCACTCAGAGCTCTCAGGCTGTATTTGCTGGGGGATGGGGAACGGGTCCCAGGCCCCAGGAAGCTGTGTCAGAAAAAAAGAAGGCTCTCCTGCTTCCTAAGCAGTCCTGGTTCTGTGCCACCTGTGGTACCACTGTTCTTTTGACTCTACCCTCCAAGAATAGAAACTGAATCTGCAGTACAGCTTCCAATCCCCTACCTGTGTTACTGGGTTACTTCTTGCCTGATCTTTGGCTTTAGTGGCTCACAAGTAGACTTGTGGAGCTCAAAGCCAGCAGAAAGACACCAGAGGTCGTCCTGAGGCAAGATCTGTAATATATTTGAACAGTTTAAAGATACGCCAAATAATGCAAAAAAGATGGACTTCAGGACCCAGTAGATGATGGTTCTAATCCCAGCTCTGGCATTTCTCAGAGTTGGATTATTGGAGCAAATTACCTAAATTACCTAAATTCTCATCCGAGATATGGGACCCATATTACAACTGGAAGATGCCTCTATTTTGTCATTGGAGGTCAAACAGCCCCTATTTTTCCTGCTCTACATCCATGTGCTATGGGTGGGGTGGACCTCACTCCTTCTCCCAGCATTCAGATACACACACTCACTTATCTCCTTCACAACCTCATCCAGGCCCTGCATCGCCTACCATCACATCATAGGGTGGACAATGGTCTAGTCCCCCTCCCTGATTTAGGTATGATCTCGTGACCAGCACATTCACTAAGAGTAGATGCTTGAACCACTGAGAACAAAAGCACTTTCTTTCCACTTGGATTTCTGTCTGGTAGGATGGAAGCTTAGGGTCTTCTTCACCACTTTACAGAGATTCCCCACGAGAACAAAGTCAGCATAAAGGGAGGCACAGTGGTGTGAAGAGAGAGGGTCACAATCACATCATTTGAGCACCTGGATCCAGCCAAGCCTAAGGTCATCACAATCTAACCCAGGACCATTCTTTTTTTTTTTTCAGTTTCATAATCTGATAAAACTAGCTTGGACATCAAAGAGAATTGTGCTGAGTTCCTATCTTGCATCCTTAATAACTACACCTCCTAAAATAGACATTAAATAAAAATGCCATAAAAATCACTGAGCACAACCCAGCACAGAGTAAGCCCCTGAGAAACACCATTGTTCAGGGGGTTTAAGCGAAATCACATGTCTAAAGTACTCTCTCTTGCTCACGCAGTTCTCTCTCCTCCACAAGAGCCACCTCAACACAAACCCATTCATCCAGTGCTCCAACCAGCCAGCAGCTTAAGTGAGCATATTTCTTACTAAAGTCCCACATTTAGGAATATGAAGATGAGAAGTTAATTTAAATTTTTTTTTTAAAAAAAACTTTGTTTTAAAAAGTGGCAGAGTTTGATGCAGTAACCACTCAGGGCTATGTGGCCTGGTGGTCCCAATAGAGCACTTCAAATAGGAAAATCATT
The DNA here is from genome assembly GCF_052094955.1 of Ictidomys tridecemlineatus. Taxonomy (NCBI): domain Eukaryota; kingdom Metazoa; phylum Chordata; class Mammalia; order Rodentia; family Sciuridae; genus Ictidomys; species Ictidomys tridecemlineatus. Next base: position 17,644,892 of record NC_135477.1, read on the forward strand.
TCATTACTGGTTAAATCAGGCAAGCTCTGAAAAGTAACCATTAGATGGCTACAGAAGCTGAACTTTTTCAAAAGAGGAAAAAAAAAAAAAGAGAGAGCCAAGGGGGAAGAAATTCATCTTGTTTCTAAAAATTGAGATTTAGATGCTGCCAAGAATTATGCATGACACACAACCCCACTGCATCTTTATGACAGGAGAGATTTGATAATTACTTTTTTCCAAAGGTTGATATACTTAACCATTCTTCCAAAAATACCAATATGGGGAGAACAGATGGAAAGTGACAAAATGCGTCAATTGCTCACATCGTGTCACAACACCAGCAGTCAAAAGTCAGTCAGCACGTGATTGAATTGCCATCTTTGGATTCAGCCACCCCTGACAGATTTCATGTCTACCTGCAGACAAGCCCATCCTCTAAAAGACGAAAAAAAAAATTGAATAAAATGTTACTGGTAAACGCTTTAAAACTGATCTTTAGATATGACTTCTGAATTCTTTCAAGGTCTATGCCACAGGCAGGCCACGTATGATCCTGGTCTCATCTTGCTGCAAGGGCAGGAGGAAAGTAAGAAATTAACACTGAGTAGCTACCATCTGAGTTATCTCTTTAAGTCCTCACCCCACCCCCATAAGACAGGAATTAGTAACATCATTTTGCAGATCTCAACTTCAAAATGATGAAGCTAGTTTTATTTAAGGTCACACTAGAAATGGTAAGGACAGCTCCCAAATTTGTGTTCTTTCCAAATTGTCGCACACAACACCAGTCCCTGCCCAATGAATGCATCGTATCTCTTCCCCTCTCCTAATTCTTTATCTGTGGGAACTGGAGAATGTGGGCCAGATTTCTCTTGTTCAAAAATATTTGAGGAAAGGAAGGAAGGAAGGTGGATCCCAGCAGGCCATCACTCCTCCAAAGCTTGGAAATCTGAGGGCCCCTGAAGACGGATAAAGGAGCTCAAACCTGGATAAATATTGTTCTGATTCCTATTTGAATGGTTTCCTCCTCATTTCTTCTTTTAGCCCTCTAGGATCTATGAAGAACTCAACCCTGGGGGTGATTTCAGTTTACCTAAGTGGAGAACTTCTTATAAAGAGTTCTTCAGACAAGAACCACTTGGAACAAAGCTCTGGAACTTAAAAGAATGCACCTCACCTGTTTTTAAGAACTCACAGCAGCCCCCGCCCCCTATTCCTCCAGCGGCTCTCAGGGTGCCTGCCTCACCTCCCCAATCTGCTTGTAAGTCCCTTGGGCTTGAGAGGAGCAAGTTCGCTCACTCATTTCTCTTCGAACCCAATGCAGCAAACCACAACGACTTCAGCAGACCTCAACTCCATATTCAGAAGAGAATTGAAAAGCAGTCTCCCTGTGCCTCCTCCCATCCCCTCGCCTGCTTTACCGGTGAGAGCCACAGTTTCCAATTCTAAACTGATCTGTGAAGATGGACTGAGCTGCCAACCTGGACAACATCAGGGAATGGGTATTGAAAGATACCTTGGAGGTCTCTGGTTCCACCGGTCACTCAGCAAAGGTTTGTGGAACCTTACGCAACACCTAACCTTAGCAGAAGGTCAAGCCATGAGATCCGCTCACTTCCCTGTCAATCTGACTTTTTTTGTTTGTTTAGGGTACTGGGGATTGGACCCAAGGGCACTTTTCCACCGAGCTACATCCCAGTCCTTTTTATTTTTTTTTTATTTGAGATAGAGCCTCACTAAGTTGTTGAGGTCAACCTTGAATTTGAGATTCCTCTGCTCCAAACCCACTCAATCTGTTTTGGCACAGCTCTAACTGGTTGGAAATTTTGTTCCCATATTCCATCAAAATTTTCCCTTTGGATATTGGTTTAACCTGTGTTGGCATTAAATCATAAGGAGTAAAATGTAAAAAAGAAAACATAAAATGTATGGGGTACAAAAAGGACAGGTGAACATACAATCTTAGATCAGAGGAATTTTTCTAGGTATGACACCATAAAAAAATAAAATGTTGATGGATTTGCCAATACAAAGTCTGAAATACACATTCACCAATCAGAAGCAAGGAATAAACTGAAAGGGAATGCTTACAACCTAGATGGCGGATAAAGGGCTAATGGTATTAATATCAAAACCTCCTAATGTAAATGAGAAAAATGGTACTACCAACAGAAAAAAAAATAGACACAAATCAGCAATTCATAAGAGATTAAATTGTCAACTATGAAAGAAAAATGCTTAGCCTCCCTTGTAATTTGAAACATAAACAAGATACCACGTTTCATATATAAATCTGGCAAGATACTTTAAAACCCTAATACTAAGTACTGGGGGAAATGTGGGTGAATACAAGGAGTTTCACACATTGGCGTATTCTAGAGCACCACTTGACAGGAACATCCACAAAGAAACTAAACTTCAAAATATTCACAATTCTCTGAATTTCTGTAACTTTTACTTTTAGGATTTTATATTAAATAATCAATAATGTGCACAAAAATTGATTTCCAGGGCTGAGGTTATAGCTCAGTTGGTGGAGCACTTGCCTAGCACTGGGTTCGATCCTCAGCACCACATAAAAATAAAATAAAGGTATTATATTCATCTACTATAAAAATATGTTTTTAAAAAAATTGATTTCCAAAACTATTCATTCCAAGATTCATTATATTAGAGAAAAATGGTAGTGGGGGTGTGGCATACAAAAGAGAATTTTATAAATAAATTATGGTAAAGATCCAAAACATTATTTGTGCAACACTTAATATGGTGTTGCAGAAAAAATAATGATTGTGAAAGCTATTTATAATATCTAGCTATATTAAAAATTAAGTTGTAAAATATGGTCTTTTTAAAAAAATAGAATCATGACACATATGCTTTGTATATCTTCTCAAGGAAAGAAATAGAAAGTTATAACTAAATGGATTAACTGATAATTGTGGGAAATTGAATTAAGTAATCCCCCACAACCCCCATGATATTCTCTCTCTCTCTCTCTCTCTCTCTCACACACACACACACACACACACACACACACACACACACATACAGTGTGTATCTCAAACTTATTTGTAATCTTCTAACATTTTTTGCAATGAATACGACTTCCTTTTCTCACAACAGCATTTTGCATTATACGTTATGTTTTTAAGTAGTTTTTCCCACACAATTAGTCCCTGTTTAACTCTTTTCATAAAGCCAGGGGATGTTCTTCCTGGTCTCCTATAGTCAACCTCTTGAGCCTAAACGCCAGCCTTTGCATCCTCTGAGTTGCAGCCTGCTGAGGTTCGTTTTGCTCCTGCTTCTACCCTGGGATGCCTCAGCTTCCCAACTCTCCTCCCCTCCTCCACTCCCTGGACACAGAACTTCTGGTGGGCCACTGTGGGGTCTTCCCCTGTCTCAGTCCTCGTGGGCATGGACCTGGAGGGGGGAGAGGCAGAGCAGTTACCACGTCAACCCGCAAGACCGGCAGGGAGCAGAAGGGTGGAGGAGGAACCGGTACCCAAACAGAGAGACTAGATGGAGGAGACACAGAAAAACATTCTGCCTCCAATCTGATTACAGAGCCAAAGAAATAAAACCTCTGGGGCCAGCTCTCCTGGCCGCCTGCCTCATCCATCGCAGAGCCAGCGCTGCGGCCGGCTCCCTCTGCATCACTCACTTAAATGGCAACGATATCTGACAGAGCGAGCCCCGAGATGCGCCCGCAGGTGCCTAATGTGGTTAGAGTGGGGGAAATTATTCACGGGAGAATATACTAAAGCGTTTAGTGTCCCCGGGTGCATCAGGGGCAGGCTCTGTTGGCCCTGCCAAGCACCCCTGTGTGTTTGTCCTGGGAACCTCTGAGCTGGCTCCGCCTGGCACGACGCCCTTGCTCCTCATGTCCAGAAGCACGCCCATCCTGTGACTCACAGCCCTGTGGCCTCTTCACAGGCCCTTCTCTGTCTCCTCAAGGCCACTTCCCTCCCTCATCCCTGGAGCCGCAATCCTCATGCAAGATGCAAAGCCTCACACCTGAGGTCCCTGTCCTTGTCCCTCCCTCCCTTCCCCTTCCATCTGAAGTCTTCCCAGCTCTCACAGCGCTGAGAGTCTTGCTCCAGGGCTCAGGACACTTCTGTCTTGCATTTCCCAGACAGTGGGGGACAAGGTGAGGCTGTGTGCAGAGCCCCTGAGAAGGGTGGGGTCAGCTCCTCCAGGGAGGAAGGGCCATCACCCTGTGCTCTCTTATGCTTTGCACCAGGCATAAAACCAAGTGCACAGGCCAGTGGGCAGCGGCCAGAGTTTCAAATGTTGTAATTTGCCAGGGAAAGGAGAGTCTTGCCATGATTTCCAGCAACCACTGCATCACTGCCTACCTACCTAGTGCTCTGAAGTCTGCGGTTGGGAAAAGTCTTCGCCTTTGAGAAGAGACTCACTATTTGTGTTATCCATCACCTTCATCTACTACACAGCTGCTGTGACCCAGGCACCATCTAGGTGCTCTGCACGGATTGCCTCTAACCCTCACAACAATACCACAACGTCAGCCTGAACTCCATGTTAAAATTGGGAAAGTCAAGGCACCATGTTCAGCGACATGTTAAAGGCCTAATGATTCAAAATGTGTAAAGTCAGGGCTTAACCTTGCATGTTCACAGTCTCTCCACTACTCAAAATTTTCAGACCCACCCTGCAGACTACCCATGGTTGGGCATTAGGAGATTCTGTTGGGAGAAAAGCAGCACCAAGGTCAAGCACAGGGTCCTGCAGCCAGGCCAGCAGGGTTTAGGTAGCAGCTGTGAAACCCCATCCAAGGACTCCTCTTCATCTCCATATGACAGGGTTTCCTCATCTGCAAAACAGCAAGGTGGCTCCACAAGCTCCCAGCTCCGCCAGCCCTCTGTGCCAAGCACCTCACGCAGCGAGCTCATTAAACCCTCAGAACAGTCCCAAGAGGAAGGCGTCATCAGTTTGGCAGGGAGACTCATGGGGTGAAAGGCTGGAATGTGTTTTGAAATCACTGCAACTTGGAAGATGCCCTGGAAATCAAAAAATATACAAAAGTACCTTGTAGGTAATTTGGAAGTTATTTTATGGCTTAGAGACACTCATGACAAGCTGCTTTTCAGACGGGTGGTTAGCGGACTGCCCTGGCATCCCTGTATCCTGGAAAAAACTTATCAAGACATGAGAGGAGCTCTGTGCTCTCAACACACCCATTACAATCCTGTCTTCACCAGGTCCTCAGTGCCAATAGGTAAAAGTCCAAGTGCCTGAGCCTGCTCTATATGAATCTGACCAAGCTAGGTCACTCCCCACATTAATTATCCATTTCTGTTTTTTTTAATTTAATTGATTTTATTTTTTTTAAATACACAACAGCAGAATGCATTACAATTCATACTACACGTATAGAGCACAATTTTTCATATCTTTGTATATAAAGTATGTTCTCGCCAATGCATGTCTTTATATATACACTTTGGTAATTTTTTGTATTACAATTCTTATTACACACATATACCACAATTTTTCATATCCCTGTTTGCATATAAAGTAGGTTGACACCCAGTTCATGTCTACATACATGTACTTTGGATAATGATGTCCATCACATTCTACCATCCTTGCTAATCCCCTGCCCCCTCCCTTTCTGTCCCACTCCTCTTCCATATCTATTCCTCCCATGCTCCCCCTCCCTACCCCACTATGAGTCAGTCTCCTTACATCAGAGAAAACATTCAGCATTTGTTTTTTGGGGATTCGCTAACTTCACTTAGCATTATCTTCTCCAATGCTATCCATTTACCTACAAATGCCATGGTTTTGTTCTTTTACGTTGCTGAGTAAAATTCCATTGTGTATATATGCCACATTTTTTTTATCCATTAATCCACTGAAGGGCATCTAGGTTGGTTCCACAGTTTAGCTATTGTGAATTGTGCTGCTATAAACACTGATGTGGCTGTGTCCCTGTAGTATGCTGTTGTTAAGTCCTTTGGGTATAGTCCGAGGAGTGGGATAGCTGGATCAAATGGTGGTTCCATTCCCAGATTTCCAAGGAATCTCCATACTGCACCAATTTGCAGTCCCACCAGCAATGTATGAGTGTGCCTTTTTCCCCCACATCCTCACCAACACTTATTGTTTGTCTTCATAATAGCTGCCATTCTGACTGGAGTGAGATGGTATCTTAGAGTAGTTTTGATTTGCATTTTTCTGATTGCTAGAGATGATGAGCATTTTTTCATGTATTTGTTGATCCATTTCTGTATGTTGCAAGCTTCTACGCATCCTTCAATATCCCATTCAAATGTCCCCTGCTCAACAAACAGAGCCTTCAATGATCTCCATGGGGAGTGGTCATTGCTACTACCTACCTCTTGCAACAGTACTTTTGCATACCTCTCCACTGGAGCTCTTCTTACAATGCACACTAAAATATAACCAGCTTCCTCATGCAATCAGTCTGCTCGCTATGAAATGGCCAACAGGCCATTTGAAGGTTGACTTCCTGTTCTTTCAGGAACACTGAAGCTGTGTTCCCAGTGGGCTCCTGGCAAATATGTCAGCATGATGAATATGAGGTAAGCCAGTCCCATGGCCCCAACTTGGAAGTTAACTCTCCACAACCTCTGATTTAATGGCCTATCTCACCAAAGTGTTGCAAAAAGGAAAGCTGAGTTTCAGTCCTGGCTCTGACACCTGGGCAGTTGTCCAGCTGGGCAACTTTGGGCAACTTACCTGCCTCTCTGGGGCAATAATTTTCTAATGAATCAGATGGAAGTGATATTCCTTGCCTTGTTTTAGAGAATCCCACAAAATCAGTCCGTGAGAAAGGAGGTAACATGAAGCTGTCATGATGGTCAGTGAACATCCTCAGGATATGAACTTGGTTTTGCTGGACTTTTGTTGCTGACCTCAGGATCCAGACTGCACCAGTAGTATCCATCCACCAAAACAAGAGGATGACAGAAGAGTAGGGAGAAGAACTGGAGGTTAGCTCTATAGCAGAAAAGTACCTTATCCAATCAGACTAGGAAACCATCAGGGGGAAACCACACACACACACACAATGCCAAATATGACACTTGAGACAAGTGAAGAGGAAAACTTGGTTTACTTTGATAAGAACCACTTACAATTTGTGCCCACTCTTGTGCCCAGTTGTGCCCATTTATATTATTAGATTTCTGTCAGTTTCCTGTGGCTCTATGTCACCATGCATGCTGAATCCTCATCACATGCGCTTCTTGGTCAAAGTCAAACCGTGACTATCTTTAACAATTAGAGGGTCATTGGGACACTTGTTCTTGCTGATATTTGTGACCAAGAAAAGAGCAGCTCTAAAAAAATATGAACCCATTCCTGGCTGGATGGCTATTTATAGCCACCACAACAAAAAGCAGACAAGAAGAAGTGGTGGGAAGATGTGGAAAAATCAGAACCTTTGTGTGTGGCTTGTGGGAATGTACCACCACTATGGAAGTGGAATCTCAAAAAGTTAGGCGTGAAGTCCCATGCAATCCAGCAATTCTACTTTAGCACATGCACCCAAAAGAATCAAAAGTAGGGACTGAAACAGATACTTGTGCCCTAAGCAGCATTAATCACAATAACCAAAGGTGGAAACGACCCAAGCGTATCAAAAGATAAGTGGATGCAGCAAAATGTCAAATACACACATAGAGGCATGTTATTCAGCCTGAAAAGGGAAATTCTGAAATATCCTACAACATGGAGGAACCTTGTAGACATTCTGTTAAGTGAAATAAGCCAGTCACCAAAGGACAAATATTGTATGATTCCACCTTACATAAGAGACCTAGAAAAGCGGAATCATAGAGGCAGAAAAGAAGACAATGGGCTGAGTCGAGGGGCTTTTTGGGAATTCAATGTGTGTGGAATTTTTGTCTGGGATGATTGAAAAATTCTAAAGAGATGATTGCATAACACCGTGAATGTATTTTAATGCCACTGAATTAACATCAATGACTTCAAACTGGCTGTAAGGGTGATGATGTTATATGTACTTTATCCCAATTTTTTTAAAGACCTAAAGATATACATAGAATGCATTTCAGTGACCATGCAGTGATTGAGATGTCCCTCAAGGTTCCCTCGACTGTTTCAATTTAATAGCTGGCAAACAGCTGGCGATGGAGGAAACTTGCCAGGAGAGCCAACTCCAGTTTTTTTCTGGAGACCTGCACTTGGAAGGATCCTGAAGGGACACAACTTTCGACTCCTCCTCTGGAGCATCCAAAACTCTGCCAACAGGGTTGGCAGAATGTGGAACTAGGCCACTCTGCTTCCAGAGCCTGGAACTCCCTGGCAGCCCCTTAACTGAAAACCACCCCCACCCTCTAGTCCGGTGCTGAACTTCCACATCCGGGCACCAGAATGCCCTGCCAGGGCTCCTCAGGATTGCGATAGGTAAGGTAATCAAACTAAGTCAACAAACTGGTGATATGGACTTAACGGCTTAACATGCCGCCTCTCCCAGAAAACATATTTGCATTTCACCAAGTTTTCTAGAGACAGTAGTTTAAATCAAAGGAGCAAATACCAATCTATTCTCTCTACAAATATTTGTTGCTTATAAAACTCACAGCTACAGAAGATTTGATTTCTCAAGGATGCACAGGTCACATGTTGAAGAGATGCAGTTAAGGTCTGAATTAAACTGCCCCAGTGGAAAGAGCAGAATGCTGGGTGATCACCAAGAACCAAGGGCAGGGCACCTCTCTGAGCAATAAGCCCGTGCTTGTAAGGGAGATTCCTGGGCTTGGTTCTCTGCAGGTCTTTTCATTTCTAAATCACAAAGGTGATCATTCTGCCTAGAAATTTACCAGCTTAACTCCAGCCACATGAGCGTCCCACGTCACCTACCTAAACCATGTTTCAAACTGAGAGCCTGATAGGTAAATAATACTGCCTTCCTGCCCAGCAAATGCCATAATTGACCTGAACAAGGGAAAGCCTCTGCAGTTTTCCTCCTTGGTGTTTTGTGGGTATTGATTACTGCTCCCCATCTCCACCAACCCCCACATTCCCAACTAAATTCTTTTCACTTTGAAACAAATGAAATTCATTCCCAGATGAGCTAGGTAAGGCAAGACCCACATTTTTGCTAGTTTTTGAAAGCAGCAGGAGGAGCATCCATTGATCAAGGGAGATAAGGAGATTCTAGCTTAGCATCCTTGAAGGAGGCAGGAGAGAACAGGGACTCTATGCAGAGGAGGATATGATAGAACAGTTATAGCTGCCCTCAGCTCCAAATAAGAAGCTAGAAACATCTTTCAAAGTCTCCATTTATGAAATGACTTCTGCCCATCCATCCACGAACAGTTCCTCATTTTCCCTATTGGAAGTCGTCACATCTTTGTAGCTCCTGTCCTAAAGAGCACCTTCTCCACTTCTACCCTTCTTAATGCAATGTGAACACTGTGACATCTCTCTGGACTAGGAGTGGTTTGTCCATCTGGATCCCAACGTAGCTGAGCCCATTGCTTGAGCCAGCTCCCATGATGACATATGGGATAACACAAGAGGAAGCCACAGGAACTCAGAGTTCCTTCCCAAAGATGTTGACTTTGAGAAGACCACCAGACACCATGTCCCCCATCCTCCTGGCCAGAGAGACATCAGTGCTGATCCTTGTCTTCTACCTGTAACTACCACCAAGGGCAGACCTTGCATTGTATAAACTCCATGTATTTTCTTATTCTTATGGAGTCATTTGCCTTGAAAATATCCAACAGCTGTGTATGCCACAGTCAATTATCCATTAATCATGCATCACAGGGGAAAGTGCCATTGTGGCTTCCAAATCTTCTGCTAACACACAGACAGGCACCCAGTTTCTAAGCTGCAAGGGAATAGAGACAGGTCTCCAAATTCCAGCTGGCCCCTTTCTGTTGGCTGCAAAGCCTCAGACATCTGGCTAGGAAGATTGGCAAATGTGCAGTCCCTTGGCTGTGGCGAACAGGATTACATAAGGGTTTGAGCATCATTTGACAAAGCCGAGCACACTCTCTCTATCCTGGTGATAGTCTGAGGGTGCCCACTCAGTTCACCCCTCTTCTTTCTCTTTCGTTCAGTCTCTGTTCCGTTTCTGTCTCTGTCAGCCTCATCCTCCCTCTTTCTCTCCTCCCATCCTCTTATTACAATAATTCAAGGCAATATGTATTGGAAAATTAGAAAGCAAACATTAATTTTTAAAAAATAGTGGGTTGGGATTGTGGCTCAGTGTTATAGAGAACCTGCCCAGCATGCTCAAGGCCCTGAATTTGATCCCTGGTACTAAAATAAATCAGTAGATAAATAAACAAATAAATAAATAAAAATTTTAAGGTTATGATAATAGAAAGCATTGGTTGCTGTTTTCTGAAGACCTCCTGGATGTCAGGGACTTTGCAAGCTCTGGCTCTAAATCTCATCAACACCCTGCTGCCTGAGCTGTATTATCCCCACTTGCGAGTGATAAAACCAAAGCAAATGGAAGAAAACTCAGTGACTTTTCCAGTCACACAGCTGGGAAGTGGCAGAGCCAGAATTCAAATCCTGATCCCATTGATTCTCCCTCACCCTTTCTTTTCTGCCCCACAGTTCTATAGGATCTTCCTGTAAGTGCTCTTGCCCAGGCCAGCAGCATCCTTAAACCCAGAAATGAGAAAGACCAGAGAGGCCAGGCCAACCCCGGGCAGAGCAGGGACCAGCGGGCAAGGGAATGGGGGAAGGAGGGCTGTTTGAGCAGGAGAAGCCTAGGAGGAGTCTGTGCAGAAGGAAAATGTTTGTTGTGAAACATTCAATTAATGCACTTGGGGGTAATTTATTATCAAGGAAATTAAGTGATTCCATTAGCCTCCTGTCGTTTTCCAAAATAAATCTGTCAGAGATGGGGGGGTGAGGAAAGGAGATGAGAGCTTCGCTATTTTAATTTGTTTTCCTGCACATTGCCAATTGAAGGTCCAGGCTCCATTTATCCACGGGGAAGGGAATTGGCCACCATCCGGCAGAGCCTTTCTGCCGCCCTCAGCCCCTCTGCAAGCACATTTCCAAAGCTGAACAAAACTGGAGCCCAGCTTGGGGAAATGGAATGAGTGCCCAGTCCACACAGAAAGCCAAAGGAGGCCCGGGGCTGCAGCCAGCTCTGCCACCAACTGGCCCTGGCACCTTGGGCAGCTCAGTCCCCAGATAACAAATGAGACTCTCCCTTCCCCCAACATCCCCCAGCACCAGCTGACTCAAGCTGCCAACAACTGTGCATCTCAGGTGCCTTAGCACAGAGGTGGCTTAGAATATAAGTCCAATCCGTGGCAGCACCCTCCTTCATCCTCCCCACTGAGTGCTCTGGCTCTCAGACCCACAGACATTGCTCTAAGGAGCCAGATCAGGAGTCACTATCTGAGTGCTCGGAACTGCTGCCTCCTTCCATATGTGCCAGGAGTCACATTTTGTGCACCTCCACTGCCCACAGCATGGCCACATGAAATCCTCCCTGTCGGGGCTGGGAGCAATTGAAGATAGGCACTACTGCTTTATTCTTTGTATCTGAACTAACCCAGAACCTAATGTAAATGCTTTATCACTTTTCCTGTGCCCTGTGTTTGGCCTTCCATCTATACCCAATATGAATTGGCAGAGTTAATTGATCGTTCTGTAATATGAGATTTCTCATTTAGCTGAATGGATAGCCAGATCTTAACCAGGAGTGAGGGCTCTGTGTGTGCCCTTTTCATGGAAAATCTAAATATCTGGAGAGACCAGAGCTGAGAACAACCTGGTGACTCGAGTGAGGAGAGCCCAAAATATGCTCCTTTGCCCAAGTCCTCCCATTTCCTCATCGACTCTGCTGTGTCTCCAGGAAGATGAATGCCACCAACTGATAAGGGTGCCAAAAGCCTGGGCCACTGCGATCTTCCTCCCTCAGATGCCCAATCCTGGCCATGTCTACAGGAAGCTAAATCTTTCTCTTGGCACAATTTCCTTATCTGTATCCTGATAACAGAGTAGCATTGCTCAGCCCCTGTAGCAGAAGCAAGAACCACAGGGTACCAAGAACTGGATTCAGGCCTCTGGCTGACCTAAGCACCAAGTAAGATCTTCTGCAGTTCAGCACCAGGGCAACTTCAAGATCTGAGCAGGCACAGAACTGGAGAGCCAGAAGTATTGTGTTAAGATCACTAATGATTAACACCAACCTACTTCCCAGGGAAGGGGAGGGGGGATGCAAACACAGAAGCTTGCCTCTACTTCCAGGAGCCCTGCAGACTTCCCAAGCCCAGTCTACCGGAAGACTTTCTGAGCATGGTCAAAGGAGATCTGGGAAGAAACAGTGCTCATTTGTCAATTCAACAAATATTGATTCAACAGTAGGATCTACTATGTCCAGCACATTCTGAGTGGGCAAGATAGGTATAAACAGACAGTAGATCAGGAAATTACAACAGGTAATGTCTCCTCAAGGTAATGGACAATAGCATGATGTCATGGAGAGTAACTAGGAGGCAAGAAGGTACCAACTTCAGATGGAGAGGTCTGGGACGGCCACTTTGAGAGATGAAACTATGAGAAGGAGCCAGGCATGTGCTGAGCTAGATTAGAAGTAGAGGAAACAGTCATTGCAAAGGCTATGCAGCAGGAAGTGATCTGTGTGCCAGGTGGATAGGCAGAAGGCCAGCATCACAGGCACTGAGAGAAAGAGGCAGTGATGGGAAATGTGGAGGGAGGTGGGCCGGAGAGGTCAGCAGGGACCTAATTTTGCCGACCCTGAGTGTTTTCATATTGCTTGACCCAGACATTGTGGCGTCCTGAAGGACATGGGCTGGGCTCAGGTGGACTCCCAGGACAACACAGGCAAGGCCTTGAGGAAAATAACACTGTGCTAAACCCAGCAGCCTATGGGATAAGTGACATTCGCCTTTCCTGTCTTCTCTCTCCTCCTTGCAGACCCACCTTGAAATCTCCCTCTAACTCCACACTTCTCTCCCTTCTTTTGAACAAAGATCCAAGCTGCTCTCCCTTCCTCCCCTGGACTGCACCACACTGCCCATGCTCTGTCTCCGGATATTTTTCCCCTTTAAAATTCTGTTCTGCCTCCTCTGTCCGTACCTGAACATGGACTGCTCTTCCTGTAGAAAACTGCATCAATCCTACCTCCCTTCTGGCATTGAGGACCACCTGCAGCAGGAGCGAGCGGGCCTCTTCAGGATGTTTTTACTTTTCCCCAGTAGCATGGATTTGGCCTAATGCCACGGGCTACTATTTCACACCAAATCCTCATCATGTAAGGTCTTGGAGGGCAGGAATGATGCAGCTGAGCAGGTGGCCCCTTGTGAGCCCTCCAAAGTGCCCAGCACAGAGCTGGTATTAAGGAAAGCTTTGACTCGTAAGATGGAGGCAGTAGACTGAGAACTGTGCTAATTTTGCCTTCTGTGTGCAGGTCCCACTCTGTGCAGACAGCTTGCTCCTCTCTGGATCCCTCATCCCCTGGAGTCAGCCTGGGAGCTAACTGGGGTTCAAAGAATGCTTGTGGGATAGACCACCAGCCTCAACGAGGCTTGGCAACTTCAGACTGGTGACCTGAGATCACTGAACCTCCGTTTCCTCATCTCTGAATGAGGAATGACTGAGTTCCTTCAAAGAAGATATGAAAGTGAACTATGGAGACCTCACATATTATGAGTGGCTGAATGAATCCCTGGTCAATAGACCTTGTCATTTCCCAGTGGACACCACACCCAACGGAGAGTTGGTGGAAGCACATCCTGCTTCCTCCCAGAAGAGGCCAAACCCAAAGCAAAGAATAGCAGGGCTAGGTTTCAGGGGAGAGTATCAGTGCCTTTAAGGATGAACGTCTTCTCTCCCACATTGGACATCAACTCTGCCTACCCTCTAATTATTCCTCCTCACTTGGGGAGAGGAGAAAGTTGGGAAATCAAGTTGCACATTATGTTCTTCATCCTCAGCCTAGTTCCATATTTCCTAATTTTTAGGGGGCTTTGTTTGAGTTGGGTTGCCCTCCATAGGTCTGTTCTGGCTTCCCACGTATTTTGCACATCATAGGAGAGCTCTGGACTCTAAGGAACATCAGGAAGTAGCAGTAGGTCCAGCATATGCTCAGGAAAGCAGGCTTGGATCCTCCTGAGCGGTGAGTGATACAGGACTGGAGGCCAACAGCATTCTCAGCACCATGTGCCCAGGAACCTTCCACAAGCAGATGGTGCCAAATGGAATTCTGGCTCTGCTGTGGACCAGCTGTGTGATCTTGGGCATGTTCTTTAATCCTTCAAAGCTTCAATTTCCTCCTAGTACCTACTTCATAATACTTCTGTTAGAATGTTCCTAGATAACACTTAGAGGGCCCTTAACATAGTGTCTGGAACATGAAAGAGCTCAGCATATTTTACCTATTTTCATTCTGGTACCATCAAGGCATGGGTGTGGGGTTTGACAGGTATCCATGCAGAAAAGGGAGCTCTGACCTCTGGTGTTCACATATACATCTCCCAAAAGGAAAAGAGCCACCATCCTGCAATGTGTGTCCCTAAGGCATTTGGGGGTGTCCTCCATCACTCATGCCTACTCTTCTCACGCTCTGAGCAGCCAATGGATGAAGATGTCTCAGTCCAGTGTCTGAGGATGTTATTCAACCAACAGGAAAATGTCTATACTGGTCTGCTCCCAGACACTGGGAACACTTTGAAACTTGACCACACTTTGACACTTCTTTTCACTACAGTGAGGGATATGGCAGGGACAGAAGGCAGGGATCTAAAATTTTACTACCCAAAGCTAAACGCAAGCCAGGAACACACTCAATATCCACCATGAAGCCTCACTTTGTCATTTGGGGAACCAGGAAATAAGCCTATCTTCCCCTACTTCCCAGGGGTAGAAGAGAAGTTGTGCTGCCCACCTTTTCTCTCTAATCAGACTCCAAACGTTCAAGGTGGGGACAAGTCTATGTATCTTTAGAAACCCAACACCTGACAGTGTACGCTATTTTAATGCTTGTTTAATTCAATTGCATTGAGGGAGTCCTATTCTCCCTCCCTAAGGTCAGAGATCAGCAAGCTCTACCTAGGAGAACCACTCCCTAAGAACTCCATCCGCTTTCTTGGGGCAGGTATACAACCATCCTCATGACCAATCTTCTCTGCTCTATACAAAGTTTTCCATCTTGGGTTGTAGTTACCTGTTCGTATCTGTCCCTCTATTTGGACTTTTGCACTTCTGAATAGTAGAGACACTATCCTCTAGAGAAGAAGGAGCAGGAGCTTTAGTATAAGATGCTGGCTTCTCTCCATTTACCCCTCAAGAACCTCCCTTACTCTTCTCTGCTCTGTACCTGAGAGGTGGAATTCCATGAAGCACATCAACAAGGCTTCCTTGGTGTCTGGATTCCAGATGATTTCAGTCAATGGGAGATGGAAGGAGAGATAAGGCAAGGTCCTTATCTCCCCAGCTCCCTTTCTGCTGGGTCAAGTCACATGGCCCTCTCCTTTGCTGTAGCTCCCTCCAGCTTCCATAACTATTCCTTCCCCAAACACTGCAAATCCTGCCCACTTCTTCAGAAGTGCCTCCCAGTTGAATTCTCCTCAATTGCCAACCTGTGACATCAGCTTCCTGCCAGAATCTTAAGATAGACTTGGAAACCTGAAATGCTGGGCTTCTGGTCCTGGCACTGAGGTAGCTGACTGTGCCCCTCTGGCAAGGCCTCCCCTTTCTGGGGCTCAGTCTTTTCCTCTAAACAATGGAAAACTTAAATGTCCCTAAAACCACTTTAGGTAACAAAATTGTCCTCACATTGTCTCCCGGTGTCTCTAAGACAGTACTGTGTCGGTGATGGTTCTAGAAAGTACTTGATCAAAGGCTGTTGGAATGAGGAAAGAAGAACATCTGGAGAGCACGCCAGGTACAAAGGAGTGATTTGGGAAGGAGACTGAAGATCAGAGTGTGTGCTACATTGGCAGAAATGGGAACAATCCGCACAAAAGAATCAGGTTTCCAGCAATCTACTTCCATGCTATCAGTGGTTAATGTGGCTAGTCTAGGACAAAGAAGTTTGGAGAGGTATGCAGAAACAGGAGAGTACAATGGCTAAAGCATGCAGTGAGGTCAAACAGTCCAAGTCCAAGTCTCCACTATGCCATTTCCTTACCCTGTGACCATAGCATCTCTTTCACCTCCTATAGTCCCCATGTACATGTAAAATGGGGGTTATGTGACTACCTCCTTCAGGGAGCTCATGTGAGAGTAAGTTGGAATTGTTTATTCAGCATTTATCCCAGCGTCTAGTACATAGTGAATGCTTAAAAATATTTCCCATCAAAATAAAAAGTTCTTGTGATAAACGAGCTGGGACCTGAAGGAAAGGTACCATGGTATGAGAACCAGAAATACCAGAGAAACCACTTAACCCTATGATCTAAGATAGGAGACAGAAGATGAAAATCCAAGCTTCTTAGTTGTTATGTCAGAGGATACAAGAGAATGGCTTACTGTCTTTCTCGAGAAAATGACCCAACTTTGGTGCAATGAAAACTGAGTCTAAGCAAATTATGGCAGTAAAAATGAGCTGAGGAACCAAAAACAGTTGAAATGTGCAAGACAGGGCATTGTGGATGGGGAAAGGTGTGCAAAGTTGGGTACAGAAGTCCAAATGTCTTGTACCATAGAAATCAAAGACTGGAGGTTGGGCTGTATAGCTCCAGCGTGGGACTATCTAGATCCTACTAGAGTGTGCCTTCTACAAATTTGAAAGTCTAACAGATATACTAGTAGTTAAAGAGGGAACCATTGGAACTGTGACCCATCCAGAGTGCTGAGATCCCCAGTGCCACATTAACATACTGTGCCTCCAGATGAGATATCCAAATTCAAGGAATTAAAGAAAAGCATGATTATAATAAGTGAACAGAAGACGGGGCTCTCAATAGAGAGAAAAATTAACATATTTTATGAAAGCAGATGTAAATTATAGAATTGAAAATTGCTGGAATGGAAATTTTTCTAGATGAGGTTAATATCAAAAGTAGATACGACATTTGGAGCAACAAAAATCACAACAGTCAAATTATGGAACCAACTTAGGTGTCCATCAACAGATGAATGGGTCAAGAAAATTTGATGTCTATACACAATGGAGTTTTATGTAATCATAAAGAAGAGTGAAATTATGTCATTTGCAGGAAAATGGATAGAACTGGAAAATATTATGTTAAGCAAAATAAGACTTTCTCAGAAAGTCAAGGGTTGTATGGTTTCTCCCATATGTGAGGGTGAGAGAGAAAAAAAACAGGTAAGGGGGGAATATTATGAAACTAGTAGGGAAATCAATAGAGTAGAGGAAAAGGACTGGGGGAGGGAGAAAAGGAGGAAGGGAAAGGGGAAGTTATTAAGGATTCAAATTGATCAAATTATGTCATATGTTTGTAACAAACATGTCACAATGAATCCCAGATTGTGTATAATTATAATGTATCATTACGAGAAGGAAAAGATCACATGCAAAAAGTGGGGGGGGGAGATAGTGGGAAAGTCAGACAACTAAAAGATCCATAGGAAGAATTAATCTGAAGAACAGAAACAAAAGAAATGGAAGAAAATCGACCACAAGCCTCAATGCCCAGTAGGAAAATATCCAATGGCTTGACAAATCTGTAATTTGAGCTTAAAATAAAAGAGAGTAAACATGGGGTGGGGGGGGCAAGGAATTGTAGATATAATAGAAAAAAGTCTAAATTTAGTAAAAAAAAATTATTGACTAAAAAAAATTTAAAAACCACTATTTTACCCTGTTTTTATACAACCAGGGAAAGAAAAAAAAAAGAAAGAAGGGGGGAGGGGTGAAGGAAGAAAATCAAAATAGCACAACATGGCAGATGGTACCAAATGGCTAAAAGCCTCCTCTGCATCAGTCTGTCCCAGCCCTTCTCCCTCTTCAGCAGTCTGGTTTGTACCTTGCTATGACCTCAGAGCTGCTATGACAGGAGGCATATTGGAGGAGAGGCTTGGTCATCATGGAGCAGATGCAGGAGGATCCAGACACCAGAGGCAAGGGTGTAAGCATGTGAGGTGCACCTGCCTGGTGACTGGCTAGGCCTCGACATATGCCGCTGTCCATGCTCTGCAGAGCAGAGCCCAGTGTGAGTCAGATGATGAGGTACACTGTCAATCTCTCCACAGAAATAATGGTGAAACACTCGGGCTCCCTCTCTGCATTCATCCATCTGCCCTGACACCTGGAGCCAGGTTGTCCCAACTCCAGAACAGAGAGATTGTGTTAGTCAGAGTTGTCCAGAGAAACAGAACTAAAAGGATGTGGGGAGTAGGAGAGCAGTTTTAACAAATTGGTTCACATGACTGTGGAGGCTTAGCAAGTCCAAATTCTGCAGGGCAAGCCAGTAGGCTGGAGACCCAGAGAAGAGATGCAGTTCAAACCCCAAGGCCATCTGCTGGCAAGGTGACTTGGAGCTCCAGGAAAGGCAGTAGTCTATGTTCCCTTAAGTCCTTTAGCCGACTGGATCAGGCCCACCACAACATACAGGGTAATCTCCATTTAAATGTCAATCTTAATCCAAAGGCACCTTCACGGAAACATCCAGAATAATGTTTAACCGGATATATGGGTACTGTGGCCAATCAGGCTGATGCATAAGATAAATCTTCACAGAGGTGAAGAGTGAGACTCCTCAGCATTTATGGCTTGGGACCTTTGGGGGCCTAGCACCAAAATTAGCACCCAGTTCACAATCCTTTACCTAAGAGCTCATATCCCGCAGCCTCTCTTCAGATCTGTTAGGAGAGAGGGCCCTGTTTTACCCACTTCCCAGAGAAGGGAATTGGAAGGTATCAAGTTATTGAAGTCTTCAAGCAAAGTCATCTGGTTTAGGCCTTGTGTCCAGGCAGACTAGAAGCTCAGTGGAGCCAAAGCCTCCAGCAAAGGGAATGCTATACCTCTATCACCTGCTGCCTCCTCAGCTCCCAAACCGTCTGAGCAAAGGCAGGATCGAGTATAACTGCCAGGCTCACTTAAGACCAGAGAAGAAACCCAATTAACCCAAGCCACTTAGTCCTGGCCAGTGGTTGGTTTGGAAGTTCTGAACGGGAGGCTCAGGAGCAGCAATCTGAACTGAGGGGGTGATGAACAGTTCTAAGGCTTCCTAGAATGAGACTTCACTCACTCCCGGTGTTAGCTGTCTATACCAAAGGTGGGAGGGTGATGGGGACACCCACCCTGTTTGGCACTACCACTGAGCCCCAGGGAGAGGAACTCCAAGAGAGCAGGTATGGGAACCTTTTCCCAGCAATGTTAAAGAAGAACACAAGACCCCAGAATGAATGATGACGTTTCAGGAATGAGGGAAGAGAGGACATGGGGCGTTCCTTTCACTCTTAACTCATGCCGTCTATTTCATCCAGTACAAAAGCAGGCT
The DNA here is from genome assembly GCF_052094955.1 of Ictidomys tridecemlineatus. Lineage (NCBI taxonomy): Eukaryota > Metazoa > Chordata > Mammalia > Rodentia > Sciuridae > Ictidomys > Ictidomys tridecemlineatus. Next base: position 17,664,301 of record NC_135477.1, read on the forward strand.
CTGATTGTTAGCTCAGCTGGCGAACTACGTAATGAAACAGTAAAATTACCCGACTGGTGCCTGGCTATCTGTAGCAATCAGGATTCTCCAGAGAAACAGAACCAATAGGGGTGTGTGTGTGTGGAGGGGGGCGGGAGGGGTTAAGGAATTAGCTCTTACCATCACAGAGGTTGGCAAGTCCAAAAATCTGCAGGGCAGGCCAGCCTACAGCAGATCCAGGAAGAGCTGCAGTTCTGATCTGAAGGCTGGCTGCCAGCAGAAAGTCCTCTTCTTCAAGTCTTTTTCTATTAAAAGGAAGCTCAGCCTTTTTCTATTAAGGCCTTCAATAGAATGGATGGGGCCCTCCCACATTATGAAGGGTAATCTGCTTTACCCAGTGTCTATACATTTAAATATTCATCTCATATTTAAAAAAAAATCAACATAGAAATATCTCTCCCCCCGCTAGGCCAGAGCTTCTCCCACGTGAATGTCCATGGAATCACCCTGACTCAGCAGGTCTGGGTGGGGCTGAGAGTCAACAGTTCTCACCAGGCCCCATCAAGACTGAGGAGCAGGGTTGGAGGGGTTCAGAGCTTAGATTCCCAACTCCAATCCCAGATCTGCCCCTTACTTACTTTGTAACTTTGAGCTGGGGAGGTACTGAACCTTCTAGTACCTCAGTGTCCTCATCTATAAAATGGGAAGTTAATGATGATATCAGCATCACAAAATGTCACTGTGAGATTCAAAGAGAAAATGAAGTGAGTGGCATAAAGTTTAAGCTCAATAAAAGCTCTTAACTGCTACCATAATTATCAGCAGCAGATTTCTGAGAATATGTCTGAAGATATAAACAAATCTTATATTCACTGATCAGAAAAGTTAAAATTAAAAAAAAAAACCTAGACATAATACCACAGAAAGGAAAAATACTAAAATTGAGAACATTCTCCCTAGATAAGAACAGAAGTAGGAAGGAGACAGAAAGAAGGGAAATGGAGGCGGGAAAGAATTACTAAAGGATTCCCTGAACACACTGGAAATGAGATTTATCCTCAGAGCTCCACAAAACCAAGAGCTTTATGGGAAGTCAAAATGGCATCAAAAGCAAAACTTGGGAGTGACCAAAAGTGAACAAAGCTTTGTGGCCTGATTGTCCACATAGCACCAGAGGCAGGCCAGCAGACAATGACAGCCCTTGGCCAGAAAGCCAAGAGGCTAGGAGCACAAATTCATGGGACAACTCCCCAAGCCCAGAGAGCATTTCCAGAACTCAGAGCAGGTAGGCGGTGGATCTCCCTGGGCATGACCTCCTTGCAACAGAGCCCTGGCACTCCAGCCCGGCCATCCGAGGGCCATTCATGAGGTGGGAGTGGGGGTGCTGGCACATGCCAAGCTTAGTCACAATGTATCAGGCAATTCATTCAGATTTCTTTGATTCCATTATCAGGCCCTTTGGGAGCCAACAGAGAAAAAGAATTAGTACATATCCAGGCCAAGGAAGTGGCATTATGCAAATAGTCTGCTTCCCATGAAAACAAACATTGACCTGTCACTTCCTCCAGCCTTCCAGACCAGGGTCACCAAGCTGTCAGGACACTGGGACAGCCACACTACTTGGTCATATGTTGACTACTTTTTATACCAGTTGATACAGTTCTTAGTACTATCTGATCCCCGGAGCCCTTTAGACTGTTCCAGTTTAGCAACCAAAGTTAATGCCTAACACAGCAGAGGCCTGGGTCTACCCATCTTCGAGTCATCGGCTGTGGAATATTTTACACATCACCTTATGCACCTTCTGGATTTGCACTTGGGACCCACTGGCTCTTCACTCCTTGCACATGACTGTATTCTTTCCACACTGAGCACAGCCTTCTAAGGTGCCAGGAGGACCAGGGAGACCACTGTTCCCCAAACAAAGCTGCCAGCCAAAACAAGTCACCAGGCCCTGTGCCACCCCAGTCAAGATGGCAGTGGTCCACTTGCAAGTGCTGTGCTTCCTTCTTCCTTCCCCAGTGAGAAGTCTCCTGAGCCACAGGATAGAAGAGCAGAGAGGGTTAAAGTCCGGCTCCATGAGGCTTCATACTCCCATCCCCTGCCCTCCAAAACCTGGCAAAGAAATAGAATGAGGAAAGCAGAACCAGAGTGAGGAGGGAATCCCTGGGACCAGTCTCTGGATTGCATGGGTGGACCATCTAGAGACAGCCTCTGCCTCAGCACAGGCAGGAACAGCCTTCCTTGTCCTCCTCTCCCTTAGGGATGATGGCTCATGGTTCTCAGGAGAGACAGTGAGCCCCTCGAGAACAAGGACAAGCAGAGAGGCTCCACTTCAAATCTTGGCCCGCAGCTCACTACCCAAGTATTTGTAAGGTAACTGAACTTCTCGGCACTTGGTTTCTTCGTCTGCAAAATGGGAATGAGAAGAAGGAGGAGAGTCATGGCTACCTCACCGCGCTGCAGTGAGGTTTAAAAAGATAAAGTGCTTTGAACACTTGGCTTGATCCCTGGCTTTGGGTCAATAAATGTGCATGCTATACCTGGTGAGCCACCCCTCCCAGAGCCTGGCACAGACTAGGCTCAGAGTAAATGCCCATGAAACTGAATCAAGCTGGAGTCTGGCAGGAGTGCTGCCCACTGAAAGTCCATCTAAAATCGATTCTGGGGTGGAGGCAGGCATCTCTTGCTGCACCCCCACACCCACCCAGCAGGAGCCAAGGAGAGAGGGAAGATGGGACCTCACCCTCTGAGCTCAACCAGGGAGCCAAGAGCTTGGCAAAGTCCCAGGAGTTCAAGGCTCAATCCACTGAAGCCACCTGAAGTCACAGCTCCTCTGGCCAAGGGGCAGGCATGGGGCCCATCAGAAGCCAGGCACCTCCAGAGCAGGCTTGCTCCCATCTGCACCAGGCCCAAGTAGCTAGAGCGTGAGCCTCTGGCCTCTTCCTAATCCCTCTCCTCCTCTGATAAAAGGAGCCTCTTTTGTGGGGCCTCCCTGGCAGGGAATGCCAAGGTAGACCCTTACCCTGTCCAGGACCCGTAGGCTCCGTCCACTGCCTGCCAACCCCAGGTGGTGGCCTCCAGAAGCTGTTGGAGCCCAGCCCACCCCAGCTCCTATTGCTGGGCTTATTGGGCACAACTAGGTCAACAGGCAGCAGTTATGTGCCAGTCTCTGCCTGGTACAGGGGAGAATCCGGCACTAGGCAAAGGGAGGGGTGTGCCAATGCCTGTTGTCTGGGCCTGCAGTGGAAAGAGCCACTGTGATCTCCCTCTCATGGTCTATCAGGGAGGCACCTACAGAGCAGTGGAGAAGTGCCCCCTGGCAGAGGACAGAGAACATGAGCTTTCCGGATGAGGTGGGGTCTCGGGAAGGCAGGACATAGCTATCCAAGGGACACTCGTGGTGGGTTCTGCACCTGGGAATCCACATCTAGCATCCCAGGGGTGCTCGGAGGAACACATTTGGAGAAGGGAAAACCACCTGCAGAAGGCAGGCATGTGGGGCTGGAAGCTTCCGTGGAGCAAGGAGTATCCTCAGTCCCTGGAACTGTTGCTGAGAACTCACCGTCCCCCACCCGGGCTCACACAAGGGAAGGGTAGCCACTATCTCATTCTGCCCCCTCCATCTGAGCTGCCCACCCTCCCCTCTGCAGGAGGTTAGTGGTGAGGCCAAGCCAACAGGCAGGTCTGAGCTCTCCTCAGCCAATCAACATACTCCTTTGGGCCTTGGACAAGTGATTCTGATCCCTGAGACAAAAGCTTACTGGAGGACCTGCATGGGTCCTCATGCTAGGATCCCGAGACAACCGTATCAGGACATGGCGCCCAAGAGGCTGCTTTCATCAAGTGACCCTGAGGGGTACCATCCCAGGGGCAGAGCTCAGAGAATCTCAGAGCAGGCTGAGCTCAGCTCAGGAGGTGCATCTGGAGCCTCCCTGCATTTGGCCTCCTCATTAAGTACAAGTCAGCTGAGTTATTTATGTGAATGTTGTTTCAGCCACCACCAGATGAAACATACTATGTGGGGAAAGAAAGCTTAAAAGAATAAAGAAATCTGCCCACTGGCAGGGAAAATGGCAATTGGGATTTGAACGCAAGCCATCTCATCCAGACTTTGTGTTCCTAACTTCCGGTCTATAACACACCCACCGAATTGGAGCGGGCTGAGAGGAAGAGGTGCAGGAACAGACAAGTTGATTCTAAAGTTCATGTAGAAAAAATAAACAAAGAAAAATACCAGTGGAAATTCTGAGAAGAAGAAAGCTGCGAGAAGTGCACACTTGCCACCTGTCCCAAGCAATTAAACCAGTGGGTCCCTAGCACACACCCCGACGAATGCCCCAACAGAGCAGAAAATGTGGGACTGAGTGTGTGATTAATGTGACAGCACAGTTGGGAAAATGTAGCTGAATCAATAAACTGTAAGGGGCCAATGAGGTGGCCATCTGGAGAGAAATAAAGTCCGATTCATACCCCACACCGTACACCGGGACAAACTCCAAAAGGATCCAAGGTTTAAACCTAAAAGATATGAAACCATCATATGACTGAAAGAAAACAGCAGAATTCCTATACAGCCAATGAGTGACTTCTCTAACCAAGGCTCAAATTCTAGAAAAGACAGATGAATTGAACTGATAAAAATTTAAAATTCTGAATGAAAAAAATTAACAGGAAAAAATGAGGGGGGTCATTCTTACATTAACATTGGAAATTGAGGGTTAATCTCTCTGAACTATACAAACTCTTATGAATTGAAAAGAGGACAAATAACACAAATGGATGAATAGAAATGAAATTCAAATGACCCTTATGCCCTTATATGTAGGAAAAGATGCTCAACGTTATTAAGAAAATGTAATAAAAACTACACTAAGATAAATTTTATTATCTAGTAAGTCAGCCAAGAGTGTAGCAGCCCCTTTATTTGGAGAGACTGTGGCAAAACAAGCTCTCGTGCATTTGTGGCAAGAGAACCCTCAGACAGGGCAATCTGGTAAGATCTATCAGAATTAAAACGCATCTACCTTTACCCCAGGAATCTCACTTCTGAAAACTTACCCTACAGATAAGGCAAACATGTGAAGTGACAGATTTACAAGGTTATTCACAACATAATTTATTAGAGAGGAAGATGGGAAACAGACAAGCAAGCACCGACAGGGATTGGTTGAACAGATTGTGCTATGGTTCATCCACCCGACAAAGTACTAGGCAGCTGTTTGGAAAACAAGAATGAGGAAGCTTTGGAACTGATGCAGAAAGAGCCCCCAGCTGTGCCATGCTTGGGGGGACGTGCAGACCACTGTTTATATGATTATTCCTTTGGTATAAAACACTGGAGAAGGAGGAGGGATTTTTTTTTTTAAAGTGACTTGCCTTTTCAAAAGAAACTAAAGCTAACCAAAAGAACAAATAAAAGTGGTTGCGGTTAAGGATGGGAGGCAGAGGGGGCGCTTAGAGGGAGATGCTTCACTCTAAATTTTTTTTTAACCGTGAGAATATTTTATGTATTCAAAAAATTAAATTAAAAAATTAATTTTATGTTTTCAACTTTCGACATGATTCACAAGTACTATGAAAAAACAGACATCCACCCACTCCCTCAGCCTCAGCCTCATCCTCGTCTAGATCCTGGAGTGAGGCTCAGGGACCATTTAAGTCTTCCGTGAGACCCCGTTAGGCCCAGCGGCCCACAGCGTAGGGCCCACAGCCAGGGCTGCCATTCCCTTCAGGCCTTGGCCCCTTATCGACAGGAACTTGTTTCCTCCCAGGAGCTCACCAATCCCAGCAGGGGCTGAGGAAATATTGATGCTCAGCTCCGGCGAGTTCACTGAAGGCTTGCTGAGTGCCAGGTAATACCAACTGCAGTGACGAGCAAGGCTGAGCCGCTCTGCTCTGGACAGCATCACCTCTAGAGCCCCTAGAGAGGGCCATATTTGCAAATGACCGAAAATGGCCAAGTGGCCAATCACCATACAGGAGATCCTGCCTCATGCTCTTGGCCTCTGTCCAAATGGAGTCTTGAGAACTGGATGCTGGCCCCACTGCTCACCCACTGTGTGCCCTTGGACAGGACACCTGGTCTCTCTGGGCCTCGCCTTCCTCATGTGTTAAATGGGGCAGTGATGCCAACAGCGTGGGCTTGCTGTTAGCCCCACATGTAAGTGCTCCGCAGAGGCCAGCTGGGTCCGAATAAACTTTACTCATGGCCCAAAGCAAACTCACAAAGAGTCCCTAGAGATCAGAGGTAAGGTTCTCTGCTTTAGACAAAACCTCCTCTCCAGGCCCCAAGATCATAACTCTGCTGGGTTGTGGCCTCGTTGTGGGAGGCACTAAGAGTACTAGAGAGCATAGGGCAGACCCAGACAGGAGGCCAAGGACAAAGGCCACTGAGCGCTAACACCAGGGTGGACACAGGAACCATGTTAGTGGAGGCTGCTTCTCAAAGCCAACACCAGAGCGGGGAATGACAATCAGCAACTCCTGTGGGTCAGCAAAGGAACCAAGGTGAGGTACTGAGGGAGTCGGGGAAGCCTGGAGCACACCCCATGGGTGCCTTCGGACCCTCCTGCCCCACTACTTCCTGACTAAGGTCCTTTTCAGACTCAGCACCTGGAATAGACTGGTAACAATATCATCAATGAGAATTAACTGAAAAACTTCCAGATCCGGGCTGCTGCAAGCCCTTTGACTGTATTATCTAGGCACTATTACCGTTTCCATTCATCAGATTAGGAAACTGAGGCTGAGAGAGCCTAAATAACTTGCTTAAGTCTAAGAGGCTCTGCTAGGCGGACTATAGCCACTAGCAACATGTAATTATTGAACACTCGAATGGGACTAGTTTGAATTGGGAAGTGCCAAAAGTGCAATATACACACCACCGTTCAAAGAGTATGAAAAAAAGAATGCACAACATCTCATTAACAATTGTTATGTAGCTCACTCCTCGGTATTTCCCCAAAAGATCTAAAAGCAGCATATCACAGCAAACATCAATGTTTACAACACCACAATTCGCAATAGCTAAATTATGAAATTAACCCAGATGCCTGTCAATAGATAAATGGATCAAGAAATTGTGACACACACACACACACACACACACAATAGAATTCTACTCAGCCATAAAAAAGAATGCAATTACAGCATTGCCAGTAGAACTGGAATGGAGGATATCATGCTAAGTGAAATTAGTCAAACTCACAAACTCAAACGTCAAATGTCTTCTCTCCTATGTGGAAGCTAGAGTAAAATAAAGGAAATGGGGAGAGAAGGGTGGGACAACATAAAGAATCAATCACATGTAAATTAATAGACTAGCGAAAGGAAGTCAAGTAGAGAGGAAGGAGATGGAACAAGGGAGAGAGAATGGGAGGATCGTGAACTGAAATAGATCTCTATGCATATATGAGTTTGTCAGGATGAACCCAACTACTATGTATAACTATAAAGCTCTAAAAAAAAATTGTTATGTAACGCTGGGGCTGTAGCTCAGTGGTGGAGCACTTGCCCAGGATGTGTGAGGCCCTGGGTTCCATCCCAGTCCTGAAAGGAAAAAAAAAAAAAAATGTTAATTACAAGCTGAAAGGATAAGATTTTTAGATATGTTGGATTCAATAAAATGCATTATTCAGATTAATTTACCTGTTTCTTTTTATTTTTCTTAACGCAACTACTAGAAAATTTTAAATTAAAAATATGGCTCAGTCATATTTGCACTGGACAGCGCTGCTGCAAAGCATAATTTAGGAGAATGGAGCCTGGCAAACCTTTTAGTTAGGCCAAATTACTTAAGACTGAGACTCCTTTTTGCACAATTTTCTGAGCACATATTTATCTGTTTCCCAAACAGCATCAGATTAATGCCAATTGTGCATTATTTGACTCTCACTATTGGTCTCCTCTATGGAGCTCTGAGCACAAGGAACATGTAAATGCCAGGGTGTGGTGCCAGGTTCCCAGCTTCAGTCAGGGTCAGGAGAAGGTGACAGTTATGGCAGAGAGGAAAGGGAGTCCTTCTTGCCGTGGGGGCCAAACGGGTGGGCTGTGTTCCTCAGCTCGATGAGGCCACTGCAGCCAGCTCAGACCTGTGAGGAGAGATGGAGGAAGGGCCCTGCGAATGCTGGGCATGGCCTGGCCTCCTCCTCCCATGCATGCTGGCCTCAGGAGGCCCATGAGCAGCCTCCCACCATGGCTGCACTGAGGTCCTCAGATCCACTTGGCCTGGTTATGAGGTGGGATGGACAGAGGCCTGCAATGGTGGCTTTGTGAGGGGTCAACCTCTGCTGTGGTCTGAACATTTCCCCCAAAGTTCACATGTAGGAAACTTGGTCCCCAACACAGCAGTGTTGAGAGGTGGGACCTTTGGGGGTGGTTAGGTCATGCAGATTCATGTACCCGTGGATGAATGGATTAAAGGTTATCGCAGGAGAGGCTTTGCTACACAGGAGCTCTCTCTGGCACACTTCCTCATCTCACATGTGACGCCCCCCCTCCATGTCACAATGCAGCAAGCAGACACAGAGGCTGGCTCCATTCTCTCCAACTTCCCAGCCTCCAGAACCAAGAGCCAAAGAGACTTCTGTTCTCTATGAATCACCTGGCCTGGTGATTCGCTGTAGCAGTTAAAGTGGATGAAGACCCCTCCTCCCAGTCTTGCCCATTAGTCAGAGGGGGAGGATTAGACAGGGCCACAGCCAGCTCTGTCAGTCACCTCCAAAAGGTGCCACATTGCACATTCACAGATGCACAACAGGCCACCCAGGAAAAGTGAAATGAACAGGCCAACAAACCCCTCATGTTGCTGGAGTTCAGCCCCAGACTTGGGGCTCGGCAGAGGAAGGAGTAGAGGGAGGCTCCCGCAGTCTCCGAGGGGCTCACGGCCTGCGCATGCTGCTCTTTGCCTGGAAGAGCCTCCCCACCCCCTACCTTGCCCTCAATGTCGGACTTGAGCTGTTCCTCTGTGAACCCCCCTGCCGCAGTCTTGGCTGGGAACAAAATCACCACTCACAGCCTTGTAGATTCAAACAGCAATTCTTTATTCCCAAACTCACACCGGCACTCTACACTCGCTCGGGGGAAATCCATGCTTCCACTGGGCTCTGCATCCCAAATACTCTCTCAATCCCGGGAGAACTCAACGGGAACTCAAGGAGTGGATGCCTGGAGGCAGCAGGATACGCCCTATTCCCAGCAGGATAGACCTTAAACCTGGAACCGCCCTAAACCCAAGGAGCGCCCTAAACCCTGATCCACCCTGGTCCTTGAGCAAGGTCACCTTACATGCAATGTCACTGCAAATGACCTGGGTCATGCCATGCGTCATTCCTACTTGGCAATGGCTCTCAGCACCCCCCACCATGGCAATGGCTTCTCCAACCTCTGCCCTTTTGCCCCCAACCCTGCCCTTCGTGACAGTACCTAGTTTGGTGCCACCTTCCCCTCCCCCAGCTCCTCCAGAAAGGATTAGAGACGTGTCCCCAGCTGGAAAAGCCAGCTCTGGAACAAGCACCGTTTTATCTCAACCTTCCCTTTTTTTATTCCAAACATGAAATAGAGTTTTATCAGGCACATTTAATCATTGCTCTTCCTCCTCTTCTCCCATTACGACAAGGTGATTTAAGCTGCGTCCTTGGCAAGCTCCAACGAATGGGAATCAAAATTCAAGTCACTTTGCAGCAGCACATCCTAGAGTTTATTCCTTCTCACAGAGGTTCACTCAGCAGACCTTCCCAGAGCTCCTTCCGAGAGCAGGGACAGTGCCATGCTGCTGTAGGGTCACACGGTGGTCCCCAACTTCCGTAGCCGATGGTCTAGTGGGAACTAACTCACTGTGTCCTTGGCTGTCAGTCCATACATGGGACGGGCTATGATGGAGACATGAACAGAAAACTGGTAAAACAGATGACAGAGGCACTAATGGTCTGGAGACTTCAGGTAAGACTTCACAAAGAGGAAGTGACCTGTGAGCTGGGAAAAAAGATAAGAGATGTTCCAGGCAAAGGGGACAGCAGATGCAAATGCAAGGAGATAGGAAAAGGCACTGTGAATTCAGGACAGTGAGAAAAAGTTGGACATGCTTAGACAATCAGGCACACGGGCAGGAATATCACCCGTGAGACCAGGGAGGAAAATCAGGCTCTGATTTTGAAACATCACCTGTGTTGCTGGAGGCAGCAGGAGCTGGTTATGTCATTCTGTAGGAAGTTCCCTCTGGAAGCTAGCTGGAGGTTCGACCATTCTGGAGTGTGTAAGACACTATGCAGGGCATGGCATATTGGACCCTGGAGAGGAAAACGAACCTTTTATTTTCATTTATTTTTTTATCTTTATTTTTATTTTTTGCAAACTACCTAAGGATCATTTAATTACTTTATTCGCATATGCATGCACATATGTGAACACAGCAATACATCTGGCAGTCTTCTTTCTAAAGAGTTTAAAAAGAGTCATCAAATTCTCAAAAATACGGCTGTCAGAATTTTTCAGGTTAGAGGAATTGACTAAAATGGTATTGAATATATTGTAGAAATAATTACTTTTCCTTGGCATTTGACAAAAATGTTTGCTGAATTAATTGATGTATGAATTAGTAAAAAAAATACTTTTGGATAAAAGCCTCTGAGGCAAAAAAAAAAAATGTTAGAACAAGATTAGGTCAGAAGAGGGGATTTATAATGGGAACGAACCTTTTATTGTAAAGATCTGGTGACTACAGATTAGCAGGCAGGAATGAGGACATTGAATCCCCAAAACAGGGGATGGCACAAGTGTCCACACTTCTCTTCCCATACCCACAGCAGGGATTGCTGAGTAATCACATCATTATTTCCTGCTGAGTCTGGTCTTGGTCACTGATTTTTTTTTTCCCCCAGCATGCAACTCAAGGTGGCCACCACCATTTAGCTGAGATGACACATGGAATGAAACAGGTTTTCTGTTCTTACCCCAGGGAAATAAAGCCTAATGAGTAACTTCAGCTAGGTAAGTTTAATGTAAAATTTCCAGAGAAATAATATTCAAAATAAACACAAAAAGTTGACAGGGAAGAACCAAGTTCTTAGCCTTCAGAAAGTGCAATTTAAAAGGGGGGTACTGGCATTTGAGCCTAATTATCCCACAACACAGCAGAATCATAGAGTAATCATTCTAACCCTGTCACTCCACCATACACTTGGAAACTATAAGCAATTCCTGAGGCCTTGCCCCACAGGTTTTGCCTTCCAGTTTCCACTCATACCTGCAGAAAGAAAAGGGTTGCAAAGTCTAATGAAAACAATCAAGTTGGAATTCCCAAAGGGCCAGGGCAGCCGTATTCCTGGTCTGGCCCGACAAGGCAGCTGTGCCCCTGGCTTGGAAAGGGGTGAGAATCCATCTGACCTTGTTCCCTCCTTCCCTTCCCCAGTCAGGAATCCCAGAATGACAGCAGCACTCCAGTTCCTGAAAGGTCCCAGCTTTGTGCTCTTGCTCCAGTGCCCTTTAGCCTCCCACACTGGGCTTTGCTATGCCTTCCCTGTACTTGACCTCTGCCCAGGCCTATATTTCCTTCTCCCACCTCATAGACCCAACTAAGAAAGCAGAAGGAAAGAAACATTGACCTTTGGGGTCTCCAAGATCAAACCTCTGATTTAGGGCAGCCTGCAAGGTGCTTAGAAAAGGGGTTCCACTCATTCCTCAAGTATGACTCCCCTTTCCTTGGTATGGTACCACATATCATTATCTATTCACTTCCTTTCATCTCAGTGGGCAGAGCCCCAAGATGCTATGAGTGATCTCCAACAGGCTGAGAGTCCAACGTCAGGCAGGGGACAGGAACCCAGCTCCCACACCTAACACCAGCCAGGGTCTAGTGGCCTGGTATTCCCTGACCCACAAAGGAAACCCAACCAGAAGCCCTCAGAGGAAATCCTGCTAAGACCCCACCATGCCATAAAATGGGAAACTCATCCACTACGGCTCTCAGAACTGTAAGACATCCATGGGACGAAGGTAAGATCCTCGGCCAACTCAGGAATGAATCTGGAACCCCACTCTCAGTTTCCCCCTCTGTAAAATGGGGACTCCAAGGCCAACTTTGCAGGCTTGTTAGGTAGATTGTGACTGTGTACAGTAGGAGCCACCTCACAAGATCACTGGCACACAGTAGGGGCTCAGCACCTGCTAGCTGTCATCAGAGCCCTGGCTCACCACCTCCAACTACAGACCAGGTCAAAGGACCTGGCCACCCAACCGTGGTCCCTGACATGATAAGCAGATATTGTAGTGTTAGAATGGAAGGAATTGGGCCAAGCACCCTCCTGGGACACACTCACTGCCCAACACCTACCTCCTAGCCACCTGAATTCCTCACAAGGGTTATCTTCATCTTGGTGGACCAACTCAGCCCCAGAACTTCACATCACCTTGGGAGGTTCCTACAAATCTGCCAAATACTCACACCAGCAATCCCAAGCTAAGGAAGGACGCTCAGTAATAACAAAAGCAGGACATCATGTGCCTGATGCCTGCTCTGCCTTCCTCTCTCGTCAGCTCTGACGTCCTGAAGACTCCCTGTGGACAGATCCATGCATGACAGGGAGGGTGGGGAGGTTCTGGATTACCTCACCAAGGGCCCCCCAAGTGGCCATACCAGCAGCACTTAGGGCCCCAAGGTCTTGGTGTAGTGATCCCAAGCTGGCAAACAGTTAGATACCCCTTAAATAATAACCTCCCCTGAATCCAGAGATCAGAGAGGACCTCGGATGGTCGTCCTCAATCAATGCCCCACACTATGCAGCTTTGGCTCCAAACATACCCAGAAATCCCAAAGCCCGCCAGCTAGTGGCCTTCCTCTCCTTTAGGAACCATCCTGGGCTCTGACCCACCACCTGAGAGATCGTGCCACAGCCCAAACAGCTTATCCAAGAAAGATCTTCCAACTTCATGAAACTTCCCTGAAGGCAACTTGGACAAACATCCCCTCCATGTTTTCGTGTCCCTTATAGATGGCTCTAGATGCCTGCCCACCTGCCCACCACTCCGGGTTACTGAGGCACTGAGATAACTCCCTTCTTAGAAACCCAGACTCACAAATACTAACCATTTTCTGGAGGATTCCAGGCCAGACTCCAGCCACGGCAGTCACCTCTCCTCATGATTTCCACTGCTGAAAGGACAAAGGCTGTCCCTATGCAGCTCCAGAACGAAGCAGGGAAGGCACCTGCCCGTGACATGAACATTTTTTTATTATTTTATTTTATTTTTAAATTTGTTCTAATTAGTTATACGTGACAGTTGAATGCATTTTGACACATTGTACACAAATGGAGCACAACTTCTCCTTCCTCTGACTGAACATGGTGCAGAGTCACACCAGTGGTGTAATCATATATGTATATAGGGTAATAATCTCCGTCTCATTGCACGGTCCTTCCCAACCCCACACCAGCCCCCACTCCTCTCTGCACAATCCAAAGTTCCTTCATTCTTCCCTACCTCCCCCGCACTATGGATCAGCATCCGCTTATCAGAGAGAACATTCTGCCTTTGGTTTGGGGGGATTGACTTATTTCACTTAGCATGATGTTCTCTAGTTCCATTTTTTGCCTACAAATTCCATAATTTCATTCTTCTTTGAGGCCAAGTAATATTCCATTGTATATATGTACCACATTTTCTTTATCCATTCATCCTCTGAAGGACATCTAGGTTGGTTCTATAGTTTACCTATTATGAATTGAGCTGCTATAAACATTGATCTGGCTGCATGTGACATGAATATTTAAAGAATTCGTAGTACCCCCTACCAACTTCTTTGACGACATGTTGAAAGATACAACAGAGAGAGGCCCTCCAACAAGGGAAGGAGGGAAGACTTGGCAACATACAGTAAGAGATGACCTACTGGCGGTGAGAAAGAATATTACTAATATTACTGACAATAGTCACTTACTGAGCACTTACTACATACCAAGTCCAGAATTCACACTTAGTATACATTATTGAGTGCTGCCCAGCCTAGAAGAGGTTATTATCCCCAATTTACAGCTGAGGACACTGAGGCTCAGGGAAGACAATGACTGTGCAGATCCTCCACCAGTAAATAGAGAAAAGTAATGCATACCCATCTTTCTCTGGACTCCTAGCCCATCACATGGGTCACTATCCCCTCTGGTGTTGGACTGCAATCCCGGCCCCATTACTTCCTAGTTCCACCAGGCCTGGGACCATCTTCCCACCCCAATCTACTTCCTCAGTTGTAGGATGGGGAGGATTTCTTCTGCCCACCCCATCTCCCTGAGGTGCTTGGGCATCCAAAGAGCTCAAGGCTGGAAAGCATTTTGTAAACTTCAAGGTATCATGGCTGACAGTGTCTCCCACCATTCCTGCCAAACTACATGAATTCCTCCGGTGGAGAACATTGCCCCTCTTGGCTCCATGCTCCTCTCTAAGTTCCTCCTCTTCTCCTTGGAAATACTTTCTGAAATTAACAAGGTGGGTGCTGAGCCCCAGCCATGCCAACTTCAGGTACCTGGAGTCCCAGGCCCTTCATTAGCATCTGCCCCCATGGGACCCAGAGCAATCCCATGCCCAAAACACAGAACCAGGTTACCCAGGGCCCCAACGTGGGGAAATGTCATGATTTTTCCCATGTGAACAGTGACACGAGATATGAAAATAGAAAGAGACAGAGAGACTCCACCCCACTGACGATTGGTCCCACCAAGCTAAAAAGGAGCACAAAATTTCCAGACTGGGCAAGATCAACAAGGAATTGGCTTGTAAAAAGGAAAAGAGATGGCATTTTCTGGAGTTAATGGGTCTAAAAATAGTGTGAGGTTTTCCACTCAGCCGTGGTGGTACTCCAGGATGCGGCCGTGAAGCGTTTGTTACAACAGCTACTTGCACGTTCAGAACCGTTCACAGTGACCGGCTCCCCACCCAGCTGGGGACAGACTGCCACCTGTGCCCCTCCTTGGAATGCTTTTGTTCCCTTTGACCCTGGCAGAGTTGATTGTCCCATATTCTGAGTTCCAGAAACTTCCCCTAGCAGCGTTTCCAAATCCGTTTACCCAAAGTACTCCCAACAGAAGAGGAGAATTGGCAATGGGGGAGGAGATGTGAAGAAGAGGAAGTGAGATCTGAGACTTACCTTTGGATGACCATGAATGTCCTCCAAATGTCAGTTTGACCCTAAGAATTATTGAAAAGATCTCACTCTACTCCCCCCGCAAAAAAGTTCAAATTTGCTTTCATGCTTAAACATCAGCTTTTCCTCAATCTCACAGTTATACTGTCACTCCAGAAAGGAGGGTGTGCCATCAAGAGCCCCTTGGCTCGGGACTGCAGAGGTAATACCGTGCAAAGCGGAAGTCGTCACTGAGGACCCTGAGCCCAGAGCTCCTACAGCCACTGAAGCCAATCATTCATTCATCCATCAGTTCATTGACTCATTCACTCGACAAGTAGAGGCTGAGCTTCTTCTAGATGCCTAGAGAGAAGAGCCCTGTCCTCCGAGGCCTTGGTTTAAGAGAGGAAACAAACAAGGAGACTGGGATCACATAACTCTGTGACGAATGCTCCCACTGGGACTAGCCACAGGGGTTCTGGGAGCAGGGAGATGAGGATCAGGAAATCCTTCCTGCCAGGCTACCGCCCACCCTGACAGCAGAGAGTCTTGTGTCCTTGGGCAAGCCAGCCTACCTCTCAGTTTCCTCATCTGTCAAATAGTCATATAGTTTACGTGGGGGTTAAATGAGTTCTAATTAAAGCAATGCAAAGTGATGAAAATACACCTACTTCTTCCTGAGGGGGTCAATAAATATTACATATTAAGCTGAATCCTGAAGTATAGAGGGAATTGGGATGTGGGGTGAAAGGAGATAAAAGGAGAGAAGAATGTGTTCCCAAGAGGGGGAACAATCTGTTTAAGAACAAATAGTCAATAAATCAGTCAATAAATATTTCTTGAACAAACACATCCTTTAAAGAGAAGTGAGAGTAATGCAATCTTGATAAGCCACACCCTTTACCTATTGTTCCCTGGAACGTGTGCGTAGGTGGTACAGAGTGGCACCTGAGTCTGGTATCCACAGGTAAGCCTGCCACATTTTCCTAAGCAAAGTGCCAAATCCTTAGGGGCAGACATTAAACCTTTCCTCTCATAAGATCCCACAGCCCTGAGCCAGCGTGACTGCAGCCTCTTATTCTTTGATCCCCCAAAGTTGACCAGTTGTCCCCTCTCCTCCTTCTTTGTATTATTTCACCATCACTTTCTTCCTGAGGAAAGATCTTGGCCAAGACCATGGGAGAGAATATCCCACCTCATGAAATGACCTGAGACGTGCAGCCTGCAGCCAAGGAGCCCTGGACTTAAATCCAGGTCCTAGTTCTGCCAGCTGGCATCACTGAACCCAGGGGTGAGTCACCTGGTACCCAGGGCAGACTGCTCACTGGGCCTCTCTGAGGAGCAGACCTCAGGGCTTCTGATGGCCACCCATCCCGGTTCTTACTGCATGAGAAGTTTCCTGGGATTTGAGAGTTGCCGTGCCACAAGGAAAGTGTGAGGCAGAGAAGTTGGTCACCCTCTGAGGTGGCCCTGAGAATCCATCCTCGCCCTCCATCTTGTTTCTCCTGTCCCATGTTCTGTCCCCTTTTTTCCGCAGACTTGAGTCACAAGTCAGCACAGAGTAACATCACAGGAGATCTGTGTCTCAGCTGACCCACGGGTCTGTGCCCATGCAGAAGGCAAAGGAAGAGAGGAACCAGCCACTGTGACACAACGCACTCGAGGTCGGAGTCACCCCTCTGTCTGAGGTGGGAGGACTGGACCAGAGCTCTCAGTAATTTCATGTCGGGCCCAAACCAGCCCAGCCAGCATGTTCCCAGGGCCAGGTTAGGAGCAGCTGGTCCACTCTACTGTCTAAGAACAGGTTGATGGAAATGATGACCCCTGGGTGCCAAGCCAACGGCTCTTCTCTGCAGGGGTTCATTGAGACCTGATGCTGGCCCTCTAGGCAGAGTGGGCCAGAGACTGAAGAGGTGCTCTCAGTTGGGCCCCAACCCCATGCACGCTGGGAAATCCAGAGAGTCCCCAGGGGCCTCCGCTCAGCTCCCCAGGGTGTACCCCGCCTTAGGGATTGCAGCAGGCTCTCTGCCATCCCCTCAGAGAGACATTTTGTGTTTTCAGTCACCAATCCCCACTTACGCACTGGTCAGGGCTGGAATGCCAGGCTATATTAGGTCATCCCAAGTCAGGCCTGCTGATCTTTCTCATTAGCCATATCACATCGTATTTTTAGGGGCAGCAGAGACAGACAAAGCTAGAGGGTGAATTTTCTTCCTGAGTACCCACACACCACCTCCATAAAAATATCACACTTGGAGGTCCAAGAGCCCCCATAAGTTCTTTCCACAGTCTGCAAAGGAACCAGCTCAGAGACCAGAGACAGCTGATTGTAGGAGCCTGAGGCAAGGAGGGATCAGGGTCACCTACTGTTTTCCACCCCCTGTAGCCACCTACACCCACCAGCCCACAGCTCTGCTGACCAGCTGGTTTCTTGTGGCTCAGGGCTAGAAGACAAAGATCTAAGACTCTAGTGGGGACCCAACTGTCATCCTTCCTGCCCCTCCCCATCTCTCCGGATGCACAGTAACTCAGCCCGTGGTTTTGTGCTCTGTCCCCTGCCATACCCATCTCACTATGGCAGGGAATAGACTTTCCCAGGAAGCAGAAGGAGGAGCAGGATACCCATTCCACAAATGAGGAAGAGAGGAGAGATGAGGTGATCAAATCATGGAGACAGTAGTGGGAGGTGAGCACCTCTTTGATGGCCCCAGGGGCTAGGCTCAGGGGCCAGGCCCAGCTGGCCATGGAAGTCGATGCACTTAATAGCCAAAGAGGAGCTGTTGAGCAAGGGCTTCCTTTCTCCCAAAGCATAGTCCTGGGAGGGAGCAGTCCTGGAAGCTCCCCTGTACGTACATGTCTTCCTCCCCAGCCTTCCTGGGGCAGGCAGCATCCACAGGGCTGGGAGCTGGGCAGGGGAGAAACCAGAAGTGTCTCCAGGGACTTTCCACTTGTTCTCTCTCCCCCCAATTCCTGTCCAGTCTTCCTCCCTTCTCCCTTCCCACCCCCTCCCTCACACACACACACACACACACACACACACACACACACACACACAGACACGCATACACAGGTACATCTGGGACCCAGGAGTGCAGGGACCAGTTCTAGATGTCATCTTTGATTTTTACTCAAGAAAGGCAAGGAAGGGTAAGTCCTCTGGTCACAGCTTTTTGGTCATCAGCCCCTCCAAGTCCTTTAAACCCATGGGTCAGGACACAGACCACCTCACAGGTGGGCTGATCAGCAGGACACTAGGCCAGCAGGACAATTCCCCTTATCTAAGTCACTGTCACTTCTGCTTCCAAGTCTCTGACTCCATCTCAAGCAATGAAGTCAGGCTCACTCTACTTACTGACAGCTCCACACAGCTAATGAGAGGACGTGCCTCAGACGAAGGAGCAGGGCTCTAGCCTCCTTTCACTGGCCACATCCGCATTTTCCTGACCACACTTCCCCCCTCCACCCCTCCCACACCCAACTTTGGCCCACAGACTTATACCCGCTGGCCACACCCATCCCCAAGACAGTAAAGGCCCCAGGGTCAATAAGGCCACACCAAGCACCCAGACTACAGGTGGGGAGTGGAAGAGGCACTGAGTGGACCAGCCCAGCAGTTTCAGGCTAGAAAAGGAGAAAGGTGTGTACAGACCAATAGAAAGAGAAAGAAAGGAGAAGAGAGGAGAGGAGAGGAGAGGAGAGGGGAGGAGAGAGGAAAGGAAGAGAGGAAGGAAGGGAGGGAGACAAGAAAAATCAAATAACAGAGTAAGATGAAGATCTAGAATACATCCCCCTACATGGTGTGATTAAGAATCCCAGGAAGATTGTAAATGGGAAATGATCATGGAGACATTTGGGGAGCTGGTGACATCCAGCTGGCCTTAGAAAGCCAGGAGGAGTGAGGTCCCCAGTTAAGTCTCTTCCTCCGGGTTCCAGGTGGAACGCAGGTCAGCAGAGCCCAGGGCTCCACACTGCTGCTCTGGACAGAGACACACACATAGCTGACTCAGAAATTTTGGGCACTTCCAGGATCTTGTGTTCAATCACCATCACAGTTTTGACAGCTGGACTTTTGCAGGACTGTGGGAAGAGGCAGAGCATGGGTCCAGAACACTGGTGGCTCCACAGCCCCTGCTCTCAGCTCACCTGGTTTCATTTTGCCAGATAGATCAAAGAGTATTCCTCCAACTCACCACACACAAAAATGCACACTCCACCCACCTCTGAATCCATTCCTAGAAGATTCAACCATGAAAAAAAATCACGGGTGCCACAGATCCTGCTCGGGATAGCCAGGATTTGGCCATGCCTCTCACGATGATCACTGTTATACTATTTACAGAGTCAGAAAACAGTTGTGAAAACTATGATTCTGCAAAAGGTTCGTGAGAAGGAGGAGCAGGACCCTGGGGCTGGACGCCCAGATGACCGGAGTCTCCCACCTCTTACCCAACAATGTAAAAGAATTCCAGGAATTGGTGGATGGCTGGAAGATCTTCCTGACTCACCCAACAAGTTGTACGAAGCAGCCTTATATCCTCCAACTATTGGCTTCTGTACGACAGCATGTGGGTGATGGATGTCTGACTTTGAACTGACGGACTCCGGATGAGTTCAAAGAATCACTTAAGTCAGTGTCAACACAGCTTGAATTAGAGTTGATCATAACACAAGGACCAAGGGGCATCCGACTAAAGAAGCAAAACAAAGTACTTTAAAGTCATGCAATCTTTGAGAATATTAATGAGGTGACTTTGACACAAAGGTCACAGGGCTGTATCTGTTAGAAATTTATTAATTGCAAGTGACAGGAAACTCAGCTTGGATGGGCTTAAATAAAAGAAAAAAGCATTTACTGGATAATGAATTTTTTTAAATCTAGGGATATATCTGACTTCACACATGTCTAGATTAAGGGTTCTGTTGATGGCATCAAAATTCTATTTCTTTCCACTTTTCAGAGCTCTGCTATCTACCATGACAGTCCCAGGTGACAGAGAAACAGCACATCCAGTAAGAAAGACACCTGATCTCTCCCAGTAATCTCAGTGACAGTCTTTGAGCATCTCATTGGCTCTGTCCAACCCAGAGACAAGATGTGATTCAATCACTGTGGTCAAAGTGGGGGATATACAGGCTACCGTCAGGGGCTCAGATTATAAGGCCACCTTGGAGCCCAGTCCAAACATGTAGATGGGCAGTGCTGAGAGGGATGTGGGCAGACATAGATGGAGGATAGGATTATTGCCAGAATTGGGAATGGAGGCTGGGAAGGCAAGCCACAGGTGTTCTGTGGATCAGTTTTCACAAAGGATCTCCGTCACACGTGAGAGGAACTACAGATAGAAACCAACCCCCTCAATACCATTAATTATGCTCTCTCTGCCAGTGTAGGGAGACTTCTAGAAATGCTGCCCAAAAAAGCTGAAAGAAAGTAAACAAAGTGTCTCCCCCCATGGAGAACCTGGAGCTGCAACCTAGCAAAGAGCACCATGTCTCCTGCCTCCCTGGATTTGGCTCATGTAGTCCTGCCCCCAACCAGGAGAACTGTCCAGGTCTCGTCTGCAAAGTTGAGACCAGCAAGATATGAGTCACTCCTGCCCTCTGATAGTAGGGCCCCAGGGACTGGGTCAGCAGAGATATGCACAAGATTTTCTCCATTGTTCCTAGGACAGAAAGTAGGGCGCCACTGTCACTGAGCAAAGCACTCATCATCATCAAGAGGAGTCAAGACCCAGAAGAAAATACCATGTGCCAAATCCAAAGGCAAAGCATCCAAAGCATGAAAGAGCAAGTAACCACACTGGTCACCAGGACAAATGAGAGTACAATAGAACAGTGTGAGGCAAATGTGGTGCGGTGAGTGGCTTGGGACTGACACTGTGAACCATGAGCACAAGCCAGAGCTGTTTGCAGATGAGCAACAGCAGTGACAAGCAGCCCCGGACTCTGCCAGATCAAGGCCATGTAACGGAAAACCCCGAAGTGGCTATTAAAGTGTGCCCAGAGTAACCCTGACTTTGAAGCTCTCCTTTAGCATGCACCACAGTGTCTATGGCTGCCCACAAAAAAAGCCTGCCAGGAATGTGACTATGAAGCCATTATTCCCTGTTCATGCTGACCCTTTTCTGGTCCTTCCTATGAAATCAGGCCAGCCTTAACAAGTTGAGATCACCTTTTGACCATGGCCTAAAAGCACTGCAGTGTTTTAGATAGAGAGACGATGGACGGCCCTCTACATCCATTAGCTCTACATCCATGAATTCAACCAATTGTTGATTGAAAATATTCAGAAAAAAAGAATTACACCTGTGCTGAACATATATAGACCATTTCTTTTCTTTATTTCCTAAATAATAGTATAACAGCTATTTGTATTATATTGAGTATTTAAAGTAATCTAGATATGATTGAAAAAATATAGGAGGATTATGTAGGTTATATGCAAATGCTACATCACTTTTATAAAAGGGACTTGAGCATCTTAGGAGTTTGGCATCCATAGAGGCTCTGGAACCACTTCCTGCAGATGCTGAGAGATGACTTTGCACACACATGCACACACAGGATATGCAGTATAAGTGTGTACGTGACATATATGTATATTCATATTCCATACACACATGTACATGCATAACCTGTTCTTCTATATGCTCAAGATCCTTCACAGGCTGTTCCCCCAGAGGAGCCCCCCACTCCAGCCTGTGCTCATCTCAGGCCCTCTGGTCATCATCAGCCTATGGGTCTCTCCTCACCACATTTGTATACTCTCTCTTCTTTTCTCTGTTTCAAGCACACACACACACACACACACACACACACACACACACACACAAAAGCAGATGATAATCATAGCTCTTGGAGGTCAAAAGACCTGTGCATCTCCTGGACTCATCTCAGCCCTTTTACTAAATCAGACTCTAGTAACTAGCTCTAGGAGTGGGGACGGCAACCCTGGAGACCAGCTCTTTCCTGCAGGACCGCAGGGATCTGTTCTAGAGACATACTGTTTCCTGCAGATGTCGGCCTCTTCAGAGTGAACAATCCCCTGTCTTAGTGAGTACCCAGGTGTGGAGCACAGTCACACAAGGCCTGTGCCTGTTTTTGTCCTTGCACGTCACTCTCGACCCCATGTCCTCCCCTTTGCACTCTCCTTTCCATGTGTTAATGTAGTCCTCCGTGCGCCTGTCAGCTGACCTGGGTGTGATGGTCACATTGAGCATCATTCACTTATTCATCCAACAGATGTTTAGCTCGTGCCTTCTGTGGATTACAGGTGCCTGAGACCCCACATAAAACAAGGTTCTTCACCTGGTGAAACTCGCACTCTGAGGAGTAAAACATGATAATCACACCGATATGAGATGGTAAAGGCGCAGCGAGGACCCTGGGACAAGCTGTGGACTGTGATTCTGAAGAAGGGGTAGAGTAGACAATGAATTGAGTGACCCCAGTCAAGTCCCGTAGGTCCACCTATAAAGTCAGAATGATAATATGCATCCACCTGGAGGACTGGTGAAGTCTGCATGAGAGTTCATATGTGAACAGGGCTTTGCAAACAGCACCCGGGCACGTGGGAATATGCCCAACCCCTAGGAGGGGTTGAATCAGTTTCAATATTTTGCTCATATAAACAACACTATTATGAGCACCTTTGAACAAATCTCCCTATTTTTTTCTTTTAATATCATTATTAGTATATTTTTCAAGAGTATGACAGTGAAGACAAATGATGTAAGTAATATTATAGCTCTTCTTACCTACTGCCAGTTTTCTCTCTAAAAGATGAGGCTCAATTTACATACAGCAACTGAATGCGCACACATATTTCCAGATGTGATATTCAAAATATTAGCCGTCAGTAAAGCACAAGCATACAGCGATCAGAACACACCCCAGCTGTGGACCTGAGGTACTGCCACAGCCTCCCTGGCCTTGGATTTTGTGATTTCTCCTTTTACTGTGACTTTATGATTTCCTTTTTGTTTTTTAACTGTAATATAATACCTAGCAATTGTTTCCAGGCTCATTTCTTTCACTGCTTGAAGGTTGTTCAATTAACCAGATGAAAGGGTATCCATCCATTCTCTCATGTGTCAACCGTCAGCATTGATATCAAATTCCCCTCATTATAAGTAGTCAGTCTAAAATGCACAGGACAGGAAATTTTTCCCAATTATGCTTTCTACTTAATGTTTTTTTCCCATTATGTTCATTTCCTCTTTGATGAGGATTTTTCCTTTCAGTTGTGAATATCTTTTTTAAAAAATTTTATAAATTTTTCACATCCATCTTCTCTCATCTCAGCCTTCGTTTATTCCACAGACAGACACGTCTTCCCTCTAGACTGGAGACGTTGCAGTATTTCCTTCTCATGTTAAGAAACTTCTCACTTTTGCTACCAGTTATACAGGATGACTACAGAAAAGTGTTCAGAAGGAGTGTTAGAGGAAAAAAAGATGTGCACAAATTTCCCACCCAGCAATAACCATTAACAGTTTGATTTGTCCAAGTTTGTTCTCATTATTTAATCTCTATGAAATCATTCTCTACCAGTCATAACCATCTCTTTCTCCTAAATATATTAAAAGAAGTATTCTATAAACATTCTATAGTATGAACATCTTTCCACATAGGCTTGTTTTCTCATTAAATATGCAAAATATTCCTCTGTCTAAATGTTGCAGAGCTAATGTCCTACTGTTGGTAAGAATTACTGTTTCCAATTTCTCACCATTATCTCTAACACACAGTGTATTACCATCGTGTATTTATACATCTTCTCCATCCCTGGACTGCGGCAGCCATTGGGTCTTTTCAACTCTGTGTCCTCTTAGTATGGAAGTGAATTTATATTAAGTTCCAAATAAATAAATAACAGCTAACAGTTATTGAGCAATTACTTTGCACCAGCTATTTCTCTAAACACTTGGCTTGCACTGATGCATTTCTCCTCTCTCTCACACACACAAACTACAGATGAGTGAACCTAAACACAGAGCAGTTAAGTCAGTAGTTCCCTTTGCTTCTTCTCATTTTCTCTGTCCTCTCAGAATTTACATTTGATCTAGGACAGGCTGGGCAGGGAACCTGGGGCTGACCTGAAGTGGAACATAGGTCCTCACTCCACCAAGCTTGGGGCCCTGAGGAGAGGGATGGTGAGGTTGGAGGCTGGTGGGAGCAAGGTGTTCAGAGATCCCAGCAGAGGAAGCCTGGGTGGCTCCACACTTCACAGAAGCCCCACCCACAGTCCTCCAGCCCTCAGGACTGAAGTCCCCCAGGAGTCTTGACAGTAATTACTGCAAAGCCATTGCTTCTTTTAACTGCAACAGTCCCATGAGGTAGATGTAGGTTTACCCATTTTTCAGATGATGATATCATTGCTGTGGGACAGGAGACAATGTGTTCCAGGGTCACATAGATGCCTCGAGATGGAGCTAGGATGTAAACCCCCAAATCCAAGCTTTTCTCTCCTGGGTGCTAAAGAGCTTGGGAGAAATCAAGGATCACAAGTGGCTTAACATGAAGAAATCTCTCCAAGAGCAAAACATCTGCATTTCTCATGTTTTCCTTTTGGTTTAACATCTGAAACATTTGTCCAAAAGCCACATAGGGGCCACAGTTAAGTTGGCCCCAGACCATTTGAGTAAGAAGAACAAGCAGTAAAAAAGAAGCTTGCTCAGAGCTGAAGAAAATGAGGAGGCTGGGGGCTGGCCCAAGATCAGCCTCTCTGGGCAGCAAGACTGGGCATTTGGGGATGGGGAGGGAAGATGGCAGGAAGATAGACCCAAGGCTTAAACCCTTGTACAACTGACACCAAACCCCAGGTTCTTTTGACTTTTAAAGTAAAGTGTCCAGGGGATGAGAGAAGAAGAGGGAGGGAGAAGTGCTGGGGAGTGATACTGGCCATATAATATTGTTATATTGTGTGCATGTATGAATATGGAACAAGAAATCCCATCGTATGTACAACTATAATGCACCAATAAAAAATGGTGGAAAGAAGAATTACAAACTAAACAGGTGTCATGGCATAGCTCGGCTTTCAAGTCTGGGTGTTATTTTGTAAGGAGCAGAGGAAGAGTGGACGTGGCTTTCCACATGCAGGATGACAGCAGACAGAAACAAGAGTCCTGTGTCCAGACACAGGAAAGCCAGGGGGACAACAGAGAGCCAAGTGCACTAACCTGAGTCTGGAGGCTGGAGTCTCAGGGCTGCTTTCCGAGAGGCCATTGTGAACATCACGGGCTTGGGGGGCCTTGGAGTTCGTCCAGCCCTAGGCTCTAGCTCTACTGCAGAACACAGGACCTTCCATCGGGCTGAAAAGAGAAAGCTAAGAACCCAAGAGGTCAAATCCCTGCCAAGAATCACCCAAAAACATGGGCCCTAAGGGTCTGATGCCGGCCCCACCCAGAACCCCAGCCCAACGCACTCAGCCCAGAGCAGCCTCATGAGCGAAAAAGCCTTCCAGCTCCCAAACCAAAGAGGAAAAGGGTAGCACTGTGGAGCCTGCCGGAAGCCAAGCACAGGCCTGGCCAAGGCACCAAAACACTAGTTACAGCTGGGCAAACCGAGGCAGAGAGCACCTCCTGGCAGACAAGGCAGTGAGAGGTGCCAAGTCTCAGGTCCCCTAAACTTCTTGGACACAGATGACCGTTCGCAA
Organism: Ictidomys tridecemlineatus; assembly: GCF_052094955.1. Taxonomy (NCBI): domain Eukaryota; kingdom Metazoa; phylum Chordata; class Mammalia; order Rodentia; family Sciuridae; genus Ictidomys; species Ictidomys tridecemlineatus. The sequence goes on from NC_135477.1 coordinate 17,690,052, forward strand.
GGTCCTGGACAAACCTGGCACAGGAACCTACAAGGTGAGTTCCAGATGTGCAGATTACTGGGTCTTCTGATCCGAAGCAGAATCCCAGAGGGGCAAGTCCCTGCAGGCTTTCCTCTGACTCCTCTGGCCTGTTGAGTAGATGGGGTAACTGAGGCTGGGAAATGGGAAGGGAGGGAGACCAGGCTTCTTGGCCAATTAGGTCAACACACCATGATGGCCAACTGAGGTCACTCTCTAAGCGATGTTTGCCTTTAACCAGGAAAGAAAGAACTGACCCAGGAACCAGTCTCTAATAACACGTTAGATGTTCAACAGAGGGCGGGGCAGTGGGGTATAGTATTTTATAAGCAGGAACAGCTCTGAAATCCCACTATCTGGATCTGCACAGGGATTGGCAATGACATGGGTGGCAGAAGAGGCCCTGGGCTTCCCTGAATGTCAAATCTACCCCTAGTCAGCCCTAGTTATGGCTGCAGCCAACACATTCCACCATCCACCAGTCCCCCATCAGGCATCCAGGGAGGATTCTTCCAAACAAAAAAATGTGCTATTCCCACTTTCTGAAAAACTATCAGTGGTTCCTCATTGCTCGCAAGATAAAGTCCTTTGTGTACCATTGCCTGATCCGGCTCACTCCCCTGCCCACCCCCTCTGTTCTCACACCACATGCACCTACCTGCCAGAGGGGACTTCACATAGTTTCTTCAACATATGACACTCCACCTCCTGCCTCACTGCTCCCCTCCACTCCTGTCCCTTTGCCTGACCCATTCCTGCCCATCCCTTGGCTCTCATCTAGTCAGACCTTTTCCAAGCTCATTCCCCCTACCTGAGCTCAGGCCATGTTCTTCCACATCACCCTGTCACCCACCCCCACCTGTATGTCACAGGGCTTACCGCTCCCTGGTGCCATTTAATATCTGTCTCTCTCACAAAAGAAGTAGCTCTGATTTCCTTGCTCACCACTGTAGCTCCAACTCTTAGTACAAATAGAAGGACACTAGTGGTGTCGATTTAGGCACAGCTGCGAAAAGTCATTGCCGAACGAATGAAGGAACAAAGAAACGAATCCACCATTCATTCATCAATGTCTCAGAGACTCCTCTGGGGCTAGAATATTTTTAAAAATTAAAAAAAAATACCTGAGAAGAAGGCCCAGAAGGATCCACAGATGCTGAGGAAGGAGGAGCAGAATTCCCAGTGTGCCCAAGAAAGGAACAAGCGGGGACATTGACCTGGGTTGGTCCCCCTGCTCTCGCCCAGTCCTCAGCCTCAGCGGCGCTTTCTGCGGGGCACCTTGGGGTCTGCTCCTTGGCCTCCTAAGCTCAGCCTGAGCCACAGACATGGCGTGGGGATAGCTCAGAGAACTGTGGCCAGGGTTCCCTGAGTCTCTCTCTCACCTGGCTCAGAGAGGAAGATGGGAAGAGGACTCTGTGTGTGTGTGTGTGTGTGTGTGTGTGTGTGTGTGTGTGTGTGTACACAGGTGTGCACCTTTCTCAGGCTCTGGGTCCCCCAATGGATATTCTCCTTTTGGCTTTGGTTGCCTGATCCACCTATTCTGAGAAAGGCCGAGCCTATGAGGTACTGATTTACTCTTGCTCCCTGAAGATCAGCTAAGGGTAGACACCACACGGGTAGATCAGGGTGTGAGTGGGAAGGTGTTGGCACACTCTGGTTCCCTCCTGGCCCAGACATGCTTGGCAATGGCTGCAGGAGTCTCCTCCTAGCATTGCCCACCAGGCATCCTTCTCTGACAGCACAGGTGTGCTGGTTTTAGTAGTGGTGCCCCCCCACCCCTGCCCCTCTGGCCTAAGGGTGCTGACAGTTTCCAACTGTGCAAGTCCCAAAGTGCTTCTCTGCTTCTTGGAGACCTCTGTTAGCCCTGCCTGTACCTTGTAAATATTCCCTCTTCAATCGCACTACTTCTCGGTGTGCCATCTTGTTTTTCTCAGATACAGATTGCAAAGAGGTCCCAAATTCCTGGCCTTAAACAGGCTGGGAAGAACTTTAATAGCCACTCCAGCCTAGCTTCCTATCCCCACTCCTCGTTTCTCTGTGGTCAGATAAATCCCCCTTCCTTGGAGAAAAGGCCAGCCTGGATGCTAAAGAAAATACCTGCAGAGAATCAGTTTGCCTCTCCAAAACGCCTGTATTTCATCACTCATCCACCTCTTTCTAGCAGCTTCCAAGGAGCCAATGCACGAGTTGGGGAGGGGCGTGTTGCACTTAGAATCAATGAGACAGCAACAAATTCTCCTGGACCTCCCTTGGCTCTAAGTGCATGTCTACCTTCAACTCCCTCAGGTGCTTCCAGGTCCAGGTGAGCAAGGTGGCCCTGGGTGTCCATTTATAACAGGTACACCTGTGTATGAACACAAATGTATACACACATAGGCATGATTGCACACATGTACACATACATGCATGCATTCTCATATACATGCGTCCATGCATTCATACATATTTACATATACATGAACCTATAAGAAGTTTTAGCACACATCTGAAATACACACTGCATCCTCCATTCAACCCCCAGCCTTAGGGCCAGCTGTCATAAAGGAGGAAACATGATATGACCCCTGCCCGTGCTTCACCTATGGCAGAGACAGGAGACAGCAGATTTGGCAGTTGGCATTATCTTAAAATAGATCGATGAAAACCTCTGTAAGATCCCTTAACCTGGGATCTCCCAAAAAGTGTTCCAGCAAGTAGAATTCACTGAGGTGCTTTGTAAAATATGAGATTCCACAGCCCAGGGCAAACAAACTGGGAAACAGACCACCATGTCATCCTCTCGGAGAATCACAAACGACACAGGTATATTAAGGTCTCTGAGAAGCCCTGAAGAGAAGACATCTGTTAAAGGCCAGGAGATAGGTGATAGACCGGCAGGCAGACACGTCCATAGCTACATACTTATTTACACATATACCTAGAAAGACTATGGATAGTTCTGTAGTTAAATTAACTCTGTAGACCATACTTCTAAATGACAACCAACCACTTTCATTTCACAAATGAAGAAATGGGGCTCAGAGATGAATTGGCTCAAGGTCACACAGCTGGTGTGACAAATCTGGGGCTAGAACTCAGGCTTACCAATGCTGTGGCCTAGGTTCTTTCCAACAGACCCCATTCCCCTTTTTGAATTCAATTCTAAACCCAAGGATTTCTGGTAATCAAAGAGATAGATGCCTATTTCCAAAACAAACCTCATGTGTGTGACTCCCCTCAGAGATGGCCTGGCTCTCCTGGAAGGCACATCCTCTGCTGAGCAAGGTGCTATTTCCTGTATCCTGGGGTCTTGGGCCTATTTGGGGGTAGCAGGGCCCAAAGAGGGGCCCAAAGGCAAGCCTGACATTGGGCCCTGGCTCTGGGGACCCAGCTTCTGATATGCCACTTGAGTCAGGAAGGAAGTCTTCCAGACAGATATCCCTAGGCACAGGAGCTTGCCCTACCACCCCCAAGGATCAGATTAGAGAAATGAAAGCTGAGGTCTGACCTGGGCCATGGTGCCACAGGGCACAGAGCTGCCTGCCCTGTCTGACCCACCCCCTCAGCCCAGCGCCCAGCTCCTATGCTCTGGGCTCCCAGTCACAGCACCTCTCCCCACTGCACACTCCTGGTACAGATCAGGGCCTGTTGCCCTGAGTGGACACATGCATACACTCCTTCTGTCACACTGTCTCTGTTCTGTGCATCGAATGCATCACATAGGCACATCCTGTCTCCTTATGCACCTCTAAAGCTTCTAGAGGACAGGGAGGGCCATAACTCTGCCAGCGCCTGCAGAGACTGGTGGTGGGCTGTGCGCAGTGCCTGCAGCACAAGAAGAGGACTCCTCCAGAGAGTGCCTAGCAAGGTGCTGTCACAGGGAAGGCAGGGGGGCCTCGGGGCTTATTAGTAAGTAACTCACCACATCCAACAACCAAACAGTATGCACTGGGGATATATGGCATCGGATGGAGCATCATGGGAAGAAAGTGCTCGAGGGACCCTGGAATGATGCATGACCAGACTTCCTCGGGGCCTTGCATCCCTCATCAGTGCAATATGGGAACTGAGGATGGCTGAGGCAGCTTCTGGCTCTCAAACTCTGATTCGATTATAGACAGGGCGAAGCCTAAGCCACGTTTCATCATTCTCCCCTCCAGCGCTCTAGCACAGAAGCAGCTGAACAAAACCTTGCAGGGAGGGGGTTGTGCTGTGCCAGTCCCAACCAGGGTACTGCCTTCCCCCACCAGATGCACCTGCAGGAGCGAACCTGACAAGGCAGATCCAAGGGCCAATAGCTTTGATACCCCAACCAAAGTTTATATAAAGAGGAGATCAGCCACAAACAGACCTTGGTCCAGATAACAGAACCCAGGTAGCATGGACAGAAAGTTGTGGGGTTCCAGTCTCATCTCCTGCTCCTTTGGCAAAGATCCCCATGGGAGTCACTTCTCCTCCTCAGTTCCCCTCCCCATCCCACACTCCACAGGCTGCTGCTGGGGGCTTTCTGCATGAACTCAGAAGCCTAGCAGTCCAGCCCTCGCTCCCCACTGTCCCAGCTTCCATCTAAGGTTTTTCTGTTGCTACGTTGGAGCCCCAGGAGATCCACAGCACCAGAGGCCCCTTTAATGTGGCACGTTTGCCCATACTTTCCCTTTCCTCAGGCAGCAGACCCAGTGGGTAAAGGAAAGCCAACACCTCCCTACCAGACAGCTCAGAAGAGAGTCAGGAGCAAGCCGTGTTTGTATCTGCCCTGTGGCTGGAACACACAGCCTGGGTCCTGGAGGCCTGCCAGACTGGCCTATTGTCTAGCACTGTTTGCCTTTGGGGCCATGGGTGTCCTGGAGTGGGGAGGGATTGCAGAGCCTGGGTAGGGGTGGGCAGCAGGCCACAGCACCAGACAAGGGAGCCAGCCTTGGCGCCACAGGCTGGAAGGCTGGTCTGTGAAGCCCCTCAACAAGGGTCACTGGAGCTGAGTGCCTGCCTGCCCTCCTGTCTGTGGGCTCAGAGGACCTAAGTCATGATAGGAACTCCTTCCTGCCTCTAAAAACCCTCTCGTCTTCCCTCTCCCAGGCTCCTGAGTGCCCAGATCTCCTCTCAGGGGTCTCCACCTTCCCACCCCTGCACACACACCTCAACTCCACCAAAGAATTGAAAGATGAGGAGATGCCTCATGAACTGCCCAGAAGTGTACGGCACCTGCTTCTGAGAACATCCAGAACTGGGGTGCTTGCATGTTGTAGGTGGCTGGACTTCAGCAAAGCAGCCTGAGCCAACACCCTGTCACCCAGGGCTATAAGGATCCTGAGCAAGGATCCTACTTCCTCTAGGGCCTGCTTCCTTATTTATCAGACAAGGGGCTGAATTCCTGGATCTCTAAGGCCCTCCCAGCTTCAAAGTGCCACAACCACAGTGTGAGGAACAGAACAGACCGTGATGCTACCAAAAGGCAACCAGAAAGACGTGTGCCTTTGGCCACAGATAATTTGAGCCATCAAATAATATGATTCCACTTGTTCATACCTTGCTATGGGAAATATACTACGTGTTGTCCATTACCACACCTTAAGGCATGATGACACATTTCAGAGTATATTTCACACTTTTGCGTATACATAGCACACTTTAGGCTAGATATACACTTTGAGGTATGTATATACCTTGGGGTATACACACACCATATCTACACTGGAATATATCCCACCCAAGTGCAGAGCATACTCAGAAGAGACTATGCTAGGGGCATGCTGAGAAGTCAGCACTGGCTCTGGAAAGGCTCTGGGGTGAAGAGCATAGGCACCCCGATAAAGCTGGCTATCATGGATTTCCACCATGTGTTGTTGACCTTGAACAAACCATTTGCCCTCTGAGATGCAGTTTCTTCACCTGTAAAATGAAGATAATAATAGAACTGACCTCATAGGGTTCTGGGCAAGATTAAATAAAGGAGTGTCTATAATAGGCTCCCCACAGTGTCCAGCACATAAGAATACTTAGTCAATGATAGTTTTGTTATTGCTCAAACATTTAAACATCTTTTATAATGTACATGAAATTGGGTGTTCTCAAAGTCTTAAAGCTTTCGAAAACTCAGATAACAGACAGGAGGACCACTTAATTCATGTTTATTTCACATTTGATCTGTAAACCATTTTATTTTTTTAAAAAAAATCCACTGTCATTAGCAACATGTGCTGACATTAGTTTTTCCTTAGTGAAATAAGAGCGCAGGCCTTAAATTGTCTCCATCTAAAACATGTAGAAACTGGGATGTAAACACGAAATCTCCACCTCCTCCCCTGTCTTTGGCAGTTCATCAGCCACATGATCTCAGCCAGAAAAGCAGCAGACAGGACAACACTTTGATACCTAAGAGCTCTTGGGGCAGGATCTGTACAGTTTGGCAGGCCCATTTGTCTTTTCAAACTGTTTACCTTGGGCAAATTGTATCAGGTTTGCTTCTTCCACATAATTTCCACTCCTCTGTGACTAAAAACAGCAGCCAAAAGATTTCCCCTAAGTCAGCAATTTCTGGGAGAGGGGCACATACATACAAGATAGAAACATACATATTCTTCTTCAAGTAGTGGCCCCCAGGGGAGGGATGGGGCACCAGAAAGAGTCAGTTTTAAAGTGAGTTTCTGGGGCCAAGTGTGCCTCAGAGGACAATGGCTTTATACAGGACTGATGCAAGGCGGAGAGGTTCACTTATTTCTGTCTCGGTCCATCCTTGTAATATTTATATAGGAAAAGGCAATTATGCTGTTAGGCACAGGAAAAAAAAATGGACAAAAATCTTTTCCCTGTCAGGAAATCTCAAAGCAGATCCACGTCCAAAAGACAGTCACCAGTTGCTGGTGAACCGGACATAGAGGGATATAACAACACTAGAAGAGGGCTTGCATGGCGAAGCGGCTGGGCCTTTTGCTGTGTCTGCCTGGAGGGCATCTCCACAACCAGGATTTCAACATCACAGCCAAGGCCACATGACACTGGGGAGGGACCCCAGGGTATACTATCAAAAAATAGTGTGTATATACAGTGGGGGTGAGGTGGGCGGGCAGGGCTGCCCTGAGAGTTTTTTCTAAAAATAGACAATTATGGGTTGAGAGGAGCAATAGACCAGGGCTGGGAAACCCCCATTCATTAATCCTTTGGGAGCCTTGCCCCCTGGAGTCCTGTGCTTGCTCTGAAGAGCTGGGAGAACTTGGGAGGGTAAATAAACCTTTAGGAAACAATACTGATTAGGAGCGTCCCACCAGGAAAAAAAAAAAAATCTCTCCAGGTAAGGAGAGGCCATAACAAATATTGAGGGTGTATGTGGCCTTCCCAACCAGCTGAACTTTTCCCTTGTGGAACAAATGTCCGCAGGAGGCCCAGAGCACCCTCCAGGCCAGGACACACGGAGCAGGCGGGGCCTGGGATTCAAAGTGCTAGGGCTGATGTGAAGATGCTCCCCTGGATGCCCAGGGCCTGCGATTGGCGCCAGTCTGTGAGCCGGGTGTGGGCAGCGTGCTCACACGATCCGCTTCCTACCCCCGCGGCAGAGGATCTTCTTGAACGCGCGGCGGAAGTCGTGGTTGAAGATGGTGTAGATAACCGGGTTCAGCGAGCTGTTGCAGTAGCCGAACCAGAAGAAGAACTTGAAGAGCGTGCGTGGCACCGAGCAGCCGACGGCCGTGAGCGTGTAGGTGAAGAAGAAGGGGAACCAGCACACCACGAACACGCCGATCACCACCGCCAGCACGAACGTGAAGCGCTTCTCGCGGTTCTGCCGCCCGCGCCAGCGCGACGCTTTGGCGCCCCCGCCGCGCTCCTCCCCGGGCCCCACCACCGAAGCCCCAGGCCCGGTGGCCCCTGGCCCGCGCCGGGGCAGACTGTCCCCGGGCTTCACCTGGCTCGCTCGAGCCTTGGCTTTGGCCCGGGGGGCGCGCTCGGGTCTGCGGGGCCCCGGGGGTCGCTCGGCGTGTTCCGAGGAGGAGCTTTCCTCCAGGTCCAGCGCGTCCGCCTCGCGCGTCCCCGCCGGTGCGGGCTCCCCCGGGGCGCCATTGAGCTGGGTGGGCAGCGGCTCGGCCTCTGCGCCCGCGGGGCCCGCGCAGCGCTCGGGGCCCAGGCCGTTGGGCCTGCGGTCGGCGCTCCCGGGCTGCGCGGCCGCGGCGTCCGGACCTCGGCGGCTGGGCGGCACGCGGGTGCGGCGCTTGGCGATCTGGTAGATGCGTATGTAGACCAGGATCATGATGAGGCAGGGCGCGAAGAAGGAGCCTATGCACGACGAGATGACGTACCACTTCTGGTCATTGATCTCGCAGCGCTGCTCGGCCGGTTGCTGCCCGTCACCGCCGCCCTTCTTCTCGATGGAGATAAGCGGCGGGAAGGATATGACAGCCGAGATGACCCACACAGTAACGATGATGGCCTTGATGCGGCGTGGCGTGCGCTTCAGGTTGTACTCGATGGCCTGCGTGATGGACCAGTAGCGGTCCAGGCTGATGGCGCACAGGTGCACAATGGACGACGTGCAGAAGAGCACGTCGAGCGCCAGGTAGATCTCGCACCATGCCTTGCCAAAATACCAGTAGCCCATGACCTCGTTGGCCAGCGAGAAAGGAATGACTAGCGTGGCCACCAGAATGTCCGCCGAGGCCAGAGACACCAGGAAGAGGTTTTGGGGCGCCTTGAGAGCACGGCTGGTGAACACCGCGATGATGACCAGCACGTTGCCGAACACCGTGAGCAGCATGAGCAGGCCAGCCAGGCACACCAACGTCAGCGTCACCTGCAGGGAGTAAGGGATGGCCTGGGCGCCGCCCCCTGGCGCCTCGGTCCCATTCCAGCTTGTGTTGCCGGCGTCCGGCTGCAGGGAGCCCATGGGCGCAAAGCTGCCCTCGGCCAGCGGCTGCTCCTGGCGGAACATGAACGCGGCGCCCTCTCGCCTGGACCTGGTGCCAGCTGCCTTCCGGCCGGCGCCCGTGGGTCCTCCTCTTCCTCCGGCGACCCACTCACCCCGCCGCGTCTCACATAGGGAGGGGGCCCCAAGGAAGCCGGGCCCAAGCTGGGGGACAGCTAGTGGCCCATGGGCCCGGGTCCCGCGAACAGCGCCCGCCGGTGCTTTAGCCGCTCGGGGTGGGCGCCTTCTCTCTCCAAGCTCCTAGGCACAGCCAAGTTTTATTTCTAAGCAGGAGAGAGCAGGGCGAGCTGATGGTTAGAGAGAGATTTATTCTTCAGGAAGGGAGAATAAAATTCATCGGTGGCCTGATGACTTGGAAGGATGACAGGAAATTATACATACAACTATATAAATATATATATATATATCTTGCTTCTTGAGCCTGAGCGAAAGCGAGAGGTCTTACCGTGTGCGGGGCCCGCCCCCACCCCAGGAGGCAGCCAAGAGGTGCTGAGATGCGAGCTCAGGGTCCTATGTCTGTCTATATTCCCGAAGCGATTACCGACTCTGGAGCTTCCCGCAGACGCGGCGGTGCGGGCTGGGCCCTAACACCGGCCAGGGTGCGGACTCTGCCGCTTCTCCGAGCGCCGCGGGACTTCCAAAGTTGCGCGCCCTGCTGGGGTTGGGGCGCAGCACGCGGAGCTCGGGGACGGCAGCGGCGTGAGGGGTGTGGAGGCCGCATGAAGGCGCCCCCGTCCTCAGGCGTGCCGCGCCAGGTGAGCGATCCGCCCTCCAAGAGCCACGGCTGAGGCAGGGTGTCTCCTAGGCGTCGGCTCGGTGGGCGCGAAGCTCAGCAGGACCGGCTGGGGGCCGAGGACAGCGTGAGTTGCAGCAAGAGCGCAGGACTAGGGAAAGAAGGCGCTGGGGTGGCGGGGAGGCGGCGCGCCGGCTGCTGGGCGTCTGCACCCGAGCCGGAGCCGCTGCTGTTCCGCGGCGCTACGGTGGACTCGTTTTATAGCCCCAGGATCAAGCCGGCGTTGCCGAGCAGCCGGCGTCAGCCCCCACGTGGGAAGCCGACCCTCCTCCGCCCCTCGCGCCTCCCCTCTGCTGATCTAGAGTCGGCGCCCAGTGCGGGACCCCAGGGAGCGCTGCCCCCCAAGCTGGACGGGCCCTTCGGAAAGGCGGGTACCTTGAACGAGGGGCTTTAAGAGAGAGTCTGGGGAGTGGGGAGCGGCCCCTACTGGGAGTTGGCTGTGCAGCTCCCGGACGATCCAGGCACCCGCAGTGTCTCTATCGAGCTGGGTCTTGGGAAGAGAGGGTGGAAAGGAACCCCGGCCAGAATTGGGAGAAGCATTCTCGGGTATGAGTCTCATCCAGATCAGCCCGACCCGGACCAGGCCGCCCTAGTCCGCAGGTGCTCCTGGCTGGAGAAGAAGGCGAGGGTTCCAATGGAACCCCTGAAGCGGAATGGGCAGCACCCACGCGGGAGCCCGCGAGGCCAGAGTTCAGAGCTCCGCTTGGGGAAGAGGCGGCTAAGTGTCCTACCAGCCGCAAAGCTATCAGCGGGACAGCGCTGCCTGGGGTCCAGACCGCGCCCTTCTAGACCGCTATGGGGAGGGGTCCTCCAGGCGGAGGCGCGCCGCGACAGAACGAGGGCGCACTGACACCTGCTGGCCGCTCGTCGTCGTCACGTCTGGGAAGTAACTGGCTGGCACCGGGAGACTTTCTCCAGTTTCTCTGGTCCTCAGCCTATACCTCTATCTTGGGATAAGTTTAGGTCTGAGCTCAGGAAAGGAGAATCCAGATTTTAAACTGCATTTTGTCATGTCGCACAAATGTTTCTAAAGCAGGTACTTCTGTGTTTCTACCTCTGGCGGGAGGGGAGATTTATCTGATAAAAGTCATTTGGAAGATCTGGCACGCACTCCAGCCCAGGACTGTGATTCCACCCTGGACCACACAGCCTATACTTGTGCAGACCCAAGAGAGGCCTGATCCTGCCTGTCACTCTGCCCAGCTTTGAGCTGCTGGGAACCATTTTGTCCTTGTTGAGACACAAAGGAGCTCCAAGACTCCAAACACAAAGTAACGATAAAGAGATGGAAATGTTAATTACCATGATTTCATCAGTGCATGTTGTATACATATATACATGTATCCCATAAATACGTACAATTATTTTAATAAAAATTTTAATGTTTCAGGACATGGAAATGTCAACTACCTCGAGCTGATCATTACGCACTATATACATGTATCAAATTATCACACTGTATTCCACAAATTTGTACAATTAAAAGTAAATATTTTTAAAAAGCTAACCCCCTGCATGCACTCCCATGCTGATGCAAACACACCATCTTTCAGAAACCGGAGAATGCTGGCCAAAGTAGAGAATGTTTTCTGTTTTCTCTGATAAGAAGAGCAGGGGGTTGGAGTGATCAGCAAGTTTTTCCAAGTGCGCTTGATGTATTGTGATAGGCTTTTTAATAGTCACTAGAATAACAGCTTGCACTGTGCTGTCTGTACTTCTCAGATGAGTAGCGGGTAGCTTAAGGATAAGGCCCAGGAGGATAGAAAATGTCAGCAGGAGAGACATTCAGCCTATGGAAAAGTTCTTATTTATGGAACCACTAAACCAAAATACGTTATGAAGTCATCTAAGCTGGATTTCTATAGTCTGATCAAACTGAGCAGCAAGGTACAGACTCAGATCAGACTAGGGGTTGAGGAACTAGTTAAATGACCTTGAGCATCACCTTCAACCTCAGCTAATATCTACAGCCCCCACGACGATACAGTTATTGACACTGTTGCTCTTGATATAAATGCTCCAAGTCTACTATCCTTTTCAAAGTATCCTGTGGATGTCTCATTTGACTTCACTATCTGCCTCCCAATCTTTACCTTAGTTCTAAACTAAGGTAGCCTTTCTAAACCCTCTTTCTAGAGACTCAAGAAATCCAAGAAGGCAGAATTTCTGCCCTTTTTGGAACCCATCATTTCTCATTTTCTACTCAACTTTCTGCCTGGGTCTCTTGGACAAAGGGACACAAAAGCAGGCTCATTTGGAAATATGATTCTACTCAATTTTGCACAACACCAGGAGCTTAACCCCTCTTGTATGAATGTTAAGAGGAACAAACATTAAAGTCCATGACCATGTGGGGTTCACTATGTTGCTCCCAGAACAACATCTCTTCACATCTCCACACCAACTTCTAAAATATGACTTTTTTCCTGTCTCATTTCAGAAATGAGGGGGGAAATGGAAAAAAATAGTCTACAGTGTTTCCTTTCTTGAAATTTCTGATGCTAGCATATATTATGCCTCTTGTCACATTTTCCAACTGCTTTCTGAGCATCCAACTGATGTATTAATTCCTGGGTTTGGAGTCTTTTCTCCTAATATGGAAATGGGTCTTTCAAGGAGCCAGGGGCCCCAAGGCCAGTACACAAGAATTGTTAATAAGAACAAGAGCTGCCTTGTGTTAAGTACCTAGTATATATCATGTCCAAAGCTATATACGGAGCTGCTTTTCAGAATTATCCCTCCCTTTCCCTACAACCAAGAGTTCTTCCTTCCTTAGTCACAGAGTCGGTATCTCTGAGCTCTGAAATAACTATATGGACACTTTATTTTTTTGCTAGAAGATTTCACTTGGTGCCAACTGAATGGGCCAGTGCTGAGCAGAGATCTCTACAAAGACAATAATTCTCAACCAGGCCTGTATGCCAGCATTGCCTGGGAAGAAAAATACACTCAGCAGTGCCCCACCAGGGAAATTATGATTCCAAGGTGGGAGGCAGTCCTCTGGAAGACACAGATGCGCACACTGTGCTAAAGACTCACCACCCAGAGGAATGCATGTCAGTGGAGTTGGGAGTGACGAATAGGTACCCTGGTGAGAACAGGAGGGAGTGTCCAGATTACCTGGGGACTTTTAGGAAAGCAACCTGAACTAGAAAGAAGGGATCCAGACTGAGAATCACTTCCCTGAGCCTCAGGCTAGCAGGACTGCTAGGCTGGTGGTATAGACCTTCAGGGAGCCAAAGCACAACAAACAGTTGGGAGCCACTGTAACTATAGAGGCTGACTTTGATGGCCTGAGGAGGAGAAACCTCTAGGCACACAAGTGGGGTCCATTGTTATTTCTGTTATTAATAAAAACAAATACTGTTCATTAGCACAATGCTGAAGAGTTCATGTGCTATACATTATGTAATCCCCAGAACAACCCTACAATGTAGGGATTATTTGCCTATATAAATAAGGAAACAAGGCTCAGGGAAGCTAAGTAAATTGCCCAGCTAATAAGTAGCAGGGTCAGACCTGGACCCTTGATTTCATGATTGCAAACCCAATGAGGTTTGTTTGTTTGTTTGTTTGTTTGTTTGTTTGTTTATTTTGGTGGATGGGGGGACTAAGGATTGAACACAGGAGCATTTAACCACTGAGCCATGTCCCCAGCCCTTTTTTATTTTTTTTACTTTGAAACAGACTCTAGCAAAGTTGCTCAGGGCCTCAATAAGTTGCCAAGGCTAGATTTGAACACTGGATCCTCCTGCCTCAGGCTCCCCAATCACATGTGACACTGTGCCCAGCTCTAACAAGTGTTTGTTTGTTTGTTTTGTTGTTTGTTTTTGTGATACTGCATGGGAGGCAAGCACTCTGCCAACTGAGCTATATCCCCAGCCCTCTTAACAAGCTTTTTAAGCTCTCTCCTGTGACTCTCTGCTCTATACCCACAGCCAAAGGGAAACCTGTAAGAGTTTCCTCAGAAATGAGAGTGTTGACAAGTTGGGCAATCCCCTCCCTATTCTTGTCCATTCATAGCTATTAGAACAGGACACTGTAGGCAAGACATAGTCCTTCATTCCACATCTGATGCCCACCATCCAGGAGGTGGTGTCAGGCACACTTATAGGAGACCCAACACTTCCCAACACTAATCTGATGCAGGGTGAACACGGAGCCATCGGCTCAGGCATACCTGAATCACAAAGCCCTCTCTTCCTCTCCTGGGCATTCATACATATCTAACCACAGCTCAGGTGAAACTTTGCAGGGCTTATCTATCCAGATGTATAACAGCTAGCAAAGAGAAGCGCCATTCTACTCATTTCTTTTTTATTCCACACCTAAAATAGGGTGTTTAAAATGTGTATTTCTGGAACATACCCCTTGAAGATTCTGATTCAGCAGGACTAGGGTGGGTTCTGGGTACTTGCATTTTACACAAATAACTGAGTAATTCAATAAGTACCAAAATGTAAGTCACACTAGCATAGGTACTTGGTAAATGTTTGTATGATAAATGAATGAGTGAATGAATGAATTCTACTTGTGACAGAGCTACCCAAGATGTAGCAGGCCCAGAAGTAGATTGCTTACATGGCTAGTACTTCATTTCCAAATCAGTATTTCATTTAGGTATCTTAACCAATTTGGGGATGTTGGTATAGAATCTTCTCAATCTTTTTTTTTTCCCTAAAAGGAACATGTAAGTAGAGAGAGATGTTCTAATTATAATTATCAGCTAGGCAATTTTCCAGGAGCTTCTTAAGTTTAAATAATCTATTTGTCCTGGAATTATACCAGAAATTAAAGTGTCAGGCAACACCTAAATGTGCTTTGACTTCTCTGCCTTACTCTGATGGTGACCTCATCTAAATGAATGGGAGGGAAGATGAATTGTTTACATTTTTTTTTAAGACTTGATTGTCAAAGAAAAAAACTACATGCCCCATTAATCTGGACACCCTCACAAATAGAAATCTGCCACACATGCATGCAAACAAGCCACACACACACACACCACATTCAAACCCATTCTCACCCAGGGGAACATGACAAGCAGGAGTGGAACACGATGTTCTCACTACTGCCTGTGCCATGCACACAGCTGGAACCAACTGCTGCAGTAAACCACAAACATCTGTCCACTCACCCTCTTATTGAAAAGGGAGGAGAAGGGAGTCATTAGCTGGGAATCTATCACTTTCTCTGGGCTGTTGTTTAGTTCCCCTATTGTGTTGCTCCTAGGCTGGATGGAGCTCTTTAGAACCCCACTGTTATTGAAGATTCATGGAAGGCAAAAAGAAAGCACCCACTCCAACCCAGAGCCTTGTGGGCCTCCTTTACCCCTTTCCTGTTTCTCATCACGGATGCCAGATCAAGGTTGCTGTGCCCTCAAAAACAAGGGAGAAGTCCCACCCCTATCATCATCTCGTTTTCTAAGGTTCTGGCCCATCCTGCCCTGACCTGGGAAATTAAGCCAGGAGCTATCTGTCTCTGCAGAGGCCTCTGGACAAGACCAGGTTGATGCCATAATCAACTCTACCTTGAGGATCCCAAGAAGGGTCAGGCTCCCAGCTGGCTCTTTACTGAGGCCTCACTCAGCAGGAGGTGTTTGCATTTCCACTAAAATTCACTTTCAAGGGTTTGTGTGTGCACACAAAGTTCAACATCACCTGCCACCATCTTCCAGGTGGGTCCTCCCAGATAAGCACCCTTTTCTAGGACATCCAGGTGAACTCTATTACTTGCTTTGTCCAGAAGCAAGAGGAAAAGCAAACTTGGAATCAATTATGGCAGGCAGCCCCTCTTTGTTCTCTCATACAATGGATGAGCTAGGTCCACTGTCCCTTGGGTATAAAGGAGATATTAGTCACCCAAATTAATAACTCTTAAACTAACATTTCATTAATCTAATTAAGTAAGGTGAATCAATCACCCTTCAAAGAAACATTTACAAAGAAACCACGGAGCTAGGGTGCCTGGAACATATTTACATGTGCGTGTACAAGCACACACACAAATTTAAGAGAAGGTCTAGCTGTCACTGCTCCCTGCAAATTATCTTTTCCCCACTCTCCCTGCTTGTTGATATGATGTACAAACCCTTCTCTCCTAAAGGGACCCCTGCCTGACAGGTCCTGGAGGCATTCAGGTGAGTCTTTCATAATTTGGGCTGTGGAATAAGATAAACCTAGGTTCTGGTCCTACTTCTACCATTTAATAACTTTTTACTTAACCTCTCCGGACCTCAGTTTCCTTATATGAAAAGTGAGAAAAAAATAGTTTTATACACCTCCTGTACAGTCTTAAGTGGAGGTTAACTGTGTGACTCCATAGAAAATATATAACACAATGTTGGGTTTAATAGGTGCTCAATATACATTAGACTTTAGTTGTTTCTGGCAACATTGTGTACTTTATTAACCTGAATCTTCCTCAGAGAGGCAAATAGAGACTAGGATATGTCCATCTTAGGGGTGGACAGTTAAGGCATTGGCATGATAAATAATAATTTAAAACAAAATGAACTGAATGAATGAAATTGGGAACTATGACTAAGTTTTAACATATACCTATAACATTTGTGCGTGAGAAGCCAGTGAAAGAGTAGAAGTCAATGATTTTTGAACTGTTCATGATCAGCAAAGAAGATACACATGGAGTTACTTATGTCACCAGCCATCAGAGAAGAGGCACAGACACCATTCAAGTTCAGAGAAGCAAGAAAGTTGGACTTAACAGGGAAAGCTTCCCAACAGGGTCATTAAGTCCTACAATTTGTAACAGATGGAAACTGGGAACTGCCTTTAGGGAAGGCAATTTTAAAACAGGATTCATGTCTGTCTGTTGCCCAGACTGCAGGTATAGAAATGGCTAGAGAAAGAAAAGGAAACAGAATTTTACATCTGACAGAAGCTTAGATTAAATAGCATAAATTGATAATTCTGTTCCAGGGTGCTTTCACAATTGGAGCCATCTCTATTGAAAATAGAAAACAAAATGGATCAATTTACGTAAATGAAATTTAGTTCACGTCAGGGGCAGTGTTGGCTTTGGGCAAGATTGATGCAATGGCTCAAAACTGTCACGAAGAAACTCATCTTTCCCCCTACCTCGCTCCCCTGCCCACATATGTGCGTGCACACACACACACACACACACACACACACACACACAGTGGAGAAAGGGAAGAAGCACATACACAGAATGATAGACACAAGGCCCTGTGTAGTCCCTGACAAACAAGCAGATGGGAAAGAAGCTGACTCGGTCGCTTCCAGCACTTGGCTTCCAGGTTTCCTATCTGTGAAGCTGCGGTGCACCTCTTGTTTATCACTCTTGAATTCCATGAGAGTCCAGGACCCACACAACTACTTCCCCTTTGACTCTCAGAATTGGTTTCAATTCTATGCAACCAGAATGTTCAACTGGAATGAGTGCTAGAGCTTCAGTTTCACAAAAAAATGTATAATGAGCATCTTCAAGGAGCCAGATCCCGTGCCAGAGGCTGCTGATAAAATCACCTACTAACGATACAGATATTTGAAATATTTAAATAAAAGAACTGAGCTTTTCTAAAAGTACCGAATATTTCCAGGGATAATGTCACTCTAAGGTCAAACTCTGAAGCACCCCCTGGTCCAGTGATGCAGAAGTGAAAAATAAAACAGAAATTGTAGAAGATATAGCTACTCCTGGCAACAGACAAGATGAAGAAACCCGATTAAAGCCTCTCTGTGTCATCAAGCATACCACTAAAACTAGCAAACATCACAAGGAAAGCATCTAGAAAATACAAAAAGTGACTGTCTAAAAAACCCACGGAGCAGGCAGATCAGGAAGGGAAAACAAATTGAAGAAGAAATCTACATGACAGCATTTCCTGGTTTTTGTTGATGTTGTTGTTTTGTTTTGTTTTCATCTTCTCGTTCTCACGTTCGACCCAGAAAAGGTTTGCTTGCGCTGGGATGGAGCAACAGGTGTGAGCAATTAAAACACAGAGAGAAACTCCGTTTTTCTGGCTAGAGAGCCAAGGAAAAGTCCACTGTTAGCTGGGAAATGCAGAAAGGCTCTTCTTCCTCCTCCTCCTTTCTCTTCCTTCTCCCTCCTTTTCTCCTTCTCCTCCTTCTCCTTCTTCTATTTTATTCTCCTGGCTCAGCCACTAGACTGTTTCCAATTGGAGAATTGTTTGGCAACAGTACAGGCAGCTGAAACTTGGAGAAACACATTCCTTTTCTAGCAGGAGGAAGGGGGAAAGGGGGACCCTGTGCTGTGAAGGCGCGAGGCAGGGCTGGGGTTGGAATTCTACGGCCTTTTTCTTGCTCTTTTACCCTGAGGATGTCAGTCATGCCAAACGGGGGTGGCAGGAACATGAGTAACTAAAACTCTAAAACAAACCTGTCTTTCTAGCTAGGTGAATGGGAAATGGGGTCCCTGGGAGGCCAAGAGTGCATGGGGAAACCCAAAGAAAAAAATGGACAAGCTGCATGAGCCATGCAGGCCCAGGACCCGCAAATATGGCCTAACAAAGATGCACAAACTGAACTCTGGAAACAGGGCTAAAGAAAGAGAAACAAATCTTGCAATCTGAAATCAAACAGGTTGATTTCTTGTGAAAATAAAACAGGACCCAGGATAATATTCATAATGTCCAGGACAGAACCCAAAATTACTCCACATAAAAGTCACCAGGTAAATGGTGGGTTGAGAGGACAATGAATAGATGTCTGCGAGCTGTGATATCACAAGTTATTTTTCAACAGAGTTGGAACAGCATTTCTAACTAGATTTCACAAAGCACAAGTCAGCACTCATGAAATAAAGTCAAAGGTAGAAGTTCTCAGCAGGGAAATAGAAACTATAAAGAGAAACCAAGGGCAAATTTTAAAATGAAAAAAACAAATTGAACAAAAACTAACTGATATTAGCTTCCTAGGACTATAGTAAAAATTACTTCAAACTGGGTGAATGAAAAAACAGAAAGCTCTTTTCTGACAGCCTTGGAGGCAAGCAGTCTGAAATCAAGGGAAAATTCTTTCTTGCCTCCCTTTTGGCCCCTGTAACTCCTGGGACTGAGTCCTTGGCTTGTGGCAGCATCATTCCAATCTCTGCCTGCATCTTCCTGGGCCTCTATGCATCTCCACATCCAAATCTCCTCCTTTCTCATTAAGACACAAGTCACCACACTTAGGACCCACCTTAATCCAGGATGATTTTATCTTGAGATCCTTAGCTAATTGCATATGCAAAAACCCTAATTCCAAATAAAGTCACATAACCTTAGAAAGGTTATGGTTGAACATGAATTTTGAGGGAACACTATTCA
This sequence comes from Ictidomys tridecemlineatus, assembly GCF_052094955.1. NCBI lineage: Eukaryota > Metazoa > Chordata > Mammalia > Rodentia > Sciuridae > Ictidomys > Ictidomys tridecemlineatus. The sequence goes on from NC_135477.1 coordinate 17,709,063, forward strand.
CCCCATTATAGGCATAATGCAGAATAAAGATAATAAAGGAAAGATTGAGTCAACGTGAAGACAGATCAATAGTGATACTTAAGAAAGTTGTTCAGTGTGAAGGGAAATGATACTAGATGAAAACCTGGAACTTCAAGAATGAAGGAAGAATAACAGAAATGGGAAATACTTGGTTATTAGTTTGCTACTATTGACATAATAAAGTACCACAAACCAAGTGACTTAAACAATAGAAATCTTTTGTCTTGTGGTTCTGAAGGTTCCTATCATACACCATATACAAAAAAAAAAATGACTCAAAATGATACTAAATGTAGGACCTAAAACTATATGACTCTTAGAAGAAAACCTAGTGTAAATCTTCACAAGCTTGGATTGGGTTACAACTCCTTAGAAGCACCACCTAAAACACAAACAACCAAAGAAAAAATAAATACATTTGACTTCATGAAAAATTTTTAAAATTGCATTTCAAAGGATACTAGGAAGAAAGTGAAAGACAATCTGCACAACTGGAGAAAATATTTGAAGACAATATATCTGATGAGGGTCTAGAGTTTGGAATATAAAGAACTTGTTGACAGTAAGAGGACAAAAACCTTTTTAAATAGGCAGAGGATCTGAATAGATATTTCTCAAAAAAAAGATGGGCAATGACTAATAAACACATTAATCAATATGAAAATGCAAATGAAAACCACAAAAAAGTAAAGAAAATGGGACTTTCACAAATATTGCTGATGGGATTATAAAATGAGACATCTACTTTGGAAATCAGTTTTATGGTTCAAAAAAAAAAGTTAAACAGAGTTATCTTACAACTCAGTAATTCCACTCATATACCTAAGAGAAACAAAAACATATGTTCACGTAAAAGTGTATAAAATATTTATAGCCATTACTCATAATATACAGAAAGTAGAAACAACTCAATGTTCCTTAACTGATGAGTAGATAAATAAAATATGGCATACATGGAATATTATTCAGCCATAAAAAGTAATGAAGTATTGATACATACTACAATATGGATAAAGCTTGAAAACAGACTCCCATGAGAAAAGACAGACACAAAAGTTCACATATAAATGTATGATTCCCTTTGTATGAAATATCCAAAGTATGTAAATCCCTAAAAATTTACATAGATGCTCCTCGGCTTATAATCAGGTTATATCTAGATTAACCCATTGTATGGTAAAAATACTTTAAGTCAAAACCCAGACATCATAGATTAGCAACCCAGTACACTGCTTTGCTAACACTGTTGCTAACAGTCCGTTGTTTAGTTTTCACCCTTGTGATCTTGTGGCTGACTGGGAGCTGCTGCTAGCTGGCAACCAAGAGTCATACCACGTTTCACTAACCTGAGAAAGGATCAACATTCGTAATTCAAAGTATGGTTTCTACTGAAAGTGTAGATAGCTTTTGCACCAAAAATTTTTTTTAAAAAAATTTAAATATCAAAATATCTTAAGTTAAACCGCTATAAGTGGGGACCATCTGTACTTGTCAAAGACCAGGAATTCTACTAGGAATTTGAGACTGATAAAAAATGATTTTAGAATTAATGGTGATGGTTGTATAACATGTGTCTATAGCAAAAACTACTGAATTGTACAGTTTTAAATGGTGAATGTAATGGTTTATGAGTTACCTCGGTAAAAATTGAAAAGACAGATCATATTCTGGCTCATAATCAAAACTTATCAAATTTTTAAAAATTAAAATGATACAAAGTATATTATCTAACCATAGCATACTTAAACCAGAATCAATAACAGACAGTTATATGGAAAATCCCCCTAAATACTTGGAAATTAACACATTTCTTTTTCTTTCTTTTTTAATATTTATTTTTTAGTTGTAGCTGGACACAATACCTTTATTTTGTTTATTTTTATGTGGTGATGAGGATCAAACCCAAAAATTAGAAAACATTTTGAAGGAATGATAAAGCAAATACAATATACAAAATTTGTTAGATACAACAAATGCTGTATTTAGATGAAAATTAATAGCATTATATGCCTATATTAGAAAAGAAGAAAAAATCTCAGATTGATAATATTAACAAAGAAATAAGTTAAACCCAAAGCAATCAGGAGGAAGGAAATAATGAGCAGATATCAATAAAAACAGAAAAAACTATAGACATAGACCCATCACTCTAAAGTTGATTTTTTGAATGTACCAGTAAATGGACCAACCTCTAACTAAAATGATAAATGACATTTTCATAGGGATGATACCTACAAGCTGCAAAGAGTCTGAACCAATTCACTGATTCTTAGTGGCCACCATTTCACTTTTCAGCCTGTTCTTGTTGAAGTCAAAATTGTAACAGGGCAAATGAAACATGAAGACAGAGTAATTATAGCGTAATATTTCTAAGCTAATGGAAAGTCTTAGAAGCCTTGGGCAAAAGAAACATCACTCTTAACATTGAAAAGGAGGCAGAGGTAAGGGCTTCCTGGCTATGCCTAAAGAGATGTCTGTCAAGTATTCATAGCTGTTTATTTTCCCAGACTTCAAATATTTTGGTGTCTAGTCAAGAAATTAATGAAAATTAGTTATTTTCATCTAGCAAAACTAGTTATTTATGTATGCCATGCAATTACCAAATTTTTTAATGTATTTTTTAAAAATTAAACATACAAAAAAGAATAAGAAAACAAAGAAAAATTACATATACTTTTCCCAGATTTACCTATTAAGACTGTACCCCGTTTATCATTCTTTCTCCCTCTTTCCTTCTCCTTCTACACACACACACACACACACACACACACACACACACATAGCATTACTTTTCAAAACTATTAGAATAAGTTATAAATATCATGATACTTTGCCCTTAAATCTTTCAGTATTTCCTAAAAATAAAAATATTCTCTTAAATAACTATGGAAGAGATATCAATTTCAGCAAATTTAATATGAATACATTATTTTTATCTATCTACCACCCATATTTCAATTTTGTCAGTTGACCCAACAATAATTTATTTTCTCCAGTATATAAGCCATTGTCATGTCTTTATAGAGGCCTTTAATGGATCATTTTTATAGCCTTTATTTTATGATATTGACTTTTTTAAAATAATGGAGGGTTTTTTAAATAGAAGATTCCTCATTTGTGGTCTGATATTTTTTCCTGATCAAGTTCATTAGGCATTCCCATTAGGAGTATTAATTATATATTGATTATATGATATTTTGTCCTTCTTAGTATATCACTTCCAGACTAACATGATGTCCATTTGCCTCTCATTGGTGATATTAAAGATTTTTTTAGTTGTAGATGGACACAATGCCTTTATTTATGTGGTGCTGAGGACTGAACCCAGTGCCTTCCACATGTGAGATGAGCACTCTACCACTGAGCTACAACCCCAGCCTGGCAATATTAATTTTGATCATCCAAAGTGTTTATTGCGTTTCTCTTTTTATACTTATTATTTTCTCCTTGCAACTAATAATATGTGGGGACCCAATTTACAGTTTTGCAAATATCCTGCTCTCCATCAATTTCCCCTTAGATTCATCATTGATAGTTTTAATTTGAAATAATTTTTACTATGATGTTTGAAAAACTATTTTCTGACTTCAACATTCTCTTCTCATTTACCAGCTATTGGCATTCTATAAGAGACTTTAATTCTTCCCTACGTATCTATCATTGACATAGATTCATGATCTCCTGTTTTTTCAATTATTTACAATTAATTGCTGTTCTTAATTATTTGATATCCAAATAATCCCAGATTTGGCCCATGAAAGCTCTTTCAAGATGGTTCCTGTGTATTTGTACCGTGCCCTAATGTGATTATTTTTAGCTCTTCCTTGCTCTGACTTAACAAAAAGTTTCAGGTGTTCTCAAGTCCTATAGTCAGCCATTTCCCTGAAGAGCCTCAGTTTCTGTTAGTTGGGTAATAGAAACTAAGATCTGGACATTAGGAGTGCTCATTGCTACTGGGTGTCTACTTCTGGGTCCTTTCAGCAGATAAAAGTTGAGAAATAAATAGATGTCTGTATACAAATACATGTACTTATATATGTGCATACATACATGCATACATATACATGTGCCCATAAATATGTTTTAAAAACTGTGAGTTCACACTGTTACCCCAATGCTAGTCCATTCCCACAGGGTTCTTCCTTGCCACCCCACCATTCTAAACTAGTATTTCATAGTAAGAACCATGGCCCCCAACATAAAATTTTATGATACATAAAATTTTCTCAATCTTACAATATGTATAAAATAATTTACCTGTGTAAAACAGCTTCATCTGAACCTCACCAAAGGAAAAAAAATCCTAAAAAGAGTTCAAGAATTCTAAGTATACTAGTTGAAAGATACCAAACCCCAAATATGCAAATGTTCACTCTTTATCAAAATTTCCCCTTGGGCTGGGGTTGTGGCTCAGTGATGGAGCCCTTGCCTAGCATGTGTGAGGTACTACTGGGTCCATCCTCACCCATCCTCAGCACCACATAAAAATAAAGTTATTTTAAAAATTTACCCTTAAAAGAGTTATCATTGGATGATTTTTGTTTGAATCAGTTTTTACTATGATGTTTGTAAAAATCTTTTCTAACTTCAACACTCTCCTCACTCATGTTATGATTGAATTGACACAAAATATACAGAATTGTTGAATCTATAAAGACAGCAGATTCATGGTTGCAAGGGACTTAGGGCACAGGGTGATTGGAAGTGATCGCTCTGCTGGGTACAGGGTTTTGCAGTGGTAAAAATATTTTGGAGCTAGACATATGTAGTGAAACTAGAGCTAGTACATTAGGAATGTACTAAATGCTACTGAATTGCACACTTTTAACAGTTTACTTTTGTGTAATTTTTGCCTAAATGTTTTTTTTGTTTTGTTTTGTTTTTACTTTGTTTGCTGGTATCCCCTATCCTGGAACTCCCTAAGACTAAGGGAACATAGTTAAATAAGATTGAGTTTGCATGTTTTTTTGCTTTCAACTTCCTTTTTTTGTCTTCCTTATTTAATTCTTGTTTGGTTTTTGTTTTTTAGCTTTATTTAGGTGTCACTTACAAATAAAAATTATATATATATATAAGGTGTGCAAAGTGATGTTTTACTTATACAATTAAACTAATGAACACATCTGTCACTTCACATAGTCACCTTTTTATTTTTATGGTGAGAACACTTAAGATCTCTCTAAGCAAATTCAAATATACACTAGAGTATTTTTAACTGAGTCACCATGCTGTATATTATTGAGATCTTATTCACTTTATAATTGAAAGTTTGTACCCTAAATGAACAACATATCCCCATCACCCCATCCTCAGCTCCCAGCTCCCAGAGAACCTCTGTTCTACTTTCTGCTTCTATGAATTTGACTTCTACCTTAGAATTTAAATTTCATCTATCATACAGAGATCACACAGTGTTTGTTTTGGTGTAGTTCAATTAGCATAATGCCATCCAGTTTCATCCATTTTGTTGCAAATAGCAGGATTTCATTCTTATTTTATGGATGAATAGGCACTTACATTGTTTCCACATCTTGTCTAATATAATGCTGCAAGGAACATGGGAATGCAGATAGCTCTTTGACATACTGACTTCATTCCCTTTGGTTATATATCCAGAAAAGAAATTACTGGATCTTATGGTAGTTCTATTTTTAATTTTCTGAAGAATCTCCTTATCATTTTCTATAATAGTTATATCAATTTACACTCCCACCCATGGTGTACAATGGGTTCTTTTCTTTGTGCCCTGCCAGTACTTGTTATCTGTTGTCATTTTGAAACTGGTCATTCTAACAGGTGTGAGTTGATATCTCACTGTGGCTTTGATTTGCATTTCTCTGATGATTACTAATGTTCAACACATTTTTCTATCCTGATTTAACCTTTTGTATGTCTTTTTTTGAAAAAAATGTCTATTCAGACCCTTTGCCCAATTTTTATATTTATTTTTTTCTCACTCTTCATGTTTATTTGAAGACTAACAAATAAGCAGAGACAACATAAGAAATCATGTTCTTCTTTTGGCATCTGAATAAAAAGGCAATATCCCACAACCCTAGACTAAAAATGTCACAGGAAATATTTGTGTTACCCAAGTCAACTCAGAAGAAAATTTCTAAGATGATCACAATATTCTTTTGTGAATGAAAAACTATTATTTCATCACCTAGATTTTATGATTAAAAAGTTGTGAAATAAAACACCTTGTAAACTCTTGTCCTTCATGAAATCTTATCCTCTAAAGCAATTTTAACTAACATATTCTTTGCCCATTTATAAATCAGGTTATATTTAGCTATTGAGTTGTGCCAGTATATGTATGTATGTATATATAAATATAAATAAATATATATACCCTTATCAGATTAATGGTTAGCAAATACTTTTTACCATTCATAGGTTGTCTCTTCATTGTGTTGTCTTCCTCACTGTGCAGAGTATTTTAGTTTGATGTGGTCCCATTTGTTTGTTTTTGCTTTTGTGCCTGTGCTTAAAAAATCTTTTAAATTTATATGACAGCGAAATATATTACAACTCATATTACACTTGTAAAGCACAACTTTTCATATCTCTGGTTGTATGCAAAGTATATTTGTACCAATTCGTGTCTTCATACACATACTTTGGATAATGATGACCATCACATTCCACCATCATTTCTAACCCCATGCCCCTTCCCTTCCCCTCCCACCCCTCTGCCCTATTGTGCCTGTACTTTTGGTGTCATGATAGGAAAAAAAAATCATTGCCAAAGTCAATGCTAAAGAGTTTTCTTCTAGGAGTTTTATGGGTTTTAGGTCTTGAGTCTCTAATCCATTCCCAGTTATTTTTCTTATATGGTCTAATGCAAGGGAATACTGCATTTTGACAGATAATCTAATTTTTCTAACACCATTTATCAAAGATAATATTATTTCCTAATTGTGGACACTGGGTGCCCTTGTCAAAGATTAGGTGACCACATCTATGTGGGGTTATTTCTGGATTCTCTAGTTTGTTCCATTGGCTTCTATTGTTAAACCCAGCACCTTACTGTTTTGATTACAAAATTGTTATTATAATAACTTTGTACTACGGTTTGAAAGGAACAGGAAAGGAAGTCTAATGCCACTTTGTTGTTCTTACTCAAGATTGCTTTGTCATTCACATACTTTTGAGATTACACATGAATTTTGATTGCTTTTTATACTTCTGTGAATGGTGCCATTAAAGTTCTGATAGGGATTGCACTGAATCTGTAGATAACTTTGGGCATAGACATTTTGTCAATATCAATTTTTCTTATCTCCAAATGTGAGATATATTTCCATTTATTTGTGTCAACTTATTTCATTAATGTCTTAAGAGTTTTCAGTATCAGGGCTGGGGCTGGAGCTGAGTGGTAGCACTCTTGCCTGGCATGTGTGAGGCACTGGGTTTGATCCTCAGCACCACATAAAAATAAATAAAATCAAGGTATTGTGTCCAACTTAAAAAAATACACATTAAAAATAGTTTTCAGTATAAAGTTCTACCACCTCCTTAGCCAAATTTATCCCTAAGTACTTCATTCATTTTGATATTAGTGTAAATAAATTTTTTTTACATTTCTTGTTTGGATAGTTTGTTGTGTGTAGAAACAAGCAATTTTTGTATGTTGATTTTCTGTTCTGCAACTGTATTAATTTATTAGTTCTAGGGTACCAATAGATTCAGTACAAATAAATTAACTTTCTAGTGACATCTTTAGGGTTTTCTATTTTATATGTCATCTGCAAAGAAAGACAATTTAACTTCTGATTTTTTTTCCTACTTGCTTAACTACAGCTTCTAGTACAATGTGGTAGTTATATAGAAGAGGTAAGAGTATTGTGGACTTGTCATGTGTTTTAGTCAGCTTTTCTGTTGCTGTGATCAAAAGACCTGACAAGAACACTAAAGGGGGAAAAGTTTACTTGTCTTATGGTTTCAGAGGTCTCAGTCCATAGACAGCCAACTCTATTGATCTGAACTCAAGGGAAAGCAGAGCACCATGGCAAGAGAATGTGGGGAGATAAGCAACTCAAGACATGGCACCCAGGAAGAAGAAAGGATAAAGGAGAGAGAGGGAGGAGGTAGGTGTGTGTGTGTGTGTGTGTGTGTGTGTGTGTGTGTGTGTGTGTGAGAGAGAGAGAGAGAGAGAGAGAGAGAGAGACTGACTCCTCCGACCACACCCTATCTACCTACAGTTACCACCCAGTTAATCCCTATCAAAGTATTAATGCACTGGTTAAGACTCTCATAACCCAATCATTTCACCTCTGAACTTTCTTTTGTTGTCTCACACTAGAGCTTTTGGGGAACACCTCATATCTAAACCATAACATCATTATAGCCTTTGTTGAGATAAAAAAAAATAGGGATATAATGAATGTATCTTTTTTTTTAACAAAAGAATGTTGATTTTAGTCAAAAGCTTTTTCTGCATGGCTAAAATCATTATAGAATTTTTATCCTTCATTCTGTTAATTCGGAATGTTTATTCACTTGTTTATGTTGAATCTTTCTTATATCCTAGGATAAATGCCATTTGATCATGATGTATAATCCTTTTAATATGCTATTCCATTTGATTAGTTGGTATTTTGTTAAGGACTTTTGCATCTATGTTCATCAGGGATATTAACCTGCAATTTTTTTCTTGTAGTCTCCTGGAGATAATCTTATATCCATTTGTAAAAGACCTTCCCTTCATATACTTTTTATAGTTGCATAGTATTCCATTGTACATATCATGGCTTATTCAACCAATCTGCTGTGCTTGGGCAACTAGTTTCCAATATTTTGTAATTATAAATAATGCTGCAATGAATAATTTTATGCATATATACTCTCATATCATTGGAGATATATCCTCAGGGTAAATTATTAGAAGCAGAACTGCTGAGCCGAAGAGAATATATAGTTCCATTAAAATTATTAAATTGCCCTCTACGGAAGCTGAACATTTTTGCATTCCTCTCAGTAATGAATGTACCATAATGTCCCTACATATTCTCAACACAGCAGCTATATTTTAAATACATTATCAAATATCATTCTTCTGCTCAAAACTAGAATACTATTTTATTCTATGTAATTTGCATATACAAAATTATTTAATTCTAACTTTAATAAGTACTATTTTATCCCCATCTTAGATATGAGTAAATCTGAAGCAGAAATAAGTAAAATAACTTATCCAAACACATATAGCTGGTAGTAGCAAAACCACATCTCAAAAGAGTTATTCAGATGTAAATGCAGTCCTTAAACGACTCATAAACTGCTCTTCTTCCTCCTCCTCCAGATCTGACTTTATCATCTACTATTAACCAACTTGTTTGCTCAGTCCAGCCACACAGGTCTCATTTTCCCTTAAATATCAGCTATTATGCCTGAAATGTCCTTCCTCTAGATATGGCTAAACTTAATCTGTAAGACCTGACTCAAATGACATCTTAGCCAGATTTACCTGGATCACCCTATTTGAAATTGTAACATCTACTGCTTCTTTTTTGATGGACTTTAGTATTTACAAGTTTCAGGTTCAAGTTAAGCAGAAAGCACAGATTTCCCATGCACTCTTCCCCACACATCCCCATAGCCTTCCTGACCATCCATATCCTATACCAGAGTGGTACCTTTATTACAATTGATGAATCAACATTGATGCATCTTTAGCATCCATGGTTAACATTAAAATTCACGTTTGGTGTGTTACATTCTATGGGTTTTAACAAATGGATGATGACGTGTCCATCATCACATTATGCAGAATAGCTCAACTACACTAAAAAACTCTGTCTTCCCCCTACTTACCCCTCCCCCACCTGCTTACTCCTGGTAACCTCTGAACTATCTTCATAGATTTGCTTTCTGCAAAATATTATGTAGTTGGAATTACAGTATGTAGCATTTTCAGGTTGGCTTCTTAGTTATAAGCATTTAGTATTTCTTGTCTATAGTTTACAATTATTTATGTAGAGATTTCTCAAACACTTCCTGAGAGGCAATCAGCATGCATGAAAATGGTAAAGGGATCCATAGGCATTCGGATGGAGCTGACAGTGTTTGCATCTCTTCCACATAGTGTATTTTTTGCTAGAGATTAATCAATTGTTTGGATGTACCAGAGTTTATCTACTTACCTATAGAAAGACATGTTGGTTGCTTACAAGTTAGGCAATTACGAATAAAGCTATCAAAAACATCTAAATGCTGTTTTTTGTGTGGAAGTCAGTATTCAACTCATTTGGATAAATATCTAGAAGTGTAATCAAGTGGTAAGAATGTTTCATCTTGTAAGAAGCTATCAAATTGTCTTCCAGTGTGACTGTACCATTTTTCATTCCCAGCAATGTATGAGACTTTCTGGGACTCCACATTCTCACAGGCTTTTGGTGTTATTGAAGTTTTGGATTTGAGGTATTTTAATAGGTATGCAGTGGTATCTCATTAATTTCCAATTCCCTGATGATGATAACTATCTGAAAGTTTATCATCTGTATTTTTTCGTGGTGAAGTGTTGGCTTAACAGTTTTGCCCATTTTTTAATCTCATTGTTCCTTGTGTTGAATTTTAAGAGTTCTTTGTATATTTTTTGAAGAGTTCTTTATCAGAGATGCCTTTTGCAAATATTTTCTTCCAATCATTTCTCTTATTCCCTTGATATTGTCTTTTGCGGAGCAGAAAATTTTGGTTTTAGTGAAATCCAATTTAACCATTTCTTTCATGGAGTGTGCCTTTGATATTTCATCTAGAGAGTCACTGCCAGGCCTAAAGCCATCTAGACTTTTTCTACGTTGCCTTGTAGATTTTACAGTTTTGCAGTTTACATGTAGGTAAAATTTTTGAAAATTTTAAGATTCTGATTCAATTTTACTTTTGCATATAGATGCTGTTTTCCCATACCATTTGTTGAAAAGACTATCCTCACCCCTATCATCTAGATTACTGTTGTTTTATAGGAAGTCTTTAAGTTGACTTCTCCAATATTGTGTATTTCAGGTCTTTTGCCTCTCCATACAGATTTTAGTATCTGTTCATCAATATCTAAAAAAGGACCCACTGGGATTGGGATGAATTTATAAAATGTGAAAAATTTGTCTATCCAAAAGCATGGGATAGTCTCCATTTATTTAATTTCTCCCACAGATATGTTTTTCCTCATACAGATCTTGAGCATATTATTAGATTAATATCCATGAATTTCATTTGGGGTGAGGGTCCTAATATAAATGTTATTTTTGTTTACATTTTTATTTGTTCTACTTAGTTATACATGACAGCAGAATGCATTTCATCGTACACAAATGGAGCACAACATTTCAATTCTCTGGTTGTACACGGTGTAAACACACACCATTAACTAGGGTAATGATGTCCATTCTCATTCCACCATCTTTCTTATTACTCTAACCCCTCCCCACCCTCCCCTTTGCCCAACCCAAATTTCCTCTGTTCTTCCCATGTCCTCTCCTCCCATTATAGATCAGCATCCACTAATAAGAGAAAACATTCAACCTTTAGTTTTTTGGGACTGGCTTACTTTACTTAGCATAATATTCTCCAACTCAACTCATTTATCTGCAAATGCCATAATTTTATTCTCTTTTCATGCGAGTAGAATTCCATTGCGCATACACACATACACACACCACAGCATCTTTACCCATTCATCTATTGATGGGCATCTACGTTGGTTCCACAGTTTAAGCTATTGTGAATTCAACTGCTATAAACCTTGGTGTGGCTATGTCACTATAGTGTGCTGATTTTAAGTCCTTTGGGTATAGACCAAGAAGTGGGATAGCTGGGTCAATGGTGCTTCTATTCCAAGATTCTGAAGAATCTCCACACTGCTTTCCAAAGTGGTTGCACCAATTTACAGTCCCACCAGCAATGTATGAGTGTATCTTTTTCCCCACATCCTCTCCAACACTTATTATTGCTTGTATTCTTGATAACTGCCATTCTGACTAAGGTGAGATGAAATCTTAGAGAAATGTAAATCAAAACTACCCTAATTACTGAAGATGTTGAATACTTTTTCATATATTTGTTGATCACTTGTATATCTTTATCTGAGAAGTGTCTGTTCAGTTCTATTATACAGATTTAATGCAATTCCTATAAAAATCCCAATGATGAGTTCTTCATAGAACTAGAGAAAGCAATCATGAAATTCATTTGGAAAAATAAAGAGACCCAGAATAGCCAAAGCAATCCTTAGCGAGAAAAGTAAAGCAGGAGGCATCACAATACCAGACCTATACTACAGAGCAATAGTAACACAAAAACAGCACAGTATTGGCACCAAAATAGACTATATAGGCCAATGGTACAGAATAGAAGACACAGAGACCAACCCCCATGCATAGTTATCTTATACTAGACAAAGGCACTATAAAACATTTATCAGAGAAAAGATAGTTTCCTTCAACAAATGGTGCTGGGAAAACTGAAAAGCCATATGCAGCAAAATGAAACTAAACCACTATCTCTCACCATGCACAAAACTCAACGCAAAGTGGGGGGAGGGGTACTAGGGATTGAACCCAGGGGCACTCAACCACTGAGTCACATCCCCAGCTCCCACCCCAACTTTATTCTATTTTTTTATTTAGACAGGGTCTCACTGAGTTGCTTAGGGCCTTGCTAAGTTGCTGAGGCTGGTTTTGAACTCAAGATTCTCCTGCCTCAGCCTCCCAAACCACTGCAATTACAGGCGTGCACCACTATGCCCAACTCAGAAAACTTTTTGACCCAAGTTGAAACAAAAACACATTTACTTCTTCACCTTTGTGCTTTGTTTGACCTTCTCTCCCTTTCTCATATATTCAAACATAATCACAATCATATACATAAGGTAGCTAAGTCACAGTTCAGAAATTAAAAGGCTGATCCCAAAAACTGACTTGTCATAAAAAAATATGGCTATTAAGATTCTTAAAAGCTAAACCCCTTCCCTCCTCTTTCTAGGAAATAAATTACACATAAATTGGGTTTTCTAACTTATTTTCAATGTGATAAAATCTAAACTTTAAAAAACATTCAAGCATCCAAATTCTTATCACTAAGCTGGAAAATTTAAAGTAACAATAGTTATTTGAATAAAACCTTTAAGAAGATTTGGAGGTCATAATGCCTTTTGAAGGTAATATTTATAATATCTGCTTTCAGATAGTAGGCACTTATAGTTCAAAGTAGAGAAGTATTACCCGGATGTTAAAAACTCCAGTTAAAAAAAATAGCTTGAATCAACAATCTAATTGCTTAAATCTATTTTTATGATGGTTTTAAATCCAAATATTTTGTGTGTATATTTTAGAACCCCTCCCAGTCACAGGCATTCTGTTCCTTGGCCTGAATTTTGCCGACAAGGCTAAAGACATAATAGACCATATTAAGCAGTTTGTATCAAAGATAAGTTAAAAATAAATGCATAGACCTGACTAGTTATCACAAACCTAATCTATTAACTACACAGTAAAGTTAGATAGCAAAACTTATGGGGGAAAAGACATCAATTAGTTGATTAAATAGTCAGAATCGTGAAAAGCACAATAGTTTGAAAACGTAAAAAATAAATTCAATCCTTAGAAGACATTTCTAGAAATTTATAGGAATCTAATTTAAATAAGAACATAAACAGTCATGTAAGATTCCTGGAAAGACAATGAAGAGCTGCCTGTAACAAACTCCACCTGGCATCCTCCATGCCAATTCTATGGAAAAATAAAACTTTCCCACCTGTGTTACAGATACTTCTCAGATTTCTTAAGCTGCTCCCTGTCTATACAAAAACTAAGTATTCAAGTTCACCAGGATTCCTCCTCTTCCTATTCTACACTATCTCACAAGGGAGTCCTTGCTTCAATTATCTTTACACTAGATCATCTATTTTCAGGTTTTTCTCAGCATGAGTGAAGGATTCAATTGCTTACTTGACATCTCCACTGGACCTCCCACTAGCACCAGAACACATCCTCTTCCTACTCAAGTTCAAAGAACTATGTCTTCTTCCAAAGTGCCTCAGTTTAGTAAATATAACCAGAAGCTTAGACCATATTTCTGAGAGCAATCTTTTTTAGTCTTACCTTATCCGATCAATTAACAATTCTAATATTTCTTCCTAAAGTGCAAATTTAAAATTTTCTCTCCATTTCCACTGCTATAATCCTAACCAATAGCATTGTTATCTCTCATATGGACTGTTCCTAACAACCTCCCATTAGCTTCTAGGCCTCTAATTTTAATGCCCTTTAATCCATTCTCTTCAAAGTAACGAGTGGCTTAAAAATAAATATATAAATCAAAAACCCTGAGAAGAAAAATAACATTTCATCACATTGTGCACAGGATAGGATAGTTAATGGGTCCCAATTAAAGTTTTTTAATGTGAAAGCCACTCCAAGAGGTTAACCTGTAGAAACATTCTAATCATTTCAACCAATTCTTTTGTTCCTTTGTGACTGGAATAGGGAGGCAGGACAGACCTGATTAAAGGATACAATCTCAAGGGCTAACCAATAGCTTTGGCACTTTTCTAAAACCTGTTTAGATTTTGATAAAGGCCCCTACCCAGAAGATATAAGCCCCTAGACTAATACATTTAAATGGAAACCTGCTATCAGGTCCCCTCTCACCTTGCAGGAGTTTTCTTCTCACTTACATTATACCTTATTCTTGCCTTCTGTTGTTGTCTATGGATTTCATTCTCTAAATCAGACAAGAGCGCGCACACACACACACACACACACACACACACACACACACAAAATCAACAGCAAGCTGCTAGGGTCATAGTAGTGGGGAAGAATCTGGCTTTGCCTTGGAGCTGACACCTGCAGGCATCCCCTGCCTTGATTAGCTGCTAACACTAAAATGGATTTTTTTGGCTGTAGAGGCCTGCAGCTTACACATTCCCCATCAACCAGCAGGAACAGAAATTCAGTTTTGTTTTCAATTCCAGTTTCACCAACAGTAATCATCTTCCTGGGTCAAATTTCTCCAGTCAATTAAAGTTCTCAATGCATAAGATCTCCTTTAACTTCAGAGCTTTTGTTCTTACAAAATATTTTTTAAAATTTTATATGTTGGTATTACAACCTCTCCCCTCCACACACACAATTTCAACCTTTGGTTACCATGACATCTTAAAACAGTCAAGTCAGAGCAGACTTTCTATGAAAGATTACACACATGGCTCAAAGCAAGCATTTTCTTTATGGTACATGGGAACATGAGAGATTACTATTTGCACGACAAGGCTCAGAGACGGAGGAAATTATTTCTAATAATTTAGTATTTCCATTACAGGACAGACTTCATTCCCAGATTTATGGTTAAAAACAAAACCAAAAAAAAAAAAAAACCCTCCAATCCCTGTAATTTGGGTTTTATACATAGCAAATATAAACAATAAGCAATTATATTGAAGGACACTACTTAACCATATATTTTGTTGTACATTTTTATGCACCTATTTTTGTATACTTTATGCATGTCATTTACTGTTTCAAAGTTTCCTGAAGTTTAAATGGTAATGAAAATTTATTTCTCTCAGTTCCACATTTTTATGGTTTCAAGACACTCTGAAAATTGATTTTATGGGGTTGAGGATATAGCCAAGTTGGCAGAGTGCTTGCCTCACATGATAAGTTCCTGGGTTCAATCCCCAGCACCACAAAAAGAAAAAAAAAAATGATTTCATATCCAGCTTCAGTTACATGCCATTAGAATTATTTTTAAAAGACTCACTGGTAGAACATTTACAAATAAAAATAATTTTATATAGTCAAAATAGTCAATAATATAAGTCAGGTTAAAAAATACATATTTAAAGGCTGTTTACACCTTTAAGCCTTGAATCATAGCTAAGTATTTAACAGTACAAATGTCATTAGATAGTGAAAACCTGATCTTTACTAGAGAAAAATTCAAACTGTGAATACTTTGTTGTATTCTTATTTAACAAGTTTTCAAACTATTTTAAAAATGAGTTTTAAAGTGGGAGAACAGTAAATGAGGAAAAATTATAATGTTAGTTTATTTTTCTATTAGACTAATATTAAAATAAGTAAACATGTAATATACTCTGCATAAATGACACCAGTAATGATAAAATTTAACCTAGATAATAGAAAATTTGATGGTTACTGATAAAGCACCCATTAGCTCAAATCAGATTGTCCAATAATTTATAGAAGTACTTTAATATCTAAAATGCTTATATCACCATTTAAATATTATTCATTGCTATTAGAATTGTTAGAATAGATCTTTAATAATTTGCACAAAGATAATCTCTTGTCAACAAACTAGGACCTTGTGTAAGTGTGTGTGTATGTGTGTGTGTGTGGGGGGTGTTAGTTCAAGACTCTCTCCTTTTCAGTCAGAAATTTGAAGTAACATACTGATTGTTAAAAAAGGAATTTTACTTGTTTAACATCTGACATCTACTATTATACTGTCACAATATACAAATCTAAGAATGAACATTTTCCAGAAGATGTCATGTTGCTGTACACTACATAAACTAGAATCTGTTACACAACAGCCCTGTTCCAACTACTGCAACTATGGAGGAGACTTTTTCCTACCAAACTTGAGAATGTTCCTAGTCTGAGATACTATAAACTACTATCTAATTAAAGTCTTGATCACAAACAGGTATTTACACACAAAGCAGTTTATATATATAATGTGTAATGTCAGTGGGAAATTAACAAGTGTATACAAGTATTTAAGGGTAATGACAACCAATTCCAGTTTTTAAAGTGAAAACTAAAACAACCCTTTTTATTTTTAACATATTTTCAAAGTTAAGAATAAACCCAGAAATGTTTCCTCAGAATTAGTGTTACCAGAGGCATTCTATTTAGTAACAGCACTGACATCTATTTTAAAAAACATTCTCATTTTCTAAACAACATTCAAGATACCCCTTTAGATACTGAATTAATATAACTACTTTTACATACTCAAATTCTCAGACTAGATTGTCATGCGTTTTCCAACTGTCTGAATGACTTGTGAAGCTAACCAAATCAATCAAAAGAATAAAGAAGGAGAAAAGTTTTAGCTAAGATAATTAGTATGCTATCTTTCTTCTGGTGCAGGCAGAAAAAGACCTTTCCTCAGAGTTATTCATTAAATTTAATATTGGTGGATTTTAGGAATTCATTCGATTTCTTTTGGATTATACTATTTGCTTTCATCTAATTTTAATAATACAAGAATAACCATATATTCTGATTTGCTTGAGATTGTTCTGAAACTTGACTATTGGCCCAGAATAACTACTGATAGTACCTCCTTCCCTTTCCATTTGAAAAGTGTCCCATTTTACACACTTACTACCCATACTTATTAAGAAAAAAAAAAAAAGCCATGCTGAATTCTATAAGCTAAAACTTAAGACTCTAATATACACGGCTTAGAAATAACAGATGTAAAACAAAAGATTAGAACAAAAATTATCACAGAAGAACTAGATAACCTGATGCAGAAGAGTTTATCTTTTAAATGACAGATTCAACAGAAAAATTAGAAACGTGCAATTATAATTTTTAGCTCATTCCAATTGTATCACCCACCTTTTAATATAGTAATAAATTAATATTTTTTACCTCTGACACGTTTTAAAATCTAATAGTGTTTTCATGAAGTTCATAAATTATTTAGCATTTCCACCTTCTTTCGGTATGAAATAATCATCTGGAATTTAGGAAGTAATAACTTCCCACAAAAGGAGGACTATTTGATATCACTATTGCCGTTTTACTGCTTCAGATTAGCAATGAGCAACATTTAGATCAACAGTTTTACAATTCTCTGACCATCTCATTTACTAAGCATCAGAGACTAAACATAATTTCCTTAGAAGAAAGTATAATTTTTAGATATGCCAATTAGTCCCATTGCAATTTCAGAAAAAATTAGCTCATAAGTAATCATTCAACAACATCCCTTATTATTTTCAAACTATAAATATTGAATATCTAGATTTTGCAATGACATCCTAAAAATCCATTCTAGTTTCAGCAGAAGTAATTAAATTAATGGGTTAAATTAATGGGCTCTTACAAGGTGGCATCCATAGAGAAGACATGTTTTATGTGTCTTAATTTTTTTTTAATAACTCCTCAGCTATACACTATTTACATGTAACACCACTTCTACATGTAAGATTGGGATAATTTTAAACTTTGCACTTCTAGTATAGATTTACATAAACAAAGGTGGGAGAAACAAACTGCCTTAAAATTATAACTATTTTCATTCTGAGAAACAACCATATTTTTCCAAGAAAAGACATTAGGTTACTACCTTTAAAGTTCAAGTTCCATCACTCTAATATATAAACATACTTGGATATGAAATTTCAAAAAAACCACACATACACACAAGCTCTAGGTAGAGCTGTAATAAACAAATTCCTTTTATAAACAAAATTTTAACTGAAAAGCCACAGTAGATGGAAAAAAGAAAGGATATTACTTGGTAAAATCCAGTGACATCTACAATAGTTTTACAGCACATTTAAGCATTCTAGGGTTTTATATCTTCACCTGCCTTCCATTTTTTAGTTGTTCCTTATAAAATTGTCAATTATGAACACAGGTTTGACCTCAAACCTAGTCCTGAATTTGAGTGCCTATAAGAGCAAAACAGCCCAAATCTCTATCTTAATATCATAATTAAAAAAAAAAAATTTGGGGGGGTCTGGAACGTAATGTCTATCTAAATGGGAAAAAAAGCAGCAATATGTAATTATATAATACTTATTCATTATGTGGGAAGTGTTTTTATTTTTTTTTGGATGATACCCAGAATGCACTTACTTTGTGAATTTCCTCAATTAAACTGACTTGGACCAATACTACCAAAAGTTAAGAGTACTACATAAGGGGCACACATTTACAATTCTGCTAGTCTTAAAGGCAGTAAAGCAAAAGAAAATGTATCAAATATACATGCATGCCTTACATAACTTCCATTGAGCTACCAATGGCTTCTGTGCGATATTCCTCTTTTCCAAAACCATATTACTATCAAGAAAGAAAAGATGAGATTAAAAGAAATGGTACTGAACTGAATTGTTTGAAGCCAGTGCCCCATACATGGGGAAAAGTGCATTTAGTTCAGCAGCAATACAGCACAGTGTGAAGATATTGTGCTTAGACAGATATTTTAGAACTGAAAGATGTACAAGGCAAGTCAAGATATAAAACCATAGTACACTGTTAAATAACCTTGAAACGTACATATATTGCAGTTTTCAAAGAAAGACATTCATTTCATTGTACAAGGATAGGGAGAAATCCTTAAAGTTACCTATTGTAGTTTATGATATAATAAATACATATCTATATAGCATTGTATATACATATATAGAATGTGTTTATGTGTAATTTATTTACTTGCCAATTTTTTCTGTTTTTGTGGATCTGCGACTTTTAGGAATGAAAAAAAAAAAATCCCAAAACAAAAACTCCTTTTCACTACAAATATCTGTTCCCCTAAACTTCAGAAAACATTTAAAACAGGAAAGGTCTCAAGATCCTCCCCTTACTCAAAGACTCATTTCAGATATTTTGCTTCACAAACTCATAAAGGAATCAAAATTAAAGGAATTATAGATCTTTGTATAATTTCACTTTGCCAGTTGTTTCAACGAGCAAATATCTTTTAATATTTATACTAACTGATGCAAATTCTTTAACAGAGAATAAAACTCTATTTGACTGATTATAACAGAGCAAATCAAAAACAACAACAACAAAAATCCAGTGATTTACTCTGACTGTAAACAATATATAAAAATTTAAATCTCAAATTTCAAAATAAGTTAAAGAAAAATTCTACCTTCAGGGCCTATTTCACTATAAAGATCTCATAATTGGTAATGGGGAAATGTATACGAAAAGTTGCAACAAAATCGTTTGCCCATTATTTTTCCTAAGATAAACATATCTAACTATACTACTCCTGTCCCTTAAATTTAATAACTTCATAATTTGTTGGCAAATTTTTAAGCAAACTGGCATATCAGATTACAAACAGAAAAACATCAATTTCAGCAAAGAAAACTTATAAGCCTTTTGTACAGAATTTTAAAAAATCTAAATGGCTATAATTCCTCTATTAGCAGAAACACATAATGCAGTCTTTATAAATCTGCCATATATATCAATATCTACATAAATAGATACAGATATAGATATGAAACATTAATGGCAGTCTATTTTGAACAGTGTGTGGGACCAGCAGATTTTTTTGTATCAGACCATGGCACGATATGGACCCTGCATTTTTAAGAACTGAATGATGAAAGAAGGTCCCCCAGCAACAATCTGAGGTGGAAGGTGACTGAGTGGACAGTTCTCAATACTCATGATTGAAAGTTTGCTGCAGAGAGCCAGCTCAAAGGGAAGGCTATGAAGGTTAGGGTTGTCATTCAAATACAATTCTTCTAGGTTTTCCAGTGTACCTGTTTAAAAAAAAAAAATAAGTAACTTAAAACTAGTTACTATTACAAAAGTTCAAGTAGGAACATCCTAGGCATTATATATATTTCCTACTCTTCTCTCTGTTTTAAAACTCTTAGAACCATGGATCTCAAACTTCATTGCATATTAAAATCAGCTGGGGAGATTTTTTTTAAAAAACCCCGATGACCAGGTCACACTCCATTATCAATGTAATCTGAACCTCCTCTTTTATGGTTGGTTTTTAAACTTAGTTTTTTGAAAATGCTCTAACTTCAGAGAATCTCTCTGGGACAGCTTGGCATGCACGCGTGTATGAGTGTGTGTGTATTAAACTCTAGAAAAGAGATTATTATATATTCAGTGTCTATGTAATCACAATTCCGTTATAGACAATGTTATAATTGCTCATAATACATTGAGAAATTATTATTCATTTCTCATAAAACGTTTTTGTTTTTGTTACTTTATAGAAATCTTTCATGAAGAAAGTTACTGCACATTTGACAATAAACCAAAATAAATTCATGCAGTCTTTCAAAAAATTTTCTTAAGACTATCTTAAGATGGTCATACCTTGAAGGCAAACTTCTTAACCAATTTAATGAGGCCAGCTGAGTAAAAATAAGAATTTAAGTAGAAAGTTGCTTCATGCGTTTTCAACTTTAAACATCAAAATATGGATTCATAGTAACTATTTATTAAGCAGTAAAAATAACAGCTAGCAGGTAATGAATTTCTTTTACACATAAAATATTACCCCTCTTTAGAACAACCCTATATGAAATAACTATTATGCTTATTTTACAGGTAAGAAGATTGAGGATTTGAGTTTGTGTAGATTATCCAAAGTCACAAAACTAGGAAGTGCCAGAGTCAGATTTTTAAATTGCCTATCATCTCCAAAATTCTTAACTACTAATCTATAATGCTTCTGGGGCAATACACTTTTGAAGGCAGAATAATATACATAGAATTATTAAGAACTCAGTTATTTACTAGGTGACCTTAATTAGCTCTGTGTAAAACAGTATTACAACTTGCACTATAAAAAATTCAAGGTGGTCATGATAATTATATGAAATAGTGCATATAAAAAGACTTGGCAAAATTCCAATATACACCCAAATATTGATATGAATCAAACATTAATATTAATCCTAAAGCTTCATAAAGAAATGTTCTTTTGCTACAAGAATTACTAATTTGATTCAAATCTATGCGATTTTTTTTCAAATTTAGAAAAGACAAAATAATTCTGCTAAACTGAGATGACATAAAATCCATTGGAAATAGAGATGTACTAAAACATTCTCAAATGTAGTATTAATTCTAACACCCCCTAAGGAAACAAACAACATCAAACAACCCACTAACACTAACCATTGGTACTCCACAAAAAACTCAACTTACAAAAACAAATTTATCTGAAATATTGTTTGAAAGTATAACAACAAATTACTAGTAGAGTTAATAATCCATAGGGTTCTTACCAATTTCCTCAGGAAGATGAGTAAGTAGGTTCTCTCCAAGGCCTAGATGTGTGAGATTGGTAAGGTGACCAATGCCTCTGGGAAGAGTGGTCAACTGGTTGTTTGTCAAGACTAATTTCTAAAAAATTAACAATAAAAATAGTTATATACACATTTTCTACAACTGATATAAATTTAAAATAATACCTCTACAAAAGAATAAAATAGGGAAATTAAATCAGGTGAGTAAATTAAATTATAGGATTCTCTTTCAAAAAAATATCATTTGTTAGGACAAATGCAGATTACACAAATTTAAAACTCAGCCCTAATCCTGTAACAGAACTATCTATCTGGTTTAAGAATTAGAAAAACGAATTCCAAAAAACTATAATCATACAACTATAAGGCCACTAGCATGATTTACCTGTAAATCTTTAAGATAAGCAATTTCATTTGGCAAAGATTCTAATTTGTTCTCCTCTAGATCCAACTCTCTTAACTTCCTAAGGTTTCCAAGACCATGGGGAAGCTTCTTCAGAAGATTGTTTGATAATATTAGAACCTACAGAGAAATAATTGACAGTTTGACAACACATGAAATGGAATTTTATATACATACATATATACTTCTTTACCATTGTGTGGCTTAAAATTTATAAGAAATGCTAATTTTCTAAACAGTGAATATTATAGGTAGGTAACATTTGATTAAATAACATTCAATTTAGTATCCTAAAAATTTTTAAAGCCCACTAGTTATTGGAAATTTTTTAAATGTCAAATTCAAAGTGAAAAAGAAATGTCATTATAACTAAATCACAAAAATAAAAAATAGTTACAAATGTCTTAACAAACCATCTGTTGCAAATGATCACTTAAGAAGGTAGCAACTGACTTACAATCAACCCACTGCTGTTATCATTCATGGTATTTACTACATTTCAAGGCATTCTAAAAGATATAAAGGGGGGGGAAGGGGAGGCTGAGGAAGATGGTCCTTGTTTTGAAAGAAATTATAAACTACCAGAAGAGTAGGAGACAGTAATGAAAATTGGAGGTGGGGAGATGGAACAAACACTAAGAAAGACTTTCAAAAGATTCTAGCTAATTTTTTATATCCTCTTATTTTACCCATGCTTTCAACCACACAACACTGTTTCACCTTACTAAATTAAACAGGAATTTTAAAAAACATGATACAGGAAAAAATTTAAAACAGTGTAAGTACTATTAATAAGCTTTACTAATGAAAACTTTAGGGACTTAGAGGCAGAAGCAATCATCCTCGACTGAGGAGGTGACAATGAGATGGACTTTAACCATGGGAAAGAATTTTAAAAGAAAAAAGAGGATGAGGAGGGAATTTGAGATGCTAGAAACAACTGGACTAAACAGACAGGAAAATTTCTAACAAATAGCAGGTGAGTGATTTAGGATGGAAATTAGGTCAGAATCATAGATGAAAAGGTTCTAAAAGCCTATCTGAAGTATCCATAATTATTTTGGTAAACAACAGTACAGTTTTTATTCAGTAGTATTAAACTTAACTAATTAATCCAATGCCTGCCTCATCATCCTAACAGAGTCATATGTTTAAGAGAGTTCTTATTATGATCATTTTAATTATGATCTTCACTCAAAGAGAAATTGTTAACTTGAAACTATCTAAGTGAGGTAACTGTGGAAGAGACCAAGAAGTTTTAAATGTTCATTAGTACTCACTCACCTCAAGAGAAACAAGTCCAGATACATCCTCAGGGATCTTTGTGAGCTGATTAGTGGCTAAATTCAATTCTACCATGCTGGTCCAAGTTCCAAAGTCCAAAGGAAGTGATGTTAACTGATTGTCCTGGCAAAGACAAAAAGCAGCATTCCATATGGAACCATTAAAACAAAGCTCCATATGTACTTTCTTTTGGGAAAGAAGACAATTTTTAAACAGAAGCCTTATTCTCCTTTTTGATATCAGGGAGGAAAAAATAAAAAAGGCAGTAACAAAAGCAACAAGCTTCCAAGATTTTTTTTGGTACAGTAAGTATGCTTTTGCTTTGAGTTTAAAGAGGAAGTTTGCTTCCTATGTGAATATTAATAATGGAAATACAAAAATACTATACAGAGAAACCACTGGAGATTTCAAAAACAATAGTGATACATTTGATGTTTTCTTTATTTCACAATAATGTACAGAAACCACTCAAAAAAAAAAACAATGAATGTTCAAATTAAATATGAGCACAATGAAAGAAGATACATATTATGGTCCAAAAGGAAACCCAGATGAGCTCAGGAATTGAAGAGATGCTGAATAGTAAAGCAGAAGATAGGATACATTCATCACTAAATAATAAAAACATGACCTTTTTCCTGCTTGCACTTTATTTATTTTAAATCAGGGATTGAAACCAGGGGCACTTAACCGCTGAGCCACATCCCCAACCCCTTTTTGTATTCTAATAGAGACAGGGTCTCACTGAATTGCTATGGCTGGCTTTCAATTTACAATACTCTCATCTCAGCCTCTTAAACTGATGGAATTACAGGCGTGTAGCCCATACCTGGCACATATTCACTTTTAAGATGCCCTTTCATCAATAACAACTCTAAATAAACTATTACACTGGTAAAGGGAAAGGGTGATAACACCTTTGTCCCAGTTGGGTATCAATATGCCAATATGTTAAGCTCTTGGTCTTGAAATTATTTTACGTTCTTTTGTTAATGTATATTTAAAAATTGTTCTGCAATACTCATGGATTACTTGTCTCATTTTACACAGAATCATCAATATGAAGAATCCCAATTAGTGAACATATATTTGAAAATCAAGTTTTTGTTTTGTAACACTGAAATTTATTAAAAATATTTAACATCCATCTTTGCCCAGACTACCAAAAGGTACAATGTAACAAAGTATTTTCCTTAAAAAGGATTTACTTTGGGAAAATAAATGTTATATGAGAAAGAAAACATCAAGCTTCATTTTTATTTCTTCAAGAGAAAGCTGTGTTAAACATTTATAAAGTTTGAATAACAAGGCGAAGTGCTGTACAAAGTTGTTTTTTTTTTAAATTGTTGATGAACCTTTATTTTTTTTTATTAATTTACTTATGTGGGATGCTGAGAATCAAACCCATTGCTTCACACATGCCAGGCAAGCGCTCTACCACTGAGCCTATTTTACTGAAAACAAGAAGCCTTTCCAAGCTAACATATTGTAATAATGTCAAATTCATAAAAATGTACAATCAAATGCAAAGACTAGTGAATATCTAGACCACTATGTTCTAAAACTATTACTATAAAATGCACACACAAAATTAATGATGTTTACCACCATATTACTATTACTGCATATATTAATTATGTAGCCATATTAAAATTTTTTATTGAGGTAAGATTTTTAATTTACACTGCTTCAGTCATTATATACTTCCAAAGAATTATCATAAAAGATACATACTATATTTATGACTAAGTATAGACAGAATCAAGAAATTGTAAATTTAAATTATAAAGAACAATAATTATGTTGAATGGTTCATCAAGGACAAAAAGATGTAGCATGATATGATATAAAAAACTGTCTACCTAAAATTGGAAAATCTAGGTTCCTGAATTCCTACGTCAGCCATGAATTAGTTATGTGGCCAAATATGCTGTCTTCTCTGTGTGCAAAGTTTATTACAAATTAAATTATTGGACTAGATAAATCACCATTTCTTTACCTCTTTCACAATAAATTATTACTCATGTGAGATCCATTCACTGTATAGAGAATATAGATAAGCAAAAATAAACTACAGATCACCCATAAGTAATTCTGATATCCAAAGACATTTTAGATATATTAAATATCTAAGTATTCAATATGTAATTAAGCATATGAAAAACAGCTTTAAAAACTACGGAAAGAATTTTTTTTTTTTTACATGCTATAACTTCCTAATGCTTAATAAACTAATAATATTGTAACTAGTACTTAATATTCTTCTATATAAGAGTATCAGCTCCACAGTATTCCACTTTAAAAAAATTAAATCCATAATAGTAGTAATAAGTTGGTGCCTTTAAAAATGTTCTGCAATAAACATACCTACAACCATGTTCATTATTATTTCTTGAGGACTAATTCCTAAGGGTATACACAATTGTGAGACTGTTTTATCTGATTTAAAAACTGTCCCAAAATATCCTTTGTTATTTTGTTATAAGGTGAAAGGACACATTATCCATACCAATAGAGAAAATAGAAATATCAAATGCATTTGTAACACCTCCTGTCCTCTGATACAGCTTACCTTCATATTCAGCTTACTTAATACTTTTGCTCTAGAGAAAATTCCAAATGGGATTTTATTGATTCGATTGTGTTCCATGTTGAGGGAATAGATGGTAGAAAACTGAGATGGACCACCCACTGGATACAATTGGAAGCAATTTCTAGCTAAGGTCAAGCTATTCAGTTTCACAAGACTGGATAAAAGACTCTGTAAAAAAACAAAATAAGCATAAATACATAGAACTGAAACAAACTTAATTTGAATAGCACAGCAAATTCCAAACACAAATACTTCAAAGGGCCTTGGAGGTAAGGACCCATAGAGACCAGTTAGGCTTGTTCTAAGACACTTCAGTCACTAGTGAGTTCTAACACGCTGTCGCCTTGCCTTGTAGAAATGTGTAGAAAAAGCCCCCCCTCCCCGCCCCCGCTATTGTTTGGATTCAGTTTATTTAAAACACTTTATGACATAAAGAATGCATTTGTGAGTGAGAAGTACCAAGGGTGGCTAGTCTGAGACTGCTTAGAAGTTTTAGTTTAAAATAGACAGTTATGGTTTGAGTTCTGGCTCTGCCACTGAATGTAACCAATCCTATCTAGGTTTTAGTTATATACCTCTCTCTAAATTAGTATTAAGATTAACATCATTCCTGGCACAGAGTAAATCATTATTCGATAATTTAATGGTTCTTTTAAGGAATACTAAATAAGATGATTATACTTCCTGATATTATACAACACATTCCTTTTTTATATGGTAAATTTGAGGGGAATACAAGTATCTATTAAACAAGTACTTACCACATAACCTCATCTCTTCCTAGTTTAGTTTCCCACTACATAAAAAGAGTGCTAAGTGTATAAATATAAAAGAATCTCTGCCATTAAGAACATTAAACTTTTTAGAAGGAATTAGAAAATAATGCACAACTGGTATATCATCAATAATAAATTATACAGAACAGGTTCTAATTATTTAAGCTGGATCAAGGAAGAGCAGCATTAGTATCCCATGGAAGACTGTTAGAAATGGAACTCTGATCCCACTCCCACAGAATTAATAAGCATTATAACAAAATTCTATGCTGACTTGTATGCTAATATTTAGGAAACACTGGTATTGGTTATTCAAATAGTTTTGAATTCTGGCCTTATCTTTTAATAGCTTGTGGCGTAGAGCAAACTAATTTTTTTTCTTCTTTTCTCCATTTTTCAGTAGTGGGAAATACCAGGGGTGCTCCACCTCTGGGCTATATCCTTGGCCCTTTTTAAAAAAAAATTGAGACAGGGTTTCACTAAATTGCCCAGGCTGGTCTTGAACTTGTGACCCTACCTCAGAATCCTCTTATCAAAAATAAAAAGAGGCTAATATTTCCATGCCTGAGGAATGTGGTAGTGCTTTTAAAAAAAAAGAGGAGGGAAAAAATAAAACAAGATTTATAATTACCAGGGATTAGGTGGAAGGAGGGAACAAATAGGCAGCACACAGAGGACATTTAGGCAGTGAATTTCCTTAATATTATAATGGTGGATATGTTGTTATAAATTTGTTTCAATGGATGTAATCTACAATGCCAAGAGTGTACTCTAATGTAAGCTATGAACTTTGTGAGACTATAATATATCCAGATAGATTCATAAACTGTGATTTTAACAAAGGTATGAAGCCTGGTGGGTGATGTTTATAATGGGGAATGCTATGCATATGTGGGGACAGGGAAGATATGGAAGACCACCAGTTTTTCAAATGTAAAACTGCTTTTTAAAAAAATTTTAACTTAAATTATAGAAAAATATGGATGGAAATGGAGAACATCATGCTAAGTGAAAAATATGCCAGTCTCAGAAAATTAAGAGTCTAATGTTCTCTTTCATATGTGGAAGCTACAGGAAAATAAGGAAATGAAGGAAGGGAAGATTAGTTATCAAAAAGATAAAGAAAAAATTAGCAGAGTAGAACGTGAACCAGAGGAAGAAAGGTGGGAAGAGAGGAAACGCAAATGAATTTTTAAAAAAATCATGCTATATGCATATATAAACATAACACAGGGATTTGCAACTTTATGAATAAGTAGAAAGAATCAATCAAAAATAAACAAGTTGATGAGCAAAAGGAAGATCACTAGCCTACAAGGAGGAGAATGGGAGAGGGAGGATGGGAAGGCAAAAAGGGAGGAACCTGAACTAAAATCAAGTTCTATGCATGTATGATTTTGTCAACATTAACCCAACTACTACATATAACTATAATGCTCTAACTACAACAACAACAACAAACCCAAAACATTTAAATAAACACACACACACACACACACACACACACATTTAAATTTTCCACTTTTTGAATTTCTACGTAGACCCAGTCTTTATATTTAGGCATATTCATATGTTAAAAGCAGTGACTCTTACTTAAGCTCACAAATCACATCCAAAGAGAATCTCAACAAAAACTAGTAAATGTGCTAATTGCTTACCCTGTTATGGATACAGGTCATCCATTAGAAAAGAGGGATGACATTAAACAACAGAACCTCCCTTATTTTGACCAACTAAATTATTACTATCACAGAAAGACAAAAATCCAGATATTCTGGTTCTCAGGGCTGTATCTGATATCTGTGGATTTTTTCCTTATCCCAGTTAACCTGCTAACAGAAGTACTCTTTTGTCACAGGTAAGATACCGTCATAACAGTCTTAATGAACTAATATAGCCTAGAAATTGCAATTGTGGGAAACTCATTTCCTCACCACCCACTAGTACTAGAGATTGAACTCAGGGGCACTCTGACCACGCAACTACATCCTCAGTCCTTTTTATTTTTTTATTTTGACATAAAATATTATTCAATTCCCCATGCTGTCCTCAAACATGCAATCTTCCTTTCTCAGTTTCTACAGTAGTTAGGATTATAAGCAAGCACCACTTTGCCTGGTAGAACTCATCTTTAAACCCTGGCCAAGCTGTTTTATGAAAATGCAGATACCCAAATTAAAACTAACACACACACACACACACACACACACACACACACACACTCACTCACTCTCTCTCTCCCCCCATTCCTTTAATAAAGAAAGTGAGTTTATATAAATTAGTTGATATAAATTCTACTGCCTTCATCTGTCCAAATGTTTCTTCATATTTTAAGCTTAAATATGAAACACACAGAGAAAAATGAGCAAGTCAAAACATTGTAGGGCCACTTACATAAGACATTTTTAATTGAGAGAGGGAAAGACTTCTCAAAAGCTCTATCAATTATTGAGTCCACAATTCGATTTGTTAAAACTATTGTTTATTGCTTGAATAAACATAAGCAAACATTTGAGTGAAATTCTCTTTCATTGTTGAGAAAGACAATTTAAAAAGAGTGTTCTATCTTACCCAATCAATACCAAGGCAAAATAAATGAAATTTTTTAAAAATATAAACAACATAACCCAAGTTAAAAGTAATGTTTTAAAAAATGACAGATTTTGGTGACTGTCACATACCAAAGACTTCAATATTACTGCATCATTAGGGTAATAATTTAGGTCACATGAGAGGTGCAACTAATATTAATTTTAATAATAAGTAGTATATTCTATCAAGATCATTCTTGCCATTTATCATCTTGCTATAGTACCTTTTTATAAGGAACTGGGAAGGGTAGATGAGTTTTAAAACTAGCCATACAGTTTTTTTTTTAAGAATTTTTACTGTTAATGTCCAAAATGATATGAGAAAGATTTTCATAGTGCTACAGGGGTCTACAGCACACTAATTTTCCTTCCGATTTTTGCCTTCTCCATATTTAAAAAATTGTTTCCCTATATCCTTTCTTTACTCTTTGGAATTTTTATCTTAGTGGTAGCTATACAGCATACTTGTTATTTAAACAATCTCAGTCATCAAATTATTTACCCAGCTATTCAGAATTTCCCCGAGTTCTCTTGAAGGCTTATTTTAATCAATTCATGTTTTCTAATCTATTTCTTACCTCTGGTAAAGTAGAAATGTTATTGTTCTCTAAATTTAATTCTTCAAGCGCACTGCATTTTGCTAGTGATCTGGGTATTGCTGACAGTCTATTGTATCTCAGACCAAGACGATTTAAACTGGACAGGTTTCCTGTAAATAGAAAAGGAATTTATTTTGTTGAAAATATAATAAACCTCTTTACTGTCACAGGCTAGTGATCGGATTACAATTTTTTTATCTTCTAGAACTAGGGAACTTGTATTAGAGAAATAATGAAATATGCAGCTATAATTTTTAAGTAACCTATTAGAAAGTATTGGCACCCTTTAATAATCTAATCTTCAGATTGAATTTGTAACAAGTAGTTACAGAGGTTGACCATCTTTAATGTGAAAATATGAAATGATAGAATCAGAAACTTTCTGAGCACCATACACAAATACATCTGTATTAAAGAAATCTAAGCAAATCCTGCTTGAGCAAATATTAGCCATTAATGAATAAATATAAAAGTGTTTGCTTTTCCAGGCATTTTCCAGTTTTACTCTCAAGACAAGAACACACATAAGCTACTTAAATGAATATGACGACATCGACTATCATAAGAGATTCAAATCCAATTAAACTTACCAAATAACATATATGTATATGTATATATATATAAGTTTTTTGATACAAATGTTGCTATGACATTCTTACACAGGCCAGGTTAAAATGCCAGATGCTGCATTTACTTTTAAATTTTCTTTTCCAGTGTTAGAAAATATAGAAATGACGTCTGATCTGTACGTCACACTTAAATTTTTAGTAACAAATATTTTGTGAGCTTTCAATTTTCAGAACCTTCTAGTGTCTGTCCATTTCTTTCTTTTTGGTTGGATCATTTTTCAAAAAGTTGTTAAATTTTCTTTTTGACGCTTATATTGCTTATATAAATTGATAGCATAAATTAAGCATTTAAGAGGACAATCATTATGCCTCGTAACCCTAATCTACTTTTCATCTCTTTCCCTCTTGCTGATTAAAGTTATATGAAAATGATTAATTGGTGTTTTACTCTCTACATTTTCTAAGAATTAGTCATTAACAATAATTAAAAAAAAAAACCTCTCATGAGTCTATACTATAAGTCAACTATAATGCAGAAAAACTCAGCAATCATTTCAATTCTTCCAAGTATAACTATAGTTAGGCTCACTGATACTTCAACAGTTAGAAAACTGGGCCAAAAGCATGCTGGTTCCTATTAAATAAGATTCCAACATCCATAAAATAGAATAAAAAAGCAACAATAAAACTACCACTTAGAAAAGATTATTTTGTCTTTAAAGTATTTTCTAAATTAACTAAGGAAATTCACTAGCATCTTTCTGGTCACTCTGGTACACTGTATTCATTTTGAAGGAGGGACAGGAATGAAAGGTTTGGGTGACTTTCCAAAGCTCCAGAGAATTTAGAGGTTAGTAATACAGACAAAAATATTTACTACTGCTTTCACTGCATTATGACACTGAACACAGTAAAAGTTGGATTGACAAAAAGTAAAATAACCTATGACTTAATATGTTAAATTGTGTGTATATTAGCAAAAGTGGGAACAATCTAAATGTTCAACAGAAAAAGAATACTTAAATTGAAGGCATCACAATAGAAAAAACAAAGTGTTATATTACGTATGTGACAATGGGGAAGTTGTTAACATTTCTGAATCTGTTTTCTCATCCACAAAGTAGAGATAATGCTGAATCCCTGAAACGGCTGCTCTAAGGTCACACACAATTGGGATAAGATACTTAGTACCATGACTGACATGACAGATATTAAATGCAAATCATTATTTTATGTATGTCTATATGATTTTTGCGATAATCTATTAAAATTTTATTACAAAGAATCTAAAGATGTGAAAGACTTCCAAGTTAGTAAGTGGGGAAAAAAGTAACAAAATTGTGCATTTTATGATCTCAATAATGTAAAAAACATGCATGCAAAAAAGGAAAAAAATGCATCAAAACTAACAATGTAGAACGTTAAGACACAATGGCAGAACTGTGAAAGAACAGTTAAATTTTTTTCTCTCAACTGGTCCACATTTTCCTGAATGTTCTTAAGTGTTTCATAATTTAAAAGCATTTGGATAAAGAGAAAATCTGTAATTCTAAATTCATTTTAAGTTAAAAAAATTATACTCCATATTTGTATAAAAATATCAAAACATATTGTCATGTATAACTAAAAAAATACATTGTGATCTGTCTACCATCAAGTCTTTATTTATGGATAAATATTTGACACTAAGAAGATAATACTACTGTTGACAATTTGCAGTATATACCCTTTTTGTGACATTTTAGACTAGAGTCTATATTGACATACATGAAAGTCCATATATAGATACACACACAGCATAAAATTTATACTTTTAACTGGAAATGTTCTGAAAATGTAGATGTAAAAATCTGTAAACACCAAAAGCTCGGAAATATGCTGCAGTCTTTTCCTTTAAGAATGTCACTTAATAAGGTATTTAAAAGGCAGCATTCACATGCTGAATCACATGACAATAAGAAAACCTGAAAAAAAATGTCTTAAAGTCAGATAATTCTCTAAATAGTCCCATATATTGGTTCAAAATTTTAAAAGTGATGTCTACTTTGTGGTATCTTAAAAAACCAAGGGTTGATTTACAAATAACTAGTTGTTATAGTTCAAACTATAACATTTTTGTTATAGTTTGAACTATAACAACTAGTTTTTATAGCTCAAAAATGTCCTCTTCTCCCATAAAGACTACTTAATTCTAGCCTCTAACATAAAGGCTACTTGATTCTAGCCTTTAATCTTAGGCTCAGGCCAGTTACAACATTGGTAAAGCATTCATAAGTTATTTCAGATAAGCTACATTATAGAGTGACCCTATAATACTATCAAACTCATAATTTAGGTTAATTTTGTTCACATATTTCTGAAGTCTACAGGGGATTGTTATGTCTTATGTTTCAATTTGTTTACAAGATGCAATTCTCACAACAAAACATTTCAAATCAAATTATTATAGTTATTTCACTATTAATTGTGCCTTCTAAGTTGATCTATTTTTCAGCTGGAAATCTGATAACTTATCAATGTAAAGACCACAAGGGAAAATGACTATGAACAGTATAAACCATCTGCATACTAAAAAACAAAATAAAAACATTCAGAAATTTTATTCTAGTAATCTCCAAGACAGTTTCCTGATACTTAACTTCTACAAATTTATATTCCCGGACTTAACTCTACCCACCTCTCAAGAGGCTGCAGTGGTGCACTTATAACACTGTGCTCCTAATATCCAAGGGTTGTACCAATTATAAATGCTATTTTTATTTCTTTTTAGACCCTTTTGAGTTCTCTACTGTCAGAACCCTAGAGCAGAGCTAGGCATATAACACACATTTGATTATTTTTAATAAACTTCTAGTAATAAAATAAAAATTGAGAAACATTAATTTTGAAGCTTGTACTGCGATATATGTTTAGCAAAGAAAAATTTATCCCCTTGGTTGAAAATGTTTTAAAATGTGTTTCATCCCCTTCAAGTCAATCAAATTCTGTGTTCAAAACACATTAACTCATATCTGTCCTGGTTTTAATTCCTTCTTCCTTCATCATCTAAAAAACAAAATCATTATAATACATGGCCTAGAAGGGTAGTTTTTAACTTTACCCTATGCCATAATGATTGGGATAAATCATTCAAATGAGGGGGAAAAAAACTAAAAAACGACCTATTTTCCTAATATATTATGTGTAAGCACTCTTTGCTAGCTTTTAAGGCTCCCCATGATATAATCTAACCCTATCAATCTGGATACTGCTTAAATGTTGTATATAAGCGCAGCACCAAACACAGACATAGTCTATTCTTTCAAGCTTATGTGCAGTGACATATTTTCACAAATAACTATTATAACTGGAATATGATAGTGCCCTAACAGAAATGCAAATAAAGTGCTTATGGATTTTTACAGAAGATAGAGAAAATTTCCAGCAGTAAAAAGCAAAGTTCATTTTATAATAGCAATTTCTCAGCAAAAACTCTAAAGGCGAGAAGGACATGAAATGATAAATTTGAACCAACCCAGATGCCCTTCAATAGATGAATGGATAAAAAAAATGTGGCATTTATACACCATGGAATATTATGCAGCACTAAAAAATGACAAAATCATGGAATTTGCAGGGAAATGGATGGCACTAGAGCAGATTATGCTTAGTGAAGCTAGCCAATCCCTAAAAAACAAATACCAAATGTCTTCTTTGATATAATGAGAACAACTAAGAACAGAGCAGGGAGGAAGAGCAGGAAGAAAAGATCAACATTAAACAGATAACATTAGGTGGGAGGGAAAGGGAGAGAAAAGGGAAATTCCATGGTAATGGAGGGAGACCCTCATTGTTATACAAAATTACACATAAGAGGTTGTGAGGGGAACGGGAAAATAAACAAGGAGAGAAATGAATTATAGTAGATGGGGTAGAGAGAGAAGATGGGAGGGGAGGGGAGGGGGGATAATAGAGGATAGGAAAGGTAGCAGAATACAACAGTTACTAATAGGGCATTATGTAAAAATGTGGATGTGTAACCGATGTGATTCTGCAATCTGTAATTGGGGGGTAAAATTGGGAGTTCATAACCAACTTGAATCTAATGTATGAAATATGACATATCAAGAGCTTTGTAATGTTTTGAACAACCAATAAAAAAATTTAAAAAAAAATAAAAAATAAAAAATTTTTATTATTGGTTGTTCAAAACATTGCATAGTTCTTGACATATCATATTTCACCCCATTTTCAATAGCCTCAAAAAATATAAAAATACTTGGGAATCAACTTAATTAAAGAGGTGAAAGATCTATATAATGAAAATTACAGAACCCTAAAGAAATCAAAGAGGACCTTAGAAGACGAAAGATCTACCTTGTTCTTGGATAGGCAGAACTACTATTATCAAAATGACCATACTTCCAAAAACATTACACAGATTTAATGCAATGCCAGTCAAAATTCCAATGATATTCCTCATAGAAATAGAAAAAGCAATTATGAAATTCATCCGGAAAAATAAGAGACTCAAAATGGCTAAAGCAATCCTAAGCAGGAAGAGTAAAGCAGGTGGTATCTCTATACCAGAATTCAAACTACACTACAGAGCAATAGGAACAAAAACAGCATGGTACTGGCACCAAAACAGACTGGTAGACCAATGTTACAGAATAGAGGACACAGAGACTAACCCACAAAACTACAATTATCTTATATTAGACAAAGGTGCCAAGAAAATGCAATGGAGAAAAGATAGCCTCTTCAACAAATGGTGCTGGGAAAACTGGGAATTCATATGCAACAAAATGAAATTAAACCCCTCTCTCTCACCATGCACAAAACTCAACTCAAAATGGACAAAGGACTTACGAATTTAAAACCAGAGACCCTGCACCTAAGAGAAGAAAAAGTAGGCCCTAATCTCCATCATGTGAGATTAAGCCCCAACTTCCTTAATAAGACTCCTATAGCACAAGAATTAAAATCAAGAATCAATAAATGGGATGGACTCAAACTAAAAAGTTTCTTCTCAGCAAAAGAAACAATCTGTGAGGTCAATAGAGAGCCTACATCTTGGGAGGAAATCTTTACCCCTCACACATCAAATAGAACACTAATCTATAGGGTATATAAAGAACTCAAAAAGCTAAGCACAAAAAAAAAAAAAACACCAAATAACCCAAACAATAGAAGGGCCAAGGACCTGAACAGACTCTTCTCAGAAGATGATGTACAATCAATCAACAAATACATGAAAAAAATGTTCATTATTAGTAGCAATTAGAGAAATGCAAATCAAAACCACTCTAAGGTTTCATCTCACTCCAGTCAGAATGAGCTATTATGCATACAAACAACAATAAGTGTTGATGAGGATGTGGGGGAAAAGGTATGCTCATACACTGCTAGTGGGACTGCAAATTGGTGCAGCAATATGGAAAGCAGTATGGAGATTTCTTGGAAAACTTGGAATGGAACCACCATTTGACCCAGCTATCCCTCTCCTCGGTCTATACCCAAAGGACTTTTAAAAACATCATACTACAGGGACACAGTCACATCAATGTTTATAGCAGCACAATTCATAAGAGCTAAACTGTGGAACCAACCTAGATGCCCTTCAATAGATGGATTAAAAAAATGTGGTATATATACACAACGGAATATTACTCAGCAATAAAAGAATAAAATCATGGCATCTGCAGGTAAATGGATGACGTTAGAGAAGATAATGCTAAGTGAAGTTAGCCAATCTCCTCAAAAACAAATGCTGAATGTTTTCTCTGATATAAGGAGGTTGCCTCATAGTGGGGTAGGGAGGGGGAGCATGGGAGGAATAGATGAACTCTAGATAGGGAAGAGGAGTGGGAGGGAAAGGAGGGGGCAGGGGATTAGCAAGGATGGTAGAATGTGATGATCATGTACAGGTATGAAGACACAAATTGGTGCAAATATACTTTGTATACAACCAGAGACATGAAAAATTGTGCTCTATGTGTAATAAGAATTGCAATGCATTCTGTCATATATAAATTAAAAAATTTTTTAAAAAACCAAACATGAAAAATTTAGTAAACCATCAAAACTTTAAGATGAATGAAGGAAAAAAAGACTACTCAAAACAATTAAAGACATACAACAAAATGACAGGATTTATATATACCTTGTAATAATAATCCTGACTATAAATGGTCTTAATTCCCCAATTAAAAGAGTCAGATTGACTACTGCATTAAAAGATCCAATAATCTGCTGCCTGGAAGAAACTCACATCACTAGAAAAGACATACACAGATTGAAAGTCAAAGGATAGAAAATGATATTCTAAACAAATGGCATCTGAAAGCAAGAAGCAGCTATACTCATAGCCAACAAAATAGATGGGAGGTCAAAGTAAGTCAGATGATACAAGAAATTCACTACACATCGGTTAAGTAAATAATCCACAGAGAAGTCAGGGCACCAAATTTCCCAATTTTATAAGCAAATACTACTGACATAAAGGGAGAGATAAGCTCCAATTCAAAAAACATTGCGTGACTTCGATATGACACTCTTACCAATAAAGAAATCATCTAAATAAATATCTCCCAATAAAGAAAATTTAGGGCTCGACAGATTTACTGCTGAATTTTACCAAACTTTAAAGAACTATCAACAGTGTTCTTCAAATTATTCCCTTAAGTAGAAAGGGCAAAAACCTTCCAAACTAATTCCATACAGTCAACATTACCCTGCTACCAAAAAAAAAAAAAAAAAAAAGACAACAAAAAAGAGAACTATAAACCAATACCCCTGACCAACATAGATACAAAAAAACTCAAGAAAATACTTGCAAATCAAATTCAACAACACATTAACAAAATCATACAGCAGGATGAAGTTGGTTTCATTCCAAGGATGCAAAGATGGTTTGAAATATACATGTTAATAAACATAATACAGCACATAAAGAGAATTAAAAATTACAGGATCATCTCTATGAGGCAGAAAGGTCTTTTTATAGTTCAACATCCCTTCATGATAAAAATCCTGAAAAAAAATTACATATAGAAAGATAATACCTCAACATAATAAAGTCCACATACAGAAAAACTATAGCCAAAATCATACTAAATGGGGAAAAACTGAAAGCATTTCCTCTAAAATCAAGAATGAAATAAGGGCATCCAATCTCCTCCACTCATTCAGTATAGTACAGTATTCATGAGTATAGTAGCCTCAACAATAGCCTCAACAAAATCCACAAAATACCTATGAATAAACCTAACCAAGGAGATGAAAGACCTCTATGATGAAAATTATAAAACACTGAAGGAAGAAATCAAGGATGACACTAGCATATGGAAACACCTTCCACGTTCATGAATAGAAAAAAATAATACTGTTAAAAGTAATCTACAAATTCCATGTAATCCTCAATAAAATACCAATGTCATTTTTCATAGAAATAGAAAAAACAATCCCAAAGTTTAATGGTATCACAAAATACCTTGCATAGTCAAAGTAATCCTGAGCAAAATTTTGTGGATTTTGTTGAGGCTGGAGTCATCACTACCCGATTTCAAAATATAACTACATCAAGCTGGAGTAATAAAATCAGTATGGATTAACATAAAAACAGCCAGCTAAATCAATGGAGCAGAAGACACTAACACACATCTATAGCCATCTGATTCTCCACAAAGGTGCCAAAAGCATGCATTGGCACAAAGAGTCTCCTCAAGAAATGGTGCTGGAAAAACTGTATATCAAAATATGAAAGAATGAAACTAGGTCTCTAACACCTCACCCTGCACAAAAAATTAACTCCAAATGGATCAAAGGCCTTAATGTAACAACCAAAAACCTTGAAACAATTAAAGGAAAATGTATGGAAAACACTTCGAAATATATGCACCAGCAATGATTTCCTGAAGAGAACTCATAATAGATTAGGAAATAAAAGCAAGAATTATCAAACAGAAGTATATTAAAAAAATTCAGCAAACTATAGAAAAACTACATAATGAGAGAAGATTTTTGTTAGTTATTGATCTGACAAAAGTTTAATATCCAAAATACATTTTTAAAAAAACTCAAAACATCAAAATAATATAATTTTAAAAAATGGGCAAAAGAACAGACATTTTTCAAAAGAAACAAAAATGGCCCAAAAAAGTATGAAAAAAAATTCAACATCTCCAGCAATCAGGGAAATGCAAATTAAAACTATACTAAGATTTCATCTCACTTCCGAATGACAATTATCAAGAATACAAATAATATGGCTGGGGTTGTGGCTCAGTGGTAGAATGCTTGCATAGCATATGTGTGAGGTACTCGGTTCAATCACCAGTACCACATTAAAAAAAATAAAGGTTATCTTGTCCATCTACAACTAAAAATATTTTTGTAAAAAAAGGAATACAAATAATAAATGATAACAGGAATGTGAGGAAAAAGACACACACATTGTTGATGGTACTGTAAATTAGTACAACCACTCAAAACCACTCTGAAAAGCAATATGAATTTTCCTGAAAAAAAAAAAAACTAGGAATGGAACCACCACAAGACCCAGCTATTCCACTCACTGGTATTTATGCAAACTAAAAATCAACATACTATAGCAGTACAGCCACATCAATGTTTATAGGAGCACAATTCACAAAAACCAAATTATGAAACCAGCTCAGATGTCGGTCAATGGATGAATGGATTAAGAAAATGAGATACATTCACACAATGGAATTTTACTCAGCCATAAAGAAGAATGAAATTATGGCATTTGCCAGTAAGTTGAAGAAATGAAGAACATCATGCTCAGTGAAATAAGCCAGACTCAGAAAATTAAGGGTCAAATGTCTTCTTTGATACTGGGAAGCTCGATCAAAATAAGGGGGAAAAAAGGGTAGGGATTAGATAACAGAGATTAGGGAAAACCAGTGAAGTAGGAGGAGATCAAGAAGGAGAGAGGAAGGAATGACAGAAAGGGAGAGAAAATGTGGAATGAAATTAACAAAATCACAGGTAATTCCATCTTTATATGAAGAAAGCACCAATCAAAAATAAATAGGTGAAAGGAAGGTCAGTAGAGGAAGGAGAATAGGTAGAAGGAAAGAAGGGAGAAAAAAGAGCAAGGAAAAGGGGTGTAATGGAGTAAATCAAATTCCATGCATGTATGATTTTATCAAAATGAACCCAACTACTATGTAAATTATAATGCTCTAATTTAAAAAAAGGAA
Source organism: Ictidomys tridecemlineatus (assembly GCF_052094955.1). NCBI lineage: Eukaryota > Metazoa > Chordata > Mammalia > Rodentia > Sciuridae > Ictidomys > Ictidomys tridecemlineatus. The sequence continues at coordinate 17,749,117 of NC_135477.1, forward strand.
AATAAAATGGGCAAATAATCTGAACAGACACTCCCTAAAGAAGTACAAAGTACCGATTAATAAATATGATAATTTTTAGCCATCATAGAAATGCAAATCAAAACTATCTTGACATTCCATCTCACCCAATTCAGCATGGCTATAATAAAAAAAAAAAAAAAAAAGGAAACAAAAATCCACAGGCGGGGGAGGACCTAATGTTGGCAACACATGAAGGAAAAAGGAAAAAGGAACCCTTATTGTTGGTAAGAATGTGAATGAACCAGTACTGTCACCATGGAAAATAGTGTTAAGATTCTTAAAACTAAAATTTGAGGTATGAGGATCCAGTTACACCATTCCTGGGTGTATAACCAGAATACAAGAGACAGCTGCACAACTGTCTTTATTGCAGCACTATTCACAATAGCCAAGATATAGAATCAGCCTATGTGCCTGTCAACTGATGAGAAGATGAAGAAAATTTGGTACAAATATATAATGGAATATTATTCAGTCATAAAGAAAAATCATGTCATTTCCAGGAAAATGTATGGAACTGGAAGTTATAATAAGCGAAATAAGCCAGACAGGGAAAGATAAGTATGCATGTTATCTCTCATATGTGAAAACTAACAAGAACAAAAAAAGTAGAAGAGAAATTACAAGAGATAGCGAAGGGGAAGGGACCCTGGGGAAGTGGAGAAGAGGGGAAGTAAGGGGATAGTAGGGATGGGTGAATATGATTAAAGCAACATATATTTACCTATGGAAATGTTACAATGAAACCCATTAATTTGTAAGATCAATATGCATTAATGTTTAAAACTTCAAAATCTTCTAACAAACTTTTAATTTGTACATATTTGAAGATAAAAACAGGCAGCCAACTTTAAGAAATGAACCAGAAATGTACAAGCCCTCCCTTTCTCTTCTTCATACCACTGTTTTCCCTGTGGTAGAAACATGATAGAATGTAATATAATGGCTGACAGCAGTCACCAAGGTCTCTTTGGAGTTTGCCATAAGAATAAAATGCTTATTAATAGTGGAAAGACTCCATAATTTTGCTTTACCAACTTATATGTCTCATCTACTTTTTACAGCAGAACAGGACATGAATGTAATTTTTTTTTCTTTCACTGAATCTAAAAACCTTGTGGTAACAAAGGTTAGTAATCAAATCAAATCCTACATGTTTATCAACTCAAAAGCCCAGTAAATAGAACCAAATTCTTGAAATTTCTCTTTCAAAACCAAATCTTGTTTCGAGAATCAGAAGATTCCTAGCATTTAAAAATGACCAAATAAAGCAGATGTTGTAAAATTGCTACTTGCTATTATTTAGTACCAAAAATGGTACCTCCATCTTTCCTGAATCTAATTTTTTTCATTCTCCTTTTCAGGAGAGTGGGAAGGAGCTACATTTTATAAAATTTTATAAAATGTTATCTACGAGAGAGCAATCTTGATGGAGAAAATCACATTTGCCCTTGCCTTATCACTTACTTTATAGCATGGCATATTCAAAGAGTCATGTACAATTATGCCAAAATCCATTACTCTCAACAAAATAAGTTAAAAAATTAAGGATGAAATAACAAAACTCTTACACCAGGAAAAAAAAAAGTGACATCCCAAGTTGGACATTATAATTTTCCCTCTACAGTGGTTTGTCTCTAACTTCTTTCAATGGGTGGTTTTAACAATAAGCTAAACTGCAACCTAGAAATCAAGATATAGTCATTGCAACTAAGAAATAAAATCACTATTGCTGAGCTTCTATAAATAAATGTAGGGTAATCACTGTCAATCCCTGGCAGTTTGCTTAACTTTGACAGCTTGCTTTCTTATGCTGTCAGATTTTCAAAATATGGTGAAATCAAATGGCTATGAATTAAAATTAGGTGCTTTCCATTTCAGCAAATATAATCAGCACCTTTAAGTTAATTAAGTGTTAACTTTTGAGTAAGACTAACTTAAGTCTTCTTGATCTTATTTAACAAAGGAGCAAAAAATTAGTAGAAAGAACACAGTTCTAAAGATGAAATGACAAAAATATCTTTCCCCACCCTGTAAACAAACTGAAAAAAAAAAAAAAGCAAATCAAAGTCACCAAAAACTCAAGTCAAAAAAAAAAAGGAAAGAAAAAGAAAACCATCATTAAAAAAAAAAATAGTAAAGTTGTTAAATAAGCTACATAAGCTACATTACAATTACCTAAAACTCTACTTACATATTACTACAACAATTTTTCAGAGCCCACTCCAACAAAAAAGGACCTTTGTGAACTTTCCTTGAAGGCAAGGTTTGTTGCCTATTTCTCTTTATCTAATTTTGATACAAAACAAGAAAGTAAAATATTTCTCCTACTTCAGACCCTTAGTCTCCAAGATGTCATAAAACCACCAGAAATCCCAGAAACATTTAAGGATATCAGGTTCAGTCTGAATCAAAATGTCTTGTAATAATTTTGTCCATTCATAGTTAACTCTTGACTTAGAAAATATTTATACGAAAGAATGTACTTTTTATTCTTCAACAGGGTGAACTAATGGCTAAATCAGAAAACTAAGTATGCTTTTAAGCACTCTCTTACTTAACTGCAACAAGCTGCCCCTCCCCATTTCCTACATACTATGAGCTCTCAGTAATCCTGGTACTGCTCAAACTGGAAGTAAATGGCAGAGATTGTTGCCAAGGAATGATAGTTACTTTAGGAGTACTGATGAATAATGAAAGGGGTGTTAAAACGTTCTGGTACACTTACAATGAAAAGAGACAATGAAAGTTATGCAAATAGTAATTTTTAGAAAAGTGATTATAAGGTGATAAAAGATGATTTTTCAGTTGTGAGTTCATGGCAACATTCTTTAGCCCAAGGGGAAAAATAATATGGCAGCTGCTCTCTGACTAGCATCAACTCTCCAAGACAGGAGTTGGGTATTTATTTTTTCATATTAAGTTATACTTTTGAAGAACTAGGCTGGAAGCAGAGAGGGAGAAACAGTATCAAGAGAAGCATATTCCTATCAAGTTTACCAATACTATTTCAGGTGAATCACTTTTCTCCAACAGGTAAAAGGGAGAATCTCAAAAGTCAATTAAGACTGCTGAGATGTAAAACAGATCAAGATTCAAAGGTTCAAATCCTCAAACCTGAGCCTTCTGCTACATAATCCTGGGGATAAAAATGATTAAAAAAGAAAAAAAATTATTCTAATAAACATGGTAAATGAGAAATGACTGATATCATAAAAAATTTCAAAAAAACAGTATTTATTAACTACCTTTACTCAAAATAACAATAATACTCTATTTGCTGACCACTATCAAAAGATATAAAATAAGTACAATATTACTTAAAAATTTCTTATTTTTAATGTTTCTATTCTTATTGATTTCCAAAACATAATCTGACCATACATATGCTAGACATGAGGCACATGCTGTTTTGATATAACATCTTAAGATACTAATAATGAAGATAAATGTTTTCATATTTGTAATATAAACTCAGGAGAAGTACTTAAAATTAAAAAAGAAATACAGAATGATTAAGAAAACCAAGACAGAGAAGAAGTTACCCTTTGTCAAAGGAAGTGAATCCAAAGAACCCTAGTCCTACTTTCTAGGAGATTTTACCATCCAAAATCATTTCTTATTCTGTCAGATTTTCAATATATGATGAAATCAAATGGCTATGGATTAAAATTAGATGCTTTCTGTGTACCAAAACTTTTCATTTTAGTGCTCTAACTGTATCATCCATAGATTATTATTTAATAAGGATACAAATACACGCACAAAAATATAAACTGTTAGAAATGATAGGGTAGATTGCTGACCACGTCCCATATATTCATTTGATCGACTGAATGAGTAAAAAAGTTATATCAATATTTAGGAGAATGGAGGTTTAAGCAGAGATACAATACATAAAAAGACCTTGAGGCTCGAATTTGCTTGATAAACTCAAAAACCAATAGTGTCTAGCATCCACCTTATTCTAAGAAATACATAGTGCCTATACTTAGATGATCCTAAAACTCCACCAGAAGATTGCCAGAGCTAATAAACAAATTTGGCAAAGTAGCAGGTTACAAAACCAACATTAAAAAAAAAAAAAATCAATGGCTTTCCTAAATAGCAACAATGAATCCACAGAGGGGAAAAAAATCAGAAAACAATTCCATTTGCAAACAACAAAAACCTAACCAATCAAACAACCTAGGAATAAATCTAACCAAGGGAGTAAAAGATCTACAATGAAAATTATGGAACACTGAAGAAAGAAATTGAAGAAGACCTCAGAAAAGATCCTCTATCTTCATGGATAGACAGGATATTGTTAAAATAATCATACTACCAAAAGCAGAGCACAGATTCAATGCAACCCTATCAAAATTCCAATGACATTCGTCACGAAACTAGGAAAAAAAAAAAGTCCTAAAATTCATTTGGAAGAATAAAAGACCCAGAACAGCCAAAGCAATTCTAAGCAAAAAAGCAATGCTGGAGGCATCACAATACCTGACTTCAAATTATACTACAGAGCTACACTAACAAAAACTGAATAATATTGGCATAAAAACAGACACACAGACCAATGGTAAAGAACAGAAGACACAGAGACAAACCCACAGTCATCTGATCCTTGACAAAGATGCCAAAAACATGCACTGGAGAAAACAAATGGTGCTGGGAAAACTGGTTATCCCTATTAGAAGAATGAATCTAGCCCCTTATCTCTTCCCCTGCACAATAACCAATTCAAAGTGGGTCAAAGACTTCAGAATTAGACCGGAAACTATGCAACTCCTAGAAGAAAAGATAGGGTCAACACGCCAGCTTTTAGACACAGGCAAAGACTTTCTCAATAGAACCCCAATAACTTAGGAAATAATGCAAAGAATTAATAAATGGGAAAGCATCAAATTAAAAAGCTTCTGCACAGCAAGGGCAACAATTGGGAATGTGGCGAGAGAAAGATCATAAATGGAAGAAAATCTTTGCTATTCTTCTGAAAGAGGATTATCATCTAGAATAAAGAATTCAAACAACTTTTTTTTTTAGAGAGAATTTTTTAATATTTATTTTTTAGTTTTTCTTTAAGAGAGAGAATTTATTTATTTATTTTTTAGTTTTTGGCAGACATAACATCTTTGTTTGTATATGGTGCTGAGAATCGATCCCGGGCCGCACACATTCCAGGCGAGCACGCTACCGTTTGAGCCACATCCCCAGCCCAAGAATTCAGACAACAACAACAACAACAACAACAAAAAAAACCAATTAAATAAATACAGACACTTCTCAATTACTAACAAAATACAGGAAAAAATGTTTAACATCATTAACAATTAGGGAAATGCAAAACAAAACTACATAGAGATTTCATCTCATGGCAGTCACAGCCAGGTGCAGTGGTGCACACCTGTAATCCCAGCAACTCTGAAGGCTGAGATGGGAGATTCACAAGTTCCAGGTCAGCCTCATTAACTTATTGAGACCCACCTCAAAATAAAAAATGCAAGGAGATGTAGCCGAGTGGTAAAAGTGCCCTTGGATTCAATTTCTAAAACAACAATAAAAACTCCAAAAAATCGGTCATCAAGAATACAAACAATGAGGGGCTGGGATTGTGGCTCAGCAGTAGAGCACTCGCCTAGCACGGGCAGGACCCGGATTCGATTCTCAGCAACACGTAAAAAAAGGCATTGTGTTGTGTCCATCTACAAAAAAAGATTCATTCTCTCTCTCTTAAAAAAAAATACAAACAATGATAAATCCTGGAGAAGATGTGGAGGAAAAAAAAACTTTTACACTGTTAGGATTGTAGATTAGTACAATCACTATGGAAATCAATATATAGGTTCCTCAAAAAACTAGGCATTAAGATACCATATGACCCAGGTATACAATACTCCTCAGTATTTTTCCAAAAGAAATTCATCATACTTTAATGTATGATCCAGGCATAACCATATTTATAGTCAGCACAATTCATAGCCAAACTGTGGAAGTCAGTCTAGGTGTTCATCAACAGATGAATGGATAAAGGAAATGTGGTACATATTCACAATGGAGTTTTATTCATTCATAAAGAAGAATAAAATATATCATTTGCAAGAAATGGATGAAACTTGAGACCACGATGTTAAGCGAAATAAGCCAAATTCAAAAGGTCCAAGGTTGTATATTTTCTTTCATCTGTGGGAGCTAAGAAAAAAGAAAAGGAGGTGGGGCAGAAGAGGATCTAATGAAAATCAATGGGAGATCAATAGAAGAGAGGGATCAGGGTGTGGCAGACTAGAAGTGCTGGGTAGTGATAACTGGAATATGTAACAACAAATGCCATCATTATGTACAACTAAAATACACTAATTAAAAATGTGGAAAGAGGAATAGAAATACACAGTGACTAAGCACCAATGAGAAGAACCTAACTTAAACTTGAGTATTTTAAATTTTGTTTCTCCTTTCTGATCTGCAAAAGTAGTAAAGCAACATTTTGCTTTTCTTTCAGAAACAAAGCAAGATTTTTGGATTTTATTTAAAAAAACGTTATTTTCTGAAAATGACATTTGATGGAAGTTATCATGCTAAGATTAAATATTTTTTCCTTTACCATCTTACTTAGCTGGTTGTTCAAAATAAAGACATATTTTCAACATAAAAACATAACAAATTAAATATATCACTATATATTCAAAATCTATACTGAAATAAAAATTACACATGTATGTTGAGTTGGTCCAGAGCATACTAGGGAAATGTAACCTTGGAACCACAACACTGAGAAATAAAATCTAGTTTTTAATTTCAGAAATAAAGAACACTTTGAGTGGCCAGGCAAAAAGATTATAATGAGTCATTTATAATGAGAAAAAAATGGACTGACCTCATAGTTTTGATCATTCAATTCCAAAAGACAATAAAATTACCTCTTACTTCTACTAACATCCTCAAGAAAAGGAAGTCAAATCCAGTGATTTTATACCCATTCAAACTGTTCAAGTAAAAAGGCTACAAACACAACAGGGACACTACTGCTCCCATTTACTATGTTTGAAGAAACTAGAAGATTAACTTAAACCATATAAATATTGACTACAGCAACTATGGGAACAATACTGCTGATGAACATTAAGACTAAAATAAAAATGAAGATTAGGTATTAGCACAATAGTGTATGTTACTTGTCCAGACACTATTAAAAAAATTAGAAGGAAAATAGACCCCCAAAACGCAGGAAGTAAAATAAATTCACTGGTTACCTCATCTGCACAATGGTACATGACTGACATTTACAAAACACCACATTCATTAAAAGTAGAATATACATTCAATTGCACACAGAATATTTAACAAGACAGACCACATACTACATCATAAAGTTTCAATACATTAAAAAGGATTCAAGACACAAGGTTATGTTCTTCCCCACATGCAATAAAATTAGAAATTAATAACAGAAAGAAGGAACACATTGCATATCAGAACTTGTGAGATACTAACTTAAAGAGAAAGTTATAGCACCAAATATCTTTATGAAAAGAGAAGGAAGACTCAATGACCTCAAGCTGCTTCCATGAGAAATTAGAAAAAACAGCAAATAAAATTCAGAGTGAGCAGATGAAAGAAAATAATAAAGTTCAAAATGGAACTCAATGAACAAAAATAGGAAAAAAAAATCAAAACCTTGAGAGGAGCAATAAAACTGACAGACCTTTAATCAGAATACTGGGAGGGGGAGAAAATACAATTTACTAATATCAAGAATGAGAGAGGTGGCATAACTACAGATTCTGTAGATATTAAATATAAGAAAATGTTATAAACTTCATGCCTTTAATAACAACTCAAATGAAATTAACATATCCTTACACACACACACAGACACACACAGACACACACACACACACACACACACACACACACACACACACACACACGACCAAGTTTACTCAAGAAAAAAGTGATAACCTGAATAGCCCAAAACCTTTAAAGAAATTTGAATTGCTTTAAAAAGCATTCAAAAAAAAAGAAAAAATTCACCATTGAGGATGTCTGAGTGAGGAGTTATCAATAGTAAAGGATGTAAATAATGTCAATTTCATATAAACTGTTCCAAAAACGGAAGAGAAGGAGCATTCCCAACTTACTGTATGTTGGACAGCATTAATCTGAAACCAAAACTAAACAAAGACAGGTTCTATTAACATTATTATGGCAAACAAGTCAATGAATCTGATTTTTAAAACTTTTACTAGAAGTACTTTTCTTCATTATTTCTTCTTGGAAAACAATTATCTTTATTATCTGGGTTTTAATCAAGTTTAGGAAATAAGTTTAGTATAAATTTATTAATTTGTTCATTGGATTATACCCGTATTTTCTTTCTTTCTAGAATGTCTAGTTTTCTTTCTCATAACTTCTCACTTTTCTTACATATATTCCCATCTTTCTGTTATAGATTTGAGAGAACTTCTACTTTATCCTACATATCACTATCTTGGATCTTTGTGTTCACTTATATTATACAGCATTTTCCACTGAATTTGATTTAGCAAGCATATTTCTAAAACTTGTATTTTATTCATTGTTTCCTTTCTTAATCAGTCTGATCTGTTTTATGAATATAATATATATTCTTTCTATTCTTTGTTTCTTCCAGGATCACTTCTTTGTTCATCATGGCCATTTCAATAGATTTTGAAGAAAAAAAAATTAAGAAATTGTTGTTCTTGGTTCCTATTATATTGAACCATGAATATTAATCTCATATAGGAAATTTGGCAGAATATTCACTATGGCTATAAGAACAATTCATTAAATGTTACAGATGATCTTGCCTTTCAGAGAAGCATTCAATTAAGTAAACCAGAATAGTTAACCTGTTACCACTACAAATAAGAATATGACAGAAACAGTCATGACAAGAATTCAGGAAAGCATAGGTTCACAATGGATAATAATTATAACTAAGTCTCAGCAAGCTTTTATATACGCATAACCAGATGTTGTCTCACATAACCAGATTTTAAAATTCCTTAACAATTTCCTTGGGGGCAGGGGTAATCAAACCGTCCCATTAAAAAAACTCTAGAAACCAACTTCCAAAATAAAAATTAAAGAGCTAACAAGAACTAAATATCAGACAACATAAACAAGACTAAAGATTTTGAGAGCACTTTCCTAACCTGGGCTAACAGGCTAAGTTTTTGGCAAGAGTCAAATCTAGGACCTGACAGGAATGGGACCCATCATGCAGTACCCTACTAATAAAGGTAAATTAGAGATAAAACAGTCTTCCAATACTCTGTAACAAACCTTTGTACCACCTAATGAACCAGAAAAATCTCAGGCCTTGAACATGGATTGATTATAGTGGTCCCCCTACGTACCAACCACAGGCAAACAAAAATCCTCCTGAAGAAAGACCATCCTAAGTCTCAAACAATTCAGTAATAGCATCTCTGAAAAATTATTTATTAAACTTATACAAATTAAATGATAATTTGCTAAATAAGCAGTATACTATTCTTATATTACACAAATAACTAAAAAGCCATTATAATTTTTTAAAAAACACTTATTCTGTTTTTTCAAAAGCCCATAAATTTCTACTAAGACTATATAAATACAGAACATTATCATGGTCAGCTCAAACTTTCTGCAGTGTGATGAAGTCTTCAAGACATATTTTGCACTTCAAGACATCTCTTTTCTTATCACCCCCAACATTACAAAGGAGCAACCTTTAAACTATACTGGCCATGTTTAAAAACTTAACAGCAATGTCTTTATTTTTCAGCATGGCATACTTTAGCGAAGAAGTGACCTCCTCCATGTAACATTCTGAAATAACAAAACCAAAACTCCAGCATTTTATAATAAGCTATAGTAGAATATGTATATGCTATTTAATATTCTTTATAATCTGAGTTCATTTCCTAAAATTTTCTTGTCAAGAAATGGAAAAGATTTCAAATTCAGTCTTAAAAGTCCTAGTACTTACTTATATACTACTTTCATAATTTTTAATTTTTGTTACCAAAATGGATAAAAATAATCCTTTAAATATCTAGATAGCTATAAATAAACATCAATATCTTCTTTCATCTCTCATACCTATAGTATCTGGGAGGTCTAGCAGTTCATTGTGCTGCAAGTCAAGGTTGGTTATCTGTGTGCAGTTTCCAATCTCCTTTGGAAGATGTTCAAGTTGATTGTGAGCTACATCCAGCGTAATGAGGTTACATAATTCACCTGTAAATTGACCAACATAATAATTTAATAAGCATTATTAAATCATATCAGGTAATACAAGTAAGCAAGGGAGGAAATTTATGATTTTTAAATATAAATGTAAATATAATATTATACAGGCAACTTTTATTTCAAAATGGTAAATCAGTGAACATACTTGGATTGTTAGTAGCAAAAACTATCATAATTACTCTTTCTGAAAAAGTTCAAAGTTGAACATAAAATTTTAAACTTTTATTTCAAAATGACATCTAATAAAATGAAAATATTGCTTGTAAATGATTACTTCAGCAATTTGTGTCATGTGAGGTTTTTTTTTCCTTTTTGTCCTGAAGACTGAACCAGGGTCTCACACCTACTAAGAACGTACTTTACTAATAGCTACATCCCAGCTTCCATATCATATATTTAAGTAGCAAATTCAACCACAAATGTTGATTGATATGGTCCAAATTTTAAAAGCTGACTAATGTTCTTAATAAATTTAGCACAATGATAGATTCTTTTTTTGTGGGGGTGGTACCAGGGATTGAACTCAGGGGCACTAGATCACTGAGCCACATCCCCAGCCCTATTTTGTATTTTATTTAGAGACAAGGCCTCACTGAGTTGCTTAGGGCCTCACTTTTGTTGAAGCTGGTTTTGAACTCTTGATCCTCCTGCTTCAGGCTCCCAAGTGGCTAGGATTACAGGCGTGTGCCACTGCACCCAGCTCAGATACATCTGGAGTTTAGATGGAGGAAGACTGTATACCTCAAAATATATATATGCTTTAAAAGGGCATATATTCTGATGTTACATAAACATTTTTATAAATAAAAGTGACTTTCAATTTAACAGAACTTTAAAAGTATAGAAAAGAAAATATTTCCCCAGTACATTCTGTTAAAAGATTGAAGCACATTATCAAGCTACATATTATAAATGCAAGTAAATTTCATTTCATCAAATTAAACCTTTTGTGCAAAGAATACTATTCAAGAGAGTGAAAAATGCATACTACAGAATGGGAGAAAATATTTGCAAATCATGTAGATAAGGGATTAATGTTCAGAAAATATAAAGAACTTCAATAAAACAATATAACCAAAAAACCCCAAGGAAGATGATTTAAAAATGGACTAAGGACTTCAATAGATATTTCTCCAAAAAATAAATAAATGGTCACACATGAAAAGTATTCAAATCTCTAATCATTAGGGAAATTCACACTAAAACAATGAGAAATCATTTCACACCTATTAGAATGACTACTACTACAAAACAGGGGGCTGGGGCTGTAGCTCAGTGACAGAGCACTTACCTAGCATGTGTAAGGCCCTGGGTTCAATCCTGAGCACCACATAAAAATAAATGCACAGAATAGATATTGTGAAAATAAAACTTTAAAAAAAATGGGACGACTACCATCAAAAAACTAGAAAATAAGTGTTGGTGAAGATATGAACAAACTGGAAATCTGGGGATGTCTAAAGGGAATATAAAATGGTATGGGTGCTGTAGAAAACCATACAGTAGCTTCTCAAAAATTTAATATACAATTAACATAATCCCGCAATTTCATTTCTGTATACAGACTGAAAAGAACTGCCATCAGGGACTCAGATATTTCTATATCAATGTTCACAGTATTTTTCACAGTAGCAAACAGGTGGGTCTAACCAAATGTCCATCAATGAATGAATGGCTAAACAAAACGTGGTATGTAGTAATGATGCAATATTATACAGCCTTTTAAAAGAATGAAATTCTGATAATGCTAAACATGAACTTTGAAGACAATGAGCCAAACATAAAAGGACAATTATATAGGTACCCGCTAATACGAGTAGCTGGAATAGTCAAATTCACAGAAAGTAGAATAGTGGTTACCAGTTTCTGAAGGGAAAGAGGGGCAATTTATTTAATGGGTATAGATTTTCAGTCTCAGGTGATTGCAGAGTTCTGGAGGTGGGTAATGATGATGGTTGCACAACAAGGTGAATATACATAATACCAATGAACTCTACACTCCGAAATGGCTAAAAGGGTAAATTTTATGTATATTTTGTAACAATAAAAAAATTGTGGAAAACAGCTAAGTCAATGCTGACAGGGAACTCTATAGCTCTAAATTTTTATACTAGAAACTAAGAAGCCTTCTCAAATGATTACATTCTTATCTCAAAGAAAGAAAAAAAGCCCAAGCAAAAGAAATAAAAGAGTACAAATCAACTGAAAACAGGAAAGAATTATATAACTCAATGTAAATACTGGTTCTTTAGGGGAAGAAAACAATATTGACAGCCCTCTAGCGAGACTTAGATTTTAAAAAAAAATAGAGAAAACATATTATAAATATTAGCAATGAAACAGCAATGACTAAGTCTTCAAAAAGAAAATATTACAAACTTAATCATCATAAATTCAAAAACTTAGAAGACCAATTACTCACAATTTACAAGCTACCAAAACCCAAGCAAGATGGAAAAAAAAACCTTTAGTAGTACTTTAATCATTAAATAAATTTTATTTTACTCAATTTCAAAGTTCCCTCTCAAAAGAAATCCTATATCCAGTGATTTCTTTAGAGGCTTACCAATGCTTCATAAGAATTCATACCAATTTTATGCAATCTCTTAAAAAAGAAAACAAACCCACAGAAAAAGGAGTGAACATTTCCAAATTCATAAGAGTAGCATCATCTTGATATTAAAAAGGCAGTACAAAAAGGGAAATATAGAGCTCTCTTTCTCCTGATCAAGTGAGATTAATTCTAGATATATAACACAGCTTAATATCTGAAAATCACTCTATGTAATTCACTGTATCAAAGTCTAAGGAAGTAAATCATTGATGATTAATGGAAGGAAAGCATTTGACAAAAATTAAAATGGATTCATTTAACAAACTCTAATTAGGAATAGAAGGAGAATATCTCAATTTGGTAAAGAACTTTTATATAAACTTACAGCTGACTTGTTTCCTAGCCTGACATGTAAAGAACTTGGAAGTCATCACTCCTGTCCTCAAAACAAGCAAAGGAATGAACAAAAGAACATCAACAACACCTCTTACCTACTTCAGAGACTTGAGGAAAAAGGGCAAACTTATGACCCCCAAAGTGTAGAGAAATACAATATAGACATTTAGAGTGTACCAGGAGTAGAATCCATGGCAAGAGCTTTAAATTTACATTTAAAAGGTAATTGACTAGGTGATGAAAAGAGTGCAGAATAGTTGAAGAAAACTGCATGTGGAGCCAGGCAGAGTGGTGCACACCTATAATCCCAGCAGCTCAGAAGGCTGAGGCAGGAGGATCACAAGTTCAAAGCCATCTGCAGCAATGGTGAGGCACTAAGCAATTACTGAGACCCTGTCTCTAAATAAAATACAAAACAGGGCTGGGAATGTCGATCAGTGGTCAAGTGTCCCTGAGTTCAATCCCCCGTAAGGCCCCACCCCCAAATAAAAACAACACAACTGCACGTGGAATATGAGAAAAAATGGGAGCGTGGAGCCCTGCCACTCATGAGCTTTGCCTGCAGAAGTCCTACAGATTCTCAAAATGAAAAGAAAAAAAATCACCTTATACTTCTCGGCATATAAAGCTGCAGAAAATCAAAGAAACATTTTTTTGAAAGAGGCTGGAGGAGGAGATAAATCACTGTATATATAGAAGAACAAAAATAAGAATTACATCAGACTTCTCTCCAGGAACCATGCAAACAAGAAAATAATAAAGTGAAGTGATAGATGTAGAAAGAGAATATCTTTTCTTTTCCTTTAATCAATCTAACATACAACATTTTGTTCAAAATAGTAATAGCAATAATATATTGGGAGATTACAACTTACACTTAAATGAAATGACAGCAACATTAATAAGGGAAAGATGGGAGAAATGGGAATAATCTGTTATAAGGTACTAACACTATTAAGTGGACTTATATTAATAATAAATGTATACTACAAACTCCAGGTAGTGCATGCATGCATGTGTGCGTAAGCACACACATAAAAGATGTATAATTGATACACTAAGGAGAAAATACAAAATACTTAAAGTCACAGAGGGCAGAAAAAAGTAGAAGGCATAAAAAGAACAAGTTCAACTCACACAACAGAGTAGCAAATATAATCAATAATCTTTTAAATCAGCTAATTCATATTGAAATGTAATGTTCTAACTGCATCAAAATACAAGACTGTCAGTGAACAAACAAAAATTCATTCTTTTAAATATAAACACAAGCAGACCAAAAGAAAAATGATAGAGAAGAAATGCAACAATAACAATGAAGACAAAGCTGGAATGGCTATAATTTCAGACAAAGCAGACTTCAAAGCTAGGAAAATCATCAGGGATATAGAAAGCATTACATAATAATAAATGAATAGAATGATTCTCCAAAACACAGCAATCCTTAGAGCATATGTACTTGCTTATCTTCTCTATTATTATGCTTAGTGCAAACCTCACATTAATTGAAAGAATGAAGATAACAGGAATCTTTGATACTAATACTCTTCATATTAGAATAAAACCTAAGATTTTTCATCACTTTTTCAAAAAATACTTGAATATGTTTCAATTCCCACAAAAGTAATTTACACTAAAGAAAGGTACATACAACCAAAAGTGTAAAGATACCATGCAATTTAAAAAAGTAAACTGGATGAAGAATATGGCTAACTTAAATCATAAGGAGTAAGTGTGATTCAATTCAGATTAAATTACTATTTTGCAGAACTTCTCAATCTCAGCGTTGACCTTCTGGACCAGATAATTTGTTATGGGAAGCCGTTTTGTGCTTCAGCAGCATCCCTGCCCTTTACTCACTGCACACATGAGTCATGAAAATCTAAACTGTCTCCAGACACTGTTCAAAAGTCCTCTTTGAAACACTGTCCAAATTGCCCTCAGGTAAAAATCAGTGCTATGTTAGAATAAAAGCTCTATATTGTCCAATCTTTCTCAAGAGAAACTTAAAATATGGATTTCCAAATAAAATCTTATACTCTTAAATGCTAATAACTATTTCATAGGTTTAAACAGAACAAAACATTGTTATCAGTCATCTGTGGATTTATCTCATTGCTCAGGACACAAGTTTAACATCTTCACAAGCAAAGAAATTATTAACATTAGGACAAAAACATGACTTTACCATTCAATATTAACACTAAGAAGTGTTTAGAAATTAGTATATAATTACCCAGACTCAAATTATGTCATAAGTAACTTAAGTCTCTTTTGATTTGTGTAAATCACCATGTGATAACAATTATTTTGAGCTTAAATTCTCCCCAAGAAGCTACCCTTGAGCAATACAAGTATATCAGAATATCATGTTCATATTGACACACTGAAGAGCGTCACTCAAGAACACTAACACTTCTTTCTCACAACCTAGTAATTCTTAAAGGCACTGAAAATTTAAAACACAGTAATGTAATTCTGTAACATCAACACACAAAATTTGGTCCATGAGTCCATAAGGTATGAGGCACAATCAACTTACAACTAAATTATATGATATTCTAAGTTAAATTTGAAAAATTTTTTAAAGATTTTCTCCAACATCCACTCCTTAATGTTAAAAGACTCATGAAAAACTCTCAAAAACTTGAGTTTTTGTCAATAAAATAGATCTAATAACTTCAGAGAAGTTTCTTTTTACAAAAGGCCACCCTAAAACTTTAAAAATATTTTCAAAAGTAATTCAGATTTCTCACTTAATGCAATTAAGACATTTTTCAGCGGGAAGGCTAATATGGTTTTAAAACCTCTCTTCTTTAGATTAACATTAGTAACTACACTAGCTTCTTACATTCAAATAATCAGAAATATTTAAGATTTTTAAATATGATAAATTCTACAACAGAAAACACTTAGTATAAGGGTCTATATTACATTTATAATAAATAGGATATTAAATATTTAAGCAACAACATTTTATACCACTATTGCTAACTATTTCTATACTCTGTCCAGTTATCTAATACTTTTAAACACTTGTTTTACCTCATGACCCACACATTATAAAAAAACAAAATGTTAAGTCCATCTCAGATGATTTTAAAGGATAATAATCAAAATGTTAACAATCACTTGTCTTTGGTTAATCCTAGAGTTTTATTTTCTCCTTTATGCTTTTGTTTCTCTTTGAAATTGAAAGTGTATAAAAACAAAGAGAAAAAATGAGGTTCAAGAAATAGACACTAACAGTCTAGTCTCTCTCATATCACACATGGAGAAGTGTTTCCTGAACCACAATAAGTTTCCTGTCTGTGAAGTAGATCAGTTAAGAGAATGCATCATGCTATCACATTGATGATATTGGCTACCAAGATTATCGATCTTTATAACTCATATTCCATAGTTACTAAGAAATATGCTGACTTTAAATTAGGCTCCCCACATAAATTTTCCTAAAGAGAGAATAAAGACTTTATTCATTCTTCATTCTACAAATGTTTATTAAGCACCTATCATATTCTAGATTCTGTTCTATTAGCTTGAGATACCACAGAGAAAAAGAAAATTCTTGCCTCCATAGAACTTACAGTCTAATAAGTAAAAAATAAATAATAAAGAATCAATGTCAAGAAGTATTAAGAGCTATAAAAGAAAATAAGAGTCTAAGAATATGATTGGGGGGAAAAGGTATAGATATGCTGATAGTAGAGAAAGTAATCCAGATGAAGCAGCATTTGAGAAGAAGTCTGCATAATAGGAAGGAAGAAGCAATGGGAACATCTGGAGGAAGGGTATTCCAAATTGAGGGAACAGCAAGTGCAAATACTCCAAGGCATGAAAAGTAGGAAAGTAGTAGGAAATGAAGTGCCTGGGAATTATATTCACTAAGGGTTTGTTGGCCAGCATACAGACATTAGCTTTGACTACGGAAGTAGTATTAAGGATACTAAGAGTGGTATGTTTTGTTTTGTTTTCATAATTAATAAACTTCATTTTTCAGAGCAATTTTAGAGGTTTGCAGAAAAAATGTACTTCCCTACAGTTTCCCATATTCTAAAACATCTTACTTTAGCATGGTCTTTTTGTTTAAAGTTTATGACCAACAGAATTATAATTAAAGCCAATAATTTACATTAGTATTCACTCTGATCAGTTCCATAGTATATAATAAATGCATACTATTATGTATATATAATTACCGTATCATATAGTTTCACCACTCTGAAAATTCCATACTTCAGCCCCTGTAACCACTGATGTTTTAGTTTCACTTTTGTCAGAATGTCATGTAGCTAGAATCATATAGGATGCAGCAGATTACCTTTCCCTTAGCAATATATATCCAAGTCCCCCTCATTTCTTTCTCTAGATTGATAGTTTATCCGTTCACTTACTAAAGGACATCATGGTTGCTTTCAATTTTTGGCAGTGGCAAATAAGTTGCTAAAAACAATCACGTGCAGGTTTTGTGTGGACATAAAATTTTTAATTCATTTAGATAAACACCTATAAGCATGTCTGATGGATATGTTAAGACTATGTTTAACTCTGTGAAGACAGTGCCAAAGTGTTTGTCTTCTAAAGTACTTGTACCATTTTGCATTACAACTAGCAATAAAAAAAAAAGTTCTCACTAGCATCTAGTTCTAATAGTGCCTTGGAATTTAGCAATTCTAAGAGGTGTGCAGTGGTAGTGGTCATGTTTGTGAACATAGAGCTAATAGGATAATGATGTGACAATGTTGCGCTTAAAAATTATGGAAAATTATGATCTCTACAAAAATATAATGAAAAGCATAATGCCATAAAGTAAGTTTAGACATCAGTGTGCATATATACATACACAACAATATGGGTAAATAGGAGAAACAAGATGCTGGCTGAATAGGTTGGGGAAAGACATACTTAAATAAGAGATGAGCAGAAACTATATAGACATTCCAAGAAAAATCTGATGGGAGAAGGAAGCCAAAAAATTAAAAGTTCAGGAATTTCATTGCCAGGGTGTGTGTGTATATATGTACTAGAAACATGTTTACCAAAAGACTTGTATTATCCTTATATAATAGCACTATATCAGCCTCAAATTAGAAACTGCCAAAGAACATTAGAATGGTTAAATTGTGGTAGGTTCACATTATTGGATATTAGGTAATACAAAATGAATAACTTTTATACAGCAAAATAGATGAAAAATGTCAAGTGGAAAATGTTTGACAATACATATGACTCCATTTATAAACAAGCAAGCAAGATGAATTAAGTACAGAAGTCAAAATCCCAGGACACCCTTGATGGGGATAATGAGTTAGGTAGTGATGGAAAGAAGGGCTTCTTGGGTGGTCTTTTGTTCCATTTTCAACTTGGATACTGATTACATGATTCGTAAATTGTATTGCATTACACATTTGTGACAGAGACACTTTTTTTTTTATAAACATACTTCAACAAAAACTTAAATCATAGGCACTAGCCAAGTCCTTGCTCTGAACTGTGGCAGGAAAAAAAAAAAGACATCTGTAAAATTTGCAGACTATGAATAATCAACATACTGTGGTGAAAATATTGTTTTTCTGACTGCACGGAAGTTCTCTAAGTCTAAATCAATTCTATTTCAAAAATTTTATATTATTGTTTTATCCTGCCTTTAGAGAAGACAAAGGTAGCAGGCTGTATCCAAAACTTGGTAACCATGACATGATATTGCCCTACTTCAGACAATAAAGTATGCTGGACACATCTCTTCCCAAAGGATATTAACACTAACTAAATTCATTTTGGGATTACTCCTGGTATTTCTACTTTTTGTGATATAAGAAGACAGTGTTCAGCACTCAAAAAGCAGTGAAACACATAGTATTTAATGTCTATAGGTTAGACAACTGGGATGTAAAACTAATGTTCATCAAACAAGAGAAGAGCGATTTTAGGGAGAGAAAAGTTTTATCCCTCCCACTTTTAAACACCCCAGTAATTAAAATGCTTGAACACTAAATTCTTAATGATTACGTGTCATTCTCCTAGGTCTCTCTAGGACCATTTTGAACAGGTAATAGAGTACAAATTAAAATTTTCAACACAATGATAATCAGAATGCTGCTCTAAAAGATTTGAATGGATGGATTTTAGAAGGCAGATTAGTAAACAGTCTAGAGCAATTAGCCCACATAAAATAATACGAAGGCCCATCTAAAAAACAGTGGTGGAAGTGATTTGAACAAGTGACATGAGAGAGGAAGAATAAGCAATAGAAATAGGATAGAACAGTGCTTCTCAAACTATACATAGTGAAAGTGCAGTTTTTACCTCCCCCTCCAACTGATTGTGGACATCTCTTTCCAGTATTGGGGACTGAACCCAAGAGCACTCTACCTCTGAGTTACATTCCCAGCCCTTTTAATTTTTTGTTTCGGGACAGGGTCATGTTAGGTGGCCCAGATTGGTCTAAAACTTGTAATCCTCCTGCCTCAGCCTACTGAATAGCTGGGATTACAGGCATGCAATACTGGGTGCTCAACAAGGACCAAGATTTTTTAAAACATAAAATTACAAGTTTGGATGTTCTACTAATATCAAATTGTTATATAAGATTCTAAATGCTTACTTTCAATTTTTCTTAATTTGCGGCAAACTGGTAACAAGCAGCTGGAGTCTAGCATTTTTCTGGCAAGTTGGTCATATTTTGACTAGGATTAAATAGAAGAAAAATACTCTGATTTCAAGATAATGAACCTGAGTTGATGGAGAAGATAATGATGCAATTTGGAAAGAGAAATAATCTGAAGGGAGAAAAGTTTTGGTGAGAATATTTTGGTCATGCTAAATTTGTGATATGAATGACACATCCAGATAATATATCTAGTGGCTAATTAGGAAAAAAATAAAACATGCAGTCTGAAGAAACTGGTAGCATGTTAAAACATTTTTGCTCTCAGAGGGAATGAGGGTAAGTATCTGCAAATATGAGCTTTTGGCTAATGATAATGGTGGCATCCGGTGGATTATTTTCTTTTAAATTACTGTGAAAAAGCATACAGTAGTTACATTGGAAGAAACAACAAGTGAAAGGGAACTACAGTAGGCAGATTAAGATAGCCAACAATGATTCTGCCTCACTAATGATACACTAATTGAATAATTATCCTTTCCTAAAGTGACAGAACTCGGCAACTTGCTTTTTATCAACAAAATAAGACAAAGATTAAGGGGGAACGTCATATTTGTGATTATGTCACAGAAGATTGAGACTTCTATTTGCCAGTGTTCTACTGATTTTCAGCTTGCATGCCCAACAAAACAAGATGCCACAGAAAGGAACTGAATCCTAACAACCACATGACCTTGAATGTGGATCTTTTCCCCAAGGAACTTTCAGATACTATCCAAGCCTTAGCTAAAACCTTAACTGAGAAATCTTATGAGAAATACTAAATTAGAAGGTCCAGTTAAGCTACATCTGATTCCTACACCAAATAAACTGAGATAATGATGGTGTTTTTAGGAGCTATGCTTCAGAATAATTTTATATAATAGGTAACTAATTCAGGAATCAAAGATGATCCACTTTAAAAAAATTTTTTTTATAGTTGTCAGTGTACTTTTATTTTTATTTATTTATATGTGGTGCTGAGGATGGAACCCATTGCCTCACACATGCTAGGCAAGTGCTCTACCACTGAGCTATATAACCCCAGCCCAATACACATTTTTTATTATGAAGTTGCTCAAAACCCTGCCTGTGGAAAATAAGTCAAAAAGCCAGAGACCTGTTCCCTGAGAAGCCAGAAGACAAAGTTCAGAGTAGCTGCATTTCAAGGTTGGAAACCCTGAAAAAGAGAAAACCATAAAGAGTGGAGTCATTAAATCTTCAGTATACATACCTGAAATTCTGACTCCTAAAATAAAATATGTTCAAGAGGAGACTGCAAAGAGAGTGAGGGGGAAAACAACATCTCAAAGGCTAAATAAAAGAGATGAGCAGATATTTCAACAGCTGCCAATTATAGTGCATAAGAGTCTAGAATGTCAATCCTACCAAGTTGGAAGCTGATGCAGAGAAAACAATACCTAAAGGAATAAAGACCACCTAGGAATTTGTGTTAGGTTTAAGGACAGAACTAAATAGTATCCCCCCGAGAAGAACTAAATCCAAGAGTGCGTGGTTGAATATCTCAACAGTAATTTAATGCAAAACAAACTTTACCTCTTTTCAGAGGATCCATACTCATTATAATATCATCCATTTATACATCAGTTACTAGACTGATTCCTACTTCTGGCCATGATGAAACTAGAAAATGAACAAAACATATAAGAAAATTATATATAGACAGTAGATATACACGACTGTGTTCTCTGATATCACTGGAAAACTATATGAATCTTATGGTTGACCATATGGTTACTGTCCAGAGGTAGTTCTATGTCACATGAAAAGAAGGGAAGAAATGCTGAAAAAAAGCCCACTGCATTGTGGCAAAAGACTCAAGTTTAAGATGGTTAAGGTGGCTACAGTTCTGGGAAAAATTTCAGAAAGAACAGCAGCAAACAGATTTATGTAATCTAAAGAACCAGTCCCTTTCAGTCTTCGCCAAAATTATGATCTGCATATATGTGAAAACAAATTATGAAAGCCAGCAGAAAGAAATCCAAATAATTCCAAGTAGTCACACAAGGCTGGGAATTGTTTGGATTCCCAACATTGGGAAAGACCCCATAACAGTATATCGGGGAGAGTTCTCAAAAAGGTATCATCTTAGTATGGAACTAAATCATACGCAGACAAAAAGCTGCAGAAACCACAAGCAAGCTTAAAAACAAGCCACAGAAGGATTAAACTGACTCTGAAGTAATGTGACTGTATGCCAAACAATAGCCAACACTGTTTAATAAAAGAACACAACAAAATTTAAGAATAATATAAAAAATAAAATACTGATATCCAACTAGAACTTACCAGGCATGAAAACAAATAGAAAAAATATGATCCAAACAGAAGAAAAATCATTCCATAAACAAAATAAAGACGAGCTGATGAAACTAGGAGACGAAAATATTTAAAAAGCTACCTAAAAGCTCTGTAAGTGCAAGGCAAAAGAAAACTTGAACAAAAATGACTCTAAAATGAAATGTACAGAGGTGAAAAATATCAGAAATGAAAATTTAATTGCATGGGCTTAAACAATAGATTTAGATACTAAATAAGGAGCAACAGGAAAACAAAATCTAAAATGCAGGCAAGTGTGCATGAGCACACACACAGAGGAAAAGCACATCAATGACCTTAAAAATATATATAAAGACATCTAAGAGGACAGAAAAGAAACGAATGGTCCAAAAAATGGGGGGAAGTTACAAGAAATAATGGCCAACTTTTAAAAATTAATAAAAACCATAAACTCACAGATCCAAGAGGCTCATAAACTCCAAGATAAGAATAACAGCAAACCTCTTGTCAAAACTTGGGCAAGCCAGAAGAACATGGAGAAAGATCTTTAAAATAAGGGGGAGAAGAAAAAGGAAACTGTCAAACTAATTTTTACCAAGAAAATAACTTTTAAAAGTGAAGGCAAAATAAGCACTTTCAGACAACAGAGAATTCATTATGTGTAGACCCTACACTATAATATATTCTTTTAATTTGTTGAAAGAAGTTCTTTAGACAAAAGGAAATTATTAGATAGTCAAATAAATAATGAAAAGTATGAGAAGTGGTAAATAAGACTTCGATAATCTTTTAAAAGAAACAGAAAAAAAATGATGGCATATCAGGGCTGGGATTGTGGCTCAGTGGTAGAGTGCTTGCCTCACATGTGTGAGGCCCTGGGTTCAATTCTCAGCACCACATATATAAATATATGAATAAAATAAAGGTCCATCAACAACTAATATAAAAAAAGATGGCATATCAAAAAGCACAAGAATGAACTTATAAGTATTTACAGTAACAAAAGATAGAACAATTTGAGCAATAAAATGTAAAAAAAAATAGTGAATTTGAATCCACAGAATGGAAAAAAATGAGTCTAAACTATAAGTAAATGATACAGGATAGTTCTTTCTTTCCGAAATCAAGTTAATGAATGGAATAAGGGATTTTAAAAAAATTCACCATTACAATAAAACTGTAATAATACAAACTGTAATAATTGTTGCAGGGAATATCTACAATGAGTGCTAAAAATAGTGTCCAAAAGATTAAGGAAAATCAACATATTTGCATGGGCTAAAATGAGCATCTCCCAAGACAACTGTTAATTAAAAAAGAAAAAAATATTAACTTTACAATGGAGAAGCACAGAAATCACATTCACCAAGTGGACAGAGTCAAAAATCACCAGTAAACCAGGTGTGGTGGTACACACCCATAACCCCAGCAAATCAGGAGGCTGAAGCAGGAGGATCGCAAGTTCAAGACCAGCCTCAGCAACTTAGGGAAGACCTCAGCAACTAAAAAAGACCCTGTCTCAAAAAACAAAAAGATCTGAGGATGTAGCTCCATCGTAAAGTACCCCCGAGTTCAATCCCAGTACCCCCCCCCGAAATACCAAAAAAAAAAAAAAAATCACCTGTAATATGACTATCAACATTATATATCCTCTGATATAATTCACTGAGAAGGGCATCATAATCACTATGTTATTTTGGGCAAAAACACAAACTCAAAGTAGTCATGAAAAAATATCCTAGAAACTAAAAATAAATGATACATTCAAATTATCTGAGCAGCACTTTTTCTGACTTTGATATTTTAAAAGAAAAGACTTTCAGTCCTTCAACTGAAAGACTTTCAGTCTTTTAATTTGTCACATATCAGAGGAGGTTACAGATACATGACTATTAAAATATAACATAGAACTCTGAAACAGAAATTGAACATTAGATGAAAAATAAGTGAAATAAAATTTATAGTTTAATTAAAAGTATTCTATCAATGTTAATTTCTTGGTTTTGATCATTATACAATGGATATACAATGGTTATACAGGGCAAGCTGGATATAGGATATATGAGAACCTTCTGGTTTTACAGCTTTTCTGAAAATCTGAAATTTATTCAAAATTTAAAAAAAGATAATTTTGAACTTAAAGCAAAATAACAGTAATTTATTATTATGGGATTTATAATATCTAAAGAAGTGAATATGAAAGGAAGAAAATAACTTCTGTGGTGTAGTTCTCAGGAAATATGTGAGGTAGTATATTACTTGAATGTAAAATCTATTAAGTTATCATAATGTATTATAGATACTACAGCAAACAAAGAAAAAGTAACAAAGATGTATAATAAGCCAACAATGGAGAAATGGAAATTATAGAAAATACTCCAAAAGAAGGCATTAAAAGGAGAGGAAAAAAGGAATAAAAAATTATCCACCAAGATAAAAAACACACACAAAAAAACCCTAACTACATGCTGTCCATGTTACATATAGAGACCCAAAAAACTGTAAAAATAAAAACATGGAAGGAGATATATATAATGCAAACAACAATTAATAAGGAAGCTGGATTGACAGATAAAGTAGAATTTAGATAAAGAGTATCACCAGGGATAAAAACAGTTTGTGGGCTGAGGTTATGGCTCAGTGGCAGAGCGCTTGCCTAGCAAGTATGAGGCACCGGGTTAAAGTCTCAGTACCAGGTATCAATTAATAAAATAAAAGTCCATTGACAAATAAAAAATTTTTAAAAACACAGTTCATAATGATAAAATGGTTACCTTATCAAAAAATGTCTATATGTAACTAATAACAAAGTTTCAAGTTATAAGAAGCAAAAAATCAATAGCACTAATAGGAGAAAGACAAATCTATTATAATTAGAGCTTTCAATGCTCATTTCAAAATAATTAACAGGGGTACAGAAAAAAATAGATAACATTACTAACCAATTTAACTTTGCTTATATTTATAAAATTCTCCAGGAAACAGCAGGGTATACAGACTTTTCAACTGTATTTAAAACAATTATCAAGATGGATCATATTTTATAAATAAAAAGAAAAAATCTAAGAACATCTCTCAAAAACTTGGAAACAGAACAACTCACTTTTAAATAACCCACATAAATAACAAGGGTTATCTAGAAGACATTTTGAACTGATTTATAACAAAACACAACATGTCAAAATTTGTGTGCTGCTTCAAAGAATATTTTGAGGAAACTTATAGCTATAAATGCTTATTTAATAAAAAGAATAAAACCTAAAATCATCCTAATCACCAACTTCAAAAAACAAAGAACATTTTAAACATACAGTATTACAGAACAACAAAGAAACAAATAGAAAAAAAATAGTTTTCCTAAAAGTTTAATAAAATGGAAACACTTCTACCTAGACTGAGGAAGCAAAGAGAAAAAGATCCAAATTTCCAATATCAATAATTAAAGAAGAATAACACTATACATATTATAGACATTAAAGGAATAAAACAAAATTAGGAACACTTTTAAGTCAATAAATTCAACAACTCATATAAAACAAAATACCTCAACAGATTCAAACCACCAAAATTGAACTGAGAAAAGAAAACCTGAATAACTATCTCTTATATAAATTGAATTAGTAATTTAAAATTTTCCCACAAAGAAAATCCTGGTCCCAGAATGTGTAACTGATATCTACTCAACATTAAAAGAGAAAATAATTCTATAAAAATGCTTAAAGAATTTAAAAGAAGAAACATGTCCCAGTTCATTATATGATCTGAAGCCAGAAATGCCCCGATACCACACATTACCCAAAAAAGGAAAATAAAAGGTCAACATTCATAATTAATATAGATGCAAAAATCCTTTAGAAAATTAAGTTCAGTTGAACAGAAGATGGAAGGAGAACCTCATTGTTACACAGAATACATATATGATGTTGTGATGAGAAAAAAAAAAGTGTGTCACATGAGATTGGATAGAGAGAAAGGATGGGAGAGGAGGGAAGGAGTAGGGGGGATAGGAAGGGCAGCAGAATAGACAATATGATTGATGTATGTTCATTCCATGTATGTATTATATGTCAAAATACATTCTGCTGTCATGTATGACTAAAAAATAAAAAATCGTATGGTTAAAAAAAATTAAATATAATAGTAAAAAAAGAAAATTAAGTTCAGTTTTATATATTAAAAAGGTAATATTAAAATGTACCTAGCAGGCACTCAAAGATTGTTAATTGAATATTTCAGGTTTCAGAGGCTGTACACTTTTAACTATTATAGTCATATGTCAAATGATGATGCTCTGAGAAATGTAATTTTGTGAAGCAACTTCCTTGTACAAACATTACAGGGTGCACTTAAGACAGCTTTGATGTCACTCACTATTCATAATCTTATGTATCACACTTATATATGTTGCCTATCACTGAAACATTGTTTCTTATGCAGCACACGTGACTTAACTGATCACATTAAAAATGCTTATATTTTAGAAGTTATTCTTGTTTTTGAACTTCTAAGAATATTTTTCAAGTACTCAGTTTAGCTATTAAAAAAAGAACACTTCAAACCTTACTAAAATGCATCTGTGAAACTACATAATTAACAAAACTGGAAATACCTGTCATACAAGTTTTAACAGGTTTAGAAGAGTTAGAAGTCATATCATTATATCATTTAAATTATACTTAAAAGACTTAAATTTCCCTTTCACTACAAAGAAAACTTTGGGGGTTCTTTTAAGCAAGTACTTCTGCAACATGCTGTCTTTAGGATACAATGATTGCCCTCTTCTCTTTGGAATGCCGCTGCAGCATGGGAATTATTTATCTCCTTTGATTCTAAAAACTTCTAAAATCAATCAAGTGCTTTTTTCTATATTCTCATTGTCTCCTTTAGCAATAGTGATAACTTCTACCACAAGGTTTTGTTTAGTAAAAGACTTGAAAATTTGATAACAATAGACTAAGTTAACGGCTCATTTCTAGGTCTCTAAGGTTTCTTACTGATTCACAGTCAAAAGGAGTTACTTATTAACAACTATGAATTCCCTTCATTGATTTCTTTCTTGCTAAAGTGAGTTATTCATTGGCATTTGTACAAAAAACTTATTATTTAATAATGTTACCTGAGCCATGAACATGAAAATAATTCTATCAATCCTGGCAGTCATGGTAGAATTTTGAGAATTTTAAGATTAAGGTTTACAATGTAAAATAATTATAATGGTATGTATTGGAATATTACAACTTTATAATAAAAAAATTAAATAAAATTATAACCTTATATAAAAATACTATAATAAACTTTTTATAAAATTATAATAGTATGACCTATGACTAAAATGTAAGATAATAAAACAGTGGAAACAGGTAATAGTCCGAGGTTTCATTAACCCATTAAATCCTAAGGTTTTAATTGTGCATTTTCAATGAAATTTATAAAGGTACATTAACAGGTTGGAAATCAAAACTTACAGCTTACATATATATTAATATTGTTTATAATGATATTATTTTATAAGGTTTTAGAAGTGTTCCACAATTGGGACAATGGGACAAGATGGGTTAAATAAATGGTATGACTATTACTAGTAGTAATAGTTATACTATTTCAAGTTATAGTTACTGAAAGCCTACCGTTTGGGTGCTGGTGGATAGATAAAGGGGAATGAAGGAAAGACAGAAGTTGGGATTAGGAAGGGGTTGAATGAATCAGACATAACTTTCCTATGTTCATAGATGACACAACCAGTGATACTCCAAGTCATGTACAAGAATGGGATTCTAATTGGGTAAGTTATGTTCCATGTATGTATTACATGTCAAAATACACTAAAAATAACAAAAAAATTTTAAATTCTAAAAAGAGCAAAAGAATTTTAAAAACTCAAAAAGTAGGTCCTAATCTCCATCGTGTCGGATTAGACCCCAATTTCCTTAATAAGACTCCTATAGCGCAAGAATTACAATCAAAAGTCAATAAATTGGATGGATTCAAACTAAAAAGTCTCTTCTAGGAAAAGAAACAATCTCTGAGGTCAATAGAGAACCTACATCTTGGGAGGAAATCTTTACCCCTCAAATATAGCACTAATCTCTAGGATATATAAAGAACTCAAAAAGCTAAGCACAATAAATAAATAAATAACCCAATCAATAAATGGGCCAAGGACCTGAACAGACACTTCTCAGAAGATGATGTACAATCAACCAATAAGTACGTGAAAAAAATGTTCATCATCACTAGCAATTAGAGAAATGCAATCAAAACCACTCTAAGATTTCATCTCACTCCAGTCAGAACGGCAGTTATTATGCATACAAACAATAATAAGTGTTGGTGAGGATGTGGGGGAAAAGGTATGCTCATACACTGCTGGTGAGCCTGCAAACTGGTGTAGCAATATGGAAAGCAGTATGGACATTCCTTGAAATGGAACCACCATTTGACCCTCTCCTCGGTCTATATCCAAGGGACTTAACAGCAGCGTACTACAGGGACACAGCCACATCAATGTTTAAAGCAGCACAATTCACAATAGCTAGATTGGGGAACCAACCTAGATGCCTTTCCGTAGATGAATTTAAAAAAAATGTGGTATATATACACAATGGAATATTACTCAGCAATAAAAGAGAATAAAATCATGGCATCTGCAGGTAAATGGATGGAGGTGGAGAATACAATGCTAAGTGAAGTTAGCCAATCCCAAGAAACCAAATGCCTGAATGTTTTCTCTGATATAAGCAGGTTGATTCAGAATGGGATGGGGGTGGGGGGGAGCATGGGAGGCAAAGAGGAACTCTAGATAGGGAAAATGGTGGGAGAGGAAGGGAGGGTGCATGGGGTTAGAAATAGAGGTGCAATGAGATGGACACCAATATCCAAAGTACATGTATGAAGACAAATGGTGTGACACAAATTTGTATAAAACCAGGGATATGAGAAATTGTGCTGTATATATGTAATATGAATTGTAATGCATTTTGCTGTAAAAAATAGTGTACTAAATCAAACAACTGATTAAGGGTACAGATTTTATTTTCATAGTGATAAAAATGTTCTAAATTGCTTGTAATGAATAAAAACTCTGAATACATTAAAAACCACTGAATTGCAGACTTTAATAAAAGTATCAATTTACAGTTTGTGAATTATATTTCAATTATGTTGTTAACACTATCTCATTGCAATGAGTGCAATGGCTTTCAACTGTAGCTGCATATAAAATAAGTTTGTTCTTTTAAAAAAAAAAAAAAAGTAAAATAATTTCCTGGACCTACCAGAGATCACTAAATCAGAATGGGATTAATATCATTTGTCTAGACCAGTGGGGGCCATAGAGTGGAAACTGAGACCCAGGTTCAAAATCAGAAAATTTCCTAGTTGCAGGATCTTCTATAAATTATCTAATTGCTACAATTTTAGTTCCTTCGGCACTACAAGAAAGGGATACCCATTTTATTGGGTATCGAAAAGATTTAGTGATATACATATAAAATACACAGGATGCTATGGTTTGGATGTAGTTCATTCAAGGGTTCATGTGCTGGAGGCCCAGTCCTCTTGAGTGGTAGGGTATGAGGTGATATCTAATGGGGAAGGTCCTTAAGCCACTGCAAAGTTGCCCTTGGAAGGAAACAAAGTATTTGCTATGGGACCTCTGAATTTGGCCAGGAAGGTTGTTGTAAAAGAACAAGCCTGGCTACTCCCAGACTCTCAGGCTTCCTGTTTGGCAACGTGATAGCTCCCTCTTGCAGGTATTCCCAACATTGCAATGTCATATACCATAAGGCCTTCTTCACCAAGGCCAATCTTATGCCAGCTCTATAGGTTAGAATCTGCACAACTAAAAGCTCTTTACTGAGTTACCCTGCCTCCAATATTTCATTATAGTAATACAAAACAGAATAATATACATGAACAGATCAACACACAGTATATGACATATTAACAGTGTGCTCCAACAACAGCTATTATTACTGTTTGTTATTTTTACTAGATCTTTATTTTTGTTCACTATAAGAAAATGAATAATGCAAACTTCTGCATGTTTATCCCAAATTCAACTAAATTAAACCTTATAAACCATTACTCCTACTAAACATTATATTTAAAAGCAATTTACTTTCTACCTGATACCCTACTTGTATTAAAACAAATGTATGATGTTTCCATTAAACAAACACACACACACACACACACACACACACACACACACACACACACACACACACTTTAGTAATGTTAAGTAATGGTGAAAGGGAGCACATTAACAAATTCAATGATTGTTTTTAGAATTAGAAATATATGAATAAAGGCAAAGATTAGGTAGCTCCAAATATAAACCATTTAATAAAATAAAATATGCCAATTTAAAAAGATATGCTCAATTTTCAGTAAAACTGCTGCGTGTATATTCCCAAGAACAAACTGAAGTTAAATTTAAAATTCTGTTAAATAGGGCTGAGGTTGTAGCTCAGTGATAGTACTTGCCTCACATGCGTGAGGCCCTGGGTTCAATTCTTAGCACCACATTAAAAAATAAAGATTGTGTCCATCTACAACTAAAAAAAATTTATTTAAGTTCTATGAAATAACTCCTCACTTAAATATGCTAATTTCCAGGTAATTTGATAGCAATGCTATGGAAAGAAACCCTTAAAGACTTGTGAATTAAAATCAAACTTTTTAGGACTAAGTATAGCAAAAAATGCAGAACAACAATAATAATAAAGACAGGCAATAATATTTAAAATATATATAAAAATTCACTATTTGTTTTTTCCAAGTCTGTACTTCTACTCAACAATAAGCCATAAATGCAGGTCACATTTTAACAATTTGGTACTAAAATGAGTCATTCAACAATTTCATTTCTATGGGAAGATATGGAATACAGCATTTCCACAGAGAAATTCCTGGGAGTATTTTAATCTCTCTTGAGCAAACCATACTCACTTTGCACATACAGTGTATTACTTCAGAAAATATATAATATAATGGCTAGTCTAGGTATTTTTAAATTAATATTTTAAGTGTCTAATTAGAATTAAATGTAATAGAACATGTTACCCAAGTTTAAATGCATCTTAAAACAGAAAACATTATTTCCCTGAAAAGCTGTAGAACCTAAAATCAAAAATTTCCTGTATCACCTACAAGATCAATTTTGAATGTAAGAATATATTTAATTCATCTTTGTGTAAATAAACCTTTAACAAAATAAAAACTTCCTTTTAAAGTTTCAAAATACACTTTTTATTCTGTTTTTTTAAAAAATCTAATAAAAAGGACAAAGACAGTACCTTTAATTTTCACAAAAATTGATGCCAATGAATTTTAATAAAGACAATTTCTGTTTACTGACTTTACACATCTATATTCCTTACTTTTTCATCCTCTTAAAAAACATTTCCTTTGTTTCATTACAATTCAGCTTTCTATACAAGACCAGAATGAAATCAAAATGCTAAGTGTTGGATTTACTAAGATCTCTCTTCTTCTAATTTTTCTGTACTGCATTTTTGTTTGTTTGCTATTAAACTTAAAAATTAGGCAAATAACTTTCAAAGTCATTTTTGAGATAAGGTCTCACTATGTTGCCCAAGCATACCTGGAAATATTGGGCTCAAGTTGTTACTATATTAGTTTTTTTCCCCTTTTAATTGCTTCATATTAATGATACATTAGGATTCATTTTGACATAATTATAAATTAGAGTATGATTTGTTCCAATTTAAACCTAAATACCCTTATCCCCTTCCCCTCTTCCTATTCCCTTTCCTTTACTGATCTTTCTGCTATTTACTTACATTTTTTTAAAATTAGTGTCTTGTGGATATACATAATGGTAATATTCACTATAGTATATTCATATTAGATGATTTTTAATGAAAATGTAAGTACTTTCAAAATTTATAAAACATTTTTCTATTTTCCTATGACACTGCTGTTTTGCAAAGCTCTAATGTAACAACCTTTAGTAAGACCAAGTAGAAAAGTAATGTGAATTTAGTCTTCAGATAAAAAAAGGAAAGTCAGAATGGGCAATTGGAGCTTTAATATATCTAGTATAAATATATAGATACTTTAAAAATAGATAAAAACTTAAAAATTAGGCAAACATCTTTCAAATTCATTTTCTCCAAAATCAGAACAGATTCAGTTTGTGATAAAGGTTTAATTACATCTACTTTCTATCTTACTTTTGAAGCTTACAAAGTAATCTCAAGTCATGTAGTATTAAGTAAATCACAGGGAAAATGAAATTTAGAAACAAGTTTCAGGAACTTTCTGATATGGAAAAGCACTCAACAGAATTACTAAGCATAACAAATACTAAAAATAATAGTAATAATCCAAATCCTCTTACCAATTTCAGCAGGTAGTTGTTTGATTTTGTTCTCGCGAATGCTAAGCATGCTGAGTTTTGACAGGTTTTTGATGTCCTTTTCCACAGTAGTAATACGATTAAAGCGAAGGTAGAGAGTGGTGAGAGAATCTAGCCTATACACCACTGAAGGAATTTCTCTCAGTTTATTATGCCGTAAATCAAGCATCCGCAGCTTCTTCAAGTTATCAAGAGAGTCAGGCAAACTGGTAAGTGAATTTTCACTTAGAGCCAGTGTCATGAGATTTACTAAACAGCCTACCTCTGCTGGGAGGGACTGCAGTTTGTTACTGTATAAATAAAGTTCTGTTAATTGAGTCAACTCTTTGATTGATGATGGCAAAATGTGTATAGATCTCTTGGATAAGTCCAAACGCATTGAATTCTCTTCCCGGCATTTGTTGAGCTCTTTAATCACTTCTGCGTTACTGGATTTTTTCCTAGTCCCAGGTGCAGGATTTGGCCGTTTGATCGTATTGTCAACTGAAAAAGCCACCCCTGGTTGGGCAGCACTGGAGTCCTTTTTTCCATCTTTGGCATCTTTCCCTTTGGTTTTAGGTTCTTTTTCTTTGCTTTCTTTCCCAAAACCTCCAGAGGCCTTTGCCTCCTTTTCTCTTTCCTTGGCTGATGGTACTTTGGGATCTTTCTCTTTAGAGTCTTTTTCTTTTCCTAAACTACTACTCATGATGACTCAAGCTTAGGAAAAAAAAAAAAAACTACATGAACTTTTACTTTATTTGCTAGCAACTGAATTCAAAGATGAAGAGACAAAGAGCCTACACAATTAAATAGGTGTTGGCTTGAAAAAGTAATCAGCATGGAGTAACATCCATCTGTTACATGGTGGATCTAAAAGCACTATGCCCATTTCTGACAACTCATTCCAACTGGTAAAATGGTGCTGGTCAATGATTCATTAGAATTCCTGAAATATAATAGAGAGTATTAAATTACCTTAAGTTGTAATTTATATTAAGTAAATAGCCTCTGAAAAACTATCTTACTGTGAACTTTGCCATGTTCCTATTACTTGATACAGTATTTATTGAACCATTTATAATGTAAAATCCACTGAAAACTACAAAAATTAATAAGGCAGGCCCTCACTTCTAGGAATTTGCAATCTAATAGAAAGAGGTAAATGATCACAAATTACTATTACAAAACTTTATGAAAGTTAAAGTGAGAAATCACAACAGTAGCTAACATTTATTAAGGGCTAAGTACAAACACTAAAGAACTTACAAATATTTATTTTAATATGTATATATAACAGCACTATGAGATAAACTGTTATCCTCATTTTAGACAAAGGAACACTAAAGCACAAAAATATTTTTAGATAACTAGCTTTGTTATCATGGGGAAAAAAGAGCCAAAATTTAAAATTAGGCAGCATATGTCCACAGCCTATATTCTAACCAGTACCCTAAAATTGTTCTATCTAACTACTTATAGCTTTACAAAACAGAAAGGATTTCAAAGTTGATAAAAGAATGAACAGCAGTATGGCAAAACAACAAAAAGGACAAAATGATATGCATGGAAAAAAGCAAATAGTTTAGGGGAAAGATTATTAAAATATGCACTTTTAATAAGGAATCTAGTTGATTCTTATACAGGTAAATCTGAGGGACCACCCTTGAGAAACCATGACAGAGCAATCTCAAATGATGTCTATATTCTAGACAAGTGAAAAAGATCAATAGCACACTAAGTACAAAAGGTTCACTGATAAAAGGAATCCACAAAAATTTCACTGGTAAAATGAATCCACAAAGACCAAAAAAGTAATAAAAGCTTTGAAAAAGGCATCAGTCCTCCCTAAACATTTTTTTAACTTAAAATAAATGATTCATATTTTTAACTCTTGTTAACTCTATATAACTGATAAAACAACTTGCATGGAATGCGTCAAGACTCTGGGTTTGATCACAGGAACAGGAAAAAAATAATTTTATTTATTTATTTATTTTGCTATGGGCCCCTCACCCATACAAATTTACAGGTTAGATATCAGCTATAGAACTTTTAGGAAAATCATTCAGTGAAAACAGCTGAGAAACTTAGGCTAATTGGCCCTTTAATAATGGGATAGAATGCAAACAAGGAGAGGTAGGTGGTACATCATGAAAGGGAAGGTTTTGCCTAAAGAAAGAATGAATGGACTTGGTTTGCATAGACAATGAAAAGGTAGGGCTTTGCTCAAACAAGAGATATAATAATGATAATAGGAGCTGGGTAGAGAATTAATGATCTATAATTTGAAACTGCAAAGTATGAACTTACATTGGTATATACAATTAAATAAATATGCTATTATTTGGCTAGCATACCACGAAAGCCCATTTCACATTATTT
Source organism: Ictidomys tridecemlineatus (assembly GCF_052094955.1). NCBI lineage: Eukaryota > Metazoa > Chordata > Mammalia > Rodentia > Sciuridae > Ictidomys > Ictidomys tridecemlineatus. The sequence continues at coordinate 17,784,025 of NC_135477.1, forward strand.
ACCACTATGCCCCCTTCAAACCATGAAGTGCTTTTACTCAAACCATTTAACAATGAATAATGGAAAATATGCAATAACTTAAGGGATACAACATTGTTTATCTGTCTGTACTTAAGAAATGTCATCATGAGCCAGCCAGGCATGAAGGCACATGCGTGTAAATCCTAGTAGCTCCTCAGAGGCTGAGGCAGGAGGATCACAAATTCAAAGCCAGCCTCAGCAATTTAATGAGGCCCTAAATAACTTGGCGAGATCCAGTCTCAAAAAATAAAAAGAGCTAGGAATGTGGTTCAGTGGTTAAGTGCCCCTGGGTTCAATCCCTGGTACTAAAAAACAAACAAAAACAACACCACCACAAACACTGAAAGGTCATCAAGTGACACTACCAAGGTTCTGAAAATTCACTTTTTATTTACACACAATTTAGAAGGACAACAACTCCTATGTTCCTGTGTAGAAATCAAGTAAGATTTAAAAATACAAATGTCCAGGCTCCATCTCAAACTACTCAATCGGAATCTTTAGGGAAAGGAATCCAGGAAATTCTAAAACCTAAAACAAAAGTGCCTCAATAAAAGCTTATCAAGAGGCTGGAGCTCAGCGGTAGCACATTTGCCTGGCTTGTGTGAAGCACTGGGTTCAGATTCTCAGCACTGCATATAAATAAATAAAATAATAAAAGGTCTATTAACAACTAAAAAAAGAAAGCTTATCAATTTTGGGAAACACTTGATCTGATCAAATGTGGGATCTGAAAACCAGTAAATATATTTCTCAAGTATAATTCTAAAACAACGAAGGTTGAAGGTCAAAGACAAGTCAGAAGAGAACTATAATGAAAAAACAATATTACTAATAATTTTAAGGTCCTACTGAAGACTAAGGGGAGTTCCCATAGTTTATCAATACCATCCGCTATATTTGAACTTCAAACTACCAATACTTGAGTTATTTCAATGATTTTACTATAGCAGTGATAGATTTGAACTGAATCACATGCTCATCCTGCAGCTCCTATACCTAATGAGATTTGCTAGTACATAACTTAGTTACAGTTCACCATGCTTTTTCTTTAATTAATCAACGAGGCTGGACTATTAACTAAAAATTTTATACTTCCAATAAAAATATAGTTTGTTAAGGAGAACTGATTTGACAGCCCTAACTAAATTAGGGATCTATATCTGAATCAAGTAACACTGCCAAAATTTTTGAGAGAAAATGTATTCAGAGTAATCTTTGATGTTTCTTAGAAATAAGTTATTCAAGAGTTTGGGATTTATTTCATCACTTTAATTGTATGTTTTGGGGGACAACTACATTTATACAAAATCGGAATATTGTGCCCATTCATGCAACAGTATGAATGGTACTCAGTCTCAAAATTCTTAAAATCGGGGGTGGGGGGGGCATAAAATTGTATCAGTTAAGCTGAAGTCAGCAATGTGTTTTTACACTGAGATCTTTACCACCCCAGGTAACTCTTATTTTCAACCAACTAACAACTACTGTATATAGACCACTTGATATGGGCTTTTTATTTATCTTATTTCATACTCTCACAACCAGATGTCCAGAAGATATTAAACAAATTCCCTAATCATAACCAAATTAACTCTCTTAAATCCATTTTACTGTTAATCCAAAATGGCATCAAACAAGAAAATGGCACTGAATTCCGCCCTGCAGAAGTCTAGGCTGAAGTAACTTTCACTAGCATATAAATCTGTTTTAAATTATGAAAGCAATTTTAAACTCCTAAATTAAGAGTGCCTCTATTCTCAATTTACAAACAAGAACACCGACACATCTAATAAGTGACTAAAGAAAAATTTTAAATTTCACATTCTTTGCCTTATGCCATGCTGGATTACAAAGATAAGCAGACATATCATGATTGTATAAGGATGTTTATTAATTTAGGCTTCCAATATTTTCTAAGCCAAGAATTCTATCACTAAGCTTTCTGTCACTGTAATGAATATCTGAGATAAAAAGCTTTAAGGAAGAAAGGATTGTGTTGGCTCACAGGTTTCAGTCCATGGTTGCTTGACCCTATTACCTTTGGGCCTGAGATAGTACATCAAGGCAAGAGCCACATGGAGGAGCAAAACTACTCACAACATGGTTGCCAGGAAGCAAAAAGGGAGAAAGGTACCAGGGTCTCAATATTCTCTTTAAGGGTATTCCCCCAATGATCTAACTTCCTCTACTAGGTTCCATTACCTCCCAAAAAGGGCCATAAGGTGGAGACCAAGCCTTCAATACATGAAACTTTGAGGCCAATAAACTTCTCCTGTAAGGACCATAGGTTTTGCAGGCCAAATTGGTCTCTGTTACAGGAACTTGAAGTCTGTTATTTTAGTATGAAAGCAGAAGCAGGCAACACATAAACAGGAGTAGATGTGTTTCAACAAAATTTTATAGCAAAACAGGTCTCAAACTATATTTGGCCATTGGTCCATAGTTTGCCACCCTTTGTCCTGTCACTGTTTCAGGTTTTAAATCATTACTTTCAGGAACTATATTTTTATGCAAATTGGACACAAAAAGTATTTTTTTCCTTGCTCTTGTAATATACTCACATTATATTTCGCTATTTCCAAAAGAAATTTCCTATGATTTAGGAGGAAGAGAATGAAAGAAAGAAGAGAGATCTATTCCTGGTATAAAGACATATATATATAACACATATATAATCATATGTGTCATGTTTATGCAAAAAGAAAAACAATCAATAGGACACACACACTAAATATATCCCTTAGTTTTTTCTAAGGTGAATGCTTTTACAACATTAGATCTTGAATTATAGTAGACAAGACTTCTGGTCCCAGACAAGATAGCTCAATTATATTATTATTATTATATTCTTTCTACTAAAAATAACCTAAAACCCTGGATAAAACTTATTAAGCAACTAGCTGAAGACTATGAAAAGTAGAGAAAAGAAGGGAGACTGACAGGGGGTGTTGGGACTTTAAGAATTATCTGAAAATGAGTTCCTTGGGATTTGTCTTCATCTCCTACATATGCTAACCTGGGCAGTAGAGAAACCCACAACCAAAAAATACTAAGAGGCAAAAACAAATGAAAACACCAAGAAATATCTGCTCTCTCCAGCCAAAGAACTGTGAAAAAGGTAGCTTTCCAAGATGGTGCCCTTTTGACCATTCCCTCCTTACTCGAAAACTAAAAGAAGTCATGTCCCTCTCTACCTCCTCAACTGGCACTAAAACCACAGAGACTTTGGAGTGAAACCCTGCCAACCATCCAGCTTTGTAATTACTTGTACAGAAGCAGTATACATTCCCCTTCACATCATCTCTGTGGTTCAGGAGTATGAAGTAGAGTCCTGCTGACAATTTCCAAGTTGCACTTATCAGATTATAAGAAAGAGAGCCCTGCTAATCATCCCTTGTTTTGCACTAAGCAAATATTGGCAAAGAGGTAATATACCACTCCTTCCCAATCAGAGAGAAGGGAAGATTAGGAGAGTAAGGAACTGAAAAAAAGGGATTCTTTCAATCTATGTAGTATTTTCAGGCATAACCCATAGTAGCTCAAGCATGAAAGTAACTAGTCTAAGAATTGAACTATAGTGTGGAGTATCATCTATGTTTCACATAGGCTTTGGGATGGCCCACAGATCAGAGTTTTGACCGGAACCAAAGACCATAGAAGTGGGTCAGGTCAGGACATGTGTTCTGAACCAGTTTATGTGCTAAAACAGAAGATTTAAACAAATCAGAATTAAAAACAATTAAGTCTCAAAATGACCATGATAAAACTAAAAATAAAAATCCATAAACCTTCACCTATAATTGGGGATTTTATCGCCCCATTCTCAGTAGTATAAGACTAAAATGCAGAAAATTTGCAAAGATTTAGAATAAAAAAAACCAAAACCACAAATCAATTGGATCTAGCTGAAATTTCTAGAATATTCTACTAGTAAAAATAGAATACACTTTTTTCCAAGGTTACACAGAATAAGATAAACCCCTATCTTGGCTCATAAAAGAAACTTTACATTTCACAGAATTAAAATCATAGAATGTTACCTGGCGACAAACTAAAAATCAATAGCAGAAAAAATAACAAAAGTCTAACAGTCTGTCTGTAGATCAAGGAAGGAACAGGAAAACTAAACTATATACTGAGATGAATCAAGATAAAATCTATTAAGATATAGGTACAGCAGCACTTAAAGGGAAATTTATGTAACTTCATGATTAGAAAAATGACACATAATCCCATAATCTAAGCACAAGACACTTGAAAAAGAAAAGTAAAAGAAGCTCAAAGAAAGCAGAAGGATATAGAGAAGAGAAATCCATGAAATTGTAAACTAAGGAGAGGGGACAAAAAAAAAAAAAAATCAGTAAAACCAAAAGCTAATTCTTTAAAAAGAATACATGAACCTGATAAACATCTAGGAACTCTGACAAAGCTAAAAAGGAATAAAAGAGGGAATATTACTAAAGACTACACAAACATTAAAAGGATAATAAAATACTGAAAACAACTCTACAGACCTAAATTTGACAACTTACACAAAATAATATTTGGAAATCACACACTACAAAAACTCAAGATGAATTAGAGCATTTAATAGTCCTAAAATACTAAAGCATTCTGAAATCAGTTTCAAAATTTCCAAAAAGGAAATTACCAACTACAGATGGTTTTACTAATGAATACTAATGAACATCTCAAGAAGAAATAACATCAATTCTGTACATCTCTTCTTGGAAGCACACATTTTTTGAGGTCAGCATCACCCTGATACCAAATATAGACACAGGACAAAAAAAAAAAAAAAAAAAAAAAAAAGAAGCTGTTTACCAATAGACCTCATGTTTCATAAACAGAGATACAAAAATATTCAGCAATATATCTACAAATTAATAGACTTTAACACTCTTATTAAATATAATAATACTGAAAGTCCTAGACAGTGCAATAAAGCAGGAAAAAGAAACAGCATACAGATTAGAAAGGATTAATTTAAAACTATCATGCCTTGCAGACAACATGATTGCCTATGTGGAGTCCTCAGAACTATTAAATAAGTTCAGCATGGTCACTGGAAAAAAAGTCAATATAAGCCATATTTCAACTGGTTAGAAATAAGCAGCTGAACAACAAAATTAAGAACACAATCCCATTTTCAAGAGTTTCAAAAATTAAAATATCTATGTATAAGCCTAATAACATATACAAACTGTTAGTTCAAAACTACCAAACACTGGTGAAAGAAATCAAAGGTCTAAATAAACAGCGAAGGATTTTCTCTTTAAAGTTTTATAACGTTTTCACATTTAGATCTGAATTATTGAGTTAATTTTTATATATGAGGTTTATATACCTTATACAAAATAAGTCTAGTTGTTCCAACATCATTTCTTGAAAGGCCGTCTCCATTGAATTCCTTTTGCACAGCTTTCAAAAATTAGTTGGACAATACCAAATGCTGACAAGAAAACAGAGCAACTAGAACTCTTGTTTCATTGCTGGTGTGAATGCAAAATGATATAAGCCACTTAGACTGTCTCTTATAAAACTAAATGTATTCTTATATAAACCAATTACTGTCCTCGTATTTACCCAGATGAGTTGAAAACTTAACATCTACATAAAAACCTGCACACAAATTTTCATAGCAGCTTTATTTTTTGTTGTCCAAACTTGGAAGCGACCAAGATATTTTTCAGTAGGTGAATAGATAAACTGTGGCACATCCATACAATGGAATAAAACTTAGTGATTAAAAGATATCAGGATCTGAAAATACTTGAGGGAAAAAAAACAATATGAAAGGCTACCTATTGTATAATTCTAACATGACATTCTCTGAAAGACAAAACAAACTATGGAGATAGTAAAAAGATCAGTTATTTGTAGAGGGTTCTGGGAGAGAAAGGGAAGAATGAGTAAGTGTCGCACCGGAATTTTAGGACATGAAAACTGTTCTGTATGATACTTTATTGGTGGATACATGTCTTCATATATCAAAACAAAATGTATAGCTCCAAAAACTGGACTTTAATTAATGATATGGTATCAAAGAGTTATGACACCAAAAGTAAAGTCCTTAAAGGGGGAAAAAAAATCAACACATGGATTTCATCACAAAACTCTGTACAGTAAAGACCCAATTAAGAGAACAAAAAGATAAGCTATAGTCTGAGAGTTCTGTGTTTATAAATCACATATGACAAAGGAGTTATATCCAGAATATATATTTTAAAAACTCTTAAATAATAAGACAACAATCTGATCAGAAAATAGGTAAAAACTCAGACACTCCAAAGAAGACATAAATGGCAAATAAGCACAAGCAAAAATGTTCAACATCATTAGCCATTAAGGAAATCCAAGTACAGGTACCACTAGATGAGCTAAAGTAAAAACAATGATACCATAACCTGGTCAAAATGTAGATAAACTGGATCTCTCATTCACTGCTGACAAGCATATAAAATGGCACAGTCACTATAGAAAATAATTTGGCAGTCTCTCCTAAAGTTAAACACACATTTACCATATAACCTAGCACTTGCACTCCTGGGTATTTCTTCTGGAGGAATGACAATTTAGGCATTTACATGTTGACTGCAATCTTATTTGTAATACTTCAAAGCTGGAAATAAACCAAATATATTTTAATAGGCAAATGAAAAACCTGTAGTGCATTCACGCAATGGCACATTATTCAATAAAAAGGGATAAACTATTACTGACCCCAGCCCAAAACTTAGATGGATCTCACTATGCTACATTAAAAAGTCAACATCAAAAGATTCCATATCGTATGACTCTGTTCATATACTATTCTTAAATGACAAAATTAAAGTGATAGATAATGAGTTAGTGGTGTGATGACCTGGGGTTGAAGGGAAGGTGTAATTATAAAGGTAACAAGTAAGAGTTTCTCAGAAGTGATGAATAGTTCTGAACTTTATGGTAGTGTTCATAAGAATCTATACATGTGATCAAATTTCACTCCCACAGGTGAGAGAAGAGTGCATGGAAAAACTGGTATAATCTCAAACCCAGGCTATAATTTGTGATTTAGTTCATAGTATTGTACCAATATCAAATCTGGGATTTCAATAATCATAGCATAGTTATAGAAAATGTTAGAATTAGTGCAAACTGAGGGAAGAGTACAAGAGAACTGTTTTTATAAATATAAATCTAAAATTACTTCAAAAAATTACACAAACAATACAAAGCATACACTGGACAATACAAATCTACAATATGCAGTTCTAAAGCAGCATTTGCACTAAGCTCAGTAGTATATACGATTCCAGCTACTCAAGAGGCTAAGGTAGACCAGATTTCGAGTTCTAGGCCAAGCCAGGCAATCTCAAAATAATTAAAAGAAAAAAAAAAGGCTGGAGATATATCTCAGTGGTAGTGTCTGCCTAGTATGCACAAGGCCATGAGTTCAAAGCCCAGTGCTAAGAGGAAAAAAAAGGGTGTTGATTGATGCATTTGAAATAAATAGAATTTTAAAAACCATTTTGGGGGGGGAAAACATTTTAGTATTTTTTTAAAGAGTAGCAATTCAAATAGGAAAAGACTTTTTTCAATCAAGTTCAACATTAGATAAAAAATAACCTTGCTCACAAATGCTATTCAATTTGAAAAGGCACATATTTTGTTAATACTACCAAGAAAAGTTTTTCTTTTCCTCAAGTACAAATACATACAAATATACTTTATGAACACAATGATCATTTATAAAATAATGGTGAGTCTATCAGGAATATCCTAGCATACCCAATAACTGCATTCTTATTTGCCATTAAATCTAGTATAAAATGACTGGGTTTTTAGTTTTTAAAAAATTAAATGAGAGTAGGAAGAAAAATATTTGTGATGTTGTCATAAATGCTGCCACAACTCTGAAATTTATATAGAACACATAACTTGTCAATATCCAATAAGTAGGGTTGTGGTGATATGTCACCCATTTTCTGGAATACAGGGGTTACATTAAAAGGACACAATTTCAAACAGTTTCCTTCCTTGGAAATAATTTTACTGCTTTGTAATTCAATTGTTTAACTTTAAATGCTTCCTAAGCATGACATAATAGATATACACTACTGTAAAAATTTTTTTAAAGGGAGGGATGGGGTTGTAGCTCAGTGGTAGAGCACTTGCCTAGCATGTGTGAGGTACTGGTTTCGAGTCTCAGCACCACATAGAAATAAAACAAAGGCCCGTTAACAACTAAAAAAATTTTTTTAATTTTAAAAAGATGTACACTACTATAGGAAAATAATAAAAAGATAATTTACTAGGGCTTGCAGAGCACTCACCTGGCACGTGTGAAGCCCTGGATTCAATCCTCAGCACCACATAAAAATAAAGGCATATAATAATAATAATTATTATTATTATTTACAACTAAATTGTGCCTGGGAGAAAAAGAACTACAGACTATTTTGTAGCACAGTCCTGGTAATGTATTTTTTTTTAAATGCAGTCGCAAAAACTATCTATTTGGGCATTTTTATAATGGGTCAAGTATGGAAGACACCAATAAGACATAGGTAAACAGTTTCTAAATAGTAGTCCACAGAAGACCTCAAGCAAAAGAAAACTGTAATTATGTCATTCATCTATTTGAGAAATATTTATTGAACTCCTCCCATGTATCAATATTATGCTAAGTGCTGAGTAAACAGACCTAGTTCTTGCCTTCAAAGGACATATAATCAAATAGAAAAACAATGAAGAACACTCCATGAGAAAATTTTTTACATGTAAGGACAGAGATTCAAGAACATTATGAGACAAACTAAATTGAACATAATTTTTCAGAATTGTGAATAAGAAAGATGAAGCTGCAGTTGAGAAAAGGATCTTAACTGTGTTGTACATTCTATGTACATCGAGGTATCTGGTTAAGTTTCACTGCCCCTCCGCCCAATTCCCTGTGCATTCCCCAGCTATCTGAATTTCCTTCCTCCCTCTCTGATGAACCCCTGGCAAATATTTTTCAAGTGCCTAAATTCTGTGCTGAAAACACAAGCAAAGCACTTTATCTATGTCTTGGTCAATGAGAAAAGTATAGTTACAATAGTTTTTGCACTTTTCAGGAAGTAAAAAGTAATATCTACATAATAGAGGGAAGACTACTTTTTTAAACTTGAAACATTTAAATTTATTCATTATTTCTGATAATCATACCAATCTTGGTGGAGTCAGAAATGATACATTTGTATTGGTTTGTACTTGCACCTATTATATTCATGATGTGAGTATACATACACACATTTGTATTCTTATTTTCTAGTACTGTGCCTAAGCATTTTCATATTCACATGCAAAATATAATTCTTCATTGTTTTCTAAGTGCCACTGTACCTAAGCATTTACATGACACAAAACATTCTTTCTTCTCATATCTCTTCTCAATTACTTTGGATATTATGATGATTTTAATTAGATTACTATTATTTCAGAATACTAATTTTCATATAAATATTGTCTGCTGTACTTGAGAATCACTAAAAGCAAAAAGTCATCAGAGAAGATGGAAATAATTCAAGAGATGTTTTAGAGTCAAAATCAAAACAGGGATGAATGGGAATGGGGGGCACAAAATAATATCTAAGCTGCTGGCTTAAGCAATTAGGTAGATGCAGAATGGATATTCAAATTAAGGAATATAAAAAAGAGCAAAGTAGCATTTTGGACAAGCTTACACTAAAGTTCTTAGTCCGTATTTGAAAATATGGATTTGGAATAAAGAAATATCTGAGCTAGAAATAAAGATCTAGCTTTGGTGTCAACAACAAAGGTCTGAGATGAGAGTACCAATGAAGAGCATGCAGAAGAAAAACATATTAATACTTTGGTAAAGATAAACATTTAGGGATGGACAGACGGAAAAATAGAGATATACATTAACTAGAAAAAAATATTGTCAAAGTAGCAGCCAGTTCAGCTAGTTGAATTTTAGTAGTAGTCGTCAAAAAGATCTAACATATTAGCAGAAAAACAGAAAGGATCTTTTTTCCTTTCAAACAGGAAATCAGAACGGATTTTTAGTTGCAGACAAATTCATTTGGGAATAAGAGGAACAGGAAGAAGTCAAGGGTGATAATTATCTCGAATTACATATAGCATCATATTTGTTTGGCAAAGCAAAAGCAAATTAATCTGCTGAGAACAAGAGAGGTAGGGTTTTGAAAGAAGTAATGATGACATAGACCAGAGACAAAATTACAGAGTTTGATAAATTTAGGTATTAATTTATAGGAGTGCCAATCTCCAAAGCTGTGGCTTTTTTTCTGCCAGTATTTGGCAATCTAAATTGTATTCTTAAATTAATCTAAAGTTGAGATTTAGAGGGCAAGTGTGGCAGAAAAATAAGGGAACACACAATTTAGATTTTAGGCTAGAAAGGAAAAAAAAGTCAACTTAATAAATTATTAATTTCTAAGACAACTGACAGAACAGGAAAGATCAAGAAACTAATTTACTAGAGTAAATTAGTCGAGTAGTTTATTTAGGAGTATAATGTTCTTCCAGAAATATATACACCCAGAAATTTATACCCACAACACTAACACAGGCCAGTTAAAAAAACTTAAAATCAAGCTGGGCACAGTGGTGCATGCCTATAATCCCAGCAGCTCCAGAGGCTGAGACAGGAGGATCACGAGTTCAACACCAGACTCAGCAAAAGCAAAGCGCTAAGCAACTCATTGAGAACCCATCTCTAAATAAAATACAAAACAGGGTTGGAGATGTGGCTCAGTAGTTGAGTGCTCCTGAGCTCAATTGCCGATACCCCCACACACACACACACAAAAAAAAAATCATGATGAAATGTCACTATACAACTAACAGAGGACATACAGAGGGGAAAAAAATAGTAATACCAAATGCTAATACAACATTATCTCATACATTGCTGGTGGGAAGGCAAAATACGGAGTATAATCAGTATACAAAACAGCAGTTACTGTACTTATAAAACTGAACATATCCTTACTATACAACCTAGCAACTGTACTACTCTTTGGCATTCATCACCAAGAAATGAACACATTCTTGCAAAAATCTGTATTCCACTATTCAAAATAGTTTAATTCATAATGATACAGAGTGGAAACAACCCAAATGTCCTCCAGTGAATACACAGTTAAACAAGCCTTAATACAGCTACACAAAGAAACATAAGTCAGCAATAAAAAAGAACGAACTATTGATACATATAAGAAACTTGATCTCAGGGACCTTGAGCTTAGTGGAAAAGTCAATCTCAAAAGGTTACATTCTTTATAATTCCTAAATAACTTCTTTGAAACAACAAAACAGTAGAGATGGAGAAGACTGAAGTGGTTGCTAGGGGATGGGGTCAAGGTAGGGTAGGGAGAGTTGACTTATTGGTGATAGAACCAGAATGTATCTTGACTTTGAGAGTTGTTAAATGAATCTATATATGGGGTAACAACACACAGAACTATACACATACTCAATGAATACATGAAAAAGTGGGGACAGAACTGAATAAGTTAACTGTCATACCACTGTCAATTTTCTAGTTTTGATATAGATATTATATTACTGTATTAGTTGACAACATTGTGAGAAGCTGGACAAAGTGTTATTTTTTGCAGCTTCCTGAGACTATCACTATTTATAAATTTAAAAAAAAAAAAGACTGTCAGTGATTTGTGATTTAATCAATCACACTATGAAATATTCATAAGGATCCCTAAATTACAGGGTTTGGAGTTATCCTGGTTTGGTGAATACATCAAGGTGGTAAGAAGGTGGATGCACTGAGAGGGGATGTGTGATATCTACATCTCATTCCCCACACCTTACCCCACACATCTATTTCATGACTGTTCCTGAGTTGTATACTTTATAATAAACCAGAAATTGAACTGCCTTCCTGAGTACTGTGAACTGTTCTAATCATTCACTGAACTTGAGAAAGGTGTTTAAAGTACAGATGATACAGACTTGTGATTGTTGTCTAAAGTGGGGGCAGCCGAGCTGGGGTTGTTGGCTCAGCGGTAGAATACTCGCCTAGCACGTGCAAGGCCCTGGGTTCAATCCTCAGCACCACATAAAAATAAAGGTATTTTGTCCAACTAAAAAATAAATATTTTTTTAAATAAAAATTTTTAAAAAAATAAAGTGGGGCACTCTTTTGGCACCAAGTTCTTTAACTTCCGGAACAGACATGAACTACAGATGGTGTCAAAATGAATTATAAGACACTCATTTGGTGTCCAGAAAATAAAAATATTAGTTGGTGGGGGCAAAAAAAACCTCCCAAACATTAGGTGCCCGATTGTTGAGTGAAAACAGTTTACATCTAAAATTTAGAAACACATAAGGAATTGAGAAATATCAAATTTAGGGTGTTAGTTTCTCAGCTATAGTTAAAGATAAGGACAGAGTAAGGTAATATGCTAATTCAACGTTTGTTAAGTTGCTTCCATAAATTCAGTCCAAAGCTGTTTCCCTTTTAAAGCAAATGCTCAAACTGAGTTCCTCCCCAGACTGTCTTGAAAGATTTAGAAAGACATCTTCATTAGTAATATACATTTTATATCGTATTTCTATATTATATATTATTACTATTTGATTTAGAAATTTCAAGACTAAAAATATGGCATAAAAATACTGAAGAAATATACAAGAAGAAACTCAATGAAGTAATAATGATAGGAAAAGAGGCAGGGCACAAACCAAATGTTTGACAACAGTAACAGGGTACTGAATAAATTATGCTTCATCTGTTTTATATAATATTATGTAGCCATCAAAAGGGTCAAGGATATGACTCGGTGATAGTCCTCACCTAGTATGTCTAAGGCCCTGGGTTCAAACCTCAGCACTTCAGGGGGAAAAAAAAATATAGACTGTTGTTACTATATGTGCTGATCTTGGACCTACGGACAAAGTTAAAAAAAAAAATAAGCCACAGAACAAAAATATTCAGAGCAATAAATTTATATGTACTTCAACTGTGAACTCAGCAAAAAAGAGAAAGAAATAATTTAAATAGCACTATTTTGCCTTTCCACTCAATCTAAAGTAAGAATATGTGAATTATTTTTCAGGATACCAACTCATTTTCAAATTACTCAAGAGGCCAGGTTGAGTGGGTGGTAATGGTTTCCGAAATTATTCATGGGAAAATCTGAGTTGAAGGCAACAGAAAAACATTAAATAACCAATAACTGATAAAAATCACAGGAAACAAAAGTAACAAGAAATAGTAAGAACTGGTAAATTGGAATGTTCGTAATTTGCTGTAGTACCTAAGCAACATCTATATAATCTACTAACCATCTCTCTATAAAATACAACTATATAAATTATATTTACATATACTATATATGCATAATTGTATGTAATATCTTGCAAAGTCAAATGTAATATACTTTATGAGCATTTACAGAATTTTGAAGAGGCTATTCATAGACTGTTGTTACTATATGTGCTGATCTTGGGACCTAACTTCCAAAAATGCATCTTCTTCATAATATGATTTGGGTTTTTTTAATAAAAATAAAAAGTATAAATTTATGTGAGAGTTACACATCTGTGTAAGAGCAGAGAAGACATAAAAAAATATACACCATAATTAACTATTTAATCTCTCCCAGGAAAAGACATGGGAGTTGGGATGATGAGAGAGAGGAGGAGGACATGGCAGGGCATAAAGTGGAATAAGGTAAAGAAATTTGAGGCCAAATTCTAAAAGTAAATAGATACTAAGTTAAAAGGGTCTGTACACTGCCACAGATTCTTCATCTAAGATTTTATGAGTACTATATCAAGAACACCAATGAAACAGAAATCTTGATAATCTTCAATCTGCAAGGAATGATGTAAATCTAAATAACAATCACCAAACAAAGAAGAAGCCTGTACTTTGTCTGCCTGGCCTAGAAAGAAGTTTATGTCCACATGTGTCTCAGTCTGCCAGAACTCAGGAAAGACAAACCTGTTTTACAGCATTCAATTAAACGCTTTCCCAAAAAAGCAGATCTCCACTCCTTGTTTTTAACCACCATCCCCCACCCCGCCCCCGTCCTAATAGTATAAAATTTGCTAGATCAGCTCAGGGGAGTTTACCAACTACTTTCACATAATTACATTTGATTTCCAAAACAGTTCTTAAGAAGTAAGCACCCCAGGTAGCAGTATTCCCATTTAACAGATAACCAAGATTTAGGGAAATTATTTGTCAAATAGTAAGATATGAATCTGACAATAATAGTTGCAGAAGCAAAAAATAATCTTTAAGCAAGTGCTATATCCCAAGACTGTGCTAAATGCTTTTAGCAGTCAGTTCATTAAGTTATTGAAATAATTCTGAGGCAGATTAAGGCCCATTTATATCATCTACAATGATATATGCCTCTTCTATTTCAGAATACAATAAAAAATATAATCATATAAATAAGCTAAATTGGACACATGAACCAAGAAAAATGTTTGACAGAAAAAGGGTTGCAAAGGTTGGATTGTTTTCTATGGTTTAGGGGAAAAGATTAGCCAACAGAATACAGAAAACTCAAAATATCTATTTTTTAAAAATTACTCCCCCCCCCAAAATTCAGTTCTGATCCTACAGATCACACTGGTAGTTTACTGATTGTTCTGGCGCTTAAAAATGTGTTTCAAAAATACACTTATATCAAATGCATAATTCATATAAAGTCCAATTACTTTCTACTAAGTGGTATCTTTCTGAGTACGCATGCTAAAAAAAGAAGTTTTATAAATTTAAATCCAAAATCATATCAGCTCTAGTCATTTAAGTGCACTTGTCTAATAATAGTAGACTATATAGATAAATCTTTCCATAACTGACCACTAGGGAAGTGATGATGCAGCTCAATTCAGAAAAGAATTGAACTCATCTATCCTTGGCCCATTCACCTGTTCTTAAGACCCGGCTGGGGATGTGGCTCAAGCGGTAGTGCGCTCGCCTGGCATGCGTGCAGCCCGGGTTGGATCCTCAGCATCACATATAAAGATGTTGTGTCCGCCAAGAACTAAAAAATAAATATTAAAAAATTCTCTCTCCCCCCCCTCACTCTCTTTGGAAAAAAAAAAAAAAGACCTAGCCCTGATTATTATTATTAGTAAAACTAGTAAGGATACATGCTTATTTTAAAATTATTCTCTCTTACTGGGGGGGGGAGGCGGAGGGCGCATAGACAAAAGTGGAGGAGAGAAAGAAGAGAAAATATAATTTAGATAAATGAGGAGGAACTGGATGTCTAGCAGGTTACATAGGTTCTTATTAAATTTGACTCACCTCATACTCAACAAAGTTTAATGGAGATATCATTTAGCTAATTTTCATTTAAAAAGAAATGTGCTTAAAAGTGAAATACAAAAAAGAAAATGCAGCAAAGAGGGAAAAAGTAAAAGATCTAGAACTGTAGGGTTTTGGTTCTAAATCCCTTGATAAATTGCAATGCGATGTGAGCAAAAACTATTTCTAGGCCTCAATTTTTTCTTTTTTTTTTTTTTAAACATGAAAAATAAGTCTAGCAGTTTTTTAACATAAAAATAAGTCTAGGGGGTACATGATATGACTTCATAGGCACCTTAAAGCACTAAAATTAATACTACTAAGTCTTAATACAAAGTAGCTCCAAAGATGAAAATTTTAATATATACTGGGCAATGAAGAATTAGGATCAATTCTAATAAAATTCTTAGGATTATAGAAAAAGAAACCTTGGAAAATAGAAGACACTAGCATTATTGAATATTCTGAGTTTATTTACATACTAGGACATTTTCATATTTAAAAGCACATTAGTCCCCAAGCCTTGGGTAATCATAATGTCATGTAAACACATATTTTGGAATATCCTAATGATATGTTAATCTGAAAATATTCTCTAATACATTGTCAGAATTTCCCAAACTGTATTTCCATAACATCTAGTTCTAATGGTCAAAGAGATCTGGAGTATGTTTCCAAACATAACTATACACCGCCTTTACAGAAGAAATTATTTGTGCTCTTTATATTCTTCACAGGGGGCATTAAACAACATTTCTCGAATTTATTTCAATAAAAAAAATTTCTGAGGAATATCTATTATCTCTCATGTTTTAAGCATTCACAGTAAATTTAGTAGCAAACATGGCTCATCTACCAAACAAATTAGAACATTGATAGATTTTTTTCAAAACCATTAAAAATTTGACATTTTTAAAAGCATGAATTTATCAATAACAGGGGTGACAAAGACTTAAAATTAAAATCTCCAATAATATAGAAAGCATTAAAATATTCTGTGAGTTTGTCAGATGTACTTTTATATTTGGAACTACAAAAGTAATATTGTCAGTTGCGTAGAAGAAATGAGGGGGGAAAAATACCAATCTCTCAACTGTCACCTGTACTCTTGCTAATGCAGAAAAGATAGGTAAAATGGAACTAAACCAAATGAATACATTCAAATCAGAGAACAGAAAATTTTCAAGCATTTCTTTTAATAGAGTCATTAAGTGAGAAAAATAAATTGACATTTTCCTTCAAAAACAAAATGCCACTCAGAATACCAAATTATTGCATAACTACTGTTATTATATAAGGTCTTAAAGTAAAACTATCCTAGTGGCAGAATCTAGAACGTCAAAGTTCAATTTTCAGATCCGGTAGGAAAAGGAATCAACATTAAAACATACTAAAGAATTAATAAATAGTCCAAAAATAGTGCCCAACCAGAGGCAATAGTCTCTAGTATCATTCTTAATGTTTTTTTAATACACAGGGTTCATAAACACAAAGTGATACAATCAAACTAATGATAAAATGTGACTTTAACTTAAAAATTTCTGATCTATTAGCTGGAATGTAGCTCAGTGCAAGTACTTCCCCAGCAAGCATGGAGGGGGAGGGGGAATCTAGTACACCCTCTGTAAATAAACAGGTTTTGGCTTTCAGAAAACTACACTGGCACATAAGATAATTTTACTGTAAAGAATAAAATACGTGCTTAACAAAAGCAGACCAACAGTTCTTAAGATTTCAAGTTTGGAAAATGGCAGAGGAAAGATGGCCTCCTTTTCCTCTTGAAAATTCTCAAAACTGGGAGAGAAGAATGAGAAACAGAAATACGAATATCATCTTCAAATAACCAGGAAACCTCCCTAATCACATTATATAAGAAGAGTTGCCAAACACAATAAAGATAATAAAAGAGGAATGCTAAGAAAATCTCAAACCAGAGGGATAGATGCAAGCTTCAAATCTAAAAACTATCAATATCAGTTCGCTAAAGTACATGACACAGCCAGAACAACAAACCCAACAATCCCTGTGGCTTGGATCATCTGAAGCTTTCACAGACTTCATTTGGCACTGCTCAGAGAAGAGTCAGAACTGAACAAAGAAGTCATAGTTTGAAAGGACATACCTTTTCCTAAGAAAAATAAGTACAAACTATACCTTTTCCTAAGAAAAATAAGTACAAACTAATCAGGATAAATAGTAAAATCACTATACTTCAAAGATTTAAAAAGAGAATCCTTTGAGAATCTAGGCAAGAGCATTGCTACATAAAAAAGCAGAGGGAGAGAGTTATCAATGTTTACCAAAAAAATAAATAAATAAATCCCGTGGAAAGTTATACTCTGTGTATGTATGTCAAAATACATTCTACTGTAATGTATAACGATAAAGAATTTTAAAATTTTTTAAAAAGGAAAAAAAAAATCAGTAGAGAAATACTATAGAATCCTCTGGGGAGGAAAAAAGTATACCTCAAAATTTACGCCAAGTCTAACTGAATAGTTCAGTACAAAAACACCATCAAACATTTTTGAATATGCAAAAACTCGGAATGCTGTTCCTATAAACTGAATTTAGGGAAATACTAGATGATGAAGTTCAGCCATGCAACAATAATAAGAAAAGCTATGACCAAAAAAACAAAAAACAAAAGACAAGTTTTAAGCATAATCCATTTAACTACTGGTCTAAGATTATTTAAGATATGGTTATGGCTGAAGAATAAAATACAAATGTTACAATCCCTGACAATGTTGTATAACCAACAAAAATTGAGGGAATAAATGGACTGAGTATGTGACATCTTCATACTGTACTGCTTTACACCATCCATTAAAAGATGAACTAATTATAACACCATAATATAGATGCACTAACTTTTACACCCACTAAAGGAAAAAGCCTTAAGTCAAAAAAACAAAACTATATAAATACAAGACTCCCATACTCCAAAATTTGAAAGGAAGAAAAACATGTAGAGATACTCTATATAGTCAAAATGATGCAGGCATTACATAGGCACAAGGATTCTGATACTGGCATAATTTGGACCAACAATACATGGAAATACCTCTGCATCCAGTTAGATGAAAAATTAGTGTTTTTTAATTAGTTCTTAGATAGAACTCTATGTAGTTATTTAAAAGAATAGGGCAATAACTATGTATTGGTATGAAACAACTGCAATAAGAACTAGTTTTCCCTTATTCATATTTTTGCTTTTCATGAATATCTGCAATTAACCACAATCCTAATAGATAAAAAAAATCTATAACAAAGCATAAGTTTTAAATTGTGCACCCCCCTGAACTGTATGATGAAGTCTCACACATTGTTTCATCCCACCTGGAATCCAACATATCCACACTATACCTGCTACTGAAATTAGCTCTGTTATCACTGCAATACCATTTTATTATTAGATAGTGTAAATTCCTTACTGTGCCCAATTTGTAAATTAAACTTTATCATAGGTATGTGAAGAAAAAAGTTTAGATACACAGTTATTACCCACGATTTCAGGCATCCATTGAGGGTCTGGAACATGCCCATACAGGTAAAGGAAAACTACTGTATATCAGCAAACAGGCTAATAGTGAGGATTCTATCCAGTCTGCTGGAGTTCAGCTCCACAACCAACATGCTACTTAAAGTTTCTATGCCTTGGTTTCTTACTCTGTGACAAAAGAATATTACCTATTTCTCAAGATTGATAGATTATTAATCTTCATTAAAAAATGCTTACTAAACATATCTTAGAACAGAAAAAGTACTATATGATAAAAATTAGTTAAATGAGAAAAACTGAGCTCTAAAAAGCACAGTATGCTACCATGTATGAAAAAAATGTATATGTACAAATTAAATACACACCAAACACACACACACACACACACACACAAGCATAGATAAAACTTGTAGTAGTGTCCCAGAAACAAAAACTAAGCAGAAGGTGTTTCAAAATTATCTGCTGACTAGAAACATGCACTGACCAAAAATTAGTATTTAAACCATCTTTAAAAATCTTAAGGAGCATGGCACATGCCTGTAATTCCAGCTACTTAGGAGGCTGAGGCAGGAGAATTGCACCCAAAGAATATATAAAGGTGAAGGGAAGCCACTTTTCCCTCCTCTACAATTATATATGTAATTGTTACCCATGTACCTAACAGTTGATAGTATAAAGCAAGAGAAATAAAACGTGGCTGATATTTTAAACACTAAGATGACTACAATAAAGAATTTCCA
Source organism: Ictidomys tridecemlineatus (assembly GCF_052094955.1). NCBI lineage: Eukaryota > Metazoa > Chordata > Mammalia > Rodentia > Sciuridae > Ictidomys > Ictidomys tridecemlineatus. Next base: position 17,803,598 of record NC_135477.1, read on the forward strand.
ACCTAAAAATGATTTTTAGTACTTGTAAATTACAAACAAGTTAATTGCATTTAATGCTTCATTTTTTAATGTGTAAACCCAAACATTACTAGGTCTAATTATATAAATTTTTTCCATTACTTTTTCTATATAAACTATCAGAAATCTTCTGAAGACTCCTAGGCTTACTAATTATTTTATTTATCTACTATCTTGGCAGTTTAGTTTTAATATAACTTATATAATGTATTTTGGGTTTTCAAACTAACTTTTGGGTAGTGTTTAAGCACTCCAAAGCAAGACTGCTCCTCATCCAAGATCAAAGAAACATTAGGCAGCACTGAACATTGGTTCAACTTACACAGTTAACAAGAAATTTCCACAATCAGAAGCTACTCCACATTTTGAAAGGCAGTAGACATCTTTATATTCTAACATAATAAATACAATCCTATAATTCCCATCTGCTATGAACTATCAGCTATCTTTTAGATGTAATGTTACTATGGCTTATGTTGCACTTATTAACAAAATGGTATTTGAAATAGGGCCTTTGAGAAGTGATGAGTGTGGGGTCTTCATGGGATTAGTGCCCTTATAAGAAACCAGAGGGCTTTTTCTTCCAAATAAGGCTACAATAGGATAATAGCCATTTTGCAAGTGAGCTCTTACAAAAAAGGGAACTGGCTGACACCTTGATTGTGGACTTTCTAACCTCTGTAACTGAGAAATGTACTTTTTGTTTAAGCCGTACATCCATAGTATTTTGTTATAGTAGGCCAAGCAGACCAAGACAAATTCCAAAATATAATTCTCACAAAGAAGCTTGATGTAAAAAATTCCCATACTATACATATGAAAATCAATTAGTAATCTGCTAGGATCAAGTGATTTATTATTTAACTCATACCAGATATCTTCCTTCTGTCTCTGCAACATTTATTTAACAGAGATTTTTAGTTACTCTTGGAAGCAACTCACATATTATCAATCTGCATAGTTATACAAACAGGATAATGGTTACAGTAGAAATAAGATGTGCTAATTAAAATTTTAAATTTTTATCACATGACTAACATTTATGAATGATCAATTTTCAAAGAATTTAAGTATAGTAAAATACAATAAAACTTCAATTATATTAAACAATTTCAACTTTCTTTAATAAAACAAGAATCAAGATCTTCCCACGAAGGCTGGGGTTGTGGTTCAGTGGTACACCGCTCACCTAGCATGGGTGAAGCACTGGGTTCAATCCTCAGCACCACATAAAGATATATAAAGGTATTATGTCCATCTACAACTAAAAAATATTTTTTAAAAAAGATCTTCCTATGATTGCTGAATTAATCATCATAATAAAATATACATATATACATATAAGAAAATGTCAAGTATAACTAAGCTTCAAGTGATAAAAGGCCATACAATTATTTCATAATTTTGTATGCAGATAATTAGTCATACATTAAAGCATTATTCTGTAGCACTAAAACTCTAGAAGAATTTTACAGCTGACTTTTAAAGCAAATTTACTAAGTCCTTTTTTCCTATTACAAAAACCTTTAAACTAAAACATTACCTCTAATGGTTCTGTGCAGTTAGTGCAGACTAAAACTAATTCCTTTTAAAATTAACAAGCTGGTAAAGTATGTTTTATCAAATCCTTTACAACCATGTTTTCCTGAACAACAATAAATCAGTGGACTTCATTTTTAATAGTTCCTAAACAATTTAAGCATTAGTTCTCAGAGTAACATTATACTGCAATGTATGGTCTGCACAATACTCTAGGAAAAATATTTAAATAAAAATTATTTTCACTAAGCCAGATGTGGTGGCACACCCCTGGAGTTCAAAGCCCTGGAGTTCAGCAGTTGGAGCCGCTAAGCAACTCAGTTCTGTCTCTAAATAAAATACAAAATAGGGCTGGAGATGTAGCTCAGTGGTTGAGTGACCTTGAGTTCCATGCTAGTACCCACTGCCACCTCCCAATTATTTTCACTAAAATTTTTAAATATTATACACAAATATCATAGAAATGGTTGTAACAGAATTATTAAACTTTCTTAGCAAAATTTTTCAAAGTTGTGTTTTTAAAATAGGGACTCCACATTTTTAAAAAATTGTTCTAAGCCCCCGAAACAATTATTTTCATGCCTTACATGCCACCACAACATATGCCACCTGACTTATGTCAGACATTCACTGACCAGCATTTTATATCTATTCGTCTTTAGATCCTTAGTGCCCACCACAAGATGTGACAATGTTTCACATTTCCTTGGGCTTCAATACATTTTGTTCTTGACACAAATACTCATGTTCTGTATATATTACTATAAGCTATTATGTAACAGTAGGTGGGGAAATTTTAAAAAATATTGCAGCACTACCAGCCATTTAGTATGTTGAATTCCCACAGTTGCTTAGTGGGTGTTCTGAAACGAGGCCATATTTCTAGTATTAAGATTTTCAAATCACTACATCCAAGTACAGAAATAAATGTCTTCAGGATTAAATCATAAAACCTTACTATTTTAAGCTGCCTAATATATAAGCATCTCATTTCTATGAATTTAGGACTATAATTAAGACATGGTAAATAAACCAATTTTTGTTTTTAGCAACAATAACTAGTTCTTCTACCTATCCTTAAATAGTCGCAGAACTCAGCATTTTATCTTAATATTGTGCTCTCCTATGTAGCTGGACCAGAAGTAAAGACATTCAGTGAAATTTTTAATTGTATATCCCAGAAACATATAAACCAAAGCTGAATTAAACAATCCACTTTAGGTCATCCAATTTCTTAGACATCACATAATTTTAACAAATAAGTAATTATACACTGTAACCTAATTTTCTCAGCTTAGGTGACCAGGAAATGCCAATGGAATAAAGCTCACGTTTTATAACAAAATAAAAGCTGCAGCAATAATTATACTACTTTGTCATATCATTGTAACAGGTTTTCATACAACACTGAGAGAAATATGTTCAGCAACTCAATTTTACATGTTTCATAGCCAAATAAACAAACATAATTAAGTATAAAACTCTACATCTACAAATTGTCAGGTAGTAATATTAAACTGTACTAATTTAGTTTCTTCAGATAATTGTTTCAATTATTTTGTTCAATAAATACTGGTGCCTACTATGTTTCACCTCATTAAGTAAATCTTTCCAATTTAAAAATAAAAAAAGCCTTTAACACATTAAAACTGTTTAGCTGGGTGTAGTGTTGCATGTCTGGAATCCCAGCTACTAGAGACTGAGGCACGAGGATCCCAACTTGACACAATTTAGCAAAACTCCTTCTCAAAAAAAAAAAAAAAAGTCTAAAGATGGGGCTCAATGGCAGTACACTTGGATATCATGTGCAAGATCTTGGGTCTCAATATGAATACCAAAAGAAAAAAAGTTTCAAACTGCATCATTTGGATAGAAACCTTTCAGAAATACATGTTCTTTTGTCATCTAACAAATGTACCAATTAACCTGTTCTTCACAACATTAAGTTCCTGTAAACTATTCTTTGGGGAAAAAAAAAAAAAAAGTCTTGCAACTGTTTTTTAAATGTTTTCCTCTTGCTCTTATTTTCAACTCTATGGCCTCTTAAGAGTAATTCCAGTCCTTCCAACATTTGTTTACCAAGCTTTAAAAAAAAAAGTATACATCAAGTTTAAAAAAAAAAAGGCAGAATTAAAGCCTGAGGGTCTTTAAGTGCAGGAAATATATGTTTAAGGTAAGAAACATGATGGTATTTTTGGAATTTTTAGTGTCAAGTTGAGTTTGGTGCTCTAGATTATTAAAACTATTTTCTATTAGGAACCTACAAGGTCTAAATATTGTATATAGTAAAAACAGGAATTCTTAATGCTCAACATGAGGCTTACAGCTCAACAAAACAGACTTTAAACACACCATGACAAAAATGTTGAGTGTTATGAAAGAGGAAAGGTGCTATTCGACCCTTAAACAGAACCTTTCAGCCTGGTGACACAAGCCTATAAGCTTCTCAGCAACTTGGGAGGCTGGAGGATCCCCAGTTCAAGGACAGCCTAAGCAAGACTCTGTTTCAAAATAAATTCCAAAATATAAAAAAAAGGATGAATATGTAGCTCAGTGGTAGTACCCCTGATCCCCAGTACCAAAAGAAAGAAAAAAAAAAAAAAACAGAAAACAAAAACACCACACATACCACACAGGAGAACTTAACTAGGGATTAAAGGTCTCCCGAATGATGTGATTCAGTACTGAGGCCTGAAGAGTGTTTAAAGTTTGGTCAGGAAAAGGTACATGGGACAATATCCAAGCAGAATCTTTATTTATCTCAATGTTATTAGAAAACTAAAGTATTTTGGTAAATGCTAAGGTGTGAAAAAAATTTTCAAAATTCTATAATATCAAAATTAAGCAAAAAAGCAATAGGAGAGAATATTTTTAAATGGAAAACTAAGCGAAGATGATATTTTGGGGGATATCTAAATGGGCCTCACCATGGCTCTGAAGATAAATTAAATTATACTGTGGTAATAATTACTCCATACTCTAGTTCAAAGAATATACAAAGCCTTCTACCAGGATATAATTGCTGATCATATAGTATGACTAAACTAAAGAATGAGTGGTGGGCTGGGGTTGTGGCTTAGTTGTAGAGTGCTTGCCTAGCACACATGAGGCACGGGGTTCGATCCCCAACACCACATAAAAAAACTAAAGAAACAAAACAAAGGTATTATGTCCATTTACAACTAAAAATATTTTTAAAAAAAATTAGAAGAATGAGTGACACTATCAAGTAAAGAAATTTATTTACTCAGAATATTTTAAAAATATTTCCATAATAAAAATTTGCCACAAGATCTAAGGAAGTTCATAATATCACTCTCAATGTGTTGCATTTAAAAAACAAAAACAAAAAAACTTCATTACCCAAGTGGGAATTATCATACATTACCAGGGCTCATTATGTTCTCCTTGTATTTAATTAAAATATTGATGAAAAATTCACTTAGGTGAAAGATCTAAATAATTTTAAAGAGCCCCCTCAATAATAATACAGATTCACAGTTCAAGGTCCAAAAATTAAATTAGGAAGAAAGCAATAACTATTAAAAATATTAAATATATAAAAATATAAAGCTCCTGGGATACAGTTACTCCCCTGTAATTTTCCAAATGGACCTTAACATCTTTCTGTCCTTCATCTGTCATATTTACTCTCAAGAGTTGGTTCAGGGCTTATCGTCCAGTAAGCGTTGTCAGTTATACATGCAGTCTGAATCTTTACACACCTGAGTTTGCCAATATACACTGCTGTTAAAGCACTTGCCCACTGTGTAACAAATAATTACTAACTTCCCCAGTTCATGCAACAAACTCTGATCTTACTGAAAGTAGGAAATATGATACATTTATCTCTGCATCCTCCAAGGATGAAACACACATGGCAATCAATGAAAGTTGTATGACATGAGTGAATATGAAACTATTGCTCGCCTCACATGTGCAAGACCCTGTGTTCGATCTTCAGCATCACATAAAAATATATGAATAAAATAAAGGTATTGTGTCCAACTAAAAAATAAATATTTTTTTTAAATGGAATGGAATTGATAAGTTAAAGACTAAATGTAAGACGAAGGAAATCTGGGAAGCAGGAAGAAGTGTCGTACAACACAAAACAGAAAACAGAAAGCCCAAATCTAACTGCTGAAATTATCTCCAAGTTCTAGAAATCCTGAAATCAATTGTCAGAACAAGCTATTTTCATGTTACCTCCAAGACATTAGAAAAAAGAATTTATCTTTATCAGCTGTGAAATTACTTAATTTTAAATCACAGGACTTCTATCTAGTAATGGAGAGCAGAAAGAATGCCAAAGTAACTTATAAAAAGGTCTTTCAGACTCATTTCACATAAGGACAAACTACTCCCTCTTTTAAGGCCTCCTGTAATGTTTTAGCTAAAGCAGTATGTTCATTCTTTCTTGTAAAAGAATCCTTACCTTTTACAGAATCCACTACTTTATGCAATCAGTTATATCTCTAGAGAAGTTATAATGAGACAAAGTTTGAAATCTAGTTAGTTTTCTTTTAAATCTTGATAATGGGAACTGTATACTTTCTCAAGAAGTACATGTTATCAACATCCCAAAAGTTTACAGACTATTTTTTATATGCTTGAACTTTGTTGAATTAAAGATGTTATGCTAAAAACTTGGGAATCAGGAAGAAATGTTCAATTACACACTATTTTACTTTAAAATAATGCAGTTATATATTTTAGAATGTTTTTCAGATATATGCATCCTTTCAACCTGAATTGATGAGCAAGAACATTTCACAACATTCCATAATATATCCAGTTCAAGCATACCACAGGTTATTTGTAACCATGAAATTTTTCAGGATTTTAAAAGCCAAGTTTAGACAGGGAAGTAGGAATATACAAAAAATTTAACTACTATATTAAAAAGAGAAAAAAGATTCATTGATTTATTGTAACATGTAAATGAAACAATCAGAAGACAAAAGTAAGCAGTTAAAATAGGGGATATAAGGATAGCAGACACTGCATGAAATATAGTTAGGTCTAACAATTAACAATGTCTACCAATTTAATATTTTTTTAGGACTCATTTCTTGAATATCATTTTACTGCTAAATTACAGCCAATGTCTAATTCACCTACAACAAAATATTTTTCAATTTCCTACCAGTCTTATCAGGAAGTATCAAAGTATTTATTTTATATCTAAATTTCCTCTTAATTGATATTTTATAAACACCCCAAAATTTTTGCACCAAGTCCAAGCCATAAACCTCAGATCTCACTGAAGGTTTTATCAGTTAACTTTTTGTCTGGTTAGTTACTTTTTTATTGTTTTGGGTGTTTCATCTTGTTGTGTTATAAACAAAAATTTTTTATGTTTTCACACTGATTTTTATGTTTTCTTGATGTGTTATAAACAAAGATTTTTATGTTTTCATACATTGCTGTTAAAGCACTTTAATATTTAATATTCACCCTCCAAAAATATGTATCTTGGTATCTACATATAGAGGGCATTATTTTTTTTTTGTCAGAAACAGGGTTTATAGTTAAGTCTCTTACTTAAAAAAAATTCTATATTTAATCTGTTTAATGAACTTCCAGAAACATTAAATTACATAATAATGCTAATCTAGCATATAAACAATCATGACCAAAATTTAACTACCTGTTGAACAAAACATTCCAATTTTATTCACCCTCCCCCGACAATCCATTTAGGTAAACTAAGGCAAAAAATACACCAATAACTATTCAGAAGCCATCTTTGGAAGTATTGGTAATTAAAAACCTAAAAAGTAATCCAGCTCTAAACTAATAATATCTTTTAAACATCACTGTTTAATCCATAATAATTTCTAACAAAGGAAGAATTTAGAAACATGAAAATCATTAACAAGGAGAGAGAACAAATGTCAACTGAGAAAATGTAATTTTTTTCAAAACAAAACAAGCACCTTAGGGAAATGTAGTAACCTTTACAGATAGGCCATGCCCATAACTTGAAACAGATTAAGAATGTAATTTTATGTTAGTTTAATGTTAGATTTAAGCCATTTGAAAGTTACAAATCTTAGACAAAAAACTTTATACATTTAGATAGACTACAGACAAAAATAATCACAACTATGAATAAATTTTACAGTATACTTTAAATCCAAGTAAGTATAAAAGTCTTTCATGTTCAGACTAAGTTCCAAACGTTGAGAAGTCATTTATGTACCTCACTCCTAAAAACTATCATTGTCACATGGGGGGGGGGATTTACATTTGAAAAAAAAAAATCAAATTTTAAGTGTAAACTTCATGTTACAAATTATAAATAGTTAAGTCTCTTCAAATATATAGTAACAAATAGTTATAAGTGCATGGAGAGGTACAGGTGGAGATGAATACCCTAATGAACTGAGGCCTTTAAGAAATGAAAACTATTTGTCAGTGTTAATGACAGACCAAAAAAAAGAAAAGGAAAAAAAAAATCACTTGGTTACAGAAGATACTCAGAGATTACTGTATCAGAAGCTATTTTTCAGAATCCTAGAGTAGATAGCAGACTGCTCGATATCTAATGAAGAGTACAAAATTACACAGGTGTAAACTTAAGAGACTTGATAGTTATGCTGGAGACAATAGTCCACATCTGCAACTTAATTTGGTTTCAGCATCCCTAGAGACTTTGAAAATATTTTGGGGGGTAGGTAGGTTGCAAAACAGTGCTTCCTCTTTTATTCACAACACCCCCATGATGATACAAACTAACAGTCAAGAAAATCAAATCACCAACTGTAAGAGCTGAATCAAAAACACACAAAGCACCATCTTTCCAACTCCCGATTCATTCCACCTGTTTGTAAACCCATACTTCCACAATTAACAAACCCCTCTGCTGATAAAGGAGCCAAATTAATGCTTTAGAGTCATTATTCTTTTACCTAAGCATGGGGGAGGGGCTGATACAAAACAATGGATACGGAGGGGCTGGGGGGGAGGAATGATTTTGCCCTGAAGCCTCTGGCGTTAAGAGCTGGGAACGGGGGCGGAGGCTGGGGGCTGGAGAGTTTGACTACTTTCTCTCCCCCGAAAAGCCATCAGGGAGAGATTGCCATCAGGCACGTTCAACTAGGCGGTTTCGGAGGCTACCGCTCGCTTCACCTTGGCAACACACCCAAACCCTATTCACCACTCTTCACCGAAGGGTCTTCAAGAGAGACGAGAGCGCAAGGGCGCCTTGGGCTTTGGGGAGGGGGCGAGGAAAGGCCCCCCCCCACCCCGTATCCCCACCACTACGCCCAGGCCCCAGCCAACCATTTACAAGACTCCAGACGCCCGCAGCCAGGGCCCGGTAGCCCGGGGAGCTCAGCGGAGCAGGACAGTCCGCTGGGCGCCCCCGGCCCGCGCCCTCGCGCCGTCTCGCCCTCGCCCTGGCGCTGGCGCTGTCCCGGCCGTCTTCGTCGCCGCAGGCCGGGCCGGGGCATTGTCAGAGCCCACCCTCTCGCTCCCGTCCCCTGTCTGCTGGCTCTGAACGCGAGCTGGCTCCAGGGGCCCAACACTCCCGGCGACAGCATCCAGGAAGGCGGCGGCGGCGGCGGCGGCGCCTCCCAGGGCCCCGTCCCCTCGGGCCTCGCCCCGGCCGCGCCGGCTAGCGCCTGTCAGGGCGCGCGGGGCTACCCCCTACCGACAGCCAGCCCGACCGCCCGACGGACAGGAAGGCAGGCAGGAAGAACCGACCAACAGACACCCTCCTCCTCGTCGGCCCCGGGTTACCGTCAGGAGCCCGGACTCCGCCATCCTCCTCGCTCGGCTCCTTCCTCCCTCCTCCTCCTCCTCCTCTTTAGCAGCGACGCTGCCCAACCGCCGCCCCCCGCCTGCCCCTCCCCCACTCGCCCCGCCCCTCCACACACTCTTACTCCGTCCGCCCCGCCCCACCCCTCAGGCGCGGGCCGGTCACTCGCTAGGGAAGAAAAATAGGCGGAGCCAGGACCGTTGCAACTCCCCAATGAGAGTGAGGCATTGGCGCCAGCTTCCCTCTCTCCGCCCTTTTCCTTTGCTCCACAGCTATACGCCGTCTCCCGCCCACTGGGCGCCGCTGGCTAGTCAAGCCACTGAGTAAGCCTCGGGCAGGGTAGAAAGACGACTCTTAACCGGAAGTTACTGTTGAAGCTAAGGCAGCCATAGTTGACAATGGCAGCAGGAGTTTCCTGGCTTCCGGTCTCCAACATGACGTAGATTTTTCCTTCGCCTAAAGTCACCGTTACCCCGGCAACAGCTGAACGGTCTGGGAAGGGATGCTTCTGTAAGTAGGCCCAAAGATAGACCCTAGGTGACCAGACAATGTTAGACAAGTAAGTTCATACTCAAGACTACGTTTAGTTTCCTTGCCCTTATTTTGCTGAGACGTCCGGTCACTTACCTAGGTGGACAACAGTTTGGGGCTCCGAAAAATCCCTCTCCTGTCCGGAAGTTGCATTTAGCACTTCCCAGTAGAATCATGGCAGAGGGGTGGGAATAGTTTCCACCGCCCAACGCCGCGAGGAGTGCCTATTCTTGGCAGGAATTACAAGACGAGGTGAGTGTCCCCGGGCCCCACCCACAGGGATGGCTGAGGTCGACGATCCCTGGGACATTGGAACACTGAGAAGGTAAGCGGGCGTCGGGGCCACTTCCGCTGGAAGAAGGTTTTCTTTCCGGCTGGCTCGGCAGTCCGCCCTCCCTCCGCGCCTCTGAGGTTCCCTTTGGGGCCCGACCGCTCAACAGATCGCCTAATGCTAGGTCAAGTTGCCCGGCCGGAGGGCCCCAACCAGGTTAGAGCGCGGACTGTACAGCGGAGCTGGGGCGAGGGGACGACTGGAACAAATTGGAACTCCTGACCACGCCCCCTCTTTACTATTAAGTATGGTAATTCCATTCCCTCATCTTTGGAGAATGGAGAATTCGGGAGCTGAAGAAGTCATTTTCCACTCCCAGCTGTAAAAAAGATGATTTCCCCAGCACCGCGGCAAGACTTCTAAGTCCTATTTCCTCGTCCCTTGTCCGCTTCTAATTTTACTTTCTTTTTCTTGTCTCTGGTTTCTTTGTAAGCTTTAACTGAAGTTCTGGATAAAGATATGCTGCCCTAATCCTGTGAGTTTACTATATGTTAAACAACTTAATGCTCGTGAATATTCGTAAAATTATCCTATGACTTTTACAAAGCTAATCTTGACATTATATTATGTAGTTCCTTCCGTAGGCTTCTGTCAAGAACTCCGACATCTTGGTATTACCAGATTGAATGCTAAAACAGCAAGAAAACGACCAGAACTTTCAGGTAAATTGAAAATTGATTATATTTAGCTAGTCCACGAGTGCAAATCTGCCCTCTTTTACCTAATTTCTCCTTCCTTAGTACACATGCTTCAGCCACAATGAACTAATCATGTTTCTTTTGAGGTTAATTATTGTTGTAGCAATGACCTTTTGGATTGAGCATCCATGATTCTGTTATCCTTAGAGATGTGTTTCCAGATTCTTCCCAACAGGAAGTAATTTTCTTTGAGCTTATCTAAGCACTTTTTATACCTCTTTATGCCATCACTGTTTTTAGCTTCACTATCATGTGTTACCTAAATAGAATGGTTTTGTCAAATTCATCAGCCTGTTGTTTCACCCAGCATATATTACTTTGATACTTAGAAAATGATTGGATATGTTGGGTGTCTCCAAAATGCTCAAGACACTGCTAACCAAGCTTTCTGTTTTCTCAATTTATTACAAATTCTGCATAGTCCCTGCTATTTAACTTACACTTTGGTTTCCCCTTTGAAGTCTTATCAGCATGATTTTTTCCCAAATGTTTTATCATAAAAAAAGTTCATACATTTAAAAACTAAAAGAATGTATAATAAACATTCATATTCCCTTCACTTATTCAGAAATTAATATTTTGACATATTTATTTCATCCCTCCTCAGATACTATTTTATTATTGCTGAACTGTTTGGATCTAAGTTGCAGACATTTATTTTTAGGTAGGCACCCCTAAAATGCGACAAGTAGTAGTTGTCCTTCAAAATACAATGTCATTATTACAGCTAAGGAAACTAATAATTCTGTAATATTTAAAATGTAATGTGTGCAAATTTCCCCAATTGATGCAATATTTTTATACCTTCTCTTCATCTCCTGTCTCCTAAAATCAGAATCCACCAAAGATTTGTGCATTGTATTTGGTTATTAGCACTCTTTAATCTTTTTTAAAAAAAATATTTATTTATTTTAGTTTTCGGCAGACACAACATCTTTGTATGTGGTGCTGAGGATCGAACCCAGGCCGCACGCATGCCAGGCGAGCGCGCTACCGCTTGAGCCACATCCCCAGCCCCAACACTCTTTAATCTTAATTTAGAACTGACCCCCATGCTGCTTCTCCCTGAGTATAATAATATTTTGAAGTGTTTGAGCCAAAGTTGGGTTTTGTTTATTTGTTTGTTTTTAAAGACGTCTTTTTTTTTGTTATTTCTTAATAACAAAATTAACCCAGAGGCTTAAGTTTAACATTTTTTGCAGGAATACCTGACAGTATTCATATTTTTCCAACCATGATTAAACTTTCTCAGCTGTACTACATATACCATTGTCATTAGTTGCTGTTAAATCCATCCTACTTAGCACATAAAGAATTTGGCATTTAATCCTCCTGTGTATGAGTAAGTTAGTGATTTCAGCTGGCAACCCAGACTGCCTACATTTAATAAAAGTTGCTGCTACTTTGCCTCTACTTGGAGCTGATGTATTGTAATCTGCAGCAAAGTGTACTGATGTCAGCATAGTTTCATGAGTTTCAACTTCTGGCAGACTGCTGTTGAAAGATGTGTGGGCCCTGTAATTCAAATACAGATGAATCTTGATGTTATCGATGCAGATACCAAAGCAACTGTTGCCCATCTGGCCATGATCCAATTTAGGCAATATTATTTATCCTCCTGAAAAATTCTCTTGCAAGTTTTAATTGGTCCTAGTGTTTTTTGTGATAGCTTTTGGTACCATTAAGCAGAGCCTATTAAAAATTGCAACATCAAGATTATACTTAACACTTGGTTCATTAGGAACATTCTATCCAATGGAGAGTGTGTTATTAGTGGAATTTACTTCATAATCATGAGAACTCCCATGACTGTCAAGTTTCTTTTATGAATACTACATGTCTACCCTAGACTTGTATTTCATCTTGAAAGATAAGTGAAAGGAGGAAAGTACACTACAGCCCAAGAAAATAGTCTGAGAGGACAAAATCTTTTAGATTAATATTGAATGTTTTTACCCACCATATTGAAATTTAAAATAATGCACTTGATCAGTTGCTTTCTTGGGTAGAAGGAAATTTGTTCATGTGGGACTATGAAAAATTTTTGTTTTGTTTTTGTTTTTGAGATAGTACTGTTTTGCCTTGGCTGATCTAAAACTCCAGGGCTGAAGCAGTCCTTCTGCCTCAGCTTCCCAAGTAGCTGGGATTACTGGCACATGCCATCATGCCCAGTTATGTAATAAAATTTTAGCTGACTCTGGATTCAAGAAACAGAAAATAATATATCAAACTATAGAGACAATTTAGAATCAGATCTGGGTTTCGGGAACAGGATTATATTCACTGGCTGGGAACAGGATTATATTCACTGGCTGGGTGACCCTGAACAGTTTACTCATTTCTTTATTATCTATAAAATAGAGCCTTAAAATCTCTTATATTGTTGAACAGAGTTAATTCAAACATATGTAAAATGCATTAGCTTGGTTTATAGCACATGGAATGTGGTCAGAGTATGATAGTTATTAGTAACTTCTAAAGCAGTCCAATTTGGGCATATAGTAGGCATTAAATATTTACTGAGTATATTACTAAATCTAAGATAGTTCTCCAAGTTTAATTATGAGGAACCTAATTAAAAATCAAAGATTCTGATTCAGTAATTCTGATTTCTGGAGAACTTGAGAAAAATCTATATTTTTAATAATAGTCTAAGGGATTTTGATGCAGATGATTTGAGGAGCAGGTTTTGAGAATACGTGTGTACAATTCTCTTTGCTTGCATACTATTGAAATAGCTAACTATTTCAAGTACTAAGCAAATACTTTTTTAAAGATTAATGGCCAGTATTCTTAAGACTTCTGTCTAGTACTGAATTTTGAAGTCTAGGAGAGGTCATTAGAAAAAGGCATTTTGTATTAAGTAGGATATGTCATTTTCTACTAACTTTATAGTACTGTCTGCTACTGGAGTATACCAGAGCCAAAAGCATCATCCAAATTCTCCCACACCAGTTCTCATTCTGAGGCCTAGACACATTTCAGACACGAGACCCCACACATTTTATTCACTTGAGTCTGAATTAATTAACCAGATTACCATGTTATAACATTTTCTACCAGCAGATTCCAGATAGAGAAGAAAATACTATGGACTCCAACTCTATGACATATGATGTTACTTGGCATCTGCAGATGAACATTATCAATCCATTAAGCACTCTGCTAGCGTGTGGGCAGTTGCTTGAGGGAGTGTTACTACTTTGCTGAAAAACATGTTCTTTCTGGGCTCCCCCTTTCACCTTTTTCTCAGTTTATATCCAAAAATCTGCTATGCCTTTGAAAATTCATTTGTCGGTCAACCTTAAGTCTTGGATAAGACAAAAGAGTTTTTTTGGTTGAGTTGGTTTTTTTTTTTTAAACAGTAAAACATCATCTTTTTCTTAGACACATTTACATCTATAGGTGGCCCATTAAACCAAGATCGTTCTGAAGAAACAGTCTATAGGATCAATACACTGTCTTAAAGAGCCAGAAAAAGATACAAACAAACAAACAAAAAACATAATGATAGAGAGGATCCCCAAACCATGGCCAACAGATGGGAACCTTTAAAACAGACCAGATAGGGGAAAAAAAAAATCTCCTTAAGTTCCCAACTCCCACTTAACCATGACTCCTACACCAGTGGTGCCACAGATGTCCCCACAAGGGGACCAGATGCTCCCACAAAGGGGAACCAGAAGTGTAGAATCAAGGGTCTCTGTGTGCACACCACGGAAGCTTATCAAATGGCCAACATGTCATGACTTTACTGTATTCAGTTTCCTTTTTCCTCAAAGTAGAACTAGGTGGAGCAATCCTTACAGTGCAGGGAAGGAAGGCGGGAGTTCCTCTAAGCAAAAAGGGGCTTCGGCAGCTGCTGAGTGTCCCTCAGTCCCTCTCTCTACTTACAGGAAGAGCTTTCCTGGTTCAGTTCAACCCCAGGCATATTCACCCATTTCTTAACTTTACAGTAGTCATCTCTCAAAAAGTTCACCTTACATCCTCGGCATGGAACTACAGTTGCTTGGAGTGCCAGGCCTGCCCAAGAAAACTGAGCAGGGGCTGCTCTGGGGTCCCATCTGGGTCGCCAATATTTGTAACCAAAAGTTCGGTCCCTGTCCCCAATGCTAATTTAAATAATGAGTACATGGTTTTGAGAAAAAGAAAAAAGAAGTTTTATTGCTTTACTAGCAAAGGAGAAACACAGGGGACTCCTGTCCCAAAGTCTGACTCTGACAAAAGTTTTGTTGTTGTTATTCCTACCATTCCTGCTTTGCCCATTTACAACGTGCACTAAGCAGACTGAATTTTCTTTAAAGGAACTATAAATAAATAATAAATATTCACAAGAGAAAAATTCCCTTAATGTGCTTTATATAAATAGTATTGCTCCTGGTACCTCCTTTAGATCCCAGAGTATTTTTGTTTCTCAGTGCCCACTAGGCCAGGCATAGTGGTTTGTACCTGTAATCCCAGCTACTTGGAAGGCTAAGTGAGGAGATTTGCTTGAAATGAGGAAGGAGTTCAGTACCAACCTGAACAACCGTAGCTAGACACTCCCCAACATCTCAAAAAAAAAAAAAAAAAAAGATAATCAGTGCCCACTAAAAATTTAAAAATAAGATAGTTTGGGATATAATATATTGCAGTGGCTCTATATTTTACTGTAGTTGGAAAGTCACGTGACTTTAATGTCTAGGCAGGTAAGGTTTAAAAAAAGGGAGGGGAGGAGCAGTAGTAAGGACTTACGAATTTGAGAGCACATGCTTACGGAACTGGGATATCACTTTCCAGCCCTAGCACAGTTTTGCTATGCAGGAATGTGAGCTTGGTATTGCCAGATTTGTCAGGTTGAGCTAAAATTTGGATTTTATATGAAATCTGCATATGGCTCAAATAGTTTTAAAACAAGGCAGCAAATCATTTAACTGGATAAGACCATAGGTCACCAGCTTATGACATTAGAATTTCTTACATGAAAACTTGATTTTGCTCTGAGAATCTCAGAATGCTTTTGAGAATTTTTCTTTTTCTCCTCCATATTTCAGGTGCCATTACATCCCTAAGCAACAAATCACTTCTCTCCATCAAAAATTCAAGATAAATTCAAAGAATTGAACAGCGAGCTTCTATTCCCTTGATTACAATTTCATATATTTTTATTATTTACTACCCACTTAAAAGATTTCACATTTTTTCAGCATTGAATAGGTTTACTTTATCATATTTTCAAAAATAATGCTTAAAATTTGGCAGCCCATGCTGCTTTAAATTTAAATAAGTAAAACAGGTTTTTAGAGGGAAAATACCTTTAAATAGATCATGCTGTTTTATACGTAACATGGTGTTTTATAAATATTTCTAGAGTCAGAATGTACCTAAATTAGGAGGCTGGGTTTGTGGCTCAGTGGTAGAGTGCCTGCCTAGCACATGTGAAGCACTGGGTTCAATCCTCAGTACCACATAAAAATAAATAAATAGATAGATAAAAATGTATCATGTCCATCTACAACTAAAAAAAAAAAAAAGAAGGTACCTTAGTGGTAATCTAGAACAAGTCCTTTATTATATGAAAATTACACCTGGAATAGTAAATGTCATACTGTATTTCTAGGTACTTTTATATCCACTTTTTGCTTGAACCTTGTTATGAGGAAACCAACCCTCTGATTAGTTAAGAAATGTATTCAATGTTACAGAGCTAGTTATCAGTGTGTACCCCATTTAAAGAATAAATATAGAATAGATTGATGGGGGGGACACTCTGGTGGAAGCCTTTAAGTCATACATTGGATTTTATTCTCATAACTTATTTTAAACACTTGGAATCCTGGAATATTCTGAAGCATTTCATCTCAGACTTGAAAAAATAGGATTTTTTGCAATTGAGTTAAGCTAATGAGTTAAGATAAAATAACTCATTGGAGGGGGGGGGATGACAGTGAAGACCTAATAACAGGTTAGAATTAAGGATGATAACCCATTATTCACCATGGGGCTCCTAATAAAAATCAAGTGGAGTATGGAGACCTAGTGTGACCTATGAGGATACTTTTAAAAACAGATCCACATCTTGTCCTTAACATTTTTAGAAACAAAGACTTGTCTTTGCCATCCACAGTGTTTTTGTTTTAATGTTTCTGTTCCATATATGTGTACTTTGAGTTAACCAGGAATGGAGTTTGGATTTTAGTAATCTTATTCCCTTCTCTTTTCCCCTTGTATGACTACAGCCTACATTTTCCAGATGGTTAGATGAAAACACAGGGTGTAATCTAAAGATGATAGTCCTATTCAGCTATTTAACACATGATCTTGGTCTAATCAGTACACTCTCATGTGATCTATGACACAAGCTCTCATGTAATCTGATAGAACATAATGAAGAGAAATATAAAACATAAGCTTTTAAAGTATTGCATATTAAAATAAAAATTGAGATTTGAAAGTTCCAATTGTATATTCTTTTTAAAGTAATATTTAGGGATAAGGGTATTTACTCAGTGATAGAGCACTCACTTACCATGCATGAGGCCCTGGGTTTGATTCCTAGCACTGCCGCCACCACCACCCCCCCACAAAAAAAGAAATTTAATGCTATAAACAACATCCATAGTCAAAAAGCAGTTTTTGCTCCTAAGAGATTGCTTTCAGGGTGATATCAAACATGACAACTGGAATGCAAAATCCACAAAATAAGAAGAGGGAAAGAAAAAGAACAGTTTATTAGATGTATACATTGGTCTGGTTGTTGCACATACAAAGGAAAAACAAAGTTCTTTTAATCAATATGCTTCACTTATTTTTTTTAATCTACATCATTCCTAAGATTTACTATTTGACACGCATAGTTTATTTTCATCCTCCTTTGTAAAGGTCATTAATAGCTTTGTAATTGTCCATTCCAGAAGATATTAAAGAGTATGTTACTTCAAAATTCATTTGTTTCTATTCATCATCTACTCTCCTGTTATCTTTTTAACTTCTTAAATGTTGGTTTTCCTTTGGTGGGTCTCCACACTAAAGTACTTGGGGTCTCTAGGTCATTCTTCAAGATCCAATATAGAAAGAACTGAAAAGGAATTAAACTTTGGAGTAAGGCAGATACATGTTCAAAGTTTGTTTCTCTACTTGCCAAGTATGTGATATTGGACAAGATAATTTTTCTTAGGCCTTAATCTGTTAAAAGTAATAATTTATGTATATATAAGGAGGGATACTCTGAGAGGCAGGTGGGAGCATGGGTTATTCAATTCTAAAACCACCTTTTAGGCAATGAGAGCTATTCTAAGATTACTATAGAATGTCCCTTAAAATGTCCTACAGGGTTAAGTACATGACTTTCACAAACACTGTGCCATTATGGCTATTCTTAAGGAAACTAAAATTTAAGAGCCACTAAGCAAGACTGATGGGAAAAAGCTAAGGTAAATGGTGAATACGTTTTAGGACAATATGCCTGTAGAGAGAATGGGTAGAAAATTCTAAAGTGCTCCTGCTTGCCTGAAGATTTTTCTTTATTCTATTTTAGTGATAAGCCTCCATAACGAATACATGTTAATACATATTTTTTTCTGAGAATCTAATCTTATGATAACATTGTAGTGATATAAATACAGTAAGAATTGCTGGCATTCATTGAGCTCCCATCAAATGCCACAGACTAATGTAATGGCTTTATATGAATTATATCCTCAGAACACTAACTTTCTCAAGTTGATGCCATTACAAGCTTTTATTTTACAAATAACATTGAGACATAAAGTTAACTGACTAATCTGACTTTCAATACTTTTCTCAACTGCTACACTATACTCTTGTCTCTCTTTTCTACTAACCCCACCATCTTTTTCCATTCTTGGGTGATTAAGTCTACTTGTATAGCTGACTACTGTGTCACTGACTCTGAACCTCAAATTTTTACCTTCAAATTAGACTTCCACACTTGGTGAGTCTGAACTTAATTCATGGTATTCATCTTCTCCCCTGTATTCTCAACTTGAATTAATATCTGCATTGTCCACTAGCTCATTTCAGTCATCCTTGATCATTTCCTTATCACCCAAAAGGGAAAGAAGGGGTTGGTGGGTGGCAAAGTGGAGGACATTTGAATCTCAACTTGTACCTTTCTTCCATCTTCTCTTTTTAATGTTATCAGATTTAGTTCATAAATTCATCATCTTATCTAAATAGGAAAACAGCTTCCTTACTGATCTCCTTGCCTCTGTCTCTTGTGAGTTTTCATTTATTTTGTCTAGAATATGTCTCCCAAAAGTGAATCATGTCACAGACCACTTAGAGCAATCCAATTAGTTCTCTCCATCTATAGGATATAATGTCCAAATTCAAAGGCATAGTGTTAAAGGCTTCCATTTAGTCCCATCACAGTACCTGATGCTCACTATATGCATACTGGACTCTATATATAGACATTTCCTTAGACATTTCCTTTGCCTAGAACACTCTCACCTTGTTACATATCCCCTTCTTACCTAGTATACTCTCACTCTGATACTAGCTCTAATGTCACAGTAATTCTTCAGAGACCATTTATTGTCCCCTAAACTGGGCTAAGTATTTTGTTATTGTTTGACTTTGTATTTTTGAGTGGGGTCTTGCTATGTTGTCCAGACTGGCGTAGAACTCAAGATCCTTCTGCCTCAGGTTTCTGAATATCTGGGATTGTGGATATACTTTTATTAAAGCATATTGTCTTCATCTACAGATTTTTTTTTTCATGTTTATATTTCCCCAACTAGCCTACCCCTCAAGGAGAGGAACTAGTTCTTATTCACTGTCTCCCTTATCTAGCTCTGTAGTAGGTACTTTAATGACAGTGTTTATTGATATGTTTGGATAGGCACTTAAAGACCCAAATTCCTTTTCTTATGTTACATTTATTATTTTTCTACTCTGAAAGAATAATTCCCTTGTCAACTAACCAGCATCCTTTATTATTTCCAGTCTTTACTATCCACTGTTCAATTTCAAATAGAATACAAGGTACAACATTAATTGTAATCCATAAACTCATCAATTTGTGACCACTTTAGAAATCCATACTTTCTTGAACAAAGGACTACAGACTGTTCTTTCCAAATAGGTAATGGGTGTAAAATTAAGAGCTTAATGAAAGATTCTGTTTAAAGGTCATCTCTCCTATTGGTCCACAAGATTCAAATCCAAGACATAAGAGCAAACTTAATCATAACAAATTATAAATTTTTATTTTCACAGACTGAAAGGTTCTATTATTATTGATTACTTTTGTTTTTATGAAGATGGTTGCCTAATGATAATCTATTGTGTGTAATACTCTGGGATCTATTCTTATCTTTAAAATATTTCAGTGGCTTTTCTTATTTCCTTTAAAATCAATTCAGTTATGGTTTGGTTTTCCAGACTGGTTGAAAGTAACTTTTTTTTAACATCACTCCCCTCCACTTCCATAATACACCCTGGGGTTTGAGTTGTTCCTCTTTGTCTCTTTACAGAATCTGTTACCTGCATCTGAAATTGCTCTCTTAATCATCTCTGCCTTTCACAGTTGCTCCAAATTTTTGTTCACATGGCATTTTTACATAGATTTCTAAGTGTAGAACTTTTATATTAACATTGCATTATGGCTGTTTATGTGCCTATTTCTTCTCCCTTGCCCTGGTTCTAGGATTCTCAAACCTAGAGATTATGCCTTAGTCTGACTAGACTTAATTTCAGTATAAAATGGCTTGCCATATAAATACTTAAATTTTATTCTTAACCTTTTATTAATAAGAGATGTTAATATAAGAATATAGAAATAAAGCTCAAAAATCAGCATTAGTTAACATTTTGGCCCAAAAGACTTGAATATACTTGAATCTCAAAACTCCCCACTTAGAAATTGCTTGTGATATGAGACAAAGAATAGTTGTAATTCTTGCCAAATCCCCCAAAACTATGCAAAAAAGATTTTCTCCTAAGAAATTTAAATGATTCCTTTAAATGCAAGTTTTGTCCAAGGTGGTCTAAATTTTTCACTTAGTAGTCTTGTGTTGATCTTTAAAGTAAATTATATTCAGAATGTGGCCTGTACTAATTTCAAAATTAGTTATTTGTGAACAGTGGCATTCTTCCTAAATTTGCTTAATCCATTGCATCATATTAGACATACCACATTCAAAATGACATTACAAAGTATGTTCTAATGAGCTTTGGTCCCATAAAAGAACTTTCAAAAGATTCCAGGATCAAATAAGTTTTAGAAATGATACAAAATGATATTCAGTGCTCCAATTGGAGATTAATCACAATAATTTCTAGAAAGTCCTGCTGTTAAAAAAAGGGGGGGGGGTTCCCCCTATTGTATAGATCAGCAATATTTATAGCAGGGTTCACAAAACCTTCAAGATATCTGAAGAGGGGAATGGAGGTAAGCAAGGTTAAGGGTAATCAATTTCCAGATCCTAAACTTCCATGTTTATTTGGTCTTTGCTGATACTGAATTCCCTGATAAAATGGGCCTGAGCATAAACCCACATGCTTAATCTTATTTCTCATCTCCCCTTTCATAATCATCAAAGATGTTAGCAAGGAAAGGTTTCTTTCTAATCCTATGTAGAAATTTTTCTATGATGAAATGCTCCAGGGGGTAAAAATCTATTAGGAGCCAAATAGACCAAAGTGAACATTATAACTCTAGTAATACAAATGAAGAGCCAGGTTCTATTCTAAATTTATAAACATTTCTTGCAACAAAGAAGAGTAATTAAAATATCAAGCAAGAAACCATTACATTAAAGTTGAAATGGAAAAAGATCTGGGAAGAATAATATAAAATTTCTGATTTAAAAAAGCTTCATTTTTTAAATTAATGGTAGATATTATGTTGAATATTTTTAAGACATGTTTTTAAATATGCTAAAAATTATATCCTTATAATTATTTAAGCTCATGATAAAAATTTTATGTCAGTTTAGAAACATTTAAAATGATAGTTTTTCAAAATTTCTTTAGGAGTATGCAATAGAAAATTTGAGGACCATTGTTGGACACAGTGGCCCATGCCTATAATCCCAGCAACTCAGAGGCTAAGGCAGGAGGATTGCAAGTTCAATGCCATCCTGAGCAACTTAGCAAGATGCTGTCTCAAAAAAAATTTTTAAAAGGGGGGGGGGGTGCTAGAAGTATAGCTCAGTGATAAGACTGTCCCTGAGTTCAATCCCCAGTACCACAAAGAACAAACTTTTTAAAAAAAGGACTATTGGTATATCTTCTCAAAAGTTCAGGATACTTTCATGATTTAGACTAATACAAAAAAAAAATTTACTGGAGATTTTTAAGCTTTCCAGATGTATATGATTGATTTTGAAGTAGTTATCTTTCTTAGACATATCTTCCAGATCTCCTAAAACAGCAAAATATTTCATGACAAACATTTGGTTTTCCTTCGAGTTTTTCTGAAGGTTTTAGACACCCAGCTTAGTTAGATAGGTTGGCATAACTTTTGCAATGCATGAGCCATCAGAACTATTATCTCTAGGAGAAATAACAAACTTTTAAAGTTTGGGAGGAAAGAAAGAAGGTGATGAGTTAACCCTGCTTTTTTTGTAAGCATTAATGTAAGAACAATTTTACTTCTGCAATTTAATATGTTTTTTTCTTAGAAGGGGCCTTGACAATCTGCATCATTTTTTACTTTGCCATGGCATAGTTTTCTGTTCTACAGATATTTCATAATTTATTTACCCTTTGACCTAATAGTGAACATGTAGGTTCATCTGTTGCTCAACATTTTGCTATTCAATGTAATGCTTTAATGAACATGCTTATTATCTTTATACACTTGTGTTATTGTTTTGGGGGGGGCTGATCACTAGGAGTAGAAAGTTTGGGTCAGAAAATTTATTTTTAGTAGATACACAAAATATCCCTCTAAAAATATTGCTATTACAGAATTCTCTCCTCCCATACTTTCTCTTGATGTGTGGATACTGTCAGACTTTTTACTTTTTGCAGTTTCACAACACAACACATGCTTATAGTCCAACCCACAAAAGCAGTCTTTGCTTAAGAGTCACCTTAATGAGACCATTAATTTTCCTATTGAAATAACCTCCTCCACTATATCTGAATCCCTTTAAAATATTTTGTTTTTCAATAGCAGTTACAGTTACATAGCATTCTTTTGCTTCTCTTACCTTACTCCAGGCTGTAAGTTCCAAAAGAGCAAAAGCTTTTGCTTTTTTGTTTTGTTCACTGATTTTAACAAAACATGTGCCTGGCACATGGTAGGCACTCATTTATTGAATTGAATGACCATTGTAGTTGTATGATACACATAATTTCAGCCATCACTGTGATATTTCTCTTTGATCATGTACCCCTGGTTTTATATACATCTCACATAACCACTCCTCTCTGAGGAGCAGCCACAATTCCTTCAAATATACTATACCAGAGAAAACACCTATGTTTGGCTGATAGCAGACCACCTGGGAGAAGGAAATAAATGCCTTTTCCTATTCTGGACTCCAAGAGCAGGTCATTATCAAAATAATACAGCCCAGCCAGTGCTAGCCATCCAACTACCATCTTGCTTATTTTAGCCCTTCCCATCCTGCTTCTCTCCTGCCAATGCCTAAGGGGGTCTAGGGAAAAGATTCATCCCTAGTAGAAACCACTTAGGCAAGTGATGGCACTGGATCTTCCCCACACCAGTCCCAACCCACTCCCTGCCAGTCCTTTGGCCCACACCCTTTCCATTAACAATGGCATCTTAGTCAAACCAAGAACTGAGGTTTGGTAGAGCACCAAGTTTCATTGTTTTTTCTTCAGGCCAGATTTTAGATGTGAAAGAGGCATAGAAAACAGGGTAATTTAATTATGAGTTGGAGTTGCTCACTACAAAAAACAATTAAGATTTTAAGTTTTTTTTTTTTTACCATTTTAGTATTTTGGTGACAAATATAAAAACATTTAGCTGGTATTTACTTCACCTTTATCAATATCTGTAATATATCCTTTTTAGTGGCATATCATGTCAGATTTGTACTTATAAATAAGGGCCTAATATTTTCATTGTGATATCTTTACTGAAAAGATTAGGTGTTGTTTTTGATAGCTGTATTCAAAGCTGATCAGGAGTCTTCAGTGTTATTAACTTTCAGCCTAACATAGACCAAAAAAAAGGTAGTGACCATTAGGTAATACTGAAAGGCCTAAGTAATAAGAAAATTAATATAGAATTGTACATCCTAAGGAAATTGCATACTTACCTCATACAATGAGTTGGTTTATTCCAGGCTTAGGCCCATTTCCCACTTCATCTTCTCTCCCCGACAATAGTATAAAGTTTGATGAAAAAGTTCATGAAAGCAAATAGAGGCTCCTCAGGAACTTAGACATTTCAGAATAATTATTTGAACAAGAGATGAGAAAAAACTTGGAGGATGGAGAGTAGGAAGCTTTTATTAGGCATGTCAAAGTAGTGGAGCAGGAATGACAAAAGACCAGAAGCAGTTCACTTGATTATAATTTACAGTGGGTGGAAAAGACTGGCATCAAGCCAGCATCGCCACTTCATAAATAATAAATCTTTCTCCTGTAGTGGTGATGTTGTGAAAGATGTATGGTAAGATTACATCACTATGGTGAAACATCACTAAAAGGGTGGGACTGTCTGGAAAAGCATCTGTATTTGGAAAGGGATCTTTCTACAACTTTTCCAGAACACCTTGAATATAAGCTAGGATGTAACATTTGGAGCAAATGTTATTGGCCACACTTAGCATGTATGCTGGATATTCATAACTATATTCAGGCTGGTCCTTGAGCGCATCTAGTATGCCTATATTAGAAGAGTAAACTGAACACACTCACTTCTGTTTAGAAGCCAAATTACTGTGTTGTTCCCTTAAAAGATTGTACCTGTGTATGCAGTAACATCATTAGGATGCTTTTCATTTGTAGGTGGTTTAGAAGTAGAAACCAGCTGTTAACTACTAGGAAAAGTGGGAATGTTAGGAAATGTTCACCTACTACTTCCTTTCCTACCTACCTGCCTGATTCATGTATTTTCCATTACTAGTAATGTTTTTTTGTATCTTTCTCCATTCAGGGAAAGACTATCATTAAATCAAGATGGCTGCATGTAAATGTCTTTTTCTCAGCTGTTTATTAATCATCTTAATCTAAAAAACAAAGCTCTACCAATGTTTCCCTACCAAGGGAAAATTTCAACTATTCATCCTTCCAATTAACACCACCACTGACTAATAAAAACTGACAAGACCTAGATGCTTCTATAAACTAACCTTGTTTGAATTAAAAGAATCACAGAAAATAGAGACATTATGTAAGGATAGGGAAGTCCACATTCTACAGAAATTGTGATTTTACTCTTTAAACTAAAATGGAAATGTCTCAAGTAATATACTGGAATATATTTTTGAGTACTATTAATAATTGATTTCTCATTGAAGGAAAAAAACGTACTGTATCCAACAATTCAAATATGGCCGAACTGAAGTCAATGTTTCGGGAAGTTCTTCCAAAACAAGGTACCTGCATCAGTTACTTAGGTCATTATTATAGAGACTTAGAAAGTGATAGTCATTGTCACATAGCAGTGTTAATATTCTAAACACCTACCAATTATTGTGTTCTTTATATCTCGTTTACTATCCCCTTTACTGTATACTCTGAGTAGGTTATACAGGAATTCACTTTTCCCAGTAAAAGAAAAAAAATGCAGATTCTTATACTTAGAAATATGAAATTTTTCAGTGGAAGTAATAACTTAATGGAATTCACATAAGGTCTGCAAGTGGAGGAAAAAAAAACCTAAATCAAGCAATAGTAAGAAAAGTTTAAGGTTGAAGTTAAAAATGCAGCAATTTGAATATTTAAATTAATATCATACTTTGGTACATTTTTGTTCATTGTGTATATATTCTCCCAAATTGTATTTCAAATTAAACATCTGACACAAAAAGGTTATGTTTTATGGTAACTTAGAACCTTGCATACAAAGTTCAAAACTTGTCTTCCTTCACACGCCAATATTAAGAAATGATACTTATAGAATAGACTGATCTTTCTGGTTACAAGCAAAACACAGTCTAAGATTAGGGGTTTTTCAGTGACAGGTTTTTAGATCTTTATTCTAGCTGCTAATCCAAACCACCTAACACCTGGATTATCTTCCTCAAAATTAATTCTTATTTCTTGTTAAATTTAGGGCAGTTGTCTGTAGAAGATGTAACCACAATGGTGCTGTGTAAACCCAAACTTTTACCCTTAAAATCTCTGACTCTGGAAAAACTGGAAAAAATGCAGCAAGCAGCACAAGATACAATTCACCAACAAGAAATGGCAGAAAAAGAACACAGCAGCAAATAACCCATTGATGAAAACTTATCATAGGGAACACCCTACCTTGCCTACCTACCTACCACTTAATAACTAGAAAATATTCTGTATCTGTATGTTGAAAGTAGGATTTAATAAAACTGGTAACATTCATGTTCCTATAAATGAAAATAAAATCCCCAAGACTGATAAAACTTGTGAATTTAAATAGTGATTTCTATTGACCACAAACAGTTAAAACTTTGAATTTTCTTTTACTTGTGTTTTTAGAATTGCAAATTGTTCTTCATTCCTACTACTATCAGTTTTTTATTTATTGGCACAAGTGACTGATTTTTAACTTTTATATACAAAAGATCTTTACATGTTTATTAAATACCTGAATTTGAAGATACCTTCTAATCTCAAAAAGTATTTATTTGGGGCTTATACATTACCTAATTTAAAAATTTTTAACCAATTGTGTGTACCATATGATGTTTATTACTATCTTTCCTGACCCGAATGATCCTACAATAACCAAACTGGTTTCTTCACCTATTCTATAATCAGCTAGGCTTTTAATTATACTAATTTTAAGGAGTAAAGAATTACATTACTACCTTTATCGTCCAGCTATCAAACCCAATTAAAAACCTGAAATTGCTTTTAATTATATAAGCAATATATATAATTATATGAGGTAAAAAGCTGTACCTAAAACTGTTAATATGTTGCTAAGAATAGTCTTTGTAAATTATTACTAAAAAAAAAATCCTTGGTTTGCTGCAGTCAATAGGCAATTTAAATTATTGTAGACATTGAGGCCTTGTTGAGCAACAGAAATATGATCATTCTTTAGATAATTATTTATTGACAGCTTGGTTCCCTCCCCACCAAACCATCGGTAAATGTAAAGCTTTCAGTCATTGGAGAATAATTTTGTGTAAGCGTACCTTTTGTGTGTGTGTGTGTGTGTGTGTGTAGGTGTATGTATGTGTAGGTGTATGTATGTGTATATATACACGCGTATGTATATATATATATATATATACACACATATATACACACATTAAATTTTAATAAGCTGTAGATCAGATCAATAAATTATGCATGCATTTTTTCCCATTATAATCTTAAAAGTATTGTACTTTTGACTTAAATATTTGCAAGTTAAAAAGTTTGTGAAGAATATAGCTTAAATTCCATAGCCCAAATGTACATCCTTGTATGGTTTGATATTTGCTGCATGAAATTAGAAAGGGTTTTATGTTTTTGTTTTGCTGTGCTGAGGATCAAACTCAGGGATAAGAAATTAAAAAATTTTTTTAAAGACCAAAAATAAATCTACTCCCAATAAAGAACCAACACTGCTTCACGTTTTATTTTGTTGTACATTCTTGTAGAACCGGGATCGTTTTTCCAGTTTTGTAGAAAAATAGATGTTCCAGCCACCATTTACTTAACTGTCTAGTCTTTAAGACCAATCAGTATGTTCCCTGGAAAGATGAATAAGTCTCATGACTAACTCATTTTTTAAAAAAATTCTTTAAAACAAATAACTTTTTTTTTTTTAACTCCCAAAGCACAGTATTTTCAACAGCAGCAGCCAACATGGGGTTTTAGCAGCTTAACTTTGCCCCCTAAATAAAGCTTTGTATAAACCAGTGATTTTACTACAAAAAACACTGTCTTTGAAAGAAAGGAGTGAGTGGCAGTCAGACATCAATGCAAAACTTGGAATGATTAGGTCATAAACATGGCACTTACAAAAAGTAGCTTATTAGAATATTCCACATAAGCGGACATTTTTCTGTCCCTCCTTTATCACCTCAAAAATTTAAAAAAAAAAAAAAAGAAAAAGAAAACACTTCCTTTAAAAATTCCCCTTAAATGTAAGTTTATAAAATTTCAGTAAAGAAATGCCTTGTACCCAAAACAAGTGCTTAAAAAAAAAAACTAATAACTCTTACAATTCAGATACATATTTTTTTATAACATCTAAGACTGCAAGAGTTCTTATATGTTCTTATATTCAGTAGCTCTCTGGTTTAAGGCGACCTCCATCTCCTTCGCTTACAAAACGC
This sequence comes from Ictidomys tridecemlineatus, assembly GCF_052094955.1. Classification (NCBI taxonomy): domain Eukaryota; kingdom Metazoa; phylum Chordata; class Mammalia; order Rodentia; family Sciuridae; genus Ictidomys; species Ictidomys tridecemlineatus. The sequence goes on from NC_135477.1 coordinate 17,831,885, forward strand.
TTTCTGCCCCTGTAATGAAAAATAAAAATAAAAATATGAAAGAGACAAATTCTGACTATATTTAATGAAAAAAATGGAAACTTTGAAGGGTTTTATTATTCATGAAAAGGTCAACATGTCTTGTTTTGAAAGACTTTTTTTCCCTGCTACACATCTTATCATAAAATAGCAAATGAACAGCAAAACCTGAGTAGTTTTGTTTAAAAGCTTATATTATAATTTTTTAAAATATATTTATTCATTTATTTTTATGTGGTGCTGAGGATCAAACCTAGTGCCTCACACCTATGAGGCAATGGCTCTACCCACTAAGCTACAGTCCCAGCCCTTAAAAGCTTATTTATTGAAATAAGTTTTATTATCTAACTGGAGTTATATTTTTAAAGTTAAAATAGAAAACTAAGGCAAATATTTTATTTAGAATATTTATTTCTGTTACATTATAAAAGCTAAACTAAGCCAAATAGGAAACACTAATAATGTAATTGAGAATTACACATACTAGAAATATGGAACTTATCACACTATCCATTGTAACTTAAATTTTTTAAAAAACTTTTTCTCAGCTATAGAAAACCCATAACCTGAATGTGGAAAAACCAATCAATCCAGTTAACTCTAGGTTATGCCCTAGAGTTTTGGGATTCTTGGCATTTCAAACTCAAGAAGCCCTTCCCTATAATGTGACCACACTCCATCTATAGGTAGTAGCAACAGTCCAAGAGGAACAACTAGCCAGCAACCTAAAGCAGTAAAGGGAAAAGATCCCATGAAAAATTAGCCTTTACTCTCTCGGATCCCAACTAACACACATAAACATGCAAGACCATTACAAATGTGCACTTAGTCCAAATAAACAAAAGGATAGAGGATAAAAGTCAAAGTTGTTGGGAATACCCTGAAAATTTAGGTATCTCCTCAAGAGTAAAGCCATAATAGAAATCAACATTTTCAAAGAAGCTGAAAAACTTTAAAAAATAGTGGTATTGACCCCTTTTCACACTTAATTGTGGCTAAGTGGAAACCAGCCACATTTTATTGAATATAAAGGCTTTACACTATATACTATGAGATTTAGGCAGGGAAATAAAGAAGTAAACAGCAAGAAATCTTGCCAAAGTTGAGTGATTTTACTGGTGCCATTTGGCATGCCAGTACATTTATGAATGGTGCCATCATAAATGAAGGTCGACATTTCTAAACATTTCTGTCAAAGCCATTAAACTCGATCTTTTGCTGGGCACAGTGGTGCACACCTATAATTCCAGTGGCTTGGGAGGCTGAGGCAAGAGGATCTTGAATTTAAAGCCAGCCTCAGTAAAGGCGAGACACTAAGCCACACAGCAAGACCCCATCTCTGAATAAAACACAAAACAGGCTGGGGATGTGGCTCAGTGGTCTAGTGCCCCAGAGTTCAATTCCTAGTGCCCCCAAAATAAATAAATAAATAAATAAATAGATGGATAAATAAATGAACTGAATCTTTCACCATTTTTTTTCCTTCTCTCGTAATGGCTTCTAAATTTTCTAAAGCAAACGACCATAAGAGGAAATACTTTTTGAAATTCAGTTTTCACAATGCACTTAAAAGTTCAGAAATTTAAAAAAAAAAAAAAAAAGTTCAGAAATTTTTTCAGATTAAACAATTACAAAATGTTATGTAAAATGCAAGCAAATTAGTCTATTACTAAATGTACCTATTACATCATAAGTGTCATTAACAAAAATCCCTAATTCAAGTTACATCTTATTAGAATTACCTCCAAAGAAAAATACCCTTACATACACACACGCACACATGCACGCACACACACATGACTGAATACCCACGAACATACTTTCTAACAATTAGCCTCAGTTCTTCATCCTATAATAAAGCAAAGGAAGCCACACAGTATGGAAAAAAGCCTAAATCTTTGGAGCCTGAAAATATCTGAAATCATATTTGTCCTCTACCATATACTAGTCATGTGACCTTAGAAAAGGTACAGTATACTTCCATAAGCCTCAATTTTCTCTCTTGTAGGTGATGATACCTACTCTGAAATAACACTTAACTACTTAAGAGTCTGGTACAACACAGAACTGCTCCACAAAATTATTCTGCTTCAAACACTGGTGCTTCATGAAGTAGTCCTATACACACATACAAGGGGACAAAACAAGCTTTACCCTTGTTTCTCTAAAAACTCAAAACATGGTTCTTGCTCTTCAGTCACTTCAAGGAAGATACTATTATTTTTCTGAAAGAGCTGTAATGACAGAAAACTCTTAGCTTAACCTTCCCAAGCACCTCATATAGGATTTTATATTGAGATAGTAGTAGTTAAATAAAAAAGTACCTTGAAGGACAAAGATCTCTTAGTTGTTTGGAAATAATTCCTGCCTGAAAACATTCTTCTACAAATCTCTCAAGCACAGAGTATGAATGTGGGACATCCAGGTTAATGTCCGGAATTTCATTATAAATTCTTTCATAACCCTGAAACAATGAAATTATGTACAGAATTGTTAGTCCATATAAAACACATGTCATAAGACAGTAGAATGAATAGGACATTACTTTCCTATATACATATATGATTACACAACCAATGTAATTCTGCATTATGTTCAATCAGAAGAATGGAAAGTTATATTCCATGTGTATCATATATCAAAATACATTCTACTGTCATGTATAAGTAATTTTTAAGAACAAATAAAAAATACATGTCATGAAACAATCCATCACTATGTCATCAATCTATATTTAAGGCCAAATGTTTATGCTGTAAAACAAGTCAGATTTGAATTTTGAAAAGTAAAGTACATTTCTTACAGAATGTTTTCTTTAAAACTTTTCTCAAAAGAGCTGCAAATAAACAGATAAAATCCTTGTCTATTTATCTATATTTACTACCTTTTCAAAAACCCCAAGGCAGATAAAAAACATCAACCAAATTTCAATAACACAATTTTAAATAGGAAAAAAGTATAATTTGTTAAAAGTTCATGTTTTTTGGGGGTGGGGATGTGGCTCAAGCAGTAGCGTGCTCGCCTGGCATGTGTGCAGCCCGAGTTCGATCCTCAGCACCGCATACAAACAAAGATGTTGTGTCCGCCGAAAACTAAAAAATTAAAATTCTCTCTCTCTCTCTCTCTCTAAATAAAAAAAAGTTCATGTTTTTCTCTAGATATGAAATAGAAATTGTCATATTTTAGAAACTGAACCCATGAGGGAGAAAACAAGTCACGTTTTTTCAAAACGGGCAAAAAAACACTTAAAATGTTTCTTTCAAAATAATGTTCCAAGTGTTTCAGACCTCAAACACTACCATTTAAAAAAATTCTACAGGCATAACAACACTAAATGTGCCTAAAAGAAACTTTCATTGATGATTCATAATCTTTATTCAGTATATATAAGGTATATGCCTAAAAATTTTTCAAAATATTATACTTACTCTTTTCATTTGGTCTACAGTGATGGTAGAAGACTTCCAAAGAGATTTTAATAAATCCAAAATCATCTTGAATGCACTTTCTCCAGTTGACTCTAAAACCATAACAATAGCCTAAAAATGGAATGAATAACTTTTTATTCATTAATTCATATATGAAAGCTTCCTTAAATATATGATCCTGATTTTATAATAATCTTAAAATTTTAAGTAATTTAATATTTTTATAAGATATGTTATTTAAAAAGTGTTGTCACTACAGTGCAAAAATAAGTGTTTAAAAATTCTCTTTAACAACGCAAAGTAATCTTACTTCATATACAAGCTCATGGTGAAAATGAGGTACTTCCAGTTCCTTAAGGCAATGTTCAGCTTCAGATATGTCTCCAGAGAGTAAATACTCTTTCAGCAGCATATCAATCTATTGGATTTAAAAGTTGAATGTGTTAGAATTTCTGACTTTTAAAAAGTTGTGTTACCTAAATTTATTTAAACCTTATCCCAATGTTATGAGACAAAAGAGCAAGTCATAAACAGCTCTCTAAAAAAATACAGACTTGGCATGGTACTCTCATAAAGGCACTTTTTTCATAATTAAAAGATTTCCAACTTTTAAATGATTAATAAATATGAAGCAAATAGAGTGTTTCAGTGTGTCTGAATAATCACTGAAATCTACAAGTAGGTCACTGAAATCTACAAGTAGATTGTGACCACAATGCCTCAGGGTTAAAAATAAAGGATTTTTAAATACCACTAGAGGGCACTAACTGAAAGTCTCTCTGAATTTTTGAACTGACAAAATAATTCATTTCTATCAGGATGATCTGAAAAATGCAATGGGAGCCAAAAATAAGATAATAATGAGGCATTATTCAATAGAGCAAAGATATCCATGTAGTTCCTCTTCTCTACAAGTGAGGATTTGAAACCCATTATCTAAAAATATTCATCAATAGTTCAGGTTCCAATTGTAGCTTAAGTCCCCCCCCCCACCTCCAATACTAGTAATTGAACTTAGGGCCTGGCATGTGGTAGGCAACATTCTACCACTAAGCTACATCCCCATCTCTCTTATTTTGACACAGGGTCTTATGAAAGTGCCTAGGTTGGTCTCGAACTTGCTTCAATCTCCAAAGTAGCCAGGATTACAGGTGTACCAGAACATGCCTGGCTAAGAAACTCCGGGCTATTCCACTCAAGCTTGTGCAATAAAATCTATGGCTCTAGAAAACGGTGGGAAAAGTTATTCCTCACAAGGGCTTCAACTAGAAATGTTCTCTTCCTCATAAATTCCCTATAAAATCACCTGCATCTAGTGGACAACACAATGAATGTTGGCTGATTGAATAAAATAATTTAAAGTATCCTCTACTTTCAACTTTTACAACGTATTTTCATAAAAAGTAAATTAAAATTTTATCATTAGAATACATACTGACTGGGAGTAAGGACACATGCCTATAATCCCAGCAATGAGAGGCGGAGACAGAAAGATCGAAAGTTGGAAACCATCCTCAGCAACTCAGTGAAACCCTGTCTCAAAATTAAAAATAAAACACTGGAGATGTAGCTTAATAGTAAAGCATCCCTGGGTTCAATACCAATACCAAAAAATTAAATAGAATACATCCTGATAAATAATTCCTACTATCATGCTTTAAGAAAGTAAATATTTAAAGCAGAGCACTTGAATAAAGCACTTTTGCTTTATAATTATCTATTAACATTTGTTATTTAAATTATGTTACTTAGTTTTGACTTCCCCCACCCACGATACTATGGATTGAACCTAAGGATACCACTGAGCCACATCCCCAATGCTTTTTATTTTTTAGTTTGAGACAGGATCTTGCTAAGTTGTTTAGAGCCTTGCTAAATTGCTAAGGCTGGCCTTGAGCTTTCAATCCTCCAGCTTCAGCCTCCCAAGTTGCTGGGATGTGCATGTGCCATGCACTCATTAGTTTTTAATATTTTCTGTAACATAAAAGGTAAAATGTTCCCCCTCAAATTCCACGAATTTTTAAGAATGATAAATGACAAAAAAGTCTTTGTCCAAACTTTCCTTTCATGTAAATAAATATCTAAATAATGTCAAACTGAAACTCACTATTGATAGAGGTTATCTCATGCTTATTGAGAAATAATTCATATAACACCTCAGTTTGTCAGTTTCTCAAAATACTTTGAGAAAACCACCATCTTAATGATATTACGTCTTCTAATCCATAAACATGGGATATCTTTCCATTTAGGTCTTTCAGATTCTTTTAAGCTGTGTTTGGCAGTTTCCAGTGTACACGACTTGTATTTATTCTGTTAAATTTCTTATTTTATTTTTTATGCTACTGTAAATGTAACTGTTTTATTTTAGATCATCATTGCTACTATATTAACATAGAATTGAACTTTTTTCACTTTTTTTTTTAAAGAGGGAGAGAGAATTTTTTAATATTTATTTTTCAGTTTTTTTTTTTTTCCGGTGGACACAACATCTTTATTTTAATAATTTTATGTGGTGCTGAGGATCGAACCCAGCGCCTGGCGCATGCCAGGCAAGCACTTTACCACTTGAGCCACATCCCCAGCCCTCACTTTTTTTTTTTTAGTTGTAGATGGACACAACATCTTTATTTTATTTTTATGTGGTGCTGATGCTCAAACCCAGTACCTCAGGCTAGGCGAGCACTCCTTCACTGAGTCACAACCCCAGTCCTAGAATTGAATTGTTTATATTAATGTTATATCCTACAACCTTGCTGAATTGCTGACGGTTTTTGTTGGGGGAACTTATTTTGTGATTTATTTAGATTTCCTAACTACGAATTAGAGCTAGAATTACTTCCTTTCCAATCAGAATGTCCTTTTATTTCTTTTTCTTTCCTAATTGCCCTGGCATCTTGGCCATTTTTATACCTCAAATTATTCTAATAATTAATTTTTTTGAAACACTGTGACATTAGAAACTTTCACTCAATTATTATTTTAACAAATATGCAAAAATAGTCAAAGCTCTACCTTCCATTTGTGCTCCTTAACACTTAAACTAGAAATATAATATTAAAACAATTGTATATAAAAAAGATTAAAAATAAAAATTATTCCCACATGAAAAGATTGTTAAAAATCACAAGCACATAAACTTTAAGTCATTAATTATATGACTTAGGTAAGAAAATTACTTTTTTTTGTTGTTATAAAACACCAGAAATAATTTCATAGGGAATAAATCTGGCATTTCAATGTAATAATTCAATTACTTTTTCTTTTAAGGAATGCATATAAGGTAGTGAACTTCCTCACAAAAATATAACACTGATTTGCTCTAGTGCTCGTAATTCACACTTATGATCAGACACTATTCAGTTTCAAATTAACCATGTAAAAACATACTTACTGAATAACTACAAAATAATCTCATTATAACATTTTAAATTTTAAAAATTTAAAATATGTTAAAAAAAAGATTTCAGGCATTCCTTAAAAGTTCAGACAGCCTTCTTGTAATTATTCATGAAAAGTTTTAACAGAATCATTTTTAAGTCACAGAAATGAAAAAAATTAACAACTATATAATTATAATTTAGCACATTACTTAAAGTAAGAGGGTATAAGGTTAATTTAAAAGGATCAATTTTCCATTTGCAACTAAGACTAAGTTGAATTTCTGCCCACAAAAATACCCATTAGCAGGCAGTTTTTTCCTTTCACAGAAACACATATAAATTAAGTTAAAAACAAAACCCAATAGGTACCTCTTTAACAAGGTGATTGACAGGTTGCTGCCCGCCTCCAGAGCCCCACACACTGTCTTTACGTTTTCCACCTTTAGACATACTCAGGAGGACAGTAGCCTTATCAAGAGCAGCTCTATAAAAACAAAATATTTAATTTTGAAAGTTGGACATGCATGAGGTTTACAAATTATAAAGATCACAAAATCCTATTGTTCTAAAAACTCTGATATAATACAAGCAATAAAAAACTCAAAATTTGTTTTTAAAATTATTTTCAAAATAGAAATGGAAGTAAAAATTTGATTTTCCTGTTCTATTACTTCCATTTCTCAAGAAAAATCAAAAGATATTACCCAACAGTTGATCTACAGAGAAAAGGAAGATTTATATATAGCTTTTACTTAGATCCATGCCTTTCTATCCAGAAGTACCATTCCACTGTGACCCAAAGTAGCCCTAGAAAATTAAGTTAATATCTAGAACTAGGAAAAACCAAGATGGGTAGCTAATTCCACTTCTCTATTTCTAAATTTCTAAGAAGTTAAGAAAAATCATATAGCAAAACTCCCAAATATCACGTTTAGCTTATGATTGAAAAAGAACAAGAGTGAAAAATATAATTTTCTGACTAATATTTCTACATTATATTTCTACAGTAAATAAATACAAAAACAAAATTCTAATAGGCCCCTCTGTTAATGTTGTTCATCTTATTAGAATATGAAATAACTGCAGAATGTTAGAACCTTAAAGAACCTTAAAGAACATTCCACATCCAATACTTTCATTTTACAAACAGGGCACAGACATACAGAGAAAAGTGACATGACATGAAGGTAACTAATATATCAGTTAAAACTCAGAATTTCCACATTTTGTTACCACCTTCTTCCTGTTGTATCATGACAAAAATCTTTTCATTGTTTTAAAAGTAGAGAATGTAGACAAGTGACAAACAGATGTCCAGAATGGCTGATAAATTCAAGTAGGAAAATTAATTTACTTACCTAGCCTGTACACAATCTACAGTTCCTTTGTAACTATCAATATAGGAATTACATAAAATTCCATCTCCAACAGCTCTAGCAATAAACTGGCCCACCAACTATAAGAAGAAAGAGATCTATATTTTAAAAAAAAAAAGCTCTATATAGGACACAATTTCTAAATACGTAAATGATGAAGACTGGTTTAACTACACAGTCAATGCCTAAAAGACATGCTGGATTATACAAAAACAGCTATTTGGCACCCATTAGTCATGCTTGGCATATGCTCCCATATCTTGATCTTCAAGTTCAATATTATCAGAGTAGGGACCGCATCTGCTTTGCCCACTACTGAATTCCAGTACCTTGCACGCTGCCTGATACTTTATTAAATGTTAAATGAATGACTTAAAAGTCAAGAGAAACCTTTCCTAAAAAATAAGTCAAGTTTTCTTTAAAAAGCTGATTAAAGAAATTTAGGGAGAAAAGTTGTACAAAACTATTTGAAATTTGTTCATAGTATTTATTATTAAATTTGTTCATAGTATTTATTATTAAATTTGTATACAATTTCAGTGTCTAATAATGAAGGTGTAACTAAATAATACAGACATAAAATGGGACACTATGTGGCCATAGGAGAAAATATTAACCATATTTTACAGTCTGAGAAAAATCCAGTTTACAAAATAGCATACATGGTACAATTCCATTTTCTAATTAAACAAAAATACAAAGATAAATAGAAGCCATATACTGATATAAAACAAATAAAATACAAGGAAAACACCATCAAAATTTCACAGTAGTTATTTTTGTGGACTTTACTCATTTTTGCTCTTATTTTTCAAAAATTCTATAATTAATACAAACTCTTGTAATTATTTTCTTTAAGTATGTACTGGCGTGGAGAGAGAAAGAGATCCACTTTTGAATCACAGCTCAATACCTTCCACAGACTTCTGTCATAGGAAGCACTACAGCATTTAGAAACTGACCTTTCTATACCCTATTTCTAAATTAATATTTAAAACTTTGATTAAAAACTTTAATAGCACAATTTCACATTTTCAAAGTTACAAATAACTTTTATAATACACATAAGCAAATTCAATTATAACGTACTTTTTAAAAATCCTTGCTACTACTTCTTACATATACTATAAATAGACAAAACCCTGTTTGTGTGTATCCTGTATATATATGCTATACACACACACACACACACACACACACACACACACACACATTCTAAAACATACACAAGCACAGGAGAAAAGATAAAGTTGGATTCATAGTTTCATTCATATAGAAAAAATAAAAGGTAGGACACCATAATGTTAGAGGTCTACTTTTGTATGGGAGGCAATGTGGCCTATTTACCTTCCACCTTCTAAAATTTACTAGGAACATATATTATTTCTACAATTATAAGAATAAAGGGGAAAGGAAATGAATAAAAAGAATGATACAAACCTGTGGTGCTCTAGGAGTATCCAATGCTAATTCAGGTAGATCTTTCAATAATTTATCAAATGATTTTTCCACATCATTTGTGCTCATTACTGTCCCACAAAGGTCAGAAAGAAGTTTAGATGTCATTTCTCTATGACTAGCTTTCCCTTCCAATGCTAAGGACACTGCCAACACTGGTACTCCACTTTTCATTTCACCAAGATTTAAATCTTTTAGCATTTCCTATTCAAAAGAATTTTTAAAAAGAATATAAACTACAGTGAAAATAGTTCATTAAACTACATATTACTAATATGATGTTAGTAACTAACCCTCTCCTTTACAATGTATTAGTATTATTTGTAGGATACTAAGTGATGGGCACTTGTGGAGAACTGCATTTTACATTATCATAAGCTGTTTACTTTTCTTCAAATCTTTCTCTAGAAGCAAAAATTTATACTTTTAAGTTAAGCTTCAATGAGATCCTAAACCATTATTGTTAGATAGGACTAATGTTTTAAATACTAGGATAAAGTGAAATTTTCCTATTAAAAATATAATACAGCAACTAATACTTAATGACCACTTATAATATAGCATTATAACAGCCACTTTGTATTACCACATTTAATACTCAAATTAGGCTTTTGAGTATTAAATTATCCTACTCAGCATACCAAAAAGTAATTAAAATTTTTAAATTTTTCACAGAAAAAGGAATGGCTGAGGGCGCCCAAGAGTGGTCAAACTTGAAGTGGAATACAGGTACTAAGACCCCAGAGGTTAAATTCTAACTCAACTACTTATGAATGCCTTCCTCTTAGAGTTTTCTTAGAATTGTTAAATCATGGTTTACTACCAGAAGAATGCCAGAATTATTCACAACCATCTAACTAGTGTCCTAGTTAGTAATCTCTTCCTACATCCTATTTTATTCCATAACTTATTGCTTTTGAACAACTTATTGCTTTTGAACATGATAGTCCACTTTACTGAAACACTTTCTTCAAACACTTATCTAGCAAACACCTAATCATGCTTCAGATGGCTTAGAATCACTTCTTCCATTGCTCTCCATTTTATGCTTCCACAACACTCTATTCAGAGCACTACTCAGTTAATCATAGTATTCAAAGATTTTTAAGTACCTGCCTTCACAGGACCTTAACACTCTTCTTCTATAATAGAGTGTTTCACCTTATATTTTAATAATCTGTATGTATATATCATTTCCTTCACTTCCTGGGATTCAAAAGGGTAGGAATAACCTATCATAAATTCCTCCACATAGTATACACTAAAAAAAATATTTGTTTTATATTGAAATCCTACAAATCCAAAGAATCCAAACCTCATGGTAACAAATTAAGAAAGTCCAGTCTCAATTTTAAGAAATCTAAATTATAAAAAGTCTTCTCAAGAGTTGCAATTGTATCTTAATCCAGTAATCCTGATGAAACCTATTTTACTTCTAGATTGCTCAAAATTACTTAACTTTATTCTCTTTGTTTCTGCTGTGTACATTCCTTTGCAAATCTTTACATCAGTGGTTCTTTGTTTTTTGGACAGAGCACAAAGATAAATTTTAACCAAATCCAGAACACTGAAATAAATGCCAAAACAATGAAACTAAGTGAGGCATTCTTAACTGAGGTCCCTGATGAGATATCAAAGGACCCATAAATGCCCTGAAATTGATAACGTGTATTTTGTAAATTATAAAAATAGGTGTTATAAATGTACATATACTTAAAAAATAGTGTATAGTGCCATTTTTGGGGAGGGAAATGGCATGTAAATCTTGTCAAATCCCAAATATACAAGAACAAGAACTGATTTATTAATGTAACAAGATTTTATTCCACTCTCAGTTACAAATTTATTTGTGCAAAAGGAAATGCTTAAGCACATTCAGGGATCCAAGATTGCTCTAGTTAAGTTTTGCTTATAATAAGTGTCTTCTCTGCTATACTGAATAAATTATACTTGCAACTTTAAACCTACCGCAACTTCATTAGTATCTCCATGCTCAAAGTATTCCTGTATAATTGGTGTTAATGTCTTCTCAAATGCCCTTTCATCCAAAGGCAAAACTACAGTTTCATAAACACAGTTCTCCTATGAACGAAAAAGAGAAAAAAAGTTATAAATTAAAGAACAAAATATTCAGATAAACTGAAATTTTAACTTTATGCTTTCACTGGTTAGTAATCCCCATTTAGGGCAAGATAAAGACATGCTACCTGCTTTGATCATATTACATAAAAATAGCATACACACCTCATCCTTTCTTATACACTCAGAATTCAATAAGCCAATATGCAGATTAGAACCACTCACCATAGCAAATATATGATTTGCTCCCAACCCCTATATCTTGTATTAATTTTTTATATTACTCTCAAAACCAGTTTTTCAATAAGCAAAACTCTTGAAGATGGCTTCTTGTCATAATTGTATTTTCATTAAAACTTTACTTTTAAAGATAAAGTAGTACCTCATAAATATGTCCTAATATTTGTCAAGTTTTTACAAATCAGGAACCAAATCCTTCATGATTAATATTATAAAAGTCTAAAGTATAGAAGTTTAAAAGAGATTAATATTGTACTGACTGAACAATCTCTAAGGAAAAGCACTGTTCAATTGAAATTTCAAAAGAGCTAAGATTAATGCCCATTACCAAACCATTTTTCTTGCCCCTATTAAAAAAAAAATCTCTGAAATATTTATTTGCAATTTGTGACTGGCTTTAGTCTAACAAAATGCACTTGAAAGACTAATAGTAGATTTTACAGTATGTAAATCCCACTGGTTTTAAATATATATTTCATATTCTTTTAGAAATATTTTCATGTTCAACTATAAGTATATATATATATTCAAATACACAATAAAAACAATCTAACATATATTGAATTTTTTCCTGTTTAAAATCCTCACCATCATTTCCTATCTTATACAAAGACAGTATTTTTAAAAATTGTATCATAATATCTTATTTGCTTCAAAATAATCCAGAACATGGTAAAAGGAGAAGGCAACAGATGGAGAAGAGTAAATGAAAATAAAGAATGAAACAAGACTGCCTGCAAGTTAATTATTGATGCTGGTGAAACTGAGATGAATACAAGTAGATTCATCACACTATTTGCTCTACTTGTGGAATTTTTCCATTAAAAAGATAAATACATTAAAATTTTTCTATAAAACCATTTAAAATTTATATTCTCAGCATTATCCCTAGGGGGAAAAAATCATATGTTCCCAAAACAAAATTTATCATATCATTACCATGCTCAATAGTAATATTAAAAAGAAGCCTATTTATAATTTTTATATTCAAAAAAAGTTAGAATTTTCTCAATTATCATACTATAGAAATTATAGTTACTCAACAGACTTTATTGAAAATGGAGAATTTAATAATCCTAAGTAAATTTGAAAATCTTTACCTTTTTAAAAAATATTTATTTAGTTGTAGATGAAAGCACAGTATCTTTATTTATTTTTATATGGTACTGAGGATTGAACCCAGTGCCTCACACACATGAGACAAGCACTTTACCACTGAGCTATAGCCTCAGCCCCTACCTTCTTTTGAGTCAAAGAGACCAAGTAAGAATTATCTATATGTTACTATGAGATAACTGGGTTTCCTAAACTAAAACTAACCTAGCAATTTGAGAAGTACCAAATATATGACTTAGATACATATGCAGTATATACAAGTATAAAATATAAATATATACAATATCATTTGACAAATCTGAGTAAACTTCAAACAAGAAGTCAAAATTTATAATAATTTTAAATATCTTTAAAAAGTAAATCATTGATACCTGGTCATCATCATAGTTAGGATCTTTCACATCCACCTCCTCCACATCATATACCTGTCCAGGTGTACCCCAGACACCTTTGCCTCCTGCACCACCTGACAAAGTTTAGAATTGAAAAAGGAAAAAGTTAATAGTTCACAAATTTTAGCTGAAATCTGAAATAACTCTAAATGTATAAATGTTAAGTAATAGCTTAAAAACTATTCTAATTTCATGCTAGTTTATTTTTCAAGTTGAAAATTACATTTGAAAGTTTTTATTTGGATCACTTTTTTCAGTAATATTGGATTGTGTATATTTTATAAACTATTTCTTAAAACAGCAAATTGAATACGTTATATAGGTAAAAACTTAAAAAGCAGATGCTTTAAAATAAAAGCAAAATTGAAAAAAATGATCTGAAAAATAGCCATACCAAGGACCTTTGTATATAGCTATTTAGGGTAATTGAGCTCTAAATTTTGGCATTTCTTAAAGTCCAAAAAAGAACAATATGTTGGACCAATTAAACATGGCCCAGAAAATCCAACAAGGGAAAAATTATTTATTTAATAGAGAAATACCAATGCCCACTTAGTAATGTTTAAAATCAAATACTCCAGATATAAAAGTATGTATTATACCTTGCAATTAGCAAAATGTTACAAATAATTAATTGCTATTTAGGCATAAACAGGCCTAATAACTATTTCTTTCTTCTATATACCAACCAGTATGAATTTAACAATTCCACCTTTCTAAGATTTTTTTCCACATTAACTTACTAGAATGTTTTTATAAGGCCCAATATACTATATATTTAAGAACCCTTATAACATCATCAATATTTCTTTTTTGGAAATTTATTTTGTACCTCGAGTATAATCCTTACCATCAAAGTAAACCAGAATCTGATAAACGGGGTTTCATTTTGATCCAAACAATAATTGGAAAAGTATTCAAAAGCAAAAGCAATTGCTAACAAAACACTATAATTTCCGTTTATCTGAATGTTTTGTCCTTTATAACTCTTTTTTTCTTCTTTCCCCTCAAGGAACACTGTTTTTTTCCATAGTCATATTTTTGCCTTGGCATTAATTCTAGTTTCACTAATGGAAGATGCTGAAATACAATTTCCCCATATTTCATTCTTTTTTTCTCATTCTAAGCACTTTAATTTTTCTTGATACTGGGGATTGAATCCAGGGGCACTTAACCATTAAGCCACATACTCAGCCCTTTTTTGAGACAGGGTCTCATCAAGTTGCTTAGGGCCTCACTAAATTTCTAAGACTGGCCTCAAACTGGTGATCATCCTGCCCAGGATTACAGGCATGAACCACCACACCTGGCCCAAGCACTTTATTAATCACCAGAAAAGAATCAAAATTATAATTAGGCTATAAATTAAAGCTATGGCAATCATTCAGAAGTTAGTCAAGTCTCTGAATTGTATCAAAATCTTACTAAAGACAGAAGCTAAAAAATCCCTCACTCAACACATTTTAAGTGCTAGTCACTATTCCAGATACTGGAAATACAGTATCACACAGAACCATATCTATGAAAGCATTAAAATTTTGTACAGGTGTTACTAAATTTCTATTTATTATTCTTAATAATGGACATTTATAAAAATTCATTAGAAAAGAGGTATTGTAAATCTGACTACTACTTTCAAAAGCAGTAAATGCACAATTCATAACTGAAAAACATCAGTATATACCATATTTTGCTGGAAGTAACAGTTAAGTTCAGCTTGAGAAAACTAAATGTACTCAAACAAGAAAAAAAAGAATCAACAAAAGAAAAAATGAGATGGTCCTCAAATTGTTCTATGCAAAGATATATACAAACCATAAAACTTACTGTTTAAATTTCTCTCATTCCTAGAACAAGGAAATCATAGGACAAGAACCACACAATTTTTTCCCATTTGTTTCTCTGCACGTGGTGTATACCAACCTTTCTTTGGTAGTCCTCTTCCTTTCCCAGATCTAGATCGTCTATCCAGCAACCTTCCCTTTGGACTGGTTGGCACAGTTACTCCACCCCTAAGGGCTTCACTTCCGTTATCACTGACGGAATCACCTCTGCCAGAGTCCCGGGATGAGTTTTTACGTAGCCTTCTCTTTGCTTTGGCATTAATTCTAGCTTCATTAATGGAGGATGCTGAAATCCAATTTCCATTTATTTCATTCTTTATTTCCTCAGTACCAGCATTTTCTTCATCACCAGAAAAGAGTGAGTCACTTAAATTATCAGGATCTTTAAAGGAAAAAAATGAAAACTAAGTATTGTTTTAAATATCCACTGTTCTACTAGATATGGTCCTGAGTTTGATAAAGGTGAACCTCATGAAATTACCATTTCTGTATGTTAATAGTCAAAATTGGCAATTTCCTATGACTCGATCTAATAAATGACAACCAAATAAGATTACTTTTCCCATTATCAAGGAAAATAAACTAAGGCATTGATTTTAACAAGGTGTCCTTAAAATGTTATCTCATAGGATTAATCATAAAATCTATATCAATATCAATACCATAAAATCAGACATCTGTGAGCAAGGAGAGTTAAGCAATTGAAATAACAAAATGAAGAATCTTGAGAGAAAGGAGATAAATTAATATTTACAGAAAGTCTATTATTTGTCAGGCATTTCACTGTATACTTTGTTGTTTACCCGCAAGACTGGGCAGTTAATTATTATACCATTTATACAAATGAGGAAACTAAAGCTCAGAGTGTTTAAATGACTTGCCAAACATGCCATAATGAAGTACAGTTACCCTGTTAGGGTTAGGAAATATCAGTAACTCAAAAGAGAATGAAAGACATTTGGCCAATATGTGATCATATGTGATTTATGAGCTGCCTTCAAGATAAGGTTTGTTTTCAAATCCATCATCTCAAAGTCTAATTTATCTCCCCAAATTTGACTCATATTATTATACTTTGCATACTCTGGAAATCTTCTAGCTTAAAAGGACAGTATACCCTAAAAGAGAGCAACAAATTTGGACAGTATACCCTAAAAGAGAGCAACAGATTTGGAGTTCTATATGATCCCCTTTTTAATTTCACCCTTGCTCTTTCAGTTATCAAAATTCTTTAGGATATACCTCAATCCGACTCCTTGCATATAACAACTCTAGTCACAGCTACACTAATAGTCACACATTGCTCATTTAACACATCATGGAAATTAGTTTGTTATTTCTTTTGAAGCAGTCTTGCTTTTCCAACTAGGTCATGACCATGATTAACCTGTGTTTCTATTTACTACCAACACTTTGCAAATCATCCTTCATTCTGGTACCTCAAAAGCCCACAGAAATCATGTGGAGACATTTGGCTTTGCTCTGAAAACTTTTTAAATCAGAAAAGCTATTGAATTAGTTATCACTGGGCTGGTTTTGTTCATCAATGGTTAACTCAAGTCAGAGCTGAATCACTCAAATTTTTTTTTTTTTTGGTATTGAAGTAATAGGGACTGAACCAAGAACCATATGCATGCTAGGCAAACACTCTGCCACTGAGCTACATCCCCAGCCCTTTTTATTTTGAGACAGAGTCCCATTATGTTACCCAGGCTGGCCCTGAACTTGCAATCCTCCTACCCAGACTTTCCATAGTAGCTGGAATTACAGATGTGCATCACCATGCCCAGTTCTTAAATGTTTTTAAATATGCCTACTTATAACTACAGTGCATCACATCTATGTGCATGGGATTTAATGTTTTAAGATATGTTGAAACTAAAAATTCTAATCAAATTCTGAAAAGGTTCACACTTAAAACTCCTGACAGTTAATAACAAACATTGTTGTAATCAAGAAACAAAAACATGCAGGTTACGGTGGCTCATGCCTATAATCCCTGCAGCTCAGGAGGCTGAGACAGGAGGATCATGAGTTCAAAGCCAGCCTCAGCAATGGTGAGCCACTAAGCAATTCAGTGAGACCCTTTCTCTGGATAAAATACAAAATAGGGATAGGCATGTAGCTCAGTGATTGAGTGCCCCTGAGTCAAATCCCCAGTACCCCTACACCCCCCACCCCGCAAAAACAAAAACAAAAACAAAACATTAAGTGGACTCAAATTATCCCATTAGTCTCATAAATAATCTTCCTGCTTTCCATCTTCCAACGAGCTTCCAAATGGAAGAAACTGATTGTCCAAAACATGCCCACACTGAAAACCCTTTGAAAGGTTTTCCCATTATCTTAAAATAAAATGTAAAATCTTTACATTGTAATTTAAAGTCATTTGTGATCTTGCCCCTGCTTACCTTACACTATCACTGCTGACTACTCCCATGCTCAAATCATTAAACCTTAGATTTGATATCATAGGTAGGAGTGCAGGTTATCAATTTCAGGGAGGAATACAAAATATATCAGATAGGGCTAGGGTTGTGGCTCAGTAGTAGAGCACTCGCCTAGCATATGTGAGGCCCTGGGTTCAATCCTCAGCAGCAATCAATCAATCAATCAATAATAAAATAGAGGTACTGTGTCCAACTACAACTAAAAAAAATTTTTTTTAAGTTTTTAAAAATCAAAATATAGCAGACAAAAACAAAATGTAAAGGGGGTGACCAGCTAAGAAAATGTTGCAGTAATTCAGACACAAGCTAATTGGAAAAGGTTAATAGTAGTAACTGGAGTTAATAATAATGTCACACTTTGAAAAAAACAGTTTCAAGTGGAACAGATTCAGGATTTAGGAAGAGTAAAATAATGCTTTACAAGTTTTTGTCGTGGGAAGCTAGTGTTACAAGATATGAATGAGATATCATCATAACTAAACTAGCAAGAATAATTTATCATCTTAATAGTAGCACCACTATCATTTCTTCTTTTTTCATTACAGTTACTATCATTAAGCTACGAGATACCAGGTTCTACCTGGTACACACTAGACTTCAGGTTCTATGCCAGTCATTTTACATATATGGTCTAAAAGCCTCAAAAAGCTCTATATACAAGTTATTGAAGTTTAACCTCGCTTTTCAGAAGGTAATATTTTATTGAAAAGTTACCCTATCTGGAAAGGATTGTGACCAGGAATCAAACTCACATTTTTAATTTCATAAGATTATAACTACAGAAAACATAAAAGAAGAATATAGCAGTGCTGATAGCTAAAAAGACAGGATGAACAAAGGAGTGAATGTAGAGAAGATCAACAGAAGATTAAAGGAAAGGAGAAAGACCAGACAGACAAATTAGATGGAGTTTTCAAGTAAGAATGGGTGGTTAAGAAAAATAGTATCACCTGAAATATATTGCTTTCATTATGCTAACATTAAACTATAAACAGTCCAGAAGATAAAGGACTTAGAAGTATAATAAAAGGTGTTAAACTGTCTCTTGAAATATTAAAATATTTAATTAAAACATATCTATTTCCCATGAGTTTCTTTTCTCCAACTATTTTAGCACCTTCTTAAATACGTTTGTGTGTCTGCAGCAGTATTTTCTCTAGGAATAGTTTAATTTGACCTTATTATTTTTTAATTTATTTATTTTTTAGTTTTAGGTGGACACAATATCTTTATTTTATTTTTATGTGGTGCTGAGGATTGAACCCAGTGCCCCATATATGCCAAGCAAGTACTCTACCACTGGGCCACAATTCCAGCCCCTGACCTTATTATTTTTAACCCATGTTTATATGGATTGCTTTTTTTAATATCTTGCTATTCAATTCAGACTCACCTAAATTTTGGACAAATCAAATCACTATTAATCTAACTTAAGAAAATCAAAATTAAAAGGATAAAAAAACTGAGTACAGAGAATGTGATAACTTCAAAATTGTTTTCTACCATGTACTTCCCTCTCTGTGAATTCTCTGACATTTCACCAGTAACCACTTCAACTTATATGTCTGAAGTATAAGAATATCACATTTCCAATTCTGGTGTACAATGAGTGGAAAAATTATAATAACAAATTTAGGACTACTTTACATATCTAATAAGTGTTGTATGCTTGACATACATATCTCACTAATCCTAAAAATAAACCTATAGAAGTATATAACCCAATTATATATATAAGGAAACTGAAGGTCATGTAAATAACCTACTTCCTCAAAGTAACAAAACTGGTAAATGTAGAAGTTGGAATTAATACACTAGTCTGACTGGGACTATATGCTATAGCAAGAATTTACTGCAAAGTCTGTCTCATGCCTACCCAAATACTAAAGAATAAATCCCTTAGTACTGGGGAGAGGAGTTATAATGATGTCTTATTATAGTAAGAAAACAAAAATTATAAATCTCAGAGATGTGCTTTCTCATAGAAATGGCATGTAAGCTACATCATTTTAAATTTTCTAGTAACCACATTAAAAAGTAAATGAGATGTGGCTGGGGCTGTGGCTCAGTGGTAGAGCGCTTGCCTAGCATATTGTGAAGCATTGAGTTCAATTCTCAGCACCACATATAAATAAATAAATAAAGGTCCTTCAACAACTAAAAAAAATTTCTTTTAAGTAAGTGAAATGGGTAAAATTAATTTTACTATGTTTTATTCAATCTCATATAACCATAATGTAATTTGAACATGTAATCAATATAAAAATTGAGATTTTCCTTCATCTCAATTCAGAATAGCCACAAATAGCTAGTGGTTATTGTACTGGACAGTGCAGAAAAGAAGCCTAGGTATGAAACACTTTTTTTTTCTGGTACTGAGGATTAAACCCAGGAGTGCTTAACCACTAAGCCACAACCCCAGCCCTTTTTATTTTTAATTTTGAGACAAGGTCTCATTAAGTTGCTGAGGCTGGTCTTGAATTTGTGATCTTCCTGCCTCAGCCTTCAGAGCTGCTGGTATACAGGTATGCACCACCATGCCCAGTATTCACTTACCTATTATATCTAGCAGCACAGAAATAATCACTAATTATTGGAGTGAATTTTCAACTATAATTTTCTAGCCTACATTAAATCAAGATCAAAAAAAACTAAAGTTGTATACAATAGTGAATAAAAGTCATTGGAGAAATGAAACTGTAGTATTTAACCATGAAATATATTTTAGAGTACAGAAAAATACAAATCTTTCAATGTTAATAAAACTATTAAGTAAATACTTATCTAAAATATACTAATATGACTATTAACATATTGCACAATCCTAATTAACTCTTTGGGAAGAAAATTCTGAAAGCTACACAATAAACACATTTTACTCAGCATTTAGTCATCTAGTCCACAAAACCATGTTTATTTTTATGGTATTAATGTGCTATTGAAGTACCATGGGAAAATACCACAAGTAATTTCAATTTCAAACAAATAGTTAGGAAAGATATCAAAGATGCTAACTAAGTCTATGTTGAAGAAATCACTAACAACCCCGTGTGAAAATATTAATAAACAAAAACTTGATTTTAAAAATAATATAACCTGTTTTCTTACAGCATGAAAAAGCTGGTGTTTAAAGACAGTTTTACTAACGAATGGTCTGATGCTTGTCACAAAACACTACTCACCTGTGGGATTTACATTCAGTATCTGCTCATTTTCTACATCCATTGTTCCTTAATTTCACTTGCACTGATTAAACAAATTACCAAATGGAAGTCTTCCTTTAGAATCTATTTTAAAAAAAATCAACATTTTATAAACTAATATAATTAGGCAAATTCAATTTATTTAAGCACACAGTAAAAAAAGATAATTCTATTTTTAAGATTTCACTTTCAGAGACAGCAAGCGTAACTTAATTAACATCTGGTTCCAGTTTTCTTGACAAGTTTAATAAAAATACCACAAGATTTCAGCATATGCCAATACACCCTTTAAACTTGGAATTAAAGATTTATTTTCTGTATGTGTATTTTTCAAGTTAAAGACATACACACACCCCAAATCTTTTAATACCAAGCCCAAAAATCTGATGTGTATATATACACACACACACACACACACACACACATTCAAGCCAATTTCTCTACCAATTTCTTATAAGTATTATTTATAATACTCGCTATTAGAAAGAAAGAATATAAAAATTCATTTCTTGGAAATATATTTTAAAATATATTGCCAGAAGTCATAACTGAATTAAGATTTCAGAATTTCTCTGGAAATATTTTTTTTTAAGTGGTTTAAAGTACACAAGTGTTATATCTGTGTAAGTCATAGATGCTGGATATAAGTTCTTCCAGTGATTTACAGTAATTTCACTAGCAGTATGCTCATCTTTTGATATAAAATGCAAAAATTGCTGAAAATGACTAATTATGGAAAAAAATTTTCATATGAGTTGCTGTTAGACATCACTTTAGGATAAAATGATAGATGATGCCTCCAGGGATGAAACTGACTTTTAAATTCCTCAATATAAACTAGGGCTTGTTAAGTTCATAGCTCTTTTCTCAAAAAAAAAAAAAAATGGGGAGTGGGTATTAACTTGTTAAACCAATACAAATACAGAGTATGCTAAAATTATAAACTTCTTATTATGGTAATCCTTAAGCTAAGATGCTATCATATTGCTTCAGAAATTAAGAAACTGGCAAGATCATTCTCTAAGTCTGCTCAGAATAAACTGACATGATTCTACATAATCACTTTTCATTATAATTCCAACCAATTCTGGATTTAGGAAAAATGAATCTTAAAATATGAATATGTATAGAGATTCATACAGATATATGAACAAAAATAATTTGCAAACCAAAAACATTTAGTACCTTCCATGGCTGAAAATGCCACACACTGTTTAATTTCAGTATGTTATAGGAAAGGGATAATGTGTTACATTTGTCATATGACCTGTTTTTTTTTTTTAAACTAAAGTAACACTTAAAGGTTTTTTTCATTCTTGATGTAAATAAAATCTTTGAGAGTTTTTCCTACAAAACCTTAGAAAGTGATTATACTAAAGCTTATAAAGCCTTTATAGTTCAAAATGATTTTCCATGTATGATTTCATGCACCTCACAGGACAACCTTAAGGTAGGTATTCCACTCTGCACACAATTAAACAGATTCAGAGAAGGTAGGTGATTGGCCAAGGAGAGACAGCTGCTCAGTGGAATAACCAAGACTAGAAATCCAAATCTTATAAATGCAGTACAAGATTTTATAATATTCTACAGGAAGATTCTTTTTGAAGGTTAACAAAGAGAAGCTTATTAAAAGCATAGACTTCTATTGTTAAATCAAAATTTTAAATACTGCTTTCTGAATAATAAAAAATTATTTTAAACTATTATACAGAAGGTATTGAGTTGGGCAAAGAAAATTATCAGGTAAGGACTATCATCTATAACTAAATCTGTTTTATTTAAGTAATCACAAAAAAGTCGTCTCTAAACAATGATAATCTTATCAAGAAATCAAGAATTCAGTCACATATTTGGTTTCAGGAAAGTGGTTTAAATGATAAAGATTAAAACAATTTATAATAAATAAATGATAAAAATGTTCCACGTTTTTACTCTTCAAAGTAGATTTTTTTTTCTATTTAACATTCTTAAAAGATTCTTACCCACAACTTCAGAATGTGTAAAAAAAAATTAAACCCTAGTTCGTTCATACTAATGTATAAAAATTAATTTTCAATGAGAAAATAAGACTAAACATACAAGTTGGAAAAAAATTAAGGCTGAAATTGAATAGTTTTTTTTCTCCAATGTAATTCCTGAAATTTATCTGATAAATTACTCTGCCATTTTTGGAAGTCAAGTTTAGAGCACATGTCAACTAGAAAATTACTTGTTTTTATTCCCAGGCTCCAGTCATACTTATCAGCACTTAAAATCAGATAGAAGGATTTATAAGGTCTGGATTCTACCACTATAATGCAAAAGACAGCATTATAGAAATTAACCAACTAGCACTTATTTTTGCATTCCTATTTTCCCCTTCACATTTACTACTAGAGACAAACCAATCAAATTATATTAAAAGACGCCTACTGGGATACTAAGGAATTAAATTAACCTATAAAGAAGGAACATTAAGGGCATACGTAACAATAATTAAATTTCCAACATATCTGCTGTGGCCTCCTTTTTAAAATGTGTATGGTGGCTTCTCAAATAGTATCCCATTAACAAAAAACTGCAAAACTAAAAATCACCAGTAAAAATTTCACGTTAAAAACAGGTGGCAAGCTCTGGGCCCGCCGCACACCTAGCTGCAATTTTAATCATCCGTAGAGCCTACGGTTGCTGGCTACGTAGCCAGTTCGCACCAGGGCCAGGGGGAGATGGGCGACACTGACGTCCGCAGACAGTTCTAAGCTCTCACAAAAAACTCCGCGTACGTTACGGCACCACGTCCACACACTCAGCAGACAAAAGGGGCCTCCCCTGCCCTCTGGTTTTTTCTGGGAGACTATATTTAAGTTAAGGAGACCCTTTGCCGGAGGAGGGGACAGCGCAGTCGGAGCAGGGCTGGGTGGCGGGCACGTGTTCGCCTCCCCACGCCCCAGCGGCCCACCTCCTGGCCCACCGCTGGCGCGCCCGGACCCCCAAGGCCCCCAGCCCCTCTGGTCCCCATAGGTGCCGGGGCTGGGAACGCCGCGCTGTGGGCTTCTCTGAGGGAAGACAGAGGGCGGGGAGGGCGAAGACCTTCCTCACAGGATTTCGGTCTCGCGGGAAACACTTCCAATCTCTTCTCCAATATTAAAACTCTGAGGGGGCTCCCTGACGAGGCGGCCCGCCCGCGAGCGCCCCACTAGGTGAGGAGGGGGCTTGGGGGAGGGGGCGGGCCCGCGCCGCCGCGTCCGGGCTGGGCCCTCGAGGAGTGAAGACCGCCGGCCCCCCGCAGGCCAAGGCGTTGGGGGGGGCGCGACCCTCCATCAAACTTCGAGGAGGCGGCTGACCCCCGCCCGCCCTCCAGGACCCGGCCACGGCCTCCACGCCCCTTCCCCCTCCCAACGTGCGGTGGTCTCCGAGGAGGGACCCGGATTAGGGGAAGAGAGCACAGTCTTCCCGAGCGTGCGAGCCGTGCCCACCGGTACTGACCCCTCGGGCCACCGCCGCCGCTCGCCCAGGTCCCCGGTCCGCCGGCCCCGACCCCGCTCCTCAGCCTCTGCCGCCGCCTCGGAGCGCCTCTGGCCCCTCTCGCTCTGTTTGTTTTTGTTTTGTTCTACCCAGTAACACGGGGGCGACAGAGCGGCGTTTATTGGCCTAGACTAAGAGGTCCGCTAGCCAATCGCAGCGGCGGAGCTGGAGCCCAGGAGGAAAAGGGAGGGAAGTGAAACGTGGAAAGTTGGGGGGGGGAGGGTGCAGGAGGGCGCCTGCGCATTAGGCTCCTCGCAGTGAAGGGAGTGGGAACCGAGTGGGTAGTCCCAGCTCCGGGTTGTTGGGAGACAGCGCCCGGATGAAAACTGAGCAAAAGGGTTGAGCCTGGGGTGGGGAGCTAGGATGAGGCTTCCTTGACCCAGCTCACCCATTGCCTCCTCAAAGCGTTCACCAGACTCGGCTGTAGCCAAGGCTTTAGTCTTCCTGAGGGTCCCTGACTCCATTTCTGGACAACCTCAGGGGAATAACCCCAACCTCTCCAGTTCCTTCGCCCAGCGGCCCTTGCTTACTCCTTGGCTCCTACTGTGTGCAGCGCTCCTCCCCCCCCCCCCTCGTAAGTTTCTCTCAGTGAATGCCCACAACCACTGGAAAATACCTTGGGAATTACTGATTGAACCTCAATTCTGATTTTTACTGGTGCAGAAACAGAGATCCTGAGAGGGGCTGAAGTTTTTACAGAAAGTTAGTGGGGAAGCTGAAATTAGAACCCCTTTTCCTGATTATCTGGCCCAAAGTGGGATGCCAGACATCATGAGTATGCTTGAGATGATGGACAAAAAGGATGTGAACCTTTTACTCCCTTATGAGTTCTTTTGGAGTAATTTGTTAAAATGGGGAAAGTGTTTTGGATGCTCTTTTAAAAATGGCAAATATATTCTAGTCTTATGTAATAAATCTTAGGATATCTGCTCCACACAGCATTGTTATGACACTGGTGCTTAATAATGTGCTAAATGAGCACGAGCAAGTAAATGGAAGCACCTAGCAGGAGCTAAGAGAAGGTTGTTTGCAGGAAGGAAGAAGGAAAGGGTCAAAAACTAAAATCAAGTAAGAAGTAAAAATATGGAGAAAGAACGTTGGTTAAAAAAAAAAAAAAAAGAGTCTCTCAATGGAAAGGAGACTGGGGAGGAAAAGCCGGCTGCAGATGATGGTAAAAACAATAAAAGAAAACTGAGTGTCTGGGAAGCTCAGATTTTAAAATGTGAACATGACTCATGAGGCTAATTCAGAGGCCCTTGTCTAATAGATGGGGATGACTACCAACTGCTGAGAACTTTTGTGAATTCATATCAAGGTGTATTCATTGCATGGGTGCAGGAAGTGTATGAGGTATTTTCTTGGGCACCACAACAATGAGTGAGACAGATCTTGTCCTCATCAAGGTTACATTCTGTTAAGAAGAAGAGCTAGGACAGGGAGTCATATAAAATAATGCCAGGTAAAATGTGATCAGTACTTCCAGTACTTTGAGAAATCATGGAGGACTGGAAAACAGATCATGTAAATCATGAGGGGAAAAAAAAAGACTGAGGGTAGGGCATGAGGCATGAACAGGATCGTACCAGGCAGAGATGAAGTAAGAACAGGAGCATTTCAAGGTGATATGATAAAGGAGATGGGGAAGCATATGGAGCAGTGAGTAATCTTAGTGGGTTGCAGTAAATGTGGGTACATACTGGGAAGAGTGTGAAGACACGTGGCCAGAAAGCCTTCAAGTCACCCTGTGGGGCCTTGAATGTTTGGCTGACACTCCAGAGGTGATGAGAAACTAGTGAAGGATGTTTTTCGTGCAGAGAAATAATAGCACTAAAGGTGATATGTAGACAGGATGAGACTGGTAAAAAAGTGTAAGTCCAAGAAGGAGAAAGCTGGTCTGGGAGGAGGCATTTACCATCTGGAGAGACCAACACACCACTCAAATACTGCCCATTAGACAGTGGGAAAATCCGGCCTGAGACAGTGGCTGAGTCCAGAGAGCAGAGAGACAGCTTAAGGTTCTGGTCATTACTTCAGAAGATAGCAACCTAGAAAGAATGAGGAAAAGAAAAGACAAAGAGAAGGCATGCAGGAGGAACAGTCAGAAAACAGCCTTGAAATTCCAAATGTGTGCATTTGAACCCCAGCAATCTGCCTAATTTGCAAAGGAACTTCAAAGAGTTTTTGAATTTCTTTATTGTGAAATGGGAATTATTTCTATCTCAAATGTGAAATGCCCAAAGCAACACAATTAGGGGCAAAATCAATAACTTCAGAGGTGAAAAACAGAACTATCTCCTACTCTTGATCCCACACACGCGAACAAGCCAAACACTCTTTCCCTTTATGCACTGTAACAGAGCCTTAGTAGATATCATGTAAAAAATGAGGGAGGGATTGTTCCATGGCCAAAATCTTGGAAAGAACCTCTTTTAACAAACTTACAACTTTCTTTCCTTCAACTCTTCCCAGTATCTTCAATAAACTATGCACCTTTAGACTCTTGGGGGACAGGTTGGCAAACTTAATGTTTTACATTTTATTTGAACACATAATCTTTTTCTTCTTTCCCTCAGATAACCCAGAATTAGTTTTACTTAGAAACCAGCTTGGGAAACATAGATGACAGCAACTGTGACCAACATTCCTTCCAGCTGTATTGAAGAACCCTGGTCACCTATGCCTTTGTATCTAAACATTTTTTAAAAGGATTAAAAAAAAAAAAAAGAACAAGCTGAAAGTGGAAAAATGTCCAACTGCCAAGAATTTTGGCCTACCAAGTCAATCCACAAATATTTATTGTGTGCCTATTCTGTGAAAAGCACAGAGTTGATCCAGCTGTGTTCTTGGAAAAAGACAGAATTATTCTATCTTAGGATAGGTAATGCCTAAAGCCAAGGGCTGCCCATGTTCTGGGCCACAATGTACATTTTCATTTCATATTATAATCATTCATGAACAAGCTTTCCATTTCTTATAGCCCTGAGCCTGTGGGCTTAATCTTGATTTAGCTGTTGGATAAGAGAAGAGAATGCCTCCCTTTACCTCATTCTGTTCAGAATGATGGAATTGCAACTTCATTTCCCTGCAAAATGACTCACTCCAAGGACTGAGGAGAGGAAGGGCCACCACAGTCATCCAAGACGAGAGAGCTGTTCAGAGGCAGCAACAGGTATACCTCATCTTCCCCATGCACCTCAGGTTCAAACACTGTTACAGTGCATAGAGGGAAAGAGTGTTTGGCTTGTTCACATGTGTGGGATCAAGGGTAGGAGATAGTTCTGTTTTTCACTTCTGAAGTTATTGATTTTGCCCCTAATTGTATTGCTCTGGTCATCTCACTTTTCTTCCCTAGATAGATCAGTTGAATAAGCTGTGTTCTAGACTATAAAACACAGATTTGCCCACTGTGGGGGGGTGGGGGGGATTTGGAGAGCTGTTCCAGTTCTGACATTCTGAGATGCTGGGCAAGGTACTGAGCACAACGGGAGTTCTTTGAACAGGAGTCAAGATGAATTTGCCACTGGTGGCAGGAGAGGATTCTGTGAGCTATAGACAGAAAAGTACTGTCACTCTCAAGAAGGGGCTTTCTCTGGATGCAGAGCTTAGATGATATTACCTCCCTCATCCCAAAGCTGGGAATGATGGATGACTGTTGTAAGGTTTGGAGTGCTAATGAGTTAATGTAGGTAAAGTACTTGGAAATGCACAGATGAAAAGCAAAAGATAAGCACCTAGAATTACTAGTATTGTCCTTAGAACTCTCTCCAGTCTTCATGCTTCAGGCAAAGCCCCATTTTGAGAACTCTGATTCTTAGTAAACACTGTTCATGTGCTCACATGAGACTGAGAAGAGGCCATCTTTCTGAAGACTGAGGGTAGGTCCAGTCAGCCTCTGTCCAAAGAACTTTGAGATGCTGCTGCCATTTATAATGTCTTCATCTACCTGAACTGACATCCTGCTTCCTTTTATCAAACCAAGACCTGGATTTTATGAATTCCTATTTAGCACAAATAAAAAGAAAATGAAATATGCTATGAAGAAAGAGCTGCAAAAAGAATTCTAAGGAAAGCTAGCATTTGTGTTTTAAGGCTTACTGAGCACTTTCACATACACTTACACCACCTCCCTATGAAACAGACAAGATTGTGCATGCTTTAAACATGAAGGAAATGGGGCTTAAGCAGGTCTCTGGTAATCACGAAACTTTTATGCTGAAAGGAAATTTGGGGGTTCTCTAACTCAAATTCTTCATTTTACAAATGGAGGAATAGAGACCCAGAGAAATTTAGTGTACCACCCAAACCCACACAATTGGTCACAGCATCATGATGAGCCACAAGTGTAAATGCCATTTCAGTATACCAGCCTTGTAGGGATCCTAGGGGCAGGGAGAATCCAGACCTTCTAGCACCCAGGCTGGGCTGGATTCTTTCTGTCACTCAGCCTTGAGTCTCTTGAACACAAGTCAAATATTTGAGCCCAGTTCTGGTTCTCATAGCCTCCCTGTATCAGATGAATCCATTTTAAGGTCCTGAAATAAGAAAGAGAGAGAGAAGGAGATGGAGAGAATTTATATGTTCAGAAAATGTTCATGGGGCATTTTTAAGAATCTCTTTCCTGGAGTAAAGAGCGTGGAGTATGTGAAGCATAGCACAAAGAAGTACATGCAATATTTTAATATAGTGCCAAGAGGTATTGAAAGAATAATATGGTTTTACTTCCCCAATCAGGTTTCAAGGAGTTTTCTGGATGCATTTGTCTTTTGTGGGTTTTATCTCTGGCCATATCACTCCTGCTACTTAAGGATTTAGTAAGCTTACTTAAGGTAGAAGAACTCCAGCAAGACATCTTTCCCCAAAAAGCCCATAAATTTTTTCGACATCTCCTATACCTGGCCTGAGTTCTAAGCCTGTGCAAAAGCTTCTCAGACTTTTGCAATCATGGTCCAATCAACCCCATGCTCTTCAGTGTTTCATATAACCGCCACACCCTACATTTAATTATGATTAGTTGTGCTCCTCCAATTGCATTGTAGGGGGCTTTATTTGCATTCTTCTGGAACACTGGGTCCTTGGCTAGGCTTCACACATCTCAGACTTAACCTTCTCTTCTCCAATGAGCCCTAATCGCACATAACTACCATATGCCCTCTTCCCCTCTCTGTGTTTGCACAGTTTCTGCTTGCCTCCTAAATATCATACACAGCTAGAGCCATGGGATAGAAATAAGGGCCTTTTCCTGCTGGAACATAAGAGAAATAGATGAACTGTGATTAAGAGAGCCAGCTCTACAGAGAGAAGGGTGGAGAGGAGGCTTGAGAGGTAAATACTAGTTAAAAGGGAACACACAAAGAAAAAGAAGTTAACAGATCAAACCTATATTTATTTTGATTAAAAAAATAAAATAAAGTGGTTGAAATAAGAGAACCAGGAAAGCCAAGGGAGATTTTTGTTTGTTTGTTTTTTGTTAAATGTTTATAATAAAAATACAGTCATTCCTATGAAAAAAGGTTCTGAGAGATGACCTAGTTGAGGCAAACTTGTTCAGATTACAGATAAACAACACAAACTGAGATCCAGAGAGGGGAAACAATCTGGCTCCAGGCAAGTTACAGTTAAAACCATAGCATCTGATCCCATTACTGAAGCCACCGTCCTTTTCCCATATGATTCTCTGCTTGTGCCTTGTTCTTCTGTCCTTTCTCTCTTTCTCTCTTTCTTTCTTTCTTTTTCTATCCACAAAGCTAGCAGGGCAGCTTTCAGAAAGAAAAACTAAGAACTAAGACTGGTACTTTTAAAACACAGCTCCAGGAAATCCCTAAGTTCTGCAACTGAGCACAAATAAGGACATGACTGGCAACTCTTCAGCACAATTGACAAAGCCAACAACAACAGGAACTAGCTGACAACAAGCCATCCTCCAAAACCCAAGAATTCAACGGAAAGAAAAAAAATAACTGCTGAGGGGCAAGTGAAAATTTTACCACCATTTCTTGTGTTTTGTGTTGGTGTGTGTATGTTGTTGTTTTCAGAAAGTTCTCTGGGAGCAATGAATCTAGGCTGGTAATTGATTGATGGGCTTCAGAGGGCACATGAATACCGTAAAGTTTTATGCAATTTTTATAACAAATGTGCATCTGATCTCATAACAGTTCCATAATTTTTTATAAGGTGCCATAAAGGGTCATATCCACAAAGAGATCAGGAACTTCTAGAAAATTTCATGTTACTGCTGCGTTTGAGCCCATGTTTAGAATAAGCATCTCACCAGGAGAAGCCACCAAACTTTATTTTGTGTGTCAAATTAGATGTAAAATCAAAATGTGTTCAAAGTAACCACAACAGCAAAACAAAATAAAATTGACTTTTAGGACAGTAGTGGTCCTAAAAAGAGATGGAAATGCCATCTCATTGATACCTCATTCTGGTCAGGTATGGCAGCTACCTTCCATTATGGTTGACCTCAATAGGTCAGAA
The DNA here is from genome assembly GCF_052094955.1 of Ictidomys tridecemlineatus. Taxonomy (NCBI): domain Eukaryota; kingdom Metazoa; phylum Chordata; class Mammalia; order Rodentia; family Sciuridae; genus Ictidomys; species Ictidomys tridecemlineatus. Next base: position 17,862,856 of record NC_135477.1, read on the forward strand.
ATAAAAGCTGAATCTCCCCAAATTTCCTAAACAGAAGTCACAGCTCCATCACCCATGAATTTATTGTTAAAAATTATTGAATTTATCAAAGAGAGAAAGCACAGCATACGGTCTCTCACATGGTGCTCCACAGAAGAGTCTCCCACTTCCATAAAAAGGTGCTAGGATGAAGTAAGTTTAGGAAAACTGCTTATCATCTCTTGACATGGAAAATTACAATGTCATAAGTAAACCCCTGTGATTTTCTTTAACTCCATGTTTGCTGAACTTACTTGGACCATGGCACTCTTTGTGCTTGTTTATTAATATCTTATAAAATACTTTGGGAAACACCAATTCAGTAGAATGGGATCTGGGCTAAAAGGCCAGAGGCCGTTTATTCTGCAATTAACTGGATGTGTGGCCTTAGTTCTTTTAACTACTCTGAAGCTGTAGAAATTAAAAGGTCTCCCAGGTGCTCTCTGGAGCTGTGAGATTTTGGGTTGGCTGATGGTCTAAGATTCTGCTTATAGCCATCTGTGATGATTATACTTCTTTCTATTTAGGAAGTGTGTGGTACAATGATTTTGCTTATGAGTTACCTTCTTTTAAGAACTCTTTGGAGGGACAAGGCAAATGTCAAGGCAGTAGAACCAAATGGAATCAACACAGTAAAGTTGGGTCAGTGTTATTCACTGTGATGAATACATATAGTAGGCTCAAAACCACAGACTTTAACAAACACAGGCTGCTAACTGTTGGCCGGGGCATTGATGGAACTGGTTTTTACAAACTATACAAGCTCTTTAAAGCCAGAAAGATTTTACAAGCCATGATCACATGATCTTAAAGAGCAAATGCTTCTTTTCAAAGGACCAAAGTTATTCTGAGAGGAATTGTTACTCTCTGGGAGAATTCCCTATCTCAGAGGAAAGGAGCTGATTACAGCTCACTGTCAAAGATGTTCGAGTGAGTAACAGCCCTAACAGTAGCTCTCTCAGGGAATACTAGAGGCCTGGGAATACTTGAAGTCCCACCTGTGAAGTGTCTTGAGCTCTTGCATAATCAGAGGGGATCTAGCCTAGGGTGATGCATTAAGACTATATGTGCTTTCTGCATCCAAGGCATAGGAAGCTCTATAAAATTTCTGCAGGCATGGGGAAGACCTTTTAAAAAGCAGAGGCCCTAAGGCTGCAGGGAACAGGGCCATAGATAAGTTGGTACTTGTCCTGTGGAAGGACTTTTTCCCAGCCACTACTGTAGCAATATATGTGACCTTGTTTCCAGGTGGGCCCACATGTTCAAGTGTGTAGTTTTCCTACCTCATATAAGGAATCTTTCAAAAACGAATCCATCTTACCGCCCTTTGCTCCTTGGTGCCTCATGAAATCTAAACAGTTTAGCAAAACATACTTACGTGTTCCCTGGTGAACTCTGCCTTATGTTGAAGCCTGGTCTCAACAAATGAAATACTAGTTTTGAGCAAGTTACTTCACATTCTCTGACCCTCCTTTTCCTTACCTGTAAAATAGAATACAGTCCTTGTTGTGCTAGGGCTGTTGTTAAAATGAAATAATATTGGTAAAGTACTTAGTAGGATGTTTGCCATATCATAAGTGCCTAATAAGTATACTTTGATTGCTATGGATATTATTTCTACTTATTGAATTCTGACTGATCCTTCAGACTTGGGCAAAATACTTCCTGTGAGAAGTTTTCTCCAGACTAGGGTGGAGTGAAGAGTCTCCCATTATTTGCCTCTGTGTTCTCAGGCTGGTCTCCCAGACTGGGTTCTTTGTTTTCACACTGACTCCCCATTGGACCATAGGCTCCTGAAAGGCAAAACCCTGCTCTGCAACATGCACCTGGTATGTTCTTGTTAATAAATGTTTGGTGAAAGAATAAAGGAACTAATAAAATTTCTGTTTTCTGTACAAGAGCCCTCTGGACTCTCCTTGGAGTTTCACTTCCTGGTTTAGCTCATCATCTGCCTGTCTATCATTTGCTGGGCCTGCAGGGAGCTGTTCAAGAGAATGAAATAAACCTCAACCAGCAGCCTTCCGTGCTCACAGCTGAAGCCTGACTTTTCTGTGAACGTGCCAGAATGGGAACTGTTATAGTTCATAGGGACCCCCCAGGAATGATAAGAAGCTGGGTTTTCCAGGGCTCCCTGCCACACTGGATCCTGGGCAGAACATGCAGGCTCCACCAACTGTCTGGAGCTGGGGCAGGCCCAGGGGTCAGGCTTCTATCTTCACTGAGCCTGCTTCACCGTGGTGAGGCCTGGTTCAGAGGAAGAGCTGACAAAAATAAAACCAGAATGGCAATGAGTTATGCAGGAAGTGGCAGGTCTGGGAGCCAGAGCAGAGCACAGCTATTTGGGTGAAACACCACAAGAAAAGCTGCCTGAAGATCAAACCACAGGACAGAACCCTGACTCTATTTGCATTTGGGGGTTTCTTCTTTCAGGAGTCAAGCCCACAATGCCTGTGGTTGTCAGGTAGTTTAGGTCCAGGTTGGCCTCTGCACTAACCATCTGGTGGGGGTAAATAAATGGCCTCTCTGCACCTTGTTTGCTTCTCTGGGAGCCATTGGGAGAACTATAGAAAAAAATATATCCGAAGGATTAAGTGCCTGCATAATAAATATGTTTCTTCCTTTCTTTGCTATGAAGCACTATTGAGAATGAGAAACCTTAGTATAGACTTAAGAAGCACCACACACATATGTACACAAAACACACTCCACACACCACACACCACACACACGCACACATGCCCCCTACACATGCTAAGTTGAGAACATTTGTGAAGCAACAACTCTATATGTTCTTTCATTGGCTGCTCCCTAACTAGAAACAGATCATCTTCCCCCAGCTGTTTCTGGGCCAGAGTTCCTCTAAATGTGGATCTATTCATAGTGATTTTGTTTTCTTTTCTCTGTCCATAATCATTTGACACATTGCCTGAGTGTTCTCTGCAGCCCCAGCCTTTTGTTAATTTATAAACCTAGAAACTGAGGCAATACTTATAAAAAATCATAGGGATTCCACCATTTATTAAGTGACTACTGTATATCCAGCACACCCCATGTCTGCCTGTCCTCATTACGCTCAGCAAGAGACTGCTATTAACCTTCTCACATAACAAATGAGGAAATGGAGGCTCAGAAAGTTCACAACTTTGTCCGAGGTTTCTCAATAGTAATGGCAATAGACTATCAGCCTGAGATTTCTACTGCCCACTGTAGCCTATAGACACAAGACTCAGTTCAAGCCCTTGAGAAATTCCCGGCCGCTGCCCTGAGTACCACCCAGGCCATTGCTCTCACAGGTTTTCACTCAGGTCCTGCTTGGCCCAAGGGCCCACTGCTCCCCTTTGCCTTCTTGGAGCAGAGCCCCACTGGCAGAAGCCTGGAGGCCTCCACTTCCCCTGCCCCTACCAGTGTGGCCAACACAAACTCCTGACGAGAAAACACCATGTCCTCTGGACAAGGGCTCTCTGTGTGGTGCTCTAGTACCTGCCTGGTGACTCTTCTGTGAAAAGCCCCAGCTGGGGTAGCTGGGCAGCCAGGCCTTAGGCAGGCAGAGTTTATCAGCTTCTCCAGTGGCCTAGCCGTGAAAGACTGGAGCCAGCTGCTGCCTGCCTGAGCGCCTAGAGTGTCCCAGGCCTGGCCAGCCACAGCCATTTTCCAAAAATCCAGCAGGGAGCCAGATCTTAAGGGACCAAGGCTGTGGGCTCCTTTACAACAGAAAGTGGGCTTTGGTGTCAGTGAGAACGAGGTTTAAATTCCAGCTCTACCACCTTCTACCAGTCTGTCTTTAGGAAAATTGCTTAGGCTGCTAGGACTCCTGCTCCCTCAGCTGTAAATGAAGCTAATAACATCTACTGTCCCTAGCCTACTGCTATTTCCTTGTCCTTGAAAAGGAAGAATTGGACTTCATGACCTTGAAGTTTCTATCCTAAATGCTGTCTGTGCAGGCCAGAGTGAAAATGTCGTCCTAATTCTGAGTACAGTGGGGAATTTGGATGCCTCCTTGTTTCTCTCAGGGTGAGCTCAGTCCTGTGGGAGGGTTCCTTGTTTACCTCAACAAATTTTATTAAGCACCCCACAGCTCACACCATACCTAAGGCCTTAGGGTACAGAGATAACCAAGCAAAGGCCCCACCCTTAAGGAACACATGGAAATGATAAGACCCATAAAAATAAGTATTATGTGCAGTGGAAAGTGATAAATGCCTTAGGAGGGGCACAGATACAAGACTACAAAGGTTGAAAACAGAAAAAGGGTGATTCCTGGCTGGAGAGAGAAGGAAAGTGGTGGTCAGTCCCTGAAGGGTCTTCACTGGTGGTTAAGACATTAGAGGGCCAACTGTTGGCACATCAGAGCCGTGGGGGTTGGAGCCTTTTGTTAGTCTTCTGCCACCTGGAGAACCCAGACTGTGAATTTCTAAAAGAGAAAGATCATTTTTCCAAAGGGCCTTATTCCCTGAATGAAACACTTCAGGATTTGCATAAAATGTGTAGTGGCCCAAAGCTGCCCCTTCATCCTGCTGTGAGTATTCTGCAGCCTGATGCCCATCCTCTCTTTCCTTTGCCCTCTCACCCAGCCCTCCCCTTTCATGAAAGACTTGAGAACAAGGCAGGTGGAGCAGGAGACAGGTGTCCAGATCAAGGAAACAGTCCTACCTCAACAGACAGGGTCCTCTGGGACCTTTGTTGCCCTGTCAGCTTGCCTTGGCCCAGATCTCAGCATTCTGGGAAGGAGTCGGCCTGTTGAGGAAAGGATATGTCAGTGGCAGTTGGCTCAAGTCACCTGGTGTGTGTGTGTGTGTGTGTGTGTGTGTGTGTTCAGGACTAGGTGTTTTGCAGCAGCTGATTTCAATCTGGGTCAGAATTGTGCAGCCCTCAGCAAGTTGCTATCTGGAGAAGATAAGCTTGAACAGTCCCCTGCAGGACTCAACTGCAGTAAACTAAGAGTCTTAGTATAAACACAGCTATTTGCCAAACTAATTCCTGATGATGAAGGGACCTGATTCATTAGCAAAAAGGATCCAGGTAGATTGTGGAATTGGTTAGGCCTCCCAGAGGGATAAGGGTCCTAAACTGGTCTACAGTCCTGGAGAGAATCCAGGAGGGCTCCTGGGGAGATCTGTCCCAGCCAGGCTTTTGGCTTATAAGGCTAAACCTCACAGGGCCATGGAGTTGAGGAAGACATGCATATTTTAGTGTTTGTTCTGTCCCTTGCTTGCCATGAGACCTGGGGTTGACCCAGGTCACTGTGTCTCATGGGTTTGCATTTCTTCATCTGCAAAGTGGGACAAATGCAGTAATACTACATCAATGTGGAAACCAGGGAGAAAATCCTTAAGGATCTGTAAAAGAGATAACTCACCTCACCTGTCCTCTCTCTCCTTTTGCTCAGAGAAAAGCCCCTTAGATCTTCTCCTGGAGCCTGAGTTTTCTCACTTCACATAGAGTAAAGGTATGCTTGGTTTTCTGGCTTTCTGGCCTACCAGTAGATGAAAAATCATTGATTAACAGGGAGTTTGGCTGCTAGAGATCAACACACTGATTACCAATGGAAACAAACAGGAAAGCAAGGGAAGGGAAAGAAAAAAATGTAGGGAAGAAACGAGATCTTTAAAAGCCACAAGGGGCCAGTTAGTCCTAGGGCAAACAGTTGGTGCATATCAACAACTCCAGAGGCCATCAAGCCCAGGAGCCTAGTGTGATAATTGATATAAGGGCTTTCCAGCTCTCTAGTGACAGTTTAGCAAGGCAGGACTTTACAGGATATTATTTTAGGAAAATATTTTTCAAGTTAAAAATGTTTGGGGGCTTATATGAGGAAACTCTAACATGCTGAACCTCTAGATATCAGAAAATACCTAAGTCTTCCACAAGTGCTCTGGAAGTCAAGGTGGTTATGCCAGTTCTCCTACATATCAGAGTTTGGCCCATGTAACAAATCAAATAATAGAGATGTAGGTACTACTAAAAAGGTCTAAAACATTATCCAAATTATCCACTGGGGCATCGATGGCTAATTACATTGGTCTCAATTTGCTTTTGAAAACTGTTTAGGAATGATCCTAATGAATGTCTTTATTGATGAGCTGCCCTGGTATGTAAATTCATTTTGCCTTTACTTGTATTGAGAGTGTGAAATTCCAGCAACGCATGTGAGCATGTGGCATACTTGCTGCAGGAGAAGGGAAAGAAGGAATTTCCAAGTACGGATTTCTTTTCTTTTCTTTCCTTTTTTTTTTTTTTTAAATAAGCACTCTACTGACTAAGCTATATTCTCAGCCCTGATCTGTAATCTTTTTTTTTAAATATTTTATTTACATTTTAGTTTTCGGCAGACACAACATCTTTGTTTGTATGTAGTGCTGAGGATCCAGCCCGGGCCGCACCCATGCCAGGGGAGCGCGCTATCACTTGAGCCACATCCCCAGTCCCCCAAATACAGATTTCTGGAATATGCACGTGCATATGAGTGTGTGTGTGTGTGTGCGTGCGTGCACGCGTGCGAGCATGCTGCACACACACACATACACACACACAAAATCTATCCATCCCTTAAAGTTTTTGTTTGTGTTAGATATAGATATAGATATAGATATATCCCTAAAAGTATTTGTAGAAAACACAGAAGACGAATTATGTAACATCAGGATGAAAAGACTGCTTAAGCAAGACAGGAAACCCAGAGGCCATAAAGGAAAAAAAAAAAAAAAAAGAAATGACTGATTTGAATACTGGAACATTTTGAACTCCTGCATGATGAAAGACAACACAGATAAAGTTAAGACTTGGGTGAAATCTTTGAAACCTTCAACAGAGGGAGGATGAAGATGCCTCAGGTCAAACGCAGACTCCTAGTGCACCGTACCTGCTTCAGACTCTGACTCCTACTTCGTCTCTCCGTGTTTCAAAGCACAGTGTCTTGTCTCTCTGCTGACAGATGGCCATGATTAATGTACAAAGAGTGCCTATGAGTAAGAACAACTTGAACATCCCAACAGAAAAATAGGCAAGGAATATAAACAAAGAATTCAGAGAAGAAAGGCAGATGGCTAATAAGCATGAAATGCAAACGTTAAAAAATTAATAGAATCCAGTGCTCACAAAGATATATTGAAGAGGACTCTCATCCACTGTGAATGCAAGCATCCATCAGCACAAGTTTAGGAGTGAAGTGATTTGGTAGAATCTACTAGAGTTTTAAATGTCTATAATTTTTGACCCAGAAATCTCACATGCAAGGGATTGAAATCATAACATAGATACATAAACATGCATGCCCTTTGCAGCAAGATTTGTAGTAGCAAAAAATTGAACCAAGCTAAAAAAAAATCAGTAGGCTGTGTTAATTTCGATATACCCATATTAGGAAATACTATTTGGTCACTGAAAAGAATGATATTTTATATGTGTTGATTTGAAATGATACATATGATATGTTGTTGAATATAAATAAAGCAGGTGTCAGAACAATACATGCAGTAATATTTGGTCTATAAAAATATACATAGGGATATGTACATATTTGTGTCATTATAAGCCTTGGGTAAAGTCTGAAAGTATTGAAGCAAAGTGTCCCTAATGCACATCTGGAAAGGGGATTTGGTTGATAAAGAAGACTTTGACCTCTCTGTTTACATATATTTTTAACAGATTCAATCACTATCTCCACTTTATATATAAGTTTGCTGAGGCTTATAGATGTTATCACTCACACACATCAAATGATGAAGCTGCAGAACCAGGACTGCAGGCGAAGTTCACCTGGCCCCTAAGTCCATGATCCTTCTAGTTGCCATGCTGCTCCCAGGGTGGGTTCGAAGAAATAGCTCACATTATAGGATTCCACCTGGGCTTTTATGGATCCAGGCAGACAGGCATCAGTATATGATCAGCCCCCAGAGCCATTTCTTGGGTGATTTCTGTTCACAGAGAGGCAAGGGGTGAGTTTCAGGGATGCCCTGGGGGAGGTGCTCTGCTTCCAACCTAAGCCTCTGTTTTGGGATCCTCAGAATTCTATGGCAGGCCCTGGAGAGTGGTCACTGAGGCACCTAGATGGTCTCTATGGGCTGCGGCTTTTTGAGGAAAGGTTACACAGTCTAGGTGTGACTTGCTTCCTACCTGCCAACCTAGAGGCCAAAGAGGGACCTGAGCATCAAGCGGCCTTGTTGCCTCAGATCAAAGGCAGTCTGGCTTCACTGCCTGGAACACCTCTGTTTTCCCTTAGTACCATACCCTCATCGGCAGGGTGTCCAAAAGGTGATGTGCCTGTGGTCTTATCCACAGGTTTTCTGAGAGAAGCAAAAGAAGGGTTCCTGGACTCTTCTCCTGAAGGCAACTGTTACAAGAAAAGACAAATTCCTAATCTAAAGGAAGGAAGCCAAGACTGTGACGTCCTGCCCCTCCTGAGAGGGCCCTCCCTGCATCCTTGCTGTGCTGAGAAGACCTTCAGCCCTGTTGTCCTCTACAGAGAGCAGAGAAAAGGCCACGGCACAGGCTGGCTCGCTCTGGTGCCCTGTCTCCTTGTTTTCCTGTGCTAGTGCTGTTTTGGCTAACTCTCTGGCCTCCTGCCTGAACCAATATAACAGTGCCACCCTATCCTGGTTGACATACCGGACTTGGCTTCTCCCCTGTGGTCTCATGGTGCTCACCTGATGCTACCTTCCTTATACACCCTTCCGGAATTTCTCAGTCAGGGCCCTCTGAACAGCCGTGTCCTGGCTGACAAGCTGACACATTGAAAATTCCAAAGCCATCAGGGGTCACTTTGACTCATCATCCTATCTACATGCACACACAAGCTGGTCAACTTATAAGGAACTGCCTTTAGATGGTAAATCCCCTGTGAGGGCACTGACCATGTCTGCATGTCTGCTTTGTCCACCAGTGGTAGGACCTCATACATAGATGGTTCCCATAAGAACCTGGTGACTAAATGAATACTGGATGAATCCACTTACATTCTCTTCTCCCCTGCCACATATGACAGCTTAAATCATTGCAGATAATCCACTTGAGCAGAGTTTTTCTGTAAGTAACCATCTAATAAATATTTGAAGTTTGAGGGCAAGAAGCAAAATCTAAGCTCTTATATAGGAACTTGGAAGGCAAAGGAAGAAAACAAATTTCTATGAGAATTTTATTGATGAAGTTCAAAATATAATAATAAAAATTGGGTAGACCTTGTGGGTAATATAGGTCTCCTAATGATAATAATAAAATTCCTTTTTGAGGAATAACATTTGGCTTAGTTGAGATTCAAAGTGTCTTCTATCATTAAATTGTATTGCAATTGTTCATCTGTTAGTGCTGATGTGTAACAAGATTTTATGTATTTCATCTTTGAAAATGACAGTTGAATTTCACATAATTTGCACATGTCATAAAATCTTTTTTTAAAAAAAATGATGGAAGTTTTTAGGCAGTGTAAAAATAGTCAGTGGTTGGGTTTGGCTACAGGCTGTAGATTATCAAACTTACAGCATAATAGAGAGTAGGGGCTTCACATTCTTTCTCTTGCCTCTGTCTCCCATATTTGTGCTTTGGAAAACCTTAAGGTTTCAGAGACACTTTCACTCCCTTTCCTGGTGCCTCTTCCTTCTTGAAGAAGGAAACAAGGCTGAGCCAGTCTACTCCAAAGAAGAGCTCCCGGGGCTTCGTTATGGCTTCGTTATTGCTCAACCACTTCAGAGTGGAGGCAGAACTGCTATCCGCCCTTCCTTTTCCAAAGCTGGCGTTAGCTCTTTGTCAACGGCACAAAAACCGCTGGGAAGGACTTGCTTGTGGTTCATCTCCAGCCCAAACCACACAGAGAGGGGAGGCCTCCAAAAGGCTAGGTTAATGGAAACCAGTTGTGTTCCCCCAGCCCTGTGTACAGAGGGTATAAATTCAAATGCCTAAAATCTCTGTACATCCTGAAGAACGTATCATTTTGGGAAGGCAACTGACCACAGCACAAAATGCAATGCTGGCAAAATGACATAAATAATGCACTGCAAAGACCTCACTTTTTGTAGATGTGAGGAGTACTAAGGAGATCAGGGACTTGGGAGAGCATCAATCATTCATTGACTCATTCATTTATTCAACAAATTTTTCAAGGGTCTGTGATGTTCAGGGCTTATATCAGGCCCTGAGCACACTGCCGAAAATACAGTCACCCTTCAGTTTCCACTGGCCCTTGGTTCCAGGACCTTGTAGTTACCCAAACCCACAAATGTCCAGGTCTCTTACATAAATGGCGTAGTACTTGCATATAGCCTCTACACACAATTCTATGTACTTTGTCATCTCTAAATCACTCATAGTAACTAATATAATGCAAATTTTATGTAAATAATTGATATACTATATTGTTTAGAGAATAATGACAGGAAAAAAGGTCTGTACATGTTCAGTACAGAAACAATTTTTATTCCAAATGTTTTTGATCTATGTATGGCTGGTTGAAACTGTGGATGTAGAACCCATGGGTATGGAAGACTGACTTACTAGTCAAGAGCATTTACTAAAGCTCAGTGTTCTAAGACATATTATCAGTATTCTCTGAATTTAAATGATTGCATGATGAAATAGTTGGGGACAGAAAAAACTAAACAAAGTAACCCAGGCTACTTTATTGTGCAGATTTCCATTGAGAATCTCCAAGAAAGCATATAAAGAATGCAGCCTCCCCAAGCTTATTTAACTATGGCATCCTTTCATGAGTTGCATCTTGTGGCACCAGAGTCACATGGAACATAGTTGGGAGAACAGCTGTCCCAGCTACTGAACAAGTCTAGTGAGATCACTCACACACACCATGTTCGTGGTGCTCTGCAGTTGTATGACCAATGAATTTGATTTTGTCACTAAAGGGAAGCACAGGATTCACATGCCTCAAGACCTACTGGGTCCCAATTCCAAAGTCAAGCCTGACCAAGAGAGGAAACAGTCACACCACACCATTGTTGAAAGGAGCCATAGTTTCTTGCCTTTCAGCTCTTTCCCACGGAACAGGTAGGTGCCAGTATTTTACTTAAACAGTGAAAAAGGCAAGTCAAATCTCCACGTGATTATGAAAATAGTTTTGATCTAGTGCAGAGATCTAAAGACTATACTCACTGATGCACAACTAGCAAATCTTGGAATTAGAGTGTTGGGTGTTTTTTTTTCAATGGTTCTGGTAGAATCATAGGGAAGACTTTGGTCAGCCCATTTGGGTCATGCTCCTCTCCCTGAATTAATCACTGTGGCTAAGAGGATAAAGTACTCTGATCAGATCTAGATCCCGTTAACACCTGTCTGAGAAGGATGAGACAGATCATTATGTTCCAGTCGAGGTACTGGGTTCCTGTAGGTAGCAGTGATTTTTCTCACAGGAAGGCGATTGAAGAAATACTGTACGGGCAAAAACAAATGATATGTGGATCATTAGGGTAAGAAAAGTCAATAATAAGAGCTCAGGATAGGGACGGCCCTGAGACCAGAACTAGGTAGGAAAGTGGAAGAAGAAGGTTCTCAGGCAGAAGCCTGCCCCTGAGGGCACCAGCTTCTGGAACCAGTTTAGCAGCATTTTAAGTCATCCCTGCAAACAGAGCCAGCCACCGGACCCCTGGTTGGGTCAGACTGTGTGTGTGTGTGTGTGTGTGTGTGTGTGTGTGTGTGTGTGTGTGTGTGGTGTGTATGTGTGCTCACAGGGGTAGACACTTTCTTCTGTGACTCCTTTCAAGGATGGCGAGGTATGAAGGTTTCCATGTTTCCTATCTGGGTCAGACTTAATTCAGGAATTGGAACCCAGTGTGTCTTAAGAGGTGGATGGAGGGGGATTCAGAAGTCAGAGCTGGGAATGAGAATGACTGTCTAGACCATCCATCAGTTGATAAAAATGAGTTATGACATACCAGGTACAGCAGCAGCACCAGTATTATTATTAGTAGTAGTAGTAGTAGTAATAGTAGTAGTAATAGTAGCAATATTTTAGTACTGGGGATTGAAACCGTGGTCACTGTACCACTGAGCTATATCCCCAAGTCCTTTTTTAAAAAATTGAGACAAGGTCTCACTAAGTTACTGAGGGTCTTGCTAAGTTGCTGTGGCTGGCCCAACCTGCAATTCTCCTGCCTCAGCCTCCTGAAACTTGGATTAGGAAGGGGCATCACTGCTCCAGGCTCAAGCACTCTAGTTTGAGAATGGCATCCCCTCAAATGCATTTCCACCTGTCTAAGCTTTCTCACTTTTACCATTTAAAACTCTGAATCTTCAACTCTCTTACATTCAAAATCACTGAGGCACTCAACTAATTTGACCTTCTGGGAGCCTTCTACTGTGGTGACCCAAACTCCTCTCTCTCAAAATACTCTCTTGGGTTTCCTTGATGTCATACTTTCACAGGTTTTCTCCTGAGTTACTGACTGCTTCTTCTTAGATTCCTTTAAAATCCCTTAAGTAATGATAGTCTTTGGAGGTTCTGCCTCAAAATCTCCTTTCTTCCCATTAGGCAGTCTGATCTGTCCCCATGATCTCTATTTGTACCACATTTCTTTCTTAGAACCACAGCAAACCGCTCCCACTACTGCATACACAAATGCATTCTTTGTGTGCTGTTTCCTCTCTACTTTTCTCATGAGCCTGGGATACTCAGAGCAATTGGTACACTATTGGCACCAATACCATCATAAACCCAAACATACACAGGGGGACTGAAACCAAGTCATTGTGACCACCCAGATGTCCAGATGGTGGTGTGGGTGTGGGGAATGAGTAGGGGAATGCATATGAGCCTATTTTTCTATCCATCGCTCAGATTGTCATTAAAATAAAAAAAAAATCTGTGAAGACTTTTGGAGAGAGTTGGATGCAGTTTTTTAGAAAATGTGGCTGACTCCATACAATTTAATTGAGTAAAAGAGTCCCTCTACATGTGCTCTACACACATAGAGCAAGCATTGTCAGAGTTATACAGTGAAAATGGGTGGGGAGAAGAGATTGATATATATCAGTGAGAATCGATTTAAGAGCCCCACACAGTCCAGGCCCAGATCATTGTTGCATCTTAAAGAATCTAAACTGAAAGTACTGTCTTCACACATTTTAATGCATACAATGATTTTTTTTCACATTTTAACGTTGATGAAACCAGGATGCATCAAATAAATGAGCCATATGATAAGGTTTGATTGACAGTGTTATTTTTCCCCTTATTTGTCCAAATTATAAAGATGAGATTTACAATTGATGCTCCTTGATTAGATAGAAAATATTATTTGGATCCCTCAAAGAACGTGAAGTGAGATCAGAATTTTGATCCACAGCAATGCCCTATTTCTGTTTCTTTAAAACCTGAAGGGTGCCCCAAAGTGTCTCTGTATCCCTGCCCCTTCACTCTCCACCAAAACTCATGAAATCCTCCCTGCAATCTTATCCAGAGGTAGGAGATCTTTCTTCCTCTCCCTCCTGTTGTCACTCCCTCTCTTCCCATGTCTCTCTCGGAGTCTGTTTCTGCCATCTTTAATGGACATCTCCCAGCCCAGCTCTTCTGGTTCTTCTCCCTGCCTGATGGTGGCCTGCTCTACTTAACAGGAAAGAAAGAGAAGGAGACACTTTGGCAGGTAGAATGTTCTTTAGCAAGGAAGGTGGGAGGGAAAGAGGCATTGAATACTCCCACAGGAATAGCAGTTATGCCTTGAGCGAGGATAACAGGAAGCTGGAGGTGGAGGCACCCTCTGCAGCAAGGCCCAGATGGACAGGGAGTGTTATCTATGAGGGACATCCCGAGAAGGCTCACAAGATAAAATCTCCAACTGTGACGGCTGCTCTCCATGCACGCGTGTACACTGGCACACATGCCCATGGGCACAAACACACGTGCACGTGGTGCATGTGCTTAAACATAGGCCACAGCCTTTCTCTGCTCCCTCATATCACACCAGAAGGGAGGAAGGCAGGGCCAGGATGACTGCCTCTTTTCCAGGGATGAAGATGCCCAGGAAACCGAGAGGGAGGTGGCAGCATCGGGTTTCCCAGCAAATCAGAGGAAGAGGCAGGATGGAAACCTGACTCCTCTGCTCTGGCCAGGCTGGCCCAAATGGGAAAAATGGCTGCCCAGAGCTTGAAGGAGGGGGGTGGTCTTGTCCCAGAGCAGAAGGGCCTTGTTAGCTTGGCTGGCTTGAGGCCAGGGCACCAGAGGAGCTGAGCCTCACTCTATCCCTACTCCCCCAAATAAATCTAGTCACAAAAGGCAGACAACATGTGAAAAGAGTGGCCTCCCCTGGAGGAAGAAGCCTTGTAACTCTAGGGGCACTTGGAGCTGGAAGGAGGGAAAGAAGGCAGGAATGTGGCCTCTGGGGAGATCATGCTTCCCCAGGATGTGAAAAGATAAGGGAAAAGCGGAGAGGAGCAGTCTGTAGAGGAGGTAAGAGAGGGAGCCCCAATCTGTCACCTAGCTGCACCTGGAGTTTGGGTCCTCAACTTCCAAGGTGTCCAGGGGCCAGCTGGGATCTCAGGGGTCTTGTGACTGGAGAAGGACCTTTAGGAGAACTTTGGAGGCCCTGATGATGTGAGTGGGCTACAGCCTGGCTGACCAGCTCCCACCACTCTAAGGTGAACGTAGTTCCTGTGCCAGCATCAGGAAAGAATCCAGTACAAGGCACACTGAGTGTGCCCTGCCCTTCTGCTAGATGCTGGGTGGTGTGAGTATAAAGAAGGGGTGTGGCTGTGCTCAGCAGCTCAGAAGGGAATCCTGCGTCAACCCAGGTGCTGCAGAAGTCCTGTCTTATCTGCAAATCCTAACCCAGAGCAGACCCACCAACTCTGGCTGCACCATAGAAACCACCCAAGGCAGCTCAGAGATCAGAACCTCTGGGAAAAATGGGGAGAGGCTTTCTTTGGGAGTATTTGTAGAGCTAAGGTAGAGGGGGAGAAGACCCTGAGTCTTAGAGTCCTATTTCCCTTTTGACTTTCAAATCTGGGCCCTTCTGAGCTTTGGAGGCTCCTTTTTGGCCTCTGCTCTCTACTGATCTCTGGCTGCAGGCTGTGTGATGCTGGGAATAGGTTAGATTTAATTATTAATCACCTGGCCAGACCAATCAATCTCGACCAAGGTCTCTCTCTTCCAGGGCTCATCCACTTAGTGGTCCAATCCCCTCTTCCCTCCCCAGTGCCTTCTAGATTCTAGAAGAGGATGCCAGGAGCCTTCCTGCAGCCCCTGGGTCTGTGTGGGCATCAGGGAGGCAGGTGTGGTTTCCAAGGTGCAGGGTGAACCAAGGCCGTCAACCAAGTGTTGACACAACTGTCATAAACCTACTTTGTTCCCAGCTCTGCCTGGGAAGGTCCTGGAGAACTGGGTGGGCCTGGCTAGGTGAGGATGCCGAGTGAGGACAGACTGGCTTGGGGGAGGGATGCCTCTGGGGGTACAGAGAGATGAGGCCTACAGGGGAAGCCCAGCTCTGTGGCTGCAGAAGAATCTAACTATTAAAAGGCCGAGTTTGAAGCCAAATGAATGAGCCAATTTCCAACACTGGGTTGGGGGACACATGGGAGGCAGAGATAGGCAGGGGCAAGATAGGAGGTAGTGGGGTGGCCCTGCTCCCTGGACTGCTCCAGCTCCTGCAACCCACCAGCTGGGTCAGTCCTCATGGTACCTGGTGACTGGGCGGAGACCTGGGACTCAGGATCCTGTTACTCCAGCCAGTCCCAAGGATGGGTGAGGGGACTGTTCAGTTCTTCAACTAACATTCACTGCTCCTGGCCCTGTGGTGAGCACAGGGAAGCAGGACACACTCCCTGCCCTTGTGGACTCAGTGATTGCTGAATGAGGCAAACCTGTAAACAGACCATAAGGCAACATGATAAGAGCTATAAAATAGGAGCCTCTGTGCGCATGTCCATGGAAGGGGTACAGAGGGCCCCAGGACACAGCGGAGAGCAGGAACAACTGGAGGAGGCCACAGAAGGTCAAGGAAGACTTCATAAAGAAGGTAGCGTTATAGAACACTAAGTCATAGTTTGCAAGTAGTGAGAAAGGGGAAGGACATTCCAAGCAGTGGGAAACCCACATGCAAAACCAAGGAACTGAGAAAGGGCCTGTTTGGGGACCAGGAAACATGAGCAGAGCTGAGCCACAGACAGAGACTGGCAGGGAGGGGGGTGGAGATGGGAGTGCTGACAGCCAACCTAAGGCATATGAGGCCGAGATGGAGAGAGCAGCCCCCGCCTAAGCCTGCTCCACAGAGCCATTTGAGTGCTCCTGATGGCAGACTCCAGTTGAGGGTGGGAGGATGGTCATAAGGACCATGTTCCCCACACACTGCGGCCCATATTACTGGGGTTATAGAGAGCTCAGGGTAGTGACCATCCCAGCTCTACTTGTGACGGACAGTGAGTCTCCTCTGCTGTGTTTCTTCAGCTCCAACAACCTCAGGCAAGCACAGAACACTTATCGAATGTGCAGATAGGAAGACTGAGGTGGCTGGAGGTAGATATTGCCCCTGTGTCAGAGAGAGTTCATGGTACATTTGTCCCAGGAACTCCAGGGTCCTGATTGCCTGCAGTGACCGATGCCTAAGCCAGAAAGCTCTCTCCTTCCTAGGCTCGCAGACAGAAAGGAGGAGAGGCCTCGTGGGAAAACAGGGTTGCCCGCTGCGTATCTCCTCCCCCTGGCACACCTTATCAGCCAGGTGTGAGAGGCAGTTCCCAGGCTGGCCTGGGGGAGGCAGAACTTTTCAGACAGGCTAGGTTCCCTCTTGGCTGCTGTCATCCTTCGCAGCTGCGGTGTGGCGGGGAGGGGACCCAAGAGTAAATGCTAGAGAATTTTTTTCCCCAGGACATAGATAGGCAGGGTCCCTTCCCCTTGCACCCGCTCCCCTAACTGAGCTCTCTGGTATGGCAGGATAGGGCAGTCCGGGGTGGGGGGATACAGTAGCCTCACCCTCATTCTAAGGACATTGGTTCCTAGAAGTTTAGTCAATCAACAGGAGAGATTTGAAAAGGGGGTCGAGAACAAGACAAGCAAGCACACAAACTCGGTATAGACTCTCAGATGGGCTTTGGACACTGAGAGGTGTTACCCTGACATCAGCCACCTCCTCCCACAGACAAGGAACCATCCCAATTCCCTCCCCTCCCCGCCAGGCATCTCCACTGTGCTTTTCTCCAAAGTTGGACTGTCAGCTGCCTAAGGATTCTTTCAAATCATTAGTGTCTCAGTACCTCTGCCCATATCGTATACCATCCCACAAAATTCTTCTAGAACATAGAGTCGGGAAGAACAATCTCCTCAGATAAACTGGAATGCTACTTCATTCTAACAAGAGAGCCACGAGAGAGGGCAGGCTTCCTCTTTTTGCCTTGGCTCCAGGAAGCTCACATCGGGGGTACCTACTTGTCACTATTCTATCTGCCCATGGAGATGACATACTTGCCACCTCCAAACTTCTTCCAGTCTTATCTAAAAGTTTTCTGTTAGCTTAATCTGCTTTATCATCTCATTTCCTTGTAAGGAAGAGATGGCAGGTAAAAAAAAAAATCAAGTTTCACACAGGAAGGTCAAAAGTGAAAACTACTAGCTGGCATTCTGGGGTTTTTGGGAAATCCCCTTTTGATCACACCCCTCTACCCCCAAATCCTCAGAGAGCAGACATCAGAGTGCTTTCCTTTTTTCCCCTACCAAAAGCAGGAGGAAGTTGAGCAGTCCCTGGGGTCCCTCCTTCCTCTTTTCCCCAGGTACCCTGCTCCCCAGGCATAATCTTCAGAGTAAGAGTAAGAAGGAACAGTGTTTCTTTGTTCCCCTTTGGTATTTTTTCTTATTTTTCTTGTGGTTGAAGGGCTTTCTCCATCTACTTTCTTGGGAGAGAAGGTATTGGGGAGATCAGTTTCTAGAATTTAATAAGTATGATGTCTGTCACAGGTTCTTTGAAGTACAGCTAAATTAGGATGCTCTTGGTACACCCGGAGGTTAGTGGCTGTTGGGAGATGCAGGAACAAAGGAAAGCCCCTGGCCTAGACAGGCAGGTGAGAATAGTGGTGGACAGCATGGTTTGAGTTGTTGAGTACACCTGGGTTTTTCGTTTTTCTTTGCTGTACTGGGAGTTAAACCCAAGGGTGTTCTACCACTGAGCTATATCCCTAGCCCCCTACCTTGTTTTAATATGCTTTATTTGGGGATAGGGTCTCACTAAATTGCCAAGGACAGCCTTGAATTTGTGATCCTCCTGCCTCAACCTCCTGAGCTGTTAAGATTATAGGCATGCATTACTGCTCTGGGCATAGACTTGGGTTTGAATCCAACTCTGCTGCTTATGGCCTGTCTGACCCTTTGCAAACCACTCCGTCTCTCTCTGAGCCTCAATTTCCTCTGCTCTGAAATGGGAAGAATAGCAGCACCTGCCTCTTGGCATTGCCAAGAGCTCAAGGGAGACTGTCCCTGCAGAGTACACACTGGGTATGGTACATGGACGGGCCCAATCAGCAGGGCTAATGCTGGTCCTCATAGTAGCTCATGGATGGCAGGAAAGAAAAATGCAAGTGAAACTTAAGGTCCCGTGATGCAGTGACATGGCTCTGGCCATGCTACTGTTTCCTGTCACTGCAGTCTCCCCAGAGGACTGTAGGCTCTGAGCAGTTCTCTCTGTCTGCAGAGGCAGAGATCCCATCAGATCTCCAGGAGTCTTCCTAAGGACCTCCATGCTTTCAGTAATTAACACAGACAAAGGGTGCACTGAAGACTGACTTTTCCTAAGAGCAATAACTAAAAACATCCTGCCTCGTGCCCCAAACCCAGTCTCATGACCATCCCCTCCTTCTCTGCCAGCTCCCACCATCTCCATCTGCCAAAGGCTGGCTGATCTCCTTTTTCTACCCCTACACCCACTGTATCAAGCCTTTTTTATACTAGAATTCCCTCAACCTTGAATGGTCTCCATTCATATGGTCTCCTGCACCCCTCAACCAGTAAAATAAATGCCCCTTCTATTCTAGGAGCTTCTGGGGAAATCCCTGCTTGACATCTAGGGTAGCATTGTTCACAGTGTGATCAGAGAACTCTACCTGCACTGAATCACCCCAAAGCCCTGCTAAAATGCACACATCTGGGCCCTTCCCATGACCAGAATCTTCACAGAAGAGGGCTAGGAATCTGTATTTCTAGCACATTTCCCAGGTGATTCTAAAGCATGAGCCCAGATTCCTACCACTACCTAGGAGGAGAGTCTATATTTGCTATTATTATTCGAAAGGTAACAGGTCTCGAGCCAGATAGGGCCAAGGTTTGCATTCAAGTGGCCTGACCTAGTGGGGCACGGTAAGCAGCAATTCCAGTGTCTAGGCCATGACAGAGGCAGGGGCAGTCTGGAGCTGACTTCCGGGGGGAGGTGTGGAAACAGGGAGAGGGGGTTGTGTCAGGGCTTCACCCCAGGGGCCTGGCTCAGAACCACGCTGTAGGGCCCACAGGATCAGAGAGCAGACAGGAACACCCAGGGATGGGGAACGACTTCAACTCGGGGAGGGGTGCAGGCAGGGCCTCCACACTGCTCAACTCCAGTGGCCATTATTGCTAGAGTCCAGTGTGGCTGGTGCTCTCCAGAATTGTACCACCTAGAAAAACAAACAGGCATCAATGAGGCACTGGGGGCGTCCTGGAGCCCAAACTTAGGGCAGCAGAGTGAGCTCTAGGCCCATTCCCTACTTCTGCCAGCTAAGGGGCAGACAGCAGCTGCAGGGAAGAATGCTTCTTTGGCTGAGAACTGGAGGGATGAGCTCTGCCAGAGGATGGTGGCCATGGGGTGGAGATGAGGCAGGGGTGGGGGTGGAGCAACAGGTTCAACAGGAACTTTCTTCAGGTCAGCAATCTGCTCTCAACAATTACAGTAAGCCCCACTCTGCCCTCTGGGTCCATCTGCCCAGCCCCTTCCTAGGAACTCAGGGGCACTCAGGGAAAGGCCTAGAGAAGGATCTAGGTCATTTGAAGGACTGGCCAACGGAGCCCATCAGATTGGCCTTATTTTGCTGAAAGAAATGGTTGAGCTTGGCACGGTGGTGCATGCCTATAATCCTAGTGGCTTGAGAGGCTAAGGCAGGAGGATCCTGAGTTTAAAGCCAGCCTCAGCAAAAGCGAGGTGCTAAGCAACTCAGTGAGACCCTGTCTCTAAATAAAATACAAAATAGGGCTGGGAATGTGGCTCAGTGGTTGGGTGCCCCTGAGTTCAATCCCTGGTACAGAGAGAGAGAGAGAGAGAGAGAGAGACAGACAGACAGAGAGAGAGAGAGAGAGAGAGAGAGAGAGAGAGAGAGAGAGAAATGAAATGGTTGAGAAAGAACTTAAGAACTCCTGAAATGTGGAGGGTTGATGTACAGAGCACAGGTTGCAAAGGCAGATGAGATTTGGTGCTTTACAGGGTATCAAATGCTCTCACACTAACTATCTAACCTTGGAGGGGAGTAATGTCATTGCCTTTTATGCACTTAAGGAAGCAGGACTTAGAAAGTCACGGGGCTAACAGTGGCTGGATATGGCCTCTGTTTGGCCTGCTATGTCCACTACAGTACTGGCCATCAGATCTTCATTTTCATGGTGCATGTAACTACCAGAGATGGCCTGATTATTGGGCAGGACAGCTGGGTTCAGTCACCGGAAGGCTGGGGTGCACTGGGGAGCAAAGCTAGGGGTTTGTAAGAGGCCAAGAGATTGTTCGCCTGAGCTCTAAAAGGGACAGCAGCCTCTCGCTTCTTCAGGCTCATTCCCCAGAGCCTCGCCCCTGAGAATCTCTTATTCTCTCTGGTTTCCTAACCAGAAGTCTAAATGGAAGCTGTTTGTTCTTTTTGTTCAAGACTTTAAATATTCATGAATCAGAGAGGGACCAGATCCCAACCTTTGAGCTGAGTAAGCTATCCACAGCCAAATGCTGAAGGACCCCTGCATGACATATGGCCACTCACATAAGCTTTCAAATTCTCTTTATTAAAAATCTTTCCCCCCTTTTGTAAAAACAAACACGTTGCAGTCAGTTATACAAATCAGGAAAAATGGTGATAATTTATAAGACACTCAACAAATTTCAGTACTTTACAAGTTCAAACTTAAATTAACTAGTGTTTTTCTTTTTTCTCATCAACTCACAAAACAAACTCTGGTCCAGTTCAAGTATAATCTAACAGATCACTACCTCGGACTGTCCAAGAATGGGAAACCCTGATATTAACAGCTGCTGCTCACACCAACATCAAGTTCACCAAATCCTTTGGGAGTATTCTCTGAATGTATTTTATTCCAGGTGTTAACAGTGAAAAGATAATGACCCAGGTCTTCGGTTGTATTAACCCAAGGCACAAATGAATCTGTTGCTCAAGGTAGCAACCTCTTTTGAGCCACCCTTTTGGGGAGACACTTTAAAATGGTTGACAAAAACACTGAAGAAATGCTTTACAAAAGAAATCATTATTTTCCTGGCTGCCTTTCATATACTGCATTGTATGTGACATACATAGGAATAAAAAGTGCAAATTATAGGGTCTGTGACGGGCCATCCCAATGGAACTGTATAAAAATAAATAGAAATAAATACGTGTGTGTGTGTGTGTGTGTGTGTGTGTGTGTATACACACATACAAGTACAGGATCTCAGATGATTTTAAACTGAAGGTTCTAATTGAATGCAGAGACAGACTCTCCTCTCTCTCTCTCTCTCTCTCTCTCTCTCTCTCTCTCTCTCTCTCTCTCTCTCTCTCTCTCTCGGGGATTGTCCCCAACTTTCCAATATGAAGGTCAGTCTACCACAAAGGGAGCCATTGCATTGTATGGGGACCTACCACAGGGATTTCCACAGGGACACTGCAGGGGTGGAGGGCCAGGGGATTTAATGAGGTCTGCTCCTGCTTTCTGGGGATAAAGCATCCAGTTCCTCTAATAACAATGCTCAGCTCGAGCCTGTGATGGAGGAGGTAGGCTCTTCCCAGCAAGATTCAGTGAAGGGGCCAAACTGCTGCTCCCAGAACCCTCTTCAGTGGGAATAAAGACACACAGGATCAACAGTTTTCTGAGAAATGGCTGGTGTTCAGAATGCTGGATTAAAACCTGTGGGGTGAGCCAGGGGGACAGTCTGGTCTGAGCCACAGCCTTTGGGGTCTTTTTGATTTGAGATGCCAACCTTCCTGAGGCCTCCTAGGCCTGCTGCTGGGCTCTGGTTTCTTGTTTCTTCCAACCTCTCCTTGCCACTCCTGTCCAAACTGGTCTCTTTTCCTCTGGTAAGTGCCCTCACTCTTCTCTCTTCACTCAGGGACTACGTGCCTCAAGGTTTACCTGTGATTGGCTTCCATTTCTACATTCGTTTCTTCTGTACCTCGGTTTCCTCATTGGTCACATGTCAGCGTTGAACTAGATCATCTTTCCACCTTTCTTGCATTAGTGCAGAAGACAGAAGGTGCAGAATAAGGGGGAAATAAACCCCACATAATCCCTGCGCAGTCTACCTGCCCACATGGAGGAACAGAAATAACAGGAAGCTCCCAGGGGACAGACATCCATCTTCCTTGTCCCCTCCTAGGGCACTAAGCCATGGAGGTGCCTTCAGGGGAGCAACTCATCTCCTGGAAAGGGCACTGGCTCTCTTCTTCCCGGGTTCCATCCGTAGCCTTAGCAGAGCCTCATTTCTTCCAGCAGTTTGTCCTAAATCCTTCCACTGGAATATCAGGCTGAGACCCTGCATCCCATTTGGGGCCATTGGCACTGACCCCATTGGGAATAAGGGCTCTTCTGTTCTTCGTAACGTTTTGACATCCGAGTCTGCACATCTGGTCAGCCCGGAGCAGCACTCCATCTTCTGCCCAGCTGGAAAGGACCCACCTACAAATACCTGGCAAACCTCAAGCCACTCTTCAGTCCTGTGGTCTTCTCTTAGCTCCCCGCCACAGAGGGACCATTTTAAAACCTGCCCACTTGTGAGGTCCCTGGACCCCCTGAGGGCAGGCACCCAGGGTGAGTCAAGGACAGATGCCGGTTCCTGGTTTGGGCATCTCTCCTGCCAATTCCGCATGGCAGAGGCCAGCGTTCAACCAGAGCCCACATCAGTTTGCTGTTCTGGCTGGAGGGAAAAGACACTCCTGTCCTCGTTTTTAGTGAAGAATGAATCTATACCAGAATCACTGTCCAGAATAGAACAAATCCTGACGATCTCTGAAATTGAGAGGTAGGATATGACTTCAGAATTTATCAGAGCTTCAACCATGCAGGGCTCTTATCTTCATAAAATCAAGCTGATTTTACTTTAAGGCATTTCAATCTGGTGGATTTCTAGAATAACTGCGAGGAGAAAGAGCTATTTATAATAGGGACTTTTCAAAAAAGTGGGGTTCAGCCAAAAGGAGCAGTTAATGAAGCCACTCTCTGCTGCTGTCAACTGATTCTCTCTAGTGGCTCCTCTCAGGCCTGGGCTCCCCCACACAGGGCACCCAAAGGACACAGAGGTGCCAGGCTGAGACTCCTGCTGCAGATTCCCAGAAAGAACTCTCCTGACCCAGGGTTTCCATTAAACCTCTTCCTTGCATGACTCAGTCTGGCCTGACCTGTTATATCCTATCAAGAATTTAAACACTCTGAAAATCCCTGAGAAGTTGGATTTTATGAAAAGGAAATGATTCTTGGCACAGGAGGAAGGAGATGGAGGAGGGAGCAAGAGGAAGAGAGAAAAGCAAACTGGACGATTGTGAGAGAGAAACTGGGGTTCAGAGGGAAAGAGTTGAGGGTGCCTTGGCTCATGGAGACACTTTAGGGGTTTTTAATGAGTCTCAGGCAGCGTGCACTGCCTAGTTTTTCTTCCTCTCTGCTTTAGTCCTGTCCGGGAGGCCCAGCCTCTGCAGGCCTCCTCTTCTACCTTCCAGCAGCAGCAGCAGCAGCAACATCAGAGCCTCTTCCTTTCAAAGTGCGGCACGATTCCGCTGTCCTCAGGCCTGGGGCTGCCTGCCTCCTCTGTCTCCTTCAGGCCCTCCTCTGCCAACTGCGACAAGTATTTCTGTGATGAGGAAAGAGGGACAAAAGAGGCAGGGAGATGTCAGTGGTGACCTGAGGAGGGAGGAGAGGAAGGGCCGTGCCTGGGCCCAGTGGGTGGACCACCCTCTCCTGTTGCCAGTTACTTGTGGGGCTACAGGACCCTGTTATGTTAGTTTACAAACAATATGAATCTCTCGTGGAAAAAGTACAGAGTGTAGATACAAACCACTGCCACCCTGATCTGGCGCCAAGCTCTTTCTACCTGCCTGGTTACACACACTCCTGGAGGTCCATGATGGATTGAAATGGGCCTGTCTGCTCTGCGGCTGGGGGTTGCCTCCATGGCTCACAAAGTGCTCACAGCTAATGCTCTGGCCAAGCACCAAGAACCAGCTGGGTTTGCTGGTTCTGGAGTCCATGCAGAGACACAGGACTAGGAGAGGCCAGCCGGGTCCTCTGACTGTGTCAGGGCACAACAAGGATTTTGGAAAGAGCTCTAGACTAGGGGTCAGAAAGGGTTGGTCCAGCACAGAGGTTAAATGTTAAAGGCTCTGCCATCTGGTGACCTACGTTCAAATCCTGGCTCTCAGCAGGCAAGTGACTGAATAGCCCTGACATGTGTGAAGTGAAGGTAACAGTGGGGACCTGGCTCAGGACTGCTGGGAAGTCCATGAGAGGCAACACAAAGCATTTGGCATGGTGCCAGGTGCAGAGTGAGCGCTCAGGAATATCAATCTTTCTCATTAGGGGTGCTAATGATTTGGGGAAGTCCCTCATCTTCTCTCAGCCTCAAGTTCCTAATCTGTTCAGTGGAAGCAATAGTTTTTCCTCCCCCCTCCCCCTGGGATGAGACTGTGGCTTTTGGAGGTGGGTGCAGCCTGACAGGGACAGAGGCCACTGCAGGTGTCTGTGGGCCTGGTTGCTGCTGGGGAGCCTGGTTTCTCCCCTGCCTCAGCCAGGAAGGGGAGGTGGCCAATGGAGTGCAACGAGTATGGGCCTGCTCCTCTACAGGTCCTGGAGCTGCGCCCATGTCCACTTTCTGTCGAGGGCAGCCTCCACCTGCCGTTCCACATCCCTCTGGGTGGATTCTCTCAGTGCCAGGAGTGGGGCATAGCAGGGGGACCTCGGAGGGCATGGAGGCTCCTTCCTGCTGCTCTCTGCTCCAAGCGTGATCCGGCCCTACCTCAAGGCCTCCTGATGGGTGTTAACTTTACAAGTTGCCTGACTTAGGTGTCAGCCAGCACCTGCTGCTTGGGTCTGAATTCTTCACTATTCACACGTGTAATTTGGAGTGGGACAGGTGGAGCTGTACGCACAGAGACATTCTATAAAGGCCACTGACAGAAACCCTACCCGGGAGGACTCCGGTGGAGGCTTCCAGCTCCTGACAGATGCTCCAAGGAAACCTGAACTGTGGTTGGTCTGCAGGAGGGGCTTAGCCAATGACTGCACCGGGCGGCTGGGGACCACAGAAGTGGTTCTGGCTAGCTAAGGGAGGGGAGTCTGCCTGGGGTTTGGCACAGAGGCCCAGAACACAGCATGGTCTACTGCCCTGCAAACAAAACAAAACAAACAACAAAAACAAAACAACAAAACAAAAATAGGCCCTGGCAAATCTGAACTCTCCAAATGACAATGACCTTGAACTGCTTGGTGTCTGGGAATGCAGGATAAAATAAGAGATCCTCCCATCAAGGTATCAGAACTTGCTGGAAAGATTGTTTAAAATGCAAATTCTTGAGCCCAGCCTAGAGGCAATGAG
Source organism: Ictidomys tridecemlineatus (assembly GCF_052094955.1). Lineage (NCBI taxonomy): Eukaryota > Metazoa > Chordata > Mammalia > Rodentia > Sciuridae > Ictidomys > Ictidomys tridecemlineatus. The sequence continues at coordinate 17,888,583 of NC_135477.1, forward strand.
AAGGCAGGTGGCAGGGAGGTCCAAGGAGATGCACTTTTTAAAGATGCTAGCTGGGACACAGACTAAGGTTTGGGAAAAACCAGGACCAGATGATCTCCAGGACCCTTCCAGCCCTGCCATTTCACAGGTCTCATTGTGTTGGGAAGAGGGCAATGATATCTTCAGACTGGATGACTGTCCTCAGTTGGCTCCGTGGATCCCAGTGTGAACCCCCTTCTCTGGCCAACTCAGGCTTTATCCCCCTGCCTCCCAGGAGAGGTGGGACCTGTGGCTGCCTTGGTCAGAGCAGCTGCTCTGCTCTCCAGAGGGAAATCAAGAGGCTTAAGTGGCTGAGTTTGGGCACAGCCAACGATAGTGATTTACAAATGCTGACTCAGGCCGTGAAGTTACATGTCTCTATTTGCAAGCCCAGTTAATACAGTAAAAAGAGGAAAGTGACTAAGAATCAGGCAATCTAGGCCCAGTTACTTACTATCTGCCTGGCCTTTGACAAATCATAGGCTTCTCTTTGAGCCTGTATCCTTGTTATAAAATGAGCGTCAACCCACATCTGAGGGTTTGTTTTTTTTTAAATCTTTTTATTTTTTGGTACTAGGGATTGAACCCAAGGGCACCTTACCTGAACTACAACCCTAGTCCTTTTTTTTCCTTAATTTTGAGACAGGGTCTTGCTAAGTTGCTGAGGGTCTAAGTGGCTGAGACTGGCCTCTAACTTTCCATCCTCCTGCCTCAGGCTCCTGATTTTCTGGGATTACAGGCATGCATCACCATGCCCAGCTGAGTTTCTTAACACAGGATGCATATTCCAATTGTCTGGGGAAATTTCTCAAATTATATATTCCTGTCCATTCCCTGCCCTCAACTCTACTCAATATCTGACCTAGTACATGTACTTTCAAAAATATTGTCCAGGAAATTCCCGTTCTCATCCCTGGTGAAGTACAACTGAAATAGTAATGCTTGGTTTGCAATTAGGGTGCAGATGCTACGGGGCTTGGAATTAGGGCACAGATACTATGGGGACTTTTTGAGCTGAGCTTGTAGAGTAAACCACAACTTGCTGCTTATAGTAAAAATGGAAAGTTCCTTGAGATGTTCATACCTGTCTGTTCAGTTGCTAAAACCTAGCCTGCACCAGAAGTTAATCATGAAATCCCCATTCAAACATAATCTATATTAGGTAGGTCTACATTATAGAACACACTACCATGGTTCATTGATTTTCAAAAATACGCTAACATCTCTGAAATCACAATGCCTTTTACAGTTGATGGAGTCTTACTGTTGAAATCGAAGTATAGCATTTTCTAGTTGATATCAAAAAGTGGTGTCTTGGGGCTGAGGATGTAAAGTGTGTGCTTGGTATGCTCGAGGCCCTGTGTTCAACTCCTAGTACCACACACATAAACAAAAACAGTGTCTCACAAATGATGGCAGATGAAATTGGATGAAATATGGTATATAGTATATTTTCATATGTAATCTTTTCATATACTATATCCATATTTATTTTAATTTATTGTTTGTCTCCTACACTAAAATGGAAGCCCCTTGAGGACAGGGATTTTTCTGTTTTTGTGGCTGTATCTCCAGTGTCAGGTACATAATCTGCCTGTAATAATTACTGGCTATCTGGATGGACATTAACTGGAACACAATCATGTTTTTCATTCTAGCAAAGAGGGCTACCTGCACAGTGGAAGAGAAACAGAAACATACCACCATAGTTCATTGATTTTAGGACACCTTATGGTCAGTCCAGGTGTAGCTAGAACCACCAGGTCTGGTGGGAAGAGGTCAGCCCCAGCCTTGGGCCAGGAGACTCAAGCTATTCTGTCTAGCTGCGGAGGCAGATATTTAAAAAGCAGGCCCAAACGAAAGATGTAAGTACTAAAGGTGAGACGGATGCTCTGAGAGCCACCGGGTGGCATGGCCTGGTGTAGTCAGAGGTGATCCACATGGGAGGAGGACATAGAAACCCACGGAAGCAGACCTGAAGGGCCTGCCTGGGGAACGAAAGTCTCTGTGTCTTGGGTATGCCTCGTGGGTGGGAGCGACAGTCAGAGGCAAGCAAGGCCGGAGACTCTGGAAGCCTGGCCTGAGCACAGAGAATGGGGAATCCCAGAGAGTGCTGAGCAAGGAAGGCTGCTGGTTACCTGTAAGTTCCTGTAGTGGACAGCGCTGCGACAGTGGCTCACCTTCGCCGCCTCCTCGCTTGTGTAGAACAGCCCACACAGCTTGCAATAAAATCCCGTCCTGGGAACCACAAACTCCACACCTGAGGGAGGATGGGGAGGACAGGCAGGTGTTAGGAAAGTGGTGGGAGGCCCCGTGGTCCAGTGAGCCACCAGAGAAATCCAGAGCACAGAGCTCCACCTCACTTGCTGTTGACTTTGGCTGGTTCCCTGGCTTCTCCAAGCCTTACCTCAGTCGCCTCATTTGCAAAACAGTCACAAAGAGGCCAGCCCCTGCTTCCTTCACAGGTGGCTGTGGAGGTAAGGGCTGTGCTCCACCTGAGGTGGCGAGGGCTCAGCAATCACACGCTCTGCATCTTGCCTCTGGGAGGCCAGGAAGACTCTCCTCCACCAACTTGCTTTCAGGGAAAGATGGAGGAAGGACGTTTCTGATATTTCATTGCTTTGGGATTTCATTTCTCCACACTATACCCTTCTCTGAAGCTATTGTGACCAGGATTCTGAAAAAAATTCTCTCCATTTTGTTTATTTCAGAAAAAAATGTTCATTAAAGAAAAATGCTTAAATAATTAAAAGTGAAGAGAAAAAAAAGATCACTCCAAATCACTCCAACCCAGTTTCGTTTCATGTGACTTATCTCCACGTAGAGCCTTTTACTTATTTACTTACTTACTTTTTTTTTTGCAGTTTTAATCATACCCTACATGCAATCCTGCATCCTCCCTTTTTCGCCGACAAGTGTATCTTACCCATTTTACTACCTTCCTCCCATCTTTACATCTGATCCATCAGTTAACAGCATTTCCTTTGTGATTTTTAAAAATATAAGTCCTGGAATTCTGAGAGGCTTTTTGATACAAAAGACACCCCCCCCACACACACACACCCCAACCACCGTGAAGTGACAGGGTCACAGTCAAAGGATTCATTTTTGAAGCCACGGTGGCTAGTCCAGCTTCTGTGAAGGTGTATGGAGGCCATGGCTTCCCTCCTGAAGACTTGGACAGGGGAATGGAGTGAGCCCAGGGCTGAGAGGGGCCAGGCCAGAGGCCAAGAGTCTATGCAAACTGGGACAAGTTAGCTGAACCCGGGGCCCAGTCTCCTCTCCTGAAAATCAGGGTCAGAAGAACACACGCCCTGTTCCCTGTGCTGCAGAAGCTCCATCAAGACAGCAGGTGTAAGGACTGTGACAAGCAGGACCCCAGGGAACTAGACCAGAGGGGCTCAGGCTCAGGCCCTCGGGTCCCACCTGGGGGTTGGGGGACGTGCTCTATGTGTGAGCAGATACCACGGCCCCTCTGCTAAGGCAGGCAGAGCCGAGAGATCAGGCATGCTGGGCAGAAGGAGAGAGGAACACAGCTTCTCCTTACAGGGAGGGACAGGACAAGCTCCCACTGATGAGGGCCCTGAGTCTACTCCTGACCCAACCCCAGCCCGCCCCCCCACTTTCCTCCTCTGAGCTAAGTGCCTAGGAGACCCTGTCCTAGAGAAGCAGCCTGGACTTGTAATTAGAACTTTTCCTTCTCAATAGAGCCACTTATTAGTGCTAAGGGACAGCCCTGACAGAGAAGAGGAGAGAGGGAGAGAACCCAGGAGGCCCCTGGCTGCCCGCGGCCTGCCTTGACCATGACTGCGCTGTGGTTTGGGCCCTGGGTTTTCTCTCACTGCCACGGAGCTGGCCAGCAGGGCCCTCCGAGTCGACAGCAGTAGTGAGCAGGTGACCCTCAGGTCCAGCTGCCCAGAGGGGGCTATTCAGCCCTATTCCTTCCCCTTCTCCTTCCCCCAACCCCTGACTGCAGAAGATGGACATGTGGCCTTTCCCGGGCCAGTTGTCCCCTCACCCCACAAATAAGCTCCTGCTGTTGCTGGGGAAGAGCTTTCGGCAAGGCCCACCTCCTTCCCCCAGGGCCACCTACAACAGTCTTGGGCTGGCTGCTCCTCGGGGCCCACACAATCCGTGGACAGAGGGCTTTGATCAGTCCCATCCTCTGTCCCACACCAGACCCTGCAGGCCAACAGGGTGGCCTGGAAGAGAGCCCTGGAGTTTCCACTGCAGGCCCTGGCCAAGCCTCTCAGTCCCTGTCTTGGGACCCCCAGAAGGGGTGCAGCTGCCTCAGGAGTTCCCACAGAGCCTGAAGCAAGAACTGAGCTGGCAGCTGCTGTGCCTTGTAATCTGAGCAGCGCAGCTATCATCTATGGGGTTCTGGGTGAGATTTCACTTCAACAAAGGCTTCCGTTGCCAAAAGGCGGGCGAGGGGAGACTTGGAAGACACCACAGTAGAGTGGAGAAAATATGGCATTTAGAGTCAGGTAAGCCTAGCTCTTTTACCTACGCTGTGTGACCTTGGGCACATTAATTAACCTCTCTGGGCTTGGTTTCCTTATCTGTAAAATAGGAATAATCAGACCACATATGATGCCATGGGAAGCACCTGTCAGTTTTCCTGTATTCGTTTGTTAAATATTTCTTCACAGAAGCCAAGTGCCTAATTACTGGCCCTCTTGCCTGCCCCCACCCTTCCCCAAAGCCACCTAGAGAACTGGATCTACAGTTTGTATCAACTTTCTTCTCTGGCCCCGCCCAGTGGGTTGGATCACAGTCCAAGGACAGGGAAAGAGAAGCTAGGGCGGGAGAATCCCCCAAAGACTGGTGGTCCACTCAGACTAAGTGGGAATGATGCAGGCACCATGTGGCCATACCACTGCTTCAAGGGGCCTCTAGAATGTGGGATCACGGAGTGGCCAGCACTCCAGAAACCACGCCTGTGGCCCCAACATGCTCTGGAGTCACTTAGTCCTCCCAGTTTTCAGCCTCTGTTAAGTACGATCATTAAAGCTGCCTTTGCCTTCTAATAATAGCTCCTGGCAGGGTAATTATGACTCTGCCGTCCTAGCAAGCCTGGTGTGCGGGAGGGGAAGCTCACTCTTTATCCGCAGTGCTGTTGGGTCCTGGGAAGAGCAGGCCTTGGCAGGCTCGGGCTGCCTGGGGTCACACAGAGCCAGCCTCAATCACATGAGCAGCTCCCGCCCCAGCCACGCCTGCCCCAGCGTCTGGCAACAGGACTGACCTCCCTTTCCTCCCAGTGGGGTGCCTAGTCCTTGGCACCCCTCATTTTACCTCCCTACTCTTCTCAGAGCCAAAATCTGAAAATAATGTCACCTCCCTGGAAATCTCTCTGCAAGCAGGGACCAGTCTTGGAGGGCGAAGGGTTCACAACCCCAGTAGGTAGGAAGCAGAGTAGGTCTCAAAGACTATTTCATGAATAAACAGTCACAATAGATAACCCTTAGTAAGTACCTCCTACTGGCAGGCACCAAGCCCTCACGCGGATCCGTTCCTTCAGTCCTCAAAATAACTCTATGTGGCAGGTTTCTATTACTGTGATTTATAGGGGAAGAAACCCAAGCGGAGGTGAAATGAGTTACTCTTTGTCACTCAGCCATTAGGTGGAAGAAGCAGGATCTGAACCCTGGGAACCGGACGCCACAGTCTGTGCTCTTAACTTCTGCACAGAAACTGCCTTTTGAACACTGCACTGTTGTTGCCTGAAATGATTCTGAACCTATATGTTAGCGATAACACTTGCCCCTTTGGAGGACAGGAGGGCAGGGTGGTCAGAGAGCAGACATCCTGAGTTTGAAGTTGAACTTTGCTGTATGAACTTGAGAAAGTCTCCAGACTTCAGTTTTCTCACCTCTTAATCACAGAAAAATAGAATCATGTCGGTTCTAATGAGCTATGGGGCCTCTAAGCTTACTGAAGACAATCTGTCTAAAGCGGAAAAACAACCCAAACTAAGTAAATGAATCAACAGAATGTGATGTATCCACATCCGGAAGGCAGTTTTCCTCAACAACAAAAAGATACAAACTATCAATCCACTCCTCCCCACAGATGTATCTTCTTATTAGGGGAAATAAAAGCAGTTGGGCAAACCCACAATTTATGTACTATAGGGTTTCCTTTATATAAAACTCTAGAAAATGCAAACAAATATTTAGTGTCAGAAAGCAGATCAGTAGCTACCTGGGGATTGAGGTGGGGGAGGGAGGGATTACAGGGAGTCTCAGGAAATTTGGGGGTGATGAACATGTCCAGTACCTTGATTGTGATGATGGTCTCACAGGTACATATACGTGTCAAAACCCATCACACTGCACCTTTAAATATGTGCACTCCATTGTATGTCAATTATACCTCAATATAACAATTTTTAAAAATGGGATATCATTTTCCTTTAACAGGCTGCAAGCTAAAAACACCAAAGTCGGCAAGGAGGTGGGGAATAGGAACTCTCCTTCAAGTGAGTGAAAACTGATATCATCTTTTTGAAGTGCAATTTTGTAACAATTATAAAAATTTTAAATGCAAATACAGATGGCCCACAGCTCCCTGCCCGCTGCTAGCACCCAGTCCCACAGCAGTGCTGGCAGCCATTCAAAGGTGACTGAACAAGCACATCTGGAGGGCAACAGGGACGGAGTGAGAACGTGGTTCTAGAATTTGAATCCTGACTCCAGTCTTTGCCAATCGTTAGTTTTGTGAGTCTGCATCCCAGGTTCCTGAACTGTAAAGCAGGGATAAAGACATCACCTGCTTCACGGGTGCTGTGAACAGTTTAAGAGAAATAGTACATGCCAAGGATTGGAACGCTGTCTATAGGGTGAGCAATGACAATAAAAACAGCGATGACAGCATTTCATCATGAAAAGAAAAAAAAAAAAAAACCATGGAAGACGACCTAAACACTCATCAGTGGAGGAAAGAATCAATTAATTTGCGGCACGGGTTTTTAAGATGGAATATTTGCAGCCGTTAAAAAGCATGAGTTCTCTGTGAACTGAAACAGAGATCTCTGAGACCCACTGTTCAGTGAAGACAGCAAATCGTGGAACATGATGTGAATAGCATGATCCTATTTTGGTGCGAGAAAAACTCTCCGTGGGCCTGACAGTGGCTGCCTGCAGGCTGGGGAGAGGCTGGGGAGATGAGCTATTGAACACTGACTTCATGTGGTTCTCAGTGTTCGAATGTGTTTCAATAATCTTTCACAATTTCTATAATGAAACACAATAATACGAAGATGAATTTCAAGGTAGCAGAATTTACCTTTAAATTTTTGCTTGCGTCAATTGAATTTCAAGTTCTTGGATGACATAAGACTTGGGGTACACCCTCGGTGGGTTGCCCCACAGTGCCCGGTACAGTGTCGGGGTGTCCAGTGTGGACTGACTGAATGGCTGAGTGGACTGAGGCCTCTGAGAGGCAGGCTTGGCAATGGTTTGTCCAAGTTTAAAATATCTAGGAGCATCGTGATTCATTTCTTTCTTTCTTTTTTTTAGTTTCTGCCTTGGGAGACGCTGTGCTACAAATTAATCCCTTAAAAAAAAAAAAAGAAAAAAGAAAAATCTAATTCTTCATGAGTGTACAGTACACTTGGCAGAAAGAATCAGTGACAGCTCTTTTGTTTCTTTTTAAAGGAGAAGAAAAAAAAAAAAGGAGAAACTTGGATGGAAGGGGTGAGCCCCCACCCAGATGAGCCCTCCCCGGGTGGGGCCCTGTGGTCACGGATGCCATTGGCTCACGGAGCTTCCTTGTGATGCTTTCCCACTGACATCTCCCCAAGCTCTTCCTCCAAGAACTGCTGTTCCTCCGTGGGCTGCCTTCCAGCCTGCCAGAGTCCATGCAAAGACTCAAAGATGATGAGGCTGGAGCGAGTCACGGTGGCATCAGGGAACTCAGGGAACTTTCTTTTTCTTTCTTTCCTCTTTATTTTTTTCTCCCCGATGTGGATTGAACCCAGGGGCACTCTACCACAGAGTCCCCAGCCCTTTTTATTGATTATTTTGAGACAGCTTCTTGCTGACTTGCAGAGGCTGGACTCCAACTTGTGATCCTCCTGCCTTCGCCTCCCAAGTTACTAGGATTACCAGTGTGCACCCCCACCGTGCTTGGCCCAGGGAACTTTTTAAAAGTCCCGTTCCTCTTATCCTGAGACGCTGCCTAATTCTCCCTTTTAAAAAAAAAAGTGTCCTAGGTGGTACTATCACACTTCCTCCTGCCCTGTCCCCATTTCCACCCTTGAAAAATCACTGATCAGGTCCGATTCCATGTTACAGGTGAGAAAACTCAGGCTCAGGAGGGTATGACTTTTCTGAAGGCACACCGTCACCGTCACCCATAAATGGAACAGGAAGGACAATGACCTAGACCTCTTTGTGTTCAAAGCTCCGTTATCAACCGTCTACTCTGCCCCAGTCACAGTCTAGTCAGCGTCACTGAATGCCTCAGACAGGCTGGTCCTTCAAAGAGAAAAACTGTAGCAGTGTTCTGGGAAGGTCAGGGACAAGGAGAAGATAGCCGCAGAGGAGTTTCATTTCTGTTGATTATGTGGAGGCCGCTGGGCCTCTATTCCCTGCCTGAACAGGGGCTGGATTTAGCCTCTCTGGAGGTCAAGAATAGAGCATTCTCTGACAGGGAGAACAGTGCTGTCCAGGCCTGGTCCCGTGGAGTATCTGGTCTACTGCGGGCATCTGAAATTGCAAGAGACCTTAAAGGAGCATTTTGCCCATCTGGGCTTGGCATCAGACATTAAAAAAAAAAAAAAACAGCAAGGACAAAATGACAGAAAGCCCTGTGGGGGGGTGGTGGTGGTGGTGGTAGACAGGGAACTGTCACTTCCTGGAGTCGCATTTCAGGAAAGACTGCATTTCACCTACCCAGAGGAATGCTGAGTTCACTGAACACATCCTCCGGCTCCCAGGAAGGCAGGAGCAGGGGCTCTTTCAGCTCCACCTCAGAGTAGTCTGGTGATCTCAGGTCTCGTGATTTCACGTCCACATACCTGGGGTTTTCTGCAAAACATGAGAGTCCCTGTAATTCTGTCCCTTGCAACTGTGTGATTGGGAATTGTCCCTTGGACTGCTTAATCACATGAGGCTGGGCTGATGACTGCTAATTAGAACCAAAGCGCTATAATTAAGAGCGTTTCCACCGCCAGAAGAACTCCACACACAGGACTGCTTGGCAAGTCTTCAGGCTCGTCCTGGGGGGATGGGCTGCTGAGGCCTTCAGCTGGGATGATCCCCACCCCACCCCTCCCAGTGTCCCCCAAATCAGTATCGCTCCATCTCTGCAGGCACAGGAATTGTTGAAGGGCAATTGTGTTGACATCCAGGGAGGCTGGGACAACAGGGAAGGCCATTCTCACCCCAGGCTTCCGAAGCAGCCGTGACGGGGTAAGCTAATAAACCTCTAACATGTGGAGACCTAGGCTGCAGAATAAAAGGGGTTCCACTGGACAGCTGAAACTGTCGGCACCCCTTTATTCCTGCCTCTCTAGTCAGTCTGGGCCTCCTGGTTCCTCTAGCAACAAACAGGCAGCTCAGTGGCAGAGTTTCCATGGAGACTCGGATCCCAGCAGGTGAAAAGCAGCTCAGGTCAGCTTGACACAGAGGAACAGTCCCACCCCCCCAGGTCCCCTACAGCTTGGGCCACCCACAGGGTCTGGGTTGCAATGTTTAGTTTTCAGCCTTTCCTCTGCGTGTTGTGACCCTGACTTCAACCTCCGTGACGCCATGAGCTTTCTGTAAAATGAATCTCTAGTTATTTTCACTATGAGACTTTTCAGGGCTACTCTCCCTCCCTCCCTCCCTCCCTCCCCCGCAGAGCCCTTGATGGATCTCGGTTTCCACTTGGCAGAGAAGCCAGGGCTTAGCCTATTTTAAACTCTCCATTTCATGATGTCACAGTGCCCAGCATAGACACAACATCACCTCCGGTGGAGGCGGAGTCGTTCCTGGGACGAATCTTGTATCCCTGTCAGACCCTGGAGAAAAACGGACCTGAGATAGTAAGAAGCAGAGCAAGCCATACCCTTGGCCAGGCCCTGTTCCTTCCCTGTCCCTTCTCTCCTGCCACACTCCCTTGCCCATCACAGAAAAAACAGCCAGGGGTCCCCCACATGCAGGCAGGAGCAGCTGGCTGATCCCAAGGAACCCAAACTCATTCTGCTCAGAATTCAAGCTAATTTTAGTTGTCCAAACCCATCTGGGCTCCCGTAAAGGCAGAGTGGTCCAGCCTGTCTGAGTTTGCTTCTCCAAGCACAGGCCGCCTCCTATCTGATTTCCTTTACACCCTTTGCCCCAAAGCTCTTAAGAGTGTTACTAGGCTCTTTACGGTTTGGCTTCCGTTAGTAAATGACTTTCTGCACCGGCTTCAAGGCAAGTCGAAAGCTCCCTTGGTTCTGCTCCAGCCTGCACATGCCCATCCTTCTCGAGGGGAGCCAGGGTCGGATCCACCCCACCGCCCGTGAGAAAGGGGAGGTAGTTACCCTCGGTCAACACTCCTGGGCAAGGCTGGCCTTGGAGGTCGGTTTCAGGAGTGGGGCTGGCTTTCTCCTCCAGGGGGCTGCCTTCACCAGCCCCATCTTCGGGGGTCCCCCTGGCCTTGCCGTCATCAAGAAATGGGCTCTGCTGTCGGGCCCTCTCCTCGGCTGGCTGGGGGGAAGACATTTGCTGGGCTGTAGTAGAGGCCGGACAAACATCTGAGCTCTGCGCTCCCTTTGCCTCCTTCTCGTAGCAATCTGAATCCTCCAGTGAGAGGCCTGTCTCGCGTTCAGCTGGCTTCCGCTCAGCGTCCAGATTTAGGCCAGGCATCTCCACGTCCGTGTCACTGGGACAGCTCGTGGGAGCCGAGGGCAGTTGTCTGGGCAGCTTGAGGCTGATCTCTGCAGCCCCGTTCCCTACGGTCTTGACTTCCTCCCCGGTCAAGTCCTCGGCCAAGTCCAGGTCCAAGGTGGTCGTCACACAGGGACAGATTTCAGGGCAGATTTTGTCTTTCTGGTCCATCGGCATAATTTCTTCCAGTTCTGGGATGTCTGGCTCCATGATGAAATCTTCTTCTTCCCCCACCTCGTCCACTGTGACGAGCTCCTCCATATTCGTGGGGTACCAGTTCTCCCCCTCGGCCTCACTTCCACTCTCCCAATCTTGCTCCTGTGTAAGAATGTAGAACGGAGGTCAGAGAGCGGCGGAGGCATCCAACCAGGGGACACCAACCTTGGCCATAAGGACCCCTCACACCAGAAAGGTCCTCAGCCTTCTTTCTTCTACCTGAGAACAATTACTAGGTCATTGGAAGCCGTGAGCCGCTCAAGTCTCACATCACTGACACAGGCTGAGGATGAGACTCAAAATGGCACAGGATTTAGAACAGATGCTTCATGCTTAATCATGCTACCATGTGGAAAAATGAGACCAAGAATTTCAATCCCTAGTACATAATAGATGCTCGATAAACAGGTTCCCAATGAATGAATACATCATACACGCGAACTGCTTGCTGGAGCCAACTCCTTGTCCATGGGGACACCATTAAAGGTCACTGTGGCATAGTCCCTCACACAATTCCTCTGAGCAGCCTCTCCCAGGAAGGCCAAAATCTCCAGAGCCACAGCAACTTCCACCCTCACCCTCAACCCCTCCTAAGGTTTTCCCCCTGGTGTTCCTTGCAGCTCATGGACTCAGCAGATGGATTTGGGAGATCAGCTGTTCCTGACCAGGAAGGTACAAAGCCAGCCATGTTCCAAGAACTCTCCCCCCACCTGCCGGGGGGAGCCCCAGCCCAGGAGGACTGTAAATGTTTTTACCTTTTTAATTAAATAAAATAACCATCACAAGCACAGTCGGTGCCTTGCTATTCCCCAGGTCTGGGTCTGCGGAGGTCAGGACCCCAGCTCGAGTACCGAAGCACCGTCTCCCTGTCTCCCGAGGGACCTGCTTATTTGGAGAGACTGGCTCTGGAGCCGAGTCTTTGGGGGGGGGCATGTTCTCTCTCGGGTGCGCAGCCAAGTCACTGGAGAGTGAGGCGGGGCCCAGCAAGCGAGTAAAGATCCCCCAGGAAAGACAATCCCAAGACCCCGGGCAAAGCCACCCCTGCAAGAGGAGGTGAGGGGACTGGGCCAGTCACAGAGCCACGGGTGGGGGCTCAGCCACATTCAGCGCAGCTGGTCACTGGCAGGCAGGGTGGGGACTCCCGGGCCTCTGGCCGAAGCACAGATGGCACTACGCTGCCAGTATCTGGGACTAGTTTACCTTCTTTGTCCTTGTGTTCTCCGGGTCGGAGGACTCTGTCTCTTTCTCCTCTCTGCCCACTGACTGGGGGCTTCCTTCCGTGCCCTCCTGCTCCAAAGGAAGAACAGAACAAACAGAATCAAGAGTGAGCAGAGGCAGGGAAAGAGGGAACACCCAGAGAAGAACGCCACTGAGCACGGCTGGCCCTGGCTGAGGCACTTCATGTCCCTTATTTCCCCTTTCCTTACGGAACCCCCCAGACACAGCCGTTGTGATCATCCTGATTTCACAAAGGAGGAAACTGAGGCTCAGAGAGGTTAAGTAACTTGCTCACAACACACAGAGGCAGAGAAATGTCTTAAAGTCTGGTCTGACGTCTTCAGGGGGCAGAGTCCTTGGTAAACTGGATGGGTTTTGTTTGTTTGTTTGTGTTTGTTGTTGCAGAGAGGGTGAATTGAAGAAGCCAAGGGTAAACTGAGTCCAGGTGACCATCCTAGTGACATCTCCCCAACAGACCCATCCTGCCCCTAAAAATATCACATGTGGCCACTCGTGGGCAGGGAGGGGCTGTCACCCAGGCAGTGCTTCTCACCTCTTGTGCCCTGTCTCTGTCCTACAGCCTTAGCCAAGCTCACACTCCCTTTCTTGTCTCCCTCCTTCCGTTCCTTCCCCATTTAAGGTCCTCCCAGTCGTGAGAAACTGAACACCTGAAAGCAGCTGTTTGGCCCCGGAAAGAGGCTTCTCGCCTTCTACAGGGGTCAGCCATCGAGAGTCCACAGGCCAGACCCGACCTGCTGCCTGCATGTGAGCTAAGACCGGATATTATAATGTCCAACAGTTTCATCTTAAACAGTTACATAAGTTCCCACATAAAATCCTCACAACATTTACCGTCTGATCCTTTGTGGAAAAGGCTTGCCAATCCCTACTTTAGAAGTTTCTCCCATGACTTTAAGCTTTGGTCATCAAATCAAGGACTACTCCTGGGACTTCCTGAGGGCAAGTTGCATTTTCTTGACATTTTTGGCTGAGACTGGTTCAAAATAAATGACCCCAGCTCTAAAGACTTCCAACCGGACACGCCCCCTTGGGCTGACAAGGAGCCAGTTGGGGCAGGCGCCCAGGGCTGACCGCCCAGGGCTGACCGGTTTAACTTGTTAGGACCAGACAGGAACGGAGAGTTCAAATTGTCAAGGCTTTGTTCTTCTCAGTGTTTGGAGACACAAATTCTACCAAAAGCTTTGGCTCAAGTCTTCTGACTTAAGTGTGAAGGGGCTACAGATAACCTTTTCAGCCATGGGAAGCCAGGGCTTCTACCAAATGTGACCACTTTTCTTTATTTCCCTTAATAAATTATTCATGTCCCTCCCCTGTTAAAATAAATAGTCCTTACCCTTCACAAGCAGTCTGTGCAAAAACACATTCCTAAGGACAAGGGTCAAGCTGGAAGAAGCAGGGACGGCCTAGGGGACCTGGCTGGAAGTCCCCAGTGAGGCAGAACCCTACCCTTCCTCCCTGTAGGTGAAGGAACAAGGCAGTGCCATCTAGGGCTTCCTTCTGCCCTGGGGTCATTTCCAGGTAAAAGACAAATGCACCCATGTACCCAGCTGCCCCACACCAGCTCAAGAATAAGTATTAAGTCCCAACAATTTCCAATAGAGCCCTGCTAAACCACCTCCTGACTGGTCTCCCACTTCTGCTCTGTACCCTCTCCCAAATCTACTCTCTCTAAGGCAATAAAGAATAACCATTCTAGGGGCTGGGCATATAGCTCAGTTGGTAGAGTGATTGCCTTGCACGCACAAGGCCCTGGGTTCAATCCAAAGCACCAACACACACATACACACAAAAAATTTGAAAATGCAACAAGTATCATATCTTCACTTCCTTGACAAAATGTTTCATTTGCTTCCCTGGCATTTAGGATAAAGGGAAACATCTTTAATCTGCCTACAATTGCATGATTAGTTGCTGTGCACAAATCAGCCTCCCCTCCCAGCATGCTGACCTGGCCCTCTGCTCCAGCAACACAGGCTTCTGGCCACACATGGAGCCATTGCATAGGCTGCTCCTTCTGTATGACCTTCCTTTTCACCTAGGAAATACTTACTATTCCTTCACATTCTAACCCAGGGACACCTCGGTTCCTTACAGGTACTGGCAGTGCCATCCCCCTTTCTCTTCGGCACTTCACACTGATGCTGTTCTGTTTAAGAATGACTTCATTAGCAAGTCCTTCTTCTAGATGACTGTAGGCTCCAGGAGATCAGAAGGCAGTGCTGCTTTACTCACAACTAGTGACCATGGATATTGGTCAATAAAAAAATGCATTTGATAGAAGAGGTTGGGGTGAATAACAAAATGCACCTGCTTCAGAGCATGCTGGGGTCTCTGTATGGACAATATAGCTGGTTTTTCCATGTATTCTTCTTATGGATTGTTTATGCTGGGGTTTGCATTCTGAGGGTCTCTGGGCTGCAGGTGATCCACAGACATGTTTTGGTCTGTACAGTTTGGAAAGCATGGGAAACTTCATATAGATATCTGGACTTGGGTCTTGCTCCAAGAAAAGGAGATCTAATAGCAGGAGGCAGGCATTCCTAAATGACAGTTATAGACTACAGCTGAGCAGCTGCTGGCTGCCCCCCGACAGACAGGCACCAGACATGGTCCCAGCACTCCCAACTGGCCCCACTCTTCCATCCTTCCCGGACCTGCCTGGCTTCCCTAACCTGAGTGTCTGGGTCTAGTAAAATGGATGGCTTCTTTCCCATGCTTTCTTTACTCAGAGACATGATTTCTTTCCTTCCTCCTGGGGTGCCGTGGTCAGGACTAAGTTTCATGTATGGACATAGCCCCTGGAGAACACTGAGTAAGTGCACACCTGGGCTTCTCCACTGTGGACACTCTCTCCAGAGAGCTCCCATCTCTGATGAGCACACACTCGTTAAAGTGCTACAACCACCTTGTGACCATGTCCATTTTATAATAAAAAACAACGAGGCAGAGAACAGGGTGTGCCCTAATTCTCAGAAGCCAGGCCTTCGCTGTCAGTGTCTTGGCTCCTTCCTTCATTCTCTCAACCATGCTTATCAAATGCCTCCTCTGTGCCAAGCCCTATGCCACGAACCAGGACACAGCTGTGGACACAGCAGACTAAGATTCCTGCCTCATGGACATTACACTTGGGGGGGGGGATGGGTGAGGACGGATGCTAAAGAAAATAAAGAGGCTGAGTGATTAGCACTACCCAAAATAGGGAAGTGGAGAAGTGGGTTGGTGTGTTTAGACTTTCTGCAGTGGCTAGGGATAAATTATAGCCAAGAGTAAAGACAGAGGAGGTGGGAACATGCTAGGTGGAGTCTGGGAGTGGTCAGCTCCTTGGCAAAGGCCCAGAGGGGGAGAGGAGCCTGGTGAATTAGAAATGCAGTAAGGACATGTCCTCAGCAGGTCCCTGCTGCCTTCATTCCCAAGTTCAGTCATTTCTTATTAACTGACTTCTGGGACAGCCCCATGGTGATCCGGGTTTTTCTCAAGTTCATGATATGGAGTTTGAGAAAAGAATAGAAAACTGTGTTTTTCTATTATTCCGACTCACAGTGTTGGTGGTCTGCCCAGCTGCAAACCCACAGAAACAATCTACTAGGGACCCTGATAAATACTTAGTGACCCCCTCTGAGGACTACAGAGGCAAAACCAACTAGAAGTGCAGAATTAAGGGAAGTGAGGGCTTTTCTGAGCATCTTTCTGGCTCTTGGGATGACTCAGAGTATGTGTCCCTGAAATGGACAATATTATGCAAACAATGAAGCAGGGTAGGAAAATCAGAAGGTCTCAGAAGTGTGGGTAGGAGGGCAAAGGGGAGCTCTACCCCTTTGCCAAGGACACAGGGGTGTGCAGGTTGGATTGGTGTATGAGGCCTGGGCTTGCGTTCCACCACCTTTTGCTCTCTGTTCCTCTGAGTCTTTTGCTGAGGCATAGTGCCGTCATCAGCACCTTCAACACTTCCAGGCCAATAGAGCTGTCCCTTAGTATCCACAGGGATGTGTTTAGAACTCCCTTCCTGCACCCAAATCTGCAGATGTTCAAGTCCCTTACCTAAAATGGCACAGGATTTATATATAATCTATATGCATTCTCTTATATACTTGAAATTGTCTCTAGATTAAGATCTAATACCATGTAAATATTGTTATGAATAGTTGTTACACTGTATTGTTTAGGAAATAAAAACAAAAAAAATAAGTAAATAAGTCTGTGTATGTTTAGTACAGACTTAATATTTTACCATCAATGATTTCAATCCATAGTTGGTTGAATCCACAGATCCAGAACCTGCAAATATAGAAGACTGACTGTATACTCTTCTTAAAAACATCTACTGGTTGACTAGGTCCTCAAGATTCCTTTCAAGACCTTAGCAAGGCACACAATATCCTTCATGAAACTACCCTGTCCGTTTCCCTAATCTCATCTCCTGTTCCTCCCCTTGCTGCACCAGTCAACTTTAAAACAGGCAAAAAAAAAAATTACTAGGTATCCTTTCAGTAGAACACTATTGAAAGTGTTCCAGGATATCTGATTCTATAGCGGTCAGTACCTTTCATTATCTTGAACTAAGCTATTTCACAACTTTGTAAGTTGCAGAAAACTGATCAAGATACAAATGATTCATGATTCTTGTTCAGAGAGATGCAAATGAATTTTATCTGGTAGAACTGCAATTGATTCCCAATCCTCTGTGGAAGAGGCCAGTTTTTTTTTTTTTTTTTAGTTGTTGATGGACCTTTATATTATTTTATTTGTGGTGCTGTAAATTCAAACCCAGTGCCTCACACATGCTAGGCAAGTGCTCTACCACTGAGCCACAACCCCAGACCAAGAGGCCAGTTTTACATCATTTGTCATTTGCAAATTCGTCTCAGCATTCCTGATTGCTTATATACTTTTACATCTTATAGGTCTCTATTAATTAACGAATTGAATAAAATCTTTAACATGTGTTCACTAAAATCTTTACACCAGAATCATGATTTTACTTTAAAAAAAGAACCAATCATCTCTTAATGTGCCCTAAAGATGTAACCACATGGAGTATCTCCAGCTTCTTTACCATAGTCTTTCATTTTCACTTTTGCCCTTGCTATTGCTTCTTCCAGGAATCCCAAATTGCTTTTTGTCCACATTTAATACCCAGCTCAAATATCACCTTCTCTGTGCAGTTTTCCTCTTCTTCCTGGGCAGAGTTGATTGCCCAAAGAGCACCTAATCCACTGTAAATTCCAACATGGTTTCTGTTGTATGCCAATTATTTTATAGGTCTGTCTCTACCATTAGACCTTGGTTTCTGCATAACACGGGCTATGTCCTATTCACTTTTGAAATTCCCTGTGCTTAGCGCACCACCTGGCAAGGTGGTACTGCACCCATGCACATAGGAATAAAGAATAAAGTGCCCAAAAGTATGACTTTTTGGTGTTTGTGGAGTTGAGAATTGGGTACCTTATTTGGACTTAGTTGTTACAAACTCCTGGGTCAGGGTGACTAGGAGATAGGTATAGAAGATTTTAAAAATTCAGTTCCTTATGCAGAAGCCAACCCTCTACTATCCCACCCCTACTTAAAAGTCGGAGGCTCTGGCAAGAAGGAAGCATAAGTCAACTCAGAGTATAAACCCAGTACCCAGAGTCCTGCCCATGACCCCCACCCACTGTGGGAACTGAAGCAGTGTGGCAGGGCATAAGTCTTCTTGACACTTGGATGAAAGTGCCAGCCAGTCGTCATGTATTTTTATTAAAATGGAACTAAAGCCTTGTGGGCAGTGTCTGTAGAAACACACCACACCCTGGGCACCCAGTATAAAATTTAGCGGGTGGTGACCGCTTCTCATATACCACTCTCATCAGAACTCCAAGATTGGCAGATGCTTTTGGCAGCAGAGAAGACAAAGTGGACCAAAGTGCTAATCCCCTTTGGCAGATTTCGTGGGTTCAAATGCTCAGGGCCACTCTACCTGGACAAACAGGACTACAGAAGGCCTTCACCCTATGTCCCTCCCTAATTTCCTATAAAGTAAACAGGGTGCGGTGGGATTGAAGGCCAGACTGCCTATAATTGCCCATAATTCAGGCTCTTTCACAAGAAAGTCCTTGGGCAAGCAATGTAGTTCTCTGTGCCTCAGTTTCCTCATCTGCAGTAGTAATGATACCAACCTCTTAGGCTGGCAGTGAGGATGAAGTGACTTAACTGAGAACACATGTGCAGCACAGTTAGTGCCTGGCATACAGCAGCGTTCACTCTCTCAGTGAATACTCAGCATCCTTAGGTTCTGCTCTGGGACCGGCCTTGCCTTACCAAGGGAAGGAGATGGCATCATTACCTCATTCTCGGCCATTCTGCTTTCTTTTCCATCATCGGCTCCTTCTTGGTCTCTGTCAGCTCTCTTGGTTTTGTTTTTCTCACTCTGCTTGGATGCAGCACCCTCGGGGGCCCTGGTGACCTTGGGCCCTAGCCCATCTTCCTTGCCAGAGTCATCAGGGTGGAGGTGTCTGCTTTCCCGCAGCCTGGCCTCCTCTTTCCTCCTGGACCTCCCAGGGGCATCCTGCTGCTTGAGGTACTTGTCCGACTTGGCCTTGGGCTCTTTGCGGTAGTGGCCTTCCTCCCGGCTTTTGTAGCTGGATGCGGAGTGGAGGGGGTTGGGGGACCCAGACCTGGGGTACTTGTCCCGGTAGCCCCTCCCTCCTTCAAGTCGCTCGTCCAACTCGGCTTTGTCCAGCTGTCGGGGGTAGTGTTTGCGATCATGTGCCCATGTGTCCGTCCTGTCCCTCTTGTCCTCCCCGTTCTCCCTCCAGGGGACTGGGTCTCTCTCTTCCTCCCTCCTGGCAAAAGGAGAGTGCTCCCATGAGTCCCGGCCATTGCCCCAGTCACCGCGGGAGGGGCCTGGAGGACTGTGGGAAGAGCTGCAGGAGGTGAAGCTTGGCGTGTGCGACCTTGGGGAGAGTGACCGGCTCACGGGGCTGCGAGACCGGGGACGTTCTGGGCCATATCTGTGAGGGAGCAAAGGAGCGGGATTTAGAATCTGCCTGTTCCCCACCCCGTCCCACCCCCACCTGACACTGGCATTCTCAGTCTCTCCCATGGATACACTGGGCATCACCCTACCCAGCTGGACACTCTTCAGTCACAACTGTCCAGAACCACAGGACGTGGTCCAAGAGAAGACCTGTCCTGCCTACTGGCTTCTACGAGGAGGGACTTTCCCTAAGCACGGTACTGGCCACTCTCTCCCCATTGGTCATTCTGCTCCTGGGAAGAATAATTGGATTGGTTTAGTTGGGCCCTCTCCTTTTTCCTCTTGGAAGTGAGCTGTGCTCAGAGACTCAGTGCTCAGAGACTCTGGGATTCTGGGGGCTAGGGGTCCGAGATGGTCCTTGTCCAGCCTGGGTAAGGCTGCCTAACCCTGGCATTCAATTAGCCAGTCCTTTTATAAGACTTGAAGCCACCCCTCTATCAGAATATAAGTGACATCTTGGCTTCTATTTTTCTCATTTAGTGCTTATCTCAATTTGTGAAGATTCTGGGCATGGTAGAGGGATGCTAATTTGTTGGTGAGTGGCAGTGGGGAAGGGTGAACTCAGAAATTTCAAAAACAAAGAATTAAGCAGGTATTGAAGGGTTGAAGGAGACCTCAAAACTAGAACTTTCTTATATTTGAGATCAAGAAACCAAAACCCAGATAAAGATCCCAACCTGCCTGATCCCCCTCTACTCTATCACAATACTGCAGGCTGCATGATATGGCCTTACATATGTTGGTTAAAAACCCAAATAACCACAAATTTTTAAAAATACACAAACATTTTAAGCATGAACACTTATCACACATACACAGATACGCTCTAAAGCCTGGTTATTAAGCAAACCAACTGAGCCATATGCCTGATATCCTAAAAGAGTGGACAATTTTCATTTGGTTCTCAAATGTTGGACAACCATGAAGCTCTTACTGGCCAGGGGACCACGCTGCCTTGACCATCATGGAAGACAAACATTTGGGCGCTGACCTCTATAGTGAGGTTAGAGCGCCATCTGTGGCATCCCTGGGTAAGAACTACAGACTATGCTGGCCCCATGACCACTCTTGCCTGTTGCCCATGTTGATTGTCTTCAGGACTATCTTTAAAAGGGAGTGACCCTTATCAGCTTGTAGCTGCAGCTTTGCCTGGTCATCAACTTCAACTGGAAGAAATGAGTTGGAAAAATGCACGTATTCAATGTTCAGAGTAAGTGTGCAAGTAGCTGGTTTTTTTTTTGAGACCATCGGCATTCTTTTTCATCTGTCTATATTCAGCTCATGAAAAACCAAGAGCTGGCTCTAAACAGAAACCATACCCTCACATACACGCCCACACATAAGCACACACGCACATGTATGCTCAGGCTGTTCTAGAAGAGCACAGATTGCCTCAAAGGGCCATGTATTAACAGGCCTTTTGTTTTATTCCTACAAAGGAAAAATAGCCTAGCATTTTGCATTCCGTTGATGTTAACCCAAGCAGCACTTTTGAACTGGTGCTTTTCATTGGGAACATGGACAGGTAGAATCCAGAAGGGCAGGTGGATAGGACAGGAATGAGGATAGGGCATGGTGTGACTCAAATCCCCTTAACAATGAGAGACAGGAGAGTGTTCCCACTGCCTTGAACTGTCCTGAGACCCAAAGCCTCACCTGTCTGCTTCCCGGAACATGTCCCTCTCTCTCTGGGAGTGGATATCCTGGATGATAGCAGCCACGGTTTTTCCAGGTTTCTAGGCAAAATCAGAGAGATCACTATCAGATCAGAGATGGCCTCACCAATGCCAGAGGGCAGCAGCAGTGACTCTGGTACTATAGACCACCAAAGGGGGAAAGTGCCTTTCATGAGGAAGAAAAAAAGGCCGAATCCAAGCGATGAGGAGTGTGAGCACCATGTGGAACGGGGCAGGGCTGAGGTCCTGAGAATGTGGCATCCACAGAGCTGGGGATAAAAGGAGCCCAAGTTCACCACCCACATGCTAAGGATAAGCAGTGTTCCTTAATCCCCATCTCCTTCCTACCAAATTAAAAAAGAGGGAGGGAGGGAGGAAAAGGAGAGACATTATAAACTTGGAAAGAGACTTGAAGGTCACTGAATGCAGCCTCTGCCCACAGACTCCTGCATACCTCCAGGCTCACCAGCCACATTGTGTCCCATGCAGATGGTGACTCCTGGAGTTGAGTGGGGCTCAAAGTCAGAGAGTTAAAGAATCCTGAACTTGACAACCGACACTTCACCTCCAGGTTCCTTTCCATGCTGCGTGACCCCTTCCATACCTTATTGCTGTGTATCCATACATAGGAATGACTTGGTGCTCAAGGCACATCTGTGAAGTGGGCATGGAGGGCTGTTTCACAGATGAAAATGCCAGGCACCCAGAGGCTCGTCCCTTTCCAGATCACTATGTGCTGGCTGGGCCTGGACAGGACCAAACCAGTCCCCGAATCTTAACCAAAGCCCTTTCCTAAACTCTGAGTGGACAAATAACAATAAAATAATAAAAAATAAATGCTTTCAAAATACAAATTTATGAGCACTGAAGAAAAGGCAGAAGCATTTCTCAAAAGACTGAATAATTCCCCCATTTAATAAACAGGTATTGAGCAGGGTGACTTTTATGGTACATGTTACGTTTCAATAAAGCTTATTAAAAAAAAACAGGACTAAAAACCCTCAGTCTATAATGGCAGACCTGATAAAGATTTTTATTGAGAAATTTAATCAGTTTTTTTTTCAACTGGGGTGTTCTAGCACCAAGCTATATCCCAAGTCCTTTTTATGAGGCTGCCCTTGAACTTGTGATCTTCCTGCCTCAGCCTCCTGAGTAGCTGGGATTTCAGGTATGCATCATGGTACCCAGGCTCTCAAGTATTTTTTTCCCCATGTAATTCCAAGAAACCTTAAGTCACTCAAACTTCATGAACCATCATGTATCTCACTTTATGGATAGGGAAGCCAGGTTCAGAAATGTGATGTAGTTGGAACTAGAATCCTGTGAGTACTCTAAGCAGCTCAGCTGCTAACATGTGTTACTGCAGACACGGAGGCCCTGACTGGGAAACATGCAAAGTAAAGAGGAGAATGAAGGGGGAACTGCCTACGGCTTCGGGGTGAGAGGTCCATGCTAGGACACAGGGAAGAGGTATGCAATGTTCCATTCAGGGAGGGATCTCTTGTCAACTGAAGATGCAAAAGGAAAGAAAGTGGAAGAGAAGGCAGCTGACCCCACCCCTGTGGTGTAAAGACACAGGAGGTCAAGAAACCAGCCAATTCCTGCTTGACAGTAGGTCCAGGAACTTAGCCCTACTTGGATCAGCCACCTCAAAAGGCACCTTGTAACTTTGATGAGTGTCCCTCTATGTCCACCTATAGCTATAAAGGTTGGCCCTTTATGGGAATATGAAAAGTGCCACTTCTACTAACTAGGTCACTCAGAATGTGCACAGTCAACCAGGACCTCACCCATTTGATCTGGGCCACACAGCGCCCAGGCATGAGCAAGGAAAGAGACTGGGCTACTGCCCTGGGCTGAGAAGCCTGCTGCCCAAGCTGCCTCCTGTCTCCCTCCGCCCCACCATCCCACTTAAGATCACCGGTTCTTCAGCCTGGGTGATTGGTCACCTTCTTGTAGTAGAAGGGACCACACAGTGGAAGCTGGCTACTGTATCATCAAGGGAAAGGCCAGCTGGGATGCTGCTTCACAGAAAGACCCACTACAGTGCTGCCCTCACGCAGGCCAGCGCTTGATGAGCAGTGGAGCTTGGGAAAGCCAGTCGGAGCCATCAGGACCAAGTCCATGCGATGAGATTTGCCATCACTCCAGAGGCCACATCCTAGGTCTCAAATCTGAGGTCCACATTACCAAGACAGAATAGCAGGCAAAGGCTAAAGAAGGAACCCCAAACTGGGTAAAACAGACATGGCAACTTTCCAGAATATAAAAGTAAAAATTCCCTGAGGAGTTTAGATAGGGGACTTTTGTCCAAGGTCCCAACTATCTTCGCTCTTTTGGAACTTCAAATCCTCCTGATCATTCCTTCCATCCCAGAGCCAGGGGAGCACAAAGACTCACATGGAACAGGTGCCCCATAACACTCGCTCCAAGATGAATGGCTGGAGAAACAGAGGCATGGAGATGCAGAAAATTAATTGGCAAGACAGAATGCAAATAGTACATGCTGGGGCTAGTGACCATAGGCATTGTGTCCCCTCCAGAGGATCAGAGGGTCAGTTCCACTATTAGAAGTGATAATTGCAAACTGTTTGGCACTCTCTGATCCAAACACCCGCCAGCTGCTATCTGAGAAGGGGACAGAAATGACCAAAGATTTTCAAATAACAGAACTGACTTCTCAAAGCTCTAAGAAAAGCCTGTCAACCTTTCTTTCAGGCCAGCTTCTGCATTCTGTGGTTAAAGGTAAAAAGAAGACAGATGAAATAAACCTGTCATCACCTCAGAAAAGTCAAAAAGGGAGAGAACAGAGTAAGCCTATGATGCAACTTGGGGTAACTTTTTATTGAAGCAGATTTTGAATATACAAAAATAGAGTGAGGTATATGGAGGTCTGTAGACCCCTTACCCAACTTCAACAATTCTGTTCAATCTTTTTTGCATCTGTACCCCCACCTATTTCCCCACCCCCTAGATTATTTTGAAGCAAATCTCCGATGTTATTTTTTTTTTTTAATCTATCCTGTGAAGACACTGATGCAGCCCAGCAACCACACAGGGAACACCCATGGTGCTCACAATCCACACGTCTTGCTGCTTCTAAGACAGGATGAGATTCCAAGTCCCATGTCATTCCAGGAAAAGTGCTGGCTTACTGAGAGGGAGACACCATGACTTCAAATCTCAACTCAGAAAGAACAGCCCCGGCTCTACCTCCAGCTGCAGGGTGACCTAGGGTCAAGGCTGGTTGCCTGTGAGAGACTCACTTTCTCCACCTGTAAAGGTGGGATAATGAGGCCCATCTGTCATCAACCAAAAGCCACAGGGCATGGCAGGCTGCACCCATGAGAAGCTGTGGAATGCTTGCAACACAGGAGGAGCTGCTGGGGAGTTTTATGTCCTCAGACCGCTCCACAACTGTGGTTCATACCTCCAGAGTCTTGGGAAGATGCTGAAACCTTCCAGGTGAGCCAGAACCCATCAGAGCTAAGTCTTACCAAGGCAGACCTTATTGTTTCTGACATTACTGGGCACCCCAGCCTCTCCATTTTCTCTCTCCTGACTCCTTCTACCTAGAAACTCCCTAAGTAGAGGCACCTTGGAAACTTCTCCCTTCTTTTTAAAAAATATTTATTTATTTATTTTTAGGTGTAGATGGACACACAACACAATGCCCTTATTTTTTTTAATATGGTGCTGAGGATCGAACCTGGGTCCCACCCATGCTAGGTGAGCACTCTACCCCTTAGCCACAATCCTAGCCCCATTCTCCCTTCTTTATGTTCCTAAATCAAACAAAGTTTTGACACTGAACTTCTAGTAGCTCCCATGCTTGTGGACTTATCTTTAAATCTTGTATCATTTTACACTAGAACAACTTGTCTTCCAGTTACATAGTAAACCCTCCCCAAGTGAGGCCCATGTCTCATATTCATCATAACTGTTAGTATCATATTGTACACAGAGAAGACCCTCAACCACCAATTTCCCAATTCAATCTTCCCAACTGAGAGCATCATGGGCCACTCATAAGACTGCATCTCATGTCCAGAGGCTGGCAAGGCCAGTGGCTCTGAAACCAGGACCTCTGCCCACAGAACCTAAGACTATCTGTCAGTCCCACCCCAAACCTACTGGATGAGAATCTGAGCACAAGGACCCCACCCCCACCCACACACACACCCAACAACAACTCTCGGATGCAATAAGTAGAAGACGGTGGTTTAAATTCTATACTGGAGACACTATGACTCTATAATTATTGAAGAAGTCTCCAAAAAACAACCCAGCAACAAGGCCAGTCATCTTGTCCTGCTCTGCAGCGAGGACAACACTCCTTCAGAGGTGGTCTTTCCCCTTCATTCTGCACCTATTTCTTGGGCACCTGTTATATGAAAAGCTCTGCCCAAATCCCCTGAGGAATAGAATCCCTGCTTCAAAGAGAGAACGGAGAAAGAAGATATGGGCAAAGAAAATAGCAATCAGAAGAGATGAAAATACTTTAAAACCTATCCTTTCTCTCCCTGAACTTTGCCTCATGAGCAAAAGGCAAAGTTGGAGCAGAATGAGGAATCAAAATTTGCCCCCACCTCTGTCTACCCCCATGGGACAGGATGTGTTAAACCCTTTGACCCAGAGACACATGGGGATGTGGCGTTTTGCCATCTGCCTGCCTAGTAGCCATTCTCCTGCCTCCTGGTAGGAGCTGTTCCAACGCCGTCTCACTCCAGAAGTCTGTGTAGGTCTCCTGGCTCTGAGGATGGAGCAGGAGATGCAGCCAATCCAAGTATGGTCTTCCCCTGGGCCACGGAGATAGGCTCCGGGATAGGCACATGCACTAAACTAAAGCAATCAGAGTGACTCTTAGGACTCTTCCGGGTGCTACCAGGAAACCGCCTGGCTCTCTCTTGTTGAAGGAAATGGGGACATGAGGGCCAGAGCTGTTGAAGGCACTGAAGCTATCATGCCATCTAGAGGAGAGAGACTGGGGCTGCTAAGGGCCATCACAGGAGGCACCCAAAACCCAAAGCCAAGACAGCAAGAGGCAGAGAAGAGAGAAACCAAGTTCTAACGATCTCATGTGGGTACTGAATCCAGCCATACCTGCGGCCAGAGCTACTCCTGGACTTTCATTTACATGAGGCAATAAATTCCTTGTTTATTAAGTCAATAGACTCAATTGGAATAGTTTCTTCTGCTACACACAGAGAGAATTCTTGCTGATTCATGTCAACCGAAGGGCATAAAGACTGCATTGCTTTGTAGTTGAAATATGCTTTGAAATACTATCATGTAAATTATCCCATGAGACCTTCACATTGACCCTGAGAAGCAGTGTGACAGCATGGGGAGAAAAGCCCTACTGAAGATCAGAAAATGATGTGTGCTCAGAGGACCAGGAGCATCAGCATCTACTGAGAGATTGTTAGAAATGCCTTGCCCTAGACCTGCTGAATCAGAAATGCATTTTGACATGAACACCAGGTAATGTGCATGCACCTTGAAGTTTGGAAAGTTCTGTTAGAATGCTATCTCTGCTATCTCTCTCCTGGATGGGTGACTATGAGCAAATTACCTATTTCTTTCTCCGTTTTTTTTTCTTGTGTGAACAATGAAGATCATAACAACTTAATATAACAATGTAGGCAGGGTGCAAAACCAAAACAGTACTGAGTTATAATCATAGCTCTTCCAGTAACTGTGATCTTGGGCAAGTTACTGAACTTCTATTAGCCTCAGTTTCCTCATCTATAAAATTGAGATAATAATACCTGTCTGACAGGGCTGACGTCAAGATTAAAGTAGATAATGTATGCAAAGTGCTTGGTTCATCACCTGCCCCAGAGTACCAGGACTCAATTAAAGGTGCATGTTATTCTTGTACTCTTGTAATTACTATTATTATCCACCCTGCATTCTTCATAGGGTAGGGTGATGTGAGGCCCAAAAGTATAAAAAAAAAATTCTTTTTGCTTAAAATCAAGAAACTCAAGGGATAGAAAATTCCTCATCTGGATACTGAGGTTTACAGAGGTCATGCAACTTGTCTAAGTTCATCAAAGTGGGCAGGGGCAGAGCCTTTTTGGCACTACCACCCTCCAATCTGGCCTGGCTCACAGGGCTAGCTATGGTTCTTTGTTTATATGTCTTTCCTCCTGCCAGACTGAGCGCCTCATAAGCTTGCTCCATCTATGTCCATGGCATCTGGCCTAGTTCCCACCCACAATGGGCACTCAATGAACATCTGCTGAATGCCAACTTGAACCCTTTGACCTCTTTGACCCATAGTTTTTGCATCACCCCAACTCCAAACTATCTCCCTTGGTAAAGTGCCTTTGTACTTTAAGAAACTGATTGCTGTTGTTCACTCTAATTAGAAACTCATGATGACATCTCATTTGGACACCAAAGCTCCTCTGGGAACACAATGCACAAACTCAATTTCAGCTCCCAGGAGAGAAGCCAAGAGAACAGGAGCTGGCATGGTACAGAACAGGGTGGGATCTTGTACTTGTCTGATGCTTTCATTAGGGTTAAAAAAAAATGGCAGGTTCTGCCTATTGGCTAAGAAACTTCAGAGGCAATAATGCAAGCAAAGCAGAATCAAGACTTGGGCGACCGGTTGACATATTCCCCTTCTACATATATAGACTTGTCGGAATGCTAGTCCTAGCTACATACCACTAAGCCTTTGTCTTCTGACTTCAACCTTGAAGATTAAGGGCAGATTAAGGACTGTGAGTCTTAAACAAAATGGACCCTTAAGTAAACACAGAATGAGCCTAAATGCCTGGAAAAATTCCCATTAAGTGGAACAGTAGAAATCACAACTCAGAGGGTAGATTTCAAAACAAATACAACATTAACTACAATAAATCCAATGGACTAAATGATCCAGTTAAAAAGAATTCTTGCCCATCAATCAGAAGACAATGCAAAAGAAAAGCATGGGTAGATGGCTTTAAAACAGTAACAAAACAACAAGCCAAAAACAAACAAAAACTTCCCACTAAGAAGATCCAGATGAAATAGTCAATAAACATATGAAAAAGCAGTCAACCCCAACCAGTCAACCCCAACCAGTCATCAGGAAAAGAAAAATAATGATAAAACTGACACTGTCCCCAGACAGGCAGAAACTATGTACACACGTACCAAAATGACACATTTATGAAGGATAGCAGATTGTCCCTAATATGCTAAAACTAGAAAGAATTCAAATGTCCATCAACAGTAGAACGGATTAACAAACTACAGAGCCATACAACAGAAATGTATATACAATGAGAATCCCACACATACCCAACCACATGGAGGACACATACTGAATGAAAGAAACAAAACCCGAAACAATGGGAACAGCATGATTTCATTCACATAAAGCTTAAAAATAGACAAAACTTCAGCTTTTCACCATTGAACACTGTTTGGGGAGTCATGAATGGGTGGTAGAACTAGGGGGAAAGCACAGAAATGATTATGATTGTCTATATCAGGAGTGTGAAGAGGCAAGACCCCAGCAAGAGGAAGGACTCTCAGGGGCTTCTGGGTACTGATCAAATTCTTTCTTGACTTAAGTAGTGGTCTTATGGTATTTAGGAGATTTCACCAAATATTATTTTTTACATTTTATGAAATGTAATTAGCCACTCTGCTGTATATTATACTTCTCAATAAAACAGAAAAGTTTTGGGTGCCGTGTCGCACGCCTATAATCCTAGCAGGCTGAGGCAGTAGAATTGCAAGTTCTAAGTCGGCCTCAGCAAAAATGAGGTGCTAAGCAACTCAGGGAGACCCTGTCTCTAAATAAAGTTCAAAATGGGCCTGGGGATGCAGCTCAGTGGTTCAGTGCCCTTCAGTTCAATCCCCAGTATCCCCCCACCCTCCAAAAAAAAAAAAAAAAACCAGGAAAGAAAGGAAAAAACAAGAAGGAAAGAAATGCAGAACAAGGTAAAAACAAAATTGAAGCACTGTTTGGAATTATTTCGATTAATCCATGAGTTCTTCCAGTGGCTGGGTTAGTCAGGTGCTACCTTAGAAGACTTCTGTGCAGCTTAGGACATAAGTATGGAGAGGGAAGAAACAGTGAGAAATCAAGGGTGGTGATAGGCAGAGAATAGTCACTGAAGGCCTGTGTACGCAGAGCAGAAGCTGACTTCAGGGTTTATGCCTACCTCCCCCCACCAAAAGGCAACCACCGGTCCCACTGACTTCCTCCTTCGAGACTTCCCTTGTAAACATCTTCCCCTGTAAAACCATCCTTTGCCCCTGTAGCCTCAGACAGCCCTTTGCATTTGGCACTCACCTCAATGAACACATTTCTTGCTGCCTTTCCAAGTGATATCCTCAAAGGGAGTGAGTAATTTTTTAAATCTCTTCCTATACTCTCCTTCCAACAGACTTAGGTCAGTGTCTGGCAAGTAGGAAAAAGTTAGCTGCTACTTGTTGAATGACGGAATGAATGACAGGATGCCTTACCTTCAGCTGCAATTCCTTATATCTCTTGGACATCCGAATGAGCAACTTCTCACCATTGATCACCGCAGATTTTTCTTGATAATACTGGACCATGGCCTGGGCAGCTTCTGTGTAAGCCATCTCTAAAAAGGCCTAGAAGAGACAGGAAGGTCTCAACTTCACTGGTCTTGAACAAAATTCTGTACGTAATATGAGTCCACGTGAATGAAGTTCAACATCATTTAACTCAGCTGTCCCACTCCTCGGCTTATACTTAAAGGACTTAAAAACATCATACCATGGGGACGCAGCCACATCAATGTTTATAGCAGCACAATTCACAGTAGCTAGACTGTGGAACCAAACTAGATGCCCTTCAGTAGATAAATGGATAAAGAAAGTGTGTACATATACACAATGGAATATTACTCAGCATTAAAAGAGAATAAAATCATGGCACTTGCAGATAAATGGATGGAGCCGGAGAAGATAATGCTAAGTGAAGTTTGCCAAGCCCCAAAAAACAAATGCCAAATGTTTTCTCTAATATGAAAATATTGATATATAATGGGGCTGGGGAGAGCATGGGACAAATAGATGAATTTTAGATAGGGCAAAGTGGAGGGAGGGGAGGGAGAGGGACATGAGGGTTGGAAAGACAGTGGAATGAGATGGACATCATCACCCTAAGCACATGAATGAAGACGCGAATGGTGTGAGTCTACTTTGTGTACACCCATAGACATGAAAAATTGTGCTGTACATGCATAAGAAAAAAAGAAGAGGTATATATATATATATATATATATATATATATATATATATATATGAAAAGAATAGGCAAATCTGATGGTGACAAAGTCAGAATTGAGGGCTGGGGATGTGGCTCAAGCGGTAGTGCGCTCGCCTCGCATGCGTGCGGCCCGGGTTCGATCCTCAGCACCACATACAAACAAAGATGTTGTGTCCGCCGAAAACTAAAAAATAAATATTAAAAAAATTCTCTCTCTCTCTAAAAAAAAAAAAAGTCAGAATTGAGTTTCTTTTTGGAGTGGGGGGCGGGAAGATGGTTGGCAAGGGACATAAGGAAAACCTTTTGCTGTTCTGAAAATGTCCTGTGTTTTAATTACATGGATGTACATATGTTTTTAAAAAAGTAATGAAGTTGTATACTTAAAACTAGTACTTTATACACTTGAGAGTATCTACTTTATAACTCAATAAAAAGAAAAAAATCAGTATAAGGAAGAACTCTCTTTGATCTCATCTGTTCAAAGAGAACTTTTTATTTAACTTTACCCAAAGAGCTCATTACAAGATGGCCCTTCCCTCTCCTGATCTCCATGGTTACCAAATTATTCTTAATTATGTATGTCCGTCCTGGGCTATATCATGCCATGGAAGCCCCTCTGGGATGGGAGGGCCCATTAACACAGAGTTCCTGGTTGGAGGGCTGTTGCCCATGTGACCCTGGGCTGCTATTTGGTGATGACAGCACAAGACAGAGGCACAGGCCAAGGCTGCTTGAGTCCTCATTCTTCTTACAGAGAAAGAAATATATTCAAAACCTTGGGCCTCACAAGCCCTTGGGCTTGAAGGAAGGCTGGGGCACTGTGAATTAGAGAAAGGGAAAGACCCAACCATGTTTCCACAGCATCTTTCCTCTTTATCTGTTCTGATAAAACAGACAGAAATTGCCTTTCTGCTCCATTTGTGTCTACGGAGTTTCTACACAGACTCTTTTGTTCCCTCTAGTAGCTGCTACAGTAAGGTTGCTGCTGCTATGGTCTCTTAGATTCGTTTGGTTAGCACTGTTCTGGGATATACTGATTCTGCCTCTCTTTGTTGAGAGGGAAAAGTGGTCTGTGGCCAGGGAGCTGTCATAGGAAGCCCATAATTCTCCCATTTTCTGAACTGAATAGGTGAAGCAAACTCATTGCCCTTCCTTCCCTCCTATTTATCGGCTGATCTCAGATGCGTGGTTTTCCTTCAGATTGTCACAATCTATGGCAGAAGTGTGTGCAACTAAAAAGTCAAGATTCTTTGGGGGTTAATTTTAAATTCTGCACCTGGCTTTTTCTCTTGCTTAATATAAACATGTTAGCACCTCTGTCTGTCATTTCTGAACTGGGAATAAAACTAATCTAAACAATCTCACTGTATTATTGTTGCAAGTGGAATTTTGTACATTTACCCAAAATAGAATTCCTGAGCAGTGGAAGGAAACACAGAGGCTCCGTGGTCTATGTCCAGGTTGAAGGAGGAAGGGCACTGATAATCTGCTAGGGCTTTAAGTCTCCATAGTTCATGCCTTAATTGGGAACATGATTTCTCCTCTGCATGTTCCTTGGATTCATAAAGCAAACATTTTTATTAAAATAAAAGGTAGAGAGAAGTGATGGGAGGGGAGGGGAGGGTAAGGGGGGATAGGAAGGGCAGCAGAATAAAACAGACATTATTGCTGCTGTATGTATATACATGACCGTATGACCAATGTGATTCTGCAACCCATACAATCAGAAAAATGAGAAATTGTACCCCATTTGATTCAAATGTATGAAATGTCAAGATCATTGTACTGTCATGTGCAACTAATAAAAAAATAAAAAATAAAAGAGAAAATATTCTGACTTTTGACCACTCAATGTGTATATATAGTCCCCACTCCCATTCTGACTTTAAAAATGAAGATGAACATATTCAGTCCCCAAGGGCTCCGTCAATTCCTACAGGTTAAGCATTTTTAGTTCCTTAGACTTAGGAGGCCTCCATTATTTCCCTCCTGCTCTCCTGCTCAGACCCAAGGGCCTCACACTATCACACTGAAGACAGTTCTTGGCTGACTCCATATCTCTGAGCCATCAGGAAATAGCTTTCCTATGTTGGTGAGCACCTCATCCAGTTGCACCTCCCCTCCCCTCTAGGCAATTTGTAAAGGCATGCGCTGAACACAAGAAGGGCAGTGGGACATCATGAAACAAAACAGCCCCACAAAAATGTCAGCTGTGAATCACCTCTTTATGTCAAGAACAGGCTTAAAAAAACAAGAAGAAGAAGAAAAAGTATACATCCCTTTTCACCAATGTGTAGACTATCCTGTGCCCCCAGAGTAAAAGTCCCCAGGCCTACCTGGTTAGTCGACTTCATGAGGATGTAATTAGTGACCTTTCCAAAGGGCAGCCCCAGGTTAATGACGTCATTCTCAGTACAGCTTCCTTCAGGGAGATTGCAGATATGCACCACGCGGCCAGCACCTTTCCGCTGTGCAAACTGATAGAAAAGAGCAGTGGCTGGTCTTCAAAGACATTTCCCTCGACCCCTCTATTGCAGACATTCCTAATGGTTATCTTCCCCAAATAATGATTGCAACATGATCATTTACAAAATCAATGCAAAAAAGGATTTCGTTTGCAGGCATACATAAAGTATCAATTCTAAACCATTTCTTTTCAAAAAGGATTCCCATTTCTAAAAAGTAATAACATCCAGGGCTGGGGAGGATACAAGGAAATGGGCATATCCATATGTTGCTGGTAGTGGGGTTGTGTGTCTGCATTCTTTTGAGAATATACTTTCTCGGTGATCCTACCATCCTAATTTTGGAAATCTTTCTTACAGAAATTAAAACATCAATGCAGACTTGTGTACAAAAAAATTACTGTAGTACTTTACGGTGTGGTAAAAAAAAAGTTTAGAAACATCCTATATGTCCAACAATAGGGGAATATTTGAGAACATAATGATTCAAGCATACAGTGGAGAACCACAAAGCCATTAAAAGAAAGGAGGTAAATGTGCCCATATGCAATAATTTTTAAGACAGATCATTAAGTAAAAAATAGGTTGATAATCAGTATGTATACTACAAGGCCATTTGTGTATGTGTGTGATTGTGTGCGTGTGCACGCATTTTGTGTGCATGCTGGGAATTGAACCCAAGGCCTTGGTGCATGTGAAGCAAATGCTCTACCACTGAGCTATACCTCTACCTCCAACCTTCTTTATTTTTTATTTTGGGACAGGGTCTTGCTAAATTGTCCAGGCTGGCCTCAAAGTTGTCATCCCCCTGCCTCAACCTCCTGAGTAGCTGGAATTACAAGCAAATACCACCATGCCTGGCTCTATGATGTCATTTTTGTAAAACAAAACTGTACAAGGACAAGATAAAGAAAGAATTATAAAAATGCTGATAATTATTGGAAGTAGTTAATTACCAAGGGTTAACTATACTGTTCTCTATTGTTTTGTATGATTGTAACATTTTTGCAGTGAAAACATCTTAAAGACACTAGGCACAAAGGCACAGAGTGCACTTATCAAACTGTCAGTGCTGGTTATCTGCAGGGAAGCAGAATAGGAAGGCAGCAGGGGATACATATTGAGTCTGTTTCGTATATACCTCAAATTATTTGACTTACAATTTTAAAACTTTCCAAAAAAAGAAAAAGGGCATAGAAAAGTTGGTAGGAACTTAATACATTCACAGCAACAATCTGTAGTTTAGAGCACTGGTTTTCCACACATTGTTTTTTTTTTTTTTGCCTTGGATTGCTTTTTTCAAAGAAAATTTTATACTCTAGTCCCATATATTCAACAAATAAAAGAGAAACTGTTACAGTCAAACTTTGAGATCCATCACACTGCTACCCCTTGCTCCAGGCACCTCTAAGGAACACAGCTTGAAAGCCACAACCTAAATCAAAGCTCCTGGTGGGGAGAAGTGTGTCCCTTAGGTCTGGTGATACCTTAATTAGCCTAGAATCTCCCGGAGCTTCAAGAATTAGTAACCATAAGCCCATCCAACGTGGAAGAGAAGCATACAATTTTCCAAACCTGAAATAGCATAGCTTACATTTGCAGTCACCATTTTCTACAATAAAGTAAACTTCAACATCTCTTACATTTAATGTGGGTCTGACTCTGCCGAGGTAACAGAGGGCACTTTGAGGTCTCATTCTAATCAAGAGTGAGTACTTGGGTAATTGCACCATGAAAAGCCCTCATTTGTCTCACAGAGCCGAGGACAATTGGAGTCAATGAGAATTTCCATTAATGGTTCAGTCCTGAATTGGAGAAGCCCAATTGCCCCTTTCATACCTCCCCCCAGGATAGCGTTCAAAATGTCAAGCACCTTCCCAAAGGGGAACAAGGAAGGATTCAGTGTGTGGCACAGGCACATCCCCTCCCCAGAACATCCCTTTGTCTTCATGAAGTGCAATGGATTCTCAGAAAGCTGGAAAATTGAGGCTAAGCCTGGGTAGCCAAGACTGAGCCCTTCTGCAGGGATGATGGGAGAAGGGCTGTCAAGAGGCAGGTTCTCTGCCTTCCATTAGGGTGAGCCATTGACATAAAGACGCAGACCCAGCTCACAAGGTTACAAGCAGAGCTCAGTGGCTGGCTCTCTGAGTTTATTAGCAGGAGGGCTGGGGCTGGGCGTTCTGCCTGGTCTCTTAGCGGGGCACGTTTCTGCCCCATGTGACTTTGCTGTGGTCGGTCTGGGCAACGTGTGCTTGGACAACAGAGCAGACATGCAGGGCAGTTCTGGGCCAATCCCTCTCCTGGCCTGTCTAGTTGCCTAGTGACCAGGCACCAGGGCCAGCACTTCTCTCATTGTCTCCTCTGGCCTGAAAGGAGGACTCAAGAGGTCTTTATCTGAGCACAGCAGAATAAACAGGAATTCACCTCCTAGAGAGTAAACACCCTCCCGGCTGCCAGTCACCAAAGAAGAGAGGAGATGTAGTCATGCTGTAGATGTTGCCAAATGCACTAAAATGAACAGGTATCCATCAGGGGTTAAAACTTTAAAGATACACTCACCTCTCTGCAAGGTTCTAGAAAGTGAGTGTTACTGATTGCCGTGTTGTGGCTTAGTAAGATAATCATGATATTTTTAGAATTCTTCAGTTAATTATATTAATTTGGAGCTTCTCAACGGGTGAAATGCAGACAGGTTTTACGTATACTTGGATACTGATTCCCTCAGGCAGCAAGCCAAGTACCTCTAGTGCCCAAGAGCAGCTTCTTCAGTTTATCATTTTCTAGGTGAGCCATGAAATGTAAATCTTGAGAACCACTGGATTAACTGTTTGCTCTGTGTTATGTCTGCTTCAGGGGATTGGATAAAGTCTGTCCAATTAGAGAAATTATTTTTATATGTTAAATTCTTTTGCCAATATTTTATTTAGTAAAGTTCAATCTAACTTTTTTTTCCCTGTCATTCATATAAAATATCCTTCTGTTGTTAAATTCACTTTTAGGTTCAGGACCATGTTTGATTCATAAAAAGTGTAGGGTAATAAGTATTATCACTCTATTCTTGAAATAATTTATATAAACAGGGCTATTGGTTGCCTATGCCCTATGGGAGATCTGAATGAGAAGGGAGAAAGGGAGGAGAAGGGAGAGTGAGGTCTCTGGGTGGTACTTCTATAGTAAAGTTCATTCCTTCGGGGGCACTGACGATCCTAAGTGCTTTTGAGAAAGCAGCATGTTGCTGCGAAGTAATTCCCACCCTGGGTTCTCTAATAAGCTCTAAAGCATTTCTGAAGTTAATAATACAGTAATCCCCCATCACAGGGACTATGTTCCAAGGCCCCCAGGGGATGCCTCAAAGCACAGAGAATAAAAAATGCTTTCCCCCCATATGTACATATGATAAGATTAAATTTATAAATCAGGTCCAATAAGAGGTTAACAATTACTAATCACGAAACAGAACAATCATAACAATATACTATAATAAAAATTATGAATTTATAATAAAACTTTTGAATTGTTTATTTCTGGAATTTTCCATTTAATATTTCAGACCAGAGTTAACCTCGGGTAATTGAAACCACAGACAGCTAAACCAAGGATAAAGGGGAACTATCAAACAGCAGAGGTATGGGGGGCTAGATAACATTTTTGACATTCCAAAAGCTGAAGTGATGTCGTACTTTGAGTTCCCTCATTTTTTTTTTTTTTGTGGCACTTTCTTGATATGGTAAATTTGTGTCAAATCAAACTAAATTTGGCCTAAGGAAGCCTCTATACTTGGAGTCCTTACTTAACACCCCACAACCTAACTTAGTAAGTAAACTCACAAAAAGCCTTAGGAGTATACTTTTGTAACAAATAGCTGAGTCTCAACCAATCACAGCCACTGAACTTCAATCAATCAAAGGCAGTCAACCAATTAGAAGAGATTCAAATAAAGTAAGTGCCTGGCTATAACCAATCCACCTGTCCCTTCCTCACTTCCCTTTTCTGTCCATCAATGCTGCTCACCCACCTTGTGGAGTATAGCTCTCTAAACATGTTTTTGGTTTGAGGATTTCCTGATTTGTGAATCATTTTTTGCTCAGTTAAATCCTGTTAAACTTAATTGATCTGAAGTTTTTCTTTTAACACAACTGAGATCTTATACTGATTGGTGTGTCTGTATCTTTGATTAGTGAAAATAGGTAGTTAGTTAATTACTAGTATATTAATTACATTAATATAAGTACTTGACAGATAAAATCTTTCGAAATAGGGAATATGGGACAGGGGCTGCTTGGGGTAAGAGCACAGAATAAAAGGGATGTTGGACTATCAAAAGCATGGGACTTTCTGATATGAGTGGAAAGAAGCCAATCCTGGAAAATAGAGGACCTGGGTTCCATTCCCAACCCAGCCACTGATTAGGTGCAAAACTAGTTTCCCTTTCTGGGCCTTATTCCCATGTCTGAAATGAGGGAGGTGGCCTATATGTCTAAAGTCTTTTCCATATATAAAAGAACTATGTTTATGGTTCTAAGTTCTTAAATTTCACTCCTCCCAGAAGCCTTGAAGGCTAAGCCATAAGACACAGGATAATGATACCTTTCCCCTTGGTGCTCAGCATAAACAGGAAAGCCCTGCTGTTCATCACCCACCCAGTCAGTGTGCTGTTCGCTGTCTCTCTGTCTGAGCTCAGCTGTTCAGCTGCACATCCACTTACAAACATATTCACTTTTCAGGCATGCTTGTCTGTGTTGGTGATGATCTCATCTTTCCAGCACTACAGATAAGCTCTAAGTTTATCTTCTTGTTTGTGAGCTCTGCTGCTCTCTAAATCTGCTGCCATGGTGCCCGAGAGAGTTGAGATGATAGATACATTGAGGTGAACTAGACACCCAGGCCTGGTGCTTCTCTGAGAACAGATCCACATCATGTATATGCTTTATAGACACCAGGCACCAGGGTCAGGGCAGCAGGGGAATCAGACAGACTCAAGTCTGTGTCTCTGCTTCCCAGTCACAGAAGGCCAGCATAGGCCAATTACTGAATTTCTCCAGATCCAAGTTTACTCGCCTCTAAAAGTTATCCTATAAAAATTTATTCCACAGCCCTGTTAAGAAGATAAAATGCCACAATGTAAGTTAGGTGCCTTTGTGCAATGCCTGGCATCAGCAGGCTCCCATAAATACAGATTGATCTCCTTTTCGCCAGCCATTAAGGGATGTGCCATCATAATAATCCTAGATTGGGGGAAAATATTGCTTTAATTACATAAAAGAAAGTCCATGTTCTTAGGAAATTCACACTGAAATGGAGTTGAAGAGGTCCAATATCTCCAACCTACTCCAAAATAATGACTCAGGAAAAAAATGTGTAACTGCCTAAGAGTGATAGAAAGCAAGGGAGAGATGTTAAAGGAATGGGCAAAACATGAATCTGGGCAAAAGTTCTATGGGAGTTCCTAATACCTGTTTTGTAACTTTTCTATGAATTTAAAATATATTGAAAGTTATCAAAAATAAATTTTAAAAGATGAGCAGATGAATTTAAAGAGAATGGGAAGACTTCACGGTCTTGAATTTTTGATGTGAGCACTGCCAGGCTCAGTTCATGTCCTCTGTCTTGCTCTGCCTGCTGAGCTCCCAGGAGACACAAAGACAACAGGTGCATTTGAAACTCTCCAGCCCAAGGTCAGATGTCTAAGAGAGCTGAAGTGTCAGGGCTGTAACCAAAGCCCTCATTACCAACCTAGAGGGAAAATCATCCTTTCCCAGCTGGCAGAGCCTTCAGCCTGCCTGCAGGCCAGCAGTAACCTCGAATGCCCCCCTGGGATTGCAGTCCTGGGCTATGCATTTTCGCTCACTGAGGTTGCTCGTTTAAAACCAGATGCTGCTTCTAATAGTTCAGATGGTTGGGGCCCAGACCTCCCAACTCACCCACAAATCTTTTATAGCGAGGCGAAATGTGCAAGAAGCAAACAGACTTGAAAACGAAGGTTCTGAGACCTTACAATGCCCTTTGGTGCAAGTAGGAACAGGCTTTGCACATGAGTTCAAAGAAGAGGCCCAGTTCAAATAACTTTCAATCAGGATGTGGCTCGGGGCAACAGGCCTATCAGGTGAAAGAAGTCTCTCAACATGCTTCCTAGAACTTGGGAGTATAGATTCGATCTTCAATAAGTGATTTTTGTGCTTCAGCCTCCTCTCTTTTTGTGACCTAATTGCATGTAGCACAGAGTCTGCAGACCTCTGCTGGTTGTGTGCTAAACACACCTAAGGACAGATATAGGGCAAATGTTTACTCCTCATGATGTCAACTCTGAAGGTAATATTGCAGACGGCAAATGGGCATGGATTTCATTGCTATAGATCTTAGTTTAACATGGAAGCCTTTATTGACACTATCAAATATTTTATAGAGCAAACTAGCTTTGACTTGAGTGAATTCATGCCAGACCTGCCTGCGATCTTGGGTGGTTCACATGCTGGCAACTTTATCCCTGTAAACTTCGGAATCATGGGATTAAACTGGAGGTAGTCTGGCCTACACCCCAAACTATGTGAGGACACTAAAGCCTGGGAGAAGATGAGGAAATTAATCTGCAGTCAATTTAACAGTGGCAGATTGTGATTAAAACTCAGGTCTCACTGAAAACTATCAATCACAGAATTGATGAATGAAGGTAAATTCACATAATATAAAATGTTATAAAATAAGACTATGTTCTGATATGGGAAGGTGTTGGAAATCAATTCAAATATGAGAACTCATGTTAAGCAAAAAACACTAAACTGCTTGATGGATTATATGGCATTACTTGACTTTTGCAAAAAAATAGACTTTTATTCATTAAACATGTATACATACATTAGCCAAAATTATCTGTAGTTATAGTAAAAGATATCTATAGTTTTCTCTGCAAAAAAGGAGTTTCTATTTTTGCATATTTGTTAATGTCAGAAATTATTATTATTATTATTATTATTATTATTATTTTACATCATGTGTTACTTCTTTTCCAAAAAAAACAAAAG
The DNA here is from genome assembly GCF_052094955.1 of Ictidomys tridecemlineatus. NCBI lineage: Eukaryota > Metazoa > Chordata > Mammalia > Rodentia > Sciuridae > Ictidomys > Ictidomys tridecemlineatus. The sequence continues at coordinate 17,928,334 of NC_135477.1, forward strand.
CTATTCACAAGATGGCCACTCACAGAGACAGGAGGACAAATGTCATATCCCCGTCTTGTGTTACTTTTGTTTGTTTTTGCAGTACAGGGGATTGAACCCAGGGTTGCTCTACCACTAAGTTATATCCTCGGCCCTTTTTATTTTTCGTTTTGAGACAGGGTCTCACTCAGTTGCTCAGGCTGGCCTAGAACTTGCGATCTTCCTGCCTAGCCTCCCATGTAGCTGAAAAATGCATAAAATGTCCCCTGCTGAGGGGTCAGAAATCATATCAGCTGGGATGGTGGGGCAGGGACAGGGCGCAGGTAGAACAGGTCATATCATTTACTACTACTGAGGCTCAGGAAGTCAGGAGACTAGAGTACTCTGAGCCATAAACTCAGAAGGACAGACAGATGTCCTAGAAACAGCCAGTGTCTGAGGGATAACCTATGACGTTAACCTTTTGGTCTTCCACAAACATTTGTTTCCCTGAGTCTCAGTTTCCTTTTTTACACAAGTCCCCAGAGTGCTGGGAACTGGTGAGAAAGAAATAATAAAAACCATGTGTTTCGTCCCAGGCTGGAGAGGCCCATTCACAGCACCTGCACTAAATAAACTCCAAGGTGGCTGTGAAACCTGCACGACGGTTTTATGGAGACAGTTACAGGCAAAATGCACCTTAGGCAGGCACAAGAAACTATTTACAGCCTGAGAAGGCCCCAGCAGCCCCTTCCAGAAACCTGATTACGCTGTTTATGACTATTCAGGCGGCCAAGGAGCAGGAGCCTCTGCTCTGTCAAATGGCCGCAGCTTAAGTGAAAGGGAACACCCATCTCTGAAGACCCTGGAGTGAGGTGGGAGGGACTGGGGACAGACACAAATAACCCTGCCACCAGCAAACACAGCACACAAGTATCAGTCCACTGTCAAAAATAAACACGGAGAGTCAGGCACAGTGGTGCACGCCTGTAATCCTAGCAACTGGGGAGGCTGAGGCAAGATCTCAAGTTCAAACCCAGCCTCAGCAACTTAGTGAGGCACTAAGCAACTTGGTGAGACCCCATCTCAAAATGAAAAAATAAAAGGGCTGGGGATGTGGCTCAGTGGTTAAGCACTCCAAAAAAAAAAAAAAAAAAGAAGAAGAAGAAGAAGCCCCAGTACCAAATAATAACAACAACATCAAGAAATAAACATGGAGTGAAATGTTTGGACTCCAGCAGAGACAAGGCAAGTTTTTTTAAATGTAGCCCAGCTGTTGCCAGAAGAGCTGGGTGGTGATGGTGGCCAATGGTTTTGGGGTCAGTTGAAATTCAGAGCAGTTCAGGTATGTTCTATAGGCTTCATCCCAAAGCCCCGGGGGGGCTTGGTTCTCCTGCTTAAATACAGGGCGCTTCAGAAGCAGTAAGGCTCTTTGCACCACATACAATTGTGATCCTACAGTGGCAGAGTCCTGGCTGTGCCTGATTTTACCCAACAAAACGTGTTTCTGAAAAGATGAACGTGAATGGAATTCAACAGAGGACCCTGGCACACGCCTGTGGGGGAAAAAGCATCAAAGCCCTCTCGAGATCTCTGAGGGGGGTTACCCTCTCCTTGTTAAGGCCTTATTTTCTGTATGAATTTTCACAATAAGCATAACATTTGTATGCAGGAAAATCATAAATTTGTATGCAAAAGAGGCTCTCGGCACTCACTGGAGCCTGTCAGAGCACCCTTTGTTAACAGCAGAGTCAACCTTTGATGCCTGCTTGTCTTTGAAGATCAGTATTTGTACAAAGAAAAAAAAATCCATAATCTATCTGAGGGACTCTCCAGCTCCTTAAAGGAGTCCTGAAAAATGTTTTTCAGTAACTGATCAATCAGCTCTTCATTTCTCAACTTGTCTTCACATGTTAATACATTTGCATTTCAGGTTTTCCAAAAGAGAAATACGGATGCCTTCAATTCCATTTGCCAAAAATGACTAACACGGCTCCAAAATCTAACAGAGGGTGTGAATGAACATCAGCCATGGGTAAAGCAGGAACTGATTGGGGCAGCCTTTGCGCTCTCCCCCAGATGTCCTTGGGAAGGCTCAAGTGACCAGCAAGACTTCAGAGAACTTATAATGAGAAAGCCAGTCAAACAGTGCTTTCCCCTTACATGGAGTTTATAGAAAATGCCTTCAAATGCCTGAGTTCATCTTGGGAATGCTGTCCTGGTGCAGAAGAATCTGGATGCCCCACATGACTGGCCTCTTTATCTTGCTCCATGGTTGGCTGAGACTAGGGAAATCCCTGCCACCCCCAAGGTAGCCTCAGATCTTCCTAAGCAGCTTATGGGGTGAGAGAGGGAGGGAATGGAGGACTTACTAGGGGGAGGAATCATTGCATGCAAGTGCTCTCTCTTCCACTGAGCTACATCCTTGGTCCCTCCAGTTCTCTTTATAAGGGGCTCAGTTGATGCCAACTCTCTGTCTTGTGCTCTAGAAGTGGCCTGTGTACTAGCTCTGACCCTTGGGCCATTTGTTACCCAGTCCCACCCTCCCTATCTCAGTTACAGTCCCCTCCACCTCAGTGCCTGGGGTTGGAGTCCCAGGGCAGGATGTGGGCACAGGTGCCTCTGTTACCCATAGGGCCTGGAAACCCCCCTGTGCCCTGGGGGTCAGGGCACAGAACATAAAGTTCTGTTGCTAGGGGTCTGTCCTTAAAGACAAAGGACCTCACACCAGCATTCCACTTTCCTGAGACTGACCCAAAGCTGCCAGTGACCTGGACTTGGCTCTAAGTGGTGAGAATGCAGAAAGAAACCATCAAATTCTCTTTCATGAAAATGTGGGCTTCCAGACAGGTGCTATCTCGAAGCCCTTCTCCCACACAACATCACAAAAACAGACTTGAATAGACAGACTCTGGGGCCCGGACAGGCCTCGTGTGTGGTGATGAACCTCCCTCCTCCCCACTCACTCACCCACCTGGGTCTAGAAGCTGCACTTCACAGCCTGCTCTTTCCCTGTTTTGCACAAATGCCCCAACATGTGAAGGGGACAGCACGTGGAGGGCGGCTGCAGAGAGCTTGTGCACAAGGAGAGAGAAAGGCTGCAGCTCCACTCAACAGAAATTGAAAAACACAGGCAGAGGGAAGACACTGAGCCAGGCGCCCTCTAGCTGGGTGCAGCCACAGGCGCATTTTGCTTTGTAGCCTGTTTGGCCTCATGTCCCACGTGCCAGAGTGGGAGGCTGCACACAGCAGGTGTGCAAGAAGTATAAGAAAGGGAGTGTAGTGTAAGAAAGGGAGTGTAGTGTAAGAAAGGGGGTCACAACCGTTGGGCAATGGAAAGATGAAGCTTTAAGAATTTGAGGTACTAAATGCATGTTATGCAGAGAGAACAAAACTAAAAACAGAAAACAAAAATCATTAGACGGCACCAATCATTTCCCCAAGGGGTCAGCAAGCACAATTAGTATGTGGTCCCTACTGCCCAATACTCTCTCTTTTTGGCTCAAGTTTCAGAATTACCCTCACACAGGGAATGATCTACTTTAATAAAACATCAGAAATGATTTTAGAATTAAAAAAAAATAAAAGCTCAAACTTCATTTGGTTTTCTAAACCAGTGCTGCCCGCTAGAAAGCCAGTGGATGCCTTTGATTTGAAGAATTTTGTCAGCTTCTTCCTGCATGTTTCGATACTAGCTGGACTGAAGGCAGCACCTCTTGGCTCCGTCTAGGGATGCTTTTCTGAAGGACACAAAGCCTCATCCTCACAGCTGCATCCCAGCCTCCTCTGCATCTCTAAGCCCAGAAGCAGCAAGTAAAGCAAATGCTTTGGGGATGACAATGGAGAAAAGGCTTTTCTGTACTCACATTTGTCCCAGAAGGAAAGGCAGGATTTGATTGAGCAAACGGCCTTGCTGGAATGGCTGCGTATGATGTTCCAAGATTTGAGGCATATTCTAAATAATAAGTGATACAAGCCAGGTGAAAACTTTGGAGTCATGCTAAGGACATACATGGGATGAGAAAACTAAAAATTTCCTTTTAACACATTTATTAGTGATTGGCCTGATTACATCTCTGGGCATGTTGTAATCAGCAATACTTGTAAGTATGAAATATCTCTGGGAATACTGACGCATGCTAGTGACTTGGGATCTGTTTGCTTCATAAATGCACAGGAAGGACACATCAGAGAAGTCCTGGTTCTTAAAGACAGGACATAATAAGCCTGCAGTAGCTGACTGCAAACTGTGACCTGTAGGGCTGTGCTCACCTTCATTTCCAGCAGGGCTGTAAACAGCTGTGCCAGTCGGGGAGCCACACAGTGCTCCCTCTGCCGAAGCCAGTACACACCGGATGTCAGCACTGGAGAGAGGTGAGAGGGTGAACCAGTTTCTCAATAAATTAAATGAAAAATTACCATATGCCCCCGCAATTACACTCCTAGGTTCAGACCCTAAATAGTTGAAAACAGGTCCTCACAGAAAAACTTGTACACGACTGTTCACGGCAGCAGTATTCACCATGCTGAATACTGTGAATATTATTCGCAGTAATAATATTCTGTGAAGCAACCCAAGTGCCCATCAAAAGATGAATGGTTAAGCAAAATGTCATACACATGTAGTGGAATATCGTTCAGCCATAAAAAGGTCTATGTGTGAATGAAGCTTCAAAATATTATGTTAAATTTTTAAAAGGTAGTCACAAAAGGTCACATAGGATTCCATTTACCTGAAATGTCCAGAAGAGGCTAATCCTTAGAGACAGAAAGCAGATGGGTGGTTCTGGGAGGTGGGGGAAGGAAAGGGGAATGACAGAGACTTAACAGGTTTGAGGCTTCCTTTGGGGGGAATGAAGATATCTTGGAACTAGATAGTGGTAATGTCTGCACAGCCTCGTGAATGTGCTAAATGCCACCGTATTGTAAATTTTAAAATTATTTGTAAGTTGTGATAAACCACAACATGAAATTGACCATCTTCGATATTTTGAAGATACTAGGTCAGTGGCATAAAAACACGTCCACACTATTGTGCGGCCACCACCGCCATCCATCTCTAGAACTCTTCATCTTGCAAAACAGAAACTCTGTGTCCACCAAACACTGACTCTCAGCCTCCCACACCTTGGCAACCACCATCTGTTTTCTGTCTCTATGAGTCTGTCCTCTCTAAATGCCTCCCACAAGTGAAATTACGCAGTATATGTCCTTTTCCGATTGGCTTATTTCAGTACAATGTCCTCAAAGTTCAAGCATGCTGAGGTATGTTTCAGAATGTCCTTTCTTTTTAAGGCTGAGTAATATTCCACCGTGTGCACAGACCACATTTTGTTACCCATTCATTTGTTCCAGCTGCTCTTGAATTCTGGCTGCTGCGAATAATAAGGGGAGATCTTACAAATGGGCCCATTTCAAAATTCAGAACCCAGTTGTCTATTCTACACCCCTGGGCCAGACCCTCTCTTCTCCACCTCCACTGGTCTCTAGGTATCTACTTGGGCTGCTGAGTGTCTATTCTCAGCATGGCAGTCAGGGACCTGTCCTGGAGTCTGAGCACATCACCGCTTTGCTCAACCCTCCAATAGCTCCAATCACACAGCAGCACTGAGTCTTCACAGTGGCTGGGTCTCTGGACCTGGGCCTTGGTACTTCCCTGGCTTCTCTCCCTGCCTTTCTGCCCTGATCACAATGGATGTTGTCTAGTATCCCAGGTCCACATCATCTGCAGGGCCTTCAAACCTGCTGTCCAGTCTGCCAGGAATGTGTTTCCCCCAGACAGCCCCAGGCTCATTCCATCCTCTCCTGAGGTGTCCTCAATGAAGTCTCTTCCAAATGCCCTCTTTGAAATGCAAGGACCAGCCCCTCAGTGCCCACGTGAACGCACACACATTTCCCACCCTGCCCCAGTGCTGCCTTCTGCTTAGCATTTACCACCAGGAATGCTAATTTTTCATTGTGTGTCTCCTCTGCATTGAGTGTAAGCTCCTCGAGGACAGAGACTTGGCCTATTTTGTTCTCTGTGGTTTCCCTTGCACCCAGCACAGAGCACAACAGACAACAGGTGTTATAGATCTTGTTGAGGGCACGCATGAATCCAATCTCTGGAAGAGCACTTACTTTTCAGAGAAGACCAGGCATTTCTGAGCATGCAGCTTCCCCTTCACATGCAGCTCCCAGTCCTAGGCCAGAAGGAAAGAAAGATGACTAAAGTAGAATTGCATCACGGGGAGGCAGAGGATGAGTGCAGAGTAATCGTCAGGCAGGGAACACAGGGCTCCCAGAGGCTGGTCCACCCTGCACATGCATGTCTTCCTCTCCCTCCCTCCGCCCCCTGCTCCTGCCTCCTCACCCTGCCCTCACTCCAGGGACCCCTGGTCCATACATCCCATGCCCATCTTGGACAGTACCCAAACTTGACAGTCAGACTCCTTCTTCCCCTTTCACTGGACCCTGGGACCCCCTGCTGCTCCTTCTGTTCTTACAGAGAGAACACACCCATTTCTATAGCCAACTGGGAGATTCTGACCAGTGGACTCACCAGTAAAAAGGCCTTAGAAAAGGATTATGGAAGACACAATCCTTGAGCACCTCCAGAGTTAGCCAGTCCCCTCCCCAAGCTGGAAGGGAGAGGGCATGTCCCACCAAGTCACAGGGACGCACATGGATGATCTGACCCAGACAGAGGTGAGTAACACCCTGTGATGTGACTCCCACTGAGGAAGGACTTCATTATATTCCGTGACTGAATGAGAAATGGGAGGCAGGACAGTCCAGTACCTAAGAGGCACAGGCTAGGGGCGGGTCAGACCTGTTTTTGGTTTTGGTTCCTGTAGTGCTGGGGATCAAATCCAGGGCCTCACACATGCTAACAAGGACCCACCACTGAGTTACATGCCACATCTGAATCTCTCCTCTGCCACTTTCCAGATAGGAGGTCTGAGGTGCGCCATTTCGTCTCGGTGCCTCAGTTTTCTTGTTTGTGAAGTGAAGATAACCCCAGGTATACCTCATAGAGTTACCCCAGCACACAGAAAGGGTTTAATATATGTCAGTTATTACAATCATCATCGCTTAGGAATATATCACTGCATCATCAATAAATTTGGGGGGGGGATAATTACACTATAATGGGCTTTTGTTTATAGCAGTTCAAAGCATCTTAAAACCAGTGGGGAGGTGTCATGAGGCTGAGGCCCCTTATAATAATTTGTCTAAGTCCCACCTAAAAATTGCTCCCTGCCCATGACTCTTAAGTTTCTACGTTTTCTTTTCCTTTCAAACCCAATCCAATGCTTGTACTTGAGGAATAGTGGCTTCTAGGCCCACCACAGAGGAACAGCCCTCCATAAGGAGGCAGGAGACAAGTCCCAGAGCCCTTCTCTGCCCCCCAGGTGGGGTCTTTCCATCCCCTTGGGTCTCAGCTTGCTCATCTATAAATGAGGCAAGGAATCTCTCACTTGCCTTAAAGCAAGGCCGGGCCCCCGACACATTTGTGAATTCCTTTAGGTTCTAATACCTGTCATTTTAATCCAGGGTCCTGGCAAGGTTCTGTTCTCTAGTCCCCAAATGTCCACCTTGTGGCCCAGCTGGATGGGGGCGGGAGCCTGAGTGGGTTCCCAGCTGTGGCTCCCAGCCTGCCCTGGATGACTCACCTTCAAGTCAAACACCTTCTTGTCACACATGGTACAGATGTGCGGCAGGTGAAGGGGAGCCACACCGTGGAAGTCGTTCAGCTCGTGGGCCTGCAGGGGCCGCACAGACAGCATGGCCTGCTCCTCCTTGGCCCGCCTCCGGGCACCGCTGAAACCCTGCTTGCTGTTGTTGAGCCGACCCCCGAAGGAGGGAGGGGTCCTATCTGAGGTGGGCTCCTCGGGGTCATACAGTTCATAGGGCTGGCTGGGCGGTGGAGGCCACAGGCTGGGACCTGCTGCAAGATCAGCTTTGTTCTGGCCAGAGAATCCAGGGGGGCTCTCCCACTGGCTGTTTGCACCCTGCAGCAGGGCCCCTACCTCGCCTTTCAGGCCCCCAGTTTGCTCAGCTGGAAATCCACCTGCCACGTGGGACCCTTGGGCATTGGGTCCATAGAAATCTTTGGAAAAGGCAAGTTGGCCATCTTGTCCTGCATGGCCATAGTGCCCTTCGTAGGTCACACTGCCTGAGGCAGAGGCTGAGGCTGGCAGGAAGCCGGGCTGACCGTCTGTCTCAGAGCCATATGCCTGGCCAGTGCTAGCTTTGCCATACTCGTAGAATCCCGTGGTGGCTGGAGCAGTGCCCCCCTTGCCAATGCCCAGGATGACGGCTGGCTGGGCAGGGGTCTGAGGCATCACCCCGCTGAAAGGATGCATCACCACGGCACTGGGAGGCTGGCTGGGAAGGCTTACAGAGGGTCCTGGGCCTCGTGGCTGGTTAGGGGGTGAAAAAGCAATCGCACTCGAGGGAAACCGGGCGCTGGGTAGGGCTGCAGCATGCTGGGGCACTGCAGTGTGGCTGTGGGGGGCACCGAGCACAGATGGATGCCTCAGCTGGTTGAAGAGAGGCTGGGACATGGCCACTTTGGAGAGGACTTGGTTCAGCACTGTGGCGGCCGCAGTATTGTTGGTGACAGCTGTCTGTGCCAACTTCAGCCGGTGGAGGGTGAGCTGTGCCTGCAGTTGGGCCAGCTGGAGACTGGCAGGCGAAGGTAGCAGAGGGTTCGGATTTCGCACAGAGAAGGGCTGCTTGTCCAGGAGCTTGGCGGCACTGCAGGAAGATGAGAGGTCTAGGTGCACAGCTGGTTTCAATGAAGGGGACAAGGGACTGTTTTTGCTTATCTTTGGTCCCCCTCCCCATAAATAAGACCCTTCTATGGGTGGGTGCCACATACAAAAGAGTTGAAAACATCTAGGCTAACAAGTTTTAAAAAGACACAAGTGCCACTGGAAAATTATATGACAAAACGTGCCATCTCCCTGGTAATTAGAAATACAAATGGAAACCATTAGAAACAAAAATTACCCAGCAAAACAGTCAACATTAAAAATAATGATGATAATAAAAATAGAACAGTGCTGGAGAAATTAAGTGGAAGTGATACTTTTTTTCTTTTCTTTTTTGGCACTGGGGATTGAGCCTAGGACCTCATGCATGCTAGGCAAGTGCTCTCTATCACTGAATCACTGAGCTACATTCCCAGCCCTGGAGAGGTTACATGGAATAGATAGAATGTCAGTACTAGTCTGAATTCATACTGCTTTGGTAAAAGGTAGTCTGGCAATATGAATTCCTCACACCCATATTTTTTTTTACCCCAAATTCAATTCTATAAATCTATTCTAAGACAAAATATCTGAAGATATTTAACATTACATTGTTTTAAGAGTTCCAAGTCGAAAATGACCAACATCCAATAGTGGGAAGATGGGATTTGATCTGAGTAAATTATATCTACATAATTAAATATCAAGTAATCATTCACTAAAGATATTTAAATTTCTACCTTATTATGTAAAATTTAAGACATTAAAAAAAAGTATATCCAGCCAAACAGGATGGCACATGCCTGTAACCCCAGGGACCTGGAGGTTGAGACAGGAGGATTGCAAGTTTAAGGCCAGCCTCAGCAACTTAGCAAGACCTTGTCTAAAATTTTTTTCAAAATTTTAAAATAAAGGCTGGGGATCTAGCTCAGTGGTAAAATACATCTGGATTCAATCCTAAATACCAAAAAAAAAAAAAAAAAAAAAGTTTATTCAGTTTCAAGCCTAAGATAGAAAACATTCCAGAAGGCTAAAGCCCCCTTGGGTCCTTGCTCTCCCCATCCCACCCTGCCCATCATTGCCAATGATAAACACTACCTTGAATCTTTTAGGTAAAGTCACCGGTTACAAAAACAAAAATTAAAAAAAAAAACATTTAATGACATGAGAAAATCCATATGCTCCAATGTTAAGTGAAAAAAAGCAGGTTTCAGATTTGCACGCAAAGTGAACTGTATGCATACCTTTGCCAAACTTATTTTCATCCTTGTCCTCATTTCACATCCCAGAATAACAACTCAGCTCTTAAACCCAACTAACATAAGCAACAACCCAAAAATTACAAGTGAAAAATCTAAATTTGGGGTAGTAGGCATGAGTTAGCTCTCATGGAGAGCTTATGGGACAGCGAGGAGGGGAGTGGTGTTCTGCCTGACATGGGCCATTCAGGTGATCTGTGTTGGTTGCTTACCGTGTTTTGTCGACCAAATGAGGACACTTAGTCTGGAAATGAGACAGACTTTGCCAGAAAGTCTGGGATGAGTGGTTACTAGAGTCAGGGCTCTGAGGTCTTAAGGATTCCTTGTGGGAAGTGGGTATAATCAAGAAATGTGTTCGACATTTGATGAACTGGACTTCTAAGACATCTAAATGGGAAGAAGAGGCCTGTGGAATCTGAAATCAGGACTGCCACAGACGGGGCAGGCCATGTAGTCAGCATGCTTGTGAATGGGAGGTGGGGTGGGAAATCCCAGCTGGGGCAGTTTAGTCTCCTCTGTCCCAGACACTGTGCAACGAAAGTCCAACGACGATGAAGCAAAAAAGGAGAAAGAAGCTCAGATGGGGAAGAAGAGGAGACGTGTGGAAAGTGGTGGCATGTCACAACTGTCCCACTTTGGAGACAGGCCTGTTGCGCCTCTTCCACGTTGGACTGGAAGTCGGCTTCTGCTTAGGTTTGCGCTTTGCACTGGAGGCAGTGTGGAGGTGGAGAGGAGGAAGGGGAGTAGGAGACACTGATCACATCTATTATGATACAACGGTGTGGCCAGAGCTTAGCCTGTGTCACTTCATTTGGTCATTTTCACCCCAATTTTGCAAGGCAAGAACCTACAGCTCTGGGGGATTAGATGGCCTCTTTAGTAAACACTCACTTTGGTGAGGATGGGTGGTGAGCATGTAGGATTCAGACTCCAATCAGGCTTTGAAAAGAAGAGAAGCATCAGGCAATTAAAGTATGCAGTCCCTTTGATACACCCTCATCGGCTGTTTCCTGTCTTATTTGAAGTGAGTTCCCAGAACATCAGACACACCCACATTCAAATACAAGTACAAAATACATCTCAGAGCTATATAAAAATGATGCTATCATTTGGAGGTGAAGTGTTCCCCAAAGGCCTGGTGGTACCCAATGCAGCAGTGTTCGGAGTCAGGGCTTTGGGGAACTGATGGATCATGAGGGCTCTGACCTCATCGTTGTACTAATCCACTGATACCCAAATGGACCACTGGGAGGCAGTGGAGGCTGTGGGAGGGGGGCCTGGATGAAGGAAGTAGGTAACTGGGGGGGCATGTCCTGGAAGGGTATTTCTTGTCCCCTGCCATGTACGCACACTCTCCCCTGCTCTCTCTCTTCCTCCATCTTCCTCCCCTCTCCCCTTCCCGGCCACTGTGAAGCAGGCTGCTTTCCTCTGCCACACCCTTCTGCCTTGGGGTTCTTTAGGCCTCACTTGGGGCCTAAAGCAATGGAGCTGGTTGACCATGGGCTGAAGTCATGAGCCAAAGTAAATCTTTCCTACTTTAAGTTGGTTTTCTCAGGTATTTTTCACAGTGACAAAAAGCTGATTAACACAAATGATCCTGTTACTCTTTCCCATTTGTGTGAAAAGTCAAAACCCTTGCTGTGAAGTTGTGAAAGAGCCGCCCAGCTAGCAGACCTGCTGAGCTCCAAGGGCAGAACAGGCTGGCATTTTAAGATACTGGGAAGGCCAAGGTGAAGGGTAGTTATAGACCTTTTCTTTTTTTTTTTCAGGGAGGTGGAGTTGCCCTGGTTGTCGCCAAGCTCTGGGGACTCCAATGTGGCCCAGCACAAATCTTGGCGGCAATGGAATGGGGAGGCACTACAAAAACACAAAAGAAGAGGATGGTCAAGTCTGATGATGGATTTCGACTTGGGTAGCATTCGGTAGTTCAGCTTTAGAAGAGCAATTAAGCTTAACTCAAAACCCAGCCCACACAGGGCCAACTCTTCCTACCAGGTTTGTCCAGCACACAGACTGTCCTTACTAACAAGGCGATAATGAGGTGCCAATTTGGTTTCCATGACCAGAGTAAGACAAGGTTGGTTATGTTTTTTTCCAGAGAAGTCGGCTGTATTTTCTCCACTCATATTCTGGGCTGAAGAGAGATCTTGCTGGAGACTCCTCTTTGCCTTTGGAAGGCCATTGGAGGAAGAGCTATGTTCCCAACCAGGAAGGCTGACTATGCTGGGCATCTGTAGATCAGCCACAGAGACAAGTGCTTTTCAGAGCATGCCCAGGTTGCAGGAACTTACCCACTCAGATCCAGCATAAAAAAACAAGAGGGCTAGCCAGCACTTTGCTTACCCTATACCTACTGTCCCAAACTATATTTAACCTTCATTAGAAGTGATTTTACATGAATCATAGCTAAACACCTATTTTGAACTAAAATCTTCATTAGGAAAAGACACATCATCCTAATAAAGTAAAAGAAAGGCAAAAACCTAAAATTCTTAGCTTGCAAGATTAACAACCTGAAATTTCAATGCATCTAGTGATATAGAGTGATACTTATTTACCGTTTTGCTGTTTTGTTTGAAGTGAGTTCCCAGAACATCAGGCCCACCCACGCTCAAATACAAGTACAAAAACACATCTCAGAGCCAGATAAAAATGACTTTGTTACTCTTTCCCATTTGTGAGAAAAATTAAGCTCCACAAAAGAAAGGATATATGTTGGAGACAACTTGGATTTTGCCAGCATGCCACCTCCCACCGGCAGGGCACTCAGTGACTTCCGTGAACAGAAGGAAGAAGGAAGGAAATGGCCGTGGCTTTGAGGGGATGTGGATATCTCATGTGAGTACACATTTCTCTGAATAAAGGCCCTTGAATAGTTCAAAAAGGAGAATCTAAATATGCCCAAAGAGCAAATGGATTTTGCTGTTGTACAGCTAAGCATGTCAGTTGGTACATGGTCACCCACCTAGGGGACTATCTATAATTTCCCATTCCAGCACAGGAGTTCCAATACACTCTTCTCCCTAAGTCTAGGTTCTGCAATTGACTGGATAATTGAATTGTGATCCACTGAAGATGTCCGTTTTCTAAATCCACAGCCTGTGACTGTTACCTTACATAGTAAAGAGGACTTTGCAGATGTGGTCAAAATAAGGATCTCAAAATGGGATAAGATTAGCCTGAAACTATCCAGGAATGCCCTATGTAACCACCTAGTCCTCATACGGTAGAAGCAGGAAGACTGGAGTCAGAGAGAAAAGATATAAGAACCAGACCAGGGGTCAAAAACAGGGAGGATGCCTTGAAGGTGGAGGAGGGGCTGTGAGCCAAGGAAATCCAGGCAGCTTCTAGAAACTAGAAAAAGCAAGAAAGCAGAGTTTTCTCTGGAGCCTCCAGAAAGAACTGGCCCTGATGACCCCTTGACTTTAGTCCACTAAGACTAATTTTGGACTTCTGACTTCCAGAACTGTAAGAAAATTAACTTGGTTCTTGTAAGCCACTATATATGTGGCAGCACACTGAAGTGGCAATATGAAATTAACCCACTCTCCAAAGACACTTAGATGCCAAAGAGGCTTCACTCAGAGGGGCAGGGGTAAGAGTGGGCACTGACTGAAACTGGTGGTTATGAACTGATCCCTCTAGGGGCCCTGGGAAGCACAGACCCCCTCCATGGGCATCCTAAGACCTTCTGGGAACTTAGCCAGGAGCCAATTCTACCCAAGCAGATAAAACCCAGAGGTCTCTTCCTTTAAAAGTCAACTTTCTTTATTCAGCTGGAGCCATTGCAACTAGGGAAGGCTTAGAATTGCAGGCTCTTAGGGATCAACTCATCCAAACTCCTTATATAGAGGGAAAACAGTTTGTCCCAAGCCACATAACTGGGTAGGAGCAGAACCTTAAGGAGAACCCAGGTCATCCAACTCAGCATCCAGTGCCCAGGAGAACAGCTTTGCCTCTAAAAGGCCTAAGCCACAGAACTCTCTCTCTCCTCACTAAATGATCAGACCCATCCATACTGATTTGTAGTTTGTCCTGCCACTCAGAGACAACTGAGTGCTTTCCATATGCAAGGCACTCACTGAGTACTGGGGAAATGCAAAGATGCTGGTCCTTTCTAGAACCCCTAAGCTCCGATAGCAGGGATGCCCCCTGGCCTAAGGTATATGGCAGGGAGGCAATTCTATGCACCTTTCCTCTTCTAAGCCTCACATTTGCAGTTTTGTAGTCAGGTCGGGGATCTGGGAAGGAAGGAGAAGAGCCCAGTGAGTTACAAAGCTGGACACCAGGCAGGGAGGGAGAATATCTATCTCACAGCCACCCCAAGGCTGACCCAAGCTTGTACAACAAACAGCACACGGTGGGTGCACTGACCCAGCCAGGCCCTGGTAAAGCTGGCTGTCCCCAGGGCTGAGCTTTCATTTCTCTGAGCCATTAATTCTTACAAAGAATTCACAGTGTATAATTAGTTTAAAAACCCTGGTTGTCTATTTGCTTAGAAAGATTTTTTTTTTAAATATTTAAATTAAAGCAGCATTTCTCTCAAGAGCTTTAAAGATAAAGCACAACATAAAGGAGAATGCTGGGATGTTTGGGAGATGCAGATGAAAACTGTTTCAAGGGATTTCATTCCACGGTGTGGGAAGGACGCGAACCTCCTGAGTCCAGCAGGAAGGCACAGTGGCACAGCAGCTGTCTGCGCTCCATAGTGTTCCTGGTTGATCTCTAATCTCTTGTGCTTTTTATTTGCAGTCCCAGGTGGGATGCAATGATGCATTCATATTTGGCTACAAGGAGAGGACAGAGTGTCTTCAGTTTGTGTTAGAATGCTAAAAACTCAGCAGAATTCTTGTTATGCACTTCATTCCATTCTGAAAGGAAGGGAGAGTGTCCAAGATACAGGCAGAGAAGCCATCAGATGGCCAAAAGGGTGCTCAGGGGTTTGTCCGTTCAGCCCACATGTACTGAGTATCTGTCCTGAGCTATGCAAAGTTGCCAAGACCTCAAAATGGAGAAGGAGAAGCCTTTCCAATACCACAGGAGAGACACGTGAAGGGGGACGAGGCAAGCTCAAGGCAACAGGACGCAGAGGAAGGGGTTCATACCTCAGAAGTTTTAGAGAAACTTAGTAAAGGAAAGAGAGCAACACAAGGGCTGTTCCTGAACTCTGAACAAAAACTTATCCACACGCTGGGCTTGTTAACTCAGCTACAGATGTGAGCATGCGTCAGGGGTCCGTCCGTGATTGGCTGCTGGAGGGTGAACTGTGGTCAGAGATCTGGGCCTCCGTCTGCCTATTACAGGATGTGAGATTGGGGGAAAGTTGCTGAATTCTTCTAGCCCTCAGAATTTTCTCATCTGTAAAATGGGGATAGTAAGCCCCTTGCAACATATCTCAGACCCAGGCAGTCAGAGTACCACACCCAGCTGGCCACAGTGGAGAAGTGGTTAGTTCAAGGATGGATGCTCCTTGAAATTTCATTGGAGGAATCAGGAAAAAGATACTCTGTCATGTCTGGTTGCTCAATCAGTTGTTAAGCCTCCACTTAAGGAGAGCCTGCCTGAGAATAAAGCCAGTTGAGAAGACCCTGGCCTGGGTACAGGGTACAGGCAGCTGCTGGGTGGCCTCCTGGGAGCACCTCGAGCCACCTTCCCCTGGATCCATTCTGGTCTCTTCCGCACATGAACCAATACATTTCCTTCATTTGCTTAACAGAAAGAATAATGCAAAAAGAAGGCCCACCTACTTCAACCGCCTTCATTGACCTCCCCAGTTCCTCTGCAGGGCCCACACTGACTCTCACAAGGTTCCCTGACACTCTCTCCGGGAAGTGGACTCACTACAAGGACCAAGGGAAGCCAGGGCAGGAACTTTGGTATGAGCATCTGCCAACCAGAGTGCCCTGCTTCCTGAAGGTTCAGGAAACAGAATGTTCCTCCACCCTGTAGATAGGAGCCCCACCCCATGGTCACAGGCCAGGGTGCAAACAGTGTGGGAGGAAAGGGTGTCGGCTGGGGACAGCCTTTCACAGGCCCAAAGCTCCAGCTCTGAACACACAGGTGCCCCTGTGAGCAAGAGAAACAGCGCCTTGGTCCTCATGGCTGGGGAAGAGGTGGGGTGTAATCACCCTCCACACATAATAGGTCACTTTTGCTGAACTAAGAACTGTCTTTGCATTGGTTATCCCTCTAGGACAAAAACAAATCTTTAATACAAATACAATGGTTCTTTGGTCTTCTCAGTTGGGACACGGGAGTCATACAGTGGGAGTCATACAGTGCCTATGGGACTGGGAGCTGTCCCGAACGAATAGCAGATTGGAATCAAGCTTCCTGGGTTCTCGTCTCAACTCCTCAAATTCCTGTTTGTCAGCTATGTGACACTGGGCAAGAGTCTTTACCTCTCTGAGCCTCAGTGTACTCATTTATAAAAAGAGCCACAGACTTCTCTTATAGAAGAGGATCATAGCAGTAAAGTTGTCAAAGTGCTTGGTAGCCTGCTAGGTGCCAGAGATGCAGGATGTAACATTCTGTGCAAGACAATTGGAAAGAAGACGTGTTCTGTGTGATCAGACACATGTTTTCCTTTCAGAAAATATCCCTCTACCCAGGAAGTGGTATTTGCCACTCACACTTTTGAAGACAGACTCACGGTCCCTGTTATGGTTTAGATATGAGATGTCCCCCAAAAATCTCACATGTGAGACAATGCAAGAAAGTTTAGAGGCCAAAGTATTGGGCTAGGAGAGCCTTAACCTAATCCGTGCATTAATCCACTTTGGGGCATGACTTTGGGGTATAGACTTTGTTCCTGTGAGTGGGACACCTGCTCCTCTCTGCTTCCTAGTGGCCATGTCCGGAGCTGCTTTCCTCTGCCATGATGTTCTGCCTCACCTCAGGCTCAGAGAATAGAGACGGCTCTCTCTGCACTGAGACCTCTGATAACCTGAGCCCCCAAATAAACTTTTCCTCCTCTAATTGTTCTTGTCGGGCCTTTTGATCATAGTGGTACAAAAGCTGACTATGAAAGTCAGCAAGGTTCAGGATACAATGAACTAACACCTATTCAGTCATGTTAATGGAGTACCCGCCTTATCAACGTGATTCTCCTGTGCATCATAGCTGGAAGAGAAGGGACATTGCCCAGAGGCCTAAAGCACATTTCAGAGTTAGTACCAACCTGGGCACAAATTCTACTTGGCTACTGAAAAGCTGGTGGCTGTGGGCTATTCCTTCTCTTTGGTGTCATCATGGTTAGAAGGTAGATGGCTACATCTAGGCTATGGGCTCACTGTGAGTGCTGAGAGTCAGGGGTGCACAAATTGTCCAGCACAGCTCCTAGGACACAGTAGGCAACCACTGCTCCGACTATTATTATGACCGTTGTCATTGTCGTTGCCATTACCATTCCAGTCATCATCCTCATCGTTGTTACCACCTGGTGGGCTGTAGATGCCCTCTGCCAAGGCAGATGAGTCTTCCTTGGAGACAGAGATGGACGGATGGCAGTACAAAGCAACGTAAACATGAAGAGAAAATAAAGTCAGGGACAGAGGACTGCTGAGACGGGAGAGAGCAGGTCTGGGGCTGGGGCTTGAGGGGAACACAGAGTCAAAACAGCGGCTTTGTGAAGCAGACCAGCGGTCAACAGGAGACCTAGGGGCTGTGGAACAGCAACAGGACACGGCTGAAGTTCTGTAGTACGAGCCTGTGCAGACTCAACCACTGGCTCTTTCTTGGGTGATGTTCAGCCACTCAAAAGCAGAAGCCAAGAACCATGGCCTAGAATATGGCAGTGTCTAGGCCAACCCCACCAAACATACTGGAATATGCAGCACAGCTTCCCGATGACCAATTGGGGAATTTAAATCCACTCCCAGTTTAACTCCATTCACTTTTCCACCTGAGTAACGAATATTCCGTCTATTCTCTTGAGCTAATGTATAAAATATAATCCAGGTGAGAGGATTCATGGCCAGGCAAGAGAATGTTTTCCGGGTTTGGTTACGCCTTTATCATGTGGCCAAATCAAAGAAAGTGCCATGCTCGGGGTCAGGTCTGTGCTGGCCCTGCCCTTCCACAGCACGGTAGGTTAGTTCACAAGAATCTATTAAATAGTTTAAGAAGAACTAGAAGAGAGGAGCTTGGAGCCCCCAGACATAAAGAAGTGATAAAGAGATGGCAATGCTAATGGCCCCTATTGGATCAATACACATGGTTTATAATGCATTGAAATATCACACCGGACCCCATAAATATGTGGTTATTAGGTGTTAATGGAAAGGGAAAGAATCCTCAGCTCTACTGTAGGGGCTCTCAGAAGGTCGGTGCAGATATGAATCACAGGGGTAGTCCCTACATGCCAGGTCACAAAGACCATAAACACAGAGGGACGAACGTTCAAAGTCAGGCTAATTGTCCCAGATTGCAAGAAAGTGTATTAGAGATGATTTCATTGAACCCACTCATTCTACAGGGGAAAACGTGAAAGCCAGTGAAGTTGGGGTCATACATGAGCCCAAGTCACACCCTTGGATAGAGGAGTAGGACCTGGACCCAGGTCCCCTCCGTCTCAGGGCTGATGCAGTGGCTAATGGTGGGACATGTACCCACAACACTCAGGGCGGGGGTAGGGCTCTTTTCTTTTGGGGAGAGAGTGGATGGCCTGCTTTTTGATAGCACCCTCTTCACTGGTAACAATAGTGCCGCTGGATCGTCACTGGCTGGGCCTCTGTGACTAATTTTGAGATTACCGGGTCAATGCTACTAACCCGGGTTTGGGCCTTTGCCACGACATTACCATACGATGATTCATGTCACCATGACAGCTTTTGGAATGATTCATAACAGCAGTAATAATCCTGCCATCTCTCTTTTGTTGGGTGTTTTTCAGTTGGTGGGTTAGTAAGTGTTTTCATCTTGTCAGTTTTCTGGTCTCCAGAACCACCCCATGGGTAGTTGAGTCAAATACGACCATTTCCCATTTATGTGAAGACTGAGACCCCAAAAGTGGGATGAACCACCTGAGATCCCACCACCCTGAGTCTCTCATAACTGGCTACTTAATCAGGTCACAGTGCCAGGTACATGGCTGAGGGTCTTTTCACTGTGTCTTTACACATTCGCTGACCAGAGCTTCCAAAACCACATTGGTGCTGCGTCCAGGTACTCCATATTCCTCCCATCAGGCAGAGTGTGATGCTCAGCGCCAGAGAGATGGCAGGCACGAAGGGGCAGCCAGTAGTTTCATAATTGAGAGCAGGGGGCCTGCCTCTCCTGCTAGAGTTATTAGAAGAATCAAAACATGCAAAACAATGCATCCAACGCACAGGTTCTGCCCAGGCCATGACAAGAGAGACTGTGAGCAAAGAGAGGTCTGGCGTCAGCCTCACCACCAGGAACCTCATAATTCTTCTTTTCTTGTTCTTTCCTCATTACTGTCTTTCTTTCTTAAAATATTAAAATATTTTATAAAATGATGGTTTTAGAGGTGGGATTTACTTTAAATATTTAAAAATAGCAAGAGTATAACAAATACCTACAAACTCATCACCCATCACCCCAAACATATGCTGCCATCATTGTCATTTTTGACTCTGATTTTTTTTTATCAAAACAAATTATACAGATAAAATTGAAGTCTCCATTGAAACTCTGCCTAGTCCCATTCCACTCCCATCTCCCCAGAGACATCCATGTGTGGTGTGTACGTCCACCATATACATCTATCTACCTACATACAGAAAAATTATAAAAACAACACACTTTTCCTATATGCGTGTGGGTTCATAAAACAGCATGTGGGACTGGTTTCAAAAAAATTTATCCTGGAGAAACAAATGCTTATTCTCCCAAGGGCAACACAGTGCAGTGAAAAATTGGTGAGCAAGATCAAAACCCAAGTACTGGTCCTATAGCCATGATAGCAGCCCCTCGGGACAGTAGGTCAGTTGACTTCCTGAATCTCAGGGAGGGATTTTTTTTTTGTAAAATGAGAAAGCTGAATGAAAGGCTCTCTGAGGTCCCTTCCATCTTTGAAATCTGAGGACTCTAAGGTTCAATTTCCTCATCTGTCAAGTGGAGACGAGACAGTAATGTCTGTCCTGCTCACTGCTGTACAGGATGGTTGTAAAGGTCTTAGCATAATGTGCCAGTGCTCTGCAAGGCAAGTGATAATAATAATTACCATTGTTCACGCAAATTAAGATGTTTTTAAGCTCCTAGGAATACTTTTAAAGCAAGCATTGTTATACATATGGCTTGGTTCAGATGTCTGTGAGAGGCTAGCCAGCGGGCAGTAATTTCCTCTCCCCCTGCCGTCTTGGGCAGGCAGTTCAGCACAACTCACTTAACTCCATCCATAACGATTTAGTGAACAAAATACCCCGGCTCCTCACTGTAAAATTTTCTCTTCTTTGAAGACACTTCCAGAAGGACCAGGGCTTTCCGAGTGCAGTGAATTCAGATCCACTCAGAACTGGAGTCGGTTTATCTCGAGACACGTTTCTTCAGAAAACCCACGCTGGCCAGAACGTCCCTGGCTTTGTGCGAGTTAAATTCCAGGGAGCTGGTTTGACCTCTGGGGTTAGAGCAGATCTTTCCATTTTCTGAGTAACATAGGATGTGGTGAATTTGCTACTGAGAAACTTTTCTGGGGAACATCTGAATCTTTGAGATGGGAAAAAGGAGCTTTGGGGAAAGTGTATTGAATAACTGCTACACAAAGTTCTCTAAAAAGCCAAATGGCTAATGTTTATACACATGAATAAGATTTAGGGTTGATAGGCCCTACTGCCCCATGGAAGACACCACACACAGGCATTAAGGCCTTTGTACGCACTGGTCCCTCTCTGCACACTTTCACCAAGAGAACCCCCATCCTTCAAAATGCAGCTCACAAGTCACCTCCCGCAGGCAGCCTTCCCTGACTCCTGGGAGTGTGCACTGGTGGCCCCCAGTAGGAGCTCCAGAAACACCTCCCGTTCTACCAGCTCAATTTGACACTCTTACATAATCAGCTACTTAATTACCTGCCTGACCTCTCCTCTGTCCTGTGATTTTTTTTTTTTTTTGGAGGTATCGGAGACTGAACTCAGAGGCACCCGAACACTGAGACAGCTTCCCAGCCCTGTTTTGTATTTTTTTTTATGGACAGGGTCTCACCGAATTGCTTTGTGCCTTGCTTTTGCTGAGGCTGCCTTTGAACTTGCAATCCTCCAGCCTCAGCCTCCCGAGCCATTGAGATTACAGGCATGTGCCACCCTCCTGACCATAATTTTTTGAAAACAATCTACATATATCTACACCACGTCAGGTCCTGGCACATGGTAGATGTGTAGAACAAATAAGCATCTCTGTCCACGTACGCACTTATTTCATGTGCATTTGTATGTAGATATCAGTTGTGTATCATTCTCAATTTGTCTTCCTGGCTAAATGCTCCCTGTGTGCTGCTACAAAGCGTGGAAAGATGAAGCTTTGCCGAGAATACGGATTAGGTTCAGTCTTTGAACACTGGCAAAATATGTAAATATCACCAACCACATCAAGTATAGAATTCTAAAACATCCAATAAACAGACTTGTTGTCACATTTTCCCCTTTTAACCAAATCTGAAGAAAATCCCACTTCTGTGTGTGATCTGAGCAAATGTGTCTAATCCACATGATTCTGAGAGGAAACACATGCTCCAGGAATCGTCCCTGTGTCCTCAATTTTCTTTTCGGTAATGTATCCTGCTGAGGTTTTTCTAGTAAGAGAATAAGAATGGTTATCAAATTCAAGCCAATTTTAAACCAAAATACAATTTTAGGTTAATTTCAAAGAGTGATCATTCTCAAACTAGCAGCTCTTTTTCTTAGAGTTGCCTGACAGTTAACCTGGGCATTTTAACTGATGTGATTAAAGCTAAATACTAGGTAGGGATCCATATGAAACTAAAGAGGCAGGACAGGCTAGTGAAAGGAGGCGGGGGCACTGTTTTGGTTTGAAGTAGTCCCACTTCTTATAGAAGCTCTGGTATCAACAACTAGACATCCTAGGAAGGTTGGTTCTCCCTGTAGATCTTAGTTTTCTCGTCTGTAAGATGGGAGGGTCAGATGAGGCAACACTGAATGTTTCTTTATGATTTGGGATTTTAAGATAGCAAGTGTTTTCTTAAAGCGGTTATTCATGGCACCTGGAGATGTTAGGATGATCTGGTACAGAGGTACAGGGGACAGAGATAGATTTCAGGACTGAGTGATCTTAGTTTCTAGCTCCATTCTTCCTCTGATCCTCGGTGATCTCAAGGAGAAGCATTAATCTCCATGTAAGTGAATTGTGTGAACTATAAATGCACGAGGGGATAGAGTGACCCTCTAACTTTGGAAGCCACCAGGAGAATTTCTGAGAGCACAGATGCTAGGTTTATGCCCAGTTTCTGACCTCGGAGGTCTGGGGTGGGGCCTGAGGCTCTGCATTTCTAACCAGTCAGGTAACAACTGATGCTGCATTTTGTGAACTACTGAGCCACCCTATCTTTTTAAACCATCTTTTATTTGTTCTAATTAGTTATACATAACAGTAGATTGCATTTTGACACATGTTATACAAATGGAACATAACTTCTGATTCCTCTGGCTGTACATGGAGCTGAGTCACACCAGCAGTGTAATCATACATGTATATACAGGGTAATAACGTCTGTCTCATTCTTGAAAAACTTTTCAACTCTAAGACTCCACGGTGAGTTGTACAGACTTTGGTAACACTTATATTTTTAATGAGCTACTTCCATCTCCTAGCCACCCAGTACACCAAGAGGGGGCTTCTCTTTCCTTGCAGGTTGCAGACACTGCAAAACTATTTCAAGGGCACATGTAATTAGTCTTATGACCACCTTCCTTTGTGAGACTCAAATATCTCTAGCAACATCTGGCCTCCCTGAATAAAAACACTCAAGGTTCAGAAAACCTGAGGCAACTTAGTTGATTGATGGGCTCAGCATCCTTGGTTCAGGTTTGTTGAACCAGAAAAAAGCATAACTCCCTTCATGCCTAGTTCACTAATGCAGAGGACAGAGGGTCAGCCTCCAGAAGGTCAAACATTCTTCAGTTGAGTGACATCATCATTACGGAAATGTCCATTCCCACATCTGTCTTATACAGCCTAAGCTAAAAAACAAACCTATAAGACTTTTTTAAAAATATGTTTTGTTTTTGGCTCTGGGGATTGAACCCAGGGGTGCTTTACCACTGAGACACATCCCCAGTCTTTTTTATTTTTTATTCTGAGACAGATCTCACCATGTTGTTTAGGGCCTTGCTAAGTTGCTGTAGTTTATGGTCCTACCGCTTCAGCCTCCCACCACACCTGGCACAATACTTTTTGGTAAAGTGATCCACATCACTAGATCTCAAAGTTGGTGAGACTTCAGAAATACTTGGAGAGTTTTAAAAAAAATATCAATGCTTGGGTTATACCTCCAAAGAGTCTGATTCAAACAAGGCATCGGGATTTTTAATAGCTCCCTATTGTGAAGCAAATTCCAAGAATCATCAATCTATAAAGAAATAGAATCAATCTGTTCTTTATTACTTTGTGTCCCTCAAGTTGTTTTGACATTCCAAACAGTGTGACCATTTGTCCTAAATTACCTTTAAGAATAAACACTAAAATTTTTACAAGTCCACAGAAGGTCGCAAAGAGAATGGACAATCAATCAATATTTCTTAGCTAATTCTGATGTACCTTTCATACTATTCAATAATTTTTTTTAAGAGCTTGGCATGGTGGTACATGCCTGTAATCCCAGTGATTCGAGAGGTTGAGACAGGAGGACCACAAGTTCAAGGTCAGCCTCAGCAACTTAGCCAGGCCCTAAGCAAGTTAGTGAGACCCTGTCTCAAAAGAAAAATTAAAAAAGAGCTAGAGCAGGAGCTGGAGCTTAGTGGTAAAGTGCCTCTGGGTTCAATCCCCAGTACCAAACGAAAACAAAAATTATTGTGACAAGATATCCCCCAGAGGACAAATACCGTTTCTGCTGCAGAAAACCAGGTGAGGTTTGCTAGAGAGGACCTTTGCCTTCTAAATTTAAGTGCTTTAAGAATATTATCCACATCCTGAAATCTTTCAAACTCCCAAGTGCCTGCCTGGCCCAGTGCTACCAGAGGCAAATTAGAAGCACCGAAAAAACACTTGTTCAACCGACTTGAATTTCTGGCTGTCTTTAAGCTTATGGGAATGTAGACCTTAGCAGAATATGCTATTTCATCAGAAAGTGTAAGGCATACGGGTCTCTGGGTGTTGGGAATACACAGGATTTATTTCCCTTAAATCCCTTCCACTAAATGAGAACATTAGGGTTGGAACTTTATAAACTGTCTAACTACTCACTGGGAAAACATCCATTTCCCAAAGTGGGTGCCGTAAGACACGCACCTTTCTGACTGCAGCCAGTAAAACCCAGTGCCACCCAAGTCAGAATATGCATAAGTTAGTTCTGGCTTTTGCTCTATCTTATAAAACTGTGGCCTTCTAAAAGTGACTGGAGAATGAACATAAAAGAGGCTGGGGTTGTAGCTCAGTGGTAGAGCACTTGCCTAGCACGTGGGAGGCACTGGGTTCAATGCTCAGCACCACATATGTGTCCATCTACAACTTAAAAAAAAAAAAAAAACTTTAAAAAAAAAAAAGGGACAAAGCAGCAGGCCTTAGAGGGACAGGCCCATCTCCATTTCATTTGCACATGCCGTTCTCAATATTTTCTCAGAACACCGCAAACTAAACCTGTGGTTAACATCCAAGCAGACAGAGAGCTGCCTGGGCGGAGGCCAGCCTGGGTAAAACTTGAAGGCTGATTTTTCCCTTGAAACTGCTCTCCAGCGCTTTCCCTGCCACCCCATGCATTGCTAATTAGGAGCAGCCAAGGCCTGACATGAACACAGTCCTCTATGGTAAAATTGATTATTATATTACTATGGAAAGTAAGGAAGTAATTTTGTTCAAAATATCAAATTCCACAAAATCATACATGGCAGCTGTTAGTGTATGCACGTGGGGGAGGGGCAAGTGTGTGAAAATACCATCTCTCTCCCTTCGGTTTTCTGACATCTTCGCCAAAATGTGAAAGAAAAAAAAAAAACAGGCAGGAAAAGCAAAAAAAGATTCGTACGCACAGAAGGCAGAAACCAAGAGCAAAGCTACATGATGGATTTTTTTTTTTTTAAGACTAAAAAAATTTGCATGGTGCAAGATACATTAGAGGTCCATTTTATGAGTGTGGACTGGCTTTTTATGAGTGTGGACTTGAAAACCAGTATTCCTCTACCGCGGGTGTTGAAGCTACTTTTAATTGCATCAGATAAAAAAACGAGGTGAGTCATGTTGGGTTGTACTTGAGGCTGCTAACAGATCATCACTTCTGGGTCCAAATATGTCCTCTAGCCTCACTACGGAAGTTTATACGCTCACTTGTTTGCTTGGGGACTATTAAAAGAGTTTTGCTTTAAATGGTTAACTTTTTTTAAAGATACCTAAGAGTTGCTGAAATTCATATTGCGGCCAACTTCGGAGGTACTTAGAAGCAACCAGCATTGTCTCCTGGCAAAACCTCCCTTGCTCATGGCTTCTAACCCCCGCACTCCCTCCGGCTTCAGAATGAGTCTGATCCTGCACTCAACAGACACGAGACACTTCATGCCTTTACATTCATTTTCCATTGTCGAAAAATTCCAGCAATTAACACAAGACACCTCAACCCTAAGAGACTCCGTTTGTTCCTAAGATTCCGGAATTCTGAATGCGGTCCCCTTGCTGTCCCTCCGATCTGGTGATAACGCAATCTGTTTTCCAGTAGCTGCGCGATTTTTCTTTATGAAAGAGTTTAGTAAGTGGCGTAAAAAGAGCACACAGACTTACTGACATTGGGATCGCTGATTTCACTGGGGTCATGAGGTACTGTTTTAGGTCACATGTTAAACAGCCGTTGTGAATCATTTATTAAAATTCTTTTAAACAGGAGGGGGTGGAGGTACAGACAAAACGCATACTCATGCACAAACGCTTAGCGCCAAGAATATGGTCAGAAATGCCACCTGGACTAAAGAATAAAAAGAACCCCTCGATTTCCCCTTGGGCTGGGGAGAGGTAGGGTGACGTCATGCAACCTTACCTTTCTGAAACAGATCAGGGCACCTGACATGAAGTGCTGACCTGCGGCCACCGAAACCGGGAGTCATTTTGGGTGTCGCGCATGAACCTCCCTAGAAAATTCCAACAACATTCTACCAGCTTTCTGCATGCCAATCATGAAGAGCCTCCACTTAAGCTCTCACGAACCTGGGAAGGGGCAGAGGAGGGGGGGGCATGTAAGCAAAGGAGCGAAGGAAAGAGAAAGAGTGGTCCCAGCCACTGCATACCGGTCTGGAAGGGGAGTCACATGCCACCGGGAGCCATTCCTGCTGCATTACACAGGCTGAGTGTAAATGGCCAACAATATCAGTCGATGTTTATGCCACATGTTCTCAGCCTCTTCACATATCAACACCCAAGCCAGCTCTATGCAGAGAGGTCTCCTGAGAAAGCTTCTGCGGGAAGGAGTCTTAGGCTGATTGTGCTGGCCACTTTTAGGAAAATTCCAAAGCCTCCTGGCCTGGTTTACTTCCCTATTTGTTGTTGTTGATGTTGGAGGTTTATTTTTAGTTCGCTTGCTTGTTTGTTACTCTGGATTACACAGGTGACAATTTGGTCCTGAAGGTATCCACAAGAACCTTTAGCAATGTAGCCACATCAGACAGCACCGTCAGTCTCCCAACTAGCAAACCTCCTGCACCCCTGCCCTTTCTTTTGCTTTTTTTTTTTTTTTTTGGTAGAACAAGAGATGAAATGAGAGAACCCCCCATCACCTCACCTGCCTAGCAACATCTGTCAGTAGGAAAAATGTTCTCCTTTCCTCCAAGCAGCGGATGGGGTGACATTGCCTCCCAGGGAATGCCACAGACATTTTGGTGGTCAGAACCTAAAGCAGGAAACTGGCATTTACTGGGCAGAGACAGGAGGGGAGTACCCACAATATCCATAGCACTGCGGTTCAGAAACTGCTCTGAGGCTAAGGACCCCAACCAGTGTTACAGAAAGCACAAAAGAAAGGAAGAAATGATGGAAGGGGAGGGGAGGGGAAATGAGGAGAAGGGAGGAGGAAAGCTAACGCTTAAAAGAAGGAGAAAAATAAAAAAGCCACGATGCTCCTCCCTGGGAAGAAGTTACTAAAGCCCTGGGGTCAAATGATGGGTTTGATATGTTTTACAGTTTAATTACTTACAAAGCTTCCCAGAAGCCACCTTTTTTTTTTAACTGTTCTCTTTCCAAAGCTCATACTTAAACCATCAAACCACTTTCACATGATTTTCTTTTTTTTTTTCCCCCTTTGTTTTGGGTACCGGGGATTGAACTCAGGAGCATTCGACCACTGAGCCACATCCCCCACCCTATTTTGTATTTTATTTAGGGACAGGGTTTCAGTGAGTTGCTCAGAGCCTCACTTTTGCTGAGGCTGGCTTTGAATTCGTAATCCTCCAGCCTCAGCCTCCCAAGCCACTAGGATTACAGGCATGCACCACGGCTCGCACGCGACTCACTTTCACATGATTTTCTAAATCAAAATCTGCTGTCCTAGGTACCTCATTGCCAGGTCATGTAAAGCAATCATCATCCCAGTTTGTCCCATTTGGGACAATCCAATGTTCATCTGCAATGCCTGGGCATTCATCCCCTTCCAAAATGATTCCACAGAGTATGTTTTTTAAAAGGTAAAAACCCCCGAAAAGCTTATAAACAACTTAATTATGACAGCTTACTAGGTTCTCCTGCTCTTAGACCCTGGTGGAGGATGGGGGGATGGGGGGCGGCTCATCTCTTACCCTTACCACCCAGGGGTGTGCCGGCCCCAGGGAGGTCTCCCTCCTGCTGGGGCTGATGGCTGACTCTGTGTGTGATGCTTATACAGCTCACTGCAAAACCAAAGTGAAAGCCTCTCAGATCTCTCTCAACAGCCTGCTCCCAGCTGCCCCCAAGGACCTGCACCCCCACCACCAGCAGCCTCAGGGCGCTCCCAGCAGAGCCCATGGGCTCCTAGGCCTAATTCAGTCACAGCCCACAGGTCGCCCCAGGCTTAGTTGGCTCTCGGCCCCAAACTCAGTCCCAGACACCCCAAGGCGCCAGTCCCAGATCCTGACCTACAGGAACTAGCCAACCTGGCCACAGCTTCACTTCTGCCCAGGCCTTGGTCCCTCCCTGATCTACTGGGTTTCCCCAGGGCACAAGGCTCCACTCCAATCTGCCACGGGACATTTGCCCTTTCTCAGCCTACGCCCAGAACTTTCTTGGGATCAGAGTTTACTGAAAAGTGCTCCTCCACACACCCCCAAACCAGAACCCACGGCCGTGTTCCCACCTGGCCCTCGCGGGAGAAGGAGTGGTGTGTAGTGGTTCAGAACAAAGACCATGAGGCCAGCCGGCCACAGCTGGCCACAGGGAAGGGGACTAGGGATCACGCCTACCTCTAGGATTGTGAGAGAAGATGCACATCCAACACAGCCCAGAACCTGGTGCAGCCGGGGGTGTGTCTGTTAGCCGGAGCTCTGGAGCATGATACGTTGAATGTGAACTTTCATTTTATTAAAATAAGCAGCCCAGTTACATGGCCCAGGGTGTGATTCCTCAAGTGTGAACGTGGAATCACATTCAATATCTGGAATGAGCCCTTCTAACAGTATGGTCCTGGCACTTACCCAGAGACTAGGATGCCTCAGGTGACATCTGGAAATGGAGAAGCACAAACTGAAATTCAATTTAATATTTAGTAAATTGTTAAGTACCTACTGTATACCAGCACTGGGAGGGAGGGACAAGAGGCAACATGGAGCATGGGTGTGTACGGTGAGGCGCTATGCGATCTGCTTCACTCATCTCTCAGTCTTCACGAGTCTTAAAAAATTAAGGTCACTATCTCCACTTTACAGATGAGCACCCTGAGGCTCTAAATGACCCAGTTCATCACCTAAAGAGCCAGAGCTAGTATGCAGTCATCTGAAACAAGGTCTGTTTGATTCTGAAAACTTTGTCTTTCCACTAAAACACCTCCCAGTGTGCAAGGTGAGTCCTAAATGTCAAGGATACACTTATAGTAAAACGAAACAACTGACTAGGGTAAGGCGTGTTCAGAGTATGATCAGAGCAGGTCTAGCTGGTAAGACCCAGTGCAAAATAAAAATGCAGGGCACTTGTTCACAACCTGCTAGGAATTTTAAGAAGGCTCCAGCACAGCGTTAACCCAATGGAGCAGGAGGGTCTCCTAAGGATGGGCCCTTGTGCAAATGTACACCCAGAGGCCAGTCCTGAGCAGGAGGGAAGAACTTGGTCAGATTGGAGGGACCCCATTTCCCACCTACCCTGACAGAAGCAAGTCAGGGAGCAGCACAGCCCGAGGCCTTGCGGATGGTCCAGCCAGTCTGTCCCTATTCCCTTTGGCTCTTTCTCCTACCTGCTCCAGAGCTAGGACGAGGACAAGAGGTAAAACTTGGATTGGGAGAAGCAGGAGGCACAGATGGCCCAAATGAGCACTGCTATGTGTTATGGTGCTATGGGTCTCTACAGCTGCCAATACGGAAGGAGATGATCTGGACCTCACCCCTGGGGACAGTGGGTGGTGCCATGATCCCCAATGGAACTAGGCAAAGGTGATAAATTCACCAATGTACTGAAGGGACACACTGGCAGGGGTATACAGCCCACACTGGGGAGGTAATCAGAGAGCACAACAAATGCTCACGTTGGAGTTGTGAGATATGGCTGGGCCTGGCTCTATCGTCCAGTTACCTAGACTTTATGACTCAAGATGCCCAATGCCAAGCCGTGAGAACTTAAGGATATGACCCAAAGATATTACAAAGCAAAGTTTACTATCTCCATGCTATTTCATATTAAATTGAAAACCAGTGTGCAAAATTTTATATATATAATAGTTACAGCCATACAGCTCTTTGGTAGGAAACACTTTTAGATAACACATCTAAAGGTTAACAGAGACAGATGTGTCTAGACGGTAGAATCGGAGGTAATTTCTTACTCCTTTCTCCTTTTGTAAATTTCCCAACTTTTCTTTAATAAACCTGCCTGGTTTTCAATTGAAAAATAACTTTTTACAAGACAAAATAATTCAGCTGGACTAATCCCACCCCATCCCATGGAACTTATGGGGCCTTCAATTGAACCCTGCAGATTTAAATGTCTCACAGCCCCTTCCCACCATGGAGATTTCTCTCCCAGAGACTCCATGCAAAAAAGTGAAGGCAAGTATGTGCAGAAGCGGGTGTTCATATGGGGCACTGCACGTTTGTCTCCACACAAAGGCCAAAGCGCATGATTCACACAGATTTTCACGTTCTGTTCCAGGAAGACCTCTGCAGAGGCAGTAGAAGCAGACTTCTGCTTGTAGAAGCGCATTGTCCAGGGACCACAGAAGTTCATTTTATAACCTCAGACTCCTGCACCAGAGGGCTCAAGGTCGCCAGCGCAGAGGGGGCTATTTGGTACAGCCTGAGGTCCCCAGCTCTTGCCCTTTCCTCTTGTGCCCCCTCTCTCTCCACCCGGCACCATCACCATTGGTCTGAGTGAATTGCAGAGAGTCATCTAGAACCAAAGAGAAAAGGTGGGGTGACCATTCAACCTATGGAGGTGGGCTCAGCACTTCCAATTCAGCACTCTATCCTCCCCGCTGGGCTCTGTGTAACTCTCAGGGAGGTACTGGGTAATCTTTTCTTTGGGGTATGCAAGTACAAAGGGAGGAGCAACCAATGACGGGCGACTCCATGCCAGTCCAGGATTAGAGGCTGTGTAGCAGGGTTCCTCTAATCCTCAGCACGCTGAGCCAGGGTTGGCTACCTGACCTCCCTTTCTCCTGGGAATCTTGTGGAGCTGAACCTCCACCCACACTGGATGGGTAGAGCTGCTCCCTGCCATGGCTCTCCCTCCTCCTCCCACTGCTGGGACCAGCCAGTGGCTGCCTGGAATAGCACAGTCATTGGACAAGAAGTTCAGAAGCTTCCAGGGCCTGAGAGAGCTCAATTCATGTGCGGCATGTGTGGAAACACTGGAAACAACTCTGGGTCCTCTCCCCTCCCTTTCCTTCCCTCCCCCCTCCTCACCCCTCTCTTCTTTCCTGTGCAACACAAAGTGGTAACTCAAGGTAAAACTATCTCTAGACCCCACTTTCTCTTTCAAACCAGGGCTGACTGTGCTATCTTTAGCAATCAGGAAAAAAAGAAGTTCCAGAAAAGAGGAGGCCCCTGGGATGGATGGGAGGCAGCACATCAAATACAGAGTGACCCCCCCCCCCACCACCGACAGAGCCATGGTAAAGGTCCTAACCTCTTGGTACAAGAAAATACAAGGAAAGAACAAAGACAGGATTCGTTCCCAGAATGAACAAGCTTGGCCGGTGGAAAGGCTGCATCCTGCACAGACAAAGGCCAGGCACAGCCGCTAGCAGAGGAAACTAGTTGAGAGTGGTGAGTCACACAATGTGGGCATGAGCCCATTGGAGGAAAGGAAATTGGTTCTTTGTTGAGCAGGGGTTTTAATTCCCACCCGGCTAAGTGTTATTCCTCCGTAGGTTCTCCTGGGGCCCACAAAACAGAAGCAGGAAGCATCCGTGAATTTTGCA
The DNA here is from genome assembly GCF_052094955.1 of Ictidomys tridecemlineatus. NCBI lineage: Eukaryota > Metazoa > Chordata > Mammalia > Rodentia > Sciuridae > Ictidomys > Ictidomys tridecemlineatus. The sequence continues at coordinate 17,959,992 of NC_135477.1, forward strand.
GATTTGCCCTTTAAAGACTGAACACAGCCTCTAATCACAAATCTCACACTGGGGCTGCATTGCTACCATATTCTTGGGACCTCTGCACAAGCTCTTCTCTCTACCTGAGCTGCACTGTCCAACAGGATAGTTACTAGACGCAGGTAGCAATTTAAATTGAAGTTATTCCTGTTGAATAAAATTTAAAACTCAGTTCCTCCATTGCACCAGCCACATTTCAACTGCTTAACGGTCACATGTGACTGGCAGCTATCACCATGAACAGCAGGGCACTGAACATTTTCAGCATTCCGAGAGTTCTATGGGACAAGACTGCTTCAGAGCTTCATGTGACTGACACCTTCAGAATCCTGTGCCACTGTCATCTTCTCAAAGAGGCTACCTTGCACCTAGGAATCTAAGGCAGGACATTGGGTCATTCACTGTCACCTTCCCTGAACCTACCTTTATCACTATGCAATTACCTTATTTTTAATTCTGTTGCTTTATTACCTGCCCATCCCTGGAGTAAAAGCTGTAAAAGAGCAGGGCTCTTACCTGTCTTTTCTACTGCTATGTGCCCAGTGTCTAGACAGTAATGCAATTTCTCCACGTGCACTACAAAAACAAGCAGTGGAATGGACCGACACTGTTGAATAAATGGTGCACAGCACTCTGGGATTACAGGATGCCAGCCACTCCAAACAGATGTCACTTAGCTTCCCATGGACCGAGATAACCTCTAAGTGTGGGTCCCATCAGAAGCATCTGGGGAGACTGAGAGTGGGGGACCCGCTGAAGTAGTAGCAGAGTAGCTGAAAACAACTTTGTCCACGCTCCCTGAGAACCCAGTTGCCTTTTGTCCCCTCTCTCATCAGTCAACAGCACCGTGTCCGGCACTGTGCCCTGTCTTCCTTCTCTGTTTTTGTAAAAGAGCAAAATATCCTCTCACATAGTAGTAGACATTCCCCACAGGATATCAGTTTTCCTCCACATGTGTACACAAAAACAACAACTGGATGGCCTACACTCTAAGTTTAAGGCACTGGTATTTCCATACTTTGCATGCTTTCGGACTGCTTTCTGATACCCCTCAGGAGCAGGAGGAAGTACTCTCTTACAACTTTGTTTTACTACTGACCTCAATTAAAAGTTGAATGGCAAGAGTATGACAGTCAGCAAAACATGACCCCATGGCCAAACACCAGTGTATAAAGATATAAAAGCTGAAAAACAGACCATGTGAAATGTTTTACGGACCTTTCATAACAAGCTGAGTACAAAAGTCACCTTTGTTTGGGATCAAAATATTCAGCCAGAATATCAGAAAAACAGGAAATAGAAACTGGGCATGGTGGTGTGTGCCTATAATCCCAGCAATGTGAGAGGGTGAGGCAGGAGGATTGCAAGTTCAAAGCCATCCTCAGCAACTCAAAGTCCTCAGCAACTGGGCAAGACCCTGTGTCAAAATAAAAAATAAAAAGGGCTGGGATGTAGCTCAGGAGTGAAGTGCACTTCCCACTACAAAGAGGAGGAGGAGGAGGAGGAGGAGGAGGAGGAGGAAAAAACAACATGTGCTTGGGAGGAGAATAATAAATAAATAGAAAGCAAAATAAAAGCATGTGAACTCTGTCCTCTGAAACATAGTAGGAAGGGACCCTTTCGGTGAAGGAAATTGGGGGGCTGGAGGCAATAACCCTGTAGCTTGCCAAGAAAGCCAGGGACAGCTATGAAGAAGCTCTTTGGCAATATGCTCTGCAATTCTAACTAGGGAAGCACATCTGATTCTAAGCTGTTTTCCCCTTAATGAGCACACAGCAATTGTTTGCTTAGGGTTTAACTGAAGTCCTTGCAACATTAATTAATAAATGCACCAGCCTCACTTGGGTAGCAACACTGCAGAACAATGCATTTTAAGAGAACTGGAGAGGAGATACATCTTTTGCTCCAAAGTTTTATTAACTCAAATTCCACTATACATTCCTATATGATTTCCGGGAAATTGGGTCCTCTCTGATGTGCAATTAACCATAAGACTGCACAAAATATGGTGACAGGCAGCCAGATTGGTTCCTACTGTTATTTTGTCTTCAGCTGAGTCTTAAACAGAGATGCACAGGTACCTCCATTCCTTGACCGAAATGACAGTTCCTGCTATGAGAGGGAAGGGCATGCTCACTGCCAGGAGCCTGGACATGGGGGGGGGGATGCACATTGAGGTGTGAGGACGGCAGAAGCCAGATGAGCACATCAACTCCATGAGCAATGGGATGACAAACATCCAGCAAAGCCCCTCTCACAACCATCCTCCGCAACTCCTCCAATCTCCCTTCTCTCTTAGGTGGCCGCACAGGAGTTCCCTGCGTAGGACAAGGCTAAAGTCTCCAAGGGCAAGGCCCCCACACCACCAGCATGGTGCTTCCACACAGAACTCTGGTGCATGCTTTCTGAGTCAATGATTGATTTACAGGCTTTTCCTCTAGTTGATGATGATTTCAGAGATTTTCATCTAAGTTAGGGATATGAGGGCCAAATGGTCAGAAATTCAGTCTTGACATTTGGGATTTAAAGTTTTAAAATCTCCATCCAACACCAACTGGTCAAAACGTGACATTGTGGGTAGGCCAAAGACTGGACTCACAAACCCGAGTGACTCAAACTTATCCACTGACATATCCTAAGCCACAGACAGTCAGGGATCTGCCTTCATTGTCACAGACACACGTTGCAGCATTAAGGATCAGGGTATGGGAGAAGAAGCCGCTGACAAATGCTGTCTCCGCAGCCCGAATCAAAGCCAACTGCCCTCATAGCCACCTTTGGACAGGCTGGACCTCAGCCACTGGGCAGCTCAGGGGCAGCTGGGCAGCTAACTAGTTTTCCTTTGGTGGTCATTGTTTTTTTGTTTTTGTTTTTGTTTTTGAGGCAAACATGAGACTTCTTAACCAACCAATTAAAGTTATCCCCTGGGAAAAAATAAATGGGATCCAGCAAGATGGGCTTTTCAATGTCATTATGTTCGGGTTCATGTTTTATAAGGTTAATGGGCAGCCAGCAAAAGTCTCACACTCCCCTCCCAACTCCTGAAGTCTGCACCAGATCAGTCTCCCATAGAGGCTACTAATCTCTTCACACAAATAAAAACTTGTGGTCCTACATTCCCTTGATCTCTCTGCACTTGAAGTTTCTTAATTTCCTAAGGATAAAATAAGAGTTGTTAAGCACATAAGCATAATTTTATACCATAAAAATGTAATAGCTTTTTCCCATAAGAGCAGGTTGGGTAGGTTGGGTTATTTGGATCCCAAATCCTTTGGCCGAAAACAGCTGTGGATATGTCACCTTAAAAACACTGAAGGCTTGAAAGCTAGCACGGCCTGCCAGGCCAGTTTGAGGGGAAGCATGAACCCAGACACCAGTGGAGTATTTGAGTGCACAGTTGATCTTCCTTGTAGACACTGGAGGGGTGAGGATGACAGAGGTCAAGGCCCAGAGCACACCCAACAGGAACACTCGCACAGGGGACCTTTACCTCATTAAGCTGGGCCTGAAGGGCCACACCCTCATGGTTAGAATAAACCGGAATTAATCTGGTACTTCCTGTCCCTCCCACCCCTAGGGCCCAGGGAGAAACCAAAGCAGAGCAGGAAAAGAAAAAAGGAGGGGGTAAAATACCCCTGAAAGATCTGCACCTGGGGATGGAGAGCACAGGTGCGCAGTGACTTTGGTTTGCAGGGACTCTCCTAAAGAGGAGAAAGCACTTACCCTAGGGCTCAGGGAGCTCCACAAATATTTTCTTATGGCCAACAACTAGCAATGTGGTCAAGAATAAAAAGAAATGGTTAATCAGGAGTCCTTAGAAATAAGCACCATGAGTGAGGACTAGTGTAAGGAAGAGGGGTAGACACTGAGCTGGACAGGCTTCCCACACAGACTTACTGGGTTCACCTGTGCTCACCACATGAAAAGGTAAACAGTGAGCATGCTAGCGTCTGCAGGGAACAAGAAACTGTAAAAAAAAAAAAAAGTAAAGAATAAAAATTTAAAAACCAGTAGATTTTGAAGAGAATCAAATGGAACTTTGAGAAAGGAACCATTTAATTACAAATAAAAATCTTAACTGAAGTGTTTGGCTAAAGATTAAAAGCAAGAGATGAATTAGAACTAGAGGTTAGATCATAAGAATAACTCTCCTGGATACAGCACCAGATAGCAGAAATATGGAAAGAGTGGACTTAGAGCATGCAGGATTTAGTAAGAAGGTCCAACATACATTTGATGGGGGTCCCAGAAGAAAACAATGGGGATGGGCCTGAGATAATATCAAAGAAATAATTCCTGGAGATTGTTCAGAACCACTGAAAGACTGGAGTTGAAAGACCAGAGAATCCCAAGTAGAATAAACATAAAGGAATGAACACATAGGCACATTATAGCTGTCAGTGATCACAACGGACAAAACTAAAAGAAAATCTTAAGGGAAAAATACTTATTACCTTAAAGGAATGACAGAAAAATGACATTTCAACATTAAAATGGGAGCCAAGGCCTGGGGCTGTAGCTCAGTGGTAGAGCGCTCACCTAGCACAGGTGAGGCACTGAGTTCCATCCTCAGAATTGTATACAAACAAATAAGTAAAATAAAAGTTAAATTCTTTAAAAAAAAAATAAGTGGGGGGAGGAGGGGAGCCAAAAGACAGTTGAATATCTTTAAAATGTTGAGAGAAAATAATGACTAATCTCTATACTGATGTGGAAAGATGAATAAGGTTTCCAAAAACATCAGGTCATAGTCCCTGGAACCTGTGGATGTTTCCTAATATGGCATTAAAAAAAAAAAAAAAGACTCTGAAGATTGATTAAGCTGAGGATCTTGAGATGGGGACGTCATCCTGGATGATCTAGGTGGCCCTAAGTGCAACCTCAGAGTTATTGTGCTGGTTGCTGGCTTTGAGGGAGGAGGGAGCCGCGAGCCAAGGAATGTAAGGAAAGCAGCTCTAGACGCTGGACTCTCCTCTGGACCCTGTAGAGGGAGCAAAGTTCCCCAGATGTCTCCATTTCAGCACAGTAAAAAGGACTGGGCTTCTGTCCTACAGAACACTAGGAGAAGTTGCCAAGTTTGGGGCAACTGGCTACAGAAACTGTAGGAAACTAGGACAACTGTCAAGAATGCCCTTCCACAGTGAAGGTGAAATACAGTTCTCAGGCATAGAGAACCTGAGCGAATCCATCACCAGCAAAGGAGATTCTAAAGGTTGTGCTTTGGGCAGAAAGCACCCAATCACACAGGAGGGTGAAACAGGAAGGGGAATGAAGAGCAAAGAGGGTCGGAAATGCAGCAGGAGAGACACGAACGCCAACTGTGTAGAGCCACGCATTTCATGATATTCTTTAAAAACACAGAATTAAAACACACAACAAGAGAAAATAAGTTGGGAGAGGCTAAGTGTTTTGAGAGTGTTCCAAGAACCTGGCATTATAAAATAGAAAATCGAAGTTTTTATGAACTTTATATGCATGATTTCTGGAGTAGAGAGAGTGTGTAACCTCCTAACTCACAAAGGGAACACAGGTAGTAAAACTACAGAGAAAAGCAAGGACACTACCTCAAAACTGGGAAAGGAGGCTGGGCTGGGTCAGGGGCTCTGAGGGGCTTCTCGGTACCAGGAGCTTCCCATTAATGGACCTGTCATAGTTCCTAGATGTTTGCTTTATTAGCTAAACTCTGTGTAACTGCTTTATTTTTTGAAGCGTGGGTAACACAATGGGAATGAGAACAACCAAGCACGTATGCATTTCCTTTCAATACATTCTATGTCCAGACTCTTCTGTCTCAGTGTTTAGTAAATAAAAAAATCCATAGACGTGGTCATATAAAAACCTGCACGCGGATGTTTATAGCGACTGTGTTCATAATTGCCAAAACTTGAAAGCGACTCCTACGCTTTTCAGTAGATGAGTGGATAAATAAACTGTGGTGCATCCAGACAACGGAATATTATTTAATGCTACAAAGAAAGGAGCTATCAAGCCATGTAAAGACCTGGAGAAACTTTAAATGTATAGGACTAAATGAAAGATGTCAATCTGAAAAGGATTGTATACTGCATGGTCACAACTATGTGACTTTCTGGAAAAGGCAAAACAGTGAAGACTGTCAGGGGTCAGTGGGAAGGGATGAACAGGGGACGCACAGTGAAAATACTCTGCATGATGCTAAATGATGGCGACATGTCAGTGTGTGTTTGTCCAAATCCATAGAAGGTACAGCACCAGGAGTGACCCTTGCTGTAAACTATGAACTTAGAAGAATAAAGATGTACTGATGCAGGTTCACAATTTTAAGAAAATTACCACTTTGGCGGAGGATGCTGATAATTGGGAAGACTGCATGTGTGCAGGGGGTATATATGAAAAACTCTTTACCTTCTCAATTTTGCTATGAACTTACAACTGCTCTAAAAAAACAAAACTGGCTTTAAGGAAAAAAAAAAAAAAGCTTATACCCTATAATCACAGCGACTCGAGAGGCTGAGACAGGAGATTGCAAATTCAAAGCCAGTGACTTAGTGAGGCCCGAAGCAACTTAGCAAGACTTTCTCTAAATAAAAATAAATTTATTAATTAAAAGGGCGGAGGATCTGGCTCAGTGCTTAAGCACCCCTGGGTTCAATTCTCAGCATCAAAAAAAGAAAGAAAGGAAAAATAAAGGTTTGCTATGAGGATCATTTGCTCTCTCCTTCTCTCCCAGTCTCCTTCCAAAAGCCAGCATCGGATAGTGTTCTATTTGTACTCTGCAATTTTAACGCTTTCACCCAATAAACTCTGTATTTAAACAAAAAATCCACAGACAGGTTCTCCAGAGACTATCTTGTGCAGCTTCTAATCAGTAAATTATGGTTATCCCCAGCTTATGGATGACGCAACTCAAATCTAATGAAGTTAAGCAATTGATCCAAACTCATAGAGACTGCATCTAAACTGAAAATAACTTCTGTGTCTATTTTTCAACCCGAAAAAAAAGCAAATTTTACTTTTACATAACCCTCCCCCACCACATACACGCCCTTCATATGTCACAAACATTGGAAAGTTTTCTCCTTGTTGATTTGTGGCACTGAGAGAGCCCCAGAACCAAGTCCACATCCTTTTGCCTCTGACTAGTGTGCACATTTAAGCAAAGCCGCCCATGGCCACAAATGTGTCAGCACCTGTAATTAGCAGTACCCTTGAAAGACTCTCCCTTAATATTGACGCAACCACACGATTCAAGTGGCACCAGAGGAGGGATAGAAAACACAGGACCCATCATCAGGCCTGGACTTGAACGAGGCTTCCCAGGGAGATGCTTGCCAGAAACAATGCTGCTGACACAGCAAAAAAGCAAGCATCACACCACAGGGCACAGCAGCATACTAGAGAGGAACAGTCATAGCCCCAGACCCTGGGAGGGAGGAAGCACCACCCAGCTTCCCCTGCATGGTGGAGGAGGGGAAGCACAAACAGTGGCCATGGCTTAAGAAACAAGTCTGCACAGAGTTTTTAAGAAACCAATTTTTACCTTAAAACAAATAAGTTTAAAGAGCAACTTCATTGATCACTAATTTTCTGTATTATCTAACAAAACAACTGCGGTAAAGCACAAGATCTTCAACATTGGTCACCGGTCACGGAAAATAGGAATTTCACACATTTGCCTCTGGCAAACACCTGCTTTTCTCAGGTCCTCTCCTTACTTTTGACTTCTGCTTCACAAACTCTATCACTTCCATGGACTCGCTTGACCTTAGTTGAAAGGTTACTGTTTTCATGTGCATCAACAAACTAGTAATGGAGCTAAAGAGGTACCAAGTCAAATCACTGCCTAAATTTCAGAAACTGCGGTTTGCAAGCAGTGTGGCCATTTTTACTAAGATTATCGAAGTCACAAAGAGCCACAGTGAGTTTATTTTAGGCATCCCTAGAACATACCCAACAAACAATATTGTGACAATTGCACCAAGCCCCCAATTTCTCAAACCGCCTGGCAAGGGGAAAAAAAATACCCAGAAGATGCCAAGAAGAGATGGCAAATGAAATGAAGAAATGCCTCTTCTCCCAAGAAAGAGAAGATAGAGGGAAAAAATTAGAGTTAGGCCACAACAGAAAGAAAAGAAATTTCTTTAGCACATGCTAAAGAAAGCATAGGCTGAATGAAGGGAGCATGTTGTCTACACCCCAACCTGATGCGGCTGCAGCCTCCTCTCCAGTTAGTTAGAGTCTCAATAGAGTCTCTTAAAATCCATTCCCATGGTGGAGAGGGACCATTAGAGAGTGTTCCCATCTTCCAACTCTGATTCTCTTGTTATCCTTCATGCAGATTTTGCAGAGACATCCTATGGTTTGAAGAAACTGTCCACTCACATGATATTTAAGATCACCCAGATCTTGGACACATTCCCTTACTGGATTGACAGCAGCAAAAACTATAATTATAAATACTCAATCGAAGTCATGCTATCCTTCTCCTTTCTCTTTGTCTTCAAATCTCTCTCTCTCTGCAGGCCAAAAGGAAATGATTTCCCATATTCTGTTTGTCTCCTTGGGTCAGCCTTATTTCACAGATGAAAAAACTCAGGCAATAATGAACATTTTTTCATATATTTGTTGGTTGATTGTACATCATCTTCTGAGAAGTGTTTGTTCAGATCCTTGGCCCATTTATTGATTATTTGGGGTTTTTTTTTTTGGTGCTTAGCTTTTTGAGTTCTTTATATACCCTAGATATTAGTGCTCTATCTGATATGTGAAGGGTAAAGATTCACTCCCAAGATGTAGGTTCTCTATTCACCTCACAGATTGTTTCTTTTGCTGAGAAGAAAGTTTTTAGTTTGAATCCATCCCATTTATTGATTCTTGATTCTTGTGCCAAAGGAGTCTTATTAAGGAAGTTGGGGCCAAAACCCACATGATGGAGATTAGGGACTACAAATATATGAAAAATGTTCATCATCTCTAGCAATTAGAGAAATGCAAATCAAAACTACTCTAAGACTTCATCTCACTCCAGTCAGAATGGCAGATATTATGCATACAAACAACAATAAGTGTTGGCAAGGATGTGGGGGAAAAGGTACACTCATACACTGCTGGTAGGACTGCAAATTGATTCAGCAAATATGGAAAGCAGTATGGAGATTCCTTGGAAAATTGGGACTGGAACCACCATTTGACCCAGCTATCCCTCTCCTTGGTTTATAACCAAAGGACTTAAAAACAGCATTCTATAGGGACACAGCCACATCACTGTGTATTGCAGCACAATTCACCAACCTACATGTCCTTCAATAGATGAATGGATTTAAAAAATGTGACATATAATACAATAGCATATTACTCAGCAATAAAAGAGAATAAAATCATGGCATTTTCAGGTAAATGGATGGAGTTAGAGAAGATAATGCTAAGTGAAGTTGGCCAATCCCCCCCAAAAAAAAACAAATGCCGAATGTTTTCTCTGATATAAGGAGGCTGAGTCATAGTGGGGTAGGGAGGGGGAGCATGGGAGGAATAGATGAACTCTAAATAGGGCAGAGGGGTGGGAGGGGAAAGGAGGGGTCATGGGGTCAGAAATGATGGTGGAATGTGATGGACATCATTATCCAAAGTACAGAAATGAAGACACGAATTGTTGTGAACATACTTTTTATACAAACAGAGATATGAAAAATTGTGCAAAAAAACTCAGGCAAACCTTTAGGTGAGGCAGGATTGCAATATTTCTTTTTTCAAATCACCAGCCCCCGGTGGACCACCTTGATCAAAATACCAGTCCTCCCTGGAGACTCTTCACACCCTTCCTCCTCCTCACCCCATCAGAACTGGGTATATTTTCTTGGCTTTTTATGGGGGCTCATGACTACAAAGCAATACTGAAGACAAATGAAACGATCAATATCAGCAGACGCTGTCCCAGCTGATCAAGATTCTCTGCCACTCAGCTGTGAGCATCCTTATCACTATGAGGTGCCCAGAGTCACCTGTCAAGGGAAACAGAAAGGTCTGGGGCTTAAATGAAGTCAGGCAGGACCTGTGAATTAAGAGGTCCAGTGAGTGACTTTAATGCCCCATAATCACTTCCCTGCGCCTGAATAGAGCTGTACGCTTGTATAGTTCACTTCCCATAATGCCTTCCTTCTCTGCTCCTCCAGCAGTTACCACTTCTCCCACAGAAAGGAGAGAAAATGTGAGAGCCCGCAGGAAGACCTGTGCATCTCTCTTGTCTGGAATTCCAGAGTAAGACATCCCCTGGATGCTACTTGGGGATGATCATGCGAAGGCCAGAATCTGTTTTTGGAATTGCCTGGCAATTTCCCTTACAAACCATGGCTTCCATGCTACATGCTGAGGTTGATGGTTGCCTTGTGTTTCCTTTAAAAAAATTATTTAAATAAAAAAAAATATATGAAGGGCTGGGGATGTAGCTCAGTGGTAGAGTGCTTGTCTAGCATGCTCAAGGCCTTGGGTTTGCTCCCCAGCACCACAAAAGAAAAAATTTTAAAAAATAAAAATAAATATTTAAAGTATAACAAACTCTTGTGCATCTACCATTGAGCATTAACTAATGCTTACATTTTGTCATTTTTAATATTATAGGTAAAGTTGGTATCCCATGCTTCCCCCTCCCTCTCTTCTAGAATCAGCAGCTATGTGTATACTTCTTCAAGCTCATAATATTATACTGTGTATCCATAAATAATGACATTTTAAGTTAGTTAAATTTATTAATCTTTTCATTCTGAATTGATATTTTAAAAATCTTTTCTAACAAATGTCTTTAAGGTTTATATTGACCCATAGTTGTACATATTCTTGGGGTCCAGTGTGATATTTTGGCATAGTATACAAGGTGCAATAATCAGACGAGGGTAATTGGGATGTCTCTCACATCAAATTTCTATTCTTTCTTTTTTGTTGGAAACATTCAAAACTCCTCCCTACTAGCTAATGTGTAAAATACAATCAATTACTAACTATGGTTGTCCTGCTATCCTATAGAACACTAGAACTTAATCCTCCTGTTTTGTGCCAAATAATGACATTTTGGTACAATTAACTGACTCTTCTCTATCTCCCCTTTGCCACCCTCCCCAGTATCTGGTAACCATCACTCTACTGTCAACATCTTTTTTTGAAGGGGTAGGGTGAGGGTGGGGGGTACTGGGAATTGAACTCAGGGACACTCAGCTACTGAGCCACATCCCCATCCCTATTTTGTAGTTTATATTTAGAGACAGGATCTCACTGAGTTGCTTAGGGCTGCACTTTTGCTGAGGCTGGCTTTGAACTTACTATCCTCCAGCCTTAGCCTCTCCAGCCACTGGGATTACAGGAGTGTGCCACTGTACCTGGCTATTCTCAACTTCTGTGAGGTCAACTTTTTTAGCTTCCAATATGAGTGAGAACATATGGCATTTGTCTTTCTGTGTCTGGCTTTCATTTAACACAATGTCTTGTAGTCTTATCCATGTTGCCACAAATGACAGGGTTTCATTCTTCTTTACAGATGAATAATATTCCATTGTGCATAGATACCACATTTTCCCCCCATTCACAAGAAAGTCTTTTTGACTCCTGAGGTCACAAAGATATTCCACTTGGGCTGTCTTCTAAAGATTTTATTTTTTTTTTAAGAGAGAGAGAGAGAGAGAAAGAGAATTTTATGTGTGTGTGTATATATATATATACATATATATATATATATATATATATATATATATATATATATATATATATTAGTTTTTGGCGGACACAACATCTTTGTTTGTATGTGGTACTGAGGATAGAACCCGGGCCGCACGCATGCCAGGAGAGCACGCTACCACTTGAGCCACATCCCCAGCCCTCTTCTAAAGATTTTAAAGATTTGATTTTCACATTTTGATTTAACTGAGACTTACCTTTGTGTATATTGTGAGATATAAATGTAGTATTTTTCTATAAAAATCCAGTTTTCTCAAAATAAGTCACTGAGGAGTTCAGCCTTTCCCACTGGTTGATAATGCACAACTGCTGCATGCTTAATTCACAATGATCGTTTCCCAGTTCTCAAATTTGTTTTCCTGATCTTCTTACTGTTTTTCCCCCAGGAAGTATCAGATCTAGTAATGTGTCTTACTCTTCCAAATGAACTTTAGAATTAGTTTGTGTAAGGCCAAGAGAAACTCTATTGGGAATTTAATTGAAATTCTCTCAAATGAGATGCTTTTATGATAATGAGTTATTCCATCTATGAACATATACTCCATGAATTACATACTCTGAAAATTCAATGAGTTTTTCCATTAAAGTCTTATGTTTTATTTAATTTACTTCTAGGTACCCTAAAGTTTAGTTGCTATTGTGAACAGTATTTTTTTTTCTATAATGTTTCCTATAGGTTATTGCTATTCTACAGAAATGATATTACTTTTGATAGGTTGACACCATGTCCTGACTTTCTGCTTATCTATTTTAATATATGTAATACTTTTTAAAGTTCCTGGATTTTGAAAATATACAATTGTATCATCTTCATATAGCAAGAACTTTGTCTCTTATGTTCTATCCTCTTGCTTCATTTATTTTTCTTGTCTTGTTGTATTGGCAGGGCCCTCAAGCACAATTTATTGAAAGCAGTGGCAATATACATTCTTACCTTATTTCTGACTCTGACTGGGAATACTTCTTAGGTTTTCCCAGTGAGCATGATGCTGGTCATAGGAGGGTCTTTCCTATGTTCTTAGATCACATCTTCTCAACTAGTAAACTTCATCAGAGCAAGGTTTAAATCTCATATCTCTTCCCATCCATTGTAGCACAATACTCACCTCCATGCTAGGTTCACAATAAACGTTGGTTTACTTAATCCTAAACTCCACTGTTGTTTGTTATTGATATTTCCTGATTTTCTGACCCCAGCAAATGTGATAGATACTGGAGAATCTTTAGGCCTGAGGGTTGTAAGATGAGCACTCTGAGCACTCTTTAAGTGTGTGTGTGTGTGTGTGTGTGTGTGTGTGTGTGTGTGTGTGTAGATGGTTCTACATTTAGCTGTGCTCTGGGGTTTCATGAAGAAATAGAAGGATTCTGGTTTTTAAAAAGTCAATTCTGCCAGGGTTTGGGATTTGAGTGTCCTCTGGAGCCTGTTGATCCTTCATTGCCCTCCTTGTTTATCCCAAATGAACAAGGATTATCTGCAGAGATTAACTGGTCCCCGCATGGGTCACTGACTTTCAGATATAGAGGACCTGCTCTTTTGTGCCGATCAGTGACTTCAGAGGCAGGAGGCGGCTGCTTACTCAGCTCAGCTGGAATGATGCCACACACCTCTTGCTTCTCAGAGAGAATGCAATTCCTGGGAATGTGGCCAGCATAATCCCCCTGGGGCCTTGCACACAAAACCACCAGGAACTCCATTCAGGCCTGAGGACAAAATGCCTGTGGTGAGAGAGAAAGAGAGCAAAACGCAGGCCCAGGCTCCCTTCTCCTGCTCAAGGCCTCCGGTGGCAGCTCCTGCTCCCTGTGGCAGGGATGGAAACTTTGGTTGAGGTAGAAAAACACGCAACTGACCAGCGCTAGCTCACCTGCCCAGGGTGTGCAGGAGGAGAGGAGATGACAGGCCAGGACTCAGGCACTGTCACCCTCACCTGAAACTCTCCTCCCCCTTATCCAAGCAAACAGCTGGAAAGAGGGGGAAAGGAGTTATACTGCACATCGGAGGTGAAATCAGAACGAGTGGAGGTGGTCACCCAGTCCTCAGTGGCAGACGGCATGGAGGTCAAGTGCAGGGCACATGGCTCAGAGGAGAACATACTCCCCTGGAAGTCAGAAGACCCGGGCTCAAGCCCCAGGCCTGTTGTCACTTGCCTTATTGTCACAAGCAACCCTTCAGCCTCTAAGTTCCTCAGCATGGGGACAACTACTCTAGTCCTGAGTCCTATTCCAGCAGGGACCAGACATAAGAGACAGTCTGGCTAGTTCCTGAAAAGTCCCACAGCCCCCGAAGGAAGTTCGCACTAAGTCTAAAGGTTGAAAATCCCTGATGGTTGGCTCAAAGGACTGAGGGCAAACTGTAGAAATGGGAGAAGCCATTGCCCAGGCTCTGCCTTGGAGGCACATGAAGCCTTCCCTTGTTGTGCCATAAAAGACTTTTATCACTGACAACCTGTCCCCAGACACATGCAGGCCAAGGCAGGGCAGAGCAGGCAGGCGGTCTCCATCTCTTCCTCATCGTGCCCACTGCTAAGGCCATGGTCAACATGTTTGCCTGGATTATTGCAGCAGCTTTCTGATCTGTGTCCTCCTTCTAATGCCCCCTCCCACCACTCCCAGCTCCAAATGAAGCTCCATGAAGCCACCAGGGCTGTCTTTCCAAATAGCCAGGTGGAGCACTCCTCTGCTCAAAACCATCAGTGGCTCCCATTTGCCAGTGGGTGAGTTCAGACTTCTCAGCAAGGCCCTAAGCCAGGCTGAGCCAAGCTTCCCTTCATCTCCCTGCAGGTCCTCCATGTCACCTGCTACCCACATTTACCAGACACACCATGCACCCCTCAGCCCCTGGATCTGGGTCGTGTTGGCCCTCCTTCGTGTATCACTAGTGTCACTGCCTCGTCTCAGAATTTGCTGGTTCTATGCCCCTCTTCTCCAGCAGACAAACATCCTTAGGGCCTGAACCATGATTTCTTCTTCTACTCATGCCCCACGGTGTCTTTTACAGAGCAGTTTTTCAGAATGTAAAAATGAAGGCTACACAGCAAAGCTCAACCACGAAAACACCAAAAGATGATGAAAGAAGCCATCCACAAAAGGCCCTCTACTCCACTGACAGGAAATATCCAAATAGGCAAATCCATAGGGACAGAAAGCGGCCATGGCCCGGGTCACAGCCTCTCCAGGTTTGCTGACCCGACTGGTGTGGTAGATTCAAAAAAGCACATTGAATGCTGTTGATAATTTTCACAGTTTAAGCTAGCATTTTAGCTGGAAAGTTCTCATGTTCTTTTGGTCAGCAAAAAATAACAGTCTCCTCCTGCCAGAGATTCAATCTCAGGAAATTCCTTCTTCCCACAGAATAGCTAAACCCATTGCTACCCATTGTTTTCTCATTGATGAAGGAAAAACGTTAACACCACTTTCTCCACGTATTTGTAAGTGAAAGTGTCATTTCTCCACTTCAAACACTGCATGAACATTAAAAGGTATTATATGCTGCATTATCATAGAGCAAGTTAACAAAGAAAAGCACGCAAAATTACAGCTTAAAGGATTTAAAATATGTCGGTCTGGGGGTGTGGCTCAGTGGTAGAGCACTTGCCTAGCATGTGTAAGGCACTGGGTTTGATTCTAAGCACCACATAAAAATAAATTTAAAAAAAAAAGGTATTGTGTCCATAATTTTTAAAAAATTTTTAAAAATTTGTTTTAAGAGTTTGAAACATGTCAAGTTTAAAAGAAATTTTACTTCACTTGAAAAAGTTGTTTTTCCAAATGCCAAATGTTTTCTCTGATATAAGGAGGCTGACTCATAGTGGGGTAGGGAGGGGGAGCATGGGAGGATTAGATGAATTCTAGATAGGGAAGAGGGGAGGGAGGGACAGGGAGAGGGCAGGGGATTAGCAAGGGTGGTGGAATGTGATGGACATCATTATCCAAAGTATATGTATGAAGACTCGAATTGGGTGTCAACATACTTTATAAAAAACAGAGATATGAAAAATTGTGGTATATATGTGTAATAAGAATTGTAATGCATTCCGCTGTCATGTATTTAAAAAATAAGATTAATAAAACTTTTTTTAAAAAAAGTTGTTTTCTTGGGGCTAGGGATGTGGCTCAAGCGGTAGCGCGCTCGCCTGGCATGCGTGCGGCCCGGGTTCGATCCTCAGCACCACATACCAACAAAGATGTTGTGTCTGCCAATAACTAAAATAAATAAATAAATTCTCTTTCTCTCTCTCTCTCTCCCCCTCCCTCCCTCCCCCTCTCCTCTCTCTTAAAAAAAAAGAAAAAGTTGTTTTCTTTTTAATCTATTTAAGAATTAGCAAGAGATGTCTAGATTTAAAAAATCTAAATTTAAAAAAATCTAATTTGGGGAGTTGGGGTTGTGGCTCAATGGTAGAGCACTTGCCAAGCATGTATGAGGCACTAGGTTTGATTCTCAGCACCTCATAAAAATAATAAAAGAAAGGTATTAGCCAGATGCAGTGGAGGGGCTAAGCAACTCAGTAAGACTCTATCTCTAAATAAAATAAAAAATAGGGCTGGGGATGTGGCTCAGTGGTCGAGTGCCCTAGTTCAATCCCTGGTACCAAAAAAAAGAAAAAAAAAAGGTATTGTGTCCATCTGCAACTAAAAACAAAAACAAAAAAAAATTTTTTTTTAATCTAGCTTTGGGTCTACTACTTAGTTATCCCTGGAAGTGAGTTTTCCTACCCACAGATGAGGATAAAAATGCCTTCCCATGAGCCTTGGAGGAGTTCTGTAAGACACAGTCAAGACAAGCAAACTGTTCTCTCAGAGGACAAGCCCTGGATGTGTAGGAGGCACTTGACCAGGCTCTCTTGTAGTGGAACCCCTTCCTTCACAAAAAATCTTAACTAAGCTTCTCCAGAAATCTTCGCCGTAATTCCTTTTAAGACCATAAGCAAAAGAGTCTCTACCAAAAAAAAAAAAAAAAAAAAAGTTCAATGTAGTTAAACTTCCTATTTTCCTATTGCTGTATTTTACTTGGCCACTGGCTGGGAAGAAATCAGCACTCCAGGTTCTGAACGCCCCTTTACTTGTTTTTCACAAACATGTATCCAGTATATTGTTTCTAAAAGTGTGTTTGCAAATGCAAAATGTGAAAAAAAAAAAAAAGAAGAAGAAAGACAAACTCTTTAACAAGGCCTCTGGCCTTGAGCTGGAGCTTCCCAGAGATGTCTACATTTCTAAGATAAGAGAAGTTACCACTTGGGCTCCATGGTAACAGCTGGCAGGGGGAGGAAAGAAGGAGGAAAAGAAACTCTCCCCTTCTCAGGTATTGTCCTTGAAGGGTTAACTTGCCCTGAACAGTGAACTTCTGCAGACTGTCAACTTCTGAGCCCTTCCCCTTACATGCTGGGTACAAAGTGCTGAAACTATCTGAACTCGGGGTTCAGGGGATTAATTGATTATAGCAAAAGCTGTGCCCTCTGAGATTGCCTGCAGCCAAATAAAACTGTTTCCTGCTATCTTAGGTTCCCTGCCTCGTCTGTCCCTATAACACTCTGAGTCCAGGAGGGAAAGAAAGCAGGCAGCACAGGTGTGTGTACCCCTGCATGCTGGGCACCAGGCTTCTGTACCACGGCTGATCAGCCTGACCAGCAAGTGCTCTGAGTCCACAGCATTCTGCAGAAGTGTCCAGAGGATGTGAAGGAGTGAGAATCCAGTGCTACTCGGCCAGAACAACCAGAGAAGCTTTTTAAAATCAATGCTCAACTCTTCTTCCACACAATAATGAAAAGACCGGCAATACACAGCCAGGCACGACTTATTTTGAGAATTGTTTTTCATTTTTGTTTTGTTTTGTTTTTGCTTTCTATTCCAAAATAATTATAGACACACAGAGTTGAAAAAATCGTACAAAGAGGGCCCAGCTTCCCTCAATAGTTGACATCTTGTACACAGCATTTCCTCCCATTTGCCCCCATTTCTCTTTCTGTGGGTTTAGCTACACAGCTTTAGTCTACTGCAGTCTGAAAATATTGAATGGAAAGTTACTGTAGTAAATAATTTACAAGTTTTGAATTGTGCCGTTCTGAGTAGCGTGATGAAATCTTGTGCCATCCTGCTCTGTCCTGCCCAAAACGTGAATCATCCCTTGGTTTGGCATATCCACACTGTATGTACTACCTGTCCGTTAGTCACCTCAGAGTGGCCTCGCTTATCAGATCAACTATTGTGGTATGCAGTGCTTGTGTTCAAGTAGCTCTTATTTTACCTAAGTTATTGTAGTATATTTTATAATATTGTTATATATTTTATAATTACTCTATTTGATTAGTAGCTATTGTTTATCTCTTACTGTGCCTACTGACAAACTTAATCATAGATACGAAAGTCTAGGAAAAAAACATAGTATATATAGGGTTCAGGATTGTCCACGGTTTTAAGTATCCACTAAGGGTTTGGAGTATATTCCTCATGAATAAGGGGGACTACTGTAAATAAATTGGATTATCAAGACCAAGAAATTGTGATTAACACCATACAATGAACTAAACTTCAGACCTTAATTGGATGTCACCAGTTAGTGCATGCACTGTTTTTTCTTAAGTTTACGAAAAACAACAGTGATGCAGAAAGAAAGAAAGCCCTGATATAGAACTATTTACACCACTATCATAAAATCAATACAATATAATTACAATATTTAAATTTAATTTAAAATTTAAAACTTTATGAGTAAGCCAACACTGCTTTATTGCAATGAATATTCCTTTGTGATGTTTCCACTGTGATCAGGTGATATTTGCAGTAAAAAGGACAAGATTCCCATGCCTTTTAATGGCATTTCCAGGCGGAATTTGGTGCAGGCATTGAAATACTCCAGGTCGCCTGAACAATGCCACCATCTGGTGGTCAGACCAGGAACTAAGAAAAGCCTAGACAATGGGCAGCTCTCCACTGTGGGTCTGGAGAGATTAGTTGAGTCACCTTTAAATCTACACCTGTACCGAATATTGTAAGAAAGAATGTTTTGTGTTGATAACCACTCCCGGTAGATTGAATATAAATTCTCCGAAGCCCCTCCTATGAAGAGGTACGTCTATTTCCCCATCCTTTGAATCTGGGCTGGGCTCCTGGCCACCTTTGTAACAAAATTCACAGGAAGTGAGACTGTGCCACTACCAAGCCTCCCCCTCAAGGGGCCCTGGACCTTCTCCTGATGCCTCTGGACTCTGCCACCTTGTGAACTAGCCCAGGCTGGCCTCTTTGAGACTAACACTCACATGGAGGGAAAGAGCAGGGGGGCAGCTGTCTCAGCCACTTCTTCGGAGGTCCCAGCCTTGTGGATGAAGCCAGCAGTCTCTAAGGATCTGCTCCCCAAAGTGTCAATGAGTGAGCCCAGGCAAGATCAGCTGACACCAATCCAAGTCCTAACCCACAGGATCTTGAGAAATAACAAATTGTTGTTGGGGCAGTGGCTCATAATGTAGCAGTAGATAGCAGATACACACTGTCAAATTTATGTATATAACAAATCTGTGCTCTGGACTACAAGGTGAAGGCTTATCATCCCTATGTCAGATTAGGGGGAAGGACAGAGCACACACGGATTCTTCCACAGGGTGAATCTCAGCTGAGGCTCACATGTTGAATGTGGCAGGTTCTGATGTCATCTTCAGCCCTTGCCACATGTTATCATCCATTCATTCATCACCCTTACTGAACCTGTTGAAAGTCAGGTACTAAGGACTTGGCATTGGATTAGATACGACTGTCCTTGAAGTCATGGCTATTGGCAAAGATGGGAGTGCAAATGCACCCTAATGACAAAGTGGAGTTAGGTTAGAACAGAGGAATGACCGCCCCATGGAATAAGGAGAAAGGGGTCATGCTAGTCAAGACCCAATGGAGGAAAGAGAAACCACTCCAGATTTTCTTAGAACAAAGGAAATATAACCCAGGGAATTTTTTACACAGGTGAAAAGCCAAACAAACAATGGTAGGGACAAGAGTAGGAGCAGAGCCCTGGAAAATGCTCAGCCATTACCAGAAACGCAGCCACAGAGAAGTGGGGGTGAAACACCCTCCACCCCCCAATCTCCTGCCAGTGTCTAGCACCCGTCAAACACAGGAGCCTAGCAATAGTCTGCAGGGAGAGGCTTCATGACCAAGGCAATGCACGTGTAGTGCCTTCACAGGATGAACAGATGATCCAGACACCTCAGCTCCCCTTCCTTCTCCATCCCCACCCCCCGAGCAGGAGGAGCCTTCATCCTGGTATAATTCTAGCTGTGCCATGAAAGAGGTCAAGTCTTCACAGCACAAGTGGCTTCTTTTGTACACATGGGCCTTTCTCAAAGGAGAATCTTAGCAAACATTTGAACAAGGAACTTGAAATTATATGAGGTGAAAAATAGCATCAGGCTGTGAGCCAAGATCTCACCCAGAGGGGAAACCATGGAGGACCCTGAGCCCCTCCTCCAAATAGTAAGGGCCCTGAGTGGAGAGAGGGGACTAAGAGCTCTTGTGAGACTCACATCCTGTGACCAGCCTGTGAAGGAGAATCTTGAGTACCCACCTCATCAGCCCCGTGAAATCCAGAGACACTGGCTGGAGGTGGACAGTAGCCGTAAGGGCTTTGGCTTCAAATCCTGGCTTTGTTTCGTGCTATCCTTGACCTTTGTTTCCTAATCTGTAAAATGGAGTATAATTCCTCATTTACAGGGTTGTGAGGAGGACGGCACTTCACAACCCGGTGAAGAAGATGGAGTCACTGGACACCTGCTGGATGACCCAGGGCAGTGGTTTTCAGAGTGTAGTCTCTGGACCAGAAGCATCAGCACCACCAGGGAACTGTCTAGAACTGAGACTTCTGGAGCTTCATCAGAAGAGTCAGGAGTCCTGGGAGAGCCCTGTGTGTGGCCTGTGTTTGAACAGCCCTCTGAGGGATTCTGAGGCCTGCTGAAGTCTGACAAGGAACAGTGTAGTTACACTGTTCTAGTTAGAACACAAAGGATTCTCAATACATAGTAGCTGTTATTACTATTTTTAGAGCTTCAAGGAATAAGTTTGGAAAACTAAACATTTCACACATCACCAACTGCTACAGTCGCATGAGATGAGCTGTAATTTGAAGATGCTCAGTTCTGTAAGTTCCAGCACTAATTGTGAGTGGCTGAAGATGCACCCATCATCCACAGATGGCCAAGACTAGCCCCACGGCCCAAGTGACCTCATGCTACCCAGACTCCAGCTGAAACAGGCTGCCTGGGGCTGTTAACAATTCCACCTATTCAAGATGAGATGTACCTCTGCACCCTGGAGGAGTCTGGAAATATCTCAAATGGGATGCAGGGAAAAGACACAGGTTTTCAAGAGAGAGAGGTAGAAGATCTCAAAGAAAGGAAGAAATACATATTCAGCTGTAGCAAAGTGGAAGTGAAAATCTGAGTAGAGAAAAATCTTTACCCAGAGATCTGGGGGGCAAGAAGGTTGAGGAACGAGGAAGAAGCAAATGAGAACAGGTAGCCTAAGAGATGCATGGTACCCAAAGAAAGCATAGAACATGGGGTGATAGGATGGCTTCAGAGAAGCAGGGAGAAACAGAAGCCAACACATAAGAAGCTGAGTAACTACTACAGCATCCTCGGACTGCCCCTTTCCGGCTGGTGGTGGAGGAGGAGCATCCTGACGCTGGTTGGTATTGGGAACAGAGCCCACTACTCCATCAACCAGCAGAAGTGGTGCTCACGTGTGCTCAGACGGCTCAGCTGCCACTAGATGGGGATATTTTGCTGAATTGGGTGGGAGACACTTTTTGATATGCTTTGCAGTCACCGTTTGAACACAAGAAGGCAGAACATTCCTGTTCAAGCAACTGCTTTCAACACCCACATAAACAGCAACCAGGAGAATGAGAATGTATGAGAGAGACGCTGGCACCCTCAGGGAGAAGCGCTGCGGCTCCTGAGGAGCAGAAACGACTTCTTGCTCTGGTTCGCTTTAGATCAAAGCCATGCCTTCACCTGTGCTGCATCAGCTTCTCTGGTCCACATGCTGGCCACCGGGTTTTACAATGAGAAAGGAAAAGGACTAGTGTGGATTTTCTGCCCTCGCTAGAAATATAACTAAGCCCCTGTATCAATGGATCCTCTCCTTTTCTTAGTACAAGCGTACCTATCTTTAGAGTTCTACCTCAGTAGTTGCATGTTCAATCTCAGTATATTTGGAATGAAGCAAAGGCTGATTTTTAAAAATCACAAACTTCAGCAGGCACCAGAATCATCCAAAGGTTTGCTCCAAAACAACACTGCCAGCATCCACCCCCAGCAAGACTGGAGTCAGGCCCAGGATCTGCATTCCAATCAAGTTCCAGGGGATGCTGCTGCTGGCCCAGGACCTCCCTTTGAGAACCAGTGCTCTAAGGCAATGACCTTCTCCCAGTTCTTTGGCTTTCTATACCAAGTCACCTTCACCCTATCATCACATGAGTAGTGGTGTTTCCCAGCTATCAGCTGATGAAACTTCAGCCTCTCAGTTCCTCCCCTGGAAAGTTGAAGGGTCCAGAGTACCACCTTTGAAACCTCCAGGGGAGGCCCAGCATGGCCTTAGAAGCCCCTGGTATCCTGCAGGCCTACCATGGGCCTGGCACTATTTCATTTAACCATCCTTATCATCCCACCTGCATTTCTTCTTCATGAAGAGGTATGTGAGGCTCAGAGGGGTGAAGTAATTTTCCCAATATTACCCAGTATGCAAGTGGAAGACTTGGGGATCAAGTTCAGGAAACATGACACTGAGTCACATTAAAAGCATTAAGTCCGAGGCACTTAATCACTCTACTCTCTCTCAATGAAAAGAGGCCCAGAGCCCTTGTTAAGGGTCCCTGACAAATCTCTCAGGCACAGAAAAGCTGATTCTTCCCATAAGAGAAGAATAACATCTAGCAAAAACAAAAAAAGCCATGCAAGCAATGGGTGTGTATGCAAACTTCAGGTCAGAAAGCCGTAGCACGGTGGGAAAAGGGACAGGCTTTGGAGTAAAGCTGAGCAGAGTTCAAACCTGGTTAGTCCCACTACTGTCCTCTGCCCTTAGCAAGCCACTGTACCTTGGTATAATGATGAGCAAAACAAAGTCATTTCCCCAGGGGATGGAGAGCATTACATGTGGGTCTATAGGTGAAAGCTTCTATTTATCCCATAAGCCTTTTCTTGATTTTTGGTAAAAAACAGACAGTACAAAATTTGCCATGTTATCATAAGCTTTTAAAAATAATCTGGAAATGCAGTTTATCTTAACTCTCTAAATAGAATTAACGTTAAACCATCGGGTTCTTAGAACCCTCCCAGCCTTGAGCTGCTCTAAGAGTGATGGCTTGTGTCACAGCAAGGAGGTGGAAAGCAGTTCACATGGTGGACCCCAAGGACAGCCCCAGGCCTGCTCCCAGCAAACACATCTTTCCCAGGTCCAAGTTCACCAGAGAGTGAATCTTTCATTGAAGGAGTTAAGAAAGAGGCTAGAGAAGAATGGAAATGAATATTTTTATGTTCCTGGTATCAGCTATTTGGTCAAAAAGCAGAGTTGTCTCTGATTTCTACAAAGGCAGCTTTGCAGGGGATTAAAACATTAACAGAACCTCAAAGCTATTACCCAGGTGTTTTGAAATGGAAAACACTGAGAAGAGCTATCAAAATACAGTTACGGGCTGGGGTTGTAGCTCAGTGGTAGAGCACTTGCCTCGCATGAGGCACTGGGTTTGACCCTCAGCACCACATAAAAATAAATAAAGATATTGTGTCCTTCTACAACTAAAACTTTTTTTAAAAACTTACAGTTACTAAAATAGTTTTGGGTAAATAACTCAGTACTTGGACATGTATATAAAGTTATATTTTTTTTCTTTCAATGTGTCATTTGTAAAAGAAAGAGACAGTGTTAGGAGAAAATAAAACTTCTGCACAAAGAAGTTTATGGGTGTTGAAAAAAAAAATACTGAGTTTAATCGAGCTTCTTACCTTTGAAAGCTCCAGAAAAAAATCCAGGTAAGCACACTGAAGACCAGGCCCCACCTTCAAGATTAAGGTCCAAATGAAGATGGAGAACCTGGAGTCCATGCTGCCAAAGATCCAGAGACTCCAGTGGCTTATGCAGCAACATTGTCCAAGTTTTCTGTCCTCTTCTCTTAGGGCAGACCTCAAAGGTTTACATACAGGAGGCCCAAGGAAGGGCCTCCAGCCTGGAAGCTAAGGAAGAACAGCTCGGGAGGCCAACAGGCAGGGCAGGAGTAGATGGTACAGAGGGCTTCTGAGATGAGGAAGTGCACATGGGAAAGTCAGACCAGAGCCAGCAGAATCCCATGGCAAGTAGCAGAACATCAGAGCAGAAAGGGACTCTGGAGTTCCTCCTGGGAGCATCTAATCTACAATAAAGGACAGAGCACTCAAGGGCAGCAGAACGTCAGGAGTGGATGTGCAGGGGATACGGGAGGTAATGGAGACAGAGAAGGACGGGGTGACTCATGGGTCCCTGGCTTTCTGAGTTGATGGTGGAATCAGTGGGACATGAAGACAGGTAGCAAGAGGAGGCTAAGTTCAAAGAAAGACATGTGAAGTTTTTGTTGCCAAGAGACCAAAGTATGGAAACAGCTGGTGGTCCCTGAACACCCACTTCTGAAGGGTCAGGAAAACGGCAGACCTGGTTTCCTTAGAATCTGTGCTGTGTTATATCCATAGACAATTTCTCCTCTTGCCTGTATCCACACTAAAGTATGTCAAATACTTGTACTTTTTGGCTTATTCATAGGACTCTCAAGGGGTAGAAGAGATCCCGGATGCAAAACAGTAGACAAAGTCAAGGACAAAGAATGTGGAAATACAAGCTGGAGGAAGTAAGTGTTGGGAGTACCTGAGGGAAGGTCAACCTGACCAGGGATAGTGCTGCCGCCTTGAATGGCCACGAAGATAAGGAAAGTCAGGTTGGGTGTAAGATACTTCCAAGTACTCAGGAAGCTGAGGCAGAAGGATTACAAGTTTGAGGCCAGCCTCAGCAACTTTGCAAGACTCTGTCTCAAAGTAAAAAATAAAAAGGCCTGGGGATGTAATTTAGTGGTAAAGCACCCAAGTGGTAAAGCTCCCATGAACTCCTCTATCCCTCTTTCCCAGTTGGGCCTTTGCCACCCTTCTCTTTCTTGTCCTTGTCCATGTGACACTCAGACTAAACTGCTACCATCCCAGCAGCCCAATTCTTCCCAGTCCATTAGGGTTTGGCTGGTAGAAAAACATCCACACCTCAGGAAAAAATATTTATTGTCATTCTGCCAAAGAAGTTCCTACCTACACTCCATGGTCCCACCAGAAACAAAAGCATCCCAATCTTCCAAGGTCAACACTGCACCATCCCAACTCACAGACAAGGTCATCAAACCCACATCCAAACAACAGATTTCTACAAAACTCTAAATGGACTTCTTTTCAGAGCCACAATAGGGTCTCTGACTAGACTTCCTTCCTCGGCCCTGGTCTTCCTGATGAACCTGTTTCAATTCAGTATTTGGGAGGGAAATGCTAAGCTGCCTTGGCATCCAAGTTCCCAGACATGTCTGCATTGCTGAGGATCAGGGAAGGCTGCAGCAGATCTGGCACTTGGAAAGGGAGGGAGAAGGGGAAAGAACAGCTGGGGCTGGGAATTGCCAGTGAGGCCAGAGAACCAGCCAGGCAGGGGTACTGGGTACAGCTTTCTCATTGTTTGTGGGGTATGCAGGTGGCTCAGAAGCCCCACACTATGGCGGTCACCCCACACTAAGGCTAGTGTTTGATCTGCTTGATCTCAGTTCACTTTCACAGTTCAACCCCCAGGACCAGATTATTCATCCACAGCAGAGTTGCCAAAAGCCACATCCCCAGGAGGTCACCACTGCCACACCCCCAAGAGGTCACCACTGGGGTATTCAATCAGTGCTGATGCTCTTTCATGCCTGACTCTGTCCCACACCACATCAGGCCTCGGGCTGAGTTCTGTCCTTCAAAGGACTAGAAAACTGGCTCCCAACTCCCAAATTCTAGACTTTCTCTCCTCTTTATGCTCTTACATAAACACTGTTCTGTTCCCTAATGTAAAATCCTCTGCATGGTCAAGAGATCCAGGAGCTCAACAAAATAATCCGGTTTAGGGAGAAGATTATGGACGCAAGCAAGCATCAGAAGAACAGGGAATGCTGTCTGTTTTGTTCACTACTTAGTCCCCCACGTCTAGGACAGGGCCAGACATAGGTTGACATGCAGTGTGGGCCCAATAAATGTGTGTGGGGAAAACACCCTCCCAGATTGCAGGAAGTTTCCACATGGGAGAAATCTCATCCTAAAAAGAAGGCAAGCCTGCAAGAGCCCTCACCTGTACCAAAGCTGCTACATACGCACAGTCTCACCTCATTATGTACAGTCCTCACTCCTCAGGGGACCAGGTCTCCTCCACTCACAGAAAGCTGTCCGTCATCTCAGTGGGATAAGGTCTAGGTAGATTAAGAATCTTTTTGAAGTAAGAATATGAGGGAATTTTTGTAATGGATCCAAGTTAAAATGTTACTTTCTGGACACTCCAGATAAAATCATCTCACCTACAGGTTAAAAAAGGTCCATGTACATATACAACATCAAATTCAACACAGATGCAGGTCCAGTTTTAATGAGGAGGAAAAGACTGAGCACAGAGAATCATTTCTAAGGACACCTGCACGTGGATGAAGACTCAAGCCACATCTGAAAGTGAACATCTTAAAAGTTCCAAACGAGTGTGAGCTCCTGGAGCCAACTCTTAGTTCATGTCCGCACTGATGTGGCTATGTTGTGAGTCTCGGTTTTCTTGTTCCAGACCCTTCTCTACTTCAGTTTCTTCTCCTCCAATCTCACTCCCTTTTCTTCAAACATCTGAAGAATGGATCATCACCTAAGGAAGTACAGACCAGCTTCTAAGGACCCAAACAAATTCCTCTTTATCATCCTCTATGACATTCTAAAATCCAAATCAGTCAAGGAGATAATTTTATTATTTTGTGGTGCTCGGGATCAAATCCTAGGCCTTGTGCACGCTAGGCCATTGAGCCACATCCCCAGCCCTAAAGATATATTTAAATTAGCATAATTCTATCAAGCTTTTGCCCAAAGATGAATAATTCAAGAAAGAATGTCAACCATCAGCGAATAATGAATATTATTTCCTCAGTGAGTGGAAAGGAGGGGCTGCTTTTATTTTTACAAAAAAAAAAAAGCAAGTGAATGGAGCTAATGAATATGGTTTCACAGATATTCCCAGGTATTCTGAAAAGATAAGGAAAAGGCGGCATGGATAAACATTTCTCCCACACACGCTGGCAAAGTCACGTGTCAGCATCAGTGAGACTGCTGTTTTGAGAAAGGACCCCCAGAAGGGCAAACCAAATTGCTGGGGATAACATATGTCCGTTACCTTGCTTTAGAGGCGATAATCTTTAAAGTGAGAGTGAAAGTAGCTGAGAGAGCAGTTCCTGGGCATTCTGAAAAGTCACAGGGAAGTGCGCCCGGAGTCACACGAGTGAGGGAGATCTGTGGCCAGGGTGAAGCCAGTTATTTCTCAAGCTAAACAGAAACCAAGATCCCCAGGGATTCTGAAAGGGGCTACACCCCAGCTTTGCCATGAACTTGATCAAGGCTCACGACACCAAGAAGCAAGCCTTGCATGGACAATTCTATTCACAGTAACCACAAATCACAGTGTTTGCCTCCTCTCTGCGTCTGGAGACATTTATCCCAAGACAGCGTCTTCCAAAAACACCCGCTGGGGTGGATATTTGGACGTCACATTGACAATCCTCCTAGCCACACACCTGGCTCTGTGCTTTGTGGCTTTGCCTCATCGTGTTGCGCAGCCCCACAATCCAGGCAAGAGGTGAGAGATGGGAGGGGGGTCACTGATTCTGCCCCAGAAGAAATGTCAAGAGTGGGGACAGGGATGGACAAACTTGAGACACCATGAATGAGCTCTGGAGCTCAAAGGACAGAAAGAGGTCCCCATAAGAACTTTGAGTAAGTCACAAAGAAATCCATTTGGCCGTGGCTGCAGAATGTTTCAGAGTCTTCCAAGTTTCTCTTCTACTGATTCTAAGACACAGATAGGAGGGAAGAGAGTAAAGAATTTTTTTTAAATATTTTTTAGTTATAGATGGATGCAATATCTTTATTTTGTTTATTTATTTTTATGTGGTGCTGAGGATGGAACCCAGTGCCTCACATGTGCGAGGCAGGCGCTCTGCCACTGGGCCCCAGCCCCAGCCCCACAAAGAATCTTAACAGAAGTAGGTCGCCCAGCAGGGAGCTGGGTGCCTAAAGGAAACTGATTCTATAGGGAAAATACTAACGGGAGTGAAAGGAGATTTTCTGAGCCTAGTATTCCTGACAAATACCAGTGATAAGATGAGTCATTACCAATTCCAATCTCCATCCTGAAGCCTGGAAAGGTTTCCCAGGATCCCCAGGGTCTGCTATGAGGAACTGGTTCTGCTCTAGGTGGTTTCAGAGGTTAGCACAGTGAGTGGTTTCCATGAGGGTCTCAAGACCTCTCTCTAAACTTGGAAGACCAAGTCCTCATCTTGATGTTGTCTCAGTCTTTTGCGGGGGGCGTGGAGGGATACTGGGGCGCTTATATCTCCAGCCCTTTTCATTTTTTTTATTTTGAGCAGGGTCTTGCAAAATTATAATCTCCAAATTTGTAATCCTGCTGTTTTAGCCTCCTGAGTCACTGGGATTACAAAGATGGGCAGCCAACTTGTCTCAGTCTTCCTACAACAGGAAAAAGAGCCAGCTTCCTGCAGAAATTCTGCTCTGCAATCCAGCAGTGGGGTGTCAGTGGCCAACATGAATGGACTTCACCTGTCAGAGGCTCCATGTAGCCCAGAAGGCCCTGAAGCAAAGCTAAAGTTTGTGAATGAAAAGAGTATTTAGAAAATGATCTCAGGTGCTGCCAAAGAAGGAACCCGACTGCTGGGGACATGGCAGTGAACAGAATTTGGTTGTCAGTCACGCTAGGCAAGGAACATTACCTTTACCTAGTGGAGAAAGGAAGAGCTTCCTTCAAATTCTTGAAAGAAATCTGAGAGACTAGAATAGGGAAAGAGATGTCTGTTTTCAGAAGAAATAACTTTCATAGAAGAGATCACAGAAGAATCTGGAAAGAACTATGGCTGATGGTAGGTCAGGTAAAAAAGTCAATGCTTATCCCTCAACCAGAAACAGCAGGGAAAAGCAGGAAAGAACAGGGAAAAGCAAAGGTCACAACCATTAAAAAGACGAGCACACCAAAATTGCTGTATAGAAGTATTGAAGGCTGTGTATAAGAAATACACTGGAGAAAAAGGCCAAAAGGAGTGAAAAGGTACTATCAGAATTAGAAAGAGCATGATCATTAATTCAGATAAAAACCGGCAGTTCTGAGATATGTACTCCTTTTAGAAGAAAACAGGTGAGAAGAATGAGAAGAAATGGCCGGGGTGTGATGTCACACACAGGAGCAGGAAGGATTTACACATGAGATCTAGAGGCATCTAAGGTCAAGTGCAAAGGGTGAGAATTCTAAAAGGCCAGATTACTGTCTTGCATTTTACTGTGATTGTATATTGAAGGGGGAAAAGGCTGACAATCTGCAAATGAAGATGAAGAGAACATCTACTCAATTATGAAACTAAGGAAAACTCTTGCAGGAAGCCCTTTCTCTCAAGTGGACAAAGGCAGGTAGCTTTTCCTTGCAAGCATTCTAATCTAACATAAGAATTTCTATTCATTAGCACACTTTCAGAATATCCTCAGGTGACCCAGCCTAGAAAACCAAGGAGGAGGAAGAGAGATTTACAAATTTGTAATGTAAAGGACTGCTGAGAGTCATTTTAAGGACAAAGGTGAAGGTGAAAGATTCTGCCTATACACACAGAAAATGATAGAATTGTAACTAGAGCATACTAATTTATGAATTCAGCTAACCAGGGTGAATTCCTGGGTTTTTCAGAAAATATGGGATTTGGCAGAGGGAAACTGTGACCTCAGATATAAGCATAAGATGATATGGATGGAAAAGCCCTGCTCTAATGCAAATTCCAAATACAATTTATCTCCTGTCTTCCCCCCCCCCCATCCTTTTCTTGGTTCCCGGGAGCCATAGGAATTACCAGTCTTCCTTCTTTTCTTCTTCTCAAGGAAAGGGAGAAAACAGCAGCTCCTTTGACTGTTTGCCCTCTGGCTTGCTTGTTTTTTGTTTGAACTTGAGGGCAGAGCTGGGGGGTGTGAGAGGGAAGGAGTCTAGTTATCTCCCAACACTGAATGACCAGCTGCTGAATATTGAGAACTGGCTTCATGCAGAGTAGCAAGGGTGAAGATTACCTTCAGACCAAGAAAGGATCAAACTAAACAGTCCTCAGACTCACCCCAGTCATTGAACAACGCCCTGGAAATCCTTACCAGAAACTGCCACACACGCATGCCAGTTACATAGGGCTAAGGAGAGACCCAGCACCCAGGTTTCCCCTTGGGGCATGCAGTAGAGGGGTCTGACCCTATGTGTCTGCTCTAAGTAGGAGCATGGGACAGGGGGAGTAATCAGAAAGATGCCTCTCTCCTCATTCCTTGTTTTGACACAAAGACAGTTTAACTGGGAAGAGGGGGAAGGGAAGGAAAGGGAAGTGGGACACCAGGAATCTGAGCAAGAGAGAGGGAGCGCTCCATCCCACCACGATGAGCTTTGGACAGGAGGATGTGCTGACACGGTCTGAGGGCTGACCATGGGCAGGCGACACTCTGCTCATTTTACAGATGGGTTTCTAGCAGCTTAAAGCTTGTCAAGGCCACACTGTCAAGAGCACAGCCAGGAGGAGAACAGCACCTGTCCTAATCCCATCAGCGTAAGCCTGTCTGCCTCTCCTCAGGACCTGCTGTGCTCACTCTGCTGGAGGCAGAACCGTGGGGGTCTGGGGTTGGACACCCAGGGAAGGGGAGGAGCACCGAGTCAGGATTAAGGGAGCCTTCAATTTCACATTCTTCCCGCAGAGGCGTTGCCTAGGTGCTGCCCTTCCTAGGGCATGCTGAGACCTAGGAAACTAAGTCCATGTTCTAAGCAGCCAAGGAGCCACCCAGGGAGCTCCCGGCCAGCCCAGGTGGTCTCCGCAACTCCAAACTAGTCCAAAAAAGGAGAGGCGGAGACATTAATATCAATATCCCCAGAGAGAGGAAGTCAGCATTCCAGTGTCTGATTAGGGTGTAGATGGGTGACACCCCCCCTCAGGCCTACCCACACGGCAGTTAGGACACAAAGGCCCTGATCCTAAAGTGAAGGATGGCTGGGAATCAGCGGAGCCTCTAGGAGACACCAAGTCAGCGTGGCATGTGGCAGCAGCCTGCAGGATCAGAGAACTGTGACCTCAGCTTTCTGCCCTCCTAGAGTTCTGGCCTAGCAGAAGAGAGAGATGGTAATCAGACCGGGTGGAGCTGTAGTTGATGAATACTTTCAACAACAAGGTAAATAAAGGGGGTGTGAACCTCAACCGGAAGTGGCTGGAATTTGAGGAAGTGCAGGAGTTCACTGGGTGAGGAGGAGAGGCGGGAAGGGCAGCAGAGGGAGCCCAGGCACCAGGAACTGAAGGCAGAGATGCCCCCCCACACACATACACACAGGAGGAAGCTTCAGGAAAAACCAATATGTGGAGATTGAATTACCTGGCAATTATCTGAAAAGAATCAATGATGGTGCTGCAAAGGCCTTTGTGTTGGAGACCTTCTCAATCTGAATCTCTTACACACCTAGCTAACAAAACACTCGAATTTGTTGCCATTAAGTTGCAGCAGAGTAATAACAGCAAGCCTGCACACTATGGGTCCCCACGTTCCCCAACATCTAACAGTACCTCGCACTACTTATCTCAGGTGATACTGTCTCATTGGGCAGGGGGACAGTAAGAGAATCTCCCAAATTCTCACAGCCTGCATGTGACCAGGACCATAACTGAGTAGGGACCAGGCCCAGCTGGTTCAAGGTTGTCACATTAACAGGGTGGCACTCAGGGATTCCTGTCGGCAAGAAGATGAAAAGAAGCCCAGGGACAACATTTTTACCCCTAGTGTCAGTCTTGAGAAGTGGTGACTCTGTAAGCCTCTCAGGGTATCGCCTGCCTCCCCAGTATATGAGGATAATGACACTTGTCTATCAACCTCATTGTGAGATTCAGACCCACACATGTGCCTGAAGGGTTTAAAGCATTATCATCCGGCAAAAAACATACCCTGGTATTAACTTCAAATAGGCAAGGTTAGTGCCTCCTTTGCAAGACCACAGACATAATCAACAAGTAGAAGAAGAAAGAAAACTGCAGCTATATCCCTCACCTCTACCCTGGGGCACAAAACTGAGAACTAGCAGAGATTCCCCTGAAGTCCACCATGCCCCATAAGTTTTGGGGGGGGCACTGTCCTTTTCCAGGAAAGAACTAAGCTTGCCCAAAGAGAGGCCTGGCCTTTGGCCTCCCTCAGCTCTGAGAGGTGACCTTTAAGCCCTTGGATTGTCCTGTCTGGTAAGTGAGGACCATCTGTCCTGCAGATGGTCTTACAGTGTGGTTTATGATAGGGCCCAGAGCCACGCGGTGCCAGCATCGTGAACCCAGAGACTAGAGACTGAGGTCAGCCCACATGAACGAACCCCAGCAAAAACTTTCCCCAAGGCTCAGGTGAGCTTCCTGGTTGGTGTGTAGTCACACAGTTTCCAGAAGCTAGTGCTTTACACAATCCCACAGGAAAGGACAACTGGAAGCTCCATCTGTGGAACCCACCTGGACTCTGCCCCTCTTTCCTCAGCTTAATTTAACCTGTATCATTTCATTGTAATAAATCTCAATTGTGATTACAACAGCTTCCAGAACATTGTGTCTTTTTAACAAATTATACACCTGAGTACGGTCTTACAGACCCCTAAGTTTGCAACTGATGTTGGAGTGCCAGTGATCTTGAACTCTGAACTCTGTGGTCCCTCTTCAGTACCATGTAGTCCTCACATAGACACAAGGAAGTAGGTGTCATTCCCACCTCCCAGACAGGGAAACTGAGTAACTTAGAGAAACCATCACTTCACCACAATTTCATATTTAGTGAGTGGGACAAAGGGCTCAATCTCAAATTGTGGCATCTGTGACATCCTCGCCTGGGCACACAGCGGTCCTGCCTCCAACTGAGATCACATCTCTGGTTGCCCTGAGAACGGCAGACAAGTGAGTAGGGGGCCTCCGTCCACGCTGACCCATGCCAGGGGAGCATGATGGGGGATCTTTGCAGGCGCTTTAGTAGGGGAAAAATATGGATGCTAGTGGTATCATGAACCAGCTCCAGCTTTCAGATAAGCCACCTAGGACAGAGACTCCCAGGGCAGCCCTGAAACCCAAACCTCAGGCCTTTCATGGTCAGAGCGAAACCAGGCATGCAGAGCGGGAGGTCGGACAGCAGTGATGCAATGCCTCCTGGGACAGGACATTCCGCTGAGAAGCTGGTCAAGGGGCTGCGTCAGGGGAGTAGGGGGAGGAGAGATGCCCAGAGAGAGAGCCCAGGCAGGAGGAGCAGGAGGGACAGATGGGGTGGCCAACAGCACATCTGCCCCAGAGACAGGCACGGTGTCTGTCTGCCCAGCACCACCGCCTGCCAGGATGGGGGGTGGGCAGGAAGGAGGCTGCACACGCAGCAGATTCCACCCCAGCACAGGGACCAAGCTGTGGCTGTCAATCCTGCCTCCCGTCTCCGGGAACCTGGCGTGGCCAATGCCCTCAGCCGCCTACACACACGCCATCCCAGCTCTGTGCCATAAAATTAGTTTTACAAGAGTAGAGGATTTAACGCTGCCCCCCCACCCAACTAGCTTTGTGGAATCTGCAGCCCCCAAATATGAAGCCACTATGCCTAAAATATAGGTTTATATATATATATATATTTTTAAAAAGTCTACTTCTACGTAATTGCTTTCTATTTTATTTTAGACATGTATACAAGAACAGAAGAAAAATCGGGTCAATTGGATTTACCTTGCTTTTACTTTGTCCTTAGAGTTCATGAATCTAAATCACAGCTGGTTACAAAGGATATTTAGCAAATGAGTTTTTAAAATTTTAACCGATACATATTTATTGCACATGTTTAATATTTATGGGGCACAGTGTGGTTTTTCACTCAGATGTATACTGCATAATGATCAAATCAGGGTAATTTGCATTCCCATCACTTCAAACTTTTATGCTTTCTTTGTGTTGGGAACATTCGTCTTTTCTAGCTCTTTTGAAATATATATAGTCAATTGTTAAATATAGTTCCCCCTACTGTGCTATAAAACACCAGAACTCATTCCTCCTACCTAAATTTTGGTACCAGTTACCTATCCCCTTCCTATCCCTATCCTCCCTACTCTTCCTAGCTTCTAGAGACCACTCTTCTACTCTTCTACGAGATCAGCTTTTTAGTTTCCACGTATGAATGAGATCGTGCAGTATTTATCTTTCCATGCCTGGCTTATTTCACATGTCCTCCAGATTCATTCACATTGGCATGAATGATAGGATTTCATTCTCTTTTATGGCTCAATAATAATCCATTATGTAAAAATACTACATTTCTTTATCCATTGATCCATCACTGGACACCTGGACAAGTGATTTTTTTAAAAAAAGGAGAAAGGTTTTTAACATAAAAATAACTGAGAAACATAGTTATCTTTAATAATAGTAATGTAAATTGCTAATAATATGAATTAAGCTGGGACTATAAAATACCCTTGAGGCGATAAGCTTTGAAACAGATTATTATTACTCTAGAGGTCCCTGCAGGGGTCTATGTGTGGGTTTCATGAAATTGAAATTGCTTGCGAAACCATGCGGAATTTTTCTGAGGTGGAAGTACAAAACTTTCATCGACTTGGGAAAGGGATTTCTGACTCCCTGGTGTTCGAACTACTAGCTCACACATCCAGCACATTCATGGTCTCATTTACTTCCAAGACATCTTCGTGGATTAAATAGAGTCAGGATGATTATCCTACTGGGTAGATGGAAAAGGGGAGCCATTGTCCACATTCCCAAAGCATGTGGGTCATTTTATTCACAGTTTGGTGACAGGGTTTATCACAGTCGACCTTGCTTGGTGGTCCACATGTGTTTCTCCACCTAAAGAATTTAAACTTCTTGAGACTGGGCTTCCATCCCAAATGCCTCGCATGTGCCAGGTACAGAGTCAGGGTCTGAGAGGTCAAGTTCCTAGAGCGGGGGATGCAAGCAGACCAGAGCTCAGGTTGGTAGGCACCATCTTAGCAAACCTGGGCACTTAGGTAGGTGTCTGACAAATGTTTGTCAGTGATAATGATGATCCTGCCTCCCTCGCCTGCTATTCTCACTCCTCAGATGATTCACACGCTGCAAAAATATCTGCTTTGGCTACAAAGAAAGAATGTACCCTCTCTAAGTCTTGAAGTGCCAGACTGCTGGCAGGACAACAATATGACCCAGCACACCCAAGCCTGCAGGGATGTTACTGGGCATTTTAAGGCAGCTATTTGGGAGGAGAAGCCAAAGATTCAGTGAAGAATATGGGAATTTGAATAATCGACCCTTTCAAATCTCCACTTAACAACTCTAAAGTGATTTCATAATCCAATGATTCTGTGATCCCTCCTCTGCCTCCAGAAACTGAACTGAGACAGGGCTGATGAAGCACTCTTGCAGAGCAGGAGGCAATAAAGACAAAGCCTCTGGAAACACCTTGGAGTTCTCTTCTTCAACAAAGAAGGGCCACTCCACTGTACAGCCACTTCACTTCTACAGCTCCCAGCTCTGAGCAATTGAACTTGAGCAGATGCTTTCCACATTGCCTAGTGTGGCGCCTTCTGTAACACCACCAGGTTGAAGTCCCAGCTTCAGCTTTTGATCACTGCCACAGGAACTGGCAAACGGGATTCTCACTGTGTAACTTTGGTCTAATAATGTAAACTTTCTAGCCAGGTGAAATGGTGCATGCCTGTAATCCCAGTGGCTCTGGAAGCTGAGGCAGGAGGATCATGAGTTCAAAACCAGCCTCAGCAAAAGTGAGGACCTAAGCAACTCAGTGAGACCCTGTCTCTAAATAAAATAGAAAATAGGGGTAGGGATGTGACTCAGTGGCCAAGTGACCCTGAGTTTTATACCTAGTATCCCCCTCTCAAAAAAAGTAATAATGTGAACTTTCTGAACCTCTGTCTCTGCAGAATTGTTTTAAAAAGTAGACTATTATGTACAGCTATGACACACTTAAAAAGAAAGATTAAACTCTATATAGTCCAGCACATACTAGATACAATTTAATAGTAACTAGTATTATTTAGACATGGGAAAGGAGATAAGCCTACATTCAAAGTAAAATTCCATTCTAACACTTGAGAAATTTCATAAGAACTGAAAAGCACAGAACTCTGCTTTCTCTGTCCATTGCCCCAAAGGAAAGGCCCTGTATCTGTACAATAGGGTAACAAACTCAATAAAAAGACAAATAACACCAATTGAAAAATAGATAGAGGATTTTATTAAACATGTTTCTAAAGAAGATAGGCACGTGACCAATAAACAAACAAAAAGATGCTCGATATCATTGATCATCAAGGAAATGCAAATCAAAGTCATGGTGAGATTCCCCTCATACCTTCTAAAATAAAAAAGGCAGGCAACAGTAAGTGTTGCAAGAATTGGGTGAAAATGGAACCTTCATTCACTGCCAACAGCATTGTAAAATGTGCGGACACTTCAGAAAACACTCTGCTTATACTCTTCAAAATATTAAATGTAGAGTTACACTAGGCCCCAGCAATTCTATTCCTAGATATACACCCCAGAGAACTGAAAGCATAGAAAACTCATTCACAAATGTTCCTAGGAGCATGATCCATAATAGCCAAAAAGTGGAGACAACCCAAAAGTTCACCCACTGATAAATGAATAAACAAAATGTGGTTTGCCTTTACAATGAAACTTATCCAGCTGTCAAAAAAAATGCACTGATACCCATTAAAACATAAAGACATGCTAAGTAAAGAAACCAGTTGCAAAAAGCCACATGTTGTATTATTCCATGTATGTGAAGTATCCAGATCAGGAAATCTATAGAGGCAGAAGATGAATTAATGATATGAGGGAATGGGGAAGGGGAGAGAATGGAGATAGGGAGAGACATCTAATGAATATGCAGGGTTTTTTTAGGATATGAAAATGTTCTGGAATGAGATGGTGATAATGGATGTACAACTTTGTAAATATAAATAAAACACCACTGACTTGTACACTTTTAAAGGGTGTATTGTATGACATGTGACATATCTCAATAAAGCTGTAATTAGCAAAATGGAACTCACCTCCTACTTACAGGGTTACCATGAGCTGATGGACGCAAAGCCCCTGGTACACGGCCCAGCCCTAGAACTCCTTCATCAATAGTCCTGGAGTTATAATTAGTATTGTCAGCCTATGTTGTCCAAGGTTACCTGGTGTCAACTGGAAGGACACAGTGGAATAACACTGATTGATTCTGTGGCAGGCTCTAAGATTGGAGGTGGCAGGAAAAGAAACTTTATTTTTTTTACAGAATTTTTAGAAACTTTTAAGCAGAACATATTCATATAATACTTGGATAATTAAAATTTCATCTTAGGGCAGTGAAACTACTCTGTATGTTACTATAATATATATATATATATATATATATATATATATATATATATATATATATATATATATATTATGCACTTGTCTGAACCCAAAGAATGTCCACCATCAAGAGTGAATACTACCGTAAACTGTGGACTCCAAGCGATACTCTGGTGTCAGTGTAGGTTTGTCAACTATAAGGCATTATCACTCTAGTCGGGGGCATTGGTGGTGGGGAGGCTCTGCACTGTGGGAGGTGTGTGAGAAATCTGTGTACAGCATTAGTTTTGCTGTGACCCTCAAACTGGCCCTAAAAATAGAGCCTATTAAAAATTGATTTTTTTAAAACATTGCCCACTATTATGCATGAACTATATCTTTCTCTATTAATCATTTCATGTTGCCTCACCTAACAGTCACAACTAAACACAGAGAGCAACTAACGGTCAGGAAGTCTCTATAGAGGAAATGTCTTCAAAAGAAAGTTACTTCTAATACAATTAATTGCTCTAAATTTTACCCCACCTCCTGCCCCCCAAAAAATTGTTCAAGGACAATGGTCAAAATAAAGCCAGTTTCCTGAATTCACAGGCAAAAAAAAAAAAGACAATGGTCAGAGGTGGAGGTGAAGGGCAGGTGCCCTGACTCCCCGCCCACACCCCTGCCTCCCGCCGTCCCTCCTTCTGGCATCTGAGGATGCAGGGAGGCGGCCCCCAGAGACTGTGTGCTCTGGCTGTAGGTGAATCGAGGAGGGAGGCTCTGTAATAAATTGCCGTAATCAACTTATCACACCTATTTTTAGCCTCCATTTTATAGCTTGGTGAAATGAGAAGGTACAGGGAGGTCCAACTACCAACTACATTAAGATGTTTCATGAGCGGGAAGGAGACACTTTCCCAAGCACAACTGGTCGGAAGCCACAGGTTGTTTTTGAAGATGACACCAATTAGAGAGGCTGCTGAGGAGCTTGCTGAGTTGCCCTTGGGTCATCCAGGAGGCGCGGTCTGGTTGGTGCAGCGGTGATGGTGATTTACTGCTGCAAGGACTGGGCTCAATGGACCCACGCAGAGACAGACACCTGCACACCCCAACCTGTCCCCCTCGTGACCGATCCCACGGGAAATGGCATTAACAGGAAGAAACATTCACACTGTCCAATTGGTGACCTGCCCATAGGGAGTTCGCCAAGGATCTAACAGTAGGCTGGGCCCTCATCAGAACAAGTCTGGACCTGATGTTTCTATATTCATTTGTCAAACAGACGAGAGACTTCTGTGTGGGATATAGTTCTCGGGCTGGAAGTTCATTCATCAGGGAACAAAGTCTCTCTCCTTGTAGAAGTTACATTCAGTTCAGGAAGACAAAAAAAAAAAAAACATACAAATAAATGTAAGCATGTCAGGCATGGCCGGTGCTAAGAGGAAAAAGCTTATGGAACATGATGGGGGTGAGGAAGGCTGCTTGAGACAAGGCCAGGGAAGGCCTCTTGAAAAGGTGACAGTTGAGCGGGGCTCCAGATAGCAGGAGGAAGGGCCCAGGTACCTGGGGAAGAGCAAGTACCCAGTGGGAGGGTATCAAAGAGAGAGCAGGAAATAAAGCAAAAGGACATGAAGAAGAAGGCCACTAAACACCTCTGATTCTACTCTGAGTCAATGGGAGGGTCTGGAGCATTTGGAGCAGAGAGCAAAAATGACTGGCTCTGCATTTCAGAAGGTCACTCTGGCTGCTGTGGGAGAGGAGACTTCTAGGGCAGAAGGTAACAGGCACTGGCATGATCCAGATGCAAGGCAAGGCGGCCTGGCACAGGTGACGGCGGAGGGGGTATGCAGAAGTGGTCAGGTTCTCCGCCTGTCTTCAGGGAGACCTGAGACTTTGGCTGATGGACTGGGCCTAGGGGGAGAGAGAGAGAGAGTCCAGGATGACTGCAAGGGTCTTGACCCACGACCATGTTCAAGTCCCACAGCTGAGCTGCGACATGTGGGCCAGACAGTGGACACACAGAGCACTTCTCCAGGGCAGTCAAGGTGGTGAGGGGTCCTGTGGGTTCCCAAAAACTTTGTCCAAATTCCTCGGCATCAAAGGAAGATCCCTGAGCACTCCACTATGAATGGAGTGGGCCTGTCCACGTGGGAGGGTGCTATGGTCTGAATGTCTGTGTCCCCCACACTCATGTCGAAACCTGAGCCAAAGTGATGGCGGCAGGATATCAGCAGGGGGTCTCTGGGAGGTGCTTGGGTTGTGAGGGCATGACTGGGATTAGTGCCCTTGCAAAAGAAACTCCAGAGCTCCCTTACCTCTCCCACCATGTGAGGGCACAGTGAGAAGGTAGTTATGGACCAGGAAGTGGGCCCTCACCAGGCATCAACTCTGCCAGAGGCTTGGTCTTGCACTCCCCAGCCTCCAGAACTGTGAGAAATAAAAGTCTGTTGTTTAAGGCACTCAGTCTATGGCGAATTGGTACAGCCCCACAAACAGAATAAGACAGGAAAAAAGGGAGGCGGACCCCTTGAACATGCTATCCACTGAATCCTCTGGAAGAATATATTACTATTCTCACTTACAGATCAGGTAAAGATGACAATGCTGGATTAAATAGCTAAACCTTAAAGCATACACAGAGTAAACAAACTCGGTAATCTGGGGTAGGAAAAGCCCTTCCACACAAGACATGAAGCTCAGATACTGTAAGGAACAAGACTGACAGGTTGGAATTCATAAAAATTGAAGATGTCTGCCCAATTGAAGAAAAACAAAAACAAAAACAAAAAAACCTAAAACTACACACACATACACCCAAGAGACAAAAACAAAATAGAACCCACTTACAAACAAAACTCCAAGGCAACACTCAGGAGAAAATACCTACAAGAGTATGGTGCTGGGATGTGCAATGCAAAAAGAATGTATTTGAGTTAATAAGAAAAAGACAACCACATTTTTATAAAGCAGAATCTAAGATGATCAATTAACAAAAGAGTAAATATGAGATCAATTCCCTCATGAAGGGTGCCCACCCTGCCTGTGTTCAGAAGAATGTACAAGAACAACCACCTTGTGCTTTTCATTTGGGGGATTAGAAAATTGAAGTAGGTGCTCCTTCAGTGTAGGCGACAGTGTGGGAAAATAAACTGGTCAGTACTCTGCAGGAGGAGAGAAGGGTAAGTCGGGTGCTTTTTTGCAGAATCTACCAAAATGTTTTAAATATATGCGCCATGGCTCAGCTATTCTATTGGAAGACTCCATCTATCCATCTATAGCAATATCTCCACATGTATGATACAATATTGTTGTAACAGAAAGAGGAATATGGGTGAATAACTAGATGTCCATCAATAGGGGAATACTTAAGGAAAGTATCATATTATCAAATCTATGAAGTGTATTTTTTCTTTTTTCTTTTCTTTTTTTTTTTTTTTTTTTTTTGTACTCTGGATTGAACCAGGGCTGCTCTACCACTGAGCTGCTCTACATCCGCAGCCAGTTTTATTTTTTAATTTGAGACAGGGTCTCGCCAAGTTGCTGTGGCTGGCTTCAGACTTGCGATATGCCTGCCTGACTCCTGAATGGCTGGGATTACAGGCCTGTGCCATCATGCCCAATTATAAAGTAAGAACAAAACAGACCTATATGTACTAACATGTAAGAACAAGAAAACAAAAACAAAACAAAAAACAGAAGTAACGAAACAACACATGTAATATGCTATTCTATAAGTTAAAAGTGAAATAAATTACACATTTGAACACATAAATATGAATATAAATGCAAAGAAAAAGGGCTGGAATACCTCAAACTGCTCCCAGGAGTCACACTTTGGAGAGAAGATTCAAATTGAGCAGAGATGAGGAAGAATGGAGCCCTCTACCTATTGCTCAATACTTCTAAGGAAACTCAAAAGTATTGCAATGTTTATAATTATGAGCCCACATATTGCTTATAAAGTTTAAAGGGCTTTTAAAAAACAGAGGATGTTAATATATATACATAGATTCAAGCTCTTAATTGCATGTAACAAAAATCCAATCCAAAGTTATTAAAACAAAAAAGGGACATGCTGGCTCCTATTCTTGGAAACCAGGGACCATGCAGGGCCTGAGGCAGTTTGGTCCCTGCTCCACCTCTGTTTGTCCCTGGGGTTGTTTGTTTTTATTTTGTTGTTGTTGTTTTTCATTCCCTAAGGACATCACGAGATCCAATGGAAAGGCTTCCTGAAGCCCCAGATTTGTTTCCTCTCTGAAAGGCAACCTTGGTGCAAAAGGCACTGTTTCCCTCCATTTATTAGTCCTAGGAGAAATGGTGTTTGGCCTTCTCTGGGAACAATATACCTGCCTCATTCAGTGAGTGGAGTAGCACAGACACTTTGGGTCACCTGTCCAGTCCATTGAAGGCAGAAGATCCTCTTTGTGACTCTGTGATTGACAGCCCCACTGGGATCACATGGAAAGGGTAAGGAGTTTCCCCCAAGAAACGGGAACCAGAGGAAGAGGGATAAATGTGTGGGAGCCAGACGGAGCAAAAGATGATATACTGCACTACAGACCAGAACGGAACAGAATCTGCAGTTACTACCCAGGGTCGCACACCTGGTCGATGGCAGAGATGGGATTGAGATCAACTTGGAGAGACCTCAAAGCCCGTGCTCCCTCCACTTCTGGTTAAGTGCTGCTCTAGGCAGCTAGGGACATAGGTGCCGTCTCTGCAGTAAGCCCTACATATGTGAGAGGGGTAATGAGAGCTGATCGTCCAAAAACTCATAAACCTATCACATTCTTTAAGTTCCCTACAGATTATCACTCTTAAAACAAAATGAAATTTGTACAGATGGAATTTTGCTGTAGATAAAGAAGGCGGGTGTGGAAGGGAGAGGGGAACGGTAGACTATTTATGAGACGTGAAGGAAAAAGATGAGAGAGGTCCCAACAGTACTTCTAAAGAATGGGAAAGTATGAGGGTGTCATGAATTAAATATGAAGACTCCCGGTAGACCACCTTCCCCGACCTCATCGTTTATTAAACACCGACTCCACACTGAAGAAGGAGCCATAAAAACAGGATGGGGCAGGCATTCCACAGTTTGGTCCTCAGAAGCCTACAATCGAAGATGGCCACACAGGTGCCAGTGTCACCCTTAGGATACAGAGATAAGACAAAGAGATACCAAGACAGCCAACCAACTTTTCTTGATGAGAATCCAAACAAATAATGAAAAAGCTCAGTCAACTGATGTTTACAAATACAAGTACAGGAAGAATAACAGGCACAATTAGAAACTGAAACTTCCCATATTTTTTTTCAACTTTTTTTTAAGAGAGAGAGAGAGAGAGAGAGAGAGAGAGAATTTTTTAATATTTATTTTTTAGTTTTCGGCGGGCACAACATCTTTGTTTGTATGTGGTGCTAAGGATCAAACCCGAGCACGCTACAGCTTGAGCCACATCCCCAGCCCAACTTTCCATATTTTAAAATCCTTTTATTCCATACTCCAGCCATTTATTCAACAAATATGTGCTTCCTCAAATACTCCCACCTTCTGAGTTCTGACAATCTTTCCTGTGCTCTCATTCCAAGTTGGGATATAATCTCCACCTTGTAATATTAAATCACTGAGATCACCCCAATCCCAAATTACGCTCTTTCAATGAGGGAAGAATGCATACAGGTAGACAGTGCGTTTTAAAAATTATACTGGCTGCAGCATAATCAAAGCTGTCTTTATGGGGGCTTGTGCAACAGGGGAAGCCAGGCCCTGCGGTGCTCATGGGCAGAGGTAGTTCCACAGCCACTGCACTTACTCCATGGCAGGAAATGAGGTCAAACCTTGCCTTGGGTTGAGGCTTCTAGAAGGTTACCTGCTCAGAAGGCTGTTTCTGCTCCTAACCATTCACCTACCATTCCATTCTCATTACAAAGAAAGGGGGAAAACAGAGACCATATAGAGGATGTGTAAGCTACTTATTACTAATCTTTTCCATACTAGGCAATTAATGACATGTACAGTCATCCCTCAGTACCCACAGAGATTTTGTTCCAGCTCCCCCCACCATACCAAAACCCACAGATGCCAAGCTGCTAGTATAAAATGTCATCTAGGCACTGCCTATAGTACACTGTAAAATCATCTCTAGTTTACTTATAATACCTATGATAGTGTAAATGCTATGTAAATAGTTCTCTTACCACATCATTTAAGGGACAATGACAAGAAAAAAATAGTCTATACATATTCCATTCAGACACAATTTTTCTTTTCAGATATTTGAAGCCACATTTGGTGAATCTAAGGTTACAGAATCCATGGATACTGAGGGCCAAGTGTACTTCACTTTTTGTTATTCGTATTCTACCCTCTTTACAGATAAAGAATATGAGATTTCCTGGGAGAACTTTGCTTCAAGTCAGTGAGAAAACCAAGAACATATGGAGTTGGTGTTGTGACTTCTGATGGTCACTCTTGTCCAGTTGTTTCTTGCTGGCCACACACTTACCTACCCACTTTGAACATAAGTGTACCATATGATGAGTTCTGGCCAACAGGCTGCATGCGGAAGGGATGTCACCTCCAAGCTAAAGCATTTAGTTCCTGGTATGAGACTAGGGATCGAGAAGGCCACCTATTCCAGTTAGTGCAGCTGTGTGATGGTA
This sequence comes from Ictidomys tridecemlineatus, assembly GCF_052094955.1. Classification (NCBI taxonomy): domain Eukaryota; kingdom Metazoa; phylum Chordata; class Mammalia; order Rodentia; family Sciuridae; genus Ictidomys; species Ictidomys tridecemlineatus. The sequence continues at coordinate 18,004,024 of NC_135477.1, forward strand.
AAGCCTCAGTCATCCTGGGTCCCTGAGGTACTTCCCCATACCAACCCATGTAGGAACATAAATGAGAAAGAGTTTTATGTTATGTTACACCTCTGGAATTTTGTGGCAAAAGTAAAAACCTAACCTATCGTAATTTCATTTAAAGCAGCTTTTAGTCTAGCAGAGGTCTAAGATGTGTATACAAATGAGTCAAATACAATAAAGACTGACATCAGCCTGACCCACCAAGAGTATTCCACCAATGTCTGGGGACAGAGTGGACAAATGACTGACAGGAAAGTGCTGTTAAGGTCTGGGCCTGTTGCTCAGTAGAACAGCACTTGCCTAGCATTCTTGAGGACCTGGGTTGATTCCCAGCATCACAGAGGAAAAAGTGCTCCAGACAGTACCATGACAGGAAACGGAAACTTTCCCTACCATTTGGGAGTAAATCAGTAAAACTAATTAAAGTAGAAGCAGGATTTAAAAAAAAAAATACTTTTTAAAAAAAAATTTACTGGATTTCTGATATTTTCTTCAAGCTCATCTGGGAAGGTCTCTACAACAAGGATAATCTTTTCCCCCTAAGCCAGCGCTCCAACAGAAACTGGAGAACCAAGTGACAATCCAAGCCAGCTAGAGCCCCCAACTTAAGCTGCTGATGGAAAGGGATTTTCCTGACTCTTCACTGAGAAGGGCTCTGCAAGATGGACCACATTGTCCCTCTTCAACAATTCTGTGGGGCTGGGGACCACCAGGAAGGACTTTCCCAGCCTGACTCTCTTATCTTCTGCTCCCACTGGGGGCTACCATTGGCCTGGGCCACCCACAGCTCCCCATGGCTTCTCCTGCTCGCTGGGGGCAGCAGCTCCTGCTGCCAGCTGCCAGCAGCTGCTCACCAGCAGGTCTCTCAACAAGCCCTGGTGGCAGAAGTTCCCGCCCTGAAGTAATGTAATCTTCCAGGAGAGCCTCAGATTGGCAGCCCTGGGGGTCCACAATGTCTTGCCCCTCAGGCAGCTCCTGGGGGCCTGGATGGCCATATGGCTAGCTCCAACGTCACTGCCACCTCTGCAAAGAGCCGACTGAGACAGGATGACAGTGCCACATTAGCAACAGTGCTACCCTAGACGTCTTTGTTGCAGCAACAGCACTGGCAACATCTGCCAAAGATACATCTGCCAAAGAGCTACTTCTTAACAAAACCTCTTCATTGCCCTCCAAGGACTGCAGATATGATTATATTTCTATCTGCCCAGCACGGGCAGGACCCAGGCTCTTGAGTGAAGGAACACTCTTCTCTCTTAAGAAGGTCTCCCATCATTCCTTAATCCCAAGTTAGCCACAGCTCAAGTGTCTTCTCAGTGGGCTTGGCAGAAGCCCCAGATTCCTCTCCCTGCGTCCAGTCTGCAGGATCAGAAGTGCTTCCACGACTCTCACCCAGGCACAGACCTGCTTAACCCAGGCCCCTTGGTAAAAGGGTAAATTTCATCCCAACAACTTCCTGGGGGATGATCTGGAATGACATGCATCTTCCAGGGAAGACATCCAAAAGCCTCAGTCTTCACAAGGAAGTGTCTCTGACCCTTCCCAGCAGCCTAACAAGGCAGCCCCTTAGTGGCATGGAAAAGGCACAGGAAAAGGAGCCCTGATTCAGGTTCCAGGCTTCTGCCTTACTTACTAGCCAGGAACCTCGAAAAATAACCACCACCCTAAGCGTCAGGTTCTTCACTTGTAAACTGGGTTAGATCTGCTCTGCCCATTTTAGGAAATGGTTATTAAATGGATATTAAATTAATAAATGTGAAAGCTCCTTCAAAATACTCCACAAAGCTCGTTCAAAATGCTTAATTGGCAAGTGATGCATAATTTAATTAATAAGAGTTTCCTTATCAATGCCATAAATGCTGAGATTGCGATACTAAATTATTAAATAACTTCTCTGTCCCATTAGTGAGCAAAACATCACAAGGAACCCAGGAGACTTAAGGCCCAATCCTTGCTCCTTATCCATTTACCTCTAGTCAGGATTATAATCTAATTAATCTTACTGCACCTAAAATGAGAATGGAGAGGACTCAGAACATCATCCAAGCCACAGCCCTCGCTTAACAGGGAGGAAACTGAGGCCCAGAAAGGTTAACAATTAAGCAGCAGTGGTTTTAATATTAGCTAACACTAGTGCACGTTATTTGTACAGGCACACAGCAGATATGTGGCCATGCCAGGCCTGAAAACCCAAGTGTCCAGACCTCTTGGCCAGGGTTCTTCCCATGAGTCTATGTATATGAATCCACTTCTTTGCATCTGCTGTTAGTCCAGCCTTTGTGTCAACAACTTATGTTCTATGATTCTTATATGAAAACCCTAAAGAACAAGGAGAGGGCTGGGGCTATAGCTCAGTGACAGAGCACTTGCCTAGCATGTGTGAGGCACTGGGTTTGATCCTTGGCACCACATAAAAAGAAAAAAAGAAAAAAGGCATTCTGTCCATCTACAACTACCAAAAAAATTAATAAAAAGAACAAAGAGAAATGAAGAATGAGCATGACACAGTGGGCAGAACAGAGAAATATTATAAGAGGTAGCCTAGGGGAAATGGAGGCATTCGAAGAGAAAGGAAAAGATACTTCAAATATAAATGCCAAAGTGAGGATGATCTAAGATGACTGACAACTATTTTAAGATATTCAGAACAGAGCATAACAGCTCTGCTGCTCATGGATGTGCCAGGCAATTGCAGACAGAATAAAATTCCTGACATCCAGGATTATTTAGTCAAGTTGAAGGGAGGTGATATTCCCCCAAATGCAAGATCCCCTCTCCTCCTCAGTCCTTCTGTAAATTGGGATTTAACTGAGAAGAGAGGACTGAGCGGGGAGAGCAGCTCTCTTGGGAAGCCCAGTGGGGCAGCCCCAATCGTCAGTGTCCTCTAAAGTTAGAAGGTGCAGAAAAATAGGGACAATAGTACCTGCCTCACGGGGTTGCCATGAGGTCCATGTGAGTGAGCACATGTGGTTACAGACAAGCGTGAGCACTCAGCACATGCCAGAGAAGGGTTTTATTGTAATTTGGAATCTTATATTTCCAAATTACTAGGAAACATCCTTCTGAGCACAAATGTTATCGTTATATTAAAATGACCTCAAATGCAAGGAAAATGTTCAATATGGGCATAATCCAACTCCTGGTATCTGCTTTCACTCATCGACGCACATGTGAGAACTAGAGACCCTACATGCCAGGGGCCAAACAGCATGGGAAGAATTTGGTCAAATACCATGTTTTTCACACTTGTACTTTATAGCAATGAATTCTTTCTTGATGCAAAACACGAGATGGGAGTCTCAAATATAATGCTGATGTGATCCCAGCAGGTCTGGGAGGGGTGGAGTAGGGACCTAGAAGGGACCTGGATTCTACCCTTATCCTTTGTAGCAGCCCCTGGGACTCTAAGGAACTCAGGTTAAAAAATAAATTCTCTTCAACTCAAAGGGGTTTTGACATGGTTCTACTTTGAGCCTTTTAATTTTTGAAGTTATAATTCACCTTTAAAATTATGTTTAGGATTTGCCAGGACCTTTGGTCAAATATTTCCTGCCCACATCTAGAAGAGTAAGGAAAGTTCCCCATCCTGTGCTGTCTCCCTTGCCAGAGTGGGCTGAGCCCAGATTCACAGGATGTCTGCTCCAGGGCTCTCAGCAGGCCAGCGGGGTTGCCCTCTCAAAGGCAGACATCCAGCATCAAAATACCAGGGTCATCCCTTGGATCTTTGACTCCTGATCCCAGCATTTAAATCCTGGCCATTTCACAAGCAGCAGGAGGGCCTCAGCCGTGCCACATTGTCCAGTGGGGAGGAGATGTCAACAAGGGTTTAGAATCCCAAGCTGTTTATCTCACATTGAACCTGACCCCACCTCAGGAGAAGGCCGGCTCAGCCCTGGTTCTAAGGCGAGCTGCAGATGGGGCCAACAGTTGAGGCATGAGGAAAATATCAGAAAACAAGAAGAGGATAAAAACAAAGGAGCGGCTATTGATAGCCAAGGACTTAAAATGAAATAAAATTCCATCAACGCTTTGTGTAAAACTGGATACCAGGCCCAGGTTATCCCCAAGATTATAAACACCCACTAAAGTTTTCTGCCACAAATAGTCCAACCTCCCTCCTTGGACACAGTCCCTGCCTCCCATAAGCCATTTCTCCAACTTTTTTCTATGCTTGGCTTTTGGAACGGATGCCCCAGGACCCCAACTCCCAATGACTGTCTTCCAGAATCAAAATCAAAATCAAATGCACAGGGTTGTTTTTTCAAATCCTCACTGTTTCTCCCCCCCCCCACCTTAAATAACAAAAATAACTCATGCTTGTTATAAAAACTCAAATTCAGAGATATAAAACTTAGGAAGTAGAAAACTTTTGAAATCCCAGATTCCAGCCATAGCCATTATTAATAATTTGAGAAACAAAAATTTCATGTCATTTATTTTTAATCTAATAAAAATATATAGAACCTACATATCTTAATAGAAACTGGTAAGAAATGAGATTTTAGTTTTATATTGTATGCAACAAAATTTAAATGTTCAGAAACACTGTTTACCCAGTATTAGGGACTTTGGAAACAATTGCAATATCTAATCTTATGCCTGATCCTCAAAAATTCATATGTAATGTATTTAAAAGTTTATAATGTTTAGGTAGTTGATGAATTGGGCCTGGAAATTTCAAACTGCAAAACTAGTCGGAGCTGAATTACCAGGCAGTCATTGCATAGAACCAGCTTCATCATTTGCAAGACCCAATGCAAAACAAAATGAGGGCTTCAAATTATTAAGAACGACAAAACTGTAATAGTAGATTTGATATAAGGAGGCTGATTCATAGTGGGATAGTGAATGGGAGCATGGGATGATTAGATGAACTCTAGATAGGACAGAGGGGTTGGAGGGGCAGGGGGGCATGAGGTTATTAATGATGGTGGAAAATGTGATGATCATTATTATCCATAGGTATGAAGACACGAATTGATGTGAATATACTATGTATACAACCAGAGATATGAAAAATGGTGCTCTATATATGTAATAAGAATTTTAATGCATTCCACTCTCATATATAAATTTTAAAAAAACTGTAATAGAAGAGCATTAAATAAACAAAAAGTCTCCCACCTTTTTGCAATCATGGAGAGTGAAGCCTTATTTGTTCTACCACTGAGCTATATTCTCAGCCTCTTATTTTTTGAGACAGCGTTTTGCTATCTAGTCTAACTGCAAATTTACAATCATCCTGCCCCAGCCTCCCAAGTACTGGGATTATAGCCGTGTTCGATGGTGCCCAGGGAACCCTAGAATGAGGCCAGTCTTGCTGATGCACATAGATTAAATATATGCCTATCAAATGTTTACTTTATATTTTTATGGCTTTCAGTATAGCATGTTTGTCTTTAAAACCCCTCATTGTCTTTTCTAAAAATGTGTAACTTTCTCTAGAAATAAATTGGCAGAATGGCCATAAAGGCCAGGATAAACATTTAAAATCAGGGCAACTTAGCTTGACCTTGGTTAGTTTTGTGTATATTGATGTATTTTCCAGTTGAAATGAATTGCCGTGTGGCTAATATTGCAAAAACACAACCACGTTCTGGAATATCATTTAGCATAAATAAAATCTTAAGCTCCATTTTATATCATCTCTGAGATTATTTACGACATAAGATACTTTTGCAGGACAGATTTATAGTACCCTCTCAATTTTTTTAACTTAAAAAAAAAAGAACATCCTTTACATTACCCCCCCAAAAGTCATCACTAAATAGACTTCCACTTAAAAAAAAAATCTTATCACTTGGCAGATTAAACTGCATAAAATTAAGAATTCTCTTTAGCCCCTTTTAAGTGCAACAGGTTCATTTTACAACACAAAATTGCCATGTAGTCATCCTAGAGCCTCCCTGTCATTTAAACACACTTCCTAGTCACCATGAGCTGTAGGGTGTATAAGAATAGCTCAGTCTTTTATACATGATAAGAATACCGAGAATTCCTTCTTAACTGCTATAAAAGGCTCCCGGAAAGCCACCCAAAGGCTTGGACCACATTCCTTGGTGATTATCAGTAGGAGGAGGCAGAGTTAGGACAGGGAAAGAGGGGAAAGTGGCTTATAAACATCTCCAACCACAACCAAGCCTCTTCAATTAGGAGAAACAGCTGCAGAATCTCGGCTCCCCCAACCAAGAGGTACCACTTTGTTTCTGGGGTTTGCAGATAGACAGCTCAACACCATTCTGAAATCGCCCCCACCCTTTCAGCCCAGGAGACAGCAGTGGAATTTTCTCCACTTTGAATGGACACATCTCAGGTGCTCAGAATTTGTTCAAGCTTTCTCTGAGTCACTCAATGAATGCTGCTTACAGAGAACTGCTGTGTTTCCTGGGAGAGGTCAAAAAGAGGACCAAAAGGGAGGTAGCTCTGTGACTAGTCATCCTGAGCCCCCTCCTCCAGGTGCACAGCTATCCCAGAGACTCACAGAAACCACTCACTAAAGATGAAGAAGGAAACTTAAAAACCTTCCAAGACTCCAGGCACTTTGTGTGGTTCATATATTAATCCACACAAAACCTACCATTTTGCAGAGGCAGCAGCTATATATGACCACTTAGCTAATATACTCAATGTCACACAGCTACAAATCAGCAGAGGTGGGCTATAAGCTCAGATCAACAAAAATCCCAAAGTCCCTGATGTTTGTACTCTATTAGTAGAGAAACCCAGTGTGGGCAATGCAGACACTCCAGCAGGGTCTGGTCTCTAGAGAATTTAAAAACAATAATAAAATGACTAAAAGACATCTCCTTTTCTAATTATCAAGCATCAGCCGTTGTAAACAAAAACAAATATTTTGCCTGTTTAGGTTCTAAATAATGATTGCAATTACTGTTGAAATTTGTATGCATGTGTGTGTGTGCATGTGTGTTTGTGATTTTTCTATTACTTATTTAATATACATGGTATTTACATGAAAGTTATTTGGAGAACTCCTAACTCTTCAGGTTCACATGCAAACTCGCACTCGATTGAGAAAATAAATTTGCTAGAGTTCAGAATTTTCCAATTCCACCTCGGACACAGTTTGTGTTTCCAATCCATGCAATGCTAGATATTCTTGGGTTTAAACAGATTTGAAACAAAGAGTGATCGTAGTGATCGTAAAAACAAAGAGAACACTATGTGACCAGCTGGCACTTTTATTTGTGTTTAAAATACAACACAGTAAATCAGCAAACTTGCTTGGTAAGCACAATTTTAATTCAGATGTGGAACATTTATTGAATTTGAGCAGTATCTTTAAAACTTAAGTTTATTCTTCTAAAATCATTCATTGTTTACAAATTAAAGGAAAACCAAGAGCAAATGTTCACAGCAGCTTCATTCCTAAGAACCTCTCCATTTTTCAGTTTCTTCCAAAGAACCCGCCGTAAGTTGTAGACTCTGATCCCAACTTAGGCAATCTGCATCAAGAACTCTCTCTCTCCTGAGATGTCACATTTCACCCCTAAAGGTAAGCAGGTGGATGAGACTTTAAATCCTGAAGGTTCCCAAAGTCCAAAAGAAAGTATGACAAATCTTTAGGATCATAAACCCAGTCTTAAATTCCACATGCTCTTGACTTCAAAGGAAATAAACAGAATTATTGGATTCCAAAGTAAAACCTCCTACCGTGTGGGTGGATGAATATTTTCAACACTTGAGAGCAACCTGCCACTTTTGCCAGCAGAGGTTGGAAAACAGGGAGAAGCTTTGCGCATATTTGGGGCTACATTTCAGAGAGAAAGAGTGAGGAGCCATAAAAAGCAAATGCATCTGGGAGTGGATAAGAAGGGAAAGCTGAGGCTCACTGAAACAAGACCATGTAATCAGTTTATGCTTCACACTCAATTGCCTGGCTCGGCAGCCCTCCTGCCCTATCACCAGAGCCCATATCTCTGCTGGCTCTCATTCTCTTGGAACAGTTCTCCATTAGCTCCCTGACTTATCAGCTTCAAGCCCACAGGCTCTTACAAAGGCTCACGAATGTGAGCCCTGGGTGCTGAAACACAGAACTTATGTGGCATTCTAGGGCAGGCCTATAGCGAGGCAATCTGGCTCAGAAGATTTTCAGATTATCAAGTGGGGAAGACAGGAATGTCACGGCCTCTATGGGTGGACATGGAGACATTCATCAAAAAGACAGCTACCATGAAATCGCTGTCTCCATTTCCCACTAGAATGGTGCAGAGCTCAGGTTTGTACATAGGCCTGTGTGTCCCCACAAGCATGCATACAAACCCAAATTACCTTCGTGGAAAAACCATTTCCCAAGTGGGGCAAAGGAGGGCTAGACCCAAACTTTTCAAAAAAACAAAGTACCAACCAGAAGGGCACTGTAACTTAATGCTAATTGGGAGAGCACTGGCTCGCACAGTTTTCAATCGTAAATTGCTGTGAACAGCATGTCCCATGTGGTCCAGGCTGGTGCCATGTACCATTTGGAAATCAGGAAATGGCTACCAGGAGTAAGGACCAGACCTCATCAATTTGTAAGGCAGGAACTCAGATTCTCTGATGTCAAACTTTACCCAGCAGATGATAAAAATTAAGCCCAACTGTGAACTCTGAGCTGGAAGAAACAAGGAGGAAATGAAATTCTTCACAGTCTGTGATTCCGAGATAGAACCACTGGGGATGCTGTTGGGAATGGTGACAAGGAAAATGGAGTCTCAACTCACTGTCAGGGCCCCAAATGACTCAGGTCTATGTGTCAATTTTCATAGCTACAGGGCATTTCCTCTGCAACAAGGTTCTGAAATTTTCCTCAACCAGATGAGAGGGTCGATGTGGCCCACGAGCCCCTCCCCACACCCCATTCTTGCTTTAGTTCCCAGAAGGCATGGGAAGAGCTGTCCTAAAGCCCCTGCCACCACCTGTCAAGGAAGCCACAGGCATGAAAACAAAACATGGGATGTGGCAAGGCAGAAGGATGGAAAGACCCTGGAGCCTAAAACACCCTGCTGAGCCACCACACCAAGCCTGGACCATTTGTCCCCAGATTTCTTGTTAAGTAGATGATAAATGTTCCTCTGGTTTAAGCCACTGTTTGTTGGGTTGTTTTATCTGGCAGCCAAACATCTACTTGGTACAGCTCCCCCATAATGATTTTGGCCAATAATCATACTCTCATTACCAGTGTCACTCCCTAACTGGCCCAAGTCTGAAACTTGGATGAAACCCCTAGTTCCCCTTATCTAAATCTCAGGCCCTCATGGGAAAAAATGTAGCACTATCAACCTCGCCAACCCTGTCACCTGGAAGTCTGGTGTGGGTGCCAAAAGCACAAGATAAATACAAAGACACAGAAATCAGTGGGAGATGGGGGGAAGGGACAAAACAGGAGACATTTTTTTTTTTTTGAAACTTGCAGCTGACTGGCACCTGATCCCCCAACCTAAAGGGTCAGCTGCATCTTTGTTGGTATGTGGTGCTGAGGATTGAACCTGGGCCGCATGCATGCCAGGCGAGCACACTACCACTTGAGCCACAGCCCCAGCCCTTAAAAACGGGAGACATTTAAGGTGTGGGAGAGAGACAGGAGACAGGTGCCTTTTAAAAATGTGTTTTTGGTATTTTTAAAGGGATGCCCTCATGCTTTTAAAAACTCGGTGTGTTCTGAGTAAGAAGCTCCTGTGTGCTGGCTCTCCATTGTCACATAGTTCTGGAAAGGCTGAATCCCATCCGTTGAGCCCCTCGGCTACATGGTACAGACGTGTGAATGACCGATGGCTTCTTGCGTTGCTGGTGCATGACTTGGCGGGGCAAAGCATATTTTACATTAGCTTAGGTCCTGACATTCTATCATGTTCCCTGTCGAGAGGCCAACTAGTTCTTGGAACCCTGCACGCCGAGTGACATATCACAGAACCCTAGCAGACGAGAAGGCTCTTTGCCAAGTGCCCTTAAACTACAGGCTCCCCTTCCCTCTCCCACCTTCACTGCAGCAGTCTGGCTGGTGGGGCTGAGCAGAAACCTGCTAAGGAAAGGTCACCATCCCGAGTTGGAGAATATAATGCTAAGTGAAGTAAGCCAGTCCCCAAACACCAAAGGCCGAATGTTTTCTTTGACATGAGGATGCTGACTCATAATGGCCATGGGGCGGAGGGTGGGGGCGGGGGGGACCTGGGAGGAATGGAGGAACTTTAGATAGGGCAAAGGGGAGGGAGGGGAAGGGAGGGGGCAAAGGGGTAGGAATGATGGTGAAATGAGGTGGACATCATTACCTAAGTACATATAGGAAGACACAAAAATACTTTGTGTACAAATCAGTGACTTGAAAAATTGTGCTCTGTATGTGTAATATGAAATGAATTGCATCCTGCCATCAGGTATAACTAATCAGAATAAATAAATAATTTAATAAAAAGAAAAGAAACGAAAAGGTCACCATCCTTTCTCAACACCCGAGTCGCGGTTCAGGGAGGCCACGTTTCACAGTGTGGGACTATTGGCAGTGGTCTCTCTGGCAGTCGTTACCACTGCATTGGGGGCTAAAAGTGGCACAGAGCTGGGTGCTCTAGGTTCTCGATGGAATGTGGCAGAAGGCTGAAGGAACAGCCATCAAAATGACACCTTCCCTGTCCCAGCTCCAAGCTGTCTGCAGTCAACCTTCTTGTGCCACCCCAAGGGATGCGCTGTCAGGCTGTAAGGGGAGAACCTCCAAGGCCACCTCACATGACACTGTCTGGAATGCCTGTGGCCCGACAGCAGGAGCACCAGTGCCCTCATCACTGGGTGTCAGTGCTCTCCCAAGGATGACAGGTCCCCAAGGACGGGCAGGCTTCCCACCAGGCTCCTGCCACAAGGGCACCTCCTGGTGAGGAGGCTGGTACTTCTCTCAGCTGCCCTCCACTCTGGCCTCCCCACAGCCTCTTCTTCTAGGACTTGCTTCATTCCCAGGCCGCTGCCTGTATCATCTGTGTGCTCAGCGCTGCTGCAGCAAAATCCAGAGAGTAAGGCAAAGCCTTTGCCCGTAGAGTGTCTAAGAAATAAGATCTGTTTTTTTGTCTTTTCCCCCCTTCTTCTTCTTTTTCAATTTGAGGAATAAATGGTGCAGAACCGCGTGGTGGTGTGGGAATTGAATGGCTGAGAGCTCAGAGGAGGGCAGGAGCACAGGAGGAAGGCCAGTCAGCAGAGGCTTCTTGGAGGAGGTGGGGCTTGAGCAAAGTCTTGAAGGTGAGATGCGGGCCCAACAGGAGTACAGAGTGGGTGACGGGGACAGCAAAAGTGTCATGGGACATGGTGGACTCTGGGGCCAGAAAATCATCAGCCTGTTGGCTCCATGACAGAGGGAGGAGTGGACACACAAGGTGGGACTGTGCCACCTTCTACCCTGGAGTTGACAATGCATCGGTCCTTCCTCCGTGAACACCTGTTTCCTGACACCTAGCACGTGCCTGGCTCATAGCTGGTGTTCGATTAATGCTAATAAAGGAAGAAAAATTATCAAGCACCCTCAGCCATGCTGGGGGCCCCCAAACCAAGAATCAAAACAATATTCAAAGGCAGGAATTGCAAACTCAAATGCCCCAATGGTCAGGAGGACACAGGTGGAGCTGGCTGGGAGAGAGCAGTAGAGACAGTGGAAGAGTGGACACCCATCTTCAGAGGGACAATCCCTATCCATCTCTAGTCCAGTGTTGCTGCCAAAGGCTGTGAGCCCAGTGCCGCCAGGTCTTTTGATTGATAAGTGAAGTCTCCTGGTTCTTAGATGTTTACAACGAACTCTTTTAAAACAACAAACTTCTTGAACCAAAGAAAACATATTGCCAGAATAATATTCAGCCCCTTAGCAATCTTAGGCTCTATAGAATTTTTTTTTTTTGGTTCAAGAAGTTTATAATCTAAAAATCCTCCCTCAACAAAACTAAACAGAGATGAGAATGGGGGTTACTTTGGTGGGCTGAGGATTGGAAGGGGTGTCTGGGAAGCTGGAGATGCCCAATATTTGATCTGTGTGGTGATTACATGGGTGAGGGATTTAAAGATTCATCAAGCTGTGAATTTAAGAGTTGTACACTTTACTATATGTAGATTATAACTCAATTTACAACGTAAAAAGATAAGTGGAGTCCCCGGTAGCTGAACAAACCACCCTGCACAGTGCTTCAAGCGGTGCTCCTCTGGCTTCAAGTTCCCTCTTGTCACCCTATTGCCACTCTATCTACAGTATAAGACAATCCTGGCTGCAATTCCTCCAGGAAGCTTCTCCTACCCTCCCCCCCCAGCCCAGGTCTGCTGTTGGACCATCTGGGTGCTCCCAGAGCCAGCCCCATGAGTGCCACCATCACCCCCCGCCCCAGGAGTCTAGAAGGTGATCCTCCTTATGCATCTCTCTCAGAGCTCCTGAGGTCCTGGGGACAGGACTGTGCTTGCTGTAGTCCAGGACTAGTGCAGGGGGCATTCAGCAAAGGTCTGATATGACATCTCTGCCTCCTCCAACCATCAGCAAGCAGGAGGAGACCTCCCACCCCAGCCCGTCTCTATTTCCCCAGAAGACCCAGATGTAGCTGAGTATGGAATGTGGAAACAGGCAATCTGGAGGGAAAAATACACATACACACACACACACAAACACACACACACACACACACACACACACACACACATACACACACCCCAGAGGGCTACCGAGTCCTCATGAGAAGATGGAGGGCAAGGTATAGGTGGGGGGACTTGTACACTATATGTAGTTATAACCTGCATATAGTAAAGCGTACACCTCTTCAGTTCACAGCTTGATGAATTTTTAAAGGATTTTAACACGTGATTCTCCTGCAATCAGCTGCAGAGACTTCCTACTGAGGAAATGGCGTGTGTGTGCAATTCTTAAATCACCTCCCTGGCTGGAAAAAAACCTCTAAGCCAGTGGTGCCCAAATTTCAGCAGCATCAGAATCCCCAGAAGGTCGGTTAAAAACAGATTCTCGGGCCCACTCTAGAGATTTGGTAAGCAGGAACCGGGCTGAGAACCTGATTCCTAACTAGCTCCCAGGTGAGGCCCCTATCCACGGCCCAGGACCAGACACGACCGCTAGGTGCAGTGGTGTTCTTTCATTTGCTCGTTTAACAGACCTTCTTTAGACCCGTGCCATGTGCAGGGCCGTGTGAATGATGCAGACATAATTAGAGCCCATGGTTGTGCCGTCATCTCTGGTCACCAGAAAGTGAACTGCTACTTCTCTGTGCCCTTCCAAGATGTGCTGCTGAAGCAGAAAACGACACCCACTTTCAGCCACTCCGCAATGCTCAGCCGGTCTCAGATTCAAACTCATGACTCTGAGAAGAAGGTGTTCGAAGTCCACTCCCATCAGCACATGCATCTGCTTCCCCAGAGGTCTCCTGTTAAACGAGCCATTTGCCCAGGTCTGCCTTCAAGAGATGGTCCCCTCATTCAACCAGAGAGGGACTGACTGTAGTTTTGTGTGGTCAGACTGGGCAGGGGGCAAATGAATTTTCCCAGAGACCACGCCAGCAAAGGGTCTCCTGAAGTGCCGGAGGGCAGAGGCAGGCTTCCAGCAGACAGGCAAGCACACTGCTCTGAAATAGCACCCTTCCCCTGTCCCGGGCAGGAGGAGCATCCTGACGATCCTGATGTATTCGGTTACGCGTGAGTGCCTGGGCATTAAATCTAAATGGCCCCTGATATGGAATGCCCGGGCAGCATGCACTTGGATTATTTATGCCCTCTGCACCTGTGGAAGCCGAGATTTAATTATTTATTTCGTGTTAAGTTTCCAATCTTGGGCTTCCCGTCTGCAAAAGAATAAAGCGCCTCAGTTAAACTGCAGGGACTTGGGATCAACACTCAGCAGGGGCCGGAAAACTTGAGGACTTTGGCACCCAGGATATCATCTTCCTCCCTACCTAACAAGATCCTAGCAAAATTCAGTCATGTGTGGAAGTTTTAAGGACACTTTGAAGTGACAAACCTGAAAAATTCAGCTGTGGCCTCTCAATGAACATGTAATTCAAGAAGTAGAGACACCACCTCTGGACTTTAGGCACGGCTGGCCATCTGCAGGAACATACTTTCTGACCCAGGAGGAGGCCACTGGCCTCATTCACTCTGATTTCTTCCCAAATTTGGGTGGAGAGAGTTTCAAAATTGTTAGAACTCTCAAGTTCAACATCACTGGGCCCCTTGTAGTGTCTGTATAACCTATTAAGTCCCAAATTTTTGATTCTGCAAACAATATAAGTGTTCAAATATTATTCCAAGGTTACTGTAAGTGGTATATTTGTTTCCCAATTTAAGTTTTTATAGGTGTCCCACATCTGGGACGATGGGACAAAATGAGTTATAGTGCAATACTATGGAATGTTCAAACAAAACTACACACCTTCTTACGGTTAAAGGTAGTGTGTGGATGTCAACAGACCTGTGGATTGGAAATTACTATTTTTAATCCAAACCATCATCAGCGCTTCATTTCAAGCAGAGCTACCCAGAATTCAAACCTCCTCTTCTATTTGTCTTTTCCTGCATTATTAACTTGAATCCAATCTCCTAAAGTAGTAAAATTATCAGATTCCCATCTTACCATATTTTATCCCATGGAGAGGATATCAGCTTTCATGTACAATTCTAGAAGGTTCCCAAGATCCTGCAGAAATTTACCAACTGCTTCATTACAGTCAGTTTCCCTTAAAGGTGGATACTCAAGCTCACAACATAAGGGCCAACCCAGCTCCAGCAAAGTGACAGCATCTGAGAACGGATTCACTCTGTCAATAGGAACAGGATTAAATGTTAAATGTTTAAATGTTCTAAACTTGACAATGTGAGTGACAGTTCACGTTCTTTCTTGGAACCAAAGCTGCCTTTGGTTTTGATCTTATTCCTTGGTTCTGAAAACACACAGGAAGTTGTCTGTTTGGTGTGCTTCTGTGTTCTGCATCATGGGGTACCGATGGTTACAGTGGTGCTTGGCACATGGCAGGTACGCAGTCAGTATTTGTTTTAGTGAATGACTCTCCAAAAAACACCTGCCCTCAGGACCAGGGAACAGTCACAAAGCTTTTATACCACATAGATGCAGGATGTTTCTTTGAGCTCTGTCTGACCTAGTAACTGAAAGGACACTTGAGAAATTTACACTCAAGCCAAATATATCACTGGTTTATTCTGTTGTACAAATAAATGGGCCAAAGACCATATAACACAAAGTCAATTTACCAAGGGTGAGGTCACTTGATAATAATATTTAACCAAAACTTCCATAGAGGCCCTATAGTCTAAACTGTATCATATGTTAGAATCATTTTTAGATAGCCTGATAATCTTATATACACATTCTCACTTTTAATGGGTCACAGGATACATAGTAACATATTTTATTAAATGCTTGGCAAACCCAGATTACATATAGTGTAGATTATAATCTATACAAGCAAAATCCCTCATGTTCATTGGTACTTCACTTTGTAAAGAAATTAAATGCCATTTAAAAATGAGTTTTAGTCTGAGGCAAGAAAGTAATTCCATAAAGCTGAGAATGGTAACTAATTTGCTAACAGTTCCATTCAAAAATGGCCACAGCTAAAACAGGCAAATACCCAGAAGTACACAATCTACCAAAACTGACTCATGAAGACATAGAAAATATAAGAAGACCTTCAACATGTAAGGCAAATGAATTAGTAATCAAAAATCTCCTAACAAAGAATTCCTTCAAGCATATGGCTTCACTAGTAAATTCTACCAAACATTTAAAGAATTAACACAAACCCTATTCAAACTGTTCAAAAAAATGATGAGGAAACAATTCCCATTTATTCTATGAGGCCAACATAAACCTAACATCAAAGTCAGATGAAGATACTCCAAGAAAAGAAAAGTACAGAACAATATCCCTTATGAACTTGATGCAAGAATTCGCAACAAAATACTTACACTGAATTCAGCAGCATCTTTAAAGAATTATACACCATGACCAAGTGGGATTTATTTCCAGAATACAAGAATAGTAGAACATTAAAAAAAATTAGTAAATGTGACCTGCTATATTCACAGAAAAAAAGGAAAGAAAACACAGGAGCATCTAAGTGATGTAGAAAAGGCATTTGGCAAAATTCAACACCTTTTCATGATTAAAAAATATATACACACACATATATACTAGGAATAGAATACAATTTTCTTAGCATGATAGAAGTCTTATATGAAAAACCTGAAGCTAATGTAGATAATGGTAAAAGCTTTTCTCCTAAAATCAGTAACAAGACAAGGGTGCCCACTTTCTACCACTTCTATTCAAAATATTACTGAAGATTAACCAGAGCAATTAAGCAAGAAAAAGAAGTGAGCGTTGGGGATATAGCTCAGTCTGTAGACTGCTTGCCTCGCATGCACAAAGCCCAGCACCACAAAAAAATGAAAAGAAGTGAAAGCATTCAAATTGGAAAGGAAGTCAAAGTATTTCTGTTCACAGAAGGCATGATCTTATGTGTAGAAACCTCCAAAGAGCCTGTTGCCATGGCACACGCCTGTAATCCCAGCAGCTTGGGAGCCTGAGGCAGGAGGATCAAAAGTTCAAAGCCAGCCTCAGCAACTTTGTGAGACTCTAAGCCACTCAGTGAGACCCTAGCTCTAATTAAAATACAAAAAGGGCTGGGGGTGTGGCTCAGTGGTTAAGCACCCCTGGTAAATTTGGACTTTATCAAAATTAAAAACTTCTAAAGACACTATGGAGAGAGTAAAAAGCCCACAGAGTGAGAGAGTACTATATCTGATAGTGTGTTAATATCCACAATATAGAAAGACACGCTACAACTCCATAGCAAAAATCCAGTTTTAAAGTAGGTAAAGGACTTGGGCACTTCCCCATAGGACTGGGAGCCATGGAAATAAGGATCTCCACTAATTTTGCTCAATACAAACTATTCAGATTTTTACAAACCCATGACCAGGGCAGAAAACCACTACGGATTTACAACAAACAGGACATAAAAGAGTTACACGTGGTTACATGTAAACCACAGATTAAATGTTTCCAGAGCTCCCACCTACTGTGCTGCGAAGGGAGGCTGACCCATACCAACAAGAAACGAAAGGTCTTAGACATTCTCTTCTCTCAGGGCTGGGTGGGCCTGCTTTTTCTTTGCAGCTCTCATTTGCTGACATTACATTGTCTCTGAACATGTTGACTTGTTCATGTCTGTCTCCTGGAAGTTAAGCTCCCTGAGGGCAGAGGTTGTCCCTCTTGCTTACCCATGTACCCCAGGCTTGGAGCTGGGTCTGGCTCATGGGAGATCTCAGTCAGCATGTGCTGGACCAAGGGAGTGCAAGAGTTGAATGAGGATGAATGAGGGACATGTGTCTCCTGATTGTATCAAAGCCAATACCCACGCTGATATTGAACTACAGTTTCAAGGAGTTAGCACTAGGGGAAACTGGCTGAAAGGTATGGAGGCTCCCTCTACACTATTTCATACAACTGAATGTGAACCTATAATTATTTCCACCTAAAAGAAGTTTTTAAAATTCAAAGACAAAAACGTACACCAACAAATGCCTAAAAGATGTTCCACGGAAGATCTGACGTACGTTTCAAAGCTGCAAGAAAGTTATAAAAATAAGAAAAGACTGAGAAACCGATAAAGATTGTGGATGACTTTGGAGAAATAAGACTAAATGTCATGTGGGATCCTGGTTAGGATCGTGGAACAGAAAAAGGACAGTCATGGAGAAATATGAACAACACCTGCTGTTAATAGTGTTGTTCGAATGCTAACGTCTGAGTTTGATGAATGTACCATGGTTATGTAAGGTGTTAACTTAGAGGAAGCTAAGTAAAGGTATGTGAGGGTGCTGTATTTTCTTTGTAGCTTTTTAGAACATCAAAAGTTATTTCATGGGCTGGGGTGTGGCTCAGAGGTATAGCTTTCACCTAGCATGTGTGAGGCCCTGGGTTTTATCCTCAGCACCACATAAAATAAATAAAATAAAGGTATTGTGTCCAGCTACAACTGAAAAAATAAATATTGAAAAGCTAAAAAACTTTAAAAAGTTATTCCAAAAGAAATGTGTAATAGTTTTGTTGTATATGCATATATCCTGCACTTACCAAATGCTACCTGCAGAACTCATTTTTATATACATCTTTATGTTCTTCCTTTCTTTATTTTATGTGGTACTAAGGTTCTAACAACAGTGTCTCACAAGTGCAAGGCAAGTATTCTACCACTCAACTGTAACCCCAGCCCCGAGAAATGTTTATTTTTTTAAATAAAGGGTTGGAAAAGAAATGGCTGATAATGTACCAGCTAACTAAAACTGTATCTGTGTTACTTTTCAGATAAAGATCATATAAATCTAAGCAATAAAAGAACAAAGGCATGAGTTGATTCATAAACAATTGTGTTACCATTTAACCCACAATCTTCCATTCAAAATCCACAAGACCAGATTTGTCCTGGAATTTGAAATCTTTCTTATTTCAAAAAACAGGTCTGACTCATACGCTGCACACTGTACCCCAGGGGGCCCAGGGCAGCGCCATGTTGTCAAACATATGAACGTTTCTTCAGAAAAAGGCACAAAGAATCATACTACATGGGATAAATGAAGGCTGAAGACGGTAAGCACCCTCTCCTCCTTCCAGGCAGGTTTTGTTGCCAAATAATTTTGCTCATAATTAACAAAAAAAAAAAAAACTTTTTAGTGTACAGAGCTTTTTGGTTTTCAAAATTGCAGAGAAGGGATTATGGACAGGATTCATAGGATTCCAGGTGAATGAAACTTTCAATTTTTAGTCTATTCAATTACCAAATTTCTAAGAATTATCACCTCAGTTCTTTTTCCTCTCTATTCTTGAGGTTAGCATTCATGATGCAAAGGAAGAACAAGGGGGTCTTCTATGTTGACAATGTTCTGTTTTTTGGGGGGGGTTGTTTTGTTTTTTTTTTTTTAACAGTGTTTGTGCTTTTTTATGGGGCAAAGCATTATAATTTGATACACATACACAATGTTCAATGATCAAGTTGGGGTAATTAGCATTTCCATCTCCTCGAATACTATCAAGTCTGTTTGGGAACCTTCAAACTCTTCTCTAGTTATCTTGAAATGCACAATCAGCAGTCATAGTCTCTTGTTATCCTACTGTGCTGTAAAATTAGAACTGATTTGTCCATCTAACTGTATTTTGGTACCTGCTTTCCAACCTTTGTTTTCCCTTGCTAACCTCTGGGACCTCTATTCTATTCTCTGCTTCTATGTCACCAACTTTTTTGGCATCCACAAGTGAGTGAGAACATGTGGTATTTGTCTTTCTGTGAATGTTTGATTTCTTAATCCGGGAGTGAGTTAGAAGGATGAGCCTTCAGTGAGCTATGCGCTTTTAATTTGTGTACATTTCTGTATGCATGTTAAATGTTAATTCAACTTTTTGGTGGGGGGAGCAGTGCTGGGGATGGAACCCAGGTCTCCCACATGCTAGGCAAGTGCTCTACCTTGAGTTATGCACTCAGCCCAACATTTTTATTTTTTTTTAGTTGTAGATGGACACAATACCTTTATTTATTTACTTTTATGTGATGCTGGGGATCGAACCCAGGGCCGCACACATGCGAGGCAAGTACTCTATCATTAAGCCACAACCCCAACATCTTTTTAAAAGCAATAATACTTTAATTAAAGTCATAAAAATGTTAAAACACTAACATGAGAAGAAATCTCCTCTCATCTAAGATATGCAGTCAAGTTCCCTGCAATACACAGCCCTACAGTGAAGTGACCTGCCCAAGGTCACAAAAAATGCCAAGGTCAAGCAAAGATGCCCAGCTTGACTTCTAGTCTGTCATTCAAAAAACACAGAATTTCTGTTTCAAACCATGTGTTCTACAATGTGTGTTACTAATTAACTGGGGAAACTTGTAATACCATCACCCTGGAGTTAATACCGAAACATTTTTTGCTCATTTAGATTTATTTTTTCCCATGAAATTACTGAACTGATGTCTGGATCAGATATCTCCTTTAATTTGGTGTAACTATGCTTCTCTCTAATAATGCGTAAAACCATCAATGACCATAAATACGATATAAGCGTTTTGTCACATCATCCAATTTAATCACTCTGCTATAAATACATCATGGATGATTTAAATCACATTGATTGGACTCATCACTAGAAAAAAATTCTTAACCCTCTGGTTAACTGTGGCATTTTCAGGATGGGAAGGGAATAATGATTTAGGCTCTTCTGGGTTACGGGCTTTTAGCATCTTACTGCTTTCCCAGTCAGTGCTGTATGACTCAGCTTTTCCTTTTGTTTAATTTACAATCTTGCCTTTGATAGCCTCCAATCTTGCAAGCCATGGACAACTGAACTGGGCTAGTACTAGAAAAGCACTGAGCTTGTACTAAGAACACAATTTGATAATTTCTTCCACTGTAAACTAAATGATCAAGAAAGATACCTAAGGAGAAGAAGGAGGTAAAAGAAAAGGGGGAGAATGTGGACTGAAATTGAATTCCATGTATGTATGATTTTGTCAGGATGAACCCAACTACTATGTATCACTATAAAAAAAAAAAAGCGCATACAAGTAGAAAATTCCAAATGCAAAAAACCCTATTTCTATCAGGTAAAATTGCAATTTCCATAACAGAAAACCACATTGAAAACAGTGGTTGTTAACTGGACTTCAGAGTACAAACCAGATATTCTGTGCTAAGGTGTGTGTGTGTGTGGGTGTGGGTGTGTGTGTGTGTGTGTGTGTGTGTAAAAAGGAGGCCCATATTTCATCAGAATCTCAAAGAAAATCATGACTTTAAATGCAGAAGGAGTGGGGGGAATACTCACTAGTTATCATAAATAAATAGAAGAAAGTTACCCTCATTTCTGTCATAGATGCTGTTAAATATGTAAAGGGCCATGATGATGTTACAGAGAACTGCACCTTGGACCCTCACAGGCAGGCCGACGGGGCTGGCTCCACTCTGCAGATGGGGAGGGCAGGCTTGCGACACTGAACCTGTCAGATCTTAGTGTGGACACAGGACCCTGGATGTAGGTAGCATTTAAATCTGTTACCATAAGCTAACCTTCAGATTTAGGTAAACATCCTCGAGGATTTCAAGGGTCTCTTGGAAGTTCTTTTATCATGGGAGGCCTCACCATTGTATTTTTCAAAACAAAGACTCCACATTACATTATAGCATTATAGAAATGCAATGCTTAGTGCATGTGTTTTCATTTATATTTTATACAGCATGCAAAAAAAAAAAAAAAAAACCTGCCCTTGATAGTATTAGTGAATGATCATGATAGTTTCATCCCACCTGCCAGTCACTGCCCAAGGCTACCTCGAATCCAGCCCTTATTTTCCATTTCCTTCCAGCCATTCCCTTTCCAGGCACCAAAACCTGTCAGGTCATTTGCCTGACATTACTCTGAAATACAGTCTTCTCCTTCCCACCTTCCCAGAGGACTTCCACCTTCCCAGGGACACACTAACCAAAATAGTCAAGAAAAATACATTCCGTGTCCCTCTTCCTATCTAAGTGTTTAAATGCCAGTGCTATCTTCCAGCTACCCCATGACCATGCTGAACATAGACACAGCTGTCAACAGAAGAATGGAAAACAAGAAAGTCCCTGTAAGTTTGACCTGACAGAAGACAGTTTTGTCACAGGTCTCCAGGTCGAAAATAGATCACCCACCACTCAGAAAGACACAGGACACTTTTCCACCCTTATCTCACTGGCCCCAAGCAGTTATATGAAACACACTCAGCACTTGACAGAGTGAAATGCACAACCAGTGATATGCTTCTGAAAGGACTTCTTTTTGACAGGCCCGCCAAGGACAAGATGACAATGACTCCATAAGGTCATGCGTATGAAAGTGCTAGCATCGACGATGATCACAAACTCCAGAAAGGACAGCAAAGGCCCCCACCAACAGCTGAGCCAACGGCCTCATTTCATAAATGAGCAAAGCCACTCTCCACTGCCTTTTGGGCCGGCTGCTTTCCTGGTGCTAAACTTTTGCAAATATATTCACAATACATTCACTTCTCCAGACGTCGGGATGCTCCACAGTCCAGACACGCCACCAGCAGCTCTCTGTATGCGTCTCATCCACATTTTAGGGGGTAAAGGGTTTGTTGGTTTGGTTTTGGGTTTGTTTTGTTTTGTTTTTTCAGTGGCTCTAAGAGGTCTTCATCGGACCCCAGCACATGACTCCATTGGGGTGCTTCACTGATGGGAAAACATGTGGTAGTGAAAAGGTCTGATTCTCTGTTGTAATTTTTTAAAGTATTCAATCAGCCTTTTTCATCCAATCTACCATCAAATGAGGTGAACATATTATGAAGGATGTCATGCCAAAATTCTGGATGGTTTTCATTCCTACGGGGAATCTGCCTGAACTTCCATGGGGCTTTATAGCCCACTTATTTGGGAGCTAAAGAAGGCAAAATTATGTGAGGCTTTGAATCCTGTACGAGGACAGATAAAATGCTCTCAAGTTTTGCTTTTTTGTTGTGTGTTTTTTGTTTGTTTTCTCTTTTCGGGGGTGGGGGGTTGCTCTGACAGTGTCTGGGGGCAAATAACAATCCTTGTCTTTCAATTTTATCCTCAATTGACACTGTGGGTGAATTTTTGCCACGCACTTCGAAAAGCTGAATGAATTTACTCACATACTCCACCAAAAAAATTTTTATTAAAATATCTCAAAGTGAGGAATACAAGCCTGTCCTTATTTGTAGAATGCACTTTGATTTTTCTCTCTTCCTTCTATTTCCATTGACCAGAAAGCCCTAAGTAAGAACACGTTCTGAAAGATTATAAAGCTTCAACAAAACTTAAGCGCCACGCTCACTGGCCATTCACCTCATCCTGTACATGTCTCCCAGAGGAATCATTTTCATTCCAAGTGAAACTGAACTTTTTCCTCTTTTAAAGAGAAAACTGACTCAGCTCATTCATTTTTTTTTTTTTAAGCAGAATGAACTTTGAAAACGTAATTGGAAACCTGATTGGATAATGAAGACAAAAATCATTGAAATATACACACTACTTCAGTCTACAAATGAGTGTACAAAGCCATAAAACTACTTTTAACAGCAGAGCAACTTTTCCACGCTTAAGCGTTCCCAATAAATAACAGACTAGCAAGAAAATTCTCAAAGAGAAAGCAGGAAGGGAGGGCTCGTCACTTGAAACACACTCTCAATTCAAACCTGACCTAGAATTTACAGGAAAGCACTACAAAACTCCTTCGCTGCACACAACAGGATTAATGGAAACCAAGAACCAGCTCCAAATGCCGCAACACTGACTCCCAGCAGCTCAGCCAGCTCTTGTCACAGGTTGAGACTGCACATTTGACTGGTGCTTTGGGTTGAAAAATAAAACTGCCTTCTGACATTAACAAGTTAATGAAATGCAGACCTGTTAGGTCTGAGGCCACAGGATGCTTTATTCTAATATTGTCATTAGAATAAAGCTGACTATGAAACCTAGACAGTCGTCAAAAATCAGATGAGACCCAAACTTCAAAAACTTGTGATCATCATAACCTAAAACATGAGAGAAATATGAGTCCTCACTGATGTAAATAACTGATAAATAAATAAACGAGGGAGGAAGAATGGCTAATCCTTACAGAAGAATTACAAATGGTAAATGTAGAAGAAATAAGTGAAACAGAAAACCACCATTAGAATATGACAATGATAGCAACGCAGGAGACAGAAATCCCTGCAACTCAGGAGCCAGACAAAGGAGGATCATAAGTTCAAGGCCAGCTTCAGCAAATTAGTGAGGCCCTGAGCAATTTAGCAAGACTCTGTCTCAAAATAAAAATTTTAAAAAGGACTGGGGATGTGGCTCATTGGTAAAGTGCCTCTGGTTTCAATCTCCAATAGCAAAAACAAAAACCTCCTCAGTGATAATGGGTGCTAAAATTAGCAGGTGAAAGTCTGAAGAGAAACAGAGTATTTGCATAATCCACAGTATCTCTCCAGAAAGATTCTTAATTACAAAGGAAAAATAGAAACTTTTGACTTTGCAGTTAACAGCACCTTAAACAAGTGAAGAAGTGACTCATCGAGAAAAGCACAACCCTTCTCACCAACAAAAGCACCACCTCCATCAAATCAGGAGAACACATCAGAGAGATGCAAATCCAGAAAACTGTTACAACAGGGATTGGTGAACCTCAGCCAGGGACCAAATCTAAACCTCTGTACCATTGCATAAATGAAGTTAGAGTGGAATACAGCCCTGCAACACTCATTTATGTCTTGTCTAAGGCTGCTATTGTGCTACAGCTGAATACAGGTGGTTGCAATAGAGACCGTATGATTGCAAAGCCGAAAATATCTATCTGGCCCTTGATAAAGTTGGCTGATCCTTGTTCTACAAAACATAAAACAAAAGAGTCAAGGTCATGAAAGACAAGGAAAGACTAAGGAACTGTCACAAGGTGGAGGAGACAATGGGGACATGACAACTAAATGCTAGGTGGAATCCTGATTGCATCCCAAAATAGGAAAAAAAAAAAAAGTCATAGTAAAAAAACTGCTGGCATGGGACAGGGGCTATAGTTTGATGACTAGATTGTACCAATACTCCTTTCCTGCTTTTGATAAACATGGCAGTGCAAGCTATAAACTCTTGGGGTTGCGAGCTGAACCGCATACGGAAACTTTATGCTGTACATTTGCAAATTTTCTGTAAGTCTACAGTTATTTCAAAATAAAAAGTTAAGTAAGTGCAATGAACCTCAGCCTGATCTAAGGAGGAGAGGCAGCAGCTGCTGCCCCCTTCTCGAGGCCAGCACTGACCTTCCAATGTTTATCTTTATGGGGTTTAAAAACAACTGTAAAAATAATTCCAGTGTCACCAACACTCCAGGCCAGTGCCCTGAAGGCAGACAGGATTAGCAGAGAGCATTCCTTGCTTCAACCAATATAATGGCTTTAAAAAGATTGTGGTTTGGGGTCCCCTGTGTTCAAATGCAAAGCACAAACACGAGGATGACCTGAGACATCTAAATCTCTCCCCTGTGGTCTCTCGAAACCTAAACTGACCCTGAAAGACAAATGGATGTGAACATTTTCTTGGAAGTCTTGGTAGGGGGCGGTTGGGTGCAAACCCCACTGCAGAGGAGACACAGTCTGACAGCAGAGGGAGACAGTGTATCCCTCGGATTCGGGGCCAGTCCTGTCGCCAGCTTCTTCAACAGCCCTGACAAGGAGAGAAATGCCTTCAGTGCATGTGTCCCTTCTTCTCTTGCTGAGGGGCTGTCCCTGCATGGTCAGTGAGGAATGTGAGAGAAGAAGGTGCCCATATTTCTCTCCCACCAAGCAGCTGCCTATAGACAGACGCAAGCCACCCAGACTCAAGACTTCTCATGAAGCACATCTCTAATTATACCAGAACAGAGAGGAGAATCCCACAGAGACTATAAGGGAAAAGTAGACAGGAGAGAGATGCAAAGGGACCTGGGAGGAGGGGCGGGGAGCACACAGGCGGAGCAGGAAGGGAAAGTGTGGACCCAGCTTCCTTTGCAAGCAGCAGCTGAGCAAACCAACCCTGCAAAACCACTGCTCCTTCAGCCTCCCGGTGTGGCAAAGCCAGGGCAAAGGGAAAGGTCCCACATCCCAGCCATGAAGGCCGGTGGACGCCTCCGTGATCATCCACCCTCCTGCCAGGTGACAAGTGCCGAGTATCCCAGAGCCGGCTCGATAGCTGCATGTGTCAGTCCTGGAGCTGGCCAAGTGCCCTCGGCAGATCCTGGCTCACAGCTGAACAGGAGACCCAGCCAGGACCGGGCTGCACAACAGGGGGCTTGGAGAAGGAGGCTCCTGCCCTGGGAACTGACCAGCTCCTCCTCCTTCTTTGCAAGAAACAAACCCTGAGGTGGGGAAGAAGCGGGCAGTAGCCAGTGCCATCTGGAGAAGGAGGTGGCAGAGTTTTATGAATGGACCATTTGGACATCCCTCCCTTCTCTGAAAATTCCTCCAGCCCCATCTGTTCGGAAGGAGGTAACACACCCAAGAAGCATACCCACCACCCACTCCCGGGCTTCCGCCTCCACCAAGAACATTCCAGTGGTTTTGCCAAACAAACTAATTGCTCTCCCCAGGGCAGACTGTGTGACAACAGGTGCCCGGCTCTAATGCCAGGCTTACAGTTTCTGGATTTCATTGTTTTGTTTTGTTTTGTTAATTAGCCTAAATAATCATATTTCAAGTTATTGTAAAGCAGTGTTGTCCTACTCTGCCCTTGGCTAGAAATTTCAGAAGAGGAGGTTAGAAGCAGCAGGAACTGTCCTCTGACTGCCTCTGGCGCCAGACAGCATGAGCTGTGAATGACAATTGCCAAATGAAGGAGACGGTGGCCATCTGCACTGGGCCTGTGTGCTAGATGGGAAAAGTGTGGGCATGTGCCTCAGTCAGTCTGGGCTGGAAGAGGCAGACCTTCCTTCCAGCCCTCAGCCATGCCCTCCCAGAAAACAGCCCAGCTGTGGACAGACAGACCTCCAGCATCCTGTCCGTTGGCTCAGCCTTGGAAGGGGGTGAAGGTTCACAAAGGACTTTAGCATGACCACCCTTGATTTTCACAACAACGTCATGAGACAGGCACCACAGTCAGGAAACCAAGACATAGGGCGGATGTGATGTGCCCCGCTAAAAAACGGTAATGGAAACCATAATAACTATTAAGAAGA
The DNA here is from genome assembly GCF_052094955.1 of Ictidomys tridecemlineatus. NCBI lineage: Eukaryota > Metazoa > Chordata > Mammalia > Rodentia > Sciuridae > Ictidomys > Ictidomys tridecemlineatus. Next base: position 18,030,776 of record NC_135477.1, read on the forward strand.
ATTTTAAAAGCCAGCAAACGTTTATTGGGCACTTCTTATGTGCTGAGTACTGTGCTAATTTACATAGGGTTCGTCCTTGTCCCCACCCTGGAAAGGAGAAGGGAGCGTTTGTCAATGAGAAATAGGCTCCATTTTATGGACTTGAAAACTGCAGCTCAAAGAACCCCATTTTTCTGCCCAAATCCAGAAGGCTATTTAGCAGAGTATCCTGGGTTTAAGCCCAGAGCCTCCCTGCCTCTAATGGAGGCTTGCAGCAGAAAATGAACTCATCTGTGTTCCAAGCCTGGATGAGCAGAAACCAAGTCATTCCAGGAGTCCGAGGTGTCGCTAGAACTTCCAAACTCCTGGTCCAAAGCCCCTACTGCATCACTCCATGAAAATGTCACATCCTGACTAAGCAGGAAGTGATTCTACCCTAAACATTCTCCTCCTGCTCATTGCTCTTAAAAAAAAAAAAAAAAAAAAAAAAAAAAAAAAAAAAAAAAAAAAACTTGGAAAACCCATAAAGCTCAACTTCTTCACATCCCAGATGTGAGTCTCCAAGTCTCAGCAAAGACAAGCTGCTTGGCTGAAGAGCTTTGAGGCTGGACAGAGAATAGAACCCAAACTGCCCAGACCTCCAACTCAACATACTCTCCCAAACCAAATTGCACCTTCCCAGAAATCCATAACAAGGGAGAAGCCCCTGAAGCGGACCCTTTCCCTGGCTAGCCCTGACTCTGGATGTCCTCTTAAATGACACTGTCTACTGATTTAACCAAAGATAACCAAATTGCAAGCAGTCTCAGAGTAGTTATGGGCTCAAAGACGTCTTGAAACAGAATTCCAGGTAGTGATACCCTCAAAGCCCGTCAAAGGCAAATTGCACAATCATGTTTAGCCTTTGCTCTTTGCTTAGGTTTTCATAGGAATCTATTTTGAATGGATAAACTTTTGGGTATTCTCATGGCTCTATTTCCCCAGCACAAATTGAAAGAAATTCTTTATCTTCAAATATTCATCTCAATTTACCCCTTGATGGTTCTCTGTATGTTATTGGTTTACATGTCTTCTCCACATTAGACTGTAAGACCCACCTGTAAGGGTCCCACCTCCTCCATTCATCACTCAGCACCTAAGACAGCACCTAGCAGGTAGTAGGTGTTCAGTAACTACTCTGCTCTTACTTGAATTAACTGGCAATGAAGTGCCCTGTGGGTTAGACGGGAAACAGCAAGCTCTGGAGGGTGGGAATCCTCTTTGCTTCAAGTAAAACAATTTGGAAAGCTGTTATTTTCCTAGTCAGGTTAACCTCATTGTCTTTGGACAGACCTCCATTACAGAAGACTCACGACGTGTGATATGTAAATACATGCCCATCAAAACCACCAGCCTTGGATTTAAGATTCCCTGTTATAGAAATGTACCTGTTAGAAAATTAGAGTAATTAAACAATGGGTAACCCTCCAGTTTTTTGTTTTTTGTTTCCAAAATACCACTTAGCACCAGTTAGGATTAAAAAAGAACAAAAACACGATTTTAGCCTTATTTGAAAATTTAGACACAGTGATCCTAGGATTTTAACAAAATTTTCACATTTCAGATGGACTACATTCATTTTTTAACTTTTTTTTAAAAAACATTCTTTAGTTGTCAATGGACCTTTATTTTATTTATTTATATTGAGAATCAAACCCAGAGCCTCACAGATGTTGGCAAGCACTCTTCCACTAAGCTACAACCCTAGCCCAACTCTTATTTTTCTTTTTAGCTTTTTTGGGTTTGTTTTGTTCAGTCTTTTTGTTTTTCCCACATAAAACCTGGGGCCTTGTGCATGCTAGGCAAGCAGTCTAACACTAAGCCACATTCCCCAGACTCTTTTTAGCATTTTGACCCCCAAATTTCAAAACCACATTGAATTAGCAGGAAAATAAATAAATAGCATTTGGTGGTTTCCAAGAAGCCAAGTTTATTATGGTAAGGATTCAGGGACTTGAATAAATAGGTTTGTCACAATGAAAGAGACTGAAAAGGACAAAAAGTTGCTCTTCCGTATCAATGACTTCGGGATTTTGAAATTCTTGAATAGAGTCATAAAGACAAACTCCACAGCTTCGGAGAAAAACTGCAGGTAAACAGCACAAGATGTGCAAGGACTCAAGTGTGAGAAGCATGAAGTGCCGTCACCCCTTGAATTCTGAGCATGTGGTTTCTAATTAGCATTTCATCTTAGAACACACTTTTTCTTCCACTGTTTTTTTTTCTTTTCTGTGTTTTGTTTAAATGTCTGTCTCAGTTGTAATCATTTCATGCACTATTTATAGACAATTAAGTGTACTGCTTTCAAATATCCTTTGTCTCTCTGACAGATGCAGAGCTCCCATACATGGTCAGCACCATCAGGAGCTGGAACCGGCAGAACAAGGACACTAATAATTTCAGCAGATCCCAATTTCAGTACCTGGAATGCACAACTGCTACCAGATCCTGTGCCAAATTTCAGTACAATGGCAGTGTCCCGGCTTTATCCTCCAAGTTTGGAGGACAAAGTGAAGAGCATTCATTTCTCAGAGTAATGCACAACCATATCTGGAATGGATAGCCCATTCCTGGGATGTTCCAGAAGGAATCTATCTGTGTTGACTATGACTGCAGGTGATTAGCAAGCAAATTCTATCTGAATCATGTCTTACCCTCCATTCTTCTCATTCTCAGAGACTGTGTTATAGCCTTGCATATATCTGAGAAACGTAAGCCCTATGTAAGCAGCTATCATTTCTGCCTGCTTACTCTCTGCTGGGCACTCTGTTATGTGATTACATGTATTATGTCATTTAATCCTCCCCAATACCAGTAGGACGGGGTATTATTATCTCTTTCATAATGAGAAAATGGAAGCTCAGAAACCTTGGAACAAGGTCATAGCTAGTAAATGGCAGAACCAAAGGTGAGCCCAAGTCTGTCTGATATAAAAGGCTAGACTCCTCAAGGACCCCAGGGGAGACCATGTGAATCTCCTCAGGAGCTCTCCATGATTACCAAGCCACAGCATTATACAGAGCTGAAGCCCACAGACTCTGAGAGCAAGCTAGCTGGCTAAGTTCATTCCAACTTCAGCTCTGCCTCGTACCAGCTGAACTCAACTTCTTTATATTCCAGTTTCTCTTCTGTGAGGTGGACATCACAATTATTGTTTCATAAGGATGTTTGAGGATTAACTTAGGCCAACACCTGTAAAGCCCTTGACCACAACATAAACCCACAGTAAATTAACTGATGAAGATAAGCTTGGTAGTGGTTTCAAGGACAGGCTCTGTTCTTGACTTTGGAAACTTCCTCCAAACTTAATCCATCATCCTATCTTAACCTTCTACCTTCTGCCCATCACAATTCTACATAAATCTTATTCTCCCAAAAAGATATTTTTCTCCCTTGTTTCCGCATGTTCTTCTCTGATAAAATTTCAACGACTTCCACCAATTAAAACCTGCTCGCTCATCCACAGCTCCGTCCAATCCCACCTCCTCTGCAAAGTCTTCCCCAGACACTGAAGCCCATTGGTCTTCTCCTTGCGGATAATTTACATCCCACAGCATTGGCACGTGGAGGGCATTAGCTATCAACAATGTACTGTGAAGAGAGAATTAAATCCTGTCTTGAAATATTCAGTTTTGTTAGTTATCTCACAACTTGGTTGCAAGCTGCTAGTGGACGGTATATGAGATAACTTCTACGTCTCCACAGATATACCTATTTTATGTGTGAGGGTATGAACTTGTGTCACACACACACTCAAGCCCAAACACATATAAAATACGCATATCCCTTGGAGAGGAATCCTAAAGTTATCGGCTTAAATTATTTCAAGTTACAACGGTGCTGAATGAAATCAAAAAGAGCCTCAAGAATAGAGCACAGCAACAACCCTGTATTTGATCTCAAAGACTTAAGCAGTGCTCAGTCTTAATGCCTGCACTCATTACCAGCTTGTTCATATGCAGGCCTCCTAATGCAATTAAAACTATTTGGATTAAACAATTCAAAAGCATGAATCCAGTGAGCTGCAAAGTGATCCACAAAGACTTGGGTGACATTATTGAGCTTGTGTCATTATGACAAAGACGTCCAGCTACAGATTATGTAATTCAAGTGAATCCTCTCAGCATCTGGAAATAGACTGGGAACTGGGAATAATTCTAAGATGATGGCTAGGATCTTGTTTAAACTGTAAGGCAATGGAATCCTCTGACGTGAAAGTCGTAGGACACACACAGAGCTCCTGGTTGTATGAGTTCCCTGTCATAAGCCATGCCCCATGGACGTGGGAGCCAGGAGCAGAATGCATGAACTGGAGGTATGGATATAGATCTCCAGTGGATGCTGCAGAAAATTGGACTTGATCAAGATGATTGAAACATGAATCCCACTCAGCCAGCTCACTTGTTATTAAAGCCCAGTCTGGGGATTGAAATGCACCCTTGAAGGGAGATTTCTTTCCAGGCCTTCAACTTCAACAAGCAATGACAATATAAAAATTCAGGAAAGGTAGCTCAGAATAGCCTCAGGTCTGCTCCCTACCTCAGCCAGAGCAATCCTCCAACCCCACAAGAAAGCCCTTCCAGGGTGGACTCATTCTCCTCAAAATGTTTAAGAAGCCATCCCCAGAAGGTATGCCACACGCAGAAAATGGGTATTTCCTCTCCATGGGACGCCTGCTCACAGGTTCCTAATTCATGACAGTTTCCATCAGCTCTCTAAACACAGGACTCAGGACAACCTCCAGAGCCACCTGGGTCCTGGAAACAAACTGAACCACATTCCTCCAGATTCAAAATAGACCAATGTCTGGGCTGGGGATGTGGCTCAAGTGGTAGTGTGCTCACCTGGCATGCGTTAGGCACTGGGTTCGATTCTCAAAACCATATAAAAATAAAAGATATTGTGTCCACCTAATACTAAAAAATAAATATTTAAAAAAAAAAAAAAGATAGACCAATGTCTTCACAGTGTAAAGAGCTGGAATAAGTGGGTTACAGAACGCAGCTCTAGGTTCTATCACACAAGCTCCTGCAGCCTGACCCGCCTCCTCCCCCGCAGCCTGGGCATCAGCACCTCCTGAGGATGCCAACACCCAGTGCTGGCGAGACTGGCCTGAAGGAAGCACGCAGCACATCTAGCAGCAGAGTGCATCCACGCAAGCCTCTTGGAAATCCACTGAAAAATGTTTAAAAAGGGTTGGGGACATAACTCAGCAGCAGAGTGCTTGCCCAGTATGTGAAAGACCCTGGGGTCAATTCCCCAGTACAATAAATAAATAAAAATATTAAACAGGCAGGCTACAATGGTGCCCACGCCTGTCATCTCAGGCCCTCAAGAGGCTGAGGCAGAAGGATCACAAGTTTGAGGCCAGTCTGGGCAATTTAGAGAGACCCTGGCTGAAAATAAAATTTAAAAAAAAATTAAAGGTCTGGGGATGTAGTTCAGTGGTTCAATCCCCAACACCCCCCACACACACATACACACATACGCAAAATTAAATTAAATAAATAAATGAAAATGGCTGAGGCGTAGCTCAGTGGTATAGAACTTGCCTCACCTGCATGAGGCCCTGGGTTCAGTACCCAATGCTGGGGAATACAGGGAAGCATTTCCACCCTCTGCCCTACTATAATGGACTATAATTTAATATGGAGGAAATTTTAGGCAGAAAAGAATCACCACATTTTAAAAAGAAAAAAAAACCCACCTAATAAATATCATGGAGTCAGTATGTACGTTTCTACAAATAAGGATTAAGGGAAAAAGCAAAATTCAAAGTTGAGCATTATAATACAATTAAAACTGGGGGGAAAAAGAGAGAAGAAAAAAAAGATTATATATATATGTACAAAAGAATCCCAAACGGCAGCTGATTTTCGAGAATGAACCCAGAGGGTTTTTCACTAGGCTTTTCCGTTGTCCTATAATAAACACAAACATTATTTGAGAATAAAATAAAAAACTAAGGTACAGCCAGGCTTGGTGGCGCACACCTGTAATCCCAGTGGCTCAGGAGGCCGAGGCAGGAGGATCACGAGTTCAAAGCCAGCCTCAGCAACCTAAGCGGAGCTCTAAGCAACTCAGTGAGACCCTGTTTCAAAACAAAATATAAAAAAGGGCTGGGGACGTGGCTCAGTGGTTAAGTGCCCCTGAGTTCAATTCCAGGTACAAAAGAAGAAGGAAAAAGAAAAGAGAAGAAAATCCATGGCCCAAGCCACTGTGCAATCAGCACGGTAGGGGCATGGCTCTCCAGAACGAACCGCTGGCCCACCCCAGGAGAAAAGCCTGTCTCTGGGGAGGACGCTGAGACTCGCCCGCCCTCCCGCAGCTGGAAAGGTCTCCAATCCCGACCGAGCTGCCGATGGCGCACCCTGGGGGCGCCCTGTGAAGCCGCGGAACCGCTGCTCTCCTCCTGCACAGCGCCCTGGGCCCGAGCTCGTCCACGTCCCTAAAACCTCGGGGCCCGGGAAGGTGACAGCTCCCAGCCTCAGCGGACGCAGGGTCCTGGCGCAGGGGACTTCCCTTCCACGGCTCGCAGAGGCTTCCTCCGCTCGAGGAGTTTGAGCACCCGGGAGTGTATCCTCGGGCTCAGAGAAGGGGATCGCCCAGCGCGCCCGAGACCGGCCAGCGCCGCCGCCCTGCCACCCGCCCCGGCCTCCCGGGACCGCCGAGCCTCACCACTGCCCGAGCCTCACCACTGCCCCCACCCGCAGGCTTGCGGGCATCGCCTCCAGGAGAGAGGCCGCTCCACGTGCAGAGCCGCTGCGGTGCCCTAGTCCCCCCGGAACCCCCAGGCAAAAGCAAGCAAAGGCCGGCAAAGGCCGGGCGCGGTGGCGCACGCCTATAATCCCAGTGGTTAGGAGGCCGGGACAGGAGAATCGCGAGTTCAAAGCCAGCCTCAGCAATGGCGAGGCCCTAAGCAGCTCAGTGAGACCCTGTCTCCAAATAAAATACAAAACAAGGCTGGGCGTGGCTCAGTGGCCAAGCGCCCCTGGTTCGATCCCTGGTATCCCCCTCCCAAATAAAAGCAATCTAAGCAAAATCGGATTCTCTGTGAAGAGCCACCCAACAAGGAAGGAAGAGAAGTCCCCTATCCAGGCCCTACAGTATCCCTCAGGTTCGTCCCTCCAGTGTGAATTTGAATTCCTTGGGGAGAAGTAGCTGCCAACCTCAGCACGGGGTCCCAGCTGACATGCTGACCCTCAGAACTGACTCAAGAAGAACACAGGACTTAAAAAAAAAAAAAAGCCAAGAATTCCAAAGGAATATGAATAATCACGACACAATGAATCTACTGTCAATTAGCATTTAAATTTTTAACTTAAAGCATCACAATACTTTTTTTTTTCTGCATTGACTTTTTTGCTGTTGTCAGATATACATGACAGTCGGGTATATTTTGACATAGTATACACACATGGGGTGCAACCCATTATAAATTGATCCCATTCTTTTGGTTGTACATGATATGGAGTTACACTGATCATGTATTCAAATATGAACATAGCAAGTTAGGACCTGTCCATTCTACTGTCTTTCCTATTCCCACCCACTCCCTTCCCTTCATTCCCCTTTGTCTAATCCAATGAATACTATACTTCTATACTTCCCCTTCCTACTCTCCCTTGTTATGGGTTAGCATCCATATATCAGAGAGAACATTCAACCTTTGGTTTTTTTGGACTGGCTTATTTCACTTAGCATGATATTCTCCAGTTCCATCCTTTTACCGGCAAATGCCATAATTTCATTCTTCTTTATAGCTGATTAATATTCCATTGGCATCACATTAGTTCTATTCATTTTTTAAAATCCTGAGTTACAGAGAGGTACTTGTTTAACAAACACACAGACCATAATACTTTGGAACTATACAAATATTTACTCATTTCTAATAAAAATCCTAATAAGGTAGGTGGATGATAACCCTCTTAGTCTGTTGCTATAATAAAATACCTGAGGCTGGGTGCTTTATAAAGAAGAGGTTTAGGTAGTTGAAAGTTTCACCTCTGGTGAAGGCCTATAGGTTTTCCCTCTGGTACAGGCCATGTTGGCTGCATCACAACATGGCAGATGATGTTACAGCATGTAAGAGAGAGAGATCACATGGTAAGGCTAGAAGGGAGAGGGATTCAGAAGCCAGGTTCCCTTCTTTTATAACAACTCACTCCCAAATGAGAACTCATGGGGTCCCATGGGAATTATATCAGTCCTTTCAGAGGGCTCTGCCCCCAAAGACCTAATCACGGGCCTCCCACTAGGCCCCACCTTTTAAAGGCCCCACCACCTCTCAACTTCACCACACTGGGGACCAAGCTTCCGGCAGATGAACCTCACACCATATCCAAACCAAAACACCCGCATTTTACACAGGCAGTAACTGAGGCATCAGGAAGTTAAGTAACCTGCCCAAGATAACACAGCAGGTAAGTGGCAAGCAGGGATTCAAACCCAGGCTCAGTGGATCCAGAGACCACGAAGCTATGGTGAAACTAACACCCTCAAATGTTACTGTTGACTTTTTAAATTGGTCTCACTGTATGGTGAAGCAATATGGAAAATATATCAAGAGCAATAAAAGTATACATACACTTTGACCTAGAAATCCCATCAGTGGAACAATAGTCCAAAACCACATGCCTGAGGATATCCATTACAGTACTGAGTGAAAACTTGGGACCCTAGCTGAGGAATATGAGAAAAACGTTGATTGTTTGACTCAGTGGAATATCAAGCAATCACAGAAAATTGAACTATGAAAAATGATTCAACTGCAAGAAAATATTTTTTACATATAATGTTAAACAGGGGACTGGAGCTGCAGCCTGGCAGTAGAGCCTATCCCTAGAATGTGCAAGATCCTGGGTCTAATCCCCAGCACTGCAAAAAGGAAACAATAGTATAATGTAAAACAAGAAAAACAGAATGTGGTGAAGATCAAAGGGAGATCAGTAGAGTTAAGGAAAGGACCAGGACAAGGGAGGACAGGAGGGAAAAGGGAAATACTGGGGAATGATATTGGCTAAATTACACAGTTATATTGTATGCAAGTCCAAATACGTAACAATAAATGCTGATTATTGTGCACCAATAAAAAATAGGAGGAAAAAATCCCCATCAAAAAGAAGAAAACATTGTGAAATTGCATGCAATACAGTGATCTCTTCTTATCTGTTGTTTTGCTTTCTGCAGTTTCAGCTACCTGCAATTAATCATAGTATGAAAATATTAAATGGAAAATTCTAGAAATAAATAATTCATACATTTAAAACTGCATGCTCTCCTGAGTAATCTTAAGTATACTTAGGATTCAGTACCATCTGTAGTTTCAGGCATCAACTGGGGGGCTTGGAACATATCTCCTATAAATAAGGGGGAACTGCTGTATTTTAAAGTACATGCACATGACCAAGAATAAAAGGCAAATAATTGAGTCTGATAAAGAAATTATTACTACTATTTTTCTTTCAGTTTTTTTTCCTTTATTTTCATTACCGTTAATACTATTCTATGTAAAACCTGGAAAGAAAAATATCTGAAAACATTTATAAGACTAAACCAGATTTTCCCAAACCCTGAGCATTCAGCAGGAAATAGAACAGGGAAGGTTCTAGTGTGTTTGTGTGGTCTGAGAAAGGGGAGGAGGACCAGGCTGGCAGCTGGAATTGGTCTTGCTCTCATCAGCTGTGCTGGGGAACTCCAGCTGAGACCACCACCCAGGATTCCAGGCCTCCCATCAATCCCCCAAATCATAAAAGCAGTGAAAGAAGGGAAGGCTCACACCTGGGACTTTTCACACAGGTCTCACCAGGGGACAATTTAAGGATGTGCCTCATTCTTCATGTCTTTGTCTAAGTCAGGTATCACAAACAGTCCCTGGGAAAGATGTTCTCCAGCCACAACCAACCTGCACCATGGCCTAGGTCCACCGTGACACTCCAAAATGTGAGACACCCAGACTCCCTAAGCCATCAAGTGGAGGCAGGGAAAAACAAGACAAAAATACAGGACCAACCAAACAAGGTGAAACCACAAGGTTTCAAAGAGATGAATCATGAGACTCACTAAATAAAGTTGAGTCATGGTAAAGGAAAAAAAAAAAAAACAAGCAAAAATATCTTAAACAGCTAAATAGGATGAAATAGAAGTTTCAAAGAAATAGCATATTATTTTTAATCCAGTATCTCTTTTATCAGGAGTTTGTCCATTCAAGTCCCAAGCCTTATCCAGAAGACAGCAGAGTACCCTTCAGTCACTGTGTGCCTAAGGACAGCAGCAGCACACAGCTTTCCCCACCCCACCCCTTCCTCTCATGGGTTGGACAGACCCCAAAATACCAGGTTAGCAGGCAGAGCCAGTTCCTTTAAATTTACTGCAACCCAGCGAAGGCTCAAAGTTTGCAGATTTGAAAACAATCTGTGGAGCCAAAATGTGTTGTAATTTGATCCAAAGGTTTGTTTTGAGGGGGTTTTTGGTTTTTGGTTTCTTTTTAAAACATTCAAGGTAAGTGGTTGGTGTGGAACTGCAGGCAAAGAGCCTGGGAGTGATTTCTGACAGACGGTAGCGGCCTGCAAACACATCATGCTTCATTGTGATTGCTTTTAACAGAAAATGCAAATCATATATGTCAGACTTAATAAGAATGTGCCATTCTTATTCCTCCCGCAAGTAAAATGACCACACACACACACACACACACACACACACACACACACACAAACACACACACACACACGACTCCCCAGGGCTCCCCTCTCATGCTGTTCTGCAAACCTTTTCATAGTTCTCCAGACACAACCAACCTCACCATCCGCAGATTAGCAAAAGCAATTGCCATTTTAAATTGATCTTCCATTTATCCTCAACCACAGCTTTGCCACCACACCAAAAGATGGAAGTTGGGGGGGTCCAGGAAACACAAACTGAAAACAACATTCGTATAAATGTGCAAGGGGAAAAACCACGACTGACTGACTGTAAATACTTTTTCAAATAAATCACTTTTCTTTATCTTTTGTTGTTGTTGTTGTTGTTGTTGTTGTTGTTGTTGTTTTATTGAAGACACTATGTTGCCCAGGCTGGCCTCAAACTCCCAGGCCTCCAGCCTCAGCTGCCCAGTAGCTGGGACTCTAGGTGTGTGCCACCAAACCCGGCTTTGATAAAGTACCATTTTCAGAATCATTTTAAAAGGGGGAGAAAAGGGCAAAAGGAAGCAAGGGTCAGGGCTTATAATGACCAATAGGGTTTTCTTTAAGTGTTTTATTTTTTAAAAAATATCCATAGGGAATTGCCCTGCAAAGTTCAGAAAAGAACCTTCTCTGTCCTTGACTTCAAGTGAAACTCTAGGCCAAAGAATCTGGACAGGCCTCAAAGAGCAGACGTGAAAAGGGTTTCCTAGAGGGAACTTAAGAGGGTTTCTCAATGTCTCCCCCTGCACCCTCATCACTCACCAGGAACACTCGGGGCAGGAATGACCCTTGTTGGGTTTCTTTCTCTCCCTCGTCCACCTGTTGTCCCCTGTCTCCCCCCAGAGCCAGGGCCAGGGCCACTGCCTTTTCTGCCTGAAGAACAAGGTCTCCCTGGCAATCCAGTGACTCCCCTTCAACCAAAGTGGCTCTTCTCTGTTGGAGCCCCCTTCAAAAACATGTGCCACCGAGGGGCTGCCCCATAACCAAGCATCACAAACAACCAGGGGTTGGTTGGTTTTTTCCTTGATTTGTTTTCATTTTTCAGTACAATGCCGGACTCTACCTCAACCTAGAGTACAGGAGCTGGGACGGATGAAGACGCAGAGACTCAGAGAGCAAGGGGTTGTTGGTGAGTTGTCCCTGACTTCCCGTGGGGCCTCTGGACTCCAGGTAGAAGCAGCCACAGCTCTGGAGTTCCAGGCAGGGATGCTTGGCATACATAAGTAATTGAGTTAAGGGAGGTCTAAAGAAAGACTGCACGTTCACATTCATATGCTAAACTCAGTTAAAAATAGACCCAGGAAGGGCCTGACTTCACTTTTAATTTTAGCCTGGTGATGAACATGCCCTAAAGACAGAAAGTCACCAGGCATTTTCCTGAGTGCAGTGATCTTCATATTTTTATAAAAAGGAAATGCAGCATGTTCTATTAATAAAAGTGCTGTAGCCTCAGTTAAATCTGGACAGTTGGCAAATCTCAGCTCCCCTGCCCAGCAGCTCACTCACACCCAAGCAGGCAAGTGGGCAGGTCACATGCCTGGGGGAGGGGGTGGCCCAGGGATCAAAGGCCACATGTGATCGCTTTGTGATCGGTGAGGCTCTACAAGGCCTGGCTCCTGGACACCTCCCAGGTGACCAAGTGACTCAACCAAGTTCATCTGCCAGTAACTTTTAAAGGGCGCGTGAAATGATCCACATTGCCGGGATGGAGACCTGTGTGGTATGAGACTCAGAGACCAAAGGGGGACTGGGCTGTGGCTGTGCCAGGTAAACACAGGAGAAAGGCAGGACAATGCGGTGCTTGCTTCAGAAAGGACAAGCCATTTCGCTGTCTCCTTCCAGTCTCCAAGATGGCAAAGTCCAGTTGGCCTCCAGCTCTCTAGCCCGTTCACCTGCCATCTTTCCACCTAGGAAGGATCTTCCTCCAGCTGCCCACCCCTATCAAACCACATAATGAAACAAACTGTGCCCAGGTGGAACAAGGGCCACCCTTAGAGAGCAGAGCCCACAACCGGCTCCACAGTAATTCCAAACTTGGGGCAAGGCTTCCCCAGGTCCCCAGGAAAGTGTTGGAGCCGAGAACAGGTGTCCAGGCCACGCACACTTCCAAACACCCAGCCCCCAGCCCAGCTCTGAGATTCTTTGGGTCTTGTTGAAATACACTTCTGCTCTCTTGCAAACGAACATTGAAGGCTTCCTGCTTGACAGGTGCCCAGTGAAGTAAACAAAGGCCATCTCACATGCTCTTCCTCACCACCAAGTTTGCCTAAAGAAACTGAGGCACAGAAGAGCAAGACGCACACCTCGTAAGGATGGTCATGCTACGGTAACCCAGATCCCTCTCAATCCGTAGCTGAGGCTGGCGTCAACCAAAAAGTCCCAATAAAATCAAGATACAGAAGGTCAAGGTGGAAGTTAAATTGTCCATTTCCATTATCTGGCCTTATACTTGGGTAAATCTCCCTCTCTCAAAGGAACAGCTACTCTGTTTTGGTTGAGATTTTTTATCTTTTTTTTTTTTTTGGCTTTGACCTCCATTTTTATAACTATTTATACAACCTTGTAAACCCTCAATTTAAACAATCCCACAATAATCTGACCCCTAACAAAGACATGACTTCTGCAGAATAAGATGGATCATATGCTTTGGAGTCAGATCAGGGTGGGGATCCAGTCCTTCCACTGGCTGACCAGGGAATTTTTAGGGGAACAAGCCCAACATCAAGCTCATTTAAAACACAATGAGCTTTTGGAAACACAAGCTCATTGTGTTTTTACTTTTTATTGTGAAAATTTTCAAATTGTGCAAAGGTGGAGAGAATAATATAATGAATTCCCATGGACTCATTACCCAGCTGCAAAAATTATCAACCTATGACCAAACTCATTTCCTAATTCCACCCCATCTCCTCCCCCTCATAGTTTGAAGCAAATCCCAGATGTATCATTTTATCTAGTGTATATAACTCTAGAGTATAACAACTTTTAAAAAGCATGATTATAAGAATATTACCGCAACTATAAATAACCAATATATAATTCCTTAGCCCCAATATCCAGTCAACTCAAATTTCTTAGGGTATCATAAACACACATGTACATGCATGCACATTTGTTTAAGCTAGGATTCAAACAAGGATTGTAGATTGCATTTTGCTGTCTCTTTTAATCTACAGATAATCCTTCCACTATTCTCATTCTTACAGTAGATCATTGTAGATATCAGATCTTCCAACCTGAAGAATGTCCCATATTCTGATAAGTGACTTCATCTCCATGGTGTTTTTTTTTTTTTGACATGTTCTTTTGTTCCCTGTATTTTCTATAAACAGTAGTTGAATCTTGAGCTGGCATAAATTCAGATGAATTTTTCATGGTACTTCCTACTACATCACCTTAGAAGCCATATGATGCCTAGAAGCTGCCTTTTTTTTTTTTTTTTTTTTTTTTTGGTGACATTAGATGGATCAGACTAGGCATGAGATTGCATGACTACATCCCAGTGCCTTGGGAGGCTGAGCTAGGAGGACTGCAAGTTCAAGGTCAGCCTCCGTAACTTAGCAAGTCCTTGTCTCAAAATAAAAAAAGAACTGGGGATATAGCTCATTAGTAAAGTGTCCCTGATTTCAATCCCTGGAATCCAGAGGGGAAAAAAAAAAAAAAGATTGACCAGTAGATTTGAATATTGCCAATTTGATCCATCTACTGTGAAATTCTCCATCAGCCTCACCTAATAGTTTGGCAGCCCTTAACAACCGTGCTGTCTAAGCTTATTATTTCACTAGGGATTGCAAAGTGGTAATAGCCTGTCTTCTGTGTTTACTAGATGGCACTCTTCTATATGAAAAATGTTCTCCCATCAATTGTTTAAATACTCTAATGTAACCACTTAAAAATGACTAATTCTCTTCTTGATCAGTTTTCAAAATAATAAATTGGTTTCCCAGCATCCTACAGTGCGAACCATTAAATTTTTTTTTAAATTCTCTCTCTCTCTCTCTCTCTCCCTCCCTCCCTCCCTCCCTCCCTCCCTCACTTTTTTTTTTAAGGAGAGAGTGAGAGAGGAGAGAGAGAGAGATAATTTTTTTTAATATTTATTTTTTAGTTCTCGGCGGACACAACATCTTTGTTGGTATGTGGTGCTGAGGATCGAACCTGGGTTGCATGCATGCCAGGTGAGCGCACTACCGCTTGAGCCACATCCCCAGCCCACCACTGAATTTTTAACTCAAAGATTTTACACATTTTAACATCTGGTACATATCAATTCACTAGAGTTATTCTTTCTAATGTTCAAATTGTACAGCATTCAGGCACTAGGAGCCCTTCAAGTTGGTTGCTGAGTTCTTCCAACATTTCTACCAGGCAAGGGCTCACTGCCCAACACACACAGAAGCCAACACTATGATGCCAGATTTTTGTAAAAAGAAAAACGTTCCAGCACTGCAAAAAAAGGAAAAGAAAGACCTTTATAGCACAGCCGACCTGCAAGGAGATCATGAGCTGGAAGCTCAACTCTGCCTCCCTGTCCGGTGGTGATGGCGGAATTTATTAAGGAAATTATGTCCGGATGTGTCCAGGCCTTTGCCGGTTTTAACAGTACATATTGGCATTCAACAGTTTGTTTTCTGCTTCAATAAGCTATTTAAGCTCATCTTGTACATTTTCTGCCCAAGATGTGGAATCAGCTACTTTTCTAAGAATTCTTAGGGCATTTTAAGAGAAAAAATTGTTTTAAAAGCTACAATCTGAATGTTATAGGTGCTTATTGCCACTGAGTTGTTCGTATGTCAAGGCTGTTCAGTGGACACGGTTAAAAAAATAACTTTTATTTGTTTAGGAAAAAGACATCAGAAGTTCATACTGATATTTCCAGTTCAAATTTATTATTATAGGATTTTTAATTAACATCTTTGGTTATAAAATTGGTGTCTTTTTATATGCTAAAAAATCTTGGTTTTTAATTATCTTAACATAATTATTCTATATATGTGCATTTATGTGTGTGTGTGTATATATATATATATATATATATATATATATATATCATATATGGGTGTGGATTGTACAACTAGGGTTTTTAATCAAATCATTGTGTTTTTAAAGTTATCTGAAATAATTCTCCACCAACTTAATACAGAAATATGTTTCATTTTTGCTCTTGCTTTGGGGGATTACATTTTTTTCCATTTCAATTTAATTTTGTTTATAATTAAGAAAAACATTTATAGAGTTCCAAAGTTAAATCTACTAAATAAAATACATTCAGTTTCTTCCTCTGATCCACCCATCAATTTCCTCCCTCCACACACAAGTAACCATTTTTTTAACCACAGGTAAATACATAAGTATTCATACAGAAAAGGTAGCATGCCCCCCCCCATTTATTTTGCACTGTTTCCATTTATCAGCCCACCCTGGAGAGCATTGCATAGCAATATGTATTCTCCCCTTTCCTTTTCTCTGCTACATAGAACACACTGCATGGTTATCCTTTAGTTTACTCAGCCCATCCCCTATTGATGGGCATCTATGTTGTTTCCAGTCTTTTGCTTTATTGCAAACAGTGCCATGATGGTGCACCTAGTGCATGTATCTTATTTTTGCCTGTGTATTTTGGGGAAAGTATATAAATAGGATTGGTTGGTCAAAAGGTAACACACATGTAATTTTGCTAGATATTGCCGGCTTTTCCACAGAGATCATTGCACATTCCCCTGATGAAGTGAGATGTTTTACATGCTGACTTTTTTTTTTTCCTGAAATCTCTAGAGCTTAGTTTAAAATCTTTGAAAGGGATTTAATTAAAGCTGTCTAACCCAGTCAGTTCTTTACAACTGGACAAAGGAATTTCTTGAGCAAAAGAGTAGTGCTCAAAGGTCTGCCTCTATCTTCTGCTTTCTCAGATTGGCACTTCATACATACTTCTCTGATGTCAGAGAAGTCAGGCCCTGTATCACATCTTCTAACTGAAAATATCACAGATCAGTTTGGGTCTTTGTGAACTGGAAGTAGTTTCCTGAATTGGAAAATGAAAGGTCATTGGGGTGGGAGGAGCCTCAGTGCCTTCTCTCCTAATCCCCTCACATCCTTTCTAACAAAACACAGATTTGATTTGGAATTTAATGGCACCACAGCCAAGGGCTGGCTTCTGTCCACACCAAACCACTGAAGATCATCTTCCCCGAGCTTCCCTTGACCAGTCCCGGCCCAGTGTCTGAGATTAGGCAGCTCAGAGACTTTGATCTTCCTGCTCACCCTTACTTGGAACATTCTGAAAGCTGGCCCCTCTGGTTGTGCAAATATGAATATATGTCCATCTTCCTCCCACCCCATTTGCTCATACAAGGTAGGCAACAATATTTTATAAGGACCTACTTTTATCCTTTAATAATACGTTCTTGAGAGTTCTCGGTATCAGTATGCAGAGATGGTCTGCATAGTATTGGGAGGATGGAGCAGAATTTATTTCCAGTTCCCTATTGCTGAGCACACAATCATTCCAAACTTGGGGGCCACTATTTCAAGGAACTGCAGCCAGCCCCCCCATTCTCCTCTGCCATCAATATCCCACCGAATATACAGCCCAGAACTCAACCAAAGTGGGTCCAGCCAGAGGGGAGCCGCAGTGCAAGCACTGAATCTGGCATGCCCAGGTAAGTTCTGTTTCCAAGAATCACCTAGGAGCAGAGGATGCGATCCTCTCACAGCGGACACTTTCAGTTTCCAGAATCACAAAACTTCTGATTTGGAAACCAGCAACAAATGCCACAACCTCAGCATCACTAAAGTTGGCATTTTTAAACAACGGTTCACTTAATCATTCAACAGATATTTGCCAAGCCCCATCTGGGTGCCAGAAACTCTTCTTGGGTGCTAGCAGGTAAATCCCTGAATAAAAGTCCCCTGCCACTGCAAGGCTCACGTGGAGGGGGCAGACTGAAATGGGACGTAACAGACAAGACAAGCACAACAGATAAGTAAAACACATAAGTCATACATCTGATGGAACACAACAGTTAGAAAATAGAGCACAGTAAGGGAACTTGACCAGGAAGTGACGGGCTGAGATGCAATTTAAATAAGGTGGTCCAAGTAGGTCTGACTGCATGAGCAATGAACTACTTTTCAGGCAACTCTTTTTTCTAGGCTGCCACCGCCACGTGTGATTATCAATGCCATCATCAAACTGTTATTATCACAAATACCAAGGCAATAATAGAGAATTATCTTGGCTGGGTGTGGTGGCACCCACTTCTTCTAACCCCAGTGGCTCAGGAGGCTGAAACAAGTTCAAAGCCAGACTCAACAACTTAGCAAGGCCCTAAGCAACTTACCAAAGCAAAAAAATAAAAAGGGCTGGGGATGTGGCTCAGTAGTTAAGCACCACTGGATTCAATCAAAAATAAATAAAATTTATTTATTCAAAAATAAATACACTGAACTTGGGCTGGGGTCATAGCTCAGTGGCAGAGTGCTCGCCTAGCATGTGTGAGGCCCTGGGTTCGATTCTCAGCATCGCATATAAATAAAGGTGACTGACAACTAAAAAAAAAATATTTTTAAAAATAAAAATAAATAAATAAATACAAACTAAAAAAAAGCTAAGAAATGTATCAGTGTTGTAGCTGCCTTGAGTTCTTTTAGAAATTGCTTAAAATAAGCAGAGTGCTAGCTTAGGACTTATCCATGACGCAGAAGATTTTGTCATTGAAAGTTTTAATACAGCAGGGTTTAAGGAAAGTTCCAACATGCTTATTAACTACTTTTTCTCCTATTTTGGATCAAGTCTCACAGAAAGAAATTCAGCCTGGAAGTTGCCTGTACATACATGATCCTGGCTGGGGATGACCACGTGGAGCAGAAAGTCAGGTTACATTTGATGCTAACCTGGGAGAAGGAAGACCAAGTGGTAGGGGCGGCGTTATTGACAAAGCTCCCCTGGTATTGATGATCACTCAACTCTTCACTTTCCACTTCATCTCACATTCATTATCTCAGTCCTAGTTATTGTTCATCTTCTTTTTCTCTGTGAAATAGGATCTAATAATCCATCAGGAACCTATTTTCATAAACAAAAATCCCATTTCACCCTTCCCTTGCTATATAATTCAAGAGTTTCTGGGTCTTCTTTTCTTAGTACCACTTCCACTTAAACCCTAAGCAGTGAAGTAAGATTTATTTTCCCCAGATCTTTCAAGATGCCTGGAAAAATCCTGCTCATAACCTCACCTGATATCAAATCAGAATGCTGCTTCCTATTCCCCTTTGCATCATACAATCCAACCCTACTAAACTAGGTGTTCTGGTCCTTGTATTTTCAATTTTAATCCTGGCAATTGTTCCAATGTGGCAGTTGTCCAAACAATGAAACATAATATTCTGACCAATATTCTACATCAGTGAATGCTTACTTAGAATTCACTACACTCTTGTCAATCAGAAACCAGCAGACTAGCTTTGTATTATCAGACATTTATCTTATAATTCCTTAGTATCCCCAAATTAGTACCATTTATAAACTTAATTGAGAATAAACTCCCCCAAACAAAATGTGCTTGCAGTACATTCAATTACTTTGGTCTTACCATTCTAGGACTTTATTCCTATCAATACATGTTCCTATGTTTTGTCACCAGTTGTGACAACAAGCCCCACATCAAAGAGGAGCCTGTTGTCTCCGGGCTCCTGTGGAGGTTCAGGAGTTACATGTCTCACCGTGGCACACAGCGGGGCCAGTGGAGCTCAGGCTTCAGACCTTCTGAATCTGTGACCCCAGGATGCTGCGTTTCCAAACATAAATGTCTATCTGGTCTTTCAGACAGGCAGCCCCAGTTGGAGAAACCCAGGCATCAGGGTCACGACCACTCTCACCTGTGAGACCATCCCATGCAGTTTTTCTCATCCCCAGGTCAGTTAGGTGGAGAGTCGGGCTGCAGTGAAGTTCTTTATTCTCCCTGTATTCAACAAGCTGCACCAGGGACCTCAGCAGGCGGAGGCTGCACTGACCCTGCCTGCAGAGTCTTTATGGGAGACCGACAGAGGGAAGCATGGGGTCGGTACTCCATGCTCCAGGTCAAGAAAAGCTTCCTGGAAGGGGTAAGGGCTCAGGAGAACCCACCAGAATGAACTAGAATGTTCTAGTCGAGGAGGGAGAGGATGGCATAGGCAGGCAGAGGAAGCAGGAGGGCAGCCCCGACAGGACTGCAGGGCTACGCAGGGGCAGATCTGGAAGGCTCTGGAAAGCATTCTGAAACCTGACCTCCAGGCAATGAGAAGCCCCATCGGGCTTTCAGCAAGCAGAGGACAAGATGAAGGCTGCCCTGGTGTAGAGAAAGAAATGTCAGGAGCCAGGCCTGGCCGGAGGAGGCAGGGGGCAAAGAAAGGGAGGAGGGAGTGCAAGTTGGAGGGAGAGGGAAAGCCTGGCCCTGAGCCTGGGTTCTCGGGTCATTGGCCAAGGGACCCTGGGCCACTACTAGCTACTTAATCCCTACCTACTTCACAGGGTTGCTGGAGGATTAAAAGGGATAACCTAGGAGGAAACAAAGCACCCTGTGAATGCAAAGCACTGCACACATGCGCAGGTCACCCCCAGCACTGCAGCTTCTGTAGAGCTGCATGGGCAGAGATTCCGCGTCACCCCCACAGGCGCAGGACCACCCTGCTCCATTGGACTTCTCCAATGCTACATGGCCTCCAATCCACCTGGGCTCCTCCCCATACCCAGTCCCCTCTTCTGTAAAACAAGAGCCGAAGCAGATGGCCTCCAGGTCCCTTCGAGCTTGAAGTTCTATGTTTTGTTGTCTCATTCACCTTGTGCTCCAATTTTCATAGTGATACTTATTTGTCAAATGAAAACATCGGAGGAAGAGCTGGATGCAGGGGCCCACGGCCTATAATCCCAGTGGCTCGGGAGGCTGAGGCAAGAGGATCACAAGTTTAAAGCCAGCCTCAGCAACTTAGCAGAGCCCTAAGCAACCCAGCAAGACCCTGTATCTAAGTAAAATACAAAAATAAGCTGGGGATGTGGTTTATGGTTAAGGGCCCCTGGGTTCCATTCCTGGTACGTACACACACACACACACACACACACACACACACACACACACACAAGGAGAAAGATACATCAATGGAAGAAAATTTAAAAAATAAAAAAAAACTAACCTAAGGAGTGATTGAAGACTAAGATGAAAAAGTGTGTGCTCTTTAAATCCCTTGAAGGGTTACATCAGCATGCTAGACTCGCAAAGTAATGTTCACACCAGCTTTATCTGCAACAGCCCAACCTGGAAAACTGGAAACAAGCTGAATGTCCATCAGGAGAAGAATGGATAAGCAACTGTGCTGCATCCATAAACAGAATACTATTTGGCAGGGGGAAAAAAAGGCCCTGTGGAGGGAACACAGGGCTTCACACCCGCTAGGTAAGTGTTCTATCACTGAGCTATGCCTCAGCCCTTTTTTATTTATTTATTTATTTTTTATTTTTTAGGGTCTTACTAAGTTGCCCAGGCTGCGTTCAAACTTGCGATTCTACCCACCTCACCCTCCTGAGGAGCCAGAATCACAGGCATAGCGTGGCAGGCCCAGACTTCTGATGTAAGCAACAACCCAGGTAGCTTCAAAATCATTGTGCAAAAAGAAAATTTACAGAATGGGAAAAAATATTTGCAAGACATATATCTAGTAAGGGGCTGGAATTGAGAATTTATAAAAAAAAAACTCTTGACAATTCCACAACAAAAATGCAAACAACTCAGTTTAAAAATGGATGATAGACTTGAATAAACATTTCTCTGAAGAAAATACACAAATGGACAACAAGCACATGAAAAGAAACTCAATGTCATTAATCACTAGTGAAATAAAACCACAAGATACCACTTCATGCCCACTAGGGTGGCAATAATAATAATAAAACAAGTGTTAGCAGGGATGTAGAGAAAATGGAATCTTCATTCACTGATGGAGAAAATATAAAATGGCACAGAGCTTTGGAAGGCAGTTAGAAGCTTCCTCAATAAACTAAACAGAGTTACCTATAACCCACAAGCTCCCCTCCAAGATAGAGTCACAAAAGAACTAAACACAGATGTTTAAAAACTATACACAAATGTTCATAGCAGCACAATTCACAATAGTCAAAGATGGAAATAACCCAAATGTCTACTAACGGGTGAATGGATAAACAAACTGCTACCAATCAACAGAATATTATTCAGCAATAAAGAGGAATCATGTACAGATACACACCACAGTACGGATGACGCTGAGCAGAAGATGTCAGACAGAAAAGGCCACTTGTTGTGTGATCCCACTTATCTGAAATACCCAGAATAGGCAAGCTCACAGAGACAGAAGTAGATTAGGTTTCAGGAGCTGGGGAGAGATGGGAAATAACTGATTAATAAGTATGGGTCTTCCTTTTGGGGTGATAAAATGTACTGAACTAGGTGTGGTGATGGTGGCCTAGCATTGTGAACGTACTTGACATCACTAGATTACACACTTCAAAATACTAAAAGGTAGACGTTATTGCTACAGTTCCAATGTGGTTTGTCCTCCTAAGATTCATGTGCTAGAAGCTTGGTCTTCAGTGTGGTAGTGTGGCTCTTTTGTGCTGCTGGAGCTTTAAGAGATGGGGCTTAGTGAAAGGTCATTAGGTTATTAAGGGTGCTGCACTCAAAAGAGACTAATATAGTTCCCCTAGGAATTTAGTCCATTCTCCCAAGAACAAGTTGCTATAAATTGAGGTCACCTCACACATTTGCCATCTTCTGTACGCAGGTTTTTCCCTTTCCACTTGTCTGCCCTGTGGTGACATAGCCAAGGCAGCCCTCACCAGAAGCCAAACCAATGAGGCCTCCAGATCTTGGCCTTTCAGCCTCCAGATCTTGGCCTTTCAGCCTCCAGACCTGTTGGCTAAATAAACCTCTTTTCTTTATGAAGTAACCGGTCTTAGGTATTTTGTTATAGCAACAGAAAATGAACTAACACAGAAATGTTATATGTATTTTTATCACAATTTTTTTAAAAAATCCTCCCCAAAATTATCATGCTGATTGAAAATAATCTCAGTTCCCCCCTCAAAAAGTATATGTTTTTATTCATTTTTTAATAAAATTCCAGAAAATACAAACTAATCTGTAATGACAGAAAATAATGATCAAGGAGAAGAGGGAAGGACAAAGAGCTGAAGAAACGTTGAGGGTGGTAAAAAATGTTTATTGTCTTAATTGTTTGATGACGTGCGGTTTGATGTACTTCAATTATATCTCTGTTATACTGAAAAAAAATTAAGAGTTTTATAAATTATCACTGCGCCTCTGAGTAACAGAATTTTTGAATTGCTACTTACAATACATTGAGGAACTCACTGTTTCACTGGCTCTTACTATAAACCCTTCTGCAGATCAAAAGCAATCAATCTTTTCCTAATTCATTGATTCTCTTCCGTCTGGCTTTTACATACCACGGTTTCTTCAAGCAAAAGAGCACCTGTAACCATGTCTGCAAAGGCAGCTCAAGAAGCTTGTCGGGGCGGAGACCGACAGAGCTCTGGGTGGCCAGGTTTCAGCCCAGGAATGCCTCTTGCTATTAATAGGGCCCTGAGACACTCTAATCATTGCTGAATCCTGGTTTTCTGAATTGGTTCAAAAATGATCTGGCAGAACTTGGCAGATGCTCACTTTGCAAATCAAACTATCATATCTGTTATTATCTTAGCACATGCTGAGAGGATTATAAGTGTTTATATACTCTCTGTGAGCGTCAAATTCAGGTCTGGCCTAACATGCATAACAAGCAAAGTAAGACCGTGAATCAAATGCCAGAGTCAGGATTTGCTCATGGAATTTAAATTGGGATATGGATTTTACTTTAAACAGAAAGGCACACTTAAAGCTAAAAAGAAGAAAAAAGGAAAAAAAATTTTTTTCATTGGATTGCTTAGTTTGTCTCAAATTAAACTTGACCTACTTCAAATTTATTTTAACTATTTTTTCCTGTCTTTTCTTCATGATAGATTTTCTATAAATTCTCTTAAGGAAAGATATTTACATAGAAATGAATTTACATAAAAATCTCCATTCCTAGCCCAGCTCCACCAGTTGTTTAATAAATAATATTTTCTTAGCTTTTCTGAGTCCTTGTAAAGTTGGGGGCTTCGTTTCCTCATCTGTAAAATGGGGAGAATAACAGTACTTCATAGATTATTGTTAGATTAAATCGCCAAGTTAGATTAAACACACGTAGAGTGCTTAGAATGGGAGCTGGCACACAGGAAGCACTCAGCAAAAGGTTAGTTGCTATTTACTATGGTTCCCTTTTGCAGATAAGAACACTGAGGCTCCCAGTTGGTAGAGGCAAAGCTGAATCTAGAGTACAGAGCAGCCGGAGCCTGCTCCTGATTCCTTTTGCCACTCCACACCACTTTCCCAATCCGTACACATTTTGTGTATGAAAATAAGAATACCAAACGGGAACAGGCAAAAATAGATGTGTAACTTAAATCTAAAAAGCATGAATAAACTGCTACTCACCGACCGGCTCCCGGACTCGCTGGTTGAGGCCGCCAGGGGCAGGTCATCAGTCATTTTTAAAGTCAGTTTCATATAATGCTCTTGAAAAGGAAGATAAAAGAGTTCTACAAGGAAACCCAACACTGCTTCAAGAAGATGCCCCCAAAATCTCATGAGCTAGTAAAAAATACACTCGCACCACTTCCTGCCATTAAAAGGGATTTATAGTCACCCTGTACGGACATTAAAACAGCACTGCAGCTTCCTACAGGAGTTAAGTGGCAAGTGGCTGGCCCATCAGTTGAACCCCTTCAAGTCAGAAATGGAAAAATCTAGAGACTCAAGCTAATATCTACAGGCGGGTAGAATGCAAACATATTTGCAAGGCTGTTCAATTTAAACTATAAATCCAAATTCGTCTATTCTAAGGTGATATTTATCCATCTTTCTAGTTCCACATGTTACATTGGAAGTGCTTTCTTTTTTTCAATTTGGTCCAATTAAAAGGAAAAAAAAAAAACACTAGAAAGTTTGTTGGGAAACAGAATATCCACAGGCCTCAGAGTACCTACCACCCCACAGACCACTTACAATCACAGAGAAAATGTGATTTACAATGGAGAGAGCAGGGGATTACCCTGTTAACCAGGGATCACACTCAGATGTACATCACCCGTGGTGCATCACTGCCAAAGCGCCACCCTGAACCTGGATAAGGAAACAACAGACTCCAGGTCACTGTGCATGCTGTGGGACAACTGGCTGGCATCTCTGGCACCTTCACAAAGAGGTGGATGCATCTGATAGGTAAAAGAAAGAGATTCCTGGAATAAAGGCCCTGAGGAGCTGAATGGGGGGTGAGACTCCTGTCAAGACAGACATTGTTCTGAAAATTCAGAAAAAGTTAAAAATCTAGCATTTGTTAGCTAAAATTTAAATGAGACTAGTTTCCTCCGATATAATAACATCATTATGTAACTTACTTTCAAATAGTTCAGGGGAAGAAGTAGGAGAGAGAATGCCCAAGAGCAAACAAGAACGCAAGCATCGCTCTCTAAAAGGAAGGTATAATACAGTCAAAATTACACCCTTGGTGGAAACCCATTCAAAGCAGAGTGAGCAATGGGCAGGTGACAGACACAGTAACAGGCATTCCTGTTGCTGGCTCAGGACTGAGAAGTAAATGTGTTTTACTCCCTTATAATGTAAGTATTAGCTATGTTGTTATACTTTAAAAGGTTCATATTTCCACCATAGTTTCAAGGGTGTCGAGAGGATGCTTCTGTGTATGAAAGGAAAGCAGATCTTGGGTTTTTCCCTATTAAGGCCCAGAATAAAGTAACCTTGAACCACGATGAGCCAAGGAGAAAATGGGATGCTCAGCTTCTGTTTGGCAGGAAGACAGAGCATGAGATGCCCTGAAGAGACCCCGGATCCTGCCATGTGGGGGCAGGAGCTCAGCACAGGGAGGACATGACACACCCAAGGGTGCTCTTCTCAGTCATGCAGGGCGCATGAGCAGATGAGAGTCTGAAGATAAATGATTAACTGACAAATGGCCTTCACTTCTCTCTCCTCCATTTCCAGGCAGACAAAGGAGAGCCTAGCAGAAAACATAACAGATGAGAAGCTGGGGATTCTCATCTCAGCCTCAACACTGTGTGACTCTAAACAGTTCAACTGGCCTCTCTGATGTTCATTTGCCTTACTTAGAAACCTGGAGGGTGGGCTAAAACAGCTCTCAGAGGCCTTCCAAGATGCTAAAGGTTGGCACTATGTTGAAGACAGTGCGGTACCAAAGTGAAATGTTTACTCTGTTTTGTTTTTAAACATAGAAGTATTTTTTTTTCTGATTGCAATAACATGCAATGAAAAAACAATATATATATATGGAAGAAAATAAGACAAACCACTACATTGCACCACCCAGAGTTTGGAACCATGGTCCACATTTTTATATTTGTTCTATAGCTACTTTTCCAAGCTTGAAAGTGATGACACATACACTCATACACATTTTTTAAAAAACGAACACAAGATCCTTGAATACGTTCTGTGTGTAATTGTTTTTAGTTAACGATAGTATATGGACCTCTCTTCATATCAATAAAAGTTAACATCATTCTCGTGGCTAACTGGTACATGATATTGTACAGACACCGTTTATTTTCCCAACTGAGAAATATTTAGGTGGTTTCCAATTTTTTGCTCTTCTAGACAATGTTGCCATAAATATCCTTCCATATTTATATCCTCATTTATGAACATTACTGAAAGTCTGTATGTCAAGATTTAATCACACAACTAGTCTCCCTTCTCAGGCAAGGTTTAAAAAATATCTTAATGTCAAATAACTTTTCTCTATTCCCTGGAGCTGGGGAGCACACAGCTCTGGCCAGGACACCCCCATCCTTCAGAAGCTCTGGAAACATTCCTTTGGTCTCTTGATTCAGTGAGCCCACCACAAAACCTGAGGCCCAGCTTTGAGATACACACAATATCTACAAGACAGAAAAGAGTTTTCAGGGCCACTTTAGGCAAGTGCAAGTGCCACTTTTGTCAGCAAACGCCACTGTTTTTGGAGTTCAGGCTCAGCCAGGATCCTATCACACTTGGTGGCTTGTACACATATGTTTCTGCCTTTAAAGTCGATAACTTTGCCAAGTACATTCCCGCCTGCCCATAATACATCCAATTCAGATACATGGAAATCACTGGAACTATCTCCTAAATTGAAAACTGTATTGTTTTTATAAACCCAAGGATTTACTTTAACATTGCAAAATGAGCAATACTCCAAAATAATTGTTTTATACCTCCCATTATAAAGATTAGAAAACCATTTCAAATGCCTCTTTTCACTGACATTATCATCTACTCTTCTGACTTTAAATCATGTCCCCGATCCAAATATTCTTTGCAAATGCTGGAGAAAGTATTTAATTCTTCTTGTGGCGGTTGTTTTCATGGGTGGTCAATGTCACAAACATGTACCGACACCCATGGCTGGAATTAAATTTCAGAGAATCATATTCTCTGTCACATGGGGAGGGATGCAAAGAAAGCCATTCTTCATTGCAGCAATTCAGCAATTCTCCTGAACACTCACCTCATTTGAGTTTTGGAAGAGGTTACCATCCATCATTTCCAACCCCTGGAGAGGCTAGATTAAGAAGGTTAATTTGGCTTGTCCAGGTCACCCACTCTCAGTCCAGGGTTTTTTCCCTCTCTGACCCTCCTTGCCAGAAACTGAATAATTAATTTAAAGCAAAGACACTCATTTTATACCCAATAATGTCATGCAGATCCTAAATTGTTTTGTTTAATCATGAATGCATAATAAGCCTCCCCCAACTCTCCCCCCTAAAAAAGGGAGAGAAATTAAAGCATGTTTAAAATATAATTTTAACTTGTATTCTCCCAACCCTGAAGGTCAGGTTTAAGGATTAGTCTAACAAAACTCAAAAACACCTTTTGGGAAAGAGCCTACAGGAAAGTTGCAAAACTGAGAATTATTAAAGGTGTCCAGAAAAGCCTCTAGTGCAGTTTTCCAGGTTGGAACACAGAGAAAAGTGACAACCAGGAGCTGACGGGTCATGAGTGTGACCGAGAGAAAGCAGGTGCAAAAAAACAGTCAGCCACAGATGGCCCTGGTGCATCCTTAAAGCACATCCCATATAAAAGTCAGGAAAAGCGGCATGAAAACCATCTCCATGGGGTGATAACCCCCCTACACACATGCATGACGCCCAGTCTTCTGTTTCTGAACACATGGGAAGATTTATTCTGCAAACTGAGCTGCAGATTAACACGTCCTCATGCAAGTTGCCTTGCTGCTCTCTTTTTGCCCATAAAGTACATTAGCGTTTATACGTGCCATCTCCCCTACAGATATGCTGTCAGCAAGTTGGAAAACTGGCCTTGTAAACCATCGGGGGACTGACTTATAAAATCCAGCAAGAGTTGTAGGAAAGAGGGGGATCGATTAATTCGACTGTAACTCCCACCATTGTAAAGACTTCAGCATATTAGATGGATAGTTGCAACATAGCAGAAACACGGGAACAAAAATAGTTGGGGGAGGGGGCAGGCAGGGTCTTTCCCTGCCACCTCCTCCTCAAACAGCTGGCAGTGATGACTGGTCCCCAAACTTGTCAAAGACTAAAACTTTGTGCAACTCCTCAGTTGGGTGGGATTTTAAACAGTGACCACCCATTGAGCCCATGTGTGGTGTCAAAAACCAAACTCACATTCCTGATTCAAAATGTGCCTTCTTAATTAGAAGCAGGATTTCCCCCATCTACCCACCGGTGGGAAAGATCGATATGAACGCTATGAGCATGCAGGATAACACATATTACCAGGATCAGGGAAGGTTCATTAACCAGGAAAGGAAGAGCCATGGTCTCTTTCCTACAAATTTACCCTCCTTGCTTTAATTCTGGAATTCATCTTACTTTTGGCAAAACTTTTCAACACTCAGTTCTAAAACAATGCAACCAGACCTTCACAGCAACTATCCCTGTTAAAATATACAAAAGAATATTAGGTCATCCCAAACTAAGTCATTACTGTGGCCGGAAATTAAAATCCCATTAAGTAGCATTTTGTGGTACAGGAAGATTGCGTCAAGCCTTTGTCTGGTCCGGGAACAGGGCTCTTGAGGAGACAGGGGATCCTGGAGGTAGTGGAGTTTCAACTTTTCATTTATTTCCAGTCTTAATTTCCATGTTTAGTTTAGAGCATCTTAAGTTCGGTCCTTTGGTTAGACTTTGTATATTTTTGTTTACCAAAGCTGTGAATTAAGCTATCTCCATTTGTTTACTTGAAACCTGGTTGTCTGGGCAGGGAAGAAATATTAGTTTAAACTGAAGTTAAGAACCTACAGTCACAAGAAAAATAAATCAAGGGGAGAGAGAAACTGGATAATGTGGGATCGTTTCACTGTGAGCCGATCCTGGTTGGGGACTTTTCCCCCCTGATGACTATCAGGATAGGCAAAAAAAAAAAAAAAAAAATCTTAAACAGATCAGAATTCACATGCCAAGGAACAACTTTTGACTTTTTAAATTATCAATTTGATAAACTGCTAGAAGGAGGCAGCGTAGGAAGTTGACAGAAGAATAAAAGAGGAAATCAAAATTTTCTTTTTTTCCTCCTGTAGCACTGGGGTTAGAACCGCTCTGTATGCACCATATGTAGAGACATTTACTGTGACTAATGGGAATAATGTACTACATTTCATAACACTGATCTCTTGGGCAATTTGAGAAAAACTCATAATTGGAAAGCTATATGCACTATCTAAAAATACTTATCGCTACAAACCCTCCAGCAAAATTTCTTTAAAAAAAAAAATACATGAAAGAGGCCTTCAAGGGAAGCAAATAAAATTTTCAGAATACTAAGAAAAAGCCCACCCTCCCTCCTCCCATTTCAGTAAACACTTAATCCTCTCAGATGTTTTCCCCCTGCAGAATGCTTGTGCAGTTTAAGATGGTGTTTAAAATTTTCAAAATTCCTTCTACAAGTGTATTCTTATTTCCCCCTTAGAAAGGGGAGGCAGGGGGCTCAAACTAATGTTAGAAACTGGCACAGATGTTAGAAATTCTATCCTCTTTCCAGAAAAGGACCAAATATGAGCGTGAGGTAATATCCCTTTTTAGCAAATTCTTATTCCTTCTCTCTGATTCTGGATGTAACTGTCAGTATGTCCATCAAGGTGAGAGGACATGACCCCTCGTAGTTATATGGAAATCCCTCTGAATGCAGGATGTCTGTAAAATTATCTGAAATCAGAGTTGCTACTTGTAGCATTTTCTATTTTGCGTCAGGGAAGTGCTCTGCAAACAGACAGCAACAATCTAACACTATGCAGAATTTCATAGCTGGTTTTGTGTCTTCCAAAAAAACCAACACTAGCACACAGGTGATACTATCTACCAAATGCTAAACCAAAACTTTTTCTATTTTTATAATTGTTTATTTTATTTTTATAAAAAATGATGTGGAAAGAAAAAAAAATAAGTCATCTGTGCTCAAATATGCAATCTGATGCCATCAATGAATCAGGAATACATTGCCTGCAAATCAAATAATTTAGGAAAATCACTTATGTGGTTCACTTCACAAAAGGTATGTGTGTGCTTAATTTTCAGCATGATTACTGGCACACTTTGTAGTCCTGTCTTGACAGCTGACTTCAACATTTCACACAGAATTGAGTGACTCTCTTTCCATTTCGATAAATATTTTAAAACCTGCAATCTGAAATGTAAATACCTGGTGCTCCTCAAGATTAATAAGTGACTTCCTACACATTAGGGTTCAGTTTGCTTTTAAAGCACACAATTCAAGTAAAATCATTTTGGAAGTAAAACATCATTAATGTTTGAAGAGATATATCCTTATAAAATACCAACAAACACCAATGTTTAATCTTACTCTGCTAGCATGGAAAATATATAATTTTTAAATCCTCCATTCTAATTTTCTAAACTCATCCCAAATCTCCTCCTAAGCTCTAATTTCCTGTTGCCCAAACAGCTCAATAAAAGGTTTTACATTATCTACAATAATACCTCCAGACTGGCAATTTGGAGTATACATATTTCAAATAAAAATTGTACAAGATGTTAGTCATGTGTGTCTATAATCTGGTGGATAAGCTTTACAGGTATGCTAATTTTAATTAAGGGTCAGTTATTCCTCAACCAAAGCTAGGAATGCAATGGGTACATATAATCCTTAACTGAAACTAAGAATGCAATGATAAAAAAAAACTAAATATTCCTGATTAGAAAAGCACCTTGCAGAAATTCACTGTAGATGCAATCTTCATAAGCACTGAGACTGACTTTAGTAAAACAAACACCCAAACCAGTCTCATTATTCACCGTGGTACCTAACTGTTTAGCTACTTATGTTCGGTATTCGGGCAGTTCTCTTAAGACCAAATACAATGCACCTGGACAGGAATCGTTTTTTTATTACGATCATTACAGTGCTTTTACCAAAGTCATTGACTTCACCCCAAATGAAAGCCATTACTAATAAAAAACAGCATAACAGACCTTAAGAAGTGAAAAAGAGTCTTGTAATCCTTAAACGCTTTATATACTACATGAAGATTGATGTGTCCATCATTTTGAAAGAGATAAAAATTCTCCTCTTACACATTACATAATGACTGAAATAACTAAAAAAACTAGTGATTCCTAATAATATTTAATATATGTTTCACTAGAAAAGAACTTCATCCAAAGCTTTAGCTCATGAAAATCTCTAAACCCAGAGGCGGACAACTCATTTTGCGGCTGAGGACAGTCTCCCCGCTACATTTTCTCAAAGATGGCTGGTGCAAACGGCACCTCATAACTACATAAAAATGGTTGCTCAGATTAAATTATGCAAACGTGGTTTCAAAATAAGCTGCTCAAGTTTCAGCGCATTAAAGATGGACCTGCAAAGCATTTGCCGTGTTGCGCCTGGTTCCAGCGGAATTTCAATGGATACCGAGGGGAGCACAAGCCCCAAATCACCCTTATAAAGAAAGACTCTGAAACATAAGCCCCCGAACATCAAATCCCATGGGCACATTCACTGGCCTTGAACACCAATCTGTCACCAATGCAAAACAAGACAGAGCCCTAAGGAGCTCCTTCAGATCTCCATCCTGGACTGGAAGCAAAGGGGGCCATCTTTGAAAAGCTCAGTTCTATCTTTTAAAATAAGAGAGTCCAGAGATAAAGCTTTCTAAATGGGGGAGAAATTTTTTTTAGGAAGTAATTAAAATCTATGTTAAATTCCACGAAATGGCATTTATTTTCTATCTTGCATCATTTCATAATCAGACACCCATCTACAAAGATTTTTCTGTGAATATAAAGTTCCTAGTTTTCTCCTACTTAAGAACAAGTGATAGAAAAATCCAGGGTAATTACAATACCAAAGTAATATCCATGAGCTCCCTTTGTAATTTCAAGGCACAAGGCAGTGGCTGGGTGAGAAGCACATCGAATGTTTCCAAACTAATAATTGGTCAAAGTAGATTTGTTTTCAGTAAGTAGAATTTATATTTTTAATAGTTCTTTTTTTTTCTCTTGGTTTATATTTATCTTAAGGACTAAAGAGCTATGTCAAGTAATGAGTTACATAAACCATCAATCATATTTAGTGTTAGCTGAAATAATTTGCAAAATAACAACAACATGAAATATTTCCATTTTAAATAGTTGGAAACTGTTAGTGGTTGAAGGTTATATAAAATAGCAAGTTTTAAAAGCAAAAAGCTTTAAAAATAAAAAGGAGCTTTAATATTCCAGCCAATAGATAGGGAACCATTTTGTCCTGAAATATGAAACCAGCATTATTGATGTCAAACTTGAATTTTCACTCTATTACATAAGTCAGTTTTCAAGACCATAAATATTTCACTGCTATTTGCTTCCCCTTACACCCCTCACTGGTTACATCTCTTGCTACATTTTAATCAGTTTACGCAATTCCCAGCATCAATACAGCAGCTCCGTATGCTCTGCTCCATGCGACAGGTTTTTGCTGTATTTTTTGCAATTATTGAGTTTCGCTTAGTTTCCCCAAAGCGCTCACCATTCACTTTCCTATGCTTCTTAAACTAGTATTGAGGACATCGTCACTAGCTGACTAAACTTTTATGAAAATAAAGATCCTTCAAATAAACCAGCATTCTAGGCCTGGAACTGTCAAAATCTCCAGAAGGAAGAAAACAAAACACAGCATTTTTACTTTACGTTTCCCAAATGGGCTGAAAGAGCTTCTCAGAACCCCCTGACCATCCCAACCTACTCACGCATTGGGACGACATTGAAATTCACGACCCAAGTCGCACAGAGTCACAAGAGGGTAATATTAATGGAAAACTGTTTTGCGGCCCAGAGCCCTTCTCAAGGCCCTTCTTGAAAAGTGTCTCCACTCCGGGGCAAAGCCAAATAAGTTGTTTACAAGCCTGGTCTCCTTTCCCACCCCAAAGTCACTGGTTGACTCCAGGCCACCATTAAGGGTGGTTTTTCGTTCTTAAAAGCATTTCACTTCCACACCCTCACGCGCGGGCACACTCACACTCAACTCCCCATACATTCCAGAGGCCTCTGAGGACCAGAAAGATGAAAAACAGTTCCTGGGCCATTTTCCCCCAATTTGAACTACTTTAGTTCAAAATAGTCAAGTAACATCGCCGAAAAGAGAGGGGATCAGGAAAAACAAAAGTATTTCCCCCAAATAACTTTGCTCCTTTCTCTCCAACCTCACAGCCAGCCAGAATGGCACCCTATAGAGTGAGCTAGAAAACTTCAAACGCAAGGGGGCCACGCGAGGTTCAGCAGGGACCCGAGATGAAGCCACAAAGAAGGTCCCCCCGGCGGGTCCCAAGCGCACCAACCGTCCCGGCTCCCTTCTCGCTTCTCTTACTTTTGGATGATCTGGGGTAGGCTGGCTTGGGGAGGCGGCGGAGGCGGCGGCTGCATCCCTCGCGGGCCCGGGGGCGCCGAGGACGCCTGGGCACCCGGCACAACGCAGGCATCTCTGTCCGGTTGTTCCGGACCGCTGGGGTCCGCGTCCTGGCTCATGGGTGCTGCCAGCACCATACGGGGCGAGACCCACCCGGGCTCGCGGCTAGGGAACGCGAAAGAGGGGCGGTCCCAGGGCACGGGCGCTCTCTGGCCGGGGTCCCCGTGCCTAGTCCCCTTGTCCTTTTCGGTGGCGCGGGGAGGAGACGAGAGGGGAGGGGAGGAGGCAGTCCCGGCGGCGCCGCCTCCTCCGCCTCCCGCCGCTCCCGCTCAGCCGGCCGTGCCAAGCGGGGGCGGGGGACAGGGGGCGTCTCCCGGCCGACAGGAGCTGCTTGGCGGCCCGGGGCCGCTGGACGCTGGGGTGGCCGGAGAAGCTCAACCCGCTAACTCTAGGCTCAGCGATCTGGGAGAGAGCGCGGCGCGCGCCACCCGCCACCGTGCGCCCTCCGGTCCCGAGCCTGGTGCTCCGCAGCGCAGCCCACGGCGTGAGAAGGCGAAACGCACGCCAGCCAGCGGCCCGCCGCCGCGCTCTCGCTTCTCCCGGGAGCAGCGAGGCCTCCCGGTTGTCCCTGGGAACGGCGCGCGAGGCCTGGCACCCCTCCGGCCAAGCGGAGCGGACTGAGGCCCGGGGCGTCCGTGCGCATCGCTGGTGAGCTGGGCTTGGCATCTTCCCGCGCGGCTGGACTCCCGCCAGCGCCACTCGCATTTGAGGGACTGGGACTTCTTAAAATAAATATCCGGACCCTCTCCCAGGCCGGTGGGATCTGTAACCTCGGGTCTTAGATGACCAGACCCCGGGGGCTCTCCAAATTGGCAATTCCAGCTGCTCATTTCAGGGGTCCCCGAAGCAGCCGTAGTGGCTGTCGTGGATGTCCTCGTTTCTTTTTCTCTTCACTTTAACATCCCGCAAGCGCAAAACCAAAATCAAGCAGACGTTCTATACTTGATACTTATTGGCCACATCTCAGTGGGAACACAAAAGTTGTCGAGGAGAGCGTTCTCAGACATCGTGCGTCCACCATCACCGCCTCTGAACTTCTGTTAGTTGCTCAGGAACCCTGGTGCGCACGTCCACCTGTGCACCCAAAGGCTCAGCTGTAGGCGTGGACAAAGTGCGCCTTTAAAGGCCCAGGAGCCACCCCGCAGGTGCAGCTTAATATCCTTGGGCTCCGGTGTGTGCTTGAGGAAGCACCTGGTCCCGCAGAAACGTCTAGTAGCCGGACAAAGACCAGGGAAAGTGGCCTTCCATAGGCTTCTTACTGGCCGTCGTACTCACAGACGTTACTACCCCGACGCGCAACCCCGGGCAGCGGAGAAAAGCGTGTCGCGCTCCCCGGGAAGCCAGAGCGCACACCTGGCGGCCCCACGGCCTAGAAAGGAGTTTGCTGGGGTGCTGAAGCAATGTCGCCATCATCCCATCGCCACGAAAAGGGAAATTCTGGAGATTAGTCTCAGACCCAGCAACTATTGAATTCCCAGAGGAATGTTTCCTCCGCTCTGCTGGAACTTTCAATCCAGCCTCAGGAAGCTATGCCTGCTCCTCTTCATTTCTGCCATTCTACCTGGGGTCTCTGTGACATTCTCCTCCTCTCTCTCTCTTCCCTTCCTTCCCTCACCTTTTTCTTCCTCCTCTGACAAGTAAAATTATATTATCAATTTTTTATATTCATGAAGATCAGATCACAGTTCAGAAAATTGAGTCTCGCCCTCACCCTCAAAACAAAAACAAACAAATCTCAAGTGAATAGGGATTGACGACTGTTCCCGTTTTACAAGTGAAGAGGTTGGGGCGATTTGTCTAAGGAAACGGGGCTGAGGTGTAGGAACAAAAGTGTTGTCTGGTTTCCTGAATGATTGGTTCCTCTGTTGTCTTCAATTTCTATTGCTAAGTCTTGACTAAGATTTCCATAAAACCCCATATTCTACCTCCACCCCCTCGATCTCCTACGTGGAAAGATATTACCTGAAAAGAGCAATGCAACTCTTCCGAAAAATAAAATCAAGTCTTTTTTATATGTTTGCATTGAAATCTCCCTCTGAGAATACTTGAAAACCTCTGAGCAAAGGGCTTTGTAGTCACCAAGACCTGATTTTGAGTCCAGACTCTGCAATTTACCAGTGTCAATTACCAAATGCTAAGCAAATTGAGAATAAGGAGACCCTAGCTCCAGAGTCTCCCGTAGGAATAGGGGTGATGCATCTTCCCTATGTGATGCAAGAGGTGTTCCATGTCGCACTCATTACAGGAATGATTCTATATATTACACTCTTGTAGCCAAATAAAACAATAGATTTCAAATTCCAGGAAGCTGAGTGTCCAGAAGATTATTAAGTCTAACTAACATTTTTGCAGGGAATATTATATTCTTTACAATTATCAATTTTTAATTTAATTCAATTTTTTACTATGCCAAGATTAAACCCAGGGTGGCTTTGCCACTGGGCAATATCCCCAGCCTTTTCCATTATTATTATTATTATTATTATTATTATTATTATTATTATTATTATTATTATTGACAAGTCCTCTCTAAATTGCTGAGACTGGCCTAGAACTTGGGATCTTCTTGCCTCAGCCTCCCCAGTCACAGGGATTACAGACATGCACCATCACACCCAACTGAGAGCATATTTTATAAATTTATCTCTCTCCATCTCAGGAATAATGCACTAACATATGTGACAAAATAAGAAACAATGGATAATCAAAGTATTCATTGGGCTTTTCTGTTACCCTTTCCATAAATTTGAAATTTTCAAAATAAAATCAGAGAAAAATGAATGTTTTACAAGGCATTTTTTTTATATTTATTTTTTTTAGTTTTCAGCGGACACAACGTCTTTGTTTGTATGTGGTGCTGAGGATCGAACCTGGGCCGCTTGAGCCACATCCCCAGCCCCTACAAGGCATTTTTTAGAAATCTTAATTCCATGATTTATGTGAATAGTTCATGTATTATGTAATTTCTGAAATTGGCATTGGAGCAGGTCCAAAGAGAGAGGGCAATGCTGTAGCAGAAATCAGAAGCTTCTTCATGTCCTATCTCAGATCCACCCCCCAAGTCTCCCAAGGATGATATTGGACCAACATTTCCATTATGCAAGTCAATATGCATTAAACACTTCCAGTGGGAAAAAAAATTTAATTTATCTTTTTTCAGTTCTTTTCAGAAGTAATGAAAAGGCATAAAGACACTAGCTGGGTTTGCAGCCTGCTTTTGTCTGCCCATCCATCCCCTTCTGAGGCTCTGAAGGGTGTGCTTCACAGTAGCTGTAGCAAAAGAAAGACCGAGTCATTGGTTTCACAAATGGGGAGTGTGTGACTGTAATGTGAGGGCTGGTAACACCTCTGTGTTCCACTCTGCAGAGTTGTCCTGTCCCTTCTTGACCCACAGACAATCTACCATCAGGCAGTGAGGCTACTGGTGTTGAACATGTTGAACACTTAACCAGAGTCAGCTGCTTAAGGCTTTCATAAGTCACCTTGACACCCACAGCTACCTCATGCCTTGGCTGCCATTATCTGTATTTTATAATTGAGGAAAGAGTCTTAAATAGTAAGAACTTGCTCAAGGCCACCCTGATTTTAAGGAGCAAAAGCAGGACTGCAGATAGGTGAGTCTGTCCAGAGTTTATCACCTCGACTCATCTGTGTTCCTCTACTGTGATGCTGCTGTCTTCCATTCACATAAAAGGCCACCTGCTTTATGATTCAACTCTGCCACTCATATCTATCCAGATCAATTAGTAGGAGATATCTAATTTGATGGTGAAATGAGAAAATTTAAAGAAATGAAGCAACCCAAAAGAAGGAGAGAGAAATAGCACCCAGGTCTCTATTACTCTAAGGCCATTCTCAAACTTGCTGGGACTCTGGCTTGCTCCATAGTATTAATATGTATTAACAGTGATTAATAGTATTAATCACTGAGTTCCACGCTCTGCTCCTAGAAGTCGTCTTGAGCCATATTTCATCTCATGTCATCACTTTTCAGAGAAGTTTGAGAACCTGTGCAAGACAGGTGGGATAGTAACCATGGAGCAGAGGTTTAGACTCCCGTCTGAGCTTCTGGTGATCTGTCCTCTATTCAAAGGTGAGAAAGCCCCCTTTTGGGGTGATTGTGAGCATACTTCCCTGCAGTGAGATCATTTAAGATGTGCTGCTGTTCCATTATGTATACTATTACTGTTATCTTTTAGACAACAATTTACTTAGTAGGTTGTAAAGTTTGCTAATACCCAAAGCTGGTGGAACTGTGAAATACCTTCTCATACACTGGGTGAAAGCGAGAGTGTAGGTTGCTGCAACTTCTTTGGAAGTGAATTGGAATTGGCCGTTAAAATTGCAACAAGAGAAATAGACTCAGCAGTTACCCTTCTGGGAATTTATCCTATGGTTTTATCTGTAGAGCCACTTGGACAAGGGAGTTGATTGTGGCATTGTTACCAAAAAGGGTGAAAGTGCCTAGCAGTGTGGGGATCTGCTTATAGAAAGATGGTTCCATTTATGAAGGATCACAATATCATTCTGCAAGGGGAGGAGGTAGACCTCCATGCACTGCTAGGAAAGAACTTCCTTCAACTATCATTAGGAAGAATATAAAAGATCCTCAGTAGCATTGTAGCATGCTAAATTTGTATAAAATCAGAGTATAAAACTTTCTGGAAATTTTATACAAGTAATTATTACAATAAGGACCTCTGGGGGATGGAGTTGTGGCTCAGTGGTAGAGCTTGCCTAGCATGTGTGAGTCCTTGAGTTCGATTCTCAGCACCACATATACATAAATAAAAATAAAGTTCTATCAATAACTAAAAAAATAAAGTGAAAAAAAATAAGTGCCTCTGGAAATTAGGGAAGGGCAAGAATCTATGATCTTTTTTTAAAAAAATAAAATCTATAACTTTCAATGATCTTTTTTTAAAAAAATGTGAATGGTAAAAGCATTATATTACCAATAAAAATATAATGCTTTTACCATTCACATTATTTTTTTTTTGGTACATTACAATTGTACATAATAGTTGGATTCATTTGGATGTAATCATTCATGCATGGAATTTAATTTACTCCATTTCAGTCCCCAGTTCTTTTGACCTTTAAGGTTGTTTGAATATTTGAAAAAAATATTTACTGAAATGCATATTATTTAAATCTTCTTATTATGACATCATTATTTGCATTAACTAATAACAAAACTTAATGATTCTTATTCAACTAGTGATTCGTTCAACTAATGATTCTTATTCATAACAAACCTTAGACACTAATAGGATATTTGGCTTTTTTTTTTAATATTTATTTTTCAGTTTTCGGCGGACACAACGTCTTTATTTTATTTGTATATGGTGCTGAGGATCGAACCCGGGCCACACGAATGCCAGGTGAGCGCGCTACCGCTTGAGCCACATCCCCAGCCCAGGATATTTGTTTTTAAAATCTGAAAGAATGAAGAAAGAATACTGGATAATGTCCAGACTTAAACTCTACCCTCTAGATGTCCTAACAGCCTCAAGAGAGACAGTTAAATAATTAAATAAGAAATTGCCAGCAGTCAAATTGATACAATTAATTAAGATCTACTAGTACGGATACATATCAAGCAGCCTGTCATTAGCTATAACATATGAACCATTATGGTGTTAATAATAAGTTGCCATTTCTTAAGTGTTGCTCTTCCAGTCTGTCTTTAGCACATGATATTTCTCATTTAATCCTCACAACCATCTATTAGAGGGTTGTCTATGCCCATTTTATAGAGAAGAAAACTAAGGCTCAATGAAATCCAGTCCCTTAGCCCATTAGTGAGTTGAGCTGTGCACCTAACCCCCATCTGTATTATTCCTAGAGTTGAGCTTTCAAATCACTCTGTGTGGTGTTTCTTGGTGAGATGGGGCTTTTGGCCCTGGGTACCCCTTTGTAAACACTCGAGGTCTGATCCCCCCCAGCTCTCTCCACTGTCCCATTCTTTGGTTTCCCATCTCCCCCACCCTCCTGGGCTTCTCTTTTCCACACCCCTAAGTTATGCTTTATCTATTTGTCATACCTCTTTAAAAACCAGAATATAATCTTGTTTTTCAACTCCATAGAATCCCTGCAGATGTTTAAAAACAATCATAAAGTAAAACCCCATCCTGGTTTCACAAGGGATCACCTCTCTCTGCAAACCCAGGAGAGGCACTGCTGAAGGATGCTGTTTAAAAATAATATGGTTACTCATGGAACTGGATGCACATTTGAATTTGAAGGAGACAGTCAGGGAACTTTAGCTGAGGAAAAGTGAGGACATGACCCATGAGGTCCTTTTCTGCCCGACAACTCAGAGAACGGCCCTCATTGGCTGCAGGAAAAAGCTTAGCCTCCCATCTCCTTGGTAGGGAACTTATCAGCCAGGCCACTTGTCCTCTAATAAGCCCCACAGGGTTGTGTTATAATCACAGAGGCGGTGGGTTGGAAGCCAGGGACTCCAGGTTCTGGACCACTGGGCGTGTTCATTGTCCCCAAACAGAAAAGAAGTTATTCCAAATCACAAGGGACATGAGCATCTTTGCCTCCCCCAAATCATCATTGTCTCAAGCCTCAGGGAGTAACAGCTCTGCCCTTCCACTACTTGCTTAATACCTGGCAACAAACCAAGTGCAGGTGGAGTCTAGGATCCTAGTGGCTCAGAGCCGCAGAAGGCAGGGTTACCTGGGCGTGGCTTCCTTGAAGGTGGTCTTTTCAGCGATGCTTGGATGAACTAGAGAACAACATTCTCTCTCATGCTGTTTCCAAGATAAACAAGGCAGCACCCAGGACTAGGTTCACACATGTTATAAAACTAGTTGCAACTGAATTTCTTGGGAGGGGGGATTGGAAGTGGTGGAGGTATGACATGAATGTGGGAGAAATGTCAGCCGGTGGCTAATTGCATGATTTAAGTTCCGTGGGGCTCCACACCCCCTGTGGAGACCCAGCTTCCACACTCCAAGCTTAATCCCTGGGGAATGTCACTGTCATTCAGAAGCCCATGGTGGTTTGACTCCGGGGGCCCAGCCAAGCAAAACAGCACTTCTCAGAGACAGGGGATTCCTGTATGCAGTAACTTCTCGGTGGTCTCCTCGGTCTCCTCTTATCATCAGCCCATCCGTCTGTCAAGCCAGTTGGTCTGCAGAGAATAAACATCTCAGGCTCTGTGCCCACCAGCTCTGGGATCAGGTGACCATTATGGAAGGCTACACCGGAGGCCTCTGCATGCCAGAGTGACGCCAGGAACAGAGAGAGCCTGTGACGTGCTGACCTCATGGAGTGGGCACCCATGCAGCTGGCCCAGGGTGAGTGCCACTCCCTGGTGTGGCCTCTTTGATCATCATCAGGCCACACCCACCCCCTCCAGGAGACCCTGCCCAGTTCCCTCTCTACACAAACTCTGGAGTCAAAAACCCAGTGCCACAGCCTGCTTAGCCATGTGGCCTTAACTGAGTTACTTTTACCTCTCTGTGTCCCCATCTGAAAAATGAGAATAATAAGTCTCTGGTGAGGATCAAACGTAAAGCACTTTGACCAGTTTCATGTGGCATGATTGGGTCTAGAAGCCTCTGTTAGCTGATCTTATTATGATTCCTAGACTTCTCCAATAGAAAGTCTTCTCTTGAAAGGGGGAGGGTTGCTCTGGGTGAGGAGATGAGTCATCCTCAGCGTCAATGAGATCCAGGATGAAAAGATGCAGTCATAAGAACAGGTAAACAGAAAAAGAGTGTATTGTTCAGAAGAACACACCGGTTTACAAACTCACAGACCTGGGTCTGGGTCCTGGTTCTGCCCTTACCAGCCCAGTGATAGTTGAGCAGGTTACATAGACTCTCAGCCCTCAGTATCCTAATCTGAAAGATGGGCATAACAAACCTTTCCTTCCCTACTATTTTGAGGTCTGAGTTCAGGCCTATCCCAGAGTCACCTCTTAGCACATAGGGCTATGATGACGACTGTATGCTATCCCCAGTCATACAACACCAGCTAGCTCTGAAAACCCAAATCTGTTCAGAGCGGGGTGCCCACAAGAGTGGCGGGGGTGACAGCTGTGGTTTGTTTTGTTTCTCAAAGTGGCGGATTCAGTAGGAATGGAGGATCGCCTGCTCCTTGGAGTGCTTTCCAGGGAAACTTGACTTCTGATGGTTAAAAAATTTCAAAGAAAGTCTGTTGGGATTGGAGAGGGATGGGGGTACTAACGTATGCCCCCTTTTCTCCCCTTTCTCCTCAGGAACCCACCCAACAAGTATAAATAAGCATGCCTCCACTGTCCAAGGGAGGGACATGATTGAACATGATACACTGAAGTCCTACCTCCTATTACATGACGAAGTGATCTTGTCTGGAAATAGGGTCTTTGCAGATGTAATCAAGTTAAGATGTGGTCTCTACGGTGGGCCTCAATTCAGTGTGGCAGGTACCTTACATGAAGTGGAAAGTTTAGACAGAGACACAAGGGAGAATAGCAGGTGGTGACAGATGCAGCTGCAAGCCAAGGAACACCAAAGATTGACAGCCACCAGCAGCAGCCAGAAAGAGGCAAGGAAGGATTCTAAAGTCTCAGAAGGAGTGTGGCCCCAGTGACACCTGGATTTCTGACTTCTGGCCCCAAGAACTGTAAAACAATAAGCTTCTACTTTTGACGCCATCTGGTTTGTGGTACTTAGAGATGGCAACTCTAGGAAACCAACAAAGGAGGGAAGGAATGAGGGAGTGGGAGGAATCAACGGACTTTGTTTCCTTGATCCCAGAGCCCACAAAGCTAGAAGGAGAAAGGCACAGCCAGAGGTCTCTCCCCAACCTATGAGGGCTTGACCCTGATTCCAATTCCGAGCCACCAAGCTTCCTTCCAAGGAAGGCAAACTGTTCGGACCAAATAAGACATGGGTTAGGAGATCCATCGTCCAAGAAGGAAGGATTTGCCCATCTGAGCCTCCATAGGCTCACCGTGGTCCAGCCCATGGGCCAGGCTGGGAGAACACCTCTATATCTGTACACTCACTGCCTCTGGTCTGCCTCTGGCTCCTGCTGAAAGCCCCCCTCTCCTTCCACATCCTGCCCCCTTGAGCAGACTCCTTCTATGCCCAGGAGCACCTTTGTGGATTCTTCCAGCCCAGAAATCTCTCCCTCCTTGGAGAGGATATTGCGTTCAAGGTCAATGCATCCCACTTTGAAACTAATTGTATCTTTCCTGGTAAATCACATGCATTTTTATTTGATAATGTAGTCCCTTTTTACTGTTTCTTCATTTTTTTTTTTTATCATGTTTGTCCCTTTGACTATACCAGGGATGCCTGGGCTGCAGAGACTGGGCCTCCCTTTCTCAGAAGCTCTTTCAGCATCACTGAGATCTGCCCACACTATAATACAGACTTGATTCTTTGATTCACTGCAAGAATGTTAACTGTGGAGACCTGGATATGGAGAGTGGTTTGTAGTTCTGTGGTTGGTTTGCCTGTAATACTATTTGTAAAGGATGCTCAGGCTTCATCAACCCTGACTCTACTGATTAGTAGCTAGCAACTTGGGCAATTTGCCTAACTGCTATGTGTCTCGGTTTCCTCACCTGTAAAACCAGGTATGTGTGTCATGAGAGTTACAATGTGCGCTTGGCACAGTGTAGGTGCAGAATTCACCTCTGGAATGAATAATGTATATAAGTGCTTAGCATCAGGTCTGCCAAAGTGAGTAAAATATTGGAAAAAAAAACCTGTTTCTCCAACTGCTTATTCACAACAGAGACCACTTCTGTTGTCCCAAAATGTGTTTTCTGCCCATCAGCAAATAAGTTAGCAAGTCTGCAGAGGATGCCAGTGAGCATCCTCTAATTCAATTCAGTTCTGACACTGTCTACCTGGAGACAGCACCAGAGCTCACAGGTCAATGGCTAAGTCTACAAGACCGCTCCCAACTTCAGAGGCTCATCACCAGTCCAGGCTTCCAGCACTTCTGACCAGCCAGCTACAAATTCCCTTCCTTAGCCTCAAGTCATTTAATAGAGCAACTTGTAGAACTCAAGGAAATTCATCTACCAGCTTATTATAAAGGACATTTTCAAGGATACAAGAGATGAAAAGTTGCATAAGGTGACACCTAGAAGGGTCCCGAGCACGGGAGCCTCTATTGCTGTGGCGCTGCAGTGTGCCCCTTCCCAGCTGTGCAAGCATTCCTGTTCCCCTTGCTGCAAGCCTGCACAAGCTCCGCCATCCAGAAGCTCCAAACCTTGTCCTCTGGGGTATTCTAAGAGACTCCATTGCATAGGCAGGATGGAGGCAGGGACAACGATGGGGACATGTGACTGGGCAATAAGCGTATGATGTAATGCTAAGAGCCTGGGTGAGGAAACCCAGCAAGGCCTGTTCAGATTTCTTGGCCTCTCTGGGCAGCATTCCCTCCTCCTGGGTAGGGAGCATGACTCCTGAAATGGGGGTCTTATGATCTAATATCAGACAAAGTAGGTCAGACAAAATCTTTACGGTCAGCTCTAGGAAGAAAGGCAGGGGGGTGAGAGTCTCTCTGAACTTCCTTGGGGAAGAGAAATTCTAGTTTCTGTGACATGCTTTGGACAGGGAATTATGGGCCAGGAACCATGGATGAGAGGCAAAATTTCTGTTTTCATCAGCTTTCTTCAGCCATTTTGACCAAAAGACCCAACAAGAACAGTTTTAGAGGAGGAAAAGTTTATTTGGGGGCTCATGGTTTCAGAGGTCTCAGTCCATAGATGGTTGACTCCATTGCTCTGGCCCCAAAGCGTGGCAGAAGATTGTGGTGAGAGACTCTGGTAGAGGAAAAGTGGCTCAGGACATGGCACCCCCAGGAAGCAGAGAGAGAGCTTCCCTCCCCACAGACAAAGTACCTACTCCAAGGCATGCCCCCAATGACCTTCCTCCTCCAGCCACATTCTACCTGCCTGTAGTTACCACCAGTTAATCCCTACCAGGAGATTGATGTGCTGATTAGGTTAATACTCTAATAACTCAATCATCTCACCTCTAAACTTTCTTGCATTGTCTCACTCATGAGCTTTTAGGGATACCTAATATCTAAACCATAACAATGTATGTCATATGGGTTAGATTTCCTGGGAAGGTGATTTTGAAATGGAGATGACGTTCAGGATTATTTGGAGTCTGTGATTAACATGGGTGGAAAGGAGCAGGATTGAGCAGAAGAAATAATTGGATTGTGGTAAGT
Source organism: Ictidomys tridecemlineatus (assembly GCF_052094955.1). Classification (NCBI taxonomy): domain Eukaryota; kingdom Metazoa; phylum Chordata; class Mammalia; order Rodentia; family Sciuridae; genus Ictidomys; species Ictidomys tridecemlineatus. Next base: position 18,075,750 of record NC_135477.1, read on the forward strand.
AGCAATGGAGATCTCAGCCACCAAGGAAATGCTAAATCTGTGACGCCCCTTCAGAAGCACAGAGTGGCTCTAGCATTTCTATGTCCACATCCTCCCAGGTTTATCTGAGAGATAAGTGAGCACACCCCTCTCCCAGTGGTCCTCACAAAATCCTTATTATATTTCTCTGCTCTGATTGGGTCAGGAACCTATTCATGAGTCAATCTACAGCCAGAAAATGTGATGCCACCTTGGGTGCACCTAGTGATGTTGACTCTTTCTGAAGCACACAAGTTGAAAATCAGGGTTGTGATTCCCATAGTAGAAAATTAAAGGGTGCCAGGAATGAGTGGGTGGTGGATCTCAGAAGTCTGCCAAGCCTCTATTCTTTAACTGAAAAAGATGTGAACTTATTCCCAGCCTTGGGTCCGGCAGGTGCATACTGAGCATGAAGGACCGGGATACTATGGAATGCAACAAGCATTTCCGGGTGTTTGACACACAGAAAGGTATTCAAAAAATGTTTGCTGAAAATTTTTAAATAAATGTACCAAGTACACATAAAGAGAAAAAAGCAGGCACTGGTGATCCTGGGGCTGAATTTTAAGCTCAGCTCTGGAGAGGTTTCCAGTTGCTGGCATGTCCTTCCTCTTAAATAGAGTGTGGTTTCATGGGTGTGTTCACTTTGTGGGGATTCACCAGGCTACACATTTATGTGCCTTTTCTGAATGTATTTAACACTTTAATGAAAAGTTCCCTTTAAAAATCAAAGAAAGAAAAAGGATCAAAGAAGTCTCACATAGTCTCAGGCATGGATAATAAAACTACATTCTTTCCTCATGTTCTAATCTTTTCTTTCCGTCCATAATCTTGGACAAGTTACAATCTCTCCATTGCAAGGTGTTTATTGCCCACAGAACCATTTCAACCAGGATGATTTTCGTGACAATTCAGTGTCCTTAGAAACTTGCCAACATTAACAATAAAGATTAGGGTTTTTAAACGTGAAGATCATCATTAAACAAGAGTCTTTTAAGATGTGTGTTTTGCATTGAGCTTCAAGAATTCCAACAACTAATTTTTTTCTGAGCTACTTGAGAGTAAATTGTAGATATCATGACAGTTCACCTCTAAATAACAAAGATATCCTCCTCTATAACACCATCAAGACACCCAAGAGTTTAACATTGATTTAACAACACAATTTTCTGTTCATATACAAATTTCCTTTGTGTCTAAATAGTATCCCTCTTTTTTTTTTCTTGCTTGTTTTTGTTTTGTTTGTTTGGGGGGATTGTTGTTGTTGTTGTTGTTGTTCTTATTTTTGGTTGGTTTTGGTTTGAGTTTTTTGTTTTGTTTTTTGAGGGAGAGTTAGTTTTTTTGAAGAGTCCAGGTGAGTTGTTTTGTAGAATTCATATTCTGGATTTGTTTTATCATTTCCTCATTACAAAATTTAGTTTATTTTTTATCAAGAAAACTATATAGGTGATATTGTACATTTTCCAAATTACCAGTAATGTGTCCCATTACTGGTAATGCTAAATTGTCTTGCTTATTTGAAGCAGAAGTTGTCTCTTTCCCTTTGTAATTAAAAGTAATCTTTGTGCTTATACTTTGAGACCATGTAAATAGTCAGTAATAATTTATTCAATGGTTTTAGTGTTCATTAATGATCATTGCCAGAGTCACTTATTACAAACAAGGGTTTTCTATTGTATCAATCATTCTAAATTTATTAGCTGATTTCTTCTGATAAAGAACTTACTACCCTTTTTTCCTCTCTCTCCTCTTTTTCTTTTTTCTTTTCTTTCTCATTTTTCTTTTCTTTCCCATGATCTTTCTCTTACTCCTCCTATTCTCCCATCTCTCTCTCCTTCTCCCCCTCTCCCATTCACACATATTCTTTTTTCTTCTTTCTTCACACACACACACACACACACACACACACACACACACACACACACATACATACACACACAAAGGTTTTAAAGACAATTATTTATCTTTCTTCAGTGAATTCTCTCTTTTGCCCTTTTCATGTTGGATCTTTTGGTCCCTTTTTCTCTCGATTTTATGAGCTTTTTATGTACGAGGGAGATTAGTCTCTGATAGAGATGGCAAATACTCCCCCTTGGTTTATTATTTGTCTTTTGACTTTGCTCACCGTGTTTTTCACGATGAGCAATGCTGCTTTATTTTGATGTAGTGAAATTTATCGAACTTTTTTGTTGTTGTTGCATCTGGATTTTGAGTCGGAGTTAGAAGTTTCCCCACATTGAGATTATGTTTTAAATTCTCCTATTTCCTTTCTGGTGCCTCTATGATTTCATTTTGTACACTAAGATGTCTGATCCACTGGGAGTGTGTTCTGATGTAGAGTGTGAGGCAAGGATCCAATTTTATCTCCCTCCAAATGGCTCCCAGTTGTCCTAACACCACTTGTTAAAAGGACCAGCTTCAAGATTTGAGATAGCAGCTTTATCATATGCTCAATTTCCATGTGTACTGAGGTCTAATTCTGGACCTTCTATTTTATACTAATAGTCTGTTCATTTGCCATTTTTAATTGTGGACTGTATGATCTCATTTATTATCTGACAAGCCTCATCCCTACTCACAGCTCTTTTGGGGGGGGATTCTGTGGCTATTTTTGCATGTTTATTTTTTCACATGAACTTCACAATCAACTTCTGGAGGCGGGTATGGTATTTTTAGTAGAATTTCATTAAAATTATATGTTACCTTGGGGGAAATCCAATCTTTATGATGTGAAGTTATCGTGTCAGAGAACAAGGGATGTCTTTTTCTCTGCCCAAGTCTACTTTATGACTCTTGGGAGTGTTTTAAAGTTTTCCTCAGAGCTTTTAATGACTTTGCAAATAAAGCACTTGACATTCCAGCAGATCAAAGCAAAAATTTTACTACCGAAAAAAGTGATACTAGAAGGGAGGTCAGAGCCAAACCAATTGCCACACTGACACCAAATCCCAGACTCACAGCCCAGAGGCACCAGGGACCTGGAATCAGGTGGACAGCCCATCAAGCCAGAAGGTGGCACTTGGAACCAGATACTGCCCTCATACTACCTAAGCTTGTGACACCCAAGGGATTCCTAATTAGTTTTATGAGTGGCCATATTTAAAACCAAAATTGTCTATTATATTCTATTTTTCTTATTTATGACTCACTTGAATCATTTATCAGATGCTTAGTGCCATAATATTGGACTTAACAACTCCTTGGCACATTATGTTAGAATTCCCATAAACATTTCTTCAGAGTTTGTCCCTAAATATTTTCTGTATTTTTGTTTGAGAGTACTGTTATTTATATAATTTAGTTTCATCATGAAAAAAATATTTTCTAAATTAGTTGCTGGGAAAATATGCAGCTTTTTGTAATACCTCCATTTGAATCATGGCACCAGGAATCTCAGGACTCTGAGTAATCTCAGCAAATGAGTTAAGCCTTACAGTTAGTCTATTAGTTTTTATTCCTACTCAGTAGTACCTATTTTTAAATTTTAAGGCACATGGAATGCTTTTATTATAAGAGACCTCAAATCCTTTATTTAAAATGACAGGGCAGGGGCTGGGGTTGTAGCTTAGTGGTAGAATGCTTACCTAGCAGGTGTGAGGCACTGGGTTCTATTCTTAGCACTGCATATAATAATGAAATAAAATAAAGTTTCATCGACAAGTAAAAAAATATTTTAAAAGGTAATAAAATAAAATGACAGGTCACATATAGACTAAACATGAGAACCCACCACTAGCACTTTGAAGAAAAAGCAAGCAGTCTCTTCCACTGCTCTTAAAAGTTTAAAGGGTATGATCCTCACAGCTGGACAATTAGCTCCTCCTGTGTTTATTAGCAGGCTGAACCTGAGCAAGTTACCTAAACACTCTGGTTTAGATTCCAACCTGAAGTCCTTAAGGTAAAAATTCCACCTTCTAGGGCTGTTGCAGAGATCAATGAAATAACATTTCAAAAGTGCCTACCACAGGAGAGGAGCTTAGTTAATGAGAGCCGTCAAAACCAGCACCATCTCCACCATGGCCACCTCCAGCACCATCATCATCCCCAGGACAATAAAAGCATGAAACCTGCTTTGGCCTTCTTTGGACTAGGAAATGACCAACAAATCTTTGACAGGGTGACTATAGAAAGAAAATGGCTTGGGTCTCTCTCCAAATCCTAATGTGTCAACTCCTGGAATCTCAGAGTCTCACATTCCAATGAAGGGTCTTAGGTGGCTCATGTTTGATGATTATCAGTGGTTTCTGTGTCTGGTAAATTGGCAGCTATTTAAATAATCCTACTCCTCCTGAAGAGATTGCCCTTGGTCTTAATTGGCAGCTGTTCTGCTGACATATTTGGGATGGGGCAGCTTCCTGTGTCGCCACAAGATCCAGGACTGTCCCTAATACCACCCTGTCTTGTAATTGGTGCTTGCTGGTTGCATCTCTAGGAGTCGATAAGCTGCTGTGGGAAGTGAAGAGTTTTTGTCTTGCTCACCATTGTATTCCTGGGTATAACACAGCACCTCCCAGAAGAGCAGGTGCTAACTAAATATCTGTTCAAAAAAATGAATGAATATTATTGCCCACATATCTTTTAGTCATCACACCTAACAAAGCAAAAGAAATTAAGTGATTAGAAGGAAGACTAGTATGCAGCAATGAAAAATGATAATCATGAACATTATGCGGGAACTTAAGAAAAGGATTACGTAAGAGTGTTAAATGACAGACAATCTACTTGAATTTCTTTTGGTCTTACCTAGAAAACAAAGCTATTAACATCTACCATATTGGCATGTTGTGCTGATTAAATGAGAGAAAACAGGTGAAATGTTCTGCATAGTGCTCACTACAAACATGCATTTGACAAATAACAGTCATTTTGTGTTGTTTAGGATGATAGTGAGTGGAATAAAAACACAGGACGAAAATTCCTTTAGGGCTGGTGGGGTTATAATTAATAAAACAGATTATTAGCCAATTCTTTTAAAGTAGCTGAACCATACGATTTTATTTTTTCTATAATTTCAATTTTTTTTTCAGTACAGAGCATCAAACTGGTACCTCCTACATAATAGGCAAACACTCCATTGCTAAGCTACACCCCCAGCCCTTTTTTATTTTAGTTGAGATAGGATCTTGCTATATTGCCCAGACTGACCTTGAACTTGTGATCCTCCTGCCTCAGGGTACTGAGTAGCACGTACCACAGCATAATTTTAAATATCTTGTGATTACAATCAGACTAACTTGAGTTTATTACTAATTCTATGACTCTGGTTAATAAAGTAAAATAAGTATTATGCCCTCCTTGCTTTGTAGGGTTTCAGTGGATCCATGTGAAGTTTCTTTGAACATAGTCACCTGCTTTCATTGAGTTCTTTCTCTCCTGCCTTAATTTTCCCTCTAATGTCCGTGTGAACTGTGTATTGGTCATAAGGGAGATCCTGAACAAGAAAGGAGAGTCCATAATTCAAGTGACAACCATTGAGCAGCTGCCTCGTGACTTCTGAGACAGGAGGGAGCTGGGGAGAAACATGGGGGTGCAGACAACCGCAGAAGAAATGTGGATCCGACTGGGAAGTGGGGACAAATCTACCTTGCCGGATCCTGGGTTTGGAAGGACTCAAGTTCAAATGACATCAAGACCTAGGAATGTAAAAAAAAAAAAAAAAAATGCTGGTAGAAGCTTCCTTTGATCTTCACTAGAGCTCAGCGAAGACATCTGTCACAAACGAGCTCTAGCTCCCCACCTCCCATGCCTGAGCCTCAAAAGGGCCGCAGCCTATTATTACCTCTAGCTGTCTGGAGCTGAATAACAGGAGCCTGCGACTCTCCCCCTGGTTGAGAAAGCTGTAGGTCTTGCCTCGTTAATGTCTGCAGATTTCCAGAGTCATGACAACTGATCAGCACCAGGAAGGCCACTCCTGCTGCTGGTTTTGTCCCTTTCTGGCTCCAGAAATAGCACACATTCCCCGCCTCTGTTCTGCCCACTCCCCTCTGAGAACACACAGACAGAATTGGATTAAGGGACCACTCAGTGCTAAATGTAAACAGTCATGTGTATTCGGAGTCCATTTGTTTTAAAAGCCCAGCAGCCCCCTCTGCACCTGTTGGCAGAGTATCAACTTCCTCTCCTTCATTCATGCTGCCTGGGAGAATCAATCATAGTTTCAATTACAAAGTCAACAACATTTGGGAAGCCCTGCCAGGCACTTTCACTTAATCCTCACAAACACTCTGCAAAGTTATCATTGTGCCCATTTGGGGGACCACAGAACTGAGACCCAAAGAAGTTCAAAAACCTGGACAAAAATCACACAGCAGAACTGGGATTCAGAATGACCGCTTTGGCCTGCTGAGAGCCTGGCTCTTTCTGATAGCACCTACTCTAGAATGTGGGACTTCAAAGATTTCTTTGTAAGTTCATGCTTTGAGGCACAACTGCTGCTCTAAGCACAGTAGATAAAATATGAAAAAAAAAAAACTTAATCTTTGTTCAAAAGCGCAATGAACATCTTCCTGGATTACCCAACATGAACTTGAAAGCCAAAAACTTTCAAGCCTATGAAGAAATCTAACCCCAATGAAGAAAGCCAATGGAATCAAACAAGAAAGAACATTTAATACAGATAAAGTTAAAATAACAAGATTATCTGACAAAAAATTTTTTAAAAACTCTGTTTAGGGGTCTGGGGTTATAGCTCAGTGGTAGAGCGCTTGCCTCATACTTGTGAGGTACTGGGTTTGATCCTCAGCACCACATAAAAATAAATAAAACAAATAAAGATATATTTAAAAAATACTCTGTTTAGGTCATGAAAATGAAGGAACAAAATAGCTCCAAGAACAAAATACAGAGTCCAAAAAAAGAACAGGTGAGTAATGAAAGAGACCAACTAGAAATCTTGTCAAAAAATTCAAAAAATAAAAAATAGAGTTCAACGTTTGCTTTCAAATCATTAGACACCAAGAACAGCTAAGAATGAAGATCGAGGCCCCCTGGATGGCTGCAGCCGGCTTCAGGTGACAAGTGAAGTAACCGAGGTCTGGGGAGAGGGACTTTGCATAGAGCACACATGTACCAGGGTTCAAGTTCAGGCCAGTCTGACCTTGGAGGCTGTGATCCTTTCTGGTCTCTGAACATCTGAAAGGCATCAACAGAAAGGTGCCCTCAGAGGGTCCTCTCTCCCTGGGAGGGCACAGGCAGCAGGAGATGCCTGTCCGGTCAGAGCTCATGTCTTTGGCCATGGGAGTCAGTGAAGGAGATGAAACAAAGGGTCTGGGGTGAGCAGGTGAGCCCAGGCCTCACAAGCTGCAACCCTGGCAGAAGCTGCTAAAGGGTGACTTGCTCCCCTCCAAGAGTAGCTCGTCCAGCTTCTACCAAGCAAAAGGAGAGCCAACCCAGAATTCTGCATCTCACTGACAGACGTTGGCTTCCTTTATGACCCCCATAAAGTGTAGCAATAACAATGTCTGGCCTTCATGAGGAACCTCTGCTTGTGATAGGAGGACCCCACACAGCTTGGTGATCCAGCTCAGGGTTAAAGCTCTTGCTCTCTGCCCACTCCTGGTGCTCCCAGCCTCTGGACTCTGTTAGGTACTGGACAAGGCCTCCCTCATTGCCCAAAAAACTTCCCCTGGATGTGACCCAAGACTCAGTGGGCGCCTGAAATCATGGGAAAATACCGAATCCTAGATGTACTATATTTTTCCTACACATACTTATGATAAAGTTGAATTTATAAATTGAGAGATTAGCAATAATTCATACTAAAATGGAAAAATGATAACAATTACTGTAATAAGGGTTATGTGAAAATTATACATATATCTCAAATATCTAGTTGTACTGTGTTCATCCTTCTGGTGCTGACGTGAAATGACTGACATGACACCCAAGCAATGAGAGGAAGTGAGGCTCAATGCTTTTTTGTGCCATCAATTGGAACACATTTTCTATTTCTCTCTTTCACCCATAAATGTAACGCCTTTTGCATCTTAATTATATACTCATCACACATTGTCAATGTAACTTTTGCAGTTTAAAGTGTGACAGCAAAACTAGCACAAATTTCTTTTTCCTTCTTCACAATTTCACAGAGAGATTTGTTCTTTTCATAGATCTTAGCAACCTCAACATATGATTCTTTTTAAATGTCCTTATTGAATTGAGAAGTTTCACCTTTTCACTCGAAGGAAGCACTTACAGCTTTTCTTTGGCACATCCAAACTGCCAGCATCACTGCTCTTGTGCTTTGGGGCCATTAACATAATGTAGTTGTAGCTCAGTGGTAAAGCACTTGCCTAGCATGTGTGAGGCACTTGGGTTTGATCCCCAGCACCACGTAAAAATAAATAAATAAATAAAGGTATTATGTCCATCTATAAGTAAAAAAAAATTTTTTTTAAAGAGTTATTGAACACAAGCACTGATATACTGTGCCAGTTAGTTGATCTGATAACAGGAACTGCCATTAAGTGACTAATGGAGGTAGTGTGTACGGTGTGGAAATCCTGGACAAACCGATTATACACATGGTGGGGGAGTGAGAAAATTCATCATACTCCACAGAACAATGCACACTTTAAAATTTAGAAATTACTTATGCCTGGCATTTTCCATGTCATTTTTTAATATTTACTTTTTAGTTGTAGTTGGATACAATACCTTTATTTTGTTTATTTTTATGTGGTGCTGAGGATCAAACCCAGAGCCTCAAATGTGCTAGGCAAGCGCTCTACTGCTGATCCACAACCCCAGCTCCTGTGTCATATTTTTGGACTGTGGTTCGCTGCCGGTCACCGAAACTCTGGAAAGCAAAACGGTGGATAAGACTACTGGATCATATTGTCATGTTTGAAAGAAATAATAATAAAAAAGACTACTGGATCATGAGTCTTTTAGCCACACTGGTGGGTGTGTCCTGGTAGCTCTTGGTTTCCATTTACATTATCTGAAGACTTTCAATGTGTATTGGCTTTGTGAAATGTCTGTCAAAAACCTTTGCCCATTTTAAAAATTAACTTGAGTCGTCTGTAGGGTTTATGTGAATAATGTGGAATTGAGTCATTTGCGGGATATAAATGTCAGAATGCTTAAATTTGTATTATTATTTTAAGTTGAGCAACTACACTGGTTTAAGATCCATTTGTATTTCTTTTTCTGAGAATAGTCTTCATGTTTTCCCTATTTTTTGTTAGGTTTTGTCCTTTTTGTTACAAATGATTAGGAACTCACTATATATATTATGGAGATGAGCATTTTGTCTTAATATCAGTTAATACTAACCATTTCCCCTCACCTCCATTTTGTTGGGTTTTTGTTTGTTTATGGTGTACTTTTGAGCCAGGTAGGTTTTGTTTTATTTTTAATGCAGTTGAATTTATCAACTTTTATTTTATAATGTATAGTCATTTTTAAGTCCAATATCCAATTTCCCTATTAAAAGAGATGAAGTTAGGCAAGGTCTAGCCGAGTGGCTCTGAGCCTGGAAAAGGACCTGAGCTGGTAGAAAAGGTTCAGGGCCCCAAGTTCTTTTTCTGCTACCTTAGGTGTGGATCTTCAGAAAAGTTAATGAATCTCCCCTTGGGCTTAGTCAGTTTCTTCATCAACAAAATGAGGTAATAGGGCCCACCTTAAATAATTCTTGTTAGAGTTAATTGAGGGTGTATGAAAAGCACCTAGCATATACCTAGCATAGAACACAGACTCCCTGGACAAGGTACATCTCTAAATGATTTGTGGGCAGGTGTGTGCATGAATAACAGGTGTAGGTGAGTGCGTGGGTGGGTGCGAGTGGGAGGAGGCATGGCTGGGCTGTGGGAGGTAGCATACAGTTGACTCAATTACTCATGGCCTCAAAATAAAAAAGCTGCTTGAATTATTTACAGGCCCCAGGATAATTGTAAATCCCACAGCCCTGGCTGCAGGCCAGAATACTCCTTGCCCACCTTCCCCCACCTTCTCCACTGGTAGAGAGCCTCCTGCCTCACTCCCTCCCCAGCCTAGCCCATAAACACCAAGAGGAATGGAGACTCCAGGGTGGTCTTGCAGGGTAGAGGCTGGGACCTTCATGGTCCACTGGGCTCTCCAGAGACCCTCACATGGACTGCTTGCCTGCTCTGGGGACCTCTACAGGTAAGGAAATCAGTCTAGAACACTCTTTAGAGAGATGCTTGGCCCAGGCCTCTACTCCTTTATACTCTGAGTTAGCCAGCCAGAAGTGCAATTCCAAGTCCTTCACACACTGGAGTTCACAGAGAAGTGGGTTTTTATGCCTGTGGTTCTGAGAAAGGGCCAGGCATTCCCTTCTAAGTATACCCATTCCTGTTCTTGAGTTCTGGGAAAGCTGTGAATTTATTTGTAAACACACAGCCCATCTCTTCCTAGATGAGCTTTGGAAAACTGTTTTTCAATTCCTTTGCTAAAAATGAGAAGCACTTTAGAATTTACTGGAAAGTTGATGTGAGCCAGGTAGGCGTTTCCCCAGTAGTTCCAGTCAGCCCCATGGGAGGCTGGTGTTGGGAAAAAGCTGTGGTCAGCAAACCCAACCTTCTCCTCATTCTGCTCACAGGGGAATAGGTGTTGAGAAAGGGCATGACTTGCTTGAGGCCAGCACATTAGAAGCAGGTCCAGGCTGAGACCCAGAGCGCAGGAATACTATCTTGTCTGCCTTCATGGTCCCAGCTTCAGATAAAGCGCCCTGAATATAATGGAGCTCAAAGTGACAGTGGCTGCACTCAAACTCAGGTTTCTCAGTGGCCAATCCAGGGCTCTTTCTACTCCCCCAAGATGCCACTGGAAAAGTTCTAGAGAAATACTTTGCAGGACCCTTTTTGAGGATAGCTGTGGTATAAATCTTAGCTGTTCCTCCATGGAGAAATGGGGCCCAATTCCTCTTCCTTATGGAGTGAGGCTGAGCTTAGCAACTTGCTTTACAAATTTAATGATGTGGAATTGAAGATCTGGGCCTTTCAAAGCTAGGTCACTAGAAGCCTAGCAGCTTCCACCTTGGCCATTTGTTATCACTTTCTTGTAACCACTCTTTCTTGTAATCCTTGTATGAAGTCCAGTCACCCTGAGACCTCCATGCCAGAGAAATCACTTGTGGGCGTTTGGCTGACAGTACCATCTGGGCCTAGCCTTCTAGCCACCAGTAACAATGTACCAGACAGGAGTGACGCCATCTTGGATGCTTCAGTCCACCTGTAGCTCAGTCCCTCATAGGTAACCACCATTGAAACTACATGTATGGACTCCTGACCCACAGATTGTAAGATATAGTTAAATGGAGGTTGTTTTTGCCTTAGTTTTGGTGTCATTTGTTACACAAAAATAGATATGTGTATGAAAATTCTCCATCCAGAGCAGCTGTCTATTGAGTACTTTCCGGCGTAAACACACATTCCCCTGGATCTTATATACTTTGTCAGCACACTCTTGTTTTTCCTTCCTTCTGCCCTCTTTTTCTTTCTTTTCTTTCTCTTTCTCCTTTTTCCTCAAGCAATCTTCCTACCTCAGCCTGGATTTTTAAAAAGCTTTTCTTTAAACTGTTTCTGATCTCAAATGTTATGACATTAACTTGGACATCAACTGGCACAAAATATGCAGCCTCATTCTCATGGAGCAACCCCTGTGTGCAAAGTGCTCCCTCTCCCTTCCTGAGCCGCCTCCGATGATGCATTCACATGGGCTCAGTTTGAACAGTGGAAATGGAGACAGAGGTTAACAAACTTGACCAAAACCACATGATGCAAAAGTGTCAGGGCTGGGGTTCAAAACCCATTCTCATCTCCAGAGTCCACATGAACTGCCTCCTTTGATGGGGCCTCTCCTCCTGCATGGTAACATGCCCTGACAGACTGCACTGGTGACATTAGAGACTTTTTGGAATGAGGGTCCCAGCGCTCCTGGAGAGCTGCCTTGAGGATGATGGGAGGGGACAAATCCCAGCCCAGACTTTTTTCACCTATCCCAGCCCCCTCCTCCTACAGCAGCTGTCACCCTCAGAGCCTCTGATTCGGTTACAAACCCAGAGTCCCCAGAGCCCCCATTGCCTCCTCCTCCTCCTTCCAGTCCACAGGAAGCAGGGACCCACCCTTCCTGGGAACAATGTTGAAGCCAAGTGTGAATCTGCTGAAGGCACAACCAGCTGCCTTTGTTGCTGTGGTCCCCATCTTCTGAGCTCATTCTCTGGGGTCTAAGAAGGCTGGTGCTGAGGAAGGACAGGAATGACAGCCCTGCAGAGGGGATGCGTGGAATCCTGCAGTTGGCTTTGTTTAGATGTGGCCTCTGCACCATGCGGGGGCTCTGCACCTGCTGCTGGAGGAGGTCACTTCCTACCTCCCACCCAGTGTATGCGCGTACACACACACACACACACACACACACACACACACACACACACATACAGTGTCACATCTACCTCCCGCCCAGTGTATGTGCACTCATATGCACACACAGTGTCACCTCTGCCTCCCACTCAGGGCTTCTGCACACTACTGGCTCAGGAGACAGGCCCAGATGAACTCTGGCCTTTGTTCAACACTTAGTTTGGAATCTGGGGCTGTTCCTAATCTAAGCTTCAGTTTCCTCACCAGGAAAATTGGTTAATTGTCGCACCAAATTCATTGGTTTTTATATCCCAGATCCTCACCAAATAATTCAATAAAACCAGTCATCCCCCCAAGTCTACCTACTCATTTCTACAGTGAGACCCATTCTCCTCCACACCACCTGCTCCTTGCACCATCCCCACACCCACCCAACTAGACTTGACCTGAGCTGCTCTGTACCCTTCCAAACCTGAGAGTCCATGAGCTTCTTTCTTCAGGGCCACACTTCAGAGGATTGAAGTGAAGAGTCAGAAAAGAGTCAGAAAATGTATCCATTACTTGGAAGCAAGGCAACAAGTGCACCAGATACTCTTTCAAAGCCACCTGAGGGCATGGATCAACAGGCCCCCCCTAAGGGTCACCCAACTCTAGGAAAGAGTTAACTGTTTGGCCCTGTCTTTTCTACTGATTAGGACTCAGACTCTGTAAAATGAGACTTTAACTTATAGAGTATAGAGGATTAGTAAATTGGAAGTCATTTTTTTTTTTAGATGTTGATGGACATTTATTTTATTCATTTATTTATATGTGGTGCTGAGAATCGAACCCAGGGCCTCACATATGCTAGGCAACTGAGCCACAACTCTAGCCCTGGAAGTTTCTTACAAGAGAGAAAAGATAATCCAAAGGTTACAGTTTTTTTAATTAGTTTGTTCTAATTTGTTACAGATGATAGCAGAATGTATTTCAATTCATAATACACAAATGGAGCACAATTTTTCATTTCTCTGGTTGTACACAAAGCAGTCACACCATTTGTGTCTTCATCCATGTACCTAGGGTAATGATGTGCATCTCATTCCACCATCTTTCCTACCCCCATGCCCACTCTCTTACCCTCCCCTCCCCTTTGCCCTAATCAAAGTTCCTCCATTCCTCCATGTTCCCCCACCCCATCCCCATTATGGATCAGCAACCACTTATCAGAGAAAACATTCAGCATTTGTTTTTTGGGATTAGCTAACTTCTCTTAGCATGATATTCTCCAACTCCATCCATTTACCTGCAAATGCCATGATTTTATTCTCTTTTAATGCTGAGTAATATTCCATTGTGTAGACATACCGCAGTTTCTTTATCCATTCATCTATTGAAGGGCATCTTGGTTGGTTCCACAATTTAGCTATTGTGAATTGTGCTGCTAAAAACATTGATGTGGCTGTGTCACTGTAGTATGCTGATTTTATGTCTTTTGGGTACAAACTGAGGAAGGGGATAGCCGAGTCAAATGGTGGTTCCATTCCAAGTTTTCTGAGAAATCCCCATACTGCTCTCCAGATTAGTTCCACCAATTTGCAGTCCCACCAGCAATGTTAGAGTGTGCTTTTTTTCCCCCACATCCTTGCCAACACCAATTGTTGTTTGTATTCTTAATAGCTGCCACTCTGACTGGAGTGAGATGAAATCTTAGTTTTAACTTGCATTTCTCTAATTGCTAGAGATTTTGAACTGATGAACATTTTTTCATATATTTGTTGATTGATTGTCTATCTTCTTCTGAGAAGTGTCTATTCAGTTCCTTGGCCGATTTATTAATTGGGTTATTTGGTTTTTGGTGTTAAGCTTTTCAAGTTCTTTATATATCCTGGAGATTAGTGTTTGATCTGATGTGCGTGTAGCAAAATTATTCCCATTCTATAGGCTCTCTCTTCACCTCACTGATTGTTTCTTTTGCTGAGAAGAAGCTTTTCAAGAATTTATTTCAAGAATAAATCCCATTTATTCTTGATTTTATTTCTTGTGCATTAGGAATCTTGTTAAGGAAGTTGGGGCCTAATCCCACATGATAAAGATTAGGGCCTACTTTTTCTTCTATTAGATGCAGAGTCTCTGGTTTAATTCCTAGGTCCTTGATCTACTTTGAGTTTTGTGCATAGTGAGAGATGGGGACTTAATTTCATTTTGCTGCATATGGATTTCCAGTTTTCCCAGCACCATTTGTCAAAGAGGCTACCTTTTCTCTAATAACATATTTTTGGTGCCTTTGTCTAGTATGAGATAACTATATTTATGTGGGTTTGTCTCAAAGGTTAGTTTTATTGCCCGAAGGGACTCTTGTCATCCTGCTGGTCTGATCCATGAAATTAACAAGTTAGACTGCTCCTTTTGGTTTGTGCAAAAACCATGTTTTCAACTTTATGAAAATTATGCTTCAGTTCAGAGCTTACATTTCAGGAGGTCAGAGTTAGGAGGGCTCTTGAGAGTGGAAATTGAGAGGAAGATTGAGGCAACTGTGGATGACAGGCCATGGGATAGTGAGGAAGGTAGAGCTGGTTGGGGAAGTGCACCTCCATCCTGAGTGGATGACACTTAGGGTGCTGGTAAAGCATGGGTGTGTAGGAGGCTGGAGGTGAGTGAATTGGGGGTGCAGAAGGAATGGCAACGGCATGATGGCTTAGCAACAGCATGACTACCGAACAACAGTGGTGAAGCCAGTGGCAGCCAAGCCAGCTCACTGATTCCTTTTCCTGAACCTAAGTGAGGAGGTGGGAGAGAAAACCCGATGTACATCAAAAGGGTTAAAAGAATGAGAGACATCAGAAAATTCCTCAGGAGGTAAAAGGTTTCAGAGGTTGGGGTTGCAGCTGAAGGTTCTAGAAACTTACTGTTATGAAGTGTTTTAAAGGAGGTGGATGAATATGGCAGGTGCAAACTGAAGGGACCTACTTCTCTAGTCCAAGAATGAAGGCAGTTCCTATACCAGGCCTGGATTCTGACTGCTGAGCAGTGGCCAGTGGGGTTTTCCCTGGTCACAAGTCTCACACTGGCTAGACTAGCGGATACAACCACTCGTTTGGTCTGGCTTTAACAAAGCTCTCTGGAAATCACTAAGAAGGATTTCTTCCAGGTTCACAGACATTCTTTGTTCCAAAGGCCAAAGATTTCAGGAGGACTGACCTTACTTTTAGATTTCCCTGGTGAGCAGGCCTCACCTATGGCCCTCCTGGCCCCTGCCCGAAACCTGCTGAGGGAAAGACCGGAAAAAACATATTTCACTGACTGCTCTAGGTAATCTGATGATAAGTCCAAGAGGTAACAGAGGTTAAGACCCTCTGGCTTGCTACGAAGGCACATTAGGTCCTGCATACATTTCTCACATCCTGGTGAAGCAATTCCAGAATCTTATGTAGACACTGAGTGCGTCCCTACAGCAAGGTAAATTGGGCCCACACAGTACAACTTCTCTCCAATTACTTGCTCCCCATTGCTCTATGGGTAGAACCCAGCTAAAGAGAACCATGGCAAAGACAGGAACAGTGTAGGGAAAATCCATTGAAGGGAACAGCAACCTGGGGGGTGATAGAAGCTAGCCCACCTGTAAGAAGGCTCCCTTAGTAATGGGGATGCACCATGTCCTATGGAGCACAGAGCTAGAGAAGCCCTGCCTTGGATTCTAGCCTTTACTTCTTAGAGCTGTACAGCCATAATGGGTAATAACCTCTTGGCTGGGTCTTTGCTTTGGAAGATGGGGAAAACAACAGGTCCTCTCTTTCAGGGCTGTTGTGAGACTTGTTTGCTTCAAGAATATCAAACACTCGGCATGGAGCCTGGTACACAGTGCCAGCTATTGTTATCATTCATTATTCATTCAGCAAAAACTCACTAAACAAAAACGACAAAAACAACGAACCAAAAAAATAGACAAATATGGTTCTGACACACATAGAACTTACAAGGTAGGTTTTAAAGGAACATTTTACTCTATAATGAGAAGGGTTTGGTTTTGTTTTTAAAGTAAGAGGGAAAGAACGGTGGGGTAAAAGCACAGGTTTGATTAGATGAGAGTCTGCCACTGCTCTTTCTTTGGACTCTGTTGGAATAAGAGTAGATTCCAGAGGACGCCAAAATGGGGCATGCTTACTGCAATCTCAGGGTTCAGCCTTGTAGTACTAATCAAGTTTTCATCCTGCCCCTGCACTCATGTGTCTACCAGCCTGGCAACCTGGAATTACTCTTGATTCTGTCAGCTCCCAGACCTACCTGGTCAATGCCTACCTACCTCAAATGCCCCAAGTTTCTTCCTAAAACCCTTTACATATCTAAGTACAAAGTGAGGCACAGTTAAATGGATTTGAGTACTGAAGGAGAAAAAGGAGACGGGGGCAGGATCCCAGTTATGTTCTTCAGAGCTGCAAGATGGAGAAGAACTGGGCACAGGCTCCTCAAGGAAAGCTGAGCTTTCTGTGGCAGGCTCAGGGAAGGGCACAGGATAGTGGCAGTGTCTCCTTTTAGGCTGGAGAAAGAGATCAGGCTAGGGGAGGTGAATAGAGTTAAAAGTTAACTACTAGGCAACAGCAGAATTAATGGTACTTGGTCAGCAACTTACTAGCAAAGATGCACAAGAGCCCTGCAGAGCAAGAAGGGACTCCTTCTCAGGTACCACCTGAAAGAGTGTCCACACCCCACCATCTTGCTAAAGCCTCTACTTCCGTGGCATGGCCTCCTTCAAGATGAGGGCAGTTAAGAGCAGGAAAGATAAAAACCCGACACATAGCCCCAGATTCATGGACAGCTTAGAAAACAACTGGATCAGAGGCATCCTACACGTCTTTATGGCCACTCCATCTGTAAGTGTTGGCACTAACTTCATTTTGAATTGAAAATGGCACCTGGGGAGTCTGGAGCAGAATAAGCCAGGGGTCTGCTATCAGTCCCACCACTTTCCGACAGGAATTTTTAGGCAAATTGCCTCATTTTCAAGTAAACAGTTTCCTTTTGAGGATCCTGAGGTTACTACCACCACTTCAAAGTTGCTGCCTTTAAGTGAGATGATTAAAGGACCTATCTGGTACCTTGGAGGTTGTGATTAAGTCATTCACACAAGATATTTCAACACACAGCAAAGACTAATCCTCATACTTTTGCCCTATGGGATCAAGAAATCACTTGCAATCAAATAAATGTCTTTTTCTTCTATCTAGCCAAGGGCAGAGGATAGATGGAAAAAACAAAGGGAAAGTCACTGGAAAGGCCTCTTAGGCACCAAGCTTTAATAATTTCTCTTTACGGGGGTTCTTCTAAGCATTAACCTCACAATTGAGATCAAAGACATCGTCAGAACTGAAACATCATGTAACTTATATATTTGTACCTTACATTCCCGCCCATCACAAAGCCATGCTCAAAGGCAGTATTTGCAGATGTGTGAACACAGCTGAGGCAGGGTTATGAGGCATGGACATACACACATGCTCCTACACACCTTCTCACAGTGGGGATGAGCCCTTTATTCTCAAACAGCACAGAAACTGTACTTCTGGAACAATCCTAAAGAGGATGAGTGCTTTTCTCCAAGGCTACAGGGATTCTAATAAGATTTTTGATTTAAAAAAAAAAATCAAGAATTCCCACCACTCTGAGAAAACACAGGAGACCCCAATTCAGATTCAAGAGTTCCATTGGGCAGAGGACCTAGAAATAATAAACTGAAAGTCAGCTGAAGAGGTAAAGCCATTTTAAGAAATGCCAGGTTACAGACAGAAATGGTAGATAAGAAAAACTAGAACAAATTCTCCTGGGTTTAAGCAAGGATTAAGAAGGCACTGGCAGAAAATACTGCTCTGGGGTCAAACAAGTAGGGTTGCTGCAAGAAAGGGTTGTCACTGTGTTAACAAGATCCCACTGAACAGCCGTTGTGTAGCTTTCTGTATGGTAGTACAAACTGTTGCAAAGCACTAGGGACCTTTGGCCAGGAGTGTCCAATTTAAAACTGAGCTGCAAGCGGTTACCACTGAGTTTATAAACTGTTGCAACAGAGAAATCTCAAGAATATCACACCTTGACCTTCTCACTGCTCCTGGAACTCTACAGAGTTTGAAAAACTAGACTGAAAAATTGGGGAGCTGGCATGTTTCAAGGGCCCCCTCTAGTGGTTCTGAAAAAAAAAGAAATAGTAGGGGATTTACAACACTGGGAGAAAAAGCATCATACACAAGATTGAAAAAAGCCTCAATCTTACCAATCTTTGCAGTCATGGTTTCTAATCCTGAGGTGGCATGAGACTCCTGTGTCTGAAAATCTCTCCCAGCAAAGGTCTTAGAAGTGGCATGAACTGTTACTACATTACATGCTAATTTCCTCTATAACCTTAATTCTTTTTTTTTTAAAATTTATTCTTTTAGTTTTCGGCGGATATAACATCTTTGTTTGTATGTGGTGCTGAGGATTGAACCCGGGCCGCACGCATGCCAGGCGAGCGCGCTACCGCTTGAGCCACATCCCCAGCCCTATAACCTTAATTCCAAATGACTGGGCCTTAAACCCATGTCCTTCAAGTTCAATTTTTCTATTGTGGTTTTATGTTTTCTTCACACTTTATATGTACACTTCCTTGTTTTCAGTCTTTATGACCATTATTTTTAATGGTTGAATCTATGAGGCAAAGCAGGGCTTGCTATTACCACACCTTTTGATGTGTTTGACAATTTGCCAGGCACTGATCTGAACTACATAAGAATCCATAAAAGCTACCATTCAGATGCTGTCTCTTTGCAATACACTGATTGATATCAACCCATGTGATGACTTGAGAGAGTAAATATATCCATGCTCTCTTTGCAAACCTAATATCCATGCTGCCTCATAGTCCTATGCAATTACTGGCTGCCACAAGGGCTCTTACACCCAGGAGACTCTCTGTCTCTAAGGGGAGACTGAGTGCCACATGATGGCAGATTTATGGAGCAACATTGGCATCTTCCATGAAGGAGACTGGCAGCCAGCAGTAACCCAGTCCCCCTAGGACATGGAACAAGTGACCACAGTGTACCTAAGTAGGTGAGGTTTAAAGAAAATAGGAGAGCAAGAGGAGAACAGGCAAAGAAAACTAAGGACGGTAGTGCCTTGTGCCCTTAAAGTGTGTTTCTGTGTAATATGTAGGATCAATTAATTACAAATATGATACATCACCCCCATTTTCATAGTCAACATGAGAGAAATAAAGAGCTAATGTATTAAAGTCTGCTCTAGTGAAGCAGGAAAGTCAGGATTGGTTCTGGCTCTGTTAGTTTCTGAGTGTGCTTACTTATTCACTCGGTTACTCGTCTAATCTGGGCTTCAAATTTCCTCATCTGTAAAATTAAAAGTATTAAACTAAAAAAATCGTTATCGCTAGATCTAAATATATCTTAACTGCAAGGTCTTGATATTTTTAGCTTGGACAAAGTGTAAACAAGAAAGCCATATTTAAGAGGACATGCTTTGCAAAAATATGAGCTCTTGTCAAAATTAATTTCCTTCTAGAAATGTTAACTCACAATCAACCCCCTTTAAGAATTATTTAATGTGATCAAAATAAAGATCATAAACAATTCTGACACTTCTGAGCAATAGAGTACTGAAATAAATTTTTGTATTACTTTTCACAGAAGAAAGTAACTACCTGTTTTTCCTCAAAAGAAGTATGAAAACAAAGGAGTAAAAACATCCCTATTGCTTAATCCTCACACAAAAGAGGATAACTTCTACCTAAAAACATTATCTTATTTGTTTGTTTGTTTATTGGTACCAAGAATTGAACTCGACCACTGAGCCACATCCCCAGCCCTTCTTTGTATAGTATTTATAGATGGGTCTCACTGAGTTGCTGAGACTGACTTTGAACTCACAATCCTTCTGCCTCAGCCTCCCAAGCTGCTGGGATTACAGCCATGTACCACTGTACCCAGCTCTTCCACTGTACCCAGCTCTTACATTATCATTTTAAAGTAAAAATTAAAAAAAAAAAAAACCCTAAAGGAAGATCATCCTAATGTACAGGCAGTAAGTTAACAATCTGCTGTTATAATTTTTAACTGCATTAATGTGCAACTGGTTTCAATTACATTTTAAAAGCTTAACATATCAGACTCAGATTATTTATTAGTGTTCTAGGACAAAGACATATGACAGTAAAAGACAAAGAACATCGTTTCTACCAAAGTAAATTGTTGAAACACTTCATCTCTGTGGCAGGCACCCCAACATCTCCATGTTAGGCCCTGAGAAAATCATTTTCTAGGGGAAAGTGAAATCTTACTATTTTTCTCCTCCTGAACACTGGGAGTCTTCCTTTGAGGTAAGTGAAAGAGCTAATTCTCTACCTTTAGTTATTAGTAGAAAAACTCCTCTTAAGAATTAAATATTTTCAAAAACAGATTTGTTATTAATACTTCAGAAAGGAAAGACCTGGGCATGGTGGCACATACCTGTAACCCCAATGACTTAGAAGACTAAAGCAGGAGGATCATAAATTCAAAATAAGCTTCAGCAATTTAGGGAGACCCTGTTTCAAAATGAAAAAGGGCTGGGGATGTAGCTTGGTGGCTGAGTGCCCCTGGGTTCAATCTGTAGTAACCCCCAAGAAAGAAGAAACACTACTTCAAAAGTCAGCTTCCACATTTTGGGGGTGGGGGTGGGTACCAGGAATTGAACTCAGGGGCACTTGACCACTGAGCCAGACCCTAGTCCTATTTTGTATTTTATTTAGAGGCAGGAGTGCTTAGCACCTCTCTTTTTCTGAGGCTGACTTTGAACTTGCAAACCTCCTGCCTCAGCCTCCTGAGCCATTGGGATTATCAGCATGCACCACCATGCCCAACCAGCTTCCACTTTTATATTATGATTGATACTATTCATAGTAAGACCATTATTTTTATAATCTCCTAAGAAAATTACTTTAAATAGAGCCCTAACACACTTATACCATAATCTAGTTTTATATTTTTTAAGATATAAATACCATACACCATACTGATTGCTGGGCTGGGGTTGTAGCTCAGTGGTAGAATGCTTGCCTTGCAAGCATGAGATCCTGGGTTCCATCCCCAGCACCACATAAAAATAAACAAATAAAAATAGTGTGTCCATCTGCAACTAAAAAATATTTAAAAATAACAACAACAACAACAACAACAACATACTGACTGCTGGGAGTCTATCTTGAGAAAATAGTCACAAATCTCCAAAGTTTTATGTGTAAAAAGGGTTGGTCAATTTTAGGCTCAATTTCTGTATTATTGGAAGGTTAGGATTATAGCTAAGCAATAGGTCATATACCATACACCATTTCAAGCTACATAGTTATTTAGTAACTCTTGATAAATCTCCTGGGTAGATGCATCAGAAACATTAGGAATATTAGAAAGGTATTATAGTTATATAACCCTCTTTAATGGTATCTCAGAACATATGCAGACTGAGTATCCCTTATCTGCAATGCTTAGGATAGGAACTGTTGCAGATAGTTTTTGGATTTTGGAATATTTGTACAGATCTACCTTACTGAGCACCCCTATCTGAAAATCCAAAAGTCTCAAAAATCTGCAATCTTTTTGGATACTCAACAAGGTATCAAATTTTGGAGCATTTTGGATTTGTTGATAACAGATGCTCAACCTATATACCAAATTTTCTTTTTAAGAAGATCGGTTATATTATAGCAAAGTTACAGAGCATAATAATACACTAAATATTTAAATAAGCTTATCAAAATGAAAATACAAAGTGAATGCACACTTATAATTCGATCTGAAGTCTTAATAGTATTTTATTTTTAATGTACCTCTTTTAGGTACTTCTAGCTTTTACTAATGTATGGGTAGGTCCTAACAAACTCTCCTATAGATTATAAACTCTTGGCAAGGGTGAGGTTGGGTGGGGTCAATAAGAAAAGGAAAATATGTTGGAAAAGAACAAATAAAACTCTGCATATGACAAGACTGTCTGAAAATTTCAGACTATCAAAAAAGCTACTACAACTAATAAAAGCACTTTCCAAAGTCACAGGATACCCTCAGTGTAAACTGCACTTAGTGATATACTTTCAAAGAACAGAACAGGGAAAGGGAGGAAAACTGCAAAAATGGCAAAATTTAGCAAACATAATATTGAGGAGGTGATCAAGATAATATCATCAGTGATAAAGCATGTTAATAATATGTACTGTTGATATGAAATGATGAGGATACTTAATTTCTGAGGTATTATTTAATCCTAAGAAACTATGAGACAAACCCAAATTGAGGAACATTCTACAAATATCTGAAAAGTACTTCTCAAAATTGTCAAGGAATAAAAAACACAATGATAAACTGACAGACCAGAGGATACATGGCAAATATAATGTAGTAGCCTTTGCGAATCCTAGAAGAGAAAAAGGACATTACTAAAAATGTTAGTGAAATCTGAATAAAATCTAGAGTTAGTTGAGAGCAATACTGGGTGACAAACATACGATAGCAGTTATTAGGGACTGAATTGTGTGTCCCTTCACCAAATTCACATGTTTAAGGCCTAACTCCCAATACCTCTAAATGTGACTATAATTGGAGATAGGGCCTTTACAAATATGATTAAGTTAAAATGTTTTTTGTTTTTGTTTTTTTAATGTGCTTCAAAAGGCACCATTGTAAGAATTTGAAAAAAAGAAGTCATAGGCTGGGACAAAAATTTAGATACCTGATAAGGGGCTTGTATCCAGAATATACAAAGAACTAAAAATTCTATAAGAATACAAAAAACAATTAAAAATGGGCAAAACATATGAGTAGATATTTTAACAAAGAAGATATACAAATGACAAACACATGAAGATACTTAACATCATTGTCATCGGGAAAATATAAGTTAAAGGCACTAGATACCACTCCACACTCACAAAAATGGCTATGATAAAAAACATATAAAAGGAAGTTTGGTGGGGATGTGGGGAAATCCTAACTCTCGTGAATTTATTATATGAATGAATATAAAAGGGAAAAGTTTTGACAATTCCTCAAAATGTTACCATATGAACCAATAATTCCATTCCTAGATACATATCTAAGCGATGTGAAAACATGCCCACATGGTAATTTGTTCCCAATATTCACTGTAGCATTATTTATAATAGCAAAAAGAGAGAAACAATCCAAGTGTCCAACTGATAAATGAATTAAGAAAAAAAACCATAGTACATATTCATATAACATTATTTAGCAACAAAAATTCACACACACTACAACACGGATAACCTTGAAAACACTCTGCAAAGTAAAAGAAACCAGTCACAAACGAACATATATCATATGCTTCCATTTATATGAAATGACCAAAACAGGCAAATCTATAGTACAAAACAAAGTCAATTTGGTTGCCAGGACCTAAAAGGAGGGAGTTGACTAGTAATAGGCACAGGGATTCCTTTTGTTGCTGCTGTTGTTTTTGGCACTGGGGGTTGAATCTGAGGTGTTTAACCACTGAGCCACATCCCCCCAATCCTTTTTGAGACAGAGCCTCACTAAAGTTGCTAGGCTAGCTTCAAACTTGTGATCCTCCTGCCTTGGCCTCCTGAGTTGCTGGGATTACAGCTGTGTGCCACAGTGCCTAGCTCAGGGTTTTATTTTGGAGTAAAAATGTTCTAAAATTAAATTTCAGAAATGGCTGCACAATTCTATGGCTATACTTAAAATACTGAACTGCACATAGATCACATGGGTGAATCTTATGGTGAACCAATTATGTCTCAAGAAAGTCATTTAATAAGATAAAAATCCCTAAAGACCACCCTGGGGGGGGGGGCAATTTCAGTAATAAAACCTTCTAAAACTATTAGCCAGAAAAACAAGGAAATTATAAGGCTCATTTTTTTGGCACTAGTGTTCCTTCACTTAGAACTA
This sequence comes from Ictidomys tridecemlineatus, assembly GCF_052094955.1. Lineage (NCBI taxonomy): Eukaryota > Metazoa > Chordata > Mammalia > Rodentia > Sciuridae > Ictidomys > Ictidomys tridecemlineatus. The sequence continues at coordinate 18,100,006 of NC_135477.1, forward strand.
CTTTAAGCACACAAGTTCTATTAAATACACTGCCATCTAAAAAATAATAATTTTTAAAGAACTCATTATACCAAGTTGAAGCAGGGGCTCTAATCATCACTGAAGGTCAAAATCACTATGAGGAACTTTAGAAATAGCAATAACTAGAATCCCAACCATTTAAGATTTTGATTCAACATCCAATAGTGTTATATTTTTAAAAGTTCCCCATGGTTCAAGTACACAATGAGACAGAAACTCACTGATGAAATTTTAAAAAAATATGGAAGTACGTAACAAAAGTGACACTTTCTTAGGCAAAATAAAAAGTACACGTTTAAATTATTTTTATTACTGTTGTGTGTGTGTACTACAGGGGATTGAACCCAGGGGTGCTCTACTATTAAGATATATCCTCAGCCCTTTTTATTTTGTGAGACAGGGTCTCACCAGGTTGTAACTCACCTGCCTCAGCCTCCTGAGGAACTGGGATTACAGGTGTGTACCACCAAACCCAGCCAAGAAAAACTGGTTTCTAATCAGTAAAATGACAAATAAAATCCACATAAAACACAAAGTCATAAAGCCAATCATTTAATTGAAGCTATAAAAAAAGATGCAGTGTAACTGACAATTAGAAAAGAATATTTAGAATGTTTCAAAAGATTTAAAATAGGAGAAGCAGGGCACTTTACAAAAAGCTGTGTGAGAAACAAAATTTTTTAACTATTAGTAGAAATGTAACATTACAGAATATCTTATAAAATACAAAGACAGAATAAAAAAGGACTATGTGTGTTCTAAGTCTGACAACAATAAAGACCAATATTTAGCTTAAATTTACAGTTCCTGGGTATGAGAACCATGTTATTATATACATCTTCCAAATCTGTGGGCAATATTTTTCAATTAACCATGTGTAGTATCATCTTCTACAAAGTCCTTGGCCATCTCTGCTGTGATCACATCAATATGACTAACCTGCAGAACAATGTTGAAAACATTACATCTTAAACAATTATTATCAGTGTTTGCAATACACAGCCTAGTCCCTGTGTCAAATGATCATCTTGAACTTCCTTTTGTTCAGTTTAAATTATTTACTATTTCATCAAAAAATCTTAAGACTGGAAGACAACTAGGAAAAGGTGTGAGTGGGACAGCCAAATAGAACTAATTGTTAAAGGCTGTGCTTTCAAGAAGCATTGAGTAGACCTGACAGGAAGATATTGTCTTTTGATATCAATGAAAATAAAGAAAATTCAAACAATAAATGCTACAAAATATCTGCTAAACTTCATAGATATTTGGGAAAAATGTATTTACAAAGACAGATTAGTAATTATTTGTCTTCTTTCACAATTTAACATAAAATCAGAATTCAACAAATTCAATGCTTATTAACAAACAACAACAAAAAATTTACCTTGTTTCTGAACTTTACGCCATAGAATTTGTCAGCTGACTCAAGCAGTTCAGGCCTAAAAGTAGTTGTAATAAATTGAGCATGTACAGCAAGTTCCATAATCATATCTGTAAAAAGAAATAATTTAATAAATCCCTTTTCTCAGGAGATCTAAAAATTAAAAAAAAAAAAAAAAGATATTTTTACTCTTATCTAAAATTCAAAACTGTCAGAACAGCCTTTTTTTCCCCCCCCTTTGGTAATGGCAATTGAACCCAGGAACACTCAACAACTGAGCCACATCCCCAGCCCTCTTTTTTTTAAGAGACAGGGTCTCGTTGAGTTGCTTAGGGCCTCACTAAGTTGCTGAGGCTGGCTTTGAACTCACATCCTCCTGCCTCAGCCTCCTTAGCCACTAGGACAGCAGGCATGCACCACCATGCCTGGCTCAGCCTGTGTTTTTTATTTTCCATGCACACAACTGCAGAAACTACCAATTTAACTTCTTCAATTAGGAACAAAGCTTTAAACCCAGTATCTTAAAGCTACAGAAACAGTTGTTTACTATAAAAAAAATCTTCTAATGGTTTTCTCATACACACATACATACCATCTTTCTTCTGCTATCCACTACCCCCCCAAAACCTTTTGGACTTTTAAGAATTAGACTTTTGAGCACAAAACTGTTTGACAGGTACTATTTTAATGCTGAGTAAACAAAGCAGATTTTAATAAAATTTAATTAAAGTAATTTTCATTTAATTCAAAATAGTATATCTATTTCTCACATAACTAAACCTTGAAAAATAGTCAAATACCAAACTTCTAAAAAACTATTAAAAGACAAATTATCTTGTTTACCTAGTATATACAATCTACTTGCTCCAAATATCTCCGGCAACAAGAAAACATAGTAATAAAAGAGGTAAGGTATCACCTTTAAGCAAGTTCTCAGTTTAAGCACAAAACCAAAACTGTACCTGACACAGCCTTTCGGTGTTGAGCATCCAGAGCTTGGTCAATTTCATCAAACAAGTAAAAAGGAGCTGGGTCACATTTCTGAATGGCAAAAATCAGAGCAAGGGCTACTAAGGATTTCTGTCCACCTGAAAGCTGTTGCATTTCCCTCATTTCACCTTGTTTTCCTGTAAACGACACCTAGGAAAACATATTAAGAGTTAATATCCCAGAGGGTAGTAGAATCATTATCACTTCTTAAATTAAATTGCATATGAAGTATAATTTAGATGTGCAAAAGATTCTATAAATTCTATGATATTGTAGTGAATAAAATAAAAGATACAAGTATTTTACCCTAATTCCAACTCCTGTGAACTGGTCAACTGATGGAACACTGCTTTGTGACCCAGAACCCCTCTCACTTTCACCACTCCCTTCTCCTTCATCCTGAGACTGACTGCCTTCCACATCTCCTTTCTTCATCACCAAAGTAGCTTTGCCGCCAGGTACTAACTTCTGGAATACTTCACTGAAGTTCTTGGATACCTTAAAAAAAAAAAAAAAAAAAAAGTGTCAATTCAAATATAAATTTTGCTTAAAAGGAATTATATATACTACTGCTTAAAACAAAGACAAGTATTTAAAAGTATTGGGAATATTTTTTTATATTAAGAACAAGAGATAAAGATTCTTCTCAGAGTTACATAAAAACATCCAAATTACTACAAGTTAGCAACTTATATACCAGATTTATTCAAGTATATTAGATTAACCTTACTGAGTAACAGATGAAGTTTTCATCTTGCATTTTTTAAACAATAAGCAGAACATACCTGTTTGAAAGTTAACTGAATAGCTTCATATTTTCGAAGTTCGAGTACATTCATCAGTTCCATAATTGATTTGTACCCCCTATCCAACTCTTCTTGACGCTTTATTAACTTTTCTTTCTGCTCAGAAAAATTTACAAACTGATCTAAAGCTTTTTTGTTAACATGGCTGTACTTCTTTAACTCAGTGTTGCACTGTTCGAGTTTTCGAAATAACTACAAAGAAAAGAAAATATGTAAATAAGTTCACATACTACAGGGAAATCTGCAATGAAACTTCAAATTTAAATCCTTGTTGATTTACTTGTTTGAGGCTCAGTGTCTGATACTTTTCAAATGCTTCCTGAGGAAGTGATCCAAGTTCTCGAATTTTCTTCATACATTCTTCTTTCTTTTTCAATAACATGCCTTGTCGATTTGTCATCTTTTCCAGTTCTTTAGTATCATGATTTATAGCATCCATGTGTTCTTTTTCCATATTTTTCCAACGCTCCATACTCTTCTGAAGCTCCTTAATTCCAGCTTCTGTTTTATCAATGGAATTGTCCAAATCTAAGATGGGAAACAAAATTTGGCTTTAGACTATTAGACACACAGTGCTATTTCAGCAAGATTTTTAAAATGAGCAAATCTTCCAAAATAAATACATTTTAACCTTTTTCAGAGTTTGCTTAAATTTTGCTGTGAAAATGCACATACCACTTAAGTCTGGACAAAATACATGAGTTACTCAAGAATAATCATAAGGTTGGAGCTCAGTGGTGGAGCACTTGCCTAAGTCATGTGAGGCACTGGGTTCAATCCTCAGCACATCATAACAATAAATAAATAAAATAAAGGTATCATGTCCATCTACAACTAAAAATATTTTTTGGAAAAATAATCATGAAACTTTCCATTTCATAGTTTTGATTATTTAATGTTCATATTTACAAATAGCTAAAAAAATTATTTTCTTCTCAGTAACTATTAAGAAATTTGATTCAGGAATTTCATCTTTTATTAACTAAATAAATAATTATAGTCTCTCTTAATATCATCAGAAATCTACCCCAACAAAAAAGTTTCTATTTATATTTAACCTACTAAACTCTATTCACTATTAATTGCTTATGGTGATGGAAAAAATTATTACTACATGCTTCTGCCTATTTGGATGTTATTTTTATCACAAGCATTTTATAAACTAAGCTAAATTTAACATAATACCATAATTTTTTTTACTATATACAAATTCACCTTCTGATCGTGCCATAGTATCTTTGACTCTTTTATTAATGGCTTCAAGTTCTGATGTTGTGGCAGTGAGAACAGTACCCCCTTCTGTCTCTCTCAGTTCATTGAGTTCCTACAACAGAAAAGGACCTCTGAGTGTTAAACCATAAAATATGAATTTTGTTAGTCTCAAAATGTTGACTGCCATTAGTTGCTATAGTTATTCTCTAGTTTCTACAAAGAGTTCATATGATTGCAAATACTTAACAGTATACTAAAAGCAAAACAAAGTAATGATATAATTAATAGAAAATTGCTCAACATGACTTTAATGAGGAAACACTAGCTAACATTTACTGAGCGTGTAGAATGTACCAAGACAGTTAAGTATATGAAGCAGAACCTACTATTTTACACAAAAGGAAACAGAAAAGAAATATTAAATGACTTGCCAAAAATCACACATCAGATAGGAGTGCCAGAATTCCAACCCAGGGCTAGTGTGCAGATAGCTGTCTATCCTAAAAGCCCATGCTTTCAATCACATCCTCTCTCATATAACCACTTTTAGTAGGTTGTCACCACAGAATCCTCAAAAAAGAACAAATTACCTGTTCTACTTGGTCCAAGCGTTTCCTCAAATTTTCATTGAGATAAGTTTCTACTCGAGTAATAATACCTTCTAATTTAATTCTTTCATTTAGTAATTGTCTGTTTTCCTAAAATTAAGAAAGAAAAATTAGTTTTCTACCTAAGCAGTAATATTTCAGACATTTTTATTATCTGCACCATTGTGTTGAAATGAGCTCAAACAGAGTTCTATATTTTAAACCTTTGAAATTCTATATTTTAAAAATTTTCTCTTTCTCATCTGTTCAACAGAATGCTTAATTTGGTGCCTGGTTTTTAAAAGACATGGTGCTGAGAAATTTTATTTTCTTGCTTTTTATTTTTTTGTCTCAGTGTTATTTACAATTATGCATAAAACATCAAATGTTATTCAAGACAATATTATTGAATATATAAAGTTGGTCCGATCAGTGTTTATATTTGATTTAAGTAGCTCAATGGTACTAATGATAAATGTGCATTAAATAACAAAGTGAAGATTTCTTATATAATCCTAACATACCCAAAATGGCTTAGAAACACCTAATTAAAACCTTACTTACTCCTATGAGTATTAAGGCCCAAATCTCATTTTTGTATTTTCTCAATATTCTTTTCTTTCATACTCCAACGGTTCATTATCATTATAATGATAGCAGTAACCATTGTACATATACATATGTGCACATAAAATAATTTGGCCAATTTCATTCTCCAGTAATTCCCCTTCATATTCTTTTATTTGGCAAGGCAATTTTCATAACAGCTAATTATCAGCTAATTTTTTTCCCCCATCAGGTGTACTTGCCTGCTGAAGTTGACGAATTTCATCATTCAGTGCATCTACCCTTTTCTGATCTTCCAGACTAAGTTGAGAAAGCAAATCAGTTCCTAGTTCCGCTTTCAGTGATTCTCTGGTGGACTCCATAGCATGCAAACTTGCTTCCAAACTTTGTAAGCTACGTTGCTACATGACAAATTATCCATTTCTTAATAAAGGTATTAACCATTATTACTAATAACGAAAAACTAGAAAAAATCTACATGACATTAAAGCCAACTAAAATAATCACAACCCAATTAAATATTATAATGTGTTGCTAAGTTATAATGTTCTGTAGGTTAGGTGTATTAAATGCATTTTTCCTTGGGATATTTTCAACTTCTGATAGGTTTATCAAGACACAATCCCATCATAAACCAAGGAGCAACTGTACTTTTTCTTTTTTGTATTATTTTTTCCCTTTCTTTTTCCTTTCAATGGTATTGAGTAAATGAACTCAGGGTCACAAGCATGCCAGGCAAGCATTCCACTACTGAACTACATACCCAAACCCCTGCACTAATTAAATCTAATATTTAGAAAAGAAAAGAAAAACATTTACTCTGTGAGGTAGGGACAAACCATATTTTATGGTTAAACTATTCAAAACTTTTCAGAAGTATCCATAGGAACAAAAAGAATGTTTTGGAAGAGTGTAACTGTGAGCATTTCTTTCTTTTTTTTTTTTAATCTCAGTACTACTGAGATTCTAAATAAAAAGTTCTTGCCCAAACTGCTTCAAGTTTAAGATACAATAATGAACTATTCTTTGTATAAGTCTGCTTCTACTCATTTTAATATAATCTGGACATCATCCAGTCAAGTATTCAAATAGTTTCATAATGCTTTCTAGACAAAAATGGATACTAACAAATTAAATACCAATTATCAGACAGCACTATTATGCCATATCTCAAAATGTCTGTTTATCCAATTAAGGTGTGCAGCCTGAATGCAATCTACAATAAAAGATTCTGGGTACATATGAATTTAAGTACTGTAGAGAGAGATGTAAATGTCTAGAAGTATGGGTTCAAATAAAAATGGAATATATGAGATTCAATGATAACCCATATAATACATGATTCATCCCCAATTCTATATAATCACAAGGATCCTTTTAGTTTTGTTATTTGCCATGCCAGGGTTGAACCCAGGGCCTTACATACATTGGATAGGTGCCATACTACTGAGCTACATCCCCAAGCTATCACCCCAATTCTATATAATAAAAACAAATCTATAATAAAAGACATACTTAACGGACCTTAGGCATAAAGGTCTTCTCTGACTGCTGCCGCTTCTCTTTCAACATCTTCATTTCTGATAATATGCTGTCTCTGGATGCTTTAAATTTCCTTTGTTGGGTTTCTATCTGCTGCATCTGATTCATCAACTGATCAATTTCATTATTAATCCATATACAAAGCTAAGGAAAATTCTTACCAGGTTATATGTCACATGTTCTAAAAGTATAAAATGTAAATCTTGGCTATGTTAAAGCTAAAAAGCTCAACTGTTGTTTTGTGTTGCTGTTTACACTAATGGCACAAAAGCTATAAATTCAGTTAAAAAAAAATACAGTTTTACTTAAAATGTCCTTGTAGTAGTAACAAATAACTATTCTCAATGCTCATGTACCTGAATTCTTCATATTGTATGAGAAACTAGGAAGCACACATCAAGTACTCCTGTATTTCCAAAGCACTGTTTGTTTTTAAGAAAATGCATATGGCAGAACTATTTCAGTTATGTGCTGAACTAGCCACTCTCCATGTTGCACAATTTTTATTTCAAAGAACAACCATGGTTACTCAGATTTGCCTCTTTCATGGCCATTTCCTCCACTAATATTAAATCTGTGTTTGCACCAAATGACCTCAGATAGTAAGTTCTAATGGACATTTTTCATTGCTGATATACTGACATCCATACATTATAGGGCATTACCCATACCTCCAACCCTTCTCCTTGAAACACCACCCAGGTTTTGTCCCACAATTCAGTGACTAATCCTTGGTTTCCTCTTTGCCTGATTAGTGTTCCTAAGATTCTTTTCCTTCAAAAGTAAACACATTGGTATTAGCTACTTAATAGTTAAGCAAAGAATCAATATAAAAATAAAAAGCTCTTTTTAGGTTTTTTTCCCCTTAGTCTTCAGAAGCTAAAGAGACAAACATAAGCTCTTCTGCTTAAATAAAAGCCAAAGTAAAACACATTATATATATATATTACACCCAACATGTAAAAGATTAGCTACAATCAAAATGTAGTATTCTCCACAGTGTCCACCATTAAACACAAAATAAAAAGATATTTTCAATATTTCTGCGCAGGTTTTCATTGAGCTTTGCTTCCAGCTCACCCAGTTCTTCTTCTGCTTTTCTAACATCTTTTTGTAATTCAAGTCGAGACTTCCTTGTGTCATAATAACCTCCAGTTAGAGCACCCCGATGACTGACTTGGTCACCTATAAACAAAACATGATAAAGGTAGTGATTCTGTATAACAATTTTATTCAATGATAAACTGACTTATAATCAAATACTTATCAAAGGCTTTAAATTACACAATGAGAATTAAAAATGTACGTTCTAGATAAGCCTTAACATCTAGCAGAAAGCAAAAGTTCTAAAGACTAATGAGGACATATCAATATGACACTAAGAACCAGTTTGGAAAAAATCAGAGCATCAAAAATAATAGCAATGTAATAATACTGAATTAAAAAAAATCCGTGAGTATAGTGATACTTAAAAATAAATAAGTAGCTGGGTACTGTGGTGCATGCCTGTAATCCCAGTGGCTCGAGAAGCTGAGGCAGAAGGATCATGAGTTCAAAGCCAGCCTCTGCAACTCAGTGAGGCCCTAAGCAACTCAGCGTTTAGACTCTGTTTCAAAATACAAAATAGGGCTAGGGTTGTGGCTGGTGGTTGAATTCCTGAGTTCAATCCCCAGTGCCAAAATAAACAAACATACAGCACTCTTTTTTACAGAAAGCTAACAGTTAATATGTATAGAGGCAATGAAAGAATCTAAGAATTGCCATTTCAAAACCCCAAGTGTAATAAATAGTTTAGGCAAGAGTCACCAAAGAATGCTTAAAAAGTTGTTAGGGAACCTAATACTCAGTTTTAAAGAACATATGACTTAGTCATATGCACATATGACTTAGTTACAAAGGGGAAATGCCCCTTTATTGTTAGCTGAGAGATCTGCTAGTGATTAAACTTAGCATCACCAAGAGTAGGACATAGTAAATGATGCAGTAAGAGGTACACATCACTCATGTAAGCATTCATACCAAGAAAGTTTAACCTGAATTTAACCATAAGGAAACTATAAAATAAACTTAGAAAATGGATCACTCTCTAAGTCAATTCCAGGGGGTAGTGGGCTAAGAGAAGGGAACAGAAGATCTGTCTTATATTTAAAGAATCTAAAGAGAAGACATTGCATGTATCCTTGATTGAATCCTGAATAGGAAAAACAATTCAAATGACATCACTTGAATGTGGTTACTTTTTAGATGTTATTAAGTTAATGTTCAAATTCTTAGGTGTAAGAATTATATAAGGTGGTTACAATGGAAAATGCTCTTATTTATGAAAATACAGGCTTAAGTTTTAGAGATGAAGAACCAAGATGCTTACAACTTATTCTCAGTTGGTTCAGCAGCAACAAGAACAAAACTGGGAATAGGAATGTTGTCTTTCTTTTCTCCAACAAATTATAAAGAAAAATTAAAAAATGAATCAATGAAGTCAAATAACATACCAAGAGTTCTTAACTTGCATTCCACAGATAACATTCAAACCTGTGACTTGGGTGGGGAAAATGTACATCTTTTTTTTTTAAATATTTATTTTTTAGTTGTAGTTGGACCCAATACCTTTATTTCACTTGTGGTACTGAGGATTGACCCAGGATCCCACAAATGCGAGGCGAGCACTCTTACCACTGAGCTACAACTCCAGCCTCCCAAAAAATGTACATCTTTATTTAATACTTCCTTCTGTAATGAATAACTATGGTATTATAAGTACTCATAACTTTGTTATCAAGAGAAGCAAAATTATTTTCATGTAAAATTATGCTTGTCACAGATCTCAAAATTTTGTTTACATGCATCTGTGTTTCAAAATCGTAGTTACTAAAGACTTTGCTAAATCTTGTCTTTAATACATTTAATAATGCATTACTATATCATATTTTTAAAATATTGTGATAGATACCAATATAATGGGTTTCCTTTGTGATCCAAAGTATTTTACTTTATGCATTTAAATTCTTTTGAGAAAGGATTCATAAGCTTCAAAGAGCCAAAGGAGCCCACAGTGCAAAAAAGGTTAAGAACCAAATGTTTATACATTAAAAAAAAGAAAATAAAAATCAATATCAAGAGCAGCCTGATTGCATTCTCACTTGAACCCACTGTTTAAAAAATGATTAAAAAAAATCGAACATGGGTTTTTAAATACTCTTGAAACTTTTAATTACTATCCAAGATATACTCATCAGACATGCCTACAGCTCAAGAGATATATTATTATACAGCTTGTTATATGTGTTAAAATTATTTATTAGATTTATCTGTTCAAAGTTAAGAATTACTATTACAAACCTTCCAAAGTAATGCAGTCCATAGTGAAAGCACGCGCCAGTTGGGTTGAAACTTCCATGCTTCGACAAATAAGTGTCTTTCCAAATACATGTTTGAAAGCTTTGTCAAATCTGGGATTGTACCTCAGTTTACTGATCATAGGAATAGCATCCTAAAAATGAATATTTCATTAATAAGCAAAGAGGTAACAACACAGCTAATTAAAAACTGTTTGCAGAATTATATCTTTATAAATACAAACACAAATATACTTCAAAACTACCAGTTTTTTTATTGAAGATATTGAAACAATCATCCTACTAAAATCTAGAGGGCTGGGAATATAGTGTACTGGCAGCAGATCTGGGCTGCTGTTCAATTCCTAGCACCACAAAAAAAAATAAAAATAATAAAATGAAATATCCTGGATATTTAATCCTCAAAGTTTTCAACAGTAGAGCACATGGTGATAAAAAGCTTAATAGCTCTAGAGTCAGGCTGCCCAAATTCAAATCTTAGTTCTGCCACTTATCAGATGTGTGCTGGGATAAATTGCTTAATTTCCCTAGATAACAATTACTTAAATATAAAACTTTGAAATAATAGTTTCTTCCTTTTAAAGTTATAAAGACTAAATGAGTTAATACATGCAAAGTAATTCATGTAGTATATGTAGATGTCATGTATTTTCATTTTTTCCTCTTTCCTAAACTATCTGAAAAGGATTTTTATAGATTTTTCTGAATTATGAAATATATCCTACATATAAAATATGTAATATGTACATATTAAGCTTAAATTAATAATTATAAAGAGAACACTAATATAACCATCATACACAAGAAACAGAACACTGTTGACAGTCCAGAAGCCACAGTAATTACCTGCTGGAGTTAACCATTATCACGACTTTGCGTTAATCACTTCCTTGCATATCTTTCTAATTCTATTACCTAAGTTCAGATTGTGTATGTTGTATAAATGTAACCAAATCCATTCTTGTGTGTCTTTTGCTTCACTCATACATCATGTTTTTAAAACTCAATTTTCCTCCACAATACTTAAGAGCTGCTATTATCATCAACATTCTGAGGTCAAGGACCTCAAAGTAATAACATTTTTTTCAAGAATGATGTCTGAAGAATATTTTTAATCCACTTAAACTGTGCTAATTAGTGATACTATGCTTTCAGACTTTATCATCTTCCTTGCCACTTTTCATTTAATTTATAAAATATATTAAAAGCATAACCAGAAAACTTTTAAAAATTCCCTTTAAATGACAGTCCTCAGGAATTTTTCCCCAATTCCATAATTTTATTATTGTCACCCTGAAGATTTACATATCTGCAATGATTTGTTTCATAAGTCTTGGCTATAATCTCTGTTCTCCTCAATCCCACCAAACAGTAACTTTGCTCTAGGCTACTGAATCTCCATGTATAGTACCCAAACACTAATATGTAATAAAAAGAATCTACAATAAAGGTAACTTAATAAAAGAGACCTTAACATATGTTGACTTACATTGGTTTCAGGATAGGCAGTATCCCTGACATCTAACTTGTTAAGAGGGAGAAAAGTGACCTCTCCAGGAAGATTCATTTTATTAAACTCCATTAAAATCTTTGTGCTGACTTCATCTGAATCAACAATGTGATAAAATAACCTACATATAAACAATAAAAAAGAAAAGACACATCTTTACTGCTAGATTTCAAAATATTATAAACATTTAAGCATCAAACAATTCAGTTTTTCCATGTAATTCCACTGTACTGAAAAAGATTAAGTAGAATATTCCAATACAGGAAGGGGAGCCCAAAATAGGGAAAATTCTACTTCATACAATTAGAAACAAATACTTGGCACCTACTTCTTAAAAGTTAAATAAGGAACCTCAAGGATATGAGATAATGGAAGACATATTATACAAAAACTATGAAGAGTTGTTTCTTAGGTTGTCCTTATTCCCTCTTACCTCCCCAAGCCCCCAATATCAAGCAAAAAAATTTCACCTGTTTCCAGCAGTGACTTCCACACATGTGTAAAAGGCCGGCTCACACTCAAAGTTATTCATCACAATGCCATGATAGCCATTTTGTACATGTTGGTTTATTCCTTTTCGACGAAAATGGTCCAACACTTTGTTTATACTATCTATTCCATTTAAAATGGCCTATAAATTGTTTAAACAGTGAAAAACATCAGTATCACCAATGGCTTTCCTGCTGGTAAGAAGCCCACTACATCATACATTTAAATATATACCAGAGAGTAAACATCATCCCCTTAAAATATGTCAACTACACTTAACACTTTATATTATGGGTCTGCTCTGTGACACTAGGGTGAAAAAATGGTTTCTTTGCCTAAAAATCAAAAGTGCTAACATCAATAACATGGTTGGTATACCATCAGGATAATTATATATTCTCTATTGTTTTACATTTATAGGATAAGTGATAAGTGACTCTATTTTGACTCTATTTTCCTATTTATTACCTAGAACTTAAGATCTACAGCTTGAAAGCTACTAAATTCTTGCAATGATGACTGGCTCAACTACTTGGGTAATGCAAAGAACTTGCCTACCTTTCCTGTTGCTGCTCTAAGAAGTTGCTGCTTCTTTTCAAGATCTTCTCTTTTAGCAGCAAGTGCTTGCTGTTCTGCATTTTCCTCTCTCCACAAGTAACTAATTAATAAAAATTAGATGACCTTTAATTTTAAATACATAAGATGCACTTACAATATACACTTTAGAATAAAATACTGAAATTAAACTTAGTTAATTTATAACATAAAGACCACGTAACAATCCATAATCAACATTACTTAAAAAAAAATTAGGCATATTTTAGTCTATACTAACTTTCTTTCACTTTGTAATTCATCTTTCTTATTTTTTACTTCATAATATTTTCTGTCCAGTTCTTCTACTCGAGCTTTGACTTCATTGAGATCCTGATCCAGTTTCTATGGAAATAAAAACAATTCAAATTTAAAATTCAATTTCATAGTGATAATCCATAGATGACATTATGAAAGTAGATCACTGGTTCCAAAAGCTAATGGAAGGAGGAATTAACAAGGGGAATGAGAAACATTTCTCAGTGACAAACATATTCACTATCTTAAATGTGATGATGACTTTACAGGTAATGTACTTTTTTAAGTATGTACAATTTATTGTATATCAGTTATACCTCATTGAAGCTACTAAAAAATCAAATTTTGATTTTCAAAAGGAGTTGGCAGAGTACAGAACAAGAAAACACAAACCGTAAAATGGATTATCCTAGAAAATATTGCTAAAAAGAAATTAATTTGTCATTAATAACCTAAACCTTACTACTTCTGTAATGTTCACTCCAGAATTTTAGAATAAAAAAATAATAATAAAGCCTAAGAAAAAATAAGAAACATTACTGTAGCTTATTCATAGCTATCAAAGAGTTTCTCCTCCACATCAGTTAGTGAGACCAAGATACCATTAAAATCAGTAAAAAAGTCTAAATTTACTTTAAAGATACACAGAATAAATGAGACAAACAAAACCATGACAAAACTACCCAAGACATTTTTTCATACAGCAGGTATTTTTTTTTTTGGTAGTAGGGATTAGACCCAGGGCACTCTATTCATGAGCAACATTTCCAGCCCCTTAAAATTCTGAGATAGTCTAGCTAAATTTGCTAAGGTTGGGCTCAAACTTATAGTCCTACTGCCTCAGGCTTTTGAGCTGATGAGATTATAGGCATGTACCACTGCCAGGTGGACTGATGAAATTTTTCTGCATGTGTAGTTCTGGGGATCGAATCCAGGGTCTTATGCATACTAGGCAAACATTCCACCACTGAGCCATATCCTCAGCTCCAGGTGTTAAAAATATAGCAGAAAAGCTGGGGGTGGATGGGAAGAATGGAGGAACTCTGATTGGACAAAGGGGGTGGGGACAGGAAAAATGGTGGAATGAGATGGACATCATTACCTCAGGTACATGCATGACTGCACATAGGATGTGATGCTACATTGTATACAACCAGAGAAATGAATCAATGTACAATGAATCAAAATGCATTCTGCTGTCATATATACCTAATCAGAATAAATAAATTTTAAAAAATTGTAGAAAAATTAATCCAGAAAACAAATGGATATTTTACATAGTGCTAATGTACTGCAAATTCTTATCTATCCAGAATAAAAGACACATTTTATCTTCTTAAGTGGTCATTCTGATAACACTAGGTGTAGCTGAAATACTGGAAAATAATAAACTTCAAACATAAAAGAGAATAAATAAAGCCGCTCAATGGAAAATCTTGGTTTATCATCACTCTTTCAAAAATGGGATCTGCTAATGTTGGTGGTTCCATAAAATCAAGACAGAATTCGTTTTGTTTCAGTAAAGTATGTGTGGCCATAACAACTGAAACCACACTAATTTCCACATAAACGATTACCTAGCTTAAACAGTGTTTTCTATTTTCTTTATGAAGTATTCTGACTAAAGCCCACAAGAACACAAGACTTGCAAAGCCATTGAGCTACAATGTATTACTTCTTGTCACTTTTCCCAACCATTACATTGTTCATTCCTAGAATCACTTATATTTACTTTTGTTTTGGCTGTGTAATTATGTGAGTGAGTACAAAGAAAAAAGTTGTTTGTTTTTTTAAATGTGACAGGTTTTGGACACATTCAAGGCAAGTCACTAAAAACTGAATTTAACATAAATATCAAGTTACAAAAAAAAAAAATCAAGGGAAGATTGAGGAACTGAACTGGTTTAGAGCAGGTAGAGGGAAATGACAATTAAATCAAACATATGATCCTAGATGGAATCCTGGACCCAGTCATCATTCAACTTTAACAGAAAATATGTTAACATGTGTGGTCATATGAGAAAATCTCCTGGAAATTAATTCCAGTCAGTCAGATTCAGAAGAAACATTCTTGGGCCTTTTACCAAAAGACTGGTACATTAATGGACACTGATCTGCTTAAAATAAACTGCTTAAGATATATGTGCCAGATGCGGTGGCACACGCCTGTAATCCCATCGGCTCAGGAGGCTGAGGCAGGAGGATCGAGAATTCAAAGCCAGCCTCAGCAAAAGTGAGGCACTAAGCAACTCAGCAAGACCCTGTCTCTAAACAAAATACAAAATAGGGCTGGGGATGTGGCTCAGTGGTTGAGTGTCCTTGAGTTCAATCCCCAGTAAGTCCCCCACCCAAAAAAAAAAAAAAAAAAAAGATAAATATATGTGGGTGTATTACAAACATATATCCATATACATACACATATTTTAAAATTTTATACTTTTAGTGAGCTTTTTTGATAAACTAACTAATAAACTAACTGGTGCAGATTGTACCACCCCTTCTCACCCTATACTGTCTTACATACTCCTTTCTCATCAATCCCATCAACTTCTACACACCTGCACACAGCTATGCATATCACTTAAGAAAGCATTTATCCCCAATTTCTCATTTCAAATAACATGACATCTTCCTTACTCTGGAAATATTCTACCTTCTACTTCTATTTTTAAGAAAGGGAGGAGCTAAATATACATAGTAAATAATGCTAAGTTCATTTTGAAAATGTCTATAAAATATCACTGTTTTAACTAACCAAAAAATAACAAGTTATGGCAGAAAATTATTAGAATTTAAATAATGGAAAAAACTTCAAGTTACTCAAGTTGTTTTAGACTTTTTCATGTTAAAATCAAGGGTAGATTAGATATACGCTACCAATCTATAAAAACATACTTTAAACATACCTAATCCCCATGAATAGGTATGACACGAACAAAATATCCTTTAAAAAAAAAAAAAAAAAAAAGCCAGGTATGGCAGCTTACGCCTGTAATCCCAGCAACTTGGGAGGCTGAGGCAGGAGGACCACAAATTCTGAGCCTTAGCAACTTAATGAGATCTTTATTAAATAAAAAATTTTTAAAAGGGCTAGGGATGTCAATGGCAAAGTGCCCCTGGGTTCAATTAAAAGGAAAGAAAGAAGGAGGGGAAATTCTGCTACATATATATTAAACTGTACTGACCAATTTCTAAGTAAGTATTATTTTATGTATTTTAACAGTAAACAAAGTTGTCTAAAAATAAAAACAAGTAGATAAAACTGTATGTTTATGTCTTCTGAAGCCACTGATGTCTTCTCAAAGCCATTACAAAAGTTCTTACATTATATTGCTCCAGATTTTTTTCTTTGTTTGCCTCAGTGTCTTCCAAATCCTTATGGATAGCCGCAATTTGTCTTTTCTTATCATTAATAGCCTGATCTAAAGACTTGAGTTCCTTTTTAATCCACTTATCCCTTTCTTCTTTTGATGTAAACTGGCTCCCTCGACCCTGCTTTGCATAAAGATCCGTTCTTTCCTGGGTGGCTTGAGCCAATCTACACAAGATATGAGAATAAGTTGAAAAATGAGAATAGGAAATAACCAAGTTTAATTATAATCTATAACATCAAGCATACTCAGAAACAATAATCCATTTTTAAAAATTACATTAAAAAAGAAATTAAGTGTAAAAAGCAATTACTATAAAATAAAGTGCCTTGGACTAGCTGGTTATATTAACATAACTTTGAAATAACAATTCTAGTTAGGTAAATAGCCCATACTTTAAGAATTTCAGGCACTCAGTATTCATTCCAGGTCTGGGTTAGTCAGTTAATCTAGAGAATTATAGTGCCATTTTAGAAACTTCAAAAAAAAAAAAAAAACCACAATTACATTTAGCTACATAAACATCTTCAACTCTATTGTAATAAAGATACTCTAAAAGAGAAAACATTTTTAACATATTGAATATCAGTGTCCAGATTATAGAAAACATTCCTACAAAACAAAAAAAAGAAAGAAAAATGAACAAAGGATATAAATAGGCAACTCACTAAAATGAATGTGTAAAAACATTAGACACTAAATCATGTGACATTAGCAAATGCTACCAAGTCCAATTTATAGACAGATACCAAAAGTTAAAACAGCATTAAGTGAAAAAAGAAGATGCAAAATGAAAACAATGCAATTTGGATTAAAAAAAAAAAATGCTTGTTTTAAAAAGCCTAACATTTAGTTATGTCATCTTGAATAAGATATTAAATCTCTCAAAGCCCAAAGTTCACTGAATTTAAAGTAGAATTAAAGTCAGTTACACCATTTTTGAGTAGAAATAATGTAGGCAGTATGTACAATAACACTTGACCCAAAGGAGTTGTTTAACATTAGCTATTATTACTTTCAGGAAAACAGTTAACTTTTGCTCTTAATTACTGTGCTAATCCCCTCTTAACCCATAGCAATGTATATTTTACACAGAAACTAGGTACAAAATTAAGTGCTGCTAAAAATTTCCAAACCTAGCAATTCCTCGCTCTTCTTTTTCTTTTACGCTGTTGAATTTAGGTTCTGTTTCTGCCAGTTCTTTCTGCTTTTCTTCTATCTTTTCAAGCAATTTCTGCCTCTCTTTTAATAAACGTTTCTGTAAATAAAGCAAGATAAGTATAAATGTAATTTGTTTAAAAAATTTTGCTTAACTTTTATAAATCTAGCATAAAATGTTTTCTGGGGGCGGGGGGCTCACAAGAAAACCAATCCTGGAACATAAGACTAATTTTTTGAAATAAAAAAAAAAAAAGATAGTACTTATAATATGCTACTTGATAATGTGGCAAATCTTTTATAAAACATTCAAGGATATAATCCCATCATAGAACTATCTTCTACAATTCTTACTAACCTGAACATTCATGTCTTTCATTTTTAACATTTTGACTTACCCTTTGTTCACTATTGCCAGCT
Source organism: Ictidomys tridecemlineatus (assembly GCF_052094955.1). Classification (NCBI taxonomy): domain Eukaryota; kingdom Metazoa; phylum Chordata; class Mammalia; order Rodentia; family Sciuridae; genus Ictidomys; species Ictidomys tridecemlineatus. Next base: position 18,118,268 of record NC_135477.1, read on the forward strand.
AATTCATCTTGTAAATCCTTAGCTTTAAGCTCCAGTTTAGTCCTCTGCTTGATCTGCTCTTGTCTTTCAGCACTGAGCTGTTCTTTTTCTTCTTTCATAGCTGAAATTTTTGTTTTCAACTCTCTAACTTGACGCTCAATATCCTATACAAAAAGTATCAAACAAATGAGTTAGGCAATCAGAAGTACAACAGCAGAACTATAATGCCGTTAATTCTATCCATTCTTTTTTTTTTCACTTATGCTTTTAGAATCACCCTGTCTTTCCAATTCTCAATTCCTGTGATTTCCCCTTATGGTTACCATTCCACAGTTCTGGTACAAAAGAATTTTTGTGGTTAAAAAAAAATCTAAGTAACCAGGCATAGTAGCACATACTTGTAAACCCAACTACTTGGGAGGCTGAAACAGAGGGTTATAAATCTGAGGCCAGTATGAACAACTTAATAACTTGTCTCAAAATAAGAAACAAAAAGGACTGAAATGTAGCTCAGTGGTAGAATACCCCTGGATTCAAGTTCAAGTGCTGCAAAAAATAAATAAATAAATAATTAAAAAAAAAAATATATATATATCTAAACCTTGTCCATAATCTTACCTCCATTTTATCTCTTGCATCCTGTTGGGCATCTCGTAATTGTCTTGATTTTTCTCCACTAGTTTCTCGCTTAGCAGAAAGCTGGAAAAAAGCAAAAAAGTCACCACTTCCAACTCATATTTATCTAAAATTTTATAACTTCTAGTAAAATTTTCAGTATCTACTAAAATAAAGTAACCATTCACTTCAAAATTTTTACAAAAAAATTTTTAATATTTTTCTTCAAGTAGAAGAAAACTCAAGGATTACCTAAAACAATTTTTGTTAAAAAAAAAATCAGCAATACAAATTTGCAAAATACATTCTAAAATGCAAATAAAAAGTTTACAAGCTTTAAAGTTGGCTTTTCTCTTATCTGGTTTTCCTGAAATCACCATTTAATATTTCAGATACAACTCCAGTAAAGACAATATGGGTCTAGGCATTTTCCTTATAGTAAACTAAATCACAACAAAAGAAAAATTGATAACTGATTAATTCATTAAGAAGTTTCTAATATTTTAAAGTTTCTATTAAAATCACTGAAAAGTATAACTACAGGTTGAGTTTAACATATTCATAAAAATAAAAATAAATAAAATCATCTGACTACCAAAGATAAATATTTTACCTCATCAAGTTTAGCCCGAGTCTCATTTAGTTCCTGATTGTAAATGGTATATTCCAAGGCTCGTCTCATTTTATCCCACTTCTGATACTGAGCTAGTTCTTCCTTTTCTTCCTCTAAAGTATGTAATCTTTCTTCAATGTATTTTAACAACTCATTGATTTTTTCCCGTTTGCCCTCTTTAAAAAAAAAAAAAAATGGGGAGAAAGTGAGGGCATTAAATAAACACGTTATATAATATCACTTCTCAAATACACCATGAATTTATTCTTAAGAACTATAACATTGTTTCTTTGAAATCTAAGATACTAAAATGGCAATTAAGATGTTTTTATGAAAGGCAGAAACCAAATTTACACAATGTAACAGCGATTTTTATATCACAATATAATAAGGGCCTCCATTCCTCCATTGAAGCTTTATTTTAAAGTCAACATACTGTCCCATAACATTAAAAATAAAAAACAAACAAACAAACAAAAAAAAAAAACTAACATCACTAGTGTTACTAATTCTCATTTTTCATTAAGAGCATTATCTGTAGCTACCATATATTGAGTACATACTATATTCCAGTCATAGAACTACTGTTCTTCTACTTGCCCCATGATCTACAAAACAAAATTTTATAGATGGGGAAGATTTGGACCAGAGAGATCAAGTTTAAAGTCATAATGTAAGTTAATTATAGGATTTTGAACCCAGGATTGTCAAACTCTAAGACACAATATAACACAGCACTTGAAAAGCAAAAGAGGATTTCATAATATATGTACTATAATAATGAAGATTTCAAGCTCAAAGTTCTACATTTATTTGTTCCTGAACAATTTAAAACCTAATGCCAATGGTACTCCAGTATTTCCGAGGGGAGTATGCATTCAAATTTGTTGTCCTCACTAACAACAGCAAGGAAGGAAGAGTCAAAGTAGTTGACTTACAAAGGCCCTACAGCTCTAATTCTGATGTTTCCTGATTCAAAATTAATGAATCACTGAAAATCTTAAAACTTTAAAATGTCTCAAACTAATTTTGTCTCCATTCAGTATATAGGCAAATCATCACACAACATGTCTTGAGAACAGACATAACTTATTAACTGTAACAACACAATGACAAAATAATCTGCAACAAAAATAAATAAAGCAGTATCACATTTATTTTACCAGTTTCTTTCATTAAGGAGATGCTTTCTTCTTTTCGTTCATCATATACTCTAGTACCAGCTACTTCTCTTAATAGTTTTAGTCTCTGAGAATCTGGTGCTGTTGCCATTTGATTGATCTAAAAATTTTAGAAGAAGAATCACTATGTAGCTATCAACTGCTCTTTAAGAACTTTACCTTAAAGAGTTCTTCACACATATATTCACATGCTGAGTTTGTAAATTATGATTTAGCCAATGTAATTTATATCGTACATATACCAACATATCTATATCTCCTTTACATAAAGGAAATTTAACAAATAAAATTTGATACATTTGTAAGCCTCCTTTATGAATAACTTACAAATGAAACACCACCAATTTTTCTTAGTCATTATAATAAATTATAAAAGATGACTTCATTTTTAAGGAACAAAAAGTATTTTTTACAAAGGGAAATCATCATTGACATTTGTTTAAAAAATGTGATATTTATAAGTTCAATAAAAATGGTGTACTTTAATTATAGAGAGAATGGTACAATCTAACTACTATGTGACTTAACATAATAAACATCACTATGAGTAAAAAATGTTATCACTGTATTAAAAAAAAAATAAGCTGAGTACAGTTTTGCACACCTGTAATCCCAGCAACTCAGGAGGCTGAGGCAGGAGGACTGCAAGTTCAAAGCCAGCCTCAACAAATAAGCAAAACCATGTCTCAAAATAAAAAATAAAAAGATGCCAGGCACAGTGGCACACGCCTATAATCCCAGTAGCTCAGGAGGCTGAGGCAGGAGGATTTCAAATTCAAAGCCAGCTTCAGCAATTTAGCAAGGTGCTAAGCAACTCGGTGAGACCCTGTCTCTAAATAAAATATAAAAAGGAATGGGGATATGGTCAGTGGTTGAGCACCCCTGAGTTCAATCCTCAATAAATAATAATAATAACAATAACAATAATAATAACAATAATAATAATAATAAAGGACTGGAGACATGACTCAGTGGTTAAGTGCCCTTAGGTTCAATCCCTGCGGGGGGGAAAAATCCAAAACAATAACAACAACAACAATTAAAAAAATACACATTTACATAAAAAAGAACAGGCTCTGGACTAAGAAAATATATCTATCAAAAATATACATCATTTCATTTGGAGGGAAATGGATGGCATTAGAGCAGATTATGCTAAGTGAAGCTAGCCAATCCTTAAAAAACAAATGCCAAATGACTTCTTTGATATAAGGGAAGTAACTATGGACAGAGTAGGGACGTAGAGCATGAGAAGAAGATTAACATAAAACAAGGGTGAGAGGTGGGAGGGAAAGGGAGAGAGAAGGGAAAATGCATGGAAATGGAAGGTGATCCTCGGGGTTATACAAAATTACATATAAGAGGAAGTGAGGGGTAAGGGAAGAATAATACAAGTGGAAGAAATGATTTACAGTAGAGGGGGTAGAGAGAGAAGAGGGGAGGGGAGGGGAGGGGGGATAGTAGAGGATAGGATAGACAGCAGAATACATCAGACACTAGAATGGCAATATGTAAATCAATAGTAGTGTAACTGATGTGATTCTGCAATCTGTATACGGGGTAAAAATGGGAGTTCATAACCCACTTGAATCAAACTGTGAAAAATGATATATCAAGAACTATGTAATGTTTTGAACGACCAACAATAAAAAAAAAAAAAAAAAAAAAGAGTATACATCAGCCAGGCGTGGTGCTGCACGTACGCCTGTAATCTCAAAGGCTCAGGAGGCTAAGGCAGGAGAATTGCAAGTTCAAAGCCAGCCTCAGCAAAAGCTAGGAGCCAAGCAACTCAATGAGAACCTGTCTAAATAAAATACAAAACCGGGCTGGGGATGTGGCTCAATGGTTGAGTGCGCCTAAATTCAACCCCCACTAGCAAAAAAAAAAAAAAAAATGAAATATATACATTAAAAAAAATCCTCTAGAAGTACAACAAAAAACTTACTGACGGATCAGTTCTGAGAAAAAGAAAGTATCTTAGATATAGATTAAAATTATGAGACAAGAACAATCCACTGATATCTTTAATTTAGTTGCTAAAAAATACTCTCTTTCAAGTAAACTAATATGTAGCATTATGATAGACTTCTGGTAATATAGTTTTTAATTGTTTGATAAACAAAGTAGTTTTTTGAAAGTACTTTTAATGCAATTGTTATAGAATTCATTCTTAATTTGATCATTGTAACTTCTACAAGTCAATATCATCTTTCAGTACACTGAATATCATTAGGTAAGAATACAGGTTACCAAGAAAACAAAATCCACTTCATTAGCTAAAATGCTCCTATCCAAATATGTAATGGATCTATTTGGTACTTTTTTGCCATGAAAAATTCTAACTTCAATGCAAAATAAATCAATGAAAACTAAAGGCAGCTGGATCCATTTTGTTGCTTTACCTTAACAATTAGAACCAATAAACCAAATTCATCATTCAAGGGGAAAGAGTCTCAGAAAAATTTTTTCTATTTAAAAAAAGGACATACAATTGTTTTACCTTTCCTTGTTTAACAATATAATAAGGATTGCTTCGAGAAAAACCAGCACTTTCAAGGAGGTTCATCACATCATTTTTCCTGTTGAAAAACACTGTAATTATTTTCAGATAAATTATTCTAAAGCACCCACAATAAGCAAAAAATGAGGAGACTAACTCCTGGGTTAAAAAGCATCAGGAAGTACAGACTCATCATTAAACTATTTTATTAGTCTCAGAGGATCTTCTTATTCTCAAGTTCATAGTATACTGATTTGCTGAACATGAGCCAAGTATATGCCTCAAAAATGGCAAGGACACTTTCTCTTATAAAGAAACTGTAAATGTAAAGAACAACACTTACGTGACCATTTTCTTATCTAAGAAATACTGATCTTTTTTGGCACCAATGACTCTTCGAAGTGAAACTTCCTCTTTATCAATCTAAGAAAAAAAATGTGAAAGCCCAAAGTTAGTTTAATAGTAAAGTAGGAAACTCTTTATATAAGATCATTTTAAAGACCTTGACCATGACTGTTTATTTTAAAATTTCAATTATCTCACTAAAGATGATGCTCTAAACTCTCAAGAGAAAAGATGTTTTTCATAGCAGCTTGCACAGTCCCATTCAATGTTTACCAGACTAGAATGCTCATTATAATTTAAAGACAAAAATCAGTAAACTGTATAATTATATATAATTTTATTATACACTAAATTATCAAAGGTATAAATGTTTCAAAGTATAAAAAAGTTAGTTATAGCAAAATAATTCTCAACATTATTACTTAAAGAAACAGGTACTTACTGGTAACCGGTTGTCCGAATTGTCAAAAATAATTTCCACAAAAGCAGAAATAACCCGAGGACCAGTACCCTCCTAAATATGAGAAAACTTTCATTAAAAATAGTAGTTTCATTTTCTTTAAACACTTTTAAAATCTTATGGTAAGAAGCCTTAATCAATGAAGAAAAATTTCTCAGACTAGCATGCATATCCCTCTGGCCAAAGTAGTACACACACTGAATCAGGATACAAAACCAGAACCATGCAAAGACTAGCAAAGTTAGACATTCTTAGGTTTTATACTGCAGACCATTTTATTAAACTACACTAGTCCAAAGCCCCCACCATCTAATTTTACCCATTTGCTAATATCAAATATACCTCTTCTTATAGTTTCACATTAATACTCGAAAGGAACACTAAGAAATCATGTGATGTTTTTTAAACATCTGATATATTCTATGTACTTTGAAATCTGTTTCAGAAATATACACATTTAACATGTGTTTCAGAAATATACACATTTAACATGTGTCACAAGATTGTGATGTGTCACAATCTATGATACAATTATATACCAAATCCAGATAATTTCCAGTGTCTAGAAACTATGAATATCCAGTGATTCAATACAATGAAGAATAATAATTTATTCTTTTAATGCCAATATGAGAAACTTAAAATTTTCTCTATAGGGTATTGGTCCTGATTACTGTGCTACAAATTCAAAATGAAGAAAGAAAATAACAGCTAATCAAAAAGAACTTCCTATTGTGAAACTCTGATAAAAAATATATTGAGGGATCTCATTTTTTCATCTTAAATTAATTATAAGCAATATTTAAACCAGAAAGATAAACTGTAGTCTTGTTCTATTATAGCTTTTTTAAATGATTTTTTTAATCCTAATGACATACTTGAACAACTTGCATTACCGTATTAAATGCTTTTCACATTGGAAAATGTTACTATCTTATATACAAATATGGCTTTTATTTAGTACACAATGGTTGATCTTCTGTGCTCTCAATTAACTTCTGGTTTTGCATTATAAATGTCCTAACTTGCCTCCAGAATTTTACCAAATCATATCCTTACAGAAATTTATGTGGAAGACAAATCTGTCTATAGGCAAATTCTACAATTTTATTTTAACTGTTGTATAAAAATTAGGTCTTTATTTGGCATTGATACAGTAGACTAAATTTCACAGAATAGCATACTTGAGAGACTATGTCATGTTCACAAAGTTTCTGAAACTTGAACAAATAATTTTCTTAACCAGGATCGATAACATATTTTTAAAAATACATAGTATCAACAATGTCTTAAAGTAGTCTTACTCACATGCAACAAAGCCAACCGCTGTTCTGGACGAAGATGACTAAATTCATCACTAAGAACAAATTGAATTGCTGGAAATACAAAAACACAAGTACTAGTACAGTATAAAAGAGGATTCATGACTTATTCATAACTTCTCATACCTTCCTTAATAGGATACTATGTCAGGTAATGAATACTGCATATAAAATAAAATACCTGCTTTATATAGACAAAATGATTGCAGAAAGTTTGCTTAGATATTAGGCAGAAAATGATATGACAGGACTGGGACTGTAGCTCAGCGGTAGAGCACTTGCCTAGCATGTGTGAGGCATAGGGTTCAATTCTCAGCACCATATATAAATAAATAAAATAAAGGTCTATCAACAACTAGAAAAACATTTTTTTTAAAAAAGAAAATGATATGACAAAAATATTAAGAAGTTTTCACTGAAATATGTAAGGTAAGAAAATAAGAGAAAACACTAAAGTATAAGAAAATAGTCAAGCAGAACTAAGGTCTACTTCTTGATCAAAGTATATGCTTGATGGGTTAGACTAACGTTATACAGTCATGCACTGTACAAGAACAAATCACATACATAATAGTGGTCCCATAAGACTACAACCAGGTTGAAAAAATCCTACTGCCTACTGACATCATAGTAGATGCAATGTGACAGTGCAACATCTTTCTCAAAATTAAGGAAATACAGGGAAATGTTTCAGATTCCCAACTTTTACTGCACTGCTTGTACTACCCTTTCCTTATGTCAGAAGGAGCCATTCCTACCTTTCACACGTGAGTAAAAGCCTGGACAACTCTACTTTACTCAGCTATCCTGATCTGGTCCACAAAAGAGATCAGTGACATTCTATGAGAGTATTATAAGAGTAGGGGATTGAGGGAGCACTCATGCATTAATGTGTGTGCTTGGAATGGAGATTGGCTCTCTCGCAATCACCTGGGTTGAGAGGTGGATTCAAACTGCCTTCATCTCAATGGGATTCTGAAATATACATTTCCACTCTAATCTACTCTCTTGCCATCTCCAAATTACAACCATTATAAATTATACAGGATAATGTACTCTTCGGATTTGTGTGCAGTTACTCTTCAACTAAAGAACAAAATTTTCCCAACCCACTCCTTATATAGTCTGATTCTGTTAAAACATTTTAGTATTTTTTTCCTCCTCAAAGGATTTGTTAACGGAAGCATGACTTAAAACATTTTACCTTCAAAGCTCCATTTACTACCTTCAAACTGAAAACTGTCTTTGAGTCTCAAGTTTTTATATCCTTCCATCCTTTATAAAAACTATTGGTTTAGAAAATAAAGGTGAAGAATGATGAACTATTTTTCAAAACAATAATAACAACCATTCTGCATTTAGATACATTCTATATGTGCATTTATACACTGTATTAAAGTCCAAAAGGTATTTTCATATATGCTATCTCATTTGATCCTCACAACCCATCTAAGATAAATATCTCCATTTTTATGGTGAAAAGAAATTTGAGGGGGTATTTTTGTTAAGTCTCACATAGCTAATTATTCACTTGGTAGTAGAACTCAGTTCTTTATACTCTAAACTTCTAAACTGCAACTATGTATAAAGTATTTCTTTTAATACTGGCATAATCTCAGAAAACCAGCAATTTTAATAAACTACCTTAAGATATCTAAGTCTTAACATATTCAGCATCCAAAAAAAACAATACCTACCATAAAAAAAGTTACTTTTTCCGGATCCATTTCTGCCCACTATAAAAATTTCAAAAGTACAAATTATTTCATATAAAAACCAATAACATCAAAACTATTAAATGTGATAATAAAATTTTAATACAATTTTCTAAAACATCTTATATTTGATATTAAATGCGACAGGGAACAAAAGTAATCAATTAACAAAACAGCTGTAACCAACAAATAAGTGCAATTTTGTATAAACTTCAGACTCAACTTTTTTAAAGATATTGAATTTTAATCATTTTGCCCTTTTTCAAAGTTTAAAATTAATAAAAATAACTAAATACATTACCGGCATTCATAATTTATAATCATAACAATGTACGTACAATTTTATTTTAATAATAAACGTTATTTTTAATTTAAGATTTACTTATTAGTAATATCCTAAAATACTTAATCATTTAAAATTTGCAAGTAGTCTCAAATCACACTATATACAATCAACCCTATATCTCATATTATACATATATGATCAACCCTATATATCATCTGTAGTCTCACAGAACCATAAAAGTATAGATTATTATAAGTCACCTGCTTTTGTGAAAAGTTTGTTTTGTGAAAAATTTGGTGTTGAAGAGTCATGAATAACTATCTCAATCTCCCTCAATATGGACCATAACATCCTGGGGGGAAAAAATGTATATAGAAAGTGTAAGAGTAAGTAAAAAATAAAAAGAAAGTAGAAGAGGGCTGGGGCTATAGCTCAGTTGGTAGAGTGCTTGCCTTACATGTGCAAGGCCCTGGGTTCAATCCCCCAAACCACAAAGGGAAAAAAAAAAATCACAAGAGCAAGGGCAAATGATAAGATAAACAAACAGAAAATGTTAATAGATGGATCCAGGTAAGGGAAAATACATGAGTATTCTCTTTACTGGTTCTTTTTTTTTTAATTGGTACCAGGGATTAAACCTAGGAGTGCTTAACCACTGAGCCACATCCCCACAATCTCTTTTTTTTTTTTTTTTTTTTTAATTTTGAGATAGGGTCTTGCTAAATTGCTTAGGCCTCACTAAATTGCTGAGGCTGGATTTGAACTTTAATCCTCCTGCCTCAGTTTCCCAACACGCTGGGACACAAGAATCTTTACTGTTCTTAATGAGACAAATTTTCTATAAACTTGAAATTATTTCTACATAAAGGTCAAAAAGAATCTATCATTAAACAAGTACAGTTTAGAACAATCCATCCACAAATAACTGAAAATTTTTAATTTTTCCTGTAAGAATTATTCCTACTCACAGATGAAACACCATTTAGCCATTTTAAAGGATGTTGATTATTTAATGATAAGGAAAGATATACAAGATTTATTCTGAAGAGGGAAAAAGCAGAATGTCAACATATTACATGAATCCATTTTTATTTAAAAAGTCATGCTTACAGATTTACACAAAAACTTGAGGGATAATGAGGCAGACCCAGTTTATATGTGCCTTCAGATTTACACACGACAGACCATGCCTTGGCTGATAAAAGTTCAGTCTCCTAATACCTTTGGTTGTTTCAGACTATTCTAGAAGTGCATGCAGGTCAGGCCTGTGAAGATTCAAAGGAGGATTTAACTCCTTGACTGTTTCAGGTGGGTGAGTCGCCAGAGCAACACAATCCAAAAGCATGGAGGAATTAATATTCTACATAGTAAACTTTGACCAGTGAAAGGCAGGCACCACCTATCAAATCTCTCAAATCTCTTTACTACCTTCTTCCATCTGACCTTTCTAAAACATGTTGAGTCCATAATGTCTGGCTAGATGTTATCCAACATAATCAAATTCAATAGTGTCTTCTTTATAAAGCTGTGTTCAGTTTTCCCCCTCATTCCCACACTTAGACCACAACTCCCATAAAAGCCTTAGCAGCTAAGCTAGCCTGTTTCCTTTTTTCTAGGAAACAAGGGCTAATACAAGTATAGGTTAACTAAGAATGATTATCTATGGTAGCACATATCTATAATCCCAGCTATCATGAGGCTGAGGCAGGAGGATTAACAGTTCCAGGCCAGCCTGGGCAACATAGTAAGACCCTGTCTCAAAATAAAGTAAAAAGGGTTGAGGGAAGACTGGGGGATTTAGTTAAGTGGCAGAGCACTTACCTAGCATGCTCAAGGCCCTGGGTTAGGCCCTCAGCCCTGGGCAGGAAAAAAAGGGGTAGGGTATAGCTCAGTGGTGGAGCACTTGCCTAGCTAGTAAGTGTGATGCCTGTGGTCCAATCTCTAATATATGGGGGTGGAGTGATTATGTTTGGGTAGAATTTCAATTTTTCTTCTTTTACCTTTTAGGCTTTCTTATAATATCCTATATAACAAAAATGTTTTGTTAAAAGGCAAGGGGGAAAAAACACTACCTTAAAAAGGTGTATACACTCATCCCTCATATCCACAAGAAACTGATTTCAGGACCTCTCTCTATATATACACCTCTTTCACCCCTCTCTCATACCAAAATCCAAGGATACACAAGTCCATTATATAAAAATAGAAACAGTATTTGTATATAACCAAAACAATCCTTTTGTTGTAACTTCTGCCAGTAAATGCAATGTAAAGTTAAAATGTATTCTTTAGGGATTAATGACAAGAAAAGGCCTGCACCTGTTCAACAGAGAAAATTTTCTCTAATATTTTCAAGCTACATTTGGTTGACTTTGAGGACTAGGAACAAGCAGATAGGGAAGGTTGGCTGTACCTGGTGTACGTGTGTGTGTGTGTGTGTGTGTGTGTGTGTGTGTGTGTGTGTATCAAACATTCAAACATCAGCATAAGAGATACTTGCTTTTGAATTTTTTTTAAGGGTCAAGGGCATTAAACAATCAAAGTGGTTTGCTCTCCCCAGGTAGTTTGTTTAATGTCAATCTCAATACATACTACTTTTGGTCTTTCTTACATTATTAAGGTACCTGTTTTGAAACATGTCTAACCAATAGTCACCTTAAGTTTTAGTTAAAACAAAGCAAAGAAAAAATTTTAGACTATCAATCCTAACATTGCAATCAAAGCTGCAAAATAGCTGCCTAATAACTAACATCTAAGACATTTGATATATCAGATCTTACAGATAAATAATATAATCATTCTAGATAATGGTCATCACTTTACAGATCATTTATAAAATTTTACAACTAAAACATTGATATTTATTAATTTGCTAAATTAAAGAAATAATATTAATCTAGTAACTGTTATTTTTTTCTCCATTTCTTTAGATTTTCTGATTGACAAAAATCAAAAGCACTTGTAAAACAATGTAAGCAAAACCCCAGTACAATAAAACTACTGTTTTAAGGCACATCAAATTAACAGTCTTTAGTAGCTACAGCACAAAAAGAAAAATGTTTTCTTTAATCTCAACTATGAGATTGCAATTGATGTATCAAGGCTAAGAATAACTTATCTTCAACTTTGAGATGAGATCTCAAATGTTGCCCAGGTTGCTCTCAAACTTGTGTGTTCAAGCATTCCTCCCACCTTAGTCTCCCAAGCTAAGACTACACATGCGCAGACTAGCAGACTACAAATGCCTGGTTTTTATTATTTTATAAAAAAGTAAAGTATGATTGTCTTAATGGAGTATTCTATGAATACTGGTATTCAATATTTCCATTTTACTGATTTTTATAACCCTCGCTTGCACTATAAACTGAGTTGTGTGCAACTAAAATTCATGTTGACACCTTAAACCCCAATAAGATGGCATTTAGAGATGGAGGCCTTTTCAAGAGTTAGATGAAGTCATGAGGGTGGGGGCCATGGAAGCACACAGAAAAATGTCAGTCTACAAGCCAGGAGGGAATCACCACTAGAATCTAATCACAATCATCAACTTCTAACCTATAGAACTATAAGAAAGTAAATCTGTTATTTAAACCTCCGCTCTATTTTGCTGCCCTAGCAAACTAATATACCTTGTAATGAGAACACTATACTGCAGAACTGTGTCAACAGCATAGCAGTCTGATTTTTCAAGAGTCCAAAAGTACTCATTTAATCTTTTGTTTAAAAATCCAGCAGAATGCCAGAAACTTAAAGCTATTAGATTGTAATAGCAATCTGAACATTATAATCTGAAGAATCTACAATTAAAAATTGTTATAGCAACCACCATTTTTCTTTTATCCTCACATTTCATTTTACCAATAGCCCCGTGAGACAGGTATATTCACTTTATAAATGAGAAAACTAAAACTTCTCAAATAACTAGTTTGAAAAAGAGTTATGTGCCAGAACTGAGATATGAACCACATTCTATAAACACTCCAAAATTTATGCTGCTCTTCCGCACAAGCTACGTGGTCTTAGGCACTGATAGGGAAAAAAATAAATAATCAACACCTTTAAAACAAAGCAATAGTGAGCACTTAAACTAAGAGGTGATAAATCAAGAATACAAATCAAATGCTAAGTTAAGTGTCCTTCACTATAAACTTAAAGCTATTAAAACGCTATCTCACACATACTAAGAGTATCAAGTAAAAATGAGTACTTTTTTGTAATGCTGGGGGATCAAACCCAGGGCCTCACATATACACAATAGGCAAGCACTCTACCACTGAGCTACATCTCCAGTCTTCCAAATGAGTAACTTACAACTGACTTATCGAAATACTTTTAAATTTATAAAACAAGTAATTCATCAGTATGAACAAAAGACAAAAGTAGCCTGCAAGATGGCATAGGCCTGTTATCCCAGAGGTTCAGTAGGCTGAGACAGGAGAATCACAAGTCAAGGTCAGCCTCAGCAATTTAGCAAAGCCCTAGCAATTTATTAAGACCCTGTTTCAATAATAAAAACAGGGGTGAGGATGTGGTTCAGTGATAAAGCACCCTGGGTTCAATCCCTTGATACCCACTCAAAAATAATTTCAAGAGAAACAGACATACAAAATTGGTTTAACATTCAAAGACAATCGATGAACAACGCATACATACATCTCTATAACCTGATCTAATAAATGAGGAGCACTTACCAATAACATTATGTTTTGAACTGAAGGGATCTACAATTGTTTGATCTCTGTAACTTCGAAAACCCTGGATAATCACCTAGTAAATAAGAGATACTTTTGAGAACACACAAAAAGAACTTCTAAATCACCACCTTTCTTTTACATTTCTTTCCCTTCTTGTTTTTCATTTAATGCAAGATAGAAAACTTTCAAATTCATGCAAAAAAAAAATTTTGGAACGTGGAAATTAAAAATCGGCTAAACACCGTCCTTAGGTCAGTAAGCTCCGCCAACTCAGTGTTGATTTTTTAGTAGTTACAGTCAGTAACCTGTTAAGAAACTCTCAAAATCAAGTGCACCGTACAAAGTTAATGGGAACACTGAACACCCTAGCGCAACAGTAAAAGTCCATCCACGGCCGGCAGGTCCCAGCTCTCCGCGACCAGGGAGAGCTCCTTCGAGACACAATCGACAGCCCAAAGGGGTCAGCGTTCCAAGGAGGAGTGCTTGGAGTGAGGCGTGTCCAATAGAAACACGTCCCCAAAACTGCGTGCATGGGCTCATCTTTGCAGTGGACTGACTCGCGCGCGGGAAGACCATTTTGACAGAAGTAAACAAGTGAATGAAGAGGCGCTCGGGGGAGGATCCGGGGAGGAAGATCCCTTTCACTGCTCGTAAATCCTGCAGGGAAAAACCCCCTGATCACAGCTGGCACTCCAGACAGCAACTCAAGGGGCGGCCCGGGAGGCCACCTAGCCACACACCTCCCGCAAACGGCCGGTGCCGGGCCATCCCTTGCAGCACAGCCTCTGGCGCCCGCCGCCTCCGCCGCGGCCCAGCGCCGCCCGGAAAGGCCCGGCCCCTTCCAGCTGCGCGCTGGCCGCCCCCTCCACACCTCTTGGAGACCGTGCCTCCCAGATGAGCACCCCGCGGGGAGGCCCAGGCTGAAGAGAGGCGCCCCATTTCTCGACGGAGATGGAGTCCCTTCCTCCTCCACTCGCTCTGGTCCACCTCAGAGGGAGAGAGAAGAGGCCGCGGGGCCATCGGCGACATGGAGTGGTCCTCACCCGCCCGTGGGAGGGTGGGAGGGTCGCGCAGGCCTTACCTGCTTTATGTACATGGCTCCGCGCCCCTACCCGGGAGAGGGTCTTCCCCCACCAGAACAGCAACCGGGAGACTGCAGGGTCAGTCAGGTGAGGAGCCTCCGAGACCCCTCCCCCAAAGCGCCGCTCGCTCCCCTCCAGCCAAACAAAATGGCGGCGCCCTTGGAGGCGGTGCCCGCGCCTGGGACGGAACCACTCTCAGAATCCCACAGAGTATAGGGGGAGTCAGCTTCAGGCCCGCTCTCTCTTTTTGGAAAAATCACAGTATTATACGACCCTCTTAGGTGACTACCATTGAATTTTGAAATTCGAATCTGAATATTTCCTGTAACTCCGTTGGAAGTTTCATTCGAAGAAGTCTTGATCGGAGGTTGGCTATATTCTCTCCTTTTGTGTAGCCAATGGTCGGGTCCCCGAGAGGGTAAGGGTTCGGCGCCAAAGCCAATTGTGAGACTCCGAGGGCCAATAGCAAAACGCATTGGCGGTCACGTGGTCCCGGGCTGTTTAAAAAAGCGGACCCTTGAAGCTCAAGCCAGTTCTCCAACCTTATGAATGTACGTGAGTGCTGGAGTTCTGAGTGCGGAATATATGCAGTTCTGTGTGTGGAATTTCTGCCGTTCCATTATTTTTTCTGGCTCTAGAAACGCCCATGGTCCCCAGACTCCCCCAGAAAGGCCCCCTCGCAGGACAGCCCCTAAGGGACTGGCCAGTGCTAGCAAATTTTGATTCAGTAAATGTGATAATTAATACCCAGGGAGTTGTTACTGCCTTGCCTTGTACTATAAATCTAGGAAGGACCAGTACAGTGACAACAGAAAGATTTAGGTTAAACGCTGGGGTTTTTGTTTTTAATGTTTTAGTTGTAGATGGACACAATAGCTTTATTTTTATATGGTGCTAAAGATGGGACCCAGCGCCTCACGAGTGCGAGGTGGGCGCTCTACTACTGAGCTACAGCCCCAGCTCTTGTTTTTATTTTTAACAGCCTAAAAGAGAATAGGTACTATTGAAGATCTTAAGTGTCTCTGGTATGTTATAAATCTTGATAGAAAAACATTACTTGTTTAGAAATTGGATTTCTGGACAGCCCTAAAATAACATGCTGGAAAGAGAAGGAAAAGGAAAAAAACCTACCCCTGTTGTGAAAACTAACCAAGTTGGTCTTGACCACCCATTCAGTTGCTTGAGGCAGTTCTGGCCCACTTTTATTTCTAGATTGAGCTATTATTAGCTTCCACCTCTGTTAATATCTCCGTTAGTAACCTTTATTTGAAGCTCAAATCAAATACTTTCCAGCCCTTGGCAAAAAAAAAAAAAAAAGTTCCAAAATAAAACATCCTGTGTAAACATTTTATTTTGACTTTTAATCCTGTCAGTTTGTGGGATTTTTGACATGTTATTTAAAGTTTTAAGCCTCCAATTCCTAGTCTTTAAAATGAGGATATGCGAGGATGGCCTTAGGCCTGATCCTAAACAACTCCATCACCAGACACACCTAATGGAGCCCTCCAGTATGGCTCTCAGACACAAACAAGTCAATTCCCCCCACCCTGATAAACTCAGTGTGAAGCCTCTGGCAGGCTGTCCTTGCCTGCTAAGAGGGAAAGGTGAAAAGATTGGGATGGGGACCACCAGACCAGATGTTTTAACTCCAGGGTAAATGATATTACTGAGAAATCTGGTGGTAGCTGATAAGGACTGAAAGGGGGGTCAAAAGCCCCCAGATTTAGTATAAATAATAGAGCAAATGAACAGACATTCAGCCAGCCAATACTGATGCACACAAGCTGGAGAGCCTGATGAGGACCTGGACTGACATCCCAACTCTTCTTCTCTGCTTGAACCTCTGCATTTTCTCACCTCTCTCAAACTCTACAGCCACATCTTGGCCCTGGTGAGAACAGCAACTTCTCCCTAGAACGGCCTCCTCAGCAGGTGGAGCTGACCACCCCAGGAGAAGCCTGCATTGGTTCCTTGACCTGATCCTTATGGTCTGAGTGAGTGTGCATCTGCTGTACTTAAAGCCTAAGGCTTGAGACTTTTGATCTGACACTTGAACTTAGCACACAGAGGAAATGTCTGTCATTAGCCAATCATGATGAAGTGTGTTTGCAGTGTTTAGAATTAATTAATTTAGAATTGTTTGCTGTGAATTGATTATGTCTATTGCAGTGCCAAGCATTGCAATAGATTGTCGTTTTCTTGATTAAGAACCTATAGATTGAAATTGTATTGAGTGATTTGAGTGAATAAAGCATTGAAAAGGGCAGAAGCATGTGGACATTCTTTATTTCTCCCCCTGGACTGCATAAGTCACACCTTTTGCCCTCGCAACATTTATAAAGGCAGAAAAGAAGGTAGGTGAAATGTAAGATGTCAAAGATGATTTTGAGAACTTAATGCTGTTATCTTATTTGTATTTATGTATTTATTGTTTCCTCTGGATGAGAATATAAATCTGTCACAGGCAAATGAGGAGCCAGAACTCCAGGGCTTTGTTCTTGTGTCCTGAGGAAAAAACTTTAGTCAGAGGTGGCAAACCAAGCCAGAAATTTTTATTATAAGTGAAAATGAGGCTCAAGCAAAGAACATTCCGAAAAGAGAAGGAGTGACTTATTCTTCAAGCAGAGAACTACAAAAGAAACTTATGTCCTCCATGTTGGGCTGGAGAGTTTTTGACCCTATTTGTCCATTCTGGTACTGTCATGGCTGTCATCCCATTCAGGGAAACTTCCTCTACAAGTCAGACCTTTGTTAATGCAGATTTTGGGGATCAATGACCAGGCAAACTTTCTCTTAGTGTGCTGGGACTACTAAAGAAATTGCCCTTCTGATTTATATTGAGAAGCCTATGGCTATAAATCCTAACTTTACAATGATCTGTGGACCCTGTCAGGAGTTAGTTAGTCCCATCAATCTTTCCTTCTTGACATATTTCTTAATTTGTTCTCTTTATTTCCATCTGTTTATTCTCAGAGTCAGAATACCTGCTGTTTTCCTACAAGTTACTTGATTATTCTGTAGTTTTAAAGACAATTTATAGAAACCCCATGACCCTGCTTATGTTATTAGTTCACATTCCACTGCTCCTTGGTGACAACTACCTAACAAATCCAAAAGGAAGGGTCTTTATTTTGTTCCTGCCTTTTCCTCAGTAATTAGTTTGCAGAAAGTAGTAAATACTTAGGAACGAAAAGTACACAGAAGCCAAGTACTTACCAAAGGGCCTGGCTCATTTATGCCAGCTATTGACATATTATAGGAGAATACCAAGTGATAAAAGATAAAAAGAGTGCAGGAAATGAAAAATCATTTGTAACATTTTGTAATCAGAATATAGACTATGTATATATTATGATTTAGCTATACATGAAGCTATATATAGCTAGCTGTACATGAAGAAGAAAAAGAAACTACAGATACATGCAATAGAATGTTATATTAATATTATGTAAGAAGTCTTATCCAAATGTATACATTCTGTATCTGTTTATAGAAGGATCTAGAATAAAATATGTGACAAAAAAAATCGGAAAAGTGATCATTGCAGGGAGGCTAAGAGGGAACTGGGAAGGAATATAAGGGAATTTTCTAGGGGTGATAATAATGTTCTGTATCATTACAGGTTTTTTATTTTTTATTTTTAGTTGTTGTTGGACCTTTATTTTTTATTTATTTATATGCAGTGCTGAGAATTCAACCCAGGGCCTCACATGTCCTAGGTAAGCCCTCTACCACTTAGCTACAACCCCAGCCCACCATTATAGGAATTTGAGTTCCAAGGTTTATGTATTTATCAAAACTATTCACTTAAGAATTTTGCATTGCAAATGGGCATGGTGACTGATCTCTCTAATCCCAGATACTCAGGATCACAAATTCAAGGCCAGCTTGGGCAACTTCAGGAAACCTTGTCTCAAAATTAAAAATAAAAAGAGCTGAGAGATGTAGCTCAGAGGTAGAGCATTGCTAGATTCCATCCCCAGTACTGGGGAAAATTACAAACATGGTCTTGGAAAGATAATTTCCTGAATACACCTTTTGTGCCATGTCCCCATGTCTTCATATTTCATATAAATGGAAACTTACAATATGTGGCCAGTTTTGTCTTAGTTCTTTCACTTGGTATGACATTTTATAGGTTTATTTGTATCATAGCATGTATTAGTGTTCTTTTATTGCTGAACAAAACTTCATTGTGTGGCCATTACAGATTTTCTAATCCATTCATTGGTTGATGGGCACTTGAGTTATTGCTATTTGGGAGCTAGTATAGATAAGTGTTTTGAACACCCTTGTACAATTTTTATGTGGACATATATTTCTACTTTTCTTTATCATACACCTTGGTGTGGGATTACAATGTTATTGTAATTCTACATTTAGCTTTTTGAGGAATTGTCAAACTGTTATCCAGATGAGTTGCATAATTTTATATTTACACTATGATTATTGAGTGATGAGGATTTCAATTCTCTACATCCTTGCCAAAACTTGCTATTGTGCTATTTATTTTTTGTCATCTTAATGGTGTAAAATGGTATATCACTGTGGTTTTGATTTTATTTCCCTTACGATAAACTATGTTGAACATCTTTGTGTCAAATTCTCATTTGTATTGTGTTTTTGGAGAAGCTATCAAATGCCTTGCATAATTTTTATGTTGTTTATCTTTTATGTTGTAAGATGCTTTATATATTCTGATACTAGACTCTTAACAGATACATGATTTGCAAATATTTTCTCCCATTTTTGTGAATCATCTTTATTTTCTTGATACTGTCCTTTGAAGCATGAGTTTTTGTTTTGCTTTGTTTGTGGTGGCCTAGCATATGCTACCCAAGTATTCTACCACCACGCTGTACTCCAACCCTGATGCCCATACATGGTGGTTATTATTATTATTATTATTAATTTTATTTTATTTTTTACACAAATGGATCACAACTTTTTATTTCTCTGATTGTACATGATGTAAGCACATACGTTTTTAATTTTAACATCACTTCGTTGATCTTTGGTTGCTTGTGGTTGTGGTATCATATCCAAAAACCAATTGCCTAATATCTTGTCCAGTTTTTGTAATCCATAACTATGAAAGAAAGGCTTCACTTCCTTGCTTACTGCCTGGAAACACTTTTACCAGAGACCCCCAAGACCTACCCCTTAGTTCATTCAGGCCTTTGCTCAATTGTCACCTGTTTTAGTTAGCTTTTGCATCACTGTGACAAAAATACCTGACAAGATCAACTCAGAGGAGCAAAAGCTTATTTGAGGCTCCAGTTCAGAGTCCATAAGGCAGCTGATTCCATTTATTTAGCCAAAAGTGAGGCAGCACATCATGCAGGAAAGGCCCAGTAAAGAAAGCTATTCTGCTCATGGGAGTGTTAGGAAGCACAAAGAGTGAGGGGTGAAGGGGCCAAAGAGAAGATGTACCTTCTAGGATAGTGTCCCCAGTGACCCATCTCCTCCAGCCATGCCCTGTCTGCCTACAGTTGCCACCCAGTCAGTCCTCACTTGGAGGACTGATAAGGTTGCTGCTCTCATAATGCAATCATTTTACCTCGGAATATTCCTGCATTAGCAGAAGCTTTTGAGGACATCTCGGATCCAAACCATAACATCACCTTACCTATATTTTTTAAAGTCACGTTTATTTCTACATCTACAAACAATATTATCTTCAATAGATGCTATTGTAATAAATGAAATATAAACACTTCTTCAGATGGGTAATAGATGCCAGGTGCAGTTCCCTATAAAATCAGCTACGTGGGAAGCTGAGGCAGGAGGATCAATTGAGACCAACCCAGTCAACATGGTGAGACTTCCTCTCAAAAAAACAAACCAAGACAAAACACACAAAAAACGATAATGTAATAGATGCCATATAATAAAAAAAGTAAAAGCTGTCATAATAAATACCATTTGGTCATTGTATACTTTGTCAGGGTTTAAAAAAAATATCTATTGAATGAAGCATGAATACCAAAAAGGACAATTTCTAGAAGATGAAGACTCCATGGAAGTTTTTTTTTTTTAATATTTGTTTTTTTAGTTTTCGGCAGACACAACATCTTTATTTTTTTATTTTTATTTTTTTAAAGAGAGAGAATTTTAATATTTATTTATTTTTTTAGTTTTCGGCGCACACAACATTCTTCTTTTGTATGTGGTGCTGAGGATCGAACCTGGGCTGCTTGAGCCACATCCCCAGCCCCCCATGGAAGTTTTTTACGTTTAAAACGAGTCCTCATAATTGAGAGAGATCCCCTGCACCAAAATATGGAGAAGAAATGTTTAGCTTTCTTGACAGCTGCCTGTGAACCTTATTTTGATTTTTTTTTTTTTTTTTTTTTTACACAAGTGGAGCCTGAGGTCAGCATTTGATTGCAAGTAGTTTATTTGGGAGGTGACCCAAGGGAACAAAAGTGATGGTGTAGGAAGAGTAAGACAGGGAACAGAGAAAAGTCAGTAAGTTATGTTCTATTGAACTAGTTACTTGTATGTGAGCTCTGGGGATCAATCCCACTGGGAAACCTCTGAGGAGATGCATACAGTATACCTCAGAATGCCAAGGTGTAGCCACCATATATGATGTCACCATGTATACCTGTGTAGACTGCTCTGCATAGTTTCTGGGTGCATGCAAAATGGAGACCTATAGATAAGGATCTCAAATGGAAGCTGCTTCTCAAGTTAGAAAGGACTGAGAAAGGAGAGCTTCGGTAGTTGTCTGTGCTCATTGATGGTGCCCCAGTGATGTGTCCTGAGGAACACAGTGAAGGCTGAGATTCTGTGACTGGCATCTCTTACACCAGTAAGTTGGTAATAACAGTCATCTATTCTGTACTGGGCTCCATGCTAAAGATTTTCAATGCATAATTTCATTTAATCCTCTGGTGGAAGTAGGAAATGAAGAAGGCATTACACTAAGGTGATCCACCACTCACCAGTAGACCTTGGGCAAGTATTCCTCCATGAACTGTTTTTTACGAATTCACAAGAAGAGCAGGACAGAATTGATGCCAGTGTTTAGAAACTTTTATGCAACTTGACATTCAAGTACATGATTAGAGAACTTGTCTCATTGAACAAGTCATAGACCAGTTCAGGAGCTGTCCATGAGCTGTGTGGGCAATAGAATCATGCTATAATGTATGATATTTTTTGGTGAGTGGTCAACTATAAACAGAAGGGATATAAAAATCAGAGAAAATAAAAGCACTTATTTCCTTTTATAATTTGTTTTTACTTATTAAAATAATTATTCCTATAAAAATTCTAAAACTGTATAATTTAAAAATATTAGCAAATTAGGGAAGCAGTTTTTTATGATAATTTTTAACTTTAATTTGCAGGTGTTATTACAGACTTCACTAGACTTTTCTCTTTTTTTGATAGTAGAGATTAAACCCAGGAGTGCTCAACCACTAGACCACATCCCCAGTCTTTTTTTTTTTTTTTTTTTTTTGTACCAGGGATTGACCCAGGGGCACTTTACCATTGAACTACATCCCCAACCCTCTTTTACATTTTATTTAGAGACAGGGTCTTGCTGAGTTGCCAGGGCCTTGCTAAATTCTGGCTTTGAACTACTGATCCTCCTGCCTCAGCCTCCCGAGCCACTGGGATTACAGGTATGCACTACTGCTCCCGGTTTCAGTAAACTTTTCTTAACCAGGAAAGACACACTTTTGTTAATAAATAGCAGCAGCAAAACAAGTGATGGTTATGGAAGTGATTCCAAAGAAACGAAACCCAGAGTTTTCAGTAATTTTACTCACAAGCCTGATTCTTCATGCAACTTTGTAGTCATACTTGATACTGAAGTGCTAAAACTTTAGTGTTATTTGCAATAATGTATCAGCTAAAAAAGCTAATAAAACTACTGATCTTAGGTAGCATTTACACAGAAAACAAAAAGAAATAAACCCAAGTCAGGCGAGGTAGCGCACATCTGTAATTCTGGCAACTAGGGATGTAATGCAATAGTAGAGAGCCCCTGAGTTCAGTTCCTAGTAACTAACACACACACACACACACACACACACACACACACACACACACTAAAACCTAAAAAACACTTTGAAAGAAAGAATATTGAATATAAAAAATTGGCTGGGTGTGGTGGCACATGCCTGTAATCCCAGCGGGGCTGGGGAGGTTGAAGCAGGATTGTGAGTTCAAAGCCAGCTTCAGCAAAAGCAAGATGCTAAGCAATTCAGTGAGACCCTGTCTCTAAATAAAATACAAAATAGGGTTGGAGTGATCAAGTGCCCCTGAGTTCAATCCCCAGTACCCCCCAAAAGATAAAGAATAAAAAATTGATAGAGATGTTCAATATTTCACATATAAACAGTAACTTGTATCTCATAAATTAACATTTTAGGTTGCTAAAATTTTGAAAAAGACACTAGTATCAGAGACCTTGGAAGTTATGAGTACATCCAGGATAAAGAAGGTAGCTTCAGTATCATTTTTTTAATAGTTGGACAAATTTATTATCTTTAACTCACAAATAGAGCTAGCAAAGCATTTTTCATTGCAAGTCATTGAATGCACACAGAGTGTTAACATGACACTTAATTTGGTATGTGATTTGAACACAGTGAATATGTGAAGAAGAATTTTTCAGTTTCATTGATGACAAACACAAGCTGTGAATTGTATAAAACTATATAAATAATTGCATCATAAAGGAATGTGATTTGATCTTAAGAGTGATGTAGGAATATGCTCTAATGTGCAACTTCGTTGACAGAAAAACATTCTAAAGTTATTACCCAGATTATGGAGCTAGAATGAAATGTAAACCAACAACTGCTTCTTTAATCAAGAAAGTTTTGCCAAAAAAAGTTAGCTGAACTAAACAATATCCAGTTACATAGTAAAAAATAGTTGATTATGCAAAGTCAAATGCATTAAATTTGAGATTATTCTCTTTATTATGTGATAATATGGAAACCAATCATAAACATTTGTTGTTGCATGCTGAGTTCTGATCCTTACCAAAGGGAAAAATTCTATCAGGAATGTTTTAAGAGAAAAACTCTTAGTGTTTCTTGAAAGTAAAAACTCCCAACTTTATAAGGTCACAACCTTTTATAAATGTGGTTTTGATGGTAGACATATTTGTGCAATATTTTTGGCATTTTAATGATCTTATATTTCTAAGCAAGAAAGAATGCAATACGATCTCAATGGCAGATAAAATTGAAAGGCAAAAATGAAAATGAGAACTTGGAAGAGCATTTTCTACAGTCTGTTATAATATGCCTTTTAACTTAGTAATTGGTATCAATGAAGTGGTGATGATCTTAATTATATCTGTAAAATGTTATGACCAAATCCCGTACAGATTTTATAGAACTTCTAAAATTTATTTACATCAAAAGAAGGTCCAGGCGGCGCAGCTGTCGTGGGGGCCGGCTGGACGCGGGGCGCAATGCCATACGCCAACCAGCCCACTGTGCGGATAGCGGACTCACCGACGAGAAGTTCATCATTGGCCAATTCCATTCGGAGGGTCTTCATTGCCGAGGTGCCCATCATAGCTATTGACTGAGTTCCGATTGATGCCAATTCCTCGGTCCTTCATGATGAATTCATTGCTCACAGGCTTGGACTAATTCCCCTCACTAGTGATGACATTGAGGACAAGCTGCAGTACTCCTGGGACTGCACCTGTGAGGAATTCTGCCCCGAGTGCTCTGTGGAGTGCACCCTGGACGTGAGGTGCAATGACAACCAGACGCGACACGTTGCATCCCGACACCTCATCTCCAACTGCCCCCCTCCCCCCCCCCAGGGTCATTCCGGTGACATCCCGGAAACCGAGATAATGACCCCAACAACTACGTAGAGCAGGATGACATCCTCATCGTCAAGCTGAGAAAGGGCCAGGAGCTGAGGCTTAGAGCCTATGCCAAAAAGGGCTTTGGCAAGGAGCACGCCAAGTGGAACCCCACTGCAGGGGTGGCTTTTGAATATGATCCCGACAATGCCCTGAGGCACACAGTGTACCCCAAGCCTGAGGAATGGCCAAAGAGTGAATACTCAGAGCTGGATGAAGACGAGTCACAGGTTCCCTATGACCCCAATGGCAAGTCAGAAAGGTTTTACTACAACGTGGAGTCCTGTGGTTCTCTGCGCCCTGAAACCATTGTCCTCTCAGCCCTCTCTGGATTAAAGAAGAAGCAAAGTGATTTACAGACTCAGTTAAGCCACGATCCAAAGTGATGTGCTGACCATAAACTAGCTTCAGCTCACCTATTTTAGCAAAAGTGGGGATTCCAGATAGTAGTTGGGTTTCAGGTCTTTGGCACCTTCTGGTTTGGGGTCTCTGGACTGCTATTCAAGCCTCATGACAGGCCATCAGTGCCAGCCAGAGGGGGGCTGCAGATTACCAGGGATGCCACTGGAATTTAGGGTAGGACAGTTTTTACTGGACAGTTAGCATGCCTGGCCCTATTTGTTAAGGCCCAGTGGTATTCCCCAGCACCCAGAACATCCCTCCCATCCCATTTCCTAGCACTCCAGTAGGGGGCATACTGCTTCCTCTCTGAGAACCACTGAGCTGGACTCCTCCTGGTCATTCCAGCTGGTTAATACCCTTTCCATCCAAAAAGAAGGGATTTTCACAGCTGAAGCTTAGGTTTTTGGTGTTAGGATTGAGTGCTAGAACCTTCATTTAGGCAGTTGATAAATGCTCCTGGCTCCTTCCCCAGAGCCAGGCTACTGGCACCTCAAATTTCTGGGTGTTCCTAATTTGGAAAGTAATCCTTTAGGATAGACTCTGGCTGTCCCCTCCCTCCACAAATAAACATGCTGTTTGAACTCAAAAAAAGAAGAAGAAGAAGAAGAAGAAGAAGAAGAAGAAGAAGAAGAAGATCCATATTCCATGGTTTCATTGAAAGATAGCTTCATTTTTAAAAAATATTTTATTTTTTGTTGTAGTTGGACACAGCAACTATTTTTTATTAATTTACTTTTATGTGGTGCTGAGGATGGAATCCCGGGCCTCACACGTGCTAGGTGAGCACTCTACTACTGATCCACAACCTCAGCCCAAGATAACTTCATTTAACTATAACTATACAGGACAAATTGTTAGAATGGACAATTGACAGAGAATCAAAGATGAATTTTGAAAATAGATATTTGTTTGCTTCTATTTTGGAGAAAAGTAAAAATTTTTAACTCCCTGAAATTGGCTTAAATCTCTTCTTTCATCTCACAAAACTCTAAGGGGTTGGTTTTTCCCATCTCTTACTAAAAAAAAAAAAAAAAAAACATAGAAATTGAGCTGGGGATACAGTTCAGTTGTGCTTGCCTTACATGCACAAGGCCCTGGGTTCAATTCCTAGCATGCCCCCCCCAACCAAAAAAGAAAAACATAGAACTTTTACTAACTCTTACAAACTCTTATTAAAAACATCAGAAATAGTTTTGATCACATTGTACCCTGCAAATAGTATTGTAGTCCATTCTGCTGGGAGTAGATAGGTAAACAATTAATCACATGAGTTTTCAACCGTTAAAATTCCTGAATACTGATATATGTGGCACTCAAAGTGGGGAAACACTATTTTACTCATACTTTTTCATTTAGTTGTGATTACAAAACAGCAAATATTTACGAGTATAACAGCAAGTCTCTGTTCATTACATGCTATGCACATTCAATAAACATGTACAGATTTTACAAAAAAATGCTTCATTTTACCTGAGGTTATGTTTATTCTTAATATATTTATTGAACTGTAATTTTATCTGTTGAATCTTACAGTAATAATTTTGTTTTTTGTGATGGTGCACGCCTGTACTTCCAGCGCTGAGGAAGCTGAGGTAGGAGGATCAAAAGTTCAAAGTCAGCCTCAGCCATTTAGCAATGCCCTAAGCAACTTAGCGAGACCCTGTCTCAAAATAAATATAAAGGGCCCGGGATGTGGCTTAGTGGTTAAGTGGCCCTGGGTTTAATCTCTGGTACCAAAAAAAAAAAAAGTAGCTCAGTAGTAGGGTACTTGCCTGGCATGTGTGAGGCCTTGGGCTCAAACCCAAGTTAAAAAGTAAAGTTATTTCTTTTATCTTGTATACCTTTGTGTTTTAATGTAACTTATTAGTAATTAATTTTGATCATACAAATGGATTCGTTTGCAATTGATTAATTTTTTTTTTGAAAACTGGTTCTTTACCAGTCTGAGAAGTACTGTTTAATACATCAACTGGATACATTGGATTGAATGGTTGACTTTGTATTGATAATAATTTTGGATTGTATGAAGTTCAATGAGTTAACAACAAAAAATAATTAAAATAAATAAAAAGATGAGGGGGTACATTTTCAACATCTGCTGGACAGGAGAACCAGTTGTTCTGAGTATCACTTCTTCATTTTTTCCACTAGAGGGCAGTCGATAAGAACCTATAATTGTGGAATGTATCATGAAGCTTAACTAGCTTTTAAACCAAGAGATGGAAGTGTGCAGTAAGAAATAAAAAATAGACCAAGACCAGTTATCCAGTGAACATTCATTGAACATCAATGCCATCCTATTCCATGTTAAGATTCAATAAAGTGTTCAAAACTCAATGACTGTGTATTTGTAGCTAAAATCCAAGATGGTAGGTAAAAAATACATTAAGCACATGTTAAATAAACAGCTTTGCATAATGAAAAAAGTCTGAAGATTGGTTGCACAATAATGTAAATGTACTCAATACTATCAAATTGTACATTTTAAAGTAGTTAAATAACAATGAATCTGGTTAATGTGTATAATTATAATGCACCAATTTTTTTTAAAAAGGAAGAACATTGGAACCCAAAACAAACAAAATATTAAATGGTAAGTTTTATATCTACTTTATGATTTTAAAGAGAAAAAAATGAGGGACATTTCTGAGATCAGAAGCCTGGAGTGGGCAAGCTCTCTACATTGGCAGCTCCAGTTCACAGAGATGGGGAAGAAAGGTCACAAGTCAATATATCACAGGGGTCTTTGAGCCTTTGCTGTGGGAATACATGCACACATACACATACACATACACTTCTATTCTGTTTGCCCCCGAAAATCTCAGCTTGTTGCTCTACTCCTGTTTTCCCTGCAAAACACAGGGAAATTTTGCCCTTTCCAATTCCTGGTCATTCATTTAACATTTGCTGAGCATCTCCTCCATTCTAAGCACTTTATAAGTTGCCAGGGTACAGATGTGAAGGAGACAGACAGCTTTGCCCTCAAGGTGTCTAAAGAACATAAATCTTTCTGGTTAAGGCCTTGAAAGTCCTGGGAACTATTTTTTATTTCAAGTCAGCATCTCCTTCAATCATTGATGAGTAGGCCATAGGGATTTGTCGTCTCTTAGGTGTCCTCTTGAAACGTAGGAAGACTAGAAGGAAAAAGGGAGAGTAACCAAACCACAGAGAGATTCAGTTGCCTTGACAACGATCAGAGAAAATGGTCAAGCCTTCACAGTGCTAGGGCTGGACTCTGAGCCTTGGCCAAACATCCATTCAATGTCACCTTTGACTTTCATAGAACTTCACTCAAGTGAGTCTGAAATCCAAAGGAAGAGGGGCCCACGCATTGAGGAACTCATCCCACGTCTACCCCGGCCTTGTTCCCGGCCTTGTTCCCGTTCTGCAGAAACACAGGATGTCCACACTCCAAAGCTGTTAGAGACTGCTGGAGGTCATATGGGGTCATGGGCAAGAGTTTGGCTTAAGAATCCAATAAATAAATGTCTGTTAAAACTCAGGCTGGGGGCTGAGGATAGCAGTAGAGGGCTTGCCTGGCATGCATGGAGCGCTGGGTTCTATCCTCAGCACCATATAAAAATAAAATAAAGATGTTGTGTCCACTGAAAACTAAAAAAAAAAAAAACAAAAAAAAAAAAACAACTCAGGCTGGTCCTCAGAGTAGCTGTGTGACTTTGTACAATATAAGTATGTCTGACTCTTGGTTTCCCCATTTTTAAAGTGGAAATAACAATACTAGAACTAACTAGTGGGTGCTATGAAGATGGAGGTGCATAGTGCTTATAATGTTCTTAGCACAGTGCCTATAGGCAATAAGCGCACCATTAACACTGGTTTGAAGACAAACTGAGCAGGAGCTCAGTGATCACTTCACCCAACTCCTTAATTCTATAGGTAAGGGAACAGGCACTGCAGCCTAGGAAGAATGGAAAGATAATAAATTGCGGATTAAACCTAATTTTGAATCCTAGCTCTTTCCTGTGATGTGTAAAAATAAGATTGTTCTGAGAGTTAAATGAGATGATTATGCTAAACCCCTGACACCAGAACCTGGAGAATAGTAGTTGTCCAGGAAAATGCTCCTTTCTGCTGCTCTATTTGGTTGTTCAAGGTCAAACTGGTTCTAACCTTAAAAATGCAGCCCTCCGGCACTTCCTGCTGCCTTTCTTGATGCAGCTTGGGAATCAAGCAGATCTCAATTCACATCTAGTTCCTGACCTTGGGCAAGTTATTTAACTTCTTTCTGCTGCAGTTAACTAGTCTGTAAAATGAGGATAATAACAGTAACTATCTCTGGGAGTTAGCATGAGGATCATCCTCTTTTGAAGTGCACCATGAATGTTTATTATGTCCCCCAACTATGGCTCTGATCAAGTAGATATTAGCAATTCATTCTTTCATTCATTCAAGTGTTTGTTTAATGGTGTGCTAGGCTGTTATCAGAGCTGGGATTCACAGAATTAGACAAGGTTTCTGCTCTCTAGGTCTAGAAGGAACTTAAGCTGTGGCCACAGGACTGTGGATCAAGGGTTGAGGAGAGGCTGGGTAGCCAGCAGTGTGTGGCTTAGCAGTACAGCGCTCATCTTGCACATGCGAGACCCTGGGTTCGATCCTCAGCACCACATAAAAATAAACAAATAAAATAAAGGTATTGCGTTCAACTACAACTAAAATACATACATACATACATACATAAGCTTTTTTTAAGGAAAAAAAAAAGAATGCAGACTCAAGCCAGACCGCCCAAATTTGACCTTAGCCCTGTGATCTTATGCAAGATACTTAATGTCCCCATGTCTCTATACAATAATGATTACCACAAGACTTTGTTCATGGGGCTGCTGTGAAAGTTCACGACACGAAAGGACTTAAAACAAGCCTTAGGATACAGTAAGTACTCTGTGCAGATTTATTCAATTAATAAAAATAAATGTTCAAGTAATAAGGGTAGAATTCAGAGGAGAGAATGATTTTGGAGAGAAGGAAATAGAGAAAACCATGAAAAATTTGATGCAGTTCCTATACCTCAGTCTGCTGGATTTCACTCAAAACATTTCTACCAGCCACAGCTGGACAGGACTGTGGAGAGCTCTGTTGAAGACTCACCAAGTGCAGATAAAGAAACTCAGGCCAGAGATAGAAAGTGGCTTGCCAGGTGAGGAGTACAGAGTAATAACTCCCAAATATGTCTAATCCTATTCACTGGAATCTGCAAATATATGGCTTTACGTGGCACAAGAGAGTTTGCTGATGTCACAGGAATTTTGAGAAGGGAAATTATCCCAGATTCCCTGAGATAGACTCAATATAATCACAAAGGTCCTTGAGAGGGACAGAAGTTGACAGGAGAGTTGAAGAAATAGAGAGGCATCTCTTGCCAGAGGATGGAATGATGTGGGCCAATGAGCCCAGGAATGTGTGTGTGACCAGGGCCTCTGTTCTCCCCACATCCCCTTCCCCGATGGGTACCCTTCCTTTGATCTGAGCCCACATTTCCTGCTATTTGTCCCAGGGACCAAATTTGCTACTTTCAGCTGTGATAAAATACCCTCCTCCCCACCCTGCCTTCAGAAACAAAGTTGGAGAGCCTGGCCCTCAGAACCGGAAGCCAGGGTTGTAAACAGAAAATGAGTGGTACCAGCTATCTCTGGAAATCTTCTCCGGAAAGAATTTACCCTTGGCAAGATTTGTGAACAAGGCTGATGAGATTGGGGAAATGTCTCCAGCAGTAGGTAAGCAGTAATCTAATTAAAGATCACAGGTCCTCTGTGAGACAAGACCTGCTGGCTGGCATGGAAAATTGGCAGGAGACTGCTATCCAGAGATGTCTCCAGAACCAGCCAGACTGGGCAGAAGAGGCTGGTTTGGGTCTGGAATGTCCCCCAAAAGGTGTTGAAGGCTTGGTCCCCAGTGCAGTAATGTTCAGAGTTGGGGCTTTGGGGAAGTGATTGGATCAGGAGAACTGTGACCCCTTAGTGAGAGGTTCACAGCTGAATAGGCTACTGGGAGGTGGTGGGAACCGCAGGAAGTGGGGCCTTGTTGAAGAGAGTGGGTTTTCTCTCTTTCAGTGCTTCCCAGTTGTCTTGAAGTGAACAGTTTTTTTCCACAACACACTCCCCGTCATGATGTTGTGCCTCACCGTGGGCGCAGAACCAACAGCCAAGTGACTCTGCACTAAAACCTCTGAAATTGTGAGTCAAAATAAATCTTTCCTCCCCTAAATTGAGTTTTCTTGGATACTTCGTCACAGCAAAGAAAAGCTGTCTGACACAAAGCCTTGTGAGGCCCAGAGACCAAATCTACCTATAGTCCTCCCTTGGTATCCACAGGGGATTGGTTCCAGGGGCCCTGTGGAATCAAAATTCATGGATGATCAAATCCCTTATATAAAATGACACATTAGTTGCATGTCGTCTAAAAACATCCTTCCATGCACTTAAAATCCTCACTAGATCACTTGTAATATCTAACAGATCATAAATGTTCGGGAGTTGTTATACTATTTGGTTTGGGAAATATGACAAGAAAAAAGTCTGTACACTTTCAGTTCAGTCACAGATTTTTTAAAAAATATTTTTCAGGGGCTGGGGATGTGGCTCAAGCGGTAGCGCGCTCACCTGGCGTGCGTGCGGCCCGGGTTCGATCTTCAGCACCACATACAAACAAAGATGTTGTGTCCGCCGAGAACTAAGAAAAAATAAATAAATATTTGAAAAAAATATATATTTTTCAATCTGTGGTTGGGTTGAATACCTGGATACCGAACCATCCAATAGAAGGATGACTATATTTGGACAGAAATCTCAAGAGGAAAGTGATCAAGCTACTGCTGCTGAAGGGGGAAAAAAATGACAAAACACAGGGTTGGTGTTATGGTTTGGATGTGGTATCCCCCAAAAGCCCATGTGTGAGACAATGCAAGGAGGCTTAGAGGTGAAATAATGGGTTACAAGAGCCTTACCCCAGTCAGTGACTCAATCGCCTGATAGGGATTAACGGGTGGTCAGTGAAGGCAGGCAGCTGTGGTATGGCTGGAGGGAGTGGGTCCTTGGGGCCGCGCTTTGGGTATATATTTTGAATCTGGTGAGTGAAGTCTCTGTCTGCTTTCTGATCATGTCCTGAGCTGCTTTCTCTGCCGTACTCCTCCACCCTGATGTTCTGCCTCACCTCAGGCCCCAAGGAATGGGGCCAGCCTTCAATGGACTGATATCTCTGAAACCATGTTCCCCAAAATAAACTTTTCCTGTTCTAATTGTTCTCGTCAGGTCTTTTAGTCACAGCAGCAAAAAGAGCTGATTAAAATGGTTGGACTGTGGTCAGAATAATGTACACGGCTGGGGTGGGAACATAAACTGGTGGGAAGTGTTTGAAAGGCTGTTGGTATGGACCAACAGTCTCCATCAGGATCTTTATTGTAGGGGTGTAATAAGAGATGCTCAGCTGCTAAGATGTTCATTTGAGTACTGCTTATGCTAGTGAAACTGCTCAATAATATTGAATCGGTTAAATAAAACATATGGCCGTATCATGGGTCACTATGCCAGTCAATTTTTTCCTCAAAAATCAGCCTGTGGAAGATTTATAGATTTGAGATGATATTAATACATACTCGTAAATAAATATATTAGGTTCAGCATTGGAACAGGACTGCTTTTTGTTTGTTTGTTTTAATAAAAAATTAAAAAGCATGGAAAGAAAAAATGCTACTAATAATTTCCTCTGGCTGATGGAATTGTGGGAGGTTTAGATGTCATCGAAAAGTCTTATCAAATATTTGCTTTTCCTTTGTTTTGGTACTGGGGATCAAGTCCAGCTCTACTTTACCACTGAGCTATATCCCCAGCCCCAGCCCCCTTTTATTTTGAGACAGCATCTCACTAAATTTCCCAGGCTGGTCTTGAGTTTGTGATTCCACTACCTTATCCTCTAGAGTAACTGGGGTAATAGGCATGCCCCCATTGCATCCAGCTTATTTTCCACTGGAAAAAAATTTTTTTTTTAGATGTAGATGGGCACAATGCCTTTATTTGTTTGTTTATTTATTTATTTATGTGGTGTTGGGAATTGAACCCAGTTCCTCACATGTGCTAGGCATGCACTCTACCACTGAGCCACAACCCCAGCCCTTATTTTCCTTGCTTGATAACTCATGATGTATTATTTACCTTT
Organism: Ictidomys tridecemlineatus; assembly: GCF_052094955.1. Lineage (NCBI taxonomy): Eukaryota > Metazoa > Chordata > Mammalia > Rodentia > Sciuridae > Ictidomys > Ictidomys tridecemlineatus. The sequence continues at coordinate 18,151,487 of NC_135477.1, forward strand.
GCAAAAGAAAATTATCTATCAAAATATTTTAAAAAAGAGAGACCAGTGCTGCAGCAGCAGTAATTTTCCTGCTGCTGAACTCAAGGAATTGCCTTAGAAACTAACACATCCACTTCCTATTCCATTATTCCCATTCTTGTTGGCTAATTAGAACAAATTGATCCCTGGGGATATGATTAGGGCTGGGGAGCTGGTGGCTTAACACAATACCAGACTCAGGGGCCATACTGGTAGGCTCTGGCTACCCTGGCTGATTTTCTGCTGGCTGCCTTCACTCCAGCTCCCAGCCAGGCACTAGAAAAAAGCTTCTGTAAATACCATAACTGGATAATCCCCAGCATAGGAGAACCAAGGACACTGAGGTGAATATTAGTTTCCATTGCTCAGGTTGACTGGACGGAGTGACATGTAGCTGGACTCAGGACCTATGCCACTCCCAACAGTGCTTAGCATGGACAAGACACTTGATCAATGTGGCAACAGGAAATCAGTCAGCTAACTCCCATGCCTGGGCAAAAAGCTGGAAGAAATGGCTTCTGTTGTGCCCAAAGGTACCCTTTGTTTATTCATGCAAATTTGCCAGAATGTGTGAGTATGTATGTACATGTAAATAATAGATTACATATACACTTATAAAGCATATATATACATATGTAAGCATATATGCATATGTATTACATACATATGTGTGTGTGCGCGTGCGGGCGCACATGTGTGTGTACATGTGCACTGTGCCCTGTTATATAAAATGACTGAAAGGAAAACTGGAAAGAAGGAACAACTATTGACAATCTTCAGGTTAGCCCTCTGTTCTTTCGATATGCAGTCACCAGATACACAACTTGCTGAATGCATACCGTGAGCCACGCCTTGCACTGGATGCCAGAAAGAATGAACAGATAAACCAGAATTAAAAAAAAAAAATCATACAAAAAATTGTTTTTCTTTTGGCATGTAGTTCTAATGCATTTTTGACATGTATAGATTCGTATAATAGCACCACCATCAGGTTCAAGAACTAAGGATTTTAATTTCCAATTAACTGTTAAAGAAATTGAGGCTCAGAGGTACTGAGCAATGCCCCAAAGTCAAACAGACCATGTGGACGCAGATGACAGAGAGAATTGAGTTTTGCTGCAGAGTCAGTGAGAGAAGCCGAGGAAAGGTCCATTATTGGTCACTTGAAGTGGAATTTCCCTCTTCCTCGTGGAGGGCACGCTTCTGAGCACCAGGGAAGTCTACTCTGCAGACTTTGAGAAAGGCTTCTATGAATTTAGAATTTAGCTGAGTCCACAAGTTTACCTTCTCTGTTTAATTGTCAAATGTCAAGGTACATGGCTCATCTGGAATAGTTGATTTTTTAAAAAAATTTTATTTATTTATTTAATTTTTAGTTGTAGATGGACATAATACCTTATTTTATTTGTTTATTTTTATGTGGTGCCAGGGATTAAACTCAGTGCCTCACACATGCTAAAGCAAGCACTCTACCACTGAGCCACAGCCCTGGCCCTGGAAGAGTTTATTTTAACCAAGAAGTATTTTGATTAATTTTCTTTAAAACATATATGCTGGGGGGGGGGCTGGGGTTGTGGCTCAGTTGTAGAGTGCTCCTAGCATGCATGAGGCACTGGGTTCGATCCTCAGCAACACATAAATATAAAATAAAGATAGTGTGTCCACCTAAAACTAAAAAGTAAATATTTAAGAAAAAAAGAAAACATACGAAATCTTTTGCCAGCAGCTCTTGGTCATTTTCAGGACTGTTGATTCAGGTATTCAAAATGAAATAGAGTGGTTTTCTGACCCTTCTCTTGGAAAAAGCCTTCATACCTGTCCTTATCACAAATCTACTTTTGACAGTAAGAATTCGGATGAATTCCATACCAGAAAACAGACACTTCAGAGTTGTGAAAATCATTTGTAAATTCAAATTGGAGAAAAACATCCCAAGCCCTTTCTAAGGACCATCACATACTCACATCATCCAGTTCTCTATCACATCACTTATCACCTGTTGGGCTGGCTGGAACCCCTTAGGACACTCTTTAACCCTAGGTTTTTATTGTAGTGTAAATCACTAATACATACTCATGATCCATGAAATGAAAGTCTCCTTCCCACTCCCATAACCTCATTCCCTGGCCCTTTTCCAGAGATGAACACCATGACCAACTTCCTGTGTGTCCAACTGAGGGCCAGCACCAGGAATATAAGGATCAATAAGTTGAGAAATCCAAGGAGCTTATAATACAGAAGAGGGGAATTGTCAAAACAGATTGAACACAGAGTGCTCTAATTGATGGCCCAAATGCCCTAGAGTCCTACCCTCAGGTGGTCCATTACTGGTGCCATACTATGGTGGAGTTGGTCCAAGGCCCAGGACAGGGCTAAACTTGCCTTTCTGGTGCAAAAGGAAATTCTTCTCCTCAAAGTTCCCAACAGGTGACTCAGTGGTATAGCACCTGCCTGGCATGTAGGAGGCCCTGGGTTTAATGACCAGCACTGTGGGGGTAGTTCTCAGCAGGACCCCAAAGACCCACCAACTTGGATCCAATTTCATGAGTACATTCCTTCTAAAGCCCTTGGAATTCCCACTCTAGCCTCCTTAGACTGAAAGGGATTTTAGAGGGTTTCAATTCCTTCTCCAGACTCCACACATCCTGTTCCTATGGTAAGAATTTCTGTCTCAGTTGGGAACACACCAATGACCAGGCACGTCTTTCCTGGGGCAGCCCACTCAGTGGTTTACACAATATAAATGCTTAGAAAGATCTTCCTGATGTTAAATGACATTGATGGACTAGTGATGTCCACCCTCTGCTTCTACTGCTGGCGTATTCAACAGACTTTCCAAATGGCACTTATAACATTAACAAAATGCAAGACCAGAAAACATAAAAAAGGGACATTGGTGACTAGTACCAGTTTAAAAAATTATTTTTTTCCCAGGGAAAATCAGAATGTTACTATACTTCCTTATACTTGTTTTCAGGATTTTGATAATTTTATTTTATATCTATAGGGTGGCAGTGAGCAAGAGATACCATAACCTTTAGCATTTGAAGATTCCTAAAGATCTTTTAATTTTTTTTTGTTTTTTTAAGTTGTAGATGGACATAATACCTTTACTTTATTTATTTTTATGTGGTGCTGAGGATTGAACTCAGTGTCTCACATGTGCCAGGCGAGCGCTCTGCCACGGAACCACAAAGCAAGCCCAAGATTCCTAAAGGTCTTATTCAAGCGCTGATCATCCTAGGTTCTGGCTCTCTGCATCTTCCCAGGGGAAGTCTCCACCCCAAACAGCCACTCTACGAGTTGATGATTCCCTTGCCTCTCAAGCTCAATGTTTGTCAGCCTCCAGGATGGCCTTTCTGAGCAAATGGAAGAGATTTGGGGTTTCCCCCAAAGACACACAGTCCCCTTGTGTTTGTCTTTCTACTCAAGCATCCTGACCCATGTGCCAAGATAAGAAATCCAATGAGTAGAGGCCCATGGGGAGCCCACAAGGTCAATGACCCCTCCTAACTACATGGCTGAGGCTTGAACAGTTGCCCACCTGTCCCCATCATCCTTACATCACCAGTCTAGAGGGACAGAGATAGTCCTTTTGCCTCCTTACCCAGCCCTGGGACAACCAAGGTCTCCCACCAGGCTCTCTGAAGCAGGGCTGTGGAAAGATACCAAAGTCAGGACTGGAGCCTTTTGGCCTATAGCAGGAGGGTAGAGGAAGGGCTGACTAAGCTCCTGAGCCATCCAGGGGTCATAATCATTGTGGTATTTATTACTAAACAACATGGTACAAGTAAAGGCTTTGGAGAACAGGGGACCCTAAATGAAACAGGAAGTGGTCACTGTGATTCAACCTCAGAGCTTTTCCTTGAGTGTCATCTGTCAAGAGTGACACAGCCTGTAGGGAAAGTCACTGTGCTGAGGTGGGGGTGGGGGTGGGCGGTGGGCGGCGGTTGGTGGGGGGGCGGGGTCTGGGTAGTGAAATCCAGAAAAGTGTGCAGCCTCCTGTCACAGTTGTGTCGCAGGGCACCGGGGCCAGCATCCATCTCAGTCATGGAGAGGTCCAGTCCCCAGGAGGCGGCTTCTCTGCCTTCCTGCATCAAGCCCTACTAACCAGAGCTACCATTTGGACAGGTTCCTTTACATCTCTAAACTCTGTTTTCTTATAGATGTCCTGGGAATACTACTGAAGTTGTTGTGAAAGTCAAATAAGATGTTAATCAATAAGAATAAGAATATAAACATATTACTTAGAAGGTGTAAGGTTGTTTGACAATAAGCAATCATTGTTGTTATTTTTTATTATTATTATTATTATAATCAGAGACTCTCAAAGGTGGAATTAGCTTAAATCATTTTCAGGAAAAGAAATTTGAAGTGTCATGAGGGGCATGATTGTCCCCTGGGTCTCACATAGCTGAACAGAGACACAGCCCTTCTAGAACCTTCTCAAGCCCTTTCTCTCCTTCTCTCCCTGTTCCCCTCCCTGCCTTCATCATCGTCCTCCGGTCACTGGAGTCTCGTAATGAGCCGACTACTGTGTGCGTGATATCAGCTGATTCTCTTACAAGATGAGCAAAATTACTCCATCCTTCAGATGCCGTGTCATCTGGAATACCTTCATTCATCTTCTTTCGATACTCTTTAAACTGTGTCTCAGGGCTGGGGCTGTAGCTCAGTGGCAGAGCCCTTGCCTAGTATGTGCGAGGCACTGGGTTCAATTTCAGCATCACATAAAAATAAACAAATGAGATAAGGACATTCTGTCCATCTATAACTACAAAACACATTTAAAAGCAAAACAAAACCTCTGTCTCCAACTCTTTCCCTAGAAGTCCTCCTGGATTAAATCTCCCAGGACACCAGTCTCCCTAATACCATTCACAGCTTAATATAGCAGGTATTCCCAAACCAACACAAACATGGGGAAGGAACCAGTGTCCTTCAACCACAGAAGGTTCTTTCAAATCATAACTTTAAAAAAGTATAAAAAGCACTTTAATATTAAACATAAAGTAATAACAGACATCTCTTTTTTTCTATTTTTTTTATGCCAAGCTCCCTTCTAAGTGCCTTACACAGAATACCTTTAAACATGCATCTTACAATATGCTCAGCAAAGGAGAATTCCACAGCTTCTGTCCTCCATGGTTCCCCCTGGCTTTCCAGTAGCTCAGCCAAGGTAGTATTAGATTGGAGTGGCTTCTACCCTTACATGGGGTTCATTCATAGATCGGGGGCCAAGGGCTGGAGGTGAGCAAATACCTAGGTACATGGAGGGGTCAACCAGTCAAATATATTCATTGTGGTTTTCAATATATTCCTGAGCCGGGAGGGGAGGGTGGGCTACGCCCTGGTTTGTGTCTGATTCTCCCAGTTTCAGTATCAGTCCAAAAGCAGTTAGCCATGTCTGTGGTGTCTAGTCCAAAATCTTGAGGGGAACATTCTCCTCCTGGACCTTCTACCTCCACTGGACTCTGAGTCCTAGCCACTCACCACTTCCTCCCCTGACCCCTGACCTTGTCTCTCCCACACTGACAAACTCTGCTGCAAGTTTCCCCCATAAACTGGCTGTGTCATACAGATGGGCATGTATACAGCATCCTCCTGGCTTTGAAGGTTCCCCTCACCCTTGCTTGCTGCCTGCAGATTTCCAGGGAGAAGTAAATAAGTCCTCCATTCAGGTCTATCTCCTCAGATGAAACTGTGAGCTTCTCAAAATAGGAACTGGGATTTAGTCTTTGAAAAAAAAATTATAAACAGGCTATAAACCTGTAAGCCATAGTTTGTCAATTTAATTTTTTAAGATTTTGCATTAAAATATTTGTCTTGATTACTGAGTTTTTTTGGCACCTCCTGCCAGTGGGGCTTTGTATCTGAAGCAAGTGCCTCATTCCCCATGTTTGCGTTGGTTAATGGTGGTCTTGGGAATACCTGCTAGATCAGGCTGTGGATGGTGTTAGGGAGCGACTCGCATCCTGGGAGGAGATTTATCCCTGGTCCCTGTCCTGCTCCTTTGCATTCCAAGAGCCCAGTGTACTACCTGGAAGTGCATTGGCCCAGTTTTCATAGTCAAATGAACGACACCAGACTGTGAATCCAGAGCTCTGTATTCCAGGCTCTGTGGCTTAATTTTGTAATCCAGGCATACCCCTTAACTGCTGCAGGCCTCCATCTTCCCCTCTGAAAAATGCAGTGTGGATGACCTGGCAGGTTCTCCCTGCAAACACCCGTCAAACATTCATAGATAAAGCTGGATCAGAGAGAGGGACACGACCAGGATCCTTGTCCTGGAGGTGCTCAATTTTTGCAGGCAATCAGGAAATCTGGGAGCCTTCGGCATTTCCCCTGTCACATGGTATGCCTGGGGCATTGTGAGGCTTAAATGAAAGAAGGCAATCATTGTACAATATATTACTCCAAATGTTCTTGGAACTTGAATGCGGACTTACTTTTATACTTTTTATAAACCACTTGGAAAAATACTAACACACCCTCTAATGTTGAGCTGTGGAGGGAAGCTGAGTGCCATGATTTCAAACCTACCTGCTGTGTATCCTTGGACCAGTTACTGAACATCTCTGAGCCTCCAGTTCCTCCTTTTCTGAATGGGCATGCCAGCCAAGGTCTCCCTTACCTACCTGGAGATTGTAGTAAAAGTGCATTGAAAACTGAAACCCCCCTGCCTGGGGCGCCTTGTGGAAACTCCTGCCTCCCTGCTCTCTTTCCCACCCTCCATCACTCTCTGGGGAAAAGGAACAGAAACTACTTCTAACTGCTGTAGAAAGTGATTCCTGTTAGGGTAACTTCTGATTGACATGGAAGCCTTAAATTAAAGGAATAAGGAGGAATTCAGGAGCTGCAAACTAGGAAAACCTGGAGGTGGGAGAGTCTTTCTGAGTCACTGAAATCCCATCCAAAGCACCATGTCCTGCACAGTGCTTTCAAAAGCCCAGCCTCCCCTCATTTGGCTAGTTCTCATAGAAACTTGGGGTTAAAGCAATTCACTTTCCTTCGAGCTCAGTTTTCTTCTTCACAGAATGAAGAAGGGGCACAATTAGGCTCCTGAGCCCCCTGAGTCTTTTGAGTTCCATGGTGCTTGGAAAGATAGGGGTTGGCAAAAGGATGTTTTCATTTCCCCTTCTTGCATCAGATGCCCTCTGCCCTGGTCAGTTCATTCTCACACTAGTGGCCTAAATTTCCAGCCCCAGGATGAATTTGGGGCCATCTGCTTTGCCCAGCTTGCCTATCTGAACCCTGGACAAGACTGAGAGCATCCCCTGCCTGCCCCACCTGGCTAAGCCCAGGTGCCCATGGCACAATCACTACCATGGGAATGTAACCAGGGCAGTTCCCACATGGCTCCCTGCACAGGGTGGGACCCCTTCCTTAGCCAGGCAATTGGAATCACACCCTGCAAAATATTAATTATCGTTGCTGCTAAAGCCCCACCAGCGGCTGGCAGCCCTGCCCAGGAAGTCCCAATAATCAGCATCACTGGTTTTTTAGTCACCCAGTGGGGAACCGGGTCACCTGACTGTCCAGCTGCTACAGGAAGACTGTCTTAAGGCAGAACCACTTCCTGGAACTCAGCCGGGGACACACCAGTGCAAGGAGACTCATGGGGGCTGATGGGGGTGGGGGGACCTGTCAGGGAGGAGAAGAGAAGAATATGGAACTCTGGAAGAAGAAAGATGAAAAACTTGCTAGCTACCTTTAAATGGCTCTCTTTGATACCAGAAAGTTGACACAAGTCTTTGTTTTACGGAAGAGGTTGAGAAATGTCAGAAAATTGCCCCAAGTCCCAAGCTGGCAAGAGGCAGTGCTGGGGCACTTTCTACTGCACTAATGGCAGGTAATTTCACAGGCAGGAAAAACCACCCCAGCCTAATCAGTGGTTGGGCATATTGGGAACGTGAGAAAGTAGTGGGCAGATCATGTTCTCAGGATGACAGTGGGACTGTGGGCTCTTCCCCCCCCCCCCCCGCCCGTCAAGACACAAAGGAGATGTAAACATACAGGTGCTCCTGACCTGCATCAGAACTGAGGGGAAGCCCCTAGGAACAAGTGCTTAAACCATGTGAGGTGGGTATTTCAGAGAAGCATTCCAGAATCTGAAAATCTTTTTTGAAAAAAAAAATGTTCAATTTATAAATACATACTACTTTCCCCCCACGGAATCTCACAGGATATTTTACAGCTGGTAAGAGTGATGATTACAAAGAATCTGTAATAATATAAGGAAATGCATATGCTACAAGGTAAGGTACCCACTATGTATATAAGACTAATCTCAGCAGTTCAAAAGTGGGGAGGGGTAATAATCAAAGAACCAAAACTGACCCATAACTGATACATACAAAACAGATCAGTCAGAAACACCAAAATGTTGACAGTGGTTTTACTGAATATCTGGTTCTATGCTAAGCACTTTTTTTTTAAAGTCTTTATAGCAATTCCCTGAGGTGGACATTGTTTTTGTCTTTATTTTAAAAGATTCACAGGTGTTAGGGCATGTTCTACACATTGAGGTGTTGGCTCTCTAGCACCCAAAGCACCCTGTGCAGGGAACAGGACTTCTCTTATGTTTAAGCTTGGGGGAATGGAGCCCCACCACCACCACCACCACCTCCTACCATGGAGGACCAAGAGCAAATCTGCACCTTCTAGCTTTTGGGTGTGAGTGTAAGCATAGGACCAAGGCTCAGCCAGATATGCTCTTTGATGCCTGGGCTTCTGGGCCCCTGTGGGCCATTGGGTCGCAAATCTGTTTATTGTGCTATTTAAGCTACAGCTCAGCAACCTCCTGACCCCTCTTTTAGGTCAAATGATGGCTTCTACTGCCTACTGCTCTGGGTCTCAATGGCTGCCTTCATTTCTGCCCCTTTCTCAAGACTATCCCCTCTTGGACCCCTGCCAATTCTACTGCAGTTGATTCCCTTCTGTGTTTAAGATGGTCGGGATCTATCCCTGTGATTTCGCCACTGAGAGCCCTGACCCTTAGCAGCTACTTTCCAGTATCCCAGAGCAAAAGCGAAAGCAGGATTCCTATCCCAATCTGTCCATCAGACCCGGGGCATTTGACCCGTCCTGGGTGCTGCCCATTCTTCCCCAAAAGTATGATTAGCATTTCCTGAACCTCTAGAAAACAAACCGGAAATATTTTCTTGAAAATATTCCCAGAAGTTAGTGGCACACCACCCCTCCTCCTGCTGTGGGAACCTGGAAAGTCGTTTTGGGAAGGGCTGGAAGCCAGGGGCAAAACCCAGGATAGGGAGGAGGAGTCAAGCCCAGGCCTCCAGTGAGTGGGGTGCAGACTGACCCCGGGAGGAAAGATGCAGAGGCCAGCCAGCCTCCCTGGCACTTCCTGGCTAGTGCCAGAGGACTGACTCAGCATAGGTCCTCCTTCCCCAGGAAGCCTTCCTTGACCTTTGGAGTCTGGGAGAGGAAGCTCTGTTTGGACCCCTTGCATGTCCCTCTCCCAATCCTGGTGGTGACAGTTTGTCTACATGTCTGCCCCCATGCAAGTACAAACTTTCAGAGGACAAGAACTAGGACTTTTCCACCCGAGTCTGTGATGCCTGGCACATAAATGTAATTAGAGTGAATGAGCAAATGAATGAACGAAGGGCTCTCTTCTTCCCAGTCAAGCAATGTGCAACCACAAACCCTAGGACTTCTCCAAGACATCGTGACGAAATGAACAGCAGTGGGCTTTGGAGTTGATCAACCTTGCTTATAACCCTGATACTTTAATCTATAAGCAAATTCCTCCTTAACCTCTGTGAACCTCAGTTTCCTCATCTGCAGAATGGGGAAGTGCTTAACTCTCTCACATGCAATAGAGAAGCTGTGAAAGTGGCTGGCACACCATAGGCACTCAGTACAGCCTAGCTTGCTTCCTTCTTCTCCCAACACTCATAGACTCAATTCCTTCTTCCTGCCCCTCACCTGAGTAAATTGTCCAACAGTAGGGAAAAGGTTAAGTAAACTATAGCATATCAATGGGATAAAAATGGTAGGCAGTCAAGGAAAATAGTTAAGCCCGTGTTTACAATGGCATAGAAAATTTTCACATGGAGACTAAATTATTCAGACAGTATGACCTCAGTCATGTCAAGCAAGTATGCATACACATGCTTGTACATGCAATTGATAATTTGTTGAAGAATGCACAAGAAACTTTCAACAGTGGTTTCCTTCTAGGTGGGAGTAGGAAATTGAGGCAGGACTTTGACTTTTGACTTTACAACCCTCTGTCCTATTTGTGCCATCGAGCGCGCACGCGGTGTGTGTGTGTGTGTGTGTGTGTGTGTGTGTGTAACTGTGTTTCACCATGAGTATATATTATATTTAAATGAAAAGCAAAAAAAAAAAAACAGAGACAAATATAAAGGAATACAAGATAGCAGCAGTGGTTATTTTGGAAATAATGAAATTGTGGAATTACTAAAATACTTCTTTTATATTTTTTGTGTTTTCTACAATTAGCTTATAATTCTTCCACAAAGAGAATCAAAAGCAAAAATAGTTTTAAGCACCCCACCCCCCAGCCGAGGTGGGGAGAGGAGGTGCAGCAGGTGACTGTGTCCAAAGGGCAAAGGGAGCAGGAGGTTGGAACCAGGCACAGGCAGTTGTATTTTTGGAACCATGTGGTTCCTGCTGAGTCAACTAACTGGTTATTTTGCCCCAGCCTGCCTTGGAGGCAGGAAATGCTCCCACTCTTGCCTGGTTCACTATTAGTCACCCTCTTGGAGAGCAGGGTAGGGGGCAAGGGTAGGAGGCTAGTTGGGAGGAGTCTCCTCTGGCCCTGGAGCCTTCTAGGCAGGTCCTGGGAAGGAGTCTGGGACGCAGCATTCTGTCCCCCTGGCATTGTCCCCTTGGGGGTGGCAGTGGCTTGGAGTGAGCAGGAAGGGATGGGGGAGGGATGCTGGGAAACACCCCTTGGCCCTTGGCACCATCCTTCTGTGGAAGCTGTTGTGAAAATTAATTACCGTTTGTCCAGGGCTTTGAGATTCCCCAGATGAAAGACCCAGCAGAAGGAGAGTCATGATGAATATGTGTTTATTGACTTTCATCCCAAACACCCGGCATGACAATCACATGTCCCTCCCCTAGCCTCCCACTGCCCCGACATCCTGGCCTCCAAGAACCAGAAGCTGAGCCTCAGAATTGAATCAGCCCTGAAGAGGGAGGAGGGCAAGGAAAGACAGGGACTGACTATCTATCCCTCATCGTCCTGCACTTCACATGGGCAAACTGAGGTGCTTTATTAGTTCAAAGGAGGAAATGTTGACAAGTCAAGGAAGGAGGTCTTGGAGAGAGGGGTGGTGGATCATTCTGGGATGGCACCACCATCCCAGAGCCCAGGACTCTGCCTCTCTTTAGGATGGAGGGATGGGGAGAATTCTAGAATTCCATGGCTCATTCTTCTAGAAAATTGAATGGATCCATTGTTGATTGCTTCTGAACACTTTTAACTTTAGCTGAATTCTAATGTCTCCTGGCTCCATGAGAACTCTTTGGTTTTCTAGGTTCTTCTTATTTTGTCTTCTCTTCTTTGTTTCATCCAGGACATAGTTGCATGTCTTCATTTCATAGTTGATCTCTAAAGACATTTAAAGTGTCTCTGTAGGCAAGGGTGCAGAGACATCCAGCAGAGAGGATCCTGGATGGTCCAGCCCCTCCCTTAGTGGGGCTGCCTGTTCACAGGACATTTAAACAATCTAAGAGGGCAGGCAGGACAGTTGTGGACTAGAGAGCTCAGGAAATGTCCCTAGGACCTAGGTCTGCATACGCAAAGGGATGCAGCCCAAGAAGAGATAATGCGGCTCCCATCACAGAGTTGAAAGTTCCCCTGAGGTCAGAGGCAGGCAGATAAGCAGGTGGGGCAAGATCTTGAAGGCCCTTCAGTGCCAAGCTCAAGAACTGGGATCTTGTCCAGAGGAAGTTTCTGGGCTAGAGGTTATGGTGTTGAGTTTGAAAGAAGGGTTAAATCTTTCACCAGGAGGTGAATCTTAGCATCTCTGAATCAGCAATTGAACCAGGGAATTCATAAGTCTTCCTCCTCAGACCAGCCTTGACTTCTATTTCAGCTCATGATACATCAGCACCAATGTCATCTCCCCAGGTGCTCTCTGACACACAAGACAGTTTTATTTTCTTCATGGCATTTAACTCCTACAGAAATGATCTTTGTGTATACTTGTTTTCTTCCTTTTCCTCTTTCTCCCAAAGAACGTAAACAAAAGGTGTTAAGTGGCAGATGCTTTGTGTGTACAAATAGATGGACTGATAAATGCAGTGATAGCACCAAAATTTCTGTCACCTGGGCCTGAGCCCCATGGAGATACTTGACTCTTCTTCCTCTTCTGCAGAATCTAGTCATTCCGGGGTCCAAGGTCATTATTTCTGCTTTCATTCCTCCCGTCATTCTTTGCGTTTAACCTCTACCCTCTCTAACAAACTCCAAGCTCCTTAGAGCTGACTCCTCCTCATCATTCCCCCAAGGGGTTCTAAGGCCAAGGTTATGACAATTCCCACTGATCTGATCTTTACAGTTTTCCAAGAATTTTCCATCCTGAAATACCTAGAGCAGATTCAGAACTTGAAACTCAGTCCTGGACTCTAACACACTTATTCCATCATTGTTCTGAGTTATGCATAATGTATGAGGAATGAATGAACGCTGGGAGTGCTCAAGGTTGATTAGAGAGGGGGAAACTGGAAGTGGGAGGAACAGCTGGGGGAGGTGTTGGCCCACATTGACATGGAAGGACAAAAAAGCACAGGAAAGCAAGTGATGGGAGTGAGGGAAGTGGGGAGGATGAAAAGCTGGGGCAGGAGGGCTGACCCCCCCCCCCCCCCCCGAGAGATTAGGTTGTCCTGTTCATGTGGCTATAGCACCCACCTCTAAGGTCTCGTTATTGAAGACTGAAAGACATGCAGCCCACCCAGGAGAAGGCGCCACAGACAATGAAGGGGCACAGAGATTCCAAAGGAGATTTTATTTATTGGCTTCTGAGCTCATTATTTCTAAGCAAGAAGTAATAAACATACGAACAATTCCTCTGGGCAAAAGTTATGAAGGTCAAAAAATAAAATAAAGCTGGACATGCTGGTGGCACTTGTAGTCCCAGTTTATCAACAGGCAGAGGCAGGAGGATCTTTTGAGCTCAAGAGTTCAATATTGAGACTCCATCTCAGACAAACAGAAACAGAGCAAAAAAGAAAAAAAAAAAGAAATAAGAAAGAAAACATAAATCATCAGTTATTTCACCATTCAGAAAAATCAATTTTAATATTTTGATGTAGATTCTTTCAGATTACATAAATGTCATCATAAATATACCCTTATTTTATATTATCTTTCCACTAAAATATTATTTTGTATAGCATATATGCTTTTGTATATTAATAATAATACAATAAATACTATATATACAAGTATGCATGCACATTAGTTGTTGTTAATAAAATGGGATACACAAAGTTTTACAACCTGCTTTTTGTCACTTAATAATATGTAGTGAACACAAAAGGATATTTTATAAGCCCAAAGGGCAGTTTAAAAAGATAACCTTTGGGATAAACAGGAAACCAGAGAAGATATATGAGCATAGAGTGAGCGGCTAAGCTCTGTGGTTTTGATAAATATTATGAAGGTAAATAAATCTTAGCTGTCCTGCCAGGTTAGGTAATTATTAGCTCCCTATCAGCAAGGCCACTAATTCACAGACTCAGGATGTTGGTACTTGAAGGAGGCTTTGAGGTTATCTAACTCAATCCCCTTACCTTCCTATTGAGAAACTACAAGTCCAGAAATATTAAATAACATGCCTAAAGAGATATGACTGGTGAGGCTAGGGTTGTGGCTCAGTGGCAGAACGATCGCCTAGCACATGTGAGGCACTGGGTTCGTTTGATCCTCAGCACTATATAAAAAGTAAAATAAAATAAAGATATTGTGTCCACCTAAAACTAAAAAATAAATTTTAAAAAAGATATGAATAGTAAACCACACAGTCCAAATGAGAACGGAGACCCCTAACTCCTAGCCAGTGCTCTTGCCTGTGAACCACACTGATTACCAGGGCCTGTGCTTTGGCCACATACGATGATGTGCAGAATGGAACAGGGAGAGACGAGGCCCAGGCCCAGTGAGTCACCTAAGTGAATAACATCAGTAGAGATGTGTGTGGTAAGAGGACATCAAGCCCTGCATCGTGGCACATGCCTGTAATCCCAGTGATTCAGGAGGCTGAGGCAGATGGATCACAAATTTGTGGCCAGCCTGGGCAACTTAGAGAGCCACTGTCTCAAAATTTAAAAATAAAAAAAGGGTTGGGATGTGGCCCAGTGGCAAGGAACCCCTGAGTTCAATCCTTAGTACTGGGGGAAAACAAACAAACAAACACCTCAAAATGTCCCTGGGCTAGTATTTAGGAGTAGTTGGACCTGATATCGGACCATGAGAACCAAATCTTGGCTCCCTTACTGATCTTGCCATACAACTTTGAACAATTTACTTAAATTTTCTCACTTCTCATTTGTACTTAGAGATAGTAGCTGTAGGTACCTCATCAGGTGGCAGTGAGAATTAAGAAAAGCTCACAGAGAGCTTAGCCAGGGGCTTGGCACATAGAAAGAGCAAATAAATGTGAGACATCATGATGACTACTGCTCCGGCATAAAGGCCAATGTCCTTGGACCCTTTAAAAGGAGCTTAAGGTCATGTCACAGCTGCCCTTGGCCACAGCCACCTGTAAGAAAAGAAGACCAAGAAGGAGGCCCATCCATGGAGCTGACCCGGCCCTGGATATGACATTATTAAACAAGCAAACAAAAAATCACTCAATTTATCCAAAAGAAGGCAGATAAAGAGGGAAAACTGCACTAAAAACAGAGCGGGGGAAATAGAAAACAAACAGCAAAATGGTAGATTGAGACTCAACAATATCAGCAGTTACCTTAAAGGCAATTTTTAAAAGATAGATTGAATTAGAAAAGCAAGCTCTATTGTCAAGGTCTGGGTCTAGAATGTCCTCCAAAGACGCATGCGTTGAAGACTTGGTCGTCAGTGCAGCACTGTTGAGGTGGGGCTTTTGGGAAGTGACTGAATCATGAGGGCTCCCACCTCATTAACAGATGAATGCATTGATGGTTCACAGCTGGATGGACTATTGGGAGGGGTGGGAAGTGTAGGAAGCGGGACCTGGTTGAGCACATTGGGTCCTTGGGGGGTGTGCACTTGGGAACCACCTTACTGGGGCTCCTCTCTCTCTCTGCTTCCTGGCCACTGTGAAGTGAGTGGCTCTGCTCTACCACACCCTCTCCACCATGATGTTCTGCCTCACCAAAGGCCCACAGCAATGGAGCCAGACGACTATGGACTGAAACCTCTGAAACCATGAACCAAAATGGATCTTTCCTCCTTTAAATTGTTTTTTTCTCAGATATTCTGTCACATCAACGAAAAGCTGACTAATACACTCCCACATGTTCTTTTCAAGAAAACAACTCTAAATATACACAGGTTAAAAGTCAAATAAAAAGATATATTATGTAAGTACTCATCAAATGAAAGCCAGAGTTGTGATGTTGATAAATAGGCAATATATACAACATAGTAAGGAATGTTACCAGGGACCAAAAGGGACATTTCATAATAATAAAGGGGTCAATTCTTCAAGAGGACATACTAGTCCTAATGGGACTTTGGAAATTCAAAGCAAAAACTGATAGATCCGAAAGCGGTAAATTCCCGTTTTAGTTGAATACAATTTTACTCAGTAACTGATAGAACAGTAGACAGAAAGTCAATAAGAAGGTAGAAGACTTGAACAACATTATCAGTCAACTTGACCAAATTGACATTTCATAATGTCAATGTCATAATGTCATTTCAAACCCAAAAGCAGCCGATTACACATTTATTTTCCATGTGCACATAAAACATTCACCAACATATTTTGGGCCATCAAATAAATCTCAATAAGTTTAAAGGGTTTGAAATCATACAAAGTATATTCTCTAACCATCAGAGAATTAAATTAGAAATAAATAACAGAAGGATATCTGGAAAATCCTCTTGTAAAAATTAATCATCCAGGGGACTGGGGCTGTAGCTCAATAGCAGATAGCTTGCCTAACACATGGGAGGCACTAGGTTCGATCCTCAGCACCACATAAAAATGAACAAATAAAATAAATGTATGCTGTCTATCTACAATTACAGATTTTTTTTTAATTTTTTTAAAAATTAAAAAAAAATTACCCCTGAAATCCTGGCAATTCAGGAGGCTGAGGTAGGAGGATCCCAAGTTCAAGGTCAGCCTCAGCAACTTAGCAGGACCCTCAGCAACTTAGCAAGACCCTGTCTCAAAATAAAAAATAAGAAGGACTTAGGATACAGTTCAGTGATAAAACCCCCCTAGGTTCAATTCCCAGTGCCCCCCCCCCAAAAAAAAGAAAAAAAAAAATTAGTATAGGCCACTGCTGCAGGAAAAGTTCCTGCACATCTGAGCAGTCAAGAGGTGTGACCTCACCAAGGACTCAACCACAGAAGTCAAGGAAGCCTTCCAGCTGCTTGACCAAACAGGTGATGGCGAGATCCTGTGCAGCAGCATGGGGATATGATGACTAGCACAGAACCCCACAAATGTCAAGGTGCTCAAGGTTCTGAGGAACCCCAAGAGTGATAAGATGAATGTGAAGGTGCTAGAATTTGAGTGCTTCCAGGCCATACTGTAGACTGCAGCCAAGAACAAGGACTAGGAAATCTATGGGAGTTATGCTGAAGGCCTTAGGGTATTTAACAAGGAAGAAAACAGGTACCATGTTGGTCCCCGAGATGATTCCTTGATGGTACTATGACATAAGAAGTGAAGACACCGGTGGTAGGGCGTGAGCACAGCAGTGCTTGTATCAATCATGAAGAACTCATCTGGATGGTGCTTGATGGCTGAGGACATTCTCCACATCCCCGAGGCCCATGCCACATGCTGAGTGAGATATGTGTGTGGCTCTGGAGGCTTTCTAGGCTGATGATGATGATGATGATGATGATGTTCATCAAATAAACTTGCTCTTTGCCCCACCCCCCCCAAAGAATTTATTACAAAGCTACAGTAATCAAGATAGCATGGTAAATGTAGAAGGATAAATATATGTAGGAGATATACATAGAAGGATAAGACATATGTCAGTGAAATATGTTCAATGGAACACCAATTGCATAAGTATAGACATATATCTAGGAATAACTCTTGAAACTTAGGACACAAAACTTCTTTAAAGAAAATTTTCAACAATACTTCACCAAAGAAGATATACGATTGGCATACACACACGTGGAATAATTCACAACGCCATTGGTAATGATGAAATGCAAACTTAAAAAAATATCCAATGAGATCCCATTATAATACTACTAGAATGACTAAACTGGAAAAAAAATCCCAGTGAGGATATGGAACAACTGGCACTCTCATTCATTACTCATAGAAATGCAAAATGGCACAACCACTGGAAAAATAGTGTGGTCATTTCTTACAAAATTAGATATTCACTTACCATAGGGCCAGAAATATGCCCATGAATATCCATGGCAGGATTATCCATACTAATGCAAAATTGGAAAAAAAAAAAAAAACAGGTCCACAGGGTCATGTCCTACTATGAAATAATATTGCAGCATTAAAAAGGAATGAATTATTAGTCTCTCAACCCTAATACACTGAGAAACATCTAAGTGAAACAAACCAGACTGAAAAACCTATGTACTGTATGATCCCATTTGTACAGAATTCCAGAAAAGCCTCAATTATAACAAAGGAAAACAGATCGGTGATTTCCAGAGGCTGGAGTAGGGAGAGGGAAGTGAACGTACAGGGAGACATAGGTACCAGGAGGTCATTTAATAAGGAATCCTGAAATCAGGAACTAAAATTGTGAGTGAGGTCCAGAGGAGGCCCACAAATGGACAGGTAAGAGAAGAAAAGGAATGCGGGAGAGGGGGGTCATTGCCAGGCCCTGAAGCCTGACTCCTCTCCACTGCAGGCTTCCCAACAGAAACCCCTTTATTTACCCATCCTCAATTTATGCTGCAGTTATTGCGATCAATAATCACAGCCACAGTTCACTGAGGACTTAATGTGTCCTTGACCTCATATTAGCTAATTATTCCCCATCACATTTACTCTTCAAACCTGAACCCACAAAGTAGATTCAAGTTTGGACTGGTTGGATTTCTTTTTCCTTTCCTTTTCTTTTTTTTTTCCTTTCCTTTTCTTTGGTTCCAAGCTCTACCACTGAGCTGCATCCCAGTCTTTTTTATTTTATTGCATGTTTTGATTCAGGGTCTTGCTAAGCTGCTAAGGCTGGCTTCAGAGTTGGAATCTTCTTGTCTCAGACTCTAGACTTCAGAGCTACTGAGATTACAGGTGTATAAATACCCCACTAAAACTTGAGATTTAGATGAAATAATTAATCCATGTCCACTCACCCAGCAAGTAACAAATCCAGAATTACATCCAGCTCAGGGTTATGAATATATACCCTCTGAGTTCTGGGTCCTACTCTAATATAACTTCAGCTAGTCCATTGACTCTTCAAACTACTCTTACTACCTTTCCCCAATCCTGTTGATGCAGCAGTCTCTAATCCCTTCTCCATTGCCTCGTGGGACATTACCTGTAAACACACCATATTGTCCACATTCTACTTGAAATACAACTCCCAAATCTAAATGCAATAAGGGAAGCAAAAGTTTGTAAAGATAATGAACTTTTGTAACAAGATCACTTGAAATTCCACTCTAAAGAATAAATCCATTTCACCAGGTGTGGTGTGGTGTGGTGGCACATGCCTGTAATCCCAGTGACTTGGGAGGCTGAGGCAGGAGGATCACAAGTTCAAAGCCAGCCTCAGCAATTTAGCAAGACCCTAAGCAACTTAGGAAGACCCTGTCTCAAAATAAAAAATAAAAAAGGTGTGGGGATGTGGCTCGGCGGTTAAGTGCTCCTTGGGTTCCATCCTCAGTACCAAAAAAAAATAAAAAAAATAAAGAATAAACAGATTTCATACCCATGTATAAGGGGTGTAGTAGACATGGAGGCACATACCAAGAAGCTTTTGAATTTCCTTTCCTGAAAAGTATTGTAGTGTAAGGGAAAGCACATGTCCTTGAGTATCCACTGCAAGTGAGGTATTTTAGCTTTGACCCTTAGGCTGCAGCTGTGTGACCTTGGTGGGAAGGGATAACCTTTTCCTTTTCTCACCCCATAAAATGAGACTAACAATACCCATATTTCAGGGTTCTCGTTCATCTTAAATGAAAGATCATGTGCAAGGTACCTGGAATAGAGCCTGCCAAAGTATGTAAGCAATAGACTGTCCTCCCCTCCCCTGCTTTTCTATAGAAAACAGGAATTCTGGGCAAGTTTGGAGGTGTTTTTTTCTGAAGCAGGAGACAGAAACTACATGACCTTTTGAAATTACTTCCATCCTGGCATCTGTGGGGATTAGGAGACTTGTTCTCAGCTCTCACTTATCCCATAATCCCCACACTGACCCTCACATGCATACCTGTTGTCTTTGGGGACATCTCTCCTTTCAGGCCCAAGCAATAATGTTCCCTAGGATCTGGCACCAGCAGTCATATTTCCTGATTCTAAGGCCACTTTTCTTTCCTTTTGGATGAGAGATCAATTTTTTTTCATCTTTTCATCATAGTGATGTATCTGAGGTTTCACTATCAGGAAGGTTTGTTCTTCCCAAGCAACACATTTTCTCCTTGCTGCTGGAAAGCCCAGAATAAAAGTGTTCAGATACTTCAAGGGTTTACTTTTAAGGCCCCATTTGGTGGCTTCCTGGTTTCTGTAAACCTTTTTAAGTGAATGCATGGGTGTTGGGGGTGAGGAAGAAGGAAAAGGACCTGACCTGATATTGCCAATAAGCTAGGATTTTAAATTAGGTTCCCAGGCTGGAGCTGGAGCTCAGCAGTACAGCATGTGCTTAGCATGAGCAAGCCCCTAGGTTCCACCCCAGCATAATAAGAAAGAAGGAAGATTAGTTACCATAGTTAAGTCACCTTGGGGTGCTGCTGCAGGGGAAACAAGATGGGTACAGAAGGTTTCACATGTTTTTTTCTGAGCTTTCTTATGGGACACTCAAGCAAGGGGCACTAATTGAGCATTTTACATAGTAAGAAAGTCAAATGTATGGAAGGCCACCCTTTCTACCTGAAACTGCCTTATCCATAGCCCACATCTAGGGAGTCTGAGCTAGCAGGTCTTTGATGTAGAAGAAACTGGTTCATCTGACCCAAACACAGCCCACACATAAGCTGATCAGTGAACAATAAGATGATGTGGTGCCGTGGATTCTAACTAATGAGGTAGCAGTAATTAACCAGGTCTTGGTAATTAATTGGCAAGTAGCCCTGGGGTAAAGGAGACTACATGCAGAGGGTTCAGGGGCTCCAAGATAGAGAGGGCAGCTTCTGGTTCTGACAGCTGTTCATTCTCAGTTTTTTTTCTTTATTCACTCCTTCACTCAACAATTCTTATTGAACACCTAGCATAAATCAGAACTGTGCTAAGTCACTTTTCAAATCAATGCAATTCCTGCCCGGCATGGTGGTACATACACTCGTGCAATCCCAGGGACTTCAGAGGCTGAGGCAGGGGATCACAAGTTTCAGGCCAGCCTTGTCAACTTAGTGAGACCCTGTCTCAAAATAAAAAAAAAAGGTCTAGGAATGTAGCCCAGAGGTAACTGCCCATGAATTCAACTCTCAGTACTGCAAAAATTAAATAAAATTAAATAAATGTAATTCTTGCCCTCTTAGGGCTTATGGTCTAGATGAGATGGGCATTAAAATAATCACAGAAAAGTGAAATTTTAAACTTTGGCAAAATATGAAGGAAATACATAGGGAGATCTAATAGGGACATCTGGCCCAGTCTAGGAGTCTTGGAGGGCTTGCTTGGGGAATCAAAGTTGGAGCTGTGAAATGAAGGACCAGTAGGTGTTAATGAGTTAAAGGGAAAAGGTATTCCAGGCAGAAACATGTGTGTGCAAAAGTCCTGAGGCAGAAGGGAGTATGTCATGTTTAAAGGGCTAGAACTGGGTGTAACTGTGTATTAAACCCTTTCCATAATGTGGCCTGAGGGGACTCTTTTTATTGCCAACAAAGCCCAATGGACAGAAGCATCTATTGTAAGCCTCAGTGTTCAGAAGAGTACAACAACATTGAAATAGCTTCATTCTGGCTCTACTAGCCACGTGGCCTTGGGAAAGTTATTTAGTTAATACCTCTGAGGTTGTTTTGGGCATCTGCAAATAAAGATAATAAAAACTTCTGCACAAGTCTCTGATGAAAATTAAATGAGATGATGCCTATGTACCTGCCTATCATGGTTTATGGCATATAAAAGTACTTAATGCATACTTTTTATATTAGCCAAATGGCTGGGAAAGGGATAGGGCTCCATAAGAGCGCATTTCTTTAAAAAAAAAAAGGGGGGGGAGGGGAGGCTACTTTTTTCACTCCACTGGGGGTGGAGGTAAGGGCAAGACTAATACCATATTCATTAAAAAAAATACAGAATTGATAAAAAGGAAGAACACTTAAGATGTGATGTAATGTAGGACAGGGTCTGGGCTGTTAGCACAGGTACCACAGCCATGTCCACAGGTTGGTATTCTAGTGATTTGGGGTATGAAACACACATAAGAGAGGACAGAGTTGGAACCTAGGGCAAGAGCTGGCTGGGGGAGGGGGCCTAGGGGACATTGGTCCAACTGTGGAGGCCAACTCCAGTCTAGGACAAAAAGTCCAGTGAAGGGTCATCAGAATCATGAAGTCCTTGAAGGTGGAGCCACGTGGCCCTTGCTCCTCCTTGATTCCCAGGTTTAGCAGGAACTCAGTGTTACTGGATGGACAGATGACAGTTATCTAGACAGAGGAATCACTTCTATCACATCCCAGTCTTAGAGCTTTGAGCAATGTGTCCATCCATGCCAGGGTTCCCCAAAGGGTACTGGTAAGGGTCAAAGTAGAGGACAGTGGCAGAGATTCTGAGGCAAGGGGCCAATGCCTCAACCAAGAGGTAGAGTTCTGGACAGAATCTATCCCAGAAAGAAACACAGAATTTGGCAGTCACTAAGAAAGCAAAGGAAACCAGTCCCATAGATGAATCTCTCGGGGTGAGAAGAGACACAGGGGCTTCTTTCTTTTTCTTTTTACACCCACCTCATTCCATAAGCACATTGTGTTATGTTTAATCTTTAAATAGGGTTTGAAGGGTACATTGTTGTTGTTATTTGAGTCACTGAGGAAATGGAAGGGGAAATAAAATTGGAAAACTTCAATATAAACAAGGTGGCGTCAACACGAAAAACACAAGTCAGAAGCTCCTATAAAACAGAGGTGGGCTCAGAGTTCAATTCTGAGCTGCCTAGTTAACTGAGAAAAAAGGAAAACAGGCACATGAGCTTTATGGTGTTCAGAAAATAAACCACCAGCAACTTCAGGAGCTACAGCTGGTTGGGGTATCAGAGTCAGGGAGACATTTTTCCATGTTCCTGCACAAGGAGACCTGTGGGTGCACAGGACTTCTGCCAGCACACTGGATACTGGGTTGAGGCTTCTTATACATCTTCCACCCCCATCAGGCCTAACTCAGAGGCCAGAATGGACCCACAGGGCTGCATGCACAGAAGCAGCAGGAAATAGAATAGGGGAACGCGTCTATTTTCCCAGACACATCTCTACCTGAGGATGCTGGAAATCTACAGAGATGTTTCAATTGAGTCCCACCAGCTTCAACTCCCTATCCGGCACTGGAAGCAGTATAAAGCTGATCTTGGCAAAAACGGAGGTATAATTAATGAAGAGAATATTAGTGGAGTGAGAGTTCCAGAGCCATCCCCAGCTGTGGAGCTCACTGGCTTAACCCCGCCGCCGCCCCCAGTGACTCACTGGCTTATGAGCAATTCTCATATGCCTGATTTAGAGGACTTACTCAGTCTTCAGAGAAAGACTTTAATGCAATAAGGCAAATGTCAGCAAGTGGGACACGGCTTAGCCTATCAACCCAGTCTGTACTTGTCTATAGTCTGGGTCTCCCTGCTTGAGCTCCCCCTACCCCCACTCACTAGGCACCTGGACAGGCTGCAGATCATACCCTGACACTGACTAGAGGCTCACAGATGTGAAACCAGAAGGGATCAGGCATAGCTATCCCAAGCCCTGAAGTCTGGTCCACAAAGGGTGGAGATTAGCTCCCACACACTGGAGTTAGGGGTGAAGGGAGGGCTGGATCTTGAGACGCCTTATTCCCTGTTCAGTGCTCCTCACCATGAGAACCCCACTTAGATTACGCAGATAAGGGAAACAATTGAAAGAAATTCAGCCTCCCCAGTGTGCAGGCTTCTCATCCGTGCTTTCCAAGTAGCCTGTGGAGGGCGATTTGAGAGAGCAAGGCCTCAAGCGAGGCTTTGATGTGAGCTCTTGAGAAGGCCGGGCTAACCTGGGCTCTGCCACCATCTTGACCTTTGACAACACAGAGTGCCTCTTTGGGCCCTCCTGAATTGAGGGGTACAGCTGGAATCCCGGTGGGTGTCAGGCATCAGTTGTCTAGGGTGGCATCAATCCCAATCAGTTCCCTACAACCCCAGATTGGGAAGTAGGCCCCAAGACACACTTGACATAGGCAGTGCTGTGAGGAGTCTGCTCCCTCCTTTCTCCACCAACGCAGAAGACATTAGACGTCAAATTGAGTCTGCCTTGGATTTAAACCCACTCACTGTGGGATTTACCCAGAAACTACTGAGTAAATTTTCTGGAAGAATTAGTTGCAAGGTTAAAAAAGGGCTGGGGGGGCAGGATCTTAATGTCAAACAACTTCATGTAGTTCACATCTCCATCCCAACACCTTCTATCCAGACTTTTTAGTTGCATGTGTTAGGCAGGGAGAGAGGAGATTGGACAGCTTGGCACCCAGGTTTGCTAGAATCCAGGGCCTTGTGCTTACGTGGACTTTCATCTAGCTCAGTTCATTCCATTTCACACATGAGGCATCTGAGGTTCCAGCCAAATTCACTATCTTGGGGTGATGGGATTGAGGAACCCAGAGTGAACAGATGCTCCAACCACTTCCCTGTGAAGCCTGTGCCTGTTAGCTTAGGGAAGCCCCCCCCCCCCCAGATGAAAAGCAGCATTTTGTGTCCTTGTTTCAATCACAGACTCATGAGTGAAAAGCTTACAGCTACATATCCACCATTTCATCCTACTATTTGGAAATGAAACCCAGTGCAGCAGGCTGGCTCTGATCCAAAGGCATCCCCACTTTACTCCAACTCACCAACAACATGAAGAAGTGCCGTTTCCTTTAACTATTTTTATTTTGCACTATAAAAAAACAATAACAACCAGTAACATACCCCTTTTCTTCACATTCACATGGGTTTTAAGAAATTATTGCCTTTTCCCCTGGAGAAATAATCTACAGACAGAAAAGTAGTACCACATTGCAACAATCTGCAAATCCCAGAAGTCAGTAGCTTGAAGACAACCCCCAGGGGCTGGGAGGAAAACAAGTGTCACAAGAAACGAGACACAAGCACACAGAAGGACAGCAAGCAGAGAAAGGACTGTTTTCAATGCCACTGACCCAGAAGACACAGCAGGTACCCTTTTTCTCCAGGCACCCACTGCCACCTCAAAGGGGTGATTTTTGGTCTATGGTCTGAAAACCCTTTTCAAATGACACCAGAGTTTTAAGAGAGGTGCAACGAGACTGGTTCAAGTATGATGAAGAATCATGCCAAAGTCCAAGGTCAGGAAAGAACCCACAGTGAAAACGAAACCCAGAAGAGTCAACATCTTGCAACTTCAACCAAATGTTTCCGTTGGACCCAGAGGGCATCTCACAAACATTTCAGGGTTTAAATCAGCATATCCAGGGTGTCCCTACCAATCCGGCAGGGTAACTTTCCTGACTAGGCGGTGATCAGCTTATACCCGAAGCAACAGAGAGACTGAGACTGTCAAAGTTCAAAAAAGTAAGATGGAGATTGTGCTTCCTTTAAAATGAATTGGCTTCCTAACTAACTGCCTTTTCTCCTGGTCCAGCAACTTCTCTCTTTCCTGTTGCTGCAGGTGTTTATTGCCTATGCTTGAAATGAAAAGGCGAACTTTGAGGTGCAAGGACTAGGAGGTCCTGAGAGGGCAGGGGGTCTGGAAGTACAGTAGTCAGCACACACGGTGCTCTCGTAATGGCTTGGCCTTCCTTCAGTCCCGAGAACCTCTCTGTGAGGTCAGTCTGAAGTTTGTCTGCAAACCTGATAACCGCTCAGTGTCTTACCGGGGCAGTGAGACAGAGAGAGGTCTTCAGTATTGCACAGGTGTGAAATGTCCACGAGTTTAAAAAACAAAATCACAGTTGCTCTGGGGCTGGGCTGGCACCCCACCCCAGTCTTAGCAGGATGTGGCGGTGGCCACAGGGCCCCTGTGGAGCTCTGCAACGGTTGAGTGGGTGGGCACTGGAGCCAGCACCGAGGTAGGGAATGTGCAGTAGGTGCCCTGCACGTCAGGGCTCAGTGTCTGCAAATGGTCTATAAATGGGGAGCTTGCTGCCTCCCCTTGGCAGGAGAGAGGCTGCGGGTTGGGCGTGGAAGGCAGGATCTCAGATTCATACTGCAGGAGCTGGCCCATGAAGCCGAAGTTGGGTGAGATCACACTCCTCCGCTGCTTGATGTAATCGAAGGCCTCCTTCAGGCGGAACTGCTTGGTCTTCATGAGGTAAGCCATGCAGATGGTGGGCGACCGGGAAACCCCAGCCTCACAGTGGACCAGGACTTTGCCTCCCTTTTCCCTGACACAGTCTGAAAGGAAGATAAGAGATTGGGAATGGTGAGAACTGGAATTGAAACACAAGAATTAAACAGTAATGTCACCTAGTTATCACACCCTCGTGCCTGCTCAGAGCCATGGTACCATACTGGACATTTGCTGGTCTTCAGCCCCTACTGGTGAGGACAGATGTAGGAAGTATTTAATACTCACAGCTACTCCCCAGTTCCCTAGAACATCTGCAGATTCTGCCATGGGAGATGCTAGACCTGGAGGAATCCCTTCCGGGGATTCCATCCTAACTTGGGTTCCAACGGTGGGGTTCAAGAAGGAACTAGAAAATCCTTGAAAGCATATGCAAATTTTTATTGCATATGCACAAATTTTCTGAGAGCCTCCCAGGCTCAAAGCCTTACTCGGAGAAGTAATTCTTTGCCTCTCTCCAGGTCGGATTCTAATGATGACAACCTAGCCCCCATCCTGGTAGAGACCTTCTGGCCTCCCTGGACACCCTGTCTTGCTGTGCCAGGGCGGGATGCTTGGCTCAGCTCCTAGGGTTCTCACCACCAAACATACGATAAATAGCACATGGCCACTAATTATAGCCCTGGCTAAGTGACGCTTACTAGACGGAGGATATAAATGGCCTTTGCAAATTCCATGTTGCTCAACAATGGGAGTCACTACTATAAAGCTACCACCATCAGTTAGCATTCTTTAGCTCAATGTGACCAAAAGGGGGCCCCTCCTTTCCTGCTCTAACCCTCCCAGCAAAACAGAACTACAACTGTTAAAAATGGGAAAGGGTAAAAGGTGAACATTATCAACAAGACCACAAAAAACAGTCCTTCCAATTCCCCCTTTAGCTAATGAGGAAACAATTACATCACAGGAAGTTAGATGTAGCTAGCACTCTGTGAGGCTGCAGTAGGCAAAAACAAAATTTTTGAAGGCAGCAGGTAGGGGAGCCCCCTTACATCCTCGCCCATCTGTTCCAAGTTCAAGAAGTTTGCAAATGAATCTGCAATGTCTAGAAGATGAAATATCTAAGGCTCAGGGAGGAACGCTACAGATTCCTCATGTGAACCAAAAAATTCCAAAGTATACCCAAGGTAGCTCATGAGAGGTACCCCCAATCCAATCAATTCAAAACAACAACAACAAAAAAACCAAAAGTTCTTATAAATCATTTCCAAGGGGAGACCCCCAACTCCCTAGGATTACAGGGTTGTGCCTTCGTTTCCTTTGCTCTTCCACTCATTTCCCCTCTTGAGTCCAGCTTTTAGTGGGCAAAGGACCCAGAATGCACTGCTTCTCTACAGCTCAGGGGCCTGCCTTCTATAGGACTCTTCATCTGGAAGGGGTTGGTGCATATTTCAGCACAGGGCTCAGCCTCTTCCATTAGCAGGGCAAGGTGTCTGGGAAAAAACACTGTGTACTTTTGAAACCCTGTGGGGTGGTGTGACTGTACACAAACACACACACAATATACACACAGGACTGGGAGGGACAGTTCTGTGAGCTGGATGGGGGCGAGTTTCATGACCTCATGCAGCAGCTATCTAGGTAATTAAATAAGAGGCCTAGGAGGGCAGAGCCTTCCCAGGGACCGGGAGAGCAAGTCAAGGGTTTCCCACCCAGAACCCATCATTTTGGCTGCTTCTCAGGCTCTAAAGGGATCATTTCTGCCTGGAGGCTCAGGGGACAATGAGGACAGGTTTGACCTTTTGCCTCTGGTGAATTTCTCATCAAGGTTTCCTATGGAGCAGAAATTGTGTGTGATGAGCACAGGGCTTACCATGTGGCTGAAGAAGGGCCCTTTAATTGCTATCTGCACCAAGTAATTATGCTGTGCCTAACACCTGTCTTTCCTCCTTCAACATCCCTTAGAACGTGATACAAGGAAAATCAAGCCTCAGTACCAACAACTATGCATGTTAAAAAGACAGAAGTCCTCTTAAGACCACAAGGTTAGGGAGTAGTGTTGCAAATGTGGGATTAAAAAAAAAAAAAAAGTTAGGCCAGACCCGCAGGGAAAGAGATATGGGAGAAAGAGAAGACACCAAACAGGAGGACAATCCAAGCAACCTCAAGTGCCTGGAAACCCCAAGGCCAAAGCTCTTTCCAGGCAGAGGGGTGAAGGCTACGGCCTTGTTTTCAGGTTTGCACAATGGAGTAAATGATAACTGCCTCATAGGAATGCAGAAAGGATGTAGAAGATGCCAAATTTTCTGTGCACAAAGCATGGAGCTTGAGTCAAGTGCTATCTTTAATCCAAAATTAGCTGAAAATGCAAAACAAATTGCCTCCAAAGCTGTTTGCCAAAACTGTGGAAAGCTGTTGGGCCCTCCAGGCTCAGTGCGTAAGTAGCGCTCTCTCGATCCTTCTGTTTGCTTTTAAAAATATCCCAACCTACGTACAAACACAGTTAGGGAGCCCCCGCTTCCCCCTTTCCTCGTGTGAAGCATTACGCATGGACATACTCTGCTCCCGCCCAACTTGAAACAAAACAAGAGCAGCAGTGAGTATAGCCATAAAATTATATTAATTCATTTATCTTGCAAACTAAAGCTCCTATTAATAGCAGCTCAAGTCCTCCCTCTGCCGCATCTGTTCTTGGTGTCAACTCTTGGTGGTTGCATACACAGGGCATTTCTCACTCAGAGAAGGTAGTCCCCCCATCAGCACATCAAAAAACCAAGAAGGCATGCTCCAAGGGGCTCCCAAAATAATGGAGGGGGAAGACCCAACCTACCAATGAAGTCTATTGCTTCCTGAAAGTGGGAGCTGATGTCGGCCGTGTGGCTGTCTTCCACTGGGATCCATTTGTAGTGTAGGTGGGTCGTGCAGGCCTCGGAGGTCCGCCGGGAGACATTCAGCAGGGCTGTGATGTGCAGGTTGGCTAGGAACTCGCACTTGGATGCATGGTAGGCACTTCCAAGGTAGAGGAAGGGAAGGATTTCCACAGGGCTGCCCTGGAAGCAGAGACAAAGAACAACCAGGAAATATTGGATTAGCCTGCTCATTTGGAAGAATTAAAAATAAACAACTCTGACCTATTTGTCTCTTAAGGTGGGAGGTTCCCTTTCTGGTTTCCAGGTAGAGAGAGTTCAGAGCCAGGGCAGCTCAGCCAAGAGTGTGGGTGGCACCTCCATCCTGGTAAACTCTACCCACCGTGACTGCCGGGTGACTCAATGACAGCCAAACCCACACGGCCCAGAGTTTCATTTTTTGCATTTATCCGAAGAGATAGGAAATGCCAGCAGCCTTCCTGTGCTACCCAGTGTAAGAACAGGAGAAATGCAATTAAAAGACCTATGGTGACATTTCAGCTGCCCCAAGAGTACCAGGACAAGCCTTGAGCCGTGGGGCAACCCTGGCAATGTAGGCTCCCTTCTTTATAGCCCAGACATTTTAGAGTATATTTTTCATCAACCCTCAGATACTGTCTATTCTAAAATAACCCAGGTTTCAGAAATGGTAAAATATGCAGCCTCCTCACCCTCCAAAAAAGTATGCTTCTTAGAAATGAAAATAACCACTACCTACCCAGAATCTATAGACTAAGAAAAACTGTTAGACCACAGAGGGGTTTCCCCCACCCCTGACCTTCTTCACACGGGGTGCTGTGTGGGTGAGAGGGGTTTACATCATCACCCACACAGCAGGCTTCTGGTGTGGAGAATCAAGACTAAGTGAGAACCAGAGACTATCTACCCCTGAAATGAACCTCCAGCTAGTAGGACTCCAGCAATCTGAGCACGTATGGGTTCTCAGGTGCCAAAACAAAACAAACAAAGCAAAAAAGCCAGTGACAGTTGGAACAACAGGAGCCCCTGGGGATTCAGAGGGAAACACTGGGCTGGCTGCAGGGACTGTGGTTGGTCTTTGGGAGCCTTTCCCATACCATCCATCCATTTCCTGTCTTTCCATTTCCTGTCCAGGAATAAGAGCGGAATGGAAAGTCTCAGCCCGACTCATAATAGGGAAAGGGGCATGTGTGTGTCCTGGGGAGGAGGGAGGTTTGCAATAGGCCATTCTCACATTTGTCCAGCACTTTGTGCCTGTATTTTCTGTCCTGAGAAGTTGAGTGTTTCAGTAAAGCCAGTTCAGTCACTTAGAAGAAAGTTACAGAGGATTTTACTTAAGGTTAATTACAACAACAATCGCATTTTTATTAGCACTTACAATGGCTGGCATGTGGGCTTGACACTTTGAATGTACCTATATAGTGCCAATTTCACAACAAATCTATAAAGTAGGTAATGTTGTTCCCATTTTATAGAAGGGTGACTTGAGGCTTAGATTGGACTCAGGGGCACTCGACCACTGAGCCACACTCTCAGCCCTATTTTGTATTTCATTTAAAGATAGGGTCTCACTGAGTTGCTAAGTGCTTTGCCATTGCTGAGGCCGGCTTTGAACTCTTGATCCTCCTGTCTCAGCCTCCAGAGCTGCTGGGATTACAGGTATGCACCACCTGGCTCAGATAGGTTTAAATAACTTGCCCACATCAGAGCTTATCAAATGGTAGAGATAGGATTGAAACCCAAACTCAAGTCTCAAGGCCTTGTCTGAGACCATTTCAACAGTGATAGTATGAGAAATCAAGCATTTCAGGTAAAATATCCTCTATCTCTAAAGAGAAGTGAATTTTTACCCTCTCCTTGACATCTCCCCAAACTCCCCTACATACGAAGCAGCCTTCCCAGCGGCAATGTGATACAGAGGCTGAGAATCTGGGCCTGGGCACCAGGTAAAACGGCTCTTTCTCCATCAAGTCCCAGCTCCACGTTTCCTAGCTGGTATGACCTTGGGCAGCCTCCCTAACCTCTGAGCCTCCTTAACCTCTGAACCTTTATCTGAAAACCTCTAAGCCTCCCTAACCTCTGAACCTTTATCTGTAAACCAAGGATAATAATCCCTATCCTCCTGGGATAATGGGTAAGTCATAAATGGGATAATGGGTGCATTAAAATCTGATACATTATAGAGCATTTTCATGAGGCGGAAGAATAAACAAATAGAATAAGAATTTTCTCCCTGGGGAAGACACAGGACAGATGCTGGGAGGTCAGAGTATCTCAGCAGTCCGGGTTCTGGCCTAAACAGGACCCATTCTGTGGACCCAGCTGCCCACTAATTAGAAACCCAGAAAACAGCAAAGATGGTAGTGTTCTTTGGAAAACAGTGAGAGGCACAATCTGGTCAGTTTCTCTCAGCAACTGACCAGCTAGACACCAATGGACACCTATACACGGAGCAGGCAGGATGGCTGACTAGGTCTCTCCCTTTCCTGAGGGCCTGGAAAACATGGACACCAGGCTTGGAACCCTACCCAACTTCCCCTAGAGCTTAGCCCAACAAATACCTCTCAAATTATATTTCTTTCCCTTTCTGAACCTCCCATTTACACTTAAGAGGAAGATACCAACGGCCCTTCGAAACCTCAAAGGTTAACAGCCTCGCCTCACTCCTCTGTGCAGAAGTGGTACGGGGTTCCCCAGATGATCTTGAAGACACATCAGGGCCTCCCCAACCTTCGCGTGGCCAAAGGTCTTGCATGCTTTCACACACTCTGACAATTTTTATTTCTCTTTCACTTTCTTAGAAATGGGGAAAATACAACCCAAAAAAACAAACAAACAAAAATAGAAATCTAGCTAGGCTGGATGCTCATGACTTGAAAGCCAAGGGTTCATCATACACTGAAGATTTTCCATTAAGGAAAACAAACTGAGTCATAACCCTGGCACCTGGCCAACATAATAAATAGGATTCCTGACCAAGAATCCCATTCAAGACCAAGTCACCTGGTTCTATTTGGAAGTCTGTCCCTAGGGGCAGAGTTCTACTCAGACAGGGAACTGGCGTTTTTGGCAGCATCTAGAAGTCTTCCTTCTTAGGCTTTGGCTATGTTCTTAGTTGGGGAGGACAGTGTGAAAAGCTCCTCCCACTACCCAGGTGTGTAGCCAGGGGCATGTGAAAAAACAGGAGGAGGTCCTGAAAGGAACCACAACAGGGAGTTAAGAGAATGGGGTTCTCGGGCTAGGGGTGTGGCTCAGTGGTAGAGCTCTTGCCTAGCCATGTGTGAGGCCCTTGGTCCAATCCCCAGTACTGTGGGACAAAAAAAAAAAAAAAAAAAAGTTGGGAGGAAGAAAGAAAAAAAGGAGGTTCTAACTCTGAAACTACCATAAGCAGCTGCAAGACTTTTGTAAATCAGTCATCTCACTAGCTACAGCAGTGCTTCCTCTCTCTGGTGAAAAGTCAAGGTGGGTTTTCAGCTCTGGTTTCTATAGAATCTGAACTCTTTTCTGCCTTTCCCCATCTTCCAACATCATGTTAAGTAACCCACGACCTTTAATGGGTGGTTACAATGCACGATTCTTTGAAGGAAATAAACCCCCACACCTTTAGAGGAACAAGAAGCTCCCCAGCGTCTCTTGATCTCCTCTGGTATCAGAATTTGTAGAATTACAAGCATCAGAGACCCTCAGGGGAGCCTGCTGAGCCATCCGAAACAGGGGTTTCTCTTGCACAGCCACCTTTCCCCCTACCTCCAACCCCACTGCAGTTAAAAACACCAAGACACACCTTGATAGTACTGGGTTGGTGTATAGAAACTGCAGATGATCAGCAATTACAAAGAACACAGGAAGCCTGAAAGTCAACTCTGAAATGTTTTCAGGGAAACCTAAGCCAGTATTTCTAAGCTTCTCTGAACCTCCCAAGGCAGCCATTAACAAAGTATCTTTCATTTCCCCTTTTCTCTAGAAGCTATCCAGCATCCCAGGGCTCACTTGCTCTTGTCAGCTTGTTTGCTGGAAGGATGCCCATTTATTCTTGGACAGGAACTCCAACTGGCAAGCTATAGAGGCTCTCCAAGTTCGAGGATGGTGCCAGCACCCTGATTCACAGAGAACAAACCACTGCTGCTGAGCTGGGAGAGAAGTCAGGTGGCTGAGGAAGGAAGGAATGAGACAGGAACTGGCAGCTACATACCTGGTCATAAGCTGGCCTGTAGTTGATGCTTAGCACTGGTTTCCCACACTGGCTGATGAGGGCTCTCTCGCTTTCGATCTTCTCTTGTGAAACGGGTTTTACGTCTACACAACACTCAGGATATTCCGAATAGAAGGTCTCATATCCCCCTAGAAAAAACAAATGAACATACAAAAAGTGAGACAGATGTTTTAGGATAGAAATTGGATGCGTGCATACGCACGCTCATGTGTGTGCACACATAGCCCTAAAAGGCTATAGTTCAGAAAGGCAATGATTAACTTTTTGTGTCTATCAGAAGCAGCTTAAACTGTGAAAGAAATAATCTGGCATCTGGCAAATATTAACTAAACCCTTCCAGAAAAACAAAAGCCATTTTCTCATTTTTTATTCAAAATGAAGGTGTGATTATGAAAATTTTCATTAATTTATAAGAAATTCTTTTAAACTGTTTTTCCCCAGCGCATTTGCTCTAAGCAGGATTACAGATGGCACCCTATCATTTATAAGAGAATAGGGACTCATGCAAGGATTCAAATCAGAACAGTAAACCAGCCTTGCCCCTTCTCACCCTCGAGGTGTTAAGAACTCTGCTGACAATCCCTTCCCTAGGTCCAATTTAGAGCCATCAATCCAGTTAATTACCTTCTAGGCCAAATGGGAGGAATGAGGACTTCTGATCTAAATTCCCAGCCCCCATAAGTAAAGCCTGTCTCTGTTCCTTTGTGACTACTACCCTTTCTATCTTATTTATTATCCTCCCCACAACCTTTCTCCAAGGCTCCAAAAGGATACATGGACTAAGAGCATTAAGAATCTTAGCATTACATTTAAACTTCTCCAGACTGATGACTTAAGGCTAAAAACCACTCTCTCTAGGTCACAGAAATTTGTCTTCTCAAGGCCACTATACTCAAGTGGGGAAGAACCAAATGAAAAATGGCCGAGGGCCGCTCAGGAAGCCAAGGGCTAGTGGGCGAACAGGCCAGCTTTGCTTAGGAACTCTATTTCCAACCAGAGCAACCTCAGGCACTTCCGAGAGCCTCCAGAAAGCCCACTTGTCTTTTAATGGCCCAGAGAATTCACTTAGTATCAAATCATGAATTAAATACGCATTCTGAGAGCATGCCATTTCCAAAAAAACTCCTTTTCTCTCTTGCGTTTTGGTATTGTGACGGACCCTCAATGGAGGAGGTGCTGTCTTTTTTCAACTCTGCAGTCAACAAATGGTTAATGGATTACATGGCAGTCTGCAACTCTCTCCCAGAAGCTGCAGCCAATTCCTAGAATGAGTCATCTTGCCATTACTGCTTCCTCTCAGCTTGCTGGAACTGCCCCTGCCCCCATTTAGCATACCCGAATCTCTCCCATGGTCACTTCAGCAAATAGCCCACCGTACCTCCCCGGATGAGTTTCTGGTCCTCCACAATGACCATGTTCCCTGTCATGGTGACAGGAGGCCCAGCTGGAGTATGGATAAAGGGGGGCAGAAATAGAGGTTTGGTGGTGTAGCTTCCTCTCCCTCATGTCCCCCAGCCCCCTTCCCTTCTAGGAGGTAGAGTGTGCCAGAGTTAACTCTGGCCCACATCTTCCCCAGAGGAGGTGTCCCTAGTCAATCAACCACCTGATCATTTCCCATGCCAGGTCTCAACACTTTGATTCTAGGAGACAAAACAAGTGATTGGGAGCAAGCATTTGCATCCAGATGGGTATAGTCCCTCCAAAACTTCGAGAGATGAGACTTGATGAAAAGAAGCCTTTGGGCCACCCTATGTCTGGGCTTCAAACAGATCATTTAAAAGCTGGCTGTCAGTTGGAGAGACGTGGGTGTGGGCTAGATCCTGCCTGCCTGTTGACAAAATAAGGCAGGCAGACAAGGCGTCTCAGTGTAGTAGAGAGACAGATAAACTGGGCCCTGCCTCTTCAAGCTGGGGTCAGGAGATTAGATGGGTCTTCCACCCACTCCCATCAGAGGTGTGGAGACAGAACATTCCTCTCCGGTGCCTCACTCACGTTGCAAGAGCCATGGCAATTCTTAGGGCTTCAACCTTCCTCAGAGTGAGTCTGTTTTCAATCATCACCACATTGCCAGAGGAACAGAGGCAGTGAGTAGACACTATATATAAATAAGCACTGGCCACACAATTCAGTCAATCACCATCTCATTGCAGTGAGTCTTGGTTTTGGAGGGGGGATTTAGAGAGTACAAAAAGCATTGCCCCAGGATCTGAATGCCACCAGGTTAAAATCTGAACTCATATCTAGACATGAGTTAGACAAGATAAAGAATTTTTCCTCTGGCAAAAAAAAACAGTTTGAAGTACAGGGTGTTATAAGGGTAGGAATTTCTACTGAAATCTCAAATGCACACAAATTTGACCTAGTAATTCTTATCATTTTATGGAAAGATAAGATAGTGCACATACATGAATATATGGGCAAAGGTATCCTCTATCTCACTGCTTCAAACAGTAAGGCTGGAAGCAACCTGCTGGCCATCACCAGAGAAGACCAAGGGTAATCACAAGTGAAGGGACATGTATGTCCTGATGTGGACAAGTGTCTAAGATCTAGATACAGGGAATATATTTAAAATAAATTTATTTTTTAAAGATACTTGTGGGAGGGCTGGGGCTGTAGCTCAGTGGCAGAGCACGCATGAGGCACTGGGTTTGATCCTCAGCAACACAGAAAAATAAAAAACAAATAAAATAAAGGCATTCTGTTCATCTACAACTACAAAAAATTAAAATAAAAAGATACTTGTGGGAAATAATGACAAATAAGAAATAGTTGGTGGCTGTCTAGGGAGTAGAATGGAGTTTAAGGGTGTGTGGAAGACCCAATTTTCATCACACAGGCAATGAAATTTTCAAATTTTGACCTGTTTAAATTTTGTCCCAGGGGGCTGGGGGTGTGGCTCAAGCAGTAGCGCGCTCGCCTGGCATGCATGTGGCCTGGGTTCAATCCTCAGCACCACATACAAAACAAAGATGTTGTGTCCGCCAATAACTATAAAATAAATATTAAAATTCTCTCTCTAAAAAAAAATTTTTTTTCCTGGATATGTTATTTCATTTAAAAAAATTTAAACATAATTTTTCAGAGTCCACCAAGCTGACTACTTCCTGTAGCAATAACTGGAAAACAGTCCACAGCCCTCTTGGAGAAGGGTGGGGATCAGAGGCAGGACCAAGAGGGTTCCTGGAACATCTTCACCGCTGCTGGGGAGGCAGAAGCTTTTCCTATATGCATTGCTAAGTAAAAAGACTAAATCAAAAAATGACATCAGGAAGAGAAGGCGATTTAGACCCAACAGTAAGACCTCTGTAGAGCTGGAAAAGGCCATTTTCCACTCCCCCGCACCCCAGGGCTGGGGCAGTAAGGAGGAGGATTACCATCCACCTCTGTTATCTTCCCAGTGGGAAGAAGGGACAGTCACCAAGAGGTGCTAATAGATGGGGAGCTACCCACGAGCCTCTGAGGTGTGTGAAATTCCCCAAGTTGGGTTGCCTTGAAACTCAGTTGCATTTGAGTATCAAACCACATCAGTGTTACAGTCCAAGGTGTCCAGTAATAAGGCTGATAGGACCTTGGGGGCCCGGTCCAGCTTAAGCTCTCATCTCTGCACCAGAACCAAGGTTCCCATACATTTGAGGTTACAAGGCAGGAACAGTCACAGGAAGTGACCCAGAAATCAATGCTCTGGAGTTTGAGAGTCAATCACCCACCCACAACAGGAAGCTAAAGTTATGTTCCCAGCAGGTGAAATGGGCAGGCCTGGTAGAAGCTCTTGGAGGTCTCCAATCAAAGGTCACAGAACCTCTACATCACATTGCCCCCATCACCACTGCCTGTCTCCCTTCCCCATCCCCGCCCCCAACCCCCAGCACTGGCTGTCTGGCGGCCTCCCACCCAGTAGTAGTAGCTCAGGACCAGTCCCAGGGATAATCTCAGCCCCAGGAAGGCAGGAGGTCAAAGGGGTGGGAAAGCTGTCAGCTCCAAATTAGGCTTGAGAAAGGCCTAGGACCAGGAGGGGAGGAGGCCAGAGGAAAACAATAAAAAGCAATAAAATAAAAAGGAAAGGAAGGGGGAGGGACTCACTAGGGTCAAAAAGGCATGAGGGGTTGGTAAAGACACAGCCTAAAGCACTGTAATTGTCTAGGAGGGAGGAAGGGGGACACCAAGGCGCCACGCTAGGGGGAGGGAGGGTCTCGACCTGCAGATCATGCCAGATACATCAGCAAGGCTCGGAGCCCAGTCCCCAGCGAGAGCGGTGAACCCAGTGTCAGGAAAAGGCGCCTGCGCCCTGCACGAGCTCAAGGCCCCCAAACTGCTAAGGAGCACCTCTCCGCAGCACAACCAGTCTCACCCAGCCTGGCGGACAGACTGGCTGCCAGACGCTTTCGAAGAACGCTGGTGGAGAGGGGGAAGCTCTGAGGCGGGTGCCCTTCCAAGCGCACGTCAAGCCCCACTGTGCAGAGCCCCGCAAGTGGCTGACTTTCCGGGGTCCAGGATGCCGGAGGACGCCCCAAGCAAGGAGGGGTAACGCAAGACCCAGGAATCCCGGTGCTGGATTGTGGTAGGGTGTCAGGGGACCGGCTGCCCGCCGCACTCACCTTTGAGGAAGTAGACCCGCGGGCCCGCGGGCAGGCAGGCCAGCAGCGAGTTGAGCACTACGCGTGCGGCGCTCTCCTCCCGCAGCTTCTGCCAGTGGCGGCTGCCCTGGTCCAGCACTACCACTGCCGCCACGCCGCCGCCGCCTTCCTGCAGCAGCCGCGCGCGAGCCGCCTCGTCGGGCAGCACGTAGCGCGCCGACACCGCGCCGCCCCGGGCCCGCCGCAGCACCACCGAGTTGAGGTTGACATTGAGCGAGCCGCGCACGCTCGAGGCGGCGAAGGCCAGGTAGGGCCGGCAGTCGAGCACCACGCAGCGCGCCGCCGCCTCCTTGCGGAGCATCTTGCGCAGCTGGCGCCCGTCGAGCGACGTGACCTTCATGCCGCCACTGCCCAGCGGCCCCGCGCCGAGCGCCCCGCCGGTGCCCACGGCCAGGGTACCCGCAGGCTAGGCACGGAGGGCCACCGCGGGGCTGAGGCCGGCCGAAGGAGCCCAGCGCCGGAGGGGCCGCTCAGTGCTCTTTCCCGCCCCGCGCACTCGGCACCCGGCCCGGCCACTTGCTGCCCCAGAAGCCGGGGATTCCGCCGGCAGCGCCGCGTTTTATGTGAATGAGTGTGCGGCCTGTGACGTGGCTGCCCATATAAGGCCAAATATGGGTATTTCCCCGCCCCTTCTGTCGTGATCACGCCCACAGGGGCGGGGCGGGCGCCGAGGGTTAGTCAGAGGGAGAAAGAGGAAGTGCAAGGCGCCTCCTCGCTCTGTCCACGGCGCAGCGCGGAGGGACTCACTCTCGCATCACCCGGGCTGCGGGTGGGATGTCAGGAAAGCCACAGGACCGAGATGACCCACGCTGTGCGGGAAGAGGAGGAAGCAGAGGAGGGGGCGGCGCCGGCGCCCCACTATCCGCTTTCAGTTTTAGAGACGTGGGCTGAGAACCTGCTGGGGGTTGAGCGGGGCCAGGAACCGGCTGTTGTCCCCCAGATGAATCCGGCATGGATTCCCACCGTGACCGAAGTGTTTAAGCATGTAAGATGATATCCGAGATCTGCCTCAAGGCATGGGGTATGGATGACTCTGGATCGGGCAAGTGTTGGTGATTCTTGAAGCTGGATGCTGGATACTGGGGGTTCATTATATCGTTTTCTCCACTTTTTTTTAATGTATATTTGAGATTTCCATAATAAAACTTTCTAAAAGTTAAGAGGGAAAGGGAGACTGATTAATTCATTAATTGATTAGTTGATCCTCTCCAATAGATTCTGCTCTCAAAAGGATTGATAGCTCTCAGTTCCTCTCCCATAATGAGAATAAGAAACCGGCGTGTGGAGGAATCCCTCTCTGGTCCCTGTAAACCTGTTGTGAATTCAGCAGCAACGTCAACATGTATACAACGATGGGCCTCAGTCCATTAAACTGCTGTCCAGGTGGCTTCTGGATTTGGGAGATTATCTGTGGATCAAGTATAATCCCAGGCTGTCAGCCCCCACCATTCCCCAGGAGCTTCAGGCTTCCCACCCCCACTCTTGGGGAACTAAGCACGATTCACCTCCTCTGCAAGTATTTATTGAAGGCCGTCTCCGTACAGGGCTTCTCTGCCTGCAGGGACACATGGGATTGAAGTACATCTCTGCCCCCAGCTCACCGCCAACCATTTTATCATTGGTTGGGCTGGAGCTACCTGATGGAAAACAGCCTTCCTCCTCTAGAGAAGGGCTCGTTTACAGCTGACATAAGGGAATGGGGTTTTTAGAAGAAAACAAACCAAATTCTGAAACCAAATGCAGTCAACCCCAACACCAGCATAGCTGTCATTGCTTCGTGGTCACAGCTGCATTCAGTCAAAGGCACTGTCCTAGCTCTGCCTGTGGGGTCTTGATAACATGATGTGAGGTATTTATTTTTATTTTTTCTCTTTGGGGTTATCTGTGTCAGCCTCCCCTGAAAACCGCTCCTCTTCCAACCTGTTCTGTCTCTGTTACTGGCACTATCCTACCCCAGACCTTTCAGCCCAGAACACCACACCTATGGGGAATACCCTCATGGACTTAGCTCTGTGTTAGGTGCTGGTGGCACCAATGAGCAAGATTTGCTGTCTCCTCTAGGTATTCCCCCCTCCCCCATGCACCAGCCCAGAGGGGAAGCCAGCTGCACACGGGTCTCTTTACAGTTCAGTGGTCAGTGAGGAGGGTCACCCAGAGTCTGTATGGATGGGATAGAGTGAGGATGGGGGATGGAGAAGGTCTCCAGAGATGGGGGCTGAGGCAGACTTCCAAGGATTTGACCTTAGCCAGGCCCTGAAGGGGAGGGTAAGGCATTCCAGGCAGAGAAAACCGCCTAAGGTAAAGGAAAAACCAACCTGTGGGGTGTGTGCTGAAGGTGTGTGGGAGATCATAGCGTTTCTGGCATTTATTAGAAAACAAAGCAGGGTTAAGTGGCAGAGGGCCTTGAGTACCATTTAAGGCACTTGGATCTTATCCTTTGGGTCTTATTTATTCAGTGAACTGGTCAGGTTAGTGTTTGGGAACACCACTGAAGAAGCGCTATGTTTTATATGGAAGTGAGGGTGGAGTCCAGACTGAGACAGGGAAAGGGACAGGAGGCTTTCATAGGTAATCTAGGCCTAAACTAAGAAGGACCTACTGGGATTTGGCAGTGGTACAGTTGT
This sequence comes from Ictidomys tridecemlineatus, assembly GCF_052094955.1. Classification (NCBI taxonomy): domain Eukaryota; kingdom Metazoa; phylum Chordata; class Mammalia; order Rodentia; family Sciuridae; genus Ictidomys; species Ictidomys tridecemlineatus. Next base: position 18,191,647 of record NC_135477.1, read on the forward strand.
GAAGAGGCCACACGGATGGGAGAACATTTACAAGTAAATTACCTGAAGGGATAGGATGGGCAGAGAACAGTGGAGGGCAGCATCCTTGGGAGGGTGACTCTAGTGTCTTTTAACTAGGGTGACGGGGTGAATGGTGGTACCTTTAGTTGCAGGCTCTTCAGTAACAGGTCTGGTGGTAGAAGAGAGGAAGAGGGGTGAGTTTTAGACATGTTAATAAATGAGAGCTGGGCTGGGGATGTGGCTCAAGCGGTAGCGCGCTCACGTGGCATGCATGGGGCGCTGGGTTCAATCCTAAGCAACACATTAAAAATAAAAATATGTTGTGTCCACCGAAAACTAAAAAATAAATATTAAAAAAATTCTCTCTCTTAAAAAAAAAAAAAAGTTAGAGCTGATCATGGTGACCCAAAACGAATGTTCAGCAAGCAGATGAGTGATCTATAAAGCATGTAGGAAGGTCATCTGTTGGTTGTCTTGCTGATTGTTCCCTCTCTTCCCATGTCCAACAGATCTCTAATTCATGGGACTCTGCTTTCTACATCTGTCTTCTGACCTGCCCTTTCTGGTCCTGTGGCCAGGGCTGGCTTCATGGGTGTATGACTTGTGCAGCTGCACAGGGCTGTGTACTTGAAAGGGCCCCCAATGCTCTGCTGTCACTTTCTTGAAATTCTTAATTTTTGAACAGGAGACCCTACATTTTCCTCTTTGCCCTACGGATTTGCAAACTATATAGCTGGTCCTGCTCATGGCTGTAGTTAAAAGGTCTCATTAAAGGCCTAAGTTAAAGGTTTAAAGGGCTTCATTCAATCTCCCTGCCATCAACCCCAGCAACTAGACTGTGCTTACCAGTAGCATTTTGTTTCCCAGTCTCAAACTTTATTTATTTATTTATTTATTTATTTATTTAATAGTGGGGCTTGAACCCAGGGACACTATACCACTGAGGTACATTCCTAGCTCTTTTAATTTCAAGACATTCAGTTGTTGAGAGTCTTGCTAGATTGCCCAGACTGGCCTTGAATTTGCAATCCTCCTGCCTCAGCCTCCTAAATCTCTGGGATTACAGGCATGCAGGCTGTCCACACCCAGCTGCAACATGATCTTAGATGTAGATCTGTGTGGAGTCCACCTGCTCTGCTCAAGACTCTTTGGTACCACCTACACACTATCTGATAAAATTCAAATTCCTTAGTGGAACACAAAGGTTCTTGTTCTGACCAGTTGGTCTTTACTCATCTCTAATACTGCTTCTCCCCTTCCTTCCCAGCACCCCCCTCCTTTGTACAGGAACCTTCATACAACTCCAGCTACTGTTATACCTCCAAGAAGCCACTTCTTAGCCCCTGCCCCTTCCCCCAGATTGACCCTGTTGTCTGTCCTGCCATTAGCCTGTAGCTGCTGAGGGAAGGGGCACTTATCTGAGAGTCTGCATCTCCCTCCCAACACCCGCATGGCAGGAGCTAGGTCAGTATTGATGGAATGGAATTCGGTGCTTGATGAGACTTAGAGCAACTGACCCTTTGGGAAGGACCTAGAGAGAAAGTTAGTATCAGCATAAACCAGGGAAGCAAGACAGAAAGCTGTGGACACACACAGTCCACAGGATTAGGAACTAAGGTTCATGGCTATAGTCTAGGAGGAAGAGGAGAGTGTCAGTTTGGAAGGCCTTAATGGCATAATAATCACACTTGTCCCCCTCACTGCTTTGGAATGGGGTGAGGGTAAGCTCAAAGAAAAAAAAAAACAGTTAAAATTAACATTGTGAATCCATGAGGCAGGACCTTATCCATTTCTCCCCACCAACACCGGTAATTCTCAAAGGGAGGCAAGGATGTTTTTAGGGTTCTTGGCTCTTGTTTGACCCTTATGCGTTGACCCTGTCATTGTAATCTGCAGCACCCTTTGGAAGGCCATGTGTGTCTCTTTATAAAAGTCTCTTGGGAACTGCATGCCCAGAGTTCAGCTTACAGTTTCAGGGAGTTTACAGACCTGTAGAATATCCTGGGAACTCCTACAGTAGTCCCTGGTCATTGCAGCCTCATTCAGAGCCTCTGAGACTCTTCCCAGGCTCTTCCTGGCCTGTAAGTAGGAATGGGTCAGAGAGCGCCCACAAAGTAGGGCCCCAGAGCAGTCCCAAAGTGGACCCAGGGTTCCTCTCTAACCATGGTTGCATTTGGTCCCCTCTGTGTATTTACTTGTTTGTTTCTCATTCCGGGAGTAATGCATGTTTGTTGTGGAAAAAGCAAAGAAATGAAAAGAATGTTTTTTGGGGGAGGGGGGATAATTGCTTTTCAGGTTTAAGACCCTAAATCAAAGCTGCAGACAGATCTGGAATTGCTTCCCGCCATCTTTGATAAAGGAAATAACACTAGGCTAAGGAATCAAAGATCTGCATTCCCATCAAATCTCTATTGCCACTTTTTATGCATTTATCTAAAATAGGTAGAATGCCTTTTCTTGCCCTGTGACCTTCCCATCTCCCTTCTCTCCCCTTCCCAGAATCCTAGAATGGAGCAAATACGATGTTACTTGGGGATACAGACAGCAGTTGCAGTGTGACTGTTGAGAATCACTGACCCTCTCAGAACCATAGTGACTTGCTCATAGTCACACCAGACATTCAATAAGTATCACCCCCTGAGCAAAGTTCAGCAGGTTGAGTGACCATCCCATCCCTCTCCTGTGTTTATGAACTTGCTCCAAAGCCCCTGTCCTTTCTGGTTTCACTTGATTATTTATTCCTCGGTCTCTCCCCGACCTCTGCAGCCACATTCCCTAGCCTGGACCTCAGCTGGACCTAGGAAGACAGTTTGCCCAAGGAATAAACAAAATTGGGACATCTGCTGGGTGCAGAAGGAAGAGTCACCCAAAACCTCCTTCCTCACCTCAAGCAGGGCTGGAGAAAGGGTAAGGGTTGAAAGCCCAGGAGGATTTTCTCAGGCAGAGGAAGGGCAAAGATTCTGTAGCTGCTGGAGACGGGTGAGTTGGCTGTGCAGGGAGTGGCAGTAGGAAATAGCCCATTTCCAGGGAGGAGGAGACCACCATGGGGTGGGGGCAGGGAAGTTCTTCCGGCTATGGTAAGAAGGTGGGGGAGGTTAGGTGTGAGAAATAACACCTGCTTGGTGCAATGTCATTACAAAAGTGCAGAAATATTGATTACCCTTTGGCCTAGTAATTCTACTTCTGGGAAATAATCTTAAGGAAAAATCTTCAAAGCTCAGGGGAGGTAAAGACATATCCGCAACAGTGTTCATCACGGAGCTATTTATAACAAGGTAAAAATGGAAGCAGCCAAAACATTTTTCTTAAAGAGAATGACAAAGTGGGTTGGGGTGGTAGCTCAGTGGTGGAGCGCTTGCCTTGCACTGTGAGGCACTGGGTTTGATCCACATCACCAACATAAAATGAAAGTATCGTGTCCATCTACAACCAAATGAGAGAGAGAGAGAGAGAGAGAGAGAGAGAGAGAGAGAGAGAGAGAGAGAATGACAAGGAAACTAGTATACATAGCAGCCATTAAATGTGAAGTTCTCCAATACAGAATAACATTCCAAGTAAATTATGCTTAAATGTTAAGGGAATGGGCAGGTTACAATAACCACAACAGCTGTCATTTATTGAGGTATTTCCTAGGTTCCCGCCAGAGTGCTTCCTGTATTTGGTCTTATTTTATTCACACAGTAACACAGAGATGATAAAATAAAGGCATGCTGTCCATCTACAACTACAAGAAAAAAAAATACTTGCCTGTAACAGATTTGGAGACTAAGGGGTTATAGGGCAGGAGGGTGGAGATAGCCGAGCTGGGATTCCAGTCTGGTGTTATTCCAGTGTGTTCCAACCACCTGTAGGACCATATCCAGCAAGGAGACCTGAGAAATGCATCGAATATAATAAGGGATTGGTTTTTTGTTTTTTAGAACAGGAGATTCAGAGAGAGTGATCCCCTGGTCTTCTAAATTTTTCATTATAAAATGATACTTTTTGTAAACAGTTTTTCTAGTTTTCTGTTATTATGCTCAGCATTCTGCAGCTTGTTTTGCTTTGTTATTTCATTTACCAGTAGGTCTCAGTGACCTTGTCTTCCAGGTGCCATTCCATCTTTTGGGGGGAGGCGGCTGTTCCATGATACAGATTAGGCAGAATGTATTTACCTGGGTCGCCTCTTGAAGCACATTGTGAAGATTTCTAATTTTTCACTAAGACAATCAATCCTGCACGGAGCATCCTTGCTTATACCCCTTTGGGCGGAGGGTTTTGTGTGTTTTTAACAGAAGGGACTAAAGCAAAAAGGACTTAGAGGTGGCTATATTTGTGGCTTTGGCAGATTGTGGGATGTAGGAGACTGCAGATAAAAAGATGGTCCCTGTGATTAGAAATGGGAGTCTAGGGACTAGTGAGGGCTGGTGGGACAGTACTTGCTTAGCATTAAAGAGGTCCTGGGTTCCATTCCCAACACTGAAGGAAAGAAAAAAAAAAAAAAAAAAAAAAAAAACCTTGAAGGATCAGTTCTCTGATGATATTTCCCATACCTCACTTCTCCCTTTAGGGCAGCCCCATCAGCAGACCATTTGGGCAGGTCTGGGGCTTTTCTTCTTGGAGGAAGTAGAGATTAGTGTCCCCCACCCTTGATTCATATTGACATGCAACTTAATTCAGTTTAGCTCTGGGCAAATCCTCTTCCGGAAGACAGTTATTCCAATGCCTGTGGGGCACCAGGATGCAGAACTGACTCCACTTTCCCAGCTCCCCTGGAGGTGTTTTAAGCAAATGTCATTTGAAAACCCAGAACCTCCGCCAATTCCTGACACCTGCTGTGTGGCCTGCAGCCAACTTTGTAGGGACTGTGTGCTGCTGTGCTTCATTTATGTGAAATAAGGGCCAGAGTTAGAAGATTTCAAACTGCTCCAGCCTTCTTCTGTGATTCCTTAAGGCCTCATAACAGATACAGCTCCACCTCTTAACTAGCTGTGTGATCCTGGATGAGTTATTCACATCTCTGAGCACAGTTTCTCATCAGTAAGAAAGGAACAGTGAGACCTGATAGGGTTGTGCAGATAGCATGAACTACAACAATGAATTTGGCACCTGGCACAGGGCCTATACCTCAAGGATCCTAAGAACGGAAGCCCTTTGGCTCCCTTTATCTCTAGGCTTACCTGGGGCTGCCAGGAGAGCTTTGCTTTGAGGACCTCTGATCCAGGTAGGGAAGCCCATTCATTTCTCAGACAGTGAGATGGTAGCTTGAAGCCAACTAACCAAAAACAGCAGCAAGCAAACACCCATTAATGAAGGTAGTTCCTGAACAAGCAGGAATCCCACCTGTTTGGGGGCTCTACAGGCCAGCACATTATGAACCCACCTCCCCACATACCTTTTTTTTTTTAAGAGAATTTTTTTTTAATATTTATTTTTTAGTTTTCGGCAGACACAACATATTTGTTGGTATGTGGTGCTGAGGATCGAACCCGGGCCGCACACATGCCAGGCGAGCACGCTACCGCTTGAGCCACATCCCCAACCCCCCCACATACCTTTATGTTCATATCTCTTCATCCTTAGGTTCAACAGACAGAATCTCAATCTAATTAGGGATCCTCCTTTCTAAGAAGGGAGGCATCAATCAAATGAAATTTTATTTATTTTTAAAAATTTTTTAATTTGTTTTAATTAGTTACACATGTCTTTCTTTATAAGTTAGCAAAGTTTAAAGGTCTAGTTCAAAATGTATTATTAGAGAGTGAAAAAACTAAGTGGAACTAAAGGTCTAGCACTACCATAGGAAATTAAGATGTCCAGGTGTGTGTGTGTGTGTGTGTGTGTGTGTGTGTGTGTACATTCTTTTAATATATTTACATTCTTTAGATATAAAAAGTTCTGCCAGTCTAAAAGTGTTAACTGTGTTTGTTCCTTTGGGGGCATAGGGTGGGCTCTCCCTATTTATTTTGTTTATAGTTTGACTTCCTGATAATGAGCATAGCTATTTTTTTCTTTTCCCATTTTTTTTTTTGGGGGGGGAGGTGGTAATTGGGGATTGAACTCAGGGGCACTTGACCACTGAGCCACATCCCAAGCCCTCTTTTGTGTTTTATTTAGAGACAGGGTCTCACTGAGTTGCTTAGCGCCTCGCCATTGCTGAGGCTGGCTTTGAATAGCAATTCTCCTGTCTCAGCCTCCCAAGCTGCTAGGATTTCAGGCCTGTGCCACTGTGCCAGGTCTCTTTCCCCATTTTTATGGGTGTATTATAGTTGTACATAATGATGGGATTCACTGTTACATATTTATATATGCACACAATATAATAATATAATTGACCAATATCACTCCCCAACACTTCCTCCCTTCCTTCCACCCCATGATCCCTTTTCTCTATTGGTCTCCCTTTGACTTTTAATTGGATTCCTGCCCCCTCCCTCACCTTTCTTTTCCTTTTTAAAATATTTTTCGTAGTAGATGGACACAATACCTTTATTTATTTACTTTTATGCAGTGCTAAGGATCAAACCCAGTGCCTCACACATATTAGGCAAATGCTGTACCACTGAGCCACAACCCCAGTGCCTCTTTTCCAGCTTCCACATATAAGAAAAAACATAAGACCTTTGACCTTCTGAGTTTGACTTATTTCACTCAACGTAATGGTCTCAAGTACCATCCATTTTCCTACAAATGACATAATTTCATTCTATATGGCTGACTAAAACTCCATTGTGTATATATAGCATGTTTTCTTTGTCCATTCATCGATTGATGGATACCTCGGCTGTTTCCATAGTTTTGCTACTGTGAATTGTGCTGCCATAAACATGGGTATTCATGTATCATTATAGTCTGGTGACTTTATTTCTTTAGGATAAATACTAAGAAGTGGTATAACTGGGTCATATGGTAGTTCCATTCCTAGTCTTTTGAGGAACCTCCATACTATTTCCATAGTGGTTGTACTAATTTACAATCCCTCCAACACTGTAAGAGTGTTCCTTTTTCTCTGCAGCCTTTCTTGCATTTATTATTGTTTGTATTCTTGATAACTGCCATTCTGACTGGTGTGACATAAAATCTCAGTGTGGTTTTGATTTGCATTTCCCCAATTGCTAATGATATTGAACATTTTTCGTGTATTTGTTGTCCATTTGTATTTCTTCTTTTGAGAAGTGTCTATTTAATTCATTTACCCATTTGTTAATTGGGTTATTTTACTTTTTGGTATGAAGTTTTTTAAAGTTATTTATATATTCAAGATATTACTCTTCTGTCAGAAGAGTAGCAAAGATTTTCTCCCATTTTGTAGGTATTTTTTCACATTCTTAATTGTTTCCTTTGCTATGTAGAAGCTTCTTAATTTGATGCCTTCACATTTATTAACTCTTGGCTTTATTTCCTGAGCTTTAGGGGTCCTAGTGAGAATCATTGCCTGTGCCTATATGTTCGAGTGTTGACCCTACATTTTCTTCTAGGAGTATGCATAGTTTCTGGTCTAGTTCCTAGGTCTTTGATCCATTTTGAGTTGACTTATGGGCAAGGTGAGAGATAAGGGTCTAGTTTCTTTCTTCTACATATGGACAACGAGGGCCAGAGTTAGAAGATTTCAAACTTTGCTCCATTTGTTAAATAGACTATATTTTCTCCAATGTACGTTTTGGGCACCTTTGTCAAGGATCAGATGACTGGAAATGTGTGTTTTTCTCTGTGTATTCTATGCTGTACCATTGGTCTCCGTGTCTGTTTTTATGCCAGTACCATGCAATTTTTGTTATTATAGCTCTGTAGTACAATTTGAAGCCAGGCACTGTGATGCCCCCAGCATTGCTTTTTTGGCTTAGGGTTGCTTTGGCTATTTTGGGGGTTTTATTCTTCCAAATGAATATTTAGATTGTTTTTTTTTTTCCTAGTTCTGTGAAGGATGTCATTGGTGCTTTGATGGGGATTGAGTTGAATCTGTATACTGCTTTTGGTAGTATTGTAAGCACATGGCCCACAAATGATGGAAGCAAACCTCGGATCAGCAAGTTTTCCTTTATTCTGCAGTGGAGTCAGTCAGTCAGGCACAGGAGGGCTCATTTTCTGGGTACAGGAAATGACCCTCCAGTTACAGAAGGAGTCTAGGCTTTATAGTTTACTATGAGGGTGAATTAATCATTGGACACTGTTGATGTGCAGTTTGGACAGTCAGGGACTAGTTGTGCAGGTTAAAATTTTAACTCAGAAAGGCAGTTGTAAAAAGTTTGGGAAAAATAAAAAAGCACACAACTCAGTGTTCACTGCTTATCTTCCTTCCTCTGGGATCCATTGTTACCTGGAGTTTCACTATTTGCTTTTCTTCTTCCGAGGCTCATCTGCAATGTGAAAGGGTAAAAGTCCAGGGTCCAGCATTTCAGTATCTGCCTTCTTCCTTCAGGACCCATTGTGGTTGGGAAGGGGTAAATGTTTACTTTTGATGGAGATGCTGGGGATGAACCCTGGAAGGGATGAAAGTTGACTTTTTCCCTTGGGGCTCATTATTACTGGGAAAGGATGTATTGAGAGAGTACTGTGGGGCAGTCAGCACCCTACTAGGGTAAATTTTGCCTGCTCAGAAGGGGATAAGCTACCTGAGAAAAATAAAGTCTGAAATTGTGAAGAAATAAGAGTCAGAGCCAGGAAAGAGTTTTAAAAGGGATGGAGCGCCGGATAGTTTCTTCCAGCCCATGCAGGAGCTGGAACAGGATGACTAGAAAAAGGCTCCAGTCCTTTAATTAAGGGAGTACATCTAAGGCAGGGATAAGGTTTCAGCAGGAAGAGTCTTGCTTCTCCATGTGGCAGGGGACTGGCTGCAAACAGATTGATTGGCATCTTGGCAGACCACACCCATCTCTGAGAGGCTGTGTGTCTATGTGGCTGCAGCAGGTCACCCCATCTCCGGTGTTGTGCAGGACCTTTGACAGAGCTGGGTGGGAGTTCACATGTATTTGGTCCATCTCACCAGCAGGAATGCTGCTGTAAGTTCCCAGATCCAGACTTTCCCACTCAATGGTTTCCTTGCCCATCTGGTCCATGGACATTTCACAAATGGCTCTTGACAGGAGAGGTTTAATGTTGGACTAATTTCCCCTCCCTCCTCCCAAGTCACACTGTCCCTCCATTTTTCCTGGGGAGTTGTCTTATAAGAATATTATTTTCCATAACCCTTCTAGTATAACCATTTTGACAATATTAATTCTGCCTGTCCATGAACATGGGAGGTCTTTCCATTTTCTAAGATCTTTGATTCTTTTCTTCATTGTTCTATTGTTTTCATTGTAGAGGTCTTTCATTTCCTTGGTTAGATTTATTCCTCATTTTATATTATTTTTTTTAGGCTATTGTGAATGGAATTGTTTTCCTGATTTCTCTCTTGGCAGATTCATTGTTGGAATATAGGAAAACATTGACTTTTATATGTCAATTTTGTAACCTGCTACTTTGCTGAATTTGTTTATTAGCCCCAGTGGTCTTTTGGTGGAGTTTTGTTGTTTTTTTTTTTTTTAACTTCTAAATATAGGATCATATCATCTGCAGGTAGTGATAGTATGACTTTTTCTTTTACTATTTTTATCCTTTTTATTTCCTTCTCTTGCCTAATTGCTCTGGTAAGCGTGACTTTTGAGAAAGGCAGTTATTGCAATAGTTAGGAATGAGAGGGAGATTGGAATGTGAGCATGTTGTTTACTTCAAACTCGGATGTATGTGTCTCTAACACTGGAGTTCTTGAAGATCAGTGTAAAAGTGAGATGACAATAATAATAAAACTGATCTAAAGAGTTGTTTGGAGGGTGAAATGAAATTTATGTCAGTAAACACTCAGAAAAGATCAACTATTATCATTACTGGTATAACTACAAAGAAAAACATATGTCAGGTGGGAGCAGTGGCACCTGGCTGTAATCTTCCAGCGAACTTGGGAGGCTGAAACAGGAGAATTGCAAGTTCCAGACCAACCTTAGCAACTTAGTGAGACATTGTCTCAAAATAAAAATTAAAAAGGGCTGGGAATGTTGTTCAGTCGCAGAGAGCCCCTGAGTTTAATCCTATGTACCAAACCACGCCGAACAAAAGGAAAAACCCATCCCCAAAGTATATCAACATTTATTTGTGTGTATACGGAAACATGGGCTCCTCTACCAAAGGGCAAGGGTATGTGGGTGCACTGCACTCCTAAAATGCCTACAGTCATGAAAAGAGACGTGAGAAAGGAAGGAAGGAAAAGGAGGACTGGTAGGCAGCTCTGTAAGCCCCTGCACCATGATGTTGCACTTTTCTCTCAAGAAGGGCAGTTCTTGAGAAGTTTTCAAGATGAAAACACCAGCATAGGAGGTGGCAAAGACCCAGTGAAGAGTCTACCCCAGCACCCAACATGAACTAGCTGGTGAGGAGGCTGGAGAAAGGACATGGATTTGTCTTCTGTCTTGACCCAGGAGCTTCTAAGGTGGGAAGGAGGTAGAGTTGTCCCATTCATCCACTACCCAGTGAATAGGTGTTGCGTGCCCAGGGAGACACAGCAGCCCAAGAAGAACAAAACAAAACATCCAATAAACAAAAGCTCATCTTCAGGCACTCACACTCTTATGGAAATAGACAGGCGTTAAAAATGAGTGAGATCTATGGTAGTGTTGCAGAAACAAATGAGGCAAGGCACCACAGGAACCTGACTGCAGCCAGGTTCAGAGGGCACAGCTTTTGCTGTAATCAATGAATCCCCTGAACCCAGAGTTCAGGTAATTTCAGAGTTTTATACCCAGCATGTAAGGGGAGGGGCTCAGAAGTTCACAACCTGCAGAAGTTCACATAAAAGCAGCTTTTTCTTTCACTGTTTTGGGCAAGTTAACCCTTCAAGGACAGCACCTGAGAAGGGGAGAGCTTCTTCTTCCCTTTCTTTCCTCCCCCTGCCAGCTGTTACCATGGAGCCAATTGGTAACTTATCTTAAAAATGTAGACATCTCTGTGAGGCCCAGCTCAAGGCCAGAGGCCTTGTCTGCACATTTCTACAAACTACTATACTGGATACATTTGTGAAAAACTAGCAAAAGAGTGTCCAGCACCTGGAGTGCTGGTATGTTCCCGGCTAGTGGCCAAGTAAAACAGGGCAACATGAAAATAGGAAGTTTATCTACATTGAACTCTTTTGCAGAGACTCTTTTGCTGACAATCCTAAAATCAGCCATGGTGAAGATTTCTGGAGAAGCCAAGTTAAGACTTTTCTTTGGAGAAAGGAGGTGCCCCTTCAGTATGCTGAAGAGTGATAAATGCTATGGAGAAAAACTTAGCAAGGAGCAATTTTAGGAGTTTTTGGTATAGGTTGCAATTTTATTTTATCTTATTTATTTGTTTGTTTGTTTGTGGTACCAGGGATTGTACCCAAGGGCCTTCTACCACTGAGCTCCTTTCCAGCCCTTTTTAAATTTTTTTATTTTGAGACAGGGTCTCGCTATGTTGCTGAGGTTGGCCTCAGACTATAATTCTGAAATTACAGGTGTGTGCCACCAGGCCTGGTTGCCATTTTAAATAGTATGATGAGGAAGGTCTTGCTGAGCAGATGATATTTGAACGAATACCTGGAAGACCAGAGACCCCTGCAGATATCAGGCAGGGGGAAAGGAAGTGCAAAGACCTGTATATAGGAGCAGAAGAGCACAGAGGGCAGCAAGGCTGCAACAAAGGGGTCTGGAACAATGGTCTTCAACAAGGGGCCTCTTCTCTCCCTCAGGGACATATGGTAGTATCCGGCGACATTTTTGTTTGTCACAACTGAATCAGAGGGGTGTGTGTCCTACTAGTGTCCAGTGGGTAAATATGGGAGATGCTGTTCAACATCCTTTGATGCACAACACAGCCTCCCCTCCTACAAAGGGTTATTGGATTCCAAAATGTCAAGAGTAGCAGGATTGAGAAAACCAAGTCTAAACTTAGATTTGTGGAGGTGATGTCAGAGAGATAAGAAGTGAGGGCATGGGGGCTAGGGTGTGGGGAGGTAGAATGCCAAAAGCCTGAGGACATTCCAAGGACTTCAGTTTTTACTCTAGACTGGATGAGAAATCATTGATTATTGGCTTAAGCACAATGATGATGTTGAGCTGGTGGAATTTCCAGGTCACAGACAGGGAGAGGAATAACAGGCTGTCCTTGATCTTGGTTCTAGGCACTGGCTTCCTATGAGTAGGCACACATCAGGAACTGGAAAGTGGAAGACAGAATTATTTCCAATTATTAAGTAGGACTCCATCTTCGGGTTAAAACCTTGCTTTGTGGCCAGGTGCAGTGGCGCACGCCTGTAATTCCAGCGCCTCAGGAGACTGAGATAGGAGGATCACTAGTTCAAAGCCAGCCTCAGCAAAAGAGAGGCGCTAAGCAACTCAGTGAGACCCTGTCTCTAAATAAAATACAAAATAGGGCTGGGACTCAGTGGTAGAGAACCCCCAAGTTAAATCCCTGGTACCCAAAGCAACAACCATTAAAAAAAACAAAACAAACAAAAAAAAAACTACCTTGCTTTGTTAGGAAATTATCCCTCTTGATTCTTCAGGAATGGCCCAGCCTTCCACAATCACTAGGCATCATGGGAAGTCGGGACTTCACCAAAGCAGGATCTCCTGTCACCAAGTGGAGGCTGGAGGCTGGCCGTGGTGCACAGCAAGTGTTTGCTTGCACACCTTGTTTTCTCAGCATTTTTAATGTAATGAGGGATGAAGAGGAGGGAGAAAGATGAAACCCCAACTTGATGCATGAGACTTTCAGGGAGCAGCTGCTGAGTGCGCACTGGCTGCCAGGAACTGAGATTGGAGGGGCAAAAGAATGTAAGCATGCAAGGGAGGGAGTTTGGCCTGGCCAGAGATGACACTCCAGCAGACTCCCACAGAATGAGGAGGTAAGTGCAGTTACATATGGGGGGTGGGCACTGGGAAAGAGGTGGGCAGTCAGTGGCACCAGCGGTGGTGGTGGAGAGGCCTTGAAAGACACAGGAGCATAGGAGGTGGAATTACGGAGGAAAGGCAAAATGAGTCAGTGTTCTCAGGGGCTCCACTGTGTAGATGTCTGGGCCACATTCTTAGGGGTCCCTATTCAGAAGGCCCAGATCTAGTCCAGGAACCTGCATGTTATGCAGCCCAGGGACCTGCAAACCAGGTGTGTCTCAGACTGCATATTGTGAAGTCCAGCTCCAAGAAACTGCAGGTGGGATCTATGCATCTGATCTCAAATGGTGCTTCCAAGAGAAAGGCGTCCAAATGTTGCTGCTTGGAAAGGGAAAAATCAGGACAATCTGGCTTGCTGACGTGGCCACCCTGAATGAATGCAGTGGTTCTGCTTGATTGGCCTAAATGCAACTGGGGTAGTTTGTTAGACTACATATTTCTGGGTCCTACCACCTTTGTAAGACTTTGCCTTACCGCTTCCTAGCGTGGTCTACTGGGGACTTCACCTGCACAAGCACTGGCTTTGTGGATTGTCTATGATGAAGACCTCACCTTTGGCCATATTGAGCTCCCATTTAGCCCCTAGAATCTCAAAAATACTACAAGTTCTGTCCAGTGACACATCTATATATTTTATTTTATTGTTTTGGTACCAGGGACCACTGAGCCACATCACCAACCCTATTTTGTATTTCATTTAGAGTGAGGGTCTCACTGCATTGCTTAGTGCCTTGAAATTGCTGAGGCTGGCTTTGAACTTACGATTCTCCTGTCTCAGCCCCTCAAACCACAGTGAGCCACTGTGCCTGCCGGGCACATCTAAGTATTTTAATCATATAGCTGCCTATATTGAATTCTTCCTGAGTGTAGGACTCATAAGAAGCATTTTACATTTTTTATATTTTTTTAAACCTTATAGCAGTCTGGTGAAGGAAGTAAAATTCATTTTTAGCTGTAGATGGATGCAATACTTTGTTTTATTTTTTATGTTTATGTGGTGCTGAGGATCAAACTCAGTGCCTCGCATGTGCTAAGCAAGTGCTCTACCCCTGAGCTCCAACCTGAGTCCCAGAAGTAAAATTCTTATAAGGAAACTGAGGCCCATTACTCTGTGGCAGAGTGTGGATGCAGACTTAGGCTTACTGACCCTGAAGCCCAAGTTTTTAAACGGTTCCCTAAACTGCCTCCCTTCTGATGCCCCACTATGTATTCTGCTGCTGTCCCCACAACTATATTGCAAACTACTTGGGGCAAAAGTGGGTTCCTTGGGTATTTTAGACTTTAGATAAAATTTCTTGCATTAACTGGGATTGTCTCTCAAAAAGAGCCTTGAGAGCTCTCTCTGGTCCCTTTTCCCCAGCCTCTGGAGAAAGAACCAATCCTCATAGGTAATATCTTTTTTAGAGGGCAGCTCAGCCCTCTCTGGGTTCCCAGGTCCTAAGCTCTCTGTTGTGTGGAGTTTCTGCAGAACTTACCAGAAAGGCCTTGCATGCCACTTCTCACCTTTCTCTTCCTTTTGACACATTGCTCCTTCATGGCCTGAGCTTCTAGAAGTACTGAGCTTCTCCATCTGTCTCTCCCACAGCAGCACAGGCTAGGCTCAAGGGGATCTGCCTGGTAAGCATTCAGATTCCCCCTTCCGTGGACAGAAACCAAGAATTCTGTGTGTGTGTGTGTGTGTGTGTGTGTGTGTGTGTGTGTTTTCTAAATCACATTCATCTTTCAGTGTTTTAGGTATTTTAAGCTGACTTTAAAGAAAAGGGAGGGGATCCACTAGTCAGGGAATCAGACATTCTCCAGAACTGGGAAAGGCAAGGAGCTGGCTTCCCTTCAGAGCCTTCAGAAGGAACACAGTCCTGCTGATACTTGCTGTTAGCCGGTAAAGCTCATTTTGGATTTCTGATCTCCAGAATTATAAAATAAAGTATCCATGTTGTTTTAAGCCACTGAGTCTGGGGTCTTTTTGTTACAGCAGCAATAGGAAACAGATACATTGGCTTTATAGACAGGTGGAGTTACAGATGGGCAGCAAGCTGTAATGACTTGAGCCCAAGACAGAGACTGAGGCTGAAACCCTGGCAATTCCAGCTTGCAGTTGGAACTTAAATCAGGGCTGTGATTCACCGAAGGGCATGGAAATAAGCTGGCTGGAGGGCCTCCAGATATTTCCTGTCTTCTTTCAATTGGATAAAAACAGTCTTCTAATTAGAAAATCTTTGGCCCAAGGGCCTAGGTGGGGCCTGGGCTGGATGGCCTTCTCCAGGATCAGCCTAGAGGTGAGAGTGAATGTCTGGCTAATTCTAGTGCACTAAGGATCCTGTCACCCTGAGGGAAACTCCCATCATGCTATCTTAGCTGCTTAAGGGACCAGTGCGTGAAGGGAAATCCAACAGGGATGGAAGTGTTTATTTGGCACCTACTAAATGCCAAGCACCAAATCTGGTACTTTTTAATATGTGGTTTTAAACCTTACATAACCCTAGAAGGAACTCTTCATCCCATTTCATGGATAGGGAAATTGAGGCTCAGATTATCTCCTTAAGATATCACCAGCAGGAAACCAAAGATCCAGGAGTCCACCAAACTTGGCCGGGCTTCAAATGTCCCCAAAGGGGTGCTCAGATTATTTTCTGAGCACCCTTCACCCTGGGTGAGGACTATTTGAGCGTGTTTTCTACTCAAAACAGCAACACTGGCTTCCAATGATTGACTGCTTCTTTACCTGAGATAAGCATTTAATCCTCACAACAATCCCATTGGTTGGGCTTATGGTTTTCATTTTACAGATGCAGACACTGAGGCTGAATAAGAAAAGTCATTTGCTTAAGATAATTCGAACTAGAAAAAGCAGGTCAGTACTGGATTCCAGAACAATGATTTTTCCTGAGGTGACACCACTACTTCTGCTAGTCACTCTACTGCACCTCCTTCTCTTATTGTTCCTACTCCTACGCCTTCCCTGCAGACTCTGATCATGGTATATGAACCAGGAAATTGTGCCTGATACACCAGGACCACAGTATTGACCACAGGGAGTGAGGCTGTAGGGAGAAAAGCCCATTCTCTACTGAACTTGTCTCAGGTGATTTCAACAATCAGGAAGGTAGTGCCAGTGAAGCCTCTTGCAGGAAATCCTCCCCGATTCCTTCAGCCCACAGCATTCTTACCTGTTCTACATTTAAAGCCTCTTTACTTCCCAGTAGGCCTTGCAGAAGCCATTATGATTGCATATATTGCCCACATAGAATGTAAGCTCTTTGAGGGAAGGGATTTTTTTTTTTTTGTCTGATTTGACACCACTGAATCCAAAATGCCTAGAAAGGACCTGGCACGTAGGAGGTAGGCACAAGAAATATGGGTTGGATTAATTAAAGCTTGTTGCAACCCACAGGGATTGGCACGGGTCTGGGCCAGGCCATGTCCTGGCTTCCAGAGATGCAGAAGTGACCCAAATAAGCCTCTGGAGGATTCAGACAGACCTGCCGATGACTTCACCACATGCAATCAGAGAAAAGGCCATCCATCGGAGGGAGGATCAGCCTCACTTGCTGGAAGAGTGCAGGTGGAAGTTAGAGAGGGGGTCCTTTGTAGAGTCCCCAAGCAGGGCAGGAAACTGAGAGGCACCACTGGGTGAAAGTTAGGAGCACAGGTTCTGGAGCCCAACTGTCTGGGCACAAATGTTCCTTTGCCAATAACTGGTTGGAAAATGTCATGCCAGTTATTTAATCTTGAGAAAAATCCAGATCTCCAGACTCACTGCAGAGATTCTAATTCAGCAAGTCTGGACTGGCTAGGGATCAGCTTTTTTTTTTTTTTTTTTCTTTTAAGAAACATCTCATGATTTTTTGCAGAGGGTCTATAGACAAAGACCTGTCTGAAAAAACACTGACTGTTAGGGAGACGGTCACGCTGATCAGCACACTAGACTGTCAGTTTTCAGTGTGAAATCATAAATCATTATTCAGGGTTAGACATCTAGACATTAAAGCACCCAGTGACATGGAGAGGTTTTAGCACAGTTGGCCAATGAGGGCATCCAATAGGATCTGCCTCCACCAGGTCATCTCAGGTCTCTCCCCAGTGGCAGCCTGCCAAGGCACTCTGCCCTCACCTTAGGCCTAAGGTGGACCTGCAAGACACTGTCTGCAAATATTGATTGATATAGACAGATCAATTGTCTAGCCAAGCCCTAGCTGACTAGCCCCAGCCCTATATAGAGGTTCTGGGTGGTACACACTCTAGGAAGGAATGGGGTCCAAGGTGGTACCCAGCTAGGGTATCTCCAAGGCTTCACCTGAACGAGGGCATCATAGCCAGGACCCCTGAGAAGCCGGATGCAAGGAAGACCATGGGAGATATGAGAGCTCAATGTCTATAGTCTCTGGACACACTCAACCTCTCTGAGCCTGGTTTGAAATGCAAGGCCTGCAAGTTACAAGTCATTCCATTAGTATTTAAGCATGTGTCATATGCCAGGCTAGGAATAGGACAGTAATGCAGGTGTTCATACTCAGTGAGCTTACGCTGGAGTGAACAGGACAAATTACATAAATGAATATCAGAGGTGCTGAGAGGAACGTCATGGATGAGTAAGGGAACAAAGGGCAGGGAAGGATTTTTTGGGGTGGTGACATTTATCCTAAGCCTGGATATGAGGAACCAGCCACGCAGAATGCAAAGACCACAGAAAAGTGCTTCAAGCATAATGCAGGATGTCCTCAATGAGGGGTCATTTGGCCTCCTGGTGGCTCTTGGCACTATCAGAGGGCTCACAGTCCTGCCTCCAGGACTCTGTAAGCAGGAAATCATGACTGTCACTATGGCAAAGCTCAACGGACAACCTCACACCATGAAAACTTTGTCTCACTTGAACTTCATAATTGCTCCTCAGGTAGGTCCTACTACTACTGACTTAGGGGTATTTTATTGATAGGGATGCTGAGACACAGAGTAAAAAGCAAGTTGCCCAGGTCACATACTTGTTAAGCAAGAGAACAGGGATTTGAATCCAGGGGAAATTCTAAGGCCCTGGATTATTTCTCTCTCTCTTTGTGGTGCTAGGACTTGAACCCAGGAGCTTGCACGTGCCAGGACATCAATCACACAATACCTTTTCTTCTGGCCACAATGCTCTATCACTGAACTACATACCTAGCCCTTTTTAAATGTTATATTTTTTAAACACTTTTTTTTTTAAGAGAGAGTGAGAGAGAGAGAGAGAGAGGGAGAGAGAGAAATAATTTTTTTAGTATTTATTCTTTAGTTTTCGGCGGACACAACATCTTTGTTGGTATGTGGTGCTGAGGATCGAACCCGGGCCGCACGCATGCCAGGTGAACGCGCTACCACTTGAGCCACATCCCCAGTCCTTAAATGTTATATTGTTTTGAGACAGGGTCTTGCTAAATTGCCCAGGCTGGCCTTGAATTTGTGATCTTCCTGCCTCTGCCTTCCAAGTTGCTGGGATTACTGGCATGTGTCACCACACCTAGCTAGGAGTCCTGGACTCTTAAGTATGTATATATATATATATATATATATATATATGCCCCAGCATGCTCCCCATACCAAAGGCATCTCCCTGGAACATCAACTGAGTGTGGGATTGCTGAGGACTGTGATCTGGGGTGGTGAGCCAGATCAGCCCGGCTGGAAACCATCCTTCTAGACACTTCCCTCTAGAAGGAAGAGTTCCTGGCCCAGAGCTGTGTTCTGTTCCCAGCCTGCCTCCAGTCTGCCCCCTCCTCAGCCCCAGACAACCACTTGAGTCAGCCCCAGGCCTGTGTGGGGGCGTCCTCTGGCCTTCCGCAACATCCTGTGTTCTGCCTTCTGTGAACCTCTTTTCCATTCCCAGGGAATCCCTCCTCTCTGGTTTGTTTTCACACGCTGGAGCACACTATCCCATAGAACAATTAAAATGGCTCCCCCAGGGTCCCCCAGAGCCATTCCTGCTTTACATAGTAAGTCCTCTGCCTCCAGAGTCTAGCAGGTGCCTCCCTTTCTCCCTCCCCAAAGGCTCCAAGTTCTCTTCTAGTGTCACTATTAGGACCTTCTCTTCCAAAGCCTCATTCTGTCCCACTCCTCTGTGCTAAGCCACTGGAGCAGGCATCTGTCATGTTTGTCTACTGAGCTTTTCTTTCCTTCCTTCCTCTGATGACAGCTCTTCTTGTCTCTAGTACCCGACATCAGGTAGAACCACCAATCACACAATACCTTTTCTTCTGGCCACGGTGATTGGTTCAGGGATAGACATGTGACTCAAACCAGGCCAATCAGAAGCCTTGCCTGGGACTTTGTATATGGAGCAAAGGGAGGAAAAAAGGTCCCTCTCTGTCCTTTGGGTCTGCTAAACTGCAGTAATACAAGCCAGGCTGGGGCTATCTGTGTCCCTGCTTCTCTTCTGCCACTAATGGAGGTTACCCATTTACAGTAGGAAAAAAATGAGGCCATCACACAGAGGGAAGCAAAAAAAAAAGTGAAGAGCGAGTTGCTCATTGTTTCTTTAGAGTCCCCAAGCCAGATTCATTATTTATTTGCTTGTTACCTTTGCTTGAACTAGTTTGAAATTGGTTTCAGTCATTTACGGTTAAGAGCCCAAATACATACAAGACATAAGGAGGGATGTTGCCTTGTGTTATGACATATAAAATGCATTTTCTGGGAGTCTGTACTTTTGTCTTCCCAAATAGATAGCAATCTCCTTCAGAACATGAGTTATGCGTTATTTCTTTTTAAGAAATGTTTACCATATATTTTTAGTATAAAATAATATATGGAATTAATAAGACATAAAAATGGAACAAAGACTTGGAACTCACTATGTGGCCCCAAAACTATAATATGACTAAAGCTGTTGACCCTACCTGTGGGTGCCTCTCCTGTCCCATATGCTGTTAGTCCTATGGGGTAAATAACTATCTTAAACATTATGCTCATTATTTTTTTGCTCTAAAAAACATTTAAGACATTTGTACATTTAAAAAAAAAATTTATAGTTGCAGATGAACAGCATGCCTTTATTTTGTTGGTTTATTTTTATGTGGTGCTAAGAATCCAACCCAGTGCCTCACATATGCTAGGCAAGTGAGATACAACCCCAGCCCCATTTGTATGTTTTGTTTAGAAAGTGTTGTAGAACTTTGCTTGTAGTTAAGCTTTAGAAAAAAAGTGGTATAGAGTGTTGTAGTCCTTTAAAACTTGCTTTTTCATGCATCATTTATTTCTAAGATTCTTCTATCTTATCGCATGTGTCTCTCATTCATTCATTTTCAATTCTGTGTAATGTTAAATTATGGGAATGGAACATACTTAACAATTCATTCCTTCTCCAGGTGGTGGACATCTGGGTTGGTCATAATTATACCATTATGAACAATGTTTTTCTCAGCTTCTTTGTACACGTCTTTCACACATGTGCAAGTGCATATACTAGGGAGTGGATTGCTGGATCACTGGTGTGCGCAAATTCAACTTTACAAGGCAATGCC
Organism: Ictidomys tridecemlineatus; assembly: GCF_052094955.1. Lineage (NCBI taxonomy): Eukaryota > Metazoa > Chordata > Mammalia > Rodentia > Sciuridae > Ictidomys > Ictidomys tridecemlineatus. Next base: position 18,212,060 of record NC_135477.1, read on the forward strand.
CAGTTGTTTCCCTGAGCCATCACACACACACCTGTATTCCTTACCACCTGTGTGAGGTCCCCACTGCCAACATCCTACCACTGTGCTCTACTTCTTCTGTATTCCACCTGCCCACCCTCCCTGGTGCCTAGGGTAGTCTCTCTGATTTGTAGTGGGTTAAAATTCTTTATTTACTGACTGCCTGGGGTCATGGAATGAATGGAAGACAGAGTCAGAACATTGGAGCAACAAAGTAGAGACCATGTTCACCATGAAAGAGAGACACCTGAAGACTCCAGCCTCTTGGACCCTCAGTGCTGGCCACCGACACATGGCTTCTCTGGGTCAATATTTGGGGACTCCCTTGGGGCCTTTCATGGCTCCTTGATTCTGATCCTCAGAGCTCACTAAGCTCCCTCTGTATGGACACAAACTTTTTTTTTTTTTAAGAGAGAATTTTTTAATATTTTTTTTTTTAGTTTTCAGCAGACACAACATCTTCATTTGTATGTGGTGCTGAGGATCGAACCCAGGGCCGTGCGCATGCCAGGGGAGCGCGCTACCGCTTGAGCCACATCCCCAGCCCGGGACACAAGCTTTTGTATGTGCCTTCTTTCCGGGGGGCCTCATATCTGGCCCTGCCTACCTTGGAGCACTCTGAAGGGGGCTTCACAGGTTGCTGACCAGGCATGTGCCACGAGCCTCAGATGACAGCCTTGAAAACTCACCCCTTTGGAAATCCTATCTATCAATAATGTCCCTCTACCCAGATGGGCCAGATTCCAGTTTTGAAATAACCCTGTGTCCCTGCCCTCTCACTCTTTTTTCTCAAGAGTTGTGTTTTGGAAAGGCAAGTCCTAGCAACATGGTAGAACTTTCTCATTGTTCTCAGCCATGCCTGAAATTCATAACCTTCACACACCCACAAACACATACCCCTATCCCTTCTCCAATCTCACATTCCTTCTTTTTTTTCAAGTCCAAGGCCTGCAAGAAGAGTTTTCTGTGGAAGGTCAGCAGCTCTGATTGCATTTCTTTATTTAGCACATCATTCCTGCGGAAGCTGATTCCATTACCTTTGAGTGCGCGGAAGTGGAGCCCATTAGAAAGATCTGCCATCAAGAGGCTCCGGAGCAGGCTTGGAGAGTGATGCTTAACTTGGGTTCATTTGGCTACTGTGGTTTATTTGCTGAGGTCTCTCTCTCTTTTTAAATGGAGCCTGCATTTTCCTGCTTTGCCATCTCCAACCTGTTTAGGTAGGAAGAAAGGAAACTTGTGTCTTTGGTCCAAATGTCAACATCCATTCTTATCTCTGCTTCTCAACTCCCTAGGCCTCCAGCAAGTGACCTATTTCCCATTGCCCTAATATGCCTCATGGACACCCACACACAAGCCTACAGCTGGCCCAGGCAGAAGTGAAAAGAGCCAGCATTCTGTGCCTGGTCCTAGAGGAAGAGGTTTACAGACCTAACTGATGCCCTGCCTCTTGGCTTCTGACCTGTTTGTCTCTTCACTCCTCTTACCTGCCAGGATCTGAGTATCTGTGAGGTGACCACTCCCTCACCCAGCCCCTGATTTCCACTTGGTCTGTGCTCTTCCAGCTTGTGGCTTCTGCCCTCTCTGTTGTTCACAAGTACAGCTGGGATGCTGGCTCTGCTTCCAGAGCTTTCTGAGCTGCAAACACAACCCCAATGCAAGTGTGCTTAGGTTTAAAAAGTGGACATTGAGCAGGGGCAGTGGTGCACGCCTGAAATCCCAGAAACTCCAGAGGCTGAGGCAGAAGGATCATAAGTTTGAGGCTGGCCTGGGCAACTTAGCAAGACCCTGTCTCAAAAAAAAAAAAAGTATATAAGTATATATAATGGTGCTGGGGATGTAGTTTGGTGGTAGAGTGTCTCTGAGTTCAATCCCTAATATCACAAAAAAAAAAAGAAAGAAAGAAAAAGAAAAAAATAATGCAAATTGTAAGATGTCATAATATAGGTGAAGGTGAAACAGTGGGACAAAGCCTTGTGCTGACCTTTTGACAGAGATGCACTCAGAGTCAGCTGGGCTGCGGGCAGGAGGGAATCATTTCAATCTCTCTAAAGAGCAATTTGTTGATATTCATCAAAACAGAAAAAAAATGTGGCATATGTAAGACCCTTGGTTCTATTCTATCCCTGGTACCACCAAAATAAATAAACAAACAAACAAACAGATAAATAAATAATTTGAAACCCTGGGGGGAAAAGTAATTATCTTTTGAGCAAGAAATTCCACTTTTAGGAATATATCCAACAAAAAGACCAAAGACCTACATGTGAGATATTTGTTGCTACACTATTCATATCATAGTAGCTAAAATCTGGAAACCATCTACCTACCTATCCTCTGATGTGATGTGATTGTGTGCTATGTATCCATGGAAAAAAATGAGAAATTGACCCATGGACTGAGATGAAATAGAAATATTTTTTGCATGTTTGAAAAAAAGGCGCAAAACAGTAAATATATGTCATTCAATCTTTAGGTGTATGTGTATCCTGAGAATAGTTCTGGGAAAATAAAAACATAAGCAGAAAACAGGATTTTTTCCAGGGAGGGGACACAAAGGAAGAGGGGAGTCTTTTTCACTGTGTATCTCTGTTCTTTGAAATTTTTTTTATTATGTGTATACAGAATGCAAACAAAAATTTGAAATAGAAAAAAGAATGTAAGCTATTTCTACTTTAATTACTCTCAAGTTTTCATTTCTAAGATACTTATATGTTGTAGATAGTGGTTCTGACAGTGACCTTTGAAGAAATGGAAAGATGTCATATGCTTTAGTGCACCAAAAGAGGATGTGGGTTCCCCAGAGTGTGTCCCTGTGTGCTGCCCCCACAGGGCTGCCTATGGCCATAAGCCCTGGAAATGCAGCCACCTCACCCCCTATCACAGCCACTGAGTTTCCTAACTCTGGCTTCCAGCACCCTCTCCTTCCCAGGCCCCCACCTCTGCTGGCTTTCACTTAAGGCAGTCAGGCCTGGTGCTTAGTGCTTCACACACACACACACACACACACATACACACGTACCAAAGGTTTTACCTCCTCCTTTCCTCGGTCCCCACCATAACATCTATCAATTTCTTACCCCCTTTGATCCATTCTTCACACGGCTGCCAGACTTTTTTCTTTCTTTCTTTCTTTTCCTTTTTTTTTTTTTTAAACCCAGGGGCATTTTACCTCTGAGTGATATTTTTTTATTCGGAGGCAGGGTCTTACTAAGTGGTTTGGGTATGCATTAATTTGCTGAGGCAGGCCTTGAACTGATCCTCCTGCCTCAGCCTCCTGTGCTGCTGGGATTACAGGCATGAGCCACCATGCCAGACTGATCTTCTAAGCAATAAATTGTAAAAGATCATTATACTGCTTAAAATCACCTAGCCTTCATGCTGTTAGAACAAAACCCAAACTCAGTACCACTACAGGGCATGACCCAGCCCTAGCCCCTTTCCTTGCCTCTTCTGCTGCCCCTCACTTGCTCTGCTCCCATCATCCTGACCTACTTCCTGCTCCTTGAAAAGCCCAAGCACCTTCCTGCCCCAGTGCATTTGTTCCCTGTTCCCTCTAACTGGATGCCTCTTCTCCACCTTTTCTCCTCATTGGGTCTCATCATTCAGTTCTCAGCTCAATGCCTCCTTTCACAGAAGATTCCCCGACTGCTCTGGGTTCAGAGGATGCCCATCACTCTGTCCATCCCAGCTAGATTTTCTCCGTGGGATTTGTCAGTTTCAGCTATTGCCTTACTGGCTTTTTTGGTTTTCAATCCATTTCCATAGAATGTCAATGGCATGAGTGTATGGGCCTTGCTGCTCTTGATCAGCATGACATCCCCAGTGCCCTAACCAGCTCCTGGTGCATGATGTCGGTACCAGGGTGTCGGCTGAGTGAATGGGTACAACAGGGAGGACTTTGTGTGTGCTCAACGCTGGTGGAATCTCTGCTGCTTACTTGCTGTGTGGCCTGTTTTCTGCAGCTGTGGGATGGGGCATGGTGGGAGTAGCAGCAGAGCAAATCAGAGGTGCTCCTGAGCGGAGCATTGTGGTTTTTCTAGATGCCTCTTCCTCTAAAGAAGTGCAGAAACACATACTCTGATTCTCCAGCTGGGGATTGTGTTCTGCCCACCTTCCTGCTCTGGGAAGCAGCACATGTTCCTGGGAGAAACTCCTGGGAGAGAGGGTTGGCCTGGAAAACGGTCTCAATGCCTGGGGGGAGGGGAAGGGAACAGAGGCTGGGGGAGGGGCACGTCTGAGAGAGCTGAACTGTCCGTCTCTCTAAATAAAGAGTGTGGGAAGAAAGACAGGAACAGAGAGCAGTCAGGGAGGTTAGTGCAGGCCAGCCCTCGGCCCATCTGATATTCGCTGTGTTGCCCCTTGTAAACTATAAATGAATGGTCGCCATGATGAAGATCACCGCTACTGTTACTGGACTGTGTCTGTTTTTATAAAGGAAGGAACCAGACTATCCCAGATTGTACATCTGTACAGTGCTCTGCTGCATTTACCTCTCACAGCAGTCCTTTTGGAAAAGTCTTTTTTTTTTTTTCCTTTTTTGAGAAAGGGTCTCACTATGTGGCCAGGATGGCCTTGAACTCCTGGACTCAAGTGTTTCTCCTGCCTCAACCTCCTGAGTAGCTGGGACTAACGGTTTGCATCACTGTGCTCAGCTTGGGCAAGGACTCTTGGCTTCCCCTCTTAGAGTTGAGGAAGCTGAGGCACTGAGAGAGGGGGACTCGCTCAGGTTCACACTCGGCTGCAGAGCTAGGATTCAAGTGCAAAAGGCCTCTTCCTGCTACGATTTTGAGGTTTCTTAGAACTTCCCAGGATTCTTTATTTTCGTTAGGCCTGGCCTGTTTCCTTGTGGTTCCCAACAGTAAAACAAGCACAAAGAAATGAAAGGAGGCTGTGGGCTTCTTTTGGAAGGAACAGGGCTGGGAAGAAGTCAGGGCACCAGTGCCGGGGAGAATGTGGGAGAATCTGAGAAGATCCCACAGGCAGCTGCAGGAGAAGGGAGAGAACCAGGTCCTCCTGGGCTGGGCAGTGAAGTGACCAAATTTCAGTTCCAGCTGGAGAGACTTTTGGGAGGTGTGAGCTCTGGAAGAGCAAGAACAGAAGTCCCCAAGCAAACTCTGGCCATGCTGGGGACTCAGGTTCTATACTCACCCTGGGTTGAGGCCTGGCCTCAAATCCTGATCTCCTACCTGTGGGACAGGCCCAGCCTGAAGGTTTTTCCTTGAAAGCCAGGTTCAGAGGGCTGAGCCACTTGGAGTGAAAGCAACAATTACCAAGGCATCTGACTCAGAACCAGACCCGTAGCCACCTGCCCAAGATGCCTAGTACAGGGATCAGCCCCTCACGCTGCCCCAGGGTGGTGGTGACATCCTCTGCTCTCACTCTCCCCTCTCCCAGAATGATGCCCACAGTTTCACCATTACAGCTAGTCCTTTGAGAGAGGACTGGGGGTTAAGCCCCTGGCTAAAGTCTGCAGAGAAATGATATGAAATCTCTAGCACCTTCATGAGACTTTATCCACTCCGGTGGGTGTGGGTGAACCTTGCTTTCCTAGGATAGGGGTTGAGGGAGCACAGGAAGAAACACTTCCTGTGGAATACACTAGAAACAGGCCCTTGTCTGGCCAGGGGTCTGAGCTTGGAGAGCAGGCCCTGGAACCTGGAGGGAAAAACCAAACCCAATTAGGCGTATTTCAATTAGGTTGTTGTATTTGAGGCCATGCCTCTGTTGGGGTTGTTCTGCTTTAAGAATCACGGAGGAAAGCAGTGTCCTCAGGGCTTGGTGCTCCAAGCAAGGCCACTGGGGTCTGCAAGTGTCTTCTCCCTCCACCCACTCCCAGCTTCAGCCCCCTCCCGGCCCCTCCTTCCCACCAAGGTTCCGGAGTGGCCACCCACAGAGCAGCTTGGGCCCAGCGAGCGCTGAGTCATAAGGCCCTGGTGCCTGCCAGGGTGTGAGGGTGGCAGATGGCTCTATGCAGGCATGAGTGGGGGAGGCAGATGGAGAGGGCAGTGAGTGACCCTGGGCCCAGTGGGGATCCAGGCAGTGACCTGGGAGGCAGGCCAAGTTCTACCCACCAGCCACAACTCCTCTTTTTCCCTGCCCTCGCTCCCATTTCCAGGGATGCCCACTTGCTAGGAGCCACTGCAAAGTATTACATTCATATGGAAATTGGGCTCCTACTGTTCACTTAGGCCCATTTGGGGACTCAAGTTACAAGACTCCTGGAGAGTTCCCATTGGTTGGAGAAGGATGGTAGGAGGGTGTTCGGGGGGAAGTGGAGCCCCCCGTGTCCGGTAGGGACACACGTGTGTGTGGACCGGCTTGTTAGGGGGACGCACACGGCCTCTCACAAAATAAAACTTTGTTTCAGTTCCATCTGGCTTGTGTTTTTGTGCTCAGCCGGATTGCAGCATCGCAAGCCGGCGTGCACTGACAGCGACCCGCGAAAGCGCCCAGCAGGAAGGCAGCAGGTGAAAACAGCAGCGGGCAGAAGCGGAGCCAAGGCTCACGCGGCCCCCGCCGTCTAGCCTGCAGCATTTTGGTGGCCCGTACGGGGAACGCCCAAAATTTATAGGTGAGTGATATCGCTCGCCCCTAAGGAAAGGCGACAGAATGGGTATTTTTGTTTTGATTTATTCTGCTTTTATTTCAGGCTCTCTAGCCTTACAATTTTTTCAGGCGAATTGGGAAAAATGGTTGGCTCAAGGTTTTAAGTTATTCGGCCCTGAGAAAGAAAAAATTGATATAATCATTTTTCTCCTCTCCGTTTCTGTTTCATTCTGTTTTGGCTTTCTTCTATCCTACCTTATTGGGTTACGTTACCTTTATAGTAGATTAGAATCTAGTAAAAAACAAACCGAAAGACTGTTAAGTAAATTGTTAGAGGTCCAGGCTATGGCAGAAAACTTATTAGGTCAAGCAAAACAAAAGGTCCCTCAAGCTAGTCAGACAGAAGAAAAATTGAAGAAGGCAAGCTTAGGGAAAAAACGGCCCTCAGATAGGGAGGCTAGTACTAACTCCGTTCCATCACCAGAGGGCGTAATTCAACCAACAGCTTCACCTGTAGCTGAGCAGCCCTCAGTTTCCATAGGTGATGAACAGAATCCTGAGGCAGGACCCCAAAAGTTAGCATGCCCTGTAGTTGAGCGGGGAGAAGAAAGGGAACGAGTTTACCGTGCCTTAGATTTCAAAATAGTAAAGCAATTAAAGGAAGCTGTACAAACCTACGGACCTGCCGCTCCCTTTACTGTCAGAATGGTCGAATCTATTACCAGCTGGGACTTAACACCAGAAGATTGGGCTAGCGTGTGTCACTCTGTGCTAAATGGAGGACAATATTTATTATGGAAAATTGCCAATGAGGAATTTTGCAGGGAGACAGCTAGGCGAAATGCAGCAGCAGGTTATCCTGAAAGAGATTCTCAAATGCTATTGGGGAAAGGACCTTATGAGGGTCAGAGGCAACAGATTAGATATGATCCTGGCGTATACGCTCAGATCACTATGAATGCAATTAAGGCATGGAAAACTTTGAAGGGACAAGGGGATTTACAAGGTCAACTATCTAAGATAACACAAGGAGTTAATGAGCCCTACGCTGACTTTGTAGCTAGACTTATTGAAACAGCCTCTAAGACATTTGAAAATACAGAACAGGCAATGCCATTTATAAAACAACTGGCTTATGACCAAGCAAATCGTTGCTGCAAAGAGGTCATTAGACCGTGGAAACATGGAGATTTAAACACATATATTAAATTATGTAGCGACATTGATGAACAAGGACAAGTCATGGCAGCTGAAGTAAAACAGGCTTTAGATACCAAACCAAAAACATGCTATAATTGCAATCAGAAAGGACATTTTAAAAGAAATTGCCCCATAGGAGGAGGGTTTAACAAAGCTAGGTATCAAAGGAGTAGAATCCCGGGTATTTGCCCACGATGCCATAGAGGGAGACATTGGGCTAATGAATGCCGTTCTCAAACCACCATAGAGGGTATTCCGTTATCAAAAAATGGACAAAGACCAAGTGTCTACCCACAATATCGTGGAGAAAGGTATCAGGCCCCGTTGTCAAAAAACGAATTGGAGGGCCCAATGCCCCGGGGCCCAAAGCCACAAATATACGGGGCAATGGAGGAACCCAGCAGCACCATCAAGGTAGTGCCCAGGACGCACTATCCATCAGATCCCTCATCAGACAAACTAGAGGGAGCGCAGGGTTGGACATCTGTGCCTCTGCCAGAGCAGTATTAACTCCAGAGATGGGAGTTCAAATCATTCCCACAGGAATAAAAGGACCTCTTCCCCAAGGAACAGTAGGCTTATTATTAGGACGCAGTTCTTCTACACTAAAAGGACTTATGATAAGTCCTGGGGTAATTGATCCCGATTATGAGGGTGAAATAAAAATTATAGCCAGTTCTCCAAGAGGTATATCCGTAATTTCATCAGGAGATAGAATAGCACAGTTATTAATAATACCCAGCCTACATGATGAATTTTCCAGTTGTAATGTAGAAAGAGGTTCCAAGGGATTAGGCTCCACAGGTGTAGATTGGGCTATGCTTTCTTTAAATTTAGATTCTCGCCCAATGCTAAAATTAAATATTCAAGGACATGATTTTAATGGGCTGCTGGACACAGGTGCTGACCTCAGCATCATATCTCGTCAGGAATGGCCAAAGCACTGGCCATTGCAACAAGCCACTCAAACGCTTCGAGGCCTAGGAGTGGCAACTAACCCCCATAGAAGTGCTATGGTATTAGATTGGAGGGATCCTGAAGGATGTGAAGGAACTATACAGCCTTATGTATTGGACCATCTTCCCATAAATTTATGGGGACGGGATGTCCTAGATCAATTAGGATTGACATTAACAAATAACGTCAATTCTAACGCGCCCACTAGTAGGGCTAAACAAGGCTTTAGAAAAGAAAAAGGATTAAGGAAACAAGATCAAGATATGATAGCGCCAATTCAAATAGATCAAGAAATAAATAAACATGGATTGGGTTTTCAAAAAGGGCCACTGAGACAATCAAAATTACATGGAAATCAGAAAGACCAGTGTGGGTTCCTCAGTGGCCCCTGACTAAAGAAAAGATACAAGTAGCCCATGATCTGGTCAAACAACAATTAGCGGAAGGACATTTACAACCTTCCGTATCTCCCCATAATACTCCCATTTTTGTCATTAAAAAGAAATCTGGTAAATGGAGATTATTACAAGATTTAAGAGCCATTAATAATGAGATGGTTATTATGGGACCTGCTCAATCAGGGATTCCCCAATTGTCTGCTTTACCAAAAACCTGGCATGTGTTAACTATAGATATTAAGGATTGTTTCTTTTCAATTCCAATTCATCCCGAGGATAGTCCACATTTTGCATTTACTATCCCTGCACTAAATCATGAAGGTCCTGATCAGAGATATGAGTGGAAAGTTTTACCCCAGGGGATGGCGAACAGCCCGACTATGTGTCAAATTTATGTTAATAAAGCAATCCAGCCACTTAGAAATCAAAATCCTGAACTACAAATATTTCACTATATGGATGATGTGTTATTAGCACATAAAGATAAGAACACATTGCTAGAATGTTATGCCACACTTACAAACTTACTAAAAAATTATAATCTAGACATAGCAATAGATAAAGTACAATTAAATTTTCCAATTAATTATTTAGGAGTTTTATTATCCTCAACCATGGTCCGTCCACCAAAAATTCAAATACGAGTAGATCAACTCAAATCACTTAATGACTTTCAAAAATTATTGGGAGACATAAACTGGATAAGGCCTTACCTAGGCATACCAACAGGAGAATTAGGACCCTTATTTGATATCCTAAAAGGTCCATCAGATCCAAATTCACCCCGCATGTTAACGCCTGAAGCAAGAAAGGCACTAAAAATCATTGAAACATATATGGAAAATATGCATTTGGATAGAATTGATATAAGTTTGCCTTTATTATTTATTGTACTACCAACAAAAAATATTCCTACAGGAGTATTTTGGCAAGAAGGTCCATTATTGTGGATACATTTATCGTATTCCCCTAATACTATTCTTACTAGATATCCTGAGGCTGTAGGACAATTAATACTCAAAGGGATAAAAGCAGCGAAGGGAGTGTTTGGGATTTCTCCCAATAAAATTATTACTCCATATACTATGGATCAAATTGATGAGTTAGCTAATGAGTTAAATACTTGGGCAATAATCATGTGTAAATCTAGTGTCTCATTTGATAATCACTTGCCATCTAATCCCTTGTTGTCCTTTTGGTCTAAGCATCCTGTAGTTTTTCCTAAAATGACAAAAAAAAACCCTATCATGAATGCTCCAAATATATTCACTGATGGGTCAAACAATGGTACAGCAGCGGTAGTTACCCCTGATCAAACTTTTACATTTTTAGTACCCAAACAATCAGCTCAAAAGGTAGAGCTCAATGCAGTATTACAAGCTTTTATGATGTTCAAAGATTCTGTATTTAATTTATTCTCTGATAGCCAGTATGTAGTTAATGCTATAGCATCCCTTGAAGATGCTGGTAGGATTTCTCCTTCCTCTACTGTTTTCTCTTTGTTTTCTGCTATACAAACTCTAATCTGGGACAGAAAAGATCCATTCTTTATTGGACATATCAGGGCACATACAGGGTTGCCTGGAGCCCTTAGTTTGGGTAATGAACTAGCAGATAAATCTACACATGACATACATATTTTCTCCACAATAGAAGAAGCTATAAATTTTCATAAAAGGTTCCATGTCAATGCTAATACCTTACAAAAACGTTTTAAAATAACTAAGGAACAAGCCAGACATATAATAAAACAATGTCAAAATTGTGTGACATTTTTACCACAAGTTAATCTTGGAGTCAATCCTAGAGGACTGATACCTAACCATATTTGGCAGATGGACGTTACACACTTGCCAGAATTTGGAAAATTAAAATATTTACATGTTACAGTTGATACTTCTTCTGGATTTTTAATGGGCTCCCTTCATGCCGGAGAAAAAACTAAAGATGTTATAGCTCATTGCTTACAAAATTTTGCCACTGTGGGTGTTCCTAAACAGTTAAAAACTGATAACGCTCCTGGTTATACGTCTAACTCTTTTAAACAATTTTGCTCATCATTTGGCATTACTCATATAACAGGAATCCCATACAATCCACAGGGTCAAGGCATAGTTGAAAGAGCTCATCAAACTATTAAAATGTACTTATTAAAACAAAAGGAAGGAATTGGAAAAGGGTATATATCCCCCAAAGATAAACTTAAAATAACCCTTTTTACTCTAAACTTTCTAAATTTGGATTCATCAGGACTTAGTGCTGCGGAAAGACATATGTATCCGAAAAATGTACATAAGCCTAAGGTACTTTGGAAAGATATTCTAACAGGACAATGGAAAGGTCCGGACCCAGTAATAGTCTGGAGTCGGGGCTCCGTCTGTGTTTTTCCACAGGAGGAACAGCAACCAATTTGGATTCCAGAGAGATTAACTAAAACAATTTCTACAGAAAAAGAAGATGATTTGACTCAAATCCATAACAGCTGATATCCAGAGCTCCAGCTTGGCTATTCTTACATCTACAACAGTGATTTACCACGGTGCCTTTTTCAATATCTATTTTATTATTACATTTTTCCCACATCATAAGGTTCTATTTTATTTATTTATTTATTTTCTCTTTCTTTTTGAGCTCATACAAACCTAGGTTAATGTTTTTCTGATCAGTTTTATTTTTTGACTGTGTTTTATTTTTTTTTTAACTGTAAAGTTTTTAAACATTGCAATGGAGATTTCACCTAGGTATAGCTACAAGGCCTTTATTTACTATTGTCTTATATGTTCTATGTTATGTATGCACTGTTTTGTGTTGTATGTCTGTATGTGTGTATGTCCATATTTCATTTATAAGGAGCGCTCATGTATAAATAGATATAAATGGATCCAAAAAAAAAAAAAAAAAAATCACATGACTTATATGGTTTAATTTAAATTAGGTAAACAGCTGTTATAAATTTTGCTTTTAAAGGTGGTTAACAGATCTGTTTGTTTACTTTCACCTTTCCTTTTCATTATATTTAACAATTCTGTTCAAGATAATGTCTCTTTAGCACCATGGCCAGAATTCCCATCTCCATCCCAATGCCGGTGAAGACTAAGATAAAACCAAACTACAACTTCTATGATAGCTATCACAGTAAACTATATAAACTGATACATCAATCAATATAACTCAATAAGTATCCTCAATCAAGGACTTAATTTACTTTGGGAGAAAATGGACATATTGACAGACTCCTCCACTTTGAACTGCTCAATCAAGGACTTAATTTACTTTGGGAGGAAATGGACATATTGATAGACTCCTCCACTTTGAACTGCTTACACAACTTGCCTGGACTATGTATCACCTGTATGCATTGTGCTCTATTTGTTGATACAGTGAATTATGGTAGTGCTGAAATATCTTAGCTGCTGTGTCACCAGTGTTACTGTTCTTCCTAAGGAGCCGTCAATTGGCTTGGTGTCGTGGCATTTCTGTATCTTCCTCCCTTCTACTAGTGATGGTCTAAACTTGGGGGCCAACAGAGGTGAGGCAAGAACCTCACCCCCCCACTGGCACCAAGGTTAAATTTGGGGGCCAACAGAGGTGAGGCAAGAACCTCACCCCCCCACTGGTGCTTAGGCCTATCCACAAGCATGGCTATGCTAGACCGGTAGTCAGTGACGGGTTGATCTGATTACAGTGGATTCAACCTAAGACAGGAAACTGACATGTAAAAGTCAGTTCTCCCATGACGGGTAAGAACCACATGTTAAATTGGACAACCTACCAGGCACGGTCCCTAGCCACATTGCCATTGCTTAATTAAACAGAAGGGGGCAGATGCTAGGAGCCACTGCAAAGTATTACATTCATATGGAAATTGGGCTCCTACTGTTCACTTAGGCCCATTTGGGGACTCAAGTTACAAGACTCCTGGAGAGTTCCCATTGGTTGGAGAAGGATGGTAGGAGGGTGTTCGGGGGGAAGTGGAGCCCCCCGTGTCCGGTAGGGACACACGTGTGTGTGGACCGGCTTGTTAGGGGGACGCACACGGCCTCTCACAAAATAAAACTTTGTTTCAGTTCCATCTGGCTTGTGTTTTTGTGCTCAGCCGGATTGCAGCATCGCAAGCCGGCGTGCACTGACAGCGACCCGCGAAAGCGCCCAGCAGGAAGGCAGCAGGTGAAAACAGCAGCGGGCAGAAGCGGAGCCAAGGCTCACGCGGCCCCCGCCGTCTAGCCTGCAGCACCCACTCCTCCTGGGAAGGCCGTGGCCAGGTTGGGGTGGAAAGTGACCCAGGGGACCTGCAGCCTAAGGCCTAGGGTTTCCGCCCTGCCTAGTCTACCCCATGGGAGGCAGAGCCCAGCTCTGTTTATCCAGGCCAGGCTCTTCCGGAGCAGATGGGCGCCTGTCAGTGCCGCCAGCCAGGAACCAGGTTGACGTCTTCTCACTGCCAAGTGGCAGGTGACTCGAGGGCCTGAAGGGGAACATGTGTTTGGTTTGATTGTTTATTAGGGGAAATCTCTCCAGGCTGGGAGCTGCCTCCACACCTGAATGAGCACTGCCTCCGGAGAGTGTGGGACACAGTGCAGCCCTGACCCAAGGAGGCCTGGCTTTTGCATTTGCTAGGAGCTGGGGACTCTAGGGACTTTGGGGTCTCCTAGAAGCCACTGTTGTTGAACTCTGCTTTTTGCCACCCTTCCCTAGGTAGAGTAGATTGCTACAAAGTGTCACAATCTGAATGGCTTAAAAAAACAGGACTACATTCCCTCCTTCTATATGGCCTCCCTTAAATGTTCAGGAGGCCAACATTTAAGTTGAGGTGTCAGCAAAGTAGTTCCCTGCTCCAGGTCTGCTCTGGCCATCCGCTCCCGGTGTGTGGCCACTCAATCCCACCTCTGCCTCGGTCTCCACATGACCTTCTCCCCTCTCCCTCCATTCTCCTCTCCTCTTATGGGATTGAGTGTCCATCCTTCTCCACTATATCTCTACTTGATTACATCTGCAGTGACTCTATTTCCAAATAAGGTCACATCTGAGGTTCTGGGAAGGCCCTGAGTTTGGGTGTGGTACTTGGGTTGCTACCTGCCCCCCCTCTTCCTAACATCTGAGTACATTAAAAGTTTTCAAAGACAGTCTCTTGGTCCTCTGGGGGTTTCAGGTTCCTTCACAAAAGCTCCTGGAAACCACAGACATCCTCTCTGCCCAGTGTGCCTACTCGCCACCAGAATCCTTAGGCCCCTGGACCTGAGCCTGGCAGGACCACATAGAAGCTTGCCTGCTGTCACCAGTTGGGCCACTGGAATGGCCCTTTTCCCCCTCTCCCTACTCCACAAATAGTCCTCCAGGAAATTCTAGCTGAATTGTCCTCTGGACCATTCGTTGAGTTGTGTTCTCAAACTGGCAGCAGCAGAATCTCCTGGGGACTTGTTAAACAGACCCCCTAGACCTGGGTGGGCCTGGGGTTTACTTTTCTAACAGGTATCCAGGTGATCTGATGGGAGGGGCCCTGTGACACTGTGAGAGCCACTGCTGAAGGCAAAGGACACTATCTGTGCCTTCTGGGGTCCAACTGTAATTGGAAAGGGGTCCTGTTAGGAGCAAAGGCTTGTCCTCTCTCCTGTGTGGAGCGGAGGAGAAGGGTATGCCTGGGAATCAGGACGAAGCCAGGACCAAGGGGATCCTCTTAGAGGTTAGGCCGAAGAGGTGTTGCATGGAAAAACTGTGATTGTTCCTCAAAGGGACCCCAGAGCCATCCTTCCTCACCCCAGGGCCTGGAGGGTGGAAGGAAGTGGGCATCTTCTTCCAATTCCCTCACCAGCCATTGGCCTGCCTGGGATCCTGAGCTCTGCTCCTTCTATGCCCTGACCAGCCTGGCCTGTCCACCCTATTGGGATAGAGGGCTGCACTGACTAGGCAGAGATGGGAGGGTGGGAAGGTGGGGGGAAGGACCTGCCAGCCCCTCAATTTCCCCATTACTACCTTCCAGGTTCTGTGGTTGGTTCTTGCACATTAAGATAGAGAGGGGGAGAGAGACAGACAGACAGACCGACAGACCGATACTCCCTTCATCCACCTTAAGGGATTGGATTGAACAAACAGGGTGACCCTGGCACCTGGCCTAGCAACTAGCGTGCAGCTGGCACCCAGTAAATATTCAATGAAGCAAAGAACGGTGGACACTCAGCTCCACCCGACGGGGCTGAAGGTATAAGTATGCAGGAGGGAGAGGTGTTCTTGGTACTTTTCCACTCCTCCCTTTCTGCGTCTCCCCTTCCAGCAGGTCCGTCCTCACTGGTCCAAAGGGACTCAGCACTGGGATTTATCTCTTACCTACAGCAAATGTGTCCCACCCTGGGGCATTTCCGTCTTAACAGAGGATGCAGACCTCAGAGAATTAAACCCCAAGGATGGAATGCTGGCCTGGGGGCAGGGGCAGGCAGCATTGTTCAGGGTGGGGAACTAGGAGGGTGGGGCTGCAGTCTGCCTCTCACCCCTTGTCAGATCACCCCTCCCTCCTCTGACCTAGGCCCTTCACAGGTGTGATAAGGATGTAGTAAGTGTATGTGTGTGTGTGTGGGGGGTGTCACTATGAGATGCCCTGGGACCTGATTCATATAGGGCCATTATAGAGTGCCCAGCGCTGTGCCAAGCATTTGTCAGACTGCCCTGGAAGTGATAAAAGAGGGCAAAAGGTGCCACAACTTTCTAGAAGCTTCTAAGAGTCCCCATGAAATTGAGAGAGTGGCCTCTCGGTGGGTCTGGGCCTGTGAGAGGAGCAGGTTAGTGAAGCTTAGTGATGTGGGCAGCCCAATCCTCCCTGACCCCCAATTCCTCTCTCTAGCTACTGGGAGGTGGTGGTAGGCAGTGACCTACAGAGGGACAGGGACTTCTGGAGCACTGATCAGTGGTCAACCCTGTGAGGTCCAAGAGCCAAGAGGCACTAGGACTTTTAGTCTTTCTCTTTTCTCTTTCTTTCCTTCTGGTCACTCAGGTGCCAAGGCATTTCTCTGGGGCACAATGCTCTATAGCACTCAGAGGCACCAAGTACAGAGGGACATCCTCTCAACACTTCTGGCTGCAAGAGACCAAAGATTCTTATTCAATCTGCCTTGATCAATAACAGGGTTTTTGTTGTTGTTTTGGTCCTCGGGGTTGAACCCAGAGGTGCTCCACCACTGAGCTACATCCTCAGCCCTTTTAAATTTTTGTTGTTGTTGTTTTTGTTGAGACAGGGTCTCAATAAGTTGCTCTGAGCTTTGCTAAATTGTCAGGGCTGGCCTCAAATTTGTGATCATCCTACTTCAGCTTCCCAAATCACTGGGATTGCAGGCATGAAGCATCACGCCCAGAACAGTAAATTGTCGGAGTCAAGCTGGTTTCAGGTGCAGCCACATCCAGTGGTTCAAATGGTACCATCAGCTCTTGGTCTTTCTGCTCAGCACTCACCTCATATTCATTTCAATCCTAGGTTCCACAGGTGGCAAGATGGCCATCAGCCAAGGCCTCCACCCCCTGAGGACCAACAGAAGAGAAAGCCCTGTTTCTTTGGTAGATGCCACTCGAGTCCTATTTAGACCAGCTAAAGTTTTTGTGCCCACTTGCTAAGATTAAGATTCTCTGAGTGGCCAGGCTGGGTCCTAGGCTCCACTAGAACCAAAATGACAAAAGAGTAGAAGTATGAATAAAGGCTTCACTCTATCCAGGGGCTCCCTGAGAAGGGGTCCCTAAGGAGAGAGCAAACACTATTTTTCCTGGTGATTCTGTGCCCATGACTCGGTAAGGAATATCCCCTGAAGTACTAATAGTTGAGCCCTAAAATTCATGATTAAGGCAGAGCAGTATTTGAACCTTGATTCCCCTACTGTGTGTGTTAGATAGGCTAGGAGATGCCAGGTGACAGAAAACCCTAAAAATATCTGTGATTAACACACTAAGAGTTTAATTCTTCCCAGGCCACATGTCTTATTGGCAGGCATGCAGGTGGCTGCAAGATGCCATTGTCTTTCAGCCGCACTGTGTGCACCACTCTACAACTGCAGGAGAAGAAGAGACTGGAGCCTGGCACCTAGCTTTTCACTGCCTCAGTTTGGAAGTGACTGACATCACTCCACTCATAGCTCATTGGCTGGAACTCTCTCAGAGTCCAGTCTCACAGGAAGAGGGTGCAATAAAGGGAAGCAAATGGAATACTGAGAAAGAATTATCACTCTGCCACCCCCACTCATTAGTTGTGTTGTGTGCCTGTTGCAAGTTACTCAACCTCTCTGTATCTCGGTGTCCCCATATGGTCACCAGGGATTAGAACAGCCCTTTTCTCAAAGGGACATGGTTGAAATGAACCAGTCTCTACATGTGTCTCAGAAAAGTTCCTGACATCGAAATAGCTCAAGAAGAGTTAAGCAGTATCCAAGCGTCCTCTCCTTAGGGTCTCTTTGTACAGATGATGCAATACAAACGAGGAGGTCAAACACTGAATAATGTTCTGTTGTAGGACAAAGACTTAGAGCTGAGTAATTTGGGGTAAGTAGTTTTATATCTTGAACCTGAACTTCATCTTTCCACTTCATCCTGCTTACATTTTAGGGCTCCTACAAGAACCTAGGAAAAAAAAAATGGTTGGCTAAGGAAGTTGTGTCTACATTGAGCTTATTTGGCCTGCCTTGATGTTCCAATGACCTGTGCATTTCTAAGATCTGCACTGGGATTCAAACCAAAAAGACCACCTTCATCCCAAGTTCCTGCCCCCCTACCTCTCCAGCTCTGCCCACACAGCCTCAATTGACATTCAATTGGGTGAGGTTTTAGGTTGCAGTCACCTAGAGCATAGTTGGTCTTTCCCAGCCAAAGAGGGACAGTGCCCAGGACCAGGCCTGGCTGCACCGGTCCCCAACAAATGAGGTCTGTTCGCTGGGTCCTTCGTGCCGCTCTCACAGGGTGAAGACCTACCAGTGGGTTCAGGAAATGCGGCTGGACGTCTAGGTGAACAAGGGAGACCTATTTCACGGAGCATTCTAGGCGGGGTGACAGACAAATCAGGAAAGAATAAATACCTCGGGACAAGGATCTGGCTCTGCAGCCCACTGGGAGCAGAGCCTTCCTGCCCTGGGCAGAAGTGAGGAGGCCAGGGCAACAGGAGCTTTGTGAGAACCAAGATAGGAAGGCCAGGAGGCAGGAGAAGCAGACAGAGGCTGGATCTTGTGAACCTCTCACCCTCACAGGGTCCAAGAGTCATGCAGTTCCGCCTCTTCCTGGAAGCCCTCGGCCTCCTCCCAGTTGACTCAACCTCCCCGCCCATCCCCCTGGTTGCTTTGGTGGTCCAGCCTCCCCAGGCCTCCAGCTCCTTCTGATAATGGACAGCTGTGGGGATAGTGAGAATTGCAACTGCCCTCTTCTTGTCCTTGAGGAAGAGGGAAAATAGAATCTATGCAGACATCCATTAGCAGGAGGGATGGGCATGCAGAGTGACATTCCACATGGGAGGGGTGTAGAGCAAAGGAGCCTCATGGGAAGGCAAGGACCTGAGAACAATCACACACAAATCAGTTTGACAAGATGCAGGAGTGCGAGCCACTAGGAATGGAAGAGAAAGTTGGAAATGGGAGGGAGGTGACAGATTTGGAAGGGCAGAGCATTCTATGCATAGACGCCCTAAAACAGGAACAAAGATTCTGAAGCCAGATTTGGGTTTTGTTACTCACTAATGTTGGAACTTTGTCAAGTTACTTTAACCCCAGTGCCTCAGTTTCCCTATCTGTATAACCTTGTTTCTACATATCAGTATTGACCTTGCTTTATAAGGTATAAGTTGATATTTGCAAAGCACTTTGAATAAATGGCATCCAGTCCAGAGTGAGTGTGGTATAAGTGTTGGTTAAATTAAGTGAATGCTGGAGAGTCAATGAGGCCCCCTCCTGAAGGCAGCTGGAAGCTCTCCGGTGTTCCTGAGCAGGACCGTGCAGGGAGGGGAAGGGTGCTCTACCCTGATTCATCCAGCGCAGGCCGGATCAGAGATAGAAGGTCTGAACACAGAAGCAAGTTAGGAGTCTACTGCAACAGACCAGGCATGAAGTGAAGAGTGTCTGGGAAGGGGACAGCTGGTGAGATTGGAGGGGAGGGAAGGATGGGCCTGATGGAGAGGCAGTGCCCCTGATGCTGGAGTCTGTTGGGAGATCGGGGTAAAGACAGGAGACTGAGGCCTTCAGCTTGGGTGAGGGGACTAAGTCCGAGGGAAGTTAGAAAAGTCATCTGATGTGGAGGAAGGCGGTGCCTCAGACATGGGGACAACTTGCCTGGAGGCAATGGCATATCCGCAGTGTTCTGAGTGCTGTCTCACATCCTGGGTCTAATGAAGCAATCCTGTGGGGATGATGGAGTCTGGCTCCTGGAGAGGAGGGATGGGACCCTGGCCTCTGCTCACTGGCTCAGCTGCTTGAGTCGGGAGGAAGGCAGGTCGGCCGGGAAAGGGCAGTAAATATTTAATAAGGCTGAGTCCACACAACCTCGGCACCGTGTGTTAAAAGGGCACACAGGAGAGGAAGCCCCTGCTGGAGTTCACCTTTCCCAGACATGCGCAATGAGGGTTCGCTCCTCCTGCCACCCACACCCTGGTGTGGGGGAGGGGAGCCCGAGTCTGCACAGACCAAGCTCATCCCTTGCTAGGACCTGGGCAGGGGCCTGGCTGGGGTCAGTGATTGGGATCAATAGAACTTTATTATCGGATTCTGTTATTGACCCGGCACCTGCTTTAGAATGCAGCAAGAACAAAAGACCAATCGTCCATTAGCCAATGGATTTTTTTTTTTTTTTGAGCACCCACTGCGTTCAAGTCTCCATATAAAGCATGGGCTCATAGGGAAATTAAAAGCTTGGCTCCAGAAACAACATTAGCGGAGGTTTTTGCTTTTCCGTTTTTAATTATTGATGGCAGTAGCCTCAATATAGATTTCAGAGAGGTAACTGCTTCCAGCTTCCAGGCAGAAAACCCTTGTCTTGGCCTGGCTTTTAGGTACAATTATTCTCTCCAACCTTCCCCACAAAGAGTTGTTAATTATATGAATAAATGTATTTATAAAAACTTCTTGGGATTCAGTCTATAGCTTTCATCAACTTTTCAAACTTTTTTTAAAAAACATATTTTTGGGCGGGAGTTAGGGCTCAGTGGTAGAGCGCTTGCCTAACATACGTGAGGCACTGGGTTCCATCCCCAGCACCACGTAAACAAATAAACAAATAAAGGCATTGTGTGCATCTGCAACTAAAAAAAAAAAAATTAAAAAACATATTTCTTTCTTTTTTTAATTCAGAAAAGAATAAAAAAGACAATTAAAATGAGCCACCCTTCTACTGCTAGGATAACCCTTTGTTTTCACTTTTTAAATGCATCTGGAAAAGAATTTAAGGGCTGTGGAAAGGCATGGAAAGGGGAGCAAGATTCTCCCTCTGCTCCCTCCCATGCCAGTTCCTAGAGGTTTGTGCTACTAGTGAGTTCTTAATTCTCCTCCAGAAAATGTTGAGTGCCTTTATCAGCAGCCTAAACACAGTAGGTACATCCTGTTCTTTAAAGGTTCTCCCAGAATTTAAGAACAGTGGCTCTCTGGGCTTTGATGTTGCGGTTTTATGTTTTCCTCCTGTCATATCTACATTTAAAAAATAATGGTTCAGTTGTATCTGAGTCACAGGGAAAAAGAGAAAAAGGAAAGAAGAAGAAGGAGAAGAAGAAGGGGGGAGAGGAAAAGAGGGGGAGGGGGAGCGGGAGAAGAGGAAACAGGAACCTGCATCATAGTGCTTCTCTCGCCTTGAAAAGCTGGGAAAACCCAGCAGGTTTCTTTACCTCTCAGAGCCTCAGTTACCTCATCACCAAAGTTGGGGTTCTTTTTCTTTTATCCTTTTTTTTAGTGGGGGGTGGGGCCTGGGAATTGTACCTGGGGCACTTTCCCACTGACCTACATCCTCAGACAACCATCCGCCCCAACCTACCATTTTATTTTGTCCCAGGATTGAACCCAGGGGTTCTGAACCATTGAGCCCTTTTTGTATTTTATTTTGAGAGAGGGTCTTGCTAAGTTGTTTAGGGCCTTGCTAAATTGCTGAGTCTGGCATTGAATTCGAGATCCTCTTGTCTCAACCTGCCAAGCCACTGGGATATAGGCGTGTACCACTGTGCCCTGCCCCCTTTTAAAATTTTTAAATTTTGAGACAGGGTCTTGCAAAGTTGCCCAAGCTGGCCTCAAAATTGTTATCCTTCTGCCTCAGCTTCCTGAGCCGTGGGGATTACAGGCATGTGCCACCGACCCTGGTCAAATGGGGAATCTTATGGGGGCTCAGAGGTGGTTACGCAGGGGCATTCTGTGAATGTTCAGCGGATCCCCCCAGCCCCCTTGGGAAGGAGGAGGGGCTGCCCAGTTCTAAATACATGTTACAGAAGGGCTTGTCAACAGTTGCCCCTCAGAGTGACCTGTCACTTCATTTCCCAGCCACAGGAAGAAGAGTGTGGGAGTCCCCTAACTGGAGATGACAGGGTCACATGAATTCCTCACCCTTGGTGTCGGCTCCCACCCCAGGCACTCAAGCAATCCAGACCCCTGAGACTGATCCCATCTGTGTCTGGCTGGGAAGGAATTCCAGCCGACAGCTGGGACAGGCCTCTGATATATGGGCTCTGTCCCCCTTCCCCCTTCGTTCCTGATCTCACATTTTAGGACCTCTGTGACCTTGGCACGAAGGGGCACTCGGCTCACAGCGAAGGTCTCTGGCATCCTCCTGGACCAGAAGGCCGTGTGGCTGTTGTCAGCAAAGCCGTGTCCAGCCCCTAGAAGGAAGGGCAAGATTCCAGCCCGAGCAGGTGGGGCCGTGGTGATGGCAGAGATGGCACAGGAAGATTGAAGGTTGTTTGTTGCCTGCTGTCACACCTTGGCCCCAGTGCTGTGTTCTTTGCAGGTTTTGCTTACTTGACTTTACTCCCACTTTGCAGGCAAGGACACTGAGATTCGGAGGTGAGCCATTCAGGGAGTAAATGGCAGAGCCAGGACAGAATTCCCCTGCCGAGTCCAGAGCTTATCTTTTACTCATATGCCAGGCACAGGTAGACGTGGGGAGGAGACCACACACTCGGAACTCAAGGCCACAGAGTGGCTGCCCACTCACAGGCAGAGACACACTTCTCTTGGGTCCATGCCTCTCAGTCCATGTCACTGTTCTCAGTGACTAGAACAGTTCCTGCTACACAGCAGCTACCAGGAACCTCAGAGGACAGCAAATGAGGGTTGGCCTAGCCCACGGTAGGAGGCTGACCCTCCACAAATGATGCAATGCATTCTCAGGGCCTGGTGACTACTAATGTTAGATTTTAAAAGGGCTGCTGGCTCCACTCTATGCAGCAACCCCCTTGCCAGATATCTCAGGAGGGGCAAGAGCAGCTCCAGCCAGGGGTGGGGGCCCAGTCCTGGGCAGGCCTCTTGCAGGCTGACTGTGGAGACTTCCTTTGCTCTTCCAGTGGCTGCCCTTCCTCTGTGACACGCACCAGGGGCTGAAGAGTGATGCAGGACTGGCTGGGCTCAGGGGTTGGGGAGAGAGGAGGTGTGGGCTGAAGGTCACAGTTGGTCTGTCTTGGCTCCTACATGCAGAGGTGCAGTCCTTGCTCAGTTTTGTTTTGTTTTGTTTTTTGTACCCGGGATTGAACTCAGTGGCATTCAACAACTGAGCCACATCCCCAGCTCTATTTGGTATTTTATTTAGAGACAGAGTTTCACTGAATTGCTTAGCGCCTCCCCATTGCTGGAGCTGGCTTTGAACTTGAGATCCTCCTGCCTCAGCTTCCCGAGCCATTGGGATCATAGGTGTGCGCCACTGTGCCCAACTAGTTCAGTCTTATGTGGTGGTCGGGGAGGCTCTGGGGATGGAACCCATTGCCCACAGGGCTGCTTTTTATGACCTCTAAGAAAGGCCCTTGGGAGTTTGGAACCCTGCTCCCCTCTACCATACAGGTAGGCCAGTGTCACCTTGCATAACTGAAGGACAAAGCAGAGAAAGCTGGCTCTGGAGGAGGGTCCAAAAGGTGCTGGGCAGAGGAGCCCTGGTGAAGAAGTTGGCCTGCTCCTCAGCTGGGGGAAGGGCACTCTGGGCAGAGAGCCCAGGGACATGCCTGTGGCTCAAGTAGGCTAGAAGCCTCTCAAACAGAGAACCGGTGACAGAGAGGCAAATATTGGTGTTTCAGACATAGCAGTGCAGTCGCTAGCAAGTGGTCACAGTGGCTCTCAGGCACCGGGAGACACGCTGCATGTCCATTCTGCCCTGAACCCTTCGGAAGACAGGGGCTGCTATTCTTTCATTCTAGGCTTCAGTCTTAAGACTTGGCAGCATTCTGGGAACCCTGAATTTCCAGGTACGAAGGCCAGCCCCTCGGCTGGAAAGGTCAAAAGGAGAGGGGTGGCCCAGATGGACAGGGAGAGAAGCCCAGCCATCCCTGAGTTTGGGTGGAGCCTACACCCAAGCCGGCCTACCAGGCAGCTGAATGCAGCCACGCAAGTGACCCTGGTAAGAGGAACAAAGGACTCAGCCAGCTGATGCCACATGGAACAGAGATGAGCTGACTCCCCAATCCCTGCTCACACTGCAGAATCATGAACAAATGCTTGCGGTTTGGAGTCACTACATTTTGGGGTGTTCTTAATACGGCCATAGATATTTAAAGCAGAATTGATCAGGCCACTGATCCTGGAGATGCTGAATGAAAGAAGTCATAGTGGATGGTTTTCTCTTCCTCAGGGAAGCACCTCCAGGTAGTCAGGCCCCATTGGGCTCACCTAGGCCACTCCTGCCACCATTAATGACCCACGGGTGTCTGTTTCCAGAATCTTGGCAGAGGATTCCCTTGAGTAGGGCTGAGGGAGCTGCAGAGCCTCAGCTAGAGGTCTGTACACAGTGGGCCCCTTCAGAGTGCCACCAGCTGCTTCCAACTCAGGCCTTCCTCCCCAGCCAGGTGGTAGCGAAGGAAAACCCTCAGAGCCAAAATGCCTGATTCCAAGTCCAGCTCTGCCACGTGTTGGCTGTGTGACCTTGGGCCCCTTCAGAGCTTCTGTCATTTTATCTGTAAAATGAGGAGAATAATACCCAATCTCGTGAGATCCCATTTATAAACCAAACACAGTGCCTGGCATATAAGTTCCCCCCTCTATATAACAACCATGATCCCCCTTCTTATCTAGATGGCATGTCTCCTGCAGAGAGGCTGCTGATGGGCAAGCCAGCCCCACTTCTAGAACCAGATCTGTGCTCAGTCCTGGTACCTCTGCTTGCTGGTGAGGAGGAGTCCTTGGGCGAATTTCCTGTCCCCTGCAAAGTGGGTCCCTCCCTGCTCTGGCAAAGTTGTTGTGAGGCTCCAGTGAGCACCAAGAGATAGAGGAGCTTGACAGTGGAGAGTCTATCAAGTAAGGTCCTCTCGGTGACGTCGCTAGATGATCCCTTCAGGGGGGATTTGGCTTACTAGAGCCATGACGTCTGTAACTAAACTGAATTAATTGAAAACTCAGTTCTCAAGTGGCCCTAGCAGGGGCTGGGGATGTGGCTCAAGCGGTAGCGCGCTCGCCTAGCATGCGTGCGGCCCGGGTTCGATCCTCAGCAGCACCACATACCAACAAAGATGTTGTGTCCGCCGAGAACTAAGAAAAAATAAATAAATGTTAAAATTCTCTCTCTCTCTCTCTCTCTGTCCCCCCCCCTCTCACTCTCTCTTTAAAAAAATAAATAAATAAAAATAAAGTGGCCCTAGCCACATTTCAAGTTCTTGACAGTTGCATGGTGGGTACCATCTTGGATGGCACAGATAGGGAAACCTTCCGTTATTACGGAAAGTTCCTCTTGACAGTGTTGCACTAGAGTTTTTCCAGGAAATGGAAGGGAGAGTTGGGAGCCAAGGAAGCCTGAGCAGAGGAGGGTAGATGGCATGGATTTTTGTTTGTTTGTTTGTTTGTTTATTTGTTTTTGTAGACCCTGTTTGATTGACTGGGTTCAGGGTTAGCTTCTGCTTGTGGCCCCCACAGTCATCTTGGGCGTGTTCCCTGGAAACAGCTTTTTCCCACCATGACACCAGGGAGTCTGGGGACCTACTGCAACCGAAGTAGCCAGAGCAAGCCAAGGCCAGGCAGGACACTGCAGGCTGTCCACTGGCCCTGCCTGCCTGAGCTCCTCTTGCTGCCCCCAGAGCAGCTGGGTGGAGAGGGCGTGGCGGCAGCAGACAGAGCATGTCAAGACAATGGCACCTCAGCTCCGTGCTAAGGGACCAATTAGTCAGTCATGGGCTGCATCCCATGACCCTGCTGCCAACCTGTGGAGGCTCCCTAAGCCCCAGATCCTCTGCCTGCTCCAGGCCAGAGCACCAAGAACCCAGCTTGCACAGCAACATCAGCACCAGCCAGGGCAACTTGGCCAGGGGCTGGGAGGCAGGGGAAGCACACGGAGCAGAAGGGACAGATCCAAGGACCCACTCCATGAGTGGCCCACTGGGAAGAGACACGGGGAACTCCACATTTTTTTGACTTGCTGCATCAAGCTTCTTCCTGCCCACGCCAACAGAAAGACCAACTCTTTACTGATGTCCACAGACTCGTATACAGCAGACACCCAATCAGCACACACAGATTCACCCCTAAATAAAGACAGACAGACGCATGCATGAGAAGGTGTGCCCTCAAGGAGCTGTATTTGCACATATGCAGGTGGCCCAGAATTCACCCCCAAATCCCCAAACCCAAACCACATTCCATTAAATTGTGTGTCTAACAAAATACTCCACAAGAGCCTCTCTAGCCCTGATGACAAACTAAACACCCTGCAGGACTAGGAGTCCCTGCACCTTGCACACGGGCTGGGGGAGGGATCACCCAGCTGGACACATGCCTCCCCTGCATTCAGCCACAGGCTGTGTCTCTCTGAGTACCATGAGAGCGTGAGAACACAGCACCTGTTCTGGCTGCCTTCCCCCTCTAATCTCACTGCAGCTTTGGCCTTCCCAGGGGGTGTCTGGCCGTCTCCCCCTCCTGAGGAGCAGGCAGGCAGCATGATGGACAACCAATCAGGTCATTCTCTCCTGAACAGGTGTGGGTGGGGAGAGGGGGGATGGAAGATGGAGGCTTTGGGACTCTGGGATGTCATGGGTCTGTGGCTGGAATCTAGTTTTTAGCCATGAGTCATCAGGAGCTGCCAGGGGCAGTGGCTGATCCTCCCCATCTCCCTACCCCCGCCCCAGTGCTAAGTTCGCTTTCCACCTCCTCCTTCTTGGGGCCCAGGCTTCTCCTGGAGCCAGACTTTCACAAAGCAGTCTCAGAAAAAGGTGGCATATAGCCCCCGTTGGTAGAGTGCTTGCGGCACATGCAGAAGACCCTGGGTTCAATCCCCAGCATCACAGAGAAAAAGAAAAGGCGGGCTTCCCAAGGGCTCAGGGACTCCAGCCCATGCTTACTGCGTCCACTTCTAGGTTTTCAATGCAAGCTGCCTGGATGGAGGCTGGGAGACGGTCAATAGCTTCAACTCCCATCCCCCACCCCACCCCATCTCTGAAACCCCAAGAAATGTCTTTGGGCAAAGTCAGAGGTTAAATATGCCCTGTTTTGTGTCCTCTGAAGGCCAACAGTCAGATTTAGTAAAAGATCATTTTAAAATCATACTTTATTTTATTGTTTTGAGACAGAGTCTCACTATGCTGCTCAGGCCGGTCAATTAGAATTTTAAAATACTTACAACTAACATTATTCACATAACAGTAGTTCACATTAAAATAATGGCGATCATTACAATAAGCAACCATAGAAACTATACAAGGGCAGGTATTCTTGTCTATTTTTCTTCACCAGTGTACCCCTAGACCAGCGATTGGCATATTGCTAGGACTTGATAAGTACTTGTTGAATAAAGTGCTTACTAAGCCAGGCAGTAAGTGCTTTTCAAGTATTAATTCATTTAATCCTTATAACATTGTAAGATGAGTAATATTATTCCCATTTTGCATACAGAAAACGGAGGCACAGAGAAACTAACTTACCCCTGTCATACACTTTGTGCAGGAGCCTTAATCCCCAAGCATCCTGGCCTAGGGACCAGGTTTTTGGATCACCAGGCTCCATTGTCTCTCTCAATAGCAATTTCATGTTATAACTTTTATTGAAATTTTTTGTTCTAGTTCTTTAACAATAATTTATTGATATCCATTTCTCCCACCAAACTATGATATCCCTGAGGTCAGGGGAAAGGGGGACCTATTTCAAATACAGAAAATGCTTGATCAAAGTTAATGAATGAATGGTATTGCCTTCTGTCTCTCTGGATATATTTCATTCGTCATATGTCTTGAAAATTATTTGGGGTGATGGGAAGGAATCAAGGTTCAGTGGTTAAAAGCACAGACTGCAAAGTCTGAATGGCTTGGTTTGAATCCCCACGTCTATCCCTGTCTGGCTGTGTGACCTTGGACAAGTTACTCAACCTCTTAAGCCTCAGTTTTGTCATCTGTTAAATGGGGATAATAATAGCTTCTGCCTGCTAGAATTGTTGTGGGGATTAAATGAGATAATGCTTGCTCAGGGCTTGGCCCATAGTAAGGGCTCCATAAATGGCAGCTATTATCACGGTTAATATGATGTTGGTGTCACTTCTGTTTGCCCTGTATTTGATGTGAAGCTGAAGCCTCCTATTAGCTCCTCCACAGGCTACACCTGGCAGCTTGTTGGCAGGTGCCTGTAGCAGGTGTGACCCACTCCTCCCCATCTGTCACGGTGAATCCTCCACTGCTTCCGGTCACAGCTTACAACCTACTTATTAAGTTAATTAGACGAGACACCTTTCCACAGATCCCTTGGCTCCAAAGCCAGCCCTCACATCTGGTAGGGGTTATACCTTGCCAAGGAGTTGGGGTATGACAAGTTCCCAGCAGCCTCTGGGTGGAGCAGGTGGGGCAGTGGTGGCTAGAGACCTAGTCCATGCCCTCTTGGGATCACTGGCTGGCTCCCTGGGTCTTCTCTCTGGGTAGGATTGACAGATACAATACTGCATGCCCCATTAAGTTTGAATTTCAGGTAAACAGTAAATCGTTTAAATATGTCCTAAATATATGTAGAACATACATTTAAAAAGTATTCAGTATTTATCTGAAATGCAAATATAATTGGGCATCCTGTTTGTTTATTTGTTTTGCCCCAAATCTTGCAAACCTTCTCTGGGGTATGTAGGAGCGTGAGGTGAGGAGGAAGAAGGCCCAAGTATTTGGAGGAACAGGAACAGGTCTTGGTTGGACCTGGCTCTCCCTGGGCCCTGGCACCAGGAGCTCCACTCAGGGCCTCTTGGGCCTGAGGTGAGGTTGCCTGGGGACCTGCTGGAGCCTACCTCCCAGAGGGAGACGGTGCCTGAGGAGCAGGGGACTGCTGCCAACTCCGAGTTGTTTGCAATTCGCGGCCTCCCTTGGGCACAGGCCCCCTTCCTGGTTAACATCCTGGATGGGAGGCCCAAGAACAACAGCACCTTCCCCAGGCCCCGAAGCACAGTCCCAGGAGCACGGAGTGAGAATAGGGCCCTGAAAGCCAGTGAGCCAGGACCTGGAAACCAATTCCTCCTTCCAGAGGCTCCCTGAGAAGGTGCAAGGCCTGTTGTCGGCCACACAGTGCTGGAGGCAGATCGAGACCATGGTCTCCAGACCTTTCCTGCTCACCACCCCCTGCTTAGGTGGCTACCTTTCAGAAAGGGAGCAGCTATGGCCAGTGTAACTGGTAAACAGCCCTCTCAGACTCACCCTATTGTGTCCCCACTCCAACCTCCTTCTAGGGTCTCCACATGGCCCCTCCCTGCCTGGCTGGGCTAAGAAGAAAGCCAAGCATCATTCTAGGTGTGCTAGTCTGATAGAGCTGCCAGGTAATCCTGCATGCTGCGTGGCTTGAACAACAGAAATCCCTGTGTTGATACAGTGGGTCTCCCGGGAGGCCTCTCCTCTTGGCTTGCAGAGGGCTTTCTTATTATTGTGTCCTCACATGTAATTTTCTCTGTGCATGCACATCCCTGGTATATCTGTGTACATACAAATTTCCTGAAATTATCAGACGCTGGTCAGATGGGCATTGAACCAAACAGACTAAGTTTTCTTTTCTTTTTTGCAGTTCTAGGGATGGAATCCGGGAACCCAAGATGCATACTACGCAAGCACTATACCATTGAGCTATATCCTCAGTCCTATCAAATTCATTTTAATATAATAAAACCATTAAAGGTCCTGTCTTCAAATGCAGTCACATTCTGAGACACTGGGGGTTAGAACTTCAACATGTGACTTCTTTCTTTCTTTTTTTTTTTTTAATCGTTCCTAGGATTCAACCTGGGAGATCTACCACTGAGCTAACTCTCTGGCCCTTTTTTATGGTCTTAAAAATTTGAAACAGTTTCACTAAATTGCCAAGGCTGGCCTCAAACTTACCATCCTCCTGCCTCAGCCTCCAGAGTAGTTGGAATTAAAGGTGTGCCTCACCATTCCCAGTTCAAATGTGAATTTGGGGGAACACAAGCCCATAATGCTCTGCCCCTTGTCCTGTGAATCATTCAGTCCTGATCGTGTTACTTCCTCTGTATCTCTTGAATTAATTCATGTCACCCAAGTCCAGGTGCCCCTCGCCTCCCATCCAGAGTCTTGTATCAGGCTCCTATCTGGTCCCGGCCTCCTCTCTCGCCTCTCTCCAATCCATTCTGCATCAGCAGCAGATGAAATATAAACCTACTCATGTCCTTCTCTGTGTGCCCATCTTATGAATCTATTGCTGACTGCTTCTGCTTTTTAGGATCAGAATTGGTCTCCTTAGCATGGCTTGTAGACCTCCTGTCATCTAGCCCTGCCACCTCTGCCATCATGGCCTCACACCTCCCATGCCACCCTCCTGGGCTAACCCCTACCTGTCCCATGTGTCCATCATCTGACCTCCACTGAGGACTTCCTCCAAAAAGCCTCTCCTCCTCCCTGCCCACCCTCAGGTCTGAGGTGGAGGCTGCTCCTGGACACCCACAGAATACCCCGGAGTATAATTATTTGTTTACTAATCTGTCTTCTCGAACAACCTGTGGTCTCCGTGAAGGCAGGGCCACATTCACCCTCACATCTATGGTAAGCAGCGTGGTACCTGGCACACAGAAGAGGCTTGCTAATTCTGCGTTGTGGTTGCTGTTATTATATTAGATTCCTGGGCAACCTCAGACTGCAAGCGTTGGGGCAAAATGAGAAGGGAAGTGGAGCCAGCCCCACAGCGTTTCAGTTGTAGCCGCAGAATGGAATCCCCTGGGTTGTGTTCGAGAAGTACCGTACTTGGCCACCACGCTCAGACCGACGGCATTGGTCAGAGGGCGGCCTAGGCATGTGCACTTTTCAAACTTTCTCAGTCAAGTGTGCAGCTGGGCTTGAGAGGCCCTGGGCAGGCTCTGAGGCAAAGCAGATGGCCTAGCTCAGTGACTTCTCGCTGGCTGGTGTCCTCTATTGCTGATGGAAGGATGGACCCCCAGACTTTTACCACCCCCCTCAGCTTCCCCTCCTTAGGGTGTAGCTTCTGGGCTGAGGATCAAGGGTTCTGTGTCCCCTCTGCACATGTTCCCTACACACACCCTCCCCACAGAACCAGGCAGGCAGCTCCCATGGGCTCTGTGGAGACACAACCAGGCCCAGAGGGAGGCCCAGAGGCTGACTGGGTCCTGAGCCTCCTGTCAGAGCTGGCCCCAGGGGTGTTCAGTTGCTTCAACAAATATTTGCTGAACACCCAGTTTGAGCCAGATACTTCGCCAAAGACCACACGCCAGAGGTGAGTCCTGTAACCGAAGTCTGGCTCCTGATCAGCCTCATATCCAGCCCCAGACAGGACTCAAAGAGAAGTTGGCTGGGGAGAAATGGCACTGGCTGTTGGCATTGTTATCCCCCAAACCTACCCCCACTGCCACCTAAGCAAAGGGGAAGCTGTGGTCATCTTGTCTCTACCCTAGCTGCCCTGCGCTATTCCTATGGCCCAGTATGGGGAGAGCAGCTACACCTTGGAATCGGTGTGCCCTGTTGCATCAGAATCCCTGGGGAAGCTTGTTACACACACACACACACACACACACACACACACACACACACACACACACACTCTTAGGCCCCACCCCTGGAAATCTGATTCAGAGGGGTCTAGGGCAAGGCCCAGGAATCTGCATTCTCAGCAAACTTCCCAACAGATTCCAAGGTGTAGCTGCCTAAGATCCACAGCAGCCCGATTTTCCCAGGCGCGTTTGAGGCATGTTGGGGGAAGGAGGTGAGTAGCAGCGGTGTTTTCTGGGCTCAGCAGACTCAGGCACGCTTGGCTCTAACTGGCTGCCTTCACCGTCACCCTTTTGGTTCTCTGGGGACTGGAGGTACTGGGGGTAGCAATTTGCTTACTCCCCACCTCAACCTGGTAAAGCTGGTGTCCATTCATTTTATAGCCCAAGAAAGGTCTTTATTTCCCAAGTTCATAGAACAAAAATGACCAAGTTGGGGTTCAGGCTCTGAAGTGTCTTACAGACCCTGGGGAGACTAGTGTGTGCAAACCGACTAGCTTTGGGCAGAATGCACTTAAGGCACCAGAAGTAAAGGCCGAATGCTCAGCAAATGCAAATAAAGAAATAATGCTGCCTCCTGGGGCAGGGAAGCTCCCAAGGAGGGGGCGGTGTTTGAGCTGGTCCTTGGTAGATAGGTTCAATTCTGACATTTGGAGAAGAAAGGGGGAAGAATACCAGGTAGAGGACACAGCATGAAGGAAGCCACTGAAATGTGGTGGTGGTGGTGGGGATATGGCAGGGGCTGGGATTGTAGCTCAGCGATGGAGCTTATCTAGTATATGTGAGGTCCTGGGTTTGATCCCCGACATTGCAAAAATAAGAAACCAACCAACCAACAAACAACCTGGTAGGAACAGTGGGTGGTCTTTTGGGGTCACAGTGTAGGGTATACAGAAGGACATGGGAGAAATTATTCAGTAAAGGTTAACTGGGTACTCTAAGGAGTTTTTTAATTCCCATTTTCCTGAATAAGGAAACTGATCTTTAAAGAGTCCATACAAACAATATTAAGTAAAAAAATTATGGGAGGCCCTTGTTTTGGGCTAGGCTCCTGCACTGAGCCCAACAGACCAGACTGAAACTCAAAATGGAGTCAACCATGCTAACTAAAGTTCTGTGTCACCAAACCGAAACTAAGTGGTTATCTGACATTTCAAGAAATCAGGAGAAAGAGAGACAGGCTGATTGGCATGACAATGAGGTTCCCTCTGCTGTGATCCTACATCCTCTAATCCTTTAATCCTCACAACACAGAGCCTGTAACAACTTGATGTTAGCCAGTGAGTTATTTTTCTATTAGTCTGTCTCTCCTCCGTCCCCTCCTTACAAGGAAAGTCACTTTGAAATGACCAATCCTGGTTTAGCTCTTTGTTTCTGATTACTTCGGCCCTTTCTCTGTCTATAAAATGGAACTTTTCTGCTTGTCCCACCAGAACACCAAGGTATTTTACGGAATGAGTGTTGCCTGATTCTAAAACAACAAAATAAAGCCATTCCTGAACTTTGAAGTTTGTTGTCCTTTTGTTCTCACACAAAACCCTGGCCTGGGATGCTAAGGGCTGTACCTATTCCTGCTGCACTTTGTGTTCCTCAGACGGAGGCTGAGGTGTCCTCTAAGATCAAACATCCAGAGGGCAGGACACTAAGATGCTAGTTATGAAACTAAGTGGTTAGGGCAAGGTGTGAGCCGTGAGCTCATCAGGGACATGCTTCAGGAGGAGGGAACAGGCAGAACCCTTGAGTGCAAGCTCTGGGCTTGCTCGGTTCCCAAGGAGGCAACTTTTCCAGAGAGATCCAGGCCTGACCCAGGTCTGATCAGAGGAAACTGGTCCAGTTCTCTCCTCCAATGAAGACCCCTTAGGGGTCTCTGAGTTCAGCCAGGATCTCTTGGGGGGAAGGGACAAAGCCTGAATGTTTCGGATCAAAGGGTGGCCGGGGGTGGTGAAGGCCCTGGGCTCCTTCTTGGTGTGGGAGTTTGGAGAAGAGCACAGGTGATATCTACGTGAGCCACTGGTTGTCAGAATAGATGGGTGCTACATTCTTGTCTAGAGAGGCTATGTCCCAGGTGTCCAATGTATGGGCCCCACCAGCAATTTACCTTGCTCAGTGACACACTGGCTTTACGGCAGGAACTTCCCCTTTTGGTGAAAAGACCACACCTTTGTTTCACATCTGTGTGACCAAAGGGTCCATTCGATCCTTTTCCCCAGTAAGGGACTGTGTATCTCAGAGGAGCATGACCTTGACTATGGAATAATCAGCTTTCTTTTCTTTTTTCTCATTGGTTCGTCTTCTTTTAAACCTCCTACCTTGACCTGTCACTTGACGGAACTTCAAGGGGTCTGTTCAAGTGGGCAGTGGGACCTCAACTCTGCCCCTGGCGCGTTCTTGACTGAACACAGCTGAAAAGAATTTCAGGACGTGTCAAAAGCAAGGCGCAAGCAAAACAAAGCAAAACAAAGGTATCTACACCCAAAGGCAGGGTGCTGATGCCCCTTGCCTCTCGGAGAAGAAGAGCCATGCCCCCCTGTTTGAGCTCTCTGACTACCCATATGGTTTTCCTGAGGAGAAAAATACAGGTTCCCAGGCAAACTTTTGTGAAAGTCAAATCCCATGACAATCATTTGACATTCGGGGTTCAGAATGTTTCTTCCTGGTTAAGCAGTCTAGCCATAAATCAGTTGTGGGCACATTGTGTACGTAGGTCTTTGAATCTGGTGACATTTGAATCGATGGTGATTTTGTTCTGGTTGATCTGGTATAAACATACACTGGAGATTTTGTTCATTGAACTAGAGACAAGCTTGGCTGCTCACACTCATAGATCTGGGTCCTATCTAGTAAAGATCTGTTTTTCTCTCTTTACAAGGCCACTTATATCACACCTGCCCTCATATGTTCAAAGGGAAGCAACAATCCTAATGATCTCACTTATTAAGGCCCTACCGGCTTTTTTTTTTTTTTCTTTTTTTTCTTTTAGTTCTCGGCGGACACAACATCTTTTGTTTGTATGTGGTGCTGAGGACTGAACCTGGGCCAAACGCATGCCAGGTAAGCGCGCTACCGCTTGAGCCACATCCCCAGCCCACTGCCGGCTTTTCTCTGTATGATTAACAAGGAATCCCATCTCCTGATTCCCCATTCCCTTTCGTCCTTCTTTTTCTCTTTCCAAAAGCATTCTACTTCTGAGTTACATCCCCAAACATTTTTTTGTTATTTTATTTTGAAACAGGGTCTTGTTAAGTTGCGCAGGCTAGCCCTGAACTTGCGATTCTCCTGCCTCAGCCTCCCAATGGTTGGGATGGCAGGCATGTGCCACTGGTCTGACTCCCATTGTCTTCATGACAGCCATTCAACTCCCTCCCTAGTCAGGGCCAGAATTGTCCTTGTTGCTTTTCCTTTGGATGTTATTCAATTTTCAATGTAAATCAAAGCTACATGTAAGTACAGATTTCTTATCCATTTCTACAAAAGAAGTCATTGGCAAACTGCAGCCTGATCCATCTCCAAGAGTAAGCAGTTTCAGCTCTTTTTTTTTTTAAATATATATTTTTAGTTGTCAATGGACCTTTATTTATGTATTTTTATGTGGTGCTGAGGATCGAATCTAGTGCCTCACACATACTAGGCAAGTGCTCTTCCACTGAGCCACAACCCCAGCCCCAGTTTCAACTCTTGACACAAATTCTTTGGAACTTCGCATTCAT
This sequence comes from Ictidomys tridecemlineatus, assembly GCF_052094955.1. Lineage (NCBI taxonomy): Eukaryota > Metazoa > Chordata > Mammalia > Rodentia > Sciuridae > Ictidomys > Ictidomys tridecemlineatus. Next base: position 18,246,957 of record NC_135477.1, read on the forward strand.
GTCTATAAATAGCATCTCATATGGTTTCTTCTTGATCTTTGGGAAAAAACTTTAGGAACTTTTTCTGGATTTCCTGCTCTGGGAGATGAACATTTTTGTTCAACTTCTGCTGTATCACACTCACCCTGGCTTTGATCTTGCTATACAGTAATATATGGTAATTCTGGTTATATTACTCAGCATTGACCTTTTGTAACCATGTAAACATTATGACCAGCCAAGAAGTGTAGTAGACTAAGGTGATTTTTTTCCCCCAGTTTTCCTTCTTTAAATCCATGTAGTTACCACCTCAAGGGCAGTACTGGACATCTTAGCCTAGTAATAATATAGCTCAGTAGACCTCACCAAACTTCTTCCTTTTTTATCTTTTCTTTTTATTATTTATCTATTTATTTATTTATTGCTATGTTGGGGCTCAAACCCAGAAGCTAGAGTATGTTCATCAACCATTAAGTTATTTATTTTTATTTTTATTTTTTTTTAAAGAGAGAGACAGACAGAGAGAGAGAATTTTTTTTTTTTTTTTTTTTTTTTAGTTATCGGAGGACACAACATCTTTGTTTGTATGTGGTACTGAGGACCAAACCCAGGCCGCACGCACGCCAGGAGAGCACGCTACCACTTGAGCCACATCCCCAGCCCTGAAATGTAAATGTAAATGGTAATGGTGGACATTACCATTACTAATTATTATGAATATTAATTACTTTATTGTTAACTCGTGGATCAATCATTTGTAGAGGTTCTTTAATGAGTACCCCAGAAAGAAGAAGCCACAAGCTTCAAAAATGTCCAGGTCTTTCAAAGTGGCTAACAGTCATGAGTCCCTCTCTTGCAGAGCCTAGTGCACCTGGGCCAGCTTCTCCAAGGAGCGCAGTTAGTGCTGAGCACTTTATGGGGTCTCAGCCAGGCCCTGGGGGGTGGATGTGTAGCAGGGCAGGATCACTGGACACCAGAAATAGGGACTGGTCTTCTCTGCCCCGACTCCTGTTTTCACAGTCTGTCATTCAGCTGACTTGGATTGCAACATGGGGCATTGTCCTGCGCCATGGACCTTGGTCGTTGTTGGTCTCAGCTTCATCTGATTGCTCCTGGGAGAAGTTTGACCATTTGACCTCCTGAAGTTTATTTCTTGTTTAACTAGGGACAGGGGCTTAAATCAGATTGAATATGTGCTCATTCTAATACATACATACAGTTGCAGTAGTATATAAAAGAAAAATTAAAAACCTTTCTTCCACCCTAGAGGTAACTGCGGTTAACAGTTTCTGTGAATCCTCCTGGGATTTTCTTTACTATGCTTCAGAACGTGTGTGTGTGTGTGTGTGTGTGTGTGCATGTATGCTGTATTCAGTTGTGGTCACAAATACAAGGCACACGTAGTAATCAAATGAGGTCACAGCACACCTTCCATTCTGTGACTTGTTTTTCCACTTCATAATGTATCACAGACCCTGTTCCAGTTTGACCTTTACCTTTGGCAGCATGTGGTGTGTGCTTTGATGGATTGCTTCCCATTTTTACCTAGATGAGCAATCTTGTGACCGCCATGCTCTTGGGTATGTCTTTGTGTATTTGGGTTAGTATCTTGTAGAACAGAGGCTAGTAAGTCGGTTTCTACAGAGTAAGATGGAGAAAACAGTCCAGACATTATCTCTCAGTGATCTTTCTGGAAACTGACCCTCTCCAGCTCCCCCAGCTCCCGACCCGCTTCTTCCAAGGCTCCATCCTCTCTCCCTCTGTGAGGTGAAAATGCTTGGGGAGCAGAAATGACTACTTTTCCTGCCTTTAACCTTTCCACGGAGCTCTCAGTTTCAGAAAATGAGGACCCTGAAACTCAGAGGGGGAAGTGGCCTACCCAGGGCCTTCCCCTGGCTGCTGGGTCAGAATCTTGATCTCTGGACACAGTGGAGGTGGGGGTGGGCATGGGGAGGTGAAAATAAGTCACAGAGGTGAGGGAGGGGAGCCCTGAACCAAACTCTGCCAATTAGTTATCCCGTTCCATCCAGTAGCCATGCTGGGAAATGGAGAGAGCCTCATTCTCTAGGTCTGGGACTGGGAGGGGGACTGACTTTCACCCTCTACTGAGGCAGATCTGGTATGAGACTAAACCTCCCCCGTCCTTCTTCCTTTGACCTCCAAAGTCTCCCATCTGGACGGGAGGCCTGGCCTCTCTCCTCCCCCAAGGTGATGTTCTAGCAGACTCCTCTCCCAAAAGGTCTCAAGGCTGAAGTGCCTGGCCAGGCTGCTCCAAAGGGGCCTTTGTTCGTTTGGCCAGAGGACAGGTGATCTGCTGGCCAGCAGGGGCTGAGGAACGAATGGGGTTCCTCTCACCACTTGGATTCCTCTGTACTACTCCGTCTTTGAGAAGTCACCAGGATTGCCCACCAAAAGCCCTCCTCCCCGCCCCGTGTTCCCACCCCATGGGCAGTGGGAACAGTCAGCCCACTGAGAGCTGGGGCTGGAAGAGAACCTGCCCCTCAGAGTCCCACGAGCTTCCCCTCCGAGCCACAGAGCTGGGGATTTCTGTGCAGCTTTTCTCTCCTGGGGACACGAACCTCCTGCCAATACCCAGTCCTAGTTGCTGGGAGGTAGCAACAAAGCACTCCCCAGAGTCTCATGTTTAACAAGGGACTGGGAACAGTGATCCCCAGAGAAGTCCTATCACCCAGGGCGGCTCAGAGGGACACTTGGGGCTGCTGGGAGGCAGCTGCTGCTGACTTCAGGTTTGGAACCTCTGCCAGAAGCTGGTGTCTTCTCTGCCCTTCCCTCACACCTTTTGTAAGATTGGGCTCCAGGCTCAGAGAAAGCCCTCCAAGAGGAGGAGAGATCAGTGGATACGAAACCCAGCTCATATTAGCCCCCCAACCTAGCTCCACCACAACCCATTTGGGCACAATTTACACCTTCCTGGGCTGGCAGGGACTTTTCTCTGCCCTCACTGAATCCACTCCTGCCATTCCTCAAATGGTTCTGAAGTTTTGTAATCATGAGGAGTTTTTTGTTTGTTGGTTGGTTGGCTGGTTCCAGGGATTGAATCCAGGGGCGCTTAACCACTGAGCCAGATACCCAGCCCTTTCTCTGTTTTATTTTGAGACAGGGTCTTGCTGAGTTGCTCAGGGCCTCCCCAAATTTCTGAGGCTGGCTTTGAACTTGCAATCCTCCTGCCTCAGCCTCCTGAGCCCCTGGGATTACAGGTGTATGCCACCTCGCCAGGCTAAGAATAAGAAGTTTTTAAAGAGGTGATTTAAAGGTGTGATCCACATGTTCTCTGTCTGCAGTTGTAATTCATTTGTTAATTTGGGAGACAGTAGTTTCTGAGATCTTCTGGTGCCATCCCTCAGGTCTGAATTACTTAGTTCCTGTGGTAGATGTGTTCAGATAACTCTGCCTAGGATGGGGGAGAAAGGTTTCCCTCCGAGATTAGGGATTGAGGGAAATTAGGGAGGAGCAGGGAGAGAGGAAGAGAAAGGAACATACCCTTTAAAAATTAAATCAAGTAGTATGGAGATTCCTCAGAAAAGTTGGAATAGAACCACCATTTGACCCAGCTATCCCACTCCCCAGTTTATACCCAAAGGACTTAAAAACAACACACTACAGTAATGCAGCCATGTCAATGTTTATAGCAACTCAATTCACAATAGCTAAACTATGGAACCAACCTAGTTATCCTTCAACAGATGAATGGATAAAGAAAATGTGGTATATATATATAGTCAATGGAATATTATTCAGCTTTAAAGAAGATTGAAATGATGGCATTTACCAGTAAATGGATGGAGTTGGAGAATATTATGGTAAGTGAAATAAGCCAATCCTGAAAAACCAAAGGCTGAATGTTTTCTCTAATATGCAGATGCTAATTCACAATAAGTCGTGTTGGGGTAGGGAGTGGGGGAGGCACTAGAGAAGAATAGCGTTACCTTAGATTAGGTAGAGGGAAGTGATGAGAGGGGAGGAGGGATAAGAAATAAAGGAAATGTAGGAAATAGGAAATGGGGATGTGGGGAGAGGAAAGATAATAGAATGAAACAGACATTATTACTTTATGTATATATGTGACTGCATGACCAATATGATTCTACAACTTGCATTCAGAAAAATGAGAAATTATATCCCATCTGTGTATGATATATCAAAGTGCATTAATGCATTCTACTGTCCTGTATAAACTAATTAAAACAAATTTAAAATTTAATAATAATTAATTAATTAAGTCATTGTGGCAGAGAAGCAGGATTATATTCAAAGCATAAAGTGGATACACCCCCTCCCTCCCTTCTCACCTTCTGCCTTTCCTGGGCTATGCCCAGTTGTCACCAGGAATGTCATTCACTTGGTGAACCCCTGCTCCTCCTACAGATCCACCCTTCTTCAGAGAGGTCTCCTCTGAGCCCTGCCAGGGGAAAAGGCAGCTCTTTCCTCCCACATTGCAGTTTTACAGTCTCATCTATTTGATGGACTTGTTTTCCAAGACCAGCCAGTTTAAGATGGAGGAGGGCAAAGGTTTGTTTTGATCCCAATCCTCTCCCAGAGTTTGGTGCATGGTGGATGCTGGATCAATACTGGCTGGAAGGATGGACGTAACTCGTTGTAGTTCTGTGCTTTCTTGCGTGGGCCAGCACAATGCTGGGAAGGCAGGAGCTCAGGGAAAGAAAGGCAGATTCTCAAAGGCTGGGATTCGCACACAGCGGGGTGAGGCAGGCAAGGCTATGGGTTAAGTGCTAGGATGCCATTTCAAAAGGCTACAAGGTCATGGATTTTGAGGTCCCTTTGGGACCTGGTTAAATTGTTGCCTGTCTTCCCCACTCTTCCGGTTAAACACAGGCCCCTGGAGAGAGAAGCCTTTGTTTCTGCTTCTCTTTACTCCCTGTCAGCCCTCCCCATGACCCCCCTCTTAGCAATTAGCCCAGGCCAGAGGTCCACAGAGAATATGTATTACAATGAGGAATGGGTGGGTGGATGGAAGACCTGAAAGAGCTGACAGGCCCTCCGTGACTCCTTATCCACACTCTGACTTTTAAAATGAGGAAACTGAAGTCTGACAGTGGAGGAGTACACGTTGAATCACTTCCTCTTTTTGAGAACCTCTATTGATTTCTTCTCCGCGGTCCATACCCTCTGACCCAAACAAACAAAAAAAAGCACTCTAGATTCCCCTCTGCCCTCACCTACACCGCCCCCTTCCCTTCGGCTGCTCGACTTCTTGAAAGGCTTGTCAAGCTCATCCCCTGGACTCTCCCACTCTCCCTAGACCTCCTCTGCCCCAGCTCTTCCTGTTCAGGAGCTGCCTACCCGACCCTGCGCTGTTTCTCTCTTCTGAGAGCCTTCTGTGTGCCAGGCACCTCACCAGGCCCTTAGCTGCGTCACCTTGTTCAACCCTCACGCCCACCTCTGATGTAGGTGTAGTAGTGTCATCAGTGCTTTACCGGGAGAGAAGTGAGACCTAGTGAGTATAAGCAGCAAACTTCCCCGTGCCACATGGAGGATGATGGCATCTTGGGGAATCCAGCAAAATCTTGCTATCTCCAAGCCAGTGCTCTTAGCCTCAAAGCCACGCTCTTCTCAGCGGTCCCCTGCACACGGAGGCCTCCCATCTTGTCTTAACAACTACCCAGCTCATGTTTTCAAAAGAACCTCCCTCTGGATCTGCAGGGCTTGTTCTTCCAAAGTCCTGAGGAAATTTCTTTTATTAATCCCCCAAAATCTCAAAGCCAGACCCTTCAGATCTCTTGCCGGGATGGTTTTATCATTCCTAGGCTCCAAAGTCTGCAGTGGCTCCCCAGTGCCTACTAATCGAGGGTTGCAAACTGCCACCCTCAGGCTCACCTGTAATCGTGCCATCCTGACCACCCTCCCTGCCTGTCATGATCTCCTCCTTTTTCTGCCCACTTCTGAGCCTTTGTCTTTTCAAGTATAGTGCTTCCCAAAGCTCCATATTTGCTCAGAGATTACCCTCTAGGATGGGTAACCCTAACTACTGCAAATCTTTTTCTTCTCTATCTATACACCAATGTTGGTTTCTTCAAGATGAGGGAGTTCCAGGTGACTTACTTTCTTTCTTTCTTTCTTTCTTTCTTTCTTTCTTTCTTTCTTTCTTTCTTTCTTTCTTTCTTTCTTTCTTTTTCTTTCTTTCTTTTAACATCTGTTCAATGTTTTCCAAATTTCCTATAAATGCCTGTGTTCTACTTTAATGTATTTAAATAATTTTTAAAAAAATGAATCTTACTCATCCAGCCTGCCACTTCCTCTTTAAGGCCCTTCTGCAGCATTGTTCACAAAGCTGACATTCTCCTCCAAGGTCCCTGTGAAGCTGCTGTGGATGCTTGAAAGCCAGGAAGTCATCTGTGCATTGTGGTCTCACCCTTATTCCCTGAAGCCCCCTCCCCAGCACCTCCCAGAGCACCCCACAAATGCAGGAAGAACATAAATAAAATAGAACATCCACAATAATATTCATCAAAGGAGCTGAAAACTGGAGACCCATTAAATGTCTATCAATGGGAGCCCTGTTAAATAGTTCACAATGGATCTTGGGTCTGGCCTATAGCCATTAGAAAGACAGACTTTGGCTGCCAATATGACCCAATTTCCAAAATATAATATCAAATGAAAACTAATAGTTCCAGGGAAAAAAACTATATAGGACGTTCACATCTAGGTTAAAAACAAAGGAGAGACGCACATGCACATTGGGGTGTACTTATAGCCTCGCAGAGTGTCTTTGGAAAGACATCTCCAAACTGGTAAAAGCAGTTGCTTTGGGTAAAGGGTTCAGGCACAGGAAAACCGGGTAAAGAGATCAGAAGAGATATGAGTATTGTTTCTGTTTAGTTTTTAAAAGTTGTTCACAAATATATTTTATTTATGTATTTATTTTTAAATTTATTTTAAAAGTAACTTTTTTTAATTAAAAAAAAAGTATAGAACAGTTGAAATAACAGTGTACCTCGTAACAATTTCTGGAGCCTCTTCTCTCATCTGCTTTCCTTCCTGAGAGAGGGGGAACTAATAAGGTTACCTCCCACCCCCAGTCCATTCCTGCAGGTGGAGTCTGGACCCTACTCTAACCAGGACCCTTGTGTCCTGAGGCCCCCCGAGATGGTTCCCAGAAGGGTCTAGGCTGAAAGTTTGGGGACAAATCTGTTGCTGGGATATACCCTCTCCCTGTGGAAGTAGCTCCTCCCTGGGACAGATGGGTTGTCACAGGCCTGTTGGCACTGAGTGATTGGCCGCACCCTGGCCAGGCAAATTTTTCAGGGCTGGGAGTGCCAACTGACATAGGGGGTGACTTAACATCTTGGCAGTTGATCTTCCAGAGGAGGAAGCTTGGCTTCATAAGCCAGGGTGTGGCTGGGTGGGATGCGGTAGCAAACACAGCAAGACAGTGGTGGCCTGGCTTGAGGCTCAGGGCCTCATTTGTCTTTTCCTGCATCAGGGTTCTCTCTCAGAGCCCAGCAAACTTCCAGCCAGGGGAGATGTTGTCATTAATGATAATAATTTACATTTCCTTGGAGTTTTTTATTTGAGGATCTCAAAGCACAGAAAAACTCAAATATTGCTGGGTGGTCTGGTATACACTTGTAATCTCAGCTACTCAGGAGGCTGAGGCAGGAGGATTCTAAGTTTGAAGCCAGCCTGGGAAACTTTGCAAAATCCTGTCTCAAAGTAAAATGAAAAGGCTGGGCATGGAAGTGCACGTCTGTAATCACAGACACTGAGACAGGAGGATCACAAATTCAACACCACCAGCCTCAGCAAAAAGCAAGGCGCTAAGCAACTCAGGGAGAACTTGTCTCTAAATAAAATACAAAATAAGGCTGGGGATGTGGCTCAGTGGACAAATGTCCCTGAGTTCAATCCCTGGTACCAAAAAAGTAAATAAAATGAAAAGGACAGGGGGGCATGGCCCAGTGGTAGAGCACTTATCTAGCATATTGCAGGGGACTGGGTTCAATTGCCAGCACCAGAAACACACACACAAAAGGTGTTTGGAATTCTCTAAATGTTGTACACCAGTGCTAAACAAAATCCTGGCATTTTTCAAGAGGGCTTTCTGGCTTTTGTCAATACTCAATTCAAATACAATCTACAAAATATTTTTAAACTACTTGAATATTTGTAATAAGCAAGCAACATACACATTTAAAAGCAATGTGATTTTAACATGCTGGAGTCTACCTGTGTTCACACGGTCTTATAAATAACATTGATTTCTTCTTGTTGTTGTTGTTTTAGTAAAGGAGGAAAAGTGTGATGGCTCGCAGTCTCAGAGGTCTTAGTCCCCAGAAGGCTGGCTCCATCTCTCAAGGCTTGAAATGAGGCAGAGCATCATATCAAAAGAGTGTGGTAGAGAAAAGCAGCTCACACGATGATCGGCAAGCAGAGAGAGAGGTCTCCACTTGCCAGATACAAATATATACCCCAATGTGCCACCTCCTTTAGCCACACCCCACCCACCTTCAGTTACCTCTCAGTTAATCCCATGAGAAGATTAATTCACTGATTGGGTTAAGACTTTCACAACCCTATCATGTCTCCTCTAAACCTTCTTGCATTGTCTCACACGTGAGCTTTTGGGGGACACCTCACATCCAAACCATAATGTTCCACCCTGGCCCCCAGAAACTCACACTCATCTGACAATGCAAAATACATTTAGTCCATTCCCAAGAGTCCCCATAGTCTCAACAGTTCCAAGATTGCTCAAAGTTCACGTCTAAAGTCTTCTCTGAGGCTCAAGGCAATCTTGCATGGAGCTCCTGTAAAATTAAAAGGAATTTACAAGTATTCAATATATAAAGGTACAGAGTAAACATTTCCATTCAGAAAAATAGGGGCATACAAAGAAGGGATAGGACCAAAGCAAGACTGGAATCCAGCTGGGCAAATAAGTCCTGTAGCTGTACATCTGGCATCAGAAGCACATGGTATCATGATGTTTTCTCCAAAGGAGCACATCTGCCCCTGTGGCCTTGTTAGTTGCAGACAAAGTGGCCTTTCTGGTGGCCTTATCAATTCCTGCAGCCTTCCTCAGATACCATCCATGGTAATGGCATTTCTTAATCTTGGGGTCTCGACTGCAGCTTTGGCTTCCTCCTCACATCTCATGCATTGCCCTCTCAGGGGATGCCTGCAGGGACTCTGAGCCTGCTGCCCTTTTATCCAGCCTCCCAGGTCTTCCATTGAAGGTGGAAGCCTCCATGACCCCCTCACTCCAACTTCCTGTATTCCTGCAGGAATTTGGTTGACACCAATGTCTCCCATCATTTTGAGCAGTAACCCAGCCTCCAGGGACCCTGACTACAAAAGCCTCTGAGTGCCCAGAGTAGTTGAGCATGTTGAAAAAACTTCCTAAGTGCCCTTGTGCAGGAAAAGTACTCAACTGGTCTCTTCTCAAGATTATTTTCACTTTTATTCCCCGGAGCCTGAGATAGGTGTGGTCTTGGTAAGCTTCTGGGATGCCCTCAAGCCGGCTTTCTCATTATCTCTGGTCAAAGTCTTTAGCATTTCTTTAGTGGTAGTAAGGTCTTTAACAACTGCAACTTCCTCAGCCCTAGTTTTACTCTTTCCTTTCAAGTCTGAGTTTTTTCAAATATTTCTGCTCTGCTTTCTGCTCCTGAATATCACAATAAATTTGGCTAAAGCCATCAGCAATATCGATGCTATATATACCCTCTAGAATTTTCTTCTGCCAGATAAAGAAGTCAGCAACTTTTAAAATCAGCCTCACAGAAAGACTCAGGACTGGAGCAAAATGCAGACAACTTCTCAGCCAGAACACAGCACAAATGGCTTCTATTTCAATTACCAACACTGTCCTCCTTTTTCAAAAACCTCATGCGCCCTGTCTTCACTATCCACAGTCCTATTGGCATTCTGGTCTTCTGAGCTCCCACCAGAATTGGCCATTATACTCTGCATACAACAGTCTAAAGCATTTCCAGCTTGTACTGCTAAACATCTCAAAATTTCTTCCACAAATTCCAAAAGGCTCAAAAAATTTCTGAACCATGTGGTCAGTTTAGTCATAGCAATAACCCCACTTTTTGGTACCAATTACTGTTTTAGTCAGCTTTTCTACTGCTGTGACTGAAAGATCTAACTAGAACAATTGAAGAAGAGGAAAAGTTTCAGAGATCTTAGTCCACAGAAGGCTGGCTTCATTCCTCAGAGTTTGAGGTGAGGCAGAACATCATGGCAAAAGAGTGTGGAAGAGGGAAGCGGCTCACATGATGATCAGAAAGCAGAGAGCATGGGGTTGGGGTTGTGGCTCAGTGGTAGAGCACTTGCCTAGCACATGTGAGGCCCTGGGTTCGATCCTTAGCACCACATAAAAATAAATAAGCAAAATAAAGGTATTGTGTCCAACTACAACTAAAAAATAATTATTAAAAAAAAAAGAAAACAGAGAGTATAAATAACTGTTAACATGTTGGAAATTTGTACTTAGAAAATAAATTTAAACTAATGGAGTGCAGTTGCTCTTGGTTGTATACATTGGGGCTCTATGCCTGTCAAATTTTGTTTATAAAGGGGTTCTGTTTCTAAAAAGATTTTCAGGCACTGGGCTCAGTCCCCAGAGGGACAGAAAGAAGGTATACCACCCAGTGCGTTTCTGCTGAGTGACTTCTGTGGCCCACAGCTGTGTTGGGAGATTTCCTCAGCAGAATGTGGAGCATCCTGAGATCTGAGACCTGGTCTAAGAAATGCCACTAGTTGGCAGAGATTTGCAGAGTCCATTCTGGAAGTCACTGGTGGCAGGTGAGAGGTCCAGGACTCATCAAGGCAATGCAGTGAATCCTTTCAGGGGCTGCATGGAGTCATCACCTCAACACCAAGGCCTGGGGGTAAGGAAAAAATAGAGTCATCCCTCAGCATCTGCAGGGGATTGGTTCCAGGACCTTAGGATACTAAAATCTGCGGAGGTTCCACAGTGGCATATGCCATAATCTCAGCTGCCCAGGAGGCTGAGTCAGGAGGATCACAAGTTCAGGCTGACTTAGTCAGATCCCATTTCAAAATACAAAGAACTGGGGATGTAGTTCAGAGGACTCCATTCCTAACTTATAGTACCTATGAAATACTACATAAATAGTTGTTACACTGTATTGTATTATTTAGGGACTGCTGACAAGGAAAAAAAAAAAAAGGTAGGCACATGTTTAGTACAGACACAGTTCTTTTCCCAATATTCTCCTTCTGAGGTTGGTCCAATCCACCATGCAGAACCTGGAGCTACAGAAGGTCTCTGTATTGATAACTCAAATCACATGTTGACCAGTTCTTCTGTGCAGGACACCATGCTGCACACCTCACCCATGTGAATGCTTTTGTTCTTCACATCCATACAGCGAGGGTTAAGAGATGGAGGCACAGATGATTCAATACCCCTCAAGTCCTGCAGCTAGTGAGACAGGATGCCCGAGTCAAGGCCTAACCTGGGGTGGAGCCTAGGAACCTGCACTTACAAGCACCCCTACAATTCAAGCCATTTTGTTGCAGGGGTTCCCCAGACTTCTCTCTGATGAATACTTCGCTATACTGTAGTGGGGGGTCCAGTCCTGGGATACAGACTGAGGTGCCAATATTTCTGATCAACAGAAATCTTCTCATCTGCCCCTGCTCTACTGGCTTTTACCTAAGAGGTGGTTCTGGCTGGAAAATGTCTTGGAGGAGTCTCTGGACACCTGACCCAGGAAAGCCCCTGCTCATTCCTTCAATTCATCTCTGCATCAATAAAGTGAGGGATGGGATTTAATGACATTTAGATGCCCTACCTGCTCTCACATCCTGCAAATCAGCTGCCAGCCTCCAAGGAGTGAGAGGTCAGGCCTCAGAGGCATAAAAGTTCTTGTTGAGTCTGTGAGCAGGTGGCAGAGCTTGCCTTCAAACAGGCTTCGGGGCTCCAGGTCCCCCCGTCTTAACTTCCAAGCAGCGGTGTCCCCAAGGGCAAAGCCATGGAAAAGGTCCACCTGGGGATAAGAAGAGTGCATATCATAGAAAATTTCCAAATAAAATGACTAAAAGTGATGCCCCAACAGTTTGAATCAATATCATGATAAACTCCTCCCCAAGAGGGGGGCTGCTGCGGCTGCCACTCTGCCACACTCTGCCCTGGGGCCTTGCAGTGAGGCTTCTTGGAGGAAGGAAGGATGAGGAGAGTACCTCATTTGGGGGAGGAAGAATCCCTGCAATGTGGCCGCCATCCGGCCACACAGGCTGTGACAAAGAGACATAAGAGAATGTGGTTTGGGTGACTACAGAGCACCTTTACCTTGGGCTAAAAGTAGGTGTATTACCCACAGCAGGGGGTGACTCAGCAAGCCCTAGGAAATCTTCTAGATGGAGGAAGTGTGGTGCCTGCTGGCCCAGGTTTCCCCCCCAGGTGCCAAAACAACAGGAAGGGGCTGGTGACAGAAATGTAGCAGGCATTTCACAACACTTCCTGGGCCAGCTGACCCTCGCCCTGCTCCCCTCCTCCAGGCTAACAGTTCCCAAGCCCAGAGATTTCTGGCCCTGCCAAATCAGAGCCTTATGGTCCAGCCTCTGAACTGACGGTAGCTTTCTCAGGGCTTAAATAAAGGCAGAGGCAAGAGCAGGAGTGACTGTGTGTGTGTGTGTGTGTGTGTGTGTGTGTGTGTATGTGTGTGCTCACCTGTGCTCTTGTGCATGTCCTGATCTGGTTGGTAGGAAGATAAGCAGGTCACTTAGTGCCTTTACTGAGGTTCGCCTTTGTCTCAGGTCTCCCACTTTGCCCGCCCCCCACACATGGGACCTGAGCAGGGCCGCTGATGCTCTGACCCTTCTCTGAGATGTTCTTGCCCTGAGAAGTAGAAAACGTTCCCTCCCCAGTGCCCCATACTCTTTAGGAAGCAAGCACAGTCCTGGCCTCCTGGATACTTCTCCAGGTGCTCTGCAGAAGCTGAGGAGTGAGGGCGGTCAGATTCTGAGTAGATTGATGAAATGGGAAGAAGCAGGACTGGGCACAGGAGTCCTAGTTTTTGTTTGGTTTGGTTTCGTACCGGGGTGCTTAAACACAGAGCCACATCCCCAGCCCTTTTGTATATTTTATTTAGAGAAGAGTCTCACTGAGTTGCTTAGCGCCTTCCTAAGATGCCCAGGCTGGCTTTGAACTGGCGATTTTCCTGCCTCAGCCTCCTGAGCTGCTGGGATTACAGGCATGCACCATGCCTAGGAAGTCTTGGCACTTTCCCCTAACAAAGCCTGCCCCTATTTCTTCATCCTTAACTCTGGGCTGAACCTGTAACTTGCTTTGACTAATGCTTCGAAAGTGACACTTGACTTTCACGACTGCCCTCTTGTAACCCAGCTTCTGTGTGAGGAGGCCCCGAGCTAGCCTGCTGGAAAAGGCCACGTGGCAGAGAACAAGGCACCCTGAGGGACAGCTGGTCAACTGAAGTAGGCCGTGTAGAGCCCTCATCGCCAAGCAGCCGACTGACTGAATGTTCAAGCGAGCTTGGCCAATGCCACTCACAACTGAGACAAGCCTGCCGGCCGAGCCCAACCAAACTGTCCCCAGAACTGTGAAGGGTTTTGTGGCTGCAACTTATTTAAACCTTTATTTCTAGGTTTTGGGGTGGTTTGTTATCAATACCATTAATGTTTATTGGCCATTTCCTATGAGCCGGAGGCCAGGTTAGGTGTCACACATATATACCTCTCTTATCCCTACATCTACCCTGGGAAGCATAGATTCTTATTTCTGCTTTACAATTGAGAACACGGAGGCTCAGGAAGGAGAAGCAACTTGCCTCCAACCAAGGAACAGGTGAGAGGAGAGAGCTGAGATTTGAGGCCGGGTAGTCCAAACTTTGAGCCCACACAAGTAATTCATCAGTATCCTGCATGGAACCAAAGAGACCCGTTCTTGCCCTCACTGGGTTTACAGTCTAGGCAGGTGACTGGCATTAAGAAAATACAGAAACAGATACAGGACTGCTAATAGAGATGGGCACTGGGAAGAAAATAAGTGCCATGGGAGGTCACGGGGCAGGGCGCTCTGGCAGAGGGTGGGAGGGAGGACGGTCAGCTGAGGGAGGCTGGGCAAGGAAAGGGTTTGCTTGAGGCCAGGATTTCCAGCTTTTGTCATCACAGAAGTCGCTTGGGAAGCCTGTTAGCCATGCGAGTTCCTTGGCCTCACTCCCCAGAGATTCTGGTTTTGAGGAGCCCTCCCTGGATTTCCTGAATATTCTAATCTGGTGGGTCTGGTTGGGGCCTGGGTACTCAACCCGAGATTAACCTTTGCTCAGACACGGATGCCTGGCTGGACAGTTTCAGTGGACCCCTTCTCACAAAGTTCCCTCTCAGACAAGTTTTCCAGGAGCTTCTGTGGCCTCCCAAGTTTCCTTAATTTTCATTTGTTTTAATATAGTACTCTTCTAGGCTTAATCCCCAGCGTGAAAATAATAACAATGGTAAAACAGAGAGGTCCTTTAATTGCAGGGACTCCCTCTGCCCTCTTGAAGGGCTCTGCAAGGCAGCCCCTCCTTGTTCTTCTCTTTCTTTGATGTCTCATCAGGGGTCCCCAGAGCACAGGTTCTCACTCTGACCAATGACAGAATCTGTGGTGTGGCCCCTAAGAAGACTCACGTCAGTACACGGATCAGTTCTTGCTTGGCTTCCCACTCTTCTTCCAAATAAGGCAGGGGGGGCCAAGGGGGTTTGCTCCTGGTGCAGCTTAATTTAGACCAGAGTGTGAAAGAATCTGCTTTTGGCTTGGGGCCTGCCTGCCTGGAGGTGAGGGAGAGAGAGAAGGAGTCTGGCCCAGCACAGCCGCAGCCCATGAGGGCAGCCCAGCCTGAGGTCAGGGATGTGGTGGTAGCAGCTCTGGCAGGAGGGATGCCATTGCCCGGCCTTATTCCCTTGGCTCTAAGGTGCGGCCAGGGGTTGCAGTGTTGAGAGCCAAGAGGAGAACTGAGAGCTCAAGGAGGACCAGACCCAGCCAGTGCTCCCTTAAGGAGCTTCCATTCCTTTCCTTTGGACAGACACAGAAGTGTCGCTGACACTAGGGAGGAAGACAGGGCCCCGGTCGCTGTAGGCCACCCCTGGAGAGATCCCGGGAGCTGAACAGGTTGGCCCTGTCGGCCTTTCCTCCCCACACAGAGGACCCTCTGAGCAGCCTGGATCACACAGTGCTGATGAGGGCCAGGGGAAGGCACCAGGCCTGACCAGTGAAGAGAAGGAGGTTCTGACTCATTCGCAGGCTTCTGCTCTGAGAAGGACGAGAACATGCTTAGGGAGGGGGCGTGGCCGGGAAGAAGCCTGGACAGAGGGTACAGTGAGAAGGGAGGGTGCCAGGAGGCCTCTTAGCTCAGGGATAAATCATTCCAGGAAAGTGGCCAATTTAAACAAACAAACAAACAAACATCCCACCCCAACCCCCCACCCCCCATCCCCCAGGAGCTTGACTGGTGGCCTCTTCTTCTAGCTCATCCTTCTAACTCACACCATCGGAGGAGATCGCAAGACAAGGTCAGGCGGAAGCCTTCCTTGAGTTCTACCTTATGTCCCGCCTTGGGTCCAGTCCTGTGTTAGCCTCCTCTTTGCATGGAGAGAGGACTGTCTTGGGGTTTAGGATCTGCTTGGGCAGGGCCAGTGTATGCCATTATGCCCTGTTCTCTCTGCTCTCCACTTACCCCTCCTCACCAAGCCAAGTGTGGACTGTATCCAGGGTGACTTTTCTGTACAGTACAAACTGTTCTAATAAGACGAGTCCCTATTAGGCTGTAGAAGGTGGCCCTGGGCATCTATTTGATGTGCTAATTTGCATGGGGTAGATGGGCCTCTGAGGAGGAAGTTAGATGAGAGGGTAGGGGTGAGGCAGGGAAAGAAGCAAGGGGCCCACATCTGACACTCTCTATTGCTAGAGTTGTGGTTGCAAGCGAAAGAAATCCAGTTTGTTTTGTTTAATGCAAAATGAAATTCACTGACTTTGGAACTGAAGTTGAAGGGGTGTGGCTGGTGTCACACAAGGCTTGATCACGATTCACCATGGCGTTACATGCTGTCCTTTGGTTCAGCTCTTCTCCAGGATATGGCTCTGTCACAGGGGGCAAGAGCTCAGACCCTTTCACTGAAAGTTTCTCTGAAAGTTTGAAGATCTGTAAATGAGTTTCATTGGCTTTGATTGGCCTGACTTTGGCCACGTACCTTAACCAATGACAGGGCAGGGGGATAGATGATGTTGATTGACAGTGTCATAATCTCCACCCCTAGATCTGAGTGTATGGAATAGGGCTGTTTAGAGGGAGCTTGGTGATGGCGTTGCGGGCAGCTTCACTGGAATCATATAAACTGAGTCGAGCCTGTTACTGCAAATGTGTGAATGGGGATGGACAGGCTACCTAGCAACCCTGGCCCTCTTTCTCCTTTTAGAGAGAGGACTGCCCGGAAAAGCTGAAGGGGCTTCTTTAGGGCCCAGGTTACAAACTGGGACATAAGTTAGGAAGAGGAGCCTTCTGCCTCTTTTGGCTCAGAGCACAAAATCACTTTGCTGTGGTGAGGACTAAAGACAGGTGGAGAAGCAGGGGCCTCTGGGAGAGCACAGGCAGAGATGCAAGTTCTCTGCCTCAGCCCCCTGCACACGCTGGACAGGGACGAGGAGGCAGAGTGGAAGAAACATCAGCAGACAGTCCATCAGCACATCTGAGACACCTGAGGGCCTTGTAGAGACAGCCTCCCAGACTTTGGGGGACAACTGAGGACAAACCATTAGAGAGGACAGCAGCATCTCTGTGCTCTGCATGGTTACGTTAGCTGACTGTGATGGAGAAGAACCTTTGCCCTGGGGCCCAAAGTTTGGATTCAAATGGTTGCCAGGTCACTTGCTGGCCGTGACTCTGGGTAGACCCTCTCCTTTTCCTGGCCTCACTTTTCAGTAAAAGGACTGCGACATCATTCGCCCCAAACGCTGATGTGGGAATCAGGTGGGCCAAGGAGGAGAACAGCAGGGAAGGCTGCAGGGCCTACTTACCCTGATGTCGGAGGCCCCAGGCCTGGACAGAGAGCCTCCCTTTGTACCCCAGTGGCATTCACAGCACAGGATAAGCACTAAGCCCAAATGGGCCCGGTGGAAGCTGGTGCCAGAGAGGCCCTGGGAACAAGTGTCAGCCAGGGATATGGGTGGCTCTCTGGGAATGAATCAGAGGAAGGGATCCAGGCTAGGCATGAACCTTGCAGGCTCTATCAGTTATTGACTAGGGGAAGGAGGAAGGCTAATGAGAGAAGGGAAAACACAGGGCAAACACACCCGCCCCCTCCACAAATAACCTCCTCCTACAGATTCCCTGCATAAATGCAAATCAACAGATAGGGAAGAAGGGGCTTCCCTCCACACTTCCTCCCCAGCCTCTCCCCAGAACCCACACTGCAGGGCTCTGAGCCAATCCATGTGCCCAGGGAAATGGAGTCCACAGATAAGTGGTTATGAGGGTGGGCTCCATTATGGCCTTAGTGGCTTTGTAAGAAGAAACACAACTGCTCTTTCTGGCCATGTGATGCCCTCCACCATGTTGTGATACAGCACAGAGGCCCTCACCAGATGCTGAGTAGATGCCCACACGTTGCTCTTGGACTTCTAGCCTCCAGAATCATAAACCAAATAAACTTCTATTCTTTACAAATATCCCAGTCTTAAGGTGTTTTTTGTTATAACATCAGAAAGCAGACTAAGTAAATGAAGTGACCTGTCCAAGGGCTCACGTGCTTTTGCTGCCTCCCAGGTCTCATGGGTGCAGGGGCTGGTGGGGAATGAACACAGCACTCCGAAATTATTCCATGTGTCAGAGTATCTTCCCCAATTTCACGGAAATAGAAATTAGATTTGTTGACAGTACCCAGAGGTGACTTCCACCTCAAACCTGGTTGATCTTAACCAAACTCCACAGATCAAGGTCTACACTGGAATCTTTTGTATCAATGGCAATGGAATCATCCAGTGTATCAATTTCTTCATTCTCTGATGGCTGCTCAGCACACCTTTCCTCCCATGGTCCAGGAGTCATTGTGCCACATTTTGGTCACTTGGATTCCTTCCTCTTATAGACCAGCCTTTTCCCCCCTATTATTTTTGAGCAGTTACTTTTCAGAAGGAACCTAGGATAATTTGTCAGCTCATGCCATGTATTTTTAGTTACAATAACTCATCCATCGCTCTTCTCAGAGATTGCACCCAGGTTGCCTTGTTTGGAGTCTGGGAGTTCCCAAGCTATGTCAATCACACATTCCTGACTGTCTCTTGGACTGTACTGTTTCAAAAGACTCATATATTCATTCAGCCAAACACTGGGTATCATTAACCATGTGCCATGTTTTAGGCACATAATACTGAACCAGATTTTTGAGGAATTTTCACCAGGGAAGTGATGACATCAAATATTTACCTTATACAGAGGACTATGGTTGGAGGATAATGTGGAAGAGGGTCAGTCTGGACACGTGGGGACTAGTAAGGAAACTTTTACTGTAATCCAGGCAGGAGACCACAATGGACAGAATGGTGTGCTGGCCATTGGGTTGGAGAGAAGTGAATAGATTTAAGGAGGTAGATTCAAGTGACTTTGTTGGCAGTGAACAGCACACTGTTGAGGAGCCTGACCCTACTAATAAGTAACAAGGTATATCATCCCTCTGCCTCAATTTCTTTGTCTGTGAAATGGTAATAATATCTTTACATCATAGGATTGCAATTCAGAAGACTGAGGATGGTCTCTAGCTTTCTGGAAACCAGGTGCTATTCCTGAGCTAGGAAATGCAAGAGGAACAGGTGGGGCCCCATTCCATTTGCGATTTTTTGACTTCCACCACCCTGTAAGGAAGGCATCTAACTAGAGCTGCTCAGGAGGCAGTTGGATATTGGCTCCCCGGCTCCAGAGAAAAATCTGTATTGGAATTTTCCATTTCTTGATTTTTTTTTTTTTTTTAACTGCATGGCTCACAGGCAGGGACAGAGTGGAGGCCGGAGGTCGGTCTCTTTCATCTTAAGTCCTTCCACTTCAGCAAGCTGCATCCTGTCCTCTGAGAGCTAAGAGCTTCTACTTATCAGCTCTTTCTGTTTTCATACACTGCCACACACGCACCTGGATTGTCTCCTTTAGCCCTCATGACTCACTGAGAAAGCTGCTGGTTTAAGTGAAGAAACCAGAGTGGCTTTGAGAAGTTCGGTGAGTTGCCCAGGGTCACAGACTGCTAGACTTCCAAGCCCAGGCTCTTAAGGCTTATGCTCTAGTGCAGCTCCATCCAATAGAACTTTCTGTGGTGACGGAAATGTTCTATCCGCACCGTCCAACATGGTGGCCAGTGGCCATGTGAGCAGTCAAGGAACCAAGATTTTAATTCAATTTTAATTTTATTCCACTTTAATTAATTTAAATTTAATTGCCACAGGTGGCTGGCTAGTGACTGTCTTGGCATTCCTTCCAGAATGCCGGGGAAAGGTACGGAACTCCCTCTCAGATCTTGTTGCAGCATCTTCTCTTTCCAACTGGCTTGTAGTAAGGGACAGAGATCGTCTCGAGTGAAACCAGTTCCCCCCACAGGCTCCTGAGCTCTTCAAAAAGACATCCTAGCCCTCGAGGTTTAACTAGATGCTTCCTGCTGCCCACGGTGTTTTGGGACCAGATGGGAAAGTTGGATGGTACAGGAGGTGTGAAGGCCCCTGGTGGCTTCTGACATGGGAAAAGGAAATGCCCTTTTGAGCATCCTGGGATATCAGCCTCCAGCCTGCCATCTCAAGTAAAGGGACCGCTACTTGGGAGACAAGGAGTGTGGAAGATCCCCAACCCCCATCCCAAGGAGGAGCAGCGTGCAGCAGGGACCACTCTTGGAGGACAGTGACCAGAAGCAAAGGGAGGGGTGAGGAGAGGACACACAAGCTGGACCTGGCACAGGGCAGAAGGCAAGGAGAGCCTGAAGGCACAGGTGCTGAAGGGGCCAGGAGGCGGCCGGCTGCAGATGGGAAGGCTGAGGGGGAGGGAAGGGAGGGCAGGGCTGTCAGCAGGGGGAGGGGAAGGGGAACTGCACAGACAGCAGAGTGGAGACAGCTTGGGCAGAAGCAGTGCCTAGGAATCCTGACGGATTAAGTAAAATCATTATTGTCAACCAAGTGCTTTTGCAATGCAATCGATCAGCAGCCACTGAGTAGGAGTAGGTAATGAGAGACCCAGAAGTTACCATAACCTCAGCACTCACCTTCCTGCTGTCCCTTCTGTGGCTGTGACAATTCCTTAGTTACCTTTCTTCCCCCCAGCAGGACTAATTTCTAATTACATCTAGCCAAGCTCCCCAAGTGTGTTTCCCACTGAATTTCATTTCCGGGCCTGTTGAATGCCAGATTAATTTTTAATCACCCTGGAGGTGTTGAGTTTAATTACCCAGATTGAAAGTGACAAGGAAAACAGGATTTGGGGGATAGATTTTGGGAGTGCTTCTTGGGAATGGGGAACAATGTTTCCAGAATGTTGTGGGGCTGGGGGTATCTTGGCTCTCCAGCTCCAGGATCTGTATTTGAGAGCCCACAGTATGCCCAGCCCTGCAGCAGACTGGGAGGGGGCCAGAGGTGGTAGAGCATGTGGGTCTTGGAAAAGCCCAAGCTTGGGAAGGAGAGTCTCATCCAAGCACAAAACACACAAGTGGGGAATAATGGGAGATCTTCACTGGTTGAATGAAGCCTGTTCATCAACTCACAATCCAGAGCTTGTTATGCTACTCCAACCATGCCTGTCCAAATCCCAAAACCAATGCAGTGGAGCTACTCTTCATTGCAGTTACTATGTGCCAGCCTCCTTTCCAATGGGTTTGGACACTTTTCCCTCTGCCATGTGACTAGGGGCCTGACTCTCAAATCAATTGGCTTATCCTACTTCCCTGGACAGAGACTTGTGCAGGTGAGGCATGTGATGTCATCCTGGCCAATGAGATATGAGAAATAATCATCTGGGTTGGCAGGGGTATTCTGGGAAAGGTTATATTCTTAAAATGAAATACAATGAGCCATGCTTCCTTCTTGTCTTGGTGTGAGAGTTTGAGACCTGGGTCTGTGGTGGCCTTTCTTACACCATGAAGGGATCATTTGAGAATGCAGCTCACATTCTGAAGATGGCAGAACAGGAAGGATCTGGAAGATGAATGAACCAACCCTGTGGCCCTCTTATTAGGTGAGATAATACATTCTGCAAAGCTATAGCCATCTAAGCCCCTAGGGTAAGTTTTTCTGCCCCTTGTGGCCAAGGACATATTTTTTTCCTGGTTCTGGGGATTGAATCCAGGGCCTTACACATTCTAGACAAGCAGTCTAAGACTGAGGTATAGTTTCAGCCCAGCCAGGGGTGTCTTCACTAGGAGCCAGACACTGAGCCAAGTGCTTTGCATCGACATTTTATTTATGTGCAACAGCAACAAAGACAAATTAAGACTTGGTTCCTGCTCTCATAGGGCAGTAGTTCAGTGGTAGAGAATAGGATGAAGCAGGTGTGATGAGCTGAGGGCGACCACTCCAGACCAGGAGGGTTCAGGCAAGGGTTCTTAGAGAAGGTGACTTGAGATGACTCTTTAGGAGAAAAGGAGAAGCTGGGCAGGCAGTAAAGGGGGTGGAGAGGGCACTATAAAGCAAAAGAACAAGAGCACAGTAGCCTAGTGCCCTGAGAAGCCAAGTTGGAGCAGCACGAGGTTGTGCACGGAGCTGGGACAGGGGAAGGCACCAGGAACCCTTCCTTGCACAACCTGAAAGTGGGCACTTCCTTGAGTTTTGTGCCCTGGTATCATACCTGGCCCTGGAGGTAACAGGGCTAGAAGGTTAAGCAAGGGCCAGATCCAGGAGGGTCCCAAACAACTCTGGCCTCTACCATGTGAATAGGGGCCTGACCCTAGGTAATCAGCAGCATTGGAAGAGTTTCCATCATTTGAAAAGTCACCTGGACGACAGTTGAAGGAATGTTGTTGACTGGGAAGGAAGGTGGAAATGGGAAGATCTGCAAGAAGGTTTGGGGGGTAACCCAGGAGGCACATGATGACCTGAAGAGGTGCAGAGAGATCAGGGAGGGCCAGAAAAGTGAAGGGAAGATAGAAGAGGTACAGTGGGCCTGGAGCATGGAGGTAGTGTCCAGTGCTGGCTTCAGAAGTCTACAGGGTGGCCAAAAGTAGGACGTAATCTTCAAAGCAGAGCATTAAGACAAGCATTCTCACCAGCAAGGAGGTGAAGGCTGTGCCCTGGCTTTTAACAAAAGCAAATAAGTGGCTGGAGGTCAGGGTAGTGGAGTGTTCTGTGGTAGGAGGAGAGGAGACTAAAAGGTATAGGGAAGAGTCTAGAGGGTAGAGATTGTGGTTCCTGCAGCTTTGAGTATTGTGGTTTAAATTTATGGCTTTTGGTCACTGCCATCTTCCTGGGGTAGTGGGGAGGATGGTCCACCAGATTAAAAGCTGATGGAGGGCAGAGATCCTGGCCCAGAACTGGGGCTGTTGATGCCCGCCGTGCTTAGCCCTCTGGTTAGGCCTGGATGATCATCTTTGTACTTTGTCCTCCCAACTTCCCACAAAATGAGGATGTTATAATCAGAGCTCTTTGGTTTTATTTGTTCAACAAATATTGGTTGAGAAACTTTTAGGCCAGGCCCTGAGATCCAGCATTTGAGAAAAGTTATTCATTTGAGAAAAATCATTGGCCTCATGTTTTTGGTCTACTGACTGAGAGTGTCAGAGACATGTCTCAGACTGGTGCGGACAGAAGAGGACATGTAGAGGCTTCTGTGAGACAACACAGGGTCCTCTTCAGAGCATTCAGGCATGGTGGGAACCAGAGGTTCAGTTGAAGTCTTCAAGACTTCTAAGTTCTCTTTCTTTCCTCACCTCTTCCTTTGCTTTACTCTCACGCAGGCTTTCTCTGTGCAAATGACAATATGGACACTAGCAGCTTCAGGCTTACATCAAAAAGCCAAAAAAAGAAACTTTCCTGATGAATAGGTCCAGCAGAAGTTCTCAACCGAACTCTCATTGGCTGGATATGATCACATGGTCATTCCTGACCTCATCACTTAGGATGATTTGATTGGCTGGACCTGGGCACAAGCTCACTCCTGCAGTTGGCAAGTGGGTAGAGTTATCACCAAGGAAACCATAGAGAATAGTGGTTTCCCAGGGAGAGATCATGGGGCTGGAGAAGAGAATAGATTTTTTTTTATTTTTTTAACAGAAAGGGGAAACTGCAGTTCAGAATCCAGGATTTGCATTCAAGCCTTTTCAACACCATACCCTGATCTGTGAACCCATATCCTTTAGTGACCTCTTCCTCCTAGGGCAAAGGAAGCTTGGGTAGAGCAAGAAGGGACTCTGGCATCAGTCAGCCCTTGGTTAAATCCTGGCTCTGACACTTTCTGGGCCTCAGTTTCCACCCATGTGAAATGGGTCTAATGATATTACCTCTCCCGATTGGAGGATTCTATCAGTCAGAGAATGGAAACTTCTTGGAAGAGAGCCTAGCTCATGCTCAGTGGGAACAGAATGAATTTTTTAAAAAATAAATCCTACGGTAGGAGCTTTAAAACAAGATTTTTTTTTTTCTCCAGTGCCGAGGAAGAAACCCAGAGCTTTGCACATGCTAAGTGAGTGCTCGGCCACTGAGCTACAGCCCCAGCCTAAAATTAGACTTCTTGATGGCTCAAAGAAAGAGGCCTCCGAGTTTTCATGTTCTCTCCTGCTCCTCAGTATCTGATACTTCCCCAAATCTCCTTGGTGCTGGGGTGGGCAGGAAGGGAAGAGTGGGGTGGGGGGAGGCAGTCAGGGTGGGGGAGGGTGTGCTGCTACCTTGGGAATAAGACCCCTGTGCAGGTCTACAGAAATCCAGGGGAAAAGGAAATCCTGCACCAGTACCAGAGGGAAGCCCCCGCCTGCCCGGCCTCCACTTCTGGGATGTGCATTCCCACCAGGAGGGAGGCAGGGAAGTGGCAGCTCCTGGCTGCCCAGGCTTCCTGAGGACAGCGGGCCATTGCCTCCTGGGGACACTTCCCCTCATCCCCTCCTGGTATCTCCCATCTGGGGTCCTGGAGAGAAGAGGCTGTTGGAATGCCTCAGGAGCATATGGGCATGTGGCTGAGTGTGCCATCATGATAACAATACTGACCCCATGACACTGATGCCCGATCACTTGCCTTCTCCTGCTTACCACCATGGCACAGAGAAGGTGCTGAGCAAAACAGCCTGGAGGCTCAGAGTGGAGGCTGTGGATTCGAATCCTGCAGTGATCAGACTTGTTAATGCTTACCTCCATCATCTCACTACACACACACACACACACACACACACACACACACACACACGTTCTTCTCTGAAGTGGGAGATGCCACCCCCAAGATATGGTCTATGATTGTTCTAAACCAGGGGTGAGCAAACTACAGCCTGAGGGCTAAATCTGACTTCCCTGAGGACCGAGGCACTGGGGATGGAACTCAAGGGAGCCCTACCACTGAACTACATCCCCATCCCTGTTTAAAAAAAAATTAGTTTTGAGACAGGGTCTCACTAAGTTGCCCAGGTTGGTGCCAAGTTTGCGATCCTCCTGCCTCAGTCTCCTGAGTAGCTGGGATTACAGGTGACTCCCTAGTTCTTGTAGGACCCATGAGCTAAAATGGTTTTTAGCATTTTTAAATGGCTGAAGAAAATAAAAATAATATTTTGTGACATACAAAAATTATATGAAAACAAGTGTGTCCGTATATAGTCTTATTGAAGTAACACACATTTGTGTGTTACATGTGATTATTGTCATACTATAAAGGCAGAGTGGAGTATTGGCAACAAGGACTGTTTGGCCCACAAAGCCAAAAATATTTATTATCTAGTCCTTTCTGAGAAAAGTTTGCTGGCCCTTGGTCTACGTCAATCATGAGAATTCTGCGCCCTTTTCCCCAGGCTTCTTTGCAGTAAGAGTGTCCACTTGTTCCAGTTCTGTCCAAAGACAGCTAAGCAGAGGTCCGAAGGGGAGATTCATATCAAGTATTGCTTTTCTGAAAGAAGGGTCTAGATTGGCTGGCTCCTCACCCTCCGGCTTCCTGTCTGAAGTGTGAGTATGTGAGGATGCTATCCAGAACCCCTTCAGCCCCTTTATTTCAGAATCTGTCTCCTGCCAAGAAATGGGAAACAGAGAGTCATGAGTTCAGTTGGGAGGGCTGGCAAGGCTGGCTGGGATCCAAGAGAGAGGGAAAGTCCACCCTGGCCACTCACCCAGAGGTTGGGTTACTTGTAGCCTAGACCAGAGAGTCCACGGTCAACTGGGCAGGACTGAGGAAAGGTCAGCCCCTCCTGAGAATTTTCCCAGTGGTTCCTGTTTGCTGGTCCTGACATTGACATCTGGAGTATGGGGGGGTAGACAGAGGTCCCTTCACTGTTGAGTCCTGGTGGTCAGCACTTTCCTATGCCCCTCTCGATTCCCCTGTTCTCCCAGTTCCATCTATAGTTACTCAAAATAGTAGCTAATCAAAATAATGTGGAATGGAGGATGGGTGATGGATGGATGAAGGAATGAAGGGGAAATACAGTTACGAGAGGCATGTTTCCACACCTGGGAGCTGACAGCTGCCCTGTCATTCTCAGCCAGGTATTATCATGCCCATTTAACAGAGGAGGAAACTGGAGCTCCGTAAGGCTAATTGACTTTCCCAAGGTCATAAGAATTGGAGCAGATAAGGCTAGCATCCAAAGCCCAATGCTGGTCCTAATCCCTGGGCAGAGGCCCCTTCTGCCTCCCCTCTAGGACATCATCTCCAGGTCATGGTAGGCTCAATCTATAGGGACATAGGCAAAGTATCTGCCATGACCTCAGTGAAACATGAAAGGAACTTTCCTGATATGAGCCTGGGCAGCTGCCAGGAACTGCCTCTCGTTTATATCCCCCTCCCCTCCCCAACGTGTCACCTCCTTAGCAGGTGCTCAGTGCATATTTGTAGAATGAATGAGTTGCCTTGTATCAGTGCAAATTCCTCAAGAAAAAGTCACAGGCGGCAAAATCCCAAGAAAGCAGGTAAAATTGACGTCACGTTTCTCAGCTTTGCAATAGATTGGAATGTGCATTCTGGTGGCAGAACAAGCCCCCTGCCATGCTCACAAGCCCAACACATTCATCACCGCCATCAGAATAGAACAGTTAATGTGCACACTTGCCAACGCCACTCGCTATTCCAAGCATGTGATGTAAATCATCTCAGTTCAGCAACCTGATGAGGGAGGTGTCATGCTGTCCTCCTTATATGGCTAAGGAATCCGAGGCTCAAAGAGGTGAAGGGACTTGACAAAGGCCACCCAGCTCTTTAGTGCCCTATTCACATTCAAAGCCAGAAAGATTCCCTGTGGATGGAGCTGTAGGACTGGGCTGGGGGACAAATGCCCCTCTGGAATCTGTACAGAGGATGGTTCAGTAAAAGAGCTGAGGGGAAGAGAGGAGCAAGATCCTGAAGCAGTGGTAGATGAGGACATGTCATTTCAACAGGCCTTTCCTTGTCCTGTGCCAGGCTCAGCCCTGGTGTGACCACTCAGCTGACATGATTGTGTGTGTGTTTTGGGGGGTGGGGGCAGTGGATTGGAAGGAACCTGGCTGGGCTGTTGTGATTGAGATTCCCATGGAGATGCTGGTGACTCATGTGCCCTTCCCAGCCAGCTGGGCCTCTATCAGGGTGTGACTTATAATAAACAAGGTCATAAAATACCATTTGGCATTTTGCCAGGCTAGAAGGAAGTGGAGAGAAGAGGAGAGAGATTGAGGTGACCCTCCGTCTCCTGCTGGACCCAGGTCTCATCTGGGCCCAGCATCCTGGGCTCTCTAGAGTTCCTACGTGATGTCCAGCCTCTGGGGTCAAAGGAAACCCTTCTTTGCCTGGGTGAAGCAGGTTGGAAAAGGTCACTCCTAGTACATTCTGACCTCTTTTTTCTGTAATGTTCTAGGAACTCCATTGCCCTTCTGTGGCTTCTCAGTGCAGGTATCCTTGCCTGGGCTACGGCTCCTGCTGCCTAGATGATACCTTTTGGGGGACTCTTAAAAACGTGCACAGGTAAAGCAACCCACACACCATTAACTGGCACCTACTCTAAGTCCGGCAGTGGTGACTTGAAACTGAGTTCAACAAAGGTATGTAGCCTTACCAAGTGACCAAAGAGGCCCAGAGGGGAAAACAGAGGAGGCACATCCCAGCCCTGAAGGAACCTAAAACTTCACTCACAGTAATATCACAATTAGCAGAACAATTAGGTGTTAGGTTGTGAGGCTTTCCCTGGGTGCTGTGGGATTTTCATGTTCTGCAGATAAACAACAAAGCACCGCAGACGGATTTGTCTCGGTTCTAGAGGCTGGAAGTGTGAAATCAAGATGGCCGCAGGGCTGGTTCCTTCTAAGCCTGTAAGGGGACTCTTGTCCTCATCTGTACCTCTCCTCTAGCTTCTGGTGGTGTGCCGGCAATCTAATGCCTTGTCTATATACTGCTGAAGAGAGATTAATAAGATGCTTTATATCATCCCAATCTCTCTGTCTTCAGCTCACACAGTAGTCTCAGTGTGTGTATGTGTGTGTGAGTGTGTGTGTGTGTGTGTGTGTGTGTGTGTGTGTGTGTGTGTGTGTGTACGTGCACGCGTCTGCCCACATTTCTTTATAAGGATAACAGTCATGGGATTAGGGACCCAGCTCTACTCACCTTAACTAATCACACCTGGAAAGACCCTACTTCCAAATAAGATCACACTCATTCTGAGATGCTGGGGTTAGGACTTCAATATAATTTATGGGGGCGCATTTTTCAACTCAAAACAGATGAGGAACTGCCTCCCTTTCCAGGAGCCTCTTCTATATTTGGATCACTTGTGCCAGCCTGGAGATCACCAAAAAGTCCTTCTGAAAATCACCTGCAAATACCTGGCCCAGCCCTGGAAGAGGTGCAAAGGGTAAGGGGCACCACATTTATTTTCTTAGATCCCAGGTGTGATCAGCCCCACCCTAGGTGATGGTCTCTGTTAACGATATCCACCTGGAGAGCAGGAAGGAGAAAACTGATAAAGGCCAGAAGGTTAAAAACAATCCAAGAGGTGTGTGTGTGTGTGGGGGGGGACGGGGATGCTTAGAAGACCTTTGCCCCCTGAAACTTTGATTTACAAACTGCACAGCTATCAGGTCACCTGGGGCTGTGGAGGCTATAAAAAAAAAAAAGTCACCAGCTGATATAGCTCTCTGCTTGGCAGCCTGGGAATTTCTAATTCTGGGGAAGTATGACCGTGACACTGTGGTCCCTCTCTCTTTCTTTCTGACTCACAGCCCTTCAAGACTCTCTGGAGAGTGGGAGGGGATCTGGTGGAGGCACTATCCCTATAAGTGGACGGGATGGGCTCGGGAGAATTGTACTGTTCTCCAGAGCCCCAAGGTGACTGGTACTAAGCTCAATCCCTTTATAGTAGATGTGACTTGGGAAAGTCACAGTGTTTATTTAAGTCTCTGTTTTTCATCTGCACAATAGGAATGAGAAGGGAGGGTGGCCCTGCCTGCCTTGGCAGTTATGGCAAGGAGCAATCTAAGAGGTGTGACTCAGCCCAGGGATGCAGAAGGACTAAGGTGGCACCAGGTCTCGTCAGCACATTAGTTCCACCTCACTTGTCACACAAACATGAAGTCTGTTCAGGGCGAGGTGTCAGCTGCAGGGTGCTCACCACCCAGAGTGTGGTTCTGTGTGGGGCAACATCAACATCCCTGAGATCTTGTCCGAGATGCTGACTCTCTGACCCATCCCAGACCTGCTGAACCAGAATCTGCACTTTAACAAGAGCCCCAAGAGATCTGCGCACTCATTAAAGTTCAAAAAGCTCTGCTTCAGTGGACGTTGTTTCTTGTTTGGGATCCATTTCCATTCTTCTGGAAAAGGGATATTATTTTCTTTAGGAGAATCCTGGTTTCCCCAGTTCTAGCTCTATGAGCCCGCAGGAGGAGCTGACTCCTCTCCAGATCCCTGAGAGGGCATGAGAATTAGCCCTGGTCAAGCAGAATTAGCCAGGAACTTTGGTTAGAACTGTGGACAAGAAGCACTCTCTTCATGCAGCCTCTATTCAGGTGTAGGATAGAAGCCTGGAGCAGGGGACTGCCATCTTGGTCATCACTGTGGAGAGTCTTCATAGAGAGGGGCAGGTGTGTGTGTGTGTGTGTGTGTGTGTGTGTGTGTGTGTGTGTGTGAGAGAGAGAGAGAGAGAGAGAGAGAGAGAGAGAGAGAGATGGAAGAAGATTATTTATCACATTTTTTGAGCTTACAGCTTTGTCCAAAGTCAGACTGACCCTTGACTCCTCAGTCCACTGAAGTCTTTCTGACGTGGTGTGGTGACCCCTGAAGGAGGTAGGTCAGGGAGCATTTGACCAGGCAGGTGGAAAAATCTTCAAAATCTAAGGAACCAGAGCTCTAAGGTAGGATATCCAGCAGTGAAGACATTTTGAGCAGGTGGTCCCCTGTGCACGGCCACTTGGAAGCCTTCTCCAGGAGCCAGGCTTACCTGTCTAGCTTTTCCTGCCCACCCCTTCAGACTTTTGGGCTAGGTGCGCTGGACCCATAAGCCCAGGGCTTGGCAGGGATCAGCAGATCAGCCTGTGTATCAGACTGACTGAGCATATTCATCTTTTGTGTGTGTGGGGGGGGGCAGGTACCAGGGATTAAACTCAGGGGCACTCGACCCCTGAGCCACATCCCCAGCCCTATTTTATATTTTATTTTGAGACTGGGCCTCACTGAGTTGCTTAGCACCTTGCTTTTGCTGAGGCTGGCTTTGAACTCGTGATCCTCCTGTCTCAGCTTCCGAGCTGCTGGGATAACAGGCCTGTGCCACCACGCCTGGCCTGCCTGAGCATTTTCGTGTTGCCAGGCTGGAGGCCTCAGGAAGGAAGAGGCAGTGACCCGCAGCTGAGGACAGAAGCCATGCTCAAGGCCATTTGTTGAGGAGAACCACAGCTCCAATTTATAGACCTGTAAAC
Organism: Ictidomys tridecemlineatus; assembly: GCF_052094955.1. Taxonomy (NCBI): domain Eukaryota; kingdom Metazoa; phylum Chordata; class Mammalia; order Rodentia; family Sciuridae; genus Ictidomys; species Ictidomys tridecemlineatus. The sequence goes on from NC_135477.1 coordinate 18,276,955, forward strand.
AGGGGTCAGCTCAGAGGAAATGGGCTGCCTCGAGGCACAGCCTCACAGCCAGGTGTTGCTCTTGCTCACCCAGGTCCAAACTGGGCTCCCTGAGATAGCGACCAGGACCGAGGCTGTTCCAGGACACCGGCAACCCAGGATGAGCTTGGTCATCCTGTCCCCTGAGGTTCCTGGAGCTCTCACTGGCGCAGGCAGGGGTGAGAGAGTGGGCGTGCAGGGTGCTGCCTCCAGGGAGTGAGGTCTGCGTCCCAGGGCCACTTTCCCAGAAGCCCCTGCAAGGCTCAGATCAGGAGTTGTGAGAGGCAAGGGCAGAGGATCCAGGCTGGAGTGTGCCCCTGTGTGTCCAGATCCCTCCTGCGTGTGTCTGTATGAGTGACTGAACAAGACCAGCGTCCCACGTGAGGCTGCTGGCTGTGAGTCCCCAAAGCAGAGAGAATCGTCTGTTGTCTTCGGGCGTGAGGAGGGCAGGGCTGGGAGGTATCTTTGTATCTGTGCATCTCTGTGCGTGCGCCTCGTGGGTGGGAAGAAAGTGGTGGGAGGTGTGAGTGGAGAATGTCAACTGCCTTTGGGGCCGGATCTGTGTGTACATTTCATGTGTCTATGTCAGCTGTCGGGCTTGCCGGTGAGAAATACCAGGTCTGTTTTGGGTGTAATTGGCGTCTGTGTGAGCAGGTGAGCGATCAGTGATCGTGTGATGCACGCATGTCCGTGTCCTGTGGGCGGGACAGGCAAGTTCCCCCAGCTTCAGCATCAATGCCCCTGAGCAGATGGGCAAAGCGAGTCTCTCCAGAGCCAGGGCACTTTGTCTCATTCATGATCTGCCTTCAGGGCGCGAGTTCCTGTCCCAGACTCAAGTCGTGCACAGTTAATAAATCCCAGTTCATGCGTGGGCAGTGCCTCTCTGGGAAATTCAAGGTGCCCCTGTGGACTTCTTCCCCTACCCCTGGCTTTCCCAGAGTTAAGGAAGCAGCCAGCTGCTCAGCTGCTTTGGCATCTGCAGCTTTTTCTAGAGACAAGATTGCTGGTGACACTTCCATTCTCCACTTCCAGAGAGCATCTTTCCAAGCAGATGTATCCTCACGCAAACACCTCTGCCTCCGAGGCCCCGGCCATTCCCAGATTCCTCAGCATCGTTATCATAAATCTGGGGAATAGTAGAAGAGCAGAGCCAGGAAGTGTGATTGTGAAAGGAGGGAAAGAAACTCTCTGTGCCTTTATGTGAGGCTGAGAGGAAGTGGGTCCTGGAGGAGGCAGAAGAAGAGGCAGAGAGGAAAGAAGGATGGAGCCGCAGAGGGGGCTTCCTGTCAGAGAGAGGGTGATGGGGCCCAGTTCCTAGGCTCAGCAGGCCTGGAGCTGCTCAGGGATGTGGCAGAGATACCTGGGGCAGAACAGGCTTCTATGTGCTGTACCAGGAAGCCTCAGCCAGGAGGAGGCAGGGGAAGGGGCTCCCCCACACCTGGCTGTCAGAGCCTCTCACCTGTGTGGGAGTCGCAGGGCTAGCATTAAAGACCCCACTGACGTAAGTGGGTGACTTACGGTTCCTTGGACCCTACCAGGCTTCAATCCCACCCACACTCGACTCCCTCATCCTCAGCCCCAGTGGAGAAGGGGGTCCACCCCTCCTGCCACACGGGGGACAGGGAGAGCCTGCTGGGCATTATTGGGATTTCAGCCAGGGTGGCAGACTGCCCTGCCTCCCATCACCATTGCCCGGTTGCTGGGCAGAGAGAGCATCGCCAAATGACTTTCTCCTTTGAAGTTCCGTTAAGGGAAATTGTGAGGAAATAAATTTCCTCTCAATACACTGTGGATTGACTCAAGCTAGCTTCCCAGTGGCCCATAAAATAATAGCAACATTTATTGGGTACTTGCTTTTGTGCCAAGTGCTATTAAGTAGGTCTTTAAGAGAGATGCTCGAAGTATCTCCAGTTCTTAAGAGAGTGAGGGCTAGAAACTCGGCCAACATCACAGATACCGGGAAATCCCAGGGTCAAGACTGGCACCTGAGTGGTTTGCTGCAGAGCCTTGGCACAGCTGCCCGCGCTAGTTTGCAGAATGGGGGAGAGTCCCAGAGGTCTGTGTAACCCTTCCCCTGGAAGCTGAGCTCAGGGCAAGTGTTCTTAGGAGAGTTGAACCCCAGAGCTCAGAGCAGACTCCCTGACAGCACTAAGAGGTTCTAAAAAAGCTAACGCAGAGGAGACAGTTTAGGAGGGAGAGAGCAAAGCTCTGCTTGTCTTGCAGAGGTAAATCAGTATATAAGACCAAGGATAGACCAAAAGTCTGTGGAGTGAGGATTCCGGGCCTAAGGAGGACAGGCAAGTATCCCCACAGCAGTAGTCATCTGCAGAGCTAAGTCAGGACCACCTCTCTGGGACCTGTCACTGGTCTCCAAGGGTCCCTGCTCTCTCTGTGCTCTGATCAGCTGCAGAGCATTTGCTGGGCTAGAGAGCATGCTGGGGTTAGGGACCCCAAAAGGCTGTGTGATCTCTCAGACGGGTCTGTGGGGGAAGATCTGGCATGCTCGTGGGCAATGGTAGAGAAAAAGATCTCAGCACCATTTTTCACCTAATAACACCCTGAGATTCTGCTATTTTAGTACACAGAGAGCTTCCTGGTGCTTTTACACAGCTGCATAGTACTCTAGTGTGTGGCCAGCCCTTCATTTATTCAGTCCATCCCATGCTAGTGGGCATTTAAGTTGTTTCCTGTCAACTGGTATTATAAACACAGCTGTGAGTAGGACAATCACCAAATCAAAGAGTTCAAGCCTTTGCAATTTTACCAAATGTTACCAGTTATCTCTCCATAGAGATTTTACTAATCTAACCCCACATTGGCCCACCGTGTGAGCAAATACTTTGGTCTTTCCGAAACTGAAACTGACGAGTGAAACATGGTATTTTAGTTATTTTTCGTTTCTTATCAGAAGGTAGATGACCTTTCTCCCATTAAGAGCCAATGAACTGGGTGTGGTGGCGCATGCCTGTAATCCCAGAGGCTCCCTCAGGGGGCTGAGGCAGGAAGATACAGAGTTTGAAGCCAGCTTCAGCAAAAGTGAGGCCCTAAGCAACTCAGTGAGACACTGTATGTAAATAAAATACAAAATCGGGCTGAGGATGTGGCTCAGTGTCCCTAAATTCAATCCCCAGTACCAAAAAAAAAAAAAAAAAAATGCCAGTGATCTTTTTTATGAGGTTTCTATCATCTGTCTCTGCAAAAAATTTTTAAATTTAAACTGCCTAAGCACTGAACGAGACAATTAGCATTGTCACAAGCCCACTTCTGCCATTTAAATTGGAATTTTGTTTTCCCGAGGTCGAGGCGAATGCCTACAGTAGGACAGAACTTGAATTAGCTTGCTTTTAATGAGGAAACTGAGGCACTGGCTAGGCCATCTATTCTTCCATCTGTTCCTTGGGTTTTTACATCCCCGGAGTTTCGAGAAGGCTGGACCACGTGACACTCGGAGCCAGCGCTGCCTTGGAGTCTCCGGGGGTTGCAAGTCACTTTATTTCTCAGCTGCTGATGGTCAGGGGGCCACATGGATGCACGAGGAGCCTCAGTAAGGAGGGCGGCTCCTCCCCATCCACTTCAGAACACACCGTTTATCTGTGTTGCTCATCATTTCGTGCCAGTGCCTGACTCAGAGGAGGCTAAATAAAGTCAAGCAGACAGGCCCTGAGGGCTGCAGGGATGAGCAGGGGCGAGACACCCTCGTGTTGTGCAAACTCGGGGTCCTCAGCAGAGATGCGGGGTACCAGCTTAAAGGAAGAACTGAGTGCGCAACCCTCAAAGGCCAGTGACCCCCAGACAGCCGAACCTCTGCGACCAAGTGGAGGGCTCCGTTACCCTCTTTCTGAGAACCACGGGCATCTCTAACTGCGAAGACAGTCAGTTTTAGAAATGTGTCTTTTGGTTTCCAATCCCAAGGGGTCCTTTAGTTTATACTCTGGAGACAAGAAAGGGAGACCAAAAAGGTATATAGGACCCTTTAAATTCCCTCCTTTCCCCACTAGATATCTCTCAGGACAGTATGGAGTGAGTCCCTGGCGCCAGTGACTACACGATTGTTAACTGTGAGGTTTATCACCATGATATGACCGAGCTCTGGGTGCTGCTTTTAAAGGATCACAGGAGATGCAAGGGGTCTTGAGGGCCACAGTCTCAGACTCTCCTTCCTGCCGCCCTGTCCAGGGATGGCTATTGGGACAGTCACCCATGTATGCCACCACCCCCCAGCCCCTATGCACCTTAATTTGTCACGGATGCCATTCTATGCCAAATGTCTCATCAAAGCATGCAGGAATCAGTTCTCTCTCCGCCAAGAGCCTCCATGGTGAGTCCATTGCAGTGTGGTGTCCAAGGCAGCTCCAAGGCGGGTAAACTAGGCACAGGTTTTCACAACCTCAGCACCACTGTCTTCTTCTGGGGACTCCTGCACCCAGTAGGATGTTCAGCAGTCATCCTGGTCCCGATCCCCTAGTTGCCAGTACCAGCCATCACACCAGCTATGCCCCCTCCACAAAGTGTCTCCAGACATTGCTTTGGGACAAATCTCCTGGTTGAGAACCAAATTCAGGGCTGTACACGGGGGAATTCTGTGCAACAGCTCACACTCTCGGAGCGCGTATGATGTAGCAGAACCAGTTCAGAGTGTTTTACCTCAGGCTTCTTTAATCTCCACAGCATTCCCATTTTATATGGAGACAATTGAGGTGCAGAGAGTTTAACTGTCACACAGCTAGTAAGATGCTCATGACCCATTTTTTTAATCATTAATTTTTTATTGTTACATCATAATTATACATAATAGTGGAGCTTGTTGTTACATATTCATACGTGTATACAGCATAATTTGGTCAATTTTTCTTTCTTCCTTTCTTTTTTTTTTTCTTTTTTTTTTTTTTTTTTGGTACCAGGAATTGAATCCAAGGACACTTAGCCACTGAGCTACATCCCCAACCCTTTTTGTTTTTTATTTGGATACAGGATCTCTTTAAGGTGCTTAGGGCATTGCTAAATTGCTGAGGCTGGCCTTGAACTTGTGATCCTTCTGTCTCAGATCTCAAGCCAGCTGGAATTATAGATGGCAATTTGGTCAATTTCATTTCCCAGTTTATGACATTTTTGTTAAGAGAAAGAGGCCAGTAAGAAAACAGTACTTGTCGTTTAATTTCATGTTTTATTTGAAAACACACACACATACACTCACATATAGGTATCACGAAATATGTGTATCAGTGTTTCTTTACAGGTTATGGGCTTACAGATGAATTTTATTTTACTTTGGTTTTTCTATAGTTATCTTGTTGATTTTTAAACGTTGAATCTACACTATTTATATTATAAGAAAAAAAAAATTATCTCATCTCCCATTTGGAGGAGGGTATCCTCAGTCCCATTTCAAGTCCCCGTGATAAGCAGGAATAGCAGCATTGAACTGAAGCAGGCACTGAGATGTTGGGGTACCTCTAGGGCCTTGTATGGAGTTGGAGGTGGGAATAGACCTGATTAAAGACCAAGAGGCACCACCCCAGCAGTCTCTGGGGAACCTGTTCTTTTTATCCCTTTCCAGAAGATGGTGGGGACCAGGGGTTGCTATGGATGCAGCCCTTGGACACATTACCCTATGACTGGCCTGTAGAAAATGCGTAAGTCTTCAAAGCTGGCTAAGCTACCCTCTTGAGACAAGTCAGGGGAAGTAAGAGACTGCCCAAGCTGCCTCGTATGCCAGGGAGTGGGGCTTGTGCAACCAGGGCAGCACGAAATGGTGATCTTGATCAAAACTACTTTTAATAATACCCGATGTGATCATTTTTTGAGTAAATGATATTATAAATAGAATATCTTATTATTCCTAAAATAGCTGAATTCTTCTACATCAGTAAGGAGAGTTTTGAAATAAAGTTATTTTTAAAACTAGGGGGAAAAAAAGTCCGAGGAGCAATAGAAGCAAAGTAGAGGCTACAGTAAAAGTGGGTTTTGCAACCAGACAAACCTGAATGGGGCCCAGCTGTACCTGGATTAGCCCTTCCCTGGGGGGCTCCAGCTCCTTAGGGGACCATAAGGATGAAGAGGGCTGAGGGCAGCCGGAGGGACTGTTGGGGGGACATGAGCCCAGTCCCTGGCACATGGCTCCCACTCAGTAAAGAGAGCTGTCATTTCCATGGATGGTGGCTTGTGACTTGTTTTTTCCTTTATACTTTGGTCAGTTTTCTATAAGCATATTATTTTTAGAAGCAGATAAAAAAAATTCTCATGAAACACCAGAAAGGTGCTGAGTGATTTTACTGGGAGCAAAGGGCAGAGAGACAGATGTTCTGTAGAAACGGTGGCTCTGGGGCCTGGAATTTGACCTGCAGTTAACAAGGCTGAGAGCAGCAGGTGGGCGCACCCACGGCTTTCCTAACCCCTAACCGAGACTTCCTGCCTCTGAGCCCACTCACCCGGCGCTTTTCAGATCTCAGGGAAACCCCAGGGCCACAACCCCTCCACGCACACCCACTCCAGTCAGCTGGCCTGCAGCCCTGGTGGGGGCTTGTGGGAAAACGAACACCCAACCTCTCGTCCCCACCACCACCTCTCATCGGTGCGCCCCCTGGGCAGGGGTTCCCTGGACACAGGTGATGTTGGTCCAGGAACCAGAGAAAAGATCAAGAATCCACCTTTTATTTCACCAACCTCTGCCTCTTCTTTCCTTCTCTTCTTTTTTTAACTATTTAAGAGTCATTCCTTTAGGTAAATTGGATTTCAGCAAAATTTAAGATTACTCCACCGAGTTAAAAAACCACCTCTAGAACAACCACTCGTTATACAAATTATATATCTGATAAAGAACTAGTATCCAAGATAAATAATGAATTCCCTCTACCCAACCACAGCACAAGATCTAAACGACTCAATTTGAAAAGGAACAAACAACTTGAATAGATATTTCCCCCCAAAAAAGACATCTAAGTAGACAATAAGCAATGAAGTGATGCACAGCGTCATGACTCATTAGAGAAATGCAAATCAAACCACAGTGAGATACTATTTCACCCCCATTAATAGAACTATTATGTGAAGAAAAAAAACCAGATAGTAACAAGTGTTGGTAAGGATGTGAAGAAACTGGAGTCCTTGTGCAGGGCTGCTGGGAATGCAAAATAATGTCAACTCCATCAGAAAGAGTTTGGAATTATTGTATGGTCCAGCCATTCTACTTCCATTGTGCACACAAAAGAATTAAAACCAGAGACTTGATTGGCTATCTGCACACCCACATTCATAGCTGCATTATTCACTGTAGTAAAGGTAGAAACAACCCAAATAACCATTAAGAAATTAATAAATAGGCCAGGTGCAGTGATGCACACTTGAAATTCCAGTGGCTTGGGAGGCTGAGGAAGGAGAATTGCGAGTTCAAACCTAGCCTCAGCAATTTTTTGAGGCCTTAAGCAACTCAGTGAGACTCTGTCTCTTAATAAAATACAAAAAAGGGCTGGGGGTGTGGCTCAGTGGTAGAGCACTTGCCTGGTATGTGTGAGGCCCCGCACCTCAATTCTCACCACCATATACAAATAAATAAAGGTCAATCAATGACTAAAAAAATATTCTTAAAAAAATGGTCGAAATAGTAAATATTTTGTGTATTTTACCATAATAAAAAATGTAATGGTGAAACCATTAAAATGTCTCCTGTACAAACTCCTTATTCTGAAAATAAAGAAACAGAGGTTCAGGGTAAATGATAAATTCATTCCTTTAAAATCATTTTTGAGGGCTGGGGTTATAGCTCAGTGATAGGATGCTTGCCTAGCACATGTGAGCCCTGGGTTTGGTCCTCAGCACCACACAAAGATAAATAAATAAATTAAAGTATTGTATCCATCTACAACTACAAAAAAAAATTAAATCATTTTTGATATTTCAAGCATAACAGGTATTCTGTGGTTTAAATAATACAAATAAAGTGAAACTCCCTTGAGACCCTTCTCCCTCTTTTGGTGGTGGGCGGGGGGATAACCAGGGACTGAACCCAAGGGTGCCTGACCACCAAGCCCCATCCCCAGTCCTTTTTATTTTTTTATTTTGAGACAGGGTTTCCCTGATTTGCTTAGGGCCTCGATAAGTTGCCGAGGCTGGCTTTGAACTTGCGATCCTCCTGTCTCGGCCTCCCAAGCCACTGGGGTTATAGACACCACTGCCCCAGCCCATCCTCCCTCTTTAATCGTCACCTCTTCCCTGTGAGCGACCCTGGCTGAATCACTCCGGTGTGCATTCTTCTTTTCTGTTTGTTTATAGAAACGAAACCACTCTTACCTGCCCTCTCTATTTAATGCTACTTCTTAGAGATCTTCCCACGTCGGGGATTGGAGCTACCTCATTCATTTAAAGGGCCGTGCAGTGTTTCATACCTTGAGGATGCCCTAGTGAGACCTTCCCCAGCTGATGGAGGCTGCGCTGGTTTGAATGTACACGTCCCTCCCTCCAGAATTCATATGTTGAAACCTAATCCCCGATGTGCTGGCGATTAGAGGAGGGGGTCTTTGAGAGGTGCCCTCATGGTTTTAGTGCCCGTATAAGAGGCAGCTTGTTTGCCCCCACCCCCACCCTGTGCAATTGCAGCAAGAGTGGAGCACGGCACCAGAGACCAGATCTGCTGGTACCTTCATCTTGGACTTCCCAGCTCCAGAACCCTCAGTGATAAGTCTCTATTGTCTGGAAGTTACTCAGTCTAACGTATTTGGTTACAGCAGCCTAAACCCACCAAGGCTCTTTTTAGTATTTGCTGTCACGGACCATTCAGCACAACACCTCTTTGTGCATACCTAGAGGCGTTTCTTAAGGAAGACTTTCATTTGCCCATTAAGGTTAGGAGGACACATGAATGAATGTCAATAGAATTGTTGCCCCATACAGGCACCCAACCTCGTGAGGAAGTGAGGCACTGTCCCACAGAGGAGGGAAAGGTTCCGGGAACACAAGTCATTTGTCCCAGATTATAGAGCTCATGACAGAGACCTGGGCCTTCAGGTCAGCCTGGTCTAGCCAAACAAGACATCATAAAAAATGTAATGGTAGCTGGGCACGGTGGCACACACCTGTAATCCCAGCAGTTTGGGAGGCTGAGGCAGAAGGACCATGAGTTCAAAGGCAGCCTCAGTAATAGTGAGGAGCTAAGCAACTCAGTGAGACCCTGTCTCTAAATAAAATACAAAATAGAGCTGGGGATGTGGCTCAGTGGTTGGGTGCCCCTGAGTTCAACCCGGTACCCCCCCCCAAAAAAAAAGTAATGGTAAACCATTTAAAGTCTCCTAGTGTAAACTCCTTATCTCTGATCTCAAGACCAGGACTTGGATTTTTTCTTCTGTGTCCCCACATCTGACACAGGCCTGGAATGTCACAGGCACCAAAAAAACACTCCTTGAATGTTGTTGATCTAATGGAGGAAGGAATAGGTGTGAGGAGCCCACTACCGCTGTTGGCACTCACATGCACCCGGCCTGCCCACTGCCCCCACCTTGGCCCCAGCAGGAAAGGGGCGTCGGACGCAGCCAGCCTTTCCCACCTCAGACCCACTGCCCCAGAGCACTGGAGAATCAGCTCTGAACGGGCCCCTCTTCAACTCTACCCTGAGACAGTCCCCATCCCTGTACCCGACCAGACCCACTCAGCCAGGTCACACCGTCCCTGGCTCATGGGACCCCCCCAAGCTCTTGTCCCTGACATTAATTATTTCGGTGTTTGAAGTGTGTGTGGCCATTGTCCCTTTGATAGTGCTGCTCTGTGTGTTTGCTACAGATGCAGGGGCCGTAGCTCCAAGAGGTGTGCAACCCCACAGCGCCCCTGCCACCAGCAGCACAAAGGCTTTTATGTCCAGGTCTCTGCAGCCCAAGGCCACGGTCTCCTGCTGTGCCCCCAGCGGCCTGCCAAGTAAACCCAGAGGAGGTCCACTCCCTGTCAAATGGGATCTAGAACTGGGTGGTTCATTTCCTGCTCTCAGCTCTGCCTCCAGAACTATGCAGAAGATGTTCAGACCCCGGCCACCAGGCAGTAGGCTCACGAGTCTGCATGGCCTAACCTTAGCCACTCAGGTTCAGCAGACTTTGTCATTTCCAGGTTCCCTGAAGGTCCATTGTGGCTTCCCCATGCTGTGGTCAACTCCCTGAGTGGGTTAAGTAGGCAAGGAAAAGGAATAAATCAGCTTCCCTTGTAACACCCACAGCTCTAGCTGCCCTAACCACAGCATCCACCATGGATGGGACCTGAGTCTATGCCAGGTGCTGGGTTAAAGCCAGTGTTGCTTTTCCTTCTCACTCAGTCCTTTGAAGAAGGGTCTATTGTTCTGCCCATTTTGCAAAAGAGAAAGTTGAGCTTGATGGCCCAAGTAACTTGCCCAGGTTAAAATGGAGCTGCAATGTGGCATCCTGAGACCAAAACCCTTAACTCTGGGCTGATGCACTTGACAGTCTCCAGCGATAGGAGCCTAGGTCCTTCAGGAAGCAAGAGCACACTCAGACTGGGCAATTTGAGGAGGGTGAATAAAGGAACTCCGCGTGAAAGTGTGGACAGGATCTAGGAAAGTCAAATGGAGCCCTGGCTGGTTCCAGCTGTATGCACCACACTCCAGGGCCTGAGGCCTGGTGAGAGGGCCAGGACCTGAGAGCAGAGGGCTCTCTGTGTGGAGGGCTCCCTGATAGGGACTGTGGCCTTCGGTGAAAGGGCACAAGTAGTGACCCTACAGGGAGGAAATAATTATCCTCCACATGTTTGCCTCCCTCTTGTCCAATCTCCTGCTAGTCCATTGACCAAATTTAGCTGGAAAACAGAGACCACAGAGACAGCATGGGAGCAAGATCCAGAAGTTCCCCAGCTGAGATGAACAGGCCTAATGGATGGCGCCCCAGGACCAGTGTGTCCTGGGATTCATGTAGCACAAACTAAGAGAGACATCTCCTTCCTTTATTGTAAGTCCAACCGGAGGGCAGCCATTCCTCCTTCCCTTCACACCCCCACCCCCAAGAAGAGAGAGACAACAAAAAAGAATGAGAGAGGGAAGGCTAAGTGCTGAGGGAGGCCTTTCCCTAGGCAGGTTGGCGGAATGTTCCAGAACTCAGACCTTGGAGCTCAACTTCCCCGGAAAGGACCCTTTTCCATGGGCCTCCCTCAGGAAGCAGCCTAGAAATGTAGGTATTAGAGAAGGGAAAACCCTGACGGAGTCCACCAGGACTCCCTGGGGAGTTTGGGACTACCAGGTGCCCACGAGCAGGACCCCGATTTCAACGAAACCCAGAACTTACACATATTTGGACAAAGTCTGATAGGGAATTCAGACACGTAGAACACAGATTATAGAACAGTGTGCTGACAGAAGTGTATACATGTCCCCATCGATAATAAAAAGACAACCCCAATTTTCAAATGGACAAAGGACTGAAGTAAACATTTCTCTAAAGAAGATATACGGATGGTCAATAAGTATATAAGAAGATGCTCAAGATCCTTAGTCAGTAGAGATACGCAGATTCAAACCACACTGTGGTAGCTCATCACACCCACTAGGACAACAAGTGTTGAGAGGGGTGTGGGAGACGGGAATCTCCATCCACAGCTGGGCCTGTCGAACAGTGCAGCCATGTCAAACGCAGAGCTTCCGTGTGACCTGGCAATTCCATTCCTACATATAGACCCCAAGGAATTGAAAATATGTTGACACAAAAGTTTGTACACAGATGTTCTTAGCATCATCATTCAGAGTAGTCCCAAAGTGGAGACAACCAAATGACCATCGATGGTCAAATGCACCATGTTTATCTATAGAACAGAATATTATTCGGCCACTAAAATGAATGGACTATGTTTAATGGATGCCAGTAAAACCACTTTTGGTGAGAGAGCAGAGGGCAGTGTGGAGTGCTGCCCCCTGGGCTCTGTGCCCTTCAGTGGGAGGGGTGCTGGCAGTGACCCTGCAGTCAGGGTTTTCCATTTTTCCTAAGACAAAATGTAAAGCAGTCAGTTTTTAAATACAAATTTAAAAAATAGTAAAAATTTTAAAAAATTAAAGGAGAGTTACAAATAAGTAACAATTCTGAAAACACAACCTAAAACTTTACACTGAAGATGTGTTCTCTTTCCTGCTAGCAGAAAAAAGAACAAGGTAGTTTTATATTTAAACTATCTATGTATTCAATTGATATGTTAAACACAGGTCAACTTTCCACTGGATTCTTTTTAATATACTTCCAACTTTTTAAGGAAACACCACAGGTAAATAAATGAGAGAATTGGGAATGTCAGTGGATTTTATTCATGAAGACTTCTTTTTATTTTCTTAAATTTGAATCTTTACTTATATTCTTCATTCTGGTGGTAGCAGGGGAGGTTGATAACTCTATTGAGAATTTGTCATTGCTCCTATTCCTTTGATGACCAGAGAGGTACAGTGGAAGCCATTCATCTTATCAGTCCTAGGAAAAAAACTTTGAAGTTTCCTTTTCCTGCTTTCTTCTATCATTTCCTGCCTGTAAGTTCCAAGAAAAGGTGGGTACAAAAATACATGGGAAAATGGGATGTGAAGTAATATTTACAGAAATAAGAAGATGTGTGCAAAGAGATCCCACCCTCTTAAGATTATAAATATTTCCATGCATTCAAATTTTAATGCTTCTTTAAAGTTTTAACCAATGCTTGTGTATGGTGAAAAAACTTCATGGAAACTGATCGAATCATTACCTTAGTAGGGAAGGGTAAAGAGATGTAAAATGGATGTAAAATTGATTGAAGCTTGACATTTGATTTGTTTATCAAAATAAGACTTGCTAAATAAATCCTGAGTAATCCGTTTTGAATAGAGGTTATTGCTTTTCTGTTGCATAATAACTCGCTTTTTTTTTTTAAAAAAAATAGCTTGGTCAAGAAATAGAATGCATTGTTATACTAAACAACTAAAATTAAAAGAAGTACTACTACTTCAGATTACAACACAGGTGAACCTTGAAAACATTATGCCAAGTGCAAGACGCCAGATACAAAGGGCACACATATTGTAGGGTTCCACAGAGTAGATGAGTGTCCGCAGTGCCCAAGGGCAAAGGAGATAGTGAAGTGACCACTAATTGTGCAGGGTTTATTTGGGGTGTGGTAAAAGTATTCTAGAGCCCTTCCCTAGGGTATAGAAGGCCCTGACTTTGATCCTCAGCACCTCTAAAAAAAAAAAAAAAGATTCTCAAATTAGAGATGAAAGTTGTACATTTTCACAATATTCACAATTGTGAATATGTGAAAAACACTGAATCACATACTTCAAAAAGCTGAGTGTTATTGAATTACATCTCAATAAGAAGAAAACAAATAGATAACAGCACAGGTGTGTGTCGCACAGAAGGAAATAGGGTGTGGGCCATCATGCCTCTGTTGGGGGGCTTCCTAGCATTCTCAGAGGGCCACCCGGAGTCAGCAAACAAACTGGGGAGGAAGGACTTCCAGGTAGAGGGAACGGCACATGCAAAGACCCAGCAAGAAGACAGGAAATAGTGTGGTGTGCTCTGGTAACTCCACGTCCTCTGGTGGCCCGGCATATGATAAGCCTTGATGCCCAAACACAGAGGTTACTTTTTGTGTAAGTGAAATCCATGTCTGACTCAGAGCCTCAGCTCACCAGACACGTCACTCCATGAATCCTGGCATTTCTAGATTTGTGAGATGCTCCAAGGTCCTGGACCCAGTCTGAGGTCAGCATAGGGTTCCATGGAGATGCTGTCTGCTCTGCCTTGACTTCTCTGCCTCTGTGCTGGAGTCTACAGAGGCCCGTGAGGCCAAATACTTGACACACTCTGGGGGTCTCTCTGACTCCACCCACCCTGTTGAGCAGCTGGGCTTCTGGAGCCTTCTGATCTCCTGCCCTAGGAGGAGCTCTCTGGGCTCAGAGCAGGAGATGCTGGGGAAGCTGCTGTCCACTGCACTGCTGGGAGCATTTTGTTTATTCCAGTAAATCTGTTTATCTCTTCTGCACACTCCCTAAAAATTTCCTTTGATTTTTGAGCAGACAGACCTTTGAAAGCAAGATTTCCAAATAACTCCTGCTTAGATGGGAGAAAGGAAAAGGAGTTATCACACAGGAAAAAAGAAAACTTAAAAAAAAATATCTAGACTTATAGGGGACCACAGCATCTGATGTGATGGGCTCAGTGTGGGACCAGAGGCCACGGGGCGAGGGATCCACATGAGTTTCCCTCTGAGGAGCGCAGTCTGGAGACGGTTCTGCCCTTCAGCTTTGTGACCCCCAATAAGTAAGTCTTATAAGCTGATGCAGTGGGCACAGAGGCATTCGATCTTCATAGTGTGCAGGTCCCCAGGGTCTCTCTACCCACCTCCAAAGTAGGCTTAGAACTGGAGGCCATGTTGCCAAAACTAAGACCATGAGGGTAGAGGCCAGAAAGAAGACCTTAGGGAGACAAGATAGGGATGGAGATGGAAGATCAGGAGCCAGACTGTTTGGCTTCCCAAATCCAAGAGACCCAAGGGGACAGGCAGGAACAGCAGATTCAAGTGGAAGAGGAAGAGACGGTCTGCTTTGCTCCTTGTTGGGCTGGTGGCTGGAGTCCTCTGAGGAACTGAACATTTCAGATGGAAGGCAGGGGTGTGGGGTCACATGGAGCTTCCATGGGCGAAAAAGAGGGTTTAGGACTCTCTTACTATAGCTTCCGTAGAGGGATTGTGATTCCCAAGTGGTTCCCACACCCTTGCCATGGGGCTGGGGGAGAAGGGGCAGCAGGGCCCAGAGGTGAAGGCAGTGGCCTGGTCAGCTGAGCTGGGGCTGGGGGGTGGGGGTCACCAACTTCACTTTGTGGGGAGGATGTTTATTTAAGGAAAATCACTATGTTTACTCAAAGCTTGGGCTGCCAGCCTTCAGGGGTAGAATTATCAGTGAAAGCTGGGCTATTCATCAATTGTGGGGCCTGGTGACAGACCTGCTTCCCTCCCAGAGACTGGGAGGGACCGAGGAGAGAGGGAGGAAGGGAGACAGAGGGCTGGCCCCAGCCACAGCCAGTGTGGGAATGACTCTGCTCCCAGGAGCAGGAAGGTCACACGGGAAGTGGCCTTGAGGTGGCGCCAGGGGCGGGAGGGGAAGGGAGGGAGGTGTTTCCATGGCACAGTGATCATGGGACAAAACCGGACGGAAATCACACTCTGGGATGCTCCCTGGTCAAGGCCAGGTTGCCCAGAGAGGAAGGACAAACTTCCTGGATGGACACAGGGAGGCAGCGCCCTGGGGAAGGGGATGGGGTTGGGGCCGTGGCGTGGCTTGAGCAGAAGGGTCTCTTCAGGCCATGGACCAGACCTGGGATGAAATCTGAGCAGAGCATGCTCTCAGGAACACGTGCAGGAACAGGATGTGGACGAATTCCACCAGAGGCCTGAGGCCCTCAGCAACTTCTCCTGTGCCCCCCGCCATGCTTTGCCAGCCCGGCTGGGTGAAGCATGGTGTGTCTACCCGCCCTCACAGGTGAGCAGGCAGGGCCGGTAGGGTAGGCCCTGACAAGGGCACTTGGCGAGGAAATGCACATCTTGAAGGCCTGCCCTGAGGAGCCAGGGAAATCTGGATGGAGGAGGGAGATGCTCAGATATGCACCTGGGGCCTTGGGCAACCGAGGCCACCCACCTTGAGCAAAGCTGGCAGAAGGTGTCCTTATGGTAGACTTGGGCCAGGACCGGGATGATTTTTCTGGGCCTCTGGACCAGAGATTGAGGACACCACACTGTGTGAGTGACGAGTGAATGGATGGATGAAGAAATGAATGAATGTGTGAATGGTCTCCAGCGATGGCCTCAGCAGTACCTACCTTGCCAAGGTGTTGGTGAGAGCAAGACTACGGGTAAAACATCTGGCCAGGATCCACTAAGTGTTCAGAAGGTGGCACTGGTGTTGATGGCGATTTCTTCATTCCATCCGGGCTCTCTTATCTCACACACTCCACTCCAGGAACGCCTCTTTCTCCCTCACTCAGGCCCAATTAGAGAACCACCAATTATAGGAACAGGCTACTCACTGTCCTGAGCTCACAGGGCCGACACACCACTCGCTCACTATGTGATCTTGGGCTACGTACATAACCTCTCTGTGCCTCCGTTACCTCAAGTGCAAAATGAAGGCATCTGACAGTAGGCTGAGGAGGAAGTGAGTTAGCAACTGTGAAGTGCTTAGCCCAGAATAAACGATGAATGATGCTTATTCTTGCAAGTTGGGGGTGATCTGTGTTCCTGCTCCAAGGTGTGGCTGCCTGGCTGCGGATCTGTCAGGGCTGGGGCAGTGGGCTTTCTCCTAGGACGTGTGTGTGTGGAGGTAGCACCAGCTCTCAGAGCTTGGAGACAGAGCGCTGGCTTGGGGTTGGCAATAGAGAGAGAGGAAATTTACAGCCGACCCTCACCTCTCACAGTGAGGTCTGCCATCCTCAGTCCTCCCTGCCTCCTTGAAAGATCTCTGATCTCCTCTATGAATGGGATGGATTTTCAGCCAGGTGACCTCCATAGATAACAAGCTCCCTGGGGATCTTCCTGCCCAGGAAACTATCGAATTCTAAGAATACACAAAAGCCATTTAAACACCTGCCTGGCTCATCTGTGCTCTCTTAAAAAAAAAAAAAAATCACAAACATCATGAAATGGAGTGAAGCATCCAGCAAGGTTTTCTTCAAGGTCAAAGAGCCCTGGAAATTGGGCTTTTTAAAAGAAGGGGCATTTTTCCAGGCGTCTTCCTGGTGAGATGAGTTGGCAGATGGTCATAGGAGGTGGGGGTGGAGGGAGAGGGGCTTCCTGGAGAGGGGGCTTTGGAGTGCTTTCCCAGGAGGGGTTTGCCGAATGGAGCTGCCCCGGGGTTCAAGTCATGCTCTTCCTTGTCCCTTCGTCACTGTCGCGGAGTGGGTGAGGCTGTCTCTGCGGCAGGACCCAGCTATGGCCAACAGCATGGCTTGCAAGACGGAGCCCACTTCTCCTTCTCCCCTCTCCCTTTATCCCACGTGATGGAAGGCCTGCTCCTGCCAGCTCTGAAGCCCAGGGTACGGGACAGGCCTGGCCCCAGGCCATTGTAGATTACATGGGCGTTTCCTGTTCCTTTTCACTTTGGGCCTTCACCACTACTCTGTGGGCACCTTTCTGGGTCCCCCCCCGCCCCGCCACCGCATGCCCAGCAACAGGTCCCGCCCTCGCTGACATCCCAGACTCCAGTGGGTTGAAATATCAGGGTTTTCACATATTCTCCCCCATCTTTAGGTCTCTGCCTGCCTTCCATCCTGTCTGCCGACCCACTCCTCATCCTTCAAGACTCAAACCATCCTTCAAGACTGTGACTACGCTGAGCGCTCTTCCTGTCCCTGGGTGGCTAGTGCTTCCTCTTCTGTGTCCCCAGGTACCCTCCTCCAGTCTTGATTTCCAGATTCTTCACCTTATGATGGATGAGGAGTCTATCTTAGATGAGATTCCTCCAAAACAGCCTGAATGAGGATTTGAGTGATTGACTTGGAAGGTGATCCTGGGAGTAAGGGGTGGGGAAAGTGAGACAGGAAAGGAGGGAAAGCCCCAAGAAGAGGGGTCATTCCGGTGGCCTCTGTGGGCGGTGGAGGATCAGCTCCCCCGGAAACACCGAGAGTCCTTCCAAAGGCTGCCTGGGGAAGGAGGCCACTGTAGGTACCTGTTGGCTCCTGGCCCCATTGGTAGTGGGGTGCCCAGGGGTGGAGCAGGGGAGATAAACCTCTGCACACGGCTGGCCTGCACATTATGGTGGACCTAGCAGGCCCTGCAGAGTGGGAGAGACCCCCCGGGGCAGGAACTAGACACTCTAGGTGGGGTGCTGTGGCTGAAGGTAGATTGGATAAATGGGCTGTGGTACTGGCCCCAGAGGCATCCCTAGAATCTTGGGAGGTGGGAACTGTCTTTGTGTTCCTGGCAAGTGCTTAGTAGATGTCAAGTGACCAGGAAACGGAGAGAGAACCTAAGTGACCCCTCAGTAGTCAGAATCTCCAGCTGGTGACTTTAGGCTCCTGACCTCAGTCCCTGTGGGATTTCCTCTCTGTAACCCACTTCCCCGGCTGCTTCTCAGCAGGACTGTGTTCAGAAACCAGGTTCTGCTGGGTGAAGGGTCAGGACTCTCACCAGGGATTAGGCACTCAAGGGCAGGTAAACCGAGTTTCTGGGGAAAGTGCTCACTGTGGACATTTCCAGGGTGGCCTCAGGGACCCCAGGCAGCGTCTCTGCTGTAGCCCCAAAGCACCTGCTGCCCACGCATGCTCCTCCCTCCTTTCCTCCTTGACTTCATACTGCCAGCCAATCCCAACTGCCAGAAAAGAATCTGGGCCTCCTTTCAGGAGCTTCAGCCCCCAGGAGCTGGGGAAGGCAGCATTTAAGGGTCAATGGAGGGTCCATAGTGTCTATCAGATATAATGATGAGAGCTGGACTGTACTGAGTCCCTACCATGTGCCAGGCACCAAGATAGGGCTTACAGGCAATATTCTATTAAGTCTTCATGCAAATCCAGTGGGATGAGAGGTTGGAATCTAAGAAAAGTTGAAAGACATTTGATAACATGGCTTTGGGAGAAGGGTTTCCCTTGCTCCCCCTATTCCCTCTTAAGACAAAATTCTCCCATCTTTAAAGTGTCTTCATGGCTAAACAAGAATGGCTGGGGAGCACAGGGCTTTCTCAACTGAGGAGAGACTCAGAGAGCAGGAGAGCTGGTACAGAAACTCCCTCATCCACTGGAATGACCAAGCAAAGACCCCATAAGTCACGTCCTCCTTCCTCCCAGTGAGTTGGGAGCTGGGGGATTGGAGTTCCACACCTTAGTGCCAGCTCTATCACTGACAGGTTGTGCAAATGTGGACTTTAGTTCCTAATTCTTCCATTTTAATGAGGACAGTACACCCATGACTCATGAGCGTGTACCACATGCAAGGCCCTGTGCTAAGCTCTTGATGAGCTTTCTTTCATGGAACCCAACCTCCCTAGGACTTGGGTATTATCCTTACTTACAGATGACAAATTTGAGGCTCAAAGAGGCTGGGTACCTTGCCTAAGGTCGCATGGCTGACATGTAGTGAAGCCTAGATTCCAACCCAGAACAGGAATAAGGGCAGCCCCAGGGGTGCAGGTAGCAGAAAACATTGAAAAGCTCCTTCTAGGCATGAGCATTGGGTAAGAATCAGTCCCAGCTCATTTTTTCTAAACTTTTGCTCTTTTGATATTTTAAAAATCATGTCAAAAATACACATAACATTTACCACTTCAACCATTTTAAGTGAATTATTCCGTAACATTAAGGACATTCCTGTTGTTATGCAACAACTATCCATTTCCAGAACTTTTTCATCATCCCAAACTGATAATCTATCACCATTAAATAATAACATCCTCTTTCCCTTCCATCCAGCCTCTGGCAACCACTATACAACTGTCTTGTCTCTCTGAATTTAACCATTTTAGATAGCTCATATAATTACAGTCACATAAGATTTGCCCTTTTGTGTTTGGCTTATTTCTCTTGGCATATTTTCAAGGTTCATCTATGTTGTAGCAGGTATCAGAATTTCATTCCTCTCTAAGGCAGAATAATATTTCATTGTATGTATACAGCACACTTTGTTTATCCATTTATCTGTTCATAAACATTTGGGTAAATAATGCTATCTGTGAACATGGGTGTCAAAATACCTGTTTGAATCCCTACTTTCATTTCTTTTGTGTATATACAAGAAGTGGAACTGCTGCATCATATTGTAAGCTCCAGCTGTTTAAAACTACTGTCTCTTCATGCAAGATGCAAATTCTAGAAAGAGTGATTTGCCTTACTTAAGTAACTTGACCACCCTTTTGCAGAGGAAGGGTGGGGTACCTTGGTGGACAGTCCTCAATGGAGGAGGGGTGTTCTTCAAAGAAAAAATTGGGGTACTATTACCAGCAGAAGTGTTAGTGGTTGAAGGCAACCTAAAACCACAGATGTCACTGCACCTGTACCTGTAAAATTGGGGGTAACTCCCTTCTCCATACCATGAGTTGGATAGTTGCCATGAGATCACTTGCACAGCAAGACTTTGAAAACTATGATGATCCTTCAAAGAGAAGGCCCTCGTGAGATCACAGAATGTTCACTGGGGGAAAGAAAAGGAAAGAGCCCATGGTGCCAGGATGCAGCCAGAGCTCCCTCTGAACTTTACAAATAGACAAGCTGGGATGCCTTGTCTGCCCCCCAGAAACCCCACCTCCACCCTTAACCACCACCTCTCAGCTTTAATTACCAGTCCTCTTGACCACCTGCTCCCTCAACCACGGTTCTTTGGACACCATCTATAAACCAGGTCTTTGAGTCTCTGAAATAAGACCTTTTTGCCTTCAAGAAGCAAATGGCTCTGGGGGGCAGGGATAACTGAGGAAATCTTTCTGTGACAGTGAAAAGCGATGACTTCCAGAAGACAGACATGCACCAGGCATTCTGGAGCTATAGAGGAGGGACAAGGAGTCCTTGGTGCAGGAGATTCACAGTGACAAAAGCAGACCCTGCCTTCAGAGAGCCAGCAGTCCACCCTGTGCCTCCATCACCCAAGCCAGGAATCTGCACGCTGCTATGAAAATCCAGAAAGTGCCACCTCCTCCATTAAGTCTATGAAGTGGCTTCCCTAGCCCATGGTGATCATTTTGTACCACTGAAGCTGTACCAGGCAAGGTCCTCTGAGAAGCAGATGCCCAGGAAGGATTAAACATGCCCATTAATAATGCCTGGGAGAGGCAAAGGGAGAGGGAGTCAGAAAGCTTGGAAAAGCTGTCAGACCTCAACATAAAGACTGCTTCCCAGTTAACAGAGAGATGGGAGTTGGGCGAAAGCATTACAGACTGTTGAGCAGTTTCAGGAAGGCTTCGCAAGGCTGTAGGGGGTGGGGAGGGGGGTCCTCTGCCAAGGCCAGCTGCCAGAGGAGCCCAGTGCTGCCCAGGATGGAGCCTGCCCAAGAAACTGTGCTGCGCTGTTATTGGCTGGAACAGCCTTAGGAGGTACTCAGCAGCCATGGATTTCAGAACACAGTGAAGGAGCCCATAGTTAATTACACTTCCAATAGCTGGAGTCTGTGAGGCTCATTCTCATGCCCCCAAAAGCATTGGACTCTACAAGTTATACCTTCAATTTGCGTAAGCAAAGATTATTTTTTTGTGTGTTTAAAAGTTGTTTTAGGTGTGCCCGGTACAGTGGTGCAAGCCCATAATCCCCGTGACTCCGAGGCTGAAGCAGGAGGATCACAAGTTCAAGACCAGCTTCAGCAATTTAGCAAGAGTCCTATTCCATAAATAAAAAATTAAATTAAATTAAATTAAAAAGGACTGGGGATGGGTAAAGCTCCACTGGGTCCAATCTCCAATACCAAAAACAAATAAATAATGAAATGAATTATTTTAGGTGTCTCTTGACCTTTCCACTGGCTCAAGAACTGCTCAAGGCCAAGGGGGCCATCATAATCCTTCATTCCTCCCCCCCATCTGTCTGCAGATCCATTCACCCATTCATCTTCCCAGTGTGTACTTACAGAGGCACTAAGCTGTGGGCGTTGGGAGCACAGGGATGAATAAGAGGACCCCCAGGAGCCTGCAGTCCATAGCTAATCATGCAGTAAACAAGGAGTTTCTAGGTAAAAGTCAAGTGAGTTTCTATTTCTCCTTTGCACTGCTAATGCTTCTCCCCGTGCCCAGAGGGGGTTTTTCCTGAAAGGGCAGCAGTCTCTGAGGGACAGCTCTGTCCTGTGGATATGAGTCAGCCTGAGGAGCCACAGGGATGACACAACCCCTGGATTCTCCTGGGAACTACTCCATGCCACTTCCCTGAGACCCAGAGAGAGCCCGAAAAGAACAACAACGCAGCCTTTCTTCCAAGGGGAAACATCTTCATCTGTGGCAAATGTCAACCTGGAGCAGCCCTGAGCTCTTGGCTCCCCCCTACCCCCACCCCCGGGGGCTCACAGTGAGCTCAAGGAAATGCTTAAAAAAAACCATCAATGTGTGAATGTCTTTCAAGTGTAGCCTCATTTTTCTTCCCATCCAGCAATAAATTAACCTATGCTGAATGAATGTTGAACTGGAGACCAAGAGAAAGGAGGCCGGTCAGGCGGCCAGCAGCGTTGACATGTTCCTTTCAGGGACTTGAAGTGCTGTATGTCACGCAACTCTCTGTTGATCCTCACCACAGTCCAGTCAGGATCTCCGTTTCCTAGATGAGGACACCAAGATGATCGGGAACTTTCTCAAGGTCACAGCACTCACTGGGAGGGTCAGTTAGGACCTGGCCCTCCCGGAACGTGCTGCCCCAAGATCCTGTGCTTTTAACCACCCACCACACTGCCCATGACATGCCTCCATCTGTGGGTTCCCTTTCAGCTTTGCAGGTGGAGGGTCACTCTGGCCACCGACAAGGAGTCAGGACTTGTACGTGGGGCCTCCCTGCTCACTGCTGTGTAGAGTTGGAGTCACAGCATTCCCTCTGTGTCTGCTGCTATGGAGCCAATGGTAGAATTGGAATGTTGATACCCACAGAAATTATTTTGAATTATACTTCCTGGTATTTATGGGATAATATGGTCCTAAAATCCAGAGAATGCTATCACCTGATTCTATCTTAAAAAAATAAATAAATAAGGATCTTTGGTGCTAGAGAAGGGCAAAAGAACCACCATCATCATGGTACCAAAGGGAAATGGAGGCACGAACAGTCTGGCTAACTTACCTACCCAAGGTCACGCAATTTAGCAGGCTTTCTGGCAGAAGCCCAATGCTCTCTTCTTGTACCTTTTTTTTTTTTCAATATTTTCTTAGTTGTAGATGGACCTAATATCTTTATTTATTTATCTTTATATGGTGCTGAGGATGGAACCCAGTGCCTCACACATGTGAGGCAGGTGCTCTACCACTGAGCTACTCCTCAGACCATCGGATGAACAGAAGAACGTGTCGTGAGGTCAACAGGCAACAGGTTTCAGCTACAACCCCAGCCCTACTTTTACCTCTTTTCAGATATTTCTTTGCCAAGATCTGAAAGTTCCGTGACACCAAAATATTGATGATAATGACGATAGCTTCTATCATTAGTTAGCAAAATATTCAGTGCTTAGCGTGTGTTACTATAGTGTCAACACATGCACTGTCTAAGAGTGCTAGCTCTTCCAAAGATGTGCCGAGTTCAGTGAGGCTTAAACCTCATGGGAGGCAAAGTGCTCCAACGGCAGAATTTTAGGCATCTGAGAGGGCAGGTGATCATAATCCAGTGGTCATCACCTTCTAGGATACAGCTGAGACTCTACTGGATAGACCCATGGGAGACTTTTAAGGCAACGTGCAGAGTCAGCTGGATGCCTCTATCCTTGAGTAGTTGATACCCTTTAGTGCCCTGGGTCAGTCTGCCAGTCTCCACCTTTAAGCCTGGCTCCAAGGGGACCTGGGGTGTGCACACAACCTATTGCTTCTGGACCCTGGCTCATGATTTCTCAAAGTGTGAGTGAGCCTAAGAGGAAAAGAAGCTCAGCAGATGAGCCTAGAGGCCTGGAGGACGGTGGCAGCCAGTGCCCCAGAGGGGTCTGTTTGTCTAGCCTGGGCATCTGGAGGACTTGGTAGGCCCGTGTGGAGAGCTGTGTCTTCTTTACTGGTTGCTGGAGTTCCCCTGGCTCTCTCCTGCCCCTTCGCTCACTGGCTGGCTCCCTCAGGTTCCAAGGTCAGGGATAGACTTATTCACAAGCAGACTTCTGTTTTCTTTTCAAAGCCAAGCAAGACAGAGGGCTGTCAGAGACTTTCCCAGTGCTCAGTTCTGTCTGGACAGAGGGTACTAGGAAACTTTTCCATTTTTTTTTTTTGCTCCTTGGGGAAATGGCTCCATGATAAACTCCACTTATCAAACACACCAGACCACTAAATGAAACAACCCCCTCATCTGAGACTCATAAAAGGAGGAGCACCACAAAACTGGTTAAGTAGCAAGCACCAACCCCTCCTCAGACCATCGGATGAACAGATGAACGTGTCGTGAGGTCAACAGGCAACAAGAGCCTCCAACACCCTGTCCCCAGGTTTCAGCTCAGCTTGATCTCCCTGCTTAGCATGGCCCACTTCAAACCTGGACCCTGGCCTATAATAAGTTTCCTGCTATGACAGCTCTTCATCCAGAACAGGTTCTTCAGCTGGTTCATAATCTTATCTACCACCTACAATGATTCTTTTGCATTTGTATCTGCTCTCTGCCTTTTTCTCAGTGCAGTCTCAGTCCCTGTGACCCTTTCTTCACCTTTTTGTAACCCACATATGTCACTGCGGAAAGTATGATGTGTGACTTGAGTGTTACAGATATTAGTAATTGAGACTGGAATAAAAGAACATGTGAGTGCCCAGCTCATGAGTACCAACTGAGCCACGAGTACTCAGGAATTGCAAATGATAAAAGTAATGATAGCTTGTAAATTCATATGTTCAATTATTTTATTTTATTTTATTCTTTGTGATGCTGGGGATTGAACCCAGGGATGCCTTACCACTGAGCTAAATCCCCAGCCATTTTCACTTGTTAAAATTTTGAGACAGGGTTGGGCACAGGTGGCACACACCGGTAATCTCAGCGGCTCAGAAGCGGAGACAGAAGGATCACTAGTTCAAAGCCAGCCTCAAAGTAAGGTGCTAAGCAACTCAGTGAGACCCTGTCTCTAAATAGAACTGGGGATGTAGCTCAGTGGTCAAGTGCCCCTGAGTTCAATCCTCTGTACCACTCCCGCCAAAAGAATTTTGAAACAGGGTCTCAAAATGTTGCCAACCATGGCTTTGAACTTGTGAGCCGCCTGACTAAGCCTCTCCAGGGCTGAGATTACAGGTGCATACCACCCCAGTTGGCTGTTATCCTATAAATTTGACACTGTGGGAAGACACAAATGTGTTTGGGCTACGTTCATGGCGTAGCTTGCTCATGATGGGTGGCAAAGAAGCCTAGCTCTCCAAATGGAAAGCAGATCACCCCCAAAGGCCTCCCTCACTTTCCCTAAAAAAAAAAAAAAAAAAAAAAATAGGGCATTTTGAAGTCAGAACCACAAACATCATTGCACCTTAATTACCTGTGGGGAACGGGCAGGCTCAGCAGGGATTCCATTAACAATAATAGCTAGCGTCTGTGAAGGCCTGACCTCCTCCAGGCAAACGTCACCCATCCGGTCCTCAGAGCCTGAGGAAGGTGGCAGTCCCAATTCTCATTTTACAGATGAGGACGCTGAGGCTTAGAGGTCCTACAGCTGGCAAAGGGCGGAGCTGGGTTGAATCGCAGTTTGATTTCAGAGTCCAAGTTCTTAACCACAGAACCAGGCTCCTCACAGTGGAGACCAGTAGCCCCCCGAGTGAGAGTTTGATGAAAATGCCAAATGCCAATGTCAGGGCTCTGCTGGCACTGACTGAAACAGAACCTTGAAGAACGGGGCCAAGAAGGTATTGCTGACCATCTTTTCAGGTGGTTTCATGAATATGAAGTTTGGAATCCCCCGCCCTGTGCTGCGCTATCCAGGTGGTATGGAGAAGCGGGGTGTGGGGCAAGGAAGCCCAAGCAGCAGAGGGCCTCAAGTGATGTGAGGGTCCGGAGCTATCTCTGTGAGAAGGGCAGCCCATCCGGAGTACCCCTGTTCTGGTAGCGGTCCTCACACTGGGCCTGCATGAGCTGGGGCAGCCTGTGCCCAGCCCTAGGCCCGAGCTGTCCAGGCCCAAAGGACAGTCCTCATGGGTGGTCTTCTGTTGCCAGAATTATGCCAGCTCATTCTGAGGACAACAGGGCTTCCAGAAGTCCCTGACTCCTCCATCCCTGAGATGCTGCTCCCAGAGGCTGCTGCACCCGCTCCGGCTGCAGAGGGGACCTCATCTCAACTTGCCAGAGTGCTCAGCACTCTTCCTCCTGGGTGACTAGCCCCCAGATGATGCTTCACTAGAGTCAGTGACAGTAGTCTCCTGAGAGGGGGTGTTGGGTGGGACCACCACCTCCAAGACACAATTAGAAATAAAGCAGGCAGGCATGTGGCCAGGTGCCAAGCAACCCACGACAAACCAGCCAGGCCTTTCTGACTCACTGAGACAGCAGCAGATGTCCTTTGGGACATGATGGAACATAAAGGTCCCTCCTGGCCTGGAAATGCCAGCCAGTGGGGGTGGGGGAAGGCTGCCTCTAAATCTGGGGTTCGTACACTCCTCCACAGACTCCACAACCTGCTCCTGGTCCCCAATATCACCCTGGGAAATGTGTGGGATCCCCTTACCTGCAACCCACACACCCTCAGTCCAGGTGACTCGGCTGGCCCCATGGCATCCCTCCTTATTATTTTTAACTTGACTTTGCCTGATCTGGGTGGAGTAGATGGAATTGGTCTGGATAATTCCACTGGCAGGCCTGGTGCCAAGCAGGAGAGGAAGGAGACAGTCCTCTTCCTGGCATCTGGAAGAGCCTTTCTCCTGAAGGGACCTGGGAGAGGGGGGCTGGGTCGACCCACCCAGGGAACACCTTGCAGACCACGAACAGACTGGTCTTCACCCAGCTCCCACTGCCGCTGTCCCGAGTCTCATGCCTGGCCATATTTTGTCTTGGGATGGCTCTCGGTCCCCCATCCTGATGACATCTCCAGGCCAGGAGGGAAGGCAGCCCCAGAGCCACAGGGCTGCAGAGATAGCGGCTTCCACGCAGCCTGGAAGCAGCCCAGAGCTGTCTCCCTCCACCAGCTGGAGTCTCCTGCTCCTCGCACTTCCTCCTCCTCCTCATGTCCTCCAGGATGCGGAAGCTCAGGCAGACAAGCATTCTGTCTGTTTGGCGATGGCTGATCCAGACAGCAAGTCCTGTTCCTTCTCCATCTGGCTTTCACTGTGAACTTTCTCCTGATCTCCTTCCAACCCTGCGGGCAGCTCCCCTGCCAGGAGGAACCGGTGCCAGGGAGAACAGAATAATTGCCTCTCGTGTTGTGCATGCAGAGCCTTCATTAACACATCCCCAGAGTGGCATTTGCAGCCCTCTGTCACAGCAGCCCGCCACTGACTAGCACGCAATTCATCACCCTCAGGTTCTTCACTGTCTTGAAAGAGGCAATTAGCCCTGTGTTTCTGCGAGTTGCGTTGGCTCATTCGGAAAGCCACATCATTGGTGCTGTGGTTATTTATGGAGAAGAAGCTTTTCTATCTCCTTGCTTACTCAATGGCACATATAAGTGACCAGGGCCCAGGCTCTTTCTTTTTCATCCTATCTGCAGCACAAGGTAGCAATGCCTCTAATGCAAGATGGCCATGGGATGAAGAGTCCTGGGTAGAGGGGGCCATCGGCTGGGTTTTAGTAAAGGTGTTGCCAATGGTTAGACCTTGGACAAAGCAATGCATTTCTGAATGTCCTTTTCTTCCTTTTTAAAACAAAGCGGTCGGCATTAACACACAGGCTTACCAGATCTTAGAGCTCATCTTATCTACCACCAATTTACAGAGAAGTAAACTGAGGTTCTGAGTGGCCATGTAGCTAGGTAAGACCTCACTTCAAGCCTTCTGGGTTTGGATGAAAGAGGGGAAATGTTTATATCAAAAGACACAGTGAAGAGATTCCCTTCTGTGTACATACAGTGAAAGGCTAGGGATACCTTCTCCTTCACATCACGGGATTCCAGGGCTTAGAGGGGTAGTTCTCCCCCAGGGGCAATTTTGCTCCTTGAGGACATTTTTATTTTTATTATTAATTATTAGAGGAGGTGAGGAGTGGGAAGTGGGAGAAATTCTACCTGACCCACTCTGGTGACATGGGCATTAAACCATTATGAGAGTAAAGCCCCCAATGACCTAATCACCCCCTACACACACACACACACACACACACACACACACACAAGAGTCCCCACCTCTTAAGGATGCCACCCCCGCACCAAAGAGCCAGCTTCCAGTGCAGAGACATTTGGTCGGAAAACCATAGCGGGATGGATGTGTACATAAATGTTCTGATTCCAAAACCATGGAAGAAGTATGATTGGTCCCTTGGTACAAATATGAGCAATGAGGTCTAGCAAGCATTGTAACTTGCCCGCGGTCAGAATGACTCATGAGAAGAGGTGCCAGGATTGAATCCAGGGGCACCTGGTTCTGCGACTCTGGGTACCTTCTTGAAGGTTCTCAGGCCTGATGGAATCCACGTGCCACTGCCTGCCTGCTTGTGCAGTGAGTGGCGGCAGGTGAGTGCCTCAGGGCCTGTGACCTGCGTGGTCCCAGGCAAGGCAAAGGGAGGTCACGGAGTCCAGCCTGGCTGCTTGGCCGTGGGAACCCTGGCAGGCTGGAGGAGCTGCCAGGGAGCTTCATGATTATTGGGTGTGCGATCTAAGGTCCCAGGAGGCCAAGCATTCTCAGGCCTGTGGGCTGCTGGCATCCGGAAGACCATTCTCATGTACTAAGTATCACACAGGGGCGGTGACTGGTGGCTCACCCCACAGACATCTGTCTGCTGCAGTGACAGCACCTTCCTCCTTCCTGGCAGGGGACTGAGCATCAGCCTGCCAAAGCAGGGTGGGTCTGGTTGAGCTCCGTCAGGACACGACTCTCCTCCCCAGACCATCCCCTCCTTCCCAACCAGGCATTGCCCTGCTCCCCAAGATTCCAAGGTCATTTCTGAGGGGTTCTCCCCTCTTTTATGGTGTGGCAGACCAAGCACAGGCTCTGTCTCAAGCCCAGTTCTGCTAACAAAGTAATCTTGAGCAGGCCGTTTGCTTTCTCACAGTCTCAGCTTTTCTATCTGTAAAATGGGAAGAACGACACCCAATCTCAGAATTCTCGGATAAAGGTTTAACAGATGACAGAGAGAAACTGATATTTCCTAGGTGGTCAGAAGTCTTCTTTCTGGTAGACGTTGAAAGATGATGGGCGGGTGGTTGGAAAACATGTGGGAGAGGAAAGTGGGTTGGAATGGGGACATCGGGAGACTCAGGCAAGGAGTGGCCGTTCCCTCTTGTTTGTTTTTCCACCTGAAGTGCTGGTGGAGGGGAATCCCTCCTCTGGTTGCTGGCGGCCTTGCCTAAGCAGGCTCCGTCACTTGTGGATTAAACCTGCTGCTCTAAACCACAGTGTGGGCTCAGGATCAGCTTCTTTAGTTTCCATGAGGGGGCAGAGCATGGTGGTTAAAGGCTCTGGGCTGCCTGGCCCTTGGGCTTCACTACTTTGTGGCCTTGAACAAGTCGCTCCAATCTTAGAGCCTCTGTTTTCCGATTTGTAAAACAGGGATGTTAGTGTCTTATTGGTCGCCTGGATGATTCATTTGGATCCTGCCTGGGTTATGTTGGCTCAGCGCCTGGCCTTCAGGATGTGCTTTATCAAGGCAAGTGCTAGTCGCCCTTGTTGTCATTGTTATGGTTGTTACTTCAGTCCTAGCTACAGATCGCGTTCTTAACCTGGTTGTCCGTCTTGGAGAGACAGACAACTCATCGGGAGAGTGTAACTGGTTTGGCCCTGGCCTCATGCCTGGTGAGCCACATCGGCCAAGGAGGAGGCAGCTGGGCCAGCCTTGTGCCTGAGGAAGAGCAGCTCAGGTGTCCAGGGAGGCTGAATCCCGACAGAAGTCCACCTCGGCAGAAACTTCAAAACCAGAGGGAACAGCTGTGCAGATAGGCTGGGAAGGGACTCCTGCAGGTCCGCCCAGAAGCCCCTGAGGCAAACCTAACCTGAAGCCGCCTAGAGTGCAAGAAGCACCAACGGTGCCCCTGTCGAGGACGGGCTGAGGGTGGGAGACCCCCCTGCCCCACATCAGGTCTTGCACGAAATCCCTGGAGACAGAATTCTTATTCCTTCCACCAGAATGTCCTAGGAAGACTCCAAAAGCTTCGACCCCCTCCTCCTCTTTTGAGGAAGTCTGCTGACTGCTGACCGTTTGGACTGGTATTCTCTCCTGCTAGAACTAGGACTCGTCAGCCTCCCTGTTGGTGGCTGGGGCTGGCTCTTTCAGTCCAGGACTTTCTGAGGCCCCTGTTGGGGAGCTGACCTCCTGCTAGTCCTGCAGGTCCCAACCTGAGACGAGTCCCAGGGCAGTTGACAGTGCAAGGAGAAGGGGACAAAGCAAAGTCCAGGAACCAGCAGAACAGCCTCCTAAGAGCACAGTGCCACCCCAAGGGTCTGAGTCCTGCCACCTGATTAATTAGCAGCTGTCTGACCGCAGGCGAGCCACTCAACCTCTGTGCCTCAGTTTCCTCATCCGTAAAAATGTGGATAAATAGAACAGTTTTCCACCCCGCCCTCTTTATTGTGGTTTTGCTTTCTACTCTTTGTTATCTCAGGTTCGCTATGATTCAAAAATACTAAATGGAAAATTCCAGAAATAAACAAATTGTAAGTTTTAAATAACTTTTATTATAATATGTTGTCATAATTGCATGTTTTTATCATCGGTTATTGTCGTTAGTTTCTTACTGTTTATAATCTGCAAATTAACTTTTATCAAGATTACGTATGTCGCTGGAGGAAAGGTAGTCTCTTCAACAAATCGTGCAGGGAAAACTGGAAATCCATACGTAGCAAAATGAAATTAGACCCCTAACTCTCTCCCTGCACAAAACTCAACTCAAAGTGGGCCAAGGACGTAGGCGTTACACCAGAGACCCTGCACCTACTGGAGGAAGAAGTAGGCCCAAATCTCCATCATGGTGGCTTAGGAACCGAACTCCTCAACAAGAGTCTGAAAGCACAAGTAGTAAAATCAAGAATCAATAAATGGATCAAAGTAAAAAGCTCCTTCACAGCAAAGGAAACAATCAAGAATGTGAAAAGAGAGCCTATAAAAATGGGAGAAAATATTTGCCACCTGCATCTCAGACAGAGTATTAATCTCCGGAATATATAAAGAATTAAAAAACCTTGCCACCAAAAAAATAAAACAAAACAAAATTTTAAAAAAAAAACAACCCACAAATAACCCAATCAATAAATAGGCAAAGGAATTGAGCAGACACTTCACAGAAGAAATACAAATGATTAACAAATATATGAAAAAAATGTTCAACATCTCTAGCAATTAGAGAGAGAAATGCAAATTAAAACTACTACACTGAGATTTTATCTCACTTTAGTCAGAATAACAATTATCAAGAATACAAGCAATAATAAACATTGGTGAGGATGTGGGGGGAAAGGTACAGTCATACATTGCTGATGGGACTGTAAATTGGTGCAAACCCTCTGTAAAGCAATATGGAGATACCTCAGAAAACTTGGAATGGAACAAACATTTGACCCAGTTATCCCACTACTCGGCATATACACAAAGGACTTAAAATCAGCATACTGTAGTGGTGCAGCCACATCAATTGAATAGCTCAATTCACAATAGTTAAGCAATAGAACCAACCCAGGTGACCTTCAACAGATGAATGGATAAAGAAAATGTGCTACATACAAACAATGGAATATTACTCAGCCATAAGGAAAAATAAAATGATGGTTTTTGCTGGTAAATGGATGGAAGTAGAGATTATCATGCTGAATAAAATAAGCCAGTCCCCCAAAACCAAAGGCCAAATGTTCTATCTGATATGCGGATGCTGACTCACAATAGGCCTGGGGTGGGAGGTGGGGTGGAGGTTCACTGGATTGGAGAGAGAGGTGTGGGGAGGGAAGGGAGGAGGATGGGAATGGGAAAGACAGTAGAGTAAATCAGACATAACTTTCCTATGTTCATATATGGATACACAACTAGTGTAAATGCATATCGTGTATAACCACAGAAATGGAAAGTTATACTCCATGTATGTATAGTATGTCAAAATACATTATACTGTCATGTATAACTAAAAAGATCATTTTTTAAAAAGAGTAAGTATGTATAGGGAGGGATGATGATGGGAATGTTCTATATAATATACAGTTCTATATAATATACTATTTTTGGTTTCAGGCATCCACTGGGGTCTTGGAATGTATCCCCTACAGAGGAGAAGAAAGTACTCTGCCTTCTAGGGTAAGATTGTAAGAATTAAAAGAGTTAACACGAGCAAATGTGTTTAGGACAGAGCTGGCTTGTAGCCTATCTGTTCCTGTGCTATCAGGACAATGTGCCCAGGTGCCACAGAAAGGGGGGGACAAAACAGGTGTGGTCAGTGCTGAAGCGGTTGTTAGGGTGGTCAGTTGTCGAGCACCATCCGTGGGCTGTGTGTGTGAGCTATGCGCATTGGAGCTATATGGGAGACAGGTCTGGCGTTGGGCTTCGCGATGTAAGTGTGACTTTCCTCTCGATCTTCCTCCCCCACAGCACCTGAGATGGGTGTGACTTGCCAAGATGTCAACCAATCTGCTGACCACAAGACATCACCAAGCAAGACTCCACCTCGGAAACATTGTCTCCTGCCTTATTTGGTGAAGAACATTCCATCGCATCTCCTTTGTGGGCTCCCCCTATAAAAATAAAGAGATTCTGGGAGCATGCTCTCTTTCTAGAGCTGTCCAGTGTGGAACCTGACCGTTAAGGTCAAAGAGCCATCCTACCCTTGACATGAAAACTACTTCTGTGTTGAGTGATTTCTCGCCGTTTTCTTTCTTCTCTTTATTTTTATGTGGTGCTGAGGATGGAACCCCGGCCTCACAGGTGCCAGGCAGGTGCTCTACTGCTGAGCCACAACGCCAGCCCCTTCTTGTCGTTTTCTTAGTCAGTGAAGGACAGGATGCTTACACCAAGCCTCGGAATCTGAGCTGCGGCAGTGGGTAGAGAGACAAAGGTCAAGAAGAGGGACGGAGGCTAGCACATGAGGGCTACAGGGAACGGCTTCAATTCACCAAAGCCCCCAATGCACTGGGGAAGGAAGAACTGGAGAGGGACGCAGGAGCCCATCCTGGAGGGTCTCAGGGGTCAGCAGGGGCTGAGGAACCTGGCAGTAGCAGGGGAGGTGATGGGAGAAGGCAAGGGTGGAGGTAGGAAGACTGATCTGGAGAGGAGGTGGCTATCAGAGTCCGGACCACCCTCAAGGCTGAGGGTGGCAGAAACAGGAACGGGATGCACAGACCTCCTAGGCTGCCTGGGGTGGCAGAGAGGGAGGGGGAGGCCTCTGCGCACTGCTCAGTTCTGGCTGGTGGGATGCACAGTGCAGCCAGGCACAGATGGGGCTTAGAAAGAAAAGGTGAGGCCATGCTGTCCACGGAGCACGAGCTATGGGACAGGCACTGTGCTAGGTAGTGTTCACTTCACCCTCAAAACATATCTGAGGTGGGTATTAAAGTCCCCGCTAAACAGGAAACTGAGGTTCAGAGAGCGTCAGCCACATGCCCATGTTCAAGTTCACACAGTCCGGAAGCGCGGTCTGCGATCTCTGACTTCTCACTCTTCACCACGCTGCCTGTTTATCTTCAGCTGTCTCCAGACAAACTGAACCTGTGGGAGGAGAGCTTGGAGCCTGGCCGGGTGCTTGTGGCCCAGCAGA
Organism: Ictidomys tridecemlineatus; assembly: GCF_052094955.1. Lineage (NCBI taxonomy): Eukaryota > Metazoa > Chordata > Mammalia > Rodentia > Sciuridae > Ictidomys > Ictidomys tridecemlineatus. Next base: position 18,310,381 of record NC_135477.1, read on the forward strand.
AACCTCACCATTGAGGCAGATGATGCAAACCACGCCTCTCCCGTGACTTACGGATATTTCCGATTTTGCTTATTTCAACTCAGCCAAGAACTTCAAAGGAGCATCATTCCTGGAGGATTTGTTCATCCGTGTGTCATAGTCCAGCTATTGAGCCTATGAGCAGGAAGGAAATGAGCAGGTCCAGAGACCAAAACATCTGTCCCCTGTGCACTTTGAGAAGTTGGGAAGCTGGGACCCAAGGACTCCCATGGAGACTGGGCTTCCCTCTGATTTGGACAGTTTGGCCATCCCCCACCCCCAACGCACACACAGTGAGCTAGGGTTTGGAATATCTGATCTCTCACGCAGGGTGGGAGAAGGTGCCAGCAGGAGGCATTTCCTGGAAGGTGCTTTCATGGCTTGACCCTGCAGCAGGGCCAGGGGCTGGATCATCTTGCCACCCTGGGAAGAGGAGGACAGTCCTGCTGCATGCTACCCTTCTTATGCCTCCCAGAAGCACATGCATCACTGTCCCCTCAAGGATGAAGAATCAGAGGCTCAGCGATGTTAATTCCACGGGTCTAGGTCACACAGCCAGGAAGGTGTTGATCTACATTCCAATAGGCCTCAGGCACCCACCACAGCCACTTGCCAGTCCTTAGACCTGCACTGGTGACTCTTAGAAAAGTCTTTTCTTGTGTGAAATTCAGTTCCTTTCAGGTGTTGCTTTTTTTTTCTGTTTAGTTTTTTCCTTTTTTCCTTTTTTTTTTTTTAGGCCCCCGGGGGTTGGGGTTGGAGTCTGAAGGTGGAGTTTTCTATTTTGCACAAGTGACCTGCCTCGCACGTCATCTGAATACCAAGTTCCGTTCACAGAGGAAGTGAGAGGTGTCCGATTCGGTCATGCAGAACGCAGCTGGCCTGCCTGAAACCAAATGCAGCAGCGGCTGCTCAAGGAGGTGTTGTCCCTGGGCTGGGCCCGATTGAGTCAGAGCAGACGCCACTCCCACGTCAAAAAATATCAAGCCATTGTCCCACAGAGCTGGTCGGCTCACTCAAGTCATTTCCTCCCAACTCCCTGAAATCCACGTTAAAGAAGAAAAGGAAAAGAGGCAGAAAGCAGGATGTCCCAGCGGCCTGGCCAGTGCTTATGTCCAACTGGGTCACCTTAGCTTTGGTTTTGTCTGGAACCCAGGAATAGATCTAGGTTGTGTCAAGTCCAAACACTTGCAATCTGGGACACTCCTTCACAAAAAGAATTTAAAATTATGAAAGCAACATTAAGTGCAGATGTGAATATTTATTGAAGGAGAGAAGGGGAATCACAACCTGCCAACACCCCTCAGATTCAGATCTCTCTTTAGAGGTCTCCTAGGCTGTGTACCAGAAATGGGGCCCAGCAACACTTTCTGTTTTTCTCCTGGCCTCCCCTCCCTGCCAGAACACTCCTGGCACCGCCCTGCTCCCTTCACCTCCAAGGAGTCTCCAGGGTCCATCCAGAAAGCTCTGACACCCAGGGCAGGTGACACCAGGTGCATCTTTGACGGACTCTGGTTCCCTTTAAGAACTGAATGGTGGCCCTGGAATCCTTCCTGGAAAAATACACAGATGCTCAAGGCCGCTAGATTTTACATACAATCTTAAGGGTTCTTAGACCCCCTAAAGCCCATCTGTAGAACCCAGGTAGAGAACCCCTGGCCCAGCACGTTCCTCTCCTTCCACAGATGAGGCAACAACGCGTGTGCACGCAGCATGCCAGAGGGGCGAGTGACTTGCTCAAGGTCAACCAGTATGCTGGGGCAAGGTCAGGACCAGATCCAGCACGACTCCCCTCCTTCACCGTGACCCCTGCCTTCAGCGCCAGAGGTGGCGACTCCAAGAAAGCAGATTCCAAGGTCGACCTTCCTCACAGGGTCTTTCTTGTGTTTTCTGTTTCCCAGACATGTTTTTGCTTAATGTATGTAGCTCAGGGGAGGCAGAAATGATGGCATTTAAACATAAATGCAGACAGGAAAAGACTGCTGCAGGTCTGGGTATACATAAATGTACTGGGAAATATAAAGGAAGGAGAGAGAGAGAAATAGTCAACAAACACATGCAAATCTCCTGAGGAAGAACTTGGGGCTGCTCTACTCAATACCTAGAGACGGAGCTCTGGGGAAATCCCGGGAAGAGACCGATCTGATTGGGCCCAGTTGAGCTCCTGCCCACTCAGCGCCCCGAGCTGTATGCTGTGGAGGTGGCTGCCTTCTGCCTCCCCAGCCTCCGCCTCCCCAGCCTCCGCCACCCCACCCTCAACACTGCCCAGCTGTCTCACACTTCCTCTGAGCCCCCAACCCCCTTAGATCTCCTGTACCTCCCACCCAGCACCTGGCTCTTCCCTTGCGCAGTACAGTCCTTTTCAGATTTGCATGTATTTGTTTCCGGTGTCTGTGCCCCTAAAGGATATGGAAAATTACAACCTCCCGTGAGACCAGAGAGATACCAGTGTTGAGAATCAGGATCCGGGTCCCTGGTACCCTGGTGTTGACGACTGAACAACTAAGAAACACCAAGACAAGAGCAAAAAGTTTTATTTAAAGGATACAACAGAGAAAGAGAGAGAGAGAGAGAGAGAGAGAGAGAGAGAGAGAGTCCTACCTGACCCATCCTGGGAGGTGGCACCACTGGTAGAGGAAAGCTAAAGGAGCCAAGATGCTCTGAACCCATCCCCAAGAGTGATCTCTAAGGAATCTCAGCTGACTCTCAAGACTAGATAGGAACAAGATCAGTTTTGATCTACTTGGTCTTAAACACCTGGTAGGAGATTACAGCCTGAGCACCATCCTACGTGGATATTAAACACACACACACACACACACACACACACACACACACACACAATGGTTTTCTAAAATGAAACTTAAGATGTACACTTGGGTCAGCCCTACCAAAAAGTTAAGTAAACCTGGAGGCTATAAAGGAAGCATTCTTGTGAGGGAGTATCTAATAATAATGATCACAAAGGACTTGGAGACTCAACTTTGTCCTGAATTAATTTGAGCCTGGATCTCATAGACTTAGAAATCTTCCTAACTTCCTACATTGATAAACTGGATCTATTTTTCACTGATATGATTATGAGTTACTGTCTTTATGGTTTTTAAGGACTGGCTTAAATACTAATTTGCTTTTATGCTAATTGTTAACAAAAAAAATAATGCTTTACTGTCTTGCTTATTGTTGTCTTAGCATGATCTCTGCCCTATGTGTGCCTTGTTTAGTCACCTGCCATCAGCCAGTGTGGACCTCTGGACTGCTCTGATGCTGAATACCCTGAACTGTCCATACCCCCCACCCCCTGAGAAAACAAGGACTTTGGGTCACTTCTCCCAACTTCACCCTCTTTCAGCAGCAAGCAGCTTGGAGATATTGTCGCCCATTTTTCCATAGAAATGGAATGTACAAATTGACAATGGGAATGTAACCGTGTCCACTTTAGGCTTTAAATATAGCCCTTGCTGCTCTGCTACTGCAACTTATTTTTAAAATGGACATGTTTCTCTTCCTCTTTCCCTGCTCCTCCATAACCTTTTCCCCTTCCTAATTTCAGGGGAAACTGAATTACCTTTCTTCCTCGTCCTAGGCAGAGTTATTTGTCCTTGAGCACACACTCACCCTAGGGACAAAGTAATCCAGACTTTGGGGATGGCACCAGAAGATCACAGAAATTACTATCTCCCAAACTGGCAAGTGAGTTACAACTCCAACAGAGAACATGTGGAATGGAGATTTGAGACCCCTCTTTAAAAGCCCTTTGTCCCTGCCCATGGGCAGAATCCCAGCATCTGGGACAGGAGTCCCCTGTGCTTCTCCTTTGCTAGCAAAGCAATAAACCATCTTTTTCTTTTCTCTATAAAAACCGTGTCCTCGTTATTGAATTGGCATCCGGGACAAGGACTGAGCTTTTGGCAACATTCATACCCTCCGAGTCCACTATAGCTAAACGGTGGCCAGTATGTGACCCTAAATCGACCCCATTCCTGGGCTAGATTTTTGCTGCCTTACTGCCACATGGATGGATCAAGAACCTGTATTGGGGCCTTTATTTGTGTTGAAGGCATCCTCTTTTTAACCCTATCTTCTCCTTTTCTTCCTTTTCTTGAACATTCAGACCTCCATATGGGGGACCACTTTCTGCCATTTTGTTCCCACATGAAATACTGGCCTTCTCAACCCGTCATAGAGGTAAGATCACTCCCATCCCTCACAGAGGTGCCCTGTCTGAGACCTTCCGCCTTTCAGCTCATCTAGACCCTTCTGGCCCTCCACTACTGGGATTGCCATTCCTTGGTGGAATGTTCTGTCCAGTGACAGTAGAAATCAAATGACACTTTGATCTCGACTGCCACCCCCGTCAAACCTCTCCAACATGGGGGCTAACCAGTCTATACCAGGGGACTCCCCCTGAGGATGTCTCATAAAAAAATTAAAAATCCTCCACTTCCAATCTGATCTCAAAAGTAAATGCTTTGTTAGGCTGAGGGCTCAGCTCTGAGCAGAGTATAAATTAGACAACCCAAGTCAGTGGCCTGAATTCAAAATTTGAGACCCTTGACCCCCCAAAAATCCTCCAAGACTTAGACTATTTTCTCCAACAAAATGGCAAACGATCTCAGGTTCCTTACCTCTGGGCTTTCTTTTACCTTCTCTCAAGGCCTCATTATGTCAACCTTGCTCTGCTGTAGAATTAATTCTCACCAACTCCCTGCTCCACAAGCCCCTTAGATCAAGCCCTGACTCCCAGCACTCTTCTTCATTTACTGCCCCTGAAATAGCAGATGAACCCGAACCCCCTCCTAGCCCATCTTAGAACAACCCTTGGGAAATAGGCTCACTCCCAACTTCCCCAGCTCCAATCTCCAAGGCACCCCCTCCTATCTCCATAGGGACTCAGTATATCTCTCTCCTCCCCAGCCTTCTGCCCCCACCCCAAGAAAAATGGAAGGGTCTCTTCAAGGTAATCCTCACCATTCCCACTGCAGCCAAACTGGAAGGCCAGCACTCCTACATTCATCAGATCAGTCTGAAACTTGCCCCTACTAATGACATATGCCAATCTATTCTCACAGGCCCCACTTCAATCAGACTTCAAGAAATCTGAAAATCTTTCCCCCATGCCTGAGCAGGAAGGAGCCAACAATTAAATGCTCTCACTCGAAGAATTCTACTTCTTGTTGACCACCATCCATATGGATCTAACCTCCTTCCCTCTACTGGCTCTTCAAAGGACATCCCACTCCATTCCATCTTTCCTCTCCTGGAATACCGATTTGTGGCTCCAAGGAACCCTCTCTCCTCCTCCCCACCTTCAAATTACCTTATTTTACTTCTGTCTCATTCTTATGCTCTACTTGGACTAGCCTCATCCCTTGCGAACCCCCGCCTCCTGGCTCTGTGGCCACTGCTATGAACTCCCTCTTACCAACTCCTCAGCCACCCTCCTCTTTGAGGCCAACCCAGGGTAGGCAGCCTATTGGGTGTGCACTCAGGCTATCTCCACCAAATGGCTCTTCACACCTGTGCCTCCCCCCCCCAACATTTGGGCTACCAGTTCCATGAGGCCCTATCACCATCTATCCAAGGTTTCTATATTCTCCTCAAAAAAATAAAAATTAAAAAAATAATCTAATGCCCCTGAAATGGCCAACAAACTCTCGAGACCCTCACCTAACAACTTGCTCGTCCGCTCTCTGTACCAAGCTCCCCATTCTCAGCCATATTGCTCAAGGTCTTCCTCAAATCCAAGCCCCCCTCTGCATTTCTTGGCCTTCTTTTCAGGGAGGAAACCCCTTGGGTACTTACCCAAACTGCTTCCTCACCCTAACTATTCCCACTCCCTGTACCTTTAAGAACTCTTCTTCTGCCACTGCAGGAGGATCTCAGACCAAATGGCCTCAGGGAACACCCACTGACCAGCTTCAATGCACCTCATTTCAGGTTATATCAGGGCTGATCACATCCACAACATCAGGCTTTCGCCAAGGGCGAGCCCCCACAGACCAGGGGGCCCCACTTTATGGTTTATCCTACCCTGAACCTTTTCAAAACAACCATTGCAGAGGGCTTCCCACCTCGTCCTCTCGCTGCCTTTTCCTCTACGGAAATATGGGAAGACTCACCTCTGAAGGCCCCATTCCCTCCACTGCAAACGAAATTACAACCCCTGACAGCAGCACAGCTAAGCACCACCCTGACTGGAAGCTGAATGCAGATAGAACAGAACTGCTCCTCTGCTTCACATCCTGGGGATGCCCGGAATGTAAGCAGGGAGTATTCTTCATATGTGGGGACTGGGCCTACGTATGCCTTCCCTCAAACTAGACGGGAATCTGTACCCTAGCATTTGCAGTTCCCCTTTACCCTCCACCCAGGATGCCTCTGTCATCCCTATCCCTGCCACCTGCTTCTCCATCGCAGCAAGCGGATCCCAGGACTGATTCCCATCCTCCTGGGTCTTGGAGTTTTCATAGAGGTGGCCACAAGAACTGCTGCTCTTGGGGTATCCCTAGACAAGTCTGAGTGGCCGTCCAGAGCACTTAGGGAATCACTTGACATTATAGCTTCCCGACTTGATGACATCCAAGATCAATTGGACGCTCTGATTGCAGTTGCCTTCAAAACTGGAGAGGTCTAGATTTAATTCTCATAGAAAAGGGGGGGGTTATGCATACGTCTGAAAGAAGAATGCTGTTTTATGTTAATAAATCAGAAATGGCCAGGGATAAGATAAGAAAGCTAAGGGAACAAGTTGCTCATCTAGCGACCACCTCCTCCACCCCTGGGTGGTGGGAAGGACTCCTGACCTGTATTTGGCCCATTATGACCCCCGCTCCCTGGTTATCTTATTTATCACCCTTCTTTCACGTTTCATTAATTTTTTTTCCAGAGGTTTCTAACAGAACATGTCTCTGCCATCTCCAGAGCCACCACCCAAGAACATGACAAAAATATTCTCCTCCCACACTCACAACTTGACCCTCCTGAGCCACACAAAGGGGAGGTCACCGTGATGACTTTGAGGCTCCCTCCCTCTACACTCCTCTCAAGCCACAACTGCTGGGATCTTATGGGAACCCAAGGCATCCCTCACCTCCATATTCTCTTCCAGATTTCTGATTAGGGGATCCTCTACTCCTCTCCTTCTCACCAGGAAGTAGATAGATATGATATCAACACCACGATTCATTATCTCCTTTTAGAGTCTGGAATTAAGGATATGGAACATCACAACCCAGGGGAGGAAAAGGGAACAAAGAACTCTGGCCTTTCACAATTCCCCTCATCTACACATGTTTGCCTGCCCTCCCTAAATGAGCCCACCAAAAGCAACCAACAAAATTCCTTCTATGACTCAGCCCTGCTAAACCTTAGAAAACTCAGACCCTTGTGGTAGCCATCTGCCATTTTCTTCTTGAAGATATGCCCTTCCGCAGCTTCATAAAGCATGGCAGCTCTGTTCTGTCTCCATTTCTTTTTTTGTCTCCGTATTCTCTTTTATTTTCTTTCACTCCTCCTGGTTGTGAAACTCCGTGTGAGCAGTGTCTGGGTTTTTGGTGCCTCTGCCCTGGCACACAGAAGCTGTCCATGATCATTTGCTGATTCAAATGAATGGTGGCATCTGGTCCTTTGAACTGAGGCACATGGAGCAAATGACCACTGGCCAGCTCACTCCTGAAATCCCTGCCAGATCTGCATGCTGCTTCTAGGACACAAGGGAAAGACGAACTGGGCCCAGCCCCTCAGAGCAGAAGCTCCAGGGGAGCACACACAGACCTCCAAGCCAGGCTGTCTGTAGTTCTGGGAATTCTGCCCTGTTCTCAGGAGTCCAGCTCTCTGAGCTAGAAGGACCCCCAGCCCCCCCAGCCAGCCAGCTCACCAGCAATTGTGCTAGGGGCTGTCAGCCAAGGTCCAAAGGTGATGGCCGAGATGGGCATCCCCTGAGGGCTACACACACCAGGAATGACTTAAGAAACTCAGAAACAGCTCCTCCCTCTCCTGCCCCCTGGGCTCACCTCCAGATAATGGAGTTGTCTTGAGGCAGCAGCCTGTTATTCATACCCAAGTATTTTTTTCTTTCATTCCATTTAGTTTGGGGTAGAGCGTTTTATTTATTTTTTCCTTCAACCTCACTCCCACGACTCCCTGACTGATGCTGTGTGGGACTATCTCCTGAGAGCCAGGGAGCCCTAATCGATTATTCTTTCTCCTTTCTCTTGTTCTTCTCAGTTTGGGGCTGGTAGGGTGGGGAGGCAAAGGATTTATGTGACAAAGAAGCACTGTTTTTCTCTGCCCAGGCTGGCTGCCTGGGAAGCAGGGGGTGAGTGGAGAGCAGGATACCCATGAAGACCAGACCCCTGCCGCAGGCTTTTTTACCCACCCCCCCACCCCCCCAGCAGCAGAGGATGGAATCTGACCACAGCAGCCCAGGGACAGGTGCATTCACCTCTGCAGGTGGGCGAATGCTCCTATCTGCTCTTTGCTTCCTCTTAAAACACGCTCCGGCAGAACATCCTCCTTCCTTCCGCCCACCTCAATGAAATGATCAGAATGGTTTCTTTTTCTTTTTTTCTTTTTTTTTCCTTTTGACAAACACCAGGTACTTCATTTTCTTGCACCAATCACCTTTGCAGGGAGATAAGAAGTAAGCTATGATAGGATATTTAGTCAGCTGAAGGCAGCTGATTGGTGCTGATGAGGAGGCTGTCACCCATGTCTCATCCTCGCCAACTGATCTCCAGTAGCTTTTAGCAGAGCCCGACAACCTCCGTAGGTGTGAGATGTCCTCAAGACCTAGCTGACTAGTCTCCGAGCGTCACCACAGGCCGCACAGCCTCCCTCCTTGCCTGACTCAACTGGTGACTCTGCCTTAGATCACTGCATCCTGGCTTTAGCACTTTGTCTCTGTTCCGGAAAAGCCTTTGCTTGGTCATAGCTTCTCTCCTCCTCAGGCCAGTGCATCAAAAGAGAGTCACAACCTTGCAAATATTTTGTGCTCCCAGGTGAGTGGCAGGCACCACGCATCAGGGTTTATAGGGCTGTCAGGAAATTGGTAAGAAAACGCCTAAGTGGAAAGAAACAGCTGGCTCTTACTATAGCCCCTTGGCCCTCGTGACAGTCGGGTGCCATGCCTCCTTAAGGAAAGGGGGACTCAACGCCCAGGACTCCCAAGGGTGTGAGATGCGGCATGTAGGGGCGTCCCCACACAGCCTCTCATGTGCCCTGCCTAGCAGAAACCCTGACTGCTACATGCCAGCTGGGCAAGCTTGGCCATGCCACTTGATCTCTGTGTCCCTATTTCTTCACCTATAAAGTGGGGATGGCAGTAATAATAAAGAATTGTTATGTGTACAATCAGCACCAGGTACAAAATCATGGAATTCGCAGGGAAATGGATGGCACTAGAGCAGATTATACTAAGTGAAGCTAGCCAATCCCTATAAAACAAATGCCAAATATCTTCTTTGATATAATGAGAGCAACTAAGAACAGAGCAGGGAGGAAGAGCAGGAGGAAAAGATTAACATTAAACAGAGTCATGAGGTGGGAGGGAAAGGGAGAGAAAAGGGAAATTCCATGGAACTGGAAGGAGACCCTCATTTTTATACAAAATTACATATAAGAGGTTGTGAGGGGAATGGGAAAAAATAAGAAGAGAAATGAATTACAGTAGATGGGGTAGAGAGAGAAGATGGGAGGGGAGGGGAGGGGGAATAGTAGAGGATAGGAAAGGTAGCAGAATACAACAATTACTATTATGGCATTATGTAAAAATGTGGATGTGTAACCGATGTGATTCTGCAATCTTTGTAATGTTTTGAATAACCAATAAAAAAAAAGATTAGAAAGATAGTCACTCTAGGCAATTGAATAGTACTTTTAACCAGGGGCTGTGAATTTCCTTATCTTGTAAGTCACAACCTTCACAAACTCCTCCTCCAAGCATGGAAACATCTGTTGCAGAGGTCTGCGAGCTTCTTCCTATAAAGGGTCAAACTCAGTATTCAATAGTTCAGACCTGGCAGGTCACTGTTTCTATCACGGCTACCCAGCTCTGCTGTTATGGTATAAAAGTGGTCATAGACAATATGTGAATGAATGAGGGAGGCTGTGTTCTAATAAAGCTTCATTGACAAAAGCAGAAGGTGGACCAGGTATAGCCCACAGTCCATCATTTGATAATCCCTACTCTACATTGATTTGTTTTACAAAAACTCGGCTTGAATGTTACCTCTTCCAAGAAGTCTAGCCAGATTTCTTGTGAGATGTCACTTTCCTCTCCCTAGACTTTCAAAGCACTGGGCTTGGAAGGTGCTTAGTGTCCTGGAAAGCTCTGGACTTGCTGTACGACTTAGCGCAAAGCACTTAAAATTTCTGGAGACTCAGTTACCCATTTGCAAAACTGGTATAAATTTTTCTGCCTACTTATAGGGTGGTTTGAAGAGCAGTAGACTAATGCACATGGATGTGGCTTGCAAAATGGAGAACCTTACATGCCAGAAGTGATCTTCTTGGTGTTGTACCTACTGCTGAGAATAGGATTTGGCCCTGGGTCAGCATCAACAGTCCAAATACCAGTGGGATACTAAGAATGGAATTTTGTATCATACATTGTTAGCACACGTGTATACGTGTACTGAATGGAGAGCTCGAGGGACCCAGGCCCAGGTCTGCAGAATGCTTGTCTGCTTGCAATGTAGCTTAGGGTCAGATGGCAGCGGCTCTAGATTGCCACAACAGGCATATATGGCTAGAAATCTGGATTTATTTCCTGAGACTGATGTAACAACCACAGCTTAAAGCTAGAGAAATTCATTTTCACAGAGTTCTAGAAGCCAGATCTAAAATCAAGGTATTGGCATGGCCGCACTTCCTCCAAAGGATCTAGGCAGGGAATCTGTGTCTTGCCTCTTCTGGCTTCTGGTGGTTGCTGGTATTGCTTGATTTGTAAGCACATCAATCCAATCTTTGTCTCCATCTTCATATCACTATCTATACTTCTCTGTGTCTTTTCCTTTTCTGTCTCGTGTGGGGAACAGAATTTCTTACAGTGTCATTATTTTCACTTTCTCTCTGAAGTATTTCCCATACTGAGCAGTCTTCCAAAAGCATTATTTTTAATGGCTAACCATGGATGTATCATAATGAACTCTGTGTATTTTCTTCTTAATAGACAGTCAAACTGTTCTTGGTTTTCCACTATTTTAATAGCAATTTCTTGCATGGACTTTGTAGTCTTATATTCCCAGAAGAAATTTTGGCTCTGCCATTTACCAGGCATGTGCCCATAGTCAAATTTCATAATTCTTTCTGAGCCTCAGTTTTCTTGTTTGTATAGTAGAGATCATAATGCTTATCTCATGGGTGACTCAGGATCAGATGAAAGATTATGTGTAAAGTAGCCAGTGATAAAGTGTTTGGCACATGCAGATGCTAATTGCAACCACTCTTAATTTACTAATACCAATGACATCTCAGTTAATTTTCTTGGATGGATTCCTAGAAATGCATTCCTAGATCAAGGTGAATGGATAGTTTTAAGATTCTTGGTTTGTATTGTCAAATTGAGTTCCAGAAAAAGGATCAGCAGAGATATAATCCCTCACAGTAACCACTATTCCTGGGCTCAGATGAACACCTTAACCAATGCATAAGGACAAATTATGAGATTAGTGTTGGGCTTTGAAAAGATTATAATTTATTTGGAGCAAACAAATCATATGCATGAAATAAGTCCAAAAAAAAGAGTTCATTAAATCAAATGTTTATTGAGCACCTGCTATGTGCTGGCTACTATCCTAGATGATGGATCTTATACATTGGGGCATGAAACAGGAATGACCCTTACCCCCATGTAATCTATGGATCAGGACTAGGTTGCAGAATTTGGAGGAAGTGGAGACCAATGAGAAGAGGCTTTAAGAAGGAAGAGAACCCAGAAGTAGACTTGAAAAAGGAGCAAGGATTGGAAGCAGTGGGTACAGAGGCTTACAATGCACTGCCTCAGGTGGTTAATGGAGGGCAGGAAGGAAAAGGGCTGGCAGGGTATATTATGGAAGACCAGGACATCCTGGCAAGGTTTAATGTGTTTTGCTTTAGAAAATCAGCAGCTCATAAAATTTTCTGAGAAGGGAAAAGCCAATGAAAGGTGTTTGGGAAGAGGGGAGGGCTCTGGATGGGCCAAGCTGGAGTCTGAAGGCCACCCAGTCTTGGGTGCTGCAATGCTTGGTGCCATAACCTCACCCTGTTTCACAAGGAAGGGCTCAGCAGCATGACTCAGTGGCCTGGTAATGCTGCTTGGCACATGGAGTCCTGAGCCCTTGTCCCATGTCCTTCTCCACCTACCATTTCTCTTGATGACCAGCATAGAGCCCTCAGCAAGCTCTGAGTGTCTCTGAGTGGTTGCCGTTGTTTTCTGGGGCCCTGGGGGTGATCAGACCCTAGATGCTCTAGTCCTAGGGTTCATTAACCTGGTGTTCAACCTGGAGTTTATTATTAACTTTTTGGTCCATAGGTGTCCCTGGGCCAGTGATTCTTCCAAGAATTTCTTCTGTTTCACTGAAGTGTGTTCCCCAGAGGATGGTGACTATCTAATGATTGACCAGCTCTCTGTCCCCTTTGGTGATTAATGTGCTGCTCTAGAGGAATCAGGGTGCAGAGAAAGTGCCTTCTGCACATTTCCACCTGACCACTCAGCATGTTCACGATCCAGTCAGATGTAACAGGAGCTGGGGTGGGGGTGAGGTGGGGTGCTAAGGAACTACAGGGAAACTCCATGTGTGCAGAGACCCCTCATCCAACCCAACCCTCCACCCAGTCCTGAGTCACAGGCCCTGGAAGTGAGCAGGGGCTCATTTTGCATCTTCCCTGAACGTAGAGCCACTTCTCTGATTTCCTTCCATTCCTGTAAACTGGAGCATTGCTGCCCATATAGAAATGATGATTGTCTTGTCTAGGGACAAGGGCAAACCCACTGAGGCCACCAACATACTCTGAGGCTTTCCAGGGCTTCTCTGCAGTGGAAGAAAGCAATTCCCATGGACACCAAGCTCTGGGAACCCTGGTGAGACAGTTATAGAGCACTCAGGATCACCTGTGAACCCCCTCCCAGCACAGAGAGGGGCAGTGGTGTTCAAGGCCACCATCAGGGGATGGGGTTAGAGTAGGCTCAGCACCCAGAGCTCCTGCACCCAGGCTGGAGCCCCCACCCACTGCTGTGCCAGGCCTCCGGAAGCCAGTCTGTCCTTCTTGAAGGTGATTTTCACCAAGAGAGGTGTTTTCTTCTTAGCATACTCCTCCTTTATTTAAACAGCATAGTTCCTGAATAGGTACAGAAAACCCAGATCCACATAAACTTCAAACCAAAACAGTTCAAGTAAAAGCACAAAAGTCTAGAGAATTGCATCCTGGGAAGATGGATGCTGCCAAAGACCAGGGCCAGGATGGAAGCAAGAGAAACTGGGAGGCTTTCCCTGTGGCCTTTTTTTTTTTTTTTTGGAAGGGATGGAGGAAGGGGTTTCAACAGAGTGGGGAAGGGAGGAGAGCTTAGCAGAGGGGCCAAAAGGGGACTTGAGTCAAAGGGAGGCTAAGAAACCCTCTTCTGCCTGTACGTGGTGGGCACTTGGGACCCGGCAGGGAGGGAAAGAATGACAACAGAAGCCTCCAGGTCATGAGGTGGCTTGGGGCTGTCCAGCACATTCAAAGAGCCTGGACTTGAGGAATGTACTAGCCCTCCATGTCCTCCATGCGTCTACTTTTCCCGGGGACCCTTTGCCCTTGCTGTCTTTGTCCTGAAATGCTCCCTGCTGTCATCTCTGTCTGATGACATCACAACTATCCTTTCATCATCCATTAATTAATTCATTCACTCGTTTATCATCAATGTGTAATAAGAGGTCAGACAGTTTTGGGCACTGGACATGAGATGCAACTACAAACATGACCAACAGAGTATTGACCTCCTGGGCTCACATGGGAGATGCTGGGGCAGGGCTGAGGGGGTGGAAGGCAGACCTCAGAACAGTACGGAGATGACTGATTGCACAGGCGATCAATACAAAACAGTCATGGTAAGAGCCAGGAAGAAGCAGTGCAGTCTATTCTGAGCATGGGATGGATCCAGTCCTCTGGGGAAGTCAGGGAGGGCTTCCTTGAGGAAGTAACACTTAAGTAGTACTCTGGAGACTGTGTGTGAATTAATTAGTGGGAAGCAGAGGGCCCTCCAGAATGTGCGCAGCACCTGAGCAGGATGGCTTGTGGGGGAACTGAAGTAATGGGGGTGGGGTGGGGGAACTGAAGTAATCAAAATGAGGGGGTTAATATGTCCTCCACCAGCAGAGGGTTGAGGTCCCAAACTCATGGGCCAGGCAGATGAGTTACAGTGTTGCAGTCCAGTAGAAAGGGAACAGGGAGGGTGGGGACCGGGAAATGCTAAAGGATATTTATACTGCTCCCAAAACATCTGAATTTAATGTCAAGACCTATAATTCACCAAAGCAAAATCTGCTGATTCATAGAGCTTGGGGCTCCTGATTTTAGGGGAACGGGTTGCCTGGAAACAAAGCCTGTGGGGAGGGACCCGTGAGCTGCTTGACCAGAGAGCCAGAAAAAGAGCCAAAGGGCCCTTCTGGTCCTTTTTCTTCCCTGTGGCTGTCAGATCAACCACTCTCCACCCGCCCCGCTTTGTGACTTCTTCCAGCTTGCTTTTCAGGGCTCATCTGTCCCCAGAGTCATCCCACTTTTACCCAAAGCAGAGTCAAGTCCAGGATGCTAACTGCTGCCTTATGAATGATGAACCTCCCTTAGCTCAGGAGGGACCATCCACTGACCACAGCCATCACTGAGCCCAATGAGACCGGCAAGTTCTATACAGATTTATGGGATCGGTGGAGCTGGGGAAATAAACTGAAAGGGGATGCAGAAATGAGGTGAAACTGATTCATAAGCCAAGAAAATAAGATTAGAGAGTTGACACACTCCTGAGTTATTTTGGTGTTCATTTCCAAGCACAATTTTGGGTTGTTTGCTTCCTGTTATTGGTTCCTTCAAAGCTTGAAAGTGGGGGAGCTTATTTAAGGTCTGCTTCCACTTTCCTTGTGCAACATAAAAACATGAGTGAGTTCATCTTAAAAGCAATATCAAATTTAATCAAAAACAATCCTTGTTTTCTCCCCTCTGTGCTGATTTAAACTTCCTTATGTGCACAGTGTTGGGGGTTTCTAACCCCCACCAACTTAACAGTCACGTGGAGGGAAGATGCCCAGCCTCCACGTTTCTGCCTTCTTGGCAACACTGAGTAAGAAGTACACTCATTTTTGCCAGATCTTTGTAGGGCAAACCTCTTTATGTGGAAGGAGATGAATTTTCTTCTGTCTCATAAAGAAAGGAATATTTTTAAAGTCCATTTCAGTAGGTAGACACTGCTCTCACCAAACACACAGCTAATGGCTTGTTTCCACCACCCTCTAAAGCAGAATGCGAAGATATTCCTTGAAAAGAGCTCAGCTGCCTGAGCCAGAATTTTCAAAGGACAGGCTCGTGAACAGCAAGTCCCCAAAATGTAGAGAGCATCTGTGGCTTCCTCATTGCCCAGTGTCCATGCCTAGAGTGCCAGAAGAGCTCTGGGTTTATCGTCAGAGGTCCACTTTGTCCTTCTCAGGCCACAGGATGCCAATGGCATTGATTCCACCTTGAGTCCTGGAAAAGGAATTTCATCCAAGCTAGGACAACTAGGCAACCATGTTCTCTAGGGAAGGGCCATCCGACCTAAACCTGTCCAGAGCCACAGAGGCTTGATTTCAGCGAGGGGGGAAGAGGATCCCATCCCTTTCCTGCTGGAACAAAGCCTGAGAGGATGCAGAGCTTGGGCTGCTATGGCTGTCCTGTCTACCTGTGAGATGGACGCACTACACATAAAGGTGGACCAAGATAGAGAAATTGAATCCAGGTGACTTTTGAATCTAGCCATATCTAAAGCTGGCCCTACTTCAAGGACTTTGAAGCTATATGGAGGGTCATTTTCTAGTTTTTCCCTAAGGCAATCTGAATCAGGTGTTCTCGATCTTCTGGGGACCATCCATCTAAACATAAAGCAACATGGCTGGTTCCCATGTATAATTCCAGTAGAATCTGTCCCATTATTTTGTAGTCAGAACTTAAGCTGTGAATGACACTTTCAACTTCTTAAAGCACCATGACCAATATGCCATCACATTTCATCCAGACCATTCTCAGAGGGGAGTTTTCCTACTTCATCCTCATGTACAGGCAGCTTTCCTGATGAGACACAGGACTACACAGAACAGCCCGATTCCCCAGCAGGCACCTCAGAAGACTGCTTCATTGCACACCTTTTTTTTTTTTTTTCCTTCAGAGAAATAGTTTAATATTTAAAAGACTGACCTAGGAAATTCAGTCTGGAGAAGGACAATTGCAACAGAGATCCTTATTTCACTATAATCCCACTAGGAAAAATCCTAAGCAATCATCCCTTGGACCCGCCAAATGCTAGAAAAGTATAAAGTCCTTAACAAGCAGAGCCGAATATCTTGCACAAACAATTGTAAAGAAAGTTTAGTGAAAAGGCCAACACTGGAGATAGTGTGCTATTGCTTCAAGTTTTGAAACAGTAAAAGCCAGTATATGCTTAATCTTGTACATGCAGATACCATTTCTGGCAGAAACCACCATGTTACTTCTAGAAGGTGCTCAGGAGGCTGGAGATGGGGATGAGAGCAAGAGGGACTATAATTTTTTTCTTTTCTAGATGGCACACCTTTTCACCTTTCATTTTTGCATAATGTGTACGCTTTATCTATTTTATAAGTAGATTAACTTTTGAAAGAGAAATGCCAACAACTAACAACTACAAAATCCCTCATTTTGATGTGAAAGCCTCACAGAGCTTCTGAGGAGTCAGTGACTGGCCTCCTTCGGAAGCTGGAGCTGAGGCTTGTTCTAACTGGATGCTGATTTTTTCAGAGGGGGTTGCAGATTAGGAGTCAATTTTGAGGGTTCCTAAAGGGAAAAAAACGCCACAAACACAAAGTCTTTTGGAGCAATCAGGTAACAAGTAAATGAAATCTCTATGGGGAGTAGAGGGGGAACTAGAAGACATGCTTCAGGAGTGGGGCTTCAGGGACCTGCAGCGAGGAAAGAAAAGAGGCGCTGATTATTTTCTAGAGGAAAAGTCAGGTGCTGGGCACCCTGTCTGTGCATTCATTGCACATTTTAACATTTTCATCATGTGCCTTCCATCCAGCCACCCACTGGAGCTACATCTGCAGAGGCCAGGGCCAAGACTGCCTCACTGTCTTGAGCTCCTGGAGGACCTTATTTTGAACGAGAATATGTTGCTTGAAAAATCTCTCATGTCAAAAGCTGTTTTAAAAGTACTGGGCTCACAGGAAGAGAAGAAAGGAATGAAGGATGCAAGAACCTAAGAATATCCTGAGCCCCTCAACATCCTCAGACCCTTGAGGAGGTAGCACCAGGAACACAAGGGCCACAGCAGAGAACAGAAGCAGGAGCTGCAAAAACTCTGACCAACAATGCCCCAAGGTACGACTAGATGGTCCCTACTGCTGCTTACTCTTCTAGAGTGCAAATATGACACCATTTATTTATCCAGTCTGCTATTGGTGGACATTTGGCTTGTTTCCACTTTGTGACCATCACAAGTCATGCTGCTACAAAAGTTCCCATACTCATCTTTGGATTCTCACCCTTTGCCGTTGGTTCCTAGGACTGGGATGGGGCTGAGCTGCAGCTTGGGGTCAGCTGAGCATTCTCAAGGACTTCAGCAGGTTTGATGCCCTCAGCCTGAGCCAGAGCTCCTGCTGCTCAGTGTCCTCAGGAATATTTGAGACTGTGAGACACTTTTGTTTTTGTTGTCTTGGTGGCTCCGTGACCTTTGTTATTGTTGTTGTTTGCAGTACTGGGGATCAAACCCAGGGCCTCAGGCGTGCCAGGAAAGTCCTCTACTTCTGAGCTACAACCCAGCCCTGTTGTGGTTATAGTATCCATTTTCCTGGTGGCAATGAGCTTGAACGCTTCTTGTGTTCATAAGGCATTGGGACTTCCTCATGCAAAGTGCCTGTTCATGGTTTTTACCCATTTTTGTTTGAATCAATAATTATAACTCTCTTGATGGTATGTCTTTCATTTTATGGCTTATTTTTTAATTATTTCTATGTCTTTTCATGAAATGAATTTTAAAATTTTAGTGTTGTCTATTTCATTGTTTCTCAACCTATCTACAGGTGATGAACCAGTTTTTGTTTGTTGTTTTTATTTCCATTAGTGGCGTTCTGATACGTTCTAAAACAAAATAAAATTATTAAAATAAGTTAAAAATAAAAAGGAAAACTGTACTAAAGCAATTGTCATGGAAACCATGTAGATCCCTCTTCTGGGACTTTAGCTCTTTATACTCAGGTTTTCTTCAAGTGAAGCACCTGCATTGATCCATACATATTTAGACACGCGACAGATGCTTTCGAATTTAGAATGGAGAGGATAAAAATAACAGCCCTGGATTGCTAGAAATGGAACATGAAAGAAAACAAAATCGAGCTGGCAGACATGAAAAAGAGGAACACTAGTACACGAGGACAATGACAAAATGTCCTCACAGAGCAGAGTCTGAACACAACCAGATTAAGAATGGAATATATTCTACCTCGGCACATTTCTTACCATATGAAATGGTCTACCAGAATCAGAAGCCAGGAACACAGCGATCTTCATTTACATGCCATTACCCAGAATGTTCTAAGGCTTCATCATTTTGAGGAAGAACACTGCTAGCGTCAGAGTTTGGAAATGAAAGCAAATTAATTTTAGAAATGGTAGAATCATCCATTCCACTTGTTCATGGGATTCTTCATTAAAGTTTTGGTTGTATCTCACTCAACGTCAATTAATCTCTCCAGATTCTATCTGGCATATTCCCCAAGCTTTCAAGTTTAGAGACTTAACTCAGGATAGTCCGTTTCAAACAGGTTCCCTTTAACAGCCAAGTACACAGTAACTTTTGTTGATGTTGTTTCTAAGTGGGTCACCTTTCTGGGCCAGCTTTTCTGTAATTAAAGATAGAGATAGACAGGGATAGAGACAGACAGAAGAGGGAGATGGAGACAGAGACAGAGAAACCAGTAGGGAAACCAGCACCCTATGGCAGTTGGGTCTTCATTTGTAAGAATTACCTGCTCATTTTTCTTGATCTTCTTTCTACCAGGCTCTGATTTGGCAGATAAGTGACATAAATATTGATAACTGGAGCCAGGCACGGTGGTGCAAGCCTGTAATCCCAGTGGCTTGGGAGACTGAGGCAGGAGAATCGCTAATTCAAAGCCAGCCTCAGTCATGGCAAGGCACTAAGCAACTCAGTGAGATCTTGTTTCTAAATAAAATACAAAATAGAACTTGGCTCAGTGGTCAAGTGGCCCTGAGTTCAATCCCTGGTATTCCCCCCCAAAAAAATTGATCACTGGGCTGGGGCTGTAGCTCAGTGGTAAAGCATTTGCCTTGCACATATGAGGCACTGGGTTCAATCCTCAGCATCACATAAAAATAAACAAATAAAATAAAGGCATGCTCTCCATCTACAACTACAAAACAAATATTTTTAAATAATTGATAACTAAGGAGTAGGAAAGTGGTGGATCTTTCCTAAGTCGTTTTAGTTCTCCACACTGTCCAGCTTTCAATTTTCTGGCCAGTAGGCAAAGAAATGGGATATAACTCAGAGTCCTCCAGCAGCACAGATGTTCAGGTTGTGCATGGACGTATGCATGAGTGTTGAATGTGTGGGCACAGAGTGTGTGTGTTTAATGAGATTATTGCATGTGTAGCTGTTTAATATGTGTGCAATGAGTGTGTGTTGAGTGTGTGTGCATGTATACTGAGTTATGTATCTGTTGGGTGTATGTATACAGCATGTTTATGTGTTGAATAACTGTACAGATTAAATATCTGAATGTTGAATGTGTATATTATCGAATATATATCAATTATATGTGTTTGTGAATGTGTGTGGTGTGTTCAATGTGTATGTGGGTCTGTCAAGTGTGCGTGTGTGTGCACATGTGTGTCCCTGTTAGGAATGGGTGTGTTAACCAGAGTTAAAACTCATCCACTTTAGGTCACACATGTTGCATCAGGAACCCAAAGGGCTGCTTCCAGAATCTGACTTCTTTTGTGTGGTTTGTACAAATAGAAAAGCAAAGACATGCTATTATTTATTCAGTGGGAATTATTTTGACAAATTTGGAAAACCAGAGGACACCAGGGCTAACCTCACTGTTGCCTTCTTTTTCATTATGTCTTCCCTGTGACTCCTAACCCACTTTTCTCCCTTTGGAGTTAAAGAATAAAACTAATTATCCAGAGATAAGCACCTGATAGAACACAATTTTCACCAAGATAATGTGTGGGGCAGGGGCAGGCCACGACAACACACTGACCATCCAGAAATGGCTGGCAAGCTCTCTTGTCAAGTCACTTGTGTAATCTAGACCCTCAACCAGAGAAAAAGCTGCTCCAGGTCTGGGGTTTTCTTGTCATTTCCTTACCCAGGCCCCTCCTCCCCACCTCATACTTCACATGCCAAGCTCTTCATAATCACAATGGTAGGAGCCAAAACTGGGCACCTGTGTGTCATGCACAGTGGGGAAACTTCACTCCGATTGACCTCTTCCTTCTCAGCCCTGTGCTCAAGCCACATCAGGCTTTTTTTTCTGTTCCTTGATCCCATTAAGCTTGTCCCCAACACGGGGCCTTTGCTCTTGCAGTTCCCTCTGTCTGGAATGCTCCTGCCAACTCTCAGCACAGTCAATCTAACAAACACCACTGGAAGGACAACTGGATTCAGAATGGAGCTGTTGTCGCTGGACTTGGGCAGCACAGACCTAATTGGTTATCCTGACAGGGGTGGTCTCAGTGGCTTTGTGGAGACAGGAGCTCCAGCCACAGAGGCTAGAGGAGAGAACAAGGAGTGAATAAGATGAGATGGTAACTACAAAAATTTTACTACAAAGGGAAACAGAAAAATAGGGTGATGGCAAGACAGAGGTGTGGGGTCAAGGAAGGTTTAGTGTTTGTTTGCATATTTCCTCTTAAAGCAAGAGAGGACAGCAAGTCTGCATATGGATGGAAGTGACATTGACCTCTGCCATAGGGCTCAGATATAGGGGGAAGGGGGATAATTGCTAAGAAGAATCATTTGGAGAGGAGCAAAGAAGCAATGGGATCTGACTGGAGAGTGTTGTGGGATTTCCAGGCACTATTTAATTTGTTCAATAAATGTAATGCTCACAAAATCCTGTGAGGTACATAGTGTTATGCTCCTTACCTTAAATATAAGAAACCTAAGGATCAGTGATGTTAACTTGTCCAAGATCACATTGCAGACAAAAAGAGGAGTTGGGGTTTGAAGAAAGTTTCTGATTCCTGGTTAATTATGAGATCTGAGTCAAGATTATGAAGGATGGAAAGTCAATTCTAAAGAGCCAGTAGAGAGGATTTTGAATGTTCTCAACAGAAGTAATTGATAAACATATGAGGTGGTAAGATATACCAATTACCCTGATCTGACTATTACACATTGTATACATATACTGAAATGTCATGCTATACCCCATAGATAGCTATAATTACTATCTGTCAATTAAAAATAAAAATATATTTAAAAAGCAAAAGAAAAGTCAGCTCCTTAATCAAAGGCTATCAAAGATACAACTAAAACCCAAGGTGCTACAGAAGTGAAATAACTCCAGTGGTTCATAAATGAGAACATTTTCAAGATTTTGTTTCGGTGCTAAAAAAAAAAAAATACGTCTGTTGGCAATGTGCTACCTCTCATACTGGGAGGATGAATTTTGGTTGTTTGCACTTGAGCTAAATCACTAATCCACGTGTCTGCTCTGTGTATTTTTGTGTATGAATGTTTTACAATTAAAGGTTTAAAAACAAAGCTGAGCTGCCTTGTTGGTAGATATGTTATGGTTTAGATATGCCCATATCCTCCCAAAGCTCCTGGGGCAATGCAGGAATGTTCAGAGGTGAAATAATTAGGTTATGAAAGCTATAACCTAATAAGTCCATCCTAATTTGAAAGGACTGCTGCTCTGGGCCAATGGGGCATGGCTGGAGCAGGTGAGTTGCTGGGACAAGCCCTAAGGGATTGCATCTTGCCTGCTGGCTCTTCCCTCCCTCTCTCTGTGCTTCCTAGCCATTGGAAGTGGAGCAGTACTTCTCCTCCTCTGATGCCTTCTGCCTTCTGTCATGATGTTTGGCCCCATCTTGAACCCAGAGCAATGGAGTTGGCTGACCATGGACTGAATCTCTGAAACTGTGAGCCAAAATAAACTTTTACGTCTCTAAGTTGTTCTTGTCAGGTTTTTTGGTCACAGTGACAAAAAGCTGACTAACACAAGATGATATGTGAATGATGCCTTTCAAAATATGGCCTGAGTAGTTCCAAACCTGATTAGTTATCAGAACCACCTGGGAGAACTTCCGAAATAAAGATTTCCACCTAAGACCCAGCAATTTGCTGGAAACTTGCACAGTATCATCAGAGAGCCTCAGTGACTAAGGCTTGGTTAAGTCTGGGAACCACCAGCTTCAAATACATCAATTCAGTTAAAATTAATGTTTTTTATGGTACTATTTCCTATGGTCTGCAGAAATACTCAAAATATGCCTCATGCAATACTGAAGTCTGATTAATTCAGAAATGTTGTATGTTCTCTGTTCCTGCCTTATATGCTGAACTAAACCTGTCCTTTGCCTTCCTTCTGACTTTTCTGTTGCTTTGAATCATAGACAGAAAACATATGCAAATGCAACATAAGAAAACTCTTCAGCTTAACCCCAAATGACCATAAACTCAATTGTATCTCTTCCTTCCCTTTAATGTCTATCTCTCTTGACAGTCCCTGGGAAAAGACCTCCTGCCACTCTGAGAGGAGAGCTTAGTAGGGAGGCCAGGGCATGTGTGGAAGGGTCCATCTTCTCCACCAAATGAAAGCAGTGGCAGGGTCTCCCAGCTAAGAGGACCACAGCAGAGTACTGGGGGAAGGAGCTATTCTCCACACTCATCTTTGATCTAGAGCCACCTAAAGACCCAGAGTCACTGAGGCCACTCCTGGGAAGGAAGGGCAGAGGAGCTCAGATGTGGGCCAACTCTGCGAGAGACGGTGAGGCTGCGGCAGGGTCAGACTGTGTCCATCCCACAGATTCATAGGGGTCTTAAGGCAACCAGCTCTGAGAGCATCATTTTTCCTCATTCTCTAACCAAGAAAGAGCACAATGGAAGCACAGTTCTATTTGCTGCCCTTCCCAGGAAGAAAGAAGAAAGGAGCAGTTTGAATCTTTGCAGTTTGAATCTCAGGAATGCATAAGAAACAGCAGCACTGCCTCTGAGCAGAGCCACTCTATTGAAATTTGACTCATCTTGGCAGTTTATTGTGTTTCCCCCTCGCCTTCCTTGTGACACAGGAGTGAGGTGAGTAATGCTCTGCGCAGTGAGAGGAAAATAGATTCCCAAATGCCTTCCATTATGCTAAAGGCCTGTGTCACCAGCTGTGGTGTCAGGGGGTGTGGTCACCACCCATTAGCAGGGGAAGATGCAGAATATCTGACTCCCTCGCTGCTGCTGCTGCTGCTGCTGCTGCTGGCAGTGGCGGAGGCTATTTGTGGTTGTAAAAGCCCAAGCAGGATCTGAAAGCTGATCCATGAAGAGGCCACCTAGATCCCCGAGATCCCTGCTGGAGTCTCAAGGAGCCAGAGTGGTCAAGAGGCCCCATGCCAGAGCTACAAGGCCACAAAAAATGAAAACAGTAGGACCTACTTTCTGCAGCCCAATCTTGCCAGCCCCTTCCCCACAGGTATAAGAACTACCTCTTCCAAGAGTAAAACCAGCCAGTATTTCCTGAGTTCCTGTTAAATGCTGAGCAATGGGCAAAGCATTTTTAAGAGTTCTGTTATCTAATAAATTGCAAGCTTGGGCACGCACTTACACATATACACCTCTGGAAGTACTGTGTCCTTTCTCAGAACAGCAAACCCCAGGAAGGTTCAGTAACATGCTCAGGTTTTCTGGATTCATGCAGGACTCAGGCCAAGGCCAGCTTCAGGCAACAGTTCCAGATACAGTGCTTGAGCACACCTGCTTGGTTATATATGTACAGTTATTTGAACAATGAACAAGAGAAGGACAGAGAAATGTTTCTGTTGCCCCATTTCTTTTGCTCTATAGATGGATGCATCCAGGGTCTCATCACAGAAACTGGGCCCCAGATCAATAACCCCAGACTTCCTATAGGCATTCTTTTTATTATAGTCTAAGAGGAGGAAATGGGGAGGTAGTTGCTGCTAGAGTTGGATGCTTGTTAACCAGGCAGCAGTGAGTACAAATCACAGCGGATTTTCCCTCCCCTACAGAAACTTAAAAAAAAAAATTAAAATTAAAAGCCTCCTTTTCTCCTATTTAATTTTTTAAAAATATATTAAGTTCTAATAGATCAGAAACATCTTCCCTTTCTGGAATTGACTGCATTATCCTCCGACCCAGGTGGAACCATGCTAGAGAGAAAAATAAATGTGTGTCTCAATGGCATTTTCTGATTCAGCTAATTGATTTTTTAAAATAACAATAATGCTTGAACATCCCGCCGCCTAATTACCAGCAGCTTTTTATTTGCACTATCATTAGCTTCACAGCTGCCTTGTCAGTGACAAGCGGGACCACAGACATGTCAGCTGCAAGTGTTAGTTTCTGAAAGAAGAAACAGGTCCAACTCCTCCTCTGCCAAGGTCAAGGTCCAACTCTTCCTCTGCCAAGGTTGGGGCTAGTTTCAACAGTACCGGTTGAGGAAACATGTTGGGTGGAAGGGACCTTGGAGAGTATCTGGTTCAACTTTCCATTTACAGATAAGGAAACTCAAGGTCCATAGAGGTTAGCTGACTTGCCTAGGATCACACAGCTAATCAACTTCAGTACTGGAACTGAAGTCTAGGCCTCCTGGTTCCTTAGTTATCAGAATTTTTTAAAAAATTGAATCATACAGAAAAAATGTACATGTCATAAGTGTATGGCTTAAGTAATTACTTTCACATGAACACATTATTGTACCATCACTCAAGTCGAGTAATAGACAATCTCTAGCACCTTCCGTTTTCCTTCCTTCATTGCAAACCCTCTCCTCAAAAGTTACTCTAACACCACAGATTAGCCTGGCTTGTCAATATACTTTGAATAAAGAGCTGTTTTATGTGAAGCTAAGCTATTTGAACCTCAGAAATGAACTTTATCTTTCATGGAGTGAATTAAATGTACTTCTTACTGGGTATGGGGCTTCCTTTGAAGGTGATGAAAATGTTTTTCAACGAGACAGAGATGGTGGTGCCTCTCCAGTTCTACAGTCTTTGCTTTTCTTGCATCATCATTGATCTTCCTGATTTTGCCCCTTGCCTCATTTGCTGGACTATTCCCTCCTATCTCATCCCCTGGAATTTGCTCTATGGTCAGCCCAAAGCCTACCTTCACACAATCATTTCACATGCCAAGTGACCCTTTCTTAATCCTAGTCACTTCCCTAGAGAAGTCGTGGGATCATTCCATTACTTGTGTAAATAATTCATCTAGCGAAGTCTTAAAAGAGAGTCTATCCTACACTAAAATTGCTCTAAAAAAGGCCACTTTCCAATTTAAGCTGGCAGGGACAGTCTTCAAGTAGCCTGCTTCCCTGCAGACAGCAGACCTGGAGATGAACTTGTTTTACCTCTCATGATTACCTTGTATAGACCCAAATATTGACATTAACTCATCAGTTTCACCTTCTCCTAATTTCACTCATGTATTAAACTCAGGTTCTCTTAACTCTTCCAGATTGTTCCTTCCCATTTGGTCCCTGTAATTAACTGTCTTATGCTCTGGGGCTGAGATCTGGGAACCATAGTACTGTAGTTTTGCCTTTTAGTCATAAACATGAAGAAAAAGTATTATTCATGATCCCAGTTGTCATTTCCTTTTTCTTTAACTACATAAAGTCACTCTGGTGGTCAGGTGAATTCCTAAGCAGTGATCCTTTGGTGCAGGGTTCCCATTCTACCCACTTATACAAGTTGAACCTACTTACAGAAGCAGAAGCATTAAGCTTATTTTTTTATAGGAGCTACTAATCTGACCTACAAGTGCAGTTTTATTCCTACCAGAATATAAAATCCTCAAGGACAGGGACTTTGTTTAGTTACTGTTTAGTTACACTTAGCCTTTATATGCACTGACAATGAATTCAATGACAATGAATTCATCCATTCCACAAATGCTTATTGATGTATTTATGAAAAAGGACACTGTGTCAGGTGATGCTTGAGACAGAAAGAACAAATGTAGCCAGGATATTTTGGTCATAAGTAACTGACCTTCCCTAAACACTTTGGCATTTATTAGAGCAGGTAAGTGGAAGTCCAAATTTAGATCAGCTCATGTTTGCTCAATCCACCATCCAGGACCCAGGCTTTATTCAGCAACCATCTAAGATTTTTTTCTCTTTGGAAAAGATCATAGGATGAACATCAGGAAATGAGGATAAGAGTAAGAGAGGGTGTGAAACTCCCAGAAGAATGAGGAAGAATCCTCCCAGAAGCCTCCAGCAATTCTCTTGCATTTCAGTGGCCAGAACTGGATTATATACCCCGCTCCTGAATCATAGATTTAACCTTAGACCCATCAGACCCTCACCTACAGTAAGGGTGGGGTCAGTTTCTGCTGAAACAAGGGGGCTGTGTGGACAAAGTGGACTTCAGAGCTGATGAGTATACACATGAATACACATCTGCATACAAAGGTATGCTGCACATGTACATATACATATATACACCACAAATATACCATACATACATAACTACGTACATATACACCTGTCTATTTGCTATATATATATGAAAATTAGAAGTTAGTAAATTATAATTTACTACAAATTATAATTAGCATTTACCAAAAAAGTCTAAAGTTTAAAATAGTGTCTGTCTATATTAACATATAGCTCATTTGATCCTTCAGTGATGGTAAAGCAATGGTCTGTCAGGACCATCTATGGAATGATTCTGATCCAGAAAGATTGAGATGGGACCTGGTCATTCATAGTTTTTAAAAGCTGCAGACACCCAGCCTGCATTGCATACCTAAGCTGTATGCTAAGTAGCACCATCTTACAGGTATCCACATAAAGATCCAGCACACAGTCTCTGCCCTGGAAAGTCCATAGAAAATATCAGTTAAGAGACTTTTACATACATGCCATAGCAGTTTCAAGAAAAAGCTCCCTGTAGCCAGAATGTTAGCCAGAAGATTCCTGGGAGACAAAGAAAATGTTGGAAAAGGTTTCTGGAAGACAGAGAGACCTCCAAAGATGATTGAGACTTGAGTCAAGATCCAAGGGGAGCAACACAGCCAGAAGGGCACAGTATGAGCTAGAAGTGGGGAGAATGGAACAGTTGTCACATTCATGTGTCATTTTTGTCAGAGGGCAGGCTGATCTATGGTTTATTGCCATATTAGTTCACGGGAAAGGGAAATTTTCTCATCTTGAATCAACAACTAGAGAAACTGAGGGTTTTTTTTTTTCCAGAATTTGGTGAATCAGTGCTATCTGATATTCCTGATACTTTGCTGGAATTAGCATCAAGCTTCCTCTTAGAGCACAAAGGGGATTTTAAGAGGCAGTACTGGGGCTTTTACATATTTATGTTTTTAAAATCAGATACACTGGATGGAAAAACCCTATGAGATCACCTCTGTGTTCTACCCAAGCTGTGCAAGGGGTACAAAATCATCTTAGAGAAGGAAGCATTTCGATTCTCTCCTTCAAAGCAAACAAAGATAAACCAAATCAAATCCAGCTATGCTGCAAAAGTGATTAGGAGGAAGGTTGGAAACAACCTGAGAGTATGGAGGAAGTTTATAAATTGGTTGGCAATTGGATTCCATTTAAAAATTCAATTAGTGACAGATTCAGAATAGAGCTTCCTTTAGTGAGTGTGTTAAACTATCAGGCAGAGGCTGGGTGGTTTGCTGATAGCACAGAAGGTGAGTCATCCAGCATCAGCTCCCTCAGCCAGGCTGGGACAAATGTCACCCATTCACTTTGATGGATGCACCCCATGCTAGAAATATGTGGACAGATATTGATTTTTTTTTTAACTCTGCCATTACTCACTATTCTTGACAACTTACCTTCCTCCTTTGGCCTGCCTTTGTTGGTGCTATTTCTGCTGCTTATAAATTGCTTTTTAGTGAACTCTGAAGGGGGCTCCCTTGCTAAAGAACAGAAACTTGGATAGACAGTTGGCAACAGATGTTCAGTGTGTGGCTCAGGCTGGACTCTCAAGAGGAACAATGCTTCTCCCAGGTTTCAAGAGCCCTCCATATTATATATTAAGTGGGTTCAGGATGAAAACTCTTGGCTAATCAAGAGGCAGCTACAGAAAGCACACATGGCAATTAATTTCTTAAATAAAAAATAAAATATGCACATGCCTTCCAAGTAGGAATCATGATGTAACATTTATAAAAGAATGGTTAGCATCTCAGAGGATTACAGAAAAGAAAGAAAGAGAAAGAAAAAAGCACGAGGCCACAGAGGACAGGACTGGCCGAAGCCAGTGAGGGAAGAGTTGAGAGCTGGCTCACTCAGTTCCCAGCTCTATGCTCAACCAGCTTTGGCAGAGAAGAGGGAGTAGAAATGATGGTGGAATGTGATGGTCATCATTATCCAAAGTACATGTATGAAGACACAAATTGGTGCGAATATATTTTGTATACAACCAGAGATATGAAAATTTGTGCCCTAAATGTATAATAAGAATTGTAATGCATTCCACTTTCATATATAAATAATAATAACAATAAAAAGAAACAAAAGGAGTCATGAGAGGGCAGCCGATATGGGGGTGACACAGCAGCAGAGGCCTCCCTACAAAATGTAAGGTGACCTGTTTAGCCAGGAGGGTCAGACCTTTCTGTGAGACCCATCTTTCCTTGTCTAAGCGGTCCCTAGGTTTAGAGAGAATCATTTTCCTAGTGTTAATTTGGCAGACTTCTCTTTGGGAGAGCCTGAAACCAATAATGCTGATGAGCTGGAAATGATTGTAAACAAAAGATAATATTTGGGAGAAATTTGGGTCTTGTTTTGGCAAATGAGTTGCTTACAGGTTAGAAGCAAGGACCCTAGGGCTGGGGATGTGGCTCAAGCAGTAGCGCTCTCACCTGGCATGGGTGCGGCCTGGGTTCGATCCTCAGCACCACATACAGACAAAGATGTTGTGTCCGCCAAATACTAAAAAATAAATATTAAAATTCTCTCTCTCTCTCTCTCTCTCCCTCTCTCTCACTCTTTCTTTAAAAAAAAATATTTGAAAAAAAAAAGAAGCAAGGACCCTAGAAATATGAACGACAGGCATGAGTGCTATTTCACCAAAAGTAGCATAGAAAGCAAATAAGAGCAGTCTATTACCTATAGCTGAGCAGAATGTGAAAAAAGTTTCACTGTTTTATATTTCTAAAATTTCCTTTTAGTTCTTTATTGAGTTTCTGTTCCTTTGCTGAGGTTTGCTCTCTGTTCATTCATGATGAACACATATTTTTGCTTATGTTCTTGGGCATTCATAATATTTTTAAATAATTATATCCTAATTTCATTTCATCTTAAGCTCAATCTCCACTGATTGTCTTTTCTTTTGGATATGGGTCACATTTTTTTAATTATTCAAGAAGTTTGGATTATGATCTGAACAGACCATAATTTACATTACGCTCCTGTAAAAAGCTTTGAATTGTTTGTTTTACTAAACTGTTAATTTGCCTAGACTAAAACTCCAAACTCTTTCCTCTCTGTGGTGGGCAAGGGCTAATGATTCTGTTCAGTTATTTTATCATTAGCTAGGGTGTTTGAAGTCTGCCCTAAGTGTGTTTAATTTAGAGACCAGCCAGAGATTTGGGAAAAGTTGATATATAGAGTTTGGAGCTTCTCTTTCTATGGTTCCTTTCTTTCTAGGATTCCCATTACCATACCATTTTCTAGTTGCTGTGGTATCTGTGAAAACCTAAAGCTCTATATTCTAATTCCTCAAATCAGTTCGTCAAAATTGTGTTTCTATCCAAATTCAAACTAGAGCCTGCCTTCAGACAAAAAAAAAAATCATTTAAAAAACAATCAAAACAGGAAACTCATCCAGTACCATTCTCTTCTTTCTAGTTTTGAGTTCACTGTTTGAGGTCAATTTTTTCCCTCCAGAGTTTATCATTGCTGTTTGCAGAACGATTAATCCAATGTGAATTACTGTATTATTAGTAGACATGGACTTCCAGGTACTCAATAAATAGTTGTTGATTAAATTCTTGTCCACTTTACATCTCCTTGTTGACCTTCAATAGACAACATAACTTAATTTAGTCCAAATTAAACTCAACTTCTGTTCTTCTTTGTCTCCCACTTCCACCTCCAGCAAACCTGCTCCTCCCCAAGTCCAGAAGTATAGATTTTTTTCCAGCTGTCCTGACATTTCCACTTGAATATTTAATAGGTCTTTCAAACTTAATATATCCAAAACTGGCACCCCCACACCTCAGAGTCTTTGCATTCGCCATTCCTTCTGTATGGAATGCCTTCCACCAATTCTTACTCCCTTCAGGTCTCAAAGTCAATTTTTCAACAGGGCTTTCTTGACCATTTGTTATAAAACAAATACAACCATCCCCTCCTTTTGTGCCACCCATCTCCTTACTCTTTGGTTTTTCTCCAAAGTGCTTATGTAACTACTACAGATCTATTTTTTAAATTGCTGCTGTCTCCCCTCACTAAGGCATAAGCTCTCTGAGCACAAGGCCTTTTCAATTCTGTGACCCTTGCACAAGGCATCAACTTCATATGAAGTTGGTATTCAGTAAATAAATACTTATTAAATGAATGTGAGAAGAAAACATGAGTGAGGGATGCACACTAATGTTCACAGGCTATATGATAGAACAAGAGCCTATAAAAAAGAGTCCACAACAGCCAAAGGGAGAAAATACAGAGAGAATAATATTACAGAAGACACAACAGGAGTTTCTATAGGGCAGATGTAAAATATTACAGAGATCAAGTGAGGTGAGAACTGCAGAGTGGCTGTCTACCTTTCAGAATTAGGAGGACCTTGGTGACTTTGTGAATACAGTCATTTCAGTGATGCAATGGAAGAGGAAACCAGATCACAGTGAAATATGAAGTGGCAGCAAATACAGACACAGGGCAAAGGCTGGGGAAAAGGCTAGAAAGCAGGTAAAGTTGAAGTTGCAAAGATGATAGAATACTGAGGGGACAGTGGAAAAGAGATGAGCTCAGACTACCTGGAGGGGTTTGCCTCCTGCAGAAGAAAGACCTCTCTTTTTGACTCTGAGATACAAGGAAGGAGGGGAAGAATTTACTACCTGTTTGTTTGCTGGACATTCAGGGATGCTACGTGTGGTTGTATTAGTTATGTCCTGTCTGCAACTCCTAGCTGAGAAAAGCATTCTGTACTCCAAATCATAAGCCTTGATGTGAGGCTGTGTCCACCCAGAGGGAAAGGCATTTTACTAACATAGTACCTAAGCTGAACCTCTCTGGTACTGCATCTGCTGGAAGGGTATCTCTACCTAAGATTTAAATTTCAATATGGTCATTACCTCAGCCCGTTTCCTGTTGCTACCTAGCCCAAAGACATAGACTGGGTAATTCATAAGGAATAAAGGTTATTTAAGCTCATGGTTCTAGAGGCTGGGAGGCCAAGGACAAGGGACTGCATCTAACAAGGTCCTTTTGGCTGGTGAGAACTCTGCAGAGTCTCAGCACAGCACAGGGCACATTGTGAGAGGGGTACAAACCCACTCTTGAGATGACCCATTACCCCATTTGTTCCTGAGGGCAGAGCCCTCACTCATGACCTAATCACTTCTTAAAGGTCACCAGTTCGAAATTCTAACACATCACAATGGGGATTAAATTTCAACATGAGTTTTGATGGGGACATTCAAACTACAGCAGTCATATTTTTTCAATCCTTTTCATGATGAATCAACATGAATAATTTTTAGGTGTGTGTGCTGGAGCGGGGAGGTGTCTGAAGAATTCTTGCCAAATGACCTTCCTTTTCTCTGTGAAGGCAGAACAACTTTTAAGAGATAGCTATAGAGTTCTTAAGTGTCCTCCTTCAGTCAACTTACATTAATTGAATCCACACCAAATGTCTAGACCTGGGAGTTGCTGGGGCAGGGGGAGAGGGGAACAAGATAGAATTTCATACATGGCATCCTGCCTTACTAGAACTTACCAGCAGACTAGTAAGGTTTAATTTGTGTAGATATGGTACATACTGCAGCAGAAACTCAGAGGGAAAAGAGATGGGTGATTAAGTAATTATCTATGGACTGGTTCCATCAGGGAAGACTCACTATGTTGACTTTCTATAAACTTAAGAATCAGAGTCTTAGTACTACAAAGAAATAAGAAGATGGGGACCCACTAAAGTTCCAGTTTCTCTGCTGAAGGTCTCAAAGTGAGTGAGAGACAGTTTCCACACTAGACCTACAGATTCCTGTCCAGTGTACTATTTCACCTGCTAGCTATGAATACAGAAATATCCTCCTTTGATCATAAAATAGAGATTTGAGAATGATGTAAAAAGAAAGAAAGAAAAAGAAATCAAAATATAACCTCAATAATAACCAAATTCAACTATAATGTTCACTGACAGAAAAGCCCTCTGTCATTTAATTTGGGCTTACAAACTGTTGGAACCATCTTTATATCAATTTGTCTTATGAGGATACAGAGAAATACATTATTCTCATCTTTTTCTCCCAGATAGAACACGAAGAAGTAAAATGTCTTAACCCAGGTCATTTTAAAAGTCATAGCAAGAGAGTAAATTAATGTGGGCACATGTATCTATATATTGCAGTCACTTTTTTGTCCTTTTACTGAGTGTGAGGTTACCCAACTCTACTTCATTTTGCCTGTGGAGAAATCAAGTTTGGATGTTAGTCAGTAATATGAAGAAATAAAGCAGAGATACATTGATGGAATTGTTCATATCCAAATTGCTGTTATAGTCCTCATTTTTCTTATCTAAATCTTCACCAGCACACATGAGTGTAAAAATCTCTTTCAACTGCATGTGAGAGATAAACTGTAGTTAGGATCAATCAAAAGATCTGTTCATTATGAAAACACTTAAAACATTAACTCCTTATATTTTCATATAGTAATAAGCTTAGTAAGAAATTGATGTTATGGGCACCAGTGTTAGGAAACATAATACCAATTACAAGGAATCTTTAGAATAGCCACCAAAGTCAACCATAATGTTCACTGACCAAAAATTTGCTTCCTCCATGTTCCTAAAGAGACTAATACTCAGTCCAATTGGATAGTCATGCTACAGAGAATCCACTAGTGCAGGCACACCTTGCCAGAGGTTGAAGATACAAGAAATGAGATGTAATTACTGCCCCTTAGAATATGATATCTAGAGAACTGGTTCTAAATACCAATAATCCAGGGTGCTCTAGGTAGATTCAAGATTGCTAAGGGCGCAGAAGAGGGAAGTTCTACCTGTGAAAGCTGGTGTGCCATCACTAATGCCCATCTGAAAGATGTGTTTAAAGACACTCTTGCAGGGGAGAGAGGAAAGCAAGTAAAGTAGAACACACACCCAGGGCAAAAGCAGTAAGGCAGGTTTGTACATGGAGTGTACAAATCTGTTAAGGCTGTGACTACACCATGATGGCTTTATGTGGTGGGATAACAAATTAGGATTTTAATATGTAAGTGTAGGGCTTAGATTGGTGCTTCTAGGTCAGTTGGACCTCCAAGAGTGGAGGAAGGCATCTCAGGGAAGGAATCCCATTCTTAAATTTTTGCATTAGGCTAAGTGAAAAGTGTTGAAAGTCTGGTCTGAAGCATAGGAGTGGAAGGGTTGGGGACATATCCAGAAGACCTTAAGGGGGTCATTAGGATTAGTCAAATGAACGTAGGTAGATAAAGTGATTCCTTCAGTTGAAACTGGAAAAAAATTAGAAAGAATTTTGTTCAGGACCCAGTACGTTTAATAGGTACTTTTTATAGTGACACCCTCATCCCTTGTATTCTATTAACAGAATATAAAAGAAGCCAAGGTCAGGAAAATTTTAACTTAAAAATCTTTTATAAATAGCTGATCATACATTGATTACCTGCAAAGAGGCTATATTCAGAAAGTACCATTTATGCCTTCTCCCCTTCCCTTTTAAAAATAAAATTCACTCTAATGGCGTTTGATATACTAGAGTAAATAATCACCAACTGTGCCAAAAAAAAAAAATTGAAGAGTATTCTTCAATAGAGGAAGTACTTAATCTTCATACCTGAGATGCTTATGCATAATTAAGCTCTCTTGAAGCATAAAATATATATCTGAAATTAATTTGAAACAAACATAGTATCATCTTCAGGAAGCACCAAGGCATTTTTCCATTAGTTTTAATCTGAGGAGAGCAAGATGAGAAGGTGACGCTGTTTCATGGGTTCTAAGTAGCCTCTGCACAAGAGGCAGTGTCACAGATCCCAAAACAGGAGTGATATGAGAAAAGTGCCTTCTTCCCGATTGTAGTGGGTTTTGCCCAGTTTCCTCTTCGGCCCTGAGGTACTATCTCCTAACAGTACAAGTGTACTCTGCTGAATTGCTCTTAGCCCTCTTCACAGGGGCAGCTGATCAACTGAATGAACAATTAAGGTTGGGCACATAAAAAGCCCAGCCTCCTACATAGAAGGGACTGGCTAAGGCATAGCAGTTCACCTTCTCCCCACCACCTTTTATAGGTGCTATTCCCAAGGGCACTCTCTCTTGCACAAAAATCTCAGGAGTCATTGCCCAGAAAGTCCAACCTACAATCCTATCAGGACCACAAAAAGCCTTTCATTAACAGTAATTACAAGGGATGAGGGTGTCACTATAAAAAGTACCTATTAAACGTACTGGGTCCTGAACAAAATGACCCACACTTCCTATTTATATTCTAAAACTAACAACACAAAGATTCAGCACTCAAGTGGTCTAAAGGACTTTAGATATAAACGAATACCAAAATTTATTAAGGAATCCCATCAAGGACACATAAAAACATATATTTAGAACCAAACTGAGAGTTGAGTACAGATGATCTGCAACTCTTCATCATACGGATACTTAGTTGTTTGGGTTAGTAAGTCATAGTTTCAAAGTTTGTTTTAATCCTTCTCCCCATAAACTACTCGGTAATATTCCCACTAAGGCTCCACAGGCAGTGGGGGTGGTGTAGGAGCATGCTTCCAAAAATGCCTGGATCCTGACTGCCACCTAATGGACTTCTTGAGTATTAGGATCTCTAGTAACTTTGAGGTTGGGTTGTTTAGCTGCTTACAATGTATCAATAAAATGGCTATATGTGGCCATATTAAACCAAGGGTCACTCATCTTGAGAGGGCAAAACTCTAGGGCTCATTTTGGTTTCCGTAAAAAGTCAAGTTCACTGTCTCCTTTTTCCACTCTACCTGTCAGAAGACATATTCCTGGCCTCCATCGTTGTTTGGTTTGAATAACCTTTAAAAAAAGATCACCACTGTGCAGAAAAAGTGATATGAAATATTTCACCCTATTTTTCCTTTTCCTAAAATAAAAAGCTGTAGATGTTATGAATATGGGGGTATGAATTCCTAGATAAAAAAGGTGCTTTCGGGCTGGGGATGTGGCTCAAGCGGTAGCGCGCTCGCTTAGCATGCGTGCGGCCCGGGTTCGATCCTCAGCAGCACCACATACCAACAAAGATGTTGTGTCCGCCGAGAACTAAGAAAAAATAAATAAATGTTAAAATTCTCTCTCTCTCTCTCTCTCTCTCTCTGTCCCCCTCTCTCACTCTCTCTTTAAAAAAAAAAAAAAAAAAAAGGTGCTTTCACCAAAGCAATCCTTAGCAAGAAGAGTGAAGCAGGAGACATCACAATACCAAACCTTAAATAATACTACAGACCTATAGTAACAAAAACAGCATGGTACTGCACCAAAACAGGCATGTAGACCAATGGTACAGAACAGAAGACACATAGACAAACCCACATAAATACAGTTATCTCATAGTAGACAAAGGCATCAAAAACATATATTGGAGAAAAAACAAATGGTGTTGGGAAAACTGGAAATCCATATAAATAGTTGATCATACATTGATTACCTGCAAAGAGGCTGTATTCAGAAAGTGCCATTTATGCCTTCTCCTTTTCTTTTTAAAAATAAAATTCACTCTAATAGCGTTTGATATACTAGAGTAAATAAGCACCAACTGTGCCAAAAAAAAATTGAAGAGTATTCTTCAATAGAGGAAGTACTTAATCTTCATACCTGAGATGCTTATGCATAATTAAGCTCTCCTGAAGCATAAAATATATATCTGAAATCAATTTGAAACAAACATGGTATCATCTTCAGGAAGCACCAAGGCAATTTTCCATTAGTTTTAATCTGAGGAAAGCAAGATGAGAAGGTGACGCTGTTTCATGGGTTCTAAGTAGTCAAATGAAATTAAGCCCTTATCTCTCACCCTGCACAAAACTCAACTCAAAGTGGATCAAAGACAGCCATTAGAATAGAGACTCTATGCCTAATGGAAGAAAAAGTAGGTCCAAATCTTCACCATGTTGGCTTAGGAACTGACTTCCTTAACAAGTCTCCTAAAGTGCAAGAAGTAAAATTAAGAATCAATAAATGGGATGTATTAAAACTAAAGAACTTCTCAGCAAAGGAAACAATCAACGATGTGAAGAGAGAGACTATAAAATGGGAGAAAATCTTTACCACAGAGCATTAAACTCCAGAATATTTAAAGAACTCAAAAAACTTAACACCAAAATTAAAAAAAATCAATGAATGGGTTAAGGAACTAAACAGACACTTCACAGAAGAAGAAATACTATTGATCAACAAATATATGAAAAAAATGTTCAACATCTCTAGCAATTAGAGAAATGCAAATTAAGACTACACTGGGATTTCTTTTCACTCCAGTCAGAATAACAATAATCAAGAATACAAGCAACGATAAACATTGGTGAGGATGTGGGGGAAAGTGCACTCATACATTGCTGATGGGACTGCAAACTGGTGCAACCATCTTGAAAGCAGTATGAAGATTCCTCAGAAAACTTGGAATGGAACAAACATTTGACCCAGCTATCCCACTGCTCAGTTTATACCCAAAGGACTTAAAATCAGCATACTACAGTGACACAGCCACAGCAATGTTTATAGCAGCTCAATTCACAATAACTAAACTATGGTCCCAACCTAGGTGCCCTTCAACAGATGAATGGATAAAGAAAATATGGTATACATACACAATGGAATGTTACTCAGCTTTAAAGAAGAATGAAATGAGGGCATTTGCCAGTAAATGGACGGAGCTGGAAAATATCATGCTAAGCCAAATAAGCCAATCCCAAAGAACCGAAGGTTAAATGTTTTCTCTGATATATGGATGCTAATTCACAATAAGGAGGGGCGCTAAGTAAGAATAGAGGTACTTTGGATTAGATAAAGGTGAGTGAAGGGTATATGGGGGTAGGAAGGATAGTAGAATGAATCAGACATTATGACCCTATGTGCATATATGATTACACAACGTGGTTTAATTCTACATCGTGTGCAATCAGAATGAGAACTTATTCTCCATTTATATATAATATGTCAAAATGCATTCTGCTGTCCTGTATGACTATTTAGAACAAATTAAAAATTTTAAAAAATAATGATTTAATATATTCAATAATTGGGTCCAAGACTTTCCTACATCTTTAGTATAAGTACTGTGGAAAGTGATGAATTTAAGCATGACATTATTCAGGATTAAAAGATTCTATGTCTTCAGTGGAAGTTTAAGAGGACTTCCAAGACACACATGCCTAAGCTTAAAAGTACCCAAACCTTTCTAATGTTTCCTAGGGTTAAATTATACATGCAAATGACATATGGATTTCATCTGCAATCATCATTTATTGCTTAACATTATGCCATAGTACATGGAGTAAGAGGAGGCAATAAGTTTGCTTACTCAGTTTTGAAGCCCATCTGTGTATGTTATTCACCCTAATAAAGAAAATTAATCACACACACAAAAAGGTGTTTTCAGAGCCCATGATACAGATGAGTCCAATTAACTCCAAGTTTAAAAGCCAACCCTGAAGGACTGCTGCTAGAGCTATCCTCTAAGAAAACCAAACAAGGCCAAAAAATGTAAACTGCTCCTATCCCCATACATCAGAGGGCAAGGCCTATTGGACCCTCTTGTATGTAGAGAATTCAAAATAATTATTTCACATTTTAATTACACTTTCTTTCCTAGCCTTCAAAGACCTGCTGATGACGGCTTCTTTGGCCTCCACTGCCCCCATCTTTCCCATTAAGCCTTGACCCATTCACCTTTCTACTTTTGTTTCTGATAACCACATATGTATTTGTAATCTCCCATATTACTTCTGATCTTTCTAAGCTATTCTAATTCCAAGAGTTTCCTCCTGCACTTCCCCACCATTTCCAAACACACCCCTTCCCCAAACCATTCTAAAAGGTGTTCTAACCAGGCTATGAATATTTTTCCTCATCTTTTTATTTTGAAAAATATCAAACATACAGAAAAGCTGAAAGACTTGTACAGTGCACACTTAACATACCCTCCACCTAGACTCAGTGACTGCTAACGTTTTGCCATGTTTTTCTGTCTCTCTATATAAGTATATATACTCATACACACATTTTGTAAAATTTTATGCAGTTTTTTGGCCAAACAATTTGACAGTAAATTTATTATTTGTTTTTATCCATAGCAGAAATGAGTATCAAAATTGTACTACCATTGGTACGACTAGTATTAAATCTGTGATATTTGAGGGTTTTTGCTTGTTTGGGTTCTTTTTATGCCCAGAATATATACCACAAGAAAGGTATACTTGTAAGTTGAGTACCCTTAGTTTGAAAATCCCAAATCCAAAATGCTCCCAAATCTGAAACCTTTTGAGTGCCAAACAGACATCGCAAGTAGAAAATTCCACAACTGACCTAGTGTGATAGGTCATAGTCAAAATGCAGGTGCACTAAAAATACTGTATAAAATTATCTTCATGTTATGTGTAAAGGTATATATTAAATAGAAATAAGTTTTATGTTTAAACTTGCATTCCGTCCCTAAAATACCTCATTATATACAAGGAAATATTCCAAATCTAAAATGCTTCTGGTCTCAAGTATCTCAAAAAAGGGATACTGAACATGTGCTGTTAAACAACACTAAACAACACTTCTGAATAGGTCTAAAGAACTTTGAATAACAGTGATTTCTGATCTTTGTAAAGCTTTAGATTATCATCTTTTTCAAACTGATGAAATCCTTTTCTATTTTTAGTGGCATGTTTTCTATTCCTTTGTGATTGTTTTCTGTTATTTAGTGACAGAGAAAAAAACAAAATGGCTGGAAATGTACATCCTAAGACCAGCAAGGCAAAGCAAATTTAAGTGGATTGCTATGACCTATGAATATCTAATCATCTGCACTTACCAATATCTATCTAAGCCTTTAAAGTATGATGCCATCTAAGTATCATCCCAGAATATATGTATTAAATGCCATGTACCCTAAAACACTCAAACACAAAAAGCAAAAAGTTCACCCAGTAGCATATTTCCATGCAAACATTTGAAACCTTTTATGACTAAAGAAAGCAAAAAATATATAAGCAAGTGTTAATACTGTGCACATTTCTAATACATCTTAGGCATTTGTGGAAATAGGAAAAATGCAGGAAAATCTGAGGCTACTTTTAATCAGGTAGGATACAATAAAAGTGAAATAATGCAGTATCTCATTTGACTAACACATTTTGTTTATTGTTTTCTCTTTGACCTATGGTGGGTGGAGTTTTTCCTAAGGCAGCAGCTATACTTCTATTTTATTTAGTAGTCCTTCAGTTTTCTTTAGATATGAAAGAAAATAGTTATATAATCTGATGGCAATTTGGAGACTTTACATTTTATTTACTCACTGGGTTTCAATGAAATAAAGAACTGGAGGTTTACATACTGCTCTTTGTTTTTGCTGTTCTAGGATTGAATCTAGGGCCTCATGCATGCTAGGATACTGCTCTTTTGAATAATAAACATTATTACATTTAAGTGAGTGTTTTAAGAAAAATCAGACATGGTAGATTTTGACACTTCAAAGGTGGTAAGTCAGAAAGCCTATCTGAAGTATCACTTTTCATCAAAGCTTATAATAACACCACACAGAACTGAAAAAGTTGAATATATGTAGTGTTCAGAATGGTTATCTGGTACATACAACTGCTATCATATCTTAGTGGTAATTAAAATTCAATGTAGTTTTTCTTCAATATTACCTAGTTTAAGAATTAAAAACAATACTGAAAACAAAACTGCCAAGATGGTATAGAAATCTATGTTGAAATTTATAATAAATATTTCCTTATTTTCTGATTTAGAAGGTTCAGGGAGACTTCTCATTTGAGAGATTTTTCACACGTTTTAGCATCAGTTCTTAAAATGCAAAATTAGGATAAGAACCATTGTCAAAAATCACATTTTATTTCAAATCAATCTCTATTTAAGGAAATGTTCATCTTTTTTGGTTTGTCTTCTTAATTAGAACTACATACTGCTGCCCTCTGCAGTATTTTGACACTTGCAAGTTGACTTCCATCCCAATCACACTCAGATACCTGTCCTGATTTTCATCTCCATGGTTATCTAACTTACAGTATGGAATGTGTGTGTGTGTGTGTGTAGAAAAAAATGGAGCTCCTTCAAAAGAAAGCAAGGAACTAAAGCAAGATGTTGCACAAATTCAAGAGGAGGAACTGAGAGAAGGGTCTTCTTAGTTAATCCCCCAGGGAAGGTAGATATTTGGATAGCTTTAGTTTCAAGTTTTTATCTTTTTTTAAAGAAATGAAATAAAATTATATAAATACGGTGGGAAAAGAGGAGGGGGAAGAGGAGGGGAAGATAGAGGAGGAAAAAGAGGAAACAGTAAAAAAGATAATGAAAACATTTGGCCTCCATTCCAAACCTTAGATAGGTTTGTGCGTCAGAACTCACATATATTGTATTATTGCAAACATGCACATTTAATGAGCATTTCTTTTTGGA
This sequence comes from Ictidomys tridecemlineatus, assembly GCF_052094955.1. NCBI lineage: Eukaryota > Metazoa > Chordata > Mammalia > Rodentia > Sciuridae > Ictidomys > Ictidomys tridecemlineatus. Next base: position 18,351,643 of record NC_135477.1, read on the forward strand.
CATAAATGTAAGTCTAATACCAGTCTACTTATCACTCAAGACTATAACCCGGAGATTGTTCTCTATTAGGCAAGATAATTAACACCAAATAGGTTAAACGGATTTTAAATAAATCAACCTCTTCTCAATAGTTTTTGCCACAATTATCTTTCTCTTCCTATTAAGGCATTTATTATTATACAATGTACAGATTCTCAAACTTCAGTGGACATCATTATCACCTGGACAGCTAATTCAAACAGACTGCTGAGTCTACTGGCAGAGTTTCCGAATTCCAGAGGTCTCGGGCGGGACTTAAAAATTTGCATTTCCACTAAAGTCCCAGGTGATGTTGATGCTGCGGACTCAGGGACTACACTCTGAAAACTAACCACTAGTATAGAAGCTGCATTAAATTCCACCATAGCTAGCTTAAGAAGGCAGTCAGAAAGAGCCGAACAGGACATGCTTCACGATGAATATCTAATGACTACCCTCTCAAAGCCGGAACTTAGGTCTGAAGACCCTATACACTGCGCCCGGCGCAGCCCGGTTACGCCATTTCCTTCCTATTAAGCCCCGCCTACTTCACCTCCCTAGCGAGAGCAAGCTTGACCGTCTAGAGGGCGCCAGGAACCCTGTGAGTCGAGTGACATCTCGCGATGTTTTTTCATATCTCGCGAGACTTCGTTTGCCTTGTCTTTTCCTCCTTCCAGCGCCCGGTTTTCCTTCCCCTCCCCCTCGCCACCGACGGAGTTCTTCCTTTAGAGACCGGGTTGCCCTGTTGTCGTCGCGAAGATTTTTTCCTACTGCCACTGCCTCTGCCGCCACCGCCGCCACTGGGCTCATTTCCCCGACCCCTTCCCGCCGCCCCATCCCCAACCCCACACAAGGTAACAAATCCTGTGAGGGAGCGTCAGGCCTCGCCGGGCCTTGGTCCCCCCAGAGTTGGAGCAGAGGCCCGAGACCGAGGAGTCAGCCTCACAGGAGAGGTCTGGGCGTGGGCTGTCGGGTAGGAGCCCCAGCTCCTCTCCCACCTAGAGTTGATCGTGAGCGGCCCCGGCTTGCGTTGGGGCCTCTGTGCGAAAGGGCGAACACGGCCGTCGGGTGGGGTAGGGACGCCCGCGCGGTTCTGCAAAGCCTGGGACAGCCGATGTTTAGGTTTCCAGGCCTGAAACCATCGACAAAGTTGTGGCGGGCTTAAAGGTGTTGGGTGACTGGCACAAGAGCTGCCTGGCTTGCTTTAACCCTTTAGAGTCCTTTCAGATTCCAGGCTTTCGCTGGACGGGAATTTAAGAAAGCCCCATACGATTGCTTACAAATCATCAAGGAAGGGTTCATTCATATCTTGTTTGCTGGAGAATGTACGAGCTACGTTTGGCAAATGGCAACGTTTCTGGGAATGCCTACATGCGAGAGTATTTTTGTTTTTGTTTTGAGGCGCTGGGGATCGAACCTAGGGCCTTGTGCATGCTCTAGCGCTGAGCTGCATCCTCAGCCCAGCGGAATATTTGTGTTGCTACTTAAGAAAATGAATCGACAACTGCATATTTAAGTTGATTGAGTGAAAGATTTTTATTCTGGAGAAGAACTTTTACATACATGCTTAATTGATTTGTTCAAGTAAAGAGAGTTATTTGTGTAGATAACTGGGAATCAGTTTTATTTCGCCGTGGTTGTATTCTTTTATGCTTAAGGATATGATAATAACCTTAATTATTGAGCTGGTCACAGTGCTTTCCTATAATAAGAGTTAAGAAAAATAAAGAAGTTTTTCTTCTTATCCCATGCTTTTTCAACCTTTTTAAATGGAATTGGACTGACATGTTCTGTAATCTTCAGAATGTTACCTTGAAGTTTGTGATTTAGCTCAAGTCTAAAGTAAGAGTAAAAATAATGGTGATAAATATAAGCTGCAAGAGTACTTTGGATTAAAACTGGTTGATTCAGGCAGTTTAAGGAAATATTTTTTGTGCTTTGATATTTGACTTAGGTTTCATGGTCTTAACCTCTTTATTTTCCCCAGATGTCAGAGGATCTAGCAAAACAGCTGGCAAGCTACAAAGCTCAACTCCAGCAAGTAGAAGCTGCATTATCTGGAAATGGAGAAAATGAAGATTTGCTAAAATTGAAGAAAGATTTACAAGTAAGTACGAGTGAACAATTGTAGTTAACATTGCTTGAAAAAAATTTCTGTGGCTTTCAATTGATCTATTTTTTTAGAATCCATAGGTACTCAAAACACCCTTGGAGCAGGTTCCCCTCCTATGTGTGTACACATATGTGTAGGCACTGAGGCTTGTAGAGAAATATGGTTACTTCCTCAATTTATATGCATCAAAAAGAATAAACATTGTTTTTAATTAGGTAAATCTTGTGTGCTCATAGGATTTCTTAAAAATTAGTTGATTTTGAAAGTGTCAGACTTTCAACAGAAGAAACTTTACAAAGGAATTTGCTTTTATTTTTCAAGTTTTGGCAAAGAAAGGTAACTTAAGATTTAAAAAAAAGAAAATATAATCAGATTAAAATTTTTTTTAGTGATATAATATTGAGAGTGAAACATTTAATAGCTTTTTATTTCATTGCTAGTGGGTTACACCTTATATTAAAAACACATCAAGATATCCCAAAGAGATACATGTTTTTGGTATTAATGTTAGTTAGGTGTTTGAACTTAAGACTAGGTTTTATAGTGTAGTTTTGACCTTTGTCAAGTTGAGTTCTTAATTTATTATGGGATAGTTAAGTAAGTATAACATTTTTAAACCTGCAGTGGGTTTCAAGACAAACATAAAAGCATGATAGTAAATACTTGTTGTTTCTCAGGACACCAGGTTAAGAAAAGTACCATATGTAATTTGTAAATACTAGTATTATAACTTTTCATCTTAAGAACTTCCTTAAAATTCTGAACCTGATTTTTTAAAGTTTTCAGGGGGTTTTGATTAGATGATCTCTATACTGGTTCTATATCTTGTCTAATTAATCTGTCCCTTTATCATCCTGTTACCCACTAAATCTTAAATTTTAGGGATTTTATAACTGAAAACGAGTGAAACTTTTCTGAATTGGGGTCTAGGTTTTAGATTCTGAAAGAGGTTATCCAGGCATAAAATGAATGAATATTTTCAAATTTAGTTCTAGATTTAGGATAAACTTACAAGTGTATGTTGTTTTAAAAAATATAGAAAATATCTGGAATAATTTCAGTTCAAACAGAATCCTTCATAGAAGCCAGGCGTGTGGATTGTAGGGCCTACTTCAAGGCCCTTATGTAAAAATAACCTGGTGGTTTGCTCCTGTCCATTTAGTGAATTACTCACATGTTCTGTGAGTATGCATTGCAGATATAACAAAAGCAAACTGACCTCTTTTCGACTTCAAGTATTTTTTTTTTTTTCCTTGCCTCAAAGAGATGCTCAGTCTACTTTACCAACTTAAAAGCAGTCCTTTTTTCTTTGAAGAAAAGAAAACATTGTGTGCAGTGTTGTATTGTACCCTGCTTCCTGGGCAATGGGAGGAAAGATGTGGAACTGGTGGAAGGGGAATTGGGAGTGGAGTTTAAAACAGGATTATTATCAGGTCTTTTTAATATTTCTAGAGTAAATTATCTTTTAGACTATGGGCACAAATGTCTTAATATGACACAGTTTATAGAAGTTGATACTGTAGGGAGAAACCACTATAGTAGATATTGTAGTGAGTACATAAAAGACTTATCTAGGGTTCGGTTAATGACTTGGGAATTGTTTTTCTATAAAATATCCTCTTTTTTATGCTGACCTGGTGGTGCTATAGGCCTGTAGTTTGATCTACTCAGAAAGCTGAAGCAGGAGAATCTCTTGAGCCCAGTAGTTTGAGGGCATTCTGGGAAACATTGAAAGGCCCTTTCTCAAAAACAAAAAGACAATAAAAATATTGTGTAACTATTTAGAACAGCACTGTCCAGTAGACCTTTCTGTGATCGTGGAAATATTCTGTGTTTGATATTCAGTACCATAGCCACTGGACACATATGGCTATTAAATATTTGAAATACAGCTAGGGTAATTGAGGGGCTGAATTTTTAATTTTACTCAATTAAATGACTACATATGGAATGGCACAGATTTAGAAGTTTAAGTGCTAATCCTTCAGATAGTGATAAATCAGAATGTTTTAACTAACCAGTCTTGATGAGTTACTTTTTTTATTCTCATGATGAGTAAAAAATTTGATTTTGATTATTAGATAGAGGCCTGTTTTGAACTGAAACTACTCAAAGATGGAAAGCATCTTTTAATATTTAGATAAAATTCTGAATGGTGTGTGGATATATGTTTCCACCTAGTAGTTGTTGTCTTCTTTGAGACTATAGTTATAGCTTCTGTTCTGCAATGTTTTTTCCCCCTTTTCTGCTTTCTGCAATGTATCTTGTGTCATTAGCATTCAATACTGCTTATCATCTTTAATGAAAAGCTTGTTTAGATTGATTATTAAGACTCTGGCTTTATCATTTTCATGTTTTTGGATCATCATATGTTTTTAATTTCTTGTGTTCTTATGGAATCATATCCTGATTCTTAATTTATTTGCCCTTTGATTTATGATAAAACATTCTTTCTGAACTTTTTTCAGTGACATATTTTTCCAATAAGGTTTCCATATTTATCTCTTTTATTGTCTTTCATAGTGTAGTTATTCAGCAGGCAGCAAATTAATCTACTGAAGTTCTTTCAGCCTTTCTTTTCACTTAAAAGATAAAATAGGTATATTAAAATTCAGGCTAGCCAGCTGATTAAGCTCCCCAGGCAGTGTATGATAATCACAAAAATAGTCAATTTATTAGGCTGTTTTGCTGAATAAACTGGTTCTAAAGGAGGCAGGGGTCAAGTCACTTGTCTCATATATTACAGTGGCTCTCTGCATCCCCGAAACGCCTTCCTTCAGTAAGCAGAGTGCTTGAGTGCACCCCCTTTGACCTGCTGATATGTAGATCACAACACCTGATGCTTCCTGGAATTGCCGATTACTGTAACTGTTGCCCATCTGTCATTGAAGGAGCAGTTTCAAAACTTGGGGGAGGAAAAGTAATTAATGGTATGTACCTTCAAGAACCCCCTCATACGTAAAATAGTTTTCTGATACTTTCGTCCATATGCACATGTGAAGAAAACAAAAAATTAGAAAGCTCTTCATAGTTTGTTGGGAAGTATATATAAAACCATGGCAAAGTCAGTTACAGGACATTAGGGGTAAATGCTCTGGATTTTGTTTTTGTTGAAAAGGGGTCATTTCAGAGCAAACCTCTGAACATGCACAGCTTTTTAGGACCATTTTCTTTAAAAATATCTTTTCTTATGAGTATAGTGGGAAAATGTTCTGTCTGAAAAGATAATAGAGTTCTAACTATGAGATATACAAATGAAAAATTTGTGTTTGAGCTTCAATGGTTAAACCATCCATAGGAGGATGTGGAAGTATTTAATGATAGAAGTATTATAGGCTCTTGAGTCAGGTTTATTGGATTATATCCTTGGCTTTAAAAGGGGTTAACTAAAAACAAGACTGGGTAATTTACTCTCTTCTGTGTACTACTTTATGTGGAACTTCTTTGCTTTATTTGCAAAGGACTGTCTAATTAAAAAGTATTCAAGAGGCTGGGGTTATGGCTCAGTGGCAGAGCACTTGCCTGGCATGTGTGAAGCACTGGGTTTGATCTCAGCATCACATAAAAATAAATAAAATAAAGATAATGTGTCCATCTACAAGTAGGTGGGGAGAAAGGTGTTTGAGGACTGGTGCTATAGCTCAATGGTAGAGTACTTACCTAGTATGCACAAGACCTCCAGTACCACCAAAAAACGTCATGTCCTATCTTTAGGGACTATGCAAAAGGAAAAAAAAAAAGTGTTCAAATAACTATTGGCAGCTAATAAAACTTAGAGGTGCTACTGTACTAAATCTATAACTTAAATCTGACTCTTCTAGTTCTTTAATCCACAAAATCAGCCTTTCTCCAAAGGCTTACTATTTCTTTTTTTTTTAGACCCAAATATTAGGTTTTCAAAAGTAGCCAGTAAGTTTTAAAAACTTTAGGAAAGAGCTAATATTTAACTGTCTTGGCTACTGAACCAGAATTACTATTACAAAAACTCAAAGAGTGTGCCAGAAGAAACTAAGTAGAGTTAATTTTGCCAGTTTTTCTCCCCCAAACACACAGAATGTTTTAAATAAAATAATGTGGAGGAATAGGTATGCAGTATGTTAAAACAAATCAGATAAAATGGTACAGACCTTGGATTTTCATTAGAGTAAAAATTCAGTAGACAGCAGAATCTATAAATTTGTGCTGTTTCTCATGTTTTGGAACCATCCCTAACATACCTTTGAAGGAAACCAATAAATGTGAACCTGAATTAGAAAATTATTAGCCACACAGAGGCATTGCCTGCCTGTGTTAGTTTTTTTTTTTCCCCTTTTAAATTAAGCTGTGCTGGTGTGATTAATAAATATCAAGGTATATTTAAATTAACTTCATGTGTGCTTATTACTCAGTTGACGTGAGATTTATAATAAATGAATAGGAAGACTACTGGTTTCTTTTACATATGCCTACAGTGTTTTAGCAGAAATATGTGGAAGTAGGAATATTTTTGTTCACAAATAAGGCTGCTTCAAGTGTTTTGGGAATGGGGGGGTATTGACTAGACAGGTAATAAAACTGCTAAGTAATACCTAGAAGACAGAACAGTTGCATGAAGTATACATGATAAAAGTAAAAGGGACCTCAAATCTTAATTCAATCCCTTATACTGTATTTCTCATCTTTAGAGAGATTTATTTACTAATAAGCACTTTGAAATAATGCATGGCATAAGCTCAAGTCTATTTTATTTTTATTAGTATTTATGATTAAGATGAAGATATGTTAGGCTTAAATCACAGCTTCACTACTTATGTAAAATATTATCTCAGTTTCAACATGGAGTAAATCTCAATATTTCTTAGTGTTATAAACTATATCAGCTCTCAAACCACATAGCATTTATTATCGAAAACTAAGAAAGTAATTGATAATATGAATTATAAAATTAATGTTATGATTTTGTCATCCTTTTTTAGGAAGTTATAGAACTAACCAAAGATCTCCTGTCAACTCAACCATCAGAAACTCTTGCAAGTTCAGATAGTTTTGCTTCTGCTCAGCCTACTCATTCATGGAAAGTTGGAGACAAGTGTATGGCAATCTGGAGTGAAGATGGACAGTAAGTGTAGAAAAAAAAAAACCCTCTAACTGTAACATGCAATAATAAAATACAATGGTAAGATTTTTTATTCAGTTTGAACTACCCTATTTTAATTTTTCCATATAGGCAATGTGATTTTCAGAGCCAATTTTTGGGTGGTTGCCATTAATGAAGTTTAGGTTTAGCTTTAGATTAAGTTTGAGGGAGAAGAATGGTTTACATCCCAGAAGAGAGAAAAATGAATAGTTATTCTCCAAAATAATCTAAATTATTTCCTCCTTAAGTTGAAAACTGAGCAAATGGTAGATTACCTCAGATTTCTGTGAAGTGCATACACTGAAATCACTCCTGTAAGAATTTATTTCTTTCTCAGAGAGTTGAACTAAAGCATATTGAATAGATATATGTTTAAGAGACTTTCTTGGCAATATTTTGATTGGGGCTTCTTTTTTAATACCAGATGCATAACTCCAACCACTCTTGAATTTTTGTCAAAAGGGCCATTTAACTTCAGAAGTTTCATTTTAATCACATATAATAATTGAATCTCTGCAGTATAAGTCTTGTAGGCTGAGTACTAAATCTTTACTCACCTGCTTACAGCCATGATATCTTTACAGGTGTTACGAAGCGGAGATCGAGGAGATAGATGAAGAAAATGGCACCGCTGCAATTACCTTTGCTGGTTATGGCAATGCTGAAGTGACTCCACTGTTGAACCTGAAGCCTGTAGAAGAAGGAAGGAAGGCAAAGGAGGACAGTGGGAATAAACCCATGTCAAAGTAAGTAACTTTGGTATTTTAGATGTTCCCCATTTGGGTACTTGAGGTAATCTGCAAATGGAAGCTATATGTAGCCTAAATTGGGGTGAGGAAGTTAGAATACTATTATTGTTCTAAAGATGAGTGACACAGGCTCAACATGGTCTGTTATGTGTATGCCTAAGTGAAGACATATTGGTTCCCTCTTGGGCATTCCAGATTAGGAGGATACCGTACTGTACTGAGGACATCTTCCTACTATATTTTTTATAAGCCAGGAGCTGAGGCTGTATCACAATGAAGACCAACTTAGGCTTCCTCTGAGTATACCGAGTTTATATCCAAAGAGAACACTTAATCAAAGAAGCACTTTAATAATAAAGTGAAGATATTAGGAAGGGATAGAACACACTTACGAAGGGAACAAAGATAAAGTATTGGCACTACAGTTATCAGGGCAGTTTTCTTAAGGAAACTGCCCTGAAGTAGAGGTAACAGAAAGATACCTGTGGTAAAAACTTGGGACTAGAAGGTGGGGTTTTCAAATTTTTAAGTTACAACATAAGTATATTTGGAAAAATTCTGTCACTTGTTAAAATAACACATAAACATCCCCAGTAAGAAAAATCAGATTGTAAAACTCTGTATAATCTCTGGTTTTAGTTTTTTGGCTTCTGTGTACAAAGCCATACTTGGCTTCATGGTGGCAATTATATAGTATGGGGATCTAGATTTTATTGCCTCTCTTAAAAGATTTTTTTCTTCATCCTTCATTTGGTTGGTTTTAACAAGAGTGCATATTATTGATAGTTTTAAGCTCTAATCCTATTTAGAATCCTGTGTAGGATTTTTGAACACCGCCCCCCCTCGGTGTTTTTGCTTTTTGTTTTTTTTTTTAACAATTGTTAGCTGTGAGGGTGGGGTTGTATTTCGGTGGTAGAGCACTTGCCTAGCACACATGAGGCACTGGGTTCAATCCTCAGCACCACATAGAAATAAATTTTAAAAAATAAAGGTGTCCACCTACAATTTAAAAAAAAAAAAACTGATTTCCCTTGTGCTGCTGCATTCTTCTAGGTGAAATAGTTTTATATGTATTCAGTCCATTCTTACACTTTTTCAAATGCTCTGCATTATACTTCTATGTCTATTTGGGAATTGATTTTTAGGCAGCTAATTATTTGAAATTTAACATGTTTCTAAAACACAAATGATAGAAGCTATATAAAAGTGAAATAAAAAGTGCCAGGCTTGTGGTACACATCTATAATCCTGGTAAGTTGAAAGCTAAGGTAGGAGGCAAGTTTGAGGCCAGCCTTACCAACTTAGCAAGACCCTGCTTCAAAAAATAAAAAGGGGCTTGGAATGGGTCTCAGTTGTTAAACATCCCCTGGATTAATCCCCAGTACCCCCCAAAAAAGGTCAAATATATAGTTAAGTGCATGTATGAATACAGCATAATGAATACCACTATTATATATAATGATATTTCACCAGTAAAAAATACTTTTTTAAAAGGCTTAGCTGAAATATTTGATTTATATTTGTGAGAGATTACGTATGAAAGCTTTTAAGGATACTTTTTTTAAAAAAAACAAAAACAATTTGTATACTATTGCCAGGTGATTGGCATTGATTTTAATGATTCAGTGCTTTTATTCATGGAGAGAAGTATGTGTAAGTTTATTGGATTTTTTTTTGTGTGTGTGTGGGTCTAAGGTTCACAAGGAGGTCATCTTTTAAATCTTAATAGTTGACATTTAGCTGTTTTTACCACACAGAAAGGAAATGATTGCCCAGCAGCGTGAATACAAAAAGAAGAAAGCTTTGAAAAAAGCACAGAGAATAAAAGAACTTGAACAGGAAAGAGAGGACCAGAAGGTGAAATGGCAACAATTCAACAACAGAGCCTATTCTAAAAACAAAAAAGGCCAGGTTGGTAAATCTATTCACCACACTTTGCAAATCTGAAAAATGCAATTGTCACTAAAATGTTTAAAATGAAAAAGGAGGTACATAGATTTTTGAAACTTATGATAAATCAGTTATAATCAAAATCATTGCCATTCCTCAATTTTGCTTTTTGAAAAATATCTCTTATTAGCCACTGTCTCTACAATAAAAACATTATTCATGAGAGTTTATGTTAGGAATGACAAATTTGAAAAATTATTTGCTGCTTTACATACCACTTAGGGACAGTGTGCTGAACTCTGCTTTATAAACATGTCTTTATGTGCATTGCTGTTAGATCTTATTTTAAAAGCTTTTAAGTTCTGTTGGTTAACGTTCTGAGTGTTAGGTAAAAGATAATCATAACATCCATGGAAGTTCACAGTCAGGATAACCTGGCTATAGTACACATCTTTGTTTTTTGTTTAGTCACCTCCATTGGTAGACATGATTTCTGGAAAATAGTACTTCCTTTTCATAAAGATGTTCATTTTATGACTTAACAAAGGGCAAGGGATTTCATAATTTAGATATCCAATAGACACTGCTGTAAACTTCAATATAGTCAGAGTTGTAGTTATGCTAGAACTGAAGACTCATATTATAAATTAGGGTTGGATTTAAGATTGCAAACTATAATCTGGAGACAGGTAATGCCCAAGTGTTATAAGGGCTTGTAGTGTGTAGTGATAATTTCCACATGTTATAAATTAGAATAAATGGCTTCTGTTTAGTGAATTTTGACACTAGCAAACAAAAACAATGAGCTTTTCTTTTTTAAAATATTGAAGCTAGACTGTTTTAATATTAAAGTTTAAAATTTACTTTTTTCCCAAAACTAATCAGAAATGGTTTCTGTTCTTTCCCTTAGGTAAAGAGGAGTATTTTTGCTTCACCTGAGAGTGTTACTGGCAAAGTTGGAGTAGGAACTTGTGGAATTGCTGATAAACCTATGACACAGTATCAAGATACCTCTAAATATAATGTCAGGCATTTGATGCCTCAATAATCAGAAAAACTGTTGGATTTCATCTCTGCAGGGCTTTACATTTACCTTTTTATTCTTATATTTTTCTAAAGGTAAATTATTTGTTAGATGAGTAAGGAAGATACCATTGTTGTCATTGTTTGACTTCAATAGAATGAAACTTGAAGAAATTGCATTTGATAATTGCTATTCATTTAACTTTTCATTTATACTACCACAGTTCCCTCAGAGTTTGTTGATAAGGCAACTTTTCTAGATAGATGCTGCTTAAATCAGCACTTAAAATGAATTGTTGATCTTCCTAATATCAGGCCTCCCACTTGATGGTGTAAACTTTTTGTAAGTCATAATTTTAATTTTCAAACACTTTGAACTTGACACATATTCTAGAAATTCATTTGGAACATCAAGACAAAACACCAACTTGCTAAGGAGATCTTTTTGGGTTTTTCCCCCTTTGTCTTCAACTTTAAAACTGAGCTCTTAACCAGACAAGCCAAAATATGGGTTAATTTGTAAATGGTAAAGTTTGTTTGAGGTTTTTTTTCCTTAAATAAGTTGTTTTCTAAGCCTGTACGCCATCTCTTCAAAATTGATCTAGATTTTACTTTTATTCACTGAGTTAGTTTTATGTAAGAAACCATGTTAGGATGAGCTACCTTTCTAAGGTGTTTTTTGTTTGGTGTTTTGTGGTTTTGTATGTTTGCTTTTTCCTTTGTCAGTTTTTCACATATGGTTAGTGGTACCATTTTTGGATGTGTAATGTTTATATGGGAAAACAAAAAGCTGATGTATAGCCCTGTATACAGTGTAGATACTATTTTTGTAAAAAACCAAGGCTAAATTAATGAACAAGAGTACTGAATGTTTCATCATTAAAATTTCTTGTATTTCTTGTGCATTAATCTGACCATAATTTCCCTGTATATTATGTTCATGTAGCTGAGTTTTTAATTTTTATTAACTAGATCAAGTTGCCAGCATTTGTTGGTGTGACATCAGTTATCCTGAGTTGAGTTAAAGCCAAATACATGCATAGAAAAGGGTCTTCCTATTAATGGGAGATGATTTTTAGAATGTGTGTTAATTTCAGTTTTGTATGTTTAACTTTTATTAAATAAAGTGTTTTTAAAATCTCCAGGGTGTGTTAACAAGAAGATGAAGTCTTTAGCTTTGACATGGTGATTAAGCCTCAATCTTGCACACAGAATTGCCACTAAAAAGAATTTTGATTATGGGATAAAGGTTTCAGTAAATCCTTAAGTATTCCTTCCATTAGACATTAAGAGTTGGATACTAAGGATTGCCTAGTTTTATTTTATTGGCTTGTGCTATGAATGGGGTATTCACAAATTTTTGCACAAGGGGAAAAATTGAAGTTTTTATTTCACAAATTTTAATTTCATTAGTAAATTGAGACTTTTAGGATGGCGGTAAGAAGTAGCATTCTTTTCCTTCCTCCAGACCCCAAAACAGGCATAGAGAAAAGGCTACTTAAACCTGAAAACTTAGAAATAAAAAATTTTGAAGTATACTATTATTCATCTTTTACCATTGTAACAAACATCTTTTAAATTTTTATTAGAGATTATTCAATCTTAAGATTGAGATTCAGTAGCTGCATGATTTTCCCATTGTAAAAACATCTTAAGAGCATAACTAAATAACCAGTAGTAGCCTTAAAAGATAACAAGATAATTATTTGAATGAAAATGTACTGGCAAGAAATTTGCTGTAATTATGTGACCCCAGTTATGTTTTTTATTGAGATTATCTTGTTATGTTTGTTGGGATAGTAGTTCACTTGGTGTTTGTACAGACAATACTATTGGAACTGAGACTTATTCCTCCTTTAACCCTAAAGACCTTCCTTTCTGCATATGAATTTTCCTGGAAGGCTTTGCAATAGGATAGAGAAAAGGAATAAAAGTAACCATATCATAACAAGTATTTGTTTAGAAAATAGGAGCCATACAGAATAAGATCAGGACCTCTTGTGTCAAAGACCTGGATATGGCCCTTTGGAAAATCCTAGTGTCAGGAAGGAAGATGTTGGTGTCTCTGGACTAAACTGAAAGAACTTATGGGGAGATAATACCTGCCACAGTTCGATGCTGAAGTTGAGAAAATACTTAATGAGAAGCATGATAGCAATAGTATTTTACAAATGAAAACATAAACTCTGTGTATTCTAGAATTAAATAGGAATCTTATCCTTATAGAGCTTTGTTATAAATTTAAATGTAGAATTTCTCCTGTCAAGAAAGGAGACTTGAAGCTCTGAAATGTAAAAATACCCATTTATGACTCCTGAGTAGGAATGCCTGCATATATCTTCTCAGAGTTTGACATTTCACTTCAGTTACCATTTCAAGAAATGAATGATCTGAACACTCCAAAAGTTAATAACCCAAATTAATTTTAATAATTGTATAACTAATGCTATTAACATGTAGAAAGGTCAATAGGGCATATTGGAAGAGCAAGGATTCCTGACTCCCTATTTATTAGCTATTGTGTATAACTCCTCTGCCTTGTTTTTCTCCATAGAATGGATTTAATAATACCAGTTTCCCTAGGTTTTAAGAATTAATATATGTAAAGAGCTACAGTGTCTGGCATATGGTAAGCACTATAGAAGAATCTGTGGCAATAGTGAATATCTGATCTTTTTTCCCTTAATTTGAACAAGAGTTGTTCACATTACAATGGATAATAATACCCACTTGCTTATGATTTCTGGTCCCCAGACCCACAATTTTAATTTATTACTGAAATGTTACCAAATTGCCAAGAAACATATTAAATAAATCCTAGTAAAGGTTTAAAATTCTTCATATGAAGGCATGTTTCTTAGTGGGAAAGGGAGAAATTTATAATAAAAGTCACCCTTAATTCTTAAAGAGGAAATCTTGGGGTCTGGTTCCTATCCCAAACATTTCCAGGCCAAGGTATATGGTTTGACATCCACCATAGGGGATTCTGATGTGTTTCCTTTGCTGAGAACCATGTTTTTAGGTTAAATGTAAGAGAAGTTTGATTCTTGAAGAAAAATTCCATTTAGTGGCAGTTTATTTTAGTCTAGTTTTGAAAACTAGGCATCCAATGCAAAATACATTGATTATTCTAAAACTTCCATTTTTTTTAAACTTGTTTTTGTCATAGTGAAAGGTGGTATGTCTGTTTTTATATGATGTAGTTTTAATGCTGAGTATATCATTTATAAATAGCAAGGGAAAACATCAGGGGACAAAGGAAAATTTGATTTTTTTGTGATTGTGTGTGTGTAGATTATAATTTTATAGTTAAAATTAGACCTTTTATACGATGAAAAATAACATTTGTAAATTTAGCCAAAAATATATTTAAAGCTTTTAGCTAAATTGGATAATAACTGAAATACAAAAGAAGAGTATCTATTTAAGCCAGCAAGGTTTTGTATTTGTTAAAATCTTTAGAAGATTCAATAAATATCTGCTGAATTGTATTAAGTATTTGTATTATACTATGAAAGTCAGTATAAATAGCAGTTTATTAATTCGACAGTAAATATAAACATTCTTTATATCTAGGATTTTTGAGTTCCAAGTTAAAACAGAATTTTTACTGCAGTGGAGAGGAAGAGCATAGCAGGCAAAATAACAGGTAATTCTGTAGTTTTAAACACCAACCAAAAAAACCCCAATAATTGAATCCCCGTCATCCTGTATGATTTTTTTTAAAAGCATATCTATCTGTATAGATAAGTTCTTAAGAGGTTCAGAAACCAGTATTAAAAGAGATGGGACAGCTTAAGAATGTTTTGGATTGGGTTAGAATGAGTAGAAAAGATGACATAAGATGGAATTACATCTGTGTAGTTTTTCAGTTTTTTTCCCCTAACTTTTCAACTTATGTGTAAAGGTGGTTCTTTTGTGGCCTTTATACTTCATTAGTTGATTTTATGAAACCACTCAAGTCACGGAGATTTTTAAAATTGTCATTTGTTTCCCCAGTTAGTCTTTTTTTTTTTTTTTTTTTAAAGCAAAGCTAAAGGAGCCATTCTTAGGAGGAGGAAAAGTTTGAAGAGCTACTTTTTCAAGTTGGGCCCCCAAATCATGGTTATTAATTTGCTCTTTGATTTCCCTTTCTTGGTGAAACTGATGTGCTTTTGTTTTTTCCCTTTCAAGCCCTGTACTTACTTTAGCAAGATGCAGTGAATTTGTGACCCAAGAAAGAATTCAGGCTTGGAGAAAACTTGATTCCATATCCTGAGAAACTAGAGTTGAAGCCTGAGATCTACAGCTAGGCTAGTCTTTAATAGATGGTAATTGTCCAGTTGTTCATTGCTCAGAAGTAGCAGGAAGGAAGAGTAAGTATCCCTTTGGTTCTTTTGCCTGGAGTGTTTTTTTTTTTTTTTCCCCTCCAAAAGTGCTGTCAGGTTAGTTGACCTAGCTTTCAGAAAGTGTGATGCGTTACTAATTTAGAAACAACTGATCTCTTAAATTTATATCCTTTTAATACACATTTTAGAAGTACTTTATGGCTTTTGTTATATTTTTGCAATGCTATTCTTTGCCCTGGTGTGAACATCTAAAATAAATATCCCAATTATTGCCCTACCAAGAAAAACTTTTTAAGCATTCCCCATGGCAGGGAGCAAAAGAATTGAGGGACTAGAAACATTTCCAAAATTACAGTAGATTAATTGGGAGTATTTTAAGTGCATTTCATTTGAGTCATTTTTCACAATCATGACTTGGAAGAAATATAAAACAACCAAGAGTAGAATCCTCATCCAGTACATCTTTTTCAAACTACACTGTATTAAAGAATCAGACATAGTCCACGAGAAAAGCAGTTTCCTTCTATCTGGACCATGGGCCAAGAAGATAGCTACTGATTTTACTTGGCAAGGCCAGCACTAAATATTAACTAGGACACTCATTTTCACAGAGGTTTATAGTATGCAGTATGATGTTAGTCCATAAAGACCAGATAATCACTAAAAATTGATGACACATTAATCTTATAAAGCCTTTATTTAAGAAATTTTAAAAGATGATCAAAAGTCAAGCCAGGAATAAATGCCTATAGTTCTAGCTATTTGGGAGTCTGAGGCAGGAGGATCACTTGAGCTCACAAGATCCAGACCAGCTTGGGTAACATGGTGAAACACTATCTCAAAAGAAAAGTACTACTACCATGGAATTGTGTTAATAGTAGACACTGAGCAAGTTATTTTCAGGGATGGAAGTGTAGCTCAGTGATAGAGTGTATTCCTAGTACGCATGAGGCCTTAGGTTCAATCCCCAGCACCACAATTTTTTTGGGTACTTGGGATTGACCCCGGGGGTGTCTTACTATTAAGCTACAGCCTCTCAGACAGGGTCTCCATTGCTAAGGCTGGCCTTGAATTTGGCAATCTTACTGCCTCAGACTTCTGAGTCACTGGGATTATAGCCATGTGCCACCACACCTGAGCTAAAATTCAGTATTAAGGAAATTAGAAGATTGCATTCATCAGAAAAAGTAGAGAAGTATATATACCTCTTATGGATGGAGGTACTATTCACATGCATTTTAGGAGTAGGGTGATAAGCTGCATGTATAAGCGGAATCCTTATGTTTCAAGATGAAGATAGTATTTATAGCAACTTTTCAGGGAGGCAACAGGCTCTATGAAGAGACTGAATAACTTGCTCAGTGTCTACTAAATGTTATAATGGGATTAAATTTAATTAAAACCCTTGCTTTTCCCCCATTATGCTACATTTGGTAGGTGTGTTGGAATCTGACTTTGATTTGGGTTAAGAATATTTAGGTGGAAGGATAATAAAAAACAGGGGAAAAGCAGCTGTTTAGTCAAGCGAAGGAAAAAAGCTTCTCAAAATTCCTAAAAGGCTAAACAGTTTCTTTAGGAGACAGGAACCAGGAGGCAGTAAGGAGCTTGGCCTTAACAATTCTCATTGCCTTTTAAAACCCCTTCATGATTCTAAAAACAGCTATTGCCATTTTTCTAGTCCACATTGTCATGGGGACTAGAAAAAGCATTTTTTCTGTATTTTCATATCTATGCCAGTCTGACTCAATGACTTCATTAGAATCCTTTGGTAATATAAGGGTCACTCAACAAGCATTTTACTAAAAGATCCTAAATAAGATTAATGAGGGTTAAGGCATCAAATGGGAACATGGAGACTTTTCAGTTTGCATAATGCTATAGTCAAAGGGATTCTCTAAAATGTTTCAAAATCAGATGAGGATGACAACTGTTTGTGTGACCTACTTGAAGCAGTTACTGGGTACCTGCAGTTAGGTTATGTAAAAATAGATGTTTAAATTTTAGAACAGAAGAGTGATTAAATTTCAAATTGGTATTAATTCTGGACTTCTGACATAGTACCAATGTAAACATTTGGGAGACAGTTGTGACTACTCATCCATATTTTTGCCTTCATGGAGAAGGGTATTTGTTAGAAAATAATTCTGGTATTCTTTATTCAGTTTTTGTTTCTTGTGTTAACTTTTGTGTCTTCATTTGTCTTTTTAAAAATTAATACTTCTTCCTCATACAATCTATCCATATCCTCCACCCCCACAAAAGGAAAACCAACCAGGGAAAGAAGAGTTTAGGGGCAAGTGAAATATGTACTATAGGTTTGTACAGCCCATTATCCTGTACACATACAACAAAATGGCAGCCCCTCAAGTTTGCCTGAATGTTGTCCCAAATTCCAGCCCTATGCCAAAGATGCCAGTGAATGCCATGGGAATAACAAAAGTCATTGGCTTCCATTTACTTTCCATGGTAATTTTAGTACAATCTTAAACTCTCACTTGGGAAAGTCAAAAGTAAGCAAATATATAGAGCAATATCTTGACCTAGCCAGGAATAATTATAAATGAAACTAGAAACAGTTTACTTGGGCCACAGAAATGAATCTGTTTTGTCATGTTTTTCATTAATTCCCAGCACCTGAAATGTAGCAAGTCCTAGTACTGGGTTTTAAAGGCATGCAGTTTTCAAACACACATCTATTTCAAAGAGTTTCTTCCACTCAAACACAGCACAATCAAGGAAGACTTTTTTGAAGGAGGCACAGGGGGAGCACAAGAACAAGTGAGTATATATTATGTATATATGCTGAGGTCTTATGTATGACCCAGATGGTACACTCCATATAAAAGTTGTGAATGCTGTTTAAGTGCTACTCACAAAAGAATAGTCTAACATTAACACACAACTCAACTGCACTGCTAAATATGGTTGTCTTTATTTTCTTTTTCCTTGCCCAGCCCTATCTAAACATAAAATAAAACTACAGGACTGAAATTAACAACCCATTAAAATCAGCAATAAGTTATGAAAATCATAAAGCTTTTTTTTTTTAAGTAATTAAGGGTAGTTAAATTATTTAAAGTATACAAAGTCCAAACAGCTGGGGGTAAGGTCTCCAGGAAGGCTTCCCAGGGTAAGAGAGAGGACCAAAGGAAAACCTTGCAGTTTGAAAGACAAAGGGAACACATGACATCAAAGTGCAGGCTAGAAATTTCACTTCGAAGAAAATAACATTTCTGGAAACATTTATAAGAGCAACAATAGCACCTGCACAGGGGGATTGTGAAGAAGACTGCTTGTAGAAAATGGAAGCAAATCTTTACATTAAAATGAGACAAGTGCTGAACTTAACTATGTTAACTATGATAGTGTGTCTACTATGGATATCAGATGGTTAAAAGCTGGTAAAAGGTAATGATTCTAAAAGAAAACAAAAACAGCATTGACCTTTTTTCTACCTAGCCCAGACCTCATTCATTTTGTGCACTATAAAGAGTGAGGTGTGAGGTGTTTTATCATTATCAAATGCTGCATCAAAATAGATGATTTTTCCCATGTGTTTTTCCACTATAAAAGACATCTATGTTTACTTATGGACAAGCTTTAAAAAGATGTCATTTTGGTTTTCAACACATATAAACAGTTATCAAAATCTCAAATAAAAATGCTGCTGTGGCTCAGACCTTGGCCTGCTAATCTGCGTGCACAACTCTTCTGACCCATGCAGACACAGGCACATGGAGCTTTTTCCTTTTGGCTCCCCAATCCATACTCATAGGCCTTGTGTGATAGAGGCTGTCATGCATGGACTGCCCCCATGCAGCCCTTAGGCCTCGGGCTGTCGAGATGGCAGTTGGGTGCCCTAGTGCTAACAATGCAGGATAAGGTTAGCTTGTTTAGCATGGAATCCAACAGAAAGCTGAGCTGCATGATGATCCCTTTCAAAAGGCTTCATGGGAGTCTCTCCTTTTGTAGAGCATGAAATGAGTTTGGGTTTGTTTCATTTTTGTTTTAAAGAATTGATCATCCACAGGCTTCATGATAAACTGTCCGAGGCTGAGTTTTAATAGCTCCTTAGCTATCCAAGATTAATGCCTGATTATCTTTTCTTTACTACAGGTTTGATTTTTTTTTTCCCTAGGGCCATAAAGCTCAGGAATGGTTCATAATCCCATCTTTAAATGTGTCTACTCAACATAGTATGAGCAAACTAGAAAAAGAGGATGGAATCTCCAGTGTCCTCTGAAATCAATTAGATCAAATCAATATAATTTCACACAAGTTTTTTCATTGCCATTAGAAATTGTGATTTTTCCAATGTGAATATTCTGAATATATTTGTTCTGCTGGGGAGGCTCTACCCCACTTTTTGCTAAGTTATTTGCTTAAATACAGGTCTTCTGACCCTTTGTTCAAGTATAGTTTTGTTTAGCTTTATAGAGGAGACTGCATCATGAACCCAATTTAAGAGATTGTACTGAATTGGCCCAGTGAATATTTTGCCCTGCACTATTATGTCATGCTGGGTTCTAGGAAGTGAACGAAAGTTTGACACTGGCACTGGAGTAACCCTCATCACTCCCAATACTCTGCAGGCTGCTGTGGTCATCAATGTCACTGATGCTGGTGGTACTTATATTGTCCACTTCTCCATGGGAGAACTCTGTGCTTTCAACATCCACTTCAATCTCCTCTGCCAAAGGGGAAAAGAAAAAAGAAAAACATTAATAATCTACTCTATGTGCACCTTCAAAAATTAAAAGGCATGAGGAAAAGTGGCATAAAATAAAAGTTATACAACTAGTTTTTTATCAGTGAGCTCTGGAGAACAGAGAAACTGAAGATCAAAGAAATACTTTCTGTACAGGAGAATCTCTGGTATACAATGGTGGTCTTAATTTGGGCAGCAAGTTTACTAAAACCCTGTTGACGCCAGTCAGTCTGGACCTCCCACCAATCTGGGAATTATTAATTAATATTAAAAGATCCCAACCCAAGTGGTTTAACAACATCTGTCTTACATTAAACCAAAAACTAATTCTCAGTGTTGTTTACTAATCAAGGTTGACTAGCAGAGGGGGAGCACAAACCTAAAAACAGACTAGGGGCTGAAGGTATAGCTCAGTGGTAAAGCACTTGCCTAGCATGCACAAAGCCTGATTCCAATACTGGAAGGAAAAGAAAATAGCAAACTAGAAAATCTACTCATTCAAGCCTTTGGGGATACCATTCTACAGATAGTTCTACAGACTTCAAAGGTTCATAGTGAAGATATTTTGCTATTTAGTAGTTAAAATAAGCCATTTGTTATAAAGTAGATTTTTGAGGGATTTGTCTTTAATTTTCTTGCACCAAATACAGTTTGAAGTTCCCGCCTCCTCCCTTGTCTTTTCGGTTTGTTAGGGATGAAACCCATAGTCTTGTACATGGTAAGTGGTCTGCCACTGAGTTACATTCTCAGCCCCAAATATAGCTTGAAATAAAGACCTGAAGCTTAAAATAAGTCTCTGAATTATAGTGAGATCTATAGGATTACAGGAAAGGCATTTTGAGTGGTGGTATTTAACTTCAAAACCCAAACAAACCCTTAAACACGTATATGATGTCTATATAGACCTTGTCAAATACTACATATACTATCACCAATACATTATAACAACAATACACAGTTTAAAAATAAAAGTTAAAAATTGTTTTATCCAATAAGGGCTAGAATAAAAATAGGATTTTCCATTCCTCTATGACAAACTCTAAATATGTGTTTCACATTTGAATTAGATGAAACAAGAATGACAGAATGTTGACAGCTATTATAACTGAATGATGAGTACATGAGAGTTAATCTATTTTCTCTATTTTTGAATATTTTGGAAATTTCCTTAAAAAGGGCAAAACAAAAAAAAAGACTTTAAAACTTAGTGTCACTTGTATAATATTTTAGAATGTTTAAGATCTCATTAATTCTGTTTTTTCAAATTTAAGGCTCAAAATCATCAAGGTTCACCTCAGGATTTTCTATTATGGTATAAGGCCTGAGCTATAAAGTTCAGACTGTTTCTTTTTGGCTGACTTCTTTTCTATAATTCTGCCAAAGACAAATGTTTGAGGACAGGCAGAAAGAGTAATGAAGGGTGTGGTACTTTAAAATATACATTAAGAAATTAATATCACCAGTAATAAAACATAATTCAGTATTTTTTCTGAAACAATGAAATGAAGGGCACAACGTCACTTAAGTGATATTTCTTGCCCCAATTCAATAATTTTAAAACTTCAGACAAACTCAAATTGAGGAATACTGTATAAAAAGATTGGCAAATACTGCAAAATGTTATGGTCACGAAAGAAAGACTGAGGAATAGCTAATGCAACAGGGAACGCTGCATAGGATCCTAGACCAGACAAAGGATATCAGTGGGAAAAACTACTAAATTTTGAGTAAAGTCTGCAGATTACTTACTAGTATTATGTCAGTTTAATTTCCTGGTTTTAATAACTCTATTATGGTTATATAAGATGTTAACATAAGGGAAAACTGAGTTAAGGAAGGTGGAGGGCCCTACAATTTTCTACAGAAAACTTTAAAAGTATTTCAGAATGAAAAGTTTTAGGTAGGTAGATATATAACCCCCACCTCCCCAGAATAAGAATTACATAGTTCACACAGGCAAGACTATACAATGTTGTGAATACATAAAATGTCAGTGTTGGCTAAAAAGAAAGCAAATACAGTGTGCCTCCCTAAATCCAGATACAGAGATGCTTAGTATTTCATTAGAGAAAAGGCACACTGCCTACCTCGCTCTGAATCAGAACGATCTGAAGAAATAGTTGATCCAATGCTGTCCATTCGTATTCGTTCCATTTCTTGAGGACCCTGCAGCTGTTCCAGTCGCCGCTTTAAAAATCTCTGTTCTCGTTCCAAGTTCTCAAGCTGGTGCTGGCTTTTCCTTTCAGCTTCTTCAAGTTTCTAGGATGATGAAATGATATTTACATTGTGGATAGTACAATACAAACATTAACTTATTTCTACCTGATATCTTAAAAGATTTCTTCTTTGGCTGAGAAAACAAGTGAATATACAAGTGTCTGCATATATAAAAACATATAAATTCATATTTTTAAACATCAAAAGAGTCCTGTCTTATTTGTGTATGACTGCATATAAACAAGACAGAATTTTAAAAGTCTGTAAAGTAATCTCTATAAAGGACAGACTTCCTCTGCAGTGTGGTATTTGATGGAAAAATACTGAAGGACACAGTCAAATGAAGTCATCTCCACCAGAGGGCACAATGGTCTTCCTTGTAGATATCACAAGAGTAATTGTTATTTTTCTAGCATTCTCATTTCTTCAAATGGCCACACTGTCAAAACAATTTAGTTTTATCAGGTTATGTTGCTCCACTCAGATTAGGTGATCAATTTTTAGAAAGATTTCTTTTAAGGTCAGTTATTAAGGAGGGCATGGTGAGCCAGCTAAAGTATATGAACAGGAATCATTGGTAATAACTAAACCAGGACCCAGAGAATCATGTGCAAATCTGAAAGTAAAAACTCTCACCTTGATGTGTGCTTTGGCTTTATTGAGCAAACCAAGTGTTGTGTGCCTGGTGCAGTCTGGTCCTAGTGGAATCAGAACTTTTAAGCGTTCTAAACACAGGCGCAGATGAGCTCGTCTGAGACCAAAAAAAAAAAAGGTCAAATGAGCACAATCTGAAATATTTTACTGGAAACAGCATAAAACCTATTTTAAGAAAATAATTTGGGATTATTCAGCCTATAAGCAATTCTTCAAAGTATCTGCAAGTATAGAGGTGTCTGTATTTCAGTCCCTCCCATTGTAGTCTGAAGACACCAGTCACTTCATACTATACCCAATGGTAATCTGTCAAGAGACAGTTTATTTTTTAGTCTACCTTATAAACTGTCAACTGTATTAATGTGGAATACTAATAATACAGCAAAAAGTACTTGATTTTGAATGCCTAAAACCATGCACCAAAATAGGGGTTTTCAGATAGGCTACCCCCAAGAAGTATAAAATGCACACAAATTTCCATTTCCCCTCATCTTTTAATTATACAAATACAACCCTACCTCTCTGCATTTATAGCCACCCTACAGTGTGTTACGTGTTGTCATTATGTATTATGCTGAACCAAATGAACTTCCTGATCCTCAACCATTTCTCACTTAAAAATTCCCAGTTTCCTATCCATGTACAAGAAGAGCTCATTAGCTTTTCTTTTTCTCTCTTCCTCTCTTTCACTCCTTAACTCTTCTATACAAGAAAATAGATGATAATTCTTTACTGAAGTCACTGCATCCTCAAATCCATCTATCTTATGGAAAAGTCAGGGAAAGTTTTTTCCTGGGAATGCTAGGAAAGCCTCATGGATTTATCTTCCTCCCTGTGCTCTAATAGAAGCCATGATTGTGATGATGAGAATAACTACCTAGTTTCATCCTAAAACAGTATCTGTTCTTATCTTTGGTTCTGTGCTTCTTAAAACATAATTCAGTAGTTAACAGATATGGGAAAAAATACGCAAATGTATTCATAATTTCCCCTTAACTCGTTGAGAGAGCTGTAAATGAAATGTTTAGCAACTAATTTAGCTGCACTGGGAACAAAACACACTCTCCTCATTTTCTTCTCAAAGAGGACCAAAATGGGTTTACTAGCTCTGTCAAGAAATATTCTATTTCTTAATACACAAGAAATAAAAAGTGAAATATCCAAATGCTAGCAATGTTAAAAGGTAGAAGAAGGCAATAAGCAGCCAATTATGTCACTGACAAGGATGATTAAAGGTAGTGAAGTCAGGGGTTTGGCTGATGAACTGTCAAGATTCTTATAGTGCCCACTAGTCTAGCTACAGTTAAAGATCTTTTAAGACTTTCCATTCCAAATCTATTGCACTCATCATCTCAAGTTTAATATTTGGCTCAAGGCTGTGCTGACATATTTGATGTGGATAAAGGCATGTTTTTATTTTCTCTGAATTAAAGGTGTATCAATGGAGTCCCCTTAAGATATTTAATAATTTTTAAAGTCACTATGCTCCTCTGCTATGCTACCCAAATCTCTTTAAAATGAAGAATTTCACATGATCAGACTGCTCTAGATGCGCAGATCAAAAACAAAAACCATATACAAAATAAAAACTGCCTTTATATTCTTCATTAGGATTATTATGGCATATGCCAAACAAGTGCACTCATATAAGACTGTAGGATGGAGAGAGAGACTGGTGGTTCTCTGCTAATTAAAGGCTCAGCTCTGGATTCAGCCTTATTTTTTTAAAAAAAAATGCAACAAACAAAAGCAACTAGTAATGTCTGCACATAGTACCTTGCCACAAGAACAACTCTGACAATTTTGTTCAAATTTCTAATTTCAGAAATCTGGTATATAATTGTTTCTTAAAGAAACTTCTGACTCCTTACTATAGTTTCATATCAAGAGTAAAAAGGGTGGGTCAATTTTCTCTTTTGTTAGACTTATTGAAACCTACACGTAACATTACAGTCTTTTTTCTCTCTTTTAAACATTATTTGTGTACTTATTAAATGATTTTTGTGAACTCGGCATTGTTCCAGGTATCTGCTTGAGGGAGAAGAGTATAAAGTGAACTTTTAAGAGTTTATAAGCAGACTACAACATGAAACATACTATTTGTTTAGTATCATTCTGAAGTAAGTTGTGTAGATATCAAGGGCAACACACTGAAAAAGTGGAGACATTCCAAATGAAGGAGACAGACTTGTAAAGGAGGCTGAAACTTGACTTTGGATTTGAAGGACGTTGAACTTCTCTATGAAGAAGAAAGTATTTTCCATGTAATTAAAAGAGAATGAAAGGACTTAGGTTTATAGTTGAAAAATAAATTTAAATCTAAGATTAAAAATACCTGTTTCATTCATTCAAGAGAAAACAACTTAGTTGGCATTCTATAAGGAAGATCAGCTAAGTTGAACTGTCTGGTGACCTTCAATAAATTACTTTAAAATTTATTAAGTAATAAATCAGGAGCCGAGACCAAAGGAGTAAAGGCTTAAATAATGCTTAAATGAACTGAAAAGGCAGAGTCCCCTTTAAAAAAAAATCTGTTTTATTAGACACTCCTGAACATTTCTTCAGTTATTTAATTGTAAATCTTCTCTTTAAGATACAGCTTACACTAAGAAAACACCCTGAGAAGACTTATCTCACAAAGGCCAGGGATGCTATTCTCCATGCTTTGCAAATACAGTTCTCCAAAACAGACACTGGCTTGAAGGATGAGCAGTAAGTGATGTTTGCTCTTCTAAGGGAAGAGGTCTATTTGTGGGAGCTAAGTATAATTTCCTTCAGTGTTTACACTTATAAATGAAACAGGCATTTGGAGAGTAAAAATAACAAAGGGTTAATGGCAGCTGAAAGTCAGTAGCTGATCACACTTTTCAGAACACGATTCATAAAATACACTTTCCACTTGTGTCTATGTGCCACTTAAGCAAAGGCATCCTTCAAAGAGCAATGGATATAAATCGCAAAGAGTTAAATCATATTTTCCTTGTTGTGTAAGTTTTTTCTCTCCAACAAATTCCTAGAAGAAGAAATGTATGGCAAATTACTCTTCCCTTACCATGGTGCTGCTCTCTACACTTTACCCTATAGTCTCCCTGCTGTTAACCAGATTGCAAGCTTAACCACCAATGACCTAGAAAGGCATATCTTTTGATGCCATCTGGCCTTTTCTTTTCTTGTCTTCTTTCTCATGTGACTGGTAGCTCAGGATCCTCCTGTATGGGGTTGCCAAATCATGGGCTGTACGACTTTGGGGAAAAGAAAGCAGACAAGAAACAAAGAAGAAAAAAGCTTGGTTTGGTTTGAAAATCCTTATTTACTGAGAAAAGATAACATGCAAGTATCATACAATGTTTTTCAAGTCTCCAGAGAGTAGAAGAGCTGATACAGAGAATAGGCATGGTCCTGCACCTGACATTATAAGATTGATGGAACCAAACTTAATGGAAAATTACTTTTTAAAAAAATTTAGCCCCCTGGTTAGCATTTACTTAACTTTTATTTAGCACACAGGTATTCTTTTAAACACATGGAGAGCTCAATAAAAGCTATAAAAGCCAAAATCATTCCTAAATTAGTATGAGTGATAGTAAAGCAAAATTAGGATCAGATACTGTAGCAAGAAGGTGACCTATGAGAAAACTCAAGTGTCTTGGCGGGGGCGGTGTTGCTAGAGAATGGAGAGATACTAATGTTCTTTTATTTTCAAAGACAATATGAAGGTTGTTTTAAACTGAGATTCAAAAGTGGGTTTTACCCAGGGAAAAGGCAATTTGCAGTTACTAACCCTGTTAAGTGCACATACCTTTAGAAAGGACAAGCCCTTATGGGAAAGAGAACAATTAAAGTCTGTTTGCTTTTTGTTTGAGTAGAGTGGGATCATTTTTCCCTAAAGGAACCAATGTTGCTTTTGGTCTCAAATCCTGTAAATATACTGCCAAACTGATGTATCATAGAATAATAAAAGGAAATAATTTTGCTGTAAAATGGCCCCTCGTAGCAGCTATAATATTTTAAAGCACAGGTATATCAATCTATAAGAAGCATACGTTGTTGTGGGAGAAGAAAGAATTTCCTTTCAGGGTGGAAAAAAAAACAACATACAAACTGCAAGCATCATATGACTATGCTTTTCAATTCTTAAATTTTGTCAACTTGCCTCTGGAAACTCTAATCCCCCTAACCCAACAATAAGAAATCTAACCCTTGCCCACCCCACAAACTGTTTATTGGCTGATGCTGCGGGAGGCACAGTCCTGCACTGGAACTTGCTCGCCTTTCATTCCTCCACTACAGGATACCAAGACTTTGCCAAGTAACTAAATCAAAATGGAAAACAAGTCAAGTGATAGGGACAGAGCTTGTATTTTCCTCTCTGCTGAATGTTACACAATGGCCTGTGAGTCCTCCCATGAGCCACATTCTTCAAAGCTGTGGTGGCTTGTGGCCAGGTTTCTCAACTCCCCACAAACACACCCCTGCACGCACATGACAGCAGCTAGCTGCTTATCCTGAATACCAAAGTTTTTCTAAAATTTAGTTTATGTTGAGAATATTATAAAACTCTCCAAAGATACACACACACGGCCTGACTTTTATGTGAAACATGGATCCAGATAGGTCAAACACTACACTGTTCATGAATTTTAATTACTAAAACATATATGATCACATTCTATTGTTCAGCATTTTCTGTTTATGAAATAAGCTAGATAAGCTATTCCTATAAAATGGTATTTGATAATTATGTTTCTCCTAAAACTTACAGATTATCTACTTCACAGAAAATAAACAGACTATTAACTCCCAGGTAGTAACTTGGCAAGTGACATTTCCCTAGCGTCAGACTTGACTATGGTAGTCATGGGACTCAATAACAACAAATAAAAACAGGAGAGTAGCTTGGACCCTCTTTTCACTTTTCAAAAAGCAGCTGATTTCACTTAATATTCCTCTTAATTGGTAACTTGTATAATAACCAAATTGGAGTATCAAGTATCATAATGAAGTTGCAAATTACAGAATGTATGCTACATTATGGTCCAATAATATAAATTTTTCTATTGTACCATTATTTTCCTCAGCATGAAAGGGTTCATCTATATACAAAATAAGAATTAAAATCAGTTGAAATATGTGTTATTGGCTGATGCCGCTGGATGCACAGTCCTGCACTGGAACTTGCTTGCCTTTCATTCCTCTGGGAAAACTTTTTAAAATGACTTTCTCTCAATAAAATCTAAACAGTTCCAAAGGTTGGCTATGTATACCCCTAGGAGTATCTATCACTAAGACAGAGGGTATTTGAAGTCATAAGGTTAAACAAGGTATCTTTTCTAGAAGTCATCATTTTCCCAGATTAGGAAGAAAAACACTATTTTACATAAAAGCAGACACAGAAAATGCAAAATGTTCACTTGTTAATTAATTTATTCATTTCTTTTGCAGTCCTGGGAACTGAATTCAGGGCCTCACATATGCCAGGCAAGCAATGAGTTACATTGCCAGCCCTTTTTTATTTTGAGACAAGGTCTTGCTAAGGTGCTCAGGCTAGCCTCAACTTGTAATCCTCCTACCTTAGCCTCTAGGTGCCTGGGATCATAGGCATGTGTCACTGTGCCCAGAAAAATACACTTTTAAAATAAAAGAAGGCTTCAAATAAATTCCACATTATTTCATACCACGTTTCTGGAACTCCAGAAATCTATGTTCATACTGCTAGATCAAATTACTACAGATCACTATTAAAGCTTTGAACTTCAGAACACCATGTATGACTTACAGCTAGAATTATGTCCCCCAAATTTAGAGAAGGGACAAGGGAGCAGGGATGAGGGAATATAGGAAAGGAGAGGGCAGTAGAGAGAAGGAAAAGGAAAAGGAAGAAACCTTTGAATACTTAGTAAATTCATAATGATGAAATTGTAGTCGTTTTTTTCTCAAACTACATAGTTTCCCAGTAGGTTGAAATATTAAGCCTTTACAATTCAGACATATAAAGAACATGAAGTGTCACTCAGTCAATAACAGTGATCACCAATAAACAACCCCAACCTATTATGCCACTGAGCTAGATGCTATGAAGATTTTTAAAGTTGCCAGTAGTAATCTTTACCTGTTTGAAGATTATAATTTTGCTTTCTGCTTCCTACAGTCTCATTCCCATTACTCATACCCTTACAAACCTCTTCTATAACCAAATGTGCTTTCTAATTGCGAATTACCTGGAATGCCCTTCTTTCCACTCTCTTCCTGATGGCATCTAACACATTTGTCTGCCCACAGACAAATTAATGTTTCTTCCATGAGACCTTCCTTGCCAGACTCCTTCCTCAGATAATTAATACTTGATTTTTATACTAATCACACTGTATTTTAATCAATATATACTTTTATTGCATTGCTTATTTTTAATCATTTCCATTTTCTCAACACCAAAGAGACTGACTAGCACACAATGGGAGGAAGAGCTGTAACATAATTTCTAATGGATGTTTCTGGAACTCTTCAACTTACCAAAGTTGAGGTAACAATCAATACTGTTATCTCTAAACAGTATAATGAGATACCAGGTCAACATTTGGGAGA
Source organism: Ictidomys tridecemlineatus (assembly GCF_052094955.1). Classification (NCBI taxonomy): domain Eukaryota; kingdom Metazoa; phylum Chordata; class Mammalia; order Rodentia; family Sciuridae; genus Ictidomys; species Ictidomys tridecemlineatus. The sequence goes on from NC_135477.1 coordinate 18,381,041, forward strand.
GATGTGCTTATGAATCTGTTATTTCTGAAGTAGCTGAGGTCACCAATGAATGTTAAGGTGAGCCATATCAAAGGTATCTACATGCAGGACAACTGACAGTCTCCAACTGAATCCTGATTAGAGATGACAACTCTTTTGTGTATGTGTGGTGGTGAGGACTGAACCCAGAGTCTTGCACCTGCTAAGCAAGTGCTCTACCACTGAGCTACATTCCTAGTCCCAAGTCCCAGTCCTCTTGGCACCTTATTGAACTGTAGCCATTACAACAAAATGACTTTAAAGTATTTAAAATGATAAAAACTACAACAATAATGCCAACTGAAATTAATTCAAAAGGAATTTTCTTACAATTTTCTTTCAACTTTTTGGCCTTAATGGGCCTCCAAAATTGGGCCTGGTGGCACATGCCTGTAATCCCAGCAACTTGTGAGGCTGAGGCACAAGGATGGCAAGTTCATGGCCAGCCTGAGCAACACAGAGAGACCTGTCTTTAAAAAACAAAAACAGGCCTCCTAACATGTAGAATATTTGATCTGACCTAAAAGTTTGGCACGTTCCAGCTGTTGTTCAAGAAGTAGTGACCATATTAAGTATAATGGCAGAAGGCAATCACTAAGGAAAAAATAGAGAAGAACCAGCTAAGAAAACCAAGGTATGAGAGGGAATTCTAAAAAGAAATACTCCACAGTCAGAAACTACTGTATGGACAAGCTTACAAGATCTCTGGACTGCTGGTCATTTGACAACTGTAGTGTAGAGAATATATAAGTAATTTTTTATTGTCCTATATTCATCTCTAAAGAGGACTTCATTTCTGACAGCATCATTTGAAAATAATAATTAAAACTGTGTCCCAAAAGCATATATTCTTCACTAGAACCTCCTATAAGGAACATAAAGTGACTTAAATTGCTCCACTGATGTCCATTCCGTTTTAAATTTAGTTTCTATATATACATCTCCTCTTATCTGTTTATAAGGATTTGATTCTTAAAAAACAAAAACAAACTTGATCATTCATTCAACATATTTTTTCTTGGGTCACACAAGAACTTTCTGTATTCCAAGTTTCAAAGTCTGGGAAATAGGACTACATCACTGGAGAAAACAGTGGCAATTTGTTCTAAATACAAAATAGCTTATTTTCCTTTGGCAAATCTCCAGGGGATTTGGGTGGAGGGAAAGGATACTCCTCTCTGGAGAGATCAGGCTCTGAACCTGGACAACTGTCAAAACTTGCTGTGGGTGGAAGAGAATTTTTTTTAAAATTATTTATCTTTCACATCACTCTGGAAACAGATTAAAGATTTCTGCCTTATTAACAGTTTTCTACTCTTTGGCCTTTTGTTGGTGTTCATCTCTATTCTGGCAGCACCCATTAGCTGATTTAATGGTACCAAAGGGCTCAGAAGTATTGCTGTCCAAAAGAAAAAGCATTCTCTCACAGGGACTGGGAAGGCAATCTGCAATCACAACAGTAGCTACTTGTTAATTTTCTATTTGAAACGCAGTGATGTCAATAGTATTGTACCCTGCCAGCCACCGTGGGGTAAAGTACATTTTGAAACCAAAACAAACTTCCTACGTGCTGGCAAGTCAGAAGTGAGAAAACGGTTGATAACCATGGTGTAAGACACTGCCTTAGTTTTATATATAAAAAGCACATAAGAATTACATCTGTTTTTTTTTTTTTTTTACAGAAGTTTAATTCTCTCACAGCACCATTCTTACCCAGAGCTCAGTGTAATTGTTTTATTATATCAAATTATCCTCTGGGACGACAGAGAAAGATGAAGAAATATTGTCAGGGATCTCTAATAAAACAGAGATCCTTACATAGCATGAACACCACACTTGAAGAATGCTTTGTAATGTAACTGTTCATTTAAAAGCAAAAAATGAAAATAACAAAAGTGCCTTTAAAAATGGCCCTACTAATTAGATGTGATTAGTAGAATCATTTTAAGGCTGTGTTTCACTTAGGAGGAAAGATATGTTTTATTAACACTATGACTTAAGAAGTAATTTATCCCTAGAAGGTAAATATTCACAACTTATATGGAATGCAAGTGACCTAAAATGGAGCACTACATGATTAAAAGTGGTAAATAACAAAGCTTACTATTGGCAGATGGCAAATGGTTTGACATTGCTGGACATCTGCCAATTTAGTCAAGTCGGACAAGAATTATTTTTAAGGTCCCATTTTTGGCACAATTTTCCTAAAATTAAAAAAAAAAAGATTTTTTTCATTTGTTGATAGGGAAGGATATAAAAGTTGGGGCAAGAAAAGGATACAAGAGAGCAATTGTTGGCCCATGTGTTTGTTTTGTTTAATAACCCTGAAGCATATCAGTCATTTGGAAATAAAATTCACAGAATTTAAAATATGCCATAGTTCTGGCAATGACAGACAATTGACATTTTGATGTATGTTTTTATTTCTAAATTACTTAATTGTTCTGAGTTTTCAATTTCATTATACTATATCACATTTTTTTTCTGACCCAACTAAAAAGAAGTTTTTGAATTATTTTTGGAGGCAACCTAGCGTAACACAATTCTCCTGAGCATGCTTTCCTTTGATAAGGCAGAAATTTCTTTAGCTTTATATTAGGGCACTGACAGACGAGCACTCTTCCTCAGGTAGACTGTGAACATGCCTTAAGCAATACTTTACTTTATAAAACCCTTCTGAGAAGGAAAAGGTGTTCAATGGATTAACAACATTACAATAATCTCCTAAAAGGTTTTACCAAGAAAAAGACAGGGTTCAAGTTGTAAGTTGGGTGGTAACACTACACTTTGTGACTTAATTCTATTCATATTTGTCTAAATCTTAGTTTGACTCTCCTCTGGAAAAGCCCAGAAAAAGATTGAGAGAGGAATCTGAGCTCTAGTATTTATATAATAAATATAAGTATTGAGCCTCAGCTCAATACTTCACAAGTAATACTGTACTTCATCTTTGCTTTTTAATTTATAAACAATAACTGTATACTGACTCTTTCAATAGCTCAGAACAATCCAGAAAAATTATATAGTTCCATGAAATTGGGAAACAGAAAGCGTCAGGCTGAGAGAACATGCTCCATTTTTGTTACCAATGCCAGTCAAAATTCTGGCTGTTCATCACAAAACGACAGTTTGTGTGGCTCTCTTGCCTAAACACATTTCAACGTAACAATATAAGAACTATTTCTCCAACTAAAGAAGCCAGTAAAGTTTAGAGATTACATTTCCAAAATATAGCTACATTTCCTTTCAGATACTGCAGGACAAAAGTCCTGAAACATTTTTCAGGATCAGCAACATTTCTCATCTCACAGAACAAAAGATATATGAAGGGTCCTTTGAAATGGTGAAAATTAAGACTTAACATTTATTCAATATTTTCTTCCAAGAATACCAACATTTCTCAAACAGTGCAAGTCAGCAAAACCAAGCTTCCTCTTCATGTGACCCAATACATAAAGCAGTAAGTTCTAACTACTTTCAAGAGAGCTCTAAGAGCTCAGTATCACCAAGTTGCTCTTTAAGAAAGCCTTCTCCATTTACAAAAATAGCAGTCTTGTAAAGTCGTTCGGCTCTGTCTAAATTGTGTTATGTTTACAAATGTTTTAACTGCAAAGATGGAATTTCTAATTGAAAAAGAACCTTATTTAGAAGAGACTGAATTTTTTTTTTTTTAACAGCTCTGCCAAACACAAGCTGTTCTGTAAAGGAATAATTGTGAATCAAGCTGGAATAAAGTGGATAAAAACTAAAAATAAAATAAAGACATCACAATCCTAAAGAAAAATGCCACAATTGGTCATACCAATGACCCAAATGCCAGAGTTGTGTCTGTCAGTGACACCACAGTAAAACTATGATTGTTTCCCTCAAAAGTAGCCCTATATATTAACATACCTACAGCATCTTTTAGTAAAGCCTAACAGCACTATCAAAAAATTGATCTAGGGGGCTGGGGATGTGGCTCAAGCGGTAGCGCGCTCGCCTAGCATGCGTGCGGCCCGGGTTCGATCCTCAGCAGCACCACATACCAACAAAGATGTTGTGTCCGCCAAGAACTAAGAAAAAATAAATAAATGTTAAAATTCTCTCTCTCTCTCTCTCTGTCTCTCTCACTCTCTCTTAAAAAAAAAAAAAAAAAAAAAAAAAAAAAAAAAAAAAAAAAAAAAAAAAAATTGATCTAAACTTGGTTTGATTTTTTTCACTTACATTTAGGAAAATAAGTTCCTGTATAGTTACCACACCTTGTATTTAGTACTACTGTTTGTTTTTTTCCTAATCTAAAAATTTTCTTCAAGTTTCAAAGGAGATATATGCCCTATTTTTAGTCATTAAGATTTTGAAATCTAAGTGTGCTCTTCCTTAACATCTAGATTTTTCCCTTATTCCAATTTAGTCATTGCATTCTCAGATTAGAAAGCTCATATCTTTTTATATTTAACTTTAGGTTATTTTAATGACTGGAAATTCAAGCATGTATGTATGTATGTATTGTGGTATGGAGATTGATCCTAGGGATGCTTTACAACTGAACCACATCTCCAGCTGTATTTTTATTTTAAGGGTCTCGTTAAGTTGTCAAGGCTGGCCTCAAATTTGCCATCCTTCTGACTCAGTCTACCAAGTTGCTGCAATTTTAGATATGCCCCACCTCTGCCTGGTTGAGTAGATTTTGTGATCGCAGAAAATCTCATGTCAACCTCAGTTTTTAGGCAAGGGTAAAAGAGACAGGTTTAGGGTTAAAAATTTTAAATGCACAAGGTTTCCCATAGAGGCATCTTGAGATTTTTCTATTAAAACAACAATCTGAGAAGCGCACTCAAATAAAATGTAATTGACATGACCCTTGATCAATGTGGGTTTGAACTAAAAATTTAGGTGCAGATTTTTTTTTGAGATGTTTGATAATTTTAAAAAACTTCCAGATGAACCATATAGCCTAGAAATATCAAAAAAAAAACAAAACTAATGTGTTACCTAATTAATTTGCTGAATTTTTATGTTTGTATAAAGTACCAGTTGAAAAGTAAACAGTTATTTTTAAAAGTTAGGTATGTCATAAAAGCATAAAGTATATATAGATAAGAGTTTATCATTTACCCACAAAATATTCATAAATCTATCATAAGAAGTTAAAATTTATAAAAATTTATGCGCACAGACCACAGGTGGCAGCATTCACAAATGAGAGAAATGGAAACAATGGAAAAATGCAGCATTAAACTGCAACTGAACAAAATCAACTGCAGTACATACTGTACTACTGTAATAATTTTATAGCCACCTCCTGTTGCTATTTCAGTGAGCTCAAGTGTTGCCAGTATCTGCCTCAGACAGCATGTGACATTAATCATCTCCCCATGAGCAGTTCATCTCTTCAGTAAATTTTATATGGCAGTAAAAAGTGTTATCTTGCAGTTCTTGAGTATTTTTCTCCATATATAATATATATCGAGTACAAAATATGATTAACAGAATGTTTATATTATCAGTAAGGCTTCTGGTCAAAGCAGACTGTAAGTTGTTAAGTCTGTAGGAAGTCAAAAGTTACATGCTGGTTTTTTAAAAAATATTTTTTATTTTAGGTGGACACAATATATTTTATTTGTATGTGGTACTAACGGTCAAACCCAGTGCCTCCTCTCACATGCCAGGCGAGTGCTCTACCACTGAGCCACAACCCCAGCCCCTATACTGTTTTTTTTTTGTTTGTTTGTTTTTTTTTTTTTTTTTACTACACAGGAAGTCGGAACCCCTAACTCTCGTGTTGTCCAAAGGTCAACTATATATTATCTCAAAAGTTACTAGGCTCTTCATCATATAGGACTTACTACAATAAAATTAACATTAATCATACTCCAAAACAAGGCTGGGGTTGTGGCTCAGAGGTAGAATGTTCACCTAGTATGTGTGAGGCACTGGGTTCGGTCCTTAGCACCACTATAAAAATAAAAAATAAAGATATTATGTCCATCTATATCTAAAAAATAAATACATATAAAAATAATACTCCAAAACAAAATAATAGAATCTAAGAGATTCTGCAGGTCTAAGGAAATGGGATTTCAGTTTCCTTATATACCCCAAATCAACTGCAGTACATCCTTATATACCCACAGCTATAACATTTATCCACACAAGTTGAAGTTTTTGGTTGTTTTCACTAGACACTTAGATCTTTACCAACACTGCCCCCACAAAGAAAGGGAGAACCACAGTAGACACCCCTCTTCCCAAGGAAAACATAGTCATTAAAAATGACAATTTTTTGCTGTCATTAGACATATATAATAGAAAAGCAACTATAAGAGAATAAAAAGGCTATATCACTTTCTCCAAAGGGATTCCCAGGCCCATATTTATCCTATTCATGTAGAAGCACTTTTACCCCAGAATAATCATACCTAAAGATTTAAGACAGAGATTCAGATATAGCATTCTCTTCCTAAACGTCCTTTCACAAACCAACATATTGAAAACATGATGAGACCAGTTATGGCAAACTACTAAGACAGAACCACGCCAGCTAGCTTCAGTCCATGGTAAACCCCTGCTATGTTTACCTCAACTCCCATCTGAGACATGTACACTTAGCACTTAATTATATTGTGGTGATGTTGTTTTGTTTTGTTTTACAGATCTAGAGAATGAACTCAGGGACACTCTACCAGTGAGTGAGCTATACTCCAAGGCTTTGTAAATTTTTATTATTCTAGGACAGGGTCTTTCTTAAATAGCCAAGGCTGGCCTCAAACTTGCCATCCTTCTGCCTCAGTCTTCCCAGTAGCTGGGATTACAGGCATGCACTGCTGTGCCTGGCTAATCATATACTTCTCAAAGGGGCTTTATAATAATATATTTTGTATTTTACCTAGACTATAAATCCTCAAGGGCAGGGCTCAGCACTTCTACTTGTTTTATCCTATCTCTAGTACCTAGTGCACAATAGGTGCTGGTCAGTTGATCTGTAGGTGCCTTTAGGAGTCCTTTGTCAGTGCCAGGAACTAAGCCACTTCAAATGAATTCCCATTTTCCCCAAAGATTTCAAATCAGAAAACATGATCTTAATGGTTAATGGTATGTAGGACTGTTAAGACATAGTCTCATATGTATTTGACAACCACCCATTATTAGTCATACTAGACTGTGTGTTCAAAGGAAGTTCAAAACAAACTCTAAATTATCTCACCTAAAAGTGCAAAGGATAGGAAAGAAGAAAGTTTGCAAGAAAGGCCAAGTTGTATTTTACTGGGTATAGTAAAAATGCTGCTAAAAGATGAATAATCTTAACTACTGCTTATTCCTAACCACTATTGGACCTGTAATAGTATCCTAAAAGTACTCAAATTTCCATTTTAAAAAAAGGTTGAGAAACTTCTAATTAACCTTCACTTGACAAAAAAGACAGGTTCACTTTGCAAAGAGAAGGTATCAAACTCAAATATGTTTGTGATAATGGCTCAAACTAAAATCCTAGACAAAAATAGAATACAGTTCTTTATACTATTTCCAAAAAAGTTTCTCCATTAGAAAAATTCCATTTAGAAAAAAATTATTTTAATATTGAATCACTAACCAGTGCTAACCCTCAAGCTCCTGCCTAAAAAACCATCTTTTATATTACTAAACTAAGCATTGTTGTCTGCAATTTTTTAAAAAGGAATTTTATTATCTTACTATGGTAAACTCTAAAGCCAACTGAAATTCAGAAAGTAACAGGCAAATGCCTATTCATCATGAGTAAATTAACCTACATAAATTCAAATGAAAATTAAAAATGTATGAGTTAAAAAATAGTGAAAAATCAACCATAAATATCTTTCCTTCCAAGCATAGCGGATCAGAATGTGCTAAACAAACATTTTTAATTTCTAATAAAATGCTCAACAGAGCAAGAACAAAATTTTAATATACCATACTTGAAATTCACTAAAATAGTTTCAGATCACTTCTTATTTAATACACTCTTATCTTTACCTTAATTATTTCAAAGCTTTCAAATGAGCCAAATTCATAATCACTTTTTTACAAAGAGAAGAATCTCTGTAAAGATATAAAGATGTGTACATGTATGTATATATCATATACTCATACATGAGCACACACATACTTTTTAATTGTGGTAACATAAGAATGACTCAAGATAACACCTGTAAGCACCAACTGGCTGTTTCAATAACAGTCTCCACTTTTGGCAGTATTTGCGGAAATTCATGGAATCCTATTATGTTTTCCTAAAGCAATTAATTCTAAAGGAAGAGAGACATTAGCTTTCAAAAGAAGTTATCTTCCCAAACCCCCCTCCAAACCTCCACCCCAAAGAATACTATTCCAGCTAGTCATGGAAACTTCCATGAAAGACTCTTATTTGTTTAAATAATTTTACAGGCTTTTAACAAGTCAAATTAAACTTATGAGGAGGGCTTGGGTTGTAGCTCAGTGGTAGAGTGCTTGCCTCTCATGTGTGGTGCCCTGGGTTCAATCCTTAGCACCACATAAAAATAAAGATATTATATCCATCTACAACTAGAAAAAAGAATTTTTAAAAAAACTTATGAGAATAAAAGTTACCCACACAAAGAAAAGGCCAGAAGCAAAACAGATTGACATAACTGCAGATGAAAATCACTGAAAAGAGTCTATATCCTAAATCAGCTGAAACTCATGTTAATATTAAGATAAAACACTATGTAGACAGAACAAGTTGATACCATTTCAAGGACAAGATACCTATATAAATTTGAGACATGTTGAGGAAATGTTTTCATAATAATCAAAAAAGATTTGTAGCAGCTTCTATGCTAATTATAGTAAGACTCTTAAGACTCAATTGAGGTTCTCCATCTGCTGTACCAATTCAAATACTGAAAGACATGTACCCTCATCCATAAAACCATCACACTCAGGAGGCATTTTCCCATGGTACAACAATCTTATCAGAAGTCCCATTATAAAGCACAATCACTAAGTATCTCCTAAGTGGGTCATATTTCCTAGAATATACTACAGGGACAAACTGTTCTCTTTGAAGCAGGAGTAGAGAACAAAACTATTATCCTTGGAAAGGGAAGATGTTTTGAGGGTAGCAGATAGATATCTCTCTGTGTATCTTCCTAAAATATTTTCAATCTTCAAGTGGGAGATTTCTCACACAAACACACAAAACACAATTATTTATTTGATTTGGCATTTAAACTAAATGATCTTAACAAAAGGTAGATAGCCTGCTAAAGAAACATTCATTATAAATTGTTGTTTAAAAATACAAAGAAAACCAAGATGTTTATGTCCTCATGGAATGCATACAATTTAGAAAGAACATACATGATCTACAAAGAGGGAAATCTATAATATAAAGTGGTGTGGATTAAATTCATGTAAGTGACAAAAATAATGAATCCCATGAATTTAGAGAGACAACTTTGGATAATCAGACTTTGTGAAAAGTATGTATCTTAGCTATGCCTTAAAGGTAGTGTGAAAGCTGATCTGTGAATCAGAAAACCTAGGCTCTCATTCTGACTCTGTCATCAACCAGCTTGGTGGAATTGTTGAGCAAATATACAGAGGGACTTTAAATTTTGAGGACTAGACAAGGTGATGATTTTTTTTTTTAGTGGTGGTGGTGCTGCTGCTGGAGATTGAACCCAGAGCTTCACACACACAAGGCAAGCACTCAACCACTGGCTATATCCCCAGTACAAGACTAAATGATTTTCTAACATCCTGTGCAACTTTATGATCTATGGAAGTGTATGGATAGATTTACATTTATTACCTTTTAAGAAAATTTTTTATTTTTTTTTAATTCACAAGTAAGTCACTCTTAGGAGCTACAAAGACTCTAACAATAAAATCAACATGATAACATGCCCTGGAATCTCACTTCCTTCAGCTACAAGTATATCATTTTGACAAGTATCTTTTATGACATATATCTTTCACGTGTGTGTGTGTGTGTGTGTGTATGTGTGTATGAATAAGATTATACTGGAAATATTAAGTTGCAATTTGCTTTTTTATATAATGTATCTTGGAAATCTCTCCACATATATAAATATAGGTCTACATCATTGTTTTTACCTGTTGCAAAGTACCGATGTATCATCATTTACTTAGCCATTTCTCTAATGACAGAATCTTTTGACTTAGGGTTGTTATAAACAATTTTGGTTTTTTTGTTGTTTCGGGTTTTTTTGGGGGGGGGGGTTGTGGGGGTTGAACTCAGACCACTGAGCCACATCCACCAGCCCTATTTTGTATTTTATTTAGAGACAGGGTCTCACTGAGTTGTTTAGCACCTTGCTTTTGTTGAGGGTGGCTTTGAAATAAAAAAGTGAGTTATAGCCAATAATGTTTACAGACTAATTTGAAAAATTCCCTTAGAAGTCAGTGGTAATGTTTTGTAAAAGTGACACAATCCTTAATATTCATTACCATTTAAATCTCATTTATGTTTGTATATGTTGAGTATATATACATGTGTATATGTGTGAGTGTGTATGTGTATATGTATACACACACACACACACACATATATATATACGTATAAAATAGATTCAGCTTTGAGAAATGTGTTTATAGTATATATGCACACACAAATATATGCTTCTAAGGAAAATTTAAGTTTTATAATAAATATTTACAACTTATCAAAGTACTTAATTATAAAATAAAACCTTATCATCATAGCTACAGAACCACAAGTACCAAATTTTAAATGAAATACAGTGAGTTTTAAGCTAATTTTTCCAGCAACTCTTTCACTATGTGTGTGGGAACAGGGTTTGTTTGTTTGTTTGTTTGTTTGTTTATACACACACGGGTATGTGTACAACACACACACACACAGACATATTTATATATTTTAATATATAAATACATATGCATATGTATATATACATAAGAGATATATTCATATCAAGGAAAATGCTTCAGAATATCAGAATAAATAGATATCAGAAAAACAAGTTTCTGTTAATACCTATTATTTACTGCACTTAAAAATGCATATAACTGGGACTGGGGTTGTGGCTCAGTGGCAGAGTGCTCGCCTAGCACATTCGAGGTCCTGGGTTCAATACTCAGCACCGCATAAAAATAAATAAATAAAATAAAGATATTGTGTGCAACTAAAAACTAAATATTCAAAAAAATGCAGGTAACTACAAAGATTTTCATGTTGAAAAGGATTTCAGAGATCATCTAGGTTTCCTTTTTTGTTGTTGTTTGTTTTTTTTGAGATAGGTTCTCATGTTGCTTAGACTGGTCTTAAACTCCTAAACCAAGTGATCCTCCACCTCAACCTCATGAGTAGCTGAGACTATTAGATGTGTACCATCATACCCAGCTGGTCTCCTCCTTGTACAGCCAAGAAAAACAAGATGCCCCAAAGCCAAGTAACTTACACAAAATCTATAACCTATTAGTGGGAGAAATGAAAGGAAAAATGGAATCTTTTGAATTCTGGTACAATTCTCTCACCAATTCATTACATATCTCAAAGAAGCCATCTATGTAGGATTCCAAGTATCCTTTTTCACCATTTGGCTGCTATATAAGTATTAAAAACTACTTCTTCATTGGCTTTTCCCAAAATAAAAACAAAACAAGGAAGTCATCTGCTTCTGAGATAAGTTCCAACTTTTCCTGATTATAGAAAAAGCAAGGAATATGTCATGCTTGTTCCAGTGCTGAATTAATTATTTTTCAAATTGTCTTCAAGAACTGGTTAGCAAGTAATCATATTCAGAAATTATATTCTCATTACTGAATCCTTATTTATACCTGTGGTTTTTCACTAGCTAGTAACACTCATGAGAATTTCAATTGACATTATGCACTAGAGTAAGTAGAAAAAAATAAAAGTACAAAAAATAATTACCCTCTCCCCACAACAGCTAAAATATATTTTAAAATATCTGAATCTCTTCATTTTTTAAAGAAAAATGAAAAAAAGAAAACTGAAGGCTAGTAAAAAGATTTCTGACTGATATACCTCTTGGCATAACTTGCCTACAATTTTATTTAAATAGAAATTTCTTTAAATGAAGATACTAGTTTATGAAAAAATATTTGAATTCTGGTTTATTAAACTTTCAATATTTATCAGGACTATTTACACTGCATTAATTCCCCTTTATCATATGCAATGAAAGAATTCAGTAAAATAGTGTACTGACTTACAAGTCTAGTAGAATTCTGAGTAATTATTATAAGCACAATTACTAATGGTATAATCAATTTTATAGATCTAAAAAATTTCTCAAAGATGCAAATAAAGTAAATTTTAGTATACTGCATCACCTAAAATATCCCAGGAAAATGAAATAAAATTTTCCCCTTTTTTAACTACAATAGTTTGAAAAATGCATTCTTAAAAAAAGGTACAGCTACACTGAGGTAGACCTCTGCAGTCACCTGCTATGATATTTGCCATGTCAATTATTCAGGGTCTGACTTAATTACATGTTTACTTCTAGAAATAATTTTAGAATTCAAATTTTAATTTATAAAACTTCTGGATTTTTTTTAAGAGCCAGTAAGCTTATCTCTTTCCATACATGAGTTGTAGGACGATATAAACTTTGGGAATTGGACAGATGTAATACTGAGAACACTTTTTTCTAGAAAGCCATTGTTGTCTTTGAGTCAGCCTGTCACCTTACAGTATATGTAGCTAGGTTGGGGAACAGAAAGCATAGTCTTAATGAGCTATTTCTGACAAAGGTCCATACAGAAACTGTCAATTTATCTGGACACAACTGCAATGACTTAATTTGCACAGACTGTATTTTAGATGTTAATTTTGTCCTGGAACACTTCCTCTATTAACCCTAAATTTTATCTCCAAAACTCACCCATTACTTCATCTGTATCTCATATAACATTCAATTCTAACTCTAACAGGTGCTTATCTTTGAACTTGGACAGCTATTTTTAGTTGTCCACAGTTTTCAGCAGTCTTACTCATATAAAATGTTTAAAACATGCATTTACTTATTTATAAAATACATCAATTATATGTCTGTGACAAATAAATGATGGTGCTATTCTTCATACTATTTGATAATGTTAACTTACTTACTTACTTTATTTATTTATTTATTTATTTATTTTTTAATTTTTTGGCAGTACTGGAGATTGAACCCCAGGGATGTTCACCACTGTACTACACCCCAAGACCTTTTTATTTTTCCTTTTGAAACAGAGTCTTACTAAGTTTCCCAAACTGGCCTTAAACTTGCCATCTGTCTGTCTCAGGCTCTTAAGTACCTGGGCCATATGTGATACTGCACCTGGCTTAAGAATTTTCCATAAGATTATGATATCTACATATATAAATGGTTTTTCTTCTTTTCCAATCAAGATGGCTAACTACCTTGGATAGGACTTCTAGGACAATGCTAAGTGTAAGTCGTGAGGGTAAATATCCTTATCTTATTCCTGATCTTATGGGAAAAGCATTCAGTAATTTACCATTATATATCTTATTAGTTGATACAGACATCAGATGATATACTAGAAACCAATGCCCAATGATTTATTCATGTTTTGTTAAAAAATAAGGCAGACTAAACTCCATCAAAATATCCATGTTTAATGGGAGCACAGTAGAGTCTAGGAAAAAATATGGCGTTCATTATCACATCCAAACAATTGTGATAAACATAAAACATCAAAACTTCTAATATACATGAAAGTTAAAATTATTTATGGAATTCTAGTCTTCAAATACATATAAAACATTTTCCTTTTGGGTTGAGGTTGTGGCTCAATGGTAGAGTACTTGCCTAGCATGTGTAAGACATTGGATTCGATTCTCAGAACCACATATAAATAAATGGATAAAATAAACATTCGTCAACATCTAGAAAAATATTTTTTAAAAATATTTTCCTTGAAAAAATGTTTACCAATTTCAAATCATGAAATGAAAAAGGAATAAGTCTCTTACAACTGAAACATAAACTCCAGTAAATTGTTCTCCTTTATAAAAATTACATGTCCTTGTCTTAGTGTAATACATGATGCCCCAAATGAACTAGAGTCAATAAGCCTCTAAAAAAATTTACAGATTTTCTTCTTACAAGCAGGACGAAATCCTGCATGGCAAAAATCCTTTAAGATCTTCCCACTTATTGAGTTCTCTCCTATAATTTATTTACATTTTAGGAGTTCATTAAATTTCTATTCCCTACTAAAATTATTTTTGTCTGCTGAGCTCTCATGAGTACGTGTACACACACACACACACACACACACACACACACACACTACTTTTCACTTAGTCATAGTTTAATAATTTGTTGATTTTATTTATTTTCTACTTTTTGTGATACTCGGGGTTGAACCCAGGATTTCACACAATATTAGGCAAGCACTCTACCATTAAGCATATCCCCAACCCTTGTATATTTTAAAATCTATTCAATATCACCTATCATTCTTTCACTCAGTGAATATTTACTCAATGACTACTATGTGCTAAGGGTAAATAATACAAAGTTCCTACCTTCTTGAAACTTATATTTTAGCAAAAGAAGTCAAATAACACAAATGAATAAATAAGTAATCCAGGCATATATAAATGTTATGGTAACATAAAAGGCAATGTAATAGAGAGTAACTGGCATGCAAATGTTCTCTAAGATGACTTAAGAACTAAATAATAATGAACTAGAGCAAGGGCTTTATAAGCAGAAGAAACACCAGGTACAAAAGCCCTAAGATGGAAATAAGCTTGGTATGTTTGAGGAAAAATTAAAAAAGCAATATCAGGTGCACCACAGGAAACAAGTGAAAGTGCTAGGACTCTGTAGGCCATACATTTTATCTAGTTGCAATAGGAAGCCAGGGAAGGATTGTAAAGAGAGAAATGACTTTTATCTGATAGATCCTCTAAGAAGATCAGACTTGCTATTATGTGAAGAATGAAATGTTAGGGAGAAATGAACAATAACAGTTAACAAAATATAATATTGTTCCTTTACAGTGTTTCTTACTTCTCTCTCTTTCCCACTTCTAATAATGGATTAATTCAAAAGCATCCAAGCTATTCTTCCATAGCTAGACAATACCTTTTTTTTAATGCTTTAATCATGCCTTTCTGCGACAAAAGTCTCAAATCACTTACCACTGCCAACAAAATAAAACCCAAATTCTCTGACACTCACTCAATAATATTCCACAATCTAATCCCAAACCACCTTTCCACCTTTGTCTTCCACTCTACTATTCCATTCAACATGGTTGACTCAGTCTTTCCTGAACACAACTTACAATGCCAACTTCCTTAATATAGCTCTATGCACACTGACCCTTTTCCTTATTCTTTTCCTATATTCAAATTCTCTCTCTTCCCATGGCTCAACATTCATTATTCTTAGTTATCCAAAGCAGTAGTTTTTTAATTGATCCATAAGATATCATGATCCAGTTTACATAAGTTTCACAATTCTACATTTAACTTTTCTTCGTGCAATCCATTTTGGCATTTTCTATTGTTTTCAATTTCTTTTTCAACATAAATGGTCACACAGAACACTAATGATTTTCAGTTTTCCATTATTAGTGCACCTAGACATTAACTGGACACTTAAGTAGATCATAGTACTGAAAGATGAAACCCATAAATACCAAACTATAATAGCCTTAACTGTAAAGATATAACAGGGTCACTATTTATACTTCATTTTATTTATCATGTCAGCAGACTATTTATTAATCATCACTGTAAAGAAAGACTGATATTAAACACAGTTATCATAATTCATGATCAGACAAGATCATGATTTAGGAGTGCTTTATATTCACATCACCTTGTTTCAAACTGTAACTATCAGAGTCAAAATGGTCATTTTCAATGATACTGTAACCAACACTTCCTGCCTTCCAACCTCATAGAATTACATAATAGCTTTGTAAAATGTGGGGATATAGTAACTCGTAAGTGCTAGTTTTCCTCTTTCCTTAAGGGGTATGTGAAAGTCCATATGTATGGAGGATACCTAATACCATTTTGTAAGACATCGATCTCTTTTATTACAAATAGTCATTTCTCTGCCTAGGAAGGAATTATTAATTCTGTGTCCTCATTTGGCCCTTCCAGTTTTGCCAAAGTTTAATAAGGGTAAGCCTTTTGTTTTGATGGAATGACAGCTATTAAAGTTGAATGGCCTCTCCTGCAGTCAGCACTAAGGTTCTTGACCATTAAAGTCCTGTTTAAAGTTGTTGACTCTGTTAAAAAACATCATCAGTGATTTGAATTAAGAAAATGAAAAAGCAATGAAGCGACCTAAAATCTGTACTGAATCCTTTCTTCTCTGGCAAAGGACCCAATTCATAAGCAAAATAAATTCTTAGTTCTTCAGTCTCAAAGAGTTTACCATGAGATAATTCATATAGGTTCCTGAGGAATACAGAATATTTAAAGGTATTCTGTTTTCTCTCCATTTTCACCTTGGACTGTTATGACCTGTTGTAGGTCTAGGGGACCAGGGATGGCATACAGGTAACAAATGCTCCTGAACCATCTAGACCAAGTTCAACACAATCCACATGGTTTTAGGCAAAAATCAGCCCCCAGGACAAAATCAAGAAAGAATGCAAACTTCCATATTCAATCTAAATTACCCAAAGGTCCTTGATATGCTGTAGGTATCGGGTATAATACTCTGGGTATTCCAGACCCCAAATCTCCACCATTAGGCTTCCCTCTGTAATCTGGGAGTATGAACCTCAACATTTGTTAGCTATTATTTCAAGGACAGAACACAGGCTTTTAACAATCTTACAACTTTATTTAAGAGAGCCATCTGGAATTACTCTGCCAATCACTAACATTTGCCCAACACTGCATTTGCCCAAGTAAAAAAACAGACTCAGAGATTTATATCTAAGATTTTAGAACCAAGCTTAAAAGGAAAAAAAACATTTTCTTAAATGAAGATTTATATGCATATGTGTGTATATAAATACATATAATACATATATTTATAATGGCCAAATTTCAATATGAATTATTTGAATTTCAAGAATATGAATTATAAAAATGCCTTTTGAGAATAAAGACAAAATTAAATTTACCATTTTGATGGTGAGATACTTTCTTTACATAAGATCATGCTTAAAGGCAAAGGAGAGGTAAAGCCAAAATTCTATTTATCTCAAAGGATGCCAAAGCTGGATTAACGTTTTTCTGTAACACATCAAATAAAAAACCATGCCTGATAAAAAGGACTATTAAATAAAACTAGGTGGAGGCCTAAAAATTTAATAACAATATAGGGGGGCTGGGGTTGTGGCTCAGTGGCAGAGCACTTGCCTAGCATGTGTGAGGCACTGGGTTCGATTCTCAGTACCACATACAAATAAATAAAATAAAAAATTTCATCGACAATTAATAAAAATAGTTTTTAAAAAGCTGATGTTTTAAATATACATATATATGCTTAAATTTTTAAAAATATTTCTGTGCTGCTTTCCTGGTAAACACCTCCCAGCCTTAAATCTCCCTGTGTCCTGTTAAGTCACAAGCTGGTAAATTTTCAAAAGTGGGAATGGGTTATTAAATCTGGTTTTGTTTTGGCACTGACCCTGTAACATATGCTCCTAAATTAAGAGTTTTATTTATAGTGATAAAAAAACTTTGAAAAACGTATCTTCAAAAGGTTAATCCTGTATCACCTTTCAGCAAAGGCTTAGAGAAGAAAGGGAGGGAAGAAGACAAAAAATAAAAAAAAAAAGGAAGAAGAAGAGAGCAAGAGGAAGAAATAATTTGAGAAATAAAGAAATGAAAAATGTGTACTAGCCCTTCTAGATTAATAAAGAATGTCTATTAGCCCTTTTAGGGCTAGCAGAAGAGAATGAGAGAATCATACGGTAAGTATTATAGCTTAGTAAACTAATCAGAAAGTCTCACACTAAGTAAATAAAACCAGAACAAAAGACCTTCACTGGAGATGTCATACAGCCCAGGTAATACAGAGATGCATGTTGTACATGTGTCACAATCAGACACTAGATTAAACAACTTATAGGGTATATCTAAGTAAATACTGAGTGATACACATGTCATTTTCTCTGAGGTTTTCTAAGTTATCAGTAAGTCAAAAATGATATCCAGAATGCCTGAAACAAAATTTGCTCAAAAGATTTTAAAACCTCCATTCCAAAGAGTTACTTAAAAAAAAAAAAAAAAAAACTCTTTCAAATGTTAAAACAAGTTTTGCCAGGTTTCCAGTGGGGGTCTATCAAGGGCCACATCCAGATGGACGACAGAATTATAAAAGTCACATTATTTATCAGTATTTAATCCTTGTAGCCTAAAATATGCTCTACCTTTCTATTTAAAGTTCAATGTTAGAGTTTAGTTTTAGAATCCTCAGAGAGATCATTTCTTGATCTTTTCACGGTCTTTCCTGCCATGTTTTAAATGATCCATATCTTTATTATTCTTGAAATGTAATTCAGAAAATAGATTTAAAAAAAAAAAGGAAGATCTCCTGCTGAACTGCATTGTCACTAACAAAATGTCTTTTACCAGACCCCTGAACTTTGAGTTCCAATTTTATCCTTCATTCAATATTAACGCCATCGTGTACTGTATATCCAAATCTCAGGCATTGAGGATACAAAAGTGAACAAAACAGAATCCTTGCCTTTGAGGCTGGCCTTAAAGTTGGGATCCTCCCGCCTCAGTCTCTCAAGTAGCTCAGATTATAAATGCGCACCGCCAGGCCAGCTCCAAAACACAAATACCATCATTCGTATGACAACTCATTTAAAAATGAATAAATGCTACATATTGCTGAGAGAGAACTTTTCAGTATAGCTGACAAAACTCTTCAACATCTGGCCTGGTTTACCCTATACTATAATCTTTCATATTCATACTAAACCTCTTGCAGTTTCCTTAGTATTCATTGCTCACCCATCAACCTCTGTAGTCTTTCAAGACTCTATACAAAAGGGAATCAAGTGATCTTCCAAAATAATCTTTCTGCACCCTCAACCACCCTCTGCCTCCCATCACATACTTATTATGTTACACAGTATTTTAATTACTTCTTCTCTAACAAAGATGTGAGTTCCTTGAGGACAGAAACTATGTTAAACATTCTTATATTTCCTATGTAAAGCTTGCTGCTTGCTTACAATGATGCATATAGTTCATGCTTGATAAATGTGTTGAAAGCATGAATAAATGAACAAACTGCAAATAAAGAATTAATGCACTCCAATTTTTCATATTTATTACCTATTCCTGAAACCTAATCCTTTAGCAAGACCATATTTAAGCCATGAGCCTATCATGATTTTTTAAAATATTTTTTTAGTTGTCAATGGACCTTTATTTCACTTATTTAATATGTAGTGCTGAGAATCGAACCCTGTGCCTCACACATGGTAAGCAAGTGCTCTACCACTAAACCGCAACCCCAGCCCGCCTATCATGATTAACCTGTTCTGAAAGGCAGAAATAAAAGAAAGCTACCCTGATCTCAAAATTCAAATGAGCTTTAAAATATGTTTATTTCCTCTAGTTTAGGTAGCAAAAGCTTACTTTTTTAATCATTTATTGAAAAAAAAACCATACATATCAGAATCATGACAGGCTTTACATTTTTAAAAATAAAATTACAGTTATATATGTACTGTTACATTATTTTCACAGATAAAATTATGAGTTTGCTTTTTAAATATAAGTAAGAGCTATACCCATTACTGACTCACCGGTTCTTTTCCAGCTCATTATGTGTGGATCTAAAAGGAAAAAAAAACAAAAAAAGAACATTAGCCACACTTGTTAATAAAGCTATAGAAAGAGGAGTTAGTTTAGTTACTGCTATGCCATGACCCTATAATTTAACAATGCAACATATGGTCACACTTCTACAATGTCATGCCTCAAAAGGCAAAGTCTACATTTATTAGAACTTTTGTTTCAGACAGTGTTTTCAGTTAACAGTGTTAAATATTCTGAAATTGAAATTTGTTATTCTAATAAAATTAATACTAGCACATGCCTTCCTGCCTATAACTAGAGCATCCTGTATTTTGTTGAATACATTATATCGGAAATTTTTATTAAAATATTTAATTCAAAATTAAAATGAGCTTAAAAATGTGTTTACTACTTCTAGTTTAGACAAGAATACCATTTTTATCTAAAAATACCATTTTTATTTAGAAAGAAAAAATGTGCACAGTCCTCCTCTATCTCCATCTATCTACTACTAAAAGAAGAAAAAAAAAAGTTTTCCCTAACATAGAAACAAAACAAGCTTGCCTTACTGCTAGGTGACACAAGCAAATTAAGCCTTTCTGACTTTTACATGAAACAAATGAGAAAAGATACACAAGAAAAGTATAAAACATAAGGAAAAGATACACATAATAAAATCAAGAAACAAGCTTAAAGACAGGAAAGATGTGACTCAAAACGCTAGCAATGGTTATTTTCTTTTGCTGACCTTTTTTCATTTGCCTTTCAGTATTTATATCCATCTACTGAGCAAGCATAGTACTTGTTAAGGCAACATGATAGCAGTTAACACATGTTATCTCACTTTATTCCTAAAACAACCTTTGTTTTATAATCACTAATACTGACTCAGAGACATCAAGAAACAAACTCCTGAGGCTGGGGCTAGGGCTGTAGCTCAGTGGCAGAGCGCTTGCCTGGCACACGTGAGGCACTGGGGTTGATCCTCAGCATTACATAAAATAAACAAAATAAAGACATGCTATCCCTCTACAACTACAAAAAAAAAAACAAAAAAAACTCCCATCTCAATAGTATTAGCAGCAATAAATTAAGCCCAGATCTCTCTTACTTCAAAGCCCCAAGTTCTTAACCACCTGATAAAAAGCAATTCTGAATAAAGATTAAGGGCATACTCAAAGGCCAGACTGCCTGAGTTCAAATACTGTGTGGCTTTGGTAAAATTCCTTCATTTTTCTGTGCTGTTTTCTCATCTATGAAATAAGAAAAAAGACAATATAATTAACCTTCCGTATCTATGGGTTGCACATCTGTGGATTCAGATTGAAAATATTTGGAGGAAAAAATGCACTTACACTGAACACATACAAAAGTTTTTGTCATCATTCACTAAAATATAGTATAGCAATTATTTACATAGCTTTAAATCATATTAGGTATTATAAGTAATCTAGATATAACTTAAATAATACAGGAAGATGTGAATAGGTTACAAGCAAATATACATTTTATATAAAGGACTTGAGCACCCACAGATTTTGTTTATCTTTGGGAGTTCCTGGAATCAATTCCCCACAGATACTGAGGAACAGCTGGAATTGCCTCATAGGATTATTACAAGAACTAACAAATTTATACTACACAACAATATATAATAAACTATATAAAGTTTGCTACTATTAGGATTATGTTATACTAACCTAGTTCCCTTGAATGACACTGTATTATTTTTATGATAATTTAGCATTAACAAGAATTTTATAAAGGAGAATTTAAGTTTCTATCACTAGACCTAAAACTTTAATCATTTTATACATTCTGGTAAATGTCAAATGACTTCAGAATATTTTACATAACATTACTTCAATCTGATTTATTATTCCAATGGATATTTAATAAAAACAGCAGGATTTCCAAAACTTAAAATAAATGTTTTTGCAAGCCTCATAATTTGTGAAAATTTTACCTACTGTTTTAGTTACTCTCTCCTGTCTACCTTTTGCTTTCTTAGCAGTTTCATAAAGTACAGTGAAATGGGATGAAAAAGACAGATTTATTTTAAGGAGTTTATCTTAATAAACATATCATTTTTTCAAAAAATGAAAAAAAGATTCTTAGGATGTTTTAAAACTTCAGCCATATTAATAGCAAATATGAATAAATCAGATGGAAGAAACTATAAAAACATAGTCAAAACTTGTAGAATTTAATAAAATTCAATACTCAACAATTACAATGAAACCCCATCTTAACCGTAAGTATTAAGTATTATGTTTTTTAATTTATTTTCTATTTGAATGAAATGTTAAAGCAGAAAGATAGAAGAGAAAAATGGCATATTTTAAAGAGCTTTAAAACTAAACATTACTTCAAAATATGAATGGGTTTGTTGATAACAAGATTTCCAGCCTCGTAAGTTTTAGTTAATGGCCTTTCTCTAAGAAGAAAACTAAGAACAAGTAAAACAAAACCAAAAAACAATCCACATATAAAACACTGGAAGTAATAAATTAAAACATATTCAGAGAAAAATAGATTCTAGTTTAGCATAAACTTTTTCTAAACAATCTGGAAATCTCCCTGGTAGCCATAAATACAAAAGACAATATACTCAATGATAACCAGTTGCTGAATAACAATATTATATTGAGCCTATTACAAAAACAAGTACCAAAGGAACATAATCTGACCCACTGATATGAACAAAATTAAAACATCAGGTCTTTCTACCTCTCTCAAAACAGATTTTTTACTATTTGGCTTCTTCAAAAAAGAAAGAAAGAAAGCTAAATGTGAACTTTTCCACCAAACCAACTAATGTATGCCATCTTTAGTTATTCTAACAGGAAAAAAAAAGTTTTCCAAATAACAAGAAGCAAAAATTATCATAAATATACTAATTAATCATTACCATATTAATTTTTTAAAAAATAACATCAGTATTCACTATTATTTTGATGAGCTTTGCCTATAATATCAAGTCAACAAATAATAAGTACCTTGTTCAAAACTGATTTAGGGGCTCTCTAGTTCATAAATTAAGACATGGATAAGAATAATTAAAACTCAAGGCAACATAAAAATATGAAAAAAGGTACAAAGTATTGTAAGAATTCAAAAGAGGCAGAATTTACTTCCAAATGGGGCTTTAGAGAAAATTTAGAAAAAGATGGCATTTCAGCTGGGGCTTAAACAATAGGTACGTTTGCTATTAGCAAAGTCTGGAACCAGCTAAGGAGATATCATTCCAAGTAGAAGGGACAAGATAAGCAAAAAAGCAAAGTTGTACAGTCCAAACAAAGCAAAACCAGGAAACAATGTACAGGGATCATAAAGACCAATGGTGTAGAGAAAAGAAGTTCTGAGAATTCTCATTCACACTAGTTATGTAAAATTTGGGATAAATTATTTAATGCCCCTGATTCAGTTTCTTCATTTGTAAAACTAGAATATTACCATATCCCTTGGCAGGGTTACTGTGAGACCTAGAAAAATAAATAAATAAAGCATCTAGCACAGAGTAAGTATTCAATAAATACTAGTTACTACTCATATTATTTTGAACAAGACTAAATATATTCTCAAAACATGTGAAGTATGTTATGAGACAACAATTTGACAGGTATTCAATAAACTTGGAATTAGCCTGAAAACAAACAAGCAAACAATCATAACAACAAAGAGAAAAGGTAGGTGACTAAAAGATACCTGATCATTTAACCAGTTATGAGGCCAGTAAAAGGTTTAAGAATATAACAAAGAGAAAGAAGAAAATAACAGTCCAAACAGTGCTGGCAATAAATTAGTATTTGAACACACTAGCACACCGAGAAACAATCCCTTTACTTCTCTGAGCCTACGTGTCCAACCAGGTCCTTCCAATAATATCACTAAAATACTCAAAAGTGATCAATTTCCTGTAAGATTCAGATGTTCTGAATAATCCATTTTGTATCAGCCCACTTTTTTTCTCCAAATAAAATGCACCTCTGAGAAAAAACACTAAGGAACTGAATGACTTCCTTTTAGACATCCTTACCTTTTTTTTTTTTTTAGTTGTAGATGGATAGCATGCCTTTATTTTGTTTCATTTTTATATGGTGCTAAGGATCGAACCCAGTGCCTCACACATTCTAGGCAAGTGCTCTGCCACTGAGCTATAGCCTCAGCCCCAACATCCTTACTCTTAATGCTTAACAACTTCCAAGAGTAGAAAGAAAGACATTTCTATAATTTTATCATGAAGTAATCTTTTTTTTTTTTTTTACAAATAACATCCTTTTGAGAGAGACATCCTAATGCCTTTCCTATTTAAATGAGAGCCATTATCTCAACCAAGTCTGAGTTTTCATTGACTACAACATGCCTCTAATACATAAACTTTTAATTCTTCATGGTGTAGTTTGGTGGCAATCAATAAAACAATACATAGAATTCAAACTGCACAAAACGGTACAATTTGGCTCAAGAATAGTGCTGCCATGGAAGGAAAATAAAAGCCCCCATTCCCAGAATACTCTACTAGACTTGTTGAATTAATGAGCCAACCCCCAATTCATTAACATTTTTGTTTCACTTACTTTCTAAACCTACAGTACCTAACAGATGCTGCCTTCTACACAATGAAAAGAACACATTCTATGAAGCTAGATAAGTAGCTTCTAACTGATAACCTTAAAGGGATGGAGTGGGGGGAATTTATCCATCCATACCCCAAGGAAAGAAAAACAAAATTTCAGCTAGAGTAAAGCAGGGGTATCTCTAAAGTTTATATCCAAAGGGGGTTACACCTGGAATTAGCCTAGAAACAAACAAGCAAAGAATCATAAGGTCAAAGCTAGAGATGCTACTAAACATCCCATGATGCACAAAACATTATCTTGCCCAAAATGTCAATATTGTGGAAGCTGAGAAACACTGAAACAGAGAAAAGGAAAGAATGAAACAGAAAGTGGGAAAGAAAAGTGAATATCAATAAACATTAAAGATGATTTTTTTTAAATCAAAAAATTGATAAATAACTTCTAAGACTAATGAAAAGAGAGACAAAAATTACAATTCAAAAAGAAACAGCATGGGCTGGGGCTGGAGCTGGGGCTCAGTGGTAGCACATTTGTGTGGCATGAGTGAGGCACTGGTTAGATTCTCAGCATCACATATAAATAAATTAAATAAAGGTCTACTAACAACTAAAAAAATACTTAAAAACAAAACAAAACAGGAAACAGTACCAGAACACAAAAGTGTGCATCAGTACAACTCCAACGTACAATAAAAGGATAAGAGGGCTGACATTATAGTTCAGTAGAAGAGTGCATGCTAAAGGCCCTAGGCTTGATTTGAAAAAAAAAAAAAAAAAGGAAAGGAAAGGAAAGAAAGCCATGGTGGCTCATACCTGTAATCCCAGCTACTCAGGAGGCTGAGGCAGGAGGATCATAAATTTAAGGCTAGCTTAGGCAACTAACTTAGTGAGTCCCTGTCTCAAAATGAAAAATAAGAAGGGCTGGGGTATAGCTCAGTGACAGAACACCCCTAGGTTCAATCCCTAGTAAAAGCGCGTGCGCACACATACACACACACACCCGGAATATTATGAACAACTTTATGCCAGTCGGTTTTTCCATATAACTAGACAACAATCAAGTTTTGTGAAAGAAATTATCAAACTAACTCTTAACTCTAGAATAGAAACACTGAATAAACCTGATTCTATCAAAGAAATTGAATTAATAATAAAAACGTTCCCACAAAAAAAAAATCCAGGATCATAGCTAAATTTCACTAGAAAATTTTAGGAATTAAAAAAAAAAAAAACCTACATAAAATCTTTTGTTAAAAAACACCAAAAAACAAAAACAAGGGGAAGAGGGAATACTTCCCAATTAATTTTTATGAGGCCAGTATTAGCCTGATACTAGCCACCCAGAATTAGCCTGTTACCAAAACCTGACAAAGAAATTAGAAGTCAATGTGGGATATAAGGCCTGCAATTATAGCTATTCAGAAGGCTGAGGTGGGAGAAACACAAGCTCCTGTTCAGCTAGGACAACTTAGCAAGACCCTGTCTCAAAAAAAATAAAAGGACTGAGGATGTGGCTCAGAGGTAAAGCACTTGCTTAGCATGTCCAAGTCCCTAGGTTCAATCCCCAGTACCTAAGAGAAAAGAAATTACATGGAAAACAAACAAAAAGCAAACAACCATATCTTTCATGAATGTAAACACAAAAATTGTTTTGTTTTGTTTTTTTCCAGTGCTAGAGATTGAACCAAGTCTCATGCTTTCCAGGCATGTGGTCTACCAGTAAGTCACAAAAAATCCTTTTTTTTTTTTTTTGGCACCTGAGATTGAACTCAGGGGCATTCGACTACTGAGCCACATCCCCAGCCCTATTTTATACATTAATTTAGAGACACGATCTCACTAGTTGCTTAGTACCTTGCTTTTGCTGAGACTAGTAATCCTCCTGCCTCAGCCTCCAGAGCCTCTGAGATTACAGGCATGCACCACTGTGCCCAGCTCACAAAAATTCTTAACAAAATATTAGTAAATCAAACAAAATCATTCGGAAAGTATCATTGTTTACAGTCTGGTTTTATGCCTAGGTCCTGAGATACAGCTTCTAAAATCTTAGAATTCTGTGAATAGCAGTGTCTTCATCATTCATGATGGGCTCCTGTACTACAACTGAGTTCATGTTTAGTTATGGTGAAAAGACCAATAATGTGATTAAAGAGCTGAAACTTTGAATAATTAATATCACTTCAATATCCAGGGTAAGGAGAAGTGCTAGGAATTGAGTTCAATCACATAACCAATGATTCAATCAATGATGCCTACATAACAGTACCCCAATAAAAATTCTGGAAAGTGAGGGTTGGATACACATCCTAGTTAGTGGACGTGTCCACACACCAAGAAGGTGATGCATTCACCCTGATTTTATTAGGAGGGGGCAAAGAAGCTTTGGGTCCAGAACTCTCCCATATGTAATTCTTTGTGTCTCTTCATTTGGTTGGCCCCAATTTATATCACTTATAATAAACCTTGCAATTAAAGTATAATGCCTTTCTGAGTTCTATGAATAGTCTTAGCAAAGTATCAAGCCTAAGAGGGGTGTGGGAATTTCTGAACCTGTCATCAGAAGTGAGAATGGGGGGCTGGGGTTATGGCTCAGCAATAGAGTGCTCACCTTGCACGTGCAAGGCCCTGGGTTAAATCCTCAGCACCACATAAAAATAAATAAATAAATAAATAAAGTTTTTGTGTGCAACTACAAAAAATATTTTAAAAATTAGAAAAAAAAAGAAGTGAGAATGGCTTGGGAACTCTTAAACTACTTCTGCCTTCTATAAGGGCAGACATTTTATAGACTGTGCCCTTAAACTAGGGAAATCTGTGCTAATTCTGGGTGGTTAGTTATCAATGCTACTCTGGTATGAAATATAATATGATGAAGAAGGGCTTACTCCAAGAACACAAGGTTGATTCAAGACTTAAAAATTATGCAATTATTTCCACATTAACAGGGGGAGGGGGGAAGAAAAATCATAATATCGAGATAATAAGAGAAAAGCATTCGAAAAAAATCAGTATCTATTCATGATTTTTAAAAAGTTAATAAGAGGGGCTGGGGTTGTGGCTCAGTGGTAGAGTATTTGCCTAGCATATGTGAGGCACTGGGTTCGATTCTCAGCACCATATATAAACAAATAAATGAATAAACGTCCATCAATAACTAATAAAATTTTGTAAGAAAAGTTAATAAGGAACTTTCTCAGTTTACAAGGCATCTATAAAAAAACAAAACCTACAGATATTATGCTGAATGGTAAAAGAATGCATTTTTTCCAAGATTGGGAACAAGACAAGGCTGTTCACTTACAACTTCTATTCAGCACTGTACTAGAGGTTCCAGAACATGAAATAAGAACATCATACACAATGAAAAAGAGAAAATAAAAATGTCTCACAAACAATGTTATTATCTATTTAAGAAGCTAGGGGTGTACCTTAGTGGTAAAGTACATGCTTAGAGTGTGTATGGGCCTGGGTTCAATCTCGATCACCCCTCCTTCCCAAAGAGAACATTATTATTTAGGAAATCCAAGGAATATATAATTTACTAGAACATACAAGTTTGCAAGGTCAGTATGCCAAATTCAATTGCCATTTACAACAGCATCAAAAAATATTTAAGGATATAGAAGAAGAAAAAGAAGGCCAAATTTTCATCATGTTGGTTTAGAAACTGACTTCCTTAACAAGACTCCTAAATCCTAAAGCACAAGAAAACCAAGAATCAAAAATTGGGGGCTGGGGCTATAGCTCAGTGGTAGAATGCTTGCCTTGCAGGTGTGAGGCCCTGGGTTCAATCCTCAGCACCACCTAAAAATAAACAAACAAATAAAGATACCGTGTCCATCTAAAATTCAAAAAATACTTAAAAAAAGAAGAAGAAAAAGAAGAAGTGGGATGGATTGACACTAAAAAGCTTCTTCTCAGCAAAGGAAAACAATACTTGAAGAGAAAGCCTACAGAATGGGAAAAAATGTCTAGGATACATAAAGAACTCAAGTCAGGTACAGTGGCGCATGGCTGTAATCTCAGCAGCTCAGGAGTCTGAGGCAGGAGGATCACAAGTTCAAAGCCAGCCTCAGCAAGGGCAAGGTGCTAAGCAATTCAGTGAGACTCTGAAACTAAATAAAATATAAAAAACGGTTGGGAATGTTGCACAGTGATCAATGCTCTTCAGTTTGATCCCCAGTATAAAAAAAAAAAAAAAAGAAACACCCAATCAATAAATGGGCTAAGGAATTAAATAGACACTTCACAGAAAAAGAAATATAATTGATCAACAAATATATGAAAAAATGTTTATCATCTCTAGCAATTGCATAAATGCAAATCAAAACTAAGATTTCATCTCACTCCAGTCAGAATGGCAATTGTCAAGAACACAAGCAATAATAAGTGTTGGCGAGGATGTAGGGAAAAGGGTACAATCATACGTTGCTGGTGAGACTGCAAATTGGTGCAGCCATCTGGAAAGCAATATGAAGATTCCTCAGAAAACTTGGAATGGAACCACCATTTGACCTAGCTATCCACTCCTTGTTCTATACCAAAAGGACTTAAAATCTGCATACTATGGTGACACAGCCTCATCTGTTTACAAGCAGCTCAATTCACAATAGCTAAACTATGGAACCACACTAGATGCCCTTCAACAGATGAATGGATAAAAAAAGGTGGTACATACACACAATGTAATATTTCTCAACCTTAAAAGAGAAAATTTATGGCATTTGCTGATAAATGGATGGAACCAGAAAATATCATGCTAAGTGAAATAAGTCAATCCCAAAAAAACCAAAGGCAGAATGTTCTCTTTGATAATGGATGCTGGTCCATAGTGGGGAAGGGCAGGTAGGGAAGAATAAAAGAACTTTGGTTTGCGAAGAGGGGAAGTGTGGGGAGGGATGGGGCTGTGGGGATGGGAAGGACGGTACAATGAGACAGACATTATTACCCTATACACATATAAGGTTACACTACTGGGGTGACTCTGCATCATGTACAGTCAGAGGAATAAGAAATTATGCTCCATTTGTATACAATGTCAAAATGCATTCTACTGTAAAAAATAAATAAATTAGAATTTTTTTTTTAAATCAAGTACTGCTACCCGTCACAACATGGATGAACCTTGATAACATGCTCAGTGGAAGAAGTCTGCCATAAAGGACCATATATTATGTCTCCATTTATGTGAAATTCTATAATAGGCAAATCTATAGAAACAGAATTGATGTTTGTTCAGTGCTGACACAGAGAAGAATTTGGAGAGTGACACTCAATGAGCACAGGATTTCTTTTGAGGTAGTGAAAATGTTCTAAAATTGATTGTGGTGATTGTTAGAAAACTCTGTAAATACACTAAAATTCATTAACATTTAATAATAAATACTTATGGATAAATTTAACAAAGTATATGCATGACCTTAACTTTGAATAACTATATTGAAATTTTACAACACCTAAATAACTGAATAAATGGAGACATACCATGTTCATGAAATAAAAGATTCAATATTACTAAGATAAGCCAAGTCTCCCCAAATCAATCTACAAATTCAATTCAATCCAAATCAAAAATTTTTTTAAATATTTTTTAGTTGTTGATGGACTTTTATTTTTATTTATTTGTATGTGGTGCTGAGAATCGAACCCTGTGCCTCACGCATGCTAGGCAAGCGCGCTACTACTAAGCCACAGCCCCAGCCCCCAAATCAAAATTCAAGTAGTCTTTGTCATAGAAATTGAGAAGCTAATTCTAAATTTATGTAAAAATGTAAATAACCTAGAACAGCTAAAAGAGTATTTATAGAAATAAGCTCAAAGACA
This sequence comes from Ictidomys tridecemlineatus, assembly GCF_052094955.1. Taxonomy (NCBI): domain Eukaryota; kingdom Metazoa; phylum Chordata; class Mammalia; order Rodentia; family Sciuridae; genus Ictidomys; species Ictidomys tridecemlineatus. The sequence goes on from NC_135477.1 coordinate 18,411,190, forward strand.
TCCACTACCTTATCTCATGACTTATTTAGAAAAACCATAGTAATTAAAACTATAATATTGGATTAGAATAAATATTTAGACCGAAGAAACAAAGTAGAGAATCCAGAAATAGACTGACACATATGTGATCAACTGGTTTTTCACAAAGGCACCAAGGCAATTTAATGTAGAAGTTTAGCCTTTTTAACAAATGGTACTAGAACAACTAGATGACCACTTTCCAAAAATGAACTTCAACCCTACCTCACACTTTTTATAAAAATTAACTATAGCATGTTTCATGAAGTCCTGGGTTCCATCCCCAGCAAACATACACACACGTATGCACACTCACAAACCCCTTTAAATTTCAGATCTAAGTGTAAAACCTCCTACTATAAAACTACTAGAAGAAAATGTAAGAGAAAATTTTTGTAATCCTGTATTATTGTATTTCAGAAGCATGAACCATAAAAGAAACATGACAAACTGACTTCATCATAACACTTTCATCCTTCAAAAGACAGTTATGACAAAAAAAAATCCACCAAGTATGGAAACTATTTGCAAAACACATAATAATAAACTCTTATGTCCAGAATTTACAAAGAAATCTTACAATTCAGTAACAATTCAAACAAAAAAGAAAAATAGACAAAATATTTGAAAAGACACTTCACCAAAAACAAAAAATATACTAATGTCCAATAAGAACATTAAAAAAAAAAAAAAAAAAGAGCGCTGGAGTTGTGGCTCAGTGGTAATGCACTTGTCTAGCAAGTGCGAGGCCTTGGGTTCGATCCTCAGCACCACATAAAAACAAACAAATAAAGGTACTGTGTCCAACTACAATTAAAAATAAATAAATAAATATTTTTTAAAAAAATATGTTCAAGATCATTAGTCATAAGGAAAATGCAAGTGAAAACACAATTACTATGATCTAAAACCTAAAATTAAAATTATAAAGACTGACAATAGGGCTGAAGATGTGGCTCAAGCGGTAGCACGCTCTCCTGGCATGCGTGCGGCCCGGGTTCGATCCTCAGCATCACATACAAATAAAGATGTTGTGTCCGCCAAAAACTAATAAAATAAATAAATGAATGAATATTTAAAAAATTCTCTCTCTCTTAAAAAAAAAAAAAAAAAAAAAACAAGATTGACAATACCACATGTTATCCAAGATGTGGAGCTAGCTACCTTGAAGTCTCACACACTACTACTAAGAATTTAAATGGTAGCAGACACTTGGGAGACAGGAAGTTTCTTTATAAAATTAAATATATGCTTACTATGATTCAACAATTCCTCTTGGGTATTTACCTAGGAGAAGTAAAAAAGACCTATTCATAAAGGTTCATAAGATCTTATAGGTAAAAGCAAAGAGCAACCTAAATGTCCATAAGTTGATGAACAAATAAACAAATTGTGGTTAAGTCCATATCATGGAATATTTCTCAATAAAAAGGACTGAACTATGAATACACATACAACATAAATGAATCTCAAAAGACATAATGCTAAATGAAAGAAGTCAGACACATAAAAGTATATACAATGTAATATGGTTACAGTTACATAAAATTCTAGAAATGGTAAAGCTGTACTAACAGAGAAGAGATCAGAAGTTTCCAGAGAACAAAGCTAGAGAAAGAAGAGCATAAAGGGTCATGAGGTAATGTTTAGGAGTGATGAAAATGGTCTACCTCATAAATGTGTAGACAACTGAATGATTATATACATAAGTTACGTCCCTGAATTGTAAAACAAATGGAATTCTGTTTTGTGGAAATTATATCTCAATAAAGCTTTCTTTTTTCAACTAATAAACTTCACCATGAAACCGAGATAACAATGTACCACTAAGTACTCAGGGATTAGAATAAGTTTTCAATTCCTTAATGAGTAGCACACTACTAACATAAATTACTAAAACATTCATAACTTAAAAACAATTCAGGGCTGGGGTTGTGGCTCAGCGGTAGAGTGCTTGCCTAGCACATGCAAGGCCCTGGGTTTGATCCCCAGCACCACATAAAATAAAATATAGGTATTGTGTCCAACTACAACTAAAAAGTAAATATTTAAAAAATAAAAATAAAAACAATTATTTGGGTAATTTTTGCTCTCATGTACTTTTTAAATTTTTTATTTCTGGCATATGATTAATTTGCTACTAGTCAAGAGTATAAAGTACAACCTCATCATCTACATCAGGAATTTCATAGATAGCATGCAAGATAACATTCTTATTTAGAAATATAAGGGCAAATGAAGAAGAAATTACTAAATTATTAGAAGTGGTAGCCTATATAGGAAGTAGAAATTGTATGGAAGATATGGGGCGGTTATTTTTCTTTATAAGAAATTTGTATTAGTTGATTTTTTAGACTATATGCATATGTTAAAAACAGATTAAAATAATTAGTTTACCTTCTATTCTTTATGAAGAAACATACAGGGGGGACTGGGGGTGGGGCTCAGCAATAGCAGACTTGCCCCGCATGTGTGAGGCACTGGATTTGATTCTCAGCACCCCATATAAATACATAAATAAAATGAAGGCCTATCAACAACTAAAAAAAAAAAGAAAAAGAAAAGAAAGAAAGAAACATACAGGGCTGGGGTTGTGGCTGAGAGGAAGAGTGCTTGCATAGCATGTGTGAGGCACTGGCTTCAATCCTCACCATCAATCAAAATAAAATAAATGTATTGTATCCACCTACAACTAAAAAATGTTAAAAAAAAAAACCATGGGTACTATTGTTATACATTACTTGTGACACAATCACTTTTAAGTAAGAAAAATATTGGAAACTACAGAAATTTTAAGATTAAAATGACTGCTCCTTTTTTTTTTTTTTGAGAAAATACAAAGCCTTTAAAAATAGGGAAAATATCAATGATGTTCTAATCATCTGATTTCCAAATGGTAATTCAATAAGAATCAAGCATGAAACATACATTCAGTAAATACTTGTTGAGAACAAAATGAACAGCAGCATAATTAACAGCATCACCCATAAATATAAAGCCTATTTCTTAAAGTTGATATTAAATTTTATTGTTAACGTACTCCACTACTCTTATCAAACAATTACGCCACACAAAATAGTGATCCTGCAAGGGAGGTAAGAGAGGTTCACAAGACAGCTAAAATCTCCTTGATCCTGGAGCTGTTAGGAAGTGGAGATACCATCTTTCAACTGGCAACACTCTCTACTCCTCACCCCTTACTGGTTTAAGTTTTAAAGAAATTACTGCTTAATATTCATTCATGAATATTCATTCAGGGCTGGGGATGTGGCTCAAGCGGTAGCGCGCTCGCCTGGCATGCAGGCGGCCAGGGTTCAGTCCTCAGCACCACAAACAAAGATGCTATGTCCGCCGAAAACTAAAAAAGTAAATATTAAAATTCTCTCTCTCTCTCTCTCTCTCTCTCTCTTTCAAAAAAAAAATTCATTCATTCATTCCATTAGTTCCTCTTATCATCTGTCATGTGTTCCAAGACTCTCCTTACTGCAATAAATAAGAACAATCTTAAAAAAAAAAAAAAAAACAACTTTACTGATGTATAACTGACATGCTACAAATTTCACCCACTTTCAGTGTAGAGTTCAATGGCTTTAGTAAATTTGTAACATTGTGGAACCTTTACTAAAATTCAGTTTTACAACACTTCTGTCACTCCAAATGTCCACTTGAAGTTAATCTCTACTCCCACCCTCAGACTACCATTGATCCGCTTTCTGTCTCTATATTTTGTCTTTTCTATAGATTTCTTATAATGGGATCAGACAAGATATATTTTATTTATTTGATTTCAGTCTTTCCATATGTTTTGTGGCTCATTCATTTTGCTGTATATAAGAGTAGTTTGTTCTTTTTGTTGCTGAACAGTACTCCATTGTATGAATACATCACATTTTGTTTGTTTCTTTTTCTTTTTTTTTCTTTTTTTGATGGTACGAGGGATTGAACCCAGGGCTTTGTGAATGCTAAACAAGCACTCTACCAACTGAGCTATAGTCCCAGCCCCTCCATATTTTGTTTTTCCTTTAATCAGGTGGTAGACATTTAAACGGCTTCCAGTTTGGGGTGTCTATGAACACTGCTTTGATCACTTATATGTGTCTTTGTGTGGACATGTAGAATAGGAGATCTTCATCTTCAAGGATTGTGCCTTACACTTGTTACACTTTGACATTAATATCCAAGTTACCTTTCACTTATAAAAATGGCCAACAGTATGAGCCACATACTTGTACTTAATAAATTGACATTTATCAAAAAATTAAGAGAAACATGGTACTCTGCTCGCTCTGATAATATGGACCTCAGTTTCAAATTTTTTTTTTTTAAACTAACTTTAAAGCTGGGGTTGTAGCTCAGTGATAGAGCACTCACCTATCATGAGTGAGGCACTGGGTTCGATCCTCAGCACCACCTAAAAATAAAAAACTAAGGTATTGTGTCCACCTACAACTTATGTGTGTGTGTGTGTATATGTGCATATGTGTATGTGTATATACATGTACATACATATACATGTATATATAACTTTATCTTCAATGAGTATTCCTGCTACAAATAAAATGACAATAAGAATAAAGATATTCAGTTTCATACAAAGCAATCAATTGAGCCTGCTTCTCTAAAAGTCTTCTCAGATACCAATTTTTCATCAAAAAATAACTTCAGATCTCTGATCTTGCTCAAAGTTGTCAATGATTTATTCAGTATTTACTAACTACCTATATTAATACAGATACTCTAAAATTACAGTGCCTCACCTCACTGAGCTCAATTTCTTTCTCTTTTGCAAATACATAAAGCAAGACATTACATAACAGACAAAATGACACCATATTTTACATGGCTAAATAACTATATGACCGTTAACTTATATCCATTTATATTTATATACAAAATTCTGTTCCTTAAAATAAAATATTAAAGTATGATAATGATAAATTCTATAAAAATATTGGACTCTGAGCTTTTAGTAACTGTAATCCCAAATCAACAATGATTCTACAGAAAAATTAAATCATTTGCTTCTTTTGACTTATTATACTATTTCCAGGGAAATAATCTGTCTTACAAAAGACAATTTACTGGATAATAACATGCAGATGTTAAAGTGATATCAAGTATACCAAATGATTTAGCAGAGCCATGCCCAGAATTCTAAACTTTAAATTAGTGAACACAAGTGCATTAACTGTTACCAAAAAGAATACAAAAACCAATTCTAGTACACTCAGCACTGATGATAATACAATGTACAATTTTTGTGGGGTCTGAAGATCATTGAGGTCTATTATCCATCTAGAAGATATATCCTACCACAAGAGATGATGGTAGTGTCAAAATCAAACACCTGAAAACTCACATTTTTTCTTAATACCAAGACAAACTTACTCTCTCTTTTATTTATAAAAGGAAAAGTTCTTGGGGCTGGGGTTGTGGCTCAGCGGTAGCACCCTAGCCTAGTACATGTGAGGTGCTGGGTTCAATCCTCAGCACATAAAAATAAATAAATAAAGGTACTGTGTCCAACTACAACTAAAAAAAAACAAACCTATATGTGTGTATGTGTGTGTGTGTGTGTGTGTGTGTGTATACATATATAAAAGAAAAAGCTCTTTACAATTTCTCAAACGAGAATCCTAAATTGTCCATCTCAAAAATCAAAATCAGAATAAAGAAAAATCAGTTGCTCTATCAAAATGTATTACTCAATGAAGACTAAAATTGTGTTTTTCTATATAAAACTGTGTTCTTTAGAAATGCCCATTTCAAAGTTCTGGTCCCTTAGCCTCCAGGGCTGGGGGTTAAGTTCAAAGGTCAAACGTGTGAGGCCCTGGGTTCGATCCTCAACATTACAAAGAAAAAGTAATCAAAATTACTTCCCATAATAAACAAAGGCAAGGAAATAAGCACCACATAGAAATCCTTTTATCCAATGTCATAAAACTAAATAAAAAGAACTCTTCTGAAATGTATGCAGTAACATTAACAAAATCATGTACTAAAACAAATATTTCTTATGAGAAATTAGTTTTCCTTACCTAAAACAGAAGGAACTTTGAACAAGTATCATAACTCTACATTTCCCTAAATATGTTTTGAAGTTAATCAATGGACAAGTACAGATTACAAATCCATTGCATTCCTGTAATATATTAGAATCTTTTTTATATAAATTTGAACAACTTACACTCTGTACTTTGCATCTGACACAAATAAAAATGGCTGTTTACAACATTTTACTGCCTTGTATATTTACCGTTTTATATATGTATATGGTATCTTTCTAAACATACAATAGTGCCTCTATGGCAGGAAAGCATATAAGGCAACAGTTTTACAAAAGTTCAATGAATTTGGCTGCTAATTACCTTCATGAGAGCAGTTTCAATAGCTAGTGAACTGCAAAGAGTTAAAAAAAGATTGAACACTGGCAGGAAGGCATTAAAAACAACAAGCACAGACCATGCATTTAAAAAATTTGGCAGAGCACAAACACATAAAATCTCAGGTTACAGTCACTGAGTCTTAACTTTTAAGTAAATTATTACCAAAATATGTTTTCAGAGAAGTTCCAGGGCTTTATCTCATCTTCTAGTTCTACCTGTGGAAGTAACTGGACAAAAGCCCAGTTTCCTCAGTGGAGGGAAAATAATTGTACTTTCACACCTCAGAATTTCAGATTTCCAAATGAGATGATTATATTAAAGGTCTTTAAATATTAGTGATATAATAAACGTAAGATATTATTATTATTATTACTATTATTATTATTATTATTATTACACATGGAACCTACCTTTGACCCAACAATTCTAAATCATATTTATGCTAGATACACGTGAACAAAAGCCAACATATATGTACAACAGTATTCAGAGAAGCCTTGTTTGGAGTGACAAAAAAAAGGAACATCTGAAAATAACATCAATGTCATTACCTACTTGGAAATTCCAGGAAAAAATCTGAAAATAACTTAAATATCATCAATGGATCACTAGCTTAATAAATTATAATACATGAAATAGAGTATCATACAGTAATTTAAGATGATGTCAAAAATATGTAAATATGAACAGAAAAAAATGCTCAGGACAGTAAAAGCAAGATTACAAAATGTTTAATCCCAAGAAGGCTTCCCTTATCCATCAAATTTGATCGAGTCCTCTGCTATCTACCTCATAGCATCTTCTACTTTTCCTATATAAAGCTCATCAAATTTTGAAATACTATATTCACATGTTTATTTGATTGCATGTTTTCTTCATTAAATGGTATATGTTTCACAAAAATGAGAAATACAGGGGCTGAGATTGTGGCTCAGTGGTAACCACTCGCCTAGCACGGGCGGGGCCCTGGTTCGATCCTCAGCACCACATAAAAATAAAGGTATTGTGTTGTGTCCATCTACACCTAAAAAATAAATATTAAAAAAATGAGAAATACAATATATCTATTTAAACTGATAAATATGGACACATACACAGAGAGAAAAAAAAGTGTCAGTATTTTTAAAGTAGGAAACCAAAATAAAAAAAAAAAAATCTAGGGGGGGGGACAAATTTTTAAAAACATGCTTAAATCAGTACTATATCAGACTAAAAATAGGATATGAAAATATATTTTGTCAAATCTTATGACCAACCCCTTTGATTTAATACCTAGAAAATTACTCTCGCTGAAAAAAATTACAAAGAATCATGCTATTTCTAAAAGCAGGCAATGCTGTTTCATTTCTAAGAAGAAATGCAGAAGAGAAAACTTCCTTCAAGTCTGGGCTGGGGCTGTGGCTCAGTGGTAGAGCACTTGTCTAGCATGTGTGAGGCACTGGGTTCGATTCTCAGCACCACGTAAACAAATTAAATAAATAAAATGAAGTTATTGTGTCCATCTAAACTAAAAAAAAAAAAAAAAAAAACACTTCTTTCAAGTCAACAGCCTTTGCCTGTTAGAATGATGTATATATTATTTAAAATCTAGCTTGCTAGTAAAAATCAACTACCACCCGTGCTTAAGCAAATCACTTAAACCATTCCTTGGCTACATGTACCTTAATCATAAAATGAGCGATAATATCTTACCTTCATAAAGCAGGGAACTATACCAGATGAAATCCTGAATTCCCTATGATTTGTGATTTTCTATGTCATATATTCTATATCTTGACAAAAAGCCCTCTCAATCAAATAGGAAGAAAAGCAGCTGTCCTATTGATTTACAGGGCATGATCATGAAATCTCCTTCAAACAATACCCTGTAGAAGGATACATCCATAAGAAACCCAACAACAGCCAACTTATGCTTCAATGAAGCATTTAATGGAAAGCCTCAGTTAGCTTAGTGTGAGACATATAAATAGTTCTTGAGAATTTTTCACTGAACCCAGTTTTGAGGAAGACATAAAACACATCTCAAAAGGTGTGTTCATCACTCGTCACGTAGAAAATAGTGAAAAATACTAACATTACTAAGAATTTAATTTCTACTACTGCTCTCCATTTTTGCCCTAAAACTTTATGAGTTCCCTATTGGACAAGAACGCAGAAACTATGTTTTGTTTTGTTTTTAATATCTTTATTTTATTTGTTTATTTTTATGGTGTTGAGGATGGAACCCTGTGCCTCACACATGCTAGATGAGTGCTCTACCACTGAGCTATAGCCCCAGCCCAGAAAATGTTTTTAGTATAGAAAACTTGAAAAACAGAAAAGAAGTTTCACATAAATTAGTCCTTATTCAATTCTTCTATGAAAAAATAGGTACATATTTAAGGATTAAAACAGAAGATAAAAGATCATGAATTACTTCTACTGGAAAAAATCCTCCATAACTATTCTAGAAAAAGAATTCACCACCTCTCCTTGCCAAAATTAAAATAAAATACAAATCCATGAAGATAGCCAAAAAGAATGTAATGCTAAAACTATAACAATACAATCCTTTTAAATAAGACAAAAAGATTTCTTTATTCTTTAGTTTAAGAAAAGTTAAACCAAAGCATTATAAGCAAAAGGAAAGGTGTGTGTTTGTTTAATGCCTTGGTCTTAGTAGGTGGAACTGTTGACATTGTGAGATTCTTTAGTATCCACAGGACTCTAAAGAGAAAAAAATTACCCATCAACTGAAATCCAAACATAAACTGGTTACAACTTTCTAGGTCTCCTCAAAACAATGCAATTATTATGGATGTGTCACAGAGTCATAACAATATTTATTCCAAGTATCCCCTTACAAATGCACTATTTTCCAAATGTCCCAGGTATTGCAATTTTACAGTCAGTTTTCCTACTTCCATGAAACAGAAATTTTAAAGAAATTTCCATTTAGGCTAAGGAGAAATAACTCTTTGAGTGTTTCATTTTAATATATTAGCTCTCTTTCATAGGCCCCATGCCGATATTGACAGACTTCTGGTTCTTTTGATATCACTTTATTCTGATAACATAGTATGGCAGTTAATGTTCTTTAAAGGAAGTGTAGCTTTCTGTATAGTTTTTAAAATACACAATTAAAAGAACTGGCAATTTGGAGATTTTTATTCTTCAAATACTGTAGATTGTTTTTATTTCCAAGTGTATTAACATCTCTTAGAACACAAAATAAAATCAAAAAGCCTGCCAAAGCAGGGGTTTCATTTTCTTCCATCAGTTCTCCCCCTAATCTAATATGGTACTCAGCAAGAAACAAACAAAAACTCAAGTTTTCATTTGAGACAGCCTAACTGGGATTGAAAAATCTTTCATTCTTTGGAAAACACCTACTGTGTACAAAACACTATATGACAGGTAGTAAAGATAAATGTTTAAACAGAAGAGACTCAATCCCTGTCCCCTTGGAGTTTTTAGTCCAACAAATGGGCCACAAATTTACAAAATATTCAGATAACTATACTTCTATAAATGTGATAAACACTATGAAGAAAAAGTAGGAGTGCCATGAAGTATATAAAGACTCGATCTACCTTGTGAAGCGAGGAATGGCTTTCCTGAGGAAGTCATGCTTGCACTGAAGGAAAAGTATTATTAGATAGAGATAACTTGGCAAAGAGCAAGAAAAAATTATTGTCAGCAGGGAACAAGAGTACATGCAAAGACCTTGAGGTAAAAGGAAACGTGATGTTAAAGGCACTGAAAGAAAGCCAACTGATAGAATTCATGAGAATGTTGTTACAAGAATACCAAGGAGGAGGTTACTGCAGTTGTGAGTGATAATAGCTGAAATTAGGATAGCAATGAAGTTACGAGAACAGAAGCCAGATTCAAGAGATATTTAGATATATCAGGGCTAGTGTTTTAAAGATAATAGATCTCAATTTCAGCTGTGACACAAAATCTAAGTTCTGATGTTCCCCAATGAGCCAGATAGTTATTGCAGAGAGATTCTCTAGAGGCAGTCACATCTTACAAGGTTGATTATAGGAAGAGTACCAGAAAGCTATGACCAGGATTACAGTGAAATCAAGCATGTATTTAAAAATAATTATATATTATAGGTCTCACCTCCCAATTGTCAGTTAGATAAAGATTACTAGGATATGCAAGGTTCACATTGGTAACATCACAATATATCATTTATTTTCTCTCCTTTGTGCTTCATGAAAAGAAGATTTCAAGATTTAGGGGGAAGGAGGCTTAAAAATTTATATTATGAGTCAACTAATTCTCAGCATAAATCTATAAAATAACATTTTGTCTTAGGAATATCATAGTATACTTGAGAACATTAGGCAAAAGAAGTCAGCTACCACTTATTATATCTTAAAAGATACTACACTGTCAAAGAAACAAATGTTGGGGTTTTTTATTTGTTTTGAGCTCTGGGGATTGAACCCATGAGTTCTTTATCACTGAGCTATATCCCAGTTCCTTTTTTTTTTTTTTTCCCCTTCAATTTTGAGACAGGATCTCTCTTGCTAAGTTGCTTAGGGCCTTGCTAAATTGCTGAGGCTGGTCTAGAACTTGTGATCCTCCTGCCTCAGCCTCCACAGTCACTGGGTTACAGGTATGAATCATCATGCCTGGCACAAATATTGTTTTATGACATAAGTTACCTATGTTTAAGATGTATAGTAAGAGTAGCCACTTCTACACAAGTAGCTTTTTAATCTGGAAAAAAAATACAATACATACACTTGTCATTCCTTTCTTTGTTTCAGATGATAAACAAATCTGACCAGTATAAAAAAATTTTCTATTAAATCCAATAATAAGCTTAGTTAATAGGAAGCCTACAGTGCCCTTTTACCAAAGGACTATTTCCTACATACCCCAGTACTGGAATTTTGTAGTTAGTTTCCCTACTTCCATGGACAAGACATTTTAAATAAATAGCTTAGGAAAACAATGTCTAGTGTTTCACTTTAACATACTACTTCTCTTTCATTCGCCTCAGCCTAAACCACACACATGATGGACCTACCTTAGGAAAATACATTTTAAAATCTTTCTTTTTCTTGCTACTTGAAATTTCCATAAAAAATTACCCCTCTTTAGTCCTAATCCTAAGTAGTCCAATGCATATGTATTCTCCCTTGGATACTACCCCACTAATATAGCATGCTTGTAATTTTACAAACTTTCTAACACACCGTGCTAAAAGACAGTAATTAATACTGTAGTACTGAACAGGAATACTAGCATGAAAGAAAACACCCCTTAGTCAAAATTCTAAACTGAGCACATACAAGAAAACTAAATTACACTTTCCTATTAGTGACCTATAATATAATTAATAAAATCCAAAAATGTCTTATTTATGCTTCTGAAATCCTTGAATTGATAGTAAAAATGACATATCTGCACTGACAGGAAGATATACTGAATATACACTAATAAACTAACTAATCTCTAAACTATCAATAAATCAGTCACAGAACTTCAGGGGAAAAGAGGACCTTGGTGAGTATCTAACACTCTCATTTTACAGATGAAAACAGGGACAGAGGAGAAATGTAATGAGATCATATATACATGATTTCTGAATAAAACTTAATACATACAGCATGAGAGAACTCAGGTCTGGTTTCCCATATGGTACTTTTCCTAAATTTTCAAATTTAAAAAACTTTTTTTGTTCTAATCTACGTATGAATTGAACCATACATAATTCCTTAATAGGGTTTAATTCCTGATAGTTTAAGGGCAAACAAATTTATATTTTTAAGTGCTATATATCATACTACATAGTTTCACTTCATACACACTATATGACACCAAATTCTCTAGACTCACAAATTAAATTATTAAACTAAGGGATATTTTTTAATTAAAAAATAAGTTTAAAAAATGCAGAACAGTCTTAAGAAGTCAAAAAGGAAATATGCAACTCTAAAGGCTAGTCAAAGGGAGAACAAATCCTAGTTTTGCCTCAGTGATATCTGAAAAGTAGAGTGGGAAGATCTAACCTCATGTTCTGTTATCTAGGACCCTCAGGTTTTTCCGCATCAAGATCTCCTACTGCTCCCTCTTCAACCTCCCTCCCCAAATAACTACCCAACCACCTGGATGGAGTTTCCCAAAGCCTCAGGGAAGCTTCATTACTCACAATTCACTCTGCTCCATCCCCCAAAATGAATCATTCTCTATGTTCTCTGTGTTTAGGAAATCAGAAATAGAGGTCTCATTTAACTTCCTTTTATGGATGGAAAAGGTGGCAAATGTTTTAAGAAATGACTTTTGAAACCGAGCACAGTGGTACACACCTGTAATCCCAGCAAATGAGGAGGCTGAGGCAGGAGTATAAAAAGGAGTATAAGAAGCCCCTAAGTTGCAGACCCAGAAATTTAGGGAGACCTTGTCTCAAAATAAAAAAGAATAAAAAGGGCTTAGGATATAGCTCAGTTGTGAAGTGCCCCTGGGTTCAATCCCCCAATACCAAAAATAAATAAATAAATAAAGGACTTTTGAAAACTTCCAGGAGATTAAGCCTTGGGAGTCACTGGCTTCCCAGAAAAAATATAAAGAGACAGTCAGTAACAAAAATTTTCAGAAACTGAAGTCAACTAAGTCTGAGTACCTCTAAGACAAGCATATCCTGAAAAATCTACCTACTTTAAGAGTAACCATCTTTTATCTCTTAGTAGTAGAGCTCCAATACCAATCCAATCTTCTAATAATGTAAAACTTCCACAGCATGTCTTTCCCTTCTGCCTTGAACAACAAACAGACCATGCCCACTAACTTCCTATTCCAACCAAATATTTTTATTCCTTTAACAATGCTCTTAATTCTGCTTTATATCTTGCGAGAGCTGTTTCTGATTTTTTAAAAACTCTTCTTGGATCATCTTAAACTTGGAAAGAAAAATGAAAGCTGGACCAAGATTACATTTGGCATGTGGCTACAGGCATGGACACATGCTGCCAAGTCTGTGGACTTGCTGTCAGCACAGTCAAGAGACCTCTCATCTGAACAGTCCCAACAAGAACTTTTTGTCTTCTATTCCTTCTCTTCAACAGAAAGCCAGGCTATGATTCCTAGACCTTATTATTTTAAAAGTGCCAAATCCCCAGGGTAGTGGTAAAGAAACCCATTTTGTATTGCTCCGGAAGTGGCATTAGAGGAAAAACACAGGTCAGTAGAACAGGGACTGTGGATTTGTGTTCGCTCCCTCCTAGACTGCTACCTGTTGGCAGTGCTGGTGGTGCTGCTCCCGCTGCTGTGTTTCTGTGCCCGGCTCAACCTCCGTGGGGGCTTTGAATGCTGTAGCCGGGGGTTCGGCATGGAGGGGAATGATGAGGCGTAGCCATGTTCACACTCTAAAGAGAGCAAGAAAAAGAGACTTCAAAATAGACATCCCTAGATGAACACATCCAGGGTCCCTGCAGCCACAGGCTTTGGAGAGCGGCAAGAGGCAAAGGGTTCCCCTCTCTGTTCAGAAGACAACCGCGCTGGCCAGGACACGGTTCCCGCGGCTGACTCGAGCACCTTAGGTGCTCGACGGCCCTCCAACCCAGTCCCGCCTCCTCCCACCTCCTCTCCGAAAGCGCCCCCTGACTAAACACCCGTCTGTCCCAGACCCGTTACCTGCCACCCCACGACGTCCCCTCAGAATTCCCCATTAACTCTCTTCATGCCCCAGGATGTCCTCCACATACCTCAACGACCGAGTCCCTGGGGCCTCCTCCCTCCCGACGCCAAGCTTCCCGCTCCCGGTTTCGGCGTCGCCTCCCACCCCTCACCGCCCAGTCTCGACGCGCGACGCCCACGTCCCCTTTCCCAGTGCGGTCGCGGAGCCCCCGAACCCCCGCCCCGCCCCGCCCCGCCCCGCCCCAAGGCGGTCACGCTCGCTTAGGTCGCCTAGCCAGCTCGCTGGCCACCGGGATTCTGCCCTTGCGCGCAGGGGGTCCCGCACGCCCCAGCCTCGGAGCACAAATGCACGCTCACGCGCGCCACCCCTCTCGAACAGCTGTCTGCCCTCCCACGTGTGCGTCCCCTCCCATAACTCGCCCGCACCTCTAGGCACACAAATCACCCCTCGCAGGCGCGCGCACCGCCACTCACGCGCGCCCCCTCACTAAGAGACGCGCGCGCCGGTCCTCACACACACGCGCGCACCTCCCCTCACCAGCGGCACCGCACGTTCCACGCGGAGCAGAAGCGCGCGGGCTCAGACAGCGGTGCCCAGCCGTTACCTCGCTCCCGGCGCTCCAAAAACTCGGCGGCCTCCAGCAGGCGCTGCACGTTGATCATCCGCACCCGCTCCATGGGCACCGCGGGTGGCACCCGGCTACTCCGCGCTCCCGTCCCTGGCCGACAGGAGGCGCCGCAGGCGGCTACAGCCCCGCGCCGTCCCGGGACATGTGCGGCGGGCGGGCGGGCCAGCCCGGCCGCGGCTCGGCGCGCTCTCCGCCGCCCCCGCCGCCTCCGCCGAGCCCGCCGCGCCCGCCGCGCAGCCTGCAGCCCGCGCGCGGTTTGTTTACCTCTCCGCGCGAGCACGGGGGAGGGGCGGGAGCAGCGCTCTGGCCCGCCTCCTCCCGCCCCTTCCTCTGCCCCCCGGGAAATGTAGTCCCTCCCCGCCCACTGCACACTGGGAGTCGTAGTTCGCATGCCGCCTCATAGCGCCTGCGCCCTGCGGAATTCCGCGATGGCCGCTGGGAGATGTAGTGTCCTGTGTTTCCTTTTCTCCCTCGAGGGTGGAAAGACTAAGAAGTTACCAGGGCTTTACTTCTGAGCGGGAAGGATTTGAGCGTGCTATCTACTCCCAAGGCGGCTCGTTTCTCAGCAACTACCCGAGGGGAGTATAAGGAGTATTTCTTATCCAAAACTGCCGCATTCCAGTCCTCTGCTACTGCTTTCTCCTGTAACTTCTGTGCCTCGGTTTCTTTATCTACAAAATGAGCAAAGTAATACGTTGCAAGAATAGCACACACAGAAACACTTGGGAAGTCATGATCGCTGTTCAAAAATAAGGGATCATTTCATCAGAACCGGAGAGAGAATTTTTTAACATTATCTTTTCCTAGTCCTTCACTAGTGCTTTTTAAAACACCAGTAAAATCATTCTGGTGCCGCAAGAGAAGGATATAATTCAGTGGATACGTGATTTGGTGCTGGAGTTAAACCAAGTTCAGTTGGATCTGGATTCTGCTACTTAAGCTAGCTGTATGAATTCTGCACGCCTCACTTTCTTCTCTTTTTCCCCCCAATAATTTTTTTAGTTGTCAATGGACCTTTATTTTACTTATTTATATGCAGTGCTGAGAATCGAACCCAGTGCCTCACACACGCTAGGCAAGCGCTCTACCACTGAGCTACAAACCTAGCCCCCGCTTTTTTTTTTTTTTAATGTATAAAAGATATAATTCCTCTACTTGTCCATTATGTTGAGGTCCTGCTATATGCCCAGCACTGAACCGGACAATGTGTATTGTAGTCACAAAAACAGATATGGACGCTGCTTTCAGCAGCTTTTTAGCAAGCTTGTGGTGAAGATTAAGTGAGATAATTTCAATACTCAGCTCATACTGGGCACTCAAATGGAAGCTATGATGATCACTGTTTCCTCCCAAGCTGAAGGAAGGAAAAGGTTGAAAAGTAACTGAAAGCAGTGGCTAAAGAAAGGAGACCATATTAAAAGCTCTCACTACCACTCTCTCCAATTTCTTCATCTAACAAATCCTCCAAGTCCACACCACAGTTTCTCAATCTTAGCATTATTGCCATTATTTGCCAGATAATTCTTTCTTGGAGGAGCAAGGAGTTCTGTTCTGTGCATTGTAGGATGTTTAGCCACATCTCTGGCTTCTACCCACTAGATGCCAGTAGCACACTACCACCCCTCAGGCATGACACCCCAAAATGCCTCCAGACTTTGCCACATATCTCCTGAGACACAAAATCACCCCCAATTCAGAACAACTATCTAGGGAGAGGAAGACAAGAGGATTAGAACTGCAAATGATCTAGGAACATGCTAGAAACTGTGTCAACATATCCATAACTTCTTCCCACTCTGATTATTTAAAACTGCTGGTGGACATACAAAGTAATAGGAAGCTCTTAGAGGAGAATTCCCCTTTCCTTGAGGTCATTCCACTAGCTACTGCAGAAAATATCATCTCGGGATGAACTTCTTATCCTCTCAAAAATGTTATGGGTTTCGTGCTTTCATGCTGCATTTTAACACCCTCTCCCTCTTCTCCCCCCCGCGCCCCCCCCCCAAGTGAACAGGAGCTCCAATGAAGTCACAAACTGCAAAGTTCTGCTAGCCCATTTAAATGTTATACTTGGCACAACATTTAAGAAGCAGATGTTCCATCAAATTCAGGGAGACCCAAAATGAGAGGTGTTCTTAAGCCACAGGAGAATTTTTTTTAGGGCTTTGAAAAAGGGATTGTGCTTTTTCAGCTGTTGGCTAGGTCACTTCTGATCTCTGCTTTCCCACTGAGTGTTCGTAAAGACCACCCTACCTCCTCAACAAGGGATGTGTCAGGTAGAGGTGGCAAGAAATGGCTTAAAATGCCACTCAGAACATCTGTTGAAGGTAGAAATTATTCGGTTGAAAGTTAGTTTCCACCATTTCCAGAACCTCTCTAAAGCTTTAGAGTCTCAATTGAAAAAGGCTACCCCCAAAACTTGAAGAAGGCAATTTATGACAAACAAAAGTTTACTTTACCCAATGGCAGGTAAACCTGAGTGATATGCAACCAAGAAAAGTAACACAACCTGAAAATATACATGAATTCAAGATGGGTTTAATTCCATAGATCATAGAGCCAGAGCACATTAGTAACACAAAGTTAAATAGATGTGTGGGGCCTGTGGGTGGCCCTTCACAGTTGACCTTAGGGTGAATTTGACAGCCTTTTCTCAAAAGCCATGGCCAAGAGGCAGATGAGGAGATGGACACAGCATGAGAGTCACGCAAAGGTCACCAGCCCATGGTGAAGAGCAGAAGAGGTAGTGGGATGGTGGGCAGTGGGCAGTGTGAAGGGCTGGTTTATGCACAGACATCTCCAGCATTTTCTAGCAATAACTGAGGAATGAGGAGCCGCTGCTTCTCCCTGTTCCGGATGCCTCCTGAAGGCCTTGCTTGGCCACCAGGGCCTCCCACAGCAAAAAGCGCTGGGTATTATCATCAGGAGAGTGATGCTACCCCAAACCATCCTGAGCACCAGGCTTCAGTCTGGGGCAACTCAGAGACAGCCATGGCTTTTCTTTTGCTCAGATGAACCCAGCTTACACTACAAATGTAGTTGGGCAAATGGGAAAGGTAAGGGCTGCCAAAATCTACTGGCATAAAGAATCTGGAATCTTACCGGTAGTCTCTGATTCTGTCTTCTCCTTCCAGTATTTCTCGCTGGGGAAATCTCCTTTGAAAATGGAAAAAGTCTCCCAGAGTCCCCAGGCCCTTTAATAATCACAACCTGGACGGGGACAACCTACCTTCTGAAGAAAGTTGGTGAAGCTCTCAATTGTTTGGGTGCCCTCTCCTCTCCACCCCCCATCCCTACACAGTGTACTAAATGCAAATTTCTAAGTGATTATTGCAAATTCATAACACTGAAGACTGATGTGTTATATCTCTTCTGCAGAGAGGAGAGATGGAGAGGGAGGGGGGCCTGAGGTTAAGTTACAAGTCCAAAGTCACCAGGTTGACACTTGGTGCTTCAGACAGTTTCCCCGGATCTGCAAAGTGCTTTAGCCATGTAAGCACTGTTTTCTGCAATTATCTTGAAGGGTGGAGGTTTTCAAATAATCAAGGTTGCCCACAGGGGAGGGTCAGCTCTGAGGTCCTAAATGAGAACAGTAACAGATATCTTTCCATCCCTCACCCCAAAACAAGGACCACAGCCTCCTCCCCTCCTCTTCCCCCAGGGCCCAGAAACGTGAAGAACTGCAGAAAACCTTCCTCTGCCCAGTGAGTCAGCCCTGCCTAACTTCATGCGTAAGCTCTCCTCGAGTCAGCGGCAGCTCAGAGCTGCGGGTCTGTGTGCAGCCGAGATAAATTTGGGTCTAGAAGGGATGACGTAATGCTAAACCCGAGAGGTGGCTGCCTCCTCCCCGGGCTCTGGTCTCCAGGGCTGCCGGCTGACATCCCAACCTCACGGAAAAGCACCAAGCTACCCAGGTGCCCCAGATGGGAAGAAAGGGAAAGGACAGGGGGAGGGGGCAGCGGCAGGAGGGCAGTGTTAATCCGAGATGGCTGAATCTGGAAGTTTGTTGTTTTTTAACTCCAGTTTTTCTGGTGAGATCAGACCACTGGCAAACGCTCAAACAGCTGCACTTGACTTCCATCCTGACCCAGCTCTTCTCATAGGAAAGGGCTTCTTCCATTTTATTAAAAGCCCCTTATTTCAGCAGCCTATTTTGGTGATTATAATGGATGCATTAATCTCCTGAATGTCCTTTTCCTTCTTTCTTTCTTGCATGAACTTGGACCCAAGAAGAAATCTGCATTGCAGGACTCAGTTAATATGTACATGTAACTGGCTCCAGGGCACCCCACTTGGGGGGCATTCTAGGGTGCAACTGAGAAGGTATTCTGAAGGGTTTGCTAGGGTTGTGCCAAGTGAATGTTCACCCAAATGGTTTCATGGTTTATGCCACAGAAGTGTATATTACTGAACTCATTTCTCAATCCAGTCTCTATTTTGCAGTTGAGGGCACTGAAGCTCAGAGAGGCACGGTAACTTGCCCAAGGCCACATAGCTTAACTATCAAATTGATGGAGAAGGATTAGAACCCAGGCTTAAACCCTATGCTCTCTTCTCATCTCCATAATTCTTTTTCTGGTTGATTATCATGTTTAAAGGGGGAATAAAACCAAAATGGAGCAAGTCATCTTTTAAACCTGTGAAGCCCCAATCCTTTAAATATCAAGATCAAGTTACATTCCAAAAGAATCTGAAAGCTGCTTTGGTTTTCTGTTCAGGTTTCATTCTTCCCTAAGAAAAGGCTACTCCCAGAATAACTCCTTCTCTGCTGGTGATGAACACAAGCTCTGGGGCCACTATGGCACTTTAATTAAAAGACCACCCACCACAGACAAACTAGCTTTTGTTGTATCAAGTATTTGCCTCCATTAGGAATGCCTCCCAAATACTTTTGTCGAATTATTTTTCATCATTTGCCACTGGAGTCACACACTATTCTCCTGTCATTTGTGCCTGTAATTGTTTACACTGGTAGATTTCAGGACTTTCAGCCATAGCTGGCAATGACCTGGTCAGCCATGGTATGTTATTCTTCTGAAGCACTGCTCAATTCCACAAGTGACTATTTAGAATTTTTGCAGCTATATTCAGAAGCAAGAATAAACTAGTTTTCCTTTGTGTTGCATTTGTCAGGTTTCAGTATGGCAAGGATCTAGTCTTTCAAGTTAGATGCAACTTGAGTTTAAAACCTTAAAAAAACAATAAGACTGACAGAGACTTTTTGTGGCTTCTAAGAGGATGCCCCACATTCTTGCCCCCAACCTGGGTCACCCTAACTGCCTGCCAGGAGCTGGCTTAGAGTGGCCCTGACCCCACCCCTTGGCATCACCACTCGCCTTCAGGTGGCACAAACTTGTAGAGATTACTCTTTGGCCCTGGTAGGTCTTGGGCACTAAATCACACATTCAGCCCCTGCTGGCTCTTGCCAGGGCGCAGCCTCGGGTTCAGCGTTTATAGTAAAAAGACCAGGCTCTTGTCTGTCCAAAGACATGGGTGATCTCACCCTCTCTTCCAGCTCTAGCATTCTGATCCTAGGACACTGGGATTCTCCAGAAAGTTCAGGACAAAATGTCAGCCTTCTAGCTGTTGGGATAAACAGAACCAACTGAGTGCATGGTGCTGGTAAGACAAAATTGGCTAGGCCAATGGTCTCAGTGAAGGGCAATCCTATTTCTCCAGAGGACTTTAGAAATGTCTTAGTATTGCAATGATTAGGGGATTCCAGTGGAATTCGGTGCATGGGAACCAAGAATGTTAAGTTTTGCAATATTCCACACTCATCTGCAAAGCTCTCCTGCTAAGAAACACTAAGTCAGAAAGTTAAAGGCAGAAAATTCATCACTCTTTCAACATATATTTCTGAAGTATCTATTATACGCTGGGCACTATGCTGAAGATAGAATAATGAACTAAACTACTTCTGGTCCCTGTCCTCAAGGTGCTTATGTTTTAGCCTGACAGACACATGAGAAGTAAAACAACTGAAATTGTAATAAGTAGCCTGGCTAAGGGTTCAATGATAAAGAGGGAGGTAGCTTTAGTGAGAGGGGGTCTGGAGAGTCACAAAGATTATCTAGGACATCTTCTCAGACTTTAAGGAGCACACAAATGTCTGAGAATGATGGTAAATGCAGATTCTGATTCAGCAGGTCTGGGCTGGGGCCTGGGAGCCCCGTGTCTGGCAAGGTTCTGCTGACCCCTGAATCACACTCTCTCTAAAAAGCACAGGTGAAGCCATGGCAGGCAGTTTAGATTTTATTCTAAGTGACATAGAAAAGAAACTTTTTAAAAACATATATATTTATTTTTTGGTTATAGGAGGACACAATATCTTGACTTTATGTGTATGTGGTGCTGGGGATCGAACCCAGTGCCTCACACATGGTAGGCAAGCACTCTACCTCTGAGCCACAGCCCCAACCCAGAAAAGAAACTTCTGAAGTGCTTTAAACAAGGGAGTAACATGAACCTGGTAATACTTAAGAGCACTCTTGCTTCCTAGATCTCATTCCGGGAGAGGAAGAGGCTGGCTGGACCTACGTCGCTTGACAGGAACCAGCTGGCCCCAATGTCACAGTGGCAGCCGGAGGCCTCCAGCTCATCTCTGCAGTGCACACTCGCCTCTCTCCTCTGGCTTCTCTCAGAAGCCCTTGGCTCCAGCCCAGTTGCCCTACAAGCTCGGGCACCCTCCAGGAGCCTAGTGTGGCCTGACAGGGTGTGGAGTCACAGCCTTGAGAACCCAACGTGCAAAGCCACAGGAGCCCTACTGGTCGGGTGAGTTCCCCAGGGGCTGCTGGGCAAGGTGGCACTGTACACGTCAGCAGCAACACCCTAGACCATCATCCTCCAGGGAAAGGGCTTCAGTGTCAGTCCCCGAAACACCACTAAGGTTTTGGCTGCCTTTTCTCTGCCTAGGACAAGCAGGGAGAAAAGGAAGTCACTCCAGGGAAGCATCCCCAAGGGACCCTCAGCCTGGACTTCCAACATTCTAGATTCTATTTTTTGCCTCTTACTAGCTTCAGGCTCCTTGAGGCTTCTCCCAGAACCTAACGAGTGTCAGCTCCACTGTGGTCAGCAGGTGGCCTTGGGAAAGGGGGGCTTTCCTCCTCTAGAAAATGAGGATGATTATTGCACCTGCCTCTTGGATGTTCATGAGGATTCCATTTAAAGCACTTAGCATTGTGCTGGCACATAGTAAATGCCCAGTAAAAGGGGACCATTATCACTATTCCTTTGGAAAACAGAGATTGCACTTATCAGCAGCCCTCCTGGGGACAGGTTATCAGACTCCCAGGAGACAGACTAGAATTGTTTATTGGTTTCTATTTGGCTAATATTTGAGCTGGAATACACAACTTGAACTGGAAGCCATACATGGTTCTTCTAAAATTATCTGTTGCATTGAACTAAACTTTACAGCTGGTACAAAGAATGAGGGTTATATGCAAGGCACTTAGAAGTTTGGAGCTGAGAAACAGGACAGGGATGATTGGGCTATGAATGGAAGTAAGAGGGAGATGGCACAGAGACCCCAGAAGGTAGCTCTGGACCCTGAAGAAATAAAATCAAAGGTCATACCAGCTCCCAATTGCCACCCATGGCCAGAAACAGGTCTGCCCTCCACTTCAGTACAACAGCCTACCTCGTCCAAACCATCTTCACTCGGTGTCCTTGATAATGGCAGCAAAGATACAGAGTAAAATATTTCAGATAGTGGGCAATCCAGATCCCCCTTTTGGGCTTCAGTTTGAATTTCCCAATCTCCTTCTCCTTCAGGACAGTGTTGATCTTTCTAATTTGGCTGTGTTTAAATCTCCTTAGCAGACACTGGAGCTGGATATTAGAGGTATGTGACTAAGGGCATCTTGTATGGGAGAGTGGGCTCCACAGTAAGTGGAATGGACACTCCTCCAAGGGCAGGAGGCCCCATTTGTAAAGAACTGAGAGCAGAATGTGTTTATTTACAAGGCTACTTACATGGTACTTGGATTCCTAAGCTCGGGCGGGTTTTTTTTTTTTTTTTTTTAAGTCAGGTCTGTAGAAATTACAAGAACAAACTCAAAAATGTAAAACATTTTAAACACTGGACTAGGGAGGGGGGGCAGCAAGGAAAAGGATTACTCCTTTTAGAAGTCCAGGATAAGTTTTTACCCTATCTGTGCTAATGGTTAGAACCAAACACACAAAGCCTAAGTCAAACGCCATTTCATACTATGGGGGCTCACGGTAAGACAACAGAATTTCCAAAACCCGGCACTGGGATGGAGTCCACACTCCATGAGGGCAGGACAATACTCAGGACCTAACAAGTATGTGCTTCTTAAATACCCATTTAACCACCAAACGAGAAACAAAAAAATGCACAGAACAAATTTAGAGAGAGATACTGGCATGCAGCCTAATTCTACAACCTATCAAAGAAGTTGTTGCAATAACCTTTTCAAGACAATATTTCTAATCTAAATTTTATAAAAAGGGGATTCTGTTTGCATATATTTCCTGGAAATTTATTGCTCAAAGCAAGGGTCACCTGAACTTTCAAAATGTTTCACAAGGAGTTCATACGAACAGCATTCTGCCAAGCTGTCAGAAAGGAGGAGCCTTTAGCCCAGAAGAATGATGGCAAGTGCCCATTAGTTTGGCCAGAGAAATCAAGTCAGACGGTGACAGCCTAAACACCTCTGGCCAGGCCCCCTAGGGACAATGATATCAGAGACAATTGCTTCCCTTAAATTTAGCACAAAACTCAGATAGCAGGTATCTATTCCTGCAGAACTGAAGTCAGGTTCTCCCCCACCCCCAACCCCCTACCCCTGCCTCAGTATGAGTTCTGAACACCCACCATCTTCAGAAGGAGGCCTCCTTGGGAAGATTGAATTCCTCCTCCTTAGTTAGGATTTGGGGTAACGTGGTCATTACTGTCACCACCTTCTGGCTCCTCCCCATCCCCCACATGTAAAAGAAAATATTTTTCTAAGTATGGCAAATTCAAATTAGCTTCATTTTGAAAGACCATTAAGAATGTTGCAATGACCTCAGCAATAACCGGACACACCCTGGGATCAGTAAACCAGGCTGGAGAATTGCTGACTTTATGAGCACCTGACCTGTAAAACAAAAGCTGTTTGGGGCTCTGTCTGTGACCCATTCTCAATTAGGCAGGAGGGACCTGGTTCTGTCTCTGCTGTGTTACCTTGAGTGAGCTACTGTCCCTCTCTGGGCCTCCGCCTCCTTGCCTGTTTAGAGAGGGTGATAGAAGCTCTGTGACCTCAGGGGCTCCTTCTGGCTCTGGTGCTCTTTTTTACCACCTGCCTCCTTTAAACATGAAACCCAAAATGGAAAGGAAGAAAGAATGGGAAAAGGAGAGGATGGTACAGAAGGCAGACTGTCATAAGCCTCCCCCATTCCTGCCTACTGAGAATTGCTTTCTTCACTCTGCAAGAAGATTTCAATTTCTTGCTGGGTTATTGCTTTTTTTACTTTTTCTCCTTTTTTTCTTTCTTTCTTTCTTTTTTTTTTTTTAACCTCAAAAGCCACAAAACCACAACTCACCTCCCCAAACCCGGTCACTTGGAAGCCAGAGCTGTCGGGGGTTAGGTGTGTCAGGCCTGACATACTGGTGGTATCTAAGTGAAGACCAAGCCAGGGCAAGCATGTGCTTCTCCTCCAGAAACCCAGTTTAAATCAATATTTATCCAACTGTATTTATAGAAAGCAGTGGTGGTAAGGAGGAGGGGGTGGGGTGGGGAGGCAGGGGGATCTAAAACAGAAAAAGCCACAATGACTGATGCAAATCTTTGTGGCCAATTCATTTCTGCAGGGCCTGGTTTTTGCCTTTTTTTTTTTTTTTTTTTAAGGGAAAAGACCCGGCTTTTGATGAACCTGCTGTTGGCCCCAGTACCATAGCAACAGCCCCAAGTCCTCTAATATGCCCAGAGGATAGACTTGGGAAAAGCTGCAGGAGGGGGTGTTGTTTCCTAGGAACCCTAAACTTGAGTTAGGGCCAGACGGGTTGACGGACTCAGAAAACCAAAAAAAAAAAACCCTCTCTGGCTGGCTATTCTGTGGCCAACCTCACTTCCAAGCCTTTTCTAAGCAAGGTGTATTGCAGGAAGACCTTGGACAATCAACAGGGTGTTCCAAATACCAGCTCTGTTTCACGTTGCTGGGTGACCTTGAGCAAGTCATTTCACCCATTTGGACTTCATTCCTTGGCTGTAAAATGAGCACACGTGTGTCTAGTTAAGACTGCAGGCTCTGGAATGGGAGGCCTAGGTTGCAAGTTCAGCTCTGCCACTTACTAACCATGTGACCTTTGGGAAAGTTACCAGCACCCCTGGCAACCTCCTTGGTTACCTCCTCTGTAAAATGGGGATAATAGAACTGCACGCATCATAAGCTTGCTATGAAAACTGGAGGAGGTGACCCGCGTTCAGCTTTATATTGAGTATAAAGTCCGTGCTCAATCAATGGCAGCCAGTTCTTATATTATATCATTTCCTGCAGTTTCACCTCTAGATTTTTGCCAGGACATCCCTCAAATGAAAAGTTCCCACTTCTAGGTGTGCCCATGGGACAGCATGTGGGTTAGAGACAGAAGATTCATAAGCAGCTACTATTTTCCCTTGGTACCTGAGGGAACCTCCTTTTCCCCCCAAAGCAGGAATGACCCAATTCCTAACTTCCAAAGGCCTTGTCCCCACTCCCTACATCCCCTTCCCAGTCCCTGGAAGCTCTGGGACTCTGAAAGTCACAGTGATATGCACAAAAGTCTACCTTCGGCATTGACCACTGGGCAGAGATCATACTTAAATCGGGGGGAAAAGAAAGTTGAATACAGGGAACACAATTTAAGAGGCAGAGGACACAGAGGACCGATTTAACTATGCTCTTCACACAAGTCTCCTAAGAACAAATACCCTGTTCCTCCATGCACACCATAAATCAACCCACAGAATTAGCAGATAAAAAGCAATCACACATAGTAGATGCTCAATCCATAATTGTGGAATGAATTAATTCATCATAAAATGCCCCCCCTGCAGAAGTGTGACCCAATTGAGTGTTACTTGCCACCAAAGCCCTCCATGTTAGCATAAGTCGCACCAGCGCCCTGCTTTCTAAGCCAGTTAACTTACTCATTCTCAGGGTCACAGCTAAGGACAAAATTCAGTTTCAGCTCTCTAAGTCTGACCCATCATCTCACAGGCCCTGGTCTTATCAACCAATAGCAGTCAGAGATCAGTATTTCCAACTCTTCTCCGAGTCTTCAGAAAATCTGTTATGTTCCCTGGCCTTCTAACCTGATCACCATGCCATAGCCAGGAAAGGACAAATCCAACCAATCAAGAAATTTATATCAAGTGTCTACTTGTATGCCCGGTGTCGTACTATATATAACAGGTGACATATACTGAAATATGGTAGTTGATCTTTTCCCTTAAGATACTAATAATCTTCCTGTGAGGATAAAGCCAACGCACAGGAAGCAAGTAGAGAATTACATGGTAATGGCTGCCAAAGCTCAGAGAAGTTACTATTTATTCAGCACCTATTATATTTCAGGTACTCTTTTAAATGTCTAAAAACGGTGCTTCCTTTAGTTGTTGAGCAGTGATGAGGTGCTATTATTATGTCCGTTTTACAAATGGAAACTCAGAGAGGCTAAGTAACTTGTGTCCAAGGTCACACAGCCAGTAAGTAGCAGAGTAGAAATCTAGGTTCCTGCTCAATATGACGGCAAAGCTTTCACTCTCCCATCTCTCTGATGCAAGAAATAGAGCCAAGTGGGATGAAATAGCAAGGAGGCCTCATGGAGCAGGTGGGAACTGACCTAAGTTTCAAAGGGAGGGTATGAGATAGAAAACCCAGGGGAGTGAGAGCAGGAGGGTATTCTAAACAGAAGGAGGAGTCTGAGTCAAGCACAGAGGCATGACTGTGAAGTCTGCTTGCTGGTGGACCTGCTGGACAGGAGCAGAGGTTTCATGGTTGGGCAGAGGAGATTAAGTCAGGAAGGCAGGGTGGGGCCAAGTGACACCACACAGTGGCAACTCCCAACAGCAGCTTCCTCCAAGAGGAGGAAGAGGCTGCTGTGTAGCCTATCTGTGCCCTTCCTAACACTCCACCCCCAAACTCAGGTAATCCACTCCAGAGAGCCACACAACCTTGGGCTTTCTGCTCCCATTCTAAACATCCTTCCCTATCTTAAGTGTTGCCTCCAAAGCCACTGTCCCCAGACACTGGGAAGCTAGTTTCTCTTCTCCAGACTGTATCTGCTCTCATAGCTATGAAACAGCTTTTTTGCATGTAACATCCCTTTTGTAAACCTCTTCTTCCTTTTTAGTTTTAACCTTTTCCAAAGCAGGAACTAAATCTTGTTTCTAATTATTAGTCCTTAATTGCCTCCCTTCCACTGGATTCCACAAGCAGATAGGTGATGATGCCATAGGTATGTTTACTTACATACACGTTCTGAATTTGTGATAACAGGGTCACAGCCTTCATGACTAATATTTCTGGAGGCCTTCAACTGGAGACTCCTAAGTATTCATATCAGTTTGGCATTTGAGGAGAATGTACCTGCATTTCCTAGGAAATCCCGAGGATGGTCAACACTGAGTAACTCAATTTGAACCCCTTTCCCAAGAAAACTCACCCTATCTACTGGAAATAGTTCAGCGCTGTGGCCACAGCTTGGTGAACACTCCTAGTAAGGAAACCTCAAGGAGGCAATGAAAAGCAGTTCTGGCTACAATGGAAAATAAGGCAAGTTCCTGCCAAGTGACTACTTTGCAAACAGTAAAAACGGAACTTGTGAACTCATGACCGGGGGCTCTCGGTGCATCTCGGAAGGTCTCACAGAACCCGAAATGGAAGGGCCAACATTAGTCTCTGGGGAGAAAAGCGTCCCTTTAAGAAGCGACTGGACCAGCTGGCTGCACTACAGCTCCCAGAGATTTCCTGGCCTGCATCCTGGCCCCGCCCCCCAGTCTCGGGCCTCAGCAACGCGTGACGTCATACGAGAGTGAGGCTGCGGATTGGCTGGACGACGCAGCTAGGTCAAGTCCAGTCGGAGGAAAGAAGTTTGTCTCCATGTGGAAACCATGTGTCTCGAGCTGGGAGGGGGAGGAGGAGGAGGCGGAGAAACTGAGATCAAGTGATTACAGGGGAACTCGCTGAAATGAAGGCGGAGAGGTTGTGCACCTGAGCCGGCCAGCAATGCCCTTTGCAGTAGTGACCTATAAAGAAGATGCACAACAAACAAAACCTGAGCACCCCCCACACCATCTTACTAACTAAAGAGCTAGGGTCCTTGCTTCCTTCCAAAAAACTAGGGACCTGGGAATTGCTGGAATCCTATCGGAACGCCTAGATCCCTCTCCCTCCCCCAACAACTGAATGATGTAAGCGTTTCGGAAAGCAGAGCTCTGGAGCAAAACAAGCCCCGCGCGCGCGGAGCGACCCGCAGTGCCCGAGCCCGGCGCACGCACGACCCGCCCCCCGACTCGCGTTATTGCTGTGCACACGCGGACCGCCGTGACGCGCGGGCATTGTGTGCAGCCAGCAGAAAACAACGGCGAGCGCCGCCAGCGCAAAGAAGCGCCCCCAATAAAACGAGATAGATGTAGGGCCCGCCGTTTTCCGTACCGGGAAACCGAGACCTGGGGGCCAGGGGAGAGTGGGGAGGGAGGATAAGTGGCCCCCGTGGGCAGCTCCAGTTTGCCGCGGGGGTAATAGAGGGTCCTGCGGGTGGTCGCTGGAGTTTGCTGGACATCACCCCCCCCCCGTCTCCGTGAGCTGTTGGGGAGCGGGCGAGGGCCTGGAGCCGGGCCCCTGCAGCGGAGCCCAACACGGTGCAGCGCCCCACGCTCTCGGGGAAATCTGGGGGCCGTTGGCATCACGTCATTTACAGCCAAACAGCGGTGGCGAAAAGAGCCGAGAGAGCTAAAAATACTCCCTTGGGGAGCCTGCCGAAGGAGGGGGGCTGCGGGGCCGAGGGGCTGATTACGTACACGAAGTTGACTTTGACTGGGCCGCTAAGGCTCCCGAGCCCCTCTGGGGGGCTTACAGGTTTGCAGCGCTGGTGCTTCGGGAGAGGGGCCGGGAGAAAGCCCCTTGGCTTCACCGGCCTCTAGCGCCCCGCTCGACCGCCGCGGGCCCTCCCCACACCGGGCAGCCCGGCCCGGCGCGCCCGGCTTTCTGCTTACGTGACTGGTGGCCACGCCGGAGCCCCGGCACCGGGTAAACAAGGAGGTGGCGGCGGCGAGGGCGGCGGGGGGGTGGGGTGGGGCGGAGGGAGGTCTCCGATTGTCTGCGGGTGCGAAAGGGGGGGGCGCGGGACGCTGAGGAAGCTCTGGCCGCCTCCTCATTACGCCTCGCTGGGGTATGTTGGGGGGCAAGCCAGGTTCGCTACACACTGCCAAGGTGCCCTCTTTGGGTGCACTCCCAGTCAGGGCCGGCGCCACGGGACAGACTCCAGAGACCGGGAACCCGGGAGGGGACGGCTAAAGAAATCGCGCCCCTCCCCCTGCAACAAAAGCAAACACACCAAACAAAACCACGTCTTCACCCAGCTCCCCATCAGCTCTCGCTTTTCAGAAACTATCCTCCAGATGAATGCACCCCCCACACCCCCCCACACACATACACACACACACACACACACACACACACACCCTTAATAATCTCCCAGCGACTCGGTTACACAGCCTGCGATGCACCTCTCTCGCAACCCAAGCATTCCGAGAAAACAGGCGAGAAGAGAAAGAAAAGAACGCACCACCGACCTCCCAACACAAAAATCCTTGTTTTGGTCTTACAACGTCTGCACAAATGCACTGCCATCACACCGTTACTATACCCCTGAAGGCCTGGAGTGTCGGTCAGCGATGATGTTTTTGTATTTGAGGGTTGTTGTTGTTGTGTTGGGCTGGGGGGGGGGGTGCAAGATCTGACACGTTGCAATCGGATTTCTCTCTCTTGCTTGCTCTCTTGCTCGCTCTCTCATGTCTCATTGATCATCCTACTTGTTCGGACAGATTAAACATCCCAGTTTCCTTCTGTCTGTCGTTCTGTCTGTCTTGGCCCCTTCTTCCTTTTCCTAGCTATTATTCTGAGGACGGTGTTGGAGATGCCGCACACGCGTGCCCCCGTAAGGGCTGTGAGTCTACTGCCTGGGGAGAGCTGGGGACCCGCTGGCAGTGACAAAAATGAAACAAACAAATACAAAAAGGAAGCCAGGCCTGGGTGGAGTTCTCAGCACCCCCCCCCCCCCCGCAACACACCGCTACACTCTCCACCTGAATCTGGGGGTCGGGGGACAGTAGAAATCGACCCTGGAAGGGGTTTGCCTTGCTCGCTCTGCGCGCTCACTCGGGAGTTCTCTCCCGAAAAATAAAGAAATCGCACACAACAGCCCACACCTTCTTCCCCAACTATTGTTTCTGTGAGATTTCAAAGTTTCCTCCTAGCCACGTCTCCCTCGCCAAGTTTCCCCAGCGCAGGACAGCGGGTCCGCGGCGATCTGCTGGTGCTGTCTGGCCCCGCTGGCCTGTTTCTTTGGGGGCTGGGGGCAGTGGCACCCCAGGGCAACGGAGGCGGGGGGGGGGGGCTGTGTCCGTGGACCTGACGGCCTGAGCTCAGTCCTCCTGCGAGTGGGGAGGAAAACCCGAAGTAGACAGAAGGGAGAGCCAGAGCCCGAGCCCATGCCGTGGGTAGCTGCCTGGTGGCAGTGGTGGTGGTGGTGGTTGTTATTGTTTTAGCGTGTCTGTGCGTTTTTTTTCTGGAACCCCTGAGCTTGCTACGGTTTCCAACTTTCGGCTTCTAATCCCCACCCAACCCAGGAACGAGCAACAGAAAAACAACACTTGTCTGCCCAAGAAGGCTCCGAGGAGGTGGGGGGGTGGGGGGAAGGCGACCTCGAAGAGATGAGCTTTCGGCTCAGTTGTCAGCAAACAACAACACTCCCCCGCTCCGCTACGGGGCTGTCCTCGCAGCCTGCCGGAGACGGACAGACCAACGCACGGACAGGCCCCCCTCTCCCCCTCACTAGTCTTTGTTACATCTTTAGCAGCTTTGTGCGTGCGTGCGTGTCCTTTCTCCGGTGTCACCGGCTTTACTGCCGAGGGTTGATGTGTGTGTTGGGGAGGAGGGGCGCGGGCCGAGCAGGCGACAGGGGTCGCCCAAGTGGGCGAGAAAGAAAGAGCAGGGAGCGGAGGAGGAGCCGGGGCCCCCAAACTTACTTTTGTTTTCTTTCTCGATCTGCTCCAGGTAGCTGGCGGCCTCGAGCAGAATCTGCACGTTCTGCAGAAAAGTGTTGATGTGCTTCTCCATCGAGTTCTCGCTGGTGTTGAAAATGTCCGAGAAGGGGCACCTGGGCTTGGCCCCCGCCGGCTCCTCGGGCTGGGCCGGGGGCTGGGGCGCGGCCGCGGCCAGGGGCGCGGCGGGGGCCAGCCCCGCGCCCTCGCAGCGCGCCTCCTTGCGCGGCCGCCCGCGTTTGCCCATGGAGGACCGGGGGTCCGCCGAGCTCGTCCTCTTACGGGGCTTCGCGGCCGGGCCGAGCTCTGGGGCCCCAGGGAGAGCCGGCCTGCTGAAGCGGAGGAGGCGCCGGGGCGAGGAGCCGGCCTGACTTCCAGAGCCTCGCTGCGTGCAGTTGTGTGTGTGAGTGTGTGTGAGTGTGTCTCTGTCTCGCGCTGTGGGTCTGTGTGTATGGGAGATTGAATGAACCTACAGGACAGACGGAGGCGCTCTGGTGCCTGGGTCCTAGTGCGAGACTGTCACCATCCGACCGGTCAAAATAAAAGGTGGAGACAAGCGAGGCAGGGACCGCCCCCTGCCTGAATCCGCACCCTTCCCCGCCTCTCCCCAAATCTTAGCGCAAGTAGAGCTCTGTATTTTGATGAGAATGGAAAAAAAATACCTGATATCTCTAGTGCGCACCTGCCTAAAACATTTTTTCTTCCCAGAAAAAAAATAGTATCTCGGGGCCAGGGTTGTGGTTTCAGTGGTAGAGTGCTTGCCTAGCATGCACGAGGCACTAGGTTCGATCCTCAGCACCACATAAATGTAAAATAAAGATATTGTGTCCACCTAAAACTAAAAAATAAATATTTAAAAAATAATATCTCCAAAAGCATCCAGCACAGTGCGTGGCACTCAGTAAGTTCCCCCCAAAATGGTAGCTGCTATGAATTTTTAAATATATTTTTAAATTTATTTATTTTATTTTTAATTAATTAACTTATTTATTTATTTTTTTATTTTTTAAATTATTTTTATTTATTTTTCCTTTTCATTTTGCTGCACTGGGAATCCAGGAACACCCTACTACTGAACTACATTTTTTTAAACTTTATTTATTTTAATCTCTTTTTGTTGTAGTTGGGCACAATGCCTTTATTTTATTTATTTATTTATTTATTTATTTATTTATTTATTTATTTATTTATTTTTATGTGATGCTGAGGATCCAACCCAGCACCTTGCACATGCTAGGTGAACATTCTACCGCTGAGCTACAACCCCACCCCACCCCCACTGAGCTACATTTTTATTTTTCATTTTGAAATAGGGTCTTGCTAAATTGCAGAAGCTGGTTCGAACTTGCTTCTGCCTCAGTCTCCCTTGTAGTTGGGATTACATGTTGGCCACAACATTCAGTTTTTTTTCTTTACTTCTTTTTCAATAAAGGCCCAATTCAAATGAGAATTGAATTATAAACTAAAACTCATTGCCCCATTCTGCTCTCATACACACATGCACACAGGCACCTGTGTGGTGTCTTCACACAGCTAAATGAAATCCCCAGGCCTTCCAAGTCCAGGTTACAGATTTACTCACTCCTTTGCAACCCTTAAAATGCAAAGTTATTTTGCAGGAAAGAGGAGGAGATGTAAGCATCTCTCCAAGTCCTCTGCCTAGCCTCTGTCCAGCTGTGCAAAGCTCACACCCCAGGCCCTCCACACTTGACTCCCTTTTATTTGTCAGAGGGGCACAAAGGCAGACGTAGCAGCCCAGGAACCACCCCTTACTCCTAGTTGAACTCCATCTTTTGGATCTCAAGACCCCTACCTATCCCAGTTGACGTGGTGGTTTCAATGTTGCTGCTGTCAGCAATCATGGATGCTTTTCAGGCCTGAGCATGTAGTGGGAGACACAGGAGTAAAAGAGGGTTGCTCTGGTGTCCTGTTGAGAAGACTCCCAGGTCTGCTTCATGCAGACTGTCTGAACTTTAGCAAATTCTTTTACCCCTCTTGGCCTAAGTTTCCACATCTTTGAAACCTCTGAGATTTGTTTGTGTGGATTAAATCATATCTGCATTTAGCATACTCAGTTCCATAATACCATCTTTTTCAGTCAGAGCCTGAGTCTCTGACTCTGATGTAACTCAAATGCAGTGAACAAGATTCTTCTACCCCTCTGTGGAAAGCATCCCTATGAAAAATCCATCCAAACACTGTCAACTTGCAAGATCATCTGGAATTTTCTTTCAGGGGAACCACACATGGAGCACACAGAGAATGCTGCCACCTGGAAGTGTTCCATGCCCTCCCCTAACCCCTTTCAGGGGCAGCTTCATGCACATCTGCCACAAAGCCTCTTACTGGAAATGGAAACTTTTTGAAAAAAAAAAAAAAAAAAAAAGGACAGTAAGTACATTTCTTTGTAAAATATAAAACATACAGAGTATGTGTACACACACCCTCAAAGAGCCTGCAAAAAAAGCCTTTGTGCACTTCAAAAAAAAAAAAAAACCTACTGCTGATATGACAGGAACAATCAGAAACTTTAAAGCCAATGCATTTACATTTTGAACCATATTATAATAATTATACACATACTCTTTGCTCATTTTTTCATGACAAATTTTGCATAGTTGATCCCTGCATCTTTTGGCTAGGGTGAAGTAGAAGCATCTAAGTGCTATGAGATAAAAGTTCATATTCCATTATCAGCATAATTACTGGCATTTTTTGTTTTGTTTCTATCAGAACCACAACTTGAGCTATCTGTGTTTAAATGTCCACAAATGTCTAAGGACTTTAGGAAGACCTTGTGCATAAACAATTTCAAACATGCTTCCTCCAATGCCATTTTGCAAACAAAACACAAAACAAAATTGATGCATCTGAGTAAAACAACTCTGATCTCCCTTGCCCCAAATGAAAGGTGATAGAAAGACAATGAACCAGCCAGCCCAGAGAAAACCTTGATTTCTCTTTAATTCCCTAGTGGTGGTTTGGGTCACGCATACAGTACTGCAACCCACATGTATGGGCACACCCACGGAGCCAGGCACACTCCACACGTGAGTGCTGAGGCAGGGGAAGGCTATTTTGTAATTATTTATTTATCCCTGTTCCATCTCTCATAGGTCTGTGAGCTTCAGAAAGCCCAGTGGGAATCTTCAAGCTGGGCTACAGATCTGACCAAAGCCAAAATAAACAATGGCTTGAAGAAAATCTACAAAAAAGTGCTGATTTGCACTATTCCCACAGTCAGCCATGCCCCCCCCCACCATTCCCATGGAAAACACCACTGCTGGTGCCAAATCAAGTTGTCCCCCCATCATAGGGGCATTGTTTTTTGTTATTATGTGAGTTCTTAGCATCAGACAATGGCACCACAAGAGACACAGTGGAGGCAGGAGAAATGCCTTTTTGTTTCACAAAGTCTTTGCTATTGTACCCCCAGAGTCTTGCATACAGTTTGCTTGCATATATTCATTTTGGTAACATGTATGTGGAACGATGAATGTGCCTAGCTAAAGCCTGAAGCCCCTTCTTTATTTTTTTTTTCAGAGCCCATCAAGTGTTAAATCATATTAGCATTGCATTGCTCCCTCCTCCTTCCATCCCCCAATTAACAGATTTCTCTAATAAACTTTGGCCCCAGTAGAAAGAGTAGTGTTTCAAGGGTTATATCACGGGACAGGCATCCAGGATGCTGGGTTACAAGCTCAGCTCCATTCCCGATTAGCTTTGCTTCCCAGGAGGAGCCATTCAAACCCTTTGTAACCCCCCTTTCTCTGGGGCTTTGAATCCAAAAGTAAACTGGCCTCTTTGGAAACTTGCTGAGAATATCTGCAGAGAACAGGTAGGGGAGGAGAAGGCAGCCACCCCTATAAGAAGGTGTGTGAATTCTGACAGAAAAGCAAAAATGCCCAGTGAGGTGGCTGGCCCAGATAATCTAGGGTGCCTGTTCAGCCTAGGTCTTATTTTCCCAGCCTTCTATTTATTGGCTTGTTTGTTTGGACTATTTGTCTGTTGGGTAACATTTTTCCATTGGCCTTGTTTGCATTTTAAAACAAGATTGTTCTCTCTTTTATTTACCCCTCTTCCCCCCCAGACATTCTATATTCTTACATCAAAGGAATTGTTTTGCCTGTAATTATGTCTTTTATGTACACAGAGGCTGGTTAATTACTGAGAAGGGGGTGGGAGTGTTGCCTGGAGACCTCCCCACCTTGCATTGGGATGGGATGCTCTTCCCTCCATCATGGACCACTTGGGCCATCCCGGACTCTTTAGCTGTGCTCTTCCTCCCTCTTCCATTCTCCCCTCACTAGCTTTCTCTGCCTAAATTCATCACTCCAACCTCTAGCTTTTCCTTGGAGCTTGCCACAATGTCCCAGTCTCTTCCCCACACTCTTTGTTCTGTGGTCTTTGTACTCAGACTTGGTAAACAATCTTCATTGTCATTTGAATCCTAATCCCCAGAATTTTCCTGGCCTTTCTCCCCTCCCTCCCCCTCCGAACTTTTTCCCTTTGGAAAGGAATCATCCAGCAATGAACTGAGGAACTAGCTCACAGTTTCTTCTCTTGGGAGCCCTTATTTTTGCCTTCATCTGTTAGGAAGTCTCCAAGAAAGGCCCAGGAAGAGGGTAGGCACTATAAGACAAGCAGGATGACAGAACAAGGAGGACTCTGAGATTGCTTCTCCTATTGCCTTGAAAGTGCTGACTGGCCTTCTTCAACCACTCCCCATGTCCCAACCCCCACCCCCACACTCACCAGTGTGTATAGACAGGGGCAGAGGATAACTAGGCTCCACCCTAAACTGGAGCTCACTGAGAGTCACCAGCTACTGGAGCTTTATCTCTGCTCTCCTGAATTCTGCCCTCCTTTCTCCTGGACTTCTGAGCCTGGCAGTCCCTTCCTGGCTCAGCTGAGTCTAGGCTTCTCCTATCCAATGTCCAGAACTTACAGGGCTCATTAGACTACAAACTCATCAAGGGCAGGTGGCACACCTTGCTCCTCTCTCTCACCCCTGCCGCCACCTCCACCATGCATCTCCAGCCCCTGGTGTCTGGCACAGAACATGAGTGGCACAAAACAGGGATCTGGGGTAAAGGAATGAATGTCCTTTTCGCCTGGCCAAAGACTTGGTGCCTGGCCCTTCATGGCTTTCTTGCTCCACTGCAGCAAGAAGAGGCATTTGACAGTCTGCAAAACTATCCCTGCATTACTCACATTAAAGTTTAAATACCTAAATGCTGTCTCTCTGTAGAAGCCAGAAACCCATTGAGACGGATGATTTGAGGTTTCCCTACCAAAAACTGCAGAGGCTCGCTCTTGCTTCCCCAGACTTACTGTTGTTAACAGATCTGGTGACAAGATGGGATTCTTCTGTCATAAGATGCCTCTGATGAAGAATTTTCAAAAATCACCAGGTGATGAAGGCAGTAGCCTGGGACCAAATAGGGAATCTTATAGAGCTTTTTTTTTTTTTTTTTTTTTCCACATCTCCATATTCTAGGTTGTCTCAGTTCTTCTGACTCCTGGTTTCTTTTAACATCTCCATATTCTTAAAAATGAATTCAATAAAGAATTCTAAAATTTTCGAGGAGGGTTCGCTGGGGATTGAATTTGGAGGCACTCAACCACTGACCCATATCCCCAGCCCTATTTTGTATTTTAAAACAGGGTCTCACTGAGTTGCTTAGCACCTCGTTTTTGCTGAGGCTGGCTTTGAACTTGCAATCCTCCTGCTTCAGCCTCCAGAACTGCTGGGATTCCAGGTGTGCATGCAGGATTCTAAATTTATTTACATTGAGGTAAACATTGATGCTAGCTTAAACGCAATTCTTTTCCCAGAGGCATTTGGAATTAAGGATAGTGGGTGCCTTAAGCAAAAGGAATCAAGTTCTAATGGTGAAGCCTCGTTATTAGGAGAGAGAAGGGAAAGGTAGTTCATAGGTGGCAAATGTTCTTCCTCCTGAGCTTCAGTTGTCCGAACCTATGTAAATTACTTGATCTCTTAGAGACTCAGTGTTCCCATCTACAAAGTGGAGAAGGTAATGTTTTTGCCATGCTGAAGAGGTACATATAAAAGAAGTTTGGATGCTATAAAGTGTTGTGCACCTGTCAGAACAAGAGAGCATCAGGCTAGGAGAGTCCCGCAGATTTTCAGAGAAAACAAAAGCAACAAAGAAGATGGGATTAAGAGTTGCAAGACCAGAGTTTGGGGGCAGTTCTTTCATTGCAGTGAACATTTTGGACAGTAGTGCCACCTGGGGCTTCTGTGTCTTCGCCTATGAAGGAAAGGTTCCAGGAGCTCAGAGACTACCTCATTCCCCCATTCCAAAAAGCAAACTTTATTAATTCATCTTCCCTGTGTTCATTAATCACAGACTGGGATGCCAGTGCCCATCAGGGCTTTGGATCAGCGTGAGAAGGCCAGCGTGACCATACGACACTGGTAAGTTTCTACACAGAAGCAAAGAAACGCATTTTAGGTCACCCAATCTGTCTTATCTCTGGGAAACAGCTGCTTCTCATTGATTCTTTTTTGAAAAACAAAACAAAAATTGGAGGAACCCCATTCCTGTCTTCAAGTATATCTGGGAGCTTAAGACCCCACATTAGGAACAACTAGGCCGAATAATCTGGAAGATGGCTCCCACATTGAGGGATATACAAAATCTGCTGATTTTAACCCCCAACCTTCTGCCTGGACGCCTGCCCACAGCTGGCCCTCTCCTCCTCTCTGAAGTCTATTTGCTCTTTTTATTTTTTCCCTACCTCTTCTGCCTGAGGCCTTCAAGTTATTCCTCTCCCTTTCCTGACCCAAAGCACAGTTTTCACAGGTGACAAAGGTGATGAGCTCTGAAGTGAGTATATCTTCCTGGGATGACAGTTTCATGGGCACATCCTCAATATACACATTTACTTGCTCCACCAGAAGTCACGAAGAGTCTTCCAAGTGCCAGACCCATTCCAGGTATAGGGACATAGCAAAGAGCAAATTCAGAACCTCCCACCCTCAAGCACTTATTTCCAATCCAGGTGTACACATATAGATATACACATAGGCATGCACATGGCACACAAAGATAAGCCTCCTGACTCAAGCATCTTTCACACAATGAAATGTAAATTCCAAGTTAGGGTCAAAGTAGAAGGGCTGCTCCTTCCTCTTGTGCATCATAGGAATAGTCATAGAAAGAATAAAAAGAGAGAATATTTTTCTTGATGTCCCTGTCTTCTTACTTACATTGGAAATTAATTTTTGTTCACATACAACTGACTCTTTGCACGTCTTAACTCCACAAAAGCATCAGGATAATGTTTTAAAATTTCTTTTTCTTTTATTTTTTTGCATTGCTGGGGATTGAATCCAGGGCCTTATACATGTTAGGAAAATGCCCGACTACTGAGCCACACTCCCAAACCTTAGAATAGTTAATTAAAAAAAAAAATTCATATGTCATTCTAATTCACAGAGGTCCGAAGATCATACAGATATGTGTGTCTTGCCAAAGAGTCAGGTCAAAACAACTGTCTGAAATTATAACCTACCTGGAAAAGTCAGAAACATAATCAGAGGCTGTTTCCATATAACTACACCCTAAAAACACCCATCCCAGACAGGCCGGCACATGAGAATAACATGTCCGCATACAGTTGCAAGAATCTGTTCTAGACTTTTGAGACTTAATTGCATCATTTTTAAAGTAGAATTGAGTAGAAAATCCCAAACACAGAAGCTAGAATTCTCCATTTCCTGGTTCAGTTTTCAAAGTGTTGGAAAACTGAGTTGTATCAAATCTTAGGCTGGACTGATGTTAAGGAAAATGCCTTCGCATCATAAATTTTAATCTTACATCCTTTGTACATGAGCAAATTTGAGCATTATAAATGCATATATTGTATCATATTACTTTAAAGATACTGTAATTGTAGCTGAGGGTGTAGCTCAGTAGTAGAGAACTTGCCTAGCATGGACCAGGCCCTGGGTTCAATCCCCAGTGGTGGAAATAAACAAAACCCAAGAAAACCCATCATCATTGTAAGAACTAACATTCATAGAATGCTTAAAATATTCCAGGTTCCATTCTCCATACATAATTTCATTCCATCCTTATAGTCATCCCATTCAATTATTATCACTCCCATTTCACAGATGAAGAAATGGAAATGGAGGAAAGATAAGTTCCCAGATATGTCAAATGAGATTATGTCTCTAAAATACTTAGCAGTCCTTCCATAGATGAGTTATTCAGTAAGTACAGTTACTATTACTTCATTGCCTTTCCCAGAAGCTCCTTGTATTCCCGCCTCCTTCAAGGCTTGGCAGCTAATGGAGAGCAGGGGTCATTAGTCCACATGGGTGGGGCTGCAGTACTGCACACCTTGGAGTTCCCCAAGAAGTTCCTCTGCTGAACAGAACATAGGTTTGAACCCCCTTTTCCCACCTTTGAGGCTTTGAGGGGAAAACCAAACCTTTGGCTTCACCTGTTAAAATAGGATTACTCATACCATAAGGAAAGGACCAAGACAGACGAAAGGGACCTAACCCCTTGAATCTCAGTTGTGAGTTTTCTAGTCATGGCTGTAGGCAGGTGGTTGCAACTCTCAGGGTGCAGTTTCTTCATCTATAAAATGGGTATAGGCCAGATAATCACTTCCTTCCATAATTCTGGGATCTGCTCACTTGTAGACATTCTGGCCATAATTCCACAGCCATACTCCACAAAGAATTAAGATTCTTCTTCAACCTATTCCCAGGGTTTGAAGTAGGACATCAGGCTCTCACACAAGGTGGAGCTTTGTGAGTTGTGGTTTTCCTGCCTTCTCTTCAAGCACACATGTACATCTGTTTTGCTAAAAAGTACTACATACAGGGCTGGGTCTGGGGTTCAGTGGTAGAGTGCTTGCCTGGCATGCATGAAGCACTGGATTTGATCCTCAGCACCACATAATATACTGTATCCACCTACAACCATATATATATATATAATATATATTATATATATAATATATAATATATATATAATATATATATTATATATATAATATAAAAAAATACAACATCTGTAAGTTATGTTTTCCCTTCAAAAACTGGAGAAACACTTCTGTGCTCATTCCACTGTTTGCTTAATTCCTTATGATGACCTCAAACGCACCAACACTGACCATTGTCAAAGTCCATGGGTGTAAATGGAACTGAGATAGGAAAGAGCTATTTGGAGGGTGTCATTCAAAAACTGAAGCCCCTCCCTCCTCAGTGGAGCACCGTGGATGCACCTGTTCTTTTTCTTGTAGGTAATCCTTTCCTAATCCTTTTTCAAATTTCACCTGCCATTGAGAGTCCACTGCTGTTGTCATTTTTGAAGGACAAACCTGTTTTTCAAGTGATAATTGCATTGGCCATCTGTCTCCATTAGCTATCCCCCACCCTCCCCCAAACCCTCTTTCTCCAAATCCCCAAATGACTGAAGTAAAAGTGCAATAAAAGACCATGTTTTGTATGATTGCAACAGACAGCATTTTGTCCCTGTGTGTTCAATATCAGGGTGGAGCCAAGTAGAAACCCACAGAAAAGTCTTCGTTGGGTTTGCAGAAGTTTTTCTTCCACAGGGCTCAGAGCTGAAGAAACAGCTGCCTCTTGATTCTGGTGAAGAAAATCTTTTATTAGCATGCATCTCAAGGAGAGGTTATGTAGCTTTTCTCACAAGTAGACTATAACTCACTAACATGCACACTGATGGCTTTTCTGGGCAAACCTGTCTCCATCCAGATTTAAGATAAAAGTCTAGCCAAAGTGGTCATGAACTCCTTTGGAAGCTATTCAGGAAATCTTTGGGAAACATAGTTAAAAAGACTCTAGCCCAAAGGAAACCCCTCCTTTATTGATGATATCTAGAGATTTGTTTCTGATTAGGTTTTGGTAACTTCCCTTGCTGAAAGAAACATAATAGGAATTTAGGTTGTGTCTCCAAGAAACCCAACCCAGAAGAGGAGGTTAGAATTACAGATAATTAATTTTGGGGACACCATCAGCCACCAAAGAGAGTTTCTGTGTAGTGAAAGAAAACCCAGCAATTGGTCATGTTGGTGTTTTTAAGGTGGCTATTCTAAGTATAACTCTCTTTCCCCTCTGAGCTACCAAGATTACTACCCCTTGATGGGGTTAATTTTACTGTGATAACAGATTTACCTAGAAGGGATCCCTGAACTATTCATGCCTGATTATCTCTCTAGAAGGAGGGACCCAAAATATCTCATGGAGACATTCTCCTAGCAAAAGACTTTGAGCACCTAAAAATGTTGGTGAGTTACAATAAAAATTGGGATGACACTGAAATTCCAGTGAGTTTTGATTCAGTGAAGAGATATAAATAAACACAGAGAGGAAAGAATGTCAACTTTTTTTGTGTGTGTGGGGATACCAGGATTAAACTCAGGGGCACTCAACCACTGAGATCATCCCCAGTCCTATTTTGTATTTTATTTAGAGACAGGGTCTCACTGAGTCGCTTAGTGCCTCGCTTTTTGCTGAGGCTGGCTTTGAACTCACGATTTTCTTGTCCCAGCCTCCAGAGCTGCTGGGATTACAAGTGTGTGCCACCGAGTCTGACTTGGATAGACATACTTCTATTTGCTCCTCCTAAGTTCAACTAAAAACCTTGGACATTACATATAAAACAAACATAAGATACAGAAAAGAGGAGAGGAAAAGACAGACTTGGCTAGGAGCCTCAGGACCCAAGAAGAATTCCCTGGATTTCACTTTTGCTTTATACTATACACGCCACCCATGAGTTGAAGAAGCTAACAACCCGGAACTTATCAAGAATGCACGCATATGCGCAAACACACACACACACACACACACACACACACACACACACACACACATCCCACACAAAGCCCAGCAAAAGCCTGCTCTCTCTAGCCAAAGGACTTAGGAAAGAGACAGTCTAGCAGGACGAAAGACTTTAAGATAATAACCGCTCTATTCCAGCCAAACACCACAGAAAAACCCACCCACACTGTCACCAGAAAGGGCCAAGTGAGGCGCCTAACCCTGCCAGGCTCCAACAAGCCTCCCCAACACCCCTACCAGAATGATGTCAGAGAAGGCAGAATAGGGAGTCAGAAACCTCAATTCTACATTGTTTTTAGGTAGGGTCCAAGGTTTTTAGTTGCACTTAGGAGGAACAAATAGAAGGGAGTCAGAAATTCAAGTCCCCTGCTGCTAATGGAGACCACAGAAAGTAGTCCCATCCCTTCACAGTTTAACAGGTGACATCCCCAGGTGTCATCGGAAGCAAGAAGGGGAGCTCAAACTTCGGTTTTTCCCTTACAGTAACTTTCCCTGCCATAGTGGTGTCAGAGAAAGCCACGTGAAACAGAAAGTTTAAATAAGATGCAGAGCCTTATAACAATAGGAAAATGTCCAGGTTTCAAGTTGAAAAATCATTCATCATTCCAAGAACCAAGATCTCAAATCAAAGGAACGATGACAATCAGTAGATATGGTGTGCGTGTTGAGGGGGAGATTGGGCAAATGTCGGACAAGGAATCAGAATTTCAGTTAGATAAGAAGAATAAGTTCAAGAGATGTATTTAGAACCTGCTAACTACAGTTAACAACATTGTATTGTATATTTGAAAACTGCCCAAGAGAATAGGGTTTAAAGGTTCTCAACACAAAAGAGAGGAGAAATACGTGAGGTGTGAATATGTTCTTTCACTGGATTTAGTCATTCCACAGTATATAGATATTTCAACACATCATGCTGTACATTAGAAATAGATATACTTTTTACTTATCAATTTAAAACACTTAAATAATTAAGAATAGATGTCAGCAACTAGATCAAGAGGAATAGCCGAGATAAAAATGCTTTATTGAACGTTTAAAAACTTTTAGAAACACATGAAAAAAAAAAACAGAAGTTTTCAGCAGTGAAATAGAAGATATAGAAAGAACCAAATGGAAATTCTGGAACTGAAAAATATACTAACCAAAATAAAAAGCTCAGTGGATGGGTTTAACAGCAGAATGGAAGGGACAGAAGAATGAATTGTTGAGCCAGAAGGTAAAACAATAGAAATTACCCAATCTGAACAACTAGGAGAAAATAAACTGCAAGGAAAAAAAAAATGCAGAGCCTCACAGACACAGTGAGGCTATAACAAATGATCTGACATTCATGCTATTGGAGCTCCAGAAGGAGAGAAGAAAGAGGAAAGGCTGAAAAAGTGCTAGACAAAATGATTAATGATTGCAAACTCCTCGAATTGTCAAAAGATATAAACCTACAGATTCAAGAAGCTGAATGAAACCCCAAACAGGATTAATCCAAAGAAGTGTATTCTAAGACACACCATAATTAAATTTCTAAAAGCTAAAAGCAAAGCAAAAGTCTTGAAAGCAGCAGGAAAAAAAAACCAAAAACCTTTATTTACCTATATGGTAAAACAATTTGAATGACATCATATTCTTTGTCAAAAA
This sequence comes from Ictidomys tridecemlineatus, assembly GCF_052094955.1. NCBI lineage: Eukaryota > Metazoa > Chordata > Mammalia > Rodentia > Sciuridae > Ictidomys > Ictidomys tridecemlineatus. The sequence continues at coordinate 18,454,604 of NC_135477.1, forward strand.
CCACAGAAGTTAGAGGAAGTGGCACAATGTTCTTCAAGTACTGAAAGAACTGTCACATCAGAATATATATATGGATACACACATACACACACACACAAACACATATATTCTAGAGTCAGAAATTGTGACTAGGTGCCCTTTACAGATGAATGGATAAAGAAAATGTGGTATATATACACAATGGAATATTACTCAACCTTAAAGAAGAATGAAATTATGGCATTTGCAGGTGAATGGATGGAACTGGAGATTATTATGCTAAGCAAATTAAGCCAATCCCCAAAACCAAAGGCTGAATATTTTCTCTGATATGTGGATACTAACTCACAATAAGGGTGGAGCTAGGGAAGAACAGAGGTACTTTGGATTTTTCAGAGAGGGAAGGGAGAAAAGGGGATATAGGGATAGGAAGGATAGTAGAATGAAATCGAGCATTCTTTCCCTGTGTGCATATATGACTACATGACCAGTGTGATTCTACATTGTATACAACCAGAAGAATGAAGAGTTATACTCCATTTACATATGCTGCGTCAAAATGCATTCTACTTTCATATATAACTAATTAGAACAACAAAAACAACAACAACAAAGAATGGTGGAAGAGCAGACCAATATCTATATGGGGAATATATATATATATATATATGTTGTATCTTTTTTCATCATTTAAAATGTTTTTAAAGTGACCTTGAAATATCAGGAAGAAAGAAAAGACAGTAAGCAAAAATATGGGCAATACACTAGGGTTTCTTTCTCTAGGATTTTCTAAATTATGTTTAATGTTGAAAGCAAATATTATAAGACTCTCTGGCATGGCTCTAAATATATGAAGAGAAAATAGACAAGATAATTATGAATGAGGAAAGGTAAAGAGAAGTCTGTGGAAGTAAGGTATTATGCTCCATATAAACTGATAACTTATCAGTAGACTTAAATAAGTTACATTTATAGAATACTACAGCAACTCCTTATAAAGCTACACAAAGCTTTAAAAGTCATACACAGGGGCTGGGGATGTGGTCAAGCGGTAGCGCGCTCGCCTGGCATGCATGCGGCCCGGGTTCGATCCTCAGCACCACATACCAACAAAGATGCTGTATCTGCCGAAAACTAAAAAATAAATGTTAAAATTCTCTTAAAAAAATAAATAAAATAAAAGTCATACACAGATATACTCTGCAAATTTTATCCAAAATAAAATTCTAAAAAATTGTAACCTCAAGTAACTAGTAGACAGGCAAGAAAAAAAAAAAAAGACAAACAAAAAACATAATAGAATACAAAAAATAAAATGCCAAATTAAAACAATGTCAATCCTATTGTTATATATAACTAAAAATAAGCAATAAAACAATATATCAATAATTATATTAAATGTAAATGACCTAATTCACCAAATAAAAGGATTGACAGGATGGATTTAAAAACATGGCAATACTAGCTCATGTGAACATAATAACATAGGCAGGTTGAAAATAAAAAGATGAAAAAAGATATGACATGCAAACATTAATCAAGGGAATATAGAATAGATATGGCTAGGGCTGGGCTTGTGGCTCAGTGGTAGAGCACTTGCCTAGCATGTGTAAGGCCCTGGGTTCGATCCTCAGCACCACATAAAAATAAAAAATAAAAATAATGTGTCCACCTAAAAAAAAAAAAACCCTAAAAAATAAATATTAAATAAATAAACAAATAAGTAAAATAAAGGTATTGTGCCGAACTACAACTAAAAAGTAAACAAATATTTTTTTAAAAAAAGAATAGATATGGCTATACAGATATCAGAATAGAGTTCAGAGCAAAAACCAAATAAAAACCCCACCAGATACAGAGAGGAATGTATTATAATGAAAAAGGGATCAATAATAAAGAAGATGTAATAATCCTAAATGTATGCCCCAAACAACAGGACTGCAAAATTAGAAGTTAAACTGGAAAAATAAATAAATAGGTAATTACAGTTGAAGACTTCAGTAGCTTAGTATCTTGAGGGAGGAGGAGAAGGAAAGGGGAAAGACTGGGGAGTGACATTGATCATATTAGATTATGTGTGTGTACAGATATGTCACAATGAATCCCACTATTATGTATATCTATAAGGTAGCAATAAAGACATTTTAAAAAGTTAAACAGAAAAAACATTCTATTTCTTTTTTTTTTTATCATATAAATGACTCTTTAATGTGAGAGTTGTTACCTAATAGCCAACATTGTACCTTCAATCCATCTGAATGCATTTCTTCTGATGGTTGAAACCATTCTATTTCATACCTGACAGAATATCTGTACAATAAATCAACAAGGATTAAGAAGAATTGAACAACACCATCAACCAACATGATCTAATTGACGTTTATCTAACATTCTACTCAACTACAGCAGAATAGACATTCTTTTCAGGTGGCCACAGAAAATATCAAGGTATTGTAAAATAAAGGTATTGTGCCGAACTACAACTAAAAAGTAAACAAATATATATATATATATATATATATATATATATATATATATATTTTTTTTTTTTTTTTTTTTTAAAGAATAGCACATAAAAGACCATATTCTCAGGTGGCAAAACAAACTTCAACATAATTGAAAAATAATTACAATTCAACATAATTGTAAAATAATTAAAATTCTAGACTATGTTTTTCAACTCTCATAGAATCAAATTAGAAGTCAATAACAGAAAGAAAACAGAGGGCTGGGGCTGTAGCTCAGTGGTAGTGTGCTTGCCTTGCATACGTGAGGCACTGGGGTCCATCCTCAGCGCCACATAAAAATAAATAAATAAAGATATTGTGTTCATCTCATAGTCTATGGATCAAAGTGGAAACTACAAGAAAAATTTTAAAAAATACATTGAACTGAATCAAAATTAAAACACAATATATCAAAATTTGAGGAAAAATAAATAAATACTGAAAGACATTTATGGTACCAAATGAATGCATGAGAAAAGTTACAAACCAATAATCTAAGCTTATGCTTCAACAACTTAGAGAAAAAAGAACAAAATAAACCTCAAGCAAGCAAAAGGGAGTAATAAAGGACAGAAATCAACCAAACTAAAAACAGAAAAAAAAAATAGAGAGAAAAATCAATAAAAGAGAGGCTGTTTCTTTGAAAAAATCAATAGAATTGACAAATCCCTAGCAAGTCTGATATAGGAAAGAAAGGGAGAGACACAAATTATCAATATCCGGAATGGAACAGGGAATATTACTATAGACTCTGAAGGCATCAAAAAGATAAGAGAACATTATGAAATCTACATAAAAATGAACCAATTCCTTAAAAAATACAAAGTAACACAAGCCATCCAATATTATATATATATATATATATATATATATATGAAACATGAATATTCCTTTACTATTAGGAAAATTGAATCTATATTTAAAACCCTCCCAAAAAAGAAAAATGGCTCCACAGGAGAAATCTGTCAAACATATAAAGAAGAATAACAATCTCTTTCAGAAAATAGAAGAAGAAGAAGAAGAGAAACTTCTCAATTCATTTTATGTATTTGGTATTACCCTAACATCCAAATTAGAAAAAGATAGCACATAAAAAGAAATGTACAAACCAATCTCTCTCATGAGTATGAATGCAAAACTCCTTTAAAAATGTTAAGAAATAAAAATATTTTGTGTTACATCAAAATAGTTATATGTCCTAATCAAACATGATTTAGTCCAGAGATACAAGATTGATTCAATACTTGGAAATCAGTGAGTTTAATGTAGCCACAATATTAATAGGTTTCAAAATCGCATGATACTATGAACTTGCTCAGAAAAGCATTTGGCAGAATGCAATACCCATCCGTGACAAAAATCTCTCAGAAAAATAGGAATGAAGGGAAACTTCCTCAACTTGATAAAGAGTGTCTACAAAACCCACAGCTAACATCATACTTAATGGTGAAAGACTAGACAATTTCCTCTTACATTTGGAAATATGGCAATTTTTATTCAACATAGTGCTGAAAGTTCTAGCTAGTGCAATAAGGCAAGAAGAAGAAATAATAGGGTAGCAATTGGAAAGGAAGGAATAAAGTTAGCTCTATTTGCAGATATCATTATTGTCTATGTAGAAACTCCCAAGAAACCACACCAAAATCCTAAAATAAGTGAGTTCAGCAGGGTTGCAGAATATGAGATAAAATTACAACAAGCAATTATATTTCTCTATACTTTATGAGCATATGAACATGAATAAAAATAAAAATATGAATAAAAATAAAATACCTACAATCATTCAAAAACCAACCAAGTAAATAAAATAATAATTAGATGTACATACAGTAAAAATGAATAGGACTAGTGTGTTGCATACTACATAGTGCTGAAAAAAAATCAAAGGGGATTTAAACAAATGAGAGACATACATTGTTCATGGATTAGAAGACTCAACATAGTAAGGATATCAATTTTCTCTAAATTGATTATTCTAATTAATTTTCTAGAAAAATTTTAGCAGATTTTTTTGTAGATATAAACAAAATTATTATTTTAAAATTTATATGGAAAGTATTTTCTCTCTCTCTCTCTCTATATATATATATATATACATTATATATATATATATATATATATATATATATTCTTCCAATCCCATTGTAAGTTGAAGAGGATCTGTGTTTGCACACATATATACAGCTTCACTTCAGATTATAATGGGATTGGGTTCTAATAAACTCATTGTGAAAGAAAATATCATGAGTAAAAAATGCACTTAATACACCTAACCTGCCAAACATTATAGCTTAGCAACAAAGTATGCCACACATGGAGTATCGTTGTTTACCCTGTGATAGTGTGGCTGGGAGCTACAGCTCACTGCTACAGCCCGGCACCATGAGACATAATCTTACTGAATATCACCAGCCTGAGAAAAGATCAAATTCAAAATTTAAAGTACAATTTCTACTGAACCCATATCACTTCCATACCATCGTAAAGTAAAAAAAATCTTAAATTGAAACATCATTAGTCGGGGACTGCCTTGTGTATATACACACGTTCACTGGGACCAGTAGTGCTGAGAATCGAAAGTGGGTCCACCGGTGCTAGGCATGCTAGGCATTCTACCACTGAGCCACAATCCCAGCCCTAATCTTTAATTTAAAAAACAATACTTTAAAAATTTCAAATAACCATTAAGGAAATAAGAGATTTTTTTAAAATAACATAATGCAAATTATCCAAATCTCACTTGCTTCTGATAACATTTTTGATTGATACACACACACACAAACATACACACACACACACATACATGCATACACAAACATACTAATTTTCCCACTTAGAGCCCTTTTGTACCTCCTTCACATTTTTGCGCTAACATAAAAACATATTAAGTGAAAAGGCCATATTGCCACAATGCAGAAAAATTCTGAGTAAGATCCTGCATTACATATTTCTGTAGCAAAATTCTCCCTAAAAGATGCTTTCCTTAGCTACACAGTGTGTGTGTGTGTGTGTGTGTGTGTGTGTATGTGTGTATGCATGTGTATATTTGGTGAAAATGGTGTCATGACGTACAGAATGTTTACTAGCCCTTTTCCCCCCACTCAATAATGAATTGTGAACATCTTTCCAGGTCAATGAGTATGCTTTTACAATATTTTAATGGCTGCACAGTATTCCATTGTAGGGATGTATTATAATTTATTTAACCAGTCTCCCAATGTTAGACATGTAAATTGTTTCCAAATATGTTTTTGCTGCTATTAACAATGTTACAATAAACATCCTGTACTAAAATCTTTGCCCATCCCCTCTTCTTTCCTTAAGTTCCCTTCTAAGAAGGGAATAGCTGGGTGCACATTTGCACATCTTTAAGATCAAATTGCCCCGAAGGTTTATTTATTCTTGCCAGCTGTGTGTAACCATGTCTATTTCCCACTCCTGCTCTCCAATGGACACAGAGTGTCTCCATGACATGGAAGTTGTTCTGCTTTTCAAGGAACTGCTGATTAGTTCTCAATAGCTGGTTAAGGTTTGGGCCGATGACCTTGCCCATGGCAGTTGGCACATTAAACGAGGTGTCTGAGAAAGGTGATGTTGGTGGTGTGGCTCTTCTATAATGTCTACTGCCAGCACCGTGATCAGGTGCCTCTCCTCTGCCACTACTGCAGTGGAAGGTGATTTGCAGGGAGCGCTATCCCTTTAGGGAAGGCGTGACGGTTCCACACAGCTGAGCCCAAGTCTGAGCCGTGCCTGCCCAGGGGAACAGACCTAGATCTGACTTTCAGGTTTGCCAACTTCAGGGGCAGCAGCACCCACAGACCATCTCTGCTTTCAAACATCACTCAGGAGGTCTACAGTTGCCATCTTCCATCCCCTGGGGCCTGGCCAAGGCTGTGCAGCTAGTGGACACTCAGACCATGTCTCTGCTGTCTGGCCAGGCTGCCTTAGCACTGCATCTACAGAAAGAGAGTAGTGGTCCTAAAACCAGGAAAATTTAGGGGCTTGAGTGTCGACTCTCCAACAGGGGCAGCTGGGAACAAGGCATACAACCTCTCCCCTCTCTGTCTTACCTGTCTGGACAACAGGAAGTAGGGATGTCCTGTTCCATATCCCTTCCAACTTAATAGGAGTAGACAGTGAGAGAATGTCTGCTGAGAAAGAAAACACAGAACAAGTTGCCCTGTGTTTACATGGTTATTGCTAGTAGCCCCTACCTATGGCCCAGGCACGTATTATTTCAATAACCTTAGCAACAACTCTATGAGATAAGTACAGTATATTTTACGGATAATTAAACAAAGACATATATTGGTCAAGGGATTGCCCAAGTCCCATAGCTAGGAATTAAAGAAGCTGGGACTCTTTTTTTCTTTTCTTTTCTTTTTTTTTTTTTGAAGCTGAGACTCTTCTCTGGGCAGTTTGACTCTATAGCCATGTCCTTAGCCACCTCATGAACTGCCTGTGTAATAATCACAGTGACGTCAGTTGCCAGTTACAAAGCTGTGACCAGGTGCCTGGCACTGTGCTGAGAACGGGAAATACAGAATCTCACCTAATCCTCTCCTCCCTGGTGAGGCAGAGATTACAGCCGCTAGTTTATACGTGGGTAAACTGACATCCTGACAGATTCCATAGCTTGTCCGAGGCCAAGAGAGCCTTGACCACAATCATTGCATACTGCTTCTCCAGTAGCCTGCCACCCTGGTCAGCCTGATCTTGGGACCGACAGCGGGGACAGCATCTGTGTCCACGTGGGACTGACCACGGGGACAGCATCTGTGTCCACACTCTCCAGGACCCTTGGCCAGCAAAACCCCTCCCACGGCTCCATGGCTTATCTCCTAATTAAGCATTTTGTCAGGGCTAGTGGCTTTTTGTCCTCAAAACAGAACTCCTCTTTCCTACAGAAGAAAGCAATTTCCTCCATGTCAGAGTTGCCAATATCTTTTCATTGTTGCTTCCTGGAGCCAGGCACCGGTGACAGCACCAACAATTCAGTTTGTAGCAGCTCCCGTGGCCTTCCCACCCTCTCCAGCCTTCCTGGGGGTTCAGGTACAGCATCCTCAGTTTTCACAGCCAGCAGGCTTTCTTTATTTCCAGGAAAGAGAAGCTTTGAGGCCTTAACTAGATTTGGGGTACTGGTCCAATCCTGGGCCTGAAGGAGCCTTCAAGGGCCTATGGAACCTCACCTTGCCCAGGATAGGTGCTCTGAAGCCAATTATGGCCTCAGGCCCTTTTAAAAATCTAAAAGTTATATATTTTTACACATTATATAATTTTACACATAAAAACGTTGGAAATAATATAAACATAAAAATAGTGTAAAAAGTACAATTCTCATTCCTCCTTTAACACCACATACATAGTATAATCCTTCCAGATTTTTCTTCATATGTTTGCATTCATTTATGCAAACATAGACATATGGAATTTTGTAGATGTACTTTTTTTTTTTTACACAGAGAAAATAATACAGTATATACATATTGTAAATTTTTTTCATACGTAAGAACATATCTTCGTGTTCTTTCCATTCCATTGAATAGGTACCTAGTGTTCAATAGTGTATATGTGCTCCCCACCTCCCCGTTTTATTTATTAAAATGGTTATTTTTTCAAATGGTTACTAGGAGTTGAATCCAGGGGCACTTGACCTCTGACCTACAACCTCAGCATCCTGCACCAGGCTTTTTAAAAATTTTGAGCAGGGTGTCTCACCTAGTTGCCCAGGCTATAGCCTGGGGACTTGGAAGAGCTCCTGTGCTTAGTGGCAGTGAGGGTGGGCTGGGCAGGAGAGCTGACCTTGAGAAGCCCCTGTGCAGGCCAGAGGCCAAGTCAGCAACCTGGAGAGGGAAGGGGAGGGTGCTAAGTCAGTGGGCCACTTTGAAGGCGCAGAGACAAGTGACTGAGGAGAAGGCATGGAAACATGAGAATGCTCTTTCTAGAAGCCTAGTGTGGAACAGAAAAGGGAGAGGGAGCTGAGGGAAGAGTTTTCCTATTTTTTTATTGGTTGATATCATTTCTTTTTCTTTTTTTTTTTTATCATGGTGAAGCTTAAATGTAATTTTCAGCTGAGGGGAGAGGATAAGACAATGGAAGAAAAAGAGATTCAGAGGAATTAAAAGACTGAACAATATTATGTAATTCTTCAATTTGAAAACCTTGTGTTTTAGGGCACTCAGCTATAGGACTTTGCTCATTTTCTTTCATTCTGTCCAAAACTTTTGGCTCTAAGATCAAAATTCACTAGAGGGTATTTTTAAAGAACATTTATCTACCATCTGATTCAGGAAGGGTGAGTTCTTTCTATCTATATTGTTTTTACTCTTTTTTGTATTGGCTTTTTCAAAAAATTTGAGCTAAAGGTAGGTCAAGCCCTCTGGTTCTGGGCTCTGATGACATCTCAGTGGTTTGCCCTAGGAAACCTTCTCTTATACACTGTTCCAGGGCATGCAGAGGTCGAGAGATGGAGTTGGAGACCTGGGTTCAAGTCTCAGCTCCAGACACACATGCACATTATGTGACTTGGACACAGTTCCCTTGTTCTTGGAGCTGTGGCTTCCTCCTTTGTGAAATGAGAATCATTATAATACCTGTCTGCTCACCTCATGGTGTGGTTATGAGAGAACTGGTTGACATAGTGTCCACAAAGGGCTCTGTAATTGGTAAAGCACCATACAATTACGGGGGCACTATTATTATTTTTTCATGCCCAGACACTGATTCTGTTATTTCCCCATCTAAAAGTAGGGAAAGGAGTTTTGGGCTGAGCTAGATGCTGCTGACCTGATTATGGGGCAGCAGAGAGGTGGACAAAGTTGTCGCAATTGCTTCTCCTCCTCTTCCCCCTCACCCAGAAGGATCCTGGCAGAGGCTCTGGAGCTACCTCTCTTTGCCCTCAGGGGGCTCACAGGCCAGTAGGGGATGGGAGATAACCGGAAGTGACAATTACCAGTTAGTGTGGCAGTTATCACCCCAGGGCCTGAGGGGAGCAAATTCCTCCAAAATGGGGAATCTGATGCTCGGAACTGGTGGTCAGGGCTGGCTCCAAGGGAGGTGACCTAAATGCTAGTTCAACCAAAGAAAGGGGAAAGGACATTCTATGTGGAAGGAATAGCCGTGAGCTAAGGCTTGGAGGTTTTGAGTACTTTAATAGGTTCAGAGACCTTCAAAGGACCAGCCAAATTCATGCAATGATTGCTGGCTCATACTTTTATCTTATGGACTCTCCAAAGCCCAAAGCACATCACAGTTTGTTCTTATCTAGATGAGGGGTCCTGCAGGCTGCATCTCTGCTCTGGAGCATAACTCCACAAAGTTATGGAACCCAGGGAGCTCCAGCAGTTGGCTAGTCAACCCAGACACCTTTTCCATAAAAAGGCTTGGGCTGCAGATTCATCTCCTGGAATACATCTGCCTTGTAAACAGCCAGTCTGCCATGCAAGAGTTTCTCACTGAAGGCAATTTTGTTATTAGGGAAGAAAAAAAAAAAAGACCCTGCCCCCTCCCCTCCCTTCCTCCTGCAACTCCCTGACATGTGAGTCCGTGTCATTAGTTACTGCTTCGGCAGTTTTATTATGGAAATGACATATTGAAATACAAATTGGGACGCATACAGTATAATTACTAATACTGCATATTCATTTCCTCCCTTTGTTACTGTTGAGTCCCCCTAAAGCCCTCTCACCAGCCACATCCCAATCCCGTTTGCAGTTGGTTCTGTCTCTTTTCTTCTGAGGCCAGGCAGGGCTGGAGGGGAAACGCAGCCAGAGGAAGTACCTGCCTTCCCTAAGGAGGGCTATTTTTGTGACAATGCTGCGCTGACGTGGCAGTCAGTCGGGCCTCCAAGGTCCAAGGGCTTCCCAGCTCTTCCCAAACGGCTCTTTGATGGAGCCAGACTTGGGAAGTCCCAGCCAGGGGACCTTTCAACAAAATTAAATGCAACCAAGCAAGCATTTCCAGTGATTTGGGGACCAGTGGCCCCAGATTCATATGCTACCTTCCAGGGCCCTTTCCCTCTCTTCCTTCAGTACCTTCTCGAGAGAAGGAGGTCATCTAATTGGTCAGCTTGGCCACCCGCCAGAGCTGTACAAGCAAGCATTGAGAGCCGTGTAACCTATCCCATCTCCTTCCTGGGCTTTGGTTTTCGTCCCTCCCCAGGGAAGCACTGTGCTGTAAATAAACCTCACTGTAAGGCACCAGTGGTTGAGAGTAGATCCTGGGTTCTAACCTTGCCTCTGCAGTAGTTCTGCCCTTCAGGCAAGTTTGCTGAATGCCTCTATAACTCAATATTCCCCTCCATCAAGTGGGACCTCTAGGAGTTTCCATCTCACAGAGGTGTTAACAAGGATTAAAAGCCTTAATGTAGATTTAAAAGTGTAGAACAGAAACATCCTTTCTTTCTTTGGACAGCAGGAGGGATACTGGGCCAGTTCTGAACTCAGTCCCCGAGAGGGCTTATCCACTTCTGTTCTCTCTTGGAACTCTGCCTTTACCATGAAGACAAGCCCAGGCTAGCCTGCTGGATGGTAAGAGACTAGATGAGACAGAGGTGACTCAGCCCGCCAGCTGAGGCCCCAGAGAGGTAAGGAAGTCTGGCCAAGATCAACAAATGAATCCATAGTCAACCACAGAAGCATATGTGAGGATGTTCCGGAAGAACCACCAGGTCAATCCACAGACTCAAGAGTTAAATACATATGTAGTATTTTAGATCACCACATTATGTTTCTTTCCTTCTTTCTTTCTTTTGTTACACAGCAATAGCTAACTGATGCACACAGTAAACTTTCATTATATTTTCTTCCTCTTCTAGGAGTTCCTATCTATTCTCCTCATTCATTGCCTATCTAGACTAAAGCCCCAGGGACAGAAAGATTTTTAGCAAGTAATTTCTGTTTTGTTACATGGGAATAATATCTATGGCACAAGGCAGTAGTAAGGATTAAATAAGGGATTAAGTAAAGGATGAAGAAGAGGCTGAGACACAGGGACAGATAGTTTCTCTCTTCTCTTTCTGTAGAAGCACAGTGTTTTACACACACACAAAAAAACAACATTTAATTCATGATGATGGAAATCACATTTTTTTGTGTGTGTAAGTTGAACTGTTAAGCTCAATCACCTGAAACTATAAAGAGTAGACACATCTCCCACTCCAAAGCACAGCGGAAGGAAGTGTTCTCCAATTAGCCAGCAATGATGATCCAAAAACCAATATTAGAAATCCATGGCACTGGCTTAGTACTTACAAAACACTCTCATGTCGATTACATTGTTTGATTTCACAATAACTTTGTAGAGTTCCTAAGTATCTGCACTGTTCCCATTGTAGAGCTTCCAAGAAAATCACTGAGGTCAAGTGATTTGCTGACTGATACGCAGCTGATAAGTGGCAGGACGGGGACTCCAAGAGCTCATGCTGCTCCTAATATACCAGGTGTTGCAGTGCTAAGGGCCCAGGAGAAGGCCAAGGAATAATTGGACTATTAATCCTATTCTGTTTACTGAACATATATAGCTTAAAATTAAATACTCCCAGTCTCCGGAAAACCCCAATCAGAACCAACCTTGGCTCAGCACTGGGCTCTTGGACTTTTTTGGTCCAGGAGTTGGGGTGAAGAATCTCTTTTCATCTTCATCACTCACTGCCCAGGAAGTAAAAGGACCCACAACAGCTCTCAAGGAGCATTCTCCACCTCAAATTCCACCTTGAGGAGGGCAGCCAGCATTGAAGGTCTTTCCTTCCCCAACCAGCATTGCAGGATGTGTCCTGGCAGCCAATCCTTCAAGGATCAGAATATTTCCTGGATAAAAGATCATCAACCCCTTGCTAGAATGACAATAAGGAAGTCGGGATGGGCCTCCTGTAATGGCAGTCAGCACATGCACAGAGTCATTCAGGTAAGCTGGACTGAGAAAGCATAAAGAATATAAAATGTCAATGAAATAGCAAGTGCAATCCTCACCTTCCAGAAGTGCAAGATCCAAATGGGTCTTGGAAAATGCCCTACTGGGGAAGCTGAAATTGACCAAAAATTTAAAAAGCTATCTGTATAAAGATATAGCAGCATAATGCAAAGGATAAAAAGCTGGAAATTGCTCAGATGCCCAACGAAAGAGGGTTGGTTAAGCACACTTGGCTTTATCAAATTGAGGGAATATTATTTTTCTATTAAGGATAAGGATGAAGTCTAGGTGGATCATGGAAGTGTGCATATGAAAACAATTTCAGGCAAATGAATGCAAAAACAGTTTCCAAGTCTCAATTACCCCTGTGTAAAAATCTCGCATGCACGTGATAATAAGTAGGATAATAAGTAGACAAAGACGTCATAAAATAAAAATGGCAGTATTTTAAGGTAATGGGCATTATTGTAATCTTTTAGTCACATTTGCAGTGAAATATCTGAAAGGTGGCACAAGAGACACATGCTTTCAGAACACGGTGTAAAATATCAACAGTGCCAATCAGAAGAAAATAAGTGCACAATAATGAGGGCATTGGTAAAAGTTGTGGTTATTCAAAAGTTCGACTGTGAGTGGCTTAATTGTGGATCAGCACTGAGTTGGCACTTCTGGGGTCTCTTATTGAGGGTTGTATCCTAAAACATGAAGCAGCACCTATAATAGACTTCCAGGGACAGAGTCAGCCTGCTGGGAGAGTTTTAGAGGGCAGGGAGGCCTTTCATGGTCATCCAAATCACATCAGTAACTTGGATGCTAGTTAATTCCACGAAAAACAGATCCTCAAGCTGTTCAAATCTTCTTGGTTTGTTTTTAAAATATATATTGCACATGAGACATGAGGCCCTGGGTGTGTGTGTGTGCATGTGTGTGTGTGTGTGCTTGTGTGTAAAAAAAATTATATATATAGGCACCTGTGTACCCAGTTTGCTTTACAAAGTTTTATTATCAGGTTAAGTTTTATTATCATGGTTAAGCATGTTTTTGGGGTCAAAGGGAAGTCCATGCATCATCTATCCCCTTTAAATACCTTTTCTAACCAGTGCCTTAAACTACATAGCAGGAAACTCAAACTTTAGTTTAGTTTGAAATGCACTTTGGATTCCATACATATGCAGTCTCCTGGGCCCTACCACCTGATTCTGCCTCAGATGATCTCTGATTTGTCAGCCAGCCTGTCAGTGCCAATGCCTGTGGTCCTGGGACTCTACTTTGAGAAGCATTCAGCTAAAATACTTTGATGTATTTTAAAGGGCTAATTCTAACCCAGTCTAGGTAGATAGCCCCTTGAAGCTGTGTGGGTCATTTTCATGTTTTTTTTTTTTCTTTTTAATACTTATTTTTCAGTTGGACACAATATCTTTATTTTATTGACTTATTTTTATGTGGTGCTGAAGATGGAACCCAGGGCCTCACACATGCTAGGTGAGTGCTCTACCACTGGTCATTCTGTGAGCCCACCCTTCCCTCCCCCACACAGAGTTATCAGTCACTCCCCAGCCTTCATTTTCATGTTTTAATAGGGAAATGGAAGCCAGGAAGAAGAGGACAAGGGCACAGGACGGTGAGGAAGAGTGGACAGTTCCCATCCCCCAAGGGGAGGACAAGGACTTTGCACCTAGGGCCTTGGCACGTGATACCTGTTCAGATTGGACCGACTGAGGCTACAGGCAGAGGGGGGGATAGGGCCGAAGGGGTCTCCCTGACCCTCCAGGTCTCTCAGGGTGCTCACAGCTAGAGAAGGAGAGACAGGCTTAAATCAATTCTTATAACAACATAATGAAAGATGCCTGAGAGAGGAGTAATGCAGGCCACGTGGGAGCCCCGGCAAAGGAGGGAGTGACTGATAGCTCTGTGTGGGGGAGGGAAGGGTGGGGCTCACAGAATGATTATTTGATGACCTACCAGGCCCGGCACGGACAGTCATTGCATCCTCACAATCCTGCAAAAGGAGGTATTATTGTATATGGAAGAAAGCGTATCTCAGAAGGATCGGTTGTCCTGCCGATTGTACATTGGTGACGTGGTCGTGGACCTGTCTAACTCTGAAACTTGAGGCGATCCTCCCCACTGGGTGAGGAAAGGTGGTATTCACTGAGCTGCCATCTGGGGTGAGTCATTTCCCTTCAGGTTCCTCACCGTGGCAGCAGAGCTGGGCTCCCCGCAAGACGCTGAGCTCCTCGCCAGCTCAGATGGGGAGTCCCTGGGTCTGAGAGAAGAGGACTGTCCTGCTCTTCAAGGGGGACAGTAGCCTTCTGAAGAGGAGCCATCTCTAGACCATCTTTCACCCCTTTGTGCAAGTTGTAGCAAACCCAACCTGGAAAGAGGCTGAGATGTTTTCCTGGTTTCATGTTTTGACTCCTGATCTCTCTTCTCTGTTACAAAGTTGTAAGCTCCTCAGTGCAGCAGTGGGGCAGAGGAAGTATTCTTTGTTAGCAGATTGAAAAAAAAAATTGTTTTTGGCCATTGATGGCCCCAGCAGCCCACAGCAGCTCCACAATAAATGAACTAGGAGGGCCTGAGAGGACCACACATGGGGCCTGACTTCCCGTAGTCCAAATGCAAACAGAAGGAAAATCAACTCTGGGCTATTTCCAATCTCTGCCTCACCACTGCTGGGAAAAGAAAGGATCCCCCCCACTTAATCCCCAGGTCACCAGAAACCTCTTATATTGCAAAGCCACACCCAGTCCTGTCCCGGGGATAACCCTGTTGGCCTCCAAAGTGTCCTACCACAAGTTGAGAGAAAAGATATGGAGACTGATCATCTCCTTTCAGGGGCAGCAGCCATGAACAGAACCCAGGGTTACAAAGGGGACAAGGACAGCTCCCAGGAACGGCCGCAGGGTCATTACTTCAAGAGCATCAAGCCCCAACCCTTGGAACAGAATCATTGACCTCTCTCTGTGGCCACTCCAGTCTCCCCAGCTACCCGGTAGGCTTGAGGGAATCTCCTAGGACATAGCCACACTTAGAATGTTAGAGCAAACATTCCACAGCAGTAGATACAGGGGACAGCCTGTGGCCAGAGGAGCCCCAGGGAGCCAACGAAAGACCTCCCGTTCCTGCCATTCCCCACGCAGCTGGCTCATGGAAACTTCAGCATCTGCTATTCATAACAGTAGCCCAGGCTTGCCAAATACTTTCCTATGGCCTATCTTATTTATTTCTTAAAGCAGCTTTGTAAGGTGGATACTAGATATTCTTTCTTTTTCACGGGTGAACAAAGAAGGTTTAGAGAGGTTGCACGGTAGAGGCCACATTAACACCAAGGCATCTGGCTTCAGAGTCTGGGCTCCCAACCAGTGCACAGGGAAGATCCTGGGTAACTTTCAGAGCCATAAAATCCCACAGGGTCCTCCATCTTGCTTGTGTTCAGGGGCTCCTCTTCCTCCTGGGAAAAGAGGGAGCACTTGCTCCAGAGGTCATGGTGCACAAGTTCAATGTGAAGAGGAAGAGGGGGCAGGGGAGAAATGGGGAAGGAGACGCATGGAGGACACATACCCCTTGGCTGCTGATCCAGGCAGAGCCTAGGCCTGGGGCCCTTTCCCTCAGCACCTTGCTCTGCTCTGCAACACACTCCCACAGCTGTTTCAAGCTAGTGGGCCGTTGACTGCCATTCACCTGTTCCTTCCTTGGGATCAGAGACACTGTTACAGGGACCTTCGAGAAATGAAGACATGAAGTGTCCAGAATTTGTGGCTCTGCAGAAGGTCTGAGGGTGGCTCCCTGCGTCTTCTTCATATTGTACCTGAGAGGTTCCACCTGCTTTGAAGATCCTCACAGTCAAGGACCATAAAACATCATGCGGTGTGGGGGTAAATAAATGGGGTGTCCCTTCAGGTGCCCGCAGGGTTATCACAGAAAAGAAAAGAAAATGAAAGGGTGGGGATACAGATTAGGAAGTGGGGTTTCAAAGCAGAAAGAGTGCCAGCAGGTACATATCCTAGACAGGCAGAGGTCAGCTTTGCTTAAGAAAGAATGGAGGAGACTTTCTTGTTGTTGTTGTTGCTGTTGATCTTTTTCTAGCAGCACTTGCTGAGGATGACACCAAGCGGGGTGCTAAGCACTTTCATAAGTAAACCTCTGACCGCCTGGGAAGCAGATGCCTGTAATAAATAACTGTTCCTACATCACATAGGAGAAATTAAGCTCAGGGAAGTTAAGTGACTGGTTGAATGCGGCTGAGCCAGCAGCTGGGAAAGCTGAGGCCCCTGTCCACATCTGGCTCCAAAGTCCGCACTTTTAACCATTAACTGCAACTTCAATGACGAAAAAAATATATATATATTTTTCTATACTCCTGTAATACATCCCCAGCCCTTTCTATGTTTTTATTTTGGGACAGTTTCCTGCTAAGTTGCTCAGGCTGGCTTTGAACTTGGGATCCTCTTGCCTAGGGCTCCCCAGGCGCTGGGATCACAGGCATGAGCCACACAGTGCCCACCCTGCAGGGACGTGCCCTCTATTGCAACTCAGGAGAGGCGATGGTGAGTTCCCCATCCCCAGTGACATTCAAGAGAAGCTGTGACTTGTCCAGCCATAGGAATCACCCAAGATTCTGCTCAACATCCAGCTCCCCGGGCCTCACCTCAGAACAGCAGCTGAGTCTCTGGGGAGGGTCCTGGAGTCTGAGTTCGGCCACACTAAGGCGGCCTGGGAAGCCTGGCTTGACGGAGGCCTGCACCAAGAGGACGCTCTGCCCAGGGCCCCGTCAGGGCTCCCAGCTCCTGTGTGGCCTGAGATGTGGAGATTCTATTTTTAGGCAGGTCCTTTCCGAGCCACTGTGTCAGACTTTCTGGCACCTTATGATGGCTCCAGGCACCTGAGCTGTCTTCAGAGCCGCCCTGATGCCCCAGAGATACCTGAAGCAAGGCTGGGAGGAGCCTTGGGAGCCAGGAAAAAAGCAAAGGGAAGCCATCTTTGCTGAGTGGGAGGTGGGGGGGTCCAAGAGGCTTCAGCCACTCTTTCACCCCGAGACCCACAGTTGGGATCCCGTTCTTGTTATAACTCTCTCTTGCGGAGAAGTTATCCCTTAGTACTGAGTGTGGGTAAGGAGAGGGAGGTTTCTGTGGACCATTTCCCTGACTGCTCCAGTAGGGATGGAAGATGTTTTTACAGGGAGCAGGTGGAGAAGACATTAGAGGCCTGTCTCCTAGCCTTCGCAGCACCCAAATGGTAGTGATGGTTGCTGAGCTTGCTTTGTGCCAGACACGGTGCAGAGCACCCTAAATGCAGCCCCTCTGTTAACCCTCACAAGAGTTTATGAAATAAGTCCTGTGATTGCTCTCATTTTGCAAATGAGCTAATAGGAATAGGCTGAGGCAGGTGAAGTCACTTGTTCCCCAGCCCCACGTCAACTGGCAGAGTATCATCTCAGTGATAGTGATGCTGACTTAACCACCGCACTCCACTGCCTCTTGGGCCCTAAGAGAACATCAGTGTTTCTTAAACTCCTTTTGGGTCACTGGCTTTTGAAGATATTCCAAAAGCTATTAGTTAGCTCAGTAATATTTATCATGGCCAAGTACATAGGAAGTTCTAGGTACTTTATGTGAATGGATTCACTTAGTCCTAGCGACAACCTTATAGGGTAAGTATTATCATTATCCTTGCTTTACATATGAAAAAGAGAGGTGAGCAACTTGTTTGGATGGTTGTAGGCGGCTGCAGCCAGCCTCCTATCTGGTGAGTTTGACTTTATGGTCTGCACCTGTCTGTGCACATATGCACATGCATACTGTGGGCTCCATTTCAGGAAATCCCACGCTCTCCTTAAGTCTTCTTTTGAGGTCGAGTTCTAGGTGAGCAACCCTAAAGGTTTAATTTTTTTTTTTTTTAAATGTCCAAACTCAAAACAAAGATTTGGCTGGGTCTTCCAGGAAGATCCAGAATGGGGGCTTTTGGCCTGGCTGTTCCAGAGTCAAATTTTCCCCTTCACCAATTCCAGATTCTGAGGTCTGTCCCAGGCTGGTGGGTATGCTGGTGGGCAACTCCATCACACACTTGACCTCTTATCTTTAATTGCTGGGCTTACCTTTGCCCTTCTGGTAGACTCTGAGCCAGGGAAGGAATCTGGGAGTGGAGCAGGCAAAGAAGGTTTCACAACTAGATCATGGTTCCTGGGATTCTTCTTCTTTTTTTTTTTTTTTTTGGTACCAGGGATTGAACTCAGGGGCACTTAACCACTGAAGCACATCCCCAGCCCTTTTTTGTATTTTATTTAGAGACAGGGTCTCACTGAGTTGCTTAGGGCCTCGCTAATTTGCTGAGGCTGACCTTGAACTTATGATCCTGTTGCCTCAGCCTCCTGAGCCACTGGGATTATAGGCATGTGCTACCATGCCTGGCTTGGTTCCTGCAATTCTAGTTTCCATCAGAATCTCCTGTTCAAGATATTCCTGGTGCTACCCTCAAGAATTCTGATTGCGTCCACCTGAGGGGGAGCCCAGGCATTGGTGGGTTTTTTTGTTTGTTGTAGATGGACACAATACATTTACTTTATTTATTTATTTTTATGTGGTGCTGAGGATCGAACCCAGGGCCTCACACATGCTAGGCCAGTGCTCTTCCACTGAGCTGCAGCCCCAGCCCTGCATGTTGTTTTTAATCAACTCACAAGAGTTCCTGAAATGTGACCTTTTGACCAAAGCCGCTGTTATCCCTGCTGACAGTTACAGTCAAAAGGAGGACTCTTGCTTAGTTCTGCTCGTATTTGACACAGGGCAGGTGCAGAATCTCAGGGGAGCAGGGACATCTGCTTCTGCACATGCAGCAAGGAGGAACCGGGAGGCAGTCCTTGGAGTGTCTTCCTGGTGGTGGCCTTCCTGGTTCTTAGCAGGTGCCCAGCATTCAGTGGGCTGGTCCTTCTTCCCCTGCTTCTGCTCACTGGCCTTTACTAAACCTCCTCTGGAGCCTCTGCTCAGAGCTAGGAGAGCTGCAGAAGGAAACAAGACTGAATTTGACATGACAAGACGCAGTCCCTGGCTGCAAGGGACTAGTTGAGAAGGTGGACAAATCAGCAGAAATGTCAGTGAACCTGAGGCATTTGAACCCGGGAATGAGGCAGCCAGAGCGCAGCCCAGCCCCGGGCAGGAAGGCAGAGGGCAGGGGAGGGGGTTCCCAGGGACAGGCTGCAGTGAGTGCTGGCTGGAGGGGAACCTGGGAAGGAGAGGACTAACAAGCCTGGTTTTCCCGGGGTGGTAGGGGTGTTGCCTAGGGTGGGGAATTTTCAGTGCTAAAACCAGGAGAAAGGTCTGGGCAAACTGTCGGGAAGGCAGGTGGAGGTCACCATCAGCAGGCTGTGGGCTCTCAGCTAAACACCTCACGACTCTCTCTTTCTACCCAAGGAAAAGGGGGTGGAAAGTTGGGGAGTCCAGGCAGAGACCTCTGCAGCTTCTGAACACTCAAAGCTCTTTTACTAACCTGGGCAGGACCCTTGGAAGACAGAGGGCTGCAGAGATAGCCGCCTGCATCAGGTAAACCAGATGAATTATACCGCGAAGAAGAAGAAGGGGCCGTGGCCACTAAATCTGTTCTTAATTAAACTCTTATTATGTGCCAGGACTGTGACGATGTCTCACAGACACCGTCTCATGTACTCCTCACAACTTCCCTGTGAGGCGGATTTTATTACCCCTGTTCGGCAGATGAGAAAACAGGCACAGAGGGAGGAGGCCACCTGGCCAAGTCACCTACCTGACTTGGACAGAGCTCACCTTCATTGGGGAATAATAATGCTCTCCAGGATATTGACTCCAAACGGTCAACATGAAGCTCGCTCCCCATCATTTTTAAGTGATACTCACCCACCACAGAGAATGAGAATCAGAGCAGGGAAGTGACTGATAGCCCAGGCCCAACATTTGAAAAAAATTAAACTCTGACAGCTAAGGCGAAATCACCAAGGGACAAAGTCACAATGAGTCTTCAGAGTGGAGGCACTGGAGTTGCATTCCCTGGTGTCTAAACAGAGCCAAGAAGCTTGAGCCTCCCCAATCTCATTTCTCCCAGGTGGGAAGGTGGTTTTGGTTGGGGGAAGCTGAGCAGCATTTGAAAAAGGAACGAAAGATCAGCTGCATTTCTGGAGGACGTTGGATAACAAAGGGGGCCTCTGTCGTTCTCTGGGTCCAGTGAGGTGACACTGCTAATCCTAAAATCTATCCAGCAATCACACGGCCAAGGAGAGGCCCCTGTCCCCAAACCCTCACCAGACAGTCACACAGGTTCAGCTGGCACAGGAGGGAAACCCACATAGGGCATTTCCCTGGCGGGGGGCACCAGGGCTCTGGAGCAGCATTTTTCAAATGTTTCCACTCTGACTCCCATGTTTGCCATCTCTGCTTGGCACCTAGGAGCCTGTATGTGTGCTTCACAGAAAACACCCATGTTAAAAGCAGGGCTCTCTGTTATTTTCTGATCTATCCAAACTCATTTGTTTTAAAGCTGGTTATAACCTACTAAACTGATTTCACTACCCACTAATGGCTTATGATTCACAGTTTAAAAAAAAACACCTAGCCCTGTGAGCAGGGCCCAGGAAACTGCAGGGAAATGGATTAGGAGGTTTGAATGACAGGTGCTTCGACTGCAGCGATCATCTCTACCATTGTGCCTATTTTGTGTTTATTCAACTTTCTTCAAATCGGTGTGTCTACCACTGTGTTCCATGGGTCACCTTTATTCTGGGAAACAGTAACAGGTGTTTTCCTCCAAAGTGGTTCAGTGGTCAAACAAGCTTGGGACATGATACATACTGTAGCCACACCTGACATATCATGGTGCATTTAGCATCTTCAAAACTCTGAAAAGGTCTGCAGAAAAGAGTCTTATTAACTGTTCAGCTTTTCCTCGACTTTCTTTTTGAACACAGAGCCATACTAGGGAGTAAGTAGAGAGAGACACTGGCATTCCCCAGGAACCAGTCAGGGCCTGGCTGCTTCACATTCTCTATTGTGATCGGCCAGGAAGGCAGGTGTGATATGGAAGACTGCTGGAACAGACAGTTCACTTATTTGATCTCCCACATCAGGTCAGGCCAGAATTGGGCCTAAGCCAGGCCTTCTGCCTCTGTCAGGCGGGGGAGCTTGGGGCAGTGCCTGGGCTCCTGAAGGGCCAGTGCCCTGAAGGGCTGGGGAAAACACCTCCTCAGTGAGCTTGCTCCCCTGTCACCTTCAGGGCACTGAGTTCAGTGCCTCAATCTCCCTGGAGGCAAGAAAGGGATGGGCCTTGGTGTCCCCTTCCCTCCATTCCTGAACAGAGGTTACACACTTAGGGCAATTCTGCAAGCAAAACGGCCACCCACCTTTCTGACCTCCAGCTCCTTTGCAGCTCAGGTCAACCTTGGCAGAGGAACCCACGAACCAATCTGTGAAATAGCTCTGCTGGTTTCTTTCATTCCCTTTTTTGAATATGCAATTTATTTCTCTGAGTACAAAGGGGTACAGGGATCTGCAATGAGACCTTTCTCTCCAATCCCAGTTGCCAGATCACCTAGAGTCAACCAGTTGCTCCAGTTTCTAGCATGTATGCCTACAACCAGTCTTCACACGTGTTAAACACCCATCAACATACCCTGCACACTGTCTGCGTGTTACCATATATATATATATATATATATATATATATATAATAATTTAAAAAATTATGTATGTTTTTTAATCCCCCCTCCCCCAGTACTGGAGACTGAACCAAGGGTCTCGTGCTTGCTAGACAAGTGTTCTACCAATGAGTTACATCCCTATCCCTTTTTATTTTTTACTTTAAGATAGGGTCTCGGGGGTGGGGGGGGGCTGTGGCTGTGGCTTAGTGGTAGAGCACTGGTCTAGCATGCGTGAGGCACTGGGTTCGAACCTCAGCACCACATAAAAATAAAATAATAATAAAATAAAGATATTGTGCCCACCTTTATAACTAAAAAATAAATATAAGAGAAAAAAAGATAGGGTCTCGGGCTGGGGTTGCAGCTCAGCAGTAGAGCGCTTGTCTAGCATGTGTGAGGCTCTAGGTTCGATCCTCAACACCACATAAAAACAAATAAAATAAAAATATTGTGTACAGTTATAACTAAAAAATAAATATTAAAAAAAAAAGATAGGGTCTCACTGAGTTACCCAGGCTGGCCTCAAACTTGGAATCCTCCTGGCTTAGCCTCCTGAGCAGCTGGGATTACAAGGCATGTGCCACCGCACCTGCGACACCTTGCTTTTTAACCAAATGATTGACTTTGGAAACTGTTCCCTATTAGTATCCAAAGAATTTTCGTACTCTTTTTTACTGTTCTATAAATTGGGGCCCTCGTTGAAGGTGTCACCATTATTTAACTGGCAAACATAGATTCCTTCCAGTGCTTCTGTTAGAGACAATGCTGCAGTGGATGACCACGTACCTAAGCAATCGTGCAGAGTGGTGAGGGGTGCTGCCTGGTGACCTGAGGGATTTCCCTTTCTTGTTGGGTGTTTTATCCAACCCACTTCATGCATTGACCCTGGACCCAGGAAAGGTGCAGTGAAGCTCTGCCCTGTCGTAAGCCAGCTGTGCCGTCTTAGGGAATTCCCACGCCTCAGCAAGTCCTTCCCTTCCTTTGTAAAATCAGGGTATTGGAGCACATAATGGATGGGGGCCAGCTCCTTATTTTTCATGGTTCTTGCTGAGTGGTGGGGAAGGGCTGCTCTGAGCCCTTCTCATTCCTTTGTCGTATCCTCGTTCTGAAGACACTTCTCGTTTATGAAATGACTGGTGAGGACCGGCCCTTCCTTCTTGTTCTTTGGGAGAAGCTGAGACATGTGGCTCCTCAATAGAAATGCAATGTGTTAAAAGCCACAGTGAGGTGCCATATGTGCTATTAGAAAGGGGGCAATCCAGAACACTGTGGGCTGGGGATACTGAGGAGCAATTGGAACCTATTTCATTGCTGGTAGGGAATGTGGTAAATATGGTACAGTCATTTTGGAAGATGAGCTTGGCAGATTCTTACAAAACTAGACATTCTCTTATCACATGACCCAGCAACCGTGAAATGAATCGAATCCACAAAAAAACAAAAACAAACAAACAACAACAAACAAAAACCTGCACATAGATGTTTATAGAAGCTTTATTCACAATTGCTAAGAACTTGGAAGCAGCCTAAATGTCCACCAGTAGATGAGTTGAAAAATAAACTAGTGTACATCCAGACAATGGAGTAGTAGTATTCTGCACTAAAAAGAAATGTGTCACAAAAAGACATAGAGGAGCACTAAATGCATGTCACTAAATGAAAGATATGGATATGAAAGGCTACAAACTTTATAATTCCAACTTTATGACATCCTAGGAAAGAAAAAACTATGGAGACAGTAAAAATATTAGTGGTTGCCAGGGGTTTGGGGTAGAGGGATAAAGAGGAAGAACCAGGAGAATTTTTAGGCAGTGAAACTATTGCGCATCTAATAGTGGATGTGGGTCGTTAGTGGAAACACAAAGAATATATAAAACCGAGAGTGAACCCTAAGGTAAACTCTAACTTTAGAGGATAAGGATGTATCAATGTGGGTTCATTGATTGTAACAAATGTAGTAGTCTGGAACAGGATGTTGATAGTGGAGGAGGCTGTGCCTGCGTGGGAACTAGGATATGTGGGAAATCTCTGTACTTTCTGCCAGTTTTGCTACAAACCTAAAACTAGTCTTGGAAAAAAAAAAGTATTTTTAAAAAATGGGACTGTGGATGTAACTCAGTGGTAGAACACTTGCCAAGCAGGTGCAAGGCCCTGGGTTCAGTCCCCAGCAACACACACACACACACACACACACACACACACACACACACAGACCCACATCCCAAACAAAACCACAAATAACCTTAATGAGTGTGAGTCACATATGTAATTGCTTTCCTTTTAAAAAATTGAGCTGGGCATGGAGGTGCACACCTGTAATCCCAGCTGCTCGGGAGGCTGAGATAGGAGGATCGAGAGTTCAAAGCCAGCCTTAGCAAAAGCAAAGTGCTAAGCAACTCAGTGAGACCCTGTCTCTAGATAAAATACAGAATAGGGCTTGGGATGTGGCTCAGTGGTTGAGTGCCCCTGGGTTTAGTCACCAGTACCAAAAAAACAAAAATAAAAATTAAGATAAAGCTCATAGCTCATATAAATTTACTTTTTTTTTTTTGGTACAAGGGAGTGAACTCAATGGTACTGTATCACTGAGCCATCTCCAGCACTATTTTGTATTTTATTTAGAGACAGTGTCTCACTGAGTTGATTAGCACCTCAACCTTGAGGAGACTGGCTTTGAACTCAGGATTCTCCTGTCTCAGCCTACAGAGCCACTGGGATTACAGGTCTGCACCACCATGTCCTGCTAAATTCACCTTTTTAAAGTGTACATTTCACTAGTTTTTAGGACATTCAAATGTTGTGCAGCCATTACCACTATCTAATTCTAGAATATTTTCATCATCCCCCAAATGAAATCCCATATTCATTATTAGTCACTCTCCATTCCTCTGGTCATCTTGGAAGTTTCAGGACCCCGGCAGATGCCAAAATCTCAAATACTCAAGTCCCTTATAGAAAATGGAGCAGTATTTTCATATAATCTGTACTCATCCTTCTGCACACTTTTGTTTTGTTTTGTTTATTTGGCACCAAGGATTGAATTCAGGGGTGCTTTTATTATTATTATTATTATTATTATTATTATTATTTATTTTGAGACAGGATCTTGCTAAATTGCTTAGGGCCTTGCTAAGTGCTGAGGCTGCCCTCAAACTTGTGATCCTCCTGCCTCAGGCTCCCCAGCTGCTGGGATTACACTGTGCCACTCTGCCTGGCTCCATCCATACACTGTAAATCACATCTAGATGACTTATAATACCCAATACAATGCAAATGATATCTACATATTTTTTTAATGTGGGATTGCTTAGGGAATAGTGAAAAAATGTCTGTACATGTTCAGTACAGATGCAGTTTTTCTTCTCTAAATATTTTTGATCTGCTGTTGCTTGAATTCACAGATGTGGAACTGGCAGATACAGAGGGAGTCATATAATATGTGGTCCAATGTGACTTCTTTTACTTGGCGCAATGTTTTCAAGTTTCATCATTTAGCATGTACTCCATTTCCTTTCACTGCCAAATCTTCCACTGTGTAGACATACCGCACTGTATGGACATACCACAAACTGTCTTAGTTCATCGGTTGATGGACATTTGGGTTGTTTCCACTTATTTAGTAGTATGAATAATGCTTCTCTTATCATTCATGAGCAAATTTTTTTGTGTGGACATAGACTTTTAATTCTCTTGGGCTACAGCTGGGATTGGAACTGCTAGATCAGAGGGAAAAAGTGTGTTTCATTTTTTAAGGAACTGCACACTCTTTTCCAAAGTGGTTGAATCATGTCTTTCACATTCCCACCAGCAAGGTATGAAAGTTCAAATTTTTCCACATTCTCCCCAACACTGTCTGGTTTTTGTTTTGTATTTTTATGGTGCTAGGGTATAAGATCTAGGGCTTTGCATATGTTAAGCAAGTGCTTTACTACTGATCTGCATCCCCAGGCATTGCTTTTTGTTTTTTGAACCAGGGATTGAACTTAGGGGCACTTAACCACCTTGCCACATCGCCAGCCCTATTTTGTATTTTATTTAGAGACAGGGTCTCACTGAGTTGCTTAGTGCCTTGCATTTGCTGAGGTTGGCTTTGACTTGTGATCCTCCTGACTCAGTCTCTCAACTCCAAGCCTATTTTTAAAATTTTATTTTAAATTTTATCATAGCC
Source organism: Ictidomys tridecemlineatus (assembly GCF_052094955.1). Lineage (NCBI taxonomy): Eukaryota > Metazoa > Chordata > Mammalia > Rodentia > Sciuridae > Ictidomys > Ictidomys tridecemlineatus. The sequence goes on from NC_135477.1 coordinate 18,480,825, forward strand.
ATCCTAGTCAGTGGGAAATGGTATCTCATTGTGGTTTTGGTTTGTGTTTTTCTGGTGGCTAATGACATTGACCATCTTTTTATGGGCTTATTGGCCATTTTTCTTTCTGATTTGGACAGCTTTCTATTCAGGTCTTGTCCACTTTAAAGTTGGATTATTTATATTTTTATTATTGAGTCATAATAATTACTTGTATATATTTTAGATAAAAGTTCTTAATGAATAAGATACATGGCTTGCAAAAATTTTCTCCCATCTCTGGTTTTTTTTTTTTTTTTTTTTTACTTTCTTGATGGTGACCCTTGAAGTACAAGTTTTAAATTTTTATGTGTCCATATTATTTTTCCGCTGTTGCTTGTGCTTTTATTGTCATATGTAGGTAAGTCCAAGGCCACAAAATGCATTCTTACGTTTTCTTCTGGAGTGTTGGAGTGTTGGCTCTTACATTTAGATCTTTGATCCATCTCGAATTAGTTTTCATGCATGGAGAAAAGCTAGAGATCCAGTTTCGTTCATTTGTCCCACATCATCGTTACAAGACTCTTCGTTTCTCCATTAAACAGTCTTGGCACCCTTGTTGAAAAATCAATTGACCATAACTATAAGGGTCATTTCTGGTCTCTCAGTTCTATTTCATTAATCTAAACATCTATCCTTAGTCCAGTGCCACATTGTCTTAATTACTGTAGCTTTTACTAAGTTTTAAATTGGGAAATGTGAGTCCTTTTAACTGTTTTTCTTTTCAAAACTGTTTTGGCTATTTTCAGTTCCTTACATTTCTACATTAATTTTAGGATCAGCTTATTAACTTCCACAAATAATTCAGCTAGTATTTTGGTAGAGATTACATTGAACCTGTAGATCAATTTGGGAAAGAATTTCATCTTAACAATATGGAGTCTCCCAGTTTATAGCTATGGGACATCTTTCCATTTATTTAGGTCATCTTTAATTTATCTCTGTTGTTTTCAATGTACACATCTTGTACTTCTATTAAATTTACTCCTCAGTATTTTATTCTTTTTGTATTATTTAAAAGAAATTGTTTCCAGTTTTCATTGGAAAATTTTTATTGCCAGTATATGGAAATGCAATTGATTTTTGTGTATAGATCTTGTCTCCTGAAATCTTGCTGAATTCATTTACTAGCTCTAATAGTTTTTGTTTTTTTTTTTTTGTAGGAAGACTTTTCTATGTAAAAATCATTTGTAGATAAAAATAGTTTTGCTGCTTTCTTTCCAATATGAATGCCTTTTATTTCATTTTCTTGCTTAATTTCCCTGCCTAGAACTTTCAGCACAATGTTGAACAGAAGAGGAAAGAGCAGATATCTTTGTCTTGTTCATGATCTTAGGTGAAATGTTTTCAGTCTTTTACCATTTTCTATAATGTTAGTTGTGTACAATGTAATTTAACATTTTCTAGGATCCACATTAAAAAAAGAAATGATAGGATTAATTTTGCTGATATAAATATATAAAAATATCATCTTGATGTGTAATTATAACAAAAAGCATTAATGAGATTTAACTTTGCATACTAAAGTCTTTAAAATCTGGCTTTATTTTATATCCTCAGCATATCTCAGTAGCTAGCTGCTACCATATCGGACAGCACAGATCTAGAATGTACTTGGATGAAAGAAATAATAGCAAAAATTTACTGGGTACTTGCCATAGGCCAGGTACTCTTCTAAGATATTTTCGTCGATTTAACTCAATATCTTAATAGCAACCATATGAGGAAACCAAGATACAAAGAGGTTGTATTACTGGCCCCAGATTGCCCAGCTAGTGAGTACAGATTCCAAGATTCCAACCTGAGAAGTCAGATTCCAGAACCCGTGTGCTCTATTTTTAATAGATTTACTGAGATTTAATCCACATACCATATGATGGTTTTCAGTCTATTCAGAGTTCTGCAACCATCACTTAATCAAATTTCGAACACTTCATCACCTCAGAAAGGGAGTTTGTACCCAATGCAGTTGTTCCCCTTTCCCCAAAGTCCCTCAGCCCTTAGTGACCACCACTGGGCTTTCTGTTGCTGCAGGTTTGTCAATTCCGGACATTTCATGTAAATGGAGTGGTCCTTTGAGAATGGCTTGATTTAACCTGATCTTTTCAAGGTCTACCTATGTTGTAGTGTGTGTAGATACTTCCTTTCCTTTCATTGCCAAATAATATTCCACTGTTTTGTTTATCTATTTATTAGCTGACAGACATTGGGATTGTTTTTGCTTTTTTGTGTTATAATGCAGCTGTGATGGTTTATGAGCAGTTCCTGTGTGGACCTATGTGTTCGTTTCTCTTGGGTACTCCCTAAGGGGTAGAACTTCCGGACCATAAGTTTTCCTATATTTCATAATTGAAGGCGCTGCTAGACTTCTTCCAAGTGGCTGCACTGTGTTACGTTCTCATCAGCAGCAGATGAGGGTTCCGGTTTCTCCACAGAGTTGTCAACACTCGTTAAAATCTTTGTTTTTATAGGTATCCTAGTGGGTGGGAACTGTTGCCTAAACTTCATATATTGTCCTACACAAGAGGCACTTAATGAATCTGTTTTGAATGAAGGAGACAATAGACACATCTGGTCGCTGTCAGTTGTGTGTTCAGAATAATGGCACAAAATGGCTCAAAGCTTGCTGATAAGGAGCTTTAACAGCAACAACCACAAAAGGAAAAAAAAAGGGTAGGGTGAAGGCTGGGGATGTGGCTCAGTGGTAGTCTTCTGGTGTGTGTGTGTGTGGTGTGGGTGAGGCTCTGGGTTTAATCCTAAGCACTGAAAGAAAAAGAAAGAAAGAAAGAAAGAAGAGAGAGAGAGAGAGAGAGAGAGAGAGAGAGAGAGAGAGAGAGAGAGAAAGAAAGAAAGAAAGAAAGAAAGAAAGAAAGAAAGAAAGAAAGAAAGAAAGAAGAAAGAAAGGAATTTTCCTCTTAAATATCCATCTCCTGACTGTGTCTGAGGCAACCAAAAGAGTGTTTTGAAAGTGCAGATTCCCGGGCTCCATTCCCAGAGGCTGATTTGGCAGGTCTAGAAATCATTACTTCAAAAAAATTTTTCCCCAGGTGATTCTGCCATGTAGTTAGGTTTGAGGCTCAGTAATCCAAGTTTGCGTTTCAGAGTTCAGGGCCAGCGTCTGCATCAAGCCAGCTGCTGGAGTGCCTTTCAGAGGAGGCGAGCCGTGGCTTTGAAGGCAGCAATGAGACCCGGCTGTTTTGGGAGCCCCAGCCTTGCTCTGTGCTGAATGTCACGTGCCAATGGAAAAATGAAAAATAGACTTGTCAAGAGCTTACCTGGTTGCTCTAAACTTATGCATGTGACACCTTGTTTAATCTTTAGAACACCCGGGATTAGGGTACCCTTAATCACCCCCCTTTTTTAAAATATTTTTTAAAATCATTGATGGACCTTTGTTTTATTTATTTATTTATTTATTTATTTATTTATTTATTTATTTATTTATATGCTGTGCTGAGAATCAAACCCAGTGCTTCACACATGTAAGGCAAGCACTCTACCACTGAGCCACAACCCAGCCTTTAATTGACCCTTTTTACAGATGAGAAAACTGAGTCTGGAGGGATTCAGTGGCCTAAAGTCTCGCCACTCTGCTCCTTTTCCTTCCTGACTGCTCCCTAGGCTTGAGGCACTTACAGAAATCAAAACTTGTGGCCTGGGGCTGGGGCTGTAGCTCAAGGATAGAGCACTCACCTAGCATGAGGCACTGGGTTCCATCCTCAGCATCACATAAGATAAAATAATCGTGTCCACCTATAACCAGGAAAAAAGGATATAAAAAGGAAATGTGGTCTATTGCTAGAAGGGCCAAAAGAAAGGAGCAAGACGCTTGGTGGAGTGTGTGGAGAGGATCTGGATGAGACACTAGGGAGGGAGAGAAGGAGAGTCAAACAGAGGAAAAGGGAGGTTTCCTGGGGCAGGAACTTAAGCCCTTTGCTGGCCCCGCCCAGCTCCTTTTGTGTCCTGAGACTCCCCTGTCACCTGTGCCTTGGCCCAGGCTGGTGCTAATTTTCACACTTGCCTGGCTTGTCCCAGGGTGCTCCCCCACCCCCCAGAGGGATTCGGAGGGAACAAACATTCCTTAGGGCCCAAGGATCAGGAATTGATGCTTCAGGGGCAACACCTCATTTAGATGTATTTTCAAGGAGGAAACCAAAGCTCCTAAAATCATACAGTAAACAAATTGCAAAGCTGATATTCAAATTTTGATCTCGACTCCCTACTACGGTCATGTCCCCCCAAACTCACATGTTGAATCTTAACCCCCATTACAGTGGTGTTACGGGGAGGCCTTTGGGGCTTGGATCTGGAGAGCAGAGCAGCATGCTGGGATTAGTAGCAGAAGGAGCAAGGGGCCTCTCTCTTGGGCCCCTTTTATAAGAGGCACTAATCCCAGTGTGTGTGTGAGGGGGGGCGCTTACTCACAGTGCTGCAAATTTAAGGCCATGCTAGGCCCCTGGTAACAGGCTCTGCCTTATTCACGACTTGAGGGACCTTTGCAGGAACAGGAGTTTCACAGGAACTTATTAAAATCTTTCAGAGACAAAGGCAATTTAAAGGGCTGGTTTATCACAGAGAGAGGCTCCCTTTTCACAGGCCCAAGGAAACCATCAAAAGCTGAGGCTGGGAAACCCAGCTTCCTGCTTCTGGCCTCAATTCCCCACCACCATCACCACCATGACCACTAAAAATGAGACCAAACCCAACACACACCCTACCTAAGTCACCCTCCTCACCCTCCCTCAGTCCTCTCCTCGTGATTTATCTCCCGCTTCCTGTTGATCTTGAAGGTTGTTTTATTTCACAGCCTCTGACTTCTGTTCACAGCCCACTGGGCGCTTCCCGGCTCTGGGAGGAAATAGCATTTAAAGAAGAAAGGCAAAGAGAAGGTGAAAGGTGGGAAGCAGCAGGGTTCTGAGGGCCGCGCCTCCCTTCATCTACTTGGCTGGGAAGGCCCCACCCCCACCCCATGAGTGTGGCTACCCCAGGAATCTCTGGCCCACTGACTGGTCATGGTTTTGACAAAATGATCCAGCATCTTGCCAAAGGTCGTTGGGGTACAGAAGGCACAATCTCTATCTGGAATTGATCAACCAGTACTGGGAGGACTGGGGAGCAGGACACAGGATCTTTGGGGACAGGGGATGAGAAATGCCCTTTTCCCATTTTCATTTCTTTTTTTTTTTTTTTTTAATATTTTTAAGTGTGAATGGACCTTTATTTTATTCATTTATTTATATGTGGTGCTGAGAATTGAACCCAGTGCCTCACACATGTGAGACAAGCTCTCTACCACTGAGCCACAACCCCAGACCTCCTTTTCCCATTTTCATTTATCTGCTGGAAATTGGGAGCCAAAGGCTCGATTTACTGGCTTTGCCCCCAAACGCCTCTTCTAGCCAGACCTTCAAACTCCATCCCCTCTAGGAGTTGTCCCAGGAGCCCCTCAGCGAGATCTAACTCCACCTTCTCAGTCTCTCTTTGCCTGGTTCCTGTGTGGCTTCCTTGCTAGACTATGAATCCTTGGAGGGGTGTGGACATCTCTTAACTACTCTTTTTTTTTTTTTTTAATAACACAATATATGTTTACAGTGAAGACATTAGAAAATCCAGAGACTCCCCACCCTCCCACCCCCAAGAAAAAAGGATAAAATGTATCTTTGATGCACCAGCAGGGGACTTGAAACATTTGGTGATCTGTCCATTTTTCAATGTAGACAGGCAGGCCCGCAGGCAGACAGACAGACAAATGCATGCATACCCCAGAATGGAATCAAATGCTCCATTTTGAGTTCTGTAATTCCTTTTTTGTCTGCTCAATAATCTCAAAATATTTTCATAACATTTTATATCGTTAAAAAATCACTGCAGAGCCATGCGCAATGGTGCACGCATGTAATCGCAACGGCTCGGGAGGCTGAGGCAGGAGGATCATAAGTTCAAAGCCAACCTCAGCAAATCAGCAAAATCCTGCTTCAAAATTAAAAAAGAAAAAAAAAGAAAGAAAGAAAGAAAGAAAGAAAGAAAGAAAGAAATCACTGCAGAGTTACTCTATCAATTGTACCAGTTTTCTCAACCAGTCTCCTGTCATTGGACATGAAGGTTATTTCTTTGGCTTAACATGTCATTACCCAGCTCGTCTGTGAGCCAACTTTTTCTCCTCCAAGAGCTAAAGGGGATCCAGGTTTTATGTTTATTTTATTTTTTTTAATTTTTTTTAACAGCTTCATTAAGCTGTAACTCAGGCTAGGCACAGTGGCACACACCTATAATCCCAGTGGCTCTGGAGGCTGAGACAGGAGTATCAGGAGTTCAAAGCCAGCCTAAGTAATGGTGAGGTGCTAAGCAATTGAGACCCTGTCTCTAAATAAAATACAAAATACGGCTGAGGATGTGACTCAGTGGTCAAGAGTTCCTGAGTTCAATCCCCAGTCTCCCCCCCAAAAAAAGATATAACTCAGATACCAATACTTATTATGGTTTACTAATTAGTTTTTAACCCTATACAGCACCCAGACCTGTCCCTTGAATCCATGTTTGCTGAGTTGATGTTGCAGTTACCACAAACAGAAATGTTTTGTTTCTCTGAAATTCATCTACATGCCTTAAGACAATGAACTAGTTCTAGCCCCACATTTGGAGTGGGGGAAGGCTTCATGGAGGAAGAGGCATCGGACCTGGAGTCGGTGGTTACAGAGGAGAACAGGGTTGGGAGCACATTGGATTTAGGTATTAGCCACTTAGCCTTGGTTTTATCACTTTATCTACCTCATGAGATAATGAAATAAAGTGCTTAGCACCTGTCTGGCACACAGCTGGCCCCCTTGGGCCCCAGGAGGATGAGAGGCTGGCTCCCAGAGCTGGGTAAGAACATGTCAATCTGCAGAAACAGCATGTGCAATGGCGCAGGAGGGTGGGAGCTAGTGGCTGCAGGGAGGCAGTTGAATGGCAGCATAGAAATAAAGCCAGTAGGCAGATGGGCCAGATCACTGGTGGGCTCCTTGCATGAGAAGGAAGTGGATGCATCTCTCTGATAAGTCATAGGCAATGAGGCTGGAGTGACAGGGCTGCAATTTGCATTTTAATGGGCTCTCTGTCCAGTAAGGTGGACAGTGAGACAGGAGCAGCCAAACCAATGAGGGGTCAAAGAATTCATTGTTTAAATGAATTCAGATGGGAAATGAGGAACTTAGACTAGGGCCTTGTCAATGGGGAGAGAAAGAGAAGCCAAAAGGGAGAGATATTTAGGAGGCAGGCCAATGGGGTTTGGTGGCCACATGGCCTCTTGAATTATGGTCTGACAAGCTCCCTGAGCCCCTGCTGGGGAAGGAGGGCAGGTCCTACCGTATTCCATCCCTGTGACTCTGAGAGGAGGCATCTGATTTCAGGTTACATTTCAGGAAACTGAGGTTCAGAAAGTCATACACAGAGGTCTGCATCCTTTCTTCTCGGTTTCTCTCTGGGAAGAACTTAACAGCACAGTAAAGCCTGGGGTGGATTTGGACAGGGAGGGAGAGCAGGGTCAAGGCGGTTCTCTTTCGAGGTGAGCAATGGTGGCTTGCTGGAACGTCAGAGCTCAGGTGGGTCAGGCTGAAGCTGGAGAAGCCTCTCCAAGGGTGGAAGGGAGAGAATTTGTCCAACAGGAGGTGGTGTGCCTCCTATCCTCTCTCTTGCTCAGGGAACTAAGCATAAGAAGTCTTGAAAACAGGAGTGGGCTGGCCCAGTGGCCGTGTTAGGGGAGAGGGCAGCATATAGACCCAGGCCTATAACAGGCAGCTCCTGGTTCCTTTCCCATTCAGAAGCCCACCCTGTGCAGGGAGCCTGAATGCTTTGAGTTTAGGGCCAGGCTGGGGGTTCACAGGCAGGAAACTGAGACCAAACTCCCCCAAGCAACCTCGGGCACTTCCTGAGCTCTGCCAACAGCAGGGTTGTAGAGACTTCAGCCTTCGTGGGAAAAATTACCATTCTGTCTGCGTGGAGCTGTCCCAGGGCCCCCTCACAGGGCAGGTGAGCTGAGGGTCAGTGTGGAGATAGTACAAGAGCCTCCCCCTCCCATGTTGGGAGTTTGGGACTTCTCTCCTGGTGCCTGGGGGCGGGGCACTGGGAGTGGAATCCCAAGCTGCCAGGCTTCACACAGAAGGGAGAACCCCCATCTTCCACTTCCCCCAGACCACACCTCCCACGGCCCTTCATGTGCACATTAGCCTTTGTCCACCAGGCCCTGCTCACTTGGCTTAAAGTTAGCGGAGGCCCAGATGGGGACATGGCAGGGAGCCATCTGGTCTTCTCCCAAAACCCTCTGCCCCCACCCCTCCCAAGGCCTTTGCCTGCCTTATCCTGACGCCCCCCCTCTTCTCTGCCCCAAACTCTTTATCCCTGTTTGCTATCTGTCAATTAGGCACCTCAATACCCTGCATACAGAAAGCCAGCCAGCCAAGCGTGGCAATCCCTCGCTCCCTCTCCATGTCGCTCTTTTCCTCTGGGCTGAGGGAGTGGGAAGGAGGAAGAAAGGAGCCTGCAGTCTTCTCTCCAGCTGGAATTGACCATGGCAGTGGTCTCTGCAGTCTCCTGACACTCCTAGGCCACAGTGGGAGCTCCTAGGTGGAGGTCGGGGTAAGGGATGGTGACACGTAGATGCCTTTGAGGGAGGGGGTGGGTGGGGAGGTCAGAGGCATGGGTGTGGCTGTCACGGGATACCTGTTCCCTGATTGACTCAGGGCCTTGGCTCAGTTAACCTTTCTGGTTGAAGTTCTAGGTGTGGCTCCTCCCTGAGCGAGGGCAAGAGGCTCAGTCTCCTCTCTCTGGCCACTCTGAGGACTCCAGCCACGTACGAGGAGAGAAAGAAAGGGAAAGAGGAAAGACCAAAGAGATGAGGTGGGGTTAGGGACAGTGGGTGGATCCCTGGGAGGGCCTTACACGTCCTTCAGGGACAAGGTCAGGGTGCCTGGAGTGGGCCATCCCCAGTGCCAGGTGGACCCACAGGCTCACATTGGTTTCATCCCTGAAGGAATGAGGAATATCCGTTTGTCACAGCTGTGAAAAACCTTGCTCAGAGGAAACCTTGGCCCAAGATGGCTCAGCTGGTCTGTGGCAGAGATTCTGGCTCCAAAGGTCACCTGCTTTCTTCTTGGCCACAGTCTCTGCCTCACCACCTCTGGAGAAGAGTCTGTCAGCCCCAGACACAGCCCAGGGCCCACAATCCACCGCCCAGAGCTTCTCACCAGGCCAGGCTCTGCCTTCTTGTGGGACACACGGCCCATTTTCAGCCACCTGATCTGTTCTGGGAAAGCCTATCTCACTGCAGGGATCCTGTGAGCTGCCCTAACAGCTTCCCAGGCAAGAGAACCAAGCTTCTGTCCTCAGGGAGGAAGATGGAGCAGGGCAGAGGCACAGGAGAGCCAACAACCGGGGGTCATGAGCCCAGAAGGTGACTTTTCTCAGAGACACAGTGACTCAGAGGGCTCAGAGGCAGAGAGCATCCTTGGGATCTTGACCGCACTCACTAATCTCAGCTTGGGCAAGTTATTTAGCTTGCATGTGCCCAGACTCCCTAGTCAGAGACAGGGCAGGTCGACTCAGTGCCTACCTCCCAGAGGGCAGCCTGCCCCACACTCCTTAGACCTGGCAGATGCTCCAGGGGAGATTATCATTCCTGTACTTTCTACCATGAGGTGGACCTCTCCAGGGCCCACAGGTCACACTGTGGGGGCTCAGAACACCACAGCTGACAGTTGGGGCAGTCGGCCACGTGGCAGGTCTTTTCACCAGCACTTAACATGACTGGCACCGGCTCACGCTGCCCTCCAGGCAGGATGTGGACTCACGCTGCTTCATTCCTGTCAAGTTCCTAGGTGCTTCCGAGTGTGTGTGGGTCAACCCAGCTACCAGGAAATGGGAAGTTCAACTCTAATTGCTGGCCTGAAAGCCAATACAAAGATCTGAGGGGAAGGCAGACAGCCAGCCGTCAGTTTTGGGGCTGAGTTCCTCAGTCCCCCTCCACTTCAGAGAGCACGCTGTGATCACCCCTACAAAGCCCCTGACCCCCACTCGTCACTCTTCATCCTGGCTCACAAAGACCTGGTCCTTCTACATGAAGCTTGTGCCCTTGCCTGCTGATGACCTCCCAATATTTGTTACTCCTCTACTCCGAGAGAAGGCTAAGCAGAGAAAGAAGGGTGGAGGACCAAGTGAGGTGGGGTGGGAACAGCAATAGGCTTCAAACACGCAAACCACACCCAGAAAAAGTATCTGGCTTGCTAACCAGACCTTCCTTCATCTTTGGCAACCATAGGATGCTAGAAGCCTCCATGTCTTCCCCAAATGTCTTGTCACAGTACTCTTCAGCCACAGATGGCATCCTCCCTGAGAGGACCTCCAGGAACTGATCACCTGCTTCACTTTTATCAGGAGTGTTTTTACTGCCCTCAGAGACAGGGGCCCTGGTTAATAGCTCACTTGACCTTCTTACGCCAGCTCTGAATCCAACAACGCTTTTGGGTCCTCAAACATCTAATCTAAGAAAAATTCTCTGTTAGGAAATATGCTCTGGAGCTGAGATTACCAATGGAACAGAATTCCAGTGATTCTCAAGATATGAGCACTCAACATAAAGGAGAGTGTCTACCCAACAATTCTTCAAAAGTTTTGTTTCCCAAGAGGGATGAACTGGTTGATGCTGGGAAAAGAAGTAGAGGGTAGCAGAGGTGGGAATCTACACACTTGCTTCCTAGCCGCTGCCACCTCCAAGATCTGGCCCTGCCCTGGGTCAGTTTCCAACTCCTAGTGGGGAAAAGGGAGCCAGCTACCTTCAGGGGAAGGTGTCCAAATGACAATCAACAGGGGAGAGCAGTGTGGGGAGAAATCTATATTTGGAAGAGGACCGAGCGGGGAGGGTGGTTCCCTGGCCTTATCAGGTGCCCACAGTCCAGCATGGCACCAGGGCAGATGGGCTGTCCTGGCTCCACCCTGCTGGACTTGGCTCAGTCCCCATACAAGGAAGGGCCTTGCCCTCACACACCCCTGTGCTCGGTGTCACTCTGCTCTATTGACCCCACTGGCCTCCACGCCACTCCAGCTGTACTGGGAAGAGGAGCTGGCAGGCTTTCAAGGCTGGGGTGATACAGGCATGGCAAAGCCTGGATGGCCAAAGACACAGGAGGAGCAGCTGAGGGAGAGTTAACACCTGTTTGATCCCAGTGTGTTCAGAAACTAATAACAGCCCTGTCAGGATGCATTCAACCTGGAGTGTTAATCACATTTCTCCCTGGTGGCAAAATGGCCATGGCTTAGAGAAGTCAAAGTAGCAAATACTTGGAAGTGCTTTCCATCTTCCCCTGGGGGAGGGGGAGGGCACAGCTGTGACCTCAGGCTGACATTGCTTGATATACTCCTCTGATATTACAAGCCATGTCACCTTGGGCAAGCCATCTCTCCTCTTACGGTTTCACTTTCTTCGTCTATAAAGCAGAGAACAAGTTTTTATGAAGAGTGTAGGACAGAGGGGCTCACTACCTGTGTCCTCCTATAGCCCACCTTCCCTTGTCTACCTTCCCATTTGACTAATTTGATATCAATTGACTAATTCTGGTTATCATACTCTGTGGTTTTCTTTGGAAGCTCCTCTCTTCAGAGGTGGAACTTAAGGTCCCTCCCTTTGCAGGTTAGACTGTGACTTTTATTTGCTTTTTTTTCCTCCCGAGACAGGGTCTTGCTATGTTGCCCAGGCCGGGTTCAAATGATCCTCCAGCCTTAGCCTCCTGAGTAGCTGAGACTATGGGTGTGCCCCACCACGCCTGTTTCAATGACTCACTTCTAGTGACTACAACATGGAGGAAGAGAAGGTGTGTGACTTCGGAGGCATGGTTCTACTGATATTGTGGTTTCCACTTTGTTCTCTCTTGGATTGTCTGCTCTGGTCACCACACTATCATGAGGACACTCAAGCAGCCTATGGAGAAGCCCATGTGGGGTGTGCTTAAGGTCCCGCCACCAGCAGCCAGTCTGGTTTGCCAGCCATTGTGAAAGATGAGCTGCCAGGGTGGTCAAGCTTTCAGATGATTGCAGCCTCTGGAGAGAGTCTAAGTAAGATTCCCGAATTCCTGACCCCAAGAAACTGTGAAATATAACAAATGCACAATTTAAAGCATCTACATTGAAGTGATTGTGACATCACAATAGATAATACAAACCCCAGTGTCTTCCAAAAAGATCTTGAAATTGCACAGAGGTAGAGGCATAACTATAACAAAGTAGAAAGATGATTGTGGAGTAAGAAGTAGGGTGGGTTGAGGGAGGAGTCCAACTGCATCAGAAAACCTGGTTGAAGACAAAAGATAGCCCTAAGCTCCCTCGAAGGGAGGAAACTTGATGGTTTGTATAACACCTATATTTTTGGTATATGCGGGGGTCTGAATGAGACAGCCATTTGACATGTGGGCCTTTAGATAAATAAAATCGTACAGAATGGTGGGTGGTGTCTTGCAAGGGCTATACCTTCTGTAAGTCATACTGAGCACATTTGAGCAGCACCTGTAGGTTCACTTATAATAATATACCTTCTGACAGTTTTTAGAAGCTCTCGATTTCATAAAAATATCAAGAGTGCACTGTATCTTAAAATTTTAATTTTTAACATAGGTACTAGATAGGAAATAAAGTATATTTACAGTGAAGAGTCTTCATCTACCTCTTCCCCACAGGCCAGGTCCCTTTCTCATGGCCAGCCCTGTATGGTTTCTGCTTTAAACTTCCAGGGATATTTCATACACATACAAGCAAATCATATAAATTGTCTCCCTCTTTTATAAAATGGCATTATTCTCACTGTACTTTTTATATTCAACATCCACAATGTCCCTTATAATTTTGATTTTCTGGTTTTGATATTTTATTGTTGAACATTTGGCAACACAAAAACAATCAAGGAAATAAAAAACATTTGCAATCCCACCACTAAGAAGTCATCATTGTTTAGATGTTTTTTCTTCTTTGCCTTTTAAGTATGAATGTGTATAATATTATTAATTTTTAAAGTAAAGTTAGCATCAAACTGTAAGATAAATTTAACCTTGGGTTGTTTTTCCCATTGACTTTTACATACTCCACCCCACCAATATATTGAGTATAAGCACATTTTTCTTAAGAAGTATATTTATTTTCTTAATGTCCAGCCCAACCCAGGACTGATATAAAACTGCCTTTTCTGCATCTTCTCCAGACTGCCATAAGAACAGCTCAGACTGACCTCTATCATCAGAGCATCCCCAAGATGTAAAGCTGAAACTGTGAAGCATTATTTAAGCTTGTTCATTAAAGACTTTCTTAGATTCCCAAAATGAATCAGTTGGGGCCACGAAGCCCCCAGATGACCAACCCCTGTGTGATGGCCTTCCAGGGACAAAGAGCCAGGAAATTAGTCCAAAAGGCCCAAAGGTGGTTGTTTCCTCTGAAAGCATCTTGAACTACGGTGATCTGGATTCTGCAGGAAGCTGCCTTGGTCTAAGCACTCCCTGCCTTGAAGTTGCTGCTCTGGAGCACCCTTATCTGGGAGGAATCATGTAAGAATCCCGCACCTTCCCAGGACACAAATCATAACTCCCAACGTGGTAAAGGGCAAATTTCAGTTATTTGTTCACTACTCATTTTCTGACCTTTGTTTTCAAAGACTGAAAACCTGGTGAGAGTTATGCAAAGACTTCTAGAAGGAATAGGAATGCCAAATAGGTAAGAGTGAGAGGAACAAGCCAGCCATAGTTTTCTCCTAGCATAACAAGGAAACCAAAAAAGGTGAGAGTACCAACACTGAGGGCTCCATGCTACGTTTTGTGCATATTATCATCTTGCTTCATTTTTTTTTTTAGTTATAGTTGGGCACAATACATTTATTTATTTTTATGTGGTGCTGAGGATCGAATCCAGCTCCTTGCACATGCTAAGCAAGGGCTCTACCGCTGAGCCACAACCCCAGCCCCATCTTGCTTGATTCTTATAACTGCACTAAGAGGCTAGTATGTATGTTTTATAGAAAAGTGAAGAGCAAGGAATCAAACTCAAGTCTCTGACTCCAGAGCAGAAGCTCTTAACTGATTCTTTATTATTGGGGGGGGGGGAAGCTACACCAATTTTAAGTGTGAAAGTTTCAGGGTACTATTAACTTAGTAAGATACTAAGCAACATATCATGTGCCATCGCTAGAGTATCCTATCATCTAATTGACTAAGTGGGGAAGAAAACGTGAACCATTACTGGGTTCACGTTAACTGATGTCTGCTGTTCCCAGAGATCCAGCAGGTAGCCTTGAGAATCAAGGACAGTAGAAACTTCAAGATTGATTGCTTAGGTTAAAACCCCAGCTTTGTCACTTAACTAGTTGTGTGACCTTGGGTAACTTCTCTAAACTAGTTTTCTTATCTGAAAAATGGAAGAAAATAGTAGATACTATTTTAGGTTGGTCCTATTAAATTAATGCATTCACTTAAAGTACATGGTGCTCAATAAATTCTAGCTATTACATTTTACCTATGGAGTAATAATGTGTCAATAACCTCAATCAATGTCAGCAACCTTCAGTTAATAACCACACTGCTGACTTAGATTCCCGATATGAATCAGTTGGGGCCACGATGCAGTAACCACATCACTGTTCATTTTTTTAGTGGACCTGTAAAAGGGTTTGCTGAGAAAAGACCAGTACGCAGTCTTCTATCCTTCACACACCCCGAAGTTGCTCTTGGCTATGTAAACTACATTGTATACTTGATTCATCTGAATTAGTGAATGCCTGTGGGGTTGCCCAGGCAAGCTGCCTTGGAGCAAACTCCCTCACCAAAAGTCACTTTCCCCAAGACAGGTTGGGGACCCTTCTCTGACATTGCTGCAAATTCTCATACCTGACTTTGCTACCAGTGGTCAAGAAGGCTGCATTCAGTGAATAACTTGCCTAATAGCAAGGAACAGGCTTGGAGTTTGACTCCTGGATCTACCATTTTACTAGGTGGCAAAATGAAACTCTCTCCAAGCCTGTTTCCCATCAGTGGAGATAACCCTATGATGCAGGGTCGAGGCTTAAATGAGACAGACATATACTTTAAGGCCTTGATAAATCGTAGCTACTGTGGCCTGGCTCCAAGTAGGATTTCCACACCAAGCCCACTACCTGACTTGCACACCATTTAAGACATAGAACATCTTTTTGCTATGTACCATTAACATGTCACGAATGTGAACAGATTTGCCCATCATGAGCAACAGAAATGCTGATTCTGTTTTTGACCAAGCATGGTGGAGGACAAAGAATGAACCAAGTACAGTCCCTCCATTTCCAGAAGTCTGTCTTGTGGGGGAGATGGATACATAATCAATAAGGAGATAGACTAAGATATGATCCTGAAGTGCTATTGGAGTTTGGTAAAGGAATAAGTCATTTTATTGAAATGAAACAACCTCCTACCAGTGGGGCCAGGAGAAGAAGGGTACCTGGAGAGCTGGGAAGCACCTGGGAGGATGCCAGTCTCTGCCAGACCCTCAGGTTAGGTGTAAAAGAGGCCCTACTCCTTTTTGGGTGCCCCAGATGAGGACCCACACAGGTAAGGTCCCAAGAAAGCCATTCTTCCTAGTTGCAAGGTGGAGGAGTGACTGAGAGCTCATGATTGGGCAAATGTGGTAAGACACAGAGCAACCTCTGACTCAGTGGCCAAGGCTATTACCACCACCAGAGTTATGAGGGACAAGCCACATGGAATCCAAGCCATTTTGCTAGTATAGGCACATTTATTCCAGAAAAGGGAGGAAAATGGACCACGCACTTTGATTCTCTCCTGTCCAATCATTGCTCTTGAGGAACATCTTTCATTGCTTCCAATAGGGCAGGTGAAGCCATCCTTAGAACTAATGTTTTCTGTGGGAAACTGCCTTCAGATAGGGAAAATTAGTTTGTAACACAGAGTCACCATCACTGTAGAGCTTTGGTAGCACTTTGCCCTTGCTCATAGTCTTTGCTAGAGCTCCTACGAGGTTCTGATGCAAAATAGCACACCCCCCCCACATCTGCCGCAGCTTTCTTACATGGCTGGGTCTCATCACCCTGACTGCTTCTATTATGAAAGCCAGGTCAGGCCCTTCCTGTTTTTGCAGAGCTTCTTTTACCCAACAGCTGCAGCCCTATGACCTGCTCACCTGGCTGCGGTCTCCAGGACCTCGCTGAGGCTGGACAAACTGAGGTAGCTCTGGCCTCTGCCAAGCCTGCCACCAGACCAGTCAGGGGCTTGTCTTGGCTCTGAGCACGGCCTAGTTCCTGGAATTCTCAGCAGGATCTTGTACCTCAGTTCTGATAATAGAATCCCCACCCATCTGTCAACTTTTCTTACATCTGAATTCCTATCTTGAAGAACTGCTAACTATACTTGTCCCCATAAGCCTGAAGTCCTGCGTTGATCTTGCCATTACCCCACAGGAAGTGGAGGAAGTGCTGCTCTAGAAGCCTGGCCTGTGGCTTCTATGTATCCTTTAGGACTTCTGTCCTGCTTCCCTGATGTATACCACTTTTCCAGACTGTGCTTTGGTGGACTGCCATGTCCTCCATGCTTCACCTGCTGGGCTGGACTTGCTACTAGCTTCTTCATTTTGAGTTGTCCTTCTAACACCTGGCTTTGCTCAGTGAGTGGGAAGAATGCCAGAGCTTGCCCCACCCAGTCTGCCCTGCTCTGCAGTTAACTGAGCCATGCTCAGCTTGACTTTGGCAAGTGTGTGTGCATACTCTCTTGCTCAATATTAACCTAAAGGTCAAAATAGAGACCATAACTATATATGAAGTAATTTCATATATAATCCTGAAATATAAAACTGTTTAAAAGATATTTCAAAGAAAGTACCAATTTGTCATACAATATCTTTTAAACTAATTTAAAATGTTTACCACACAGAAAAATCCAGGTGCAATGGGAAACTCTATCCCCCTGAGGACCTGCAGGTAATACCTGGGATATATTCCTGGGTGTCTTAACCTCAAATGACCTTTCTTTCAGTTGAAACAACTGAAGCCAACATTTCCAAAATAGAAACCAGGTAGGAAGTAATATTTAACCTTAACTTGTTAGTCTAGTAAACACCCTTGGAAGAGTTTGCCTGTGCCTGCCAACAAGTCGCTGTATCTACATGTTCTCTCATAAAACTGAAGAGGTCATCTATCCTGAAGTCAAAGTCTATCACACCAGTCACCACTGCAATCTAACCCTCAGAGTCTTACTCAACAGGAAAGGGGCGAGGTATAGAGCGCAACTACTTCCTCCACAGCTCCTACATGTTGAGAATCTTCAGAAATGACTGCTTCCGGAAAAACAATTTGTTGTTTTAGACTCTGTCTGCAAAAGAAAATGCTCCTACTTTAGGTAAGGACAGAACATGGCTGGCAAATTATCAAAAGGGGCTAGAAGCACTATAGCTTCAGGGCCAGACTGGGACTGTCATTACTTTTTTTTTTTTTCTTTTTAACCCAGAAAAGTCAAGAATCCCTCAGGGATGCTCACAAAGTCCACTCTAACTCTTGCATTTTATAATATATTTCTTCATTTCCATCCCCATCTGTTGAGGTATATTACATTGCTTTGGGAAATCCTTTTCTCTTGAAAATTTCACATCTAAATATCAACCTAAATATTTGGTCTAAGAAATTCAATTAGCTAACACTCCAAAGTAGTTTTTCTACAGGACTCATATTTTGAGTTCTTTTCAAGGGGCAGTCTAATAATGAAGAAAAATCTTGCCTAAATGTCACTGGATGCTACAGGTTTGTAGTATATATTAATTCCTACTTCAAAAATAAATTAAAAAAATCTCAGAATAATTTCTTAGAATATTCAATGCATATCCAAATTTGGTGACTAAAACCAATGCTGATTTTAAGGCATGTAGTTTAGCAGGGAACCAGTATTTTGCCTAGTGATTGTAGTTATCTGGGGCTGAAAATAAGGGATTTTCTTGAATTCTAAGCAAAATCAACACTGGCTCTGGAGGATGACAAAACCTAAAGGTAGTCTGTGTAGAAATAAGACCTAGAAACAAAATCAGAACAATCAATAACCTTCACCAAGCTTTGATGTCAAGACTTAGCAAATCAGAAATTATATAGCCTTTTAGTAACTGAACAGGACATATATCCATCACTTTATTTTTCTGCTACACTAGACTTTTTTTTTTTTCCTAAAGGAGAATCAAAATTTGCCAGTTTGTCATTTAAGGTATAAATTATATTTTTAAAAAGTTACTGGTTCTAATTGTAAAAACTCAGCATGTTGATTAATAAGACAATATTAAAGATTCTCATGGAGAATCTTAACTTTGAATTTTAAGTAAATAATTACTTATACAGGCTTGATCTGGCAATGCATTTCTCTTTATTCCCATCATAGATATTCTAGATATTAGTTTTCAGGAAGTTCTGGAAAACTGTCTACCTATTCTTAGGTTCTGATCCAATGGGTCTCTGAGGAAGACTGCTGTATGGTAGAAAAGCATGAGATGCAAACTCTGAAGTCCTTTGCTTGAATCCTGAATTAATTAATAATTAATCCTTGAATTAATTCTTCACAAGTTGAAAAACATAACTTTGCTGTAAGAAACAAATAAAGTAATTTGACATCTATAAACTTCCTTCAACTTCAGACAGTACCTAGCAATATATAATCAGATTGAAGTTCTAAATCCAAACTCAAAAAGATATTATGAAGAAAGTTTCCTCAATTAACTAAAATTAAACTTGGACCCAGTATTGCCCCCTAATGGTCATCTCAGAAACCACTTTGAATTATGAGAATTTTTTTTTCCCTCTAAAGTTCCTTAAAACTTATTCTTGTTCTGAACTCCACCATGTACACTGGGTGTTTCTCTGAAAAAGACCATCTTAATTATACTCACTTAGCTACAGTCACTTCTGATCTTTTAAAACTCCTATGGCTAAATTATCTTCTCAGGTTTTCAGGCTTTCCTTCAGATGTCTCCCCTGCTGCCAATATGTTTTTTAAAAAAGGACTTCTTTCCAAGTCTTTGCCACCTTTTAAACAAAGGTTACAGATACCATGTTTTGTAGATGCAGTGGAGAAAAGCTGCTTTTTTATCCTAAGGATGCTGTCACCATAGTCATTTCATTTCTTCATTCTAGGGGTGATTCACTGCAGGGGAAAATTCTTCCAAATCAAAAGTCAATGTTTTATCTTGAATCTACTTCTTTCAAAACATGAGTTCACCATAGCTTAGTTCAAACTAAGGGAAAACTCTCCTTAAGAAACCACAAAAATGTACACTGGAGCCACAAGGAGACTAGCATACAGATGGCACTGGTGATTTTGGAAGTCTTAATCTATGGGTAAAATACCAACACCTCCTTTTCATCTTCAAACTTTTCAAACTTGGTTTCATCATGTATAAAATGGGATTAATATCATCTACTTTACTGGGATAGTGGGAAGGGCAAATGAGTTAATAGATGAAAAGCACAGCATTATCTATGCTACACAGAAAGCATATGGGGGGGAGGGCACCAGGGGTGGGGAGGGGGGAGACTATCAACTAGGTCCTCAGTCAAAAAGATGACAATTATCAAAGGAAGCTTATATTGCTATACACAGGCATGAAACCTCCAAGGAGGTGCTCCCTCTCAGTTTTTTCTGAGACCACACCTTAAACATTTTCAATGTGTTCTCCATAGTCACTGCAGGTGATACCTGTGTTGGTGAAATGGGACATGATGAGATGGCAAGGTTCAGGACAGTCTAGTGAGGAGAATAAGCAACAAAGGAAATGTCTTCCAAGTTCTGAGTGTTTCACAAGGAACATGGTGCCTACAGACCAAGAAAAGGGAAGCTGACTGCAAGGACTGGAAGCATAGAGGATTATTAGGTCTATTACACCCTCTAGTGGCCACAAAGAAGACCGTTCTTAAACTCCCAGTTTAGCCAAGATTGCAACTTGGATATAAGCACACAGCTTCTAAAACCAAACCAGTTTGCCTTAATGTGTTTCTGCTTATGTTAAAAAAGGGGCAAATGTTAAAATAAACCAGTGTGGCCACAATTTTACCCATTCAGTTCTCTTTATTTCCTGCTGAATGAAAATACTGATAAAAGAAAGGGCATAGGTGACTGCTTCTCAAATTACATTGATTCTCAAGGGAGAACTGAAGATAATGGTCTTTGTTGCTTTATGGAAGGCAATTCTGAAATGAGCATCTTTCTAAAACAGCAATTTTTCACCACAGGGTTATTTACAAGCCAAGGTAATAATTAAATATGCCCAAGACTATGAATCTATTCTTCTTTGCCCAAGCCCTTCATTTTTATAATAGTAATTATAGTTAAAAACTTCGATTAACCAGAACCCTCAATTAACATAATTTCCCCCCTTGCACTCTATTTATAGGACAGGGTAGGAAAAAAAAATCACATGAAATTATTCACGTAAGGGATTTTAGTTTAAAAATCTAGGGTAGGTTATTTTACATTAAGTAGAAAAAGAACCCAAAAATCACATTAACACCACGATTGTCAACATAGAAAATACACATATAACTGGATGAGAGGTGAAAGGCAATGAAGAGTATTTTCAATGTAAATGTAGTGGAATGGTAAATTACTTTCTAGTCTTCCTGCTATTTTTAAAAATATTATTTATATAATAAATTCAAAGTCAAAGACAGGTAATGTATACACTGACTTCCTATCTTACAACATCTTCTATTCTACATTGATGAATATGAATAGTAGAATTGAGATTATCAGAATCCTAAGGCCACCATGCCTATCAAAAAATAGGAAAAAAAATAGGTTTCTTAGGGAATATTTCTGTCTAAATGAGCTGAAATGAGGAAGGTCTCATATATCTATGTTTTATATATAAATTTTCAACTAATTTGAAAATACAATTACCAACAGACCACAAAATGCAGCTAAGTAAGCAATCCCGAATGGAAACCCTGTGATACCAAATCCATATATTTAAAATACTGTTTATTTGTGATTTAACATTAATTAGCATAACATCTAAGAGAAATATCAGATAACATTTATACATTTTTCCACAGGACACAGGTTCATTGGCTCATTCATATGCCAAAGCAAGTAAATAGAGGCATTAGCAAAAGGTGCAATAGTTTACTGTGGCATTTAAAAAATATTTATGCACATTGCATTCATTTAGATATATATATTTTTAAAAAGTTATGGAAAAGCATAGTTCACAGGTTACTGTTTCTACATATGTTGTAATACAACAAATGATGTAGAACATAAAACAATCCTCAAATACACAGTTAAGCAACTGAAAGTTTCCACTAAGAGATTAGAACACTGATTCCAGTAGTTAGTGAGATCTAGAATGACATTTCCAGGTTTTCTTTCAATTCTGCTTCACACTCACACAGAACCAGCCCAGAACACACTGTAGTCAATGTGATTTTGAACATGCCAGCTTACCTTCCAGAACACTTTGGATTACTTTTACCCACTGACTGTTTTGGATCATTGATTTTACAGATTTGTGACATCACTTGGAAAAAGGGGGGAAAACTATATTAAGTCTAGGTTTAAATTTGTATTTACATTAGAAAGAAAGTTAAAGGAAAAGATAAAAAAGGTTTGTAAAAATCAAAAAGTGGTAGTTTTTTCAGTGGTGAGATTGGACTTACTGATTTCTTCTACTGCTGCTCTCTAAAGGTACACACGTTAGAAGGATTTGACCTTTTTAAAACTTAAATATCAACCAACACATTGATTTTGGCAGAGAAGCAGGATTTTAGAAATTTGGGACCTATTTCCAATAAATCACTATATATACCATTGTGAATATGAATCATTCTTATACTAGAATTCTTTTCGAATCCCACCTATTGTTCCCTTAATTTTTCACTTTCCCTTTCATTCTTTTCATTTGGTTACTTTACAAGATTTTCTTCATTCGTTAGCAATACTAAGAGAAAAATACATTATAAGGTTCAAATATGAATCTAGATATACCTTTATATGCTCTAATCCCCGTTTGATACCAAATCCCTGGATTCTTGAATTATATTTAAGTGTACTCAGTACCAAGCAGTCTCAAATAGGCTCTACTGTTAAATGATTGGCTAATATGCATATGACACTTTTATACTGAATGGTATACAAACATCTCAACATACAAAAATCGTTTTTGCCAGAGTTAAACTAAATAACCCATGTTATGTGTATAAAATCCCCTTTTTTGAAAAATAAGGGGCTTTCTAAACTAATAAAAAAGGAAGTCTTCAAAAATTATAGTTTATTAAAATGACTTTTTTTGGCAAACAAAGTTATTTCAGGTGAGGAAATTTTATACTATGAATAAAATTTCAAATGAATCTTTTCTTTAAAACTTTTTAAAAAATTATGTGCCAGTGTATACTAATGCTATAGATTCTTGTCTTAGAAGCTTTTAAAGCATTCTGTTAATGCCCATTGAAATAATGGGGACCCAAAAGATATAGTCAATAATCATGGTAAAAAATTATAATCTGATTACCAAGTGAAGCAGGTGTTGAGAAATAAAAATTCTCACTTGTTCATTGGCAATTTCTTTCCAACAGATATTACACAGAAGGTCTGAAATAAATCAGACAGATATCTGTTTGCGGTGAATTAAAATACTTCTTCAAGAGGGCAGAGCTAATTAAAACTATCAACTTTTAAAAAATTCAGTCATTTTTGGACATATAAGAGATGAATTTGAAAGTTTTTTCATAATGTTTTTCTTTTAGTAAAACCTCTTTCCAGTTCTTAAAGTCCAGTTTGCTCCATACCCCCAAATCTGTTCTACCACTGTATATTAATGATCAACTTAAATGTGGTATTTAAATGTGCAATGTCACACTATAGTAATAAAAATTATAAAAAAGATTTTATTTAGGCTTCAACTTTCTCCTTTTTTTTGTTCTTTTTCAGAAAAGAAGGAGTACGGAATTTCTTCTTTTTCTTGGATGGTGATTTTGAAGGAGAGCCATCAGGTGACAGGACTTCTTCAATTTTTTCTGGAGACTTAATGGTAATCTCGATGTTTTCTATGGTGGTGCTTGTAGTTAATCTACTCACTCGCTTAGCAAGCTCATCTTCAACATCATGCATATCATCCTTGCCATTTACTACCATGACAGGCACTTCCATGGAGATGAAGCTCTTGGAAAATAGATCATGGTTTTCTACAAAAGGGGAGGGGTTTTGGGGGGTTATTTTACATAGTTAACATTTCTGTGTTATTTTGCAAAACTGAAAGATTTTAGCAATGTATTAAGAAATTACTTTAATTCTGATGAAGACAGATGATTATTTTAATAAACATGGCTCTATTAGCATGAAGCTAATTTTCTTAAATGATATAAAGGGGTGGAGAACAAAGTTGTTCATCCAAAAAGTAAAAGCTAGATAATTCTGGTTTAATAGATAACTGTTATAGTTTCATTTTAAGTTAGTATAAAGGAGGAAGACAACTTAAATATTTTTATTTAGTTTTGGGGTCATTTGGCAATCAAAACTAAAAAAGATTTCATGCTGTTCATTGGAAGATGCATAACAAGCCAATTATAATTCCACAAATTCTTAAGAATGATGGGTTGCCAAAATTCAGATTAAAGTATCAATGGCTGAACAAAAGTAGCACCTCATTTAGTAAATAATATAAAATTACTGCGATATTTTAGCTAAAATCCATGGTGAATTTACCATGATCAGTTCAATTTCTTACATGAAAACAAATGACAGGGGTAGACTCTCAAGACTACTCAGTGAATGCTATGGGAAATTACATTGAATACCTTCTAATTTTTCAGGGACATTTTGCGGTGACTGAGTTTGAGACTGAATTTGTGAAACAGATGAAGCGTCATCTGAGAGTAATTCCTGCTCAGCATCTGTTGGATGAGAGTTTAGTTAAAAGCCATGCAAACAAAATAAAGAAGCATAAGAGTTCAGGGAGGTTAGTGCATACGTCAAATACCTGCATACACAGAGATGAGAAATTCTTCAATTCTGAGCTGAGTCTGCATGCTAACGGTTATTCCATCTATCCATAATGAGGCACTAAGAGGTGATTAATATATTAAAACTTTCTGCCACTAATAGTAATATTACATATAGGGTTACAAAGGAAGCATGGCTACTGGCAGCCCAGGCAAATAATGTGTGTGCTTTTGCTAATGTTAGAAAATCAAAATGTACTGAGCAGCCAGATGAAAAGAACAATGAAGCCTCACCAATGCTGCTACATTAATGAGGTAGAATGCTTCACTGATTTTTGAACAATATCCAATTAGTGATTTCTGTCAGAGCAATATTAGTGAGCTAATTCAGGAGGTCATAATGAATGTGGAAGAAACTATTTACAAAGGTAGATATAAAAGGTGATGGTTTTAGAGTACAATATTTGTTACCTGGCATCTTTAGGCTTTCAAAAAATGAGAAATTAAAGAGGACATTTTACAAAAGACCCCAAATAGCAGTAGCTTCTATCCTTACATCAGCATAAGCAAGTTCAATATACCACTTAGAACATTTAGTGTGAGTACATTATTGAGTTAGGAAGATTTGATTTAATGACAAAGGCACTATAACAATGATGAAAATGATTCTTCCTTGAATGATCCAGATGTCATCATTAGCTCTTCCTATAAGATATCTAACATGGACAAAAAGTCCTATTGGCTTCTGTTTTGCTTTGGGTAAAACTATGCTGTGAATGAGTTAAAGCAGAATCTTTTACCCTCTTTTGGGGTCACAAACTTCTTACTCCTCCAGGCTAAACTCCTATATCATACACAATTAAGCATATGCTTTCCAGGTGGCTCACAATACTATCTGAAGCTTATCCAAGAACCCAAGATTGAGAACCCCTGCTAAAAAAAATTCACTAGACTGTTTTAATGAATAATTCTTACTATAATACTAACAGACTGCCTACTAAGAGTTTCAAAGTCAGAAGGACTGAACTGTGCTAGAGTGCTCATGCACTTAAGAAAAGTCACATAACTTCTACCAATTTATTTTAAATTTTGATTTTGAAATGACCATGCTGGTACCTTCAGATACCCAGGAAGATTTTACAAACCACAAAAACCACATACCTGTGAATCTATAATAATTTCAAAACAAAAGTTTTAAAAAAGCCATATACTATGAAATGTTCAAAACTATTTGAACATTTTCATCCAATCTGAGTGGCTCTCCTGTTATCAGTGTGTGGTTTTCCTATGCTTAATCCCCAAGTCAACTAACCTTCCAGGCCTTGCTGTTTCCGTTCGATTGTCTTCTTATACTCTTCAAGTTCTCCTTCTGTGAGATGACTGAATGGGTTAGGAGGAGCTGGTGGGCCATGATCCTCATCTTCAAATTGCATGGTCTTACAAAGGAAAAAAATCAGACTTGTTGCCGAGAATTTTACCTACTTATTTATATATCCTTATATACACAAACACATAAATGTATTTATGATGTATGTGATGCCCCACTCCACAATAATCATACAAAATGATGAACATACTTTGTTTATAATACTCTTAATTAGATTAATGCTCTGGACTACTGATTCAATGGACTAAAACTGTCAGCATGTTTCTTTGATAAGCCTGTAGAGGTGAATTAATTAATTTTCATGGTGTTGAGGATTGAAACCAGGGCTTTGCTTTGTACATGTTAAATAAGTGCTCTACCACTGAGTTATACTCCTAGACACTACTAATCTTTATTTTTTAAGACAGCCAGGTGTGGTGACACACACCTGTAATTCTAGCCGCTCGGGAGGTGGAGGCAGGAGGATCACAGGTTCAAAGTCAGCCTCAGCAACTTTGCAGGGCCCTATGCAATTTAGTGAGACCCTGTCTCAAAATAAAAAATAAAAAAATAAAGAAACAGGCTGAGATGTGGCTCAGTGGTAAGTGCAAATCCTTGGTAAATACATACATTAATAAAACAAAACTAAGACAAGCTCTAATAAGTCTCACATAGCTAAGAAATCAATAATTGCTCCATTTCAAAAACCTTTGTAAAAAAGCCTTAAAAAAATGAAAATGTATGGGACTGAGGATATAGCTCTGTTGGTAGAGTGCTTGCCTCACATGCACAAGGCCCTGGGTTCAATCCCTAGCACCACCAAAAAATAAAAAAATAAAATTGAAAATAAGACTTCTTTAAATTTGCTATAAAAACAAATTTTTAGTAATTTTCTCCTAGAAAGAGATAAATAAGATTTTCAGTGATATCTGGCAGAATGAACTTCTGCACTTATTTCTGGTCCCTCCCCAAACCTTGTCTACATGATAGTAAAGGAACAGTGGGGGAAAAGAGAAAATAAAGTGTGAGAAATGTTAATTCAGGTTTGGAAGATGAACAATAGGTAGAAGAATGGGTAGGGTTGAAGTCTCAGTCTTACAAAGAATGGTGCAAATGAGAAGCATGCTTAGGTCTGGTAAGGCTCAGAAACCAGAGGCATCAGGTATCACAGAAGATGCAGGTGAGGAAAAGCTGAAAACAGGGGATAATTTAAAAGCCTAAAAATAAGAAGAAAACATTTCAAAGTCCCCTTCCCTATTCACTTCACTGGAGAATGGGGTTTGGGCAAAAAGAGAGTTTTGTGTGAACTGGTTAAATCCTCATCTTCCATAAGAGGTGTAAGTACTTTTTATTTAATTATCTTCTAAGTATGCAGGAGATAAGTGCCCCTGGGCACTTGACAACACAGTCACATTGCCAGTACTTTTTTAGACAGGGTCTCACTAAGTTGCAGAGGCTGGTCTTGGACTTGGGGTTCTTCTGCCTCAGACTTCTGAGTAGCTAGAATCACAGGTGTGCACTACCACACCCAGCCAGTAACTACTGTTTTTAAGATAAAGTTTCTTTCTCTGAAATGGGAATTACCTTAAAATTTTATGGCTTCCTACAATATAATTAGCAGTGTTTTTTCTCTCTTATGATATACAAAGTAATGCTATTTGAAATTTGATGAAATATACTCAAGGTTTAAAAACTGATAAACTAAGAGAAAGCAGAATAAAGATGCTATTTAGAAACAGGAAGGTAAATGCTAAAAGAACAGAAAGTGCTTGCCCCTGGAATTGTAAGTCTTATGGATTACTTGACTTTTTAACTTGTACTTATATTAACCTTAGTAAAAATGTTCCTATTTAAAAAACAAAAAAATTATGTAGCAGATCAAAAACAAAGATCATAGTTCTTTAGACTTACAGAAGGAGGCTTATCCACAACAATTCCAGCCAGCAGCTGAGACTGTGGTCCTGCAGTTTTCAAGTCATATCGGTTTTGTTCTCGAATCTGAATTGAAACAATAACAAGTTCTTGAGGGCAACAGTGCAGATGACCTTTGCCTTCACTTTTCCTAAAAGCTTATTATTGGAAACTTCTTAGTAAGAGTCTCTTTGATGCCAACCTCTGTGAAGATCCCTTTCACCATCCTAACCCTCACATCATTCTCTGTTACCCTCTTGGCTGGTGATTTCCTATCATTTTATACAGTTAGAGAACTGTACTTTCCCTTTAATGCCAACACACTCCAAGGCAGAAATATGTTTAATACTTCTTCTTTATGTTCAGCAATGACTAGCACAGGGCTGCAGGTATTCAATATAAGCTACAATTACTGAGTCAAATTTTTTTTTCTGTATTCCTATATTTGTTACTAATTATATTCAATCAGGACCACATCTTACCTTATTTCTCTTTTCTAGTACCTCATTTGGGTTTGTGTTTAGAGGAACAAACTGATTGGGATCTTCAATTTTGATAGGTGTTCCACTACTAACTTTGGAGGAGTCCTCTGCCTTCATCCACTAAAGAATAAAAAATTTCTTACAATGAAGCTTCTAAGTATTAAGAAGATAATTGCAGCTGCTCAATAACTGTTAATAGTCTCATGGGAGGCATATATCACCAATCTTTTGAAGAATTTCACTAAGCAGTATCTTAGTGGTCAATTGATTTATACCACATATCAGTTAGGAAAAAAGCTCACAAAAGCATTCACTTCAGTTTAAAAAAAATAGTGAACAAATGCTGTTACTATTCACATTAATACTCAATTACACTGCTAAATGAACTTTCTCCTCTTGATACCTAAAAACACAATGCAGAAACTATTTCCAGAGTGTGATCTTGTCTTAACTCACACTCAGAGTTCTGTTTCTTGAATTGAATTTCATCAGATGAGGATGGTCAAGAAGTCACTGAAAAGGACTCAAGGAATCTCTTAAGATATAGTTTTCCAGACCTTGCTTCTTATTTTTGGCTAACAGAAAAAGGCAAGCCCGTAATCGGCATTTTATGATGGTGTGATCTTGTAGTACACAACACAATAGAACCATAGGGTTGGAAGGACCTTAACTAATTCTCATTTATTCCACACTATAACCCATAGAGAAGGCTAATATTTAACAAGAATAATTATGGCTGACCACCAATCTCTGCCAATAAAGTGAGTTCTGGAGAACTTATGCATTTAATTATGTTCTTTTACTGGAGACAAAAAAATCTTATAGGCCAGGGAAAAAACCCTTTGATGCCTATGTCGGCTTTTCAATATTGAATGTCACTGATTTATATGACAGGATGAACTTAATATTGAACAGCTAGAGAAAATTTGGTGGTAAGTACTCCACCAAAAACCAAATCTCAAACAAAATTCTAAAAAAGAAAATAACCCATTTCTCTAACTACAAGATACTGCCTAATGGTAACAAAGTATAGTAATTCATGCAACTCTGGAATGATTTGGTGTTTATAACTTTTATAGTTCTGATTCGCAGGTATAAGACAAACTACACAGCAGTATCATGTAGTTGGTAAGGCTAGACTTGTGTCAGACGGTTGGCATTCAAGCCCTAACTTTATCATTAAAAAACGATTAGTTAGTCCTTCTTGCCTTGGTTTTCTCATCTGAAAAGTAGGGAGAAAAACAGCATTGAATCGTATTAGGAGAAGTAAATGAGATCATTCTTGAATGGCACTTGGAGGAGTACCTTACAATTAATACCTAGTACATGGTAGCAATATTATTTTTAACATTATGTTATACTTTCCTAATAATTTAATAGGACTTTCAATTCATGAGTTAATTAGGCAAAATACTTCAAAAGGCAAACTATGTAAAATAGTGGCATACTGTGATTTTGGTCCTGGGACTGGTTTCCCCATTTCGAGACTCCTCAGGCACATTCACTTTCATATAAGTATTTGGTGAGTTCAACCATCTTGTTTTTTCACGCTGCTGTCTCTGTGCCATGTATTTGAGAGGAGAGAGTGGCACTGTATCGTCTTCAAAGGAAAAAGCAGTCACAGTTGCTGGGATTTCCACATCACTCTTATGTCTAGGCTTCTCTCGGATGAGAGGATGCCTGTAAGCATAGCCGGTTCTATACCCCTAAAGGAGGGGAAAAAAAACCACATTTGAAGCAATCAAACCTGTATCAACACAGCATTTGCAGTCTATTTCCTTAAACAAAGACTCAAAAAGACTTCTTTGTTACAAAACATAGAAAGGGGAAAACATCTTTCTAAACCCCATATAACCTCCATATAAAACTAGAATTGAAATTAAGCAAATTTCGAGATCTGGTTAAAACTGATTGCAGCTGGCACTGCAATTTCCACTCAAACAACTCTTTCTGACAAAGGTAATTTCTAAACTGCTGACCAGACACATTTCCTGCCGACAATATGGTTTTCGGGGAAACCAAATCTCAGCGCTCGTTTAAGTCTTTGTTTCTGGGTCTAAAAGCACTCTGCCTTCTGATCATTCATGGAAGAGGGTAAAACAATGACATTTTCCAAACCATGCATATGACAAGGGGTTAATGTCCAATATTTATAATGAACTAAAACAACGAAATAGCAAGAAAAGAAATAACCCAATTGAAAAATGGGCAAAGGACCTAAATAAACATTTCTCAAAAGATAACATTCAGATGGCCAACAGGTATTGAAAAAACACTCAATATCACTAATCATCAGACAAATGCAAATTAAAGCCACATCTATTAGCAATGTAAACCGTGTGTGGAAAACAATATAGTGGTTTCTCATAAAATTAAAAATAAAAATACTATATGATCCTGCAATCCCACTACTGGATATACAAAGGAATTGAAATCAGTGTGCTGACAAACATTTACATTCCCATGTTCATTGCAACAACAATCACAATAGCTAAGATAGGGAAGCAACCTGTGTAACTATCAGTGGATGAATGAATAAAGAAAATGTAGTACAAATACGCAATGGAACACTATAAAGTCTTAAAAAAGAAAGAAATTCTGTCACTTGCAACAGTATGGATGAACCTGGAGGACATTATGGTAAGAGAAATAAGCTAGGCACAGAAAGACAACTGCATGCAGAAACTAAAAAAGCTGAACTCATAGAAGCAGAGTAGAATGGTGTATATTAAGGGGATTGGGGTGGGGAGAAGTTAGGCAAAGAATATGAAATTTCAATTAGGAGAATTAAGTTCAAGAGATATATTGTGAGACTTGGTGACTATAATCAATAACAATGTACTGTATTCTTGAAGAAAAAAGATCACATTTACATATCTTGCTGATTCTTAAAAATGTGGTTAAATCACACTGAAATACGTCCATAGGGTCAGACTGTAGTCCTGGAAGAGTAAGGAGCCATGTTCTAAAATCAAAGGGAGATGAATATGAAGTTTGTGTTTGATTTTCACCTACCAAATTGTCCAGAGTCCTCATCAGCCCTTCAAATTCAACCTCGCCAACCTTCCATTTCTGATGGGAACCCATATTTACACCTCCTCCTCCAGATGCTGCTACAGTGTGAGTGAAAGCTTTATACTTCTGAAGGTCCAGTACAAGTAGATTGTCTATTCCACCTGCCCCTGCTAAGGCCCGTACCTGTTATCAATGGTAAAATAAACACACTCAAAACTGAAAAGACTGTAATAGGTATTTTACTTTAAAAAAAAAAAGCACAATTTTCATTTGACAAGTAGCTACAACACTCGTTCAGACTACTAATAGCAAAGGCAAAGCAACACTCTTAAACAAATAGGCAGGTGAAGTATCTTTTTCATCTATCTGGAAAAAGAAGTTTTCCCATGGCTATCCAGTTAACATTTGTTTAAAGGAATATAGAGAAACTACACTTTGAATTTAAGAATATTCAGACAGAAGTCATCAGTTCATTGTCTTAATTAAACTTTTCATAGCTCCATTTGAGAAGAGGGATCATTAAAATAAAAAAGAAGTTGGTTATTAAGTTAAAGCTGGTAGAAGATATTTTTTTCCTTTTTTTGAGACCCTTCCAATAAATTAAATTACCACCATTTGATTCAAGAGAATCTGCTTGATTTTCTTTAAGAGGGAAATTTGAGCCTTTACATATACTCAGCTTCTCTGTGGGAAAAAGTAGTTAGTAAATATCCAGCCTATTATAAAAAAGAGGCTGAGGAACTGTTAGAAACTGCCCGAGTTCACAAAACTTCTGGCACTAGTCTTTTTTTTTTTCTTTACAAAAGTGACCACATTACATCTGACTTTTGATGATTTGTGGCTGCCTTTGTTTCTCAATTAGTACCACCACTAGAGGGTGAAAGATAAAGTAGGACTGTGGGACAAATGATGTTTATAACACTTGGATTTGTGTGTATGTGAACTTTGATTTGCTTTCCTTCTATTTTCAATTCAAGAGATAAATAAAAAGGGTTGCCAACTCAGTGAAGTACAGGAGAAATTCTCTTAAATAGCAAAATAAAAACCTGCCAATCAATTGGGCTTTGGAAATAAGTAAACATAAAATCCAACTAAATGGGTAAATAACGAAGCAATAAAAAGGGGGGAATAAGTTTTCCTACCTGAATCTCACAGGCTATCTGCACATTAAAAATATAATGAAAAGCTTCTTCAACTGTTTCTCCAAGTGCTACCACTCCATGATTCCTGAGTACCAGCACCTAAAATAGAATCCCCAAAGCAATCACTTTAAATAACTGGCATAGCTCACACTGCTTTCATCAACAGCAGCAGCAATGAAAACAGCTCTTTAGATGGAGACTCTACTATATACCTTACAACTTGGCCCCAGAACTTTCTGCAGTTGAATTCTCTCCTCCTGCTCATCAAGTGATCCTTGGTAGTCATAATAGGCAACATCTCCCAGGATAAGGGACTCTTGAGAAATTGGAAGGATCCCACACTTCATGGAGGAGACCTATTTGATTGGGATCAAACCAAGATAACACATTTAGATACTACATATATTTTCAAAGAAATCTGATTATTTAGGCAGCTTATAAAGCACTGGTCTATTCATTATGTTCACCACTGCAACCCATCCCAAAACGATGTAGGGGATACAACTCAATTTAAATGATGTGTCAAATATTATGGAACAAGTTAGCTCTAAAATACCTCAATAACCCAATTATTACTGATTAGTTTTAAAATCCAAATGCTCTCTCTCTGCTTTTTTTCCCAGAAGAGTAGCACTTGATCCCAACAGACTTTTGCTTTTTGGGTATGCAGAAGATGAATATTTCAAATATGATTTTGAATGGCAGAGTCTAAAGAAATGTAGAAAGTACAGCATTGGTTTGGGAAAGTCATGGAAAATACATTTTCTAGAGTCATTGGTTTTGGCCCTTCACTGACTTACAGCTGCAGTAGCAGGGGTATGGATGTGTATCACACATTTAACATCAGGACGTGTTGAATAGATTGCAGCATGGGGACTGAATCCTGTATAGTCAATTTTCAGGTTAGTGCTTCCCTGGTCGACCACTTCTCCAATTATATTGACTTTTACCTGGAAAAATTAGAAAGACATTATTTAATCAACATATATGTATCAAAGTTTGTGTTCCAAAAGCTAATCCA
Source organism: Ictidomys tridecemlineatus (assembly GCF_052094955.1). Lineage (NCBI taxonomy): Eukaryota > Metazoa > Chordata > Mammalia > Rodentia > Sciuridae > Ictidomys > Ictidomys tridecemlineatus. The sequence continues at coordinate 18,513,733 of NC_135477.1, forward strand.
GGGAGTGGCGAACTTTTTGGTAAAAGGCCAGGTAGTAAATACTGTAGACTTTGTGGGCCTCTGTTGCAACTCCTCAACTCCATCATTAGAGTAAAAAGGAAGTCAGAAAGGAATTGTAAAAGAATGTATAGTTTTGCTCTCCTAACACTTTATTTATAAAGCTGGTAATCTGCAACACAACTTAGTATTTAACAAGAAGTACAGTTTTCAAGAAACTAACCTAAGGCCTTCACCAGAGGTTTGGTCAAACCTACATTTACTGAATTGGCTAAAGGACTTGAATTTACTGACACTGCATCACCCAGAATCAGTGTGGCTCCAGCTGTTCTATGAGCTGATGAGAGTGGCTACGAATACAATCACAAAAAGAAGAAAATGCTTGGCTGGATCCTTCACTCACACCACTTCAACTGTTTAAATGTCGTTACAGAATACACACAGACTGTGTGTTATGTTTAAAAAACATAATTCCAGAATGTACAGGATAGAAAAATTTCCGAGATTCCCTCCAAACATGCATGGGTTAACTAATAATTTCACCACCATGTAATTTTCCAAACCCTCACCATTCACTAGTAAATGTTTCTCCATTCATACCATTTTCTTGTTCCATCCTGTGCCAAAACGTAAAAACTGTCAGAAAACATAGGGGAACTCAGGAAAAGTAACATAGGAATTAAAATTATACCAAATTGGAGGCTGTGGCTTCTGAAAAAGATAGGCCTCTGGGAATGATTATAATATGGTCTTGCTCCTTACTTATTCTTACCTGGAAGAAAGAAAAAAAAAAAAAAAACAAGAAAAACTTACTCTAAGGCATTCTTATTTTGCAGTGTTAAGTGTGACCAGAAATATATTTTGGATAAATAATTATATGGTATCTGGAAGAAAAAAAAATAAAACAAAAATTCCAGGTCTGCAACATGAAAGTTTCCTTAAGTTTCTCTCAACTCTCTAGAACTTACAAAAATTCTGACATTATTTTCCATTTACTGGGCTTACCTATAGTGTTACTTTGGGGTTCTAAATTTGCTTAGGGTCAGTTATATTCATAAAAAATAAATGTTGACATTATCCAACCCAATGTGGTAATGATTATAACCTTAATTTGCAATATGGAAATTTGGGGGGAAAGGGTAGGAAAGACAACAAGATTTCTTCCTCAGAAGGAATTAAGGTGGAGATAGAAAGGGGAAACTAATGAATGGCCAGAGGAAAAGGAAGAAAGGTTGTTGGAAAACTGTACCATGTCTATTCCATGTCCATCAGACAATATTTTAATACTTTTTTCACTCTAAATACTGTCTTGGTTCCAAACATGGTAAAGTAAAAACAAGATGATGGTGAACAGGAAAAAACATATTTAACAAAATAAAAACCAGGGAGGAAAGTTCCCTGGCCAATTTATTTTTCTTGCCCCAAATGCTTTTCAATGCCACTGATGCTTATAGATAATAGGCATGGAGAGAGACAATTCTAACATATGGTGTCTTTCTGAATAGGTTCTACAACTGCTCTACATCAAAGGAATAACATAGTAAAGGGAGATTGCTTAGGATTGTAGGCTTTCCCTGGGAGATAAGGTTTAAATAAGCATGAGGTTGTCATCTAGTATGCTGGGTTCAGAAAATAAAGTTTTAAAACTGGACTTCCAAGTCATGGAGAGCACAGTTGCCTTTTAGTTGGAATTTTATTAAAAAAAAAGAAAGAAAGAAAGAAAGACTAAAGAACTTACTGAGATGTATGTATTTGCCAGGTGTGCCCATCCAAACAAATCTGCAAGTCTGTATAGGCCGGCAAGTTTACAACGAGTAAGTTTTTCTCCCTTCACATAGGAGGATGTATCTGCACCAGGAAGGTCATTGATGGGTGTGACCATACCAAGACCTAAAAGAGAAAAAATTGTGGTGAGAGACTCAAGTCAAATAATTTCTTACCTGAAAATAACTTGGAATATTCTACTGAGTCTTGTAAATAATCTGAAGTTTATTAGTCCATACAATGTTTTATTAGCTTTCAGAAACATGTACTGAGAATAAAAATAAGTATCAGCTACCTTCTGTGATTGCTTGGTAAAAGGTGCTTTATTAATACTTGTTTGGAAATGACCATAGCAAAGGGTCACATCACTTGAGAAAATGGTTACAGACCTCAAAGGTGAAAGTTTAATAACAGGTTACTTCAAATTTTACAATGAAAAGACCTACAATGTAAAGAATTTCTACTTCCTGACCTCTGAACACTAGGGCATAGCTTTCCTGCTGTCATCCTTTGTACATTCCAGCCAGCCAGAAAAATACTTTTCTCGTATCTCTTTTGACTTTTATTCAAACATAAGAAAACATTTGATATAGAAAGAATATATACAAATAATAGTTTGGCTTCTGTCGTTTTGAAGGTCTCTAACAATCCAAATGCCATGTTCAAAATTCAACTTTTGCTTAGCTTTCATTCTCCTTGACCTCTTTATAGCTTGACACCATTTCCCATGGCCTTTTTCCTAGTATTCTTCCCCAGGCCTGAATAATACTGTCCCAATCTCTTGTCCCCTTTCTACCTGCTTCTCTTCCTCTTCAACAAGTTCTCTTCCCCCTTCTTCCTCTGACTGTAGTTCTTTCTCAAAGCTCAGGTTTCCATTATGTTCCCTTCTTATTTTACTTTTCTCTAAGAAAACATTATATACCCCAAGCCTCCCCACCATATGAGTGTAAATGACATTCTGGATCTTCATCTCTGACCAGGTCCTCCTCCTCATTCTCCAGCCTGCTATTTCTAACTTTTTGCAACATAATAACTTAAAAATTAAAATAATTTGAAAGGATTTTTACATTCTTTTTCTCTTATTTTTCTTACCTTCTCTCTTCTCTTTACTATTCTAATACCGATGGCATTACAATACTTATAGGCTCAAACCCTGAGTGACCTTTACCTGTGGGACACCACAGGTAATTTGTCATTATCTTCTATCATTCTTTTCTTCACAAGGTCCCTCACTTACCATACCTGAGTTTAGACCTTCACTCACACACAGACTCCTACAATAAGCCCTCCCATTTTTGTCCCTGCCCTTCTCTATAAATCCATTCTGCATAGAACCATCAGACTTAGTTTCCTTAAGTACTAGATTTAACCTGAGAATGTGAGACCAATAAGAACTTTTAAAGAGAAGTCCCAAATGTGAAATCTTCTAATTTTAAAATGTTGCAAACTAAATCAAAGAAATAGATTCAATCATATATGTCATACAAAATAATGACATTTCTGAAATTTTAGAGTTAGCCATTATTCTACCTCCTACTCTCTACCTACCCTTCCAATTTAACTTCCATTTTATAGGCCACCACATAAATATTCCAGGCAAACTGGTCAATTTCTACTTCCTGACCTCTGAACACTAGGGCATAGCTTTCCTGCTGGCATCCTTTGTACATTCCAGCCAGCCAGCCAAAACCCCTGCAGCTCTGTGTTTCTGCCATGGAATCTAGGACACTCACAGGATACTTCTCTTATTATTTCTATTTTTCCCGACTAGTCTCCTCTTAGAACTTATGAAATTTTCTCCTTGGACTCTTGTTTTCTGCCTATGCCTTCTTGTACAATTATTTAATTACTGTCCACAGCTTTGAGTGACATTGCTCTATGTCCATCTGCCAAATCTCTCTCTTAAGCTCTCACACTGCATTTCTGACTGCTACGGGATCTTGGCAACTCAAGTTGAGCAGGCCCAAATTTGAACTTCCTCCATTTCCAAAGCCAAACTAGATCACCAACTCTGGGATTTTTCTTTCTTCCTTCCTTCCTTTTTTTTTTTTTTGTGGTGCTGGGGATTGAACCCAGGGCCTTATACATGTGAGTCAAGCACTCTATCAACCCAGCCCTCAACTTTCCTATTTTTGTTAACAATATTATCAAATCTTCTAGTCCATTTTTCCCGCAGAATATATCAGCAGTCTTTAAAAACATCTTTCTGCTTAAAAGGGCTTCCCATCAGAGCTAGGACTAAATTAGATTATAATATAATTTATATCCAATCATATATAAAACCATATTTTAAGATGATCTGGCCCTGTGTTTCTGATCTGACTTTGTTCTACTGTGGCCCCCTGAAAACCATGCTCTAGACCATTGTCTTTATTTTTATTTTTTGAAGAGGCCAACTCATTCCCACCTTTTCCTCACTTGACTCCTGTACTAGTTTCTCCATTTTGGGCATGGTCCACTCCTTTTTGCTATTCAAATTTCAGTTTCAATGTCACCTTTACAGAGTTTTCTCTGATCACACAATCAACATATCCATCTAGATGCTCTCTGTCACATTGACCATACTGCATAGCACTCCCTATTCTCTGATCATCTTATTTATTTAGTTTATCTTCTGTCTCTTTGACAAAAGGAATCTTGTCTATATTGTTGATCAGTGCACTCTCTGGTAACTAGAAATGGTGCTTGGCACAGATAATATTATAGAAAGTGTGAACCAAAATAACTTTTTTTTGTACTGGTGATTGAACCAGGGCACTTAACTTCTGAGTCACATCCACCCCTTTTTATTTTATTTTTTAAATTGTGAGATAGGGTCTAAGTTGCTTTGGGCCTCGCTAAAGGCCTAATTTGAATTCTCCTGCCTGTGCCTCCCCAGTCGCTGGAAGTGTAGACATATGCCACCACACCCAGCCTGCCTCAGCTTTTGAGTTGCTGTTTCTGCTATAGGATATTTCTCCAAAGTTAGAAAACACAGTCACTAGGGAACTCATCATTCTTCCCCTCCCCAAACACAGCAGTCCTCTCTGTTCTGCGTTGGACTTGGCATTTCTCATTGGTTCTCCCCTTTAGGCCTATGACCACTCCTCTAATAGGTCAGTATATCTCACACTGGGATTCTTTCAAAGAATCTTTAATAACTGATCTTCCTGACTTCAGTTTCTTTCATTTCCTGGTACTCATCTAAGTTATCACCTAGCAAGTCTCTCTTCATAATGCTTTCCTCCTTCCATGCTGGTAGCCCTTCTTAGTCCAAGACCAACTCCTCTCCCTTTGCTTCCACACCAGGACTCTGTTGCACCAACACAATGGTCTACTTGAAGTATTACAACTATGTTCTCACCTTGCATGTTCCCACCACTGCATGCCTCTTTACACTGTTTCCTTTATTTGGAAAATACTTGAAATCATTGAAATCCTACTCACAAATCTCTAACAAAAAAGGAAAGAAAGGAGAAAGGGACAACAAACAAAAGAAAAGGAAAAAATAGAAAGGAAAAAGTCCCTCATCTCTTGAGTCTAACCTAAAGCAGTTGCTGGCAGTTCTCTCTGTCCTCTGTGTACCTGCCCTTGCACTAGAGCATCACAGCTGATATGTACAGTTCTGGAACTTAGTACCTTATGATCCTTAGTATCCTGACAGTGTCAAGTTCACCAAATTGTTGCTCTCATTAAAGAGCTATACTGAATGAAGAAAATGCCCAGACCCTTCTTTCATACCAAGTTCTAACTATTGTATACTTTAAAGTCTGGTTAGCTAAGGTCTCTCCCACCAAGTCTTTTCAATCTCCTCCCGCCAGTAATCCCTTCCAACTCTGAGCTCATAGCTTGGTGACTCATGAAACCTCATTAGATAATTCCTTATGACTGCTTTGTAATTTTTTCCTTATAGTTATCTTGCAGTATTAATTAAAATATATTTATCTGGGGCAAGGAACCATGTCTTATAGCTATTTTGTAATCTTCAAAGTCTAGTAAGTGCCTGACAGATGTGAAAAAAGATTCTGACACTATGCTACTCTTAAGTATTAAGATGCTATAAACTTTAAGGACTGAACCTGAGCAGAATATGCTGCTAGACATGTACACTGTTTCAAAGTAGAAATAAAATTGTAATTTTTAAAACTCTCCAAAACTGACATACTGAGGGGAGGTGAAGAAAATCCTGAGAAAGAATTGGTCATGATATAATCTGCAATCTGTTGTAACGCTAGTAATCCAGTTGGGTTGTGGCCTTTCTTCATCTGTTCTTGAATAAGGCATTCCAGGTCTTCCCGAAAAGCCTGTAATACACAAAAATAACCACTGAGCACATATATATATATCTCACTTGCAGCAGAATGACCCAAACTTGCTCTGATATAATGAATTATCCTCTCCTCTACTCCTCCTTTGAATAACTTTACCTACACTATTTATAAACAAATAAAAACACAAAATAATAAAACATTAGAGGAAACAAGAAACTTGCTTTTAGAGGAGGAAAAATTATTAGACATTCTTTTTTTTTCTTAAATTTTTTTAATATTTATTTTTTAGTTCTTGGCGGATACAACATCTTTTTTTTTTGTATATGTGGTGCTGAGGATCGAACCGGGGCCTCACGCATGCCAGGTGAGCGCGCTACCGATTGAGTTACATCCCCAGCCTAGACATTCTTAATCTCAAAGAAAAGGAAACATTATAATATCTGCACTAGACAAATATAGATAAAACAACTGTTATTAATATGCAACTTAAGCACCAGGTGTAAACCAATATAAAGAGACCATTTCTTACTTAGCAGCTTTGTCATCTAAGTTAGTCAGTCCCTATTTGAATAGGGCTTCACTGAAAACAGTGATTCACAGCAGAAGTTTTTAGTAAGACATACTAATTTGTGTTTTCTATTTTAAGATTTCCATGGCAATTCCTTAGCTCCATAAACTCAATATAAACTAGTAAGAAGAACTGAGGATGAATTACTTCCCTTTTATAATACTGTCCTAGAGAAATTACACTTCTTTCCAATTTTGGGTTCCATATTTTTCTATTCTGGAGCTGTATTTTCTTTGGGGGGGGCAGGTGGGGTGGCACAAACTGTTTATATAAATCCAAATCCTGAACATTAAGAAATACCTCTATTCCAGTAACTCAATGAACTGTTAATACGATTTATCACATAAAACTCCCAATTCTTCACATTTGTTGAAATAGTTCATTTTGTCTTTCCATCACACCCAACCAATATTTATTTTATTAAATTGTCATTTGTTCTCTTGCTCACATCTATTTCATTCATTTTAAACATGAAGGCCCTTGCAACATAAATCACTTAAACCCTGCTCTTCTATTTGAGATGATAGCTCAAGTCTATTTCATTCATTTTTAAACATGAAAGCTCTTGCAACAAATCACTTAAACCTTGTTCTTCCATTTAAGATTAATTATGTGTATAGCAGGATGCTTGGCCAGAAATTAAATTCAGTTTCTTTCCCCTTCACCTAAGAGGGAGAAGAAAGAGAATTACTTTGGAATCACCACCTCCAAGAGGGATACATAGGAACTCCTTGGAGATTGCTGTGGAAATCTCTTTACAAGGGTAGATCTCTGGGTTGGGATTGTGGCTCAGTGGTAGAGCGCTCGTCTAGCACGTGTGAGGCCCTGGGTTTGATCCTCAGCACCACATAAAAATAAACAAATAAAATAATGGTATTGTGTCCAACTACTTCTTAAAAAAAATGTTAAAAAAGAAAAAAAAAAGAAGAAGGGTGGATCTCTTTTGAGTTCAGTGATAAATAATCTTTCTTACAGGGGAGGGGGGAATAAGATCTCTTGGGAGTTCCCGCTTAGATGTAGATATGCTAAAGGATGGTTAATAGCCCAGAGGTCCAGGGATTTTCTTTCTTTAAATAATAGTACAGTATCCTGTGGTGGGAAGAGGAAATGAGATTTTAAAGGCTAGGAGATGATAGATGTTAGGGGACCAGGTCTGGCTCACTGTTTGTGCTTCTCTTAGCAAAATAGTTGAGAGTTATTTGTGATGAGAACTGAATGAGCTGGGTGCTTATAGCTGCAATTTTGGGAGCTCAATTATGGGACCACAGGACATCTTAACTGATTTAGCCCAGGAAGAAGGTCATCCTTCCTTGAGGCACCATGTTGGCCTGTAGGGGCATCTAGGTAAACAGGGAACCTACAGCTTAGTTGTCAATATGAAGCCAGTCTTCAACACCATCACCATTGACAAGGAAATGTAGTAGGAATAGTGGGCTGCACAGACTTTAGTGTCTCTCCATACACACACAGACACACATACACAACATATACCACATCTTGGGACATAGGTTCCACTGATCAAGTTGCTGAAATTCTTGGGGCAATTCAGGGGAAGTAAAAAAAATCCAAAAGGAAAATGTTATACTTTCTGCTAATAAAGCAAATGGATGTTTGAGTGATTAAAAACAAAACAAAACCAAGAAAACTCAAATTGTGACCATATTTGAATTCAGAGTTCAGGGAGCAATTTACATTAGTTAAATATGATTTTTCTTTTAAAATTTAAGACTTGTTAAATGTAAATAATTAGAAAAATTATAAGAAGATGGAAAACATCTACTTTCATCGTCTGTATCTAGTTCATTTAAATATACAACTGAAACCAGAAAAACTGTTCTATATAATATCTTTTACAACAAATACTATATTATCAGAAAACCCCACTAATAATCAAAATCCTGTGAAAACAAAGTGGTTGTAGGCTGTATAAAGATGGACGGATGCCTTTATAGAGGAGTAACATGAGTAATTTACCATGGTTAAGGCTAAAAGGAAAAGAATCTCCTAGATACCCTCTTTTATCTTTTCTTTTTTTTGGTACCAGGGATTGAACTCAGGGGTACTTAACCACTGAGCCTCATCCCTAGCCCCTTCTTTTTCTTATATTTTATTTAGAGATAGGGTCTCACTGAGTTATTTAGTGCCTGGCTAAACTGCTGAGGTTGGCTTTGAACTTTTAATCTTCCTGCCTCAGGAGAGCCATTGGGATTACAGGCATGCACCACTGTGCCTGGCCCTTATTTACTTTTATATAAATCACAGAAAACTTGTAGACACACGGCAGTGGGCCATCTACTCTTCTGAAACTTTGTCTTCCCTTCAAAAACAAACTATTAAACTTTCTTTTCTTCCAAGCAGGTATAACAAATATCTATGATTTAGTAAAAAATTATTAGTGTATCTATCAGTCATTATATATGTTACAACATCTGAGAAGTAGGCATTATTTATTTTGTTGAATGTCCATGGCCCCATGTTCTTCCAGGAAGAATTCAAGAAAACTTTCACAGATTAAAGTAATACAAAATAAAATAAATAAAATGTAAGTAAGAAAAATCAAACTAAAGAGAAAAATAAGCCTAAAGAGATTAGAAGGAACCAGGAATAAGATACTAAATGAATGCCATAAAATTTTACACATCTGTTGGAGATGGGCTAAATTTTATCTAAATTCTTAGGGAGCCAACATGAATCAAGATAACCTGCTCACTGTGTGGATTTACAATGGCTTTAAGATAAAAAACCAACCAGTTGCATAAGAGAAATCACACTATTTATAAACTGATGAAAAATTTCTGCTGGGTGGGATGACAGATCTACATAAGAAAGGTTAAAAATCTGTTCGAGGTCACACAGCTGGTGAATGTCACAGGCAAGGACACAGGTCAAATGCTTTGTTCATTAGTGAAATGCTCCTTAGACTTCCTTTTTTCCTATTTTTCATTTTTTATTTGTTCTTTTTAGTTATACATGATAGTAGAATGTATTTTGACATATATATAAAGTATAACTTCCCATTCTTCTTGTTGTACATCATATGGAGTTAAAATTATCTCCCTTCACTTCTGTTTATTCCGTAATATAGTAAGTACTTACTACCTCAAGACTTTAGGATACCTATGGTGGCACAGAGGGATAAAGCCCTTCTGAAATCACTAGTGAGTGTCCCTTTTAAGGCCAAATAGCTTCTATGCAGTATAGATAAGAAATATTTTTGAAATAAATGAAATTTCTCCAGGCTTTTGTTGATAGTGCTTCAACAGGTAAGAATTCTTTTAGTGCAAAAGGTTTAATTTTTCATCATGAACATTTTTTGCTTCAAAGGTTTTTGAAATAGTATTCAGATAATTACCTAAGTCACAGAGCAATAATACTAAGTGTAAAAATTCCTACTGATATAAATCAACTGATTTTTCAGTTGATTTAAAAAAATCTGTCAGTAAACTTCTATTAAAGTATTCCAAGAATAAACATTTTACTTTATCTTTCCTATAAATTAAAAAAGTCTAATGCTAATAATTCTTCGTAGTTGATTAATTTTGAGTCTCAAAATTAAGTCATTAAATAGGCAAAGACTTGCTCAAGATTACATACTTAATAAATAAAATTGAAATAAAGATTCAAAGCCAGAATTCTCATGAGCTTCTGAAGATTCTTCCTAATTTTATCAGAGCTGGGTTGAATCTCTGAAACCAAATACAACAAATAAGGCAGCAGGCAGGTTGTGATAAGAAATGTTGGGTAATTTTGTAGGCCACATTAGAGCATTTGGTTATTTGGTAGATAAAAAAGCCAAACTTATACAGCAGCAGATTATGGTGATCCTGGAGTATCAAGCAAAGTATTCACCCTTATGCAGTTAAGAATTCATCAGGCCTAGAGTTGTGGCTCAGTGGTAGAGCGCTTGTCTTGCAGGTGTGAGGCACTGGGTTTGATTATCAGCACTACATACAAATAAATGAATAATAATGTTCTATCAACAAGTAAAAAATACTTAAAGAAAAAAAAGAATTAATCAATGCATGATGATGAACTAACTTATAAGAGGATGGTAAAGTCACAGACCAGGCTTCTAAAGGCAGATTAGCCAATAGTTCTCTACAGTCTCCATTATAACAGAGTTGGGTTAAAGACATGGAAGATATACATAAAATCACAGCATAGCCAGGCATGGTGGTGCATGCCTGTAATCCCAGCAGCTCGGGAGGCTGAGACAGGAGGATTGTGAGTTCAAAGCCAGCCATGGCAATGGCAAGATGCTTAGCAAATCAGTGAGACCCTGTATCTAAATAAAATACAAAATAGGACTGAAGATATGGCTCAGTGGTAAAGTACCCCTTGGTTCAATCCCTGGCACCCCCCGCCCCACAGAAAAATTACAGCATAAACCATGTTCTCCTCCCCAGATACAGAAGAGCATAGATGAGGAGGTAGTGAAGACTATGACATTTTGTGTATAACATGGCCAAGGCAGAGTGCCATTAGGATGACAGATTCTTTAAGACCTCCAAAACCTAAAACGCAGCACAACCAATTATGATTATAATCTTCAAAGTGCTGTCAAAAAAGTATAATGTGTTTCAAATTAGCACTTATATATACATTTTCCACAAAGATAGTTGTTTACTATGTGCTAGGCACTGCACTACACGCTCTTATATTATTCATTGAATGGTCACAACCAATGAATAAGGTAATTTCCCTGCCTTTCCACAAGGAATCTGAAGCACAAGTGGGCTTCCTATTGTCACCCAGCTAGTATGTAAAGGATGAGGCAAGATTTGGACCCAGATTCCAAACAAGCACTGTATTCAAATGTGTACGTGTTAATTTTTTTTTATAAACAAATTAAAACTGAAAATGATGAGAAAATGTGCTGACCTCTAACTTGGTCAAGTAGCTTGGTACTTTAGGGTCTTCACAATCTGCTGCTTGGTTTTATCTACCATTTCTCCTCATGTTCTGGTCTAGCTTTTGAGCTTCTCCTAGCATTCTCTGATCACTACCATTTCATCTAATGGAAGAACTGGCCACCACTGTTCCTCTTCCAATGACTTTTCCCCTCACATTCCACACTTGTCTTAAATTTTATCTTCTTTCTGAAGTCTATCCAAAATCACCCTCATAGGAGAAAAGAATCTCTATATTTCTTCCCTTCTACACCCTACTCTGAACTCTTTTCACATTTCCTTACACTGTACTTAGGGAACCAGTCATATGACTGTAATTGTTTATCTGTTTTTTCTATTCTACTATAGTGTACTATTTGATGACTGCATTGTTTCTTTTGTAGTTCCTGAGTGTCCAGTTCAGCTCAATTAGAAGTTAAGTTAGAATTTTCCTTGATATAAAGAAAGTGAAGAATTTTTGGTGTTGTTGTTGTACTAAGAAATGAACCTGGGATGCTTTACATGAGCTATCTCCCCAGTCCTTGTTATAGGATCCTGGTAGGTTGCTGAGGCTGGCCTCAAACTTGTAATCCTCCTGTCTCAGCATCCTGAGTCACTGGGATTACAAGTGTACACCATCACATCTGGCCCAAATTTAACCTTGGCTGACCTAATGATAACAAAGATTCATTTCACATATCATTTAGCAAGAAAACAGTCTTATGTGTCTGTCGCTTGAATGAGAAATTCCTCCTGCATAATAATTATGTAATAATGAGGGGGCATAGTAGGGGATAGGAAAGGTAGCAGAATACAACAGTCACTAATATGCCATTATGTAAAAATGTGAGTATGTAACAGAAGTGAGTCTGTATTATGTATTTGGGGAGTTCAAAACCCAATTGAGTCGAATGTATGAAAGATGATATGTCTTGAGCTCTGTAATGTTTTGAACAATCAATAAAAAAAAAAAAAAAAAGAAATGCCTAATAAATACTAAAAAAAAAAAATAATTATGTAATAATTATCCATCATCTATTGGGAGAATTTTTTTAAAATAAGAAATTCATCTTTATTGAATGTTATAAATTTTTTAAAAGTCAATTAATTCTTCAACTCAAAATCCTACCCCAAACTTAGTTTGTCCCCAGAGCATTACAGCTTTAAAAGCTCTTTCATCAACAGTCTAAAAAAAAATCCCTCAGTGAAAAAAATGTTTAAGTTAGAGGGTGCTTTAAAGTTTTATCTAAATCTTACACCCTTCTATTTTATACAGTTCCTTTCAATATTGAGGGAATGAGGCTACAAACTTTGAATACATATGGTATGAACAAAAATAAACTTAATGAAAACATGAGATTCACAGATTTGATATTCATGTAAGTCAAAACATTTAGCATACCTAGTACTGAATACTATAAAGTAAAAGTAAAATTAATTTGAAATATTGGATCATAAGGTGTTTCTGAAATCAAAACTTTTAGGAGAAAGTAGCACTAAATGAAATATTTTTTAAGTCACAGAGAAAAGGACCAATTGAATAAAAGAAACTAACCTGATATAATTATTTTAGTTTATACTAAAAAAGACAAAAAAATAAACAGGCAGATTTATCAGAAATGTCTAGCTTAGGAAACTTGGGTAACAGAATGCTGAAAGACATCAGAAAGGAATTTTAAGTGTCCACATCTGGATGTTTGACCTCATGATAATTACTAGAGAGGAAAACTGGAGCAAAAGAAAAAAAAATGATTACACACTTGCTGCTCCCAAGGCACTCTGCAATTATGTATTAGATCTCTCCTAAAGTGGGATTAGGAGCACAACAAACTTACTTAGAATTTCTCCATTAAGAAATGTATTCATTTGGAAATAGATTACGACTGGCCCTGTTGAAAGGAGAAAAAACAAATAAACCAAATTTTCTTCTGGATGGTCTTTTTCCTCTATCTAAGTCTTAACATGAAACTAAAAGTTAGAATGAAAACTTTTCTTGCAACTAGTTTTAAAAAAATATAAACATAGTTAATAAAGAATATTTGTATCTTAAAACTTTTAAAGAGACCAGGTAGAGCACAGTGATTCTGAACAATTATTCTAATTAAGGCACCCTGTTAACATTTAGGCCTTAATTACAATGATATCCTAAAATTGTATACTGCTTTGAAGTTTCTCCTGCCTTCCAAATATGTTTAAGAACTGGATAATGCCCTGTTATTTAAAATTACTAGTATGTCATATGTCTGTTAGTCTATTTTTCAGAATAACTTCCTACACATGCATTAAGCAGTCTAGATTGCTTCCTATGGTGGTAAGGATTAAGAAGCCCATCAACAATTTTCCATATGGAGCAGTAAAGTTCAGGAGAAGCTTGATGAATAATATTAAAGTGTTTAAAACTTGAAGCCCACCCAGTTATTCACATACCTATCTATTTATGCACTCAGATTTACCAAATATCTATTGTGTTCCAAGTGCTACCTGCTAGTTTTTAAATCTGTATGCTTCTTGAATTCTGAAGAAGCACCACCTACTTCCAACAGTTTGTTTTGGACATTTTGAGAAAAGGCTGTAAATTATAATACAGAGTTTCTACAAACATTATATATGATGAGTACATTGGTCAAAGAAAATCTGTGGATTCTATGGCATTAACAAAATACTAAGCTAAACTAGTTTACTCACCAACATTTGATTTCTAAGATAAATACTTTCCTTAAAAAATTTAAATATGGGGCTGGGATTGTAGTTCAGTGGTAGAGCATTGCCTAGCTTATGGGAGGCCCTAGGTTTGAGTCTCAGCACCACACAAAAATAAATAAAATAAAGGTGTCCATCTACAACGAGAAAAAATATTTTTTAAAAATGTAAATATAACAAGCCGCAGAATCTCTAGAAAGAATACTTTCTGGGAGTCAGAACAAGATGAATTATTTTTCAAGTTAAGGCAAACAGTTGCTATTTTTATTATTCAAATTAACAAATTACATTTAAATCAAAGCATCTTCTGATCAGAAAAAACTCTTCTTGGGTTGGGCTGAATTAACCTGAGCAACAAAATTTGAAGATGAATAAAATAATACAAAATACAAGGTGGAATTTTTTTCATTGTTATTAAATTCTTTAAATGATATAGCTACTTACTGGTTAAGAATATGAGTTTTGGAGTTAAAATTTTGACCCCAAAAAACATTGAGCAAGTTAATGTCTCTAAGTTTTAGTTTATTCATCTGTAAGCAAAGAATATTAAATATATATGTGTGTGTATGTGTGTATATATATATATATGTGTGTGTATATATATATATATATTTTATCTATCTATCTATCCATCTTTTGAACTCATGATTGAATAAGTGGTTCTTTACTAATGAGTTACGTCCCAGGCCTTTTTATTTTTTGATACAAGATCTTGCTATGTTGCTGAGGCTTGTGATCCTCCTGCTTTGGCCTCCCAAGTAGCTGCAATTATAGGCATGCACTAGTGCCTGGTGATATTAATATCTCTTTGTCTGAATTGCTTTGGGGACTAAAGATTATAATACATACATACACAGTAGGTACCTGGCACATAGTAAGAATTTAGTAATAAAAGTATACATTGCGCTTTTATTAGTTTCTGTCCTGATTTCCTTTCTTTCCAACCTGAGAATTTTAACTAGAAGGCTTAAGATGGGTTACTTACAAACATTAATTAGTAATATCTATGATTTTGATCTTTATTGGTGAACTCCAATATTTATAGGAGACACACAAAATTTTAAGAGAATCATATTGGCAAAAACACTGTAAGCTTGGGCTAAAAGGAATAAAGTCAATACAAAAAGAAATAAGGCCTTTCAAAACCTCTATAAGGTGGAAACAGGTTGAGAAAAACACAGTTGCAAACACAGACTACCTTTTCAAGGAAAAGGAAGGATGACTCACATAGGGGAACCAAGAAACCAGAGGGCAGAGCCAAAAACTATGGAGACTCTTGGTAAGCATTAGGACTGATTTCTCTTCAAGGAGCTTCCAAACATTTTTCCCACCTAGATTTCACAATTGCTTAAACCACTGACTCTTGGTACAATACCAGCCCCCTGCCCAAGCCCCAGAATTTTCTGTTTTTGAATAGGAATATCTATAACAGTTATCTTATGCCTGTCCCACCATAAAATATATGTATATATGGTGGTAGTGGAGAGCAAATAAGTTGTTTCCTTATAGTCAACAGACTGAGAGGAACTGTACTTGAGGAAGTGCATTTAGGAACATCTGTACCTGGACCAAATTTAGATGATAAGAGTCTAGATTCAAGTTAATGTCATAATAGAATGAGATCTCTAAGGGAAATCAGGAGAGGGTGAGTGTACTTTGCACATGGAAGAAGGAAAAATAAATCGTGACTATAGTACTTTTAAAATAAATTGTGACCACAGGGTGCATAATTGTTTCTTAAGAAGGTAAACTCAATTTTTCTCTCCCTGGTATGAGCTGAACTTTAGTGTCTCACTTTTTTAAAAAATATTTTTTTAGTTATAGGTGAACACAATATTTTTATTTTATTTATTTATTTTTATGTGTGCTGATGATGGCAGGTGATGTCTGAGATTAGGTCATTAAAAAGCACAGAAGGCTACCTTCTCTGGGGAAAGCCTTCAAGCAGCCTTAATAAAAGGTTCATTTGACAAGGAACTGTGGCCTTTTGCTATTAGCTATGTGAGTGATCTATCTTAAGAGATGATCCTTCCATCCCAGTGAAGCCTCCAAATGACAGCAGTCATGGCAGATGTCTTCTGTAACTTCATAAGAGAACTTGAGCCAGAACCACTGAGCTAAGTGCTTCTGAGCCCCTGACTCAGAAATGGTAAGATAAGAAATGTTTGTTGTTTTAAGCTGCTAATTTGTAATTTATCAGTAAATAACTAATACAAGCCCATCATGTAACATTTCCTTTGATAAACAATTTCTCTTATATTAAAATAAATTTGAACACTTTAAATTTATACACTTTCACAAACAAAATTTTAAGTACACTAGGCAAAGATCTAGGAGGGGAAAAAAAATCAACCCATAATGCTTTTAAACTTCGGCCTTTTTCATTCCTCTTTGGGCAGAAATATGACGATCTTTATATCCACTCTTTCCTGTTATTTCAGTTTCCCAAGGCACAAGCCAATTTACAAATGTAGATATACAAGTATAAAAATTAAACAATCTACTCAAAGTCATGATGTCTTTATTTAATGGGGAAACTATAAAAGAAAAAACCCTGGAATGGAAATGTAACTTAGTACTTTTTCATTTACACCTTAGTTAGAATTCAATGGTCCTCCTTGGGGCACTTCCCTTAGAATCTCAATATTTAACAACCTTGAACAAAATCCGAACTTCATCTCTTTCTCTCAATTACTTTACACTATCTGTTACAATCAATTAACAGACATTATCTGTTTCAATAATCATTTGGTTAATAAGTTAATTCTTAAACCCACTTTTAAGTGGGATTTTTAGAGCAAGAAATAAATCTATTTTGATCTAAATAATGTGCTTTACAAGGATCTGGAAACATAAACTCAGGTTTGTAAGGCATGGAACATATAATCTCTCATCTCTGGTTAATTTCTGTTCCATTTGGAAAGAGTTTCTTTAAACTGGGTGCTATACTTTTAAAATTCCTCAAAGCTGGCACTGCTTTTATAACTTGTACTTCAAAGCTTTCATCAGGGCCACTGGTATGGGAAATCACACAGAGTGGAATTCCCCCTTTGGCTTTTGACTCAACTTCTGTAATTAAATTCACAAGGGCACGACAAAAATGATTTACCAGGGCTACTTCAGGCAGCTCTATGCTCTGGTGCTTATTTTAGTACCTAAGTTGGAAGTCCAATGAGCCAAACATAGGCATCACGTGTCTATGTATGCAGAACTCTGCCTTAAAGAGTCCATGATCTTTATTATACATAAAGTTATAAAATCATTTTGCATCTTAAACCAAGCTGTTCTCTCATTTTCCAGTTACAATAATCATTTGGTTAATAGTCAGTTTAACTTGGTGTGTAATTCCACTGAGTGTTTATAAAAAACTAACAAATCACTTGAATATGATTTAACAGTCTGGATGTTGCTGTGCCAGACAGAATTTTCACCTCAAACTGAATTTACTATAATATTATATATATAATAATAATCTACTTTAAATCCAGTTACTTTGGGGTATGTATGCATGTATGCCTGCATTAGGTGTGTTAACATTAGGCTGCCATATCAGACCACAAAAACCTCAAGTCTTTCTATGCTTCTGTGTGTATGAAGACAACCAAAGGAATTAAAAACAGGTATGAGGGATACACCTAGCCTATTCCTTGGTTACTATGACTTGAGTCATGTCTTTCCTTTCTTCACTGATATTCAGTCTAACTCGGTGTCC
Source organism: Ictidomys tridecemlineatus (assembly GCF_052094955.1). Lineage (NCBI taxonomy): Eukaryota > Metazoa > Chordata > Mammalia > Rodentia > Sciuridae > Ictidomys > Ictidomys tridecemlineatus. Next base: position 18,531,613 of record NC_135477.1, read on the forward strand.
TTGAATTCAGTAAAATTGTCTGTTCTCTTTTTATAAAGCATCACACCCAGAAAACATACTCCAAAATGTACACCATTAACACAATACTAGATTCTTATTAAATCTTTGTAAAGCAAATACATAATTTAAGTGCCTATTTCTCTTTTAAGGAACTAGACACTCCTCTTCCACCCCTTTTAACCTGACAGTAGCTTAAGATACTTTTTACCTCATTCTATCAAGGTTCTCAAGAGGAATAAAAATTAAAGGCTTATAGTAACTTACAGGACTCTGCAGAATCTGAGTAACTCGTTTCCTCTGCTCCATCATATTGAAGTCTTGTCGTAGATCAGGAGACATGTTCCTCTCCCGAATGTATTCAGGGTCATTTTCATTGATTCGGTCAAAATATCTCTCTTTGTGAGGCATGCTGGGAGGAGGAGGAGTAGTGATCACGCCTTGGCTGGTATCTGAACTCATGTTTCAAGTCTGTGGATTCCCCTTGTTCTCTGAATAATAAACACAAAGAAAGGAGGACATTCATGATAAATTCTTTGTTAAATTCAAATTCTACACGAGTCAAGCAGAACTTTGTTTTGCTGTCAGAGTAACATTTGCAATTTTCTTTAAAAAGTAGCTTCTGAGGGTGCTGGGGTTGTGGCTCAGTGGTAAAGTATTTTAAAAAAGTAGTTTCTCAAAAAGTATTAGAAAACAAACCAAAAAAAGTATTAGAACTTTTTATTCATGAGGAACTGTCTTAGATTATAACACTGTTAGAAATCGATATTTTCAGAGTTAATGGAAATGTGTACTTTAATCACTGCCTAGTGCATTTTTTTTTTTTAGAGGAGCAAGGATCAAAGTATCCAAAAGAAAAATGTTACATATTGATGGCAAATTTTCACAATTAGTGAATATTGTCAGTAGAGCTTCTTTTACTCTCATATTCATGCTTTTAGGTTAAAAGAAACTTTGGCATAGTTAATGACTATTATATTCTATAGTGAATATAACTTACTAACATTTGAAAGAAACAACTTTTTCAAATGATTCAACAACTTTCCTGGGGAGAATGTGAGAACTGCTAACAATGCCACCAGAATATTTAACATTAGTAGGTTCCTTCAGAAGCTATATGAACAGTCATGATTCACTTATTATCATGATTATTACTGATACTGATGATAATCCTTGATTTATGCCAGGGAGAAAAATTTATCTGGGCTTTGCCTCAGCTGTATACCTGACTGACAGCTAGATCAGCAGGAAAGTTATTTAACTTTTCCTACCCTTCGACTATGAGCATATGTGTTAATAAAGTCAACCAATTCAATACATCTCAAACTGTCCCAGATTTTTTCTAATCTATTGTGGATCACTATTTTTATTAAATATGAAATAATGCACTTAGATGTCATGGTAATAAAAAATTCTAAGACAGTTTATAAATGTTTACTGTCATATTCTATACTTGTCACAAAACTGGGGAAAGGAAGAAGAGAGAATGATGGCTTAATGGGTCCTGAGATTCTGTTTAAGATGGATAAAAAAGTTCTGGAACTAGATAGTGGTGATGGCTGAACAACATTGTAAATGTACTTAATGCTACTGGAATTGAACACTCAAAAACAGCTACAATGGTAAATTGTTATTTTAAAAATCACAATTTTAAAAAACTCAAAAATAGTTCACAGACTTAAGTATAAAAATATAAAATTTAAAATGTTGTAAGAGACACTGTTAAGAGGATGAAAAGAAGATAAGTATCAGAAAATATTTGTGAGCCACACATCTGATGATGAACCAGCATACAGAATATATAATGAACTCGTAAAAGTCAATAGTAAATAATCCAAATGTGTCAATTAGAAATGGGCAAAAAGACAGACATTTCATCAGAGAGAATACATACATTAACAAATGGGCACATGAAAAGATATTTAAAATCATTAGTTTTTAGAGAAACAAACTAAAACCACAATGACATGTCACTACACAAGTATGGTTAAAAATTTATTTTTATATATATATATATATATATATGACAATCCAACCGCTGGAAGGATGCAGAGAAATGAGATTCCTCTCATACACTGCAAAACGGTATAGCTATGGCCAATGGTTTGGCATTTTATTAATTAAATATTCAACTACTGTATGACCCACCAATTATACTCCTGGCCATTTAACCCAGAGAAAATAAAACTTATGTTCATACAAATATCTGCATACAAATATTTGTAGTAGCCTTGTTTGTAAATCAGAGACCACAAACAACCTACATGTTCTTCAAGAGGTGAATGATTAAGCTGTGACACAGCTAACTGTGGAATATTATCTAGAAATACACAGAAATGATAAACACACGATACAATGATACATGCAATATCCTCAATAAGTCTCCAATGAACTGAAAAAGTTGAGTGAAGTTCAGTGAAAAAGCTAATGCCCAAAGGTTATATACTGCATGATTCCATTTACATAATATTCTTCAATATTCTTCAGCTTTACAAAAGTGGGGAACAGAGTAGTGGCTGAGAGAAGACAAGGAGGGATGTGTATGAGAGGGGAATATGCTCAGGATAGAGGGAGTTAGGTATGGTTATAAAAAGACAACAGGAGCTGGCACATGCCTGTAATCCCAGAGGCTCGGGAGGCTGAGGCAGGAGGGTCTCGAGTGCAAAGCCAGCTTCAGCAATGGTGAGGCACTAAGCAACTTAGTGAGACCCTGTCTCTAAATACAAAAATGGGGCTAGGGATGTGGCTCAGTGGTTGAGTGCCTCTGAATTCAATCCCCGGTCCCCTCCACCCCCCAAAAAAGGGCAACAGGAGGGATCCCTACAGTGATGGAACTATTCAGTATCATGACTGTGGTGGTGGACACATGAATAAGTAATAAATTTACACAGTATACAAGGAAATACAATGTATACAAGGAAAAATGGGAAAATCTGATTAAGATCCACACTGTAATATTGTACCACAGTTATAAAAAAATGAATGAGTAGTTAACAGGATCTTTTAAGTTTGTAATGACTATGCATGTATCTACAATTATCTAAAAATTAAAGTTTAATTTTAATAAAAAGTCCTTGTAGAATGGAAACAGGAAAATGGTTAGTTTCCACTTGATATCTGATCAACTCTATAGCAAGTTAAAGCTTACACTGTAGTTATCTAGATATTTCTAGTACCAGAAAGAATTTTAAAGTAGTTGAGGAAATACAACTAAATTGTATCTGAATAAAAACGCAGAAATCCTATTAGCCTCAATTGGTAACACTAAAATGTTTTTCATAGTGATTAGTCTAGAGGAGCTTTGGAACATGAAATGTGGTTATGTAACAGTTGACTTAAGTTAAGGACAGCAAAAATACGAAGTTCTCCGGGAGACAAAATAGAATCCAGTTTTGTAAAAAAGCATTTAATGGACGCTGTTCAGATTTCTTTTCCAGTTTTTATAAGCTAGGAGATAGAGCAGGCAGAAATATTAATTGTTGGCTTTGTTAAGAAACTCAAAAAAATCTTGTTGAGGTCAGATCAGTTTAAATATGATTATTTTCTATGAGATACTTTCACTTGAATATAGTTAAAATGTTCTAAGAACTTTAGCTTACTATTACCCTAAAATTTTAAAATATGTTTGAAAATTTCATCTATGTGATTTTTTCAACTAGAAAGCAATGTGGTACAGAGTACTATACTACACTGTGTGTGGATACACAGATCAGGACTCAACTCTTTGCCTTTACACTGTTGAATGGAATAATCATGGAGCATTCATTCAATAACTATTTAACATCTATGTGCCAAGGTCCTGAACTGGGGATACAATAGCATATAAGACAATTCTTTCCAAGGTCTGCAGTCTAGTGAATAATATAAGGAAGTAAATAAGCAATTATATTTTAAAAGTACCATGATCAATAATAAAATAAAAGGACCATTTGAAGAGACCCTTTAAATTTTCCTAGTTGTTTTATCCTGTGATCTTATTAGTGTCCTCTTAAGTCCCATAATGAGGCAGATAAAGAGCATTAATTTGGCCTAGTATTCATTATTTCTGGAGATTTTCCACAACTAGGTATTTCTTATTTTAGCCATGGATCTTCACAGCATTTAAAAACAATTATCGATCATGGATCTCTTTAAAAAATTTTAGACTTTAAATGTTTTTTTCCTTGGTGCATTATAATTATACATAGTAGTGGGATTCATTGAGACATATTTGTATATGCGCATAACACAATTTGATCCATCTCATTCCCCAGTACCTTCCTTTCTCCACTACTCTGTTTATTGTGGATTATTACGTTTTTCTCTACACATGAATAAAGATAGAACTTTTTAAATCATGTTTGCCATTTTTTCAAAATAGAGCTTAAATCCAGCAAAGTGAAGCATAAAAGGCAAGAGTAAACTAAGACCAAAATTACTAAATGAACATGCAAAAAGAATTTACGATTTGCATGGAGAAACATGAATACGAGAACTTTAAGTAGCCAGATGCAGTTAAATACCTTACAATTATCTGCTTGCTTTAGACAGAAAGCTTTGCTGATAGCACAACGCCTGCCCATTAAAATATATGTCAGTGTCAGCACTGGAGAAACATGAAAGCATTTTCAAGTTATCTGAGGTTATTATGAAAGGCTGTTTATGATTCTATTAACTGTACATCTGAAAGCAAAAATTTTTTGGCCTGGTTTTTGAAATTAAACACCTACAATACACTCTAAAAACAGAGCCACAGAACCACTTAGATATTATTAATTATCACTTCTATCCAATCACTCAGCCATACAAATCCCATGATTACTATTCACAGACAAAAAAAAAAATTTGAAGTGTTTCAGTGTATTTACAATTACTTGGAAATAGAACTAGAAGGCTTTCTTTCTGTGATTGAAATTAATTAGCCCAAATTGCAGATCATTTTATAAAATAATTGTCCAGTACTTTTTAATAATGTCAGTCATGAAAGATAACTGAGGAACTGTTCCAGATTAAAGAAGACAAAAGATTCTAAGAAATTACAACCAGGAAAAGGACATTATTGAGATCATTTTAGGGAATCTGGGTGAAGAACAGATAGGAATTCCTTTACTATTTTTGTAACTCTTTTATAAGTGTGTACAATTTCAAATTAAAAGTAAAAAGAAACACAACTCTAACAAATACATACATACATATATAAAAATTAATCTAAGATAAATTCAACCCCAACAATGTCAAAGGAAAAATGCCATAAATTTCAGGGCACTTTTATGTTTTGATCCAAATATTTCCCTAAACTTCATGTGTTGAAGACTTTGTCCCAAAGGCAATAGTGATCAGTAGTGATCAGCTTTGGAATGTTTGGATAATGAGTATTGTAAGCTCATCAATGGATTAATGCATTGATGGATTCATAATTTAATGTATTATTGTGGAAACTTAGGAGATAGGGTCTAGTTGAGGCAGTAGGTCCTTGGGGGTGGGCCTTAAAGCTATATCTTGGCCTCAGTGCTTCTCTCTCTGCTTTCCAGCTTTTGCTCATCATGTACTCACTGTGTGGCCAGAGACAATAAACTCAACTGATCAGGAACTGAAACCTCTGAAACTGAAAACTCTGAAACAAACTATTCTCCTTTAAGGTGATTCTCTCAGGTAATTTGTCACAGAGATGGAAATCTGACTGACACAGCACTCTTTGAATTTTATAGTATACCATGCTCTCCCTTACCAAAGATTTTTTAAAGTTTGCTTTTGTTTAAAGGTAAGAGATGACACAAAATTACTTTACAAAAAAGAAAGCTCCCAAACAATATACGAGCTACTAAACTAAAAATCAGATATGCATACTGAGTTAAAGCTACATCCCCAAATCCACTTAGATCAATACAAAAACTCTCAAGACTCAAACTAACTTGATTAATATATTTAAATATTGTCAGACATGTATTTATACTATGTGTTTTGTAATGCTACTCATTATCAAATTAACCCTAAGTACTCAAAGACCAACAAACAGGGTCCAGAAATATACTCAGGGTAAGTATAAACACGAAAATAGTAGTAGGAAGGAATACTATACCATAAATAAGATTCTATCTGCTACTGGGCGTGGAAGCACATGCCTATAATCCCAGCTGTTTGGGAAGCTGAGGCAGGAGGATTTCGAGTTCAAAGCCAGCCTCAGCAGCTTAGTGAGGCCCTAAGCTACTTAGCGAGACCCTGTCTCTAAGTAAAATATAAAAAGGGCTGGGGATGTGGCTCAGTGGTTAAGTGCCCCTAAGTTCAACACCTAGTACACAAAAAATTAAAATCTGTCTGCTCAAATAGCCTAGAGTAATCTTCAAGAGGGAAAAAAAAACCCTACATATGTGAGGCTTCTAGGATATAAGACTAATAAGTCTATATTTTATATATTCTCTCCAAACATTTATAGGTCACAAACATAACATAATTTGAAATGATCACCTTTAGCAACTAGTAAACAAGTCAGTTCCACATTCAATGAATAAATTTCGCTGCTCTGTAGTTTCCTGTGACCTGTCAGTTCAGCAACATTAACAGTGAAATAACCCTACTTTCATCTGTGAGCTCACCAACACTGCCAAACTTCCTGGTTTGGATTTGGTTTGCCTTACTGGTTCTGCATGTTGACAATCCCTTGCAGCTGGACTGCTGCACCTGCTAGATGCCTCTACATTAACTGTGGTAGATAGTTTTCAAAAACGGACGTAAGCATTTCTCCCATCTTACTAAGAAATGTGACTCAGTATCTTATTCCATTATTTCCTACCCCCTTGAGTTCAGTCTTTTGTGAGTTGCTTTGACTCATCAAAGTGGAAGAAGTGATGTTATACAACTTCCAAGGTTAGGCCTTTGAGGGTCCTGAAGTTGCAACACTATGAAGAGGTACTTCATGAAAAGTCATGAAGAGAAAGAGGCCCAGTTAAGCACAGCTCCTCCACTGATTCCACCAACCAAATACAGCAACATGAACCTAGGCACAAGCATTGGAATAATACTCAGCCACATATATACTCCTAAGAAATAATAAACTGTTTTAGAATACACTTTTGATATTTTTCCTTAACACAGCAAAAGGTAACTAAAATGAAAATTGGTGCCCATAAGTTGGGTGCTGCAAAAACAAAAAACTGAAACATGTGGCATTGGTTTTGAGACAGGCAATGGGGAATTTATCAGTGGAAGCTGACTGGCAGTAAAGAGATTCCTACTGCAGGATGGAGAAAGGGCTAGTTATGCATTCACAACACAATATAACAAACATATGTTAACGAGAAAACATTCTTAATGAATGTTAAGGAGATTTCTAGGCAGAATTCTGAGAAAGCCAATTGAGTTTTTTAAAAAAACTTATTTTGATGTAATTATATGCAAGAAAGAACAGACATCCCTTATAGCCTTTATTGTGTTTTTCCTAATAGCAACACCTTGGCAAAACTATATTATACCACCACAACCAGGACACTGACAATGCTGTTCACCCACTGAAAAGCATCTGGGTAATTTCTAGTCTTTGGCTATTATTATGGCATTATTTTTCATAACAGTTAAAAAAGTAGAACAATCCAAACACCCATCAACTGATGAACAGACATGAGAAAGCATAGATAATCCCTAAAACATTATGATATGTTAAAGAAGCAATCAAGGGCCATTCATATGAAATGTTCAGAAGAGGTAAACTTACAAAGACAGAAAGTAGATTAATGGTTACCTAGGGCCAGAGGAAAATAAAGAGGCTTCTTTTTAGAGGGATGAAAATGTTCTAAAATGATTGTGGTGATAACTGTACAATTCTGTGTCTATATTAACCACTGAAATGTATACTTTAAGTGAGCAAATTATTTGGTATATGAATTACACCTTCATAAAGCTATTATTTTAAAACAATTCTCCCTGAGAAGCTATTTGAATACATTGAAAACTTGGGGATGTACACCATTTTTGTGATACCCACAATGGCAGGGTCCTCCATAAACTGGGGCTGAATGGAATTATTTTACTATATCACAACTCCTTCCAAATCAATCTGTTTTATATTATTTCTAGGCTAAGAACATTTAAAAAATCTTTTAAAAAATATTACTTACAAAAAAGACTTTCCAAACTTAAAATTTTCTTAGCAGTTTAACAGCTTCCTCTAGAGTAAACAAAGAGATGGCTTTACTTTCAAGTACCAGGCCTATTGTTCACGCTTAAAACAACAATAAAAGATATGCCAAGACTTCAAAGAAATGCATTTGGTTTAAAAAAAATTAAAAAGCTAGTTTACTGAGAACATTTTCTTGATGAAAATTGTTGTAAAACTATAAAGATATTCAATGTTCTAGAAAATAACTTAGATTTTACATGTAACAAATGTAACCTAACAAATTGTATTACTAGGTATAATGGAGGAAAAGGAGTGCTGATACTGCTTCAGCCCTCTTTTTGTTTTATTGCCTGCTAATATTTCAGAGCCATGGTATGCTGATGCTGATTTTCAAGTCTTGCAGCAAATTCATGCTTGGGCATGAATTCATGATTGGGCACCTCCCTGGCTGGGTGTGAGACGTTCCAGGCCAAGCTGTGTCAGAACCTATCCCCACCCTTTTTAGGTGCAAGAGCCCATCCGTGTGGGGGTGTGACTGACCACTGACCCTGAGACCAATCACTGACCCTTACTTCTACGATCTTCCTCCAGGCTACCTTGACCTCCTTCCTGCAAGCTCACATTTCTACCTTAGGCTTAGCCCCAGAGAGCTTTTGTTTTTAAATGGCTTAAGGGAAATGAAATTAACTTAGCCTCAGGCATATTTTCCATTTGAATAGACTTAATGGCTCTTTGAATACCCTTCAATAGATCTTCAGGGGGCCAGGAGCTATGGTCCATGTAATCAAAGAGGCAAATTTCTAAAGCCATCCAAGTTTTTTGAATATTCTCAATACTTCCAGGTAATTCATTAGAAAGGCAGATTTTTTGTAATTTCCTTCCTAATTTCTCCCAAGTATGTAAATTTTGGCCAATCTTGGTCACAAAACCAAGGGCAAAATTCACCTACAACCTTTAAGAATAGTAACAATTGAGTCTTTTTTATCTGTTTTCCTTTCTGATTAATTATAATTTCTAAAATAGTCAAGTACATGTCCTTATCAGTAGAAGCTGAATTTCCCATTTTAAATAATTTTAATGTCTCGTCCCTTCAATACCTCCAGATACTTTTGTGACCCCAAATTGTCACCAAATCCTTTATTTCTATAGCATGCTCCTACTGAATCTAGTTAATCTAATATGCCCCACGTTGGGCGCCAAAATTTGCCACTGGACCAACACGCCAGCGTCATACTAGAGGTCCTCAGCATAGAAGTTAACTAGTGAGATCAAAATAAACACACATAACTCAATTTACCTTTTTCTTGACCAGTCTGAGACGGCCCTCCCCTGCTCCTGCCTCGAGCCATCTGGTGGGGTATGGAGGTTTACACAAGAGACTAGCAGGAGAGAGGAAGGGCGAGCCAGAGAGTGGCCTTTTATTGGGGAACTAGAAATTCAGGGGAAAATTCTATCCAGTGAAGGTTGAGGGGGACATCATTCCAAGGTCAGGGTCAGTGATTGGTCTCAGGATCAATGGTCAGCCACACCCCCACACAGACGGGCTCTCGAACCTAAAAAGGGTGGGGATAGGTTCTGACACAGCTTGGCCGGAATGCCTCACAGCCAGTCAGGGAGGTGCCCAATCACGTGCGAGATTGGCTTCCCACACTTAGACCATGCCACAATCTATGACAAATCTCATCCTCAGATCAATCAGTGAAATTTTAAAGTAAGTTCTAAAAGACATGAGCTACTTTCAAATGCTAGCCAAAATTTTTCTATACAACTGACATGGAAATCAACTGGAAATTTAGACTACACATCGAAAAAAGTAGAGAAAAATGGAAACAAACAGACCTGGCATTGAAAAATACAGATGGTATTTTCCAAGTGCCCAAATGGGGCAAGATTTAATTATTCTACAAAGCACTGGGATATTATTGCTATAATTGCCACTGATTCTATGCTAGCTGCTTTGTAATATGTCAGATTCAAGGATCACATTTTACAAATTAGAGTAAACTAAACTCAAAGGTGTGATTTTTTTTGAGTGACATTTTTTATAAAAGTATGTTGTTCAAGTATCATATATTAGTATAAAAGCATAATGACATTTATTAGTATTACAATATCAATCTGAGACTGCTCTATGGTCAAAGTTTATTCCTTCAATCATATATTGATAGAAACTGATCTATACACAAATGTGTGTATAGATACATTTTAAACTACAAATCATTTAAATTTTTTTGCAATTACAACATTCTAGTATTGTTTTGCATAGATTACAACATTCTAGTATTGTTTTGCGGATATTATCTCATTTAATATTTCTTACAATGTTGTGAAGAAGTGACCATACACACCCACTTCACAGATAAGAAAACTAAGATTTAACAATTTGTCTTAGATTACCAAATATTCTTCAGTGAATGAGGAATTATTCATAGTTATGGATCTTAACAGGTGTGATTACACCCTTGATTACCGCATTTCCTTTGGGAGGCCCAGAAATATAATACAGGATCATGCCAAAGTAGAAATTCTCAAAATAGCAATAAAAATTGTACAAAGTCTTGTATGACTATCAAACCAGTATAAATGTGGAAGCTTCACTTTCTCTCTTCTATTGCCAGAATTTTTAGATTGGATGATCCAAACAATTCTTAAATTTCTGAAGCATATTTTTGTTCTTTTGAAATGACTGGCTGAATATATCTTTGAATTCTAAACTTCCATATAAAGTCTAGGAAACAATCTATAGTTGTTACTGTCTGATTCTTAGTTAAAAATCCAACTTAAATGTGTGTGTGTGTGTGTATGTGTAACCCACAACAATAAAAAGATAAAACTAGTGACACTAATGACAACCCATCATGCTAAGTTTCCTGTACTTTATGGAAGTTGATTGTCAACTAACAGGCAAAGCTAAGAAAGCATTTCAGTTTCAAATTCTATTTTATAAATAATGATGATGCTAATTAAATAAACTTTTTAGCAAACATAAAAAAGTCTCCCTGTGATTGTATAACTGGAAAAAACATAGCTAGATATAACCATAATATACACTGTTCAAAATCTAAGTGCAGAGCCTTAAGTTAAAAAGGATGTGTAGGTGCTTGTGGAAGTCAATGATCATTCAGCGGAGTGATTCAAAGATAAAAGCATTCCCAAGTCAGATAACGAGAAGGATGAAGCTAACCTCCTTCTCACTAAGGCACCAATATGTGATGAAAAAATGTTTTGCTGATCTATAATACAGATTTCTGTGTTTGAAGAGGAAAGGGAGAGGAGAATAAGGTTGGGAAGAGAGGCAGTGCTTAGACACTGATAGGTAACGTTCATAATATTCACCAGTAACCTGAAAAAAAACTTGATTATAATTAGGTGATTATTTACAATTATAGTGGCCATGCAAGGGGCAGAGTTACAAATTTACAAGCATGTAACAAAAAAGTTCAGAGAAAGTATATATTCTTGAAGTTCAAACTCAACCATTACCTACCTTAGTTTGATTGTTCTCAATATAAAATATTGGAAAAAATATGGAACTAGTTCTACATATGTGATATGTATTTTTATAAAATATAGACATGAATTAAATACATATAGGTATATAATCACATATAAACAAATATATTAAAATCTAAACTGATTACAACAACTAGAAGCAATTACGTAAGCATCTTGCAGAATCCTCAAACACATGGCTTCAGTGCCTTTATTCTCCTTTCTACAATATATGATGAGCATTCTATATATACTCCCTCAGTCATCATTTGTCTTCAATAGGGAGTTTTTGGAAATGGCCGAGGAAAAGAAAAAAAATGTTCCCCCCCCCAACTTCAAGAGAAAGTTGACAGAGACTAGTATATTGATCACCTGAGTATGCCTCTCAGACATTGAGTTTCTATTATTGAGTCCCCTGGTTTCAGTGAGGTTTTAAAAACTGAGATCCAGGAAACTATGCAGAACTTGACAGCTCATGATAAATGAGAAGCTGAAAAAAAAAAAAAAGAATCATTGGAGATTATGAGTTTTAAAGAAAGATTCATTGCTCTCAATTTCTAGAGATATCTTAGAAATCTTTGACTCATTACCATTTGGTAGTCCATCTGCAAGGAATATTTTTAAAGAAACATTAACTCACATACTTCATGAACTTTAAGTGCAGCACTGAGTTTGAAAATTTCGAAGTCCTAGCTTTTGACATTTTCTTGAAAGTCATGTTTGAGGTAAAGTTCACTCTTACCTATTTAGTGCAATCCTCTACAAATTTCAGTAAGCCATTTCCCAAAGTGAATATCAAAGTAATGGTAATATATAGAAAACTTAGCCCTCCCAAATTCCAATCTTGTATCTATTTCCTAAGCTGAAAATGGATTTTTTTTAAACTAAGGAAATTCTATCTTCAATCTGAAGAAATGCAAACAAACAGACAAACCACATTATTAAAACTGAGTATATAAAACAAGACATTTACTCAAAAGGCTAGTCTAGAATATTAATCTGTTACCATGGACTATATTTCTGTTTCATTCTTGATGTGGTCAACAGAGGTGGTGAAACAGAGATATAGCTCTATATTTTAAAAATTGGAGGAGAAATTACAAAAAATATTAAAGAACACAGAACATAAATAGTATATCACTCTGATATACTATTTCTGATATTTCAGCTAAAGATTTTTGGCTTGCATTGCTATAACTTACAAAATACAGCCACAAAAGTCAACTCAAAAGCTTTGGTAACTCAATACAATGTTACTGCAAAGAAGTCTGATTTGAAGAAGTTCTTGCTTTCAAATTTGGGCTGATTTATTTTTAGTTGTAGATTAGACACAATACCTTTATTTATTTTATGTGGTGCCAAGGATCAAATCCAATGCCTTATCTATATGAGCACTCTATCACTGAGCCACAACCCCAGCCACCCCTGCCCCCACCCAAGAGGTTTTAAGACAATCACAACTTCATCTGTTTTCTTTTAGAGTCCTAATACTGATCCATAAAAATAAAATCCATTAAGCACAGGAAACAATATCTGAAAATTAGTTTCAAAAATACTTTGGGATATAACCTGCTTCTTTAGACATCTAATAATGGTTTTTAAGTGGAAGGCTCACAAAAAGACATTTATTATCCTCAGAAATTTGCTTCACAAAAACATTTTTTTTTCCAAAGTAATCATCCTTTAGGCCTAAAGTTTGATATTATAGTGCTGCAGACAGTCCCCAACTTACAATTCAACTTACATTTTTAAACTTAAGATGTAAATTGTATTTTACTCTCAAAATTCACATCCCCAGAGCCAGGTGTGGTGGCAAACATCTATAATCCCAGCAATATTGGAGGCTGAGGCAGGAGGATTCCAAGTTCAATGCCAGCTTCAGCAACCTAAAGAGGTCCTGATTAACTTAGCCCTAGCCAACTTAATGAGATCCTATTTCAAAATAAAAAATAAAAAGGGATGGGGATATACTTCAATGGTGAAGCATCCCTGGGTTCAATTCCCAGTATCAAAAAATAAATAAATGAATAAATAAATAAAAATTTAAGTCCCCAGAACCTCAGGTTATGACCTTATTTGAAAATATAGCATTTACAGATCAAATTAAAATAAGGTCATATTGGACTATAGTGGATCCCAATTCAAAACTATTGTCCGTAAGAGGAAAGTGAGATATTTGATTTTGGGTGTTTGTTTTAAGTTTATTTGGGGCTCATGGTTTATCAGTACGTAGTTGGCAGACTCCATTGCTCTGGGCCAGAGATAAGGCCTAGAACAACACGGGAGAAGGGTGTGGAGGAGGAAAAGTAGCTGAGAACATGGTACCAGGAAGTAGAGAGAGAACAATGTGAGGTATTTGGACACACAGGAATCACATGAGGAAAAGGGCCTATGATGACACAGGCATAGATTAAATTGGTACAGCTGCAAGCCTAGGCACACCTCCTATCTCTGGAAGACAGGAGACAGGCATGATACAGATTTCCCTCTGGTCCCCCAGAAGGAGTCAATCCATTGATTTTGAACTTCTGGCCTCCAGAATTATAAGAGAATACATTTCTGTTGTTTTTAGCTATTTTACCAGTTGCTGGTAATCTGTTATGATAGCACTAGGAAACTATAAATTTCATTGGAATGTCTATCCTAGTATCTATGTTAGAAAACATTTTACAATCTTAACAGTGTGAACACATAGCACACCTGTGTAGAGTCAAAGTTGGCTGGTTAGAAATAACAAGTCATCAAAATAGTAATCTGAATAAAACATTTGATATACATAAGAACAATGTAACATACATGTTTTCCACAATACATGTCCTTTGTTAGATGAGAATCAGTATTTCCAAGGAAATCTGAAGCAAGAAAATAAATATGTTCTTAACACAGATGAACAAAATTTCTTGCAACACTCTGAATGCCAATGACAAAGTTGCAATGGACTCTCCTGCTTCCCCTGCAGCTGAAACATTATTAATGCAGTTACCAAATCACAAAATACTACAGATTGATGGAATGTCTTTTCACTTAAGCCAGGGTAGATTTAAAATGCCACTTGCTCAGATTAGTGAGTGCCTTGACATGTGTACATACATGCTGCATTTTTGCCTTTTACTCTCCATTAGAGACCATTAAGCCCACATTTGCAGGTTCACCATCATGCCAGGCTCTGGGCCCTTCAGATGAGGAGAACCCCTAAGAAAATACCTTGTTGGCTTCCATTCTGATGTATGACTTTCACTTTAGAATTGCTCAATTATTAATCTCAGAGCCCCTCCACACATTCTCAGGCAGCCTAAATCTCTTGCTTCTTTATAAGATAACTAACTCCAAATACTTTCAAAACTGAAATTCTGTGCCAGAAATCTATTTCCCAGGACTTATATTCTTCTATCAGTCCCTGAAGTCATGTGATAGCTCATACCCTGTCTTATGATTGTGAACCTCTGATGCCATTATGTGAACTTCCACCAATTAACACTGTTTGCCAAAAATGCCCTGTCCCTATGCCTACATGCCAAGATTTGACACCAACTGTAGAACATCCTTCATCCCCACTGTTAGCAGATAAACTCTGAATTCCTGTACATACTTTTTGGTATTTTATGACAACTAATTAATTCACATAGGAGAAAAATGTTTGTTATTTTTTTCTGATATGAAAACTTAGTGAGGATACTAGAGACAATAAGAGGATAAAAATACAACAAGCCAAATTTCCAATCCATGGCTGGAAACTCAACTCTTAATAAAAAGTAAAATCTGAAGGTGATCTAAAAAGTCTAATGTCAAGTTCAGGGGGAAGAGAAGCATTAAACTAATTCACTTAAGGAAGTTTATTAAAGAAAACAAAAGAAATGTAGATCTTAAGAAGATTAAATATATAACTAAACCTTTGCAAATATAATGAAAAATAAAGACTAATTTATGAATACAAATATTTCCTCCAAGATATACTGTCTTTCCAGATTAGAACTAAAGGAAGAACAGCATCCTTGGAATTTAAAGGTGTTAAAACTTAAAAAGATATACTATTAAATCTTTTCTTATATCCCACCTTTTCTCCATATCAAGAAACAGATCCTAATGAAGGATATAACTTGCCAAGTCTCTCAATTTATCCTACCTTTCATATCATCTAGATAGAATGCCATACAAAAAAATGTAGACCACATAATCTGTCAATGTAAAGAAACATTTAAAATACAAACTGCATTGAAAAATTTCCTTGAATTACAGGTTTTGGTAAGAAACTTATTTTCAGAAGCTATGGTATAATAAATAAAATGTTAACTCATTTAAAACAACAAAAGGCCACTCACTGCCTTAAGTTCCAATTTCTTGATTTTTAAGGAGTTTGTAGATATGTGCTCAGAGTTAACCCTCATCAACTCATAAAACTAATTCTTGGGGTCTGTTAATTTCATAAGAATTTAAAGTGATTTATAACATTACTGAGAACGCTTTTCTTTTGAGCTTTCACGATAATTTACTAGAGAGTAAACTTCATGACTCAGCTTTTTGTACCCACTCACACATGCCTGAAGGGTCCACTTAAATCTCTCGCTATATTTTAAATTCAAGCTTGAAGTAGGATTCTTGTTTTTCTGAGGCTCACAATGGCTAGACTCACAGCTTAGTTCTATAGTGCCTATTTAGCTGGACTTAAAGCCTACATCAAGTGCTTTATTGTCAAATAAAAAGCTATCCTCATTGAGCTTAGTTATTTAAGTAGCTCTTCAGAGTTTGGTAAATATTTTGTGTCTACTCTTGATCTCTATTGTCAAGGAAAAGTTCTATAGTGTTGTAAAGGGCCATAAAGTGTAATTTTAAACATCTAAAAGGTAGTAGACTACTATAACCCTTAGAGTTCCCTGTCACCAACTGAGAAGCACAAAGCCATCTACTATAATTTCCCCCAAACATCATTTCCCTAGCCTTTCTTCCACCCTGGAGCCCTATTAAAAAAAACAAATAAACAAAACTTAGGAATCTGCCTGGTGGTTTCTAGAAACCTTTTTCAGGCCTGGAAAAGGCTCAGTCAATATCTAAAATTTAGAGGAAAAAGGCTTTTTTTTTTTTTTTTTTTTTTAAAGAGAGAATTTTAATTATATATATATATATTTTAGTTTTTGGCAGACACAACATCTTTGTTTGTATGTGGTGCTGAGGATTGAACCCGGGCCGCAAGCATGCTAGGCCAGTGCGCTACTGCTTGAGCCACATCCCCAGGCCCAGAGGACAAAGGCTTTTAAGTAAAAGCCATTCCTCTAACTGATGCTTACCCAATTTCTTATGTACTTGAATCTTTCCCTTTCTTATCTCCATCCACCCAAATATTAATCCATATTTTCAGCTCTTATTCAAAAGCCAACTCTTTCAATGATGATTTCCTGAACCTTTGCCATCAGAATTAGCCCTCCCCACTTAGTCACAGTCTGTTTTGCCTTTAAATTATGTTTTTTCTGCTCTCAGTAACTGGGTCAACATTTTTCTCTTGTCTTTACTACATACTTATAGTTAGTTACTCAGTAGTGCCACTGGCTCATAATATAACTCTCTACTTGTCTTAGAATAAACCAAGACAGAGAATCTAGAGCAAACCTTAAAAACTGGTTTATTCATGGATTGCTCAAACTACTCAAGAGTAGAGGTAATAAATATTGTGACCTGCATTTGAAATATTGTAAGTGGATTGAAAAGTTACTAGAAAAAAGTATACCAAGTATAAAAACAGCATTTTTTGTTTTTTAAAGTACCGGAGACTAAAACCAGGGATACTCTACCACTGTGCAACATCCCCAACCCTTTTTTATTCTGAGAAAAGCTCTTGCTAAGTCTTTGAGGTTGACTTCATATTTGCCATCCTCCTGCCTCAGCCTCTACAGTAGCTGCACCCATCTAAACAGTGCAATTTTTTAAAACATTTATACTGAATGTCATGTTCTGAGACCAGATACAAATAATGCTACAAAGATGTTTTTTTTGTTTTAAAAAAAATTACAGCAAACATTAATTCAACTATTAAAGAAATATAAAGTAATGATCTGATTTCTGCCATTATGGACTGAAACCTAAAACATTTTCACCCGAAAAAGATAATTAACAGTAAAAACCAGTTTATGACAGCTGCCAATGAAAAACAGACATAAGATATCTGAAGGTTGTTGATAAAAATAGTTTTGAATTAAGATAATAAAGGAAGATTTCCATGAAGAGGTAAGATCTGAATTTCTTCACATATAAAATGCGAAGGTTTGGCTAAATGACCTTGAGTGTTCCCTTCTAGGTCTGAATTTTCTTTTTAATATTTAGGTTTTTTAGATGTAGTTGGACATAATACCTTTATTTCAATGATTGATTTTTATGTGGTGCTAAGGATCAAACCCAGGGCCTCGCACATGCTAGGTGAGCACTCTACCACTGAGCCACAACCCCAGCCCCTAGGTCTGAAATTTTATTGTACTTTTATCACATAATTATAGATAGTGACTTGATATTATCTGACTACCCATTGTAGTATTTTTCTTTCTAATTCTCCTATTAAAACAGTTGTTTTTTTTTCCTTTTTTTAAGTTGCCAACCTCCAAATAAGCAGTATTACCAAATATATTTTAAAAATAAATATTCAAACTGAATATGGTATTTCATAGGAGGGTTTGATATTTCAAAGGAGAACTTGAACTTGAGGCCTTGTTCTTTATATCACTTATATGATATGACTTGAAAAACAGGCTTTTTTTGTGTGTGTGTGTGGGGGGGACGGGGAGCAGTGCTGAAGATTGAACCCAGGAATCTGCATGTGCTAGGCAAGTGCTCTACCACTGAGCTACATCTGCAGCTCTCAAAATAGGGTTTTAAATGGACATTTTTCATACCCAAAAGATGTGTTTGAAATAATGTATTCTTATCTATTCACAGGAAATGAATAAAGAAAGCCTGTAAAAGTTCATTCCATTATTAAAGAGCACTTTTTTCTCCTCTATTCTTTTTAATTGTCATGACTTTTATGAGCAGTTAGTGATGAAGCCTAGCCAAAGTTTATTTTCTTTTAAGAGTAATAATCAAAACAAAGCAAATATTGGCTTAGTTATGACACTAGTTGTTCTAAAATGTTAATAGCCTATTGTTCACTGTGGTTGTCTCAACAAGATAATACATTGAAAATCAGCATTTCCTGATAGGAAGCGAATTCCCACTGTGTGTCACAGAACCTTATCCAAATGCTGGGCTCCAGAGGAGAAATGCATAACAGACCAGAGTTATGATGAGCCTTCTCTTTCTCTTTTAAAATGGCTTTCTGCTTCAGATCAAACTACAATCTATTTGCCAGATTTTGCTATTAGAGGACTGCTTTCCTAAAAGGGCTTCAGATAGTTTAGACAAAGTTTGTTCAACATCCTGTATACAGCAGCATCCTGTATATTTTTAACTATGGAGAATTTCCTTACTTGTAAATGCCACAATGGATGGGGTAATTTGGGAAAAAAACAACAACAAAAAACTATTGGGATGTGTCATCAAAATAGTGCAACCAAGCTTAGTTTCATACAAGCAACTATTTAAAAGGAATCATATATGAAACACAATAACTGAAACAGGCTTTCATATCTCAGATACATTTTAGTAGGCAAAAACTGAGGCTCAATTAATTATTCCAAATACCCCAACACTGCTTATTTAAGATTTGATTGATAAGAAACTATCACTGGCACACTAACATGCAGAAGAGCTGCCTCTGCAGTAACTGACAATATCCTAACAAGATATTAAGATTTCCCTTTTAAGCACTGAAAATTCACTTTATATTCCTTTTTTTGAGGGGGCAAGTGGTACTGGGGACTGAACTCTGAGGAGCTTTATAGTGAGCTACAATCCCAGCCCACTTTATTTTTTCTTTTGAAACAGGGTCTTTTTTTTTTTTAATATTTATTTTTTAGTTTTCGGCGGACACAACATCTTTGTATGTGATGCTGAGGATCGAACCCGGGCCGCATGTATGCCAGGAGAGCGCACTATCGCTTGAGCCACATCCCCAGCCCTTCAATACATTTTAATAAATGGACCATATCAAATAATGTATATGAAAATTACCCGGAATACCAGTAATCATCTAGCATTACTTGGATAAAAAATAACATCTCAGATTTTAGAAAAAATATACTTACGGTATACAACAAGATTTCTGCCAAGAAGCTTGAGTAACCAACCAGCGCGCGCCCGTGCACACACACACACAGAGTCTCCCCTACCTTCAGGCCAAGAAAATGTCTTTTTATCCTCCAGTTGTAATTACAGAAATCAAATGATGACGTTCCTTTACCTTGCTTTTAGTACAGCTGTGATTTGACTGAATTGAACCTAAACTTGTGAAACAGTGCTAAACATCCTATGTATGATGCAGCAAAAATTTCTGTTTTTGTTACTTTATAACTTCACTGTGTAACTTTATAACTTTGTTGGCAGGATAACAGTGTACAGTTAACCTCTACCACTGCTTCCTCAGCACCAAATCAGAAAACTTGAGTCATGTCAAGCACATCAACTTCAGCATTCAATGAAATAAGGAGATGGAATAGAGAGCTAGAATGTGAAAACAACTTAAACAAAAAAGTTGAATTTCAAATCCCTAAGATTAGCTCTGAATGGATGAACTCACTGAAAATTATAAGGATCTATTTTAAAAAATCACCTTATTTAAGTATTCAAACTTGATAAAAGAATATGCTTCTATTTCTCAAATGGGTTTTATACTCTTGAAACTTATGTTTTATAAAAAGAGAATTTCTATAAAACATACAACATTCAACTTCTCTTTTTTTCATTCTTGAAATTTCAAATAGCTTAGCTCCATGACAAAGAAAATTACAGACCACACAGTATTTACATAAGATGGTTTTAATTTAATCAACAGAAATTTCATTTGTTATATAGCTTAAAACAATATTTTTAAAAAAATACTATGTAAATATTAAAATTGGAAGGAACATTAAAATCCATCCATCCTAACCTGTCATTTAAAGATGGTAAAACAGAGAACCAAGATTAGGTGAGCTGCCCACAATTGTGTGATCTCATACTCATTACCTGACTTTGAATCCAGTATCTTTCACTACTGTGCTGAGAAATGACTCCCTTTCCAGGGTAGTTCTTACCCACGCATGAGTGGCTGAGGAAGTTGGGCCTACCTGCGATGTCCTAATCAGATGAAAAAAAGTGGGTGAGGGGCTCTCTATTTCTACACAGAGCTACCCCCACTTTACTACTATCCCTGGCTTCTGGATTCTGTTCCAAAATGGGAATAAAAGAAAAGGCTGACAGTAAAAGCACACCTGATAGAGGGGGTGTAGAAATAAGTGGGAAATAATCTAGACATCCATCAAAGGAGGAATGATCAATTTATAGTACATCTGCCATACTCTGAAAGTACTATACACTCTCTTAAAAAGAATGTGGTAGATACATAATGGCATGTGTAGTTTAACATCAATTTTTAAAGTGTGTGTAAACACTTACAAATACACACAGTTATAGTCATAGATATTTTCTAGAAAAATAGAGAAGAAATTCCCCTCTGTGGAGTAGAGTTGAGGGAATTAGGGTTGGAAAGAGACATTCTGTCACATTCTTTGATACTGTTTCATTATGCTTTTTTACTTTATGCATGTTTTAGCTTCTAAACTCTAATACTTAAAAAAGTACATTAAAGCAGAGACAGGAACTTCTACAGAGCCCTTGGAGAAAACTGCGGTCTTCATATAAGTCTAATGATACATTATATTTAATTTTCTAGGGAAGACTTTCAAACCCTTTTCATGTCATGGTTATGTGTATTAGAGTTCATGAACAATGCTTCATTAATAAGATAAAATTTGTATAGCATACTGGAACAAACAGGAAAAGACGGGAGTAAAACTGTATTGGGTTTGGTAAAAAATGTTCACTCCATTTTCTTTATATTTTATCATTACAAGAAAAATAACGGAGTTAGAGAAATTATTTTCTATAAAAGTTTTGAATAAAAATCTGTTTTAAAATGATTTAATTTCAATTTTAACAGCAAACTGGTTGGCAAACTTTGCTGTGGCATAAGTGTAGTAGTCTAACTATATTCGAGAGTTCAAAGGGATAGCAGAGATCATCCAGCTCAGTGAAATGAAACCAACATTTTTTTGAAAAAAAAACAACAGAAAATAGCAGATTATTTAAATTCTCAACAGATTCAATTTATTTACAGTAAAGCTTTAGTTTTCATGTCACTGAAAAATGATTCTGGATTAATATCTAAACTTTTTTTTTCTCAATTCTGATACTTTCCCTTTAAGGTTTCTGTAATAAGCATGGGTCTTTATAAAAAGAATTAGGTTATTCTAAGTTGAAAAACATCTTAGAGAGCTAACCCAAATTTTTAATTTTATTAAGTGAAGAAACTCATGTCCAAAGAAGTACACCAGCCAATTGATTCCCAGGCTAGTAGTGTTTTTTTTTTTCTATGATAATAGGCTTTTACTTTATTCTCACATCCTTCTGAAGTTAAAACATAGCTAAACACAGTTACAACCAATATTCTAAGAGGAAGTTGAAACAAGGGGACAATAGGCAGTCTAAGACCAAAAATGATAACACACTGTTACCCCCAAAATATTACAGAAATCTGCCTTTTTCAACATTCAGCTTTGATTTCAAATGGGGTAGGTTGTTGAACTTACTTGCACGAATGGGTGTGTCACCCCAAAAGAGTGTACAACACACCACATCGGGACAATAGTCATCTCAAAGCACAGCCTTTCTTTCAACATGGCAACTTCTGTTTCAGTGCATAATAGAACACTTCACAGAAATTTAAAATCCAGCTACAAAGAGAACCCCAATATGTGAGTGGGGAAGTCAGACCCTGTTGCAAAGAAAGAAAGAAAGAAACAAAAAAACCCAACTGCTGAACATGGACCTCAATGAACAACAATAATTCTCCTGTAGTTCAACTTACCAATCACGTCACAAACTCTAGAAAGAAGACAGAACACAAAACTGCCGAGGCATTGGAACAGAACTTTGGGCTGCAGCCTGCCCCAACTCTTCTGATAAATACCCAACAGCAACAGGACAAAGCATCATTATGGCAGAAATAAAGGCTCTTTAGATGCTGCCTTTTTTTAATTCAATGAACCCACTCTTAACACACAAAGTTCATGCCACGATGTCTCGAAACGCAGTATTGCCAGATTAGGACATCAATGGTCTAATAAATTCAGTAAAAAACACTACTTTAAACATTTTTATGTTAAATAATTAGCACATTTGGGAGATGACTAGTATTCTCCTTCATTCATACAGTTAAACATCCTCCAAAGAGAAACAATAACATTTCAGTATACTGTTAAAGAAAAGAAAGAAGCAGACAAGTGAACTAAAAATAATAAATAATTAGTTGAGTAATAAAGCCACAGATTCCTCCCAAAGACTACTGCATGTTACTTAGCAGGTGGCAAAAATAACCATCTATCTTATCTATGCATCCCTCTAAGCTGTGAGCTACCAGTATTACAATAGACAATCCATTACTTACCAAAAAAAAAAAAAAAAAATTAAGCTGCCGTACATTTCTTAACCTGGTTTTCGTGTGGCAATTCTGATGCAATGCTGCCCTAAAAATGAACTTTGTTTTAAACAGCATGATATCCACACTCCGTGTGGTTACAGCAAGGGTGGAGCCCACTCTGGGGGAAACAACACACCCAGGCAGACTTCGGTGAGAGCAAACAACACATTAATATTGCCACATTTTTTTCAGGGCCTCAGAGCAAAAATTAATTGCCTAATCCTCCTTAAAGATATAGGGGAAAGGTTCATATTTGTAGATCAGTTTTCTGGAGCAAACCTTTGTCTTGGAGGAAACTGCATAGACCCATTTATTTTTTGTGAAGAAAACGGACAAAATGCAAGATAGATCATGCAGAACATTAGGTGGAAACAGACTACTATAAAGGAAGTCCAACAATGCCAACTTCTATGTTTAGCAACAGCAGTTTTTACATATCTCAAGGCGTCAGAAACACTGCTCATTCTAGAATATTACTTTGGTCTATTTTCAGAGCACCTGAATATGAACACAAGCAAATTACCTACTTTCTCCCCTCACCAACACTTTGCTTTTCCTAGCAACAAAGGTACAATAAAAACATTTTCTTACCAATTAGTAAGGGTTGTCTTCAAAAATAAGATGTGAGTATGGACTTTCTTTGGTAGGACAATAAATGCACATATAAAAGGAAAAATTATTTTGAGAAAACTTTAAAAATGTTTACAACCATCCATTTTCTAATTTTCTAAGAATTTTAATCTCAAAAGACTTTTTTTCCAAATAAAAGATTCATAGGATATATATGTAAGTAGCATCTAAAAGTCTTTGTGTCTAAAATAATTTGTCAATACTGAAATATTAACATTCAATAATTGTTTAAAGTGACTTTAACCAATACTGCTTTCTATACATGCACATCCAGAGACACAAAGTTATTTTTCAGCGAATTCTATCATGAAAAAAATACTTCCGATTAAAATATCCGTGCATTTAAAAAACAAACAACATAATTGTTTACATAGAATTTAAAACAAACAATAGAAAAGGCTTTGAGGGAAGACAACAAAAATATTATTTTAATGATACATGCTGTCATATTGTCATCCCGAAGTGCACTTCTTGGTATTGATAGAATAAATCAGCCTGGAGTATTGGACATTTCAGTATTTTTGAGAGATGGCCTTGAACACCCGCTTTCAGATTCTAGGAATGATGTGCTGATTGATTGAGCCTTTGTTGAATTGCCATGTAATAAAGTAACCATTGCAAAATCCTTTCATAGTTCAAGTGCTCAGTTCAATTTTTTCCAATCATATATATAATCATGAATCACCTGCTGCCATTCTTTGCTCTTTCTCATCTCACCCTCAAACTGAACAACTGAAAGGTATCTGTTGGATATTTATTAAAAGAATTGCATTCTGATACTTTCTGGATCTACACTGTTGGAAATGTCTGTTTTCAAGTCAAACTTCACTTTCACAGCTGCAAAGGAAATGACAAAAGAAGAAAAACACAGCCAATATATATCAGCAATTAATTCCATCCACAACTGCCCAGCTGTTTCTGCAGGGAAGAATCAGTCTGTTTCCTTTTGGGGCTTTCGCCACTGAAAATTGATACTGCACATTCAGAGACACAAGCTGTTTGTAACATGTCAGGAATGTGCACAAGATCACACAGAGCTGAAGAGAAGAAATGAAATCCAGATCATTTTCTTAGGACTTGCCAATATTATTTCATAGCTTTAAAAACTCATAAAAACATACCAATCACAGAGAGAGAAAAATACATGAAAAAATACTCCCTCTGAATATCATCCTTCCAATAAAGAGGAAAATCTGCCAATGACATCAGATTTAGTATCAAGAGCAGACACTCTGACTTATTGGCATAAACAAGGTGCGACATTCTTAGCAATCCACATGCCCCCAGTACATTAAATCCAGCTAATATTTTTTGGACTACACAGCTGCTTGCCCAATGTGTAGTTTGTCCCTTAAAAAAAAAAAATCCTTAAAACTGTGAAAGTTGTTAGGCACCAATGCTTTCACCACAGTCATGCAGTAAAGCAAGTTTTTCTTGGTTAGTTCAGATTACTTGGTCCACATATATACCTGTCTATTTCAAGGATTCACTTGTATTTTACAGATCCAATTTTCTCAGGTAACTTTCAAGCAATCAAACTTCTTTCCTTCCCTCATCAGTTTTCTTGAGTTAAAGAAAATAGTCTGTACTGAGTGCCAGACAGCTTAATGACAGTATGATGTGTAAATCAACAAGTACAATGGCACCCCCACTCCAATTTTATTTCAAATCTTACAAAATGTCAATTTGTTATTATTTTCAGTACATACAATGAGTTGCATTTTAGGTACATAAAATGACTTTTGATTAGTTATTGTTATGAAAGAGAAAAGAGAAAGATGGCATTTAAGAAAAAAATTAATTCAAGCCATATTTTAGCCTCTTATCGTTTTTTTTTTCTTTTATTAAACAGGAAACCAGGTATGCTCCTGATTGAATTCATTGTCCTAAGGGCCTTTTCCTTCCCCTAGTGCTCAATGATCAATGTCAGCTGCTCAAGAGTTCATACACTCCTAAGCCTGTATATTCTCAAAAATGTAGATGGGTCATTCATTCTGGGTATCCCCAGGGTCTAAGGCTTAACTAGTGAAGAGAAGACAAGCTGTTTATTCCAAATATAAGAGTCAGAGAGACATTCCATAATCATCTGAATGAAGATGCTCTTAAGTGCCAGAACTCAAACCAGCACAATAAGAAGTTGTCTTGAACTAAAGCTCTATAAATCCTGAAAGCATGACATTTCATTTGCTAAATATGTGGGAGACTGAACACAAATCATGAAACCAAAAAAAAAAAAAAAAAAAAAAAGAGCTTCTTCCTTTCCACAAACACCATCTGGTCAAGGATATATGAAGGAGTGGGGGAGAAGTTTAATCTTTGGGTGATGGTGACATTAACTTCTAGAAACATGGTATAACCATTAGTGACTAAAACAACCACAAGGACGAGTTTTGCTTGGCAAGCTTCAGCTCTGTGGGACATTTGGTCTAGTTTGAAATGTCCAAGGGAAGGAACTTCCCCACCTACAAGACTGGCTAAGGAAAGGAGAGGTCTGTCTGAGCTGTTTAATTCAGATTACTTGAGCCTAAGCCAGTCTAACTAAAGCCTGGATTGACCTTAACAAAGACCTTCAAGGAGGCCACTCATATGAAATTTAAAAATGAATTTCTCCCAATAGTTTATTATAAATAATTATGTTTTATTTATTTACTTCTTATTTCTTTATAAAAACTTCAAGCATACATCAAAGGACTTTACTAATGAACATCATATATACACTACCTAGTTTCTACCCATTAATAATGTACTGCACTTGCTGTGGCACATTATTTCTTCATCTATCCATCCCTCCAGCTAGCTACTAACCCATTTTTTAGTGCATTTTAAGATAAATTAGAGATATATGCACCCCCCCCAAATACTTTAGCCTGCATATCCTTACCTAGAGTACAATATTTATTTATAACTTTCTATGTATAATTTACATACAATGAGATGATGAATCTAAGTATACATCTGGATACAACAGCCTATATCCCTCAAAGTCCCCTCAAGACTCTTCCCAGGTGATTTCCACTCCTACTTCCTCAGAGGCAATCACCTCAAAATAGTTTGGCCTTTGGGCTGGGGATGTAGCTCAAGAGGTAGCACATTTGCCTGGCATGTGTGCGGCCCGGGTTCGATCCTCAGCACCATATACAAAGATGTTGTGTCTGCCGAAAAACTAAAAAATAATAATAATATTAAAAAAAATTCTCTCTCTCTCTCCTCTCTCTTTAAAAAAAATAGTTTGGCCTTTGCAACCTATGCATTAGAATATTTCTTCACTGTCTACAAAACTTGTACTTGTTACACAGAATGACAACTAGATCTATTCAAATCATGAATAGATGGGAGAAGCCAAGAAGAGATCATAACTTAAAGAAGTATAGACTCATCTACTTTAATTATCCAACTGCTTAGGAGAGGAAAACAAGATTTACAAAGTTTTAATTGCCTGCCCTACTAGCCTGTCAACTAGTCAGTCATTTATTGGCAGGGCCTCATCTAAGGCTTTTCCACAGAAGCTCTATGCCTCATTTTAGGATGAAGGAGAAGGTAGAGATGTGCTAGCATCTTTAACAATATATTTTTTTTAACTCCTTTGAGACTCAGTTTTCCTAGCTATAAAACAAGAGAAATCTTTTTTTTTTAAGTTGTAAATGAATACAATACCTTTATTTATTATTTTTATGTGGTTCTGAGGATGGAACCCAGTGCCTCATACGTACTAGGCAAGCTATCTACCACTGGGCTAAAAACTAAGCCCCAAAACAAGAGAAATCTTAACTTGAAGTTGTACAGAGATAGTTTATAAAGTATCTGTCATGTGGTAAGTGATCAAAGAAGGAAACACAAGAAGTGAAGGGACAAATGACAGTATGAGATATAATTCAAGAACTGAAACAATCACATACTGCTTTCTAAGCATGGTGCTACCTATGTTTGGTTCTCATTTGGTATATGTAAACAAAATGACAGCAAATAAATTCTATATAGCTGCATTACAAAATTCCTCCTACTAGCTAGCTGCCTCCATGGGTTCCTCTACACAACTAGGAGCATCTCCGTATCTCAATGCCTAACACAGAGACTAGCCCACTGGACCACCTCAAGTTCCTGATGAATGGCTATGCCTGGGTAAATGGGTATTCAGTTATGATCAAAGTAGCAAAAACAAACAAAAAAACAACACAAGGTTGAATACCACAAAGGAAAGCCAAGTGACAGAAAATGGGAGGGAACACAAAGAGCATAATGACAGGCATGAAATTTTAAAAGAGATTAAAAGCCAACTGTGCTAATTTTTGTGTCAGAGAAGTGACAACTGCAGTTTAAGAGCCATTTGAATAATTCAGATTGCTATGTACTTTATATACTTATCCAGTGTACTCCCCATAACAACCCTATGGATGAGAAGACTAAAACTCAAAAAGAGGTTAAGCAAAGAAGGTCATATAACTAATGGCAATGGAAGTAGGAATAATTTTTTCATACCTGGTGATTTTCCTAAAAGGCCAGTTTTATACACAGTGAGGAGACTCTGGATCTAAGAAACCCTGGACAGTTGTGGGGACAACCAAGTTGTACAAGAAATTCAGCTGAGGGTGTAAAACTCAGGGTAGTGGAGGAAAAAGCCTGGACAAAAAGTAAATCAAGCTGGGCATGGTGGCATATGCCTGTAATCCCAGCAGTTCAGGAGGCTGAGGCAGAAGGATAGCAAGCTCAAAGCTAGCCTCAATAACTTAGCAAGACCCTAAGGCTGGGGATGTGATTCAATGGTTAAGTGCCCCTGGATTCAATCTCTGGTACCAAAAAAAAAGTAAATCAAAGATAAGATGATACGAACTGTGAGTTCCAAGAATTTTGCTTCACAGAACAGTCTGCCATCCTAGAATCATGCAGCCCCACATCAGAGATGCTCCCATAACTGTAGGAGGGCTCAAGAGTAAGTCTTACTTTCTTATAAGTTTTGTTCTCCAAACTATCTGTTCTCAGAGGGATGATACAATATGGTAACTCCTTGATAACATGGGTTCATACTTGAGAAGATAATGAGTGCCTCTCCAAGTTGGTAAAATGCAACTCTGTTTGCAGGCATCCCAGGCTACATTCTGTAACTTCCCATTTGAGGAATAGCCTGAGTCTTGCCTGCCTTGCAAAGATGAGTTTGAAGGACAGTCTCTCTCATGGAACATAAAGCTTCAAGGCCCCCAACCCTCTGGAATACCTCCAACATAGCACTCCTTTTGCCAACTCATACTTGTCTGTTCACTGGTACAACTGACACACAGATGGTGAGCAACCTGTGTTATAGATGGTAAATGGATAGTGTTCTTTGTCTATTTAATGTTTATTTGTTAAAAGAAGTAATTCAGGGGCTGGGACTGGGGCTCAGTGGCAGAGTGCTTGCCTAGCACATGAGAGGCTCTGGGTTCAATCCTCAGCACCACATATAAATAAAGTTATTGTGTGCAACTACAACTAAAAATAAATAAATATTTTTTTTAAAAGAAGTAATTCAGGATTTAAAGAGGAAATTATAGAAAAGACAAGGTTGGGGATATGAAATATGGTTAATATTCAAAATGTTTTGTTCTGGATTTTTAAAAAGATACAATATAACCTATAATGATTTACAAATTAAGTCTTTTGAGATAGAAGATGCAATCTAGCAAATCATTAGTTATAAAGATTAGGCATGATCCACATTTAACACATTGAACTGGTGAAACTGTATTGTATCTTCAAGATTGCCAAGCTTTGAAGTGGAAAACAAAATATGGCTTTGACTGTCACAGCACAATATTTCTGAAAACAATGACAAAGACTACGTTTAAAAAAAAAAAAAAGTATGGCTGGGTGCAGTGTCACATGCCTGCAATCCCAGCAGTTTGGGAGGCTGAGGCAGGAGGATCACAAGTTCAAAGCCAGCCTCAAAATGGCAAGGCGCTAAGCTACTCAGTGAGATCCTGTCTTTAAATAAAATACAAAATAGGGCTGGGGATGTGGCTCAGTGGTTGAGTGCCCCTGAGTTTAATCCCCAGTTGGCACTCCTCCCCACTCCAAGAAAGAATACAGAATGAAAAATGAAAAGTAAACATATAAGTGCTATTTAAAAAACATACAGGGGCTGGAGGATATAGCTCAGCGGCAGAGAACTTGCTTAGCATGTGCAAGGCCTTGGGTTCAATCCTCAGTACTACAAAATACCACAGCAAATCCCTCAAAACCTACAATCATGAATAACTTAAGATAGAAGATACAATCTTCTGTTTTTGGAAAGAGTCCAAAAACAGAATAAAAAACAAGTAAAAATAAAATGTAATATAGTTACAACATGTGAAACATTCATGAGACACATAACTTCTAGTTGTTTTTACTTTCTAAATCTTAATATTGAGATATAATTTTTATCTTTGACTGTGGTAATACTTAACATGGGATCCATCTTCTTAAATTTTTTTCATTATAGTATTTTTGGTTACCGGCCCTCTCTAGAGCTTATTTATCTTGCTTGTCTAAAATCCCCTTCCCCTGCATTTTCTTGTTACATATATTACTTCTACTTTCATCTATCCCATCTAAGAGTATGGAACTATGTAGAATTTTTTAATTATTTTTTCTAACTTTGATACAAAAATTTCTTTAGTTGGAAAAGTATGTTTTACATTTCAAATACTTTGCCAAGGAACATTTATTCTAAAATTATTTAAACTGGGAAATTTAAGTTTTATTTATAAATGTTTCTAAGGGCTCCAGAAACAAATCCAAGTACTTAGCTTCAAACACTGCTGTACCATGGTGAGGAGGTCAAGTTGACTAATCACATGACTTGTAGGGCTACTAACAGTTTTAGCTTCCCTGATATCAAGCTCTAGAACTTATGCTGCCTATCTATGACAAAACACACCTCATCCTCTAATACTAATGTTTAAAAGTCCCCAAATACTATCATAATCTTTTTCCAAGACAGGTTTAGACATTTTCCTTCCATCTCCATCCCCTTTACTCAGTCCCTGCAAAGTTCTACCTGCCTTCAGTAAAAGTATCTTGATAGGCTTTTTTCCATTCCATGATCGGTAGACCTACCATCTATTCAGGAAGAATGGTAGCATGAAAGGAGGTTTAATTAAAAGAAAACCAAAACTGGTTTGTAAATATATTGCCTTTGTATTGCAGACACACTTCAGTTTACTGCATCATACATTCTGCCCTCAACTATCAACTATACTCTATTGTGTAGAGTAACAAATTGTTCTATGATAAATTTACGTGTTCTGATCTTGTAATCTTCTGATTTTAGATTTTAAAATTTATATTTAAATTCTAAGTTGGCAAATCAATTCATGAACAAATATTTCTTTTCTACTTACTGCATAAATTCATGATTTCTACTAACAATTCATTCCGCACCTATTATGTGCTACAATCGAGCAGGAAGACAGTGGAGACTGCAAAAAATGAACAAGACATTGTCTCTGACCCTAAAATACTAGCAATTTAGTGGGTTGGGGGAAGAGAGAGAGAGAGAGTATTGTAAACAATTTAAGTACAATGTGTGATTGCACTATATGAGATGTATTACAGATTCAGAGAAAGGAACCAATATAAAAGGTTCCAGGGGGGATGGGGCTGTGGTTCAGTGGCAGAGCGCTTGCCTAGCTTGTGCGAGGCACTGGGTTCGATTCTCAGCACCACATATAAATAAATAAATAAATAAAATAAAGGTCCATCAACATCTTTTAAAAAATTGGAAAAAAAAACATTCCAGGAATGCTATCTCAGAACTCAGTCTAAAAATGATAAGATATTATGGGAGGGGGAGGAGGGAAAGACATGCAAAAAAAAAAAAAAACCTTCTTAATAAACTTGTAATTTAACATTTGGCTTTAGTTTATATAAAATTATCAGAGATTACAATTAACATAAAAGAGAAATCTGAACTGTCATTGGTTAACAGATATAGTCGTTTATATAATTTAAGCTACTGGAAGCCTATAATCTATTAGCAAACCACACAATTTTGTGTCATGTGCTTTGCTTTCACTCTAATCTTTTGACTTGCAGACTAAGAAAAGAAACTCAAAAACCATTTATATCCTTCCTGAGAACAATGCTTGTTTTTACACTGCAGTAACCACCAACTTAGAAATAATTAAAACCAATTATCTTGAAAGCCAGTCAAACTGTAATCTACCATCACATCATCATGGAAGAGGCATAAGAATGTCGTAGGTTAATACAAAGGTCAATAAACAAAAAGCATGGTCAATGTGGCACAAGAATACCATACTCAATGGGCTCAAATCCTTAAAAGTAGCAAGTATACAGTATTTTAAATTTCATGGGAGGTAGGTGGGAAGATTAAAAGAAAAAACAAAACCCACAACTGACTACAAGCATCATTTAATAAGGCATCTAAGTGCTAAAGTTCACTGGCCGAAAAGAATGTAAAAGAATAGGTTATTTCTGTGGATTAGAAAAATGGGCTAAAATTGGGCTAGGAATGTAGCTCAGTGGTGTTTGATACACAGCATTGCAGGGGGCAGTGGCTAAAAGTAATGATATATACTTTGATAAAAGGGTGATATGGGGGTTGGGGTTGCGGCTCAGCAGCAGGTGCAAGACCCTGAGTTCCATCCTCAGCACCACAAAAATATTTAAATAAAGGTATTGTGTCCAACTACAACTGGAAAATAGATTTTTTTTAAAAGGGTGATATGTTGGGGCTGGGGAGGTGGCTCAAGCAGTAGCGCACTTGCCTGGCATGTGCGGGGCACTGGGTTCGATCCTCAGCACCACATAAAAATAAAGACGTTGTGTCCACCGAAAACTAAAAAATAAATATTTAAAAAAAAAATTCTCTCTCTTTTTTTAAAAAAAAGGTGATATGTTAAATTGATCACCCTTTTGATCAAAATACTATTGATATGAAAATTTCATAAGGTTAATGTTTAAGATATGTTTCCACATTAAAGTACACAAAAAAGCTCCCATTTTTAAAGAACTAGAATACAAAAAACATCATTTTCGGTATATACCACACCATGACAACATGAGAAGGAAGAAACCTTTCTAAAACAGAAATTAAGGTAGGATTATTTGTTTATATTATGTGAATTCTCTGTCAGGTTCTCTTAAATAGTAATCTCTCTGCATTTAACTATATTATACTGGGATACAGCTAACTTTCTGGAGTAAATATTTTGCATAGAGCAAGGGCCCCTATATACTTAATATTCACGAATTCACACTTCCAGCAATAAATAAATAAATAAATAAACTTGTCTTTCAAATGTTAAATCCTGAAACAGGAATTCCTCAATGAAACATGTATCTTTGGACAGTGTGTAAGTAACTTCTTCAGAATATTTATAAAAAGGTGGGGGTGGGGAGAAGAGCTCATGAGAACTACTTATGTGACTGTGAAAGGAAGTGACAAGAAAGTACAAAACCTGGGTGGAAGGGGTAAAAGGAGGAGCAAAGAAAGCAGATGAAGAGACACTGCACGGAGCCAAGGGGACAAGAGATAAGGAGATCAAATAACTGTGGTCTGGTCACACCCACAGGGAGCTATGTGGTTTATTTCACAGGGGTGGAACACTCTGAGCAAGTGAATAATTTTGGTTTTGTTTAACTGAAAGGTTGCACAATCCTACAAAGGGGGGAAGAAAAAAAGGGTGTTTTTCCAATATAGGAAAGGGTAGTATGTAATAAATATTAAACAAAAGGAAATAATGATTACATAAAAAGATGATAAAGAGAATCAAAGCAAAAATAATTGGCATTTTTAGTACTTTAGAAAGGCAGTATGTATTTCTTATATATGAAAATGAAAAACCAAGATTTCTGAGGAAAAACAGTATAAATTCCATGTAAGCTCAGAGCAATGTTTATTATGGCCATTGATAAAGCTTTTTTTTTTAGTTCTGTGGACTACGCCATCCTTCAAACAAGATGTTTGTAAAATAAATTGACAAGAATTCTGGGGTATGTAGATCAGTGTAAAGTTTTGTTTTGTTTTGTACCCCCCCACACACACTTCAAATTTATTTATTCATTATTATTATTTTTTTTAATATTTATTTTTTAGTTTTCGGCGGACACAGCATCTTTGTTTGTATGTGGTGCTGAGGATCGAACCCGGGCTGCACGCATGCCAGGTGAGTGTGCTACCGCTTGAGCCACATCCCCAGCCCCCCACTTCAACTTTAAATCTGGCACCTTATAGAAGTAATTCTCAATGGCTGGGTTTTTAAAATTTACTCCAAGATAAGCAGGACTTGACTCCTGTGAGCTCTAAGTTGCCAAGTCATTAATCTGAAACAGCTCTTGGCCCCTTTTAAACTGATTCCTGCTGGCCCAATATATGATGTTTTAAATAAAAAGAGGAGGAGGAAGGGAGAAGAAGGCCCAAAGTAGTACCTTTGGAGCTGCAGTTAAATTTTAAGCTCAGTGTTGAGCACTACTTATTCAGCAGTGTGAAGCCCTGAGTTGGACCCCGCTCCCCCATACACAAACAAAATGAAGAACCAAAAAACAAAAAAAACCATGAAAAGTAAGCAACAAACCTGTGGAGAGGAAGTAATCAATATAATTTACTACTACATTTTTCAATCGCGTAGCTAGAAACCACAAGTAGTATTTTGGGAAGGAAGGTCTTCTGCCAAAAGCAAATTACTTCAATTTCAAGTTTAACAGTGATTAAATTACCTTTGCTATACTCTTAGAAATGAAAGTTAGAAAAAAGTGAGGTATTTCAAGCTAGATAGCTGACTATCAAACTTGTTCTTCTAAAGCTTTAATACTTTCCTACAAGAATTGGAAAAGGGACACTATACACTCATCAAGTGTTTGCTTTTGCCAGGACACAAAAGTCAAGATGTACCTGATAAAACAGAAAGCAAGCAGTGCACCTACTCTGGTGTTTCAAACACAGAACAGAACAACTAGCTGTTGCTGTAACACTTTGGTTCGCTTGTTTGAAAACAAACTATGTAGCTAGGGCTCAAAAAGAGGAATCTAAACATGTAAACTTCCCTCAGTATAAAGTCATTATATAGATAATACTATTAATAAGAAAAATTCACAGAACTACTCTTATTTCAGTAATTTCCAAATTTTCTAGATACTTAGTTATATCTCAAAGCAATATAAACAATTTAAAACCTATAAAAATATTTCTAAATCAGTCAATAATTAGAAACCATGTTTTATTCTAGTCAGAGGTTGTGGGGGTAGGTTGAAAGTGGATTCTTTATAAGATAGAGGGTTGATTCAGAGACTCCCATATAAAGCCAGAATCCTGAAGGTTGATACCCTCAGTTAAAGGTAGACCAAAACAATCTGTTCACTAGCAGAAGGAATTAATAAAACCAAAAATCAAATAGCCTAATCTATTTTTTCCAGAATGCTGAGTGGAAAAAGAAAGTCTCCTCTGAGAATGTGTAAAACAGGCCTACTCCAATAGGATCTGAACTTTAAGTTAACACACCAGATGTTGAAAAGGGCAAGCCAAGAAAGGAAAATGAAGTGGTCTTAGTTTGGTAGCAATCTGAGACACCTGGCAAAAGGAACCATAAATTCTATCTGGAGAAAGGTGCCCTCAAAATAGATTTGTCTGGGCTGGGAATATAGCCCAGAGGTAGAGAACTTGCCTAGCATGTATAAGGCCATGGGTTCTATCCCCAGCAAACCCACAAACAAAAACAGACTGCCTAAAGATTCCCACAGATAAAATCTTGCCAACTTCAAAATTTAGAATTACAAAGCATTTAACTTAATACATCACCTTAAATAAAAGACAAAAGAAACAATAGAGGACAGAATTTATCACCCCCTTAAAACAACAACAAAACTGCAGACAATGGAAAAACTAAACAGAATATAAAATAAGTATTACAGATCCTGAAGAAAGAAAAGAATGGAGAGTTCTTCTTTCAAGGAGATCATGGCTAGAAATGTTTCAGAGCTGTCCAGAGACAGATCACTTATAAAGGACTAACAATTAGACATGTAGTACACTGCAAAAGAAAAGTAATAAAAGCAAGAAGGCAGAAATCTTTTCAAAGTGCTAGAAGATAGGTGCCAGTCTAGACACCTATATTTGTTAAAAATAAGTGTTTTGCGAACTCACTAAAGAAATTAAATGGGTGGGGGCTAGGGATGTAGCTCAGTTGACAGAGTTTGCTCAGCATGTACAAGTCCCTGTCAAAGGACTGTCCAGAATATATATTTAAAATTACTAAAATCAATAATCAAAAATTACAAAAAAACGAATATTTCCTATTAGTAAAAGATATGAACAAACACTTTGCAAGAGAATAGCCAAGTGACCAATAAATACACAAAGAAGTGCCCATGATTGTAATCATCAGGGAAATACAAATTAAAACCACAATGATACTGCTATCTACTTAACAGTAAGGCTAAAATGAAAAAAAAGCTAAACCAAAAACTGTTAATACCATGTATTGACAAGGATGTGGAACATCCAGGATTCCAACACCACAAGTCAGTGTGTCAACTGGCACACCCTGGAGAA
Organism: Ictidomys tridecemlineatus; assembly: GCF_052094955.1. NCBI lineage: Eukaryota > Metazoa > Chordata > Mammalia > Rodentia > Sciuridae > Ictidomys > Ictidomys tridecemlineatus. The sequence continues at coordinate 18,567,946 of NC_135477.1, forward strand.
CTGTCTTGACATTATCTCAAAGGTTGGAGGCACATGCCCACTCCTCTCTACAATATACCTAAAAGAGGTGCACATAAGTAAATACAAAAAAAAAAAAAAGCAAAAATGTTCACAGCAAAATTATTTTTAATAGAACCAAACTGGAAACAATCTGAATGGACATCATCAAAATGGATGAATTATTTTATGTTCATAAATTAGAATATAGACAACAAGAATGAACTATTGTAAACCGGAAAAACCTTACAGAAAAAAAATACTGAGCAAAAGAAATCAGTACTGAAGAGTAGATATTGAATTCCCTCAATATAAATTCAGAACCAGGCAATATTACCCTATGATAATACATCCCAATTATGGCTACCCTGTGAGGTTGGAGAAGTACCTGAGAAGATACAACAGGATGTTTCTGGTATTCTGCTTCTTGACCTTGGTGAGGTCATACAGGGTGTTCACTTTGTAAATATTCATCAACCTGTACTTTATGATCTCTGCACTTCTCTACATGTATGTTAAACTTTCATTTAAAGGTTTAACTGAAAAATTTATAATCACTTTGTTGCTGTTAACTTTTTTTTGGTACTGGGGACTGAACCCAGAACTCAGCATGCTTGGCAAGCCTCTACCACTGAGTACAGCAGAAACTTACAACTGGATAGCATCTTTTCTGTTAAATGGTTTAGTTGTGCAACTCACAGTTAAGTACTTTCTCACAAAATCCAAATGACTTACATAATACAAGCTCTTATAAGAAACAATCTAAGCTCTCTTACATAAATTGTATATTTCCTTCAAAAATAAAACCAAGTAATGATCCATATAATTTTAATTACTCAGCATGGAAGCATAATTAAGAGATTCTCAGAATTTAGTTCTCAAATTAGTATACTACCTACTCTACTTCTCCACATCAATAATACAAGGAATGGGGGCTGGGGCTGTAGCTCAGTGGTGGAGCTCTTACCTCATCTGTTTGAGGTACTGTGTTCCATCTTGAGCACTACATAAAAATAAATTTAAAAAAAATAATAAAGTTACCGTGTCCATCTACAACTAAAAATATTTTTTTTTAAAAAATAATACATTGAATGGATTAAATGGATTAAATTAATTAATTAAATGGATTAAATGTATAGTATAGCTTAAATTATCAAAATATTCAAGCATGGTGTCTGTCCAACGGCATTGTTAAAATATTACTATATTCTATTTTCTGGATTCAACAATTTTTCCCCGTCTCTGGATCCTGATACCATTTTTTTTTTCAGTGATTTGAAACATTTCCAACACATTCACAGAACATTTACACCTAAATTAGGTCTCAGTCATTTCTTAAAAATGCACTGTACAAGACTGTATTATGTAAAAAGAAAACAAAAGACCTGAATGTATTTCCTAACCCATAGCCAATAATCAGGAATTCTCCCCGGCCCTCTGCCCTCATTCCATTCTCTCTGCTGAGCTGAGGCTGAAATTCTGTTCAATATTAACATATTTCAGTGTTCTACAACTTTACCCTGCAGTAAGAGAATATTTTTTTTTTTGAGAGAGAGTTTTAATATTTATTTTTTAGTTCTCAGCAGACACAACATCTTTGTATGTGGTGCTGAGGATCGAACCCAGGCCACAGGCAAGCGCGCTACCACTTGAGCCACATCCCCAGCCCAATGTAAGAGAATATTCTGAGTAACAGTAACTTCATGTTCATATTATCCTTCTTTGGCTTCATGCTGTTTTATCCTATAGTCTAAGAATGCGATATGGAAATATATCAGCTGGAAGAATGCTACTTTCTGATATGTTAATGAAGAACAAAGGTTGGGAGGAAGTTCCCAGGGAAAACAGCAGCTTTGTTCTCATTCATTAACTTATTATCATTGAGCACCATCAAAAACAAACAAAAACTGTGGATATACTCCATTCTTTTAAATATCAAGGGCAATTTTTTTGTTTTGGTACTGGGGATTGAAGTCAGGGGTACTCAACCACTGAGCTACATCCCCAGCCCTATTTAGTATTTTATTTAGAGACAGGATCTCACTGAGTTGCATAGCGCCTCACTATTGCTGAGGCTGGCTTTGAACTTACAATCTTCCTGCCTCAGTCTCCCAAGCCACTGCACCCAGCAGGGTTTGTATTCTGAAGAGTATAAAAAAATCTAGGAGTTCTAGTTCAGATTCTCTTAGCATGACTTTGGCTAAGTTCCTGAGTCTTATGGGGACTTAGTTTTCTCAATTCAAAATGAGAGGATTGAATTAAATGTCCCTGAAGATTTTATGCAATGCTAACATTCTATGAGTCTAGTAAAGAATGTATTTCAGACTAGAAATTTACATGGATGACGATAAAGAACACAGCAACACAAACAGAAAAAGCAAACAGTTAATCATTCATTAGCCTGTCAATTTGTTAGGAAAGGTGGACTCTGTGTAAAGGGATATTCCTTAATCCTCTGTAAACACCTGGATTTCATCTGCATTATTTCAGCATTTATGTGTGCTGTAGAAAGAGTTTACCCTTTGTGAAGTACAGTACCTATTTGCTTTACTCCTTATGAAAATAGTTCTTGAAAAATGTTTTCTATGTTCCCAAAGGAAAGCTAATGCCAGCCAATCCTCTCAGACTTCAAAATCAAGAAGGAAAAACACCACAGATAATCCTTTTCTAGTCTGCCTTATATGAATACCAGTGAGTGTCACTGAATAAGCCTCCTAGGAGGCATCAGCATTACTTGCAGCTACCCTGTCTGTAGTTTGTGGCTGTACTGGATGGGTCCATGGAACAATGTGGCCTCATTGTCCTTCTAAATCGAACAGATCAAATGGCTTACGTACTTTTCATCTTTCATATTATACAGGTCTCTGGGAACACCAGGAACAATGAGAGAGGAAACTGGTTTTTGTCCTAACAGTGAGCTCAGGCTCAGTGAACACCAAATACAACTGAAAGGACCTTAAAGGTCAACTAGTCCAAATCTTTCTTTCACTTGTGAGAATTCAGAGATGCCCAAGGTCACTACCTAAGGTCACACAGAATGAACATCTCCTGGTAAGTACTCTTCCACTCTACCAAAAAAACAAAACAAAACAACAAAAAACAAAACCCTGCCTCTTAGCAAAGAATGCTCAAATTAGAATTTGCCCTCTTATGGAGCATGTTAAATATTCCACTTCACCTGAGATACTGAAAAACATTACCAAGCTGCTTATGAGTCCAAACATTGAGAAATAAATTTGTGTTGATGTGAACAATCTAATGGCCTATCAGGCTTCATTAAATACTGGAGAACAAAAATCCCAAAGAAGGAAGTAATTAATATTTTTACAGTGGCAATCAAAGAGTTTTAGGGTGAGGAGATAAAAAATATCCTGAAGTTATTCTGAACCCCTGAGAAAGAATAAATGGTATGAGGGTTATAAAGCATTTGATTCTTTATAAAGGAACTGTATGGTCTGTAAAAGAAACAGGAAAATAGCTTCAATTATAGCACCAGCCTAAAATATCCAAGTGCTCTTGGGACCTTCTTTTAAAAATTTATTCAGGGAGGTTTCTACTTGTCATTCAGTTTTTCCAACACGTATACCCCACATTTAATTCACCCTGACTACAACCTAGTATTTAGCTATTGTTCACATTCTCATCTGGGCATATATCCAACTTCTTGCTCCAAGAAACACTGGAATAAACTTTAATATATTAGGAAATTTGAAAAACTAAATGAAAGGAGGGAAAGTAAATACATTTTCACATAAAGTACAGGATACAGCTGTGATCTGTCAAGCTTACAGGACTATCTGTTTAGCTAACAGCAAAGTTACAGGACTAGCTCCTTAGCTGAACAGGAAGTAGCTTACTAAAAAACAGAAATGTTCCCAAGCCTCAACTCTATTCCCTCCACTTTGCATTCCCAGCACACACTTACCCTTTGACCAGGTCTATGTAATATACCCATCAAAATCTCCTTGATCAAGTATCAGCAAGTCTTTGGATGACAAGTATTTTGGTAGTCCACCTAAAAACCTTTAATCATGCTAGCCATTGCCCCCCCCCCAAAAAACATGCAGGACTAATGTACTGGTTGCACTATTCTGAATAAACAGATAGCATTAAGAATGATAAAACCAGTGCTGGCTTTTAAGAAACCCAAACTTATGTAGATGATTCTCAGTTTCATATTCTGAAAGTTGTTTCCATGGCATCAAAATAAAAAAATATATACATAGGAATTTCTTTTGTTATCCTTTACAGAATACTATGTGTGCTCACAGACAAGGCACCTAACCCAGGACCAAGGCAATGGAGGAAGAAAGAGAGCTCTACAGAATGGAATATAAAATGTGATTTATAAATTCAATGTAACTTCCAAATTACATTTATTTATTTATTTATTTTCTTGAGAGAGAGAGAGAGAATTTTTTAATATTTATTTTCTAATTTCAGCGGGCACAACATCTTTGTATATGGTGCTGAGGATCGAACCCGGGCCGCATGCATGCCAGACAAGCGTGCTACCGCTTGAGCCACATCCCCAGTCCCCAAGTTACATTTAAAATAAGTCAATCAAGCAAAGCAGCAGTGAGACAGCATTATAGGCACTGCGAGTAACATGTCCAAAAGCAATGGTATATTTTGGGACCAATAAACTGAACAGTAAGTAGTATGACAGATCTTTCCTATAGCTCCACTTCAGAATGGTTTATGATACTGAAAAGAATCAGCTGGAGACTTAGATGCTGATGAGAGGTGCCCAGGTCCATCAGCAAGAATTCCTATTCTACACTGTGGTCCTACATATATAAATGAGGCTCAAAACAAAGAAAATAGTGATATGCTCAAATGAGTGTGTTTAGAGAACAGAGGAAGTGTCGAACATTTTAACCAAGAAAACACTAAAGAATTACTTTCAAAATAATACTCTTTCCAACACCTTTTGACTTCCCAGCGTATCTTTTAAATCAAAGGAGAGCATACAGTGTTGCCACAATCCTCACAAAGTACTATCACCATGGGTCTAATACACAAAACAGAGCTAACTTGGAAACAGGAAGCCACCATCCCATCACTTAGAGGGAACATGTAAGAAATATAGAAAAAGCAACAAAAGAATACAGAGAAGGAACTGGTTCTAAAATTTTGCCTTCTCCCACAGCAGACTCCACAATTTATAAACAGCTGGGAAATTTTCTTTTCACAAGAAAAGGATGACTTCTTAATTCACATTAAAGTGGAAATGACAAAAACTGACTGTATCACACACAAAAAAGGTGTTTCCTGAAGGAAGGAGACAGAGTACTGCCCTTTTTTTTTCCAGTAAAACAAAATAACATGCAAACAGCAAGCAGGAAAAAAAATCTTTCAAGAAATAAAGGAGAAAATAACTAAATCAAGTAAATATTGAGTTAGTCTCAGTGGGATAATTATTTTGTCCCAGTGGGTTATCTGTTTCAAGTGAAAATATGCTTAAGGGGAATGAACATATTGCTACTTGATATTCATGCAGGGATTTCATCTATAGTTTTTTTTATAAAAGTGAATATTTAGCTTCAGCTTTTTCTTCTCTCTCGCTCTCTTTTTCATGCACGCACATGTTTCATCACTTGGGGCTGAGGTTGTAGCTCATTGCAGAGCACTTGCTTAGCATGTGCGAGGCACTGGGTTTGATCCTTAGCACCACATACAAGTTAAAATAAAGGCAGTCAGTCTGTCCATCTACAACTACAAATAAACAAACAAACAAACAAACTGATGCTTAAATGGTTTATTCTGTAAGTAATATTGATACTTAATAAGCATAATCCTTCATTCAGAAACGTATTCTTTGAATACATACAATTCACCATTGTATGCCTTGGGACAGAGTGGAGAATCACCTCTTTGCCTTCATGCAGCTTTGAAATGAGCAAGTTTTCATAAGCTAGTTTTGTTTAACTGACCAGAGAAGTTTTCAAAAAGTAGTGCAAATGAGAACATGAGTAGCTTGAAAAAAAATCCCAACACCCTAGCTGTATCCAACTCTATTAAAATCAAAATCTTGGATATGATTACTATACTGATCAGTCATGTTTGAGTATCAGAGCATTAATTTCCAACTTCGGATCTCTGAAGGAATGGGGAACAAAGAATTCTAGAATTGTATCCCTTTGTATTCTCCAAATGCTACCAAATAAAAAAAGGTTCACTGGTGATGCAGGACAATTTTCTTCATGGGAAAGTGAGTCTATTTGTTATCTACCACAGTACCTCTTTTTGTCCCTACCCCAGTCAAAGATAATCTCTGCAGAGGGGGCCATTAAGCTTGCCATTTTTGCTTCTTGATTAGACATCTGGGATGTATGTACAAAGTAAGGACAGAACAATAATCTTGGGATATGCCAGCACACATGAAATGTACTGAGGTGGTGCTCCTCGCTCCCCCAGTGTGAGGGATGCAAACTAGGGTCTCATGCATGTTACGCAAATGCTCTACCTTAGCTACATCCTCCACCCTTTTTGTTTAATTTACATTGAGACAGGACCTCGCTTAATTGCCTAGATTGGCATTGAACTTGTTATTCTCCTACCTAAGTCTTCCAAGTATCTGGGATTATAGGCATGTGCCACTGCACCCAACTAAGGTGTGTTTCTATGATATAATAATTAAAGTACTAGAAACCTTCAACTTTTTGTTTATTATTTTTTTAAGTCTTAGGATCACAAAGTCACTTTGATGCCTAAATTGGCAAAAAAGGATTAGGCATCATCATCCAAATACATGCTTAAGAAATATCAAATAATCCCAAATCACAATGTTTTAGTTCTAGTGTGAAGAATACAGATAAAACCATTAGGAAACTACCCAATCTCCAGATAGGCATCATTAATAATGTTGTAGAATTAAAGTGGACAAAAGCCAAAAAGTAAGCAAAAAAGTACTCCCCCCTACCCCGACTCTTTTTTGTCTGGAGGGGTGCTGGGATTGAATCCAGGGGGACTTTACCATTGAACTACATCCCAGTCCTCTTTTTAAAAATTTTTATTTTTGGACAGGGTCTTGCTAAATAAATTTTCAAGGTTTGCCTTGAACTTGTGATCCTCCTACTTTAGCCTTCCAAGTTGCTGGGAATATAGGTTGTGCTACCTTGACTGGCAAAAAATAGTCTTTTATAAAGCAAAAGGTAGACCCTTTAAATTCCAGGTTTCCATAAATTTTATTTAAAAAGCACTTTAAATGGGCTGGGGATGTGGCTCAAGCGGTAGTGCGCTCGCCTAGCATGCGTGCGGCCCGGGTTCGATCCTCAGCAGCACCACATACCAACAAAGATGTTGTGTCCACCGAGAACTAAGAAAAAATAAATAAATGTTAAAATTCTCTCTCTCTGTCCCCTTCTCTCTCTCACTCTTTAAAAAAAAAAAAAGCACTTTAAATGAACTAAGGCAAAACAAAACAACTAAATTTTCCTTATAAAAAAAGCACACACTTGTTTTGAAGCAATTCATTAAAAATAAAAGGTTGGGGGGCTGGGGATGTAGCTCAGTTGACTGAGTGCTTACCTTGAATGCACAAGGCCCTGGGTTCAATCCCCAGCACCACAAAAAGAGATTAAAAAAAATAAAATAAATAAATAAAAGGTTGATTCATATAATTCATGGAATTCTAAAGAGCTCCTGTTCTGGACATGCACAGACCTTTCTTAAAAATTGCATCTAGAAAGTCTTGTCACTCCCTGTGCTCTTCCAGTTTGCTCTACTCTAAGCTTCTGCCTGTCAGATTTTACTGCCAAACCCTTCAAGTCTGTTGTTGATCCCTTCCTGGTTCTTTTCATCTCTTGGATGAGTGGCAAATATTTCTCAATATTTGTACCATGTGTTGTAATATCCACTATACTCAGTTTTTAGTATACATCTTTTCTCTTTTAAGGGATTATTCTCAATGCTTTAAGGATGTTCCAGGGTCTAATCTTTAATAGCACAGGCCATGATTTTAAACACAACTTAATGAAAAAGTAAATTTATACAAACAGAAACCCCCAAATCCCCACTTATAAGATGGTAAAACCTTCATTATAGTATCTTGCTAAACATACATTTACTGTTTTTTAAAAAATATTTTTTAGTTGCAGATGAACACACAGTATCTTTTTTTATTTTTTATGTGGTGCTGAGGATCAAATTCAGTGCCTCACGCATGCGAGGAAAGTGCTTTACCACTGAGCTTCAGCCTCAGCACCCACATTTAGTGTTTTTAAAAATGTAACAATTATATACACATTCAACCTCTGTTACAAATATATACTACCTAGGTTTGGAGGACACTCTGTTTCTATGAACAGAGATTGATAAAGATCTAATGCAAAAAATCTCTTGGTCAGTAAACAACACTTTCCTGAATCTTTTCAAGAAAAGAATTTTCCAAAGCAAATATTAAGGAAAATTACTGGCAATTAATTTTGGATAAGAAACAACAGTGTAATACATTCAATGCTAAGAAAGGTTAGCTGCCAAGACTACCCAATTAGAAAAGTATGGAGTGGGGTAGAGAAGAGGAGGCTAAAAAGAGAACTGGGGGTCTGAAGAAGAATATCTGCGTATTACATATTTCTTAAGAAATATACTCATTTTCCCACTCCACCCCTTATCAACAAAGATATCAAAGGACTTTACAACCAAAGGAACTCTTGAGGAAATCATTGGAAATTGTTAATAACCTAGCATTTCCTTATACCACTGACCACAGGAATCCAAACAACCTTCTAATAAAGACCTGAGTCTGGAAAGAACCAAAAATAATTATAATCCCATCTTCCCACCAGTATAACCACTGCCCAAATAAATAGTTCCTGAAGAGGCTAAAGAAAACCAATGAGAAGAAAACATTCTCTGTTTACTCTAGGCATGATGTAAGGATACCTGGAAGAAGGAAGGCTGTTTTACCTCATCATGTTTTACTTGGTAGAGGCTAGGGACAAGGATCTTGGAATTTATATCTGTGCCAGGATTTCAAAGTCAGTACACTTGGGAATCTATTCAGTGTTGACTAGACAAAAATTTTGATTTATCTGTTTCCCATTTCTTGGTCAGAGTGAATTAATACTCTAAACCAAAAATTAACTTTTCATTTTCTACTTCAAATCCAGGAATTATTTTGCAAAAAAAAAAGAAAGAAAGAAAGAAAGAAAGAAATTCCATTTCTTCAAGCATAAGAAAAGGTATTCTCTCACTTCTAAAAATTTTATCTACTATTGTTTGTGATGAAGGGGTAATCACCTTATTTCAGTTGTGCTTGTCATCTTCAAAATAGTTTTAATTCTGAATATAATACTCCCCTTTTGGTACAAGGGATTGAACTCAGTGGTGCTTAACCACTGAGCCACATCCCGAGCCTTTCTTATTTTTTATTTTGAGACAAGGTCTAAGTTGATGAGGCTTGGCTTTGAACTTCTGATCCTCCTGCCTTAGCCTCCTGAGTCACTGGGATCACAGATGTGTGCCACCATGAAAGGCCCAATATTAAATTATTTTAATTCTTGCTAGCTATCACTTGCACTTTTTTGCTTTTTAATAAAATTGGTCATTAAAGGAACTGATTAGAAAATATACCATTCAATTCAGGAACATAAAAGTTTGCACATGCAAAATGGGAGTGTGTATGCAATTTATTCACTAACTAAAGACTACCTACATTCATGGATCATCAGAACCCTTTCTGAATTGTCAGCTTGAGAATTAAGGTTTCCTGTAACCCTGAGGTAAGACAGAGTGATGCACTCAATTACTTTATTAAGAACACTTAGAATTGTGATGTGATTTTGGATTAATGTCTTTGCAGACTTAAAAAAATCTGTTTGCAATTCAACAGCCTTCAGGTCATAAATTCATATATATGCTACCACAGGCACAATATTAGTCTGCGTGTTTAGCTAGGCCAAAATATTTCATAGTGGTTAGCATGGATTTACAATAAATGTTCCATTTTACCATTACTGTCTCTTTCCTTTAAGAAAATTGGCATGATGGGCTTTTATATTATCTCATAAAATAAAACACACTGTGCAAAGAAAGTCTAAATTAGAAAAAGATTACATGACTTCTTCCATCTGTAGAATGCCTTCTAGTTTACAATGCCTTTTCACATCCATTATTTCATCTTATGTTCAAAACAACTTTGTAAAATTTATAGTTCTATTACAAGGACTAAGTTCTGCCTGTGGCTTAGAGAAATTAAAGGATTAACTCAAAGATGTAGAGTTAGTAAATAGTGGAGTTAGGATGGGAATCCAAGTCTTCTGATATTGTTAGGCAGATGAGGGGCTAAATATTTTATTCACTTATACTTTCAGATTATCTGTTTTTGTTGTTTTTTTTAAATCTGAGCTTTTAAAAATTTTATAATATGAAAAGTCAGGGAAAATAGTTATTAGCACTGTAAATTCATTAAAGGTTTCGAACCTCAGGTAATCTTTCCCTGTAACTTACACTGTGAAATTTGGCAACCCACATTTTCTATCAACTCCGCCAAATATGGAATATTATACTCAATGCGTAGCCCAAAATATGCACATTTTTAAGCAATGTTCAGGAAGAAGTATCACATGTATTATTGCTGAAATTAAGGATAATAGTGATAGTAGTTTATGAATGATACTGTCTTACAACTATTTTCTTATTTTTACATAATACCAAAATAATTCAGAACATCTGAGCAAGAAGTTCAACAATTCAATTATATGTTTGTTTATATTTTTTGGTGCTGGGGATTGAACCCAGGGCCTTGTGCTTGTGAGACAAGCACTCTACCAACTGAGCTATATCCTTAGCCCCTCAATTAGAAGTTGTTAATACATCTGCCTGGATATTTATCATCACAGCATATCCCTGTTTCTTGTCTTCTAATATATTTTCTAGTTTGATATAATGTCGGTCCAGAACAATTTTAGTAATCCTGTGATAATAACTGCTAATATTATCGGTACTTTCTGCATGTTAAATATGCTAATACTCTACATGGATTTCACACACAAAAAAAATTGGTTTTGTCTTAAGGTCTTCTAGTTAGTAGAGTGAAGTTAGACTATCTAGCAGGTAAAGTGAAGTTTAGACTATGAACTTAGGACTTCTAACTACATACAAATAATATTATCTGACAGCACTAAATATTTACTACATCCTTGAATCCTGAAAATATACTATAAAAACAATAAACACTTATATTTATATACCATTCCCCCAAACCATTTATCAGCTATTCTTTTAATGTAATAAACACATTCTTGTTTGAGACTTAAAAAAAAAAAAAAAAAACCAAAACCCTGGTATTATATTTACATTATGTCCTACAACTTAAATTGATATATAATGGACATTTATTCTAAATCAGTATACATGATTTTCCATTTCCAGATTTTTTATCATTACCAACTCTGCTATAATTAACATCTCTATACATTTATAACTTGGCATTTTTTTTGGAAATCAAATGTAAATTCCTAGAAATGTAATTGATGGGTCAATTGTAAGTACAATTAATCTCTGATACATATTGACAAATTGCCTACCATAAAACTTGAACTTGTAAACACACACATCGTTAGTATATACCTTAGAATTAAAGCTTCATCTAAAGTTTCTTTTCTGGGCTGTTTGTCTCACTCTTATTTTTGCCTACTAATTAGAAAAGTAATCCTCAAGGAAAATGAATTGGTTGTTCTACTAATTTCCCAGAAAAGATTAGACTACTGATGGTCTGCAAAGGTTCCAATTACTGAGTGTTATTTATAAGCTAAAAACTAAAATATTGTCAGGTGTGGTAGCACACGCTTTGTAATCCCAACTATTCAGAAGGCTGAGTTAAGAAAGATCAAAAGTTCAAGGTCAGCTTGGGCCACTTTGTAAGAACCTGTCTCAAAATAATACTGGGTTCAATACTTAGTACTCCTAAATAAAACAAAACAAAAATCAAGTTATAAAAAACAAGTTCATAATTAGAGTATATACTATAACATAAACTTTTGGATATTAGAGCATATGCACTAGATTCTCTAAGTATTTCTAGAAAAAAAGAAATAGGAGGGGGGATAGTAGGGGATACAAAAGGTAGCAGAATACAACAATTACTAATTGGGCATTATGTAAAATTGTGGATGTATAACCGATGTGATTCTGCAATCTGCATTTGGGGTAAAATTGGGAGTTCATAACCCACTTCAATCTAATGTATGAAATACGATATGTCAAGAGCTTTGTAATGTTGTGAACAACCAATAAAAAAAAATAATTAAAAAAAAAAAAAGACATGAAATTTAACTAAACACATAAGTGACCTTATAGAATACAAACAGTTCTAATAGTAATAATCAAGAAGATGTCTCTGAAAAGTGAAAAGCTATTTCATTATCATTCTCTCTTATACATGTGCACGCATACCCACTTTATGCCCAAGTAGAAACTGGCATTATTTAAATTCCTCGACTTAAAAGTGAATCTGAAAGTATTTTTAATTACTTTTTATTACTACTTAACTAAATGTGAAATGCAGAAAGATCACTATGGTAAATTGTTGAGTTTATTTTTCCCTCTTCTGCTATGATCTTACCTCTTGGCCATCTGGCTTGTTTACTGTACCACTGGGAAGCTATATTTGCTCATTAACAAAAATAAAAGCTCAATTTTTCCTATTGTATTTGCACAGTTATTCCCACGTGCATTTTCTAAACCAGGTTATTTTACCTACCTCACAAAATACTCTTAAAGACCTCATTATTAATACCCAAACTCAACAGAACATGCCATTATCTCCTTAAATTATGGTGTTCCTATCCTCAATAGTTTCTTCAAGCCATAAGGAAATTCCTCTATTCTACTTCAACTTCTCTGGCAACCCTATCTCTGAATGGGCCTAGTCTCTTTCATTTGAGTCATTTTATTATAATTATATATAATCATTATAATAAAGTTTAATATATATCAATTATATATTTATTTAACAGAATATATATAATTAATTGTTTTCAGGCTTAAAAAGCAAACCATCTATTCAATTATTCATTCATTTATATGTTTTTATATCAGCCATGTGTCAAAATAATCAGGGCACACTAGAAAAGCACGGCTCTTAAAACACATATTACAAAAAGTGACTTGGTGAAAATTCCATTCTTGTCTTTAGGATGACAAGGGCTTCATCTCAATAGTCAAGCAATTGTGACTTACTGAACAAGCTTGTAGCTATCACTTCAGAATCACACTGGACTGCAGCATTGTTTGAATACAAACTCAATAAAATAAAACAATAAAACTATGCTGAATTATTATAGTACTTAAGGTATTTTGATTTTCAACTCTATTTTCAATTCATTACTTTATGCTTCATTAGCAGCTACCACTTTTTAAGCACTTATTATGTACAAGGCACCATGCAATGAGAATTACACACATTAATGCTTACCACTAACCTAAGAAGGCAACTATCACTTCCAGGAAAAGAAGACCTAGAAAGAGCAACTTCTCCAAAGTTACAACATTAAGAAGCATCATTTCAATCTCAAAGACTTTAACCATTGCTTTTCAAATGATTGATACATTTATGCACATTTTTATAAAAAACTCACTTTAGATGGTATTTCATATTCTTCAAAGCTTGTTCTTGTCTCTAGAATTACATATATGAATAAAAATTTATACAATTTCTTAATACAGTATATACTAGCTCAAAAGAACTAAATGGTAAGAAAGGCTCCTAAAATGTTGTATTCTTTCACCATCAGCACTTTATATCAAAGTATGTGTGCTAGGAAAGGTATTTGAGGAAAACAATCAACTAGCTCCCTAACCCTTGAATAGTTGATGTTCTTCCTCAGGTCTGAATAGCTTTACAGTGAGATTCCACTGATAAGAAGACAGTCAAAATTTATTCCTCACCAAATGTACAGAGCAATCTTACTGAGATTCGGTTGTTACAGTTTGTTGTGTTACAGTTTGGGCCTTAAATGTTTCCCCAAAGGCCCATGTATTAAAGGGTTGGTCCTCAGATTGGCCCTGTCCGGAGGTGGTGGAGATTTTATGAGGTAGAGCCTATTGGCGAGTATTCTGGTCATGGGGGGGGGGGGTGCCCTGAAGGTGACAGACTCTAGCCCCTTCTACTTCTCTCTTTTGCTGTTAGCCACAAGTTAGCAGGTCTGTTCCAACACGCATTCCTGTCATGGCGTACTGCCTTGACATAGACCCAAAGCAACAGGACCAATCAATCATGGATTGAAACTTCTAAACTATGAGTCAAAATAAACCTTTTCTCTTTTCAAGTTGATTATTGCAAACATTTGTTACAACAGAAAGCTAACATACTGTGCATAGTTACTAGAATATAAATCTTTTCAATGAGTACAGCACTTTTAGAAATAGCATTTGATAAAATAGTAAAATTTTGAAATTTTAAATCAGTTCCATTTTGAATGAAAGGTCCTGATTGTTGAATTTCATGGGGAAAAAAATCTCAAGATCTGTTGCTACTTACTATTGATACATATTACTTCTTTAGTATACAAATTTATTTTGAAGGCGTATATTTATTCTCATCCCCATAATATCACTATCTCTGGAATAAAATTACTTTAGTGTTACTTATCAGCTAGAGATGTTCGAAGAACATTTTCAACATTTCAAATGAAGCTCATGGTTACAGAAGGCAGACCTTTATGTTAGGCTAAACAATGAGCTATAAAATGCTTATTTGATTCAGTGTGGTAATTTCTAGATAACAAGTATCAACTAAGTTTGAAGTTCTTAAAACACAAAGGAAAAAATATAAGATTCTTACTGTTCAAGGACATAGTAGTTTAATAAGTCAGAATATAGAATGATAAATTCTCAAGTAAGTTTTCTCATAGGATAGACTTCAACGTTAAATTCTCATTTATATAAACAAAAGTTTCCCTTTTTTTTCTACTAAGTATTCAATACATTTTATCATAAAAGTATTTTTTTCTTGTTTTTTGTTTTGGTACCAGGAATTGAACCCAGGGGCGTGAGCCAATAATCCGCATCCCCAGTCCTTTTTTAGTTTTTATTTTGAGACAGGGTCTCACCAAGTTGCTTAAAGCCTCACTAAATTGCTGAGGCTGGCCTTGAACTTGTGATCCTCCTGCCCTCGTCCCCCGAACAACTGGGATTACAGGCATGTACCACTATGCCCAGCAGGTATATAATTTCAGACAAAGAACAAAATCATATTGCTTTATCATTATGTAAGTTTTCTCTTAAAAAACACTGGATGGTGAAAAGAGAGGAGTACTTGTAATTCAGCAGAATTAGATTTGGTTCCCAAGTCTAAGAAGTAAAAAAATCGATGGAAAAAAATATCAGGTAAAACTCAAGCGTCAATAAAGATAACCGTCATTAATATTTTATTAGTGTGTTAATTTTAAACTGATACGTTCGATGTAATTACAGCACATTTCTTGATTACAAGCAACATTATTTTAATTGAAATGAATTATTTTTTAAAAGATGAGGGTTTTTCATTTTGTAAAATATTCATAGCATAATTTCTCAGCTCACCTAACATATTTCTAAACATCTCCAAGTCACTTGGGCAAGACTGATTTTGACAAAATAAATGAGCCAAACTATTTTTTGTACTGGTCAAGCACCTGAATACCTGGGTTCTTTGCCATCTTGTGGCTACCTTACTGTCACTACCCTCACTGGTTTGCCTTCCAAAAAGATAGTAAAGAATTGCAATTAAAATAATGAGTGGTTATTTTAACACATTTTTATACAGTTGTGCTTCAAATCACCTTATTTTTCTTAATGTGGCCCTAATTTGCCCACAGAATACACAATTATCTTTTAATTATGGCAACTCTGATATAAATGAAACTACAATAAAATATTCCCAAAGCTTATTTTCAAAATATGAAACTTCCTTTTGCAGCAAATAATGTCATAAAATTTTAAGAGAAGGCAATTTATTTACTTAGATGAAGAATTTTTTAACACAGGGTCCCAAAATCCCGAGATACCACAGATATACTTCAGAAAATTTAACTGAAATCTCTCAAATTAAATTTAAAAATTACCTATGAAGTTTTCTGAGGAGAACAAGTGGCTTCTATCAATTCTCAAAGTAGGTTTGTGATCCCAAAAGAGTTTAAGAAGTGGTCTAACCAGACTGGGAGATTTAAGTACAGTTTCACTATCAGAATGTCCTTTTCATCTAGAAAAGACGTTCTACTGAAAGTAACTTGTTGTTGACGAATTGCTCAAATTTGCATTATTTGCTTACTGAAGTATATCATAAAGCAGATCCTAAGGTTATCTTTATAAAAACACAACACTCGTTTACCTCAATTTCTTATATGACGGAAGCTAGAGCAAAGGAAATTGCCCATAATTCTGAGCACATCTGTGGACATGTGCTGTGCATGTGAATATCCTGTCACACATAATCCAGCAGAAAAAAGCTGGAAAACCACTGATTTGAAACCTCCACCCCTATTTTATAGAAGAAGAAACAGGCTCAAAGATATTAAGTGGTTCATTCAAAGTCACACAGGAGGAGCCTTGGTACTGATTCAATGCAAACTCAAACAGGGCTGAAAATGAAATGGATACTTACACTGGTGTTTTCTTAGCCTGGATTGTGGCTCTTTAAAAAAAAAAAAAAAAGATCATACCTTAATATTCAACTAAGTTTGGTCCTAATAAGTGTCACTCTGCATATTCATTTTGAAAAACCTCATCTGCCTTTCACAAATTCATTCAGTGAATTTCTCCTGTCATTAACTCACAGATCTGTTTTTCCTGTCCTGTCAAACATCGAGCCAGTGCTCCAGATCTATATGTCTAACTGCCCATTGGGTACAGCATCTACTGCTATTCAAATGCTTCAACCTTAACATGTTGAAAAAAATCAAATTCATATCATCTACATATTCTGATTATATGGAGATATCTTCATTCTAGTTTTCTTTCTCCATGCCAGAAAACCAGAAGTTTCTTGACCTTCATCTCCCACATCCAGGTAGTAACCAATTCCTTCCGATTTTATTACATTTCCTCTCAGACCAGTCATTTCCTTTCTATCCTTGAGACTCCTCATGTATTTCAGGAATTTATTCTCTTTTTCCTGAAATATGACCATAATCTCTTTAACTTCAACCACGTATCTTCTCCATCTACTCTCAATACCACTGCCAAAATAAGATATTAAAACCATAAATCTGACCATATCATTCAACTTCTTATAAATCCTTCAGTGCTCCTAAATACTCAACATTGTGTAGAAATATTTTCATAACATCATCTTCATTATAAGCCTATTATCTGCTTTATATTGCAATGGGATACTGAGTACTTAAATTTGCAGTTAAGTACTCCTAATGATGGATGATAATCATCCAAAATTATTGCACTAATACAAACATATTAACAGGTTACAATTAATTTGTGCTATGTGATCCTGCCAGTATCAATCTGTCCCTTATAACATATCTTTATAAGATAAAAATTGGAAATCTGTGAGAAAGGAAAAAAACAAAAATGAAAACAAACTATCTTAATGATTTAAAGGCAGCATTAATATTTATGGTTGACAAACTCTAATATGATTCCCAGTGATTCCACTCTACAGCATTCACACTCTGTGAGTCCGCTCTCCTACTGTACCATGGTTGATTTAAGAGAACAATGGCAAATGACAGAAGCAATGGTATGTATACAAGATCAGGTTATTGAAAAACCTGTGGGTTCCATCTTTTCTCTCCTCATCCCCTCTCCATTGATTCTGAAGGAAGCTAGTAGACACATCTTCAGAACTCAGCCACATGCAGAAGAATGACACTAGACTCCTATTTCACATCAGTTAAATCAACTCAAAGTGGCTTTTGAAAGTCTTACATGAAACTTAAGACATGAAACATAAGAAAACATAAGAAAACATAAGGTAAACACTTTAGGACACTAGAATATGCAAGAAATTTTTGGATAAGACCCAAAGGTATAGGAAACAACATCAAAAACTGATGCATGTGATTATATCAAACTAAAAAGCTTTGATACAGCAAAGGAAATAATCATCACAGTACAGAGATAACCTACAGAAATGGGAGAATATATCTGCAAACCTTACATCTGCCAAGGAGTTAATATCCAGAACATAAATAAAGAAGGTCAAACAACTCAACAGCAATAAATAAATAAAAATAAAAACTGGCCAATAGACCTAAATAGACATTTCTCAAGACATATAAATGACCAAAACATATGTGAAAAATGAAAATGCTATCACTAATCATCTGGGAAATGCAAATACAAATACAAACTATGATTCGGTATCATTTCACTCCAGTTAGAATGGCTATTATCAAAAAACTAAAGACAAAGAGTTTTGGCAAGGATTTGGAGAAAAGGGAATCCTTCTGACCTGTTGGTGGAAAAGCAAATTAATACAGTCATTATGGAAAAACAATATGGAGGTTCCTCAAAAAATTAAAAATAGAACTACCATATGCTCTAGCAATCCCATATTGGGTATAAATCAGAGGAAATGAAATCGGTATGGCAAAGAGTCATCTGTACTCCCATGTTTATCATAGCACTATTCATCACAGTCAAGAAATAGAAACAACATAACTATCCATCAATTGATGAAAGGAGGTTCATGGTTCCAGTATGAAGGGATCCCAAAAGTTCGTATGTAAGTGCAGAGACAGTGTTCAGAGACAAACTGACTGGACTGTGAAGGCTGTAACCTAATCAGTCCATCCTAGTTTGAATGGACTAGTGGTAACTGTAGGCAGGTGGGGCATGGTTGAAGGTATGTCACTGGGAATGTGCCCTAGTAGTACATGTCACCTTCAACCAGCATCACAAGAAAACGTGCAAGGTGCAAATTAATGGGCCTCACTCCTAACTTAAGAAATCAGAAAGTGTGGGGGTCTGGTTTTAACAAGCATTGTAGGTACTTCAAATGCCTGACTGGTCTAAAACAATTCATGCTATCACTGGTAATGGCAAGAAGAGAGGGGCGATGACAGGTAGCTGACAACTCTGCAAGTGTAGCTTCTGTTTATCAGCCAGTCTAGCTTGGGTTTAAAGTTTTTTATTCCACTTGCTGGGCAGCTCTTTCTTGGAGAAGTTAAATTATCTCATTAATCTTTAGGAGTCCTCACCTAGCAATGTCCTTCAGAAAAAAACTGCTCTAGTTAGTCTATTCCCTATTGCCTGTAATTCCTTTAAAACATGGGATGGTGATGGCTGGATTTGGAGATGGAGGTGGAAAGAGTATCAATGAAGATACAGCTGCAAGGGGGCACAGAGTGGATGGATGAACTGAAGGGTAAACACATGGATGACATAATTACCTAGACTAACATTAAGGAAAAAAATGCTTATTTTATATTTTGGTCTAAAGGAATTCCTCCCTCAAAATTCCATTTGGTATTTGACGGTCTAGTCATAAATACTACCTAGTATTAAACATGCCATTTTTAGTTATTCAACAAATGGCAAGCCAAAGCTAATATATCCAAATACAAGTAAAAATAAAACATTATCTCATGACTTGGTTTGGTAGTTAACAGCAGAAGAACTATTTCTTCTCTGGTAGGAGGTTACATTTATAGATTACATGTCTCCAAATCTGAAATGTGGCTGGTTAAGCTTTTTTGGTTTAATTTACTTAATTTATGCCCTAGCTTACATTTATAAGCTTGTATTTAGTATTTTCTATTACTCATATAAGGACACAACTTTCCAATTTTTCAAGCTGAGATGATTCAGGATCCATATTTAACTGTAATTAAAAAAAGTACTCCCAGCTGTCATTTTTAAGGAATTAATGGAAAGCAAAGAAATGCTTAAAAGTCCTTGATGTATACTCAGATTACAGACTTTAAATAGTAGGCTTTGGTACAGATAAATAATTTGGATATTCTTAGAGTATGATTGTTGAGTTTAAATTTCAAAACCTCATTATATAATAATTGATTTTAAAGCAGTATCTTAGATTACTGAAATCTTTGATTTGCCTTTTGATTAAAAAAAACAATTAGACTAGTTTAATTGCCCCTAAAACATCTCCTTAATACTTAACTTTAAAATAATTGAAGTTTATATTATGATGATGATGATGATGTACCAGGGATTGAACTCAGGGGGGCATTTGACCACTGAGCCACATCCCAAGCCCTATTTTATATTTTATTTAGAGCAGGGTCTCACTGAGTTGCTTAGCACCTTATTTTTGCTAAGGCTAGCTTTGAACTTGTGATCCTCCTGTCTCAGCCTCCCCCGCTGTTGGGATTACAGGTGTGTGCCACCTGCCTGGCTTAATTTATTATTTAAATATATAATTTAAGTTATAAAATAGCTTGCTAAAGAAATTATACGGTCTATAGGAAGTAAATGTAATTTTTTTAAATAAAAGGAAAACTGTATTTACAGAAGGCATTGAAACGCCCCCATATATGTCAATATTAATTCAAAGGCATTAACCCATAGAAATTAACATTTCTATGTAAAATGACCTTATAAATACTGATTTTATAACACAAGCATTATATTTTCCAAGCAGAGGTATTTGTAACTACCAAATGTAATTTTTCATTTTCAAGAAGAGAATCATCACAAAAATAAACTCTGAAATCTGTTAACTCATTACTTAAAGGCGTTGTTTTTAAAGTGTGTTCTAAGAAATAGGGGTTTAACTATGGGGATTGATTTTATTAGAGAGATTGGTTTCTGTGATCTAGTGACATATTTAAATAGAGATACACTGAATTTTAACAAAAAAAAAAAAAAAAAAAAAAAGAGGTAAACCCAGCACTTAACAGCAGTACTTCATTTGCTATGCTCTCTATAGAGATGATTCAGGATAGTTTCATGGCTCCCAATAGTAATCTTGCTATTCTGGAGGCTGAGACAGAAGAATCACAAGTTCGAGGCCTATTTGGGCCACTTATCAAGACCCTGTCTCAAAATAAAAATAAAAAACAGCTGGAGGTGTAGTTCAGTGATAGAATGCTTGCCTAGCATGTTCAAAGTCCTGGGTTCAATCCCCAATACTGCTTAAAAAAAAAATTTCCCTGAACATATTTGAAACTATTTTCTTGAGAAATCTCTTAGAATTAATGATCTGCATAACATAGTGTGGAAAATGCTACTTTGGGGCATGAGGTTTCACCATGTGAAAATGACAATGTATAATATTATAAATGGTTAACCTTAAGGTTAACAAAGATCTATATTAGTTCTTCAGGTCTACTCCTCATCTATGATCTTTTCATTTTTACCAAGTGGTCTCTGACTAAGCCAATCTACCTTAAAACCTTAAACTGTATGAGTTTCCAGCTTTCTCTGTACTTTAGCTTTTTCATGTTCATAGATACTAATGGAAAAAGCAAGTTATGATCCCAGGAATTCAAAGGAGAAATTAAAAACAATTGCGTACAGTACAATGAATTTATTGTCCCTTCTGTTATTTTGTAAGCTCCCAGCAGTAAGAACACAACATAAGCCATTAAGTATTTGCACTATGTGCATAATGTTTGTACTTACAACACATTTTAATACAGCATTTCAGAATTTTTAAATTGGAAATTAACTGATTTTTAAAGTAACTATATCTCAGGAACACTGCTCCCACAATGAAATCCTGTTCCCCAGAAATGGATCCATCTGATTAGTACAACTGATCTGCCAGCTGGATGAATTCCAAATAAATTTCTAACTTGGTAAAATATTCCCATACCTAGCATTTTATATGGCACATACTTTAAATATGCATTCTGGATTGCCCTGAGAACCAAACAATTGTATGACAACATGAAATGTATTTGGTTTAGACTCTTTATATTAAATTTACTGGATTAGCAGTTTAAACAATACAACAAATGCTGTGCTTGAATTCTGCACACATCTATTCTGTATTAGCCTGTTGGCATCTAGCACTCGATTAGGAAAGCCTGCCATCTGGTAGTTATAGCAACCCTTCACTTGGTAGGAAGTTGAAGACCATGAACCTCAGAGAAATGCAAACCAAGTTTACAGCTATGAATATATCAAAATCTTTTAAAAAAAAATAGCTACAGGGCTTTATGCTAAAAGAAACATCATGTGTACATGCATTATATAATTGACCTACAAAAGTCAAGTTTTAAAGGGGTTAAAAGGATGAATGACTAAATTAAAGAAGTAATTAGGCCCACATTCCCCTCACCCACAAGGCTGCCACTGTCTAAAAGCCTAGGGATGAGAGCCAAATTGGCCCTATTTAAATTGGTCATTTAACTCTCACTTCTCTTAATCATAATGTGAATGTTTTGGGGTACACATTTTTTCCTCCCCAAGTTTTAGGTAAGCAATATTTCAGATAAAGAATAAACAATTAGGGCTGGGGATGTAGCTCAGTTGTAGAATGCTCGCCTAGACTGCACAATGCCTGGGTTTGATCCCAGCACTTCAAAAAAAAAAAAAAAGAGTGAACAAATAATTAACAGTATAAAAATAACAACATGTGCAACATATGGGCATAAACAAGGTATTTTCATGATCTTCTTTAATCATAAAGGAAAAATCTGTGTAGAAAGACCATGATTGTCTCAGATTTTATAATTTCCTAAGGTTATAGTTAGGGTAATTAGGTACATCACCTAGTCAAAAATTTTACTTTCTTTCTAATATATCAATTTCTTGCCTGAAATAATAGTGTCTTATAGTTAGTGTTATAATGTACATGTGCATACATAAAAGAGCTTTGCACTTTAAACTTGCCCAAGTCTCCTTGCTGTCCATCTTCCCAGTACAGTTTTACTCTTTGAAACTCTGTTCTTCCTTTTCTCTCCTCATCTTTCCCAAGCCACCAAGTCTGAGTGAAGGCTGAAGTGAGTGAGTAAATGTAGCATCCTGCCCATCAGAGAACTTATAAATTGTGATTAAATCTATTCTAATTTAGCAATTAGCATACCAACACAGAGACTACTTCCTTTTCCTCTGAATCTTAATGTAACAAAGTCATGGGCATGGCCATTAAGAGATGATCTAGGATTATACAAGATTTATCCAGTTATTATGCTTATTCTATCCCATTATTTTACTTCAACTCTCTTTGTCTATAAAAATCCCCTTCCTTATATGGTAGGTGTCTGAAGCCTAAGGTTTGATACTGTTGGCATTCAGGAGACTCTTCTTGTATCTCTTCCTGAAAGCATCTGAAACATTTTTTGTTGACTGATTTTCAAGGTGAGAAAGATGCTCTTTCACAGGCTTTAGATGATCTATACTGCTCAACAAGCTGTAAACTTGTCTTTCTTAAAAACTGCTAATTATAAGCATTCTCACACAATATTCACATATTTCAAAACAGCATGTTGTACACAATAAATATATATGATATTTATCAATTAAATTTTAAAACAAAGCTTATATTTCTTCATTAATGTCTGGAACATACACTAGATACAAATAGGGAAGGAAGGTAGATTGGAGTGAGAACTGGTGCAAAAGTCATTCACCAAGACAAAGGAAATCAACTCAAGAATCCAATGAAGCTATTAGCCAACACCATTTGGCAAGAGACCCCATTATATACAGCACTCTGCTTCATACTAATGGACATACATAGGGAATGAAAAACATGGTGAGGAGAGCACAGTATTAGTTCAAAGCGCATGATTCTAGAACCATGCAGAACTGGTTGGAATTCTGATTCTGCCACTTACTAGCTGACCCAGGTTAAAAACAAACGTATCTGAATCTGTTTCTTCATCTTATAATAGAAATCTTGCAGAACTGATGAGAGAAATAAACATTTTATCTAAAAGACTTGGAAAAGTACCTGGTACATAGCAGGTAACCACTGAATGGCAGCTATAATTTTATGTTTTTATCACCTACCTTCAAGAAGCAGACACTCAAGAGTTAGCAAGCAACCATTAGACATAGTGGGCAGAGCAACCTTTTCTTTTAATTTTATGAATTACAAGAGTTAGAAAGAGAAGTAGTGGCTGCTTGTAGGCAATAGTTTTCACAACAGTACTGTAAAACAAACCAGCTCAGCCAAGTCAGCTGTAATAATTGAAGCTAAAGGATCCTGAGGGAGAATTTGCCTGAACCTCTGCAAGCTCCCAATAGTAAGTACACACCATAAACTCTCTTCTTTATGACAATATAAATAAATTCAATAGAATTACATTTTGAGCCACAAATGCAAGTATACAGGCTTTTAAATTGTATAGTAATCATATTTAAAAAGTGAAAGCAGTAAGTTAAATTAATTTTATAATGAAATATCAAGATTTCAACCACAATCAATATAAACAACTGAGTTATTTTACATTTTTTCTTGTACTAAGACTTCAAAATCCACTGTTTTTTACAATTACAAAACATCTCAATTGTACTAGTCACATTCAAGTATTTAATAGCCGAATGTAGCTAATGGCTATCATTACAGACATGGAGCTCTGCAATTTTGGCACCTAGCCTCAGCCCAATCCAAAGAACATATCCTATGGGTGAACCTAGATCCTAGACACTTAAAATCATCTCAAAATCTTTTCTAGGTTTCTCTTTTCAGAGATTTTAGTTGCTCAGATTGCTATAATAGTAAGACATCTGTATTTCAAAAGCTCACATATTATGACATATATAACATAACATCTGTTGGGAGCTGTAGAAATTGGAGGAGGAATGCCAATCATATCAATCAACACCATTCCTTGATTGGAATATACACTAATGAGCAATCAAGTCACCTACAAAATTCCACAAACTTGAAAGAACTTTTGGTAAATTAGACCTCCTTAGGTTTGGTGGGGGAGCGGATACCACTATAATAATGTAACAGTTTTTAAAATATATACGTGACTACATGACCAATGTGATTCTGCAACCTGTACACTCAGAATAATGAGAAATTATATCCCATCTGATTCAAATGTATGATATGTCAAGGTCATTGTACTGTCATGTGTAACTAATTAAAACAAATTAAAAAAAATTTCAAAACCTTTTAAGAAAACTTTTTATTTGTTTTACTTAGTAACACATGACAGTACAGTGATCTTGACATATCATACATTTGAATCAGATGGGATATAATTTCTCATTTTTCTGAGTATACAGGTTACAGAGTCACATTGGTCATGCAGACATATATATACACACAGTAATAATAATGTCTGTTTCACTCTACTATCCTTCCTATCTTCCCAACCCCTCCCCTCCCCTCCCTCCACTAAAGAAAACTTTAATACTCTATGCATTTAGACAATCATAGCTTTATTTATATTAATCTGTTAAAGTTTAACTAAACTTTAAACAATTTTCAATCAGGTAAGAAAAGTCTTATCATCTGGTTTGCTTTTTTACAATTCAAAAAAATACTTTCAAAGTATGTAAAGTGCAAACAGATGCTGTTGGCCAAGAACTAGATTTTCAAATGTGATTGATTTCCAAGAACATTACCAGAAATGAGGCATACAAACCGGTGAGTGTAAAGCTTTGAAAAGTTCATATCTAACTTTATCATCTATGTAGAACTCTTCAGGATTTCAAATTGTTAAGTAAATTTCTAAAAATGCAGAGCAAATAAAAAATACATGATTGAAAATTCCTGTCTCCTAGATACATTCAGAACATGACACACAGTTAATGTCATAAAAAGTCCCCATTCTATCTAAAAATATGAGCCAATGTTAATGGCTAAAAAAGAACAATACATCATTTGCTTTATGTGACACTTAGTCTCCAAGTGGCTGTTTTTCTTCCATTTAGAAAAAAAGTTTTCCTTAGTTCCAATTAGTACACAAGTTTATAATCATCAGAATAATCTATTACTCTGTAAAATAACTTTCAAAGTAGATGTAAAACATATTTAAATTCTAAGTTGCAATAACCCCTCTGATAAAAATTAGAACTGAAACAAATTTAGAGACAGATGCTATTTATCAATGGAAAAAAATACCCTCAGAGAAAATTAACAAAATTCATATATTTCTATTTAAACAAAGCAGGAATATGAAAAATTCATTTCTTTCTGAATCTTTCCAATAACACTAGTGAATTAAAACCTCAATTAGTCACAATGCTTACAAACTAGTTTATTCTGACTAAACACTGAATCCCTGTCAACTTAGTAAATGGACAGTTTCTTTAATATGCTCCTACCTTCATTTTATGCTTGCCTCCTTCATCTTCCTGTCTCACAAGGTGGGATGCAGGCCAGGTTACAAACAGCAAACATTTAGTCAATACATCTTTCTGCTATCCTGCCCTGCCCCAACCTCCGAGTACTGGGAATTGAACCACTAAGCTATATCTTCAGTACTTTTTTAAATTTTGAGACAGAACATTACTAAGTTGCTGAAGGTGGCTTCACTTGTGATCCTTTTGCCTCAGCCTCCCAAGGAGATGGGATTATATGCATGCTCATCCATGCCTGGTTTGGTCAACAAAGCTTTAATGAAGGGAGAGAGAAGGGAAATTGTAGGGAAAGGGAAGGTGATCCTCAGGGTTATACAAAATTACATACAAGAGGAAGTGAGGGGTAAGGGAAGAATAATACAAGTGGAATAAATGTTTTACAGTAGAGGTGGTTGAGAGAGGAGAGAAGAGAAGAGGGGAGGGGAGGGGAGGGGAGGGGGGATAGTAGAGGATAGGATAGAGAGCAGAATTCATCAGACACTAGAATGGCAATGTGTAAATCAATGGAAATGTAACTGATGTAACTGATGTGATTCAGCAATCTGTATACGGGGTAAAAATGGAAGTTCATAACCCTTTTGAATCAAATTGTGAAATATGATATATCAAGAAAGATGTAATGTTTTGAATGACCAACAATTAAAAAAAATAAAAAATAAAAAATAAAAGGCATTCTCTTCTGGAAACTAAAAAAAATAAATAAATAAAATAAAAAAAGAAGAGATTGAATAAAGATCTAAACTAAAAAAAAAACAAAGCTTTAATGAGTATAGTACACATATGGCATACTTTACATGTTATCTCAATTAATCTTTGTAGCAATTTAAGAGAGATTTTTATCTAAATTTTACGAAAGAATAAAAAGGTTCAGAGAAGGTATCTAATTTGCTAAAGGCCAAAAGGATTCTAAAACAGATCTGATTAAAAAATTTCCATTTTTACCCCATCAATACTCACTTAAACATAACCAAATGAACCCATTATCTCAAGTTTTCATTCAATAACATTTGCATTTCTTTGGCAGTACTAGCTTTTGATTATCACATTATAAAGGTAAAAATGGTTAAAAACTAAGATGATCAAGAATATTTTTTAAAAATCACTTATTCTATACTCATAGTAAAACCAAATGCAACTATATTTTATTCAAGCACTAACCATAATAATGTAGCTTTCAGTTCCTCAGAAGGAAGAAGAAGCTTATTCTGAAAAGATCAGGTTATCCTGAAAATTGCCTTTGAAAATTGTCATGAAACCAAATGCCATAGCAAAATATATATATATATATATATATATATATATATATATATATATAATTTTCAAAGCAAATCTGATGAATTTTCAAATTCCTTGGTATGATGCAGAATAGATAAATTACATTTCTGATCGCTAAAAATCCTATTGTTAAATAGGCTTAATCAAAAAACTAGATTAAAACATTAATGGTTCTAACATGTCAGATTTTTTTTCACTGTGCCTTATGTAATGGCCAACTTAGTTGAAAATAATGGAAAATTAGGGTCATAAGTTCTACAATCTATTTCACAAAAATAAATAACCTAAAACTTTTCTTTTTCATTAGAGGAGTAGAACTGTTTCTCATTTAAATACATTCCTTTCCAAAAGAAAAAAAGAAATGTCAAGGCAGCCAAATACATCCAGTTTGAATTTTTGGTATAATGTTCCTAAACATGTCAGGAACATTTACTATGTACATGACCTGCTTCAGTGGTGAGCATGCTAAAATTGGAACAATATACAGAAGATCAGCATGACTTTTTGTTAAGAAAACAAGTAAGTTCATGACACATTAAAAAAAAAGGTTAAAAAAAAACCTTCAAAGGTTTCTCCAATTCAATGACATATTAAAAAAAAAAAGAAAAGAAAAGAAAAACGGGTATTGACTATTTGTTGAAAAGGAGTCTTAAGTCAGGATTTCTCACTGTCCAAACTTTGCTCTAGAGAAGGTCAAGTGGAATTCTAGGGAAATCCCTTACTACAGGACAGAATCAATGGGGTTAAGATGACTGATAATGTGATCCAGCAGAAAAAGCAAGGGCCTGCAACTCAGGCATCCCAGTTGAGAGTCTACATCTGTCATAAACTGCATGTTGCCTCAAACATGTCACTTCAACCAGATCATGTTCTTTGTTCAAAAAATGATGTAGAGGTTCTAAAATTCTATGAATTTAAATAGTATTCCCCTCTTTACTTCTATTTCTTCAAATTTAAGAGTTTAGTGAATTCTCACTTATACCCATATTAACAGAAAGACTGAGGAAAATGCATAACTTTAATATCCAAGGAAACTTGCAAGTCTGGGGAACCTTCTCTATCACTGGGTAAACTTCCTTTAACTAAATCATAGAAATAGAAGTTGGCTAGCCCACTTTTCAGGATCCCATCTCTCATAATTATCCAACTCTCTTTACCCACTACGACTAAATCTCCACAGGCTGGGGGGTGGGTGTCTTCCAATTATAATGAGGTTAGGGTTATCTACTTTAAAATAATAGACAAGGTTCTGTATCCCTCATCTAAACTCTAGGGGCTTGAATGTCAAACACATGACCTTTGTTGCATAATACAGACCTATACAGAGTTTCAAATTATAATAATGATTAGCTATAGGAATAAGATTTTGTGTCACCCAAAATCTTAGTCTTCATTTTTTTTTTTAAATCAAGGAATACAGGGTTTATTTGTAGTATGAGTAAAAGATTATCACATTAACCATTTCCCACTTTCCGTATCTCAAGTGTAAGGGAAGCTGGGAAAGGAAACTAATACAAAGAGACAATGGATTAAGGAACCAGCTAGGAGAACACAGCTGGTTATCTCTCCAGGTTATTCTGGGCCTAAAACTATATTTCTATACAGCAATTCATTTACCAGGTATAGGCAGGCAAAGTCAAGATTCAAGAACTTAAACAATGAAGGGTTGGGGTTGTGGCTCAGTGGTATAGCGCTTGCCAAGCATGTGTGAGGCACTGGGTTCTGTTGTCATCACCACATAAAAATAAAGTCCACTGACAACTAAAAAAATATTTCAAAGTAAATAAATAAATAATGAAAATGTTTGGAATAGGTACAGGAAAGAAGACCTGTGTGATTTAAGGATGGGGTGACAACTTACTTTTCAATATTATACTCCATTGTGCCTGATGGATTTTGTTCCATTTACTTATATTTGTTATTCAAAATAATTTCAAATACTAAAAATAAAATTGATATTACAAAATTCTGATCAAATATTAAGTTTAATTTAGAAACAAAATTAATAGAATCAATTTATTTTTAAAACACTGTGTACTTTTTACATTTACAATTTTTATTCTTTTCACTACATTTTGAGTTGTTTTGAATAAATAAGCTGTTTCAAACAGTATTTAATACTTAAAATTTTTAAGCATGAAAGTTTTACACTGAAATAATTTAGAAATTAGTTCTGTCAAATTCAGTGTTTTCTTCTAAACATTTATAAAATCAATATGTCCTGGAGCTGGGGTTTTGGCTCAGTGGTAGAGTGCATGCCTAGCACATGCGAGGCCCTGGGTTTGATCCTCAGCAAAACATAAAAATAAATAAATAAAGCTATTGTGTCCATGTACAACTAAAAAATAAATATTAAAAAATAAAATAAAAATGTCCTGCTTAATATAAAATCCTGTTACATGTCTTAGTACAAAGCTATGAATAAAAATGGCCAAATGTACCTATATCTAAGCTATTAGAAGAGCCAAATCTTACATTATTTTTTTCACTAGGCAAATGTGCAAAAAAGTCTTAATGGACTGGATTTTCCCTAAATTTAAACACCAAAAATAATTTTGCATTGGTTTCTGATATTTCTAATAATTTCTCATATGTGCTTATTATTATGTTTATGTTTGAAGTTCAAAATAATGACTAAACATTATTAAGAGGAAACCTGAAGATGGCACAATGACTTCCTGTAATGACAACATGATATTGCAATGCCCAGTGCTTTTAATTACTTTTTATTATTCCACTACACAAAAGTTTAAAATTAAACACAAAAGCACATAGAGATGCAGTTTCATTTGGAAACAAAAAGACTATTCATTAGCCAAAATGATGACTATTCACTCATTTCCAAATGCACAAACAAAAACTAACTCAAAGCCTGAACAATTAGGTAATATCTGACAAGCAGTAAAAGATTAAGAAATATTCAAGTTTCTAAAATCTTATGTATTGGAAGGAAAGGATACTTTCAAGACTACCTAATTTCTAGTAGCATAGGTGTTATCTTTCTTCAAGACAAATCAGATCAGTGAAAACGGAGTAAAAAGAAACATATTTCTATCCACAGTGATCTTTAACCTCTCTACTGTTCAGCAAGTTGTATAAACTTTTTGCTTAAACTTTTTGGAGGGTGCAGTCCAAAATCAAGATACTGGGTAGATCTTATGTTTGATGAGGGTCAGCTTTCTTGTTCATAGCTGGTCATCTTCTTGTGTCCTCACTAAGGAGGAGGTGAAGGAACTCTCCAGTGTCTTTTATAAGGATACTAATCCCATTCATAAAGATTTGGTCCAAAGACCACCTCCATCACATTAGAGATTAAGTTTCAACACATAAGTTTTTGGGGAAAATAAACAGTCAATTCAGCACACTTTTTCTAATATCAAAGCCACTGCCTTAGTTCATCTGCTGTCACTAAATGCCTCCTAACTTGACCCTTTGCCAAATTCTCTAGCTCCATCATGAGTTTCCTACCAGTAAATCTCAGAAACATTTGATTATGCACCTCATCAATTAAAATAGGTGCCGCAGAATAAAATCTAAATTTCTTAAAATAGCATCCAAGGCCTGCGTAATCTGGTGTGCTCTCAACCTCACTATTCCTTCTTTCTCTCCTACCTCATCTACCACACAGACTTACAGGACTTTGGGTATTCTATTATCTGTAATTCACTTTCCTCCCCAACATTTGAAATCCTACTGGAGTCTCTCAGGCTCAAATCATGGAAACTCCTCCCTGAAATTTCTCCAACAAAATAAACATCCTGTCTCTGTGCTCATCTGCACTTCCTTTAAATTACTGTGGTAGCATAGTTCACAGGGTGGTATTTGAGTCAGTTACATAGATGTCTACCTCCTTTTACCTGGTTCACATATGCTCTTTTAAAATGCTGAAAATGTTAAGTCATGCAGTTGACAGCCATGAAATAATATGTACCTCTGTTTTGTAAAGGTTTTCATTCTAAAGAGACTATTTTTTCAAAATAAATTTAGGGGGCATATTTTATGATATAGGAGTTATATATCAAAAAATAACATTAAAGTTAGTGATATACAAAAAATTAAAAATAACCCTTTCATGTACTTTCTAAACATAAATCTTTGATGGTAATGTTTTTAAGAAGTCAAAGATCATTTTGGGTTGGCCAAACCATTTACTGCAAATTGAGTGCTCTCTCTCTATATATATATTTTTTTAACACAATGCCTTTATTTTTTTTTTTATGTGGTGCTGAGGATCGAACCCAGGTCCCACACATGCTAGGTGAGCGCTCTACCACTGAGCCACAATCCCAGCCCCATCTATATTTTTTAATTACAGTTTTTTGGGGAAAAAGAGACCATCTTTACTAACTTGAAGACCTCATAAACTTATTTATAAGCTGGTTCCTTCTCTCTGAAACTCACAAAGATAATAATCATAATAATCATAAAGCCTTTTTTTGCTTATCTAGATCATCCCTATAAAAATGGGTATTAAAGAAATCAGACTCACTAGCTAGGTATGGTGGCAAATGCCTGTAATCCTAGCAATTCTGGAGGCGGAGGCAGGAGGATCACAAGTTCAAGGCGCCAGCCTGATACTTAGTGAGGCCATAAGCAACTTAGTGATAGACCCTGTTTCAGAATAAAGAGAGCTCAAGGGCTGGGGTTGTGGCTTAGTGGTACAGTGCTTGCCTAGCATATGAGACACTGGGTTAGATCCTCAAGACCACATAAAAATAAATAAAGGTATTGTAAAAAAATAAAAAGAGCTCGAGATGTGGCTCAGTGATAAAACTTCTCTGGGTCAATCCCCAATAACCTCTAAAAGAAATGAGGCTCACTCATGATTTACCAAGAATAGGATCACAAATTCCCTCCTAATTTCTATTTCTACCCAAAGTATCTTATCTCAGCCTCTTTAAACAAAGCAAGTTAAAGCAGGTTAGGTGTGGCAATTTTTGCTTCATTCAACTTCCTCCAGGGAAAGCTTTAGAAATAAGGTACCCATAGATTGCTTTAGTTCTCATGTACACATGAATGCATACAAGACACATTTTTTCCTGTTATCTGTTTAAAAAATTGAGAAATAATACTTGTACCATTAAAATTTACTTTCAAATTGTACATTCCAGTAGTTTTTAGTATATTCCCAGCATTGATCAGGCAACCATTACCAGAAGTTTCTCATCTAGTTCCAGAACTTTTTCATCACTCTAAAAGAAAACCCAATATTCATCAAGCTGTTATTGCTCCTTATTTCCCTCTGCCCTAGTTCTAATCTTCTATCTCTATAGATTTACCTATTTCAAACATTTCATATAAATGGAACCATATAATATATGACCTTCTTGTATCTGGCTTCTTTCACTCAGCATAATGTTTAGAATGTATCAGTAATGCATTGCTTTTTATGGCCACATAATATTCTATTGTATGATTATACCACATTTATTTCTCCACTCATCACATGCTAGATATATAGACTGTTTCCACTTTGGGGCTATTATGAGTAATGCTATTATGAAAACTGGTATACAAAAAACCAGTTTCCAAATTTTCTTGGGTATATAGCTAGCAGTAGAACTGTTGGTTCATAATGATAACTGTGAGTTACCATTTTTAACCATCTTAACTCTGAGGAACAGCCAAATTGTTCCATTTACAGTCATATACATTTTTAAAGGACAGTGACAGCACTTTTTATTTTCACATTTTGATTAAAAGCAAATTGTTCTATCCCCAGAGGAACTAAAGATTTACTTTGGGCCAAGTATCTTTAGAAGTTAAAATAAATTCAGCCAGGCACGACAGCACACATCAAACCTGCAACTGAGTAGGCTCAGGCAGGAGGATCACAATTTCAAAGCCAGACCTGGCAAGTTAGCATGACTCTATCTCAAAATTTAAAAAATGAAAAAAGGACTGGGGATGTGGCTCAGTGGCTAAGCATCCTTGGGTTCAATCCCCAGTACCAAAAGAAGTATTACTCCAAAAAAAAGGAGGAAATTAACATCTCTCAAGTTTATATAGTCAGTCTACAACTATGCACTGATGTCAACTCACAACAACTTCCAAATAGATGCTCAGTAGACATTTCACATTTTATGTGTATTAAACCAAACTCCTATCCTCTCCCATTCCCCAAATAGCTCCTCCTGCAGACTTTTGCCTAGGCCCCAAACATTGGTGTAAAGCTCAATTTCTCTCCCTCACATAATACCCCCTATCCCAGTTAGAAAATTTGGTTGGCCCTATCTTTAAAATACATCCAGAATCTAATAAAATACACCATCTTTCACAACCTTATTGCATTGGCCTCCTGAATAGTCTCCTTGGATCCACACTTGCTTATTATAGGTTAGTCTTAAAATATAGTCAAGATATCCTTTTAAAATGCATATCAGATTGTGAAACTACTCAGTTCAAAGTCAGCCAGGGACTTCCCATTACCCTTTTCTCATTCTGTTTCATCCATATTATTAAGCCCAGGCCTTAAGGATGTTGGGTTTGTTGCTCTGCCTGCAATGTTCTTCCATCAGATATTCACATATGTGCTCTAAATTTACAATTACCCCCAAATATTCCTTTTATCTTCCCTGCTCTATATTTCTCCTTAACATTTATCACCAATGTAACATATACTTCAATGTAACATATACTTCACTTACTTATTTCTATCTACTACTAAAAATATAAAATCCATTAGGGCAGAAGGTTTGTCTACTTTGCTTATTACTGAATTCTCAGCACTTAGAACACAACCTGGCACATAAATGCTTGATGAGTATTTGTTAAATGAACAAATGAGCAAATGAAAGAATCAAGTTGTTGCTCAAAAAAAAACAAAAAACAAGAGAGATAAACAGAAATCAGAGAAATATTTTTGAGGAAATAACATTACTAAACATAATAAATAAAGTCAGTATGGGAGTAAAAAACACCATTTCTGGAAAATTATGCCATAATGTTTCTACAGTTTGCTTTAGCAATACTTGCTATCCTGGTTCATTATTTCTGGAAAGGATCTCTCCATTGCCAAGGGACCTTAGCTTGTGAAGAAATGAAACTGGGAGTTGACAAGTTCTTGGAGTGCTGATGTCCTTCTCTCAGTTGCCACATATATAGAGCCAAGGGCTTTCATGACATTTGCCTTCTATTAGACCCATTTCCAGATTCTTCACACTGTTCAATCTAAGTGTCCAGGCCATCTTGTGACCAAAACAACTAGCTGGTGAAATTCACCTTCTTTGGAAGTACAAGCACCTTCAAGCTGAAATTAATCTTAAATATAATGTTTCACAACCTCTCACATATTTTATATACAGCAAACTAAAATATAAAAGAAAGTTACTTGATCAAAATGTCTTGAATAGTATAAGTATTTTTTAAATAGTAAACAATGAATGTGACCAAGTTTGAATTTCACAATTCACTTTGAAACAAATTCTTTTTTTTTTTTTTAGAGGAGGGGGGGGGGAGGGAGGGAGGGAGGGAGAGAATGAATTTTAATATTTTTTTTTTTTAGCGCGCTACCGCTTGAGCCACATCCCCAGCCCTGAAACAAATTCTTGAAAATTTGAAAACAGTATTATTTTATGAAAACTTTAAATAAAAAATGGTTATATCTCATAATTTCAACAACTTAATTCATAAATTCATCATCTACATATTAGTTTTAGAAACTATAAAAGACACTGACAGACCTAAACTCAGCAAAGTAAATAATAGGCAAATAGATTTACAAAAAATTCTTCCCCAGAGGAGACTTTCCTTGTCTAGTGTTAGAAATGATGAGTCCTAAAGTCTTAATTCTAATTCTCCTAAGCATTATCAGTTTCAACAAAGCTTTATAAGAATATCCCTACAAACCACACATTTTCATGTGCAGTTTAGTGAGAGCACTGTTAAAGTCTACACAATCCTGACCACCATTCCACCAACCTCTCCCTCCCACCATATTTTAATACACTTCCTGTCACTATTACAGAAAAAAATGTACATTTTAACCTCCAAGTGCCTGACAGTGGAAAGAGAGTGTGCATTGCTATTATAAACTATTTTTCCCATTTTGCTATAGGAAAAATAAAAGTTATTTTCATGGGCAGTGATTTCTCACCAAAATCCTTTCCATACTCTATCTAGTGAAACTCTAACCTCCCTTCAAGGTCCACCCTTGTTCTTCTTTTCTGGGAGGCCTATTCTGACCATTCCATCTTTGATACTCTTTACTTGGTCAGTTGATATATTGCATTTGTTTTCTGTACCTGTCATTTGGCTTTTATAACACACCGGCATGTAACATCTTTTGTATTGTGGGTTTTAGTTTTCCTTTCCTATGTTTGACAGGAAAGGAAAGTCAAAATCCCAAGGAGTTATGTATTATATGATATTATATGATAAAGTATAATCCCCTTACATATGAAAGAGAAGAATACACAACAGTACTGAACTATAATTTTACAAGCTTTTAGTCATACCAAAAAATTATTCCTAATATTGTACACTTTTAAGGATATCTTTTAAGGTCAAAATATGTTGAAGTAGGAATGTCACTCAATAGCAGCCAGATATTAAATATCTTAATTGAAAAGATACACCAATTCAATCAAGTATTAATACATATACAAGAGGTATGTTACTTAGCTTACAGAGCATACTTGGTATATACAAGAAATTGAGGTTCCTGTAGACCTCAGACTGGCACAGGGTTGAATTTTATTTTGCTGTGGACATAGGATATTATTTCTACATTGCAACTATTACCTTTAAAAATATTTAGGAGTAAGCCAAATATAGAAAGACAACTAAAAATTCCAAATTTCCACTCCCTGCAAAAAATAAACCCAGCAAAAAATGTTCCAAGTAACTCAACCTCTCCTTTAGGAAGTAGTATATTTTAAGAACAAAGCCTGTGGCATGTGAAGCAATTCACTTCATGGATCAATAAACTTTTCTTGTGTTTTAAGTTAATAAAAAGAGCAAAAGAAACAAATAATATAGAAAAATCAAACAGAAAACACTGAAAGTCCATCTCCTATATATATCCTGATTCTAGTGAAATCTTATTTATCTATTTGATCACCTACCTCAAGAAAAAAAAATTTTTCTAGTGAAGGCAGAAATATTCTGATTTTGGTTCAATTCTTCTGTGCAGTCACCACTAAGAATAAGCTTAACAGAACTGGCCATATATTCTAGTGTTTAAAGGCATAAGTCCTGAGCTCAAATCTTGGCTATGCCATTTATTAACCATATGATCTTAGGCAAGTTTATTCACCAAATTTCAGATAACGTACATAGTATTTAACATGATCATTGGCAAGATGTGCATTGTGTGTTGGTAGTGATTGAACCCAAGGCCTTGTACATGCTAGGCAAACATTCTACTACCAATGAGCTACCCAGGCACCCGAGAAAGGTTGAGAAAGATATTAAGTAATAAATATATAACAATCAAGGATATTCTTCGTCATAATTTCAAATCTTCCTTTCAATTCATATTATCAAAGTTCCTTCTTGTCTGGCTCTGACAGGCCTATTCCAAGTACCTTAAAACTCCACTCAACTATATCTGGTCTTATCACGTCTAGTTCTCTATCCATGGCTACTACCACAGGAACTTTCTGGAAATCAGGAAAAGAAAACAACAAAAACCCAGGAGACTACTAGCATACACCAAAACAATAACATAATCAATTTAAAACAGTGAATTCACTCAAGTAGGAATCACTGTCTTAGAAACTTAGACAAAGAAAAAGGGCAAGAAGGAAAAAAAAAACACACAAAGTATTCAACTACTGCATTATTGTCTGCGGCCATAAATAGCCAGACCTACTAATGAAAAATGCCTCATTAAAATAATTTTCTTTACTGCTTAATTTAATAATGATTTCATCATTGCTAGACTGTTTTTAATATAAGTCCCAACAACTTCTTAAGGTTTCTCCTTTCCCATGCATTCCAACAAGTGCTAAATTAGTTCTTCATCATGTGTTTAGGCCTCCTGCTGGGAAACATAATTAAAATTAAGCAGGCAACAATTCCACTTGGTACTAAGATTCTTTCAAATCCTCCAAATGAGGCTGGGCCTGGTTTCACCAGGAATTGGCTAAGAGTTCTGACAGGAAAACTTAGGGGCTGCTCAACTTGATGCTGGTCATTCAGTAGATGGCACTCTTCCCTCTGAACCCAAGTTAAACAAGCTATAAGAAGCATGCACTAATATTCAGGTGTGATAAAAAGCAGGGATTTTTGTCTTCAAAGCACTTAAATGATAATCACAATACCTTCAGAAGTGCATTCATCAAAAGCTGATGCAAAAGCTAGACACTTAAAAAGAACCCAAGAAAGTTCAGATTATTATAGGATATCAAATATAATATAAAATCACCTAACTCAATGATTATCAAGTAATTAGCTTCTTAGAGCCTCTATGATGTCAAATAAATACACCTTTTATTCATGAAT
This sequence comes from Ictidomys tridecemlineatus, assembly GCF_052094955.1. Taxonomy (NCBI): domain Eukaryota; kingdom Metazoa; phylum Chordata; class Mammalia; order Rodentia; family Sciuridae; genus Ictidomys; species Ictidomys tridecemlineatus. The sequence continues at coordinate 18,605,842 of NC_135477.1, forward strand.
AAAAGGTTCCTTCCCTGTTCCATTCTACCATAGCAGTCACAGTGGCTAGTGACCAGATCCTTATCCACTACACATTTTTCATTAGGTGTCTAATGATAAAGAGTATTTACAGAACTAAGATTTTATCATTATCAATATTCACTTAGACAAATGAAGGATGTACTACTTTCAATATTCTGATCAAAATGATTTTTGAGGGGCTGGGGCTGTGGCTCGCCTAGCACATTCGAGGCCCTGGGTTCGATCCTCAGCACCACATAAAGATAAATAAATAAAATAAAGATATTATGTCCAATTACAACTAAAAAGTAAATATAAAAATGATTTTTGATAAACAGATTCAACATTTTAATGCAAAAATCACTGCAGATCTAGTTTTACAAAAAAAAATGTTTAAAGCAATATAAATTTCTGATTCACTTATAATATGTATTTTACTCTAATACAGAATGACTCCCAAATATTAGGTGATGAATAAGGTTCCTCATCTTCTGTTTCAGAGAGTTTTCTTTGAAATTTAAAATTCAAACAATTGTGGAGATGGAAGAAAATTCCTTCTAGTGCAATTTCCAATAAAAGCCAACTTTTCAGCAATCAGATATGAATTGCCTTAAAAATTCTCCCTTTCTCTGAGACAACATTGTTCTTATGGTGAGTCATCAGAGAAAGACAAAGTAAGAGGAAGATACCATTTTAAAGTTACCAAAAAAAAAAAAAAAGTTGGAAGTGGGAGTAAGGTATAAGAACAATGTATCAACTTCATTTTCAATCTCTTTTCCCTTTCCACCACCCATCTAGGCCACTAATCCTGAGCAGCAAAGACACCTTTTACTCATCCAAGCCACTTGGGATCATTCCCAACTCCACCTGAGCTCTCACCATTGTCCTTCCCCAAACACTGCCTAGATATTAAAAGGCTGACCATATAGAATCTTTTTCTTATGGACTAATAAGGGCAAATGAGAGTAGATAAGATAATTAGGGTGGCAGTTGCTGGCTCTAATTTCTGAAGGATTAAAAGGAGAATGTTTTTAAAAGTCCCTAGGGAGGCCCTGAGCCCAAAAATACTTCTTTAGATCTACGAAATGAGCCCAATTATCTTCTCCATGAGGAAGCTGAGTAAACCGCCCCTCTTTTTTTATTTTTTGCTATGGCATTTAGTCATTCCAGCAGATCAAAAAATGACAGGATGAGACAACTGTATGGAAAAGGAAAAAGGAAATGCTGACCTTGAACAGGATGAACTGAGCCACTGTGGTAGAACATCATAGAAACATGCTGATGGTGATGAATTAAAGACATAAACCAAGGCCCCCGGATACTGAAAAATTCAGCACTTCTCTAACCTGACTGCTTTCTACACTGTTGGATTCCAACTCCCTAGCAGGGAATCAACAAACAGCCATGGGAACTGAATTAAAACAAGTTAACTCACACCTGCACTATCTTTTCCCCTGCCATCCACAGAAGTAGTACATCACTGGTGGTGGGGAGTGGAAGACTACAAGGTAAATTTTAAAGGGGATGAGAGTTAAAAGTAATAATGATTTCATGTTTGTTACCAGCAGTTAGGTTTTGATCTTGCCTAATCCAATGCTTGCCTTGATATCTATTTGCCTTAAACTATAATGTGAGCATTAAGATTATTTAATCATAATTATCTATATATTAATTATACTTTTTGAGACACTGGTTTGAAAGATATTATGTTATTATCCATAAATTTCTCAAAAGTACTTTATCCCTTGGCTGGTTGTGGGAAACACTAGGTATAGCCACTGCAAAAAAAAAAAAAAAAAAATGAGCATCATAACCTGAGATTCAAACTGAAGTCCTGTTTGAAGAAGCAGCAATCTTAAATGCTAGCTAATGTACTACCTATACACCAATTATCCTCAGGCCTGTTTCAGGGAATTTGAAACAAAGAAGTTTCAAAGTTCATCTTCTATCAGTGAGCCTAGTGCTTCTGACTAAGCTTTAAAATCAACTTTGAAAAAGTATAATGGTATACTTTCGGCAATATGGATCTGTGTGACATCAGGTAAATGCTGGCAATATGGATCTGTGTGACATCAGGTAAATGCTCGATTTATATATAACCTCATCAAAAAGATAAAACCATATGCTGAAGTCTATATATATCTTATATAATAACTGTTCAGTTTTTAGCATAGTTAAGACTAGTCTATACTATCTTCTCAAGAAGCAAACTTGTAAGAACTGTAAGCTTTATAAAGTTAAAGATAGGTTTCAGCCATTTTAAACCTTTTGGTGATCCTGGTACTATTTGGACTATGACAGACAATTCTGAAAGTCATATTGATTCTTTGAGGTTTCTAGGCTTCTCTTCATTAATAGTAGTAAGTAATGTCCTAGAAGACTGAAAGAGATCATTAATACAGCTTTTCAAACATTCAACCAAAAATAGTATAGGGAAACAAAAGATTCTGATTCTTATTATCTATGCTACCATCTAAGTTAAATGGTATTTCATTCAAATATCTTTTCAACTGCACAAGTAATTTAATTTTGAACCTCCCTGAGACTTGATCAGCTATAAAAAGCAATATTATTAAAACACATAAGAAATAAACTAAAAGCCCACAAAACTTTTTCTTCTTCAATACTTTTGAAAAAAATTGTTGGTACTTAGTAGATATTTGCTGAATGAAGGCCAGATAAATTACTTTTAATTTACCTGAAAGGAACATAATCCCCCAAGTTCTACAGTCACACATACATAGAGCCAAATATGCAAGTATCCATAATTAGCTAGCTACTGCTAGAGAAAAATAATAATTACAGTAGTTCCTCCTTATGCAAGGGGTTACATTCCAAGACCCCAGTGTATACCTGAAGTGGCTGATAATACCAACCAAACTCTATGTGTACTGTTTTTTCCTATATATACATAGAATAAAGTTTAACTTATACACTAGAGAATAATAACTAATACTAAAATAAAACAAATATAACTATATACTGTAATAAGAGTTATTTAAAACGTATGAATTATTTATTTCTAGAATTTCCTATTTAATATTTTTGGTGTGAAGTTGACCATGGTAGCTAAAACTGCAGAAAGCAAAACTGTGGATAGAGGACAGAGGTGGGCTGTATTCATCTAAGAGAAACTTTTTCCTTTCAAGCCATAGTCATTGAAAGACTTTTATCTTGAATATTAGAGAGAGGATTCTTGATAAATCCAACCCATAATAATAAAACTTTGAGATTGTCTTGGCTTTTGGTCAACAGAATTTAATCTCTGGCAGAACCTGAAAGACCTCATAAAGTTTTACCTATAAACACTGTGGCATGAACCCTAAGTTCAAATGATAAAGCATTATCATAAGAGACAAGAAATAAAATATTAAGGTACTTATTTTGAAACTCAGTTACATGCATGACAGGGTCTGTATGAACAATTAATTTCAAATTAGCTTTCAGTAATTTAAAATAAGTTCACATTTAAAAGAGGAACATTGTTGATTAGACATTTAGTTTTATTATTCAAACTCTACTTATTAATATTTTCAAACTAATGTGAATCAGCACTAAATATTAATTATAGCAAAAAAGTTTTTAGTGTGAGAGATTAGCAACCTACACTTCAAGACAGCTTATGCATTTTTTATTCAATGTGTTTTTAGGCATTTTTCTCTTTTATTACATTTCACTCTATATTGTTAGCAATAGATATCAGGTATCTACAATAATTCTAAACATAACAAAATAGCTCTGAATTTGTTAAATTTGCTTGATAAATCAACTAAAATGGTGAAGCAGCAAAACTCAGTACCATGAGAAATGTGAGTGACAAAGTGTAAGCCACAAGTTACATCTTTTCATTTAGTCACATTTAGTTTAGGAAGTAATTCAGGTGGTACTTAGAGCAAATTTAAGTTAAAATTCACCTCAGGTCCATATGGTCTTGGTAATCAGAAGGAAGACTGGACCTATTAATTTAATGCAGAACCAACAGGCATTAGTGCCCCCCCCCCCCCCCGGGCCGTTTGGAGTCCTATACACCTAAGTTAAAAAAAAAAAAAAAAAAAACAACTTAATATCTTTAAAAATTAAAAGATAGTACAGGGGCTGGGGCTCAGTGGTAGAGCACTTGCCTAGCATGTGTGAGGCACTGGGTTCGATTCTCAGCATCACATATAAGTAAATGAATAAAATAAAGGTCTACACATCTAAAAACATATTTTAAAAAAAAAAGATAGTATACTCTGGCTGGGGTGATAGTTCAGTAAGTAGAGTGCTTACCGCACTTGCGTGGGGCCCTGGGTTCAATCCTCAGCACCACATAAAATAAATAAATAAAAATAAGGATATTGTTTCCATCTACAACTAAAAAAATAAAAAAAAAAAATAAAAAAGCATACTCTAGCCCAAACTCAAGCATGGTAGCTAAACACATGTTGTATGTATCAAAAGAATTCTCTTCTTGGGGCTGGGAATGTGGCTCAAGCGGTAGCGTGCTCACCTGGCGTGTGTGCGGCCCGGGTTCCATCCTCAGCACCACATACAAACAAAGATATGGTGTCTGCTGAAAACTAAAAAAAATTAAAAAAAAAAAAAAAAGAATTCTCTTCTAAAGTCAAAAAGGGACTAAATTTACTGCAGATTAATCACTAACCTTCAGATTTAAGCACAACCTGGTGATGTTATTAATATAAGAGTATGGGGATGAAAAGGACAAGTGAAGATAGTAATCTTGGCACTACTGTCAAGACCTTTTCATTGATTTCCATGACCACTAGTGAAATAGCAGCAGGGCCCAGTTGTTACATGGGCTTACTCTTGAGCCAGACAAGGTTCCGAAACAGCAAGGTACTTAACCTCTCCATGCCTCTGTTTAATCACTGGGTTGTTGGGAGGATTAAGTAAATTAAATCATGTAAAACCCTTAGAATAGTGCCTGGCACAGATGTAAAACAAATAAATATTGGCTATTACAAATATTTGCTGTCTTCAATGCTGGGTAGCATGATAGTAACTATCTTCAAAAAGATGTCATTTTAAAAAATGTAATTTCCTATACCAATGATGGTAAATACATCAAGCACTTACTGAGTACAAGCTCTATTCTAAGCAGTTTACATATAACTAAGGTTCTTATATGATTATTGCCTAGCATTCTACAAATGCAGTTTATAGAGTTTGTTCTCTTGTGCTGGGTTTTCATATTTTTACCTGATTTCTTCCCTTAGCAGAAATGCTGCTTCTTTCATGATGACATATATGTGTGCTGCCCAGTACTGCTAACCCACTGCTCTAAGATAGGAGATTAACCAGCTAACTACCTGTAGGCTAACATGTGACAAAAGCATGGGAGATTATTTTGGGAAGCCTCACAAACTTTAGAAGTTAGACATTACCCTGTATCTAGGTTTTAGAATTGTGTGTTTACCAAACATTTCCTATTACATGTAAAGACTGCAACATACCATGACTCATATCCAAATACTTCCAGAACTCCTAAAATTATGTTCAATATTTAAAATACATACACTACTATTTTTTCTTTGAAAGAAATTTTACCAACATGCCAGCACTTTATGTCAACTTTAAATTAGTACAGACTGAACTCTTATCTTCAGAGAAATGAATTAAATGTAGCTAACGTGACCTCTGTTTTCCCTTGTCCTCCCTCAGTAAAATTAATCTCTTAACAATTTAAGTAAAAGAAAACGAGTTAGAGTGCAAGGGTAATGCAATTGAGACATAGATATGAAATCTTTTTACAAATGCTCCCAAAGTAGCTTGCCCCTATAAATGAGTCAGTAACTTACCATAATTACACAAATTTGTTTACTAGTTAAGTACCTTAATTTAAAAACGACAAATTACTCTTATTCTTTTTAACATGCTTTCTGGAAGGCTCCTAAAGACAAAATCAGGATGTACCCAGCACAAAGTAGGCAACCATTTCATACTGCTAAATCTAAAATGTCACATAATTCAATGTAAATATGCACACACGTTCATGTAGCTGGTCCCAGGTCCCAGAATCTTATCGACTCCTTCAACATCACATATAATCTTCACTAAAAAGCCTCTTGGTTCACTCAAATCCCATACCACTCTAGAAGGTCAATTGCAACAGCACATGTGCCAAGGATATTAGTGGTTTTCCTTACACTCCCATTTTAAACGGGCACATACTTGCAATTAAATCTCTGCAACAAAAAGTTCACCTGAGGCCATTCTTGTCATTTTAATAGAGGTCCAGATTACTCCACCTGTGGTCCTGCCTTAGCTATATTTGTATTCCTCAAAAAAGGCTGAACAAGCCCCAGACGCGAGCAAACCAGATCTGCGGCCAACTCTGCTTGTCACCCGGGGCAGGAAGCTCAACCTAACATGTATCCGTTCGTAGGGGTGGTGTGTTTGTGTTTGTGTGTGTGATGGGGAGTGGGGACGCCGACTGGAGAAAAAGGTGACTGAACACTTTCAACTTGTGAGTTTTTTAAACGAGGAGAAGAAATCCAAACAAATCAACACTCCCTCCTTTTCTCCACCTCTTCCAAGCGCGGGAACCTCCCACCCTCCTGGTGCGCACCTTCGGGGTTGAGAGGCCCGGGTCCCCAGGGCCTCGGCAAGCACAGGGTTTTACAACTCCCGCCCTCCCCGCAAAGAAGCCAAAGGACGCAGGGGAGAACCGGGCCCACGCCGGGGAGAACCGGGCCCACTCCGCAGCGCCCCTCCGCCGCACACAGCTCCCCGGGACCTCCCCCGCAGGTACGCCCCTCTCCGTCCGCACGACGGTCCCATTCCCGCCCCAAAGAGAGGTTCACCTGAGGCTGCAGGGACAGCCAATAGGAAGTCCCCGCCCGCGCGAACCCCCGCTGGTGTCCCCGCAGCCAGCCCCGGCTTGGGCGCCAGAGTCCCGGCCCAGAGGAGGGGCGGAACCACGGAGCCTCCACTCCCCGCAGGATTACCTCGCAGCTCACAGCCGGCTTTGTGCGGCTTCTTCTTCTCCGCCAGCCGCCACCGGCTGCAGCGGCCACCGGATCCCCGCAGCCGCCTCTTAAGAGCCGCACGGCTCCAGAGGGAAGGGCAGCGGGACGAAGAGGGGGGCGTGAGGAGGGAGGGACCTGAGTGCCCAGCCCAGGGCAGCAGGAAGCGGCGACACCTGGGTCGCCGATGCTTCTAGCTTTCGCTGTTTTAAAATATATAATTAAAAACTCCTCCTCTCCCTCCCGCCCCTCGCCCTGGCGACCGTTACCGGCTGGCTGCTCGCGCTTTGGCGGGACTGGCCGAGCTCCCCCCCCCGAGCGTCCCTTGGCCCCGCCCCTTAAGGCCCCGCCCCAAGCACATCTCACTCCGCCCCACAGGCCCGCCCTTCAAGGCCCCCCGAGCGCCCCTGACTCCGCCCCTCGGCCTCCAAGCATTCTAGCTCCACCTCCTGTAGGTCCCGCCCCTAGCGGGCCCTGGCTCTCTCTGACCCCGCCCCTCACGCCCCTCACACGCTTTGGTCCCGCCTATCGCGGCCCCCTGTGGGGCCGCCCGGTCCGCGTCCGTGCAGCTGCGGTGGTGGGGGCCTAGAAGCTCTGCAGCCCGGAGGGCCTATTGCGGGGCGGCTGCCTGGCGCCTCTACAACGTCTTTCTCTGGCTGTGCAGCTGCGTTCCGCGGCCGGAGGGGGGAAACGACCCCGACGGAAACCAGACCGCGAGCTGGAGGAGGGGAGCCTCGGAAATGTCTCCCGCCCTAACCTGAACTAACTCCCCAGCGACTTTCGGGGTTGAGCAGCAGCTTTTGGATTGTGCCTTTGCGCCGCCCACACTGACTGCTGGGTCTCCATGGGGAGGCCACTGCTAAAGTTCGACCTCCGCACGCCCCCCATAGGAGGGTCCTGGATTTTCTTAGCACATTTGCCTTTGGAGGCGACCCCCCCCACACTCGCACGCACACACACACCCAACCACTCAGGGGCTGAGAGACGGCTGTCTCAGTTCTTAGTTTGGACCTGTCGAGAGTCTTCACGGTTTTGGCCCCTCGCCTGGTAACCTTAAGAGAGCTGACCTCTGAGAGGTCAAGGCGCCGGCCGCCAGCAGCTTTCAAAATGAATTCGAGACAGGGCAAACTTTGCAACAATTGCAGGGCTGGGGATCCATCCACAGGTGACACGGCCGCCCACCCCCGCCACGGAGACACGTTTGTCACCCCCAACCTATTCTCGAAATAGACCTCCCCACAGCGCACACTTTTCTCTGCCACCCACGACTTGCACATCCCTCCTGCACACGTCCTCACCCGCAAGCACACCCCTCAGAGCGCCATTCTAGTGATTCATGGTCCCTTGGGTCAACCCCACCCTAACACACACAACAAACTTCAATCCCCACCCTTATCTCTCGTCGTTTCCAAGGCACTGGCGACAGTCCATTTCATTTCCTTCCTCATCTGCAGACTCTTCCCCCTCAAATACCTCTCACCATCCCCCTCATCTTCATCCCCTCCTTCTTCCCTAAAAATGTGTTAATTAAAATGTAGTTTCCTCTTCCCACATATGAAGTGTGGAAAAATGAATCTTGGCACAAGCTGTGATTCATTTATGCTCATTTTCTCTCTCCACTGGACTAAGGCACTAAGGTTAATAGAAATTTTATTCTACCACCATCTCCTAATTTTTTTCTAATCTGACCATGCTTTCATATTTTTAAATACTGCTAAACAACCGCGGGGAAGACTTCCGAGTTTGGGGGAGAAAACAATATTTAGAAAATGCTCAGCCTGTCATTTTATTTGGCATTTAAAAATATCTGCAGTATTTGCTAGAGATACTGGGAGTGGCTGGATGTTTTCTTGCATTTAAAAAGAAAAAAAATGAAAAGCTTTTCATGCATCATGGTTAGCCTTTTTATGAATAGCAAAAATTTAAAAAAAAAAGTATGCTAAGGGCACACATATCAGATAATAGTCTCCACAATACGGGGCTTTCGCCAGTCACAAATCTAGACCCCATCACCATCAAAGGAAGACAAATTCACATAATGATTTTAAGCGTGTCTAATGAACATTCTTGCACAATCAGTCCCTTTCCCACAAGGATTTTTGAGCAAAATGGATAGAAGATCTGCTTACCTGAAGATTTAAGCTTCCTTGAGTTCAGGGTTGTAGACGTGTGTGTCTGTCTTCGGTTCTCTAGGTGTGGATTCTGCAGTGCTGCACAGGCACTCACTGCAGCCTCGGACCAGCGGCAGCAGCGGCGCGGCGGCGGCGGCGGCAGCAGCAACAGCGGCAGCAATAGCAGAAACAGCAGCAACTGCTGCTTGCTTCTCCCAAGGCTGAGTAGTAAAGTGTGTGACTTAGTAGAGACTCCACAATTACCATTAGGCGCCTGCTTTATAAGAGAGGAGGCGGAATCTTTCTAAAAGGAATGGGTTTTGTTTTTCCTCTCCACTATTGCTTCATAAGAGGCAGAAAGGGTGGAATCAGGGAGTTTTTTAGACTGAGTAAAGCAATACAGCTGTGGGAGGTCAAGGTTAAAATTAACTGGGTGACCCAGGGATAGAGGCACCGATTTTAGGGTGAGTCAATGAAATGCTAGAAGCACTAGTTTTAAAGAGCCCTTCTAACTTCCAACATTGGGCTTAATAGCAAAACTAAAGCCACGTGCCTTGAAATTGATTTGCAACTTTTGTTAATATTTAATTTCTAAGTACGGTGCTAAAATAACTATAGAAAGGGAGGCTATTTGGTACTTAATACAAGAATGGAAAGAATGATAAAATACAACTCATTTATGTAAGGGGAGCAATGAATTCAAGTCCTACTAACACCCATAAGCATACCTGGAGTTTCAGTGAATGCCAGAAATAGAAAACATATTATTGAAAAATTTCAATTTTACTCATGTGTTATAAAAATCACAGTATTTATTTTAAAAACATCTAAAATAATTTTAGAAAATGATTGCAGAGTACTATTATTTCAGTGTCAATTCAAAGGCCAGCAAAATTAAGAAACTCATGTGACTTAGCTTACTTTAAAGCAGGCAGATCTATTAGGAACTATTAAAATGCGTTGTGTCCACATATGAATTTAAATTGTAACTGCAAATTTTATTTTTAATCATATCCTTGATTTACACAGTGAATATCTGTGACTTTTTTTCCCCATAGGTGAATGTGGAGGTGTGGTCTAAAAATATGACTAGAGAAAAATATGAAAAATATTCTGCCATTGATTTTTTTTTTTTTTTTGCACAGCCTTTGGTGATTACCTGAATGGTCTTAAGCAAGTAACAAACCTTACTTGGTTCTTACATTCTTATTTTGTAAAATGTGGAAGTTGGATTCAAATTTCCCAGGGCCCTTTAACATTCCAAAATACTGTGGTTTTATGACATTCACATGTTTATATTTTTGTTATTTAATGCAAATATGCCCCACTCTAAATTACCAAAAAATGTAGATTAAAATTAGACCTGTATTTAAATGTACAACCAGGGTTTGTTATTCACTACTATTCTGAAGTTATTTTGTAAATCAAATAATCACTTTGTAAAGTAAATAAACTTAATTTTTATCTGAATTATGATTGTATACCCGACTATGATAAATTTTCCTAAAGTAGAACTCCACTGTATTGTTAAGGGTACTGGTTGACTGGAACACTATGAGGTTCATGAAATATACTGAAACAGTTTTTAAAAATACTTTATTAGTTGTTGATGGACCTTTATTTATTTATATGTGGTGCTGAGAATCAAACCCAGTGCCTCACACATGCTAGGCAAGCACTCTACCACTGAGCCACAACCCCAATCCCTAATTGAAACATTTTTTAACTGGAGCATCAATGGATGGCAGAGTTGAAACCGATTTTAGAGCTCATCTACTACAAATGTGTAATTTTACAAGTAGAAAACATGGCAGCCCAGAGAAGCGAAATGGGACAGTGTTAGGGATAGAGCTGGGGTTAACTCCCACTCTTCACACAGGCAAATAGACAATACTTATGAATATATACACTGTTTCACATTCTCATCTAGGGGACTGAGAGGACATGTCACAACAACAAAAAAAGTAATTATACTCAATGATACTCAAAGACATTGTGTGCATATAGTATAAACTAAAGAAATATTTCAAAAAAGTACTGATAATGTAAGTATTAACACAAATTTTGCCTTCAGATTTGGAAACACTTATTCTAGTAATTGAGGAAAAGCTGCCCAGGGAAATGTTAAAAACAAGACTTCCAGGGAACCCACACCACCCACTAGCAAACTCTTGTTTAGCTTGCACCCAAATGACAGGACCTTGGATTACTCTGTAGTCTGTTTCCTTGCACCCACTGGTGTTGTTTCCTTTGATACACACCCTTAAGCATGCCTGCCAAAGTTCCTTTTGGAGCCAGGGAAGGGAAAGTATTGTAGAAATTTATTTCTGGCTTTTAGGGATGCTTTGGGGATATTGAAAGTTTGGGGCCTTATACCAATATTTTCCCTTAAATCTTTTCTTTCTTTTTTTTTTTTTTGTTTTACATTTTCATAACATTTTAACATTTAATAGAAACGATATACAATAGATTTTTACTATATTTTACATGACATAGCCACTGCAGAAATTTACATGGTTAGAAGCAAGATGGATGGTTAAAGGGGGCCCAGTCCTTAACTGTCTCAGGATAAAGTTGGAGTTCACTGGAGAAAGGGTTCAAACTGCTCAATTAAGTTGAGGTGAGGAAAAGCTAAAATGTAGGCCTTTAGATAAAGACAACCAGGCACTGGAGCAACCAGTATCTCAACGGTACCATTTATAAACATAGCCTTCACCTAATCACCTCTGTGGATTCCTGTCTATTACTTAAGAAATCCCATTACAAAGATATCACTTTCCCCTTTGACACAGTCTCAAACACTCAATTTCAAAGATAGGTAATCCCTATCTTCCTTGCCTAGGGTAGAAAGAAACTCATAACTTTTGGACACTATTGGCCCATCCCCCTAAGTATAGTTTTACTTGACTATGGTTTTCTATAACCCAGAACAAAACAACTGGGTTGCCCCTGTTTAGTGAGAGATGATCAACGATACTTGTTTGAAGAAAGGGAAAGTGAAATCCATTGAAGTCATATGGTTCCCAGAACAAATTCTCAAATGCTAGCGGTAGATTCTGTTTTTCCATTTGTTGTAGCCAATCCATTTTGAGGCAACAGTGCACAGCAGTTTTCAGAATTTACTGATCCCTGGGATGTGTACCCATCTCTAGCCATCTGTAAATGGCCCAGGTTACTGTGTGATGGAAGGCTAATTGGGATTGTTCTTTACTTGCCAAAATATCTCCTGGGCCTTCAGTGAATTATTTGACTAAATGATCTTCAACGGTTAATGAAGGATCAGAAAGCAAGGGTGGTGAAGGCAGTGAGGTGGTGCAGTCCTGTAATCCCAGCGGCTCCTGGCACTGAGGCAGGAGGATCGCTAGTTCAAAGTCATCCTCAACAATGGTGAGACGCTAAGCAACTCAGTGAGACCCTGTCTCTAAATAAAATCTAAAACAGGGCTGGCGATGTGGCTCAGTGGTTGAGTGCCCCTGAGTTCATCCCCGGTGCCAAAAAAAAAAAAAAAGCAAGGGTGAAGGAAGGCACTGCATACCATTAGCAACAACATCCAAGTCGTCACTGAACTCCACTGGTAAACTCTCGATGGGCTGAAGCTCAGTAGCATTCAAGTACAAATCCATTGGCTGGGCTTCCAGATTGTCTAGCAGAGACAGTACCTGCTCCAGCTTATACATCTGAGGAGTCAACTGGAAATGCAGTGGACAGCACAGATCCTCAGAGAGGCTTATACCACCAGTTTGTTGTAAGGTATCTATCTCTTCAGATCCCTGGCAGCATTTGAAAAGAACCTGATTTATGTCCTGACAAATATGGGTAAGGCAGTGTCTGGTCATTGAGAGAGACTGATTGGAACAATGAACATCATCCACAAAGGCCAAGCACCTCTGAATAGAACAACAAATATCCTGTTGAGTGGCATCATTTGTGGCCAGCATTCTGCATCTCTTCAGCTGCCTGTGTTGCAAGACTTCCACTCTAGCGTTGGCAATACCATTGGAGACATTTTAATTGCTTTAAATTCTCTTGTTCTTTGGCCAAAAGTCCCTATGGGCCAGTAAGGAGACTACTACCTAGAGCTTTATGTTCCACTTTGCAATTATGTAAGTATAGACGCTGCTGCTCCTTGAGCAGATGCTGAAGTCATTTAAACCGATCAATGTACAAAGACTGCAAATGAACCAGTTTCTCACCTATAATCAGCGCCACTTCTTCAGCCATGTAGACACTAGCATGTCCAGTATCCGCTCTCTTTGCTTCAACTACTTTCTGGAGTCTGAGAGCCCAGTGCTGTCTCATAGCATATGGACTCAGCTGGCACAAGAGTGTTTCACCCATATGCCCTGCATTGGTCTACTTCATTTGAGCATGAAGTGCTAGGGCATTCCTACAGGCATGTTCACAGAAGAACATCCCTTCCAGAAAATGCCTATTTCACAAAGTCCTGATAGACCGTGGGTAGGTAGGTTTCTAGAGGGCAGGCAGAAGTCAGCCTCGCAGGGTATACACTGTAACTCCCTGCTGCCCTCCCAAGTTCCCAAGCTCTGTAGACTTTGCCTCCCCTTTAACTTCATCTTCCCTGACCCCCACCACGTTGAAGGTATCTTCTTTGCCTTAAATGGATCTTGTATTCCTGCCAGGAATATGGACTAACCCAAACCCAGTCTCCCCAGGTGCAAGGAATCATTGGGGTTAAAATCTGTTGTGTTAGATGACGTAGCACACTTGGGTGTTTTGTGTAGCTGGCAGAACAATTAAACAAGTTTCTTGAAATGCCTGTGCCTCAGTTTAGCCATCTTTTCAGTGGTGGTGGAGGGTTTTAAGACCTGCTCTCCCTACTTTATAGGGTTGGCATGAAGTTCAGGTGACATATATAAGTGTAAAAATACTTTAAACTTTTTAAAGGAATTACCTCAGCTAAATACCTGACAGAAACTTATACAATTATCTAAGTAATCAGACTTGATAAATCCCTCTAACTTTAGTGAGATATCACCCTCAAGATCCTCCTTTTTTTAAAGGAAAAAAAGTGTTTATTATTATTTATTCATTTTCTAGTTGGTAACTTAAAATCATCATGACTAAAGAAATAAGCAAACATCTACTACAGGAGAATCTCGAGTTCAAAGCCAGCCTCAGCAACAGTGAGGCACTAAGCAACTCAGCGAGACTCTGTCTCTAAATAAAATGCAAAATAAAAATGGGGATGTGGCTCAGTGGTGGAGTACCATTGAGTTCAATCCCCTGTACCAAAAAAAAAAAAAAAAAAAAAAGGCCCCCTACAGGGAGAAAATTGAAGGAAATTAGTTGCCCAGTTTCCTTCATCTGTTTTTATTTATCTTGCTTCTTTGCAAGGAATGCTTTTCGTTTCAACTACAAGGTGGTAATGAACAATTAATAAAATGGTAATTATCTGTATTGATTTCAAAGCAATCCCCCTAAAAAAATTAAATGTATTTTCTTTGCATCTTCCCAGAGTGCTGAGCACAATCTCTTATATAAAGACACTTAATAGATACTTTAAAAAATGAATACATGATTTAATGAATGAATCACCCCCCAAAATACTCTGAAAGCGATTACAAAGTGTTTTTTTTGTTTTTAATTTGCATTGTCCAAAACAACTGACTCCATTCTCTACCTCCCTGTCCTAAGAGAGTCATCCTGTAAAAGACACAATCTCCTTTCTGTAGAACTCTTTAGGCATGCCTGCTTTGTATTCTTCAATTAAGCTGTAGTCACAAATCTCTACATGAACTCTGGGTAGATCTAGCTGTAGCACAGACACTTTCTGCCAAGAAAACACAGGCCTCAGTTTCAAACTTCTGGTGTTCTAATTCTAGCTGTGACACCAGCTGGTTGACCTCAAACGAATTTCTTGACATGCCTGTGCCTCAGTTTAGCCATCTTTTCAGTGGTGCTGGAGGGTTATAAGACCTGCTCTTCCCAATTTAAAGGGTTGGCTTGAAGTTCAGGTGACATATATAAATGTAAAAATGCTTTGAACTTTTCAAAGCACTACATAAGTATAAGATGTTATTATAGGCAGATATATTTAAAATCAATTACCTAGTTCAAGGGACTTCATCCTAAACAACCTGTTTTACTACTTGTTGTTTGAGAAAACAAACAGGCCTCTCCCTTCCTCCTTCTCTGTCTCTCTCTCCTCTCTCTCTCTCTCTCTCTCTCTCTCTCTCTCTTTCTGTCTCTGTACACACACACACACACACACACGCACACACACCTGCTATTCCCAATTTGAAAACTTCTCAGTTTTGAGGGTTTTCCCCTGGCGTAAGAAATATGCATCTGCAGATGAATATCAAAGAGCCAAGAATTTGTAAGAGTGCCTTCTTTTTTATTCCACCCTCAGCCCTCAAATTTACCTTAAATTTACTTTAAAAGTTTTGAGACACAAAAGTGAAGCACAGCAGGCTTTTCATACTACGTAATGTCAGGTATTTAATCAGTGGGGTAGATGAGCCATTCATTTGAAACTTGGCCATACTACATACATTTCGATCATCCTTTTATGCCAAACCTGTCTGGAAAGTACTTGGGGAACAAGACAGGGAGGATCGACAGGGAGCTCATGCTAATGAGTTCTCCATTCCTCACGGAGACATAATCAGGGCAATACTCAAGGATTCATCAACATATTTTATTAGCGCTATGTGACCTATATGGTTTATTTTAGAGGAATTACCTCAGCTAAATACCTGACAGATCCTTATACAACTGTTTAAGTAATCAGGCTTGATACATCCCTGTAACTTTAGTGAAATATCGTCCTCAGGATCCTCTTTTTTTTTTTTTTTAAGAAATAAAGTGTTTATTATTAAAAATGTTTATTCATTTTCTAGTTGGTAACTTAAAATCATCATGACTAAAGTAATAAGCAAAGATCTACTACAAATAAGATACTCCTACTGAAAGGCCCACTCAGAGGTAGCACTTTTATAAAAACTCACATGAACTCCATTTGAGTCATCAGTTTCTACATGGAGACATTGTAAAATAAATGCAGTTCAATTATTGTACAAAACTTATGTTAGTTGCATATATGTCTTTCCACTATAAAAAATCTGTAATTTAATCTTTAATATATAGATTAAATTATCTTAAAACAGGTATTAATCATTATGACTGTCTTATAGAATGAGATCAGGAACTACCTGCAATAGAATCACTTGGTGTGTTTCCTAAAATGCTGGTTCCTGGGCCCTGCCCTAAATTTACTGAATTAGCATCTTTTAGGTTGAAGCCCTAGGCTCAGGACCTTTTAAGCGCTACAGGTGAGCCTCATGTTCACCACTTGGATCACTGCTGTCCTATAGAAACTATGCAATGTGTGTAGAATCTCAGAGACAGAACAAGTGCAAGGCAGGCAGCTCCTGTTTCATTGTGTGAGACAGGTTTGGATAAAGATGAACCTGGCTGCACCATTTCTGTGTAAATTTGGTTAAGACACTTAACCTCTCTGAGCCCTGGTATCCTCACTTGTAAGATAATACTTGTTTGACAGTGTTGTGAGGATAAAATGGCAACACACAGGGCTTCTGTTCTAATGCCTGACACATGGTAAAATTGAAGCATATGTTCATTCCCTGTCTCCTTGTTAAGAATGAGTTTACAGGTGCATTCTTCTTGTCCACTGTTCTTAGTATGCTTGATAGAATAATATGAACTACTAGTTTAATGACAACTAATATTTTGAGATTTTACTCGAGTACTGGGCTGGGGTTGTAGATCAGTGGTAGAGCTACAACTGCTCAGCATGTGCCAGGCCCTGGGTTCAATCCCCAGCACCAAATAAATAATAAAAAAATAAAACATGCCATTTCTGAATGTGTTATATGTGTTATTTAAGTTAATATCTATAATAATCCTTAAAGGTACTATTATTATTTTCACTTTACAGATGAAGGAACTGAGGCTAGAGCCTTAGTGTTCTTCTGTAACTTGCTCTGGAGCTCAAAGTAGAGAATTAGCAAAGCTGAGACTCAGACCCTAGAACCTAACTGTTCATTATGCTCTATGTTCTGCATATTCTCTAAGTGCTTAGATTCTAACATGTAAGCAAGTCTTTCAGGAGGAATAAGCAATTGCAAAAGTGGAATTTATAAACATGAAGAAAGACTGACAAGTTAATGCCATAATTTTATTATGTTATTTATTTCTTTGAAGAGGTTCTAGGGATTGAACCTAGAGCTCCACGCATGCTAAGCATGTACTCTGCCTCAGGTCTACATGCTCAGTTCCTCTATAATTTCCCTTTTTGTTTTGTTTTGTACCGTGGATTTAACCCAGGGGTGTTTTACCACTGAGCTACATCCCCAACCCTTTTTATTTTTTACTTTGAGACAGAGTCTTGCTAAGTTGCTTAGGGCCTCTGTAAGTTGCTGAGGTTGGACTCAAATTTTCGATCCTCCTGCCTCACTCTCCTGAGTCTCTGGAATTACAGGCATGTGTCGCCAATGCCTGGCATCATAATTTCCTTCTTTAGAAGGCTTCATTGGTTCCCTACGATAGTGCATGGCACATAGTAGGTGTCAAAAAGCATTTGTTGAACGAATGAAAGGCAAAGCTTATGCCAGCATACTGTCTGAAAACAAAAAGTATAGACCAAATTGATCTGATTTTCCAAATTAGCTTATATTATGACATAATGTGAATCTTTAACTATCAGGGCTACAAATAATCACCTTATTTGCAACAAATTGTTCTTAGCCCTTGTTATAAACAACACACTAGTCTTTGGGAGAATTATAATAAAAAAAAATCAAAGTAAAACAAAAATCTTAAAATATATCCTCAGCCAATATCTAATTGGGAAAACAATACAAATGTATGAAACAACTGGATTGCAAAATCACCTAATGTTATCAGTATTGTTTTCTATTTTAATAATTAAGACACAATTATCGTTTTATTAGCAATATGAGGAAATAATAATTGCTCTAGCTATCATTTAGTGAATGATTATGTGCCAAGCACTGGGCTTGGAGTTCTATATATGTTGCACTTAATCATGATAGCAATTCTGTTAAGTCAATATCATTAATTCTATTTTTCATACATGGAAACTGAGGCTCAGAGGGGCTGAACAACTTGCATGCAACACACACTTGGTATGTATACCAGAATCAGAGAATATATAGAGTTGAAATGGATTAAAGGAAGAGATAGATCAATTCCTGCTGGAGAAAACCGGGACGATGTCTCTATTTCTGAAAAACAGAATTCTCCTGGGGGGTAAGATGGAGAAGTGTCTTTTGATAATGGAGGTTGCAAAGACACGGGCATTTATGTTCCTTTTCTGAGACAGGTCCCACAGCACTCTGCTCTTGGTGAATGTATAACTCAGGACTTTTTGCTGAATAGGGACCGGGGAATTAGGTATGTTGTTAGCACAGAAAGTAAACTTGTTTGCCTGGAATCAAGAGTTTGTGTAGGGCAACTTTAGAATTTATGTTATTCCCAAACCCATAACCCTGCACTTGATCTTAGCCAAAAGGCCAAGAAGCAGCTAAACTTATAACCCTGACACACTTGGCCTTTGTTTACTGATAGCCTAAGTCACCTCACCTTGGGTTACTTTCTGCTCAATAAATCAACTCCCTCAATTCATTCACTCAGTCAACAGTATGGGTTGAATTCCTGTTAGGTGCTGGCCAGTTTTCTGGTGCTAGTGACAGAGCAGTGAACAAAACAAAAACCTCTGTGCTCATGAAGGTTTTATTATATTAGGAAAACAGATGTTAATGCGTAAATAAATAAAGGCGATGAAGACAATAAAACAGACCATTAACAATGAAAATAAATAAATAAAGTGGGGTAGGGTACTCCTTTTGTTAGCAGGAGCTGAGAGTCAAATGATCTGTCCTGTCGTTGGCAGCTGGAGGGACAAGTAAGTTCAAAGTTCATGAGGCAGGAACAAGTGTGACATGTCTGAGGCACTGAGGGAAAGGCACACTGGTGGAGTACAGTAGTCAGAGGCAGAGAGCCCTGAGATGAGGCCAGAGACCGGGTGGGGGCTGGACCCTGTAGGTCTGATACAGGGTGAGGAGTTTGGCTTTTTAGAAGGTTTTAAGCCAAGGATGGATACAGTCTCATTTACATTTTTGAAATTTCACTCTGGCTATGTGGAGAATGTACTATAGAGACACGATTAGACCCTGGGAAGCCATTCACATCGTTCATATAAGAGAGAATGGGGTCTTGTAAGGTTAGTTGTGGAGAAGAGGAAAAGTGAATGAACTTGGTCTCTTTTTGAGGCAGTGACTTGCTGATGGAGTGTGCCAGGCAGGTGAGGGAAAGGAGGGAAGGAGAGCAACCAATCCAGAGTGATCTCCCAGTCTTTGGCCTGAGCACCTGGGTATGGATGGCAGTACCATTATCCGAGATGGAGAAACCTTGAGAAGAAATAATATGGCAGGAAAAGGTAAACACTTCTGTTCAGTTTGCAATTACCCATTTTTCTTCCTTCTGAGAACTTGTTCCACTCTATAATTACCTTGTTAATTTCAATTTTTGTTTTATTTATTTATTTTTGGTGCTAGGGCTCAAACCCTGGAGTCTCACACACCCCAGGCAAAGGCTCTACCACTGATCTACATCCCCAGCCCTAGCTTAATTTTCATGCTTATCTGGCATTCGTTTCCCTCCAACAGAATCTTTGTTCATTGTTCTATCTCTTTAGTCTAGAACATCAACAGACATACAGTATATGCTCAATAGATACTGAGATTTGCTGAGTCTGGTTCAGTGTTTCTCAAACTTAAGTATACACTAGCCACCTGGGCAGCTTATTGAAAGTTTAGAATCAACCTCTACCATAACCCCTCTCCAGGAAAACTCTGCTGTCTTAGATCTGGAGTTGGAACTGCCTATTTAGGCAGCACTGTAGATGGGCCTTGGACTGTAAGCTAGTGCAGTGGGTTGAATATATCGGTGTTCATTCAACTATTTACCTTAAAACCACATTTCAGTGGCATTTCAAAGGACTAGAGCATAGTTTTAAGCATTCACTGATATTCTCAAATACAGTCAAATCACAAGGTGTTGATTTTTTAAAAAATATTTCTTTTTAGTTGTAGATGGACACAATGCCTTCATTTCATTTATTTATTTGTTATGTGGTGCTGAGGATCGAACCCAGTGCCTCACATGCTAGACCAGCCCTGTACCACTGAGCCACAACCCCAGCCCCACAAGGTGTTGATTTAAAAGCTTTTGAGAGAACCAGTGAAGGAATTCTGGAGTCCCCTCTATCTCATTTGACTTACACACTGTCGCTGGAGACCAGGAAAGGGTCTCAGAAGCACTCATCAAGTAAAGAAAAATGGTGACCTAAATGCTGGGATTTCCAGGGCAGCAAGACACACTCCTCTTTTACGTGTCCCTATTTATACATATGTGAAATTCTGTTACTTGAGGGTTATAGTAAATGTGTATTCTGTTTGCCCAGCATCTGTTTCCTTTTCCAGTAAGGGTACCCCAATATTCCTTTGCAAAACTTCTTTTTAAAAATATTTTTTGGTTGTCAATGGATCTTTATTTTATTTATTTATACGCGGTGCTGAGAATCAAACCCAGTGCTTCATATATGTTAGGCAAGAGTTCTACCACTGAGCCACAACCTTAGCCCTGCTGAACTTTTTTTTTTTACCCCATTGCTGCAGTCTTGGCACCCTGTCCTTCCCTGAGGTAGGGGTTGGCTCCAAGCTGGACCAACCAGATGTTCCTTCCTTAGCTTGTGAACCTTGAGTAAAGCAACACAAAGACTTAAAAAGTTCTGCTCAGGGAAGGTCCCTGAAGAAACCGTGATTAGATACTACTTCAAAGATCTCATAGAACTCACTTGGCTCTTGTTCTTTCCCAGACCTAATTCTTCAGCTTTTCCTTCAATAGGAGCCACGAGCCTTTTCTTCCAATAAATCCTCGTCTTGTTTAAGTTAGTTGGAGCCATCTCAATTGCTTGCAATATGATCTATGACACCCATAAAAACCTTGCAATCTACAATTAGATATAAAGCTTTCAGAATAAATTCTTCCAGGGAACAGTAACACAGTGACCTAAATTTTCACTAATATGCAAATGTCTGATAGCAGAGCCTGAATAGCACAGAGGAGAGTGAAAAGCTCCCATAGCTTGACATCCATCTGCCCTGCCATTGAGGAGGGAAGGGCATGATAGGTGGGAAATGACACCTAAATTTTACTTTACAAATTTTCCCCGTGTTTACACGTGGGAGATAAATACCTTGCTAGAAACTCTCAACAATTTTATTTCACAGTTTCTATCCAGCCAACTCAGTTGCTGAATTTCTACCTTCAGACTAAACTTTCAGGGTAAGCCTTTCCAATGCAGTGCATAATTACTAGGACACATAAACCTAAGACATTAATTTATGAACATGAGAACTCATAACATTATATTTAGTTCTCATTTCCTTCTGTGGTCCCTAGGGACAAAAAAGAACATCCTGTCCTTTTAATCATTTGGGTTAAATCTTAGTCATTTGTTGACCTTCCTCCTTTCCCTACTTTTAGAAAGACCTACAACTCTTTAAGACTCTAAGAAATTAATAACTTGTGTCTTATGAGCACTATGCCCTGCATAAGACAAGTTTCTCACAATCTCATTCACAGTGATTGTCAAAATAAAATAACAACAGATAGGATGCTGAACAAAGCCAACAGCATTTTGAGTGTGAACCACGCCCAGGGAGAGATAACAACCATGTTATAGTTTAACAGAAGTAATAAAAATGAAATCTAATCACTTGCAGATTACATGTAGTGTAAAGAGAGATCAAATGTGAAAACCAGTTAATTTTTTATTTTATATATATTTTTTTTTAAAGAGAGAGAGAGAGAGTGAATTTTAATATTTATTTTTTAGTTTTCGGCAGACACAACATCTTTTGTTTTGTATGTGGTGCTGAGGATCGAGCCCAGGCCGCATGCATGCCAGGCGAGCGCGCTACTGCTTGAGCCATATCCCCAGCCCTTATTTTATATTTTTAATAGTCATTGCTATTAGTGAAAGCTAAATATAAAATATCTGAATATAAAACCATATTGATTCTGCATGGCAAATTATTTTCATTTCAAATACAGGAAGTGGGAGGATCACCATTTTAATCTTTTTTTTTTAATTAAAAATTGGTTCTTATTAGTCATACATGACAGTAAAATGTATTTTGACATAGTATATATATATATATGTAGAGTATAACTACCCATTATTCTGGTTGTTCATGATGTGGACATTCTTATCTTTAAAA
The DNA here is from genome assembly GCF_052094955.1 of Ictidomys tridecemlineatus. Taxonomy (NCBI): domain Eukaryota; kingdom Metazoa; phylum Chordata; class Mammalia; order Rodentia; family Sciuridae; genus Ictidomys; species Ictidomys tridecemlineatus. The sequence continues at coordinate 18,628,210 of NC_135477.1, forward strand.
TATGTAATAGTGTCACTTACCATGTGCCAGGTACTATTCTAAGTACATCATTTCATTATTTCATTTAGTCCTTACAACTCCACCAGGTATTAGCCTATTATACTTATTTAGAAACTGGAACAGAGATACTCCGAATTTAAGTAATTTGCACAAGATCAAAGATCTGGTAAATGGCAGAGGTTGGATTTTGAATCTTAGCACCAGAATAGATCTCAATCCCTTTTCTTTCCATCTTCCAACATGGTTTGGCCTTTCACTGAGAAAATACTTGATCTTTTCCTCTACCTGTAGTTGAGGCCCTTTGACCGTTTGAACATTTAAAAAGACACATAAAAAGCTACCTGAGCCAGGTAGTCTAAATAAATAGGTTTCCTGGGAGTCAAATTACTTGCATGTTAATTGTTAACTCAATGGTAAGCCTTTCTAGCAGCCTTTACAGCAATTTGCTTTCCCAGGTTTTACATTAAGTTCAATACTAAGAATTTAGGTAACTAATCAAAGTCAAATACACGATCAAGGCCCACAGTTTTCAAATTCACTTTCTATCTCGTTACAGAGAATTTGGGATGAGGGGGATGGGGGAAAAGTCTCTCTCAGAGTGGTGGGTTCTTTTCATGATGGGTGGTTTCATTTCTCTGCCAGGGACTTGTATCGTGGAGTCTGGGTGGCACACACAGCAAATAGCCTATTCTCAAATAGTAGAGGCTCTTCAACCACCGGGTTGTGTTTTCTGAGCCAATCTCCGTGGGGTCTGGCCAAGATGCAACTGCCCCAGCCCAGAAGCTGTGGTTTCTTAAAGACCTACCTAGTCTTCTTTATTTTTCTCACCAAATGGGATGATGGGATGATAGAATCAGCACAACCCTGCTTGCTCTTCAAAAGTTTGCCAGAATTTTCACAGGATGGCCCTGTGGTTGGGTTTGACTTTTGTGTTTTCTGGGAATATTCTAGCCCTGCTTCTCCTAGGACATTGCTTTTTTTTTTTTTTAATGTATAGGTATATCATCAAGATTTTTGTACAGTACTGGATTCAGAGTCTAAAATATTACCAAGAAGTAGGAGGATACAGGGTGACTAGGCTGCCTCTGTGCCTTTGTTCTTGGAAGAGATTGGAGGAGAAAAGTGTGACACCCGCTGCCCCTGATCACATAGATTGGTTGTAGATATCAAGTGGAAGCTAGGTTAGCCAGTCACAAACAAATTGGTAAAGGGATCCAACGCTATGTAGATAAGATGCAAGAAAGTCTGCAAATTTGAAAGTAGGCGTTTTCTAGTAGGCCAGTAAAAGAATTACCAGATTCTGCACTAGTTAGCTAGGGATTTGAGCAAGTCTCTCAATTGTTGCTTCCCTATCTGTAAACTGGGTGTGGGAGTCCAAGAGAGTTGGAAGAGGACTTGGAAGTCATTTGATCCAGTGTTTGATCCACTTTGGGAATTTCACCTACAAAATCTCCAACAAATGACCTGTCCCCTGACCTCCCAAGAAAGGGCACTCATCTCCTTATGCTCCTCATGCTGAGCCAAGTTCTGCATCTTGGCACCTCCATTCCTTAGTCTTGATTCTCACCGTGAAGTTTTGAACTGGCAACTTGGATGGCAGGAGAAACAATGCAGTTCAGTGGAAAGAAAATCAGGTGAACCTGAGTCTGGGCCCCAACTGAAGTACTTTGCTGGCTGTAAAATGTTGACCAAAGGGCATCAGTTCTATGAGACTGAGTTTCCTTATCTGTCTGATGGAGACATTGCAAACAATGCAGGACATTTGTTGAAAGGATTAAAACAATTTCTAAAATTCACATTTGCTTATAAAATTATTGAGGATCATTTTCTTAGACTATAATAAAAAAAATCAGTATTTATTGAGGCCTGAGGAGTTTAGGGCATTATTTCAGATTTTTGTTTCAATGGTTTGTTCTTCAATTTTCTTAACTTTTCCCTTGTTCCAGTCTTCAGTGAAGTCACTTCCTATACATTTCCATGCAGTTCCCTTTCTTATCAATCCACGTATTCTTTTGTTCATACAATTAGAAAAGGAGAAGGAAGCTTAAAGATGGACTTAATAAAGTTGTAGGTGTGTGTATGCTGACCAGGGGGAAAAACGTTGCAATGGAAATGGAGTTTATTCTCTTACTTGAAGCAAAAGAGGCTTCTGAATTTTGCTGCAAATAAATAATTATTACTTCTGAAATAAATAATTACTTCTGAAATAAAAGATAGTTTGAAGTGTACCCTAGAGGAGAAATTATGGCAATACATAAAACATGTTAACTTTGCTGTAAAGGAAGCCTGTGGATTTAGGAGTGAGATAATTCAGAGCCATGGATCTCACAGTCAGTTGAAACCTCATGGAAAATTTCCTTAGGGATAGAAGCTTAAAAAGTCTCCTCTTGAGTTTGTTGATAACTACAAAAAAGTCAAAACATGGGACTCTTGGGCCAAGCACATCTATGAAAATGAAGTTACCCCATAGAAATCCACATGTGGACTGTGGATATAGCTCAGTGGTACATCACCTGCCTAGAAATCTGTGTATGAGCATTCACACAAGGTGATCCTCCTTGTTCATTGCCATGTGGTTTCCAATAGTAAACAGAAGAAATAATCTATGGCTTTAGGTAGGAGAATAGTCAAAATAAGATAAGGAACCCATAAAATGGGATACTCTGCATTCTTAATGAAACATGAGGTGACCTGGCATGATGTCCTTGACTCACTGTTAAAGGAAAAATCTACTGCAAAACAATATGTGAACAGTAATGCTATATTCGTATATATGAAAGTGTATACACACATGCCCTTGTGTGTACATATTTATGGTTCATACAGTTATAAATATATATGTATTCAGAAAAAAAGTTAGAATTCTATATGTGAAGCAATGTTGATAGTAATTAATTCCAAGGAGTGGACTCAGGAGCACAAAAGAGGTTTTCATTTTTTACTTTTAGTGCTCGTGTATTTGAAGCTTTTACATGTAGAAACATTATTTGTATAATTTTTTCTTTTGGGGTACTGGGTATTGAACCCAAGGATGCCTTACTGAGTTGTATCTCTAGCCCCCCCCCCTTTTTTTTTTGTTTTGGAATAGGGTCTTGATAAGTTGTATAGGGCCTCACTGAGTTGCTGAGGCTGACCTCAAACTTTCAATCCTCCTGCCTCAGGCTCCTGAGTTACTGGGATTACAGGTGTGTGTCACTAGGACCAGCTATTTGTGTGATTTTGAAAACAGTAAAATTAGAATAGATAAGTTTAGGGGGCTGGGACTATAGCTCAGTGGCTGAGCGCTCGCCTCACATGTGTGAGGCACTGGGTTCAATCCCCAGCCCCAGATTCAAAAATAAATAAATAAAACAAAGATATTGTGTCCATCTACAACTTAAAAATATTTTTTAAAAAAAAGAACATATAAGTTTAGAAATATGTCTAAGCACCTGGTTAAATTTTCCTAAATTTTAGGAGACCTTATATGAAGAACACCTTTTTCAGAAAAATGAATAAACTTAATCTCTTTCCTTTGGACCAAAAGATCTTCAGAATCAAAAGACCAACTGGTTTATTTCCCTGAAAAGACATCCACCTATTTAAGCCCTAGGAACAAGAGAAGATTCTAGAATCCCTGACATCCCAGGGTTCCTTTATTCCTCTCCACTGTTTCCTCAAGATCTTACATGGGACAATATGTCACAAATTGGAGTGTGACCCTTATGAGTGTTTTCCTAGAAAGGAGGGGAGATTTGGTGATCAGATAATTTTCCATAAGCAATATGATGTGTGCTAAGAACTGCTTTCTGTGATAAGAAAGAAGTCTCCATGACTCAGGAGTATCTACTTGAGCTTGGTACTGTAGGCATTCTGACATCTAGCATTTACTAGAAGACAGTTCAGTTGATTACGGCCAGTGTTAATAAGCACTGGAGTTTGAGTTTTTCAAGGGGCCGAGTTTTTTCATATAAAGAAATATCCTTGTTCCAGCTCTTTCAGGCGCCTTGGATCTGTTTCTATCTACTCCAGCAGCTGCTTGTCGGACCCCCAACAGGCAAAATGGTGAAACAGATCGACAGCAAGGAAGTGTTTCAGGAAGCCTTGGAGGCTGCAGGAGATAAACTTGTGGTAGTTGACTTCTCGGCCAACTGGTGCGGCCCTTGCAAAATGATCAAGCCTTTCCTTCATTCTCTCTCTGAAAAGTATTCCAATGCATTGTTCCTGGAAGTAGATGTGGATGCCTGTCAGGATGTTGCTTTGGAGTGTGAAGTCAAATGCATGCCCACCTTCCAGTTTTTTAAAAAAGGCCAAAAGGTGGGTGAATTTTCTGGAACTAACAAAGAAAAGCTTAAAGCCACCATTAATGAATTTCTCTAATCGTGTTTTCTGAAAAACATAACCACCCATCGGCTGTTTAAAGCTTGCAATTTCGGAAAATTTAAGGAAAATACGAAGTATGGAAACTATGTACCCAGCTGCAATCTGAGTATAAATGACAATAAAATATTAATTCTACCCTTTTAAAAACTGTTCTTCAGCAACCACACTGCATCACTAATGCCAGCCAATTGCTTTTTGAAATTGTTCTACTAGTTGTAAAGATTAGTGGAATAAAGGATGTACATGGTTAAATTCATTCATTTATGCATTAATCTCTTCATTCACTTGTCAATGGTAAAATATAAAAGTTAGCAGTCAGTTGAGGGTTTAGGGGTCAGAAATATTTGAGTTGGGGCTGGGATTGTGGCTCAGTGGTAGAGCGCTCGCCTAGCACATGCGAGGCCCCAAGTTCGACCCTTGGCACCACATAAAAATGAATAAAATAAAGGTATTGTGTGCAACTACACTAAACAAATTTTTAAAAATTATATGCCTATCCAAGTTTCTGATTTCTCATCAATTACATAAGGACAGTAATCAAAAGGTTTTTGTGAAGATTTAAGAACATTTCAAGTGCTTAGCATAATACCTGGCATGTACTACAAGCTCAATAAAAGTTAAGTAGTGTCATTCATGAGTTTGTCATTCAAAATTATATATTGAACATCTACTGTGTGCCAAGTTTTTGCCAGATTCTGAATTTTTAATATGGTTGGCATATGAATGTTGCTTTTAAAGGGGTTCAGTCTAGATCAGAGATTCTTAATAGAATTAAGGGGCTTTCTGGACTTGGATGAGGGGAAATCACATCTCTATTTTTTACTAACCTTTAATGAAACTTATGATTTCCTTCAATTATTAATATATTCAAAAATCATAGAAATAGTCACATTAGATATGATTTTGTCATCAACAGAAAATACAGACATTTTCATAGCATGCTATATAGTTCAGGAGAAATTTTGAAATTTTGTTCATGTATACATATCATTACTTTGAAATTATAATAGTTATTAGACCCACTGCTGAATCTAGGAATTGTGTTAATAAAGAAGTACTTATGTGTAACTATATCTCAAATTTTGGTTTTCATCTCAAAAACTGTAATTATTTCTTTTGTGCTCCCGTGTGTCTTATTTTAGGTACTGGAACATAGATTCAATGTTCTGAAACAAGTACATACATATATTGTATTTGTGAGGATGTTCAGAATAGCACTATTAATTAAATACAAAACTGAAAACAAATTAAATGTCCATCAATAGAAGAATGAATAGATGGGCACAGTGGTAAATGCCTGTAATCCCAACACTTGGGAAGCGAGCCTCCAAAACTTAGCAAAGCCCTAAGCAACTCAGCCAGAGCCTGCCTCTAAACAAAAAAAAAAAAAAAAAGTGGGGATGTGGCTCAGTAGTTAAGGGCTGCTAGATTTAAAAAAAATGAATAAATCAGCAGTGGTATATTGATTCAATTAAATACCACCTAGAGATGAGAATGAATTAATAATTGTTATATCCAGAAGCATGGATGCATCTCAACCCTTAGGTTGAACAAAGAAACCAGACACAAAAGGGAACATACTATATGGTATAATTTATATAAATTTGAAAAGCATACAAACTAATCTTTAGGTTAGAGGTCAAGATAGTTTACTCTTTATGGGGTGAGATTGAGGCTTTTAGGATAAGTATTTATTGTTCCAGATGCTAGAAATATGAATGTATTCAATTTGCTCAAGTTCATTGAATTGAACATCTGTAATTTATGCATTTAGAGTCCTACTTCTGTAAAAATTTACTTTAAATGGGAGTCCCTATGCTTGCCAAGTTTGCCAAAGGGGTTCATAGTTCAAAAATGATAAAGAACCTCAGGTCTAATTGGAGAGACAAATCCATTGAAATTACTTTATAGCAATACTATGTGTTATAAACAGCCTGGATTTTTCCAGGCCACCCTGACCATGTGTTCTGTTTTCTTTTTTTTCTTTTTCTTTCTTTCTTTTTTTTTTTTTTATTAACATAGGAGGTATGTTCTCAGCAGCTATAGAAAAAAAGAAATTACAAAGTATTGTGGAAGTACAGAGAAGGGAACCATTAAACTTGCTGGAGGTTGATCAGGAAGAAATCTCCTGGAGGAGGTGATATTTAGTGGGGTCCCCAGAGGATAAGTCAACTTTCAGCAGAAGGGCTTGCTGTTTAACAAGCATCAGGAAAAAAAAAAAAATAAGTGTGCCATGTTTGGAGAACATTGAGCTGTGTGGTGTGACTAGTTCACAGGGCCAATGACTGATGGAAGGACAAGTGAGAGTCACATGAGTGACTATGTATTGTGCTAAGGTGAAGCAACAAGTGTTGTTTGTTTATTCCTTTGTTTTAATGTTTTATTGAAGGAATAGACAGAAAAGATTGCTTCAAACAAGCTGGATGGATTTTCACAAATGGAACACATTTATTTTCTTAGCACCCAGATTAAGAAATAGGACATTAACAACCTATCAGAAGCTCATTTATGCTTCCTCCCAATCACTACTACTCCCCCACCCTTGCCAAATTTAACCACCATCTTGACTTCTAACATCATTGATTGGTTTTGCTGGGTTTTGCGCTTTATTTAATGTGCATACTTTTTTGTTTCTGACTTCTTTCAGGCATGCATATAAGTGAAACATGATGTTGTTGCGTATAGTTATGGATCGTTGCCATCTAAATCTTAAGGAGGGGAGTGGCATGGGCTGATCCCTGTGTTAGGAAAACTACTCTTGCAGACTCATTGGGGGTGGAGTGGAAAAACAAGATCCATCAAGGGAGTCAGCGACATAATCTAAGCAATGGAAGATAAGGACCTAACCCACAGCCCAGGCAATGGAGATGGGGAAGAGGTGGACAGATCAGAGCTCTGGAGAAGCAATTCAAAACATATGTTCCATTTACAGACTCCTTCAAACACAGAGGGGAACACTAAACTGAGTGCTCAAACCTCCAGCTACTTTAATTGACCACAGCATTAGTTTGGGCACTTTTCAAGATTTAAATAAAACAAGCCAAATCCCTCCAAGAGTCTGCTAACATAGATGACAGGGATGAAACAGACCAAGAAACCAGCACAATGTGTATGAATGAAGGGTGTCCCCTGAGATTTAATGACCTCAAATATTATTGGAAAAGTTTTGCAGTTATTTTTCTTAAATATTTTTTGCATAGTGGTATTTCAATCTAAAATTTAGATTAGTTAGGAAAACATAACTATGATTGAGGAGACCAGAGGGGTTGGGATTTTAGCAGAAGTTGAGAGGGAAGAGTTGTGAGGCAAGTGTGTAGGACAGACAGATGGAAGCAGGCAGTGAGAGCTCATTGAGCATTTATCTAAATTGCATGTTTCCCAAACTGTAGTACACGCCTCTCTGAAAGTATGCCAGGAGGAACTTGAGCCACTTGATAAATACGGTACATTTTGTTGGAGTATCACTTTACCTCAATCCTAGAAAGATGCCATTTATATGGAAGAGAACAATATGTCATAGAGTAGAACACAAATTTGATGTGAAGTTTCAAGATAAAATGTGAGATTTTGAGTATCTTTCTAGCCAAATGCTTTGGTATTCTGTTCCAATGCCTTCCTCTCATTAGATGAAATGCAAAGGAAAAGTTTTGTGAATCATCATATCCATTGCTCCTTACCCAAGCTTATAGGACTACCATTAAGCTCTTCTCCAAACTGTGTGGTGTTACTCATCCAACAGCATTCCTTCCTTTCTCTACTCATTCATTCCAACAATATTAAGTAAGGGGCTAATACCCTAGGATCTGGGAGATGTTTTCCTCCTGTGCAGTACTGTAAGTTCCAAAAAGGACAGTGAACTTAAAAAAAAAAAAAAAAAAGCATTCAGAGTCCCCCTCAGCATTTGTCAAACCCTGAAATATTAGATGTCTATAAATATTTGCTGACATAAAATGGGATCTTTGCCAAATCTTTGCAAAAACCCAGGGAGGAGTTAAAAGATGAAAAAAAAAATGGAGAGAGAGAAGGGATATGTGTGTGCAAACTGCTAGCTATTATGAACAAAACATTTTGTTTAATCTATGAACAACTCTAAGAAAGACTTTAAATTATCTCCACTTTGCAGCCAAGGAAACTGAGGCTGAGAATAAATACAATCAGTCTTTTGAAGTAACACAGATAGTAAGAGTACAGATTCATCCTATCTTCTTTTGGTAAGAAGGGGTATGGAGAATATAGAAATGTAAATGTGTGTGACACTTGATCCAAGAGTTCAAAAAATTCATCCAGTAGATCTATTCAAATGAATGCTCAAAGACTCAAACACAAAGATGGTCATTTTGGTGCTGAATGGAATAGCAGTAAACTGGAACCAGTCTAAATATCTTTTATTGATGAATTGATTAAATAAAGTAAGGAACACCCATAAGAAAAGAGGCATTCTTGTATGGACTGACATGAAAAGGAATTCAAAGCATATTATTAATTGAAGAAAAGCAAGTTGCAGAACATTTATCTTTTTAAAATCAATGCATAAATCAAATGCATGCATATACAAGTACCAAAAATTCTGAAGAAATACATTCCACTTTTAACTGGTAAGGTGTCTCTTGTCAGGTAGGGAAGAAGAGAGAGTTCTCTTTTTATTTTATTTACTTTATGCATTGTGTGAAAGTATACTTTCAAATAATGAGTCTGTAGCACCTTTATAATGAAAAGCAAACATATTCATTAAATCACATAAAAATGAAGCCTGGACATACTTCAATACACCATGTTGATGGGTAAAGAGTCTTACAGGGCAGGAAAACTTTGGAGGAAAGAGTTTAAAAACAGCAGGAGTTAAGAGGCAGAAGAGTCAAAGAAATAGCAAATACTGGAGTGAGTGAAGTTCATGCCAAAGTCCTTGATTTTTATTTATTTTTGGCCTAGACAATAGAAATTATTGTCTGTCAGTTCTGAAGGCTAGAAACCCCAAATCAAGACATTAGCAGGGTGGGATTCTTTGGGGGACTGTGAAGAAGAATCCATTCCATACTACACGTACCTTCTAATGGTTTGCAAGCCATTCTGGCTGTCCTTGGCTTACAGATGTCTGCCTTGCGTTCATGAGGTGTTCTCCTTCTGTGTGAATCTATCCAAATTTCCTTTTTATAAGGAGACAGATTACATTGGATTGAGGATCTACCCTACTCTAGTATGATCTCATCTTAATTAATTATATCTGTAAAAACACCATTTCCAAAAGGCCACATTCTGATGCACCAGGGGTTAGGATTTCTTTTCTTTTTTTTTTTTAATTTTTTAGTTGTAGATAGACTTTTATTTTATTCATTTATTTATACGAGGTGCTGAGAATTGAACCCAGTGCCTCATACATATCAGGCAAGCAAGCACTCTAACCCTGAGCCACAACCCCAGCCCCAGGGGTTAGGATTTCAATATAGGAATCCCATTAATGTAGGTAAAAATATTCTTCTGTAAACTGTGTCATGAATAAAGACTTGAACTTTAAGAATTTTGATTATTTCATTTTAGAGAGAATCAATTTTTTTTTCCTGTGAATTCAAAAGAGCAATCATTTCTAAACTTTGGTCAAAATCATAACTTACACGGAAGAAATCTGGTGGGCATTTACAAAACAAGAACATCTACCTCTAGCTGATTGGAGATCCATATGGGCCAAGGGGAAACCTGAGAAATCCAGGTGGACAATTATTCAGGCATTGTGCGATGTCTACATATGGTGCCTTTCAGCTCATGCTTTTGGCAGACTTGATGCCCTGAGACTGCAACAGTGAATCTTCACCACCATGGCTGAGAAGCATGGCGAGACTAATGAGCTCATCTGAAATAACTGTACACGTGCCTGTAACAAATCATACAGGACTTAGGTTATTTCCATCTCTCTATGCCTTTTATTTTCAAAAATTAAAAAATTAGCTATGGTAATTTGGTACAATATATATATATATATATATATATATATATATATATATATATATATATATATAACATAAAGTTTGCCATCTTAGTCATTTTTAAATGTACAGTTCAGTTTTATTAAATATATTCACATTGTTGTGCAACCAAACTCCAGAAAATTTTTTCTCTCCTAGAACCAAAATTTTATACCCATCATACTACTTTTCCCTACCCCGTCTCCCCACTGGCAGCAACAAACATTGTGCTTTCTGTCTCTGTAATTTTGGCTACTGTAGAGACCTCATATAAGTGGAATCATACAGTATTTGTCTTTTTGTAGCTGGTTTATTTTACTTAATGTGCTCAAAGTTCTCCCATGGTATAGCACATGCCAGAACTTGCCCTTCTTTTAAAAAGGCTGAATAATATTTTGTCATATATATTTATCTCTCTCTATATCACATTTTGTTTACTCATCCATCAGTTGAAGGACATTTGGGTGGCTTTCACCTCTTGACTGTTGCAAGGAAAGCTGCTATGAGCACGGATGTCCAGAGACCTCTTTAAGACCCTGCTTTTAATTCGTTTGGACATGTGCCTAGAAGTGGACTTGTTGAATCACATGGTAGTGCTTTTAATTTTTTGAGGCACTGCCTTTGCTATCCCAAGGCTTTTAAATTGTGATATGCTCGCTGCTCAGTTAGAAAGAGGCAAAAAAGTGGCTATTTCCCAATACAAAATTGGGGAAGTAGCTCATCATTGGCAGAATCAAGAGGTTTAAAGATCTCTATGACATCCAAAGTAAATGTAGGAGGAGGCTTTGGGGTGTTTCCTGAGAAGTGGAGAAGGAAAAGCAATTGCTGACCAAGCCGCACAAGGGGCGAAGTACTTTCTACTGGGAAATATTTATCTGTTTGGTGGAGTTACAAGTTCTGGGGAGTGTCCTCATTAGAAAACAGCTGATGATTCCAGGAAAACTTGGAGGAATCACCATGGTGATGCACAGTGACCCATTTAAAGTGTAAGGCCCATTGTGAGTTGAACTTTAAAAGATGCCTGTATTGGAACTTTTCTTTCATTTTCATACTGAATGTAAGATATGAAATAAAGTAGCATTATTCTTATTTCCACTCCTCCTGCAGCCTGATGTATGGGGTTGGTGGGTGGGGTGGGGGTGGGGGCTCTAAACTGCCTTCAGAGTCCAGTTGTGGCTTGGCTAGTGCCTCGCTGCATGACTGTGGCGGCCACTTAACCTCTTCGGCCTTAGAGAGCTGATCTGAAAAGCCCCTGAAGTCTCTTTAGTCTGTGGATTTATTCCTATGAATGGGTGTCATTGTTTCAGCTCCCTTTTATTACTCATTTTCTCTGAACTTGACTATCCAGAAAACACATTTAATCAGACACAGTGGAGATCAAGGAAATTAGCCAAACAGACAAACATGGTATGAAGGTCCAGGTGCTACAGCAGCTTCTCCTTGCTGCTTTGCTTGGACCCCAGGTATATAGAACTGAGTAATCACCTGGTGCATCCACACCTCCTTCTGTCATTGGTCTGGATGAGCCCCCTCTCACTCTGTTTAATCTAAATATTATTATTTTTCTCCTTCAATTCCCATCCCCTTTCCCATTTCCAGGTGCTGTGCTTAGTAGCCTAAATGGACTATCATTTAATTCTAATGACGACACTATAAGATAGACGATGTTTTTATCACCATTTTCCATATAGGAAAACCAAGGCTAAGGGAAAGTAGTAAAGAGAAGAGGCAAAATATAAGCCCAACTGGAGAGATACAGAATCTACACTCTTAAACACTACACCAACTAATCAAAAAACTCATTTAAAGTACAACTTGTTTCTAAGTTATTCTGTATTGTGTATTCAGTAAGACCTCCTCCTAGTATTCAAAAGAAAAGCTAACACATCTATTTTGAGACACTTGGCTCCTTCTCATTCATCTTTTGCAGGAGTTTATCATCAGAGACAGTTCTAGAAAGCTGAGATTATTGTCTCTTTGGATTTCCTTTTCCTCTGTTCTCTTTCTCTTGCAAAACTTAGAGCTACAACTGTCAGCTTGTGCCTTGACTTGATTGCTTGCGGGGACATAGTTGAAATGATATAAAACAGCATTTCCTGTCTTCAAACAGAACACCCTTCCATTCGCATTTACTCTTTCTGTCTCTCATTTATAAGAAGATGATTGTTGATGGGCAGAATATGTTCCTGAAGTCATGTTTCTCTCTGGGGTGGAGGAATTCTCAGGGACTTATAATGGAATGGAGCATGTGTCATCTCTAAGAAAAACCTACACAAATTGATGGCTAGCTAAAACGATGGCCTTCTTAGCACAATCTACTATGTACTGGGACAAGATTGTTAGCATGAGCTGCATTTGCATGTGAATCTTGGTAGGAGGGGAGAATAATCTTCAGGGGAGATGAAGAGACAGAAGAGGTTAAGGGTTGGTTGATTACAAGTAAAGTTCTTTCCATGGGACCTTGAGAATGGATAACCAGATCATAGTAAAAGGGGTCAAACTGGAAATTAATGATAATGTTGTTAATGATGATGATAATAAGAATGTCAGTCCCCGTTGAGGGCTTATTATGTGTCAGACTTTGCATTTTTTATGTGCATTATATTTTTTAATCTCAACAACTTCAGATATGTACTATAATGGCACAATCTATTATGATATTATCTATTTCAGGTATCTGTAATTTTATAGTATCTATCTGAATAGATACAATCATAATCTATTTTAAAGTGGAAGAAATTAAGATTTAGGATGAGAAACTTACTTTTAAGCTCACAAAATCAAGAGTGATTCACTGATCCATGCTTTTATTTTTATTCATTTTAAATTAATTTATTATTATTGCAATTTGGGGGAGGAACACAGGACCTTGGGCACTTGCTAGGCAAGTGCTCTACCACTGAGCTATATCCCTAGCTTTTGCCTGTGCTTTTAAAAGTATACTTATCACCCAGTGAGCCAGGAGTAAGATAAGGAGAGAATGCAAAAATGTGTTTGAAGGGAGTGATTGAGAGGATCCACAGAGGGATTCTGTGAGGGTCACAGTCTCCTTGAGTAGTTCATGACTTCACTCAAATTGCAATAGCATACCACATTGGTCCCTCTGGGTGGTGCCCAGCATAGGGGTTAGGGGTAAAACTGATTAAAGAATCTCTACCAGGATTACAACCTGTCTTCAGAATCATCTCTTTACTATCTTCCTAATTTTAAAGCCCTGTTGTTATATAATTTGCTTATAACAGCCAGACATAATTTTCTGCTTAAAACAATTAGTCGTATTTCAGATCAGGTTTTAATAAGAGACTTCTTTTTGCAAGTGAGCATTTTATTCTGTTAATGATAGAATTTGCAGGATCATTCTTGTAAACAATGGAATCAAATGCTTTCCCTAAGAGAGGGACTCCTAAACCTTGCTAGGTCTTGCACAAAAATCATGCACCCCCAGGACTCAATTCATTTAGAGTCCCACCAAAGCATTGTAAAACAAGTTTTTTAAAGTGTCTTTTATTTTGTATGGTTATAATATAACAAATGAGTCATCGATTTTCAAAAAAGTTTAAACGTATCCAGAACTTTTGTTTAGTTTTTCTTCTGAACAGCCACTTGGTAGCCAAAACCAGCAACCCTAAACTCTCCAGGCTGCTTTATTGTAAAGAGTTTTCCTCTGTATTGATCACAGTGGCTACTTTGACAAGAGTGCACAATTCGATCAGCTAACAGGCTGTCTGACCCACTGAAAGACAAAGCTCGGAAGTCTTCCTTAAATGTTGTCCAGCAATTGATTTTTAATATTTGCGTGCCAAGTTCTGGGAAGGCCTGAAAACAACAATAATGAAAAAGGAACTTTCGGGACAAGCCCAGTTCTCTTTGTGATTTATGAGGCATTCTGATCGAGTTCCTTTGGAGGCTTTTCCATTGGAGTTTAAGCAGGGAAGCTGACTGGAGCCTCCACTATAAAATTATTCTTGGGTACAACAACCCTCCAAAGACTAGTCAAAGACAGATTCGCTTGATGCCAAACTCTTTTCTATCATCCAAGAGTGGCCAATGAGACCAAGGGTAAAAGTGAGAATTCACCAGGGTTTTCATGAAAGCATTCCAATAAATTAAAAAACGACCTTTGTAAGAATTAAAAAAAAAAAAAAAAAAAAAAAAAAAAAGCTAATGCTGGCTTGTTAGAGCGCCCTCATGTGTCTCAGAATGGTAGTATCATTTTAGGGTTCCCAAGGGCTTCCAAAATGCTTTTTTCTAATTTCTAACCCAGCACCATTTAATGGCATTCTCTCTTTTTTTTTTTTTCCATATTTGTTTCCAGGGCCACAAATGAAGCTACTTCTTCATTAGGCATTTCCAGAGTGATTATAGTTTTTTGTTTTTGTTTTTTAATCAGAAGCTATAAACATAAATGTTCTCATTTTCCAGAAGCTATTTATGTGCGGGCACAATAAATGCTTGAAGTTAGTACTCATTTAAATTTAAATTTCTGCCCCAAAGTGGAAGTAGCCTAAATGCTCACGAACTAGTGAATCAATAAACAAAATTATGGTATGTCCATACAACGGACTACTACTTAGAATAAAAAGGAAGAAACTACTGATGTATGCAACATGAAAGGCCATAGACCTTTTAAGTGTCCTTTTAAGTGACATTCTGGAATGCTGATAGACATCAGATCAGTGCTAGCCAAGGGCTGGGATTTAAGAGGGTGAGCCTGGTTACAAAGGGGTATAAGGGAGCTTTTGGGGGAGATGGAAATGTTCTAACTTACTTGACATCCCTCACTTAACTAGAAACATCAGTCAAAATTCATCAAACTGGCCTTGGTGGTATGAAGCTGAGAATCATTGAAAACTCATTAATTGTATACTCAAAGAGGGTAAAATGTACTGTGTATAAATTATACCTCAACAGCTTCATAAACATTTTTTCAATTCCTTAGAACATCTTCATGGGGGCTGGGGCTGTGGCTCAGCAGTAGATCGCTTGCCTAGCACGTGTGAGGCACTGGGTTCGATCCTCAGCACCACATAAAATAAATAAATAAACATTAAAAAAGAATAATTTATGAGTCAACAAAGAAACCATAATAAAATTTTTTAAAAAATCTTCATGGACTTATTCCACAGTACAGCACCCCATCCCCTCTGTGTTAGCCTCTTGGCCTCCCTTTCTTAGCCAGTCTGAAAGAGGCCTCATGTTTATTGTGAGTCAGGGAATTCTGTTCAATTCAGAGACCTAATGGGGCCAGACCGCATTCCAAAGAGAAAGCTCCGGGCCTCAACCATTGTGCTGAGGACCACGTGTGAAGTGTCACAGTGCCTCCGAAGCATTTGGAGAGTGAGAAGGAAGGGAAACGGTTGTTCAAGGCCAGTGCTAGCCCTATCACCAAGGAGAGAGGGAGAGCCTCTGGAAGGGAAAGGATATCTGGGCCCTGAAGACAAATTTCACAGAGGGGAGTTTGCTGGCTCCTTCTGTGAAAGACAATGCACAGTTGTTTCCCTAGCAGAACTGTACTTTGCACACTCTTTAATCAGAATTCCCCCTCTAGAAACAGCTTTGTGTCCTGGGGCTGTCAATATATTCAGTTCTGGCTCATTCAGGCCAGTGTCTCTTGAACTTTCCTGAGCTAGGGAGTACCTGAGTGTATTTTCTAAATGTCAGTTCCTAGTGCTCATTGCACCCTGAGATTCTAGTGTAACAGGTCTGGGTGTGGTCCCTGGCACCTGTACCTTGGATGTTTCAGATGCAGGAAATCTAGGGAGCATGTTTAAAGAGATGATGCTCTAAGGCCTAGAAAAGTTCTTATACACAGGCTTTTGCTTTTACTTGAAAAGTTGAGCAATTTGCTCATCGGAAACATCTGACTAACCGAGTGGTTGAGCTGTGGGTCTCTGGAGTGGGATTCTTGCATTCAAAGCCCACCTCTACCTCATTATCCTGGAGATCTTAGGTTACTTAATCTCTCCACTGCATGTGGGTAAGGGGAGGTAAGATCAAATGAGTTAACACTTATAAAGCACTCAGAATAAGTGCCAGCAAGCAGGAGATTAACATCGTTATCATTCTGTTCAGATCAATAAAGACTGAAAGGAATATTGCAAACTATGAACCTAGAAAGTTACTGCAAAGAGCTTTTCATTTAAAGCTTGAACATCTCCAAATACTTCAAGTGGTAGAGGGAAATTAACCACTTTATGTATGCCAAGTTTCCTACATTCCAAATTAATTTGCCCTGTTTCAGATATTAAAATATAAGCTGAAAAAACATATAAGCTGAACTTAGCTATAAACTTTTAGTGATTGATTAGGAAGCTCATGACAATGCACATAATTAGCCAACTCATCTTTACACATTATACATAACGTGATTTTTAAACAAAGATGGAAATCAGAATCATGTGTAGAGCTTTTAAAAAGGACAAACTTTGACTCAGCAGAAATTAGAGTGGGGCCCAGGAAATCTGAATTTCTTAAAATTCCTTCTACGATTTGACTGCACATTCTAGAAAAGAACTGCTGCCACAGGTGAAAGCTAAGACCATCTCTCTCATTTTAATACGTAAAAAATAAGCTGGGTGCTCTGTGTATACCTGTGGTCTTAGCTACTCAGGAGATTGAGGCAGGAGGGTCCCTGAAGTCAGGAGTTAGAGAATAGTCTAGACAATGTATTAAGACCCTTCATTCAAAAACAAAATACCCTTAAGAAACAGGGACCAAACACATTAAATACTTTGCTAAGGTCACTCAGCAAATAATCATTTGCAGTGGCAACAGTTGGATTTTGGTCAGTACAGTTGGCCAAAAATTTGTATTTGTATTGAACATGTACAGATTTCTTTCTTGTCATTATTCCCCTAAACAACACAATATAATGACTATTTACACAGCATTTAGATTGTATTAGGTACTATATATGATCTACAGATGGTTTTAAGTCTATAGTAGGATTTGAGTAGGTTATGTGTAAATACTATACTTTTAATGTAAAATTTATATGCAAATACTATAGAATAGATTTTGGACCCTCCATGGAAGGTCCTGAAACCAACCCTTCATGGATACGGAAGGACAACTATAACTACGAGGTTACTATTCTTGCCATTACAGTTTATACAGTATAAACTACTTGTATAGGGTAAGGATAAGCTTAGTAACTTTTCACTTCCTTACTTAACTTTTCACTTCCTTACTGACTCATGAAATGATACTCTGATCTGAATTTATAGGAACTTTTACTATTGCTAATCTGAGATTCTGAATTCCTTTCGGATTTCAGCACTTACCCTCTTGCCCACCTATCCCCATTTACTGATTATACCCCCATTAAGTCCCTGGAAGTATAAAGGAGAGACAGCTCTTTTGGAGCCTGGTTGAAATCCCCATGGAAAATATAATTATCTATTTGAGAACTTGTTCATCTCCATTCTTAGAACATAAGAACCTCTAAGGACCATAGTTTCATCTTGAACAAATCCAAAATAAACTGACACATAAAGCTAGGAAAATGAGGATTCCATAAGATCATGAACTTAGGAATATTATTCTGTAAATCAACTCACAAATCACTGGGACATGAATCACATCAATGTCCAAAAGACCATTCTAGTAGCTGAAGGTAGTGACATTTTGGTGGCCTCCGGGTTGAGATTTTTGTGGATTCTCTTCTCATCTTAAAATATGTGTAACCTATGAAGTCCCTCAGAAACCATTTTCCTTAATGCATTATCAGAGAAGAAAATCTGTCAAATTAAAGTCTGCTGTGGGGAGGAGAGTGGCCAACACTCAAATAAAATCATTCTGCTGAACTTGAGCCAGGGAACCAAATTGGGACGGTATCATTTTGCATGCCGAATGGCCAGGGCTGGAATCCCTGCCTGCAGACCTTCACACATCACCAATCTCTTGCTAATAAAACAGACCCCGTGATTTAGTTACCTCCTGGCACCCACTGGCTGCTTTCCTTTCAGACTTTCTGTTGACCATTTTTCAATATCCCGCCTTTGCATTTGCCTCCTGTTCTTGTTAAAATACTGTTTCTTTTCTTTTCTTCTTCTTTTTTTTTTAAAGTTCCTTTTTAATCAGATAGCTCCTGCTGGCATGAGCTGTCAGAGGTATTCATTTCAGTGGACTCTGGCCTTATGCTGCATTACCTTGGCAACAAGATTTAGAGGCAAAGCCCTGGCCTTGAACTTGTCAGAGTCTCCAACGACATGAACTCAGCACATATTACTCTCCGCCATATCAAGTTGTCATGCCAACTGCTAACAATAAAACCCATCTCTCTCCTCGAGGGCTTTCATTCAATAACTTTTCAAATTGGTTCCTTCTGCAATTCAATTGGTCTGGAAATGTAATCTATGAGTGTGTGTGTGTGTGTGTGTGTGTGTGTGTGCACATGTGTGTGTTTAACCAGTCGCTAATGGCCTTCAACTAAATGACTGGAGATTGGAAATGCAGTTCAGGTCAAAAGTTCATCAAAAAGCAAAGAAAAATCGGTGCTAGATCTAACAAAAGGAGCCTGAAATTTTGGAAATCCTGGCAAAGAGGTAACTAAACAAAGTCTCAAGAGGTGACTCTTACCCTCAGATCTGTCTATGTGACTTGTGTTGTCACAGCTGCTAGTACTGGATACCCAGAGTGGCTGTCCCTCATACATATTTAGAGCTCCTTTAGCAGTTCTGAATACACAACCAACTTCAGTTCCTTAAAAGCATCCCTGTGTTTATACTTACATTTCATTTTCCTCTTCACCAGAAGATGCCGTAGGAATCTGCTCCCTTAAAGAGTCTCTTAATTCTCTAAGAACACTCATGGGGATTGTATGGACCAGGGACTAGATGTAGCTAGAAGTCTGATGTTCTCAAACTTACTTTTTTCAATACCTCTAAGCCAACTGCATGGTTATCTGCATGTGGTTTTTCTCCTTCAATTTAATTATTTCAATATATCTAGAAGGAAACTTTACATCATGTTTTATGTAAGATTTATATGCAAATACTATAGTATAGATTTTTGGACCCTCCATGGAAGGTCCTGAAACCAACCCTTCATGGATACCGAAGGACAACTGTAACTACAAGGTTATTATTTTTGGATCCTCTGCAACGGGGGACATGGTTCATTCTTAGTTCTCAATAACCAGTACATAAAATGTTGATGATGTGCGAGGTGATAATCATCAAAAATACTTTTCATGGGGCTGGGGATGTGGCTCAAGCGGTAGCGCGCTCGCCTGGCATGAGTGTGGCCCGGGTTCGATCCTCAGCACCACATACCAACAAAGATGTTGTGTCCGCCGAGAACTAAAAAATAAATATTAAAAAAAATTCTCTCTCCTCTCTCACTCTCTCTTTAAAAAACAAAAAAAGAATGCAAAAATACTTTTCATGTGCTATTTTAATCTTCACCATGATCACAGTAACCCCTGGAGGCAGGCACTTATTTTTATCATCATTCCAATGTCACAGAGGAAGAAACAGAGGCACTAAGAAATCAGTGGCCACAGTGCCACAGCTGGTACGAGAAAGAACTGAGTTTTGAACCCAGAACTTTGGTTCGAGTCTTCTGGCTGATAGAGTCTGACTGCAAGTTTTTGTGTCGGGAGCACTTATTCTCTAAAATTGCAAGTTTTTGAAGATAGGGCCATATCTAATACTTCTATCTTCCTCTCAGAACCCCAGTTGGACTTTCACCTAAGAGTTGCTCAGAAATATGGTTAACTTGTTAAAGAGTAAAATGGGAAGATCTTAGAATATCAAATTCAAGTCCATTTTGGAAACCTAGATTTTTTTCATGAGAATGAGATCTAATCTCACCTCTAAACCATACCTACCTAAAGCCTTCTGGAAAGCAAAGGTCATGCTTAATGGTGTGATGGATATTCTCTGTTGACCCCTAACAGAGACATTTTCTACCCTTCCCTACTGAGCTCTCTGCCCTAGTCACCTGGCCCACATAGACTGCACCATTTAGGTTTTCTTACCCTCTGGCTTTGTTGGATAGAACAACATTGGCTGGAGAATGAGAGAAATCATGGGGTATTTATTCTCCAAACTCACTCCTTGTTAAGGTACAGTTTGGAAATGGCCGCTTGGCTCTACCAAACTCCATTGGTTCCCCAGGGTGGTTCTCTCCTACAGCTACAGCTTTTGCTGGGTGGTAACAGTTTCTTGCTATGCTTTCCAGGGAGGTTCCCCATTCCTTTTTGGTGTCTTCCTGTAACTCTGACCCAACTTTTGTTGATAGTCTCTTCAATAATTGTATCATCTATCCCCTGACTCCACTCTGGCTCAGATCCCTGTTGCCTGGCCTGATGCTTCTCAAATACATAACCCATAAGCTCTTGCCAACATGAAGACTCTGATTGACAGGTCTGTGGTAGGGCTTGAGATTCTGCATTTCCAACAAGCTTCCAGGTAAAGGCATAATCCACAGGTCCTACTTTCACTAGTATAAATTTAGTAGATGGTCTATAGTTGCTACTTGATAGTTGTGTTTTGAGTTGAACAAAAGAATAATTGCATGAATGATTTGGATGCAAAGGCTCCATTCAGCACTGGTGACGGAAGCTACGCCTTTGCTACACTTCTCTGGTAATAACTTATCCCTGATGTCCCAGAAGGGCTGCAGCAGATCTACCTGGCACACCAAGAAGCTCATGGTTGGTTGGGCACTTTAATCTTTGTCTTTCTCATTGACACAGCCACCCTGGTGATTCTTATCATCTCTGGTTAGTTGCTGCTTATTAAAAACAACAACTACTGCAACTTCTGAGAAATTGAGTTTGTACACATGAATATGGTTTTCTTCAGAGATGAAAATAAAACATTTCTTTTCAACATCAGAATTGATTTCCCCTCAAGGGATGATTCCTAGCTGAGTGAAAGGTGGTAGAGAAATCTGTAGTTTGCCAAACAGTGAGTCTTATTTGCTCAGATTCCGTATAGTCTTGTACAAACAGGCTTTATGTGCAAAGGCAAAGTTAAGCTCCAAGAGATCATTCAAAACAAGACCCACTGCAAGGAAAACTAGACCTTACTGTGCTTTTAAGCAGATCAAGCTGTCACTTTGGTATGCATCTGAGCAATACACATTTTTTTGAACATGTACTAAGAGTCAGACACTGCATCTCTTTGAAGGAAATGATTATGCATGGAATAAAATCTTATTAATTCAAATCCAAGTAAATTAACCACCATGGTAATTCAGGCAGATGCTAACCTGTATTTGACTATTTCACTAACCATGCAAAATGGATTTACTATGCCAATTAATAGGTCAACAAGTTTGTAAAAACAAAAACAAGACACAAAACACAAAAAACACCCAAGAGAATAAATGATTTTCAAGAACTCTCAAGTGTTTAAGAAAGGTACATTTAGGTTTTGATACCAAGATACTAATTGATTAATAATATAGATGGTGCTAACTAAAAAAAAAAAAAAAAACAACACACTTCTAAATGCAATGCAGTCTGTGTAAAGTATTGAGTTTGGTTAATAAAAATGCATGCAAATTAGTTTTTTGGTTTTGGCAGATGTACTGTGACAATGTTAAAATGTTAATATTTAAAAAACCTAAGTGAAGGTACATGGAAACTCTTTGGATTGTATTTGAAACGTCTATGTAGATGTAAAATCATTCAAAAATTTAAGATTTTATTAAAATTCTTGCACATTCATGAAGTTCAATTCTTCAAGAACTCCTAGTAACAACAGCAGAAACTCTTGATTGAACAACATTCTGATTGGCACAATGCCCTGGACATGTGCTCACAACGACTTCACCAAGTAGGTATGGTCATTATCTTCATTTTACAGATAAGGAAACTGTGGCTCAGAGTGATTAAGCAACTTGTCCATAGACACACAGATAATAACTGATAGAGTCAGGGTGTGACAAGGTCTGTCTAATCCCAAAGCCTGGGCTTTACAGCTCCATTGTCTTCCTCTCCTAGATTGAGTTCCTCTCTATAAAAAAAGGGATTATTTATTCAGGATTGGCATTCATCTGAATTGGTGAAATAGGTGAACTTGATTATTTGCACTGCATCTTTAAGTGAAGCAGAGCATTGTTTTGAAAGCACCAAGTTTAATAGGTCTAATCTTTCCCTTTTGGCTTTGTTAAACTGGGCTCTAGTTTTCCTGAAGAGGAGGCAGAGGGGCTAGGGGAGGCCTCCTTTCCAAAGAGCTTGGAGTGCTTTCAGAGCATTGGCTTTTGTCTTCTTTTGCCCATCATTGCTCACCTTGGGATGTTGGGCCTGATGCCCAGGATTTGCCAGAACTTTCCAGTTGGGCTTTGGCAATGAATGGCTTACTCAGAAATGGAAAAGGATAGTGTGTTAAACACTGTGTAAGCAGGGTGCGTGGTTCAAGGTTGAGAAGCCGACTCTGCATGCAGAGTGATAACTGGCTTTCTTAACTGGAGAGGTCCTGGAAAGCTCTCTGTCCCTAAATATCACTCCCTCTGGTCTAGCAGGGTACCTGTGATCAACTGTTTCCTGTTCAGTGCATTGCAGGGTTTCCCAGGGGCACACGCTCTGACCACAGCTCCTCCAAGCTTTGCTCAGGTCCACCTTGTGGCACATTCTGTGGACCTATGCAGCCCAGCTGGGTTTGACTTGGTTTCATCCATCATTCATTCATTTGTGAGGGAACTTTTTTTAAAAAAAATTTTTTTGTTTATTTGTTTTAGGTGGACACAATATCTTTATCTTACATTTATGTGGTGCTGAGGATGGAACCCAGTGCCTCGTGCATGCTAGGTGAGCGCTGTACCACTGAGCCACAACCCCAGCCCCCATTTTTTTTATAACAACATTCCTACCCTCCCCACCCCCTCTTGACAGCCAAAGAGGATTGTGTGTTTGTAAATAATTTCTGCCCTTTGCAAAGGATTTTGTCATTGCCAGTGATTCTTTCCTGAGACAGAATCCCAGAGAAAGCAGGGAGAGGAAGAAGAGGAGCATTAACCAGCAACAGAGAGTTTTTTGGAGACGAGAGGGGCCAGTTTTAGTGAGAGAAGAATAGGAAAAGCAACGGAATGAGGGAACTGCAGTGGTCCCCCTTATTTGTATTTTACTTTCCTTGGTTTTAGTTATTCATGGTCAATTACAGTCTGAAAATATTAATGGAAAATTCCAGAAATAAACAATTCACAAATATTAAATTGGTGATTCTGAATAGTGTGATGAAATGTCATGCTCTCCCACTCCTTTCCTTCTGGGAAGTGAATAATCTCTTTGTACAGAATATCCATGCTCTATACACTACTTACCCTGTGGCAGTTCAGAGAGAGAGAGAGAGAGAAAGAAAGAATGCATGCCAGAGAGAGACCATGTTTGCATGATTGTTCTATTTTATTGCTAGTTATTATTGCTAATCTCCTGTGCCTGATTTATAAATTAAGTTATATATATGTATATACATGTGTATATATGTATATATATATGTGTGTGTATATATATACACACACAGTATATATACAGTTCTAGCCATTGTTTGGGGCATAAGTGAGGGGTCTATTGTACATGATAAAGAAGTGGAGCTTAAAGAAACACTGCCTTTCGCAGTGTTGAAAAAATGCAGTTAAAGGACAAAAAATAATATTTTTTGGTTGTCAGTATTTCTTTGACTACTTCCCTGCCTTTTTTGAGACTGGACCAGTTCAACAAAGATGCACACATTCAACACCAAGTCCTTCCCTCTACACTAGCTGCCAGCCACCCCTGCAACTGGCTCTGATTTCCTTCCATAGCACTTCCCTGAGCTCTGAGGCTGAATGTCATTGATCTTCCAACTGCCAAAGCCAATGAGCACTTCCAGCCCTTATCTTATGCAACCTCTCTGCAGCACTTGTCTGTTGCCAACTCCACAGTGCACCCCATGTCATAATCATCCTTCAGGTTCAAGGTTCCAGGTGCTTTCTACTCATTATTTATTTAATCCTCACAAGTTCAGGAGGGAGGTTTCATTTCCCTCTCTACTTTTGCCAAATGAGGAAACTGGTGCAAAGAATCAGTAACTTACTTAAGTTCTGAGAGTCCTAGAAAATAACTGAACTAGGATTTAAGCCTTGGATCGACTGGATTCTGAATCTTCCTTATTATTGCCATTTAAAAAAGCATTATTATGATTTTTAAAAGTTTCTTATAAATTATTAAATTGTTATTTATTAGTATTATAGCAGTGGTTTCAGCTTTCAGATTTCATAGACTAGAAAAAATTAAAAAAAAAAAACCCTTTCTGTGGCTCTGGTATGGGGTTGCTAAATTGTGTGTATGTGTGTGATGTGTGTGTGTGTGTGTGTGTGTGTATGTGTGTGTAATCTTTCATTCATTAAAAAAAAAGCCCAACAACAATGTATTATCACTATCATTTATTTTTGTTTTAAAATTACCCAAATGTACTAATATGGAAGCATTTCCATATGCTACCTGCTGTATTAAAAACGAATTTCTGCAGATCTATCTGCTAATATATGCACAGAGCATTGTTTAAGAATAAGAAATCAGTGACAATTTGGTGTTTGGGAATCAGAACTCTGGTTTTTTCCCCCATAGTCAGTGTAGGAGGTTTTGTACGTCTGTACAGTTTTGTATATGGAGTATCATGTATTAATTTTATTATTTGAAAATATACAAATTAAATAAATCTCTGAAAGAAAAGATTTAAAGCATCTAGAGAGGTATGGCTAATATAATTACAAAATAATTTGAATAAATTTAATTCTACCCTTATGTTTTCTCTTTCTGACATGCCTTGGTAAGAAGTTGACCAGGGTCTAGGCGTGGCCTTGAGGTTGGTGCCTCTGGCACACTTAGCTCTCACTTGCCACTCCCTATGGGCAGAAGGCATCCTAAAGCACTCCTATGCTCTCAGGCAGGGGCATCTTTTTCACTCATTCTTCCTATATCCCCAAAATTCCAAACACTTTTCCCAGCATTAAAAGATAAATAGGAGAGTAGGGTCTGGCTGGAGCCAGTCACCTATGATTAGGAGCCTAGTTTTGGGCATTTCTCATCCTAAAGGAACTTTTTGAACTTGACCTCATTTATTTTAGGACTACCTGGGTAATTGGTTAAACTAGAATCTTTCTAAAGACTGTGTCAAAATCTGAATTTTGAACAAAGGTCCTGGGGAGGTGTTCTGATGTGCTAGGAGCCACTCTTTGAGGGACATGAACAGTCAGACTATGTATCTTTACTGGGAATGATGACTGCGCTTTAATACCAAGCTGAGCTTTTGAAGGAGGAGAAGGAGGAGGAGGAGAAAGAGAAGGAGAAGAAGAAGGAGAAGAAGAATAAAGGCCCTGGGATCAATGACAGTCAAAAGTCAAACAGAGCATTTCCCTTCCCCCGCCACACCAGAGGTCAAACAGGATGTGTCTCAGATGGAGTCCACTAATGCAAACAGGATCTGAAGAGAAATAGCAATTTTTCCTTTTTACTCTGAACCTCGATCTGACCAGTTCCGGAAACAGTCCTGATTAGAGCATAATTGATTTGGACTCGGCGAGCAGAGCAGCCAGGCCTGCACCCCGCCTTCCTGTGCTGAGCAAGCTGTGCAGGATCATCTGACTCTTTACTGCGTTAAAAACAATATGATATGACATGTGCTGGTTTTCTAACATTTGCAAACTAAGAGAGATTATATAGTCCATGGCTGTGCCAACTGTACTAAAGAGAACCGCTGGGGCATTTCTCTCCAGCCTCCAGTGACAGCAAATAAACCCAAGGCATGTTCATTACATAAATACTAACTCTTTGGTCACACAGAATTTGGGGTCTTTCACTGGTCAGGAAATAATCATGTATTATTTTCAAAGCTGAATCCGTTATTCTAGTTTAAACAAGGATTCTAAACACTTTTTCTTTTTTTTTTTCCATAGCACACATCATAGAGTGACTATAATTCAAATTTATCAGGGATTGAAAAAACAAACCAAACAAACAAACAAACAAAAAAAATCCCCATCATACCAGAAGGCTGAAAGGCAATGATGAATTGAGTCAAAGAATTCCAGTAGAGGTTTTGGTTCCGAATGCTAGACTCCTTACTTTCTTTCCTCTTTTTGCCTTAGTCTGGGTCAAGACCACACTGAACTGCAAAGGGATCACCTATCAACCACGTAATAACTGCTACTCTGGAGCATCTCTACTGAAATGCTCAGAGGTTTGGAAATGAGTCCCACTTTTTAAAAAATTCTACTCCCTGAATGTATTGTCTCCCAAGATTGGGTTTCACTCATCAGTTATTCAGACAGGATTGGTGCAGTCTGACTCTGCACCAATTGTGCAGCACAAATATTATCTGAAATTACAGGAAAATATAGATATTTTGTCACGAACTATTCAAATGTTTGTTTATTTCTTGGCTCCAAAGGGCTAGTTTTGCTTATTTTCTGTTACATTGTGCTCTATGCAGACTTGGAGCCAGTATCTTTCATGCTTATAAAACAAAACAGAGCAAAAAAATAACCCTCAAAATCTAGATTGTTAGATCTTACATTTAAAAAAAATATTTATTTTTAAGTTTTAAGTGGACACAATATCTTTATTTTACATTTATGTAGTGCTGAGGACTGAAGTCAGTGCCTTAAGCATGCTAGGCGAGCACTCTACCACTGAGCCACAACCCCAGCCCCTAGATCTTACATGTTTATGATGCAAAATAAATGCATCTTTTACAACTCTTATTTTATAAAAAAATCTCAAGCAAAATTTTTAAAAGTGGAGAAAATAATATAATGTTCTCTAAGCTTAAACAATTACCAGTTTATAGCCAATCCAGTCCCCATTCCCAGATTATTTTGAAGCAAATCCACAACATCATAACATGTTTTATGTATGTCCCATATGTGGCTCTAAAAGATAAATGTTCTCTTTAAAAATATAAACATAATACCATTCTCACACTTAAAAGTTAAAATTATTTCTTTTAATATTAATTAGTATTAGTCACCTACAGCTTTTAAACAGAAATCATACAGAAAGTTCTGCTCATGAAAATGTAGCATAATTCCTGCATTGAACTATGTGAAGACCCCTTCCATGAGCCCTCTTCAAAGGCAGAGATGCTTAAGAATTAGATGCACAGAAGTTCTTTCAAGGTTTTGAGACCGAACCCATGTGTCAAAACCTCTCCGGCTGTGGAGACCAGGTTGGCTTCCCCAGCACTGTTGACTTTGGTCTGGATGTTTATCCATTCATTTTTCAGACCTCCAGTCGCTTGTTTATCTTGGCCATCCTTTTCCAGCCCGAGACTTCCCACACCCTGCCATCTGGCACCCTCTCTGGTTTCATTCCCACAGCCCCAACTCTGAGCAGAAACCTCAGCGGAAGCTCAGATCCAGCAAAAGGTCCTGAGCACTGGGCCCATGCTTCTGTCCCCAAGTCCTCCTATAGGAGAGAAGGAGAAGAAAGTTTTGGAGAACATCCTCAAGGTTTTATTACCAAAAAAGTAGATTCATAATCAAGATCTCAATACCCGGATGAGGGTTGAAAGATAAGCTTGGAAAGGAGTTGCAGTGACAGATACCAAGTGACAGAACTATGCTTGGTGTTTCCTTCCCTCCCTCCTTCCTTCCTTCCTTCCTTCCTTCCTTCCTTCCTTCCTTCCTTCCTTCCTTCCTTCCTTCCTTCCTTCCTTCCTTCCTTTCTCTCTCTCTCTCTCTCTCTCTCTGTCTCTCTTTCTTTCTTTCTTAAAAAAATCCTTTCACTGAATTTTCAAATTGTATCCTCAGACCTGTAAATTGCTTTAGTCAAGATGGCAATTTTCTTTTTCAGTTATGAGGACTTAAAGTTTATTTATATTTTGACAGTGAAGATATTTTGAATTAATCCCAAAATACACTGAAGCAACTAGGTAAGTCTACTCCTCATACTCCCAAAATGAGTCCCACTTTTGTTGTTCTGAGAATCTCCCCTAAAGTGTCAAACTAATCAATCCTTAAAGGATCTATTCACTACCTAGTCCAAAGAGTTGCCCTCTATAAGTTCCCATAAGAAGGACATCATCTCTCCTCCCCACCACAGGGTCTACCGTTTCCTGAGACATTGCTATGTGCTGGGCACTGTGCCAAACCTTCAGTGTAGCATCTCATTTAATCTTCACCAGCAGTCCCAGGAGGAGAGGTGTAGTAGCATCATTATTTTATAAATGACAATAAGGAAAGATTAGATAAACACCCCAGGTCAGAGGGGCCATAAATGGCAGTGCTGGATCATGTGGCTGAGTGCCTTGCCTCAATCTTTAAACTACATTGCCTTAACAAAATCATACTCTACCTTGTATCAACACACACACACACACACACACACACACTCCTTGAAGTGATGTGAACTATTTAGCATGGTATCTGATAAATAGAAATGCTTAGTGCTTGATGTTAGATATTATGATTGTTTTTTATTGTTATCTAACTGATGTGGCCTGCAACAGTCTTGCTTCCATGCTGGGTGTTGCTACAGGTGCAGAAGTGTGAGGGTCTGGCCTTCCTGCTGTAGATGTAGCAAATGAATACATGGGATGTAATACTTGAGACACCGCAACAAGTTATTTGTTGTTTACCTGAAATTCCAATTTGACGGGTCATCCTGTATTTTATCTGGCAGCCCTATTTTCGGGACTTAGCAATCAAGAGGGAAGAGCACAGCTTGATGGAGCAAGAGCAGCATCCCCTGCTAAGCCATATGGTGCTGATTAGCAGCATTGCTGCAGTGCAGAGCAGGGAGGGCACAGGGTGCTGGGCAACCGGGGAGGGCTTCACAGGGGAGGTGGGGCTCCCCAGCCAGGCAGAATGGGGATTTCAAAGGCTTCCAGGCTGGAGAAAGATAGCCTAGATTAATGGAAACAGTGACTTCTAAAAGGTGCTCAGAATGGAAATAATTTCACGAGAACAGAACCAGAAGAAAGGGATGATACCCCCGTTCAGTTGGTTTTGAAAGTGCGTGAAATAGTAGGTTCTCCATGACATTAACCCAGATTGGCCAGAGACTTGTGCATTCTGGTCTCCTGTAAGGGATGTGAAATAAGCTCAGATCTGTTTTCTAAGGTCCTGTGAACCCCAGAGAAAAACAGGTAAGGTGTGCTGGGAAGCAGGTAAAGATTGAACATTGTTGTAGCACAGGTGCTGCCCTAGTCCTTTCTTGTTGAAGATGTGGGGTCAAGGAGACCCGTGTGATGCGTTGCATGGGACAAGGACTTATTCAGTGCCTTTGTGTCAGGCACTGTAAAAAAGGACATACTTTAATTCTCATAGTAATTCTATTTTACATTGTAAAAAAGGAAACAGAGGTTCAGAGAGTTTAGGTCACTGTGGCAGATAGAGGATTCAAATTTAGATCCCTCAGGATTCGAATCCTATTTCCTTTCTTCTCCCCAACCCTGGCCTGAGTCAGTTTTTCCCAGTCATTCTAAGGAAACACTTCTGGTTTCTCTGTTTAAGGGTCAATGATTGTGTTCTTGACCTTTGGTGGTGAATTTCTTATGGCCCATATTTGTAACTGGAGTACTGCTGGGGATTCAGGCCTTCTTTCCAACAGTGGGGACTGTTGTCCTCCTTCCTATCTTGTGTCCTGGGGTGGGTGAGTCCCCACCAGGTCCTCTCACAGGGACTCCTCAGGCATCTTTTGCTGGAGTGCTAGGTGAGACTTCAGTATCACGCAAGTCCCCTAAGAAGCTTCCTTCAGTTTGGGTTAGTGACTTCAAAGGCCCCATTTCCCCCAGGACCTCGATTTTTGATGTCTCCACCAAAGAAAAAAATGCATCTAATTAAAAGAACTTTCCAGGTGCAGGGTACAAAATCCAGACAGATTACAGGTCAGGGCAGGCTGCTGCCAGCTTTCACAGAAGTCTAGAAGCAGCTGCTTATGACAAAGACAAGGGAAAGGCACTTCATACCAGAAAGAGCAAAGCATTGAAGTCGAAGGGCTATAAAAACAATCTCTCTGACTTATTGGAACATGTTTTTCCAGCAGCCCTGGGTTGGAGCTGTGATGGCCTCCTGCAGGGGAATTGTGACCCCAACCTCCCCGCCTCCACCCTTCCCCACTTCAGCTAGAGGGTTTTCCCTATAACCTGACATGTGGTTTGCAGCAGGAAGTGCGAAATCCCAGGAATGAGTCCAGGCTCAGGTTTCAGACTCTAGAGAGACTCAGGTGAGCGGCAAGGAACGGCCTTTGTTTCCTTTAAAAACAGAGTTGAAAAGAGCCTTTCGTGACCTCTTGGTTTGGAATGAGGTAATTAGTTCTCCAGAAACTCCCACCAGTTTCCAGGACAACAAAATCAATGTGCTGTTGATAGAAAAACCAGGAATAACAAATTGGCTGAAATCACAGATTTTCTGTATTTTTTAAGTAGGGACTTTTTTTTCCCCCTTACCAACTCAAATATAAAACAAAACAATTCCAAACACAACACACACACACACACACACACACACACACACACACACACACACACACTAAACCTAACACTCCCTCTCTACCCTTTGATTCACCTTCACTCTTTAAAACAATTTTAACTTTTGTGCTGGGTAAATATTATTATGCTTGAGAAGATAAGAAAAAAAAGAAAGGTGGGTCAAGTCCATGCCTAATTGTAGACAGAACAAGAACATTTTGGATATTTTCAGGCTGAACAGTTTTACTCTGAAGGGGTGATGGTAGGGTCACCTTATCGGAATTCCTGGGGGTGTCAGAGAGGAGGGAGAGAACCAGAATGAGAGTTTTGTTTATCAAAAGTGTTTAGGATTTAAAAAAAAAAAACAAAACAGAAGATCAAGAAACTGCCTTGACCTTTTTTCCCTGTTTTCAAACCAAGTAAGTAAAATTTTGGTTTTTGATGGTCTATTTCAGAAGGAGGTACCTAGTAGGGTCTTCTTGGAAGTCCTACCTTGAGCCAAGCACAGGCCACACCTGTGACCCCACCAACGTGGGAGGCTGACACAGGAGAAGACCAAATTTGAGATAAGCCTGGGCAACTTAGTGAGACCCTGTCTCAAAATACAATTTAAAAAGGACTGGAGGTGTAGCTCAGTGGTAGAATGCTTGTCTAGTACTTGGGAGGCCCTGGGTTCAATCCCCAATACTAAGGCAGGGGAGGAGGGAGGGCGGCAGAATCCTACTTAATGAAGTTTCTGAACTCTGGGTTGAAATCAAAGCCTATTTCTTCCCTCCCCTTCTCACCAGGGCAGCTGGAATCTCTCACGGCATAGTCTGAGAATAGAGAACCCACTACTGTCCGAACACCCTCTTGTCCCTAGCTTCTCTCACCTTCCAAACCCCATCAAATGTAAACTACAATAAGACCTTAAAGCATGACCTTATGCATCACTAAAAAAAGGAAAAAAAAAAAGCTTCCTGTTAAATCATGACACAATTCTAATATGCCATCAATTGTAGGATACAACCCAATTTCAATGACTTTAAAATGTGGCAAAAAAAAAAAAAATTCTTAGAATTGATAGACTGTGGTCATGGTTTAACAAATTAAGTCTCTGTCACAGAACCTCTCCATGTTTCATCTTCCCATTTAAAAACTGAGAATAATAATAGTGCGTAGCTACCCATAGGGTTGCTGTAGGGATTCAGTGAGTTGGTTTGTGTAAGGTGCTGAGAACATTCCTTGGCATACTGTGTTCAATTGTTGTCATTCACTATATAAAATTCAAATCCACAGACTCTTATTCAGTTGAAGCGTGGAGGTTTTCCTGGTTGTTATTCTGCCAGGGAAAAAGCACAGTAACACCCACACATTGCAAATCATGATTTCAGAGAAATAAAAGCAGGCCAAATTGGGAGGATGGTAACAGATCGTTTCTCTCTGCCTTGGTCTCTGGGTGATTTCTTCAGCCAGGCTGGTCTGGTAATTGTTCTGTTGTGGGAAGAGGTTTTGCATTCATGATGCTCTTGTGGATTATTTTTGCCAAGTTCTTTGTTTCTCTAAGCACTTCCTGGAGCCACCCTAGCCATAGGAGGATTCTGACCTCGAGGGAAACCAGGCGGGTTCAATGCAAACAATCCACGCTGAGCAGGGGCCAGATGGTCCCACACAGCAAACACTGATATTTCATTTGTGAGAAGCCAGAAGCAAGCTGATTTCACCATTTTTAGGCCTACCAAATGGAAAAGTGAACAGCCCATCTAGATGCAACTCAATTTTGCAAGTAGATGAACATAGGTGCAAATGAGAATTCCCTAAGTAATTGCTGGGTTCCATGTAGACAGCTCAGAATAAAACCCACGAGGGCAAGGCTCCAAGTCCACATATGTTTTCCAGTCTCTTGGAAACTCTTGGTTTTTTGTTGTTGTCCTCAGCCTTCTGCTATCCCTAACTTCCTCCTGAGGTTATTGAAGAAATAGATACTTGGATGATTAGAATGTCATCTAGCTGGCACTAATTTAAAAGCACATAGCAGTTTTTACATCCAACCAAGTTTGATCGAAAAAGAAACTGCGTGGGAACGCTGAGGCTTAGGATGCCTAGATACAGAATTTGAAAAAGCACTGGACTGGGACTTAGGAGACCCAAGTCCTATTCTCTCTTTTCGGTGACCCAAGTGTCATTTTTCCCCCACTGTCTGGTTCTTAGATTCCTCATCTACAGAGTATGTCCTAGCCCTATGTCTCCATGAGCAGGGAACTTGCTAAATGTTTGGTTCTCTTGGCCATCTTTATAAATACTACACGATGGTAAAGCCAGATTTAAAATTAGGCAGTCAGTGTAGTTAGGTAAATCGAGTCTAATATGGAGTGAAATCTAAAATGGAGGCCATGAGAATGAATTCTCGAAAAGTTGAGTCCAGGAAACAGCCCCCAACAGATTTGAAGATAGCCCATCCTAAAGAAATGTTAATGAACAGCAAACTTGAAGATGCTGACTCAGAAGTGCCCAGATTACTTCTTTGGCCCACCTGTGTCCCAACCCTTCGGGCCTTTCCACCTACATTCCATTCACCGAAAACTATAAAAAGGGGAACACATTCGCCCTTCCACGGATTCCATCTCTTGGGTCCCCTTCTTCCTCCGGGAGAAGTCTTTTCTGCTGTCCTTTAATAAACTTCTATTTTCCACTCTAAACTTGCCTTGGCGTGCTTCTCTGGTGTTATACTTCAACATTGGGGAAGCAAGGACTCATCATGGGTCAACAGCGGTAACAATGGTAAATTTTATGTGTCAAGTGTCTAGGCTGCTGTTTGGTCACGTATTATTCTGTATATTGCTGTAAAGACATGGGATAGATACGGTGTACAGTTACGTTAGTGGACTCTAAGACAATCATTGTTCTCCGTGAAATGGTGGCCTCATTCAATCAGTTGAAGGCCTTGTAAGTAAAGACTGAGATTTTTCTGGAGAGGAATGAATTCTGTCTTAAGAATGTAATATAGCATCACGGGTTGAAATTCTGTTAGCTCACTCTATAAATTTCAGATTCAAACCCATAACACTAGGTCTTATTTGAATTTCCAGCCTACTGGCCTGCCCTGTGAATTTCAGACCTTCCCCCACAATTACATGAGCCGATATAATAAATAACTCCCCGCACCTCCTAG
This sequence comes from Ictidomys tridecemlineatus, assembly GCF_052094955.1. Lineage (NCBI taxonomy): Eukaryota > Metazoa > Chordata > Mammalia > Rodentia > Sciuridae > Ictidomys > Ictidomys tridecemlineatus. The sequence goes on from NC_135477.1 coordinate 18,662,082, forward strand.
CCATTTTCTCTAACTTACCTTGCACTTGACCTTCCTGCTTGACCTTCTCAACTTTGAGCTTGTTTCTCTATATTTGCCTCACCTCTTAGCTCCACATGTCTAGCTTCAACCTTGTGTTTTTCTCCTAGATGACCATGATTTAAACTTTCATTTTGGCCCCAACTACTGTTTATTTTCCTGAGTAAAGCTTTCTCAGGTCTGTTCTCAGTTCTGAGAGCTCACAAATTGATCTGGAGAGATCTTAACAGAGACAAGTGAGCTCAACTAGGTACAGGAGTGGCTGTCTTTCTACTCATGATGCCCACGGTTTTTGCGTTTTTGTGGTTTATTTCAATGGTTTATTCCACTCTTGCCCTACATACTTCTGGTTAGAAGAAACTGCATTCTTTATACAAAGGGTTAAAAACAGCTGGAGGACTGGGAATGTAGCTCAATGATAGAGCACTTTTAACATGTCTGAGGCCCTGGGTTCAATCCCTAGTACTATAGCAACAACAACAACAACAACAACAATACAACAACTGGACTCATTTCCATCTCCTGGGTATTGTATTTCTTACTCATGTCTCAGGAGGTATGTAGTTATAGGAGGGCATGTTTGTTAATTAAAAGGGAGTGTGTACAATCATTTTCGGCTTATTCACAAGGGTGATTTTTAAAAGTAAGCACAGGTGTGTGTGTGTGTGTGTGTGTGTGTGTGTGTGTGTGTGTGTGAGTGAAGTTATTTCACAGCAAATGTTTGCAAAGTTCTTGGAGATTCATGGAAAGAGGTTGCTTGGCCAATGCCAAGAATTATTGGAAATACAGGCTTTGCTATTGTTGGCCCTACTCTAAAAGACTCTTATCACATACGAGTGTTTGCCTTTATAAGAGGCACCTCATAGGAAGTCTAGGGCATATTAAGACTTCAATGCATTGCCCGTCTGTCAAAGTCTGACAGGCCTTATATATGGTCTCAGTCTGCGGTATGTTTAAGCTATTTAGGTATTTTCCTCTCCTTTGTACTCTAGTGGAATCAGGCTGAGCTCATGTTATATAACAGCACCGTCTCACTCTGTAATGAGCAACTTCTAAGGAGGAGGCAGCAGAGGGAACAAAGCCACCTGGCCTCTGCCAGCCCCTCCTTACTTTGCCAGTGCACCTGCAGAGAGCTCTCAGAGAGACTGCTTAGCATGTTTCATGGTGCGAGATGACACAGTGCCTGTCCAGGACACGCTGGACCGAAAAAATCATTGCCTTTGTTTCTTGGCCAGGTTTTATTTGAGCTCTCCAGGGACGTAGGGAACACCAAGCAGCTGTCCCACTGAACCTGCATTTTCCACTCTCACCTCACCTGCTTTGAGAAATCTGATTGACTCAGACAGAGACATGAAATATTAATAGGAAGCTCTCAGCAATCAGTGGCTCAAGAACCTGCAGGGTTGAATTGGGGCTATGTCACGTGTTGGTTTTACGCCTCAGTAGAGCTTGTCCATGGCTCACGTTGGAACCACTGGTGTGTTAAATCAGACTGAGGTTTCATCACTATGTCTTAATTATAAGAAAAATACCACCGGCTCCCCCCTTGTCGGCTATTGCTGGAGTGGGAGGGGTAAGAGTTTAGCATTTTCTGATTAAACAGAAAACCTGATTCGAGTTGGTTTAAATGAAGGAAACATATTGGATCTACTAACTAAAAAGCCCAGGGTGATGCTGGCTTCAGGACTGGCTGGCTTTGTGGCTCAGATGAGGTCATCAGGGCTTGGTTTCTCTCCATCTCAAGGCTCTACCTTCTGTTGGATTGGCTTCATTTTCAGCCTCCATGTGGCGGACCCCGGCAGGTCTAGACTCCCCCTTGTGGTGGTAAGATGACTATCACAGTTCTAGCCTTCGTGGAATGAGGCTGGGGCGTTAATTTTCTATTACTTTAAGAGTTGACCTAGGTCAACTATAAAGAGGAAAGGTTTTATTTTGGCTTACAGTTTCAGAGGATTCAGTCCATGGTCACTTGGCCCCGTTGTTTTGGGCCTGTGGTAGCAGGAATGTGTGGTGCAGTAGCTGCTCACCTCATGGTAGCCAGGAAGTGGGCAGAGAGAGAGAGAGAGAGAGAGAGAGGGAGGGAGGGAGAGGCAGTCATAGTGATGAAACTCCCAGTATTTATTTTCTTCAAGGGTACACTTCCAGTGACCTAACTTTTTTTTAATATTTATTTTTAGGTGGAATATATATAAAATGTGGTGCTGAGGATCGAACCCAGTGCCTCATAAATGCGAGGTGAACACTCTCCCTCTAAGCCACAATCCTAGCTCCGTGACCTAACTTCTTTACAAGGGACCCCACCTCCTAAAGGTCCACTATCTCCCAAATAGTACTATAGGCTGCAAACAAGCCTTTAACACTGGGCCTTTGGGGCCATTCAAGATCCAAACTATAGCAGCAGGGGTTAATAACTGTTTTCCCTAAAGGTGCCAGATAGGAAATATTTTAGGATTTGTGGAATCCATGGTTCCTGTTGCAACTCTGCTGTTAGAGTGCCAAAGCAGCCAGAGATAATACATAGATGAAAGAGGACAGCTGTGTTCTAATAAAACTTTATTTACAAACAAGGCAATGGGTCAGATTTCTCTAAAGGCTCTAGTTTGCTGGGTTTGGGAAGTAGAGAGTTGTTTTTGGGAAAAGGCTGCTCAGTCAGGGCCTAATCTTCTGGCTTTCCTTGTAATTGGGAGGCCATATGACTGAGTTCTTGCTAATGGACCATGGGTGGAAGTTATGTGGACATTTGGGGTCAAAACCTGTAATTAGCAGATGAGCCCCTTTATAGCCTCCTTTCCATCTGCAGCTGAGTGCATATGAGCAGGAAGTTCTAGGAGCTGCAGAACCACAGGTAAAGGACTTTGATTCCTGAATTACTACATGGAGCAGAGCCACCCTGCTGCGTCAGACTGTAATGTGAGTGGGAAACAGAATTTTACTGTGTCTGGGTCATTATACATTTTGGATCTATTTTTAACACCAGTTTACCTATTTTAAGTAATATAGAAATTTGTGTCAGAAAGGGAATGAGACTATGTGAAATACCCCAAAGAGGTGGCACCCTGCAGTTGTACAATGGACGAGAAAGAAACAAGACTGTTTGCAAAAGTGGTGACCCGTGTTATCAATGGCAAAGTATTTCTTAGAGCTGTTGCCCATAGTCTCGTGGTAGTGGTCATCTGCTGAGTCTGTAGCTCTAGGGGAAGCCATTATAAAGAGACAGAATGGGGCTGGGGCTATGGCTCAGCAGTAGCACACCGCCTGGCATTTGTGAGGCACCGGTTTCGATTCTCAGCACCACATATGAATAAATTAAAAAAAAACTAAACAACTAAAAAAATTTAAAAAAAAGAGACAGAATGTTGGTGTGCATTTGAGATAATTCCTTGCTAATCACAACAACTTATACAAGAAAAATTCAATATCTGGCAATAATTGACCAGTCCATAGGAAGAAATGAAAGGGAATAAAGAGAGCCTTCAGACTGGGAATAAGACTGGAAACACACCTGCACACATACCCGAACTCTGAGAGGAGAAAAGCCCATTAAAAATTCTCAGTTAGCAGCAACTGAACCCTGAAGCAAAGATCAGATTAAGGGTGCAGCTCTTTCGTCCAAACTTCGCCTCAAGGTGGCTGTCATTAAGTCCAGAGAAAGCTATGGAAACAGGGAAACAAATAATTTAGTCTTTAGAACTGAGTCAAAGAAAGAGCTTTGGGTGTGGTTTCTGGCACTTGGAATTTATTGGAAGCAAATTAATGAGAAGTTTACTGTTTTTGAGGGAATTGTATTACCAGAGAAATCACAAGCCTGGGCAAAATAATCTTTGATCGCTTAAGCCTTACTCTGTGGTCCTAAGTTTTTGTGAGCCGGAAGCAGGGTCTAAAGGCTGAATAGCCTTCGAGGAGTGCACCCCAAAGTGGCTGGACTAGATAATGGACAAGAGGGATACCCAAGAGGGTAAGATAAGGGGCCCTAAAAAAAGAACAGACAAGAAATTCTTCCCAGAAACCAGGCTAAGGGACATAGCAAGGGACTTAACCCTTAACCCTGTCAGAGGGTCTTCACTCTGCACACCTAGCAGGATTCTCTCACACGGTTAACAAAGGCTGGATTCCCCATTCTTTATGTTCTAAATAGGAGTCATATTGCTGTTATCAAGTTCCTGTTCCATATGGTATAGCGGATGTGTGTTAGAGGGGTGGTAAGTGGGCTTTTGTTCATAGATTGCTGAACCACGAGAGGCTACAGATAAAACTGGCTGAGAAGGCCTGGGAGTGGTGATGGAATGGGACTTTGGGTTGTCTTCCTTGAGGCGGGCATGAGATGGGGTCTCTGTGGGGCCAGAAGAGTGCCAGCAGACTATTGGTGACCTATAAAAGCCTGTTCTTTAGTAAAAAAAAAATCACTTTATTGAAGACTTGTCTTCTCTTCCATGAGCATGTGGCTTCCTGGGCTGTGTGAGTGCTTAGGTGGCCTAGAACAGAATGTGAGTGCAGGTAGTGGAGGCCATGTTCAGGCCAAGGAGCCTGTGTGTCCCTCCTGTTCTCATGCCCCTTCTGCAGACTGCATGCAGCCAAGGGTGAGGCTGAGCTGGTGAGGCCCCGGGGGATAGTGCAGCCCCAAGCAGGAAGGACCCTGAATCACATGGTAGAGAGATGTCTTTAGGCTGCTGGGTGAGCAAAAAGCAAACTATTATTTTTGAGCAATTATGACTTTTTGCGTCCTTGTTACCGCAGCTGAGTGTTCTCAGAACAAGAACAACATGGTCTCTCTCTGCATCTGCTTAGCCCTTTCTCTTCAGGTCTTATGTTTAAATCTTTAATCCATTTGGAGAGATGATTTTTATAACTGGAAAGCTATGGGGGTTTACTTTCATGCTTCTGCATGTAAATATCCACTTTTCCTGGCACCGTTTATTAAAATGACGGTCCTTTTCCCAACATGTGCTCTTAGCACCTCTGTTGGAAATCAGTTGGTTGCCGTGAGTGGGTTTATTTCTAGGCTCTCTATTTAGTTCCGTTGGTCTAGGTATCTATTGAAGTTGTTTCAGAATTTACTTATGCAGTCATGTCCTGGGGGCCTCATCCCAACCTCATGCAGCTTATCAAAGTATTTGTTACAAATGTACCTTCTTTTTCTGAGTTTTGGTAACCTGAAATTTCCCATTTACTTCACATTTCCAGAGACATTTTTTATTGCCCTCATGGAATTTCACTACTGCTTATAGATTGTCATTCCAGGAAATGGCCTATCAGCCTTCCTCTAACGCAGCATTGTTCAGTTTTCTCTCTCTTTCTCTCTTTTAGGAGAAAAAAAAAATTTTCCTTTGTCTCAGCAGAATGGCTTCCTTCTTCCTCTGATGTCATGGCACCAAATTATGTTTGTTATCAAAAGATTCTCTAAGGAGCTTATCAAGTTATTTTCCTATACAAAGAAAATACATTCCCTAAAATGAACTCTGGTTCCAGCTGGTAATAATCACGAAAAATATTTAAAACATTGTTTTATGTATACATGATAGGATATGGCCATTTTAGCCAGAGGACTTAATTAACTTCTACTTCAGGTAGGGTTGTCACATACAGTTGTACAAGTTGAACACTAAGCAACTCTAGGAAGTGCCTTTTACATTATAGTCTATGTAATTAGTAATCCCTGAAGCTGTGCAGCCCCAACCTGTACAAACATATGTTATAGCCCTGTCTCCAGACCACCTGCTATCTTCTCAATGGCCTAATTCTACATTCCTGGGAGAAAACATTTGGGTCAGTTGTCCACTCCTGTTCAATCAAATATGCTCAAGTTGGAAACAACATGTTGTAGACACATGGATGTAGAACCTCACTCCTTTTGGGAAGTCCATATCAGGGAAGTAGAAACAGTTCTCAGAACAGGTTTTATGAGAACATTAGACAGCTGAGAATGCAGCATTGCCAAGGGCCACGATAGAAAAAACAAATAATCAGAAGGTATATAGAAATATAATCTAGGGGCTGGGGTTGTGGCTCAGTGGTAGAGCGCTCACCTAGCAAGTACAAAGCCCTGGGTTCAAACCTCAGCACCACATGGAAGTAAATAAATAGAATAAAGGTATTGTATCCAACTACAACTAAAAAAAAATATTAAAAAAAGAAATATAATCTAAGATAATCTTCAAACTGGTGCAAAAATTCTGCACAAGAGGGAAAGAATGATGCATTGAACCAATCATGTTTTGTTGCAGGGGTTTGAAGTCAATAAGTGAGAGAACTGGTTAGAGAAACCGGGAGGAAGAAGCAGTAAGAAGTGGAGCTGTAGAGACCCGGAACCGGCAGCTCTGAGGGAGGGAAGTGGTGGAGAGGACTAGAGTGGAGTGGATGGGGAAGAGAAAGGAGACCACTGAGTCCTGACAACGGTGAGACACTGAAGACCAGCTAGCCTTCTGATGGGGATGAACTCCAACCATCTGGTTCCCAGACCAAGAGCCAGGGGCCCATTCCCTTTCTTCCTGTGCGGTCTGGTGTTTAGTTTTCCTTTGGTTCACATCAGAGACCTGCCTAGTTGGCTGACCTTTCTTTTTTCAGTTTCTATCCTACAGTGAACCTCCATAACTGCTGGGATAGAATTAACCTCACTCAGAAAGGGTGCACTCTGAGCCTGCTTAGCTCTTCCACACCCCTATCTTGGGGAGGGGGACTCACACGCCCACCCCCATCTCCTACTGCCAGGCAAATCTCCAGATTCTGATGCCTGCTGGAACCACCTAGAACTCTGGACACCGTACCTTGTACCCTTGCTTGCCCTTGCAAAATCTCATTTTTGATATCTTCCTGTCTCCATCAACCTAATAATGCCCAGCACAGTGCTGGCACATGCCTGGAGACCAGTGAGTGCAGATACAAATGGCCTCTGTCCCTCTGGGATTGTGGCTGTGGTGTTGAGGAGTTAGAAAGCCAGTGAGCTCTAGCTCTGCCAGTCCTTATGTCACCTTGGGCAAGCAACCAAATTTTCAAAGCCTCTCCACTTCTTTCCCCTGTAAAACAAGGGTGTTGTTATCTATCTGCTCGGGCTGTTGTGAGGTTTAAAATAGCAGATGTGTGAAAGTCTATACATAATAAGCCCGCTGAGAACATTAACAGTGTCTGAGTACAAGGACCCTGCATTTTATATGAGACCTGCATGTTACAACCTCATACAAGTAGAAAACAATCAAGTCCATCTCATGATGCAAGGTTCTTATTGACAAAGGTCAGAAGCCATTTATGTTGTTCAGCTGGAAGAGAATAAGAGTTTATAGTTTGCTGGACTTTCGGGTTGAAAATTTTGTGATGTTGGATGAAGTTTTAGTTTTAGAGTTATTTATATTATTTTCAAAAGAGAACCTTTATTATTATTTTTATACTAAGCTCCTTTAAATATGCCCATATCAAATTTGCTTTAAATGCCCCTACACTCAACTCTGTGATTTGAGAGAGAGGTCCTGCCCCGAGGCATGTTCCAGCACCACCTTAGCCTCTGGATCTGCTCTGCATTCACTCTGGAATTTTTTAAAAATGTCATAACAACGTGCTTTCAAAATAATATGCTCATGCACCCCCGCCCCCAAGTGTGTAATATTGTCAGGGTGTTTTATCTGCTGTCATATATCTGGCACATGACAAATCCATTTCCCCAAACAAACCATCACATATGTCCACACTGTCTATAAGTTTAGAATTCTGACATCTATGCAATTACCCTCTGATGTTTGGATTAGTGTGAGCTGGGCATAATTGGAGGGTGATGGTTTTAAAGAATGAAGGGGATGTCACTCTTCTCTTCCTGATGTGTCCCCTCTGGAGAAAGTGATGTCAGAAATATGTAAGACTTAACCTTGCTGGAGAAAGTCCCAGCTGCTTTCTCCAGGGTACAGGAGATTAAGCAGGACTGATCTGTAAGCATCCCCATCTCTGGGGGTGATAACAAGGTCACCTTGTACTTAGGTTTGGCTTTATAGCAATACATCTGGCATCCATAGAGTTTCTTTCTTTCCAACGTGCTTTCCTATTTATGATCTCACTTTGCCCTCACATGAGGAGGAAAGGGAACTGGTTAGGGAGACCAAACCTGAGTTTCCTCTGCTTGGTGGTGGTGGCAGGGCAGGTCACTTTGCCCTTCTCAGGTTGTTTTTCCATCTGTAACCAGCTAAGGTAATTACTGCTGACTGTTCTGGGCTGTGTAAATGCAAATATGCCTGTGGGTTGGGCAGGGGAGTGCTTTGGGAAATACAAAAAGCTATAGACAGAAATGGGCTGTGATGTTACACACCTTGGAAGTTGGGGAGATGAGAGGAATCTAAGAAATGACACGATGAAGAGGTTTTTTTTTTTTTTTTAAGAGAGAAATAATTTTTAAAAAATATTTATTTCTTTAGTTTTCGGTGGACACAACATCTTTATTTTTTTATGTGGTGCTGAGGATCGAACCCAGCGTCCCATGCATGCCAGGCGAGCGCGCTACTGCTTGAGCCACATCCCCAGCCCAAGAGGTTTTCTTGTGAAGACATGCAGATGGCTAAATAGGACACATTGCTTTGGCAGCCTCCGATTTCTGATCTCTTGTCTAGAGATGCCCAACTTAGATCAACTGTGATTGATGTCATTGGCTTCTTTACCTCCAGCTGTCCCCAGGAAGTCTATCAAAGTACAAGTGAGATAGACATTGTGATCCTCAAACTGGGTTCCACTCTAACTGACTTTCCACAAATGCAAACTGAGGATTCTTCTATGTAGCAAAACTTAACACAAAATTCATCATTTTGTGAAGTAAAAGGATATCCAAGAGCAGATGCTTCCGCCATGGCTGGATCCAGGAACTAGATGGTTTCACTATTTGTCCATCTCTGGGTTCTGCTTTTCTTTGTATGGAAAGTGTCAGACTGAGTCTTTTCGTGAGTGACAAATAGCTCCTGGCAGTCTTAGCTCACACTCTCAAAGCTTAGCACCTTCTGTGGAAAGAGAGATTTTTTTTTCTCCCAGTGGTTTCAGTGTACATCCTAGGATTAAGGCTCATTGGACAGACTTGGAATCACTGCTTCCTGTCTCTGGATCAGCCTCTGCTTTCCAGGCAACAGGATACGGGATTGGCTGAATCCTCTCTCTTTTCTCTCACTCTCTCTCAATCTGCAGGATGGGGTATGAAGGTGGGGTCAGCTTCATCTGAACTATATCATATGGGCTAAGAGTGAATGTGGGATATTTCCCCAAAGAAAAATGGAGGGACTCTTACTAGCAAATAGGAGAATGGAATCTAGATGGGCTGAACCAACAGTCACTGCAGAACGCCTGATGCTCGGACAATTATTAGAACCTGCAGCATACATCCCTGGTGGGTTGTGATTTACCGGTATGTCAGAACAGTGTGGTCGAAAAACCCTGATACAACTCAACCCTTTCACTTGCAGGCTGTATAGTTGTTACATTCGTTTGTTGGAGGCATAGTAACGGTGTAAGTTTTGCTTGTGATTTTGATGCCTCATTAGAGGTTTTCTCAGGGTAAGGAGCCAGCGTGGGGGCTCTTCTCGAAAGTTTCCTGAGAGAAGGTGAGGAGGCCTGCTTTATTTAGACAGCATTTGCTCCTGTTGCTATGGAAAACAAAATCTTATGAAACTGAATACCTTTGATCTCCCAACTTTTTCATGGCCCAAGAGTGGTGGAAAGAAGCGCAAGTTTTATCACCTGGATTTAGAGAGAAGGAAATTGGAATAAAGAGAGAATCAGGCTCCTGTGTAGACAGCAGAGATCACTACCTCCACGGTGTGATTGGAGGCCCTTCATGAGGCCCACTGGTTCCTGTAAACCTCTAAAATAAGCAGCCTCTGATACTGAAGGGCTTTCTTAATGAGATCAAGTCATTCCATCTTCTGGAGGTGAGTGCATAATTATTGAATTTTTAGGGGTCAGTTCAGTTCAAAAAATGGTTGTTGAGGTCTTACTACTGGTTGTATCACTGGGAGCTTTTGGTCACAAGTAGAAAACCCAATTCCAACAGTCATAAAATAGAAAAGGACTTTATTTATTTTTTATGTTATGGTTCTGAAGATCCAGCCCAGAGCCTCTCATGTGCTAGGCAGGCTCTACAACTGAGCTACATTCCCAGTTCCAAAAGGGTTTTATTAACCACGTTGGTGGTGAGGTGTCCTTCAGGCAAGGCTTGATCCAGAAGTTCAACAATACTATGAAAGACCCAGTTTTTCCTCTTTTTTTTTTTTTCTCAGACTTCCAGGATGTCTGCTTCATTCTGTCTTACCTGGCTGCCTCGTGATCACGGGGTGGCTGCCAGGATATTCTGAGAACTTTCCTATTTACACATGTTATGAGAAAGCAGCTGTCCGGGATTCATAAGGGTGAAGCAGTTCTTTCCCAGAGAACATTTCCTCACATTCCGAAGTTCAAATTGGGCTATGCACTGCCTGTTCCTAAAATAAACAGTAGGAGGGGAGATGATGGAACCAAGGACCATGCCTGGTCCCACATTTCCCAGAGGCACATGGGCTGTGCGTGTGTGTGCAGGGGGAGAGAGAATGTATTCTCTCCATAGAATCTATGGATTAATAGAAGGAAGGGGAAAAATGCAAAAATGGATCTCATTAGAAGCTGGATTTTGTTGTTGTTGTTGTTAAATAAGTAGAACCTTACTACATAATTCTAAATATAAGTAAAAAATCAAATTTCAAGGTAAGAAGAGAGAATAATTCTAATTTTGGACATGGTAGAGTCCAAAATGACTGTAGAATATTTGGACAATGTTTTTGAGGAGAAAGTTAAAAATAAGGACCTAAGACTCAGCAATTCAGATTTTGGCTGGAGATCTAGATATGGTTATTAAAACCATGATAGTGGAGGTGGGTGGGGGCAGGGCAAATCCCCAGGATAGTGCAGGGTGAGTGAGAAGGAGCCCTGACACCTACAGACATGGGGAAAAGAAGAGGGACCCAGCAGGTTGAAAAAAGGAGAACACAGCGTCAGGAGGGAGAGGGTTCGTGAAGGAGGGAAAGGGCCTCTCCCAGGCCAGGTGAGATAGGCCTCAGCAGTGTCTGTTTGGTTGGGTAACTGGAAGCTCACTGGTGGTCTCTGTGGAGGGATGCAATGAGGCCAGGAGAGAGTGGGAGCCATGTGGCCCAGGCAGGGATGGGGACACATCCCGGAGAGCCTGCCTCTGAAGGCCAAAGGGAGAAGAGGAGAGGGCAGAGACTGGAGAAGAAGGAGAAGGCTATCTTTCCCCTAGAAGGCCTTTAAAGAGACTAAGTACTTTTTGTATCAGGCCACTTAGCTTCATGATGCCACTCTCTCTGGACAGGGCAGGCAGATGAGGGCATAGGAGCTGGGGGCTGGGGGCTTCTACTCATGGTGGACCACAACATGTGGGTGCCAGATACTTCCTCTTCCTAGGCTGGGTAAGGGCTGATGTCATCCCAGGGTGCCATCTGCAGTGTGCTCCGGAATCCAGGTACCTTTCTGTTCTTCCTATCTACTCTGAGCCAGCTCAAGGGCATCTTCCAGTAGCAGCTTGGACGTTCTGGGTGTTAGTAGCTATTGCCATTTCTCTCCACCTCCAACTCTGAAGGAAGATACTAGGGCTCCTCCAAATTCCATCCAAGACCTCCTTGATTACCTAATGTAGAGACTCCTTAGCACAACATCCAGGCTCCACAAGCCCTCTCTCTTTCACTCCTTCCTGCATCTTGCAACCTGTCATCTGTCTCAAAACTCCTTTTACATTCATGGAAAGGCCTGAGCCTTTGGAGAATCAGATGACCTTAGCCTCTTGACTGTGTCTGTCTTCCTGTCTCAGGGACCTATAGCCCCATCTTTCTATATGTTGCTAATACTACCCCACCTAACCTCCCTCCTTCACATTTGTCCCTATAGAAAACACCCTAGACTGCTGGACAGGGCTTAAGGACAGGATTGGTGACAAGGCCATAGCAAAGGTGTCCCCAGCCCAGCTTTTCTCTTTCCACTTCTGTCATTGCTTCAGAAAAAAAATTCCAAGGAGGTATTTCTGAGGCTTGGGGAAGCGAAAGGGGTTCAGGTTCTAGGAAGCTGCAGGTAATGCCTGTAATCTGCACCCCCAGGCATGCCTCTTCCTCTGGCCTAGCGTTGTCATCTCCTCTGCACCCCACCTCGGACCTGCCTGCTAGAACCCTGTACTTCTTCTGAGTGCTAGAGGATTATAAGAAATGACAGGAAGGCCTCAGAGAAGTTTAAGTACTTGGCCTCAGCAAGGTCCTAGGCACTGAATTCTGCAACAGGGGGTGATTGGCTTCTTCCTCAAATCCACCCCTCACCTTGGCAGGAATCCACACTCCTCCCCACACCTTGATAGCTGAGCATCAGCTACTTGGGGTTCCCAGTGCACCAGGCCTTGTTTTCTATCTCTGCTTATTTTGAGCAGGCAATTGATGTAGGCAGGAAATCACCGACGTGGACTTCCCTTCCTCGGTGCTCAGCACTGTGTACCAACAGCAGAGCCACATGAGTGAATTTTTCATAGCTTTAACTCCTTTCTTATGCCAATGGTTTGCCTCCAGAAAAGAATTATGCAAGCAAGATAATTAGATTAACTTTGTATTAAGATCTTGAAACGGAACGAAGGGAATGTAGGAAGTAAGTATAGTCTGAAGCCCTCCTGCATGACATGGTAGCTGCCAGTCACAGGTGGCTATTTAACTGTAAATTAAACCAAATTAGATTATGAATTCAGTTTCTAAACCATACTTTCCATAGTAGGTACTCAATAGCCATCTGTGATCATCATATTGGAGAGTGCAAAATTCACATTCTCACTATGTACTGAGCTCTATTGGAAAGTGTTGGCCAGAGTAATAGAGGCCAACTTAATAATATAAGCAAGGCTCTGCCTGGGCAGAATCAAATAGAAGAGGAGGGAAGAGCTGCAGGTGGGAGGAACTGTGTCCAGAGGTTGGAATGAACTTGTATGTTGGGCCAAACCCTGGGAGGACAGGACTAACCGGAATCAGTGTTCCTTTTGAGGTGCCCTGAGAGCCAGCCTCACTCTGATGATAAAGATCACAGGAGAATGAAACAGAGAAGCCCCTTCCTTCTCTCAGTTCCTAATCCCACAAACTCACCTTTCACGCTTATGCTACCCATCAAAATTGTTCTTACCCTGGCTCCTGAACTCAGGGGAGCTGTGACTTGCCAGCATAACTTGAATTATCCTCTCTGATTGAACACACTGCTGGGGAAGGACTGGGATAAGGATCAGCACCTGTCACCTGTGGCCTCACTCTGCTCCTAACCTGGTGTCTGAACCTCCTTTGCTAATTGGGAATGACAAAAAGCCTAGAACCCCAGGGCCCTTAGGCAAGAAAGTGAACTCCTACAAACCTCAGTTTACCTATCTGCAGAAGGGGGTGGTCACAGCACTGACCTCACAGGATAGTTACAAGGGTTAAGTGGGATAATGTTTGCTGAGGACCTTGCATATTTTTGGACAAGATGAATGTAACCTCTTCATGAGGTCATTCCTTATGTCGAAGATGTTGACAGTTTCACTGCCGTTGTTGTTTCTGCTTCCCTCTTAATTTTTAAAATTTTTGAGTAAATGAATCATCAGATTTTTCTTTAACCATTTATGTTCTGTGTATTGTGTAAGAAAATTTCCCTAGTCCGAGATTTTTTTTTTTTTCTTTTCTGATACTGGATTGAACCCAGGGGTGGTTTACCTCTTAGCAACATTTTTTTTTTTTTTTTTTTTAATTTCCAGACAGGATCTTGCTACATTGCTCAGGGACTTGCTAACTGAATGAGGCTGACCTGCCTCATGATCACCCTGCCTAGACCTCCTGAGTCACTGGTATTAGAGGCATGTGACACCAAGTCCAGCTTCTATCCTAAGATCTTAAAGGCTTCTCTTATATTTTTGTCTAAATGTGTCTCAAGTAAACTTTGTTTCATTCATTTTTTTATTGGTTCTTTTTAGTTATACATGGCAATAGAATTTATTTTGTTTAAAATATAGAATCATGGAATATAATTTGTTCTAATTCAATTCCCAGTACTTCCTCTTCCTCTCCCTTCCTCCTACCTGCGTTCCCTTCCCTCTACTCCATTGATCTTAATGTAAAAGTTTTCTTAAAGGTGTGCAAATTATAAGAGTGCAGTTTGGTGAATTTGCCCCAAGTCAATGGAAGTGGGGACGCCCTATCCAGGTCTCCTTTAGTCCCAGCTCCCTTTGGTCAGGGGAACTACTAACCTGACTTCTAATGTAGCAAATTGGTTTTTCTGTTGCTGAGCATTATAAAGACAGACTCACATTGCATGCATTCTTACCATGTTGTTTCTGTGATTTATTTATATTGTATAGGAATTATTATGTTTGTTTACCTTTATCACTTTATATTATTCAACAATGTGGCTATACTACAATTTATTCATTGTACTCTTTAATTTTTTTTTTTTAGTTTAGATGGACACAATACCTTTATTTTGTTTATTTATTTTTGTATGTGGTGCTGAGGATCAAACCCAGTGCCTCACACAAGCTAGGCGAGCATTCTACCACGGAGCCACAACCCCAGCCCTATCCATCGCACTCTTTTTGAACATTTGAGTGGTTTTATTCTTTGGGCTGCAGTGAATAGTGAGTGCTGCAGTGGTGTGTGCCTTTTAGTGAACGTATGCATACATTTCTGTCAGTTGTGGACACCTCGGAGAGAAGTAGCTGGCTCATTCCTCAGTTGGTACCAGAGTTACCAAATGCTGGTTCAGAAAGAAGGCCTGAGGCACATCCAGGTTACTCTATTACAGATAAAGGGGTTCCGGCCCAAGGTGGGCTATGACTTGCCTGAGGTCACACAGCTCAAGTGCGACAGAACTGGGAGCTCATGTCCCACTTTGTCCTGCTGCTTCTCTGAGAGGTCAGTTGGACCCTCTTCAAGCTCTATGCCAGTCTTCTCCTCAGTCCCCAGATTTCCATCTTGTGAGCACAGCTGCTGTTCCAAGGAACACTTACAATATTGCTTACTTGACTCAGTTTCAAATTTCCTCTTTTTGATTGAAAATTTCCCCAAAATCCCAGAATGCATCTATGCCTCTTTGTTCCAACTCCTGCTGTGATTATTGCCCCACCTGGGGCCTTCCCTGCACACCCACTACTGTCCTGAAGCACCTCCTTACAAGTTCAGCTCAGCTGCTAGCTTCCTTCTCCAGGGATCCCTAGCACTGGCTAGAGGGTGGCATGGACCTGTCTGATAATCCCACCATCCATGTCATCAGAGAGCCCTACCCAGCCCCTGACAGCTGGTCATAACACACATGTAATCCATGGACCCCAGCTCTGCTCCGCCCCACTGTGGATTTGCAATGCCCAAATGTATTGCAATGTATTGCTATGATCCCAGAGTAGTGCTGGTGTGAGAGGTAGCCTTGGAGGATGGGAGATGCTGCAAACACAAATGTGGACAAGGCCTAGGCTGGGCTGGGTCCCCTATGCTGGAGGTGGCTCTGGGGCACTGGCATACCTAACACAGGGCAGTTCTTTCTTCTGTTCCCATGACTTTGGCAACTTTGGTGTTGCTAAGCTATTGATACAAGCGGCGAGAGCCTACTCCCTCACCTCCTTTAAAAATATCAAACTTCCAGAGAGTCTGGCAGTCCTACATATATTGCATTGTATACCGCTTCTGGTATCCCACCTCCCCTGCCTTCATTTCCCTCCCCTGTAGCACTTAACTCCACCTCACATACTATATTTTTATTTTATCAATTGTTCTTCCCCCGAAGAAAAAAAAGTTGGATGAAGGCAGAGATTTCTGTTGACTTTTGTTTTCTGCTCTATCATCACTACCTAGAATGGGGCCTGGCACACAGTAGGACTAAAAATAATTTTTCTAAATACGTGATTCTGTTTCCCCTCCTTTTTTTAGGTTCTCAAAAATCAAAAAAGTCGAGTTACCATTTCCTAAGATTACAAGGTGTCACCTAGACATTTGCCACGTAAAAGAGCTACTTGTGATTTTTTTTTTTTTTTTAAATGGGGACAATTTCTTCTTTTGTATCCCGTAACACAAAGACTGGGCATGTGAGCTGGGAGGAGGTGAACACTTCAGCTGAAGGATAGATCACCTTTTGTGGAAGCTGAGAATGAAAGAACCTCCAAATTCAATATCCCCAAAATGTTCTGCTGCAAGATAGGGGCTCAGTCATCTTTGACTCCACAATGGTGCTGCTGAGCACAGTGCCTACCATATAGTAGCTGCTTAATAAATATTGCTGGATCCAATCTTTTTCAAGTGCTCTGTTCACTGCTCTTCTCAGTTGAAAATTGCAACAAGGTGATTTTTTTCCAGCTTGAGACATCTAGACTTGGGGAACCTGAGATCCTTGGAGAAGAAAAATGTTCTGAGTATTGTGGACTGTGTATGTTATCCACATTGAATGAGAGACAGCATCTATTATGCACTGGGAACTGTGCTAAGCCCTGGGAGTGTGGAACAAAAACTGAGGCATACCCTGCCAACAGGGAGCTTACAGTTGGGGGAAGCTGGCTCAGATGATACTTAACATGATTGGGATGCCAGGAAGGCTTCCTTACAGGGGAAACATTTTATGTGGACCGTGGCGATGAAATTAGGTAAAAGTGTATTATTATTAAGTGGTGATGTGGGTTCATTCTGAGGGAATGGGATATGCAAAGATCCTGGGGAACAAAAGAAGGTAAGACTGGAGCCCAGACAGGGTATGTGGATTAGACAGAGGGTTGGACAGAGCCTTGCCTAGCATAGCAGTTTAAGGATCATTATAGTTTGAATAAGTTTCCCCAAAGGCCCATGTGAAAAGATTTGTACCCCAGAGTGCTGGAACTGGGAGGTTCTGTGAACCTTTGAGACATGGTGTCCAGTGGAAGGTCTTTAGGTCATTAAGGGTGGGCCTTAAAGGGAATTGTGGGACCCTGGTGTGTGTGTGTGTGTGTGTGTGTGTGTGTGTGTGTGTGTGTATCTCTCTCTCTCTCTCTCTCTCTCTCTCTCTCTCTCTCTTGGTCTCCTGGCTTAAGATGTGACTACTTGCTCCGACATCCCCTCCTGCTAGGATGTGCCACCCTCACCAGAGAGGCCTAAATCCACGGGGCCTCCTGATCTTCAACTCAATATAAAAATAAACCTCTCTTCATGAATATCCTGTGTCAGTTTTTGTGAAAGAAAGCTCACTAATACAAGGTTTTAGACTTTTTAAATCCTGTTGGTAATTTTATCTAATGATATACATTTAATGTATACAAAATGTTTTGACATTGTGGAATAGTTACTACAGTTGAGCAAATTAACATATCCATTATCTCACCTAGTTACCCCTTGGAAGTTTGTTTTGTGGTAAAGGCACCTAAAATCTACTCTTTCAGAGAATTTCCAGCACATAATATGTTATAATTGCAGTCCTCATGCTATACATTAGATCTAGACTTATTCATCCCACATATCTGCAACTTAATACCTATGACCTACATCTGCCCATTTCCTCCCTACCTCCCACTCCTGGTAACCACTATCCTCTGTTTCTATGTGTCTGACTTTTATTTTTAATTTTTTTCCCCTCTTCAGATTCTACATATAAAAGAGATCATGCCATGTTTTTCTTTCTCTGTCTGGCTATTTCACTTAACACAAAAGCCCTCCAAGTTCATTCATTTTGTTGCACATGGCAGGATCTCCTTTTAAAATGCTGAATAATAGTCCATCATATGTGTGCATTGGACCACACTTTCTTTTTCATTCATCTGTCCACAGCACCGTAGGTGTTTTCCATATCTTGAGCCTGCTTGCGGTGGACAGAAGCTGCAAACTGGTGATCATGGTGTATGAGATTTTTAATCGATTGCTGCCCCCTTCCCCCGTTACTTTACACCCACATAATTCCAATCCCATCCAACTCCAAAGAAAGGAAGGAAGACCTGATTGGTGCTGGGGTCATACACTACGGGATTTTCATTTTGCTTTCTCTGTTTCAGGGTAGCTCCAGTCTTGGCTTAAAGCTGTTGGAAGGCCTTTTTATGTTAAAGAGCTGGGCGAAGTCATGGGGACAGGCTGTTTTCACAGCTGCGCTGAACTCCAACCCCCAATCTGTCCACCCTACTCCTCACACACTCTGTGACTCTGGCAAAGCGGGAAAGATGTAAATCTTGCTCTCCCCCATGTGTTCTGAGCTCATTTGTCTCTGAGCCTCACCCAGGGGCCTCTTAAGCTCTGACTGTGAAGTACTGAGCCAGAACTGCAGGAAAGGTGACTGCTGAGCAGAACAGCAGGGGTGGCAGGGCTGCCCTGGTGTCTGCAGGTGTGCCTTGCTGTATACAAAAAGGACATTGACAAGACCCTAGACTGATGGGCCCACACGCTGGTCTGGGCCATCCCCTCTTCCCATAGAAGAAGAAACTGCTTTTCTCATAAGTTTAGTAAACTAGGTGTTCTCCAAGGATTCTTCCAATTTTGACAGTCTATGATTTTATGACGATGTATAGATAGCAGATTTTTAAAATGCACCATGGGAGCACAGTTCTTTCTGTGCTGCAGACAGTGCACAGTGTTTTTCTTTTCTTTTCTTTTCTTTCTTTCTTTTTGTTTAGTCCTTACAGCAGCCTTTGGAATCAGGTATCTTTTTTCCCCACTTTTCAGGTTTAGAGGGGAAAGGTCAGTGCCAAAGCTCTCCCAGCTGGCAAGGGGCAGAACAGGCATTCTGATGGTGAGCATCTAGGATAAGGGGCAACTCCTTGCTGTGTTAGTGACCCATTGCAGGCTGAGCTGTGGTCACTTCCAAGGACTAAAAGAAAACCCCAAATGAGCAAAATGTTTTCCACACTCACCGCATGAGTGCCGGGACCCAGCGGATAAAGGACTTGAATTTATATGGCGTTTTGCTTCCTAGGATTCGTTGAACTGGGATCCACTGGGGCCTGAAGGTTACTATAATCTAGGCCACCAATTAGCAATTGAGTGGAAGAGCTATGTACTGCATAGCAGAGCCAAACTAGAAGGCACTTTCTGGAAACAAGTAAAACTCAACTCCACACATAAGGGGAGGTGAAGGCTGCAGCTCACAAGAATGTACACAGTTCCTCCACCTTCCCTTCAGGGGCTTCAGGCAAGGTGCTATCTTTATTTCTCTTTGAAATCTGCAGAGGTCTTGTTGCATCTGCTTATTTTGTGAACATAAGCCAATGGAGGCTCTAGAAAGGCTCCTCCTCACTTTGCTGCTTTCTTCATAAGCTCTGTAAGCCTGCGAAAGTCTCAGTTGCCCAACAGCATCTGTCTCTCCTGCCCCCCATCCCCGCCTTAACCGTGGCCATGTATCGTGGGGGTACTTCTACAGATAGAAATGTACCAGCATCTCACATATATCCCAATTATCTGGATTAAAGTTCCAGATTCAAATACTTTCAGAGACTAGGCAGGTAGGATGACGAGTGAGGTCCACCGGGTAAGCACTGGACTCTACTGGTCAACTCTAGCCTTTTAGGTGGCAAAAGTTAAGTAGAAACTATGGACCCAGTGTCAACAGATTTTTTGGGGGTGAAATCTCTTCCATTTTTGAGTTGGCAACTATATTTGTCATTTTTCCTTTGCTTTAATAAAATATCCAAAGCTGGGTTTTTAATAAAGAAAGGAGGTTTATTTAGCTCACAGTTCTGGAGGATAGAGGGTGTGTTACTGATTTGTACTTGGCTCTGTTGAAGGCCTCTAGCTAGATGGCATCACATCGCCAGAGGGAAGATCCTGGCGTGAGACAAGATGCAAGAGAGGGAGGCTGGGTTCCTTTTTTTTTTTTTTTTTTTTTTTTAAGACAGAGTGAGGGGGGGGGAGAGAGAGAGAGAGAGAACTTTTAATATTTATTCTTTAATCATCGGCGGACACAACATCTTTGTTTTGTATGTGGTGCTGAGGATTGAACCCGGGCCGCCCGCATGCCAGGCGAGCGAGCTACGGCTTGAGCCACATCCCCAGCCCCTAGGCTCCTTTTCTAACAACTCTTTATCCTGAAAATTAGGGTCCAGTGAAAACTATCTTAATCCCTTCCAAAGGTAGTGCCCCCAATGACCTAACCAACTCTGATTAGGCTCTACCTCTTGAAAACCTCACAACCTCTTAACATTGCCACACTGGAACCAACCATGCATGTAGTTTTGGGGGTTAAGTCACATCCAAATCAGAGCAGCAACTATTAAAAAGATTATATATATATCTTAATGGCACATGCCTGTAAACCCAGTTACTTGGAAACTGAGGCAGGACAACTCCAAGTTCAAGATCAGCCTTGGCAATTTAGTGAGACCCTATCTCAAAAACAAAACAACAAAAAGAAAGCCTAGGGCATTAGCTCAGTGGTAGAGTACCTTTGAGTTCAATCTTCAGTACAACAAAACCAACAAACAAGCTTAAAATACCATGTACATGTAGGGCAAGTTAAATACACTTATGAACAAGAATCAGCCCACAAGTACTCAGGAATCAGCTAATTCCACATTTGGACGCAGCCCCTCCTCTTGAGAGTATTCTTGCCCCAGGGTTTGCTAAACCAGCTGGCTGAGAGACTTTAGCTTGAACTGATAAGAAGACTCAGGTTTCATTCTATTATAAAGAGCTGTGTGACCTTGCTCACATGAATCTCTTGGTTTGATTTGAAAATTCTCATCTATAAAATGAAGAAATGTGAAGGAATCCTTAGGAATCTTCCAACTTCCAAAATTCCATGTCATTGGCTTTAATTTGTATAATTGAATTATTTAATTTTGTTTGTATCTAGAATATTTAGACTAGGTACTTAAGAGATACAGGATTAAGATGCAAAACAAATCTAATTTACAAGAGTGAAGTGACCTTCAAAATGTGATTTTTCCCAGTGGATTCCCTAAACCGAGAAGCTAGGTAACTGCTCACTCTAAATTTAAAAGCCAACCCACTTCTCCACTGGGCAAAAGCCAGTTAGGAATTTCATTTGAAAACTGGGGAGAGTTGAAGGAGGAAGGAAGATAAACATATTAATAAAGAATGGTAAGAATAGGAAGCAAGGGTGCAGAGGATTGGAACTTTCATCCATTGCTGGTAGGAATGGAAAATGATGCCTCCCTTTTAAAAAAGTTTGTCAGTTCTTCAAAATATGAATCATAGAGTTCCTCTCTTTGGTATATATATATCCAAGAGGAGTGACAACATGTATCTTCAAAAACTCTTGTTCAGGAGTATTTGCAGCAGCAGCATTAATCAGAGTCAAAAAATGGAAACAATTCAAAGGTCCACTTGAATGGATCAATCAAATGCGGTTTATCCATTTAATGGGTTATTTTGCAACAAAAGGAATGAAAATCTGAGACATGCTACATCAAGAAAGAATTCTAGGAATACTATGTTAGGTGGAAGAAGCTGGTTGTAGAAGGTGATATATGATTTCATTTATATGAAGTGGTTGAAGAGGCAACGTTATAGAGACAGAAAGCAGATTAGTGGTTGCCTGGGGATAATGAAGGAAATGAGGAATTCTGCTACAGGATGTGAAGTTTTTGGTGATAAAAATGTCCTAAAATTAACTGCGATGATGGTTGTGCATGTACTAAAACCCACCGAATTGTATTCTTTAAATAGGTGAACTGCATGTTGTATGATACCTATATCTCAATAACACTGCTTAAAAAGGAATATTATGGATAAAATAATATTTAAGTGAAGTGGCAGATAGGTAGATAGTTAAGAAAGGTTAAGAAGGAAAAGGGAAGGGGTGGTGGTGCATGCCTGTAATCTTAGTGGCTTAGGAGCCTGAGGCAGGAGAATCATGAGTTCAAAGCCAGCCTCAGCAATTTAGCCAGGCCCTAAGCAACTCAGTGAGACCTGTTTCTAAATAAAATACAAAAAAAAAAAAAAAAGAAAAAAAAATAGGGCTGGGGATGTGGCTCAGTGGTCAAGTGCTCCTGAGTTCCATCCCTGATACAGGAAAAAAAAAAAAAGAAAGAAAGAAAGAAAGAAAGAAGGTCAGGGGAACCAGGCCCAGTGGTGCACACCTGTAATTCCACTGGTTTGGGAGGCTGGGGCAGGAGGATCAGGAGTTCAAAGACAGCTTCAGCAACTGAGAGCAGCCCTAAGCAACTCAGCCAGACCCTCTCTCTAAAATATAAAAAGGGCTGGGGGATGTGACTCACTGGTTAAGCATCATTGGGTTCAATCCCTGGTACTCCTTCCCCCCCTCCACACACACAAAGAAGGTAAGGGGAGAAGAACCTTGTGTGATTAGGTTACATTAACTACTAATATATTTTTGGGGATACCCATTTTATTCTGAGAGGGAACTGAATTTAGAATTCGAACTGTGATCAGGGAAAGAGACGGTTAACCCTAAGAAACAGTGATTTTCATTCTTGGATGTGGTCCTAAGCACTAAATTGTTTTTCTGAGTATTTTTATGTAGTATTTTAAAGCTCGGGCAGCCTGTGAATCTATTTTTCAGTCACATGGGTTTGGCTGGTTTGAGTTAGTAATGAGGATGCATTATGGCAAGGGACGCTCATGACATCAGTACCATTGAGTCTGCCAAAATTCTGGGGGCTCTGCCAAGCCCCAGTGACTTGTCCCAGGCCTTGAAACATCCCAACTGCAAAATAGGAAGAGTGAAGGACTTGATAGTTGGTGCTATGTTTGGGCGAATTCTATGTTTAAGTGCCAAAGGTGACAACATTCTGGCAAGAAGTAGTTACTCTAATTCAATTGCAAAGGTAATTTCAATGGAGTTGAAACCCAGGCCATGTTTTGTCAAATTCTCTAGAAGGAGGAGTCACACGTCAACAGGGGTCTGGCAAGTAAAGTAGAAGAGCCTACTTATTCAATGGAGGGCTTTCTGTTCCATCTTGAGGGGGCAGCCCCTACTCTGTGTGTGTTGCTGTTGTTGTATGGAAGGAAGGACCAGCGTTGTCAAACTAAACCTGTGATATTTCAAAGGAAGCTGAAGATGTGGATTTTTTTTTTTTTTTAACTTGGGTTTGAACCTAGGGTCGTTTTACCACTGAGTTACATCCCCAGACCCTTTTTTTTTTTTTGAGACAGGATTTCTCTAAGTTGTTGAGGCTGGCCTCGAACTTGATATCCTCTTGTGTCAGCCTTCCCTCCTCGAGTTGCTGGGATTACAGATGAGTGCCACCACACCTGGCTTGGATTTTTAAAGAGTGAAATCTTCCTTTTACAGACTTCCTATCTAATTAGAATAAAAAAGTGCAAGGACCCACAGAATGGGAGCAAATTATTTGTAAATCACATATCTGATAAGAGATTTGCATCTAGAATATACAAAGAATACATGCAAGTCAATAATGATAATAATAATAGACCCAATTTTAAGAAGGGAAAATGATCTGAATAGACATATCTTTTTACAAAGATATACAAGTGGCCAATAAATAAGCATGTGAAAAAATGCTCAACATCAGTAGCCCCAGGGAAATAGTAACCAAAACCACAGTGAGATACAACTTCAGACCCACTAGGATGGCTAAAATGGATAAGAAAAACAAGTATTGGAGAGGATGTGAAGAAACTGGGACACTAACTCAATGCTGGTAGGAATGTGACATGGCCTAGTCACTTTGTAAAGAATGTTCTTCAATAGGTTAAACATGGAGTTGCCAGATGACTCAGCTGTTTTGCTCTTAACTATCTACTTAAGATAAATGAAAACACACATCCACACAAAAAGTTGTACACAAATGTTCATACCAGCATTGTTCATAGGATCCAAAAAGGGGAGGCAGTCCAAATGCTAATCAACTGATGAAAGGACAATATTCCATCATGTGGAATGTTATTTAGCATATTTGGCAATAAAAATGAATTAAGTACTGATATATTCAACAACACGGGTAAACATTGAAAATGCTATGCTAAGGGAAGGAGATCAGTCAAAAAAAAACCCCTCATATATTATATGATACTATTTATATGAAATGCCCACAAGAGGAAAATCAAAAGAGACAGAAAGTAGATTTTTGGTTGCCTCGGGTATGGAGAATGGGGAAAATGGAAAGTGAATGTAAAGGGCATGGATTTCTTTTGGGGGTGAAGAAAATTTTCTAAAATTGATTGTGGTGATGGTTACATAATTCTGTGAATATACTAAAAACCATTGAGTTGCACATTGTAAATGGGTTAATTGTACGGTATGTGAATCATTTCCCAATAAAGCTATTAAGAAAGAATACTATAAGGACCACACAGAACGCATCTGCTGGGCTGCCAACTTTTAGTTTTCTGCATAGGACTTGATCGTTGCGTAAAAGGTCTGGAAGGGGATCATTAAGCCTAGTCCCTTACGAAACCAGAGAAGAGGGTGCTCTGCTAGTGGCAGAAACAGGGCCAGAACTTGCTTCTTGCTTTTGACCTCTAGACCACACTAACTGTATCCAAAGCCCAGTCTTCAAGGCTTAACCAGAAGGATCCTGAGAATCGTCATCAACAGCTGGATAGTCTCGTCCCTTTCCTACATATTGCAAAGGTTCCCTGAAGGCTTGTGAGGAGGGGATAAAATATGGCAAAAAGGGTGTACTCCTTAAAGGAAAAGACAGGCATAATGCTTCCCTGAGCCTTTTTCCTTACAGCACAGGAGGCTCTGCAAGTTCCAGAGAACACATACTCTGTATGTTTGTGATTCACTTACACTTAGCTCATCAATATATTGTTTGTGCAAGAACCATTTGATGTCCAAGAAACCCCGGGGGCCTCTTAAAGGGTATTTTTTTTTTTTAACCAGAGAACTGAACTCTGCCAAGAGCAAATGAAACTCAGATATCAAAAGGTCTGAGTTCAGTTTTCTTTGAATACAAAGGGTGAGTAGATTCTGAGCTGAGCCAAATGCATTCCCCCACCCTTAATTTACAGTACATTATTTTGGCAGACTCTACAATCCTGAAAGTTGGCTTTCTTCTTCCATTCCTCTCTAGGGTGTAACCACAAGCCTATCTTTTAGTTAACTCTACCAAAAAATAATGCCATATTATAACAATTTATGAGAGCCTCACTCATCACTGTTCTTACAGCTGTCGGTTTTATTAGAACGAATTGAGATGTTTGAAAAGGGTAAAACTGTCCTCTGATTTTGTTTGATTTCCTACAAAAATTTATTTCTTTTATTTTTTAAGTCCTTTCTTGTGGGAGTTTATTCAAGGGATATTGCCACATCTCCTTCCCAGTAAATAGTCAGGCCACCGCCCAAGATTACTGTTGCTTGGCGTGCTCAGATTTGGAGGGTGCAACATATCCCTCACTGTGCTTTCCAAGGAGATAGGCTCAGAGTAATGATTAATACTTTTCTTTTCTTTTTTTTTTTTTAATAAAAAACAATGTGTCTGTTGGGTTTGGTCCCCAGAACCAGGAAAGAGAGAGATATAGAGATAGAGATAGAGATAGAGATAGAGATAGAGAGAGAGAGAGAGAGAGAGAGAGAGAGAGAGAGAGAAGGAAAGAAAGGAAGGCACAGGAAAAGTTGAAAGCATCCCAAATTCTGCCACTAATATAACTGTGGATAAGAGTTTGTGGATCACTATTCTTTTATTCTAAAAAAGCATTTATATCTATATATCTATACCAATAAATGTCTAAAGCTACATCTGCACTGTTATAAAATATCATATTGTTTCATAAGCTATCTTTTCCACTTGTTAGTTCATGGTTATCTATTAATACAATTATAATAACTCTTACATAAAGTTCAAATGTGCAGGAGACTACTTCAAAGATTCAGTAAGAGTTGAGCGTCTGTAAATCCCAGTAGCTCAGGAGGCTGAGGCAGGATGCGACCTGTAGGATCATGAGTTCAAAGTGAGCCTCAGAAAAAGCGAGGCACTAAGTAACTCCGTGAGACCCTGTCTCTAAATAAAATACAACATAGGGCTGGGGATGTAGTTCAGTGGTTGAGTGCCCCTGAGTTCAACCCTGGTACCGGAAAAAAAAAAAAAAAAGAAAAAAGATTTCAGTAAGGAGTCTTTTGATTTCAAGTGGTAGAAAACCAATGTTAACCTGACTAAAATACAGTAGGTCAGTTTTTGGCTGATATCTGAGAAGTCCAGTGGGAGATGTGATTTAGGGTATTGTAGTATTCAGGGACCAAATAATGTTACAAGATCTGTTTTCTCCCTCTTTGGTCTCCTTCTGCTGCCTTTGTGCTATTCGTATGTTGCATGTAAAGGCAGTAGTTCTAGAGCATGTGGTTTCAGGCTCTTAGCTGGCAGAAGAGAGCAATGCCATGTTCCAGGACATACCAGGCAAACCCTATTGCATCGCATTGGTCGCATCGCATTGGTCCCAACACCATCTCTGAGCCCATCATTTTGGCTTATGCCTGGGCCACATACCTGGAATCCAAGTGCTTTACTCAGGATAATTCAATTCAACTTTTCCCAGAGGTTCTCCCTAAAGAATTTCAAGAGCTGGAAGGAGGCTTCATTATGCTGCAGACACAAATTTAAGTCTGGTTCAGGGAACAACAAGTGCTTCTCCCTCTCTCTGAAAGCTAATGCCCTAAATTCTGAGCCAATTCTTTCTTCCAAGGCAATGAGATTATGAAATACTTGTCCCCTTTAAGTCCTCACTTATCTCTTTCGGGTATCTTAAGTTTTCTTGCTTACCACTTGATTTTTCCCACCATCTTTCAGATGTGGACTGGAACCACTCATTTTATTTAGTTTCTCTCTTCTTGGCTCCATGAACTCGGGGGAAATGGAACAGATGTTCTGATGCAACACATCTTTGGTTCTTTCATGGCTTATCCAAGTGCTTATTGACCGTTGACTAGAACTTGGAGTTCTTGTGAGCAGCAAAACCATTTAGTAGGGGTTAGAGTTGTGGCTCAGTGGTAGAGTGCTTGCCTAGCACGTGAGAGGCACTGGCTTTGATTCTCAGCACCACATAAAAATAAATAAATAAATAAAATATTAAAGAAAATGCTAAAAAAATTTTGATATAGGTGAATCAGGCCCTTCACCAGGATCAATGCAGGAGGAAGTGCAGATCACCTCTTAAAAATGTAGGCACTTTGATTTAGTGTCAGATGTTGTCCTAAGCACCAGGGACAGAAAAAGAACAAGAGACCCATTTTCCCTGCTCTTGAGGAGTGCACATTCTGGAGATCTTTAGTCCCACAGAAAATATATGATAATTTACTAAATGCCACTTATTGCTCATCTTTAAATGTAACAGAAACAATCCCTCCACAGATGGTTATGTTTTGTATATGTAGGGTGTGTGGGGGGTACAGTACACATAAATCAAATTTTTTATCATGTTAAAAAGATGTTAAGTGCTATGGAAAAAAATAAAGCAGGGTAAGGAGGGTCGGGTGTGTCAGAGAGGGTTTACAACTTTGAATAGGGTGGTCAGGGTAGGCCCCATTAAA
Organism: Ictidomys tridecemlineatus; assembly: GCF_052094955.1. Taxonomy (NCBI): domain Eukaryota; kingdom Metazoa; phylum Chordata; class Mammalia; order Rodentia; family Sciuridae; genus Ictidomys; species Ictidomys tridecemlineatus. The sequence continues at coordinate 18,689,493 of NC_135477.1, forward strand.
AAGGTGATATTTGAAGGAAAATGAGGAAGGGAGGCCTGATATTTGGGGCAAGAGCAAATGCAGAGACCCTAGGGCATAAGTGTGCCAGTTTTTAAGGGTATCAAGGAGGCCAGTTCAGCTGGAGTAGATTCAGCAAGGTGGGAACAGTAGGACATGATGTTCCAGGAAGATCACGTAGGGCTTTCATCCTGAAGGAAATGAGGACCCATTGCCAAGTGCTGAGCAGAGAAGCATTTTGATCTTAGGTTTCCAAGCATGGTTCCAGCTTCTGTGTTTAGGCTAGACTGTGCATTTGCGGGCATAATCGGTGGTAGCGATGCACACCAGAGGGGTGACAGATGCAGTGGGTGGAAATGGTCGGATTAGGAGATCGATTTTGAAGACAGGACGAACAGGATGTCCTGACAGACTGGATGTTGGGTCGGAAAGAGAAGAAGGGACGATTTAAAGATTTTTGACCTTAAAGAATAGGAAATCTTGCCCTTAAAGAATGGGGTAGCATTTGAGACGGTGAACACTGAGGGAGAACGTTTCTGTTTTGTTCTGGTGAATTGGGTCAGGAGCTCCCTTCGGACACATTAGGCTTCAGGGGACTATTAGCTATTCAAGTGGAGTGGGCAGCTGGATTTTGAAGCTCTCTGGAGAAATCAATTTGGGGGCATCTATCTGTAAAGCCTTAGAAAGTGAGGCGCTGCTGCAAAACCTTGGGGCGCCTGTCGAGGGTCCTCCAGAACTGGCCTAAAAGCGGGAACATCCCTGGTGGCACCCCTTTAACCCTCAAAGCCCTTCTCTTTCCTCTTTGGGGAAAGATGATAAAAATGAACAGTAATGATGTCGCGCCCCGCACGGCGTCCTTTCCGGAGGCGCTGCCGGCAGCCGGGCACAGCCTTGCAGGAAGAAAGGCGGGTTCGGCGGCGGCGGCCTCCAGCCTCGCTATGGGCCGAGAGGCCCAAGCTCGGAGCTGGGCGGGGCCTGGAGGTGGGCGGGGCCGAGGCCGGGCACGCCACAGAGGGGGCGTGGCTCGCTGAGCGCGCACGCCCGCCGGCCTGTTCGCGCACCTCCCTCTTCCTGCCTTTCCGGGGGTGATCAGCTGGTCTGCGCTCCCCTGACGTGGGCCGGGGCACGTCACCACCGAATGGCAGCCTCCAGAAAGCCACCGCGAGTAAGGTGAGGGGACTCTACCTACCGGGGAGCCGGCGTCCGGGCAACGCGCGGCTGCCCTGCCGGTTCGCGCGTGCTGCAGCCTGGAAGGCAGGGCCGAAAGGGTAAGCCGCGGTGGGCCAGCCGCAGTCGGGCGAGGGCCGAAGCTGCCAGAGTCTCTTGAGAGGGAGCCAAGGGACTGAGCCATGCAGCTGGGCAAGATCCGGTTGGTTTCCGGCGGGGCCACCGGCGCCCCAGAGCAGCCTGAGCCTGTCCCGGACTAGTGTGCTAGAAGACCTGCCCGCTCGACCCGAGGGCGCGGTGGGGGTCACCGCCCTCCACCCCGTGGCCCCGCCGCGAGACCCAGCAATTGCAGGAAGTTGCCTGGTCTTGGATTCTCCCCGGGTACGGAGAGGTGGGCGATCCCATGCCCTCTCCTCTCTTCCCCAGCCATCTCATCTTCAAGTTTTCACCTGACACTTCTGATACCTGCATTTCATTTTACAGAACCTCACCACCACAAAGATAGGCACTTCTGCGCCCTCCCCACTCAAGTGTTTTCAGAGGCTGCATTAGGGCAATATTTTGGCATAACGTTTAAGAAAATCCCACCAGTTACCTGCCGTGGGTTCTTCTTGGGCACAAAGAGATGAGAAGGATAATCCCTTTGCTTCGAGTGAAATATGTCTTAGTTTATTTTCCCCAACAATGAGGGTACACTTGCTAACAAAGTGGGAGACCAAGAGAATCCATCAAAGTACACAAAGGTCAGAATCCAAACTTTCTGATAATTCCCAGAGGTCACTCACCCTCTAAACATATGAGATTTGAAGGAACTCATCATGGCAGTATGGCCAGGCTTACCTGCCAAATTCAGATCAGAGCTTGTGAGTGGACAGATTACAAGCCTACCTTGACCTTGACTTGATTGGCCTTGCCACACTTAGGAGTGAGCTGAGATCCAGACCTGCATTATGGAAGGGTGTGATGAACTTCACTGTGGAGAGATCTAAGTTAGATGCTGGAAGTGAGGCCAGGTAAGTTGATAATGAAATGATGAGTAAGGCTCCAGACTGGAAGAAGCCTTTGAGGACCAGGTAGTCATTGCTGGATTCATAGAATGACAATATTTTAGAAGCAGAAGAGTCAAGATGGTAGCCTGAAAGAGGGGAGGCCACTTGCCCCAGGCCTTTTCCATAAGTAGTAGAATTTCGGTGCTATCCAATGTAAAAGTGAGGACTTCTTTTCAATTTGGGTGATAGAAACTGAACTCACATTGACTCAGGTAAAAAAAGGTTGGACTGCTCTCTAGTACAGCTGAGTCCAGAAGCACCCACACTCACTCTTTTGCCCTCTTTTGTTTCTTTTCTCTGATTTCAATGTTGGCCTCATTCTCAGGCAGACCATCTTCTTATGGCAGGTTATGAGAGCTGTAGGCTAACAGCCCCAGCAGAAATAGTATTATCTTTCCTGGTGGTCAGAACAGAAGGTCCAGATCTGATTCTCACTGGTTGACTTCATTCTTATGTTCATCCCTGAATCAGTCATTATTGCCAGAGGGATGGATTGACCTGGGACCCAGAACCTGGTGGGTGAGTGGGTGATACTCATTCCAGTCCCTTGGACTGAAATGGAGAAGGGATGTTCTCAAAAGGAAAACCAAGGTGATCATTCAAAGGAGGAGGGAGAGATTCTGGTAGACAAAGACAACATTTCCCCACCCTAAGAACCATTCCAGTTTGCCTTTATCTCTTCTCACTAGGGATGATTGAGCATCATGGTTCTTGTTTTGCCCTGTCCTGAGCAGTAGACATGTATGATTCTCATCATGGACTAGGGGTAGTGTTGGGAGAGGGTACCTAGAACCCTATTGGGATTTTTTTTTTTTTTTAAAGAGGGAGAAAAATGTGTGGTTGTTAGTAGTTCTGGCCATAACTACCTTGCACAAAGGTTAGACAGGAAAGTGCCCTGCATACCTCCATTCCTTTTACCCCCGCTGTGGCTCATCATGACTCTGGGAAGGTGGAGGCTAAAGATGTCCCGGGAAGGGGGAAGAGCACTGAACTCAAGAGTTGAAAGGTCTGGACTCTGGTTCTGGTTCTATCACTAAATTGCTCTGAGCCTTTGAGCAAGTCATTTAATCTGTTTTCCAGTTTCTTTGTCTAGAGGAGGGAGTTGAATTAGGTGGTCCCTGAGGTATAGCCCCTTAGCTCTAACATTTAATGATGGTCCTGCTTTGATAGTTTGTAAATGTGCCTGGCAAAATAAGTGAAAGGAAGATGGGTCTTGGAGTCTACAGAGACCACAGTACTACAAGAGCAAGGCAACTGTAGTGTTTACCTGCTTGTGGCTCCAGAGATCCTGAGAGAGTTCAAGTTGGTGATGTTTACCTGGAGAGCTTGAGCCTGCCTGTCACACCTGGTTTTGGCTCATTACTTTGCAACTATGGAGGTGTATGGTCTCTTTTATCTTTGTTACTTCTCCTGAATGATAGGACTACCTCTGGATAACCTCCTCCTGTCTGTCTAGTCCTGGGTCTAAACCAGTCATTGGGACCAGATATCCATAGATAGATAAGAGCTACTGACTTCTTTCCCTCAACATCTTGGAAATTTACATATAAAGTTATGAGAAATTGGTTGAGAATGTACCCGTGCTCAACAAAAAGAAGTGTCTCTGTTTAAAAATTCAACAGCATTATTTAACAACTTTATTGTATCATGCATGAAACAATTCATCTGCTAAAGTATACAGTTCACTAGTTACTAGTATATTTACCAAGTTTTATGGTCATTACCACAGTCGATTTTTAGTGCATTTATCATTCTCCCCCCAAAATATTGTACCACTCTTCACTACCCCCAGTCTTTGGCAACCACTAATCTGCTTTCTGCCCCTTTGGATTTGCTTATTTGGGTCATTTTATATAAATGGAATCATATAGTTTGTGGTCTTCTGTGAGAGGTTTAAACCCTTAGTGTAATGTTTTCAAGGTTTACCTATGTTGTAAGTATGGTTTGTTATTGCCAAGTAACAGTCCATTGTATGGTTAGAACAATTTGTCCATCTATAAGTTAATGGGCTTTTGATTGTTTTTGTTTTTTGGCTATTACAAACAATGAAGCTGTGAACATTTGTGTATACATTTTATTTTTCTACAGCACTGGGGATCAAACCCAAAACCTCACACATGCTAGGCATGGGCTCTACCACTGATTTACAGCCCTAGCTCTATGTACAAGTTTTGATGAGGATATATGTTTTCAGTTTTCTTGAGTATATAACTGGGAGTGGAATTGCTTGGATTGTATGCTAACTCTGTGTTTCATCTTTTAAGTAACTATCAAGCCACACCATCATTTTACATTTCCACCAGCAACGTTTAAAGGGTTATAATTTTTCACACCTTTGTCCATACTTGTTATTATCTGTCTTTTTTGATTATTACCTTCTTGGTGGATGTGAAATGGTATTGTGGTTTTGACTAATGACTAATGATGTTGAGCATCTTTTCATTGGAAAAATGTCTATTCGGATTCTTCCCATTTTAAAATTAGGTTATTTATTTTTCATTGTTGTTGTAATAGTTCTTTATACATTCAGGATACTAGACTCTTAACCACATTTGCAAATATTTTCTTTTATTAGTGGGTTGTTCTTACAGTTTCTTGATATGGTATCTTTTGAACCACATAGTTTTTATTTTGATGAAGTCTGGTGTATGTGGTCTTTTGTTGCTAGTGTTTTTGATGTTGTACTTTAGAAATCATTGCCAGATTCCAAGTCAGGTGGACTTATGCCAATATTTTCTTTTAAGAGTTTTATAGTTTAGCTTCTATTTTATATCCATGACCCATTTTGAATTAATTTTTGTACATGGTGTGAGGTAGGTCCAATTTAATTCATTTGCAATGGTGATGATTGTTCCAGTACCATTAGTTGAAGAGACTATTCTTTTTCCATTGAATGGTCTTGGTAACCCTTGTCAGAAGTCATTTGACAGTAAATTTGAGGGTTTATTTTTGGGCTCTTCAATTCTATTTTATTGATCTATAAGTCTATCCTCTTATCTTGATTACCATAGTTTTGTATTAAGTTTTGAAATCAGGAGGGGTGAGTTCTTTTTCAAGATTATTTTGGCTATTGTCGGTCTCTTGCATTTCCTTATTTTAGGATCTGCTTGCCCACATTTCTGCATTGAAATCTGCTAGAATTTTGATAGAGAATGTGTTGAGTTTGAAGATTTGTTTGGGGAATATTGCCATCTTAATATTAAACCTTCCAATCCATGAACATGGAATATCTTTCTACTTAGATCTTATTTATTTCAGTAATCTTTTGTACTTTCCATAGTACACATATTGTATTTATTTTGCTAAATTTATTCTTCAGTAGTTGTTGTTTTTGATGCTATTATAAATAGACTTAATTCTTAAGTTTCATTGTTTGTTCATTGCAAAGATATGGAAATAAAACAGATTTTTGTATGGTTTTGTATCCTGCATTCTTTGATGAATTTTTTTACTCTTAATTTCTTTTTGGTGAATTCTTCAGGATTTTCTATATTTAAGATAATGTCATTAAAAGGAAAGATTTTTACTTCTTTACTAAACTGGATGCATTTTGCTTTATTTTCTTGGCTAATGGCCCTGTGTAGGACTTCTAATACAGTGTTGAATAGAAGTGACAAGAGTAGTCAGCCCTGTCCTATTCCTGATCATAGGGAAAAGCATTTAGTCTTTCAGCATTACGAATATTATTAGCTGTGGGTTTTGAAATATTATTTCTTAGGTTGAGGAACTTCTCTTTTCGTTTTTTGAGTACTTTATCATTAAAGGGTTTTGGATTTTGTCAAAAGCTTTTCCCATGTCTCTTGATATGATCATGTAGTTTGTGTTTTTTATTCTATTGATATGGTGTGTCACATTAATTGACTTTCATATGTTGAACTAACCTTGTCTTCCTGAGATAAAATCCATTTTGTAATGCTGTATGATCCTCTTTATAGCTACTGAATTCAATTTGCTGGTATTTTGTTGAGAATATTTGCATTTATGAGTGTGTGTGTGTGTGTGTGTGTGTGTGTGTGTGTGTGTGTGTGTTATGTAATGTGTATGGTATTGGGGATTGAAACCAGAGGATTGAAACTTGTGCTTGCTAGGCAAGTGTTCTACCACTGAGCCACACTCCTGACCTGTTGTCTTTTTTTTTTTTTTTTTTTTATGGAAGATACCTGGTTCTCTCTAAAATAAGGAAATGCAAGAGACCGACAATAGCCAAAATAATATAGAAAATCCTGAAGAATTCACCAAAAAGAAATTAAGAGTATTCTGCCCTGTGAAACTAAAGTAGCAGCCATATGAAAGCAGGCCTGGAGTGACTGGTGAAAATGTCTGGTCTTTAGTTCTGGCCATGTGATAGACTGAGTTAATGTGGACCTGTCTCTAGAAACACTTTGGTCAAATTATTACCTAATTGCCTTTATGTTCATAGCTGAAAATAAAAGTAAAATCCTAAATCCCTACAGTAGGCCCCTGATGCCTTTCTGGTCTTACTTCCTAACCACTTACCTTCATGCATCCCCCCAATCCCCCAAAGGTGCTGGCCTCCTGCTTTTCCTCAGGCACACTAGCCATACTTCTGCCTCATGTGCCTTATTATTTGCTGTTCTCCTTTTCTGGAATGTTATTCCACTAGATATTAATGTGGTTTACCCCTTCACTTATTTTTAGGCCTCTGCCAAAATATCAGCTGTTATCAGAGACTCCTTCCCTGGCTACTTCATATGAAACAACCTTCTACTTATCGCCTAAACACCCTCTTTCCCTTTCCCAGCTTTCCTTTTTATTTTTATTTTTTTTCATAGAACATGTCTCCCATTCCCCTGCTCCATCCCATGTACACTTCTTGAAGTCAGATATATTGTCTTTTTTCGTTTACAATTGTGTCTAGAATATGGACTAGCTTTTGAAAGATTCTCAGTAGATATTTGCTTGTGTAGACTTGAAAGAGAAATCCTCAGGTACCGGAAATTTAGAGAGAAGTTAGAACCTGAATGGTACACTGTTAAACTGAGCCCGGGAAGTTTATCCAATGCAATGAGAGACCTTTATGCCAGGAGTCTGGGGCATCATACTGCCCTATATAGGAATAGGAGACTCATGTGCAAATCTTCTAGCCAAGATATTAATGTGACAGTTGTACTAGAAGCACACAACAGTGGAAGTAATGCTTGTAAGAACCAGGACACATCTCATTCTCACAGGCAGTATCTACTGATGAGAGCTCTTAATAGAAGATTACAAAGCATACAGGCATGAGCCACCACCAGCAAGAGGCTGCAGATGCAGCAATTGGGAGGATTGATATCCCAAATGGAAAGTCTTAAAGGAACTATAAAATAAGAACCTAAAATGGTTAAATTGCTAAGAGAAGAAATAGAAACCAGAGTAGAAAAAAATAGTATACCATAAAGAAAAAAAAAAAAAAGCCCAAACCAGGCGCAGTGGCGCACACCTGTAATCCCAATGGCTCAGGAGGCTGAGACAGGAGAATTGGGAGTTCAAAGCCAGCCTCTGCAATGGTGAGGCACTAAGCAACTCAGTGAGACCCTGTCTCTAAATTAAAAAAAAAAAAAAAATAGGGTTGGAGATGTGGCTTGAGTGGTTGAGTGCCCCTGAGTTCAATCCCCTGTACTAAAACCAAACCAAAACAAAACCCCCCAAACCCCACAAATGTGAAAGAGGACCAAATAGAACTGTACAAGTGAAAAAATAAAATAAAATAAAATGTTTGAAAATAAAATCTTCTTAGTCTGGCCATATAGAATATAAGACATAGTGAAGAGAATTTATGCAGTGGAAACTCCAACTGAGGTTAGCCTGCCATAGTGATGTTTTACACACCTGCAAGTTTATCTAAAGCTTTTGTTTATTCCATCACTGATATTGGGGTGAGAGTTCTTCTGACTCATGGAAGAAAACTGCTAAGTTGACTTGATGTCTTTGACTGAGCTTTGCCACGTTTACTGGTCAAAGTCTACAACATCCTGTTCTTTCTCTATTAAAGGGCGAATCACCAGGATTTTCAGCTGAGAAATCTAAGAATAATTGAACCTAACGAGGTGATACACTTAGGAGACACAGGTGGGAAAACAGGTAATGATCATTTTGTCTATAAATTAGATGGTGCATCTCAAAAGGATTTTAGATATCTTCATCCCAATCCCAAATTGGGTGAGAAGAGAGGATAACGAATTAATAATTGGTCATGACTGGGGTTGAGGATCTAGAAATTAAAAATCATTTTGTTTTTTGGCTTCTTGAGTTACTGTTTTTATTTATTTACCACTTTCTTTGGTTAGCAAATCTGAGAATTGTAGTGGTTTTCATTTCCCATTCTTGTGGGGATGGGCGGTAATGGTAATAGAGATAGGCTATTATTGAAAATATATTATTTTTATTTTTCTAATCTTGTTCTTTATTTTTAATATAGTCCTTTATTGATTTACCTTAGAAATTAGCTTTCAACCTTTCATCAAATTCTGAAATGAGAAAATATATTATTGTGCTTTATAAATTAAAATTATACCTTTAGAAAAATCTTTTTGGGAAGAAATTTCTGGGACCATTCTTTCTTCCCTGGGCTTGTTAGTTGTATGAGGGGTTGACAGAAACCTGGATTCTGAAAGGGATACATTACTATATTCCTATCCCAGATAAGCCAGTGCTTTTCTGTGGAGAATCTCAGTGTTTCCTCCTAGTTGACTGAAGAATTCAGCCCTTAAAGTGCATAAAAACTGTTGACTATCTAATTTCCCTTGGAACAGCAGAGCTATGATTGCTATGATTGAAATTTTAGGTCTTTTTTTATTTAAAAATATAGATATATCTATCCAGCACATTTTGGGCAATATTAGGAAATAGGAAAGGAAAGAGGAAGGAGAAGTATGAAAAAGAGGAAGTAAAGAAAGGGAAAAAGGGATAGATTCATCAGAACTGGAAGAAGACTTCTCTTTTTTAATTGTAGTTGGACCCAATACTTTTATTTTATTTATTAATTTTATGTGGTGCTGAGGATTGAACCCAGTGCCTCGCACGTGCTAGGTGAGCGCTCTACTGCTGAGCCACAAGCCAGCCCCTCTTCTCTTTACTACATATGAAGAAATAGTTTGAGGAAACTTAAGTTGTTTGGGGTTGTAGATGCCAGCTGGTTAATAGTGTTCGCATGTTTTGATTCTGCTGGTCTTAGAATGCTTTAGCCTCTTTTTAAGTCCCCTAGGTAATATGGTGGTAATGGAGCATGGACTTGAGAATTGGATACATTTTGTGTCCTGGTTTATGATGATCCAGCTGATTTGGGCAACTATTTAACTCCTTCCAACTCCTGTTCCTTTCTGTGTAAAATCCTAGGAGGATTATTGTGAGAATTCACCACTAACGTATGAAAGCCCTCAGCCTTCCCTCAGCCATGCCACAAGGAAACCACTACCACCTCAAAAGCTATTGATGCTGGAAGAGCATCTGTGCAAGCGTTAAGATGCTGAAATGGGAAGAACTAGCCCTTTCTATTCTTATAACAAGAGGGGTGGGAATCCCAGATGGTGCTTTAGTCCAGGCTCAAATAGTTCTTAAGCTTCAGCAATGAATGCATTGCTGTATTAGTATGTACTTTCACACACATTATCATGTTTAATTCTCCTAGCACCCAGGGAGGTAAATATGGAGGGCTGTCATGTGAAAGCAGTGAAGAGTTGTGTTCGTGATAAAAACTGAAGATTTGGGAGCTTATTTCTAAAAGCAGAGCCACATGCACAAGAGACCTTTCCATGAGTCACTCTCTTTAAGTTACAATTTAAAAATACCTGGCAGTGTATGGGCTAATGTTACATCATGGATTAGGCCTGTTGTTCTTGGCTTTCTACTTCCCTGCACACTTAGCTCTTGGCTGCTTCTAACATTTCTGAAAAATAAGAGAATATGGAATGAGCAGATGTTATAATACAGTATCTTCTAAGTTCCTAGCTTTCTTCTTTCACTGAAGATTTATTACCATTTGTTATATTGGTTTTGAAAAGATCATAGACACAAAGTTGTGACACTCTTTTAGCCCTCTTGGGGTGAGATTAGGTGTGTTAGGTGCTGAGCTGGATACATGGATACAGAAATGACAAGTTTTCTGCTTCAGGGAGAAGCAGTATACAAACCTGCTATACCATTATCACATTGCATTTATAGTTAGTTGTGTATTTAGCTTTAATGATTGTAAATACTAATGTAACATTTATTTTGTACCAGGTACTCTTAAGTGCTTCACATAGAGTAACTAATTTAATCCTCATAAAAATTACCCTATGACTTTTACCTCCTCCATCTTTTTTTTTTTTTTTTTAATATTTATTTTTTAGTTCTCGGCGGACACAACAACATCTTTGTTGGTATGTGGTGCTGAGGATCGAACCCGGGCCGCACGCATGCCAGGCGAGCGCGCTACCACTTGAGCCACATCCCCAGCTCCCTCCTCCATCTTTTTTAAAAAATATTTTAAATTGAAGATGGACACAATACCTTTATTTTTTATTTATTAATTTTTTTTAGTTGTAGATGAACACAGTATCTTTATTTATTTATTTTTTTGTGGTGCTGAGGATTGAACCCAGTGCCTCATACATGTCAGGTAAGCACTTACCCCTGAGCTACAATACTAGTCTTACCTCCTCCATCTTTGCTGCCTTTTTGACTGCTGCTACCTTATTGGCTGAGGTTTATAATTGTGACGTCTTGTCCTTTCCTTAGCTCTGGCTTCTTCCCCATTCAATCCCTTTCAAGGCCCTGTTTTTTTTTTTTTTTTTTTTTTTTTTTTTAAAGAGAGAGTGAGAGGGGAGAGAGAGAGAGAGACAGAGAGAGAGAATTTTTTTTTTTTTTTAATATTTATTTTTTAGTTCTCGGCAGACACAACATCTTTGTTGGTATGTGGTGCTGAGGATCGAACCTGGGCCGCACGCATGCCAGGTGAGCGCGCTACCGCATGAGCCAAATCCCCAGCCCCAAGGCCCTGTTGTTTTATGGCTATAGCTGCCCCAACCGCAGTTGCCTATTATACTTACCTGACTGGTAGCTGTCCCTGCTGCTGTGGCCTATGACTTTAGCCATTGCTCATTGATGTCCTCTCTACATTTACTCTTGCCACAAGAGCCCCTAACTATATCCTCACTGTCAATTGTGTTATTGGGAGTTCTCTCATTGGGTCTGACACAGGTGACAAAGAAGTGGTTGCCTTTGACCCAGGACACCAACCAAATGTGTTGGGCTTGAAGGGATAGGAAAGAAGAAAGAGGGGGAGTGTTGAGAGTGGTGATGGAGACAAGTAACACTTTGGAGGAAGTAAATATGCACTGTGGTGGACTGAGACAAGGCTGCTGCTGAATCTGAGAAGGCCTAGTATGCCAATCCAGAGGAGGAATGCAGTCATGAGGCAGGAGATCAGGAGTTCAAAGCCAGCCTCAGCAACTTAGAAGGTACTAAGCAACTCAGTGAGACCTTGTCTCTAAATAAAATATAAAAAAGGGTTTGGGATGTTGCTCAGTGGTTAAGGGCCTCTGGGTTCAATCCCTGGTGCAAAAAAAAAAAAAAAAAAAAAAAAAAAATCCTGAAGTTAGAATGTGCCTGAATTAGAAGCCAAACATAAGGAAATTAATGATCTTGAAAGAAACTATATTGGACTCTTTATCAGATACTTGCTGATAAAATTAAAATTCCAGATGCCAAGGCTGCACTCCAGATCAATTAAATCAGAAGTCCCCCTGGTGGTTTTCATGTGCAGTCAAGGTTGAACCACTAAAGCATTTTTGTTTGACCCTTTTTAAAAAATGTTATCTTGCTCAGAAATGTAGTTTGAAAATATAATAAATCTATTTTGAAACTCCTTATAGGGAACAGAGTCAAATTTTCAAACACTGGCAATCTTATGAGGTCATAGTCAGCTACCTATTGTATGATTCTAACTGTATGACATTCTAGAAAACACAAAGCTATGGAGACAGAAAGATCATCGCCAAGGGCTAGAGGAAAGGGAGGGATGAATAAATAGGTTGAGCACAGGATTTTTACAGCGGTAATACTTTGTATGGTACTATAATGTTGGATGTATCATTATGTATTTGTCAAAACTCATAAAATGTACAACACCAAGAATGAACGGAAGAGTAAGCTGTGGACTTTGGGTGATAGTGATGTGTCTTTGTAGGTTCACTGATTGTTAAAAATGTGCCAGTATGATGGGGGAATGCTGGTAGTGGGAGAGGCTGTGTGCAGGTTAGGGCATTTGTCACGTGGGAACTCTGTGCTTAATTTTGCTGTGAACCTGTATAAGGTCTATTAAAAGAATTGGAAAAACTCATTATTCTACTTTGAGTTGTATAGTTTTTTGTTAGTAACCTATGGGATGTAGTAAAATGTGCATGATCCCTGGTCTGTGTGGGCTACTTGCAAGGTCATTTTGTTACATGAAACTACCACTATAATGTTTAAGAATTGTTAACTGTTACCTGTATTTGTTGAGAGAGGGTCTTTTTGAAGATCCAGCTCAGTCATTTCTGTCATCTGTGCCTTCATCACATAGAAATGGAGTTTCTGTGTGCAGTATTCATTGGAAGCAGTGTTCTTTTGATTTTGATACTCACATATTTGTAAAAGCTTCAGAATTTCTAGTGGGACCACAGTCAGTGTCCTTATTTCTTTTTAATGACTTTTATTTTTCTATTCATATTTTGTGTTTTCTAGAGCTGGTGACTCCAGCTCTGATTTTGTTGGGCTGATAGGCTCCTCTGGGCCCCTGAGACTTCTTGGGGCTCAGTTTGAAACCTTGGGGCTTTAGAGAGGAGAACACAGCACTGAGGCCCTGGTCCTCTTCTCCCTGAGGTTGCACAGCTGGTTGGTAGCTGGTCATCCCTAGAGCAGAAGACTTGAAGACTGTTTTGAACCCAGGGCTTCAAGGATGCTCAGTAAGAACTCTGCCACTCTATAGCCCCAGCCTGCACTTAAGGCTTGATTCCTGGTGGACTGGGCTTTCTACTCCAAATCTATGGTTTGTTAGTTGACTGAAAAAAAAAAAAAAGGTTTATAAAGCAACTTCTTTTAAAGCACTCAAATTTAAGAAGCAGAAAAACATCAGAAGAAAAAATTATAATCATTCTAAACTTACCCCAAAGTAACTACTCTTAATACTTGGACGACTCTCCTAGAAACTCCTCCATGCATATATACATATATAATTTTAAATAAGAATAATCTATAGGTATTCTTTAAAATTTGTTTTTTAATCACTCACCAGTGTTGTCTAGCCATCTTTCCAAGTGAAATGTAGATCTATATAGTATTTTTCTAGTTTTGTGCAATTTTTAATGGTTACTTAGTGAACTGTTATATGTGTTTAAGTTTAACCAATCATGTTTTTCCCATTTATTTTTTACTTCCATAAATAGACATCAACACATATTTTTGTGTAATTGCTTATCTCCTTAGAATAAAGTACTAAAAGTGAAAAAGGTAGCCAATTTGGAAATGAGTATTAGTAGCTAACACTTTCTTGCCACATAATTACCATTTGAACATGTTTAGAATCTGTACCCATTAGTGTTTCTGGCAGCTTTGGGCTTGTTCTGGTGGTGGGGTCAGCAGAAGATGCTGCTGGGGAGGGGCAGAACATGGCAGGCCTGATGGCTTGCTTTGAACCAGTCACTGAATTGCAGGGTGCAGGCTGGTTTTGGAACCAATTCTCCATCATTGCAGGTTGCAGAATGGCTCCAAAGGTGACTTCAGAGCTGCTTCGGCAGCTGAGACAAGCCATGAGGAATTTGGAGTACGTGACGGAACCAATCCAGGCCTATATCATCCCGTCGGGGGATGCCCACCAGGTACAGAGTGGCAGTGGGTGGGGACAGAACACATCAGTCGTGTCTTTTGCCCAACTCTAAGGTATTTGTAGAATTTCATTTGTTAACTCACAACCAAGCATGTCCTCTAGAGCTTGATATAGGGACATGTGTCCAGTAGGGTCTTGCTGAATACTCATGGATTTCACCCTCTTCTTTGTTTTTAGTGAATTTAGCCAGCTTTCAATAAACTGTGAAAGAATAAGTGGACAAATTAAGTGGTGGAAGTCTTGGACCTTTCTGTTACTGATACAGTCCACCCATCTCTTCTGTCACGCCCTGCCCCTAGCAGAATTGTCTTCCCTGAAGGACAGGTAGCAGATTATCATGGAAGTATCATGATCATGGTAATGTTGGGTTATGAAGATGAATTTAAGATTGAATTCCTTCCCTCACTGTGGTTATAGTTTTTAGTGAGAGATGGAAAAATATACAAAGTGCTCTTCTTCCTTAGAGTCATTTAAATATTTTTTTAATTATTTATTTTTTAGTTGTTCCTGGACACAATATCTTTATTTATTTATTTATTTTATTGTGGTGCTGAGGATTGAACCCAGGGCCCCTAAGTATTTTTTTCTTAGTTTTTTTTTTTAGTTATAGGTGGACACAATATTTTTATTTTTATGTGGTGCTGAGGATCGAACCCAGGGCTTCCCCGATGCTAGGCAAGTGCTCTTCCTCTGAGCCACAACTCCAGCCCCTCATCTAAGTATTTTTTCCAGCCTTTGCTTATGTGCAAGGCTCTATCTTAGGTATTATACATGTTACAAAGGTGATAATTACTCCTGGTCTCTAGACTTCAGTTTAGTAATGGAGTTACGTTGTATACACATGTATCTGTATTGCAAGGAAGAATGTGGTAAATGCTATCAAGAAAATTTGGACAGTGGGCCTTGGAATTTTGAGATTCACAAAGCAAGAGAGGCATTTGAGCTAGACCACTAGATCTTGAAGGACTGATGGGTGGAGTTTGGATAAATAGAATTGGGGTGAGATGGAGTGAAAGAATTCTAGGTAGGAGGATTAATAGGAACAAAGGCAGAGAAACAGGAAGCTTCAAGCGCTTGCCAGATACAGTGTGGTAAGTTTCTCCAACTAGAACCCAGGGGAGTAAGAAGTAATAATGAAAAATAAGCCCGGTGTTTTAGGATTCTTGTGCAGATAACAGAAACTGCCTTGAGGCACCTTGAGAAATGGAATGCCTTGTGAGGGTTTAGGGGCGGAAGCACTGAATTGGCAACACTTGAGGCTGTGTGTGTGTGTGTGTGTGTGGGGGGGGGGGCGGGGCCTGGAGTATGCTTGAGGCTCTGTGTGTGTGTGTGTGTGTGTGTGTGTGTGTGTGTGTGTGTGTGTGTGTGTGTGGCGGGGCCTGGAGTATGCTTGCCAGGGCCTCTTGTAGGTGTCTGGTCCTCAGGATAGGAACCTAGCTGACTCTGAGCAAGAACTGGGTGGAGGATTTGACTCTTAGTGCACATCTGTTTTTCTTGCCAGCAGGACAGGTGGTATAAACTAGACAACTCTGGTTTATATATCTTTCTCTCTTACTTTTAAGATGCCAGATTGAGCTAGAACCTTAATCCCAAATCTAGAGTCCCTAATGAGAACGTGATGGGCATAAACCCTTTGTTCTGATTTCTTTGCATGTGTGTATTTAAGAGAGAGATACCATGTGGAACAAATATAAGAGGTGGGGGTCTACTTGATTGGAGCGGGTAGCTGAGGCAGGTAAGGGTATTACGGTCAGCTGAGCAAAGATCTCAAAAGATATACAGTCTGGCTGATCTCCTTTCTGCCTTCCCCAAAGTCCTAGCTCATATGGCTGTGACAGGGTCAGACTTGTGATAACTTGGGGCAGCCTCAATATTAGACCCTTGCCTGGAGAGCTGGAATTTCCTGGCCTCAGGAGCAAGTGAAAATCTGAACTGAATAAACAGAGCAATTGAATAATTTAAAACAACAGCCTAAAGATTAGGATACCTTGATATTTAGAAGTATTCCCTAAACCGTGTTTGACAGCATTCCTGTTGTGTCTTGTAAGATGTTCTGCAATAGTGCAATGAACTGAACATTTCTTTTATTGTAGTAAATACATAACTTGAAATTCACCATGGTAACCATTAAAAAAGGTATAGTACTGTAGTGTTAACGTATACATACATTGTTATGCAATAGTACACTAGAAGTTTTTTCATCTTGCAAAACCAAAACTCTAGACCTTTTAATTGACAAATCCCTGTTCTCCCTCTCCTCCCTACCCCTGGTAACCACCATTCTACTTTCTATTTCTAAGAGTTTGTCTACTTCAGATATTTGTCTTTTTGTGACTAGCTTATTTCACTTAGCACAATATCCTCAAGTTTTTTCTGCATATGACAGTGACTGACAGGAGTGAGGTGATAACTCAAAGTTAAAAAAAATTTTTTTTAATTGAACCCAGGACCTCACACATGCTAGGCAAGTGCTCTACCACTGATCCACATTCTCAGTGCTTTATTTTATTTTATTTTGAGACAAGAATTTCATTAAGTTGTCCAGGCTAATCTTGAACCTGTAATGTTTCTACCTCAGCCTTCTGAGTAGCTGGTATTACAGACATGAACCATTACGCCCAACTTATTTGACAGTTTCTTAACTTCAGGACTTCTCAGGATCTTTCATATGTTGATATACATTGCATAACTAACTCTAAGAAGAGGGTAAAATATTCAGCATTTCCCCAGACTTAAATAATTATGGAAATTCCGGTAGTCATCTCAGGGGTGGAGGGGGATATTCTAGTGTCTCAAGAAATACTTTTGTTGATCCACAGTAGCACTTTTCATGCCATGATGGATTAGAACTTGCTCCTTGAAGTGAGAGGATGGAAAGATCCATGTGTGGAGAGGAGAGGCCACTGACGATGTAGAGGTAGATGAGAGGGGGTTGCTGAGCAAGCCTGAGGAATGTTGAGGGAATACTGGCTTTTGAGCCTAGTCATGTATTGGAAAAGATGATCAAACTAGAAAGAGGGTTGGTGGCCTGTGAGGAAACTATAGAGCTGGTATGATAATGTTACTAGCTTTAGTAGGCAGAGGGGAGGTGAGGCTAGCCTGGGGAATTTTAGATTTGGATTTTAGAGTTGGGTTTCGTAATGGAATCCTTCCATCCATCTGTGTTCACTGGAAGAGATAGTCAAGATTCACCACATTTTCATCTTCACCAAGGAATGAATGAGTAAATAGTTGAGCTGGGCACATCACCATTTAAGAAGGGCAGACCTTGGCTTTCCCTTCTAGGAATTTCTTTTTCCTTGTGCTTGGGCTCTTTGCTGTCTCCCATCAGTCCTAGGCATTGGCCTTTGCACTTGGAACCAGAGGCCCATGAATTCTCTGGAGTATGCCAGGGGTGTTGTGCATTTTCTGCCTTCACGCATTGGGCTGTTTGCCAAGGCTGGTTTGACCTTAGCCGTCCTGCCTCAGGACTGGGCAGAATGGTGCGGCTGCTGCGGAGCCTGTCATGTAGCAGTTGTTTGGGGATGTTCTGGATGTCCCTGGCGCTGTTTGAAATTGGGGATCTCTTCTGAAAGGAGTTTCACAGTCTGTCATGGAGTCCCAGATAAAGACTCTTGATAACTTTCAATTATTGGTGAACCTAATAAAATAGGGGAGGCCTAATTGTGTGGGAAGATTGACCTGCGAGGGCCACTAAATGAAAGGCTGAAGGCTTCTGGTTAAGGGTGTGTTCAGAGGTTTTGTGGTTTTGTGTTTCAGTTTCATTTTGCCTGGGGTTAGGATATGATCTGTGCAATCTGTGTGTTTACTAGTCAGGAACATTCCTGTAACCAAGCTAAGCCAAGTTTATCTTGATGTTCTTAGTCCTGGGTACTATTCCCTAGCAGCTTTTTTTTTTTTTTTTGGTCATTATGAAACTGGTTTTTGAATAGCCTGATGGAGTGAGTTTTTTTTTTTTCTTTTTTCTTTTTGGTCTTTTTTAAAATTGAGATTTTATTTTGTATATCTTTATGGGTTACATTATGGTAATTTGATAATAATAAGGGTAATAAGTGTTTCCATTTCTTCAAACATCGTGTGTTGGGAATTTCATATTCTTCTAGTCACTTTGGAATCCGTCATAGATTGTTTTAACCAATAGTTACCCTACTGTTCTATAGAAAACCAGAATGAATTCATCCTCTGTAACTGTGTTTTGTTGCTCCTTACTGAAGTTCTTTCTATCCCCCACCCCCAGTCTCTAGTGACCACTATTCTGTTCCGCTCTTCTATGGGATTGACTTAATAGTCCCACAAATGAGTGAACATGTATTGCTCTGTGTCTGGCTTATTTCACTTAACATTAGCGACCTACAATTCCATCTGTGCTGCTACAAAGGATGAAATTTCATTCTTCTTTATGTCTATAATATTCCATTATGTATAGATAACATTTCTTTATTCATTTATCTACTGGTAGGCATCTGGGTTGATTCCATACTCTAGCTGTTGTAAATAGTGCTGCAATAACCATGGGAATGCAAGTATCTTTTTTTTTTTTTTTTCATTTTGATTGAGGATTGAACCTGGGGTGCTTTACCCACTGAGGTATATTTTCAGACTTTTTTTTTTTCTTTTGAATTTTTTATTTTGAGACAGGATCTTGCTAAGTGCTGAGGCTGACCTCAAATCTGTGATCCTCCTGCTTCAGCCTCCCAGGTCTGTGCCAGGTGTCTGGCTATAAATATCTTTTTGGTATAATGATTTCTTCTTCTTTAGATATATATTAAGTAGTGAAATTGATGGATCATATGGTGGTTCTATTTTTTGTTTTCATTTTTTTTTTTCCAAGGCATCTCCATACCATCTGCACTAATTTAAATTTCCACCAGCAGGTATGAGAGTTCCCCTTTCTCCCCCCTTCTCTTCATTCTCATTATCTTTTTTTTTTTTTTTGTTTTTTGGATAATAGCTATTTTAACTGGAGTGAGGTGATATCTCATTGTGGTTTTGACTTGCATTTTCCTGATGATTAGATGTTGAACATTTTTCAACTTGTTGGCCATCTGTGTCTTCTTTTGAGAAGTATCTGTTTAGTTCTTTATCCTGTTTTTAATTGGATTACTTGTTTTATGGGAATTTAAAACATTTTCTGTGTCTGACATTAGGTGTGGCCTGATGTATCCAAAACAATTACTTTTGGGAATGGCAGTGAGGCTGGCCAAACCATAGGGGCTGTTCTAGGCTCCCCTCAGCTCTTTATCTCCTACTAATGATCCTGGAATATAGAATTAGATGGCTTTTCCTTAGATGAGGAGAACAAGGCTCTAATCCCAGACAAACATGTCTTTCCAGCAGCATTCTGAAAATAAAAAGTCAAGCTTGCTTGGTATTAATTGTCACTTATTGCAGAAGTTACTGTTTAGACTTCACAAACTTACATTCTGTACTCTGGCTGTTCTCCCATTTCGACACCCTGTTTTTCTTTTCTAATCTCTAAACTGGTCTTTCTGTAGCTTAGCTCTCTGTCCTGCATATATGGGGGAATTTGTGTATCTCTTCTGTCTGTCTTGTCAGCGCCTGATGCTGGGCACATGCTGAGGCATTAGGTTAGCAATCTATTTGGGTTCAGATGCCAGAGTTGCCACTTCCTAGTTGCTTGACATTGAGCAAATTACTTCACATTTTTAATGATTATGTTGAACTCTCTGGGTCTCTCTACCTGTAAAAGGTGGGGGGGTGGGATAATGATAGTACCTACCTCATAGGACTAAATTAACTTGGGATTAATAGATGCAGATGCTTCCATCTCCTAATGAGTTGTCTTATACTTATATAATAATACCTTATTATTATTATTATTTCTATTATAGAAATGAATGATATTTCCCTTAAGAAGATCACAGAGTAGATAAGTCACAGTTAAAAATGCTAACACAGTTGGAAACTGGCAAATGTCATAGGAAAGAACTCAATCAGCACTGTCTAGTAGAAATATATGAGCCATTTATGTAATTTTAAATCTTCTTATAGCAACATCAAAGTAAAAGAATCAGTGAAATCAAATTAATAATATATTTTGTTTACCCTAGTATGTCCAAAATATTATAATTTTGACATATTAATATACAAATTAGAATAGGACAGTTTATATTTATTTTTTTTTCATATTGAGTTTTCAAGTATGGTATTTTACATTTAAAGTCATCTCAATTTGGATATGTAATTTTCAACATAAATTTTTGATCTGTATTTAAATTTTTTTTGTATTTAAATTAATAGTTAAATTTATTCATTAAATTTATAGTTGAAAAAATAGACCCACATACCCAAGTTGTTTTAAACATACTTAAAAATTTTCTAGTAATTTAATCTTGAGTATCAGTTTTATTTCAATTAATAAAAATGAAATGTTCTGTTTTTCAATCATATCAGCTACATTTCAAGTGCTCAGTAGCTGCATGTGACTGGTGGCTGCTGTAATGGACAGCATAGGTTTATATAAAGTATAGAAGGCATTCATAGGTGAGACAGAATATTTTAAGCCAGCCAGGGTCAAAGAAGGCTTCCTGGGGGAAGTACCATTTAAATTGGAATGTGAAGAGGTAGAATTTGGATGTATGGAGAGAGACATAGGCATAGAAGATATACCATGAAAAATCTTTGAGACGAGGGGAACAGGCATAATGATAAATGTGAAGAAAGCCATAGAGGGACCTGTCCAGCCATGGGTGGCCTTGGCTCCCAGACAGGAGTTTGGGTTTATGGGAGCAGAGACCCACTGAGGGCCTTTGAAATGAGGGTGACAAGATCATCAGGAGCCATATGTAATACGGATTGGAGAAGGCACACACTGGGAATTGAGAAACATGTTTAGAGGCAATTTCAGGATCCCAGAATCTGGGAAAAGAGGGCCTGGACTTGGGTCCAGCATTAGGAGCAGAGCAGAGAAGAGGAACTGGGAAGAGAAGTAGTAGAACCTGGATTACATGTGAGCTTCATATGCAGGAGGCAGAGAGGACTGGGAATTTTGGGGCCCAGGTATTTGTGGTGCCATCAATAAAAAGAAATAGGCTTTGTTTCAGTTCCTGTGGAGAGCAGGGGCATCGTTGGGGTGACTCTATTAAGTGGGTTTCTGGGTCCTTGCCAAGACTGTGAGAACAAGAAGGAAGGGTTGGCTTTGTGTGTGACCTGCACAGCAGCCTCTTCAGCAATAGAGAGGCTCTGTTCTCTGTGACTCTTGCTCCTTATTGTTTCATTTCAGGCTTGATTCAAGGTTGATGGAATTTCTCTTTTTGGGTGGGGAAGGGAGGATGTTGGAGAAGTGAAGGGGAATCTTGAATTCTATCCTTTGTGTATTTTCCAAAACACAAATACACACACCCACACACTGTTCCCTACTACAGAGAAACGTACCCCAATTGCACAATTACTCAAGGACTTGGCACTCCAGTGGTCTGCTGCTCTCTGTCCTCTACCCCTCTGAGGATTTCTTTTTTTAAAACTGAGAACAAAGGTTGTGGTATAATGAATTTAGGCCCAAGGGGACTTTTACAGTGAGGACTTGTCCTTTTTCTCTGGTAATCTGGAGGCTTTCATGTAGTGTCTTAAGTGAAACATTGGGATTTGTGGGCACCATTGGCTTCAAATCAGGAGAATCATTGGTTGGGCCCAGAGCTGTGTAAGTACTTCCTTTTAGAAATCCCAGTTCCTCATCCTCCCCATCTGAAAGGATCCATATTAAATTCTTGGGCTTGGCTTATAAAAGGGTCATATTTGTCAGAGACTCTGCCAATATATTTCACTGTGTTTATGGTTCCTTCTTCTGGAAGATACAAATCAGATTTTCCTAAACTCTTTGAACGCTTTTCTGTTCCTCCAGCTTCCTGGTTTGTTTGTTTTGTACTTTAAGAGGCTTTTTCCTAGGAGGGGTAGTGATTTTGGCAACTGTGTGAACTAGGGTAATGCCAGAAGTTGTAACCCATCTTAAAGTGTCAGTGGCTTGATACTGTGAAGGCTTTTATCTTCAAGTACAAGAGTGGATTTCCTGGGTAGGATCCAGGCTCTTTCCATCCTATTCACCCCTACCCCAGAAAGGAGTAAGGAGAGGGAACACCCATATTTAAGTGCCCTGACCCAGACATCACTTCCCATACACATTCTATTGGTAAGACCTAGTTACATGACATCACCTAGATATAAGAGGGCCTAGGAAATGAAGTCCTGGTTGGACAGACACTTTTCAGTGACTCTTCTACACTAAGGTAGGAATATGAATCTTTGGACAACTATTTGTTTTCACCGCATACCTCGACTTGGTTCCATTTAGGAGAGAATAAGAAATTTCCAAAGACTGGGAGTTATCTAAATATCTGGGCACAAGGAATCCATGTCTTTATTCACAATTTACACTCTGGTACTTCCTGTGGACAGTCAACCATTTATTCGTTCAGTTTTGTTTTCATTGAAAACCTCCTATGTTTGAGGCATGTGCTAGGCGTATGGGAGTGGAGGGTCAGGGAGGGGAAGGTGTCATCCCAGTAGGTGCTCTGGTAACCTCAGTCATCACTCAGCCATCAGTCTTCCTTGCCCTGTTCCATATGCATGTGGCCATGGTGACCACTCTTTTTAAATCCCAGCTCTGGTCTTCAAGTGTCTGTCTAGAACTTGCAGGATAAAGTTCAAGCTTAGGGTAAGGGTTGATGTCTTTGACCTTGTCTTCAGACGGCCTTGCCAGAAATCTCTGCTGCTTCCTTGAACTTCCTGCCCTGTTAGGCCAGTAGGCTTGCTGCCTCCTGTGGGAGTTGCTCTGGAAATACATGCCCTTAAGTCCTCAGCAAGAGAAAATAAACACTGCACCCCACAATAACTTGGGTCTTACCTCTGCTCCGATAATGAGGTGTGGCTCCACAAGTAGATGTCACCTGGTGGGGTTGAATTACACTCACTTGTTCCTTTGTAATCCTATCCCTTTGCCCTTTTTGGGATAGAATGTTCCATGGAACCTCCCCTTGTATGTCCCCTATATAAGAATAAAGAATTCCAGTGATTCTCTCTTTCCATGAATCCTTAAGGTCGGAGAGCCATCACAGATTTTGGAGAGGTTATTTCTGTACGTTTGTGTGCTTTCTTCCCCCATTTTCGTAAGTTATTGGAATAGTGAGATTTTTGTGAACCCAGCATTTATCGCCAGCCTCCCCCAGACCTTGCCTCTTGCTTCTTGGCCTTCTTACACCTTTCCTTCTCTCTACATTGTTCTCTTGCTCTTCCTCACCTGTCCATGGTGGCCTGGGTCAAACCTCTGAGCTTGTCCTGATGGATTTAAGACAAATCTCTATATCCTTAAAACTGTAGCAAATTTTTTAAAAAATATATTTTTTTAGGTGTAGATGGACACAATACCTTTATTTTATTTGTTTTTATTTTTATGTGGTTCCGGGGATCAAACCTAGTGCCTTATGCATGCTAGGCAAGCATTCTACCACTGAGCCACAACCCCGGCCCTGAAAACTATAGCAAATTTTGTATTGCCTATTCAGCATAGTTTATGTGGTTGTGCATTACTGCTGACATTTCATGCAATAACTCTCTTATTTTGCTGGCCAGATTGTCTGCTCTAAGAAGATATTTCATTATGTTTCCTACAGAGTCTAGCTCATTGCCTGATGCAGAGTAATATATGCTACAGTCCATCAGTGCCGAGCGTGTGCTCACTGCTTACATCACACCTTACCCTTTGCTGTGGGTTTTCTCATCTTCCTCATTTTACACATGGGCAAGTTGAACCCAACATATGCCCAGCTCATAAACTGAGAGCCAGGCTTGAATGTGGGTCTGATTCCTACTTGTAGGCGATATTGCATGGTTGATGACTGTAGAGGCAAGTGTGAAACATGATTTATATTCCTTGTTCCATGGGAGTTTATAATCTAATAGTGAAAGTAGATGTACGCAACCTCTGAGATTAGAAGAGGTGACTTGACAGCCTAGCATGGATGGGAACTTTTTTTTTTTATTTTATTTTTTATTGTGCTGGGGATCAAACCCAGAGCTTGGTGCATGCTAGGCAAGTGCTCTACCACTGAACTACACCCTGGGTGGGGACTTTTATTAGTTGGACCGGAAGTTGGATCCTGACCCTGCCATTTACAGTGGGGGTTCCTTGGGGAAGTAAGTAATTTTCTCCTCTGGGCTGTTGCTTCTTTTTCTTCTTCTTCTTCTTTTTTTTTTTTTTTTCTTTTCATGGGTAGGTAGAAGGATGGATCCTTCCAGAGCTGCTGTGAGTTAGAATAGAGGAAATGAATATATAGTTATTGGCATCTAACAGGTGTTCAGCCGAATATTTTAGCAAGTATTGTTATCATTCAAGGCACAGTGTGGATAACTACCATGTGGATGGTCCTGTAAAATTCAGAGATGTGGGAGGTCTCTGAAAGCTGGAGTTGGTTAGAAAGCTTCTTGGAAGACCATGTGTTTGAGCCAGATTTTGAGAGAGGACTATGGCTTTTTCTTTTTTCCTTCCCAGTAGTTTATAGATGTGCTTTATTTAGCTGTGTTTTATTTATGATGTTTGAATTAGATGCCAGCGTTTAAAACTTGGGTGATTTCTCATGAACACATATACTTCTATCTTCTTCTGAAATATTGAAGGTTGACGACATGTGACCTGAGTCCCAGCAAGACAAGAATGAGAGCCGAGTAAGGGCTTCTCTCCTTAGAAAAGACACCTCTTGTCTTGCTTGACTTGTTTGGCTTACATGCCTGAGGTATTGGAGTTTGAAATTCCAATTAAAATCCCTTCAGATCTTTCCCCTGTTATTAGATTTCTGCCACTGCCATAATCAAGTACCACAAATGTAATGCTTAAAACAGTGCAAATTTCTTCCTTCATATTTCTAGGGGGTCTGAAGTCTACAGTGGTCACTAGGGCTGCATTGCTTCTGAGGCTCCAGAGGAGGACCCACTTCTCTGCCTTTTCCAGCTCCTAGGGGTGACCTTTACTCCTTGGCTCATGACTCCTTCTTCCATCTTCACAGAGATGGTTAAGGTTTTAAGATTCAGCTTTCCTCCTCTTGTTCATTTATTCTTTAAGTATGGTTTGAGGACCTACAGCATGTCACCTGTACTGTGTATAGGCACAGTGACAACCACTGTGATGTCATGGAGCTTATATTATGGGAGGAACAATACAGTAAAAATGTAAATTCTTAACTAAGAGGAGAAAAATCTAGAAAATGTTCTATACAGAGAGTTCAAAGGGGCCAGGTGGCTACATTAGCTGGGTAGTTCAGGCCGGTGTCTCTGAGTTGGTGACAGTGGATCTGAAATATAAAGTGAGAAGGAGCTGGCCATGTCATGATCAAAGAGAGGGCTCTTTATAGAAACAGGAAAGAGCATAGACAAAGGCCCTGAAGCATCTCGGAGTTCAGGATGCGGAGAGAACGGAAAGGAGGCTGGGGTGGTTGGAGCATTGTGAAAGGGAGTAAGAGTCCCTGAGAAAAATAGGGGCAAATCCAGTGGTGCCTTGGGGACCAGGCCAGGGTTTGGACTATATCTTAAATGTGCTAGAAAGCCATTAGAAGGTTTTAGGGAACATGCTAATATGATCTAATGTAAATATGTGTGTGTGTGTGTGTGTGTGTGTGTGTATTTCTGAAAGACTCCCTTTGTGTGTAAAAAACGTATTATAAGGGCAGTGATTCAGGTAGAGATGATGGAGGTTTGGACTGAGTCCTGTTATCAGAGATAGAAGTGAGAAATTTTGGAGAAGTGCCACCAGCTGTGTTTCTTTGTGTCTTTTTCTGAGCATGCCATAGGCCCTTTGCAGTGCTCTGGGAAGAATGTCCCACACCCTGCCAGCTTTGTGGCTGGGGAAGAATGGAGACCCAGGCCCCATGCTTGCCTGGGTTCTGTGTAGTCTGTTGGTGTGGAGGTGAGGCTGCGGCCAGCGTCTTCAGCCATGTCTTCCTGGCATGTTGACCACTTAGGTCATGTCTGGTTCTTGCCTCAGACCTTGTCTGAATCCCAAACTGAACTGTGCATCTGGTGTTAATTCTGTGTCCCTTCAGAGAAATCCTTCCCCTGCCTTTCTGATGGGAAGTCTGGATAAACCCTCTGGGTTGCCTGTCCCCACTCTCAGACTTGTCCAGCCAAGGGGGCTGGCTTCCTGAAGAACTGTGCCCCTGAGCAAAAATGGTCCACCAGATGAGATAAGCATTGCCTTCTCTGGCAGCTGTGGAGCCTCCTCACTCTGTGACACAGGGAGGAGGGCCCAAGTCAGTAGAGTCATGTCATCAGTTGAGATGAGTTCTCACTGTGTATTTCCCGTGTGTGCAGTGATTTTTTAGCACAAGTTATTTTTGTTAGCGTTGTCGCCCCAGTCTCTAAGAGACTTTCTCACTGTTCAGGAAGAAGAGATTAGCTATTTCGTCTGTGGCATCCATGTAGCACTTACAGGTTTCAGGCAAGTTTTGAGACATTAACTTACTGTCCTGTTAGTACTTTTATTATTATTATTTTAAAAAAAATTTAAAGAAAACTGTTTTTTAGTTGTAGATGGACACAATACCTTTATGTATTTATATGTGGTGTTTATTATCGAACCCAGTGCCTCATACGTGCAAGGCAAGCTCTCTACCACTGAGCCACAACTCTTGCCCCTTTTGTTATTATTATTATTTAGTGGTGCTGGGAATCGAATCCAGAGCATGTAAGGCAAGCATTCTACCAACTGAGTTATATCCCAAGCCCCCTTTTTTTAAAAAAAGTTTTGTACCCAGTGATCCCTGGGTTAATAAACAAGGATTCTAGCTGGGTACAGTGGTGCATGCCTGTGATCCCAGCAACTCAAGAGGACTGAGGCAGGAGGATCACAAATTTGAGGCCAGCCTCACCAACTTAGACTCAAAAAGTAAAAAGTAGTGTGTGTGTAGCTCTAATGGTAGAGCTCTCCTAGTGCCCCCAGTGCCTCTCCCACAACCCCCTAAGTCTTATAAGATTCTCCAGTTCATAAGTGATGCTGAAGCCCTTTCTGTTTCCTTGGGACTCTATGAAATAGTCATATGTTTTGGGGATAAAACATGTGCCTGCAGGTGCATGTAGCATGAAATGACCAGTTTTAGAGAAGAGAAGCTAAGGCCTTGTGGCAGGCCATGCAGCTGGGCTGGGTGGGAAGTGGGTGTGACCCAGAGCACCTTCCTGCTGCATTGGAGTTTTATCTGCTGGCCCTTCTAGCATCTCCTTGGAGGGGTCCTGGGCTGGTTTTAGGGTGTAATGTGGATGCCTTGGTGAAAGGGCCAATTCTCACCCACAAGGCAGGAGTGGAACATGGGCATGTATTTTCCCCCCCATATTATGTTGACTGTCCCCAAAATGCCTTGGGCTCTGGCCAGCAGCCTCATACCCCACCCTAAGGATTCTTAATCTTGCTGAGTCCTTTGGTGTGGGAGAAACCCACTAACATGAAGCAGCTCTGGATGTGAGCAGAGCTGATCTTGGATCCTGGCCCACCATCACCCTGTCAGTGGGCACGTTACTTAAAGATTGTCTCTTTGAACCTTGTTTTTCTTACTTGCTATTTGTCGTATCCTGAAGAGTTGTCATAAGGGTCAGAGAGAGGTGCCATGTATGGGTAGGCAGGCCCTGGAGCTGACTGCTTGGGTTCAAGTCCTATATCTGCTGTTGGCCTGAGGCAAGTTCCTTAAGCTCCCTGTGCCTCTCTGGCTATTACCATAAATTATTCATATGCCTCCTGTCCCCTAGCCAGGTTTTACTTTCTTCACCCGCTGGCCCCTCCACTCAGAGACAAGGGGATTCTCAGTGGGGAGGACCTGGTTTTGGACTTGTTTTCTTTTGCTGAAGCCTCCTGGGTTGGAGGAAGCGTTTCCGCTCATTCCCTAACAGGAAGGGACAGGGCCTGCGTGGGAGAGACTGGTGATGCTACCTTGGAGGGGATGCAAACAGGAAGTTCAGAAACAAGTTAGAGAATTATTAGCGCTTAAAACAGAAATTCAGCTCTACTTTTCAGAAAAATAACAGATGCCTAAATGTCAGTGATAAGGGAGGGGAGAAGGCTATTGAGGAAAGAGCAATTTTTATCTGTTTCTCTTCACTTGCTTTGTTTTCCAAATTAAGAAAGGGGGTAGAGGAGATAACTCTTTCAGCCCTTAATTAGCCTTGTGTGGTGTATGGTAATTTAAAAAATAAAAAGTTCAACTTGCCTTTTTAACTAGACCATTGGCTTCTCTGGGGAGGTGCCAAGGATTCCCTGACCTTTGTAGTTCCCACTGGCCCCGAGCAAGGCTTGTACTGATGTGTTGTCATCTGTTTTCCAGAGCGAGTATATTGCTCCATGTGACTGTCGGAGGGCCTTTGTCTCTGGATTTGATGGCTCTGCGGGTGAGTGGCTGAATTGTCTTTCTTGTACTTTTGTTCACTTCCCCCAAATAACTGAACCAAGTTTCAGCCTGTGATATAGAACCAAAAAGAAAA
The DNA here is from genome assembly GCF_052094955.1 of Ictidomys tridecemlineatus. NCBI lineage: Eukaryota > Metazoa > Chordata > Mammalia > Rodentia > Sciuridae > Ictidomys > Ictidomys tridecemlineatus. The sequence continues at coordinate 18,718,023 of NC_135477.1, forward strand.
TGCAACCAGAGGTCCCCTTTGAGCCTCTGTGTGAGCCTCCTCCCAGCTCAATGAAATCACCTTTTGGTGACCTTTTTGTTCTTTGAGTTTTTAGTTTCAAAGTTTTGTTTTTTTTTTTCCTAAAAACTTTTTTAAATTTTAAACTTCTTATTGAACATGGCCTACACACAGAAAACAGTATCAATTAAACTGAATGTGCCTGTGTAACTATCACCTCAAACAAGAAATGGGACTTCAGTGGCACCATAGGACTCCTGTCTTGACTTATTGGTCCTGCATAATTCTCCAGGCGCTTGGCTTTTGTTTTCTCTGTTAACTTAAATAATGTTGAGCTTCATTTTTCCTAACTTTTCCAAAACTGTTGTCCCCTTGGGTATTTCAGGTGGTTTTCTTCAGGCTCCCAGGCCTTAAGTGAGCTGGACATAGGGTGAGCCCCTCTCCCCCTGTGGGTAGCACCACTGCTTTCTTTGGTGGAAGTTCTTGTGTTAGTTGGCCTATTAGGATTGGTTTTGGCTGTCACTTGCTGAAAGCCCCCGGGCCTGTGGGAATCAAGGGCAGGTAGAGTTAGGAGGCACAGACTTCTAACTGTTGACTGGTGAGTCACTGGGAACACTCAGGGTGGAAAGGGTGAAACGCCTCCTTTGGAGTGTCTGATAGAGCAGAGGAATGGCAGTGACCACTAGGCAAAAATTGTCATTGGTTAGAAGACCATTTTGGCTATAGGCCCACAGTTCTCAGTTCTTCTTGCCTTAACCTCTGTGGCACATGTGGGATCCTTTCTGCTCAGAGGCAGTGCCCCAGCAGCCTAGACCTCACGGCTGCTTCCTTCAGAGCTTGACCCACAGCTGGTTCTTTAGTGTTATTGCTTTCTTGCCTGAGTCAAGAACACACCTGCCCCACTGGGACTGTCCTTTCATAGCTGTCTCTTGCCTGCTGCCATTTTGTGGAACTTCTGGATGTGGTCAGAAACGTTTCTCTTTTATTTGCTTCTCTACTACAGGCACAGCCATCATCACTGAGGAGCATGCAGCCATGTGGACCGATGGGCGCTACTTTCTGCAGGCTGCCAAGCAGATGGATAGCAACTGGACACTCATGAAGATGGGTGGGTAGAGGCATGGTTAGCCTCACTTTAGTTGACCTGATCTGGGACATGACCAGCTCTTTGGGACTCTTGGATCTTAATCTTTTATCACATCATGGACCCTTTTGAGAATTTAAGGAAAACCAAGAAATTGGCATTCCTTCAAATCTGTACCATTGCACATTCAGTTTTGGAGGGGTGTGATTCAGGGTAGTCATTTTACAGAGGGGAAATTGAAGGCTTCTCTCTTTGAGATCCACAAACTCAAGGTGTCATGTCTATTAGCACTTTGGGGTCAAAATGGCAAAGGGGCAAATACTGTCTGTTTGTTAAAGTAGCTTGGGGCTAGCAGGTATGTCAGTCTCCCTTTCAAGCCCCTCTGGTTTGCTGTCTGTCTCTAAATCTATTTTTTCTCAGGTGTGTCCCCTGTGTTAGGAAGATTACAGTGGGTTTTGTTGGCCAGTGAGTGATTCACCACAGGTGTTTTGCCAAAGATTTATCTGCTAGGAAATGATGTGACTTCATCCTGTAGAAGTTACACCAGGGGCCCTAACAAAAACTTCGTTAATAAAGTGGTTTGTTTAGTGGCTTGTAAAAAAATAGGAAAGAATCAAATAGCAAAATAAAACTCCATGCCAGCCTCCAGGCAGCTTTTTAGAATTGGGATTCATGAGCTCATTTCTTTATAAACCTTTGAATTTCCCTTTTGTGGTTATGTGGTTATACCAAGAGTCAGTAGAGAAAACAGTAAGGATAAGGACTGTTTCAGAAAATGTGAGCTTTTATTCTGTATGTATTTTACCTGAATATTAATTGCTTAATAAAAATCTATTTCAAAAAAGTATAAATAGAGAAGATAGGACTTTATTAAAGAAAAACTGGATTGTAAAAATTATAGTTCCCCTTTGAAGTTTATTTAGTAGAAACAAGAAGAAAGGGCTGTCTCTCAGGAATTGGGAAGCCCAGGACTGTGCTGACTGCCATGACAGCAGGCTCCTTTGTGCCCTCTGTAATCTTTGAAAGATTTCTTTGTGACCAAGCCTGTGCTCAACTCTCAAGTGGACTGGGGGCCTTTTCTCTGTGACCTTGACCTTGTAGATGAGGGGAAGGAATTGGTAAAATGTTGTTCCTTGCTCTGCAGTGTGATGTGAGGGAAGGATCCCAGCACCTGGCCTTGACCAGATCACTGCTTGGGTTCTTGTCAGGTGAATAGTGATGGGAAGTGACTAAATGCTGACTGAGGTGATTTTTTGCAACAACACCAGCCATGTACCTGTGTTGCGGTGATCCCAGGAGGACATTTTGCCAGGAGTTGAATGACAGTCATGCTTTTTCTCCCTTTGGTCTCATGCTCTTCCCACTCCTTCTGTATCTTTCCAGGATCTCAATCCTGGTTCATATTTTCTAAATGCTGCCAGTCCACCTTAAAGAATGTCCTTAATATAGGAACCTGCTGCTGTCCTGGTGTGGATGACTTGCACTATCTGGAAATCGTTTCTCATTAGTTCTCCTTCCCTAGGTCTGAAGGACACTCCAACTCAGGAAGACTGGCTGGTGAGTGTGCTTCCTGAAGGATCCAGGGTGGGTGTAGACCCACTCATCATTCCTACAGGTGAGTGACCTCAGTCCCTTCCAGCATGGGTAAAGAAGTGACTTCTAGACTCCTCTTGATCCTTGTTTGTGTGTGGAATGTGGCTCAGCATGATTTGGTGTCATAATAGAGGTCAAGATGGGAGAAGAGTTCTGGGACAGAGCAGGGGAAAGCCATCAGTGGTGAAGGCGTCCTCTGACAGTTCCTCACCTTACTCACCTCTCACTGGGCCCTGAGAGGGTGGCCCTTCAGTGGGTGCCTGGCTTGTAGGGCCCTGCTGCCTACCTAAGATGAAATGGTGTCCAATTCATGGCTGGCCATTTGCATGTCTTTTCAGATTACTGGAAGAAGATGGCCAAGGTCCTGCGAAGTGCTGGCCACCACCTCATTCCTGTGAAGGAAAACCTTGTCGATAAAATCTGGACAGACCGACCTGAGCGCCCCTGTAAGCCCCTCCTCACACTGGGCTTGGATTATACAGGTGAGTACCATGCTGTGTCTAGCAGGCCCAGCTTCTGCCCCCCACCTCTCATACTTGCTGCCATCTGAATCAGTCGAATCTGAGCTGCCTAGAGGACCGCCCACTGTGGACTAGCAGCACATTTGACAAAAGCAGGGGCTCTGTTGGTCTCCACTGTTGCCATCAACTTGCCACTCACTTTGGCTTGATTTGTTTTTGTAAAACTCTTCTGGGTGGCTTTTTGGATACTACTGAGAAGACTTAATTTTTCCCCTTTTACCTGCTAACTGATTCTCTACTGTCTAATACTAGAAACAGAACTTAGCAGTTTCTAGGATTTATTTCCTTTTCTGATGTTAGGGTTTGTAGGTTTACCTTCGAGGCCCACCTCCATCTTTACCTTCTGTCTGGGTGTGGGTGCTTATTGGCCTGTGTGGTAGTGGTGAGTGAGTAGCATGTTCTGTGCACTGTTTGTAGGAGACAAAAGTGTGAATCTATAACAGCAGTGAAAGGGTAGAGGGAGAGAACTGGGAGGTGGAGTTACAGAGGAGGGAGTCTTGCTGTAGAAACAGAGGTGCTTGGGGGATGTCTGGAATGTAGGCAGATTGCCCAGAGGGGTCTGGGAAGAAAACATTACAGCCTAGTCTCTCTGCCAAATTTTAAATAGCATTCTTGAGCTGATCTTCAAAACAACCATTGGTGGTGGGGCAGCCCCCAGCTTGCTTTCCTGTGTGACACCTCACCAGAGAGTATCACACATTGGGGAGGATGGGTCCAGGGTCAGCTAAATATTTTCCATCAGCATGGTTTGAATTTTTTATTTTTTAATTTTTACTAAAGCAGAGGCTCTGACGTATTGTTGTAGGAGAAAGGAAAACAAGTATTGCTGGTAAATTTTCATTTTATTATGTGCAGGGCACTGTGCTAGGTGCTGGGTAAATAAGAGATGCTTATCCTAGATACAGGTGACTGTAACTTTAGTTACCAATGCCCCTGTGGTGGGGTAGTTGGGTGACTATGGGGTGAATTCCTCTAGGCTGCACTTTTATCCTGGGAGCAGCAGGGAGGCCTTCATTGTGTTGAGTGGAGTGAGTGTGAGTTGCAAGGGGTAGTCACAGGCACAGGGAATTCCTAGGTCTTAACATTGAAAGCAATTCTTGAGGCCTCAGGAATGTAAAGTGATATTCCTATCCTGTGAGAACGGGGGTCACTTTTCTCTGCTTTGTGGTGTGTTCACATAGTTTTCTTGGTATTCCCTGTTGCATTGGTCTTTAGACAGTAGTGTAATTAATTGCTGATTTAATTGTCCTCTTTTCTAGATTATAAACCCCATCAGGACAGGGTCTGGGTCTAGTCCAGGGCTGTAACTGCAGTCAGTGACCAGCATGGTAGAGAGCTCTGGCATCTATGTAGGTGCTTCATAGGCATTTGTCATGTGAAAAAATGAATAAATTTTGCTGGTGAGGCAGTCAGGGCTCTTGATGGGCAGGTGGCTTGTCAGAGTCGTGCCTCTTGCACAGGACTTGCATCTGGGCCTCCTGCCTATGCAAGCATCAAGCTTCCTGTAAGTTATGGTGGTTGCTAAGTGTTTGGGATGGGATTTTTCACTTGACTTCTCTTGCTTCCTGGGATCAGAATTGGAGTCACAAGCATGTTTGTTTTCTATAGGCATTTCCTGGAAGGACAAGATTGCAGACCTTCGGTTGAAAATGGCGGAGAGGAACATTGTGTGGTTTGTGGTCACTGCCCTGGATGAGATTGCCTGTGAGTGCCCTGGTTTCACTGCTTGGGAGTGTAACCCGATCTCTTCTTTTGGGTCTTTGGGAATCTGTGTGTTCATGCCATTCAGCTTTCTGAGTGGCCAGGGAATAAGCCTTTTGGTGACTGTGTCACCAAATGGGTATAGGAGATGTTAGTTAGGATGAAGGAGAAAGAATGACAGCGTGTGGGGGAGGGGCTGTAGCCTCACCTGGAGCCTTATTATAGCCAGGGGGCTCCTGATGAATCCATGGGTGATGCCCACTTCTTGGGACTGTGGCTCCTCTGAGGAAGGGCATTTCCTCCAAATATTTCCTGTCAGCCTCTTATAGCTGTAGGAGTGGGATTTTAAGAGATATATATTTTTTTCTTTATACTTTTCCTATGGTTTTCCAAAGTCTTCTCAGTGAGAATGGTCTAGAAACATTTCTACCTCAGTAAACTCAGGGACTGAAAGTTCCTCTCAGGCCCTTTGATACAGTAGCAGTTTCTCAGTCCTTAGATCTTAAACTGCTTCCTTGCAATTGTTTAGAACCTTCTATTGTCTTCTAGAACCTGAAGGAATCTGGTTGAAACTTCCTCTCCTGTCTCCTATTTTCTGGCTGGATTTCACCCAGGTTGACCCAGAGGGCACTGCTTTATCTTTTTACCTCCTCCCTGGAAAAAGAGACCCTACTGCACACAAGTGTCCTGTCTCTTCAGTCCCATCTCATCTCTTTAATCCCCTAAACTTGTCAAATGTATCAGTGATATATGTCCCTAATTAGCTTAATAATTCCACCATCAGAGAAAAAAACATACAAGGCTAGTTTCTCCCCTTGAGTGTAACAGAAACACATTTTCATTTTGGAAAAGCTGAAGAGTGTGGAGGAAATAGAAGGAAGACAAAAATCACTTATAATCCTGTGAGCTAGAGACAGTGGTAATATTTCTATGCACATGTCATTTTTTGTAGCCTGTTTTTTAAAATATATCAGTGTGCTCTAAGTGTATACAAGCATATTTTAAGTATTAAGCATTCCATTAAATGACTATGCTATAAAATTTGCATAGCCATCTCCCTATGGATGACCTTTGGGTTATTTCCAGTTTTCCCACAATTTATTATAATGCTACCACCCAAATCTTGGCTCATAAATCCATATCTTGGTTTCTGATAATTTTCTTCTTTCTATTTCTTTGGCTTTGGGGTGGTGTTGGTATGTGTATGGTAGAGCTTTTGACCCATCTTTTTCACCCCTCACCAGCCCCAGATGCTGTCATTTTTTAAAAAAGGCTAATGATGGGCAAAAACTATGGTCTCACCGTTTTGCTTCAAGAGGCTGTTATGTTAAAATGGAGGCAGCATTTTTTGTGCTGGGGCCTTTTTGCCCTTTGGTCCTCCTGAGAGCAAGCATTTGGGAGCCGGAAGCCCTGGGAGTAGAGCTGTGCTCTCTGCTGGTCTCTCTAGTTTCTCAAATGCTCAGTGACCTCACTAGACCCCAGACCCTGGCTGCAGGCGGGTCCTCCACCCATCTTGGTAACAGCAGACCGTGGGTGGCCTGCAGGCTCTGGTTTCATTCATGGGCCACAGCCTCATGACTCACTGCTTTTCTTCTGCTTCTGACGGGAAGCTGTGCTTCCAGGGGCTCAGAGGGGTCCTCATTTGGCCTCCCTTGTGGGTGGGTCCTAGTTTTTCTACCCCTGGCTATTTTTCTCAGGAAGGAGAGAGTGCTTGGCTCTCCCCTTTTATTTGGGAGTGCTAGAGTTTTGTGTGCAGGAAAGCCAAGCCTGGCAGGTCACTGCTAGGCGGGTCATTTCAACCATTTGGTGGGCATTTCTCATATTTTCTGACTAAGAATTCTTCTGTTCCCATCTCGGGACAGTGACACAATGGCCTAAGAAACAGTTCTGGTGCCATCAGGTGGCAGACACCAGCAGTTGCAACTCAGAGGTGGAGCCAGGACTGAGGTTCTTGCTTTTTGAGTGATGTTTGAGTCCTTTAATAGTCATTGAGTCCATATGAAAGCCTTTCCCTCTCCGATAGGCTACCTCTTAAAGCATGACTTGGAAGCCAGGCAGGTGACAGGGACTTTGCTTTCCTTTTTTAGGGCTGTTCAATCTCCGAGGATCAGATGTGGAGCACAATCCAGTATTTTTCTCCTATGCAATCATAGGACTAGAGACGATCATGTGAGTGTTTAACCCCCACTTGGACAGCCTCCCCGCAGCTCTTCGGAGCCCCAGGCTCCCTTTCAGGTCCCAGCCTGACATTTTGCTGATGTGCTTCCTTTCTCCTGCCCTTTCCCCGTTCTCTTCTTGTCTTCCTTACCCTAGGTGCTTATTTATATCCTGCCTCTCCTTTAACCCCTCATATGACTTGAAGTCTATGAAAGCATTTATAGTACCATGAGATTAAGAAATAAGTAGGTGAGGATATTTGGACAAAGCTGGAGTGAGGTTAGTTCACAACATTCCTGCTGCAAGGTCTTGTTCGGGCTGCATATTTGATTCCAGGTTTATAGCAGCCAGTGCAAAGGGATATAAACGTGTATAGGTTTAATTATGCCATGCTGGGTCCACAATGCAAATAAACACAGTCATTTTGAAGGTCAGAAATGATCATTTTAAGGTCTGAGAAAGTCCCCTGAACTGTGCTTTGTTAAATTGTCAGTTTATCTTTTCAAAGCCTTGTTTGTGGCCTTCCTGTCATTGTTCTTCTACTGGATGGCTTTCTTCATTTGGACAGTACATTTATTGAGTGCCTGCGCTGTGTGCTGGGGGCCTGTGTTAGGTGTTAGGGTGAATGACAACAGACAATCTTGGGTTAGAGTTGGGAAGATAAGTGTCTCTTCTACCTGAGGGATTCAGGCATGTAAGTGGGCACCAGCCTGTCAGGGGGTACGAACAACTTCTAGCAGGGGCCTAGACTAGACTTGGGGTTCAGAGGCCACTCTTAGGGAAAGTAATATTGAAGCAAAGATTATGGGTAAGTGTGAATTAGCTGGTGAATGGCAGGGTGAGGAGGAGTGCGCAATGTGATCAGGTGGAGGGAACAGCATTTTCAGAGGCCCCGGCAGGAGTTAGCAGCGCATGTGGAGGACCCGCAGTGGTTCAATGTGGTCAGAGCCAGAGTGTGGCCAGAAGGTAAGCAGGGGCCACAGAAAAGAAAGGCCTGTGGGCCAAGCTTAGGAGCTCACGCTCTTGTCCTGAGAACAACAGGGAGCTACTGAATGAGCTGTTCAGAGGGAACCACATGATCAGTCTTATAAATTGTAAAGAATGTAATGACTGAAAAATAGAATGGATGGGGCCAGACTTGGAAGCTGAGAGGTGGTGGCCCAAGCTGGGGTGGCAACTGGCCAGACTGCAAATAGAGCTGACAGATGTGATGGGCACTTGGCTGTAGGTTCCAAGATCTTAATGGAGGAGAGGAGAGGTGTCAGGGAGGACAGTGCCCAGGTTTCTGGCTTGGGTAGTTGGTGGATGATAACCGCATACTGGATGGGAACACAGTTGGGAGGGCAAGATTCATGGAGGCAGTGGAAGGGAGGAAAAGCTGCTTGGATTTGGTTCCTGGCAGAAAGAACCCATTTTGTGTGTGTGTGTCTATGTGTGTGTGTGTATTCTTACCTCCTTACTCATGTGCCCTCCTTTTTCTGTCACCCACCTCTGACCCTTATGCAGGCTCTTCATCGATGGGGACCGCATAGATGCCCCCAGTGTGAAGGAGCACTTGCTTCTTGACTTGGGCCTGGAGGCTGAATACAGAATCCAGGTGCTTCCTTACAAGTCCATCCTGAGCCAGCTCAAGTCCCTGTGTGTCGACCTCTCCCCGAGGGAGAAGGTGTGGATCAGCGACAAGGCCAGCTATGCTGTGAGCGAGGCCATCCCTAAGGTTGGTGGTCCCACTCTGGCCTGCCTGAATCCTGCTAGCCCCTCTAGTTCTGGCATCCTATATACCTGTTTTTGGAGCAGAGGCTGTGGGGTCTGTGCTGTTGTCTTTCTCAATCAGACTTAGAGCTGGAGCTATATCGAGGTCTGAGGCCCTTCTAGCTCATTGAGGCCTGTGTCAGCCAGAGTGTGGCATGAAAGATGGTCTTAGGTGGCACACATTCATACTTAGGTTTATTTAAACGTGTTTGTTTCAGCATTTAGTGTGTATGAAAAAAAAATATAAACAGCGTATGGGGCTTTGATGTTTTGAAAATTATTTAGGACAGAATGCTAAGTAAATAAGGGTGCAGATGGGGTGAGAACACCTTCTGTGTACACCCTGTCTTCCACCTACTGTTTTAGCCTAGGAACTTGAGGCCTTTGAGGGCATTTGTCAAAGATCAAACGATCATAACAGCAGCTCCTTCTGGGCAATGCTAAGCAGTGGGTACCTGTTGCCTCATTTTAGGTGGAGTCTGGGACAGGACTGGAATCTAGGCCTCTTTAGAAGGAAGCTTTTCTTCTGTTGTGCCCTGGGCTTCTGGTTGCCAAGTGCCTGTGGCAGGCTCAGCATTGTCCTCTCCTCCACTGAGCAGTGGTCCCACCATTCTGGGAGAAGCTGAGGCCTGGTTCTCTAGACACAGCTTGTCATTGCATCCCTGCCACTGTCATACTGTGTGTGACCTCTGGCAAGCCACTCAGTCACGAAGAGCTTTACTTTCTTTATCCAAGTAGTGATCACTCTTGCCTTTCATGTTTCATTAGGGGTGTGTGTGTGTGTGTGTGTGTGTGTGTGTGTGTGTATGAGAGAGTGGGAGAGAGGGGATAGAAAAGCAGTATGAGAAATTATATGCCAGGTGCTCCGAAGCCCCCTTCCTAGTGCTAAGTTTTAACTTATTCTCATCCTTGATGAGCATGTAGTGAACTCTGACCACAACTGCTGAGGCTTGGAAAGGGGTATCTTGCCCAGGGTAGCAGCCTGCGGCCTCTGAGCTGTGGGGCAGGGATGGAGGAGGACGTCTTGTATGATATTCTTATTTCTTTTAAATGAACTCAAACTCCTTTTATCATGCTCAGGGTCATCTACCAAAGTGGGGGGGTCTCCAGGCCCCAGGGGGCTGGTGCGGCCTGAGTGGAAATCCTCAAGTGTGTTTTGTTTGGTGAAGGGGTGACTACATGGTCAGGGCAGGTGGAGCAGGCCCTGTTTCCCATTCTACTGCCCTGTGTCCCCAGGATCACCGCTGCTGTATGCCTTACACCCCCATCTGCATTGCCAAAGCTGTGAAGAATGCAGCCGAGTCAGAAGGCATGAGGCGGGCTCATGTGAGTAGAGCAGCCAGAGCAGAAGATGGGCTGGGAGGGGCCAGAAGGTTCAATCCCTCACCTACTGAGTGGTCCTGGGCCTGGCACAAGTTGGACTCTCTCAGCCTCAGTCTTCTGGACCTTCCAGAGATGATTAGAGAATGAAATAAAACACTCAATGGGTTAGGTCTTTACAAAGTATAAGGTACAGCCTTATACTTTGTAAAGATGGTGGTCTGGAGGATGGTGAAGATGTGAAGGTGATGAAGAAAAGGGGCTGGATTATGTTTCAAGGTGGGGTGGGGGGTGCCCAGAAAGATCTGGTATCAGAGACAGCTTTGGAGCAGTGTCTTGTCTTTCCTGGCTCCTGTAGGGCAGGAGTTCAGCCTTGGGGAACTGCCCACGCTTTGAGGACCCTTCTTGCCTGTTTCTCAATTACTGCTAGCAGAGGAGCCTGTTCTCTGTTAATAGGAATTGCTGTCAACTAGCTTCCAGGAAATGTCTGCCTGTAAAACCCTGATTGCTGGTGGTTGGTGATCCGATAGGTGCTACTCTTTCTGGATTGTTTTAGGGGTGGCCCTCTGAATTTGGCCCTCTAACTTTCAGTAATAATTTAAAAAATGTCTCTGTGTTTGTACAGATTAAAGATGCTGTTGCCCTCTGTGAACTCTTTAACTGGTTGGAGAAAGAGGTTGGTTCTTAGACATCATTGAACACATGGATATAAATGATTCCGAGAAATACCTACATGGGATCTCTAACTGTGGCTTCCTCTGTGCTCTGTTGATCATGTGGTCTAATTTTAGTGATCTCTTTTAGTAACTTTTTCTCTAACTTTGGTGTGTATATGCATATTTTAAAATTTTTAATTATAGAACATAGTAACAAGGAAGAAGAAAAATTCTCTAACACAGTGGATCCTTTTTGGATTAGGAAGACATACTAAGTGGAATTTAAGGAAAAGTAGAATAGGAAAAATGACCCTTATTATTATAGGTGATTTGATTATACTTGGAGAAAACAGACCTTTGTGTACATTTTTTTAAATACTTTTTTTTTAGTTGTAGTTGGACACAATACCTTTACTTTATTTATTTATTTATTTTTAATGTGGTGCTGAGGATCAAACCCAGGGCCTCGAATGTACTAGGTGAGCACTCTGCTGCTGAGCCACAACCCCAGCCCTCTTTGTTTACATTTTGAACTTTAACCCATAAAACTTTTTGTATTAAATTGGATCATCCATTAATTTCTTGCCTATCCATCCCTGTAGTTGACAAGAATGCAACTTCTTTATTAAACAATATTGTGTCCCCTTTAAATTTTATGTTATAAACAACTCTTTAATTGGAAAAAGGAAATATCCTTATTTTCCACTATTCTTCTCCATGGTTTTATTTGTCCGTATTTATATTTTTTCAAATGATTTCTGTTTTTCAAGATATAAATAATTTTGTATGTCTTTCAGTATGTAGACATAATTTTGTATTTTATTTTCTTCACTTAGGATCATGAACATGAGCATTTTCCATGTGCTTTGAGGCCTTAAGAAAGCATCTAAATAGAGACTGCATCTAATGGGAAGACTGATTTACTTACCCATTCCTCCTATTTTTGATTGTTTCATTTGTTTTTAATATTTTTCTATTTTCAGTAACTCTGCAATGATATCTTTGCATTTATCCTTTTTATTTCTTTAGGATGATTTCCTAAAAAGGGTGAAAAATTAAACAAATATAAATGCTTCTGCTTTAGATATTTTGGTGAGAACCTCTGGAAATTCCCTTCCTGTTAAAGAGCAGACAGTTGTGTCTTGTAGATTAGACAGCTAATACTGGGAATTGAGGAAGAAGCAAGCTTTTAATGTACTTTCTTAACATGCACTTTTTTTGCAGGTTCCCAAAGGTGGCGTGACAGAGATCTCAGCTGCTGACAAAGCTGAGGAATTCCGCAGGTGAGGTTCCATTTGGGAGATCAGTGAACTGTATGCTGAGTTGCCTGGCAAGGTAAATGAGGCTGGAAAGGTCCTGATTCTCAGCACGGTCCAAAATGTTTGAGCAGCTTTGCCCTCTGTGTCTTTTCCAGGCAACAGGCTGACTTTGTGGACCTGAGCTTCCCCACAATTTCCAGTACGGGACCCAACGGCGCCATCATTCACTACGCGTAAGGCATGCGGAGGAGCCTGGCTTTGCTGCTGCTTCTGCACAGGAGCCTGAGCAGGGGAGAGACATTATTTTACCAGAGGCCCCTGTGCCCACCTCTGTATGTCTGTTGAGACTATAAAATTCAGGGAAATAAGACCTCAGAGGTCTTACTTTCTCTAAATTCCCCAGCCTCTACCCTTTGGAGGTCTCCTTTTAGGTGCAGTGTGGCATTCCACAGTGCAGATGACACTGCTTTCATGTTTGAGGCTGCAGAAACTGTCCATTGCTCTTGCCTCTCGATGACTGGAATTTGAGTGCTTTTCTTTTTTCATAGTAACGGTCTTATTGGTGTCCTAGTTCATCCATCCTGTGAGTTCCATCACCTCCATACCAAAAAAACAGCACTAGGTGATATGCAGCCTGTTTTGGATAGAGATAACAGAGCCCTCTCCCCCATCCCTTGGGCTTGCAGCCTGGTCTGTGGGAGTTTGTATCACATGATCTTTGAGAGCCCAAGGACCCAGAACAGAGCATCCTTAATCTGTGAGACAGAGGGGCACTGATAGGCTTAGGATTGGCAGAGTTGCTTGTGGAGATGAAGGGAAATGTCACCCTGGGTATGGCCAAGGGCTTCAGCTTCAGTGTCACTCAGCTCAGCCTTCACTTTGCGCTGGGCATCTTGAGTCCTGTGTGTCTCTATCTGCTATGTTCAGAAAAAGTCTCCCTGGTCTGTCTCCCTGGCTGTACTTGAGTATGATCCCCCGCCCCCTTTTAATAATCACATTTAGAGTTTTTAGTCTCGGGGCACATTTTGAAGCTGTGTGGGAGATAGTCACAGATGTGACAGTACAGTTCTCTCACATTAATCCTTCTGTTCCAACATAAAAATATCAAAGGGATTTCAGTTTAATTCAGATGATGAATTTTCTGGCTCGAAGTTACCCTGGAATTTTTCATGTGATTAAAGCATTAAAAGTTTTTAAACCAAGTGGGGAAAAATTTGCTTCTCCTGTGGTATTCTTCATTGCAGGCTGTCAGAAGCCTGTTTCGAGGCAGTGTGCTTGAAGGCTGGGTACACATCTGGTTGTCTTTGGGTTGGTTGTGCAGCTCATGTGCCTACTGGTGCCCTTATTGCTGGAGAGGGGTTGGTGCATGCAGAGCCAGGCATGGAATGCTCTTATTCTTTTGGGCATTTCCCATCAGTGAGTGATATTGCCTGGAAAATGGCCTGGGGAGACCAGACCACTTTTTAAAATACCTCACATTCATCTGGAGAAAAGTGCCCTAGCTGAAAAGTACTGTGATCTATTCTTTTCCCAGCAAAATCCCTTCAGTGTTTCTCTCAAATGGAGACATTTACAACCCCTGCACCTCTGCCTGTCTGATGGTCTCAGAAATGAGTAGGGAGGCAAATGAGGAGGTCAGGACTAAAGGAGGGACCTGGAAGCTGTGGCAAGTCCTAGGGTCCCCAGAAACTAGTGAGGCTGCCAGTGACCCATTCCCATGGCTCTAGCTTAGTCCTCCTGCTGCCATGGATCCTTGTTTCTGTGGCTTTTATGAGTCACTTCTTTTAAATGCTGGTTTTGTTCCAGCACAAACACAGGTAGATATAGATAAATGTGTTATTTTTCCTTCCTCTTGAACTCTTTATCTAGTTGGGGAGATAGTTTTGAGTGATTCTTTGAATAGTATAAGTTTAATACTAGTTAGAAGGGCTCAGGCTGTAGCTCAGTGGTAGAGCACTTACTTCGTACATGTGAGGCATTGGGTTCAATCTTCAGCACCACATAAAAATTAATAAATAAAGATATTGTGTCCATCTACAACTAAAAAATATTTAAAAAAATACTAGTTGGAACAATAAATTTATTGGGTAAGTTTCTTTTGATATAATTTCATACTTAAGTTTAAGAATAGAACAAGAAACCCTATGTGCCCTTCTCTCAGATTCATCAAGTGTTTACATTTGTGGAATAACTAATTTTTAATTAATTTTGTTAGGCCGGTCCCTGAGACGAATAGGACCTTGTCACTGGATGAGGTGTACCTCATTGACTCAGGCGCTCAATACAAGTAAGTGAACTGGACCAGGGCTGCCACAGAACTTGACCCTGTAGGTTCAAGGCAGTTAAGTGGGCGGATAAGCCGTACTCCAGTCAAGAGTGCTCAGCTGCGGATCCCATTCTGTGCTGCCACTGATAGAATTGTTCCTGTCTTGTCCTTTTTCTCACCTGTAGTTGAAATAGCCCAGTTGTGACTCTCTTCCCACAAACGACTGATAGAAAATGTTTAGTTCTTGGCTAGAAGTTGTTAAAGTACTAAATAAATAACTGTGAAATGAACCAAGCTTTTGACACCCCTGGGAAGTTTTCTGCCCTAGCCCATAGAATTGTCTGCCAGCCCCCCAGTCTTGTAGCTTCTCCTGGGTCTTAGGAAGTAAGGGTTAATTTTGAATGAGTGAATGCCCCTAAATTTCTGAATTTTCTTCTTTCTGTCTTGCTGCTTTCATGGTCATCTGCTCCACATAGTTTCTCAGAGGGGATCCTAACATTTGGCTGGGTGTCCACATGGAACTTTGAGGAGGAGTGAGAATAGATGCTGTCTAATCAGAGATCTCACAATCGAGGACTTGGAGTGCTCCATTCATCACAGCAGTTAGGATGGAAAGCCTAGTTATCAAAGGAGCTCAGCCAGTTATAGGATAACCATAGCCTGGCCTTGGAACATGAGGGCTGGTGTATCAGCCTTATGCCAAGTGCTCTAGGACGGCTTCAAAATGGTATAACCTGTTCACTTTCAAGTTTTAGCAAGATTTCTAGACTTATCCTTTCTGTGCCAGGGATATAGGCTAGGGTGTATTAAGAGATGCATTTGGGCATTTCTATTGTCTTTGTCCAATAAATTCCTCGCCTTCCTAATGAGGAATTGAATTGGCCCTCTTATGCTACAAGTAGACACCTGTGTATTTCTCATTACCTTAGTGACGGTGTCTCTCACAGAACAGTCTTCATACTGTAGACCAACAATGTGTTTCAGGGTCAAGTTCACTCCCATTTATCAGGCCGTTTTTATATTTACACTTTGTCTTGTATTGAGATATATAATTCATGTACCATACGATCCACTCAAAATGTAAAACTGATTATTATTATTATTTTTTTTTATGGTACATGCACAGTGTTGCATAGCCATCACCACAATCAATTTTAGAACATTTTCACCCTGGAAGGAAACCTTATCCCCATTAGCAGTCAATTCCCCCTTTATTCTTCCCCGAAGAACCCATAGTAGAGTAAAAGGGGAGTGGATTACCTATTCTGGACATTTCATGTACATTGGAATTATATAATATATGACCTCTCTGTCTGGTTTTATCTTACTTTGCATAATGCTTTCAAGATTCAGCCATGTTGTGGCATATATCACCAGTACTTCATTCCATTACATGGCCGAATAATATTCCATTGTATGTATATGCCACATTTTGTTTATCCACTCATCAGTTGATGGACCTTTGAGTTGTTTCCACTTTTTGGTTATTGTGAATAATACTGCTATGAACATTCCTGTGCAGAATTTTGTGTAGACTTGTTTTCAGGTCTCTTGGGCATATGTACTTTGGAGTGGGATTACTGGGTCATGTGGTAACTCCATACAACCTTTAAGAATGATGAACTGTTTTTTAAAATGACTCCATTTTACATACCCTTCAGCAGTGCGTGAAGGTTCTAATTTCTCCTCATGTTTGCCTGCCTCATATTGAGAGAAAGCTATTGTTGACTGTAAACATTTTTTTTCTTCTATTTTCAAAAGGGATGGAACCACAGATGTGACCAGGACCATGCATTTTGGGACCCCTACAGCCTATGAGAAGGTAAGGTGGAGGGTAAAGCTCTTTCTGCTCTCTTAAGAAGAGCATTGTTTTTGTGAAAAGGGACTGTGTACGTAAATATAAATTATATGTCGGATAGTAAAATTGTTCATTTTTGTGAAGTCAGGCTTATCTGATTTATGAAGACTATTTAATTAATTATTGGAGGGTAAAAACATTTGGAGAGTTTTAAAAGCATTCTGTAAGGTCAAGGCAGCTCAGGTTCAAGTTTAAGTACCTCTGGTCTTCTCTGGAGTCAGGAAATCTCCTTGGGGATGGGGGAGTAGTGGAAGGTCTGCTTCCCAAGCCACCTCTAGTTTTGATTGTAAAAGCTATCCCCTTTCTTTTTCAAGTTCAGGATTTCTATTTGCAGGGTCACCTCTCAAGGAACTTTTTGAAATGACAGATGTTGTCCTGTTTCTGGTGTGACTTGGTATGGATAGTAGAAATAGAGCCATGAGGCACAGATATGTGTGCCAGGGGTCTGGAGTCCTGGCTTCAGATATTCTCTGCTGTTTACTGGCTCCTTGACCTTGAACAGAATATTTACCACCCATAAAAATGGGGTAGCAGTACCCACCTCCTAGACTGGCTGTGTGAAGCTCCATGAGCCAGTGAGTTCCCAGGTTATAGTCTCTGCTCAGGGAGTGTTGGTTCAATCTCTGAGAGAATGCGTCTGGCTGAGGGAGCTTCTACAGGAAGATTATCCAAGGAAGAGGGTTTTTTGTGATGCACTGGAAAGATTGCCCAGTCTTGGTGCCTGTCCTTGTCCATTTTTAGGCACCACACTTTAGGAGCATTTGCACCTGTGGTCAAGGATCCCTTTGATGTGACTCTTTTGTACATGGAAAGAGCACAGATGAGATTGGGGAGTGCAGAGTTTCTTCTCTTCACTGGGAAGCCATTACCTTCCAAGTAGCATTTTTCTTATCTGGGCAGTAGGGATGACCCCAAGGATAGCATGGAGGTGAGGAGGCCAGGTGTCAAAGCCAGACTGCCTGGCTGTGAGGTCAGATGCTGCCACCAGGGCCTGTGTGACCTGGCTTGCTGCTCACTCCTGTAAGTGAAGGTGATGATAGTGGCTCTGCAGTGAGCACTGTGAATGTATAGTCCTTAGTATAGTGCCTGGCACTGTCAACCTAGCTTGGACCCTCAGCACCTTTTGTGACTTTTCCCAGTCTTTCTAAGGCTTATGTGACACAGTGTATCAGAATGTGCATAATGTAGTAAGTCCTGTGGGTTCTCTCTCTGATAGTGCTTTTACTAAATTTAATTTTAAGATTTCTGGAAAATTGGTCCACGGCCATTCTCTTTTCTGCCAGATTTTTGTTTATTTGTTTTTGTCTTTTCATTTAAGTTTTCTCTGTGGTGTTGCTAAGAACTTTAACAGGCATGTTTTTTTTTCCCCCTGAACTAGTAGAAAACTATAGGATCTGAATGTCCCTCTTCTGCAACAATGTGACCCTAGGTTCTCTTTGGCAGGAATGCTTCACATATGTCCTCAAGGGCCATATAGCTGTGAGTGCAGCCATTTTCCCGACTGGAACCAAAGGTAGGTGGTTCCTTCTATCCTGTGGCAGGCTCTTTCTTGTTCAGGGATCTAATGTGTCTTAGATTTGACTAGAAAAACATATCCTTCCCTTTGCATGTCAGTCTGTTGTAGAGCTAAGGGCCAGCCAGGTCTAGCAGGGTGAATCTCCTGGACTTACTGGCTGAGCTTAGGTGACCCTGTGTCCCAGAGAACCTTGCTAAGAATTGGGCCTGGTGTTGGTTGTGGTTGCTCTCTCAACCACTTACAGCATGGACAACATGTGTGGGTGGCTCTTGGCAAGGGCAGACCAGGCAGGGAGAGACCTCCAGGCCCACTGGGATTAGATGCAACTCTTGTTGAAGTACTGGGCCAGCACTTCCTTTAATGGTCCTGTTGGAATTTATTTTACTGGGATCCTGACTTTACTGCTTTGCTAGAGGACTGGTGGATGGGACAGGAGACTCATAAGGCCTGGACCTCGAGTCTGGTTACATAGGCGGGTACTCATCTTTCCTGAGCCTCCATTTCCGATCTTTCATGCCTGCCTTTCTGCTTGTAGTCTGGTTAGAGTTTCTGAGATCTTAAGGTTCCTGAGGTGGGAAAGGAATATCTGTGTCTCCTAATACAGCCTTAGTTTGCAGTTGGGGTCTGTCCCCTTACAGTATCCTGGACAAATGATCCCCTAGCTTCAGACTGAGCTCTGACTGGCTCCTGAGGAGCTTTGAATATTAGGAAGTTCTTCTTTGTGCTGCAGTCTGAACTTTTACCTGTTGGTTTCTGTCTCATTTTCTGGAGCCAAACATAATAAACCTAATCTCTAAAGTGCTGTATAAATATCATTAAGTGGTTCTTTATATGTCTTTCAGGCCACCTTCTAGACTCTTTTGCCCGTTCAGCTTTATGGGATTCTGGCCTGGATTACCTGCATGGAACAGGACATGGTGTTGGATCTTTTCTGAATGTTCATGAGGGTCCGTGCGGCATTAGTTATAAAACTTTCTCTGATGAGCCCTTGGAGGCAGGCATGATTGTCACTGATGGTACGTGTCCCTAACATATAGGGCATGCATAGATCCTTGAGTCTTTTTGCTGGTTCTTTGTTGTTTCCTATTTTTTAATTTAAAGTCAATTTCTCCCTCCTGTCACTTTGATTAACAATAACAACAACAAACTTTCTGATTATAAAAGTGATACAGGTTTATTTTAAGAGTAAGTGAGATTGTGGAAGAGTGTGTAGAAAGAAATAAAAAATCATTTGCTATCCCACTGCCCAGGGAAGACATGACTTAATATTTAGCTGTATTAGTTTTTTGTGTTTTATGTAGGTAGAAATATCTCTATCTATCTATCTATCTACATAGATATCTATACACACACATATAAAAACACATACATATATGCACACATAGTTTATTATTGATCATACTGGACATATTTATTCTGCTTTTTGTTTAATATTGTTGTCTTTTCCCTTGTCATTGGCAAATCTTTGTGAACATATTTTAATGTCCGTATCATTGTATCCTGGGAACATGCATCATGTTTCATTTGGCAGATCTCCTGTTATTGTACTCCCCACCCTGTAGCCAGTTTCCACAACTTAGAGCCTATCCTCCTGCATTTCCAGTGCCTGTAATACTATGGTCTTGTGGGAGAAGGTGGTACCTTTGGACCTTCTCTTGAGGTCGGGCGGCCATCTCTGGTGTGTTTCTCTCTGTGCATCTTCACTGTGGGCTGCTTCTCATCCTGGCTTTGTTTGTTTTAGAGCCAGGATATTATGAAGATGGGGCTTTTGGGATCCGCATTGAGAATGTGGTCCTGGTGGTTCCCGTGAAGACCAAGGTGAGAATCTGCTAATATAAAAACTTCCTGTTCCTTAATGTAGGAAGATGAAGACTTTTGGCTTTTGGAGTCAAGAATATGCCATTCTAGGGTCCCAAATGGAGCTTTCTTCCCTCATACCAGGGTGTTTTATTGGAGGTCACTCTGCTCCCCTTCCAAGCTAGTAAGAAAACCCACTCACTAATGAACTGGGTCTAGAACTCATGGCCTCCCAGGCTGGCCCCTGCTTGATGTGGTTTTAAGCTTGAGTTTACTAGAGGTGGCTTGTGGTGAAGTCCCCTCTGCTTGTTCCTACTGGAAGCCAGAAACTGGAAGCTATGATTTCACTATCCCCCCAGGTATCCTTGGAGGAATCCTGAGTTATAGGGTGGGTTAGGGTTCCAGGCAATATGAGACACAGGCACTTCACTTTCTCCCCTTTGGAGTTACTAAGAGGCTGCAGGATTTTAGGTACAAGGCTCCACCCAACCCATCTGTTTGTGCCTCCCCTTTGATGTTTATGCAGATGAATAGCCAGGGGGAAGTAGTCTCCTAAGTCTGCTAGGAGGTTGACCTTGGGGATCTCTCTGCTTGCAGAAGTCACTATTCTTGGAAGTGTCACCAGTGAACAGAGTCCCTGTATGCTCTTGTGTGCCCGGATGGACAACCTTGTTGTCACCTGATGGGTCAAGGCAGTCACACAGATGACTGTTAAACTATGATTCTGAGAGCCTACATCCTAGCAGAACCTTGAGAACCAAAACCAGAATTGGTACTCAGTGCAGACACCCCACGCCCTGTCCCTGCTTCCTCCATCACAGAGGATATCAACCTTATGGACCTGCTGTTGAGAGCCCCTCAGTGTTTGTGGCTTGGCTATTCCTGATGACATAGCCACATACCCATTGGGGCCACTCTTAGAAAGTATGTTCTTGTGCCTCATGTAACTATTAGAAATGGTCACCAGCCAAGCACTTTTCAGCTCCCAGTTACATCTGGTTCTGAGAGGTGCGGGGCTTGGAGAGCCCTCATGGCAAGTTCATGGTGGTAAAGAGGGCTGAAAGCTGCTGTTTCTTCCTTCTCCCACAGTATAATTTCAATAACCGGGGAAGCCTGACCTTTGAGCCTCTAACTTTGGTTCCGATCCAGACCAAAATGATAGATGTGGATTCTCTTACAGACAAAGAGGTAATGGGGAAGTGTTGGTGAGAGGGAGAAGTGTTAGTAGTTGGGGATGAAAGCTTCCCTAAATTCTCTGCTTCATTCTCACTTTTTAATTGAGAAGTCCCCTGAGGACCTAGGAGCTTTTCCTGTATTTGTTGAGTCTCCAGGCAGAGGCAATCCTGTTCTCTCAGCCATGCGGGGCTCTAGAATTTGTGTGTAGGAATAGTAGCCATTGCTTTTCTAGAGGAAATAGCTGTACTGTTCTGCCATAGATGCACAGAGATGTGTTTAGCAAACATGGGTTTATTTGTCTTCCCTGCAGAAAGCCAGATGGATCATGGGACCTCTTGGCCACTTCACATGCCAGATTGTTTTCTTGTGTTATATGAAACTTTAAGGACACGAGAAACAAAGTCTATTATATGCCCAGTGTCACCCAGATCAGGAGAGATGGTACCAGCCTTTCTGTGACTTTTGTGGTCACTCTGGGGCTATGAAGCCCTTCATAATACCTGAGATATGATAGTATTGGTGGATTACAGGTTATAAATACCTTTTAAATTGTGGAGGAATTCCCAGCTCTTGAGGCCAGGTGAGGTGGCAGGCTGGGGGACTTGGAGTCAGGCTTGAGGGATCAGACAGGTGATTAAGATCAGAGTAGAAAGAAACATGGCAGGAGTAGTTAGCACCTGAGGGACAAACCAGTTCTCACACCAGGAAGCCAGAAGCCAGACACAAATTCCAGAGCAAGGCTGGGGATCAGAAGTCATAGTAAAAAGCAGATGACTGGTGGAAGCCAAAGGCAGGATAAGTGTGGCAGGATACCTAGGAATGAGAGATTTTTCATTTGGGACAGTCATGGGCCACGCTACTTAGGAGCCAATCCTGGTTAGAACTCCTGTGCCCACTAGGAACCAGTGTCTCTTACAATGACCCTTGGGCACAGCTTCCAGGGTCTTAGCAAGAGATTCTCCAGTGATACATCACTTTGCATTCTTGGAAGCCCAAGGCTATGGCTTCTTATCAAGTAATTCTGTGACATGCAGTCCTTCCTGTCTACACAAAATGTATGAATCAGGAGGCACCTGCCTCATATGGTGTTCTACTTAGGAAAACAGTGTGTTAAGCAAGGCCGCTTTTCCTTGAAGGAGAAAGCTTTGTCAACCTGTGACCTGTATTTCCCCAGGATACTAGACATAGACCAGTGGGATCAATCTTATCCAGATCCCACCTTAGCACCTGGTCTAGCTGAATCATCGAGAAATTATTTTGCTGATTATGCTTTGTAGTTCAGATAATATATTTAAATTTTTTTCTGTAGTTATAGATGGACAGCATGCCTTTGTTTTGTTTATATTTTTATGCAGTGCTAAGGATCAAACCCAGTGTCTCACATGTGCTAGGCAAGTGCTCTGCCACTGAGCCCCTGCCCCATCCCCCAAATAATGTCTTCTTATTCTGGGGATCATAAACCAATTTCTGCAAATAACAGCGTGCAAAAGTATTTAACATCCTGAGTAGTATTTCGATTATTATATTTTGGCAAAAGTTCCCTTTTCTACATACTTCTTTGTAAGTCTGGGGCTTCATTCTGGCTGAAGGGACAATCAAATCCTGCAACAAGATTTTGTCCATTGGACTTTTAAAATACCTGGCCATTGCGTGCTACTTCTCCCAGTTGTTTTTTTAGCAGTCGCCTTGAAGTTTTCCAGTTTGGTCTGCGTTCTATCATTTGTCACCAGATGGCACCAGAGGACCTTAGAAGTGAATTTGGGCAGCTGCAGTGTTGGAGCCTTGGGATGTTGCTCAGGCCCCTCTGAGGCTATCTGTATCTCCTATTCCTTACCCCCATTAACAAAGGACTCTTGTGAGTGTCCCTGGGACCCCAGGGTTCCTCAGGCCACCACCACCTTCACTGTGAGTTGTTTTGGATGGCAGGCTGCTTTGTAACCTTGCCTGGCCTCTCTTTGTTTTTCATGTCCTAAGATTTCATACAACACAAGAAAACAACCTGGCATGTGAAGTGGCAAGAGGTCCCACCATCCATCTGGCTTTTTGAAGGGAAGACAGTGGTTCACTTGCTCTTGCCCCTGCCCTGCTTTCCTTAATTCCCAGTAGGGCTGGTGGCTCTTATTGGGAGCAGGGCCCTGGCTATGTCATACCCCCATTTCTCTGCTTTCTTATCTCCTCAGCTGGGCTTTGGAACCTGGTCCTGACTATATTCCCTGAAGCCAGCTCCTTTGTCATAATACCACTGCCTCCACAAATGAGTTGGCTGATTTCTTACAGCCACTCCAGTGGCAGTGGGGTCCTGTCAGCCTTGCTATAGCTAGATGTATACCCTGGGATGTGGAGAGAGCAAAATTTGCTTCATTTCATCTTTTCCTGCACCCCCACCAAGAGGGAGATTTCACCTTTTTACCTGCCACAGAGTTTTCCCCCTCTCTCATTTCTAGTGGATCAGTCCCCACCCAGGCACCTAGTTCCCTCAGCACCTTCTTCCTTATAATCTTTTCTTTCTTTCTTTTTTTTAATCTCCTGGTGTGGTGGCACATTTTGGATCATTTAGACAGCCACACACATGACCCACTTGGGCTTTGCCGATCTAGTTTATTCAGCTCTGTTAGTAGATATGGGGTGGGAAACCCACTGTATCGGCAGGACAGCTTTGGGCACATCTCTTAGCAGGAGTTTTGTACCTCCTCAAGACAGCCGAGATGAAAGAGAATGTGTCCACATGGGTGGGTGCAGCAGCTACAGCTTAGTGGCCCCTGCTCCATCTCTCTTTGTAAAGGCCTGTAGGTATCACTTCTGGGGCGTTTCCAGTAGGGGACTGCCTGTTACAAGTTGCACCACACTCAGGGAAGCCCAAAGCCATGACTTACCACCAGGTATTTGGGGTTCCCTTGCAGACAGTGTCAGTCCATAGGATAGACTCTTCAGGGAGTGTTTTCACCATAAGCACTGTAGCTGGTCCCATCTATTTCCAGGGAAATAGGCATGAGGAATTGTCGTCTGTCAGCAGGAAGAAAGGGTTTTGTGCACCTTGACCCCCAGCTTATGCTCTCAGTTTGTGAGTCCCTCACCTTTGGTCTCTATAGCTTTTTGGTAATAATGTAGTGACGGTGTCCTTCTTCTCCTCTCTGCAGTGTGACTGGCTCAACAATTACCACCTGACCTGCAGAGATGTGATCGGGAAGGAACTGCAGAAACAGGGCAGACAGGAAGCTCTGGAGTGGCTCATCAGAGAGACGCAACCCATCTCCAAACAGCATTAATACCTCCCTGGTTTTATTTTTTGTAAAATTCTCTGGGGAAAGAAGAAACTTGGCAGACCCCTGACATATTTCCCCTTTCCTCTTCTCCTTGCCTAACTCCCCTTTTTACTTTTAGACTCTAAGAAGAACTGAAAATCTTCTTATCTTCTTTGATATTTTCTTGAAAACAGTCTTTTATGACTTTTTAATTGTTGAGAATGAGCCAGGAATAAAATTGCTACCCCAGAAAGAGGGTCCCCACTAAGCTGAAGACTCAGTGAAGGGGAGACACCCTGAGCTCTCTGGCCAGTGATGGCGAATCATCGAGGGCTCCATGATGGTCATGTTCCAGGTGCTAGTCCATCATTCATGATCACTATGATGTTCATGGGACTATATTTATGATCAGTGAATAAAAATGTCAGATCTCTGCACTGTCTCAGCTGTCTTCTTTCCTCAGGGTGCTGCCTGCTACATGTTACAAGCTGATTGCCAGGGCTGCTGGCCTCTGAGGCATGGTTTTCCAGGTGGAGGCCCCTTTAGGAGAGACCCCTGGCCTCCCTGCATATTTTCTGCCTTAATTGTGACCATTTATTTTATTTTTTCTTTCCTCTAGAAAACCTAGTATTTTGGTATTTTTATTATCTCATTAAAAATATTTTCAATGTGTCATTGATATGAAAATAAAAGAAAACAATAATAATTATGTCAGAAGTGACGGTCTTCCCTAATCTGTCTTATAGGAGTTGCTGCAACTCATTTATCTCCTTCATGTTTACAGAGCCACAGTTCTCATCATCCCATTATTTGTAGATAGCATTTTACATCAAGTGTCCCTTGACTTTCTCTTGATGCACACGTAGAGAAAGCCCCATGGGCCTAGAGTTAGTGTTCCCGTGACTTCGCACTATCATAGTTAGGGGCAGACAGACTTCCTCATCCCTTGGCTGGAATATTGTCCTACATTTTTTCTGGATGTCCCTGGTGCATTGAGTCTCAGGTGCCCCACAGTAGTAACTTGTTCAGTAATAGACTCAGTATTTTCTCCTTTCACTTCTGTGTCTTTTTTCCCTGTCTCCCATTAGTGTTTCCTAGTATTCCCCCAAAATGCATTCTCTTTAGGAACCTGATGATATAATCCTTAAGTATAATCACTACTATCTGCTACATATTTTTGCCAACTTCTTTGTATTCATCATTTAACAAAATATTGAATCTGTATATATGTATTTATAAAAGGATATACGTGCATACACTTGAACATGTATTCCGCATGTGCAAATATTGGATCATTCTATACCTATTATACAGTTGCTTTTTAAACTTGGCAATATATTCAATTTTTTTGTATATTGATACATATATACCTAGTTATTTTTAGTATGACTCTTCTTTTAAAAACTGGTCTGATTAAATTTCTCTTTTATGATGTTAGCTTTTAGAATAATTTTTTAAAAAAGTACAGGTCTTTTAAAAGTAAAAGTAGAAAACAAAATGGACTCACAAACCATTGTTAAAACAGGAACTTTTGTAATTGCCCATGTATTTACCTTTATTCAGGTCTTTATTTCTTTATATGATTCAAGTTATTGTCTTTTGTCCTTTCATTTCACATTTTAGGAATCCTTAAACATTATGGTAGGGTAAGTGCACTGTTAATGATCTTCCTCAGATTTTGTTTTTCAAAAATGTCCTAGTTTTCCCCTCATTTTTGAAGAACAGTTTTTCCAGATACAGGCTTCTTAGTTGACAGTTTTCATCTTTTAGCACTTTGGATATTTCAGCCCACTGCCTTCTGGCCTCAGAAGTGTCTGATATGAAATCTGAGATCATCTTATTGAAGATCCCTTGTTTGTGATAAGTCACTTTTCCCTTGCTGCCCTCAAGTGTCTTTGTTTTTGATTTCTAAAAATTTGGCTATAATGTGTCTCGGTGTGAGTCTTTCTGAAATTATTGAACTTGGATTTTATATTCATGCCTTTTATCAAATTTGGGGATTTTCTAGCCATTATTTCTTCAAACATTCTCTCCACTTCTTTGTCCTGAAACAGTGTGTGCACTGTTCTTTCTGGGACTGCCAGTTGTGTATGCTGGTCTGCTGGATGGTATCCCCCAAGTCCCTATACTCTGTTCACTTTAACTTTTTTCTCTCTGTTCCTTAGGCTTGATGATTTCTGTTGTTCTGTCTTAAGTTTATCGACTCTTCTGCCTGTCTTTGAATTCCTCTAGTGAATTTTTCATTTCAGTTACTATACTTTTTGGCTTCATGATTTCTTTTTAGTTTTTTTCTACTGTTATTTTTGTCAAAATATGATTTTCTTGACTTTCTACACATTTCCCTTTAGCTTTCTGAGCATCTTTAAGATAGTTGTTTTAAAGTCATTGTATATCTTCTGTCAGCTTTTTTTCAGGAATAGTTTCTGTTGATTTGTTTTTCCTTTGAATGGATGGTACTTTCCTGTTTCTTTATTTGTCTTGTGAATTTTTAAAAATATCTTTTATTTGTTGGTGGACCTTTTATTTTATTCATTTATTTATTTGTGGTGCTGAAAATTGAATCCAGTGCCTTATACATGCTAGGCAAGTGCTCTACCACTGAGCCACAACCTCACCTCACCTCACTGTCTTGTGAATTTTTGTTGAAAATTAATAATGTGGTAACTCTGCAAATCACATGCTTTCCTGGAGTTTATTTATTTTGTTACTGATTATTATTATTTTATTGTTGTAGTGATCTTTATGCCAAATATCAGTTTGTGGTAAAAAAAATTAAGGTCTTTTTAGTTCTTTTCTGAATCTGAGCCTTTTCCTAGGCAAGTGTGTCACTTTCTCATTTCCCCTGTGTACACAATTGTTTTTAAATGTTTTTGTCTGTGATGCCTGGCTCCCAAAAAGGGAAAAAGAAAAATGAAGGAAGTTCAAAGAATACTGGTCTTTTCAGTCCTTTGGATGTTAGTGGCTTTAGCTGGATGGAGGAGGGCATCTATCCACAGGGAGGTATGACAATAGCTGTCCACATCTGTATCTCTGTGATTAGAAGCAGCGACCAGCAATCAGAGCACACGTCCCCTATATTTGGCAAGGTCTTTTTGCCCACACAACCCCCCCTCCCCCGCCCAAGTTCTGTGCTTGTTGCTTCAGGGGTGTATGCACAGCTGCCTGCCAAGAGCTAGAAGTGAGGTTTTCTTGCTGTGGTAGTGCTAAGAGCTGAAATTGACCAAAATTAACCTCAATTTTCTGTCAGCTTTTCCCTGGAAGTTGCAAGCCTTCAGAGAGGTGCTAAGTAGTTAAAACAGACAGATTCTGCCAGAACAATTACTGTCCAGGTACGGAGACAGATTCTTGGTGCTTCCTACTTTGCCACCTTCCCAGAATCTTACACCATATCTTTAATTTGAATGCTTTGACTGATGAATAAATACGAGTATACTATGGCCACTAATCAGCATATGGTTGCATTGTTCATTACTTTTCCAGTTGAGGGAGTGGAAAATAAAAGATCCAATCTATACTTAACATTGAGAAGAGCAGGAAAATTTTACTAGTAGGGTGAGCCTAAGATCAGAGAATACTTAAAAACAAACTGGCCAACAGTTTTTTTGTATATTTTCTTATTCAAGAATCCTTGATTCCAATGTGGTGTGTGGGAGGAAGCAGGATATGCTGCTGCTTCTTAGGTTATATTTGTAGTGAGGTCAGCGAAGCATAGAAGTAAGTATAGCCTCCCAATAACAGGGTACGTTTTGATCCCCTGAAGATTCAATTCTCAAATGTCTTGTTCGTGCTTGCTCATATTTCTAATACGTTGGACTTTAAAAAGAAATCTCTCCCCAAATGGTAGAATGTGTTGCTCATGTTTCTCATCTGTCATCCCTGTGGAAGCCAGGAGGCCTCCCCCTAGGACTCAGGCTGTCATCTCCTCTGATGTCCTGAAAGCTTCTCTCTCCAAGGAAATGGGAGCTGTGAATCGCAGTTGACTTGGAGTTGAAACAGACCATAATTCAAGTGTGACGGCAACTCCACTGTTTGCTCATCAGACTGTTAAGCCTGTCACTTCCCAAGGCAGCCTCAGAGCAGTTGGACTTAATTGGTTCCAGCCTGAGAGGCAGAGCTAACAGGTGCCAGGTGCCTGGCTTCCTGCCTGGGCTGCCTTGTCTTAGCATTAAGTCCAAGAGACCTCAAGTGGACAAGATGGTCTCATAATGATCGTGAACCAGAATGAAACTCAAATGTTCCAGAGATCAGAGGGAAGATGGCAGGATAAAAACGTGGGTCAAAAGAATTATTCTTCATTTTTAAATAAATGATAAGATACTATGGAGTGGGGAAACAGGCTTATGATAAATTATAGAATAACTACAAGGAAACAGTTTGTTTTTCTGACTTGCTCACTCTAGTACCTGGGTGTTAGGTGCAAGGTTCTGAGGACTCCAGGAAGGACATGTGCTTATGTGCACTTGGTTTTGCTTTTTTTTTTTTCAGATTCCATGGACTTATTTCCTAAATTGCTGAGGTCAATTCCTTTTCTCCTCTCTCTCTTCAGTGAGATTGTTTCATATGCTTTAATAGAGTTAGGTCACATTCTGCATCCCCTCTTGGGCTTCCTTCAACCCCCAAATGCTTTTATTTTAAAATTGTGCATACTGAGTTTTATTCTTCATGCTCTAAGGTTCTGTGGGTTTTTATAAATGCAGAGTGTTCCCTGTTCACAATTATAATGTCATACAGAATAGTCTCACCAACTTAAAAAAAAATCCCCTGAATTTTACCTGTACAAGTCTCCTCCCTGTTTTCCTGAAAGTTCCTGGCAACCACTTATCTTTTTACTCTTTGTAATTTTGTGTTTTCCAGGTGTCATATAATTGGAATCACACAGCATGTAGATTTTTAGACTGGCTTCTCTTATATAGTGATATACATTTAAAATTCATCTTTTCTTGGCTTGATAGCTTATTTTTTTTTAAATTGCTGAATGATATTCCAGTGTATAGATATACCAGTTTGTGTATACATTCACCTATTGAAGGAAATCTTGGTTGCTTTCTATCATAACATATATATGTGTGTGTGTGCATGCACATGTGTGAGATCTCTCTCTCTCTCTCTCTCTCTCTCTCTCTCTCTATATATATATATATATATATATATATATATATATATATGGCCAAATACTCCACCACCAAGTTACATTATATCAGTATTCCAATATTTTAAGTCAAAAAGTTTTATTTTATTATTAAGGAAAATTCAATATTATTTTTCCATTATAGAAATAACATGCTAAAGGAGAGTATTATGGTGGTTAGAAACATGGTTCCAAAGCAGACCAGCTATGAGTCTCTGGGCACCACTACCTCTCTGAACTCCCCTCTCCTTCTCTTATGTGAGGGTGGTTGTGGTTTCTCCCCCTTGCCTGATTGTGAGGCTCAATGAGAGAGCTCAGGTAGATAGTATTCTTGAATGTTAGCTCTTTATGTCCATGTCTTCCAACCCAAGCCAAGACATGGAAAAGAAAAATTAATTGCAGTTTTATTGAGATAAAGTTCACATGCCATACAATTCATGTAGTTTAATAAAGTGGAGATGGGCTGAGTCGTGGAAAGAGAGGTGTCTGGCTTATTATTCCAGTATCCCAGGCTCGCTCTCGTTCACGTGAGCCTTAGAAGGGCCCACAATACGCCTAGGTGGGGTAGTGGAGGACATGCATTTATGAACAAGATACAGATTTTTGAGGAAAGGAGAAATGAGTTCTGGGAGATGCTGGGAGAAGAATAAGGAAGGGAACCTGGGGTTTCCAAAGCTGACAGCCTCATAGGCGGGGGTGAAGAAGGCTAGCTCAGGGTATGAGGCGCTGGAGATCCAAAGCACTCCTGCAGAGTGGGCCCCGCTGCACCTCCTGTGCATCTGTCAGCAGATGGCGGTGTGGTGCTTTGGAGAGAGCAGAGACCACCAGGCAGCTGGGGATGCAAGTTGAATTACAGGTGCTACGTAAAATCTGAGGAGGACCCTCAAGAGTGCTGTCATACTGATGTGAAGGCTGAAACATGGCTGTCACTCTGTGTCCTCTGAGAGGTTGTTGTGCCCAGTCCATGAGTATAGGTGGAATTCATTTAACACAGATGGATTGAAATGCCAGCTCTTCTGGGATCCTCAGCTTGGTGTGATGGGAACAGAAAGGTGCATGCCGTGGAGCCCCTCGCAAAGCTTCAGTGTGCTTCAGTGGAAACATGGCATGTTCAAATGCGGCTCTGATGTAGGAGAGTTTCTGATCTAAGTGGAATAGGCAGATGTCCACTGCTTGGGTCTCAGTGCTCTGCCCTATGGGCATATCCTATGTATGCCTGGCTCACACTTTCCCCAGAAACATGTGTCCATTTAGTTGGGAGAACAGCCAACCCCTAACCTCTGTTTAAGAGGCTCACCATGGTAGAAATTCACCACAACCTTGTTCCCTAGTCTTTTTTTTTTTTTTTAAATCATCACCACTGATACTATTGCCTCTCTTCTCTTTCCCCTGAGACTCTTCATCTGTGCCATTGGTCTTAAGTGGGAAACTTGATGTGGACTGCATTCTCTGCAATATAAAGAAGAGGGTTAAGGGCTCCCTTCTGTTATGCTTTTTCCTATTTAAACAAAGGCTTTGTACTGTGACATCGCTACAGGTTAATGTTCACTCTGACCCCAGAATCCTTTCCTGCTCTCTCCACATGAGCTTTGTACTCTGTAGCCTTGGGTAGTCTGGTTAGTTCAATAGTCTGGCACTCAGCCCCAGTAAGATCACAATCTGTTGAGACTTCAGGTGATCCAGGAGATTTCCTTTGTTCCATGATGACAATAGTGCCTTTAATCTTGGCCCCGGTGTTATGATGTCCTGACTACACTTTCCTTATCCCCATCTCTTCAGTCTCAAAATGAACTTCCTTAACCCCTACCTTCAGGATTAGCCCCACCCAGGCTCCAAGACCCCTGAACCTGTCAACCTGAGTCCTCTTTCTGCCAGTCTGTTTCTCCCTTGTGCTCACTTCTAGAAAGGCACCCGGCTTCTGAATTCTTCTCCCTGCCTGAGAGCCAGCTTTGGTTCCTGCTCAGTTCTCAGACCTGGTCTTAGACCTCTAGGTTCTGTGAGCCACAATTTCTTCCTTCCTCCAAAAAAGAATAGGAGTGTTTAATAATGCTTCCTTTTATAAATGTTGTAGAAAACAGATGTTCAATGCTAGTCTATTCTCCCATCTACCCCAATCTTTGCATTCCTCTGGCCTGGAGTTCCCCAGCTTAACTGATACCAGCTGTTTGCCTGAATGACTCTTTTTCCACCCCAGTCTACCGAATCCTACATTCCCTCATGCCTGATGGGACACTCCCTCTTTTTGCTGGACTCCACAGATGTGCCACCAGCCTGGGCCACCACCTCTCCCCACCTCTCCTACTCGCTGCTCTGTCACTGTGTGTTTGTGTGGCGGCCTGGGATCATGTTTAGGTTCAGATCCCTGGTCCTGCTAGTTCACTTACTCTTCTCTTCCCACTCTCCTGCTGCACCAGTCTCTGTGACAACCAGGTGAGGGAATGTGGATGGATCAGGGCAGCCCATCATAGCCCTGAGCGTCTGGTAAAGAAGAGGGATTGCTGCAAAAAATGAAATAGAATAATGACAAGTCACATGAAGAACATTTGTGTCTGTGGGATTGCTGTAGAGATTGACAGAAAGTGCAGAGATCGATGGCAGAATAATAGCATTTACTTTGCTGAACCCCTTTTAAGTGCCAGATCCTCCTCTCCAAATCCTATCAGGTGAGTGCTATTAATAGTCCAAATTTACAGGTTAAGAAGCTCAAGTGGAGAGAAATGAAATGACTTGTTCAAGGTTGCACAGCCAGTTAGTAATGGAACCAGGAACTTCACTAGCCACTTGATCCAGGCACAGTGCTGGTATCTGAGAGACAATGTAGTTCTGTACCTCTATGGCATGCATGCCCATCTCATGTAGGTGGCTGCCATTTGCAGATTTGGACACAGTCCTTGAATAAGCTGGACGTGGTGGGAGGGCTTGGGAGCGATATGAGGGGCACACTCAGTGATTCAGTGAAGGAAATTGTATTTGCATCAAGGAATAGCATCTCCAGATGCAAGCATTCATGCTCTAACTGTCCTTTGACAGGGAGATGACAAAAAAGTGAGGCACCAGTGGGTGAAGAAACCCATAGGCAGAAATTGACAGAGTGGTCATTGCTCCCCCTGCCTGGCATTGCAGTGTAGATTTGGAAGACATGTAGAGAGCGACCTGTTGCTAACTGGCAGAAATGCTCCTCACTGCCTTGTGAGGCAAGGCTCATTAATTAAAACATAATGTTCAGTGTGACTTTAAAATTAAATACTAAGACATAATATCTCATGAGGCAGATGTGAAGTGTAGTTATTTATATTCATGTATGTTAGCATGGGATTATTTGAAATTAAATCCACTCTGAGTGACTTTAAGATGCTTCTGTGTGGCTCTTAGTGAGCCTCACGCCAAGTTTCTATGCCTTGACTTAGGAGATCATCTAATCCTATGGGTTAGTGTCTCCTGCCTCCCTTCTTGAGCACCTATTTTCATTGGTGGAATGCAGAGATAAAAGGAAATGAATGGAAGAACCTGCAGTGAATCAGAGCTGAAGTTTTTTTTGGGTAGACTTGTGGACTTGTTATATGTGTGATAGAAACAGAACCAGCTGTGTTCTCACTTGTGAGAGTCAAAAACCTACTCTGCCCATATTTAGGAAGTAAAGTGGAAAGAGGAAGAATTTATGAGAAATTATTGGTGGCATAGAAAATGAGGCACCAGGAAAGGTATTAAAAGGCTATAGTCGCTGTGCTGAATCTGCTTTTCAAACAATCCCTCTGACATAGCATAACTCTGCCCAGGCTCAAAGTGCCAGGAATGAACATTTGACCTGTCATGCCTGGTTGGTGGCCAACTGCAGAGGGTGGTAGAGAAGCCATGTGGCCTCCTTGACTTTCACTAGTAGAGAAGGCAGTGCAAAGTGGCAGGGGCTGGGACTTATGAGGCCTTAAAGTTAGAGAATTCTCCCAAACAGGAGATGGAGATGCTAATGGATGGAATGGAGGTGTTGCAGGTTGGCCAGTTGTAAATAAAACAAAACTGTCCCTTGCAGAAACAATGTCAAAACCAGACAACTATGGAGAGATGCTGGTATTTGTCTTGCTTTGTGCAATGTATAAAGTTGTGTGGACAAGGTATCTTATGCCAGATAGATGCTTCTTATGAAAAAAAAAATTCTTGGTGCATCCTTTTGCAAACAAGTGATGCAACACCCAGCCTCAGATTGGTTTTGTTCTGGGAGGAGCTGCCCTGCCATGGATTGTACTAAAGGAGATGCAGCTACATATATACTGCCCACTCCTAGGGAAGGGTGATCTGTGTTTTCCCTGGGAGGTTCCTCTACTTGGATAGAGCTGGATGGAAGATTCCATCATATATTTTGTAAGCTCACCAGACACTTATTCCTTAAGAATTAGTTCCTTAAGAATTAGGAGTGCTGAGATTCCCTTTAAAATTATTTTTTCCCCCAACAATTTATTCTCCTTCCACAATTGCTCTTTCAGGGCAGGGAATAAGCTGGTTAATTTTTCTCTTAAGGTTTCTCCATGGGGTGCTCATGTTGGATGGATGCCATTGCAGGTTAACTCAAACCCCATCCTGACTAGTACGTGTGCCAGAAGCCTTTCCTTACCTCTCTGTCCCTCTGCTAGGGAAGTCCATGCAACATGCTTGTCTTTCCTTTCTGTTTCTCCTCTTCCCAGGATTCCACTGGGCCCTGTGTTGAAGACAGTCAAACTTGAGCTCTTGCTTTCTTGCTCTGGACTCTGGTCTAGCCCCATAAGGGTTTCACTTTTCTTTTTGCATACCTCCCTCTCCCATTCCATCCCAGGTCTGCTTTGCTGCCTGATAAACCTCATCTGGTCTGTTCTAATGAGCAAGTGAACTTACTGTCTATGGTCACTCTGTGAGCACCGTGCAGAGGTTACAAGCCTACCTTCCATATCTCCTCTGTCCTCTCAGAATAAGCCAAGTTTTATTTCTGTGGCTTCTGCAGGCAGGGCCCACAGTCTGTGATCATCTCTTCTTTCACATTCAACCACCAGAGGGGCTTTAACAAGGAAGCTCAGGCTGGAGAGCCTGTTTAGACCAGCAGGGCTCACAGCTGGTGACTGTGTCTGGCCCACTCGAATTTTAAGACAATATAATTTAGAGATTGAATTTGCTAAATGAGGAAAAAAATTATTAAAAGAAACAAAGCAAAACAAAATATCAATCAAAATTCTAGTACCACAGAAAGAGCTTTTAAAAACACATTTTTTATTGCAAAATAAATAGAAGAATGTTATCCCACAGTAAAGGACAGTCATTTAACTCAGACTCACTAAGCTTGATGAATAACATGCAGCACTGTCTTTATTTTGGGGAATGGTAATTGAAAGCTTCCCCATTACACACATCATCATGAACCATGCTGAGGGGATGAAAACAGATGCCAAATAGTGCCAGATAGTGCCCAGAATGAACACAAGTGACCCTGATCTATGCAGTTAACAGTCAGGAAAAGGTTTCCTTGGCTGGAGGGTTAGTGACTGGAAGGCAGCATGAGAGGGCCTCCAAGCTACCAGTTATGTGGTGTCTTTTGTAACATGTTCAGTCTGCGAAATTTCAGAGAAGTGAATACTTAAGCAACATGCACTTTTATTCTCTGTGATACTTGAATTTTTAAAATGCACTCTTGCCTAACCTAGGCCTTTAATCCTCAGGGGCCCAGTGGTAAAGTTCAGCCTTCATGCACTGGGCCCCTGAGAGGGTCCTGTCTCCTTCCAGGTTACAGAATGTCAGTGGCTGAACTGGAAGCAGGTCCCTGGTCTGCGGCTTACCTTGGGACTCCTAGTCCTTGGGTAACCATGTGACTGGAGGCAGCTCAGGGGGTCCCTCCTGGCTGCCACAGGAGGCCTGTTCACCACGGGGAAGAGGCTCAGTCCATTCCTGCCGTGTGAAATGTGGAATGGCTGTCGCTGTGTTCCTGTCCTCAGCCCGAGGCCCCACGTTCTCTCTGCTGAAGAGCCGTCCTCATCCTGCCTGTGAGTCCTTCATTCCTGGTCGCTTCATTTTATTCCCTCTTTCGGAGACGATGATTTTTTTTTCAGGGCAAACTCTTCTTCCCTTGAACTTCTCTGACCCGCTTTGGTTTATAAATTTCTCTTGCATCTTGCATCATTTTTTCCCTCCCACAGGTTCTCTCCTTCTGACTACAAATCTGACAAATATTTTTGTCTTTTTTTAAATTTTATTTTTTATTCTAATTTGTAATATATGACAGCAGGATGCATTACAATTCATAATGCACATATAAAGCACATTTTTGCATATTCACACCATTCAAGTCTTAATACATGTACTTAGGGTAATGATGTCCATTTCATCATTCTACCATCTTGTTTACCCCTCTTGTCCCCTTCATTCCCCCCTGCCCTTTGCCCTTCCTAGAGTTCGTCTAATCTTTCCATGCTTCCCCTCCCAACCCCACTATGAATCACCCTCCTTATAGCAGAGAAAACATTTGGCATTTGGTTTTTTGGGATTGGCTAATTTCACTTAGCATTATCTTCTCCAATTCCATCCATTTACCTGCAAATGTCATGATTTTATTCTCTCTTATTGCTAAGTAGTATTGTACTGTGTATATATACCACATTTTCTTCATCTACTGAAGGGCATCTAGGTTGGTTCCACAGTTTAGCTATTGTGAATTGTGCTGCTATAAACATTGATGTGGCTAGGTCCCTATAGTACGCTGTTTTTAAGTCCTTTGGGTATAGACCAAGGAGAGGGATAGCTGGGTCAAATGGTGGTTCCATTCCCAGCTTTCCAAGAAATCTCCATATTGCTTTCCATATTGGCTGCACCATTTTGAAGTCCCACCAGCAATGTATGAATGTGCCTTTTCCCACATCCTTGTCAATACTTATTGTTGTTTGTATTCTTAATAGCTGCCATTTTGACTGGAGTGAGATGAAATCTTAGCGTAGTTTTGATTTGTATTTCTCTAATTGCTAGAGATGTTGAACATTTTTTCATATATTTGTTGATTGATTGTATATCACCTTCTGGGAAGTGTGTGTTCAGATCCTTGGCCCATTTATTGATTGGGTTGTTTGTTATTTTGGTCTTTAGCTTTTTGAGTTCTTTATATATCCGAGATATTAGTGCTCTATCTGATGTGCAAGGTAAAAATTTGCTCCCAAGATGGAGGCTCTCTTCACCTCACTGATTGTTTCTTTTGCTGAGAAAAAGCTTTTTAGTTTGAATTATCCCATTTATTATGATAAAAAAGTCCATCCCTGGGTCCTGATTTATGGGTCAACAGATATTTGTACAGTGCCTCTGTGGGATGCTGTCCTTGCTCAGTGTCCAGCAGGTCTTGCCCCCTCTCAAGTTGTTTTTAATGTCTTTCGTTGCTATCTGGCTCCCATCCCCCACTGCCATTTCATTTTTCTTACAATTTTTCTTTACTTGCTGATGTCCTAGGTAGCTTGGGACATCTTGGCTCACACCAGTTCTCCCAGTGCAATCATTAATAGCATCCTGTTTCACATGCGTTGGTTTGCATTTTAAGCATATGGTCACTCATGATCACTAGGCATATCTAGTGGCCTTTTCCTTTTCTCTTTTGTGCTGCTCCTTGGGTCAGTTTTGGCAAAGTATTAATTGAGAGCTCACAGTAGATAATGGAGACTCAGTTCGCATCTCAGCCCCTCTGAGTTTCTGCTAAATCAAGGAGTGAGAGTACTAGTGCTGACCTCCCAGGGTGGCGGCTGGGCCCTGGGAAGCATTTGAACTGCTTAATGGGGCCCTGAAAGTAGGGCTGTTTTCCTGCTGTCTCCCTTCTCCCTGGATTGCTGGACTTCCAGGTCTCTGCTTTGCTCTCGCATGCTTTCCAGGCTCCTCCTCCACCCTGTCAGCCTTTCCCCACCCTGATCTGCTGGACTCCTGGAGTTCTGGTGTTGGGGAGTCAGCCTTGCTTTGTAATGAAGAGGATGGACTGAGGCCACAGGTGCCCGGATTCAAAGCACTGTGGTGTCAGGTGCCATCTGTCACCTGTTGAGTATATCTAGGTGCGTTATTTAACCTTTGTGACCACGCCTGTAAAACAGGGAGGCTGACTTCCCAGGGTGCTTCTGAGGATTCCATGTGCTACATGCGCCTCCAGTGCTCTGCATGATGCCTGGCACCCAGTGAATAGCTAATAAATGTTACCATTCCCAGCTTCCCAGGAGTCCTGCCTGCATCGATTCTATCCTCCCCATACTCCTCTGTGGAATCCTATTCTATCTCAGGGGGGCCCTCTTCCCTCTGCTGCTGTCTCGGTTGTTTCAGGTCTTTGGTCCTTATTTTGATCTACTAAAATCTCATACCAGTATCCCTGCTACAAGTTTCTTCCTTTTCTGTTACGTTTTCTATGTTAACAGCAGCTAAATCTTTCTGATGCACAGTTTGGATCATGCCACTCCCCTGCTCTAAAACCTCCTGTAGCTCCCCCTTATCCATAGATCTGAGATCAAATCCCTAGTCCTGCCTCTCCTCCCATCTGGACCTCACTGACATAAACTATTTTCATTCTTCTATTGCACCCTCTCTGCACCCAATGATCTAACTAAACGGACTTATTCTTACCTCTTCTCATCTCTCCTCTCCTATGATTATCCACCTCAGGGATTTTGTCCCTGTTGAAGATTTAATCACCCATCCCCTCCAACAAACTTAACTTCTATCATCCTTCAAAGCTCAGAGGAAATGTCACCTTCTCCTAGGAGCCTGCCTGGATTTTCCTTATACTCCATATTAGAAGGATTCTCTAGAACTTTGCATGAACCTTCCCAATGGCTGTTGTACTTTTCGTCTATTTTATCTGAAGATCATTTCTTCACAAATAGGTCACCTGTCACTTCTTACATCAGTCTGTCTGTGACCCACTGACACTTACCACAGAAGTCTTCTGTGTGTCTGGGCCAGGAGCTATTAATGCCACTGTGTGTAGAATTCAAACCAGATTGGTGCTATAAAAAACACACAAGGCCTTTTCCCTACCAGGAGGAAACTGAAGGCTGTGTTGAGGGAGCATCCTGTGTGCATGGGCACACAGGAGGAGGACTAAGGAACATCTTCAGAGCAGACAATTCATATGCAGAGAGCTGGCAGGTGCTGAGCAGCTGCAGAGCAGGGAGGACCCCCCTGTATCCAATGCAGAAAGGCTCAGCAGGACAAGGGGTTCTGCACAGAGCCTCGAAGGTAGCTGAACAAGGCTGACAGTAGATAGGGTCATTGGGCAGGTGACCATCATGTCTGTTTCCTTATTGTCTTGAGGAACTTCCCTGTCCCTGTCGGGGGACCTCTCTAAATCTCTTTCCTCATCTGCCTCCACCATGGTCTAGTGATTAGGACCCTAGGTTCTGGTTGTATCTGAGCAACTTGGGTTTGCCGCAGTCTGGCTGGGTCCAAATCACGAGCCACTGAAGCAGGAACAAAGTTTATTTCTGAACTCCACCAGCACACTCCACACACGCTCCCCGGGAACTCTCCCAAACAACACGGACTCCTCCAGGAACTACCAACCGGAAATCCCTCCTCCGGCACTTCCCCAACCAATGTGAACTCTTCAAGAATCCCTGCCAGAGCTCAACCCCAACTCAACGGGAACTCCAGGAGAACTCAAAAGTCATCATCTTAATGGCTCGCTGGCATCACCTCTCAACCGCTACTTCTGGCAAAAATGCCATGCGTCATCCCGACTTGGTTGTGGCCCTCAACAGGGTTGAATTCCAGAATCGTTTATAGCCTCAAGCTTCTTCTATCAACAACCTTCTCCAGGGCTGTTGTCATCTGGGCTCCCTAGATCCCTTTAAATCACAAGTTACATCACAAATGTGTGTTTAATTTCAAAAACTTGATACCACTCTAATTAATTGTCATCCTATTCTTCTAGGGAGTGTTGAAGGATAATTTTATGAAACAAAGGATTAAATCATGATTTTTTACACAAATGGATACCACCCATGTGTCAAAGTTTTCATTTAACTTGTTATGAAGAGGAGACCTCCCCGCCAGTCTCTCCTTGTGTCCATTGAGCATTGTTAATTCTCTCCCAGGGATTTTATTCCTACTGTACAGGTTGGAAAAAATGTGTGTGGGCCTGTGTAGGTGGGGTATGGGGTGTATGGTAATAACTATAGGTTTAAGAAACTGTTTTCCATTTTATAGTGTATTTTGTTGTCATTTTGCCTAAGTAATGGCAAGCTCTAATTAGATCTGAGGAGGGAGGAGTTTGCTGAGGGTGAATGCTCTGGAGGAAACGCTAAACAGAAAGCAAGAAAGGGGCCAAGATGTTGTCATGGAAATCTAGCTGAGCCATACTGTAGCAATCCTACAGAGAAGCTAACAATTTCATTCATCTTCCTTTATTGAGTATTTACTGCATACGCTAATACAATGTATAGTACCAGGCTTTGTGAAGATTACAGAAATGATCATGACCATGACCTCTTCTCTCTCGGGGCTTTGTAGCCTGGATGAAGGGATAAAATCACCTGGAACCCAGCTGCTGAGAACCTTGATTTTAAAATCAGAAAAGAGACCAGGATGGTGAAACAGTCTGGAAACTCGTCTTAAGAGAGAAATTTTAGCTGAAGATCAGGTAAACATATATGTATATATTGTATCATGATTGCATATCCAAAAGGGTGGTATGTGGAAGGTTCTGTGAGACCTAAGACTGATTCATTCATTCAAGTGATATTTGATATTTGTTGAGTGTTGCAATAATGCAAAACAAAACAAAACAAAACAAAAAAACAAACAAAACAAAAAACAAAAATCTCCCTGTCATCAAGGAGCTGATTTTTTTTCCCAGCAGGAAGAAGTTTCTGGGAAGACAGCTCAACATAAGATAAACTCTCTTCAGCCAGAGCTGCTCAAAGGTGAACTTCAAGTTCCTTGAGGGGATCAGGTTACTGGTTTGACCATCTCTCAGTTTTGATGTGGGTAAAGAAATCAAATTCACATGGGACAGAACCAAGGGGTTTTCATTCACTCAGTCTCATTTTCCCCACTCCCTACCCTGTTTGGGAGGACCTGCATCCACCTTATTCTTGGGTAACTGAGAACATTCTGGCATAGGATGGCCTGGCACTGGATGAAGTCCATTCCTGGTACTGGGCTTGGGAAGGGCAGGAGGGCACTGTTCTCTGCTAGTTGAGGTTGTGCCCATAATATTGGTCAAAAATACCGAATTTATATATTGTATGTTTATTACTCTGTGCACTTTTTTCTCTGTCAAGTGGCCAAGGAGTACTCACAAGACCCAGCCCTGACCCTAGAGAACTGACCAGGAGTTGCAAGAACAGGATGGCACCTGAGAGGTGATGGGTGGGCCATCCTATGTAGGTGGACTGAAACAGTCCAAGCAGCCGACTTCACTAATGGTCTAAGTGAGCTTTATTTTCTGCAGTTTTCCTTTCAAACAAGTATGTCCGGGGAGTGGTAATATTGCTAGTAATGTGAACTCTGCTCGTGGTGGCAAGGTATTCCAGAGATCAGTTTCCACAAACACGGGTGGGGCTTCTTCCAACCAGGCATAGTTCTGGGTACTGTGGACAAAAAACTAGAGGTAGCCTCAATTCCTTAACAGCTTAAATTTCTGTAAGGAATAATTATTATAAACAATGATTTATAAATTTATTAACTCCCTACCCATAGTAAGGGACATGGCATTTGCTCTCTTTAAGTGATATTTTCACACATTTGTACACTTGGAATTGCATTCTCTCAGCTAAAAAGCTTCTCTCATTTGTTAACTTTGAATTCATGCTTATTGTTGTCTTGGTAGCAGGAACACTTTGTCGCCCTGCTGATGGGAACAGCAGCTTGAACCTA
This sequence comes from Ictidomys tridecemlineatus, assembly GCF_052094955.1. Lineage (NCBI taxonomy): Eukaryota > Metazoa > Chordata > Mammalia > Rodentia > Sciuridae > Ictidomys > Ictidomys tridecemlineatus. Next base: position 18,758,893 of record NC_135477.1, read on the forward strand.
AGAAACGTATTTTCAAAGTCTGATGGCAGACTGGTGATGTTTCCCCTATTGTTTTCTCTACAATGGTAGCATCTCTGAAAGCCCTAAAGCCAATTCGGGATGTAGGTTGCCAAGGATCCACTTGGATACGATTTCAAATCCACTATTCCTCTAGAAACAGATGTGTCAGTGTATCAAGAAGAGAGGACGCAGTGCGAGCTCAATAATGAAAGCATATTGTTATTATTAACCTTCTGCTTACTGTTCCTCTCCTCTCACCAGGCAGCTCTGCAGCCGCCTTCCTCCTTTTGCATCAATAAATTTCACGCTGGTTTTGAAACCCAAATCCAATTATGTCAATTCTCTGCTTAAAATCCTCCAACACGTCTGCGGCTCTCAAAATGAAGCTCTGGAACATGGAGCTAGGGGTATGCCTCACCTGATATTGGCCTTCCTCTCTGACTTCTCACTCACCATCCCTTGCTGACTCGCTGTGCTCTAGCCCTGCATCCTTCATTTAGCCCATGGTAACGTCTGGATTCCTTCCTGATGCCCTCTGTACATTGCTACTCGCTCTGCCCTGCATGTTCATCTTCTGTGTCCAGCACCTCCCACGAACAATTCAGATCTCAGCTAAAGCTGCACTTTCTCAGGGAGGCACTCCCGATCTTCCCCACCCACTTAGATCTTGACCATGAACCTTCCTAGGACCCTGTGCTGCTTCCTAATTAGCACTCGATGCACTTGTGATTAGTATTTGCTTTGTGATGATTTGACTGATGATCCATCTTCCTGACCAGACTTTTCACTTCACAGTGTAAGGAACCCATATTTGTTCTTGCCACAATTTCTGCTCTGGCATAATATCTGGCACATGGCAACGAAGTTTCATAAATAATTTTTTATTTATTTGACAAACTTTATTGAGTATCCACTAGCTGCTTCAAGTACCTATTGCATGAAGTGAGACAGGAAGACAGAACAAAAGATAATGATGGAATCACTGGAGGAAAGGAAGTTGCAGGGGAAACATGATTTAAAGAATCAAATGAATAAAATATAGAAGTTAGAAAAACAGTTCCAGTCTCTAACAAAGAAAAGCCCTTAGTATGTCCCACTTTAACTCCCATCTGTTACCGAGTACTTATGATTTCCCAGGATTGCAAACTCACTGATGTAGCCAGAACTTCCTATGAGACATCAAAACAGTAGTGGGGAGTCATTCAGAACCCTGGGGAATCCAACTGAGACTTTTCATTTCATTTAGCAAATATGTACTTAGACGTAGCCTTTTATGGGGTAGCTCTAAAATGTTAGGAGCAGCAGGAACCATCTCACCTGTTCGGAAATGATTCAGCCACAAGGCAGGATGTACTTTGATGGCTGTGGAGAGAGTTACAGCCATGATTTATTTATGTCATCTAAGACATATCTGGAGAACATCTTTCAGAATGGAAATCAAACTCTGGAGATGAACTGTTTTTTAAAGAAAATTTGTTTGCACTGACATGATAATTTGAGAGCATCAATTTGAGTCTTTGTATCCAGAATTTCCTGAACTGTAGAATCAATATACTATACATCATCTCTCAGGCACAGCATTATAAATATTTCATGTCTTTAAATATGTGCCATGATTAGGCATGTGTTTTAGTAGCCAACTGAAAAGGGTTTAAAGCAATGAAATGAAAATATATCCTTTCAGTTCAGCATGTTTTCATCTGGGAGCTTTAAAAATACATCACAATGAAAATCCTATATATCACAAGGAAAAGTCTAGCCCTGAGACTGAAGCTCTTCTGGTGATTTCCGAATTGAGCAATGAGTTTCTGGGTCTGGGTCTTTAGTGCTCCCATTTGTTAGAAGGAAATACCCTAAAAATGCTCAAGGAGTCTTCAGGATTTTTGCAAATTTGTTTTGGTATTAGATAATAGTACTCTAAAAGTGAATAAAGAGTGAAAGAGTTTTAAGGTAAAAGTGGCCTTGAAATCAAAAGAACAAATAAATAGCATTCAACCAATATTATTGGGCATCATGTAATGAGCTTTCAATATTTGATCTGAGAGGTAAGGGAGGGGTCCTGGCACCCTAGACACCAAGATGTGGTTGGTATGAATTTCTAAATCCACATCCTGTGCAAGTCAGTATTCTGCAAGACTTAAAGGGAATGTACTGTTTAAGAGGAGGCCATGGGGTAAATATAATGGCAATAGAAGAGAGAAATAAGGAACACAGAGGAGAAAGAGGAATATATCTGGAGGAGAAAGCGAGAGCAACATTTCAGGCTGGAAGAATAAGAGGCTGTTTTTTGGAATAGTGGAGATGTGTGGACACAGAGGAAGAAAACACAATCACAGGCTGAGAAAATTGGCTGAGTTGGGACAGGGCAGGAAAGTGTGGGCAGGCCAGGGAAGAACTATCCTTTGTCCCTGTGGAGAATACGGTACATGAAGCAGGTGGTGAGCACTAGAAGGGAAGGCAGATTATTGGCGACTTTGGAAATTAAGGATTTTCCCTTTCTTCTGCAGTTCATGGAAAAGTGACGTAGACGTCCAGCAGCATAAACATGTATTCTTAGTGTGGAAACGAATGACATTCTTGTATGGTGGTTTGTTACAGGACTTGTTATTAATTTTGTGGGAAACCTTATCATTTCTTCTGACCTTATGGACAAGCTCTTTCTACTTTCCAGCTTAGTCTCGGATCCGATGCTCTCTGAAAAATTCAGAAGTACCATTTCCCCTTTTTCTCGAGTGAGTTTCCTTTTAAATAGATCTCATATTCTCCTTAGTGAAAAGGTGTCACAGAAGCCAAAAGACCAAAAGAACAAAAAGACAAAAGACCCAGTGCGGAGGACAAGTTCTGTTATTGGGTTAGCCAATTCTATCCTTCAGTTTAGATAAACCTCAGTGTTTTCCACTATACTGCCTTCTCCTCTCCAGGTTGGGATTAATATCAAGACAATTTGGTGTTTTCAAAAGCATTTCTCAAAATATTGATGATTGCTTTGGATAGCTATGGACTCAGAACTTAAAATTTTACACCAGAAGTGACTTTTAGAGATTAACTGTTACAAAATGCTGTCATCTCATAAATCTGAGATCTGACTCTGAGGTCTGGACCAATTCAACCTGATCACTTTCAGACTGTGTCCTGAGGCTCAATCAAATCTTTTGTCCTTTCTTCCTCTAGTTAGAGACAAATGACAGCAGAAATTGTACTTGGGAGTCATTCTTCAAGTCATTTGAGCTCACGTGTGTCTCCAGATCTAGATGCTTGGTGCCCTCTCCGGCATTCCAGCCTCCAGGCGTGGGAGGAAGTCAGTCCTCTTATAGCCCCACTAGTTAGAGTCCCTGGGAATTCTCTTATTTGTATTCCTGTCAGTGCCACATTTAATGCACCAAAGCCTGTGTTTAAAGCAATAACCAGCCTGAAGTTTATGAAATAAAAGATTGATATCAGCTTCATGAAACTCAGGCAAAAGCAATATCTTTTCTATATCTTGCTATGCCTTTAACTCCTGAATCCTTCACACTCAGAGGCCACTAAAAAATGAAATAACAATAATAATAATGATAATAATAAAAAAGAGAGATTTTCCAAGAACCAGAGTTTTGAGTAATGTTGTCTTTAATTTCTTTATTGATTTAATGACAATAGAAGATTATACTTACTACTTTCTTCAGTTTCCAAGTGTATTTTCACTTTTAAAAGAAAGATCAGTTGTATGTTGCTAAAGGTTAATATTCTGTTTGTCACCCAGCTTATTTATGCATTGGGGGCCTAGGCAGCTGCTACGCATGGCCATAGCTACCCTGTTCCTCACCAGGAAAGTAGAAATCAGGAGATGGGAGAAATAAAATATTCTGGAAAGTGAATCAGCTTTATACCTGTCCCTCCGGAGGCCATCCCATTTCACAGACTGCACTATTTATTTGCACATAAAAGGCACAAGTGCCTGTAGTAAGAATAGTATTTGATGTCTACAACCCAACATAATATGGCTCCAGCTTAACTTTCCAGTTTATCACCCTGTAATTCACTTTCCAAACCTGATGAGTTGGTCGAACTGGATCCTAGGTACAGTGGCTGCTCCTGTAGTCCCTGCTGCTCAGGAGGCTGAGGGTGATGATTCACTTGAGCTGGAGTTTAAGGGCAGCTGGGGAACATAGTGAGATCCCATATGTACACAAAAAACACAACAGCAGCAACAAAACAAACAAGAGTGATAACTACAAAATCTGCGTACCAGTCAATGAATTATCATTTGTTGAACATCTCCTACATGCCCCAAATTAGGTAATAGGATATTAAAATAAAGTAACAATGACACCCTATCAAATACAACAAGCTAAGTGTTCTTTATAACCACATCTTTTTTCTTTTAAAATAATCATTGGGGCTGGGGATGTGGCTCAAGCGGTAGCGCGCTCACCTGGCATGCGTGCGGCCCGGGTTCGATCCTCAGCACCACATACAAACAAAGATGTTGTGTCCGCTGAGAACTAAAAAATAAATATTAAAAATTCTCTCTCTCTCTCTCTCTCTCTCTCTCTCTCTCTCTCTCTCTCTCTCTCTCTCTCTCCTCTCACTCTCTCTTTAAAAAAAAAAAACATCTAAAATAATCATTACCAGCACTACTTATCTGCTGTTTGTTATAGATAAGCAAACTGATTAAAAAGAAAAGGGGAGCTGGTCTTGGTGGTACACACCTATAATACCAGTGACTCAAGGGGCTGAGGCAGGAGGATTGCAAGTTCAAAGTCAGTCTCAGCAACTTAGTGAGACCTTGTTTCAAACTAACATAACATAAAATAAAACAAAATAAAAAGGGCTGAAGTGTAGTTAAATGTTAAAGTCTCCCTGGGTTCAATTTCCAGGGCCACAAAACACACTAACAGACAGATATATATGTGTACATACACACACACACACACACACACACACACACACACACACACACACACACACCCTGCCGGTACTGGGGATTGAACTCAGCTGCACTCAACCACTGAGCTAACATTCCCAGCCCCTTTTTTTGTATTTTATTTAGAGACAGGGTCTCACTGAGTTTCTTAGCACCTTGCTTTTGCTGAGGCTGGCTTTGGACTCGCGATCTTTCTGCCTCAGCCTCCCAAGCTGTTGGGATTAAAGGCACGTGCCACTACGCCCAGTAGGAAAGATAGTGGAATGAGATGGATATCATTATCCTAAGTACATGTATGAAGATGTGAACGGTGTGACTCTATATGTGTAGTATGAATTGCAATGCATTCTGCTGTCATATATAACAAATTAAAATTTAAAAATAAAAATATTATTAATGATAATAAAAAAATAGATGGGGGAGAGGCAACTAGAATTTCCACCCAAGCAAGGCTTGTTTTTCAAAGAGCTTTCTCACCTTACAAATCTTTTCATTCTGGCCTGTACCTGCTAATCCTCTCCTTTCCATTCTGGTCTAGAACTCAGTGAAAAACTCTCTCTTTTGAGAAAAAAATGTGTAGGAAGAAAGCAAGTCCAATTCTTGAGCAGGCAAGACTTGCATCCCTCTTTCCCCAAGGGACCCTGACCTAGGGAGCCCATATAGGCTGGTGGTTATGCAGACAACCTGGACGTGGGCTCAGCTGTCCCTCACTCTAGTTAAAGTGCATAAGGGGCCGCTTCGGTGTAAATAAGGATCCAACCACATCTTTAGAATTTCTCTGTGAGCAGCTCTGCAGCTAGTTGCCATGTGACTACTGCCTTCATCCCAACAATCACAAAAGCACTCTTATTTTTATTGCTTCTCATATCTTCAGTTCTGGTGGAGAAGTTGCCAGGGTGATATTTACACTGCAAATTTTAAAGTCCAATAACCTTAAAGGCTATTCTTCCTTTTAGAAATTTCTGCATTCCCTTTCTAGTTCTTCTTTTGAATAGGTCACAGAGAGCTGAGGAAGGAGGGAGAGAGTAGAAAGAATTTTTCTATGAAGAACATTTACAAACACATAGAGGGAGAGAGAGAAAGAGGAGAGAGAGAGAGAGAGAGAGAGAGAGAGAGAGAGAGAGAGAGAGAGAGAGACACGAGAGAGAGGGAGAGAGATAACCGGAGACCAAGAGAGGACAGAGATAAAGCAGGATGTGGACACCTGAGAGGAATATGGCACATTTGCAAATTTGCTTTCATTCATTTACCTGGGCCCTGGAGTCTGGATAACAATGGTGATTAAGAAATCCCTCCACTAACCTTTTGTGTTCCAGTAAACAACTTTCCACAAAGACCCATCCTTCTCCAATACAGCTGAAATAAGACAGTGTCTATTCTTTTTCATGACTCCCAAGAGACTCATGGGTGGCTCCTTATTTGCCGTGTCAAGGACAAACACAGACCTTTCCCTTTTTGTCTGAACCTACTGTCAAGAATAGACATAGCCTCTGATTCCATGTTCATTGTTTTGTGATTGATTAGTTGAGATTACAACTGTTCATCCCCCTGAAATTTTCTAACCACAGAGGAGAACACTTCTTATTCTGATGGCTGACTGAGACTTGCCCTGCTTATGAAACAATTCCAACTGTAAATCATCTCACCTACAAATTATTTACCCTCCTTCTACCTCCTATAAAAGATCAGAGCAAAACCATCTTACTAGGACATTCTGATCTTTCTATCTGGGATGCTGTCTGTATTGCAATGTTATGGAAAAAAAATCTTCTTACTCATCTGGTTTTTGTCTTCCACAAGCTCCCTCTGTTTTATTGATCCTCTAACATATACGTGGGAGGCAGAGATAACTCTGATGTTCGCTCTTCTAAGAGCTCATTGTGAGTGGAGTAGAGATGAACAAGCCTGAGTAATCCTGTTGCTTGGCAGGTTTAAAAAGTGCTCAGACATAGAAGAAGAATGCCAAGGTAATTATGGAGAGAGAGAGAGAGAGAGAGAAAGAGAGAGAGAGAGAGAGAGAGAGAGAGAGAGAGAGAGAGAGAGAGAGAGAGAGAGGGGTGGGGGAGGAATTATACCTGGGGAATATGGGATTTAAAATAGGACTGGAAGAACAAATCAGGTCTTCCAAAGAGTGGTTTCCAGCTGGGGGTACTGAGAGGTGAGCTTTGAGAGTTGTGATTGTGCCTTGCCGTCAACTCTCCACAAGGTATCTGTGATAAGCACTTCATTGAGTAAACCCCACATCCTATCACAGCTTTGCCGTAGCCTCTGGCTTCCAGTTTCAACCAGATCACTTTTTCTTTGGGGATAATCAGGGGCAGATACTGTCTCCTTTCAAGAGTCTGAAAGTCAGCAGAGTGGCCAGAATGAGCGCCACAGACAGAAGGGAATGGATAACAGCCAGCCTCAGGAAAGTGAACAGAGGACTGAGGTGTTGAGCTGATTGCCACCTGGAGGTCATTCACAAAAGCCCAATCTGACCCTGCCAGTGAAAAGTGGGTGACACGGAATTATCAATGGACAGTTCTTCAAGCCTTCAGGGCCAGCTTGATTTACACAGGCTCAGATTGCAGCAAGTAGGTTGGTTTCCCTCCCTTCCAAAATTGAGGATGGGGAAAAGGGGAGATAAATTGCCAAACAAAACCAGATTGCAGAGGGCAGTCTATTATAGCTTCCAGGGAATCATAAAGGGCATAATCTTTATCATAAATCATAAATGTGCATAAACTCAAATGCACATTACGGTAGCTGAAGCCAGGGCTAAATTGGTGCATTTTTGTTTCAATAGCATTTGATTATTCTTGCGATATTATGATGATGATCGTAACTATTGCAATTTGCCATTGTATAGAAATGGCTTGTCCGAAGAGATGAAGTTCGAAATCAAGAATAACAGAAATGATTTGCTGTGAGCGCTCCTTTGTGGTGCTGGTGGTGGTGATTGGTCTGATAGAAAGCTCAGTGTGTTAGGGAAAGTCTGACCAAGCCCAGCTGAGAGAAAGACTCTGTGGAAAGAGAATCAACCTTGACCCCATGTATTGCCATCACGGAGCTATAGAACAATGGACAAGCCACTTCACCTGGCTGAGCCTGGGAAGTTCCATGAACATATCATATTCCTAAATAATGCTGTTGTAGAGAATGCCCTCGTCTCTTCTCCTCAAACGTCCACTTGCTAAATTGTCTTCCTTCAAGTTATGTGTAGAATATCACCTCATGAGATCCTCCTGGGGTGTCTCCATGTACAGCAGATGGTAACATTTCCTTAATAAGACTAAGGACAACCATGGATGCCATTAATACTATGCATAGAAGATAGAATGGTGGTAGTAGGGTACATTTATTACATAATACTATGATTCTTTGTCTTCTTGCACTATTGGACCGTGTCTTAACTGGAGGCTCAACGTTCTGCCCACTGCATAGTGGTGCACAAAATGATGGTTGAATAAGTTTCTCTCTAAATAAGAAGAAAAATTATCACAAAATTGTGGCAAAGATCCAGTGAAATTATGAATATTAATGTGCCTGGTAGTGAACTGTACACATATGAAATGTTTCCATAATCTTCTCCAGAAATCCCACAGAATTTCTCCTAAAGGGCAGCTGGTGTCTCTCCATCCATTTCTGAGAATCCAAGTCCTCTACCTCTGCTGCTTATGCGAGAAACCCTTCTTATTGTGAGCCAAAATGGGACAGGTGTTGATTTATTTATTAAAAAAATTTTTTTTGTAGTTGTAGATGAACAGCAGGCCTTTATTTTGTTTGTTTGTTTTTTATGTGGTGATGAGGATCGAGCCCAGTGCCTCACATATGCTAGGCAAGTGCTCTGCCACCAAGCTACACCCCAGCCCTAATTTATTTTTTTTTAAACAGTAAAATATAGAGAGGGGTAATGAATGACAGGATTGAGTGATGCTTTGGAACAAAACCTACTCCTCCCAATTTTAGTTCTATATACTCGTACTTCCTTGGGTATGCCAGCCCCAGGAAGCCGGCATCTTCCTGCTTAGGAGGCTGAGGATACAAGTGAAGAATGAGGCCTAAGACCAGAGAAAAGGGTTTGGCTCAGGGAGAAGAAGTGGTTGGCAAATATCCGGTCACTCTCTATCACCACTGGTTGGACTTTAGGAGTGGATGGCCTTGGCTTCTATCCTGCCCCTCATGTGGGCTCAGTGGAGGCAAAGCCCTGAGCACACTATCAAACAACGAGGGGAAAAAAGACTTTGGGGCACAAGAGGCCTGAGCCTTGGTCTTAGCACCAGGATGTGTTATCCTGATACTTGCCTGAGGTTTCAATTTGCCATTGACAAGCAAATATTCATCCAAACAACTAATTTTTAGAACTTGACATCCATCATTTTTTGTGCATGTATTTTCTGGAACTGAGGGCAAGACTAGATGGAGTGGTTTCTTCTTCTGATCAAGGAGACAGGGCAGAGCAAGGCCAGCAGCTGGATGTGGGCAGGAGGGACTGTTTTATTTGCCTTTAAAATTCCCAGGTGAAGGCTACGAAGGAGGATGTACACTTTCCTTCCTGCTAGACTGGACCACTCTCCCTGAGGGTGGAGGTGATGGTCAGCTTCCCTAGCTTGGAATTTTCATCAACATGTACAGAATAAAAGTGAGTGAATGGAGAATGAAGGAACCACCTCTCACACTCTCTTGTTCTTCCCCCTTGTACCGGGGATTGAATTCAGGTGTGCTTAACCACTGAGCCTTATCCCCAGCCCTTTCTATGTCTTATATTTGAGAAAGGGTCTTGCTAAGTTGCTTACAGCCTTGCCAACTTGCTGAGGCTGGCTTATGAACTTGTGATCCTCCTCCCTTTGCAGCTCCTGAGCTGCTGGGGTTACAGGCACGCACCACAGGCAACCAGTAGAATGACCTCTCTTAAGAGCCATCCGAGGGGAAGGGAGGAGACGTGGAAGTGAGCCAGGGGCCAGTCCTGATCTCCTCACATCACAGAAAGGAGGCAGTGAGGAAAAAGCAGAATTGAGAGGTGAGTGATGACACAAACACTCGGAAACTCAAGAGTCCATGCTCTGAGGCCTGGAGAGACTGGAGGGAGGGTACCAGAGTAGAAAGCAAACGCAGAGTGCCCTAACTCACCCTCACCCCAAAAACGGTGGATGAGAAGCTGGGAGGGACATCAGAAAAAGTGTGTGTTGGGGGCGGACATTCTCTTAAGCTCACCCACTTAAAAACAGTTGAAAAAACAGACAAAGTGCACTAGTAACTGAATCTCCTTAAAATAGTGCAAACAGTTTAAAACTAAATTGTGAAAAGAACACTGAGCTAGGGGCCCTCAGCCTTCTTGTGACACCCTCAGCAGACCAGTCACCCTCTTAAATCAGCCCAGACAGCTGCAAACCAGAGGGAAGTCCCCTGCATTGTGACCTCTTAAAAATCTGGCCAGAAAGAATTTCTAGAAGGACCATTGCTAACCCTAAGTCACTGAAACTGCCCTCCCCCTCCCCCCTCACCATGAACAAGGGGGATGGAGCAAGCTAGAGAGGACCTCTCCCCAGAAAGTGCTAGTCTAAGCCCCGCTCACCTTCTGTGACTCAGGCAAGGGCATCATTTGCTCATTTAACACAAAGGCAACAAAGAAGCAGCTTTGGCCCTGAACAAAGGAAGGCAGATTCACCAGCCCCCAAATACTGACCCTGGGGGGAGTCAACTTAGGACTACTAGGGACAGTCCCCGGGATGGAGACTGCAGGGCCTGGGATGGCAGGGCCTACCAGAGGAAAGTTGCCTGAATATCCAGTGGCATAGAGACACAGCGGGAAATTACCTGAGGCTACAGAGAGAGATAGGGGCTGATACCAGCTTTCACCGGAACTGTGGTCATAACTGGCAATTGACAGGGCATTATTTGGGTAATGGCTGGTCCTTGCACCAGGAATCAATGCACACCATTCACAACTTGTGGCAGTGGAAATGAGGGTCCAGGTGGACCACTGGAGACCCTTCACTACTCTTATGGTTTGGATGTGAGGTGCCCCCCAAAAGCTTGTGTGTGAGACAGCAAGAAAGTTCAGAGGAGAAATGATGGGGTTATGAGAGCCTTAACCCAATCAGTGAATGAATCACATGATGGAATTAACTGAGTGGTTATTGACGGAGTTAACTGAAGGCAGGAAGGAGTGGGGCATTGGGGGCATGCTTTTGGGGGTATATATTTGTATCTGGCAAGTGGAGATCTCTTTCTCTCTACTTTCTGATTGTCATGTGAGCCACTTCCCTCAGCCACACTCTTCTGCCATGATGCTCTGCCTCACCTCAAGCCCCAAGGAATGGCACTGGCTGTCTGTGGACTGAGATCTCTGAAACTGTGTCTTCAATAAACTTTTCCTTCTCTAAAGTTTTTCTTGTTAGGTCTTTAGGTCACAGCAGTGGAAAAGCTGAGTGAAACAACTGTCATAATTCAGAGAGTGGTGTCAGCTGGTGAATACTTCTTCACCACAGATCACCTGTGGCAAATCCACAACCAGAGTTCCTGTGTCCACAGACAGCCACCAGGACCTTCACTACTGTAAAAAGGATCCAACAGAGGGGAACAGGGACATAGTAACACTTAGCAATCACAGGGACACTCCGGAGCCTGCATCCTGAGCTACTATACACAATAGAAACACTGTACCATCTGAGGAGTCAGCTGCAGGCCCTTGAGTGACCAACCAGAAGCTGCTGGTAGGATGATTGATGCAACTAGGAAATTGGCCCCTTTCCCCTCAGCAACTCAGGAGAGATCCATGACCTAAGACTGAGAATATCTGCTAAATATTCAAACGTCAGTGAAATCCAAACCAAAATTCAACAAGATTTTTCTTCACCTGGACATATAAACAACTCTATAATGTCAACTTTGATCATATTGATAACTCTTTAACTTGAATGATAATTGTTAATCCAACAGCCGACATTGTACCTTCAACCCATCTGAATGTATTTTATCTAATGGTTTCAAGTATTAATTGGAGTCAATATTCGTTTTCCTAGCTCTAGTTCGTTCCTGCTTCTCTTATCCCCTACTCACCCCCCTGGCACTATCTGCTACAACCCTAAATAAAACCCATCCATCTCTCTCTCCTTTCTGCTTTGGTGTAAATGACATTTTTACAGCTTTTTCCTCTCTCTCCCTCCCCCTCTATCCCTCTCTTTCCTTCTCTTTTTCCCTCTCCTACCTGCCAATCACATTCCTCCTTCCTTTTAGCTCTCACTTAAGGGTATAGTAAACTTCCTAAATTTAACAACTAATTTTTGACCTGTTCTAGAATTTTATTGTACCTGAGTTTGAGGAACAGCAGAGATTGACTACAACAAACAAGTTTTTGGTCTTATAAGTTTGAATAGAATGAGGCATGGCTCAGAAGTGGGTATATTAAATAGGGCTAAGTAGCATTGCTTAAAGTGGGGCTGCTGTTGGGATCAGCAGAGATGGCACATTGAATGAAGATATTATTATCTGGATACTCATCCAACATAGGACTCTTAAGAAAAATGAGCTCACAGAGCATTCCTTCACTTAAAAGAAGAAGTCAGAACAATATTGATAGATGGGTAGACATACAAACAATATGACAAAGCAAGGGAACAAACCATCCCCAAACAACCCGAAATGCTTTAACAACAGACTCCATTGACACCACAGTGGAGGAAATGACAGAGAAGGAATTTAGAAAGTTTGTAATTAAACTGTTCTGTGAGCTGAAAAATGACATAAGGAGTGAAATCAGAAAATACAGAAAGTGAAAGATCACTTCAATAAAGAGATAGAGATTCTGAAAAAGAATCAAAGAGAAATTCTTGAAATGAAGGAATTAATAAACCAAATTAAAAATTCACTGGAAAGCATTACCAATAGACTACACCACTTTGAAGATAGAATTTCAGGCCTTAAAGATAATATAATCTTGAAAATAAAGTTGGTCATAGAGAAAAGATGTTAAGAGACAATGAACAGAATATTAAAGAATATGGGGTAATATTCAAAGGCCAAATTTATGATTCAACAGGATAGATGAAGGCTCTGAAATACAAACTAAAGGAATGCACAATCTTTTCAATAAAATATAAGAAAAATTTCCAAATCTTAAGAATGAAGTGGAAATTCAGGAAGCATATAAGATTCCAAATGTACCGAATCACAAGAGATCCACCTCAAGATACATTATTACGAAAAAGCCTGACATACAGAATAAAGATAGAATTTTAAAAGCTCCTAGATAAAAACAACTGGTCACATTTAGAGCTAAACAAATCCGGATCTCAACTGATTTATCATCCCAGACCCACAGGCTAGGAGGTCTTGGAATAATATATACCAAGCTCTGAAAGAAAATGGATGCCAACCAAGAATACTATACCCAGAAAAATTAAGCTTCAGAATTGAAGATGAAGTAAAGAGTTTCCATGAGAAACAAAAGCTAAGATAATTTACCACTAGAAAGCTTGAAATATAAAACATACTCTATGAAATATTTCATGAAGAAGGAATTTAAACATAAAAATGAAAACCAACAGAGGGAGACACACACAAAAGAACAGTCCATTAAAGGAGAATCAAATTCAATTTAAACACTAGAAATAAATCAAAATGACAGGAAATGTAAATCATCTCTCAATAATAATGTTGCATATAAATGGTCTAAACTCTTCCATCAAAAGACATAGCTTGGCAGATTGGATTAAAAAGCAAGACCCAACAATATGCGGTCTCCACTCACCTCGTAGGCAAAGACATCCATAGGCTGAAAGTGAAAGGATGGAAAAAACATACCATTCACATGGATCTTGTAAACAAGCAGTGGTTACTATTCTCATATCAGATCAAATGAACTTTAAGCCAAAATTAAATCAAGAGACAGAAGGCCATTTCATAGTGCTTAAGGGAATCATACAACAAGTGATAATAATTATAAGTATTTATGCCCAAACAATGGAGCATCTATGTACATTGAACGAACCCTTCTCAATATTAAGAATCAAATAGACCACAATGCACTAAAATAGATTAACTTTTAACATGCCTCGGTCATCACTGGACAGTTCATCCAAATAAAAACAAAATGAAGATGCTGCAGAACTAAAAAGTACATTAATAATTAGGACTTAACAGACATCTATAGAATATTTCAATTATCAATGACAGAATTCACTTTCTTCTCAGCAGCACATGGAACATTTTCGACAATAGACCGCATTTTAGATCAAAAAGCAAATCTTAGCAAATACAAAAAAAATATTATCAGATCATAAGGGAGTAAAATTAGAAATCAATGATCAAATAAAAAATAGAAGATACTCTAACAACTGGAGACTAAATAATACACTTTTTAATAATGAATGTATAGCAGAAGAAATTAAGGGAGAAATAGAAAAATGCTTAGAGTAAAAGAATCATGGACAACCTATTAAAATCTTTGGGACACTCTGAATAGAGTTCTGAGGAGAAAGCTCATAGCATTGAGCTCATACATTAAAAGAATAGAAAGATATCAAATAAATAATCTAATATTATACCTTGAGGCCCTAGAAAAAGAAGAACAATCAATACCAAAATCAGTAGAAGACAGGACATAACTAAAATCGGAGCCAAATCAATGAAATTGAGATTTCTAAAATCACTAGTTCTAGAAGTCACACAGCCTCGTCTCTCAGTAGCTCTGTTGTAGATAACACCTCTGACGCATGGGTCACGATGATAATGGCTGCTTTCCAGGGTCACTTTTGCTGAAACCACTGACTCTTCACTTGAGCTTGCGAAGATGTCTGGTGGGTGACCTTGTGATATTGAGGGACCACAAACTCTGTCCTGGAGTTGTACTAATGCTGCCATTTTCTGTCCATGGGTCCTGTGAAGAGCTATGAAGACTGATCACCCATGCACGGATCTCTGATTATTTCACTTCAACCACCCTTCCCCACAACCTAAGTTCCTTCTTCATCCCATAATACCTCTGAACCTTATTCTTGAGGAGGTAGATTTGTGACTGGGGTCTCCTATCTCCTCTTGAGTGGCAGCTTCATGAATAAACTCCCTCTTTCCACAGTTTGTTGTTTCAGTGTTAGGCACATTGTGGGGCAGTAACAGGAGCATGGCCCAAACTGACTACTGCCATCAATCCAGTTTTTTTGACACTTTTTTTTAAAGTTCAGGAAAATTGCTAATTTTAGTTAATAGTGTACTGATGTTTGTTTTAATTTATGGTAGTATTTTGTTCAAATCTTCTAAGAGGACAGAATTATTTTGACACCTGAGCTGTGTCATCCTTCCTTAAATGTTGGGAACCTCAGAGCTAGATGACTCCCAGGTCGCTTCTGGCTCTAAAACCTCCTGAATTTTAAAGTTGAAGCAGCTGGTATCTTCCCACCCCCAAACAGACCCTTCTTTCCTTTTCTTGGTCCACAGTATTTTAATCTGAATGTTATTCTTTGATGAGAAAATTAAGGGCACAGCAAACTTATATGGAATTCTCTAATGAATCCTGGAATTGGGTCAGGTAACCATTATTTGACCTATTCCTGCCAGCCCATCCTGTTTCTCGAAATTCATGATGAATTTAGGTGTGAAAACATTCTTATTCAGATCTGTCTCTTCTCCAAAAGGGAGTCATAACCTACCTGGTGGATGCCAGCTAAGCTGCTTACTTCTTGATAACAAGGAGTGAAAAAACGGCAGGGAGAATACTTATTCACTGTTTCCCTTTGATTTTAGTAACTGTTTTTGTAATTTCTAGACCTATGTTGCTGCTGGTAAACAACTGCTTGCCATTGTAGAAGCGTGCTGGGTTCCAGAGGATTCACAGATGTTGACAAGTGCTAGGGTTACGTGGCCGCCATAATACAGATTAACTCTGGGGTGGCTCTGTGTAATTTGCCAGCTGTTCCCACGGAGTAGCCCTGACACTTGAAGGTTGGCCTCTCTGCAAGTCTCCCCAGTTGAAGCCGTGGGGAGAAGACGTTGGTTATGCTGACAAGGAAATTAGCCCTTTAAATCTGTTCATGCCATAGAACAGAAGGCAGAAGGTGCCACCCTCCCAGTCTCCATACCCACAAGGACCTAAGACCCATTCGAGGGACCATTTCAAGGACTTCCCTCAGGCTTTGCTTGGGATAGTTGTATGTTCGTAAGAGTAACTGTGGGCTCAGAACACCAGCCAATCAGGGAGTGCAATATATTGTCTTTTGGGTAAAATAATACACATGAGAAATGAGAATTAATCTGAAAGGGAAAAAAGTCTTGTTGCTCTTGAAGTTGACCCTTCATTTGTGGTTTTAAAATCATCTTTATTGAGCTTTAACTTATGCATGATGAAAAGTACACATTTTAAGTGTACAGTTTAATATTTTTGACAAGCATATTCCGTGTGGCTATCAGTGCAAAAATGATGTAGAACATTTTTATTATCCTCCAAAAGCTTTTTTTTTTTTTTAATTTTATCTATCTATTTATTTATTTATATTTTTAGCAGGGATTGAACTTAGGGGCACTTAACCACTGAGCCATATTCCCAGCCCTTTTTAAAAATATTTTATTTAGAGAGAGGATCTTGCTGAATTGCTCAAGGCCTCACTAAGTTACTGAGGCTGGCTTTGAACTTGCCATCCTCCTCCCTCAGCCTCCAGAGCTATTTGGATTATAGGCATGTTCTACACCCTCAGCCCAAAAGGCTTTTGTTTCTTGTGCACCATCTCCCTACCCCTGGCCTCAGCAACCACTGCTTTTTTGTCATTACAGGTTAGTTTTATCAATTTAGGAATTTAAATTGAATGAATAATATGGTCTGTACTCTTTTATTATTCTGGCTTCATTTATTCTGCACAGTTTCTGAGATTCACCTGTGTTGCCATGCACACCAGTACTACTTTCCTTTTATTTCTGGCTAGTATTCTATTGGCATAAATATATAACAATTTCTTTATCCATTTTCCTGTTAATAGACATTTGAGTTTTTTTTTTCAATTTTTGGCTATTATGAACAATGTTCCTATGAACAAAAGTCTTTTCTGTAGATACAGGCTTTCATTTCTCTTGGATAAATACATAGGGGTGGAACTGCTGGATTGTATGGTAAATGTCACTTTGAATTTTTGACAAATGGCCAAATGGTCTTCAAAGCAATGATTCTGCTTTATAACCAATTCATGAAAGTTCCAGTCCATCCACATTTTCATTAACACACAGCATCATCAATTCTTTTACATTTTTATTAATCTTAGTGCAGGTGTAGTGGTATCTCCTTTTGATTTTTAATTTGCATCCTGGCGATGAGTAATGTTGAGATCTTTTCTTGTGCTTTTTGAGCATTCACATATCTTCTTTTTGAATGTTTGACCACTTTTTATTATTTATTTTATGATTTTTTGGTATGTTTTCTTTTTAAAAAAACTTAGAAACAAGTCTTTTGTTCCATGTATGTAGTGTGTTTATTTTCTTCCAGTTTGTCACTTGCATTATTATTTTTTTAATGGCTATTTAGAAGTATGCCGTTTATTTTTTTTAAATATCTGAAGGTTTTCAATGTGTCTTTTGGTTATAAATTTCTAGTGTCATTCTATTGTGATCAGAGAATAGGCTCTCTAATATCAATCGTTTACAAATTTATTGATATTTGTTTTATGGCTTGGCATCTGATCTGTGTGTGAAATTGAAAATAATGTGCTTTTTGCAGTTTTGGAATGTTCTAGCCATATCAATTGGGTTAAGGTGGCTATAGAATAATATGATAAACTATGGCTATTCTATTATGGCTGTAAGAAATACCTCCTTCATTTACATTTGACAAGACACACTATAATTAAACTGGATTAAAGGAGGTCCCCAAACCAGCTTGAATAAAATGTAACCCTAACCCACACTTAAGAGATTATTGTTGATCCAGCACTTTCAGCTGGTTCTTTGCTAAAAAGAATGTGTAGCAATATTGGTTGTTGTTTTTGGCAGTCGAAAGCAAGTAAAACAAGAAGAGTGGATTACTTTGCTCTGGCTTTAATATCGTATCTAACTATTATGATTTAAAATTAGCAGATAAGGTCAGGATATACTGCTTGCCTAGCGTGTGTGAGGCCCTCCCCAGCACAATAAAACAAAATAATACCAAAAAACATCCACCACCGACAACAAGAAAAACAAAAATCCAGGGAGAATATTATCTATGTAGAAAGGAAATTCAGTTTTATTCATGACTAACATGCAGAAACTATTTATTATCTGATAAAGGAATTGAAGAATTATGGACAAAACAGGGAGTTTCCACTTCATCAATAGTTAAGAGAAGCTAAGAGCCGTTTCAACCAGCTACACTTCCAGTCCACTCCAGCAGGCAGAGGACTGGCAAAGTCACAAAAGTAGGTTGGATTTAATATCACAGAACCCGACTCCCTCTAGGAGGCCCCATAGTCCGATAAGTAAGGGACAGAAGGACAATAGGATGTAAATATTCAACTTCAGCTACCTCTGTGGAAAATTTAACTTTTTCTTTTAAGATTTTTTTTTCAGTTGTTGATAGACATTTATTTTATTTATTTATATGTGGTGCTAAGAATTGAACCCAGTGCCTCACACATGTCAGGCAAGTGCACCGCCACTAAGCCCCAGCCCCAACCCCAGCCCCCAATTTAACTATTTTTAACTAAGAATTTTTCTTTTTTAGTTATTCTGGCTGTGTTTCCTGGTTGGCTCATGTATTTATATGTACACATATGTTTATGGTTCCCCCCTATTTTTTCATTTCTATTCCTTTTGTTAACCCTTTACTATTTAATTCTATTTTTCAATGAGGTAGTAAATTTTTGTTTGCTTTTTTATGTTTTTAGCTTTTTAATTTGATATTGGGGGAGGGGTTATTGTTGTCCTGCTCTACTTGTTTACTTATTTTATTACTCTCTTCACCTCTCCCTCCAATAGCAAAATATCTTGTTCTTTCTCTTCTCCTTCTTCGCTTCTTCCTTCCTCTTTAGGACCTTCATGCAGGACCTTGTTTTTGCTCTCCCTCTTCTCATCTTCTGAAGATTTCAACCGTTTTTTGGTCTTTATACCCCAACTTCTTTACTGAACTACATTTTTAGCATTATTTAATCTATGTATTTTATCTCTTTGGGGAACGGAATGAGGTGATTCAGAGGAAGCCACACTATCATAGCAGCTCCCCAAGAGTGAATCGAAACATCCATTCAACACCAGTCTACAAAGTCTACAAAGCTGGGAAGAGAAAAAGCACCATTTCACTAGAAACAGGTGATCTGAGCTCTGGGACTAGGAGCCTGGCTGACCCTGGGGGTGTGCTGAGTGAGTGGGGAACTGAGAACAATCAAATTTAGACCAAATGTGGTGATCCCCGGTCCCCGAGTCATCTCTTCCAAGCCTAGAAAGTGCTGGAGGATAGGTTGATGCCTACTCCACTTTCCTGGCCACCCCAGCACATGGTCTGAGACTCCCAGAAAGAGGGGGTCATCAGAACTGTCCAGTGAGGAAGCGAGTGAAACCCTGTAGGGAAGCCCTGCTTACAGAATCCTCTAGCAAGTGACCACTTTGCATCAGAGCTGAGAATAAACAAATTGCACAATAACTAAAATTCCAGAAAGAAAACACTCTTTAAAAAAAAGAACCCTACCAAGAAAAATATATACATAAATAAATCGCCTCCCAGAAAATAGCAGGTCTCAACTCCTCCACAGCCCAGAATGGAAGAAGTGGGAGATCAGCTGACCAAAGAGGAAAACATATTTTAAAAGCAATTTTTACCTTTTTGTATTATCTAATTTCTCAACTGATTCAAGAAACTCGTTCCAATTTACCTCTCAGATTAGTCGATTGCCAGAGAACATTGTTAATAAGTTTTTAAAAAGGGATTTATTAGTATAAAGCATTATTCTGAAGTGGCTGTAATTACTGGGGATTAGTATCTCCTCCCAATGTGATGTCAGAGATTGGACACAGCAGTGAGTTCAAACTGAGTGAAAATACTGACACCAAGATGTGTGCCCAACACAGGAAACATGGTAAACAGAAAGCTCACTATAAAGTCCCTTATATAAAAGTAGAAGAGAAAATCATCCCAGAAAATGAGCAAAAATACTAACAATGGGAAAAAGCAAGGGAAAAATCCCATTCCAAATAGCTCACAACACGACTGATCCCACTGACACCACAACAGAAAAAAGGCCAGAGATTATAGAAAGTTGATGACCAAAATGTTCAATTTTAATTATCTAACGAATTGACTAAAAGAGAACATACAGAAAGTGAAAGGACATTTAATAGAGAGTTAGAGATTCTGTAAAAGAACCAAGGAGAAACATGGGAAATGAAAGATTCAGTAAATTAAATAAAAAATTCAGTTGAAAGCGCAGCCAATAGATTGGACCACATTGAAGATAGATTCTCAGGTCTCAAAGACAAGGTACATAATCTTGAAAATAAAGTCAACAATGAAGAAAGGTTGTTAACAGACCATTAATAGAACACTCAAAGAAATCTGGAATAACAGTAAGAGACTAAATGTAAGAATTATTGGTGTAGACAAAGGCACTGAAATGAAAACTGAAAGAATGCACAATCTTTTAAATGAAAATATTAGAAAAACTTCAAAACCTAAGAAATGCAATGGGAATCCAGATACAATAGGCATTTACAACCTCAAATAGACAATATTAAAAAAATTTGTCTCTAATATGCATTATAATCAAAATGCTTATTATATACAGGACAAAGGTAGACTTCTAAAAGCCAAGAAAAAAATGACAGGTCACATTTAGAGGTATGCCAATTAGAATTTCTACGGATTTCTCAGCTAGAAAACTAAATGTCAGGAGGATTTGCAATATTATGTACCAAGCCCTAAAAGACAAACAGGTGCCAGTCAAGAATGCTTTGTCTAACAAAACTATTCTTCAGAATTGAATATAAAATAAAAACTTTCCATGATAAGCAGCAACTAAAAGAACTCATAATCACTAAGCCAACACTACAAAACATACTCAATGAAATATTTCATGCAGAAGAAATGAAAAATAAGTATCTGCTATGGAGTGAATTGTATTCCATGCGTATATGTTTATGTCAAAATGAACCTCACTATTTTACATAACTATAATGCACTAATAAAACATGAACATGTTACACATATAAATATATATGGGAAAATGCACATTACTGTCATGTCAAGGAATCTTCACACACAGGAACACCTATGAAACCACAACCCAGACTAAAACCAGCATTACCAGCACCCCAGAAGCCCCCCAGGTAACACCTCAAGGAGAAAGCACTGTCCTGACTTGTAGCACCATAAATTAGTTTTATCTTTATACCTCACATTAAGAGAATCATTAAGTTTTTACTTTTCTATGTTTGGCTTCTTTTATTTAATGTTATGTTTCCGTAGAATTTATCCATAGTATATGATTTCAGATATGTTGTTCTTATTGCATATAGTATTCATTATGTAAATATAACAAATCAGTTAATCCATTCTATTACTGATGAGCATTTGGGTAGTTTGAATAAATTTACAAAATATTTTTAATAGAATATTTTTAATCCTGGGGTTAAGAATACATGTTACAGAAAATATATGCATATATGTATATATCTACACACAAATATATTACATATACATGTTTTATATTCTTTAAAAAATTTTGTAGGAAATATATCAAACTATAGCCTTGAATACTACCTCTAATTGATTTTTGACATTACCTTCTATCTGTATTTTCCCTGATTAATATTTATTTATTCAGTACTCAAACAAAAATACCCCACTTCATAAAATAAAAGATGTAAGGGGCTGGGGATGTGGCTCAAGTGGTAGCGCACTCCCCTGTCATGTGTGCGGCCCGGGTTCGATCCTCACCACCACATACAAAGATGTTGTGTCCGCCGAAAACTAAAAAAAATAATAAAAAAAAAAAGATGTAAGTCCTGCCAAATTAACCTAGTCATAAATTATTGGCACTGAAGAATACTTGATGACTCACCAAGCCAAGCCCACAGCATAGAGCAGAACTTCTCTCAGTGACTGACATAAGTGACATGTGGTGGCCCACGCAACTGAAAGTTTACGAATTAATCTGAGTTGAAATTGGCAAAGAAAATGGACCATGAATCCTCAAATTCTCCCATCTATTTTTTTTATAAAAAGGAAAATCTGTTATTCACTTGTCATAATGTAGCATATGGAGAAAGAGCAAAGACACACCAAACAGCAGATCAAAGCTGAGATTCTATTCCAGTTCTGGCATCAACTTTTGTTTTCTCTGGGTATCATTATCATGTAATTGCTTTGCTTCAAGAAATGTTAGTAGAAATTTGCTTGGCTTAATTCCTCAAGCCCTCTTTAAAAATTAAAAATAAGGTTTCTTTTCTTTGAGGGACCAGGATATATTCTTTTGTTGCATAACCATCATGTCCACATTTTCCCCACCTTCTCTCCACTCCAGATTATCTGTTAACTCATTTTGAAACTCTAGTTTGGAGATGTCCATATATTGAGTAGAAATCATGATACATTTTATGAAACGTCTCTTTTTATGAACACACAGGTTAAAAAAATCTATTCCAACAATTCCAGCTGTTTTCCAAAAACAGTATTGCAAATAGGGTTATTGGGTCTTCTTTAAGGGAAAATTTTTTACTGTCAGATATATTTGAGAAATATCAAGTTAAAACAGCCTGTATAGGTTTCTTGTAGTGTTTTCAAAGACATAAGTGAATGGTGATACTGTAGGTGGCTGAGGATTTATCATGAAGCATTTCCGCATGTGTGTGACCATGGAGGAGGGGTGTGTGTGTGTGTGTGTGTGTGTGTATGAAAAACATGCTAGCTTAGAGAAGAAGTGGGGAGTCTTAGAGTGTGTTGAAGTGTTGATTTGAGTTTTAAAGCTCCAAATCCTACAAATGCTGGACAAAAATCTGAATGAGTGGGGCCTTTGACACAGTGGGAGGGTGGGTTCTTCTGAACTGGTCAGTCATTACTCAGCTCCCCTTACTGCTCCCATGTTGAAATGTAACCCCAGGCTACAAATCTTTTGATTTGTCAAGACTAAGAGAGAAATGTAGATTTCGTTTTTCTTTCTTTCTTTCTTTCTTTCTTTCTTTTTTTTTTTGCATAAACTGCCCCAAGTTTTAGGTGTGGGAAAACAATTTGAATGTTTTAAGAAACCGTGTGGATCACACAAAACATGCTTGCCAACTGGATTCAGTCCATAGGCTGACAATCTGCAAACTCTGAAGGCTACACATCCATCATTTACCACACAGTCCTTTGTGTCATCCAACATATTTCAGGGTTACGCTGTATAATATTTAAACCATGCATCGTATAATGTGGCTTATCATGTATATGACAACAATATTAATTCATTTGTTGAAAATATTAATCAGACATAGAGTTAAGTACTCAAACCTAAAGCATTTAATGGAAAAACTTTGCTATATTAAGGAACTTATTAACTAAATTTTAAGGTGAGGGAAAGGAGAAATTAATGAAATCATGGTCATTCAAGGTCAAGTGTCAGTAAATGGTAATAGGCAAAAGAGGCAGGATTTAAATCTGGGGCTATGCTTGACTCCAGGTCTGTGTCGTTTACCTCTAATCTCATGTTCATGTCTCCTGTCTTCAACTAGGTTCAGGAATATGTAATAGACATCTCTTGCATTTATAGTATTGAACATAAGCTTTTTTGAGAATGGGAACTATACCTTTAACTTTTATCTTATATTTTCCACATAGAAAGTTCTTGGCAATCTTCAGGTAAATGGATAACTGGATAGTTGACTATTTATTCATCTACAGGAAACAACTCATAAAGCACATGGTTGATTTTCAACTTTCACTATGTAATATTTCTTAACACATTATTGAGTAAGTGTAGAGTAGTGGGAAAACAATCGCTTGGATTTGAAGAAATGTGATCTTGACATATGGCTTGTCACCCATTAAGTCATTCAATCCATAAAACAAGTTTGTTGGACTAGGAGCTTGATGGGTTCTTTTCTAGGCCTAAAAAAGTCTATAACTGATTGATCTATGTCACTGTGGAGATCAATCCGAGAAACCAGACTTTTGATCTGAATTTGCTAGTGGCAGCTAGGAAAATTCCTGATGCAAAGAACAGAAAGCAAAGGACAAACCCACTCCTACACCAAGCATTTCAAACCAAAGAAGAATGTACTGGTTGATAGATCTCAAAGTCCACAGTTGGTGTTGGCTTCAGGTATGGCTTGGAATGTTGTCATTGGGTCCTGTCTTTCTCTGTTGGGTGCTCATTCCTCCATATGCTGGCTTTACACCCAGGCTCCCCAGAGTCATAGAATCTCCAAACTACATATCTTTGTCACATTACCACCAGCTACAAAGAGCTTTGTCTCCCCCTCTCTTCCAAATAGACAAATGTTTGTGGTCATGGTTGCAGTTAGATAATGCTGTGTTCTTCTTTCTGAAGCAATCACTAAGCCAGGAGGAGAGGATATGCTGATGAGGTCCACCACTGGGTTCGCATTGTGGCTTCACAGTATGCTTACCCAAGGTTACTTAAAAACATGACAGAATATCAGGATGAGATGCAAGCATTAGCACAGTGATTCTACTGTGCACCAGGTTTGAGAGGCATGATTTAGACTATTCAGTACCCATCCCTGAAAGGCAGATTGAGGCCAATTCTATATAAAACTTACAGATAGTGAATATGAGAGGTTGGTCTAGCCAAGGAAATTTAGGCTACTGTTTTATCCAAAGAAGGGTAAAAGCATCCTGGATGGTAAAAAAAAAAAAAAAATAACAGATGTTCTTTACTTTGAACTAAGCAAAAATTGAGTCATTTTTCTTCTGTTTGCCTCCACATTTTGCCCTAAATAAGTAGCTGCTGAGATGCTCATAGGATTTTATAGCCAGATGGTTTGACATCAGATAACCTGAGAATTGGAAGCGCAAAAACAATTGGGTTTCACTTTCTTTTCTCTTAAGAAGTGACCATCTTACATGGGTCATCAGAAGATGGAGTATAGCCTTTAATTGGTGGGTGTCGGGGGTTACTGAGACCTTGCCTCCTAAAGATATTCCTGCCTGAGAGTTCCAATCCAGAATTCATATAGTTTCCATTTACTCTTGGAATATAATACTTTTAATGGCCAACCTATTTCCTGCAAGGAAAATGCATTTTCAGCTTTATGAACATACAGGACACTTGTGAAGAAAATAATAATAATAATAAAGGGAGACACAGAGACAAGGGGCAGAGTCAGGGAAGGTTACAGAGTGGCTGTGAGGCCAAGCTGACAAGCGTTATTTATATCAATAGGTTACATTTGGTCATTAGTACCGTAACGACATTATTGTTTACAGTATCAGTAAGGTCGCTTGTTCGGCAGTTACATTTCACAGTGACAACATGCAATGGTAGGAGCTTTGTGCAGTTCTCAAGAAAGTCTATTGTCTGAAGTTACTGTTAGGAGGGCAGATCCAGGAGCGCCAGAGCTTGATGAAACATTGTAGTTATCAAGAAAACAAGTTCCTTTATTCCCAGGAGTTATGTGCCTAAGATCAAGGTCGAAATCCTGGGGAAGAACATTGCTGCAGCGGCCAGGCATCCCATGTCTTCTACATGGAAGTCTCCCAGCAGCCAGGCATTCTGTGCCTTCCTAGCCACTAAGCATGCCATAATCATGAAGCGTATCAGAGACCCCAATCCCAAACACAGAACTCCTACAGACACTAAAACACTTAAGTTCACCAGCAGACCCTATTCTCAGGCGGTAGTGCGCATGACAGAAATGAGCATCAAGAAAAAATAAGATGTGACTTAAAATCATCTCCAGAACCTGACCACATTTTCTCAGGGGCCAGGATTCCCAAGGCCCATATTGACCTCCTTCAGGCTCTCGGACGTTTTCCAGTTGCCATCAGTTCCAGAGTCTTTTGGGGATGATGGTGAGTTTGAATTCAATGGCCTTCAGTCTCTTCAGTGCTCCAACCAAATAGTCTTATACCTGAAATCACACATAGGCCTGGCCTCCAAGGTCCTCACCATCTCTAATGACACCCATCCCAGGTTCTGTCCTACTATTGCCCTGCTCTCTGGAAGAATCCTCAGAGATAAAAAGAGATGTGATTAGGAAGAAAAAAGAGAGACAAAGAAAAAAACAAATCTAAGCTGGGGACTATGCCTGGTGCTTGATATATCCTCACCACATTCCAAGGAAGGGGGTGTTATTGTTGCCTTTGTCTTAATTTAAAGACACTTGGACATACTCTGTCTCCTAACAGGTGACTTAATTGTTTTCAAGTCACTCAGCGAGTTAACCACAAAGTTGGGGATTTGGTCCCAGATTTTCCCAACATGTCAAGATCAATACCTTAAACCTTCCTGGAACTATGATTTATCTTTGGAAAATGATT
This sequence comes from Ictidomys tridecemlineatus, assembly GCF_052094955.1. Taxonomy (NCBI): domain Eukaryota; kingdom Metazoa; phylum Chordata; class Mammalia; order Rodentia; family Sciuridae; genus Ictidomys; species Ictidomys tridecemlineatus. Next base: position 18,785,208 of record NC_135477.1, read on the forward strand.
TTCCTTCCCAGGAGGGCCACCAGGTCACTGAGGGCAGTGCCAGTGTCTTGAACACTAGAAAGCCCCGAGTCTCATCATTTCCTGGCCCCAGAGGGGCTTCCCAGGACATACAGGTTAAATGAAAGACATGGGTGCATAGTGAAGATAGTTTCGACTTGAAAAGGTTTCAGATTTCCCTTCATTAATATTCATCTCTTCTAGTTCATTGACCCATTTTGTCATCAGAACAAAAGGTACAGACATGCCCATTTTCCTCTGGCAGGACACGCATGCCCATGCTTCCCTAACACTTGCTCTCAGGGTAAATAGGAGATGAGGAACTTTCTAGATGTGCATATCACCTCTTTTGCCCCTCTCCCAGGTCTCCTATCCCAGGGTTCATTGTTAGATCCTATTCATGGGGTAAGAGACCCTCGCCAGAGTGACTCCAAACCAGGGACAATTATTTCCTATAAAGTTCCATGGAACAAGACACACAGTAGGTGCTCAAAAATATTTGGAATCTTGGAATCATGGAATGAGAGAGGGTGAATTGTGGCAAAATTGATTTAGTTAATCTCCTTTATTATATTATCTTCCAAATCATAAAATCATCAAATAGTGTGAATGCTATTGACGAGTATTAGATTCAGGACAGAATTTCCTTCCTACTCTCTATTAGGCAGACTGGAAATGATAACTCTGTAAGTATGTCTAGGACATTTAACTGCTTAACATTTAACTACTTAAGATTAAAAATGAAACTACTTAAGATTAAAAGAGAAAGTCCCATGGTCATTCCGGGACCCCTGACTCCATGACCACTGATCATTGCTGATGCTCGGGACTGGATAAGAGAGACTGTCTGGCAGGGAGGATTGTAGAAAAGGCACTCTTATCACAAACCAGGTCAGTGCAATCGATTATGAGGTTTAGGTCATTCTTATCTTAAGCATGGTGGTTGCAGATTCCATGATTCGCCTCTTGCAAGATTACAAAACACTTAAATGCTAATGAAGTGTAGCAGCCAAAGGGCTGTACGATTTTGGGGGATTTCATCTATAAATTGGATAGCAATCAGTGTATTCCCAAATGTAACCTCATTAGAATGCTGACACCTAATAGAGAATTACCTAGCAATATGTATGAGATATAGATTCTTGTCATAAAGATAATAAAAATTGGTAAAATAATAATGGCTAAATGAAAGTACTTAAAGTTAATGAAAATTGATAAAACAATCTGTCTAAATGAAAGTACAATACTTATCAACATCCATCAAAGAGGTTGGATCGCACCCTGCCTGTGTTGGATGCATCCCAAGGTGACCCCCAAGTAGTCAAGCCCTTCTTTCTACTCCCTCTTCTTATATGTGTGAAGACCTGCAACTTGTTTCTAGCCAATAGAATATGGAAAAAATGAAGGGATTTTTGAAGATATAATTAATACCTCATATCTGTTGATTTCAAGTTAATTGAAAGGGAGGTTATTCTGAGTGTGCCTAAATTAATCAGGGGTAAGCAAGCCCTTAAAAAAAGAAATAAGGGTTCTCCTGGAGGATTGAGACTCCATCTCTTGCACTTTGAAGAAGCAAGCCCCCATGAGTTCTACAAGGCAAAGCAATGAATTCTCCCGACAACCCAAAGGAACTTGGAAGACTTTTCTCCAGAGTGGCCAGCATCTTGATTGTAGTCTTGTGACATGTTGAGCAGAGAACCCAATAAATCTGTGCTTGGAATCTGCCTCACAGCTATGGCATAATAATAAATGGGTGCTGTGTTCAAGTCTCTAAGTGGGTGCAGTTTAGTACAGAGCAGTGGAAACTCATACACTTGCCCCTCCCATGTGGAGGTGAGGACTTACGGGGTCATGATGGGCTATTTTATTCTGGGTTTTGGGTGGATCCAGTACTTGTGATTTCAGATCTCTGGCATCTGAGGCAGACGAGTCAGAGGATTATTCAGCATAAGCTTAGTTAACAAAGGTATTTCTTGGACATCTGATAATTACTGACGTTTGGGGACATGAGTGCCTTGGAAATCTAAAGGTGACCTAGGTCGTGGGGGGAAACACATGATTTATGCATGCTATATCATTGACTTTTCAGCAACTCTGTGAGGTAAATATTAACTCCACTTATGGATGCAGAAACCAAGGTACAGAGAGGCAAAGCCATTTACTCAGGGGTCATTTAGCGGTTAAGAAAAAACTATTGAAAACATGTCTGTGTACCCTTTTAATGTCTAGTTGACTCACATATTGTTTAATTTTCTGGGTGAAGGTACCTTTGGATGATGTATTAGTTTCCTATTGCCATGTTGACAGAATCCATTCTCCTGTGGTTGTAGGACCAAGAGTCCCAGCTTTATCTGACTTCCATTGGGAGGTTGTTCTCAGCTGTTTACTTCATCAAGCTAGCTGGGACTGTCTGCTAGAGAGACAGGTCTTCTATAATATAACCTGATCATGGGAGTGACGGCTCCTCACCTGGGCCATATTCCACAGATACTGCCTAAAGGGGAAGTGGTGGATTGCATTAAGCTCTTTATTGAGGCCGTCTTTAGTAGGGGGCCTTGTTTCTGTGATTTCACAGTGTTGCTTCTTTTACTCCTTGTCATTTTTAAGGTCACCCCCCACCCCTGCCTTTTTTTTTTTTTCAGTTTTGGATGGTTTCTTGGGATTGGCAAAGAGAAATAGCAATAGAAGACAGGGCGCTCCTGCTTAGATGTTTCAAGGATTTACATACTTGATTTTTCTGTTCACAGTAGTAGGCTATTGATGGATTGCTGTCTCATAGCTCAGGGAAACACCCTTAGGAACTCTCGAGTCTGGTGGGGTTGAGGGGTTAGGCAAGGAGACTAGAAGAGGAGGGCTTTTCCGAAAGAGCAGGAAGAACGGATCCAGTTTTGGGGTGATGAGGTAAAGGCTTAATTCCTCCAACCCAGAGACATAAAGTCCAAATTAATTTGCATGATTGCTTCCCAGTGAATGAAGAATGCTTGAAAGTAGACAGGAAGCTATTTTATCTGAGTCGCTGATTAAAACACTGCTTTTATTAATATATTATCTCCATTTGAGTGTATACTTTTTTGGCCAGGCATGCATAGGAGATGCATTCAGCATATAAATCTCATCATCTGCATGTTTCTAAACTGAGGCTTCCAAAACCCCAGGGAAGGAAAGGCTGGTAGAATGGGGGAAGAACTCAGGATTTTGGAGAGAGATTCAGTATTGTCTTCTTTCCTGTTACCTTACTAACTCTGTGCACCTGAGAAATTATTCTGCTTTATTTGAACTTGAGATCCTTGGTTTATAAAATGGACTTAATAATGTCCAAATTGAAGATCAAAAGAGTGGATACTTGTGAAAGAGCTTATAAAATACAAGTGCCCTATGAATGAAGTACTGTCGGATTATCCAAACACGGTAGATTTTTTTCATTGACATTTGGGGTAAAGTCAAGATATGTTTTTATGCCACAAGACTGACTGTTCTTTAGACCCCAGTGTGCTAAGCAGTAAGGAGTATGATTTGCCCCAAAGTAGTAATGCTTATGTTCCAAATATTTTGAGTTTGATACAATTCATACAATCTTCTTCAAGGCTGTATACAAAAAATTATTAAACAGACCTCAAAAATACTGCCATAAATATGTAATGGTAAAACAAGTGTTGTTGGTGGATAAAACTTTACATGGTGGACAATTATATGCAGTCATAATAGAAAGCTATGTATAACATGGCAACTTTAACTATGAAATGTTAGTAGGACTCTCCTTCCATTTCCAGAGAATTTTCCCTTTGATCACAGAATGAAGAACAGACCTAGAATAGAAGCCGGGAGTCCTACATTGATCTTCTCCCATGGGGCCAGGGTGCTTGATAGTCCACGGGGAATTCTTTAATATCCCCTCACTTGCCTTTGTTCTGCTTTCTGATGAATTTGGCCACTGGAAAACAGTGAATCTTGCTGTCTGTGGATATAGCTGATTTCAGCACAAGTTGAAGAATTCAGCCTAAAGACAAAGTGAGATGAGGAAAGAAAAATCCTATTAGGATCATTTTCTTCATTCCAATATGTCCAAGTCTGAGGCTTTCTTTCCAGCACATCCTTGGTGACTTTGTCCAGTTGATTTTTAAAATAACTTGAGCAATTGTCCTTATTTCTCTTGGGAATTCATTTTACCATGTAATGGAGCTGACTCTTAGAATGTTCTTCTTGAGATAATCATATTATGGTGTATAATTTCTTAATAGATTTCCCTTTATTCAATTTTACTTCCATAAAGAAATCAATAAGAAGAGAGAGAGAGAGAGAGAGAGAGAGAGAGAGAGAGAGAGAGAGAGAGAGAGAGAGAGAGAGAGAGAGAGAGAAGGGAAAGTAGGAGATGAACTCGGCAGGGCAGGAGTAGTTGTTGGCTGATGGGAGGAGGGAGCAAGTAGGCTGCTCCATGACATGTTAACTGCAAGGCCTGGCTCCTGGGACATGGCCTCAGAATGGATCTGAGGTGGCAGCAGCTACCCTGGATCAACAGCACATTTCCTTCCTGATGTCAAGCTGTCTCTAATCTGTAGTGGGACTCAAGACATTGACTTCAGCAATCTCTGTGGATCTGATCAGTGCTTAGGTTGCTAACTTCCAACTGATATTTGGAATTCATTTCAAAACTTCCTAGCTATCCGCATGGACATTTGCATAACCCATGTCAGAACACCCATCCTCGGGGGGCTGGGGAGAGAGGGTGAGGAAGAAAGCGTGATTCTCATCCACTCTGTGACTTAGTTGTTGCTTTTGCCATAGCTCTCCCTGCCTATTCCCCCGTCCCTGGTTCACACTCCAGGCACTCTGCCACTGAACTCTGGCAGACAGAGTCAGGGTTTTCTGAAGGAAACACAAGAGGGCAGACATGTCGCACACAAGGGGCCTCCACAGCCCAAACAGAACCAGGTTTATCCCTACTTTGCCTCCTGTCAGGGCAGTCAAAAGCTGACATTCCAGAAGGATGTTAAAAAGATAAAGGCATCACATGACAGTTTTGGGGTTCTCTGTAAAAATGTAGCCAAAAACTGGAGAGAGATTCAAAAACTGTTTTTTTTTTCCTCATCAGTAGAAGGTGTGAATGCTTTAGACATCTGAGCCTCTCTGTACTTTTCATTGTTACTAGACCCCAAACCCAGCATCCCTCCATGATCTGCTACTTATTTTAGAATAAAATTCAAAATTGTCCATGTGAGCCATAAGACCCTGTCTGGTCTGGTCCTTGCTTGGCTCTCTCCATGTCTGGCCAGTCTTGCTTGCATTCTGGCCACAGTGACCACTGCCCATTTCCTTAAATGTGTCACCCTCTTTGTGCTTTGGGGCTTCTGTCTGCCGACCTCTTACTTCCTCCCCTTTCTCTAAGTCCTACTCACCTCTCCCATGCTTCAGGGAAAGCTTCTTTGACCACATCTGTTCCCAGACTAGGTCAGTCCCCTATCATAAGCATCACTGGATTTTGCCTCCAGAGCAGGTATAAATACACAATCACAGGGTACCAACGTAGGGATGCTCATTCAACTAGACTATAAATTGCATGAGGCCAGAGGCCTTGTCTGCTCTGCTCTCTGCTGTACCCCAGGGTCTATTGGTGCCTTGTGCACACTGGAAGCTTACCCGTTTCTCCAGGAAAAATAGCCATGTAGGTAATAGCCCATGCTCAGAAACAGGCCTGTTTGTAGCAGTGTGTGACATCTCCCGGGACAGCCAGACAGTGACCCCAGGAGGCAGAGTCCTGAGTGGTTGTTCCAAGTGATCAGCACAAGTCACAGCTACTGTTTAAACTGAGTAAAGGAAGAATTTTCCACCAGGAAACTAGTTTGTTGTTAGAGTAAGTCATCAAAACAACACTCCAAAGCTCTCACAAAAACCTTCTGGTGGGGCAGGGGGTTGCTGGATTTATAAACACATGATCAGAAACATATATCCCTCCATGCAGTTAAAACATCCTTACAAACTAATCCAATTTCCTATCTCCTGGTGTTTCATGTACTTGCCCTAACTTCTTAGAAAAAATAAATAAATATATTCCTTATTTAAACTGTTAACTCACTGAGAAGTGAACACATCTTTGTTTCTCTGTTTCTTCCCAGCAGTGCACTGTTAAATAATGCTTACGATAATACTTAAGGATAACAACCATAGCATATGTCTTGGGAAAATTAAGAGACTCTTAAGAGAGTCTTTTTGTTTTTCTTATAGAGTGGGTACCCCACTGGGATATTTAAGTCCAAGCTAAATATGGATAAGATGAGGGAAGAGCCTTGGCAGTATTACATAGATAAACACAAGTCATCAATTATCCAAAAGCTGAATCATCCGAAGACACAAGTAAAGGGAACTGGTCAACAGAAAAGCTAGTATTGTCCAAGTCACTGAACCTAGCCATTTCAGGACAAAGGAGACTGTTCCAAAGGCCATTTTATAGAAGGTGGTCATGAAGAAATGGAGAAATGGGAGTGAAGGGTGTTAAGGGGCCTGAGGGGAAGACATGGGGTCAGGAAAGTATCTAAGGAGGACCTTGATATCATTGCCACCATGTGGGGCTAAGGTTGAGCTGGTGAGGAGCTTCCCACACATCTGTGGATGGGGACTTAAGAGGTGGCACAGAAGCAGTGGCTCATGTTCCCAGCTTTTTATAAGTTCTGAGTAGGAACATGAAAGATCACTATTGACCAGCAGGGGTTGATATTTCAGTGGCCCAAACTGAGCCTCAAGATTAAGATTCCAATGATAGCCCAGGAGAAGGGAGGCCAGGAGAGCCTGGCCTTGACTTTTGATGTCAAGTCCTCCTCCACCCACCCAGGGGCCTCTCTTCAGCTGGACTCCTGCTCTCTCTGCCTGTTTCACTTACTGGGCTCTGAGCTTCAATGTTTCTGGTGCTCAGTATCCTGAATGAATCTCTGTGGTTAAAGTCAGGAGAGGGTGGTCCATCTTCTGCACCATCTTGACTACCTCAGGGCATGGTACAGAGATGGTTGCTGTATAAATCTTACACTTGAAAATATTTTTGCTCAGCATTCAAGTCACCCACGTAGAAACCACAGGGCTCATCCTACCAATCTTCCCTGATGACATGGAATCCCAATGAGGACCTCCTAATTAAAGAGCTCATATCTCCACCCCTGGCATCTTGTTGCGACTGTCAGAAGCCACGGTATGCCTCTCTTGGAATCAACTACAACTGTGAAATGTTTACTTTTTCTTCTTCTCTCAATGTTCAAACAACGCTACAGTTGTTTGAACAAACACTGATAACTGGTGATGTAGTTAGTCCAGTGTTTTAACCTGTTTTGTGTGCTATAGCCATGGGTTGAGTAATTTATAAAGAAAATTCTCTTACTGTTCCAGAGGTTGAGAAGTCCAAGAGCAAGGTTACTGCATCTGGCAAAGACCTTCTTCTTCCTTTTTTTGGTACCAGGCATTGAACCCAGGAGCATTTTACCACTGAGCTATATCTCCAGCCCTTTTTATTGTTTAGACAAGGTCTTGCTAAATTGCTGAGGGCCTTGCTAAATTGTTGAGGCTGGCTTTGAACTCATGATCCTTCTGCCTCAGCCTCCTGAGTCACTGATCATAGGTATGTGCCACCGTGCCCAGCTGTATGTATCATTCCATGGTGGAAGGTGAAAGAGTGAGAAAAGGTGAGGCAGGTGGGGAGTTGATGTACTTTAATAACAAACCCACTCCTGCCATAATAGCATTTATCCTTTCTGTTCCCCTCTTCAGGGTGTCACCCTACAAACAGTATTGCATTCCAGCACATGAACTTTGGGGGACATATTAAAACCATAGTACTTGGTTTCATTTCCTACTGTGTTTTAATGAGCTTCATTTCTGGGTCATGTTGTTGGCTTCCTGCTGGGTGTTCCTGAATACTGGGCCATATGGGTGGTTTGGGATGCTCTTGTGCTTCCTTACTAAACTATGCAAAGATTGATTCTTAAAGGCCTTGGAACTTCATGGAATTACTTTGCTCTTACTTCTCTCTGAAGTAAATCCACATAATGAGCTTAATGCAATAAACTCTGATTTAAAAATTCAGATGCATAATCTAGAGCCCAGATGATGTGGAAAAGTAAATCAGATTCCTTGTTTTTTCACTGAACATTTAACCAGGAGAACATTGTGACATCTTCTGTTTTAGGTACTGGAAGATGAACTGATAGATTTTAGTCTGTACTTTGTTACTAGCTAGCCAAATGACCTTGAACAGTTATCTCAGATATTGTGATGAATGTTTTTTTATCATCTATAAAGTGAAAAAATTATATTAAATAGACCAATTTGAAGGCCATTCTGGTTCTAATATTCTAGGGATACAGAGTGCACAAACCTCAAAGGCTTATAGAGGAATGGAATTGCCCTAGTCCAGTTAAGTATTTGGACATAAAAGAGTTCTAGAAACTGGAATAACCACAAACTCTTCATTTTGCCCTGAGAAAAGGAGTTTCACCCATGGGTTTCTATGTGCAAAGCTAGTATACAAGACAAGTAAAAGAGCAAGCAGCAGGAGAGGCAGAGTACTTACTGGACAAAATAAACAGCAATTCTAAGCACTTTGAACAAATTATAATTTTCACAACTCTTTAATATAGACAATATACTCCCCACTTAACAGATGAGAAAATTGGAGGCTGAGGAAGGTTAAGTAAGGTCAAGTGAACTGCCTAAGATTACAAGATACACAGTAAATTGTATTGTCTCAGATTAAAATTCAAGACTTATTTGTTCCAAAGTTTTACTCCAAAACTTGTTTGAAACAAAATAAAATGTCTCAGAATAATAAGGATAGATTATTCCCTCAATCTGGATTTACTGCAAATATGAATAATGCAATTGATTCTACAAAGGACTCTAAGTGTTTAGTGGAAGGAGAGAAATGTTGCCTCATTTTTATGGTAAGGGGGACTCCTGGAGGAGATGGTCTTTTAACAGTCTCTTTGAGTCTCCATTGTACATGGGCCTTATCACTGTTGAAGGACATATCTTTCCAATAGGACCTTATTATCACCACCACCATTGCCACCACCACCATTATCATCATTATCATCACTATGGTGTGCATATGGTTTGTCCCCCAAGGATAGTAACCTATATTGGATAAGCTTGCTCCCCAGCTTGGCAGTGGTGGTAGTTAGTGTGGAGTATTTTAAAGGAAGGGCCTAGTGGGTCTCTAGGTCATTGGGGGAATGCCCTTGGAAAGGATTATGGGAGTCCATTATGCTCTCTGTCTTCTTTTTTTTTTTAAAGAGAGAGAGAGAGAGAGAGAGAGAGAGAGAGAGAAATTTTAATATTTATTTTTTAGTTTTTGGCAGACACAACATCTTTGTTGGTATGTGGTGCTGAGGATCGAACCCGGGCTGCACGCATGCCAGGCAAGCGCGCTACTGCTAGAGCCACATCCCCAGCCCCTGACTTCCTTTGTTTGAGATGAGATTTCTTCCTTCTGCATGTACTCTTGTCATTGTGACACCATCTGCAATTAGGCTCTCATCAGAGGCAAACCCAGGCCCTGCCCAATCTTTACTTTGAATCTCCAGAACTCTGAGCTAAATAGACTTTTTCTTTGTAAAGTCATCTTGCTTCAGGTATTTTGTTATGCTCATGGAAATGGACTAATGCTACCATCATTGTCAGCCCAGGTGAAGTGGGATGTCTGAACATAATTCCCTACCCCCATCCTGTGACAATTGTCTTCTTCTGTAGCTTGGGCAAATGCAGACATTCTAGCCTTCACTCTGTGACCAGGAGTCATCAGTGAGTGTTGAAGAGACTGGCTGCATTTGGAAGAGTTCGGAAAAATGCTTGTCCTTAAGTTTGCCTGCTGTAACTGTGAGGCAAGTGGAGTCCCCAGCAAGTTCACCTGGCAGTGACTGCCTTTTGACTTCTCTATAGAGTCTAGCTTTGCTGGTGAGCACCTAATGTAGTCTTGAAAGCTATGCAGGAAAAGCATTACATTCCCAGAGACATGAAGCTTTGGGGACTACCCTATGCCTCCTTCTTTGTGGCTGGATTTAGTATAATGCAGTAGTTCTTAATCTTCAGGAAGCATCAGAATCCCCTAGGGGACTTGTTAAGTCATACTGGGCCCATTTCCAGAGTTTCTTACTCTGTAGTTCTGGGGTGGGACACACTTCACATTTCCCTCAATTTCTCAGGTGATGTTGAGAACCATCATTATGCTAAGCTGAAGGATCATGAGAGCAGCTGGGGTAAAGAGGGCTGCAAGAAGTATGATTTTGTGAAGAGAATCAGAGGCACTTCTTCCATCCACAGAGCATCTTTGGCTGGGTAGGAAAAGTTCACGTTCATGTCAGGCATCAAGTCATAGGATGGCATCACTATTGCAGCATCTCTTCCTGGGGCACAGTACCCCTGCTGCAGGCTCCATCATGTCCCCTTGTATGCCCTAACTTCCATGTGTAACCCTCCTCCTATCTGTCATCTAAGCTGCGGGGGGAAGTTGAGAGAGAGAGTAAAGTTGCTTGATGGACCCGTTTTAGGTGTAGGTAACAGCAGTTTTACCTCCACATTCAAGAAGTTGAGAACTTTCTCTTTACTTACTTGCAAAACCATTTTATTCCTTTTTTTGTGTGTATATAAATATCATAAAGGTGAATTTTGCTGCTTCTAGCTTGGTATCTGTTCATAGGCAGTCAATGCTTTTGAAAGCCCACTTAAATCTATAAATTCTTCTTTCTTTAATCCACATACATGCATGCACCAACAATCCTAAATTGATATGCTCATTCTGGATCCTGATAAAAGGATTCCATGAATGTTTAGCCAATCACTCATACTCAGGTAGCAGAGTAGGAACTTTGAAGCATTTCTGCAGCAACAGAGAGGCGTCATGTTGAGTTACACACTCACTGTCGGGTGGTATCTCTGTGTTAGGCTATAGTTGTGGAAGTCATGGATTCCTCATGTCAGGAATACTATTCAGAGACACTTTGAGAATCAGAAAGGATCCAAGGGACAATCTGGTGTAGTATTGGACGGCCTTGGGCTGGGGCACTGGACCACGTGGGCATTGAGGCATGACTTTGATCTCGGGAACATCAAGTTCTTCTGATTTAGGCAAGAGTCCCTAAGCAACAGGAAACAGACTGAGCTAGTGTAAAAGGAAGATGGGAATTTACCATAAAGATGGGGGAAGGAGGGGCTTGTGGAGTCAGAGGAAAGAAGTTAAACCTCAGGAAGTAACTTTACCAGAAATATTAGGGATGTGCCCCCAGGGAAGGGCAGAGTCAGGAATCCAGGGAAGCTTTTCTGTACCTCTCACCTGTCTGCTTTGCTCCGTTCATCTGTCTCATTTATCAGTGTCTACAGATTGGCTGTCTTTGTAGAGAGCATCACGGGGTAAAAAGGGTTGTACCACAGCTATCTGGGTCAGGTCCAGAAGGATAACTCGATTCCCATTCCCTCAGTGAAAGGACTCTCGTGGTTCAGTCGAGAGTTGTGTTAATTATATTGTTGATCTCATTCTTTGCTACTTTTTCAAAGAATTATATATCTAAACTCTGCATGGCCTCTTGGTGGACAGATGGCAGTGAGGAAAGTGTTATGGGATATTGGGAGGACAATTCATTTTATGTACTGGCAAACATCTTATAAAATGTTACCTGTGAAATCTGGAAAACAGAGTGTTGGGTTAGTCAGTTTTCAAGCAGAATCTGGAAGTGTGAGCTGGTTGCTTCCAGCTGCATTTGATAAAATAAGTATGAGAAAAAGATCAGCTCCAGGAAAGAAAGCTTATGGTTTCAGATGAATGTAGAGATCCCAGAGATTCTGGGACTTACAGGATTGGAAAGAGAAACTGTTTGTAACTGTGCAAAGATGTCGCCATTAAAGCACCAGCCTTGGGTGAAGCTAAACTCAGATCATTGCCATTAAGACACAGTCTTAGAGCAGATAAAAGTCTTTGCCTTTGGGCTGGGGTGGTGGGTCAGTGGTAGAGCACTTGCCCAGCATGTGTGAGGCACTGGGTTCAATTCTCAGCACTGCATATAAATAAATAAAGTCCATTGACAACTAAAGAAAAATATTTTAAAAAAAGAGCTCTTAAAAAAAATCACAGCCTTTGTTAATACTTTTGAAAAGACTGAGGGATTACCAGGTAGACCCTTTTAGCTAGACAAAAACTTTACCAGAAATATTAGGGATATGGCCCCCCCCAAGCCCTGGGGAGTGGTTGCCACAGCTGCCTCACCCAGCCTCCCTGGACCAGGTGAGGCCCTCATCCTCTAGTTGCAGCAGGGGCTGACTCACTCTTTTCCACATGCCTGCCCTTAGCTAACTAGGCCTGTCTTGTTCTCCCTTTGGCCTATGCCCCACCCCCTAGTGGCTTTTCCACAGATAATTCCCAGTGTTTTCAAACTTAGGTTAAAAAGGGCAATATTTTACCTGGAAACCTAAAGCAACTTTTAAAGGTAAGTGGTCAGTTAAGGTGGCTCTGCTTCACATGTTTATCGAATACATGAACCCCAGCAAGACAGTTCTACAGCTCCATGGGAGGTACATAAAAACAACACCCAAGTTGCAGGTATCACATTTTCTTCCATTTTCCCTGGTATTTCTGCTGGAGTTTGAATGAGGATAGGAAAAGTGGCGAATACTGCATTATACAGAATACTTACTACAAAGCCAGCTCTCAAAGCCTTGGTGACTGTAACAAAAGGAGACTGATAAGAATAGCAAGAAAGGGGAGTCATTACTGCCCAAAATATCTTGACAAGTGAATGTGACTGACCTTCTGAGGCAGGGCTCAAAAAATTGTAAAAGGGGATGCAGCCTTCTGAAAAAATATGCAGCCCTATTCAATCTAAAGCAGTGGCTCTTTTTAGTTTTGATTGTGCTGAAGGCTCTGTGACTCTTATCACTACTCCCCCCCCCCCAGTAGCAATTGAGGTGGAGAAAAGCCATTGTTCCCAGGAGCTCCCTGAGCAAGGACCTGTTCATGGCTTTCTCAATCTGGCCCCTGAAATGCAGCTCCCAGCCTTGGATGTCAGGATGCACCACTCCCCCCAGGTACCATCTTCATGCCTGTCTTGGTTCATTTCCATTCATCCATTTTCTCTATGGTCAAATCCTTCAGTTCCAAAGATACCCAATTGAGTCACTTTAAGTGAAACAAAATGATCCTCTTCTGTGTTCTCATGGAATGTTGCACATATTTACAGACTTTTTTTTTTTTCTTTGGATGGGCTTGCTTTGCATAAAGACTAGGATCCCTTCTGTGGTTTGCAAAGTTCTGAATAATCTACTTTGGCTTCTTTTTCATGTGTCATTTCAGGATTTTCTCTCATGTCTCACAAGTCTCTAGCCACGGTGCCTTCTTTCTATTCCTCTAAAGCACAGAAACCCCAGAGCCCTTGTCTATCCCATTCTCTCAGCCCAGAACAAATTTCTTTCTTCTTTTTTTTTCCATTCATAGATGACTTAATGACACTTAAATGCTACCTTGGAGAGTGGCTGGTAGTAGATGTTTCCCAAGCAAAATACCAGGGTTTATATCTGACTTTGGCCGCATACAATGTTTGACCTTGGAAAATTGGCTTACTCTTTAGGCTTTAGCTTCTTCATCTATGTAATAGGAATAATAATGGCAAGTACTTTAGAGGGCGGTCAGAAGGCTTAAACAGATAATCTAGGGGGTCTGGGAAAATGGCAATGAGAGAATAAGTTTTAAATTTCTCCAAGCACTCCTGTAAAATTAAACAGAGCAGGTAGAAAATAAAAAACAAAAACAAACAAACAAACAACAAAAAAACCCCAAAACCAAGTTTCCCAAATCTATGGTCAACCTGTACAATTGACAGGGTGTCCTCATGAACTCTAAATATGAGCAGACAAGAAATAAACCACCAACACCTAAAGCCCTGAATTGTATCAACAGCTGTGCTAGAGACAGTAAAAGAAAGCAATTAGGGGCAACTGATGTGTGGCTCCATCCCCCAGAGGAGCAGGCTGGTGTTCACAGGAAACCTCAGAGGCCAACTGGAGATTAAGTGCTCAACTGGGAGGAAGGAGTGTCCCAGACCCCACTAGTGGTGCATGCAAGGGGCCAGACCTGAAAGGGCCCGAGTGTCTGGGCCCCCCAAATGTTCAAGACTATCCAGACAAAACTCCCTTGTAAGACAAAGCTCCACAGTGAGTTGAAACTGCTGGGACAAAGATCCAGAGTGAGCAGCATGAGGTCCATAGAGACAAAGACAAAAAGAAGGGCCAGATGAAAGCAGGGGAGGAGAGCAGAGCCGGGAGATTTTCAGAAAAGAAGAAAGCACACGGTGAAGACGCCCCAGAAGCAGCGCAAGAGGGAGCTCGAGAGCCATGAAATTAGGAAGTTATATGAAGTTATTTTTCATATAAAAAAAGGAACAACAATAAGATTAAGATCAGATCCCACAAAAAGATATTAGAGATAAAAACGGGGGGGGGTGGTGGTGGTGGTAAGGAGCACAATAACATTTCTGCAAACAATTAAAGCATGCCAGAAAAATCATGTTTACAAAGCTGATGGGAACAGCTTCTCAAGAGCAGAGAGGAACGGGCGGAGGAACCCATCCGTGTGGAGAGGCATCTTGCTAGAGAAGGGAATCCTGAAGGAAGTTGCAGATGTTTCTGGTCCCTTTCCTCACCAAGAGCAGGCAGAGGTTCAGTTCCCAGGAGCTGACTGGTGCAGTGATTACCTTCAGGAGCAGGAGGCATGACCTTGTGTGGATAATGGGGTCAAGAATGTAGACGAGGGAAGAGTGGAAGAGCCTAGAAGAGTGAGTGCAGCTGGGTCAGAAATCAAGCAGTGTCGCAGCAAGCTTTAGGAAGTGTTCACAAATGGTTTTGGAGCTCTTTCAATTCCCATTGAGTGGCCAGCATATGGGCTGTGCACATAATATCCATGAATGGATTGGTGCCCAAAAACAGAGAAGATGTTTGGGAGCAAAGCAATGCCACCGTGTGGCAAAGGCTGGTGATTTGGTGTGTAAGCCAACCTAACTAGGTGGAAACCTCTTCCCCCTTTAATCCACTCTTACTGTAGTTCTGGTCAACTAGTTGCTAGGCTACCTTGTCGTGGTGGGTAGAGACACAGAATCAACACACAGACTCCGGGAGCTGGTGAGAGAACTGGCTGGAGACCCACCTCAGGTCGTTGTCCAGTAGCTCAGTTTTATTTTGGAATGCATACAATTGTTATAGGGCATACCCATCAATCATACACAAGCAAGATAGTATCCATAAGCCAATCATCTTATGCCTAATGTAACCGCACTATGAGGATGCTCTAAATATTGCTATCATCAGGAAAGGTCTTTGTCCCTAGGGGAGGGGGGTTATAAGTTATAAGTTCTATTCACTAAGGGCTCGCTAGAGCAGAGCATCCCATCCTGCAGGCATTCCTATCAGGCCTGAATGAGTGTAGATTCTTCAAGCACTCTGAGCTGCTCAGAGCTGCTAGCTGCTAGCTGTAAACTGAAAGTTATTCTAACACACTCTGACCCCAGCTCCCATTCTTCCATAACTTACAAGAGACAGGAGACAGATATCTCCTGAGGGTCTTGAGCATTTGAAGATGAGAATGGCATTAGTTTTGGGCCAAGTGATTGCACTGCTGAGCAATCACAGACATGTTATGATCCTAGGTTTCAACTTCCTTTGTTTCCTTTTGGGACTTGAATTAGTAAACATTCACTTTCATTTTTCTTCTTCAGTCACTTCTGTCCCCCTTCCTTGTTGTCTTATTTTCCCTTTGGTTTGGCTCCTGTACCTTCCTCTTATTTGCAGGTGCATTAGTTAAGCAATTGCTCATTGTGTGTCTCTATCCCCAACTTGACCACCAGCCTTCAATCTCCGAGTCTTGTTTCTGACTACAGATAACAGATAGCCTGATTCCTGTATGCCTCTCCGTCACCTGCAGGAATAGAGGTAAGAGTCTCCTTTTAAGACAGCCCTGATGTAGTATAGATCTCTCTCTCTTTTCTATGTTCCCTTATAGGAACCTATTTCTTCAAACCCAGTTGCTTTATAGGTCTTAGAGTCTCTGAGCTAATGACAGAATTCCTGTCTATATCCTGAAAACCAATGGTTGGAGAGATGCTGCTCCAGATGCCCTTCCAGTTCAGTGGGATGAGCCAACAAGAGGCCAATGGCTCACTTTAATGGGCAGGATGTATTTCCTAATGATTGACGACTTTCTTCATAAATTATGGATATGATTCTCTGCTGAGGCCAATACATTATCAAGAAGATATTTAAGCAATAAATCCCCATTCTCACCTTTCTCTGGGTAGTGCTAGCATTGCTCAAGTCCCAGAGAAACACAGGGCTGCCCTTTGCAGGGATGATACTTTCCTAAAAAGCAGAGTTTTTACTTGTCGAATCCAGCAGGGAAGGTTTTGGAGGAAGATCTGCAACTTCAGTCTGGGCAGCCTGGATTCCTTCAGGTCTCATTTAGCATGAAGGCATGGTTTGGATCAGAGCAGGCTTGAATGTGAATGAATTGCATGAATTGAAAAGCATGGCTTTTGGTTTGTAGTTATTATTATTATTATTTTTTTTTTGCCAAGAGTATTTATTTGTGGGCTGATGTAGGAGGAATGGGATAGAGAAGAAGAAATAGGAGCAGAGAGAAAGGAAAATTCCTCCCTTTCTTTCCCATCTCTTGTTCTGTCTGGTTTTGTTCCCTAGGGAGAGAGGGAGGGGTAGGGGAGACAGAGAGGGGGATGCTGTAAGACCACAGGCTCAAGTAGTTTCCTTTTGGGTCCTAGGAGAGTGAATGCTCTATGGAATTGAGAATCCATCATTTCCCCCTTTTCTGCAGGGAACACTCCAGCACCTCCCCAGCTGGCATCTGAAGGATAATATCTTGGACATAGGCCCTGATGTTTTTGTGAGCACAGGACATGAAAAGAGAAAGGTTAGAACAGGTGTGCTAGCTGCCAGCCCAGGACACATTTGCTTTCATTCTGGGGTAACCAATGCACTACTGAGGAGTTGGGTGGCAACCCCCAGCTGTTGAGGTCCTGGAGCCCAACAGACCAGGGTCGATTCCTGGGTCTGGTGCTTCTTTTTTTTTTCCAATTTTTCATCCCCTAAATGAGGCATTTTGGGGCTAAGGGGTCTCTTGGATCCCTTCCAAATCTCGTACTTAGTATCATTCTTGTTAATTATTAGATGGCATTAAAATGTTAAGATCATGATTTCAGATGAGGCCAGCTTCTTGCTTAAAACTTCTGTCCTGCTTCCATTGCACACGGGTAAATGCGGATGCCTTCAAACTCTGCAAATCCTCCCAATCTTGCCCTTGCCTAGCCCTTGGCCTCCTCTCTAGCCAGCCATCCTGGAAGTCCCCAAGCTCCAGGTCGTTTTGTATGCCAAGTTCCTTCTCATCTCAAGGCCATTGCTCATGTTGATCCTTCAGCCTGAAGGAACCTCCCAACATATTCACAAAGATGAATTCTTATCACATAACCCCAGCCCTGATTCCACCTTCTTAGAGAACCTCCCATACGATCATATACACAAAGTGATACTCATACTCTCTATTTCATTCTCTCATTTTACCATCTTAATAGCCTTTATAATTATTTGTAATGAGTTCAATATTTATTTTATACGGGGTAAAGTCCATGAGAGCAGAACCTTGCTTGTTTTCTTACTCCCAGTGTCTGGCTTACATCAGGAGTGTATAAACTTTTATTGATGGGGACAGCACAAATATTTCGCCAGCAGTAGACCCTGCAAAATTCAAAGTCTCTGACCATTACCTTGAAAGGGAGCCTTTGGAATCTGCATCAGCTTTTGGAATGTTGTTTACTTTTTCTTAATCTGACTTCTGAGATTGGAACGAAGTTTTTGCCACCTCAATTCCAGCTACAACGAGTAAGAATCAACATAATAAATAGTTAAAATAAGGAGAATGACTCAGGCCTGTGCTGGGCACTTCATCTGCAAATTTACCTACCCCAGGCAACTGTATGATACAGGGGCAATCACCTTGGCTTTTAGAACCCCTGTGGTGTTCACTCACAGGTCTATGGTTACCTTCTAGAAACTCCTGGGTTGGAGTTAAAGTTAGAAAGATGTGGGTTCAAGGTCCATGTTAATTCTTCTGTGCCTTACTGTCTCTGTATTTGTGTCCCTACGACCACATTCAGGTTTGATTAGAAGGACTCAAAGAACCCAGCAAAGCTAAGGTACTCATGATTATGGTTTACTACAGTGAAAGTATTTAGTTTACAATCAGCAAAGTCAGAAAGCCCAGGAGAGATGGAGCACACACTTCCAGCTGATCTTTCTCAGTGGGTTGCTTGGACAACATTTCATTTCCCCCACTGTGATATGTGACAATATGTGTAAAGTTTTGTCAATCAGAGAAGCTCATATAAGCTTTGGTGTCAGGGGTTTTTATTGAGGGTCAATCTAATAGGCTTGTGGAGCCTTGTGACGGACTTCCATACCCAGAATAAAGATGCATTCGTCTAGAATATAGGAGACATCCATACATAGGCTCCTTTTGGGGCGCCCAGGCCTGGCATTGGGCTGACTTGGGTATCTGAGACTCAGAGTGAGGGGCTTGATTGGACCTCAGTGAGCTATGACATGGGGATGGAAGGCCATAGAAGAAGTGGGGGAAGCTGGAGTTGGCTTTTGCTCTTTCTCTTTTTTCCTGGTGTCATTCAGCTGCACGTCAAAAAATATATTGGGAAGAGCACATGATTCCATTAGGAAGAACATTTCTGACTGTCAAGATTATATTTATCTCAGTATCAACTAAAAATTTGTTATTATTGTGTAAAGAAACTAAGTCCATCAGTCACAGCATGGCATGAATGGGGATCTGACCATTACTAATCTTCAAGACATTCATCAAAATATTTTAAATTATATTTAAATAATTTAAATATTTAAAATTAGGCCCCATCTGATGGCAGGATGCTTGCAGATATGTTGTTTCTCCTTAGATTTCCCTCACTGTTTTGTGTCAATTCAAAGCAACTGAGTACAAAGTTCAAGATGAAATATTATTCCAAGTTTACTTATATGAGTTTAAATAGAAATAGGCTGAAGTGTAAATTGTGTATTTCATAAAATTGTACTAAGCTAGATAAGGGGAATTGTCATGATGGTAGGAAGCTGGACCTGTTGAATAGGAACTGAGCTTCCCTTCAGTGGGATTTTTTAGTCTCAAGTGGCAAATCATTTAGTGATTTAATATTTATAGGGGGCTGGGTAGGTGCTCAGAGATTTGAGTGGGATAGGTTTGTATTGACTGCTTATCTTGAGATCATAAAGGCAGAGAAAGCAAGCAGGAACTTTTTCTTCAACCTAAACATCAAAATGTGTTTCTCAAACACGTTAAAATTTTCATTTTACTGACTTAATAGAAAGGAATATTAATTTTACACAGCAAAACACGGGCTGACCAATGTGACTTTTCCTTTGAAATTAGCACATTGCTCATCTGAATAATGATTGGATTTATTTTCCCTTGCCTCTTTTGGGCATGCCAGTTAACCCACAGCTGGCATCCCATGTAAGGGATAAATACTTCAGCTGCCAATCTGGTTGAAGGGGGTGAGTGCCATTTTCTGATTTTTCAATATATAAATACTGGAGTCTCATTTATTTTTTGGAGCTAAAATTCATTGCTGATCCTCATAAATTATTTGTTTGGATTTTGTTCAACAGTGAGCTTTGCCTCTTTGGCTCGTCTGTGAACTTTTAGCCAGATTCTTCAGAAAGTTTGAGATACACAGCTCTATAGAGGGTCAGATTATCAAAGACCTTGGTGGTCTCAACACCTACATTCTGTTGTTGGAAACATTTTATTTTGTAGTTATCTAATGAAGAGATTGTCAAGCTGGTATCCTAAGGCCAAATCCACCTGTTTTCATAAATAAAGTTTAATGGAACACAGTTATCATTCATTTATTCATTGCCTAAGGCTGCTTTTTGCAGCAGAGTTGAATAGTTCCGTAGCTGCGTAGTTGTGGCACGTGACCCTCAAATGTGTGATCCCTGGGTTAGATGATACAATGACTTGCCAGATGGGGAAGTATTAAAGTATGGATATTCAGGTTGTCTTGGTTGCAAAAGCATGTATTTGAAAGGACTTTTGTTTACTGCTTCCCTGCTCAACCATTCATACATGACAGACAAGGTACTGATCGTGAAAATATTCTCCAATAACTGTCCTGCTTGCCAGGCTCTGTCTCAGCTTTGTTTCCCAGGAAACTCAATTGGTGACACATTATATCTATGATAGCATCCTAAGAGTTTTTACAACACTGTGTGGTCACCCTTAAGGACTGTTACTTCTTCAAGGAACTGTTTTGTATCTTGATAACATTTTCTATTATTCTCAAGGGAAATATTCTATGTAGGTCCCACTTTTTTCCCCCTTCAGTTTGATGTTGAGGTTCACCTTTCACTTCTTACTTGTGGTAAGTTGTACACTGTTAATTTATTTTTTTTTTACAATTACACATTGCACATCTTAACATCATGACTAATCATAGTGATCACACACACTGATCACACTTTAGTTGTGCTTCAGTGAAGAATGCATGGTGGTGTGCCCCAGTATGCTTGTTGGGAACTACTGTGGGCTATGTATATAGGGAGCTTATTGTCACTCGGTGTGCTAAAGCAGAGAAAGAAAAAGAAGGAAAGGAAGAGAACTGATATTTATTGGCCACAAGCTATGTGCTCACTGGGCTAGGATTTTATTTATGTCATTCTATCTGCCAAACAACCTTATTTACAAGTACCATTAGGCTCGTTTACAAGGCTCAGGGAGGTTAAGAAAGTCATAGATAAAGTACTGAGAAAAAGGAGGATTTAAAATCCAAACAGCATTTACCTGACTCTAAGTCCCATGATTTTTCTCTGGAAACATGCTTTTATCCAAAAGTAAGAGATGAATGAATAGATTTAGTGTGTGTGTGTGTGTGTGTGTGTGTGTGTGCGCGCGCACGCACAAGCTCATGCACACCTTTTACAAGAAACTTATGATTGATGCATGAAGTCAATTGTGTGGCTATGTGAATAAATCATTAAGAGTGAAAATTCTGGCTTCAGATTATTTAAATTAGTTGGGTATCGCTGACAAATTTCTTAATTCCTCCATGCCTTTCCCCCCATCTATAAAAGAGGAATAATACCAGTAGCTGACTCCCAGGATTACTGTGAGTAATCCATGAGATAAAGAACCAGAACAGGGCCCGACGCAGCATGAACATTCTGTAAACATAAGGGGTTTTATAAGTTATTAGTATATAAGGATTGGAGTTGATGAATGGGTCAGCACAGAGCATGTATACTTAAATCATCTAGGAAATTAAAGAAATTATCTAGGCCCCAAATACAGAGCATCTATTAAAGTACATTTGGGCACAGCTTTGACATTTGTATTTTGAAAGGAAGAATCTTCTGAAATGAGGCTATTGCAAACCAATAGGTAAGGACAATTCAATTATGAATCACAAGTTCCCTTATATTTCTGAGATTCTGTGGTTCTAAAGGTGAATATTGGCTGATTAGACCAAATGCTGCAGATCATTCATTCTTAACAGAGGTGATATTACCCTCATGGGGAAGAAAGTAGTTCTTCTGGGGGGCAGGAAAAAAATCTTTTTAACATATGGATGCATATATACAATACATAAACAGATAAATGGAAGATCTGAAATATTACAATTTCATTGGAGTGTGACAATTAGGGGAAAAATGTCTAAAGGTGCACCTTAGGGGAATGATAATGGAAACTAGGCAGAGAAACACTGGTGTAAGGATTTGATCTTAATCTGAAAGGTGCACATTTCCCACCTGCTTTTCTGCAGGACTAACTCATGTTAATGCTACTCTTGAGCTGTAAGTAGGAAAAATAAGAGTTAACTGTTAGTCCAGGGATACAAGAAAATAACCCTTTGGTTGAAAGATAGCCATGGGCTATGATTTAAAGTAGGTGCTTTTTATTTGGGAGCTGTTTATTTTTCTTCATCTTGTTTAAATCTGATGATTATTTTTTCTTTCAGCACACCTGATTGCTATATGTGTGGCTTAGAAAACAGTATTGAGAGTCAGGTATGATGGTGCACACCCATTGTCCCAGCTACTCAAAGGGTGAGATGGGGGGATCACTTCATCCCAGGAGTCCTTGATCAGCCTGCGCAGCAGTAGTAAGACTCTGTCTCAAAAAAACAAAAGTGAAAGAGAAAGAAGAAAGAAAGGGAAAGGAAAGGAAAGAAGAAAGGAAAGAGAAAGAAAGAAGGAAAGGAAGGAAGGAAGGCAGGCAGGCAAGAAGGAAGGAAGGGAAAGAAAACTGCATTGGACACAGGCGATAACAAGATCTCACCACCAGAGAAATGGTATTTCTTTGGGGATCATATATTAAGAGTTTTCAGAAGAAAGCTACAGAGTGGTTGCACATAAATGATGTGGGAAATGCTCATTAGCTAAGACTTGCTTGCCTGTTTCTCAAGCAACTTAGCAGCAATATAGTTGGAATTTTCTATTTCCATCAGTCTCTCACACTAAGCATCTTGAATGAGACTTTATGGGCAACTCACCTGTAGATTTATTGCATTATCTGCAAGAACATCTAACGCCTTAAATGCTGGGCAGAGGGATCTTAACCTGCAAAACAGGTGCACCTGCTTGTCGGGGATCACAGCAAAGACAAATAATTGAATGCCAGATGTGTGATTTTCTGGAAACCCCTTTTGTAAGACTATGCTTCATGTCAGAATGTGAACTTTGAATTTTCATACTGTGAATATTTATTTTAGGAGGACTGATTCCATCCTTCCGTTTCCAGTCCCCAAACACATACCCACTAGACACATAAATTTGACCGAAGAATTGAGGCATTGTTTGCATTTTCAAAAGCAAACAGTATAATGTTTCTAAAATTTGTTAAGTAAATTATGCATCCCTATTATGGGGTACTAAGCCATGATTGATATTATTTATGTTGACTATTTAAAGGGAAAATTTGCCAAGATGTAAGTTGGTCAAAAAATCTATTTTCATTATGGAACTATAATAAACTATATGTTTTGTTTAAAAGCAGCTGATGAAATAGCTAAAAATATTAATTTATATCATTATATATTATCATCTATTACTACATATACACATATAAGGAATGGGAAGAAATTATAATAGAATGAATTTATATTTCCATGGTAGGATTCTGGTTTATTTTAATTTTTGTCCACATGTTCTTTTTTCTCATGTGATTTCTGAGCATTCACCTCTAAACCTCTCTTACTTTGCTAATCATAATCAAGTAATAAAGGTTATTAAAAGTAGAAACATAGTTATTCCAGGCAATGTTTTCCTGATTCACATTTCCCAGTCTGAGTTGTTTAAAGGCAACCGGTAATTAAAATAATTCTTGATTTTTATTTACTTTTAAAATAAAATCTACTCTAATTCTCCCACTTAGAGACATTAATTATAGATATTCTGCTGTATATCATTTTATAACTGTGTCACACATATGTGTGTGAGCATGCATATATACTGATTTCATTGGAAGGAGAAATAATTTCCAGTCCTTTGCTATTGAATCACTGGGTTCCTTTTAAAAGAAAATAACCTAAGTATTCTAAAATGAGATAAGTAAAGGTACCTTTTAACCATAGAATGCCAAGACCCCATTATTATTTATGATTATTTAAGGGGACATGAATATTTTCCAATATTTCACCTAGTAAAAAAGTCTATATGAAATTATAAAATCAGAATGTTTTTGTTTTTGTTAAAAAGGTTTTCTGAATGTCAGGTTCTCAAGAGAAATAAAACCAATAGAACACACACACACACACACACACCCACACACCAGGGGATTTGGCTCACATGATTGTGAAGGCTGAGCAGTCCCATGATCTGCTATTGCAAGCCGGAGAACTGGGAAAGCTGGTGGCGTATGCAGTCTAAGTTGGAAGCCTGAGAACCTAGGGGCTGCAGGTGGCAGTCCTAGAGTACAAAGGCCTGAGAACCTGGGGCTCTGATGTCTAAGGGCAGGAGATGATGAATGTACTATTTCAGGGGTGGGTAGGGGGAGGAGGGGCGGAATTCACCTTTGCTCTGCCTTTATGGTCTATTTGAGCCCCCAACAGGTTGGGTGAGGCCCACCCATGATGGTGAGGCTGACCTTCTTTACCCAGGCTACTGATTCATCTTCTGGAAACTCCCTGACAGAACCATATATAAAGGTTATATCAGTTTTCTGGGGTTCCTTAGCTCAGTTAAGCTGACATATAAATAAGTGTAACCATCACATTATCTTAAAAAGTATTTATTTCTACACAGCATTATATACACGAAGAACCAAAAAGATGCATAACTGGTCAGACCAAGGAGTAGTTTGGGCCAGACACTTGGGAAGAGAAATCTTAGAGAATGACACCACAGAAAGTGAGAGGGGAGTGTTTCACATGAGGAAGGGCTAAAATGTCAAATGCCACTAAGACATCAAATAAGATGAGGATCCTCATCTTTGTTTGCTGGTTTTGACAACAAGGTAATAAGGCAAGCCATATTCTTCTGATACATTTAAATTACTTAAACAATCTTGGCTCTTTGTTTAAAATTATTGTAGTCAACTTCCTCCTGAGAATAAAGGAACATTTTTGTCCCCCTGAGCAGGAACCCGAGACATGTCTTCTAATAAGTGCAACATATTTATCCTTTAGCTCTACAATGGAGAAAACAGACAGGCACCATATCAAGGGATAGCTATGGGCCTCGTAGAAATCAGATGCCTCCCAGTGAGGATGCCCAAGGAGATCACAGCAGCACTTTGGTGGCGTTCTTGGCAAAAATAAAAAATAAAAAGCAAACATCATGATAGAACAGTAGAAAACTCTAAAACAAGGGAGCTTCTATACGGGAATTGAATTTTACTAAAATAATGTCAAATTCATGAAAGAAGGAAAAACTTGTTACATGCTGAGACCAAGAGAATGCTATCTAAATTCAGTACATGAGCCTAGTTTGCATACAGGCTCTCTAAAAGATATTATTTATAGATCTTGGAATAGAATCTGATTTTAAAAATGAATCATTAAGTTCATAGGAAAAGATCTAATAATGTAAAGGTAACTCCTTACTTGCTTAATATAGTAATAAAGTACCGGGCACTAGCCTAAGTACTTGGCCCATGTTATCTTATTTAGCTCTTAACATTCTATTAATTTTTATGTCCTCATATTTATATGTGAAGAATAAAAGCTCAGAGTGTTTGGCTGAATTACTCAAAAGCACAAAACTCTTGACAAAGCTGAGATTGAACTCCCAGTTCCTTTTGTTGCAGATGAGTAAATCAAAGTTATAGAAGAGATGCCAGGATTTCCTAAGATTCAATGTAATCTGATCTCTCTCTCTAACTCCCAATATGTGCAAGCCATAAAATCAAAGTTCTGACAGTAGCTCAAACAATGGCTAAGCCCACCCTAATCTTGTTCTTCTGTCCAACTAGTTTGGCTCCACTCGTGTTTGATTCTGCTAAAGGAGCTTATGGACCTATTTCAGACTATATATTTCATTCTCAAGAAAGATTTGAATGGCTCAGTTAGGTAGTAAGAAATACAACAAGAACAAAAGGTAAGATTTTGAACACACCTTTGCCCTGATCTTTTTAGATGGTTAAACCACAACATGACATTTATAGATTGTGTGTTGAATTTCATCTCATATTGAATTTTACTCTCACACAGAGGAGAGAGGAAGAGGTGATCTAAAATTTAAGAACATGCGTCAAAATAAGATGGCAGCATCAGCAATTTGGGCAGAAGTGCAATTGGCGTATCTGCCTCCTATCTACTTCATGGCCAAGGGACCTGTCACAAGCTAGACACTGACCCCCTCAAGGAGGCCACTTAACTTAGAAAGATAAGGCTGCCTAAGGCCCAGTAGAATAATGGAATCCAATAATGAGAACTTAGAGTGTCTTTTTGTTTTTTCCTGCATGGGTAAATAGAGACACATTTTATCATTACAATAATTTTGCAGCTGTTAAGAGGGTGGCTTCACAGTAGAGTTCTGTATCCCTAGAAAAACCCTTGCATTTTCCGGACTTTTTCAATCTATGGATTTGCCTCGCATTGCAGTGGGGTATGCCAAGGAGAGTCTCAGATGTCATTCCTAAGCATGACTTGTGCTTAAAAATTTAATTTACAGCACTGTGTTTCTCCAACATTATAAATCATACTGTTCCAGCAAGGGAACTAGTTATATACCTTTTTCAAAGATATTTTCCCAACTAACGGTCCTATCTGGCTTACATTTATCCTGACAGAAAAACAACTGTAGAGACTTTTAAACTAATGATACAATCCATGGATAATTTCCTCTAAATAGCTCAGGGATGTGAATGAATGGATCGTCTGTCGTTGCCGGAGCTATTTCCTCAATGCATTCTACCTGCTGGAATCTCAGTGTGTGTCTGATTGGGTAAAAACTTTCCATTGAAAGATGACTCTGGAGGACAACCTCTGCCCTCAGGGGAGACAGCTGTGAACATATTTTGAACCTCCCACTCCCAGGAGTTCTTGTGATCCACGAGTCTCTCTTCTGTGCACAGAGGAGTATCGTGTGAAGACACGCAGTGACATGGGTGTCTTTCAACAGTTCTTCCCTCTGTCATCCCCCTTAGTTGGGCTGGCTTTCTCTGATGGGTTGGCATCCTGTAATATCTTAATCATTTTCCTCCAGAGGTTTCTTTCTTTTCAGTCTACACCATGCCACAGGCAGACAGACATTTGAACATCTTAACAAACCCATGGGCAGCTCCTGGGATGCTGTAGAGGAAGTCAAAGATTGCATTCCAGGATTAGACAGATGATCCAACATGCTGGTGTTTGTAGTGTGTGTGTGTGTGTGTGTGTGTGTGTGTGTGTGTGTGTGTGGTGGAGGTCTTTTTCTCTCAACTTAGAGCAGGTCTTAAATAGGCAATTCTGTTATCTATTTTGCCCAAGTGTTCCTCCATTTCCTTATCTATTTCTAGTTTTTTTTTCTATAAGAGAAATAACCAAAACAACCTTTTATGAGTAACTTAAAACTCAAGGAAGAGAAATGAATTATATGAAATCAAGGCCCTAGTCCACATGGACTCAGACTCTAAAATATGTGTATATATATATATTTTTTGTACTGGGAATTTAACCCAGGGAGGGTCTATTACTGAGCCGCATTCCAGTCCTTTTTTATTTTTTATTTTAAGACAAGGTTTTGCTAAGCTGTTGAGGCTGGCTTCAAACTGTGATCCTCCTGCCTCAGCCTCCTCATTTACTAGGATTACAGATGTGTGTCATTGGGCGTGGCTGTAACACATTTTCTAATCTCCTTACTTTCCATTATGAATACAAAATATAACTGGCCTTATGCTGTTCTGATCATGACAGTTATATTTGTCCATCCAAGGAGACAACAGGCACCTTATGGACAGAAAGAGCGCATCAAGATCACTATTAGGGTTGAGAATCCTAACAGTTGATGTTTGATGCGCTGAAAAATGGCATTGCTCAATACAGACTTAGAGGAGATGAGAGGGGTTGTAAGTGACGTAGTTGCTTTTAACCATCTTATTAATAAGTTTTGGGGAGATTTAGAACAAGTAAAAGACACTCTGTAATATGGAAACAGAGCTTGGGATAATAGATCATAAAATGGGGACTCGGGTCCCTTCTCTGACACTTAACTGGCTAGATCATCTTCACCGACCTCATCTAATGAAGGGGGATACACTGGTTCACATGTCCCCTTGACTACTATTACGCTTAGGAGGTGAGGAATGTAGACACTGTCTGATGTCACAGATACCCAAGCATCACTTTTAACCTTAAGCTGTGGTGCTTGCTGGGATCCTGGATTCACCTTAGAGATAATTACATGATGTTGAAAAGAACAAGGGACACAGTAAAGGAGCAGGTGAAAAAAATCAATCTGCACCTGATTTTAAGTTAAAGGGAGATAAGGAAAAAGTCCTTGAAATAGGCAGCATTTTTCCACTAACAGTTGTTTGGCAACTGCTGTATTCCAGGAAAGTGTTGTCTAATCATCATCATCATCATCATCATAAGATCCACCATTTATTGAAGCCTGTTGTGTGCAATACTAAGCAATGTATTGGATATGATCATCACTGGATGGGCTTGATATTATTATTATTCTCACTTCACAAATGATGAAATTAAGGCTCAGAGAAGTTGAGAAACTGTCTTAAGTCCACTCAGATAATGAAGAGCCAGAAGGAACAAATACCACCAAGACGTGGACCTGGAATCAGCACGTGGATCCATTACACCTGGGCTGCCTTCCAGTTCTGGTGGCTTTACATTTTATGGGACCACAGGTCATTTCCACATTAAGCTGTTTGGTTCTTTACAGCAGGTGGCCCAGTGAGCAGTTTGGAAGCTCTGCGCCTGAGCTTATGGTGTGTCAGATCAGGACAGTGTTAGCCTCTCCAGCTAGTTTTCTGGAAGTTGTATGGCTTTGAAGGAGGCTTAGTCCCTGCTAAAACTAAGTACATGATAAATGCCACATCTATCCTAATTCTAAGATAGTGTAAATATTGTAAGGTGACCAGATTCAGGCCACCAAGACCAACAAGGGAAGATGATACTTGCAGCTTTTAGCCATCCAAACAGAAGGATCCAGACTGGGGAAAACTAGCAATTCCTGCCAATAGAGAGCACTTGGGTGGAAACCCAGAGCAGCTTGAGAGCCAGTCCTGTGAATCCTGCCTGCTGCATACAACATCCTGTTCTTAGAGCCAGTCAGAGCATACAGGTGATCCAGATTCCTGACTGGGACAAATGGACCCCCAAAAGCTTGCACACAGAGAAGAGCTTGGGCTTCATATGCAGTGGCAGATATTTCTGTGATTGAGAGCTGTCTTGGACTCCAGAGAGCTGATGTTCCAGAGTGCATGTGTAAGAGAAAGAATGAAGCATAAATGACCTGCTTCCAAGGTAGGTGACAAGATAGAGGAGCATCCATGGTGACACCAAGCATGCCTGCAGACACATGGTCCAGGCTCAGGGAATAACAAGCTTGCATCTCTTTCTCCTACAGTTAAAAACAAACTAGCCCTCACTTGTACCCCAGTGCTTCCTTCCACTGTCTATTTCAAGAGAAGCAAACACCATGCCCTTGGAGTTGGAGGTCAGTGTGCTTCATGTTTCCTGCATTCTCTGCAAGTATAGAGGTCACTCTTCACAGAGGAGGGGCATGATCTCTGTGAAGTATTTCTAGGCCTGGAACTTGTGGCTGTGAATCCTCAGTAGCAGGTTGCCACTCCGTACTACCTGTCATCCTGCTCAGAGGGAAAACCAACCATCCTCATGTTTTCAGGCTTCAATGAGCAGGGCCCTTGGCTGCCCATGAATGGAAAATCACCTTCTTTCAGAATCATCCCTAAATTTCAAACCCAAATGGGAGTCCAAATGGGAGCCTGTGGGAGGCCAACCTTACGGGTGACTGAGTTACACTCCCCAGCTGGGTGCTGAGGTGCTCAGTCACAGAAATGGGTGTGTCTTGCTACAGCCCCATGGGTGAAGTTACATTCACCTGTCCCTTTGTAATATAACCCCTTGCCCTGTTTAGGATAGAATCTTCCATGGAAGTGCCTTGTGTGTATCCTCTCCTCTTACTGTGCCCTTGGGTGTGGCCTACCCAGGTGTCAGTCAACCTGCTGACAGTGGACATCATGAAGACAGACTCAGCCCCCTGAAACCTGACCCCTTGCCTCATTTGAATAGCTTCTCCTCAATAAAAGGGGTCAGCATGTGCTCTTGCTCTCTCTCTTTCTGCAGACCCTTAAGGTCAGAGGAGCCGTCACAGCAACCCCAAAGAAAAAGGTATTTGTGCCTCTTGTGTGGTTATTTCGTGCAGCCCAGTTAGTCCAGTTTAACTAGAGTGACCCCTGAGCCTTTTAGTCGCAAGAACAGAAACCCGGCAGGAGCCACTGCCTGAGTTATTGCCACAGATCGGCACTGTTAGGCTCACTCATGGGAGACTGAAATCTCTGCACTGGGGAGTAAGGAGAGCTGGCTTCTCAGCTCTTTCACAAAGGGTTAGATTTTTCTGTTTAACTTATCTGGATCTCAGTTGACTCATTTACACATATGAAGATTAGACGGAATCCTCCTATACAAACTTGGTAGGTGTAACTCATGAATAAACACATGAGCATTTTATTTTTATTTATTTTTATTAATTATTTTTATTGGTTGTTCAAAACATTACAAAGCTCATGACATCATCTTTCATACATTTGAATCAAGTGGGTTATGAACTCCCCTTTTTACCCCAAATACAAATTGCAGAATCACATCGGTTACACACTCACATTTTTACACAATGGCATATTAGTGACTGTTGTATTCTGATACCTTTCCTATCCCCTACTATCCCCCCTCCCCTCCCCTCCCATCTTCTCTCTCTACCTCATCTGCTGTTGTTCAATTCTCTCCCTTGTTTCCCCCCACCTTTCCCCTCACAACCTCTTCTATGTAATTTTGTGTAACATTGAGGGTCTCCTACCATTTCCATATGCTTTCCCTTCTCTCTCCCTTTCTCTCCCCCAACTCATCTCTGTTTAATGTTAATCTTTTCCTCATGCTCTTCCTCCCTGTTCTGTTCTTAGTTGCTCTCTTTATATCAAAGAAGACATTTGGCATTTGTTTTTTAAGGATTGGCTAGCTTCGCTTAGCATAATCTGCTCTAATGCCATCCATTTCCCTTCAAATTCCATGATTTTGTCATTTTTAGTGCTGTGTAGTACTCCATTGTGTATAAATGCCACATTTTTTAATCCATTCATCTATTGAAGGGCATCTAGGTTGGTTCCACAGTCTAGCTATTGTGAATTGTGCCGCTATGATCATTGATGTGGCAGTATCCCTATAGTACGCTCTTTTAAGATCCTCAGGGAATAGTCCGAGAAGGGCAATAGCTGGGTCAAATGGTGGATCCATTCCCAGCTTTCCCAGGAATCTCCATACTGCTTTCCAAATTGGCCGCACCAATTTGCAGCCCCACCAGCAATGTACAAGTGTACCCTTTTCCCCACATCCTCGCCAGCATTTGTTGTTGTTTGACTTCAAAATGGCTGCCAATCTTACTGGAGTGAGATGGTATCTTAGGGTGGTTTTGATTTGCATTTCTCTGACTGCTAGCGATGGTGATCATTTTTTCATGTACTTATTGATTGATTGTATGTCCTCCTCTGAGAAGTGTCTGTTCAGGTCCTTGGCCCATTTGTTGATTGGGTTATTTGTTATCTTATTGTTTAATTTTTTGAGTTCTTTGTATATTCTGGATATTAGGGCTCTATCTGAAGTGTGAAGGGTAAAAATTTGTTCCCAGGATGTAGGCTCTCTATTTACCTCTCTTATTGTTTCTCTTGCTGAGAAAAACCTTTTTAGTTTAAGTAAGTCCCATTTGTTTATTCTTGTTATCAACTCTTGGGCTATGGGCGTCCTATTGAGGAATTTGGAGCCCGACCCCACAGTATGTAGATTATAGCCAACTTTTTCTTGTATCAGACGCCATGTCTCTGATTTGATATCAAGCTCCTTGATCCATTTTGAGTTCACTTTTGTGCATGGCGAAAGAAAGGGATTCAGTTTCATTTTGTTGCATATGGATTTCCAATTTTCCCAGCACCATTTGTTGAAGATGCTATCCTTCCTCCATTGCATGCTTTTAGCCCCTTTATCAAATATAAGAAAGTTGTAATTTTGTGCATTGGTCTCTGTGTCTTCTATTCTGTACCATTGGTCCACCTGCCTGTTTTGGTACCAGTACCACGCTGTTTTTGTTACTATTGCTCTGTAGTACAGTTTGAAATCTGGTATCACTATACCTCCAGATTCACACTTCCTGCTTAGAATTGCTTTTGCTATTCTGGGTCTTTTGTTTTTCCATATAAATTTCATGATTGCTTTATCTATTTCTACAAGAAATGGCGTTGGGATTTTGATTGGCATCACATTAAACCTGTAGAGAACTTTGGGTAATATTGCCATTTTGATGATGTTAGTTCTGCCTATCCATGAACAGGGTACATTTTTCCATCTTCTAAGATCTTCTTCTATCTCTCTCTTTAGGGTTCTGTAGTTTTCATTGTATAAATATTTCACCTCTTTTTTAGGTTGATTCCCAAGTATCCTATTTTCTTTGAGGATATTGTGAATGGAGTGGTTTTCCTCATTTCCATTTCAGAAGTTTTGTTGTTGGTATTACAGGAATGCCTTTGATTTATGCGTGTTGATTTTATATCCTGCCACTTTGCTGAATTCATTTATTAACTCTAGTAGTTTCTTTGTAGACCCTTTTGGGTCTGTTAAATATATTATCATGTCACCCACAAATAGCAATAATTTAATTTCTTCTTTTCCTATTTTTATGCCTTTAATTTCTTTTGTCTGTCTAATTGCTCTGGTTAGTATTTCGAGAACTAAATTGAACAGAAGTGGTGAGAGAGGGCATCCCTGTCTTGTTCCAGATTTTAGAGGGAATGCCTTCAGTTTTTCTCCATTTAGGATGATGCTAGCCTGAGGTTTAGCATATATAGCTTTTACAATGTTGAGGTAAGTTCCTATATCCCTAGTTTTTCTAGTGTTTTGAACATAAAGGGATGCTGTACTTTGTCGAATGCTTTTTCTGCATCTATCAAGATGATCATATGGTTCTTATCTTTAAGTCTATTGAGTGGTGAATAGCATTTATTGATTTCCGTATATTGAACCAGCCTTGCATCCCAGGGATGAATCCTACTTGATCATGGTGCACAATTTTTTTGATAGGCTTTTGTATTCGATTCACCAGGATTTTATTGAGAATTTTTGCATCCAAGTTCATTAGAGATATTGGTCTGTAGTTTTCTTTCTTTGAAGTGTCTTTGTCTGGTTTCGGGATCAGGGTGATGTTGGCCTCATAGAATTGATTTCTGCTCTGATTTTAATTATTTCTTGTCTTCTACTACATTTGCTGTTGTTTTGCTCTTCCTTTTCTAGGTTTTTGAGGTGTAATGTGAGTTCATTTATTTGTTGGTTTTTTCTTTTTTTGAGGCAAGAA
The DNA here is from genome assembly GCF_052094955.1 of Ictidomys tridecemlineatus. Taxonomy (NCBI): domain Eukaryota; kingdom Metazoa; phylum Chordata; class Mammalia; order Rodentia; family Sciuridae; genus Ictidomys; species Ictidomys tridecemlineatus. The sequence continues at coordinate 18,818,316 of NC_135477.1, forward strand.
CTCCAAGAAATGAATTTCCCTCTTAAAACTGCTTTCATTGTGTCCCATAGATTCCGATATGTTGTGTCTGTATTGTCATTTGTCTCTAAGAATTTTTTATCTCCTCCTTTATGTCTTCTGTAACCCATTGATCATTCAGTAACATATTGTTCATTTTCCATGTGATGTAGGATTTTTCCTTCCTTCTTTTATCATTGATTTCCAGTTTCATTCCATTATGATCAGATATGGTGCATGGTATTATCTCCACACCTTTATATTTACTAAGAGTTGCCCTATGGCATAATATATGGTCTATCTTTGAGTAGGATCCATGTGCTGCTGAGAAGAACGTGTATCCACTTGATGATGGTTGATATATTCTATATATATTGGTTAAGTCTAGGTTACTGATTGTGCTATTGAGTTCTATAGTTTCTTTATTCAGCTTTTGTCTAGAGGATCTGTCTATTGGCGAGAGCGGTGTGTTGAAGTCACCCATAATTATTGTGTTGTCGTCTATTTGACTCTGGAACTTGAGGAGAGTTTGTTTTATGAATGTTTCAGCACCATTGTTTGGTACATACAAATTGTTGGTGGATGGTTCCTTTTAACAGTATATAGTGTCCTTCTTTATCTCTTTTGAGTAACTTAGGTTTGAAGTTGATTTTATTTGATATGAGTATGGCCACTCCTTCTTGCTTCCGAGGGCCATGTGAGTGGTATGCTTTTTCCCAACCTTTTACCTTCAGCCTGTGTATGTCTTTTCCTATCATATGAGTCTCCTGAAGGCAGCATATTGTTGGATTTGTTTTTTTGATCCAGGTTACTAGCCTATGTCTCTTGATTGGTGAATTTAGGCCATTAGCATTTAAGGATACAATTGAAATATGGTTTGTACTTCCAGTCATGTTTATTTATTTATTTATTTTAGTTTGGCTAGTTTTTACTTTTTGGTTATTTTCCTCCCCCTTTACTGAGATACCTCCTGCTGTTAGTTTTGGGCACTATTTTTCAATTCCTCTTCTTGTAGTATTTTGCTCAAAGTGCTTTGCAGTGCTGGTTTTCTGGCTGCAAATTCTTTTAGCTTTTGTTTATTGTGAAAGATTTTAATTTCATTGTCAAATCTGAAGCTTAATTTTGCTGGATACAGTATTCTTGGTTGGAATCCATTATTTTTCAGCGTTTGAAATACATTGTTCCAGGATCTTCTCTCTTTCAAAGTCTGTGATAAAAAATCAGTCGTTAACCTAATTGGTTTACCCCTGAATGTAATCTGCCTCCTTTCTCTCATAGCTTTTAATACTCTCTCCTTGTTCTGTATGTTGGCTATCTTCATAATTATATGTCTTGGAGTTGGTCTATTACAGTTTTGAATGTTTGGGGTCCTGTAGGCTTCCAGGATTTGGAAATCCACTTCATCTTTCATCTTTGGGAAGTTTTCTAGAATTATTTCATTTAATAGGTTGTCCATTCCTTTGGTTTGAATCTCTATGCCTTCTTCTATCCCGATGACTCTAAAATTTTTTTTTTATTACATCCCATATCTCTTGAATGGATTGCTTGTGGGATTTAAGCATCTTTTCTGTATTGACTATATTCTTTTCAAGTTGATAAACTTTGTCTTCATTATCTCATGTTCTGACTTCTACTTGATCTAGTCTATTTGTAATATTCTTGTTTGAGTTTTTAATTTGGTTTATAGTTTCCTGCATTTCTAGGATTACTGCTTGATTTTTTTTTTAAGATCTCTATCTCCTGGTAAAGCTTGTTCTTTGCCATTTGAATTTGTTTGTTTAATTCGTTTTCAAAATATACTTTCATTGCTTGGACTTGCTGTCTTATGTCTTCTCTAATATTCCTTTCCATCTGAGTTAGGTATGCCTTGAGTTCTTTCCCTATCCCTGTTTCTGATGCTTCTAGGTCCTCCTGTAGATTTAAGTTGTCCTGCATTGTTTGTACTCCTTTTTTCCCTTGTTTTTTCATGTTGTTTACGTTACTTTCCAGCTCTATTTGATTGCTGTGTTTCTGGTCTCTCCTATAGATTTGTTTTGGTTTTGTATATCTCTGTTTTCTCTCCTTTGTGTTGGTAGACTATGCCTGCTAAAGTGGATTCCGCTGGGAAGTAATTCCGACAGACGAGCTTCAGTGACATCACCTCTCTGCTATGGCGGGCCGCAGGCTCCTTGCTGGGGTGTCCGAATGGGGGGGTGGGACTGGACTATCTCTGGTTGGTTTCAGCTCCCGGTCACCGGCGGGCGGGCGGTCTCCAGCTACCCAGTCTCGCGGGTATCCGGCGGGCGATGGGTCTCCAGTCGCCCTAGAGTGCCTCCACTGACAGCTCTGAACCACACAAGACAGCCTCCAAGAGCAGTTACAGATGTGACTTTCCCTTTTCAATGTATTTTCTGACACTCTGGTGAAGGGATTGCCTTCTGGGACCAAGATTCCTAGCTCCAGAGGTTCTGATTCTGTCCATGTAACAGAATTCAGGAGTCAGGGAATAGTCCATCTGGCGATCAATTGGCCCATATTCAATGAATGGCTGAGGTGCTCCAATTAAAAAGGAAGATTCCTTGAGAGATTTGAATGTTCCATTTTGATTGAGGGTTCACCAAAGCATGTCAGATCCCTTCAATTTCTCCTCTTTGTGCTTCGATCTACACTTGCCCAGCATACACCTCTGACCTCCACTGTCACTCGCTGGAGCCTAACTGACCTGCTGGGCCAGCAACAAGAGATCCCCATGAGCATTTTATTGAAGTATTTCAAATTGTAGATATGAATAAAGTTAGTCATGTTAGCTTCTATTTTTTTTTGGTTACAGATGTCTAAAATTGTATTAAATGTAGAAGTAATATTATTTCTACCATAAACTTTCTTCTGGGCTTCCTGTATGTCATGATGGACATCTTTGGAAATATGACTCAAATAATAAGTAGGCATGTCATTCCCTATTTAGTTTATTGGATGTTGCCATCTAGCACCATACAGGCAATAAAAATGTAAGTTATTCCCTTCCATTGGGTGATGGAATTCAAGGAAACTTCCCTCCCCTCCAGTGACATCCCCCACCCAGTCCTGCCCAAATGGTTGTCAACAAGATGAACGGAACCTTCCAATAATGCCCCTTGATTCTTTTGTGAGGGAGAACACAGGCGCTAGTCTGAAGCAATATGCTCTTACATTAAGTACTCTGGGGGAAAAATAGCTGCAAAGTGCTCTTCAAACATAAGGCATTAGAATGACTGATGAATATAGCCTCATCACAGTTGCACCTCCACGAGAAGAATTGTGACATTTATTTTGAAAAAGAAGCACAACACAGCCTGAAATCACCCTTTGTGCAGAATTTCAGCTATTGTATAAAAGTGTTTGAAACAGCCCAGACTTGAGTGGAAGCACTTGCCAAGTTAATGGATTGCACTGCATGCTGGGAGGAAGAGCCAAGGATCCAGTGTGGGATTTATGTCCTGTGAAGGTTCTTTCTGTGAAGGTAGGTTTGCTTCCTTCCCAGGATGGCTCTCATATTTAGCCACATGCCTGGGAGGCAGAGTTTGTGTGTTTTTTTGACTTGAGCTGTGTTTTCCTTTCAGACCCAAATCCCTCTATCGTCACATGCTTATACTGTTGTCTAATTTTCCCTGTGCGTCTCATCATTCCAAACAGACTGTCAGTCTTTGCTGTCATTGCCCACCCTTTCTACTCCATTCATTTCCCTCTTCAGTGCTGAGAAGGGCACCTGACATGAAGGAGATGCTCATAAATATTTATTGAATGAACATATGAATGGGTCAATGAGCAAGTGGGTCTAATTTTATTTTTTTTAGATGAGAAATTTTAAAAAATTCAATGAGAAATCAGAGATAGAAAATGTACAAAGTCTAACATGATGAATGTCTGCGAACTCCCCAACTTGGCTCACATTATGAATGCCTTGTGTCCCTCCTTCCCTGTTCAGGTCTCCCTTTGTTTTCCTTATTCCCTGTTCATATCTCCCTTTCTTTTCCTCAAGAAAGTCACTCTACTGAACTTAGTGTATATCATTCCTGTCTTTATTCTTCATGTTTTTATTACATTTATATGGATCCCTAACAAAATTTTAGTATTTGCCTGTTTTTAAATTTGCAAAATATCATTACATTCTTCTGAAACTTGTAATTTGTAATCAAAAGTATATTTGTGAGATAAATGCATGTTGATATATATATAATATTCTAGTTTGGCATGTTCTCTGCTGGATTGTATTTAATTGAGTGAATATATCATGATTTATTTATCCATTCTCTTATGGATGGAATTACCCCACACGCTCTTAGGAACATTCTGTTCACATCTCCACCAGCACCTGTGGTCAGAATTCTGGAGGGCATCATCCCAAGGAATTGAATTGCTGGCTTGCAGGGGACATATATCCCCCAATGCTTCTAGGATGGCTAGAAGCAGTTGTACCAATTTATACTCCCACAGACCTGCATTTGCAAAACTTCAGTTTTCTAATATTAGTGCCTACCTCTTTAGGTGCTGACTTTTATGAGAGGAAGGTCTTTGCTGCCAAGTTTCTCTGGGAGCGGGGGCTTTGAGGTGTGCTAGCATCTATTCAAGGGCTGGGGCTCAGGCCCCATTGCTGTTCCATGGGCAAGAGCTGTCATCTTCCTCAGTATGTGAAGTATTGAAGCTCTTCTCCCAATCCTCAGCCATCTCTACACCACTTACTATAAACACAGGTTCCACCAAATGACAAGCTGCGGTTCATGGCCAAGAGAAACCTTCATCTAAATGTGGCCTGCATCAGCAGGACTAATTGTGACCCTTTTTTTATATGCTTCTGTACTCCATGGGTTCTGATGCCCTTAAATACTGTTACAATGTATCATGGGACCATAGCACCAGAGGGCGACAATATTACAGCTAATATTCTGTGGTTTTGGTAGCTGTAGGTTTCAACTTAATGCCTCCTAACTGAAATTTACTAAAGGCTATAATCTCAAAAATAAAGGGTATTAAATCAGACTATGTAGTATTCAAACTCTATTTCAAAAGGGAAACCTGTGTTAGATAATCATGTAAATAACTATTTGCTGCACAAAGTATTGCATCATGATTTGGGGCTGGGGTATTTTTTCCCCTTCTAATAGTTACTTTCTCCCCTCAAAAGGAAGAAGGATTCATAAGAGGCTTAAGCATATTTAAAAGCATTTTTTCTACACAATTACACTTGATCTTTTTTTTCCAATTAGGGTTTAAAGTCGCTTATTTCTCTATTTGTTGCCTTGTTTGTTTCTAATGTAAACTCTCTTCTTAAAGAAAGGGGCCCATCTAGAAAGAGCACCAATAAGAAGCATGCAGATCGATGAATTCCGCCAGGTGAATGTTCTCTTGTCACAATGGTCAGAGCAAGAAACACAATATCACCAGACCTTCACTCTCTGTCACATGCCCTTGCTGTTATTGTACCCTCCACACCTGGGGGGAATCACTATGGGTTTACTTTTTACTACTTTAATCCAAACTTCTCCTTTTACATATGAATTCACTAAGAGCCAGAGAGATGAAATGACTCACCCCAGGTCACACACAGAGTTAATGAAGATCAAGGGCTGGAGGTCGGGCCATTTGAGGCCCTCTCCAGGACCCATCCTATTATGACTTATTCCAGTTGTTCTTATTTTTACTTTCACTGAAACATGTCAAGAAATGCAGTGATCTATTGTGTGGCATATCTTCTCCCTGCTCTGTGAGGGAAATCAATCCTTCGCCCAGTCGGGTTCTCTCCTCTGCTAGTATGTCTCTTCTTTTAGAAATTTATGCCTTCCCACATGGACACCTGACTCAGTTGCATGTACACATTTCAGGATCTTATGATTAAAAGGGAGGATTGTAAAAACAAGCCATGAAGTAATTCCTACCCAGTGCTTTTCTGATGGAAATAAGCCATCTGGAAGCACATTAGCTCTCTGTGCTCTCTTTCTGAGGGAGGAAGTCATGACAGTAAACAGATTGATATCAGGTATGTAACCCAAGAATTAAAAATTCTCTGGGGTGGGGCTGGAATCTGGTCACACTTGATACCCTCCAAAATTTCTCATTCAGATTGAAAGCCCTTTCTCCGGTAACAGTCCCTGAAGTTGTGCTTAATCAAAAGTTTCAGAGTGATGTGGGATAGTAGAAAGAACTTGAAATCTTAGTGTCAGATGATCCAGAATTTTATTTCCAGTTTTCTTAGGTGCAACCAGGGTGCCCCCCGCTCTCAGACTTGTTCCTCACTTGTAAAATGGGAAGAGTAAGATTCATGTCAGTGTGTGTGTGTGGCAAAGATACAAAATCACTATAGTGTCTAGCACCCAAAGAACTCTCAACAGACATGAATTTCTTACTCCAGCTTCGGAAGGGGACAGCAGTCTTCCTTTAGTTTGTATTTCATTGATGACAATAGTATTTGGTGCTGGGTTGATAACATTCTTTCAAAGATATATGACAAGAACTATTTCTCATTCAGGAGAGGACTCTGCTGAATTTTCAAATCAGGAAAAAAAAATGCTATATATTGTTAGCTCTGGGAACATTCCTTTCCCCTCAACTCGGGTATTAGTAGACATCTCATGAGGGATTGTTCTAACTTTAACTTAATTTCCCCCGATATTAAGGGTCAATATGGCTCTCAATGACATCTATATAATTCAAGTAAGAGGATAATTAAAATATATAATAAGAACTATGATAAAGCAAGGACAGGATTCCAGGACAGAATGGAAGAGGCTCAGGTGTCTATATTCATTCTCCAGGTGCCCTGGAGATTACAGGTTTCAATTTATGATTCCAAAATATGTCTTCCAGCAAGGCTCCCATTACTACTGGGATCTTATCTCATTTGATACAAATATTTGATAATCCCATCCCCAATGTGTCATTAATAGCTGACTAAAGGATCCTATCCCACCTATCTAGAAGGTTAGCTTCAAAACATGCATTTCAGGTATCATATGAGAGATGTGGAGAGGAATCTTCTAGTGGCAGGGAAGGCATTGCATATGAGACACTTATTTCAACTTCTGCCACTGAGACTGCAGATGAACTTTTGTTTTAAAGACACCCCCCTTTATGAAAATTTATGAATACATGCGCACACAGACACCCTCCATAGGAAAAACAGGGCCTCAGCCATAGAGGTTCATCACTCCTGACTCACTTTGTAGTGATAAATTCTTGAGATTTCTGGCAGGGAGAGTCTGCTTAAAATTATACGCAAGAACTTTTCAGCCCAACTTGTTTTCTCTCCAACTCCTAAGTAATGTGAGAGAAAATCATAACACATTAAGTAAATAATTTATTTCCTAGGCAAATCTCAGACTTTAGTCATTTTTACATTAGTAATTTTAAGAAAATAGTTATGGAATTAGGGAAATGTTTTCACTAGTCGGTAACTATTTTACCTAGAACATTCAAAATCAGTTTTAAAGGAGGGAAGTAAAATAGTGGTTATAAAGAGTTTTACTGGGTCAAATGAAAGTTTCAAGTTTTGTTGGAAATGCATAAAGAGATCCTAATAGGAATAGGCTTTATGCATTGCATATCCATTTAAAATAGGGGTGGATAATGAATTTGTAGGGAAAAATATGATCTGTCTAGATTTTCACTAACACTAATGACTTACTAACTTCAGTCTTAAGTTGAACTTGAGTTGCCTTTTAGCAATCACCAGGTGACTCATATTCATAGTAAAGTTTGAGAAGTGCTGGACTCAACAGATTTCTGGTTTTTTTTTCACTCCATTCTAATTCCCTGCAGGTGAACTTCAGCCACCCTGCCTGCCAAGGCCTTAATACTCATAATTATAAGAAAAAACAGAAAATTCTATTATGGCCCTCCTCCACAATGAAACCTTCCTTGATTACTCATCGCCCATCTCTGAAGCATATTTGTGAACCATTTGAGTAACCTGGACCTCTTGGTACCTCTCCAGTACCTGTCAGGCCCATCCCATAGAAGAAGTGACAAAACTAGTGGCTAGTATCATGAGCTCAAAAGCAGACTGCTAGGTTCAAACCTAGTACCTCCATTCACTAACCAGTGACCTTGAGCAAGTTACTTAACTTTTCTGGGACTCAGTTTCCTCATTTTAAAATAGTGAAACTGAAGTTTGAGATGAAACCAGATTTGCTGCTTCTGCTGGTTGGTGGAGTCTACATAAGCTTAGGCCTTTGCAGCCTAGAAAGCCTGTTTTAGTGTTAGCAGCCAATCAAAGCAGGGGATATCTGCTGGCATCAGCTCTGAGGGGCATAGCTGGCAAAGCCAAAGAGTGGTGTGTTGCAACTCTTAATGGTGAGCTCTGCCCTCTAGTGTCACAGCAGACCCCAGAAGCTCACTGCTAGTTTCTTCTTTCTGGTTCTTATCTTGCAAATTTGAAGAATGAAATCCACAGACAAGGAAGAGTGAGTGATAAAGAGTAGGATTTATTCACGTAGGAAGAAAAGAGACAGAGTTCTCACAGGGTGAGAGGAGACCCACCAGGGGTTTCCACTTGAGTGTACTAGTTTAGGGGTTTACATAGCACTTGGGTCAAACTAACTGTTCCAAATTTATGCTAATCAGGATTTGGAAAAGTGTTAATGCATAACCCATGAGCATGGGTTTGGGTTAACCCATGTGTCTGAACTTCCATTCTGTATTTTCCTGATCACCTGCAATCCCAGTTTCCCAGGAGGTTGAGGTTGGGAGATTGTGGATGCTTGGAGGTTCCCTGCAGTGTTGTGCAGAACAAGAATCAGAACTAGGGTGGGCAGAGCTGCCGAGGTGCAAAAAGCTGGCATGCCCTGGCTTGCTTCCACTCTGGTTTGCTATGCCTCAGGACCATGCTGACCTGGCAGGCTCCATGTGGCTGCAGCCCATACTACCTGTGCTCTAGCCTGGCTGGTCCATTGCTCCAGGACAAGGTCTTGGCTTCAATAGTGCTGGTGATGATGGCACACATCTCTTAGACTGCTAGGAGGATTTATTGACTCTTACCTTAGGGTATTAACAACAATTCTCAGCTTATAGTTGCACTCAGTAAATGGCACCTTGGTATTACTGAGGGAAGAAATAATACTCTTCCCCTTAAAATCTCACCCAGCACACCAAAAGCACCCGGCTAATAAAATGAATGATTGTGACAACAACCAGCCAACCTGTCAGCTATTGGAATTTCAGTTCTATGTCTACCAATAACCAATGAGCTTGCCCATTCTCTAGGTCCTACCCCTCCCCCATTTCCATTTGGGAGCTGTTGGTGGGTGTTTGTCTTAGAGAAGTTTCCAGTTATTACATTTCAGATATTACTTTTCGTAAAAAGAAAATAGACAAGAAGAACAAAACAAAACAAAAAAAGCCAGGGTCCATTTAGTTCTTGCACTTGGGAGCCAAGATTTGTAAACCTTTATTTGTGGGAACATCAGTTCAGAGTAGTTCAACGAAGCCATCCAGTGCTCTGGTTCTTTAAATAACTATCAGGTTATTGCTTTCCTGTACTCTGATCAACTCAGAATGTCCACAAATGGAATGACATGTACATTTTGTTGTCTTTCCATCCACAGGGTTTATGATTGCAGTCAATATCTTAATGCTGACCCAGAGAGTTTTATCAGAAAGAGAGGATATAATTTTCCTCCCCTCTCCTCTGGGAAAAATATTTTTTCCATCTTCTGAGTTGAGAACTACAAAGAGGAGGAGCTCTTCACTCAAGGCTCTGTAGGGGGAAAATGTCTGCACTACTTTTACTATAGACCACGGGTGGCCCAGAAATAACCAATTTCCATCCTTTTTTTGGAATTGAGGCTTACAAGTATATAGGAAAGAGTAGAAAATGCTGGTGTTTCGTATGAAAATTATGAGTGTATATATGGATAAAGTTCTATTCAATTTACTGTTTTCTTTATTGTTACTACTAGTCAGTAGGGTTTATTTCACTTAGACTGGCATTTGGCACAAAATAAGGACTTAAGAAATATCGACTAGTTTCCCTCCATATTATACAATTATCTAGTACTTCATTCTTTTTAAATATTCCATGTTCACGATAGCTTTTTTTTCTCACTCTCTTCTCAAAGCCCTTTGGGAGGAGGAAAAGAAAAGGTATGTGTCCTATGTATTGAAGGAGAAAGCAGAAACCCAGGTAGATAGTTGGAGGATGCAAAAACTGGTTTTTGACTCTGCGGCCAAGGTAAATTTCCATTGTAAATCCCCTCTCCAGGGTTGGAAGTTAGGGGTTAGGTGGGCCCAATGATCACTTTTACTGTCTTCTGTTGTGATCATGTTGGGAAGTGGGATTTTTAAGGGAAGTTGAGTTTATGATGGCTCTGCCCTCATTGACACACTGGTACCATTTTCATGGGAGTGGGTTTAACCCCTCTTGCTCTCTCACTCTCTCTGTCCTTCTGCCATGTGATGTCTTTCACTATGGTTGACACAGCAAGAAGGCTCCCAACAGCACCTGCCATCAAGATATTGGACTTCCCAGCCTCCAGAACTGTGAGCAAATAAATTTCTGCCCATTATAAATTACGAAGCCGGTGGCATTCCGTGATAGCTGTACAGAAAGAACTGAGACAGTAGTATACCTGGAAAAAACCACTTAGAGGCAGAAACCTCTCTCTCAAAAATGCTAATGTTAATCCTGCACTGTGACTACTGCTAAATCCAGTGCATTAGAGCAACAAATCTCAACACAGAAGACAGTTTGCCCCAGAGTTCAGGTTCTAGGTGTCCTACCTGTAGCCCACGAAGGAGCCCCAGTGTAGCCAGTCACATTAGCAGTGCAAGTGGTGGTGGATACCCTCTGTAGGTGATCTTCTGATCTTCTGCAACATTTATTTGTGTTTTATACATAAACTTTTGTTTAATTAGAAAAAAATAAAACTTTATTTACAGTGTTATGATCATCTCTGTACAAAATCTTGGGGGAACCTACCACATGGCTACCAGACCTGTTATGTGTGTTTCACAAGATTACAGAATCAAACATCAATATACAAAAACCAATTGTATTTATTTGTTTATTTATTTATTAGTTAACATAACGTTAGGATTCATTTTGACATAATTATAAAAGCATGGAGTATAATTCATTCTAATTCAGTCCCTAGAACTTATCCTTTTCCTCCCTTACCATCCCCCTCCCATTTCCTTCTCTCTATTCTACTGATCTTTCTGCTGTTCACTTATAGTTTTTTTTTTTGTTTTTTGTTTTTTGTTTTAGAATTAGTGTCTTGAGGATATACATGATGGTGAAATTCACTGGTATACCAACTTTTATATCAATTATTTCTTGAGTATTTCAGAACTCTTTCAAAGGTATGACTCACTTCTACAAAACATGTTTCTGTGGATAGCATAGAGGAGATTTGGAGGCCATGAATTTAAAAGACAAATTGTGATGGACTTAGTTGCAGTTTATCTTTCATGATTCACTATGGACATTGCTACTGCTGCTATTCCCCAAAACAATGATCTTGGTGGCTTATGTGGATGGGTCACTGCCTAGTTTAAAAGGGCCTTTGCCTGACCACTGGCCTGCACCTGGTTTGCACAGCTGCAGTGTATGTTAGAAACCCCCTCACCTTGTTGCTGTGGACATTGAGGCTGGTAGCATTAAGTGATTTGGCTGCATAATTGGTTAGTATGAGAACAAGGACTCCTAGTTTGCACTTTTCTCCACTGAACCCGAGGGCCAAATGATAATGTCAGTGGAACAAAGCAGTACTGTGTTGGAGTCAGGAAAAGCATGCCCTTGCAAAACTGGCCATGGATGTCTTGGCCCCAGACTGACTTCTTGTTGTTGTGACAAGATATTCCACTGTCTGGTCTTCAGGTTAGTTTCCTGACAAGTGAGGAGATTGGATAAAGGACTGCTAAATCCCTCCCCTTTATTGCACTACATTGAGTGTGTCAGGGACATGCTTCTTCCTTTCTCTAGCCACTGCAGGATAGAGATTTAGAAAGTGGAGAAAGAGGGGCTGGGGATGTGGCTCAGGCAGTAGCGCGCCCGTCTGGCATGTGTGCGGCCCAGGTTCGATCCTCAGCACCACATACCAACAAAGATGTTGTGTCCGCCGAGAACTAGAAAATAAATATTAAAAATTCTCTCTCTCTCTCTCTCTCCTCTCTCACTCTCTTTAAAAAAAAAAAAAGAAAGTGGAGAAAGAACAGAAAAAAACTAGAGTCCCCAGTGAATAACACAGTTTCATGCACACTTCAGGCCAGATATGTTTCTCAGGAATCCTTATGATTGGTTCCTGAGAAGCATGGCTACCAATCAACAGGTCACATATGGTTGGAATCTACAAAAACCACAATTATAGACATTGGAAGGCATTTGGTCTTAAGTCCTCATGAAGGTTCAAAGGCTCAGAGGGCAAGGAAGTTTCCTGAGGTCATAGGGTAAAGGAGAAACAGGATGGGTGACTCTATCTATTGCCTTTCTTTATGACATGCTGCTAAAGAAGTTCAGTTGTGGTCCATTTATGCTTTTTTTCCCTAACCACTTTACTGAGATATGAGTAACATACAAAAATAGGTATATCTCTAATGTGTAAACTTAATGAGTTTGAAGATCAGAATACATCTGTCAGACCATCACTGCTACTTATGCCACTGATGAATTCATCATCTCCAAAAGTTTCTTCCTGTCCCCTTTAGTTATTATTATTATTTGTGATAAGAACATAACCTATGATCTACCCTCTTAGTAAAATTTTAGATATATAACACAAGTATACTAACTATAGGCACTATGCTGTGCAGATCTCTAAGTCTTATCCATCTCATGTAACCCCAATTTTATGCACTTTGACTGAGCCTTCCTTGTTTCCTTCTCCTCTAGCCCCCAACAACTTCCATTCATCTCTCTGCTTCAGTGAGTTTGAAGCTTCAGAGTCATCATATATGTCTACACTGGGCTTTATCCTCCAGAGAGTAAGACTAGAGCTCTTGTGTTCACCCCACATCCCCATTCTCTACCAAAGGGCCTGACACTAGTGGGTGCTCAGGAAAAAGTGGTTAAACAGTTGAATGAATGAGTCAATTAAAAATTGTCAAGCAGAAGTACACACAATTTATATCATTCCTCTCAGTGGCCAAGGACATCTTCCCTTTCAACTCCTGGCCCAGCTTGCTCAGGTAGACTTTGGGCCTATAGTAACAGAAGAGAGTGGATATCCATTCTTGATGCTAGAAAACAACACCCCAGGCTGGTATATTTTCCACATCATCTGCGCCCTCCCCACCATTCACAAAACACAAAGACAACCAACTTCTAGGTCAGTGGTCTGTGCAAGAAGAGCTCTGGGGAAGCTTCTCTAAGTAGGTAGAAATCAAGGCCAATTTTATTAATTTGGTACTGAGGATTGAATCCAGAGGTGCTTTACCACTTGACCTACATCTCCAGCCCTTTTAATTTTGATTTTGAGACAGGGTCTTACTAAGTTGCTTAGGGCCTTGATAAATTGCTGAGGCTGGTTTTGAAGTTGAGATTCTTCTGTTTCAGCCTCCTGGGTCTCTGGGATTACAGGTTTGTGCCACCATGCCTGGCTACATAAGCCCAACTTTAAAACAGGATTTGGTTGGGAGTCTTGGTTGGCCTCTGCAAAGTAGTGAAAGTGGAAATTTGGTTTTTGGTTGCTGTTCTTTCAATCAACAGTACAGTAATGCTCAATGCTCTAGATATTTCCATTGTGGTATTTGGGAGTGCCACGTCTCCAAATTTTGATTTGCATGTGCCTTTCACAAAAAACTCTCATGGCTCTGGTGTTTTATTTGTAGTTGTTGGAGGTGGTAAGAATTCTGACATGTATGTTCACATCAAGTTCTGTATAGTTGACAGAAGTTTTGTATTTCACTTCTTTGAAGGATATCTTCCTTTAAGTAACTCGAGGGAGATCAACCTCTTTTCTGACATAATATTTCAGAGGAATATTTCAGGAATGGGGCTAGGAGGAGATTCATGCCTCATAGATACATCTCCTTCATGTATATGCACATATGCACACACATGCATGCACAAACGTGGGTACACACATACAGACCCATGCACAGGAATACATCACAGGAAATAGGAAATCGGCCACAGAGCCTGATAAATCCTGTCTCTTGTCATAATGGTCAGTTCTATGTTATTTATGCCAGGAAAATCATGTCTCTTACTTCAACTCTTGTAAATAAAATAATTTCTTTCCCTGACAGATCTCAGACTTGAAATATTTTAAGTTGATAATGTATAGTAAAATAGTTGTTTAATTAGGAATACATTTGTCACTACCAAGTAATCATTATATTTAGACCATGTAAAGTAGCTTTTTAGAGAGACAATTAAGAAGATGTTAAGAATTTTACTGGATCTAATGAAAGCTTAGAGTTTTATGAGAGAGGAATCAAGGGACCTAATTAGAATTGGTTTTATGGGCCTCTAAGTCCATTTTAAAGAGGGCCAGGCAATGAATTTGAGGGAAAGGCTGATCTGGTTAGATTTTTACTAATTGTCCTGGTGCAGTGTTAAGGGGGGTTTGGACTAGTGCAAAATCAGTGTCTGTCCTACCCTAATCCTCACATCACTCTGACTTCAGCCTATTATTGATGGTTTGCTTCCACTTCTCCATCTTTGTCAAAGTCACCTTTGGCTCTTGCATGGATTGGTCCAGCAGGCTCCTAACTACTTCTATCATCCACTTTTGTACTTCCAACCCATTCTCCACTGCCTATGTTCCTTAGGATAAAAGGCCCAGTCCACTGGGTACCACTCTGGCAGCCTCTACCTGCTCGTCACATAAGCCCTTCTGGACACCAACATCACCAGTCTCTTTAGTGTCTGGAAGAGACCTTGTGCTCTTTCCTCTGGGCATCTGTTTGTGCTTTTCTTCTGCTGTAAACACCTTTGGTCTCCCACAACCACTGCTCCCTTGAAGTGGTTATTTTCTGCTCATCCCACAGATCTCAGCTCAGTCATTACTCTTCACAGAAGCCTCCTTTGAAACCCTGCCAAGATCATGTCTCTCTCTTTGTCCTCTTAGCACAGCACACCTCTTTTGTAGCATGCAGCTCTGGTAATTTTACATTTATCTCCCTGCTTTGTGTTTTTAATCAATGTTGAAAGAACGATTAAGAATATACTTCCGTATCAAAATAGTAATGCAAAAGGAAAGAGTGGAAAGGAGAAAACTATTGTGAACATATAAACTGGTAATTATACAGACAAATCTACGTAAGTATTGAGTATAATCACAATATTCACTATAGGTATTATGACCACATGTAAAGGATTTTAGAAAAGCTAAATTTAGAACACAAGGTGCCAATAAAATGGGAGATATCAAGGTATGATTCTGGGTAAGGCCTTTTAAGGTCCTTATTTTGTTAGGAGGTTAGTGATTAGCTTTAAACTTTTCAAAGGTTCAGGCATGTTAATATTAAAGAGCAACCTTTTGCAAGAACAAAATGTAGCACTGATATAACTTTGCAGCTGATAGGAATAAAAGGGAAAAAATTTCACTCATACAATGCAGAATGGAAAGGAGAAGATAAAAGAAGTAAAAATCATGGTAATATAAAAGTCAAATACAATGGGTGAACCTTGATTAAATTCTTATTTGAAAAAATGTAATTGAAGATATTTTGGGGACAATGGGGAAATTTGAATATCAACTCAATATTAGATAATATTAGGGAATTCTAATTTTTCTTAAGTGTTAAAACGGTACCTTAGACATGTAAGAAAATGCTCTTAGATTAAAAAGAGGATTTTCAGGGATGAATTCTGAAGTATTTTTAAGTATCACAGTATCTTCAACTTACGTTCAAAAGAGGACCATGAAAATCCAATGAGAGAATGTAAGGTTAAAGGGCCCTATACATTGGAAACAGTAAACAACCTTCTATTATTATTCTTGGCACCAAGATGATTTTTACATGCCATTGCCAATAGCTATAGATGGTCGCCAGCCAACCCTTACTCTAAAGACCTACGTGCTATATAACAATTGGGAAAAAAATTTCTATTTTGGCCCTCCTCAGTGAAGCCTTCCTTGATCAATCATCTCCCCACTTTGAAGCGTGTATTTTTGAACTATTTGGCTAGCATAGACCAAGAGTGTAATCATGCCATAGCCCCATTGTAGAGGATTGACAGTAAAATGCAGCAGTTAGTATTGTGAGCCCTAGAGAAGATGCCAGGATTTGAATTCCAAGCAACTCCATTCATCAGACAGTGACCCTGAACAAGTTATTTAATCTCTCAGTGTCTCAGTTTTCTCTTATGCACAATAGTGATGATGATAGTAGGATCTATCATACAACATCATAGGATATTGTGTAGATTTATCCACTGTGTGTAAAAGACTCATAACATGCCATATTTTTTTAAAAAATGAGAATACTTAGAATGCTGTCTGGAATACAGCAAACACTATAGAAATGGTAGCTCATTTTATACATAATACATTTTGCAATTACATGGAGCTTCAGGCTTTTAAAGGTGTTTGTGTTTATTATGATTTTTATTATTTCACTTTACATTTTCTCCCTCTGATGCTTGTGAGTAAGGAAAGAAAGATGGGTATTAGCTCCTTGTTTTTGGTGAGAAAGATGAGGCATTTAATGGTTAAATAATTTATTCCTGGTTTCACATTTGGGAACTGCTGAGAATAATTTGCTCTTCTGATCTTGGGCCTTTAATTCTTGGCCCAAGAATGGAAAGGATAGTGAATTGGTCATGTCCAGTGATTAATTTTCTCACTTTTTTGATAACAGTTTGTTTTTGTTGGTGGTCATTCTCAGAGTGCAAACTAGAGCAAAACCACTTAGAACCACTAATCCTGCTCAAAAGTACCAATGGAAAAGTTTAATACATGTGCAGCAACAGAACTAAATATCAAAGGTTGATTTGTGTTAGAATTTCCAGGTAAATATTCATCCTATCATATGGTAGTTCTAACAGGATGGTGACTACTTAGTGAGTCAGGTTAGGGATCAAAGTGAGGACAGATGTTGCTGCTTCTGAAAGCAGTCATTTTGTATTTTATATATAAATTATCTAATTATTTCTGGAATATTCCTGGGATTTATTAAATCTATCACTTGGTTATACAAAATCACATTAATATGAACAATTGAAAAGCAATCTTAAATTAAGCAATACTGCTGTTTAGATGCTACTTACTAAACAAAGGAAATTTTAATTTACCTATTGCCATGATCTTTCTTGGTTTATGATTGCTATTACTATATTGTTATCAAGAATAGCAATTTAAAAAAATGTACGTATAGCACTTTGCAGTTGAGCCTTCTCATCAACATTTGAACTCTAATAGATGCGTACAATCACACACTATATAGACTAGATCAGGTGTCAATAATTTTTTTTTCTGTAAAGGGCCAAGTAGTATATATTTTGACCTTACAGTTCATACAGCTCCTATACTGTTACTCAATTCTCCCCCTTTGATATTAAAACAGCCATTTACAATTGGTAAATGAATGAGTATGCCAATAAAACTTTATTTATATAAACAAGTGCTCACTGGATTTGGTTTATGGGCTACAGTTTGACAAATCCTGAGTGAGATTATGTAGCTTTTATCATCCTTCTCTTTGCAGCTGTGGAATCTGAGACCAAAGGGTTAAATATTTTTCTCAAAGACACATAGCAAGTTAAAGAACAAGGACTTGGTCCCATGCCAGATAACTCCTAGTCTTTTCTTTCCTCTGTTGAACTTTTGTGACCAAATCACAAGTATACTGTGATCTTGAGGTATCATGCTGTGTTTCGAGAAGGGTATAACACTGCCTAGCTCCAGATTGACTCTTAGCTGTGTGACCTTAATCAAGTTACTTCAATGCCCTTAGCTTAAGTTAGTTCATTTAGAGAGTGAGGAAGTTGGATGAGGAATCTCAAGGCTCCCCTCTGGATTTAAAATGCTGTGTTAAGATCAGGATTGAGAAGAATATTTTATTGTGAATTATTTCAAGTTAATTGATTATTTTAAAATATTGAAACATTTTTAATGAAGAATTTATTATAAACCAACTAACAAATACTTACTGAGTCAATCACGCTGTGAAAAGACAAAAGAAATCTATGGCATAATCTTTAAATAATTTATAGGGAGAATAAATTTTCTAGCACATATATAAAATGAGTAAATAACCTTTATGTAGAAACATTGTTTAGTCTCTATCCAAGTTCTTTGGGTTTCTGAAAATGGACATCAGTGAATTCAGTGGGGGTGAAGAGAAGCATCCCAAGGTTGACCAGGTAGGTGTGAAAACCTATGTACAGAAGCTTGCTTCTGTGTCACAGTTGGTCAACGAGTTTGATTAGCTTAGATACTGTGCATTGAGGAAATGTGGGAAGTATTGATTTTGCATCATTCATGATTAGTAGGAATATAGCACCATTTAAAAAATACAGCTTACAAAAAATTTCAGCTTTCCCAGGGCTTTACAGTCAGGGCTTTGCTTTCATTAATGCCCATCAGTGAGATTTTCCTGGATTTTTGTCCCATTTAAAGTGTCATGAGGAAATGCCTTACATGAAGCAGTTGAGCATCCATGGTCATTCACTCAGGTCTCTTTAAGTTCCTCAGAAGAAAACTGGGCAGTTCTTCCCCTGGATTGGTGGTATTGCAGGGGAAAGAATTTCAATCATTCCATTCCCGAAGATCCAAAGGAAAGAAGTGGTTTCCTTCCTTCCTGGCACATTTTCTCAAACAGAGGCAGTTTAGAGAGTACTTTAGTAATCAAAGCCAGTTCTTTTTTTTTTGTAATTAGAGCCAGTCACCAAAGGTACTTAGCTTGCAGCTTGTGGGGTTGACTGGTTTATTAAACTACGTGTTTCACTATAAGGTTCTCTAATCTGTATATCCCCCAATTATCCCCATCAGGCCTCCCAGATGATCCTAAAGCAGTCAATTGGAAGTCATAATTGGAGCATTAAACTGTGGAAGGTGCTATCAGTATCCCCAAAGGAAAGGGTTTGGGAACTTTCAAGACTAAAAGACTGGGATGCATTCTACTCGATTAGTGCCTTACACTGATAAAGGGATGCCAAGTTGCTCTGTGCTTTCTAAATCTAATGCTTGTTGAATACTTTTTAAAGGTCAATTCTTGTTATGACTTTTAATTTTCTATATATTATTCCATTCACACTGCCAATATTCCTGTATTTCTGTCCTCATTGTACATATGAGAAGTTAGACCCAGCTAACTTACACAGGTCTAACTTACACAGGTTAACATACAGGTGGCAAAGTGCAGTGTTAATGCTGGGGTTTTAGGATTAATCACTAAGTCAGTTCAAATGTGCTGGAAACCATCTTGCTCAGACCAAGATGCGGGTTAATGAATTTAAGATAGGTAGAAAGGCAGAGCAACATGTTCTGATGAATGCATTCCCTGGTTGCCACGGAAAGACAGCAGAGGGTGAGAGGTGTATGGGGAAGAGAGATGGTTTATACCAGAGGATTATCCATTTGAGACTCCGAAAGCAAAGGCTTAACTGACCATGTCTGGCATTAGAAGTGGCATGGAAACCTGGAGGCCCAGTGAAACCTGGACTGAAGTCTCCCCCAGCTTCTGTATCTTCCATGATAGAGAAGCATGGTTGCCAACTGACAGGCCGTGTGTGGTCAGAAGGCTTCTACCAAAGCCAAATAAGTCCTAGCTGTAAAGACTCCATGTGTTCTCAGATGGGCTGGGAATCAAGTGCCATTGGAAGAGATAAGAAAAAAATTAACCTCCAGAAGATGGTTGAAATTAAACTCTCTATAATACACAGAGACATATTTCAGTATAGAGTTAAAAATTAGATAATGGGAGCAATGTGATTTTAAAAAAATTGTTTTTTCTTGTATATGGACATAATAGCTTAATTTTATTTATTTATATCTTATGTGGTGCTGAGACTCGAACCCAGTGCCTCACAGGCATGAGGCAAGTGCTCTACGACAACAGCAGCCTGGTAATGTGTTTTTGATGGAGAAATTATGAATCTCTGTAATTCTCAATTGCCTCACAATCAAGTAAAAAGACAAAGATCTACCTCTTTTTTTTTTTGGTAGGGGTAAAGTGGGCAAATGCTCATGATACAGCTCATTGGTATAGAGGTGATTATGTGGTCACTGTTGCCAGGAAGCAGTCAAGTGTAGTTGCTAGGGTAGGAATGACTCATACCAACTGTGTAACTCTGAATCTTGATTTTCACATCTGTAAATAGGGGAAATGATATTACTCACCTGTGTGGTACTTAAGGGAAGCATGTATGAAGGACCTAGGACCATGCCTTCTGCAGAGTGAGCGATGTCAACTCTATTGTCACCACCATCATCACCACCATTGTCATCATTATGTAAGATAAGTGGTTTCTCTGACCAGTAAGCTTCA
Source organism: Ictidomys tridecemlineatus (assembly GCF_052094955.1). Taxonomy (NCBI): domain Eukaryota; kingdom Metazoa; phylum Chordata; class Mammalia; order Rodentia; family Sciuridae; genus Ictidomys; species Ictidomys tridecemlineatus. Next base: position 18,838,698 of record NC_135477.1, read on the forward strand.
GCTCAACAATCTCTGTTTTTGCAATAACAAGATCCTTTATTTAAGTTTTTAACAAGTATTAAAATAAAAGACTATTGATGGATAGGCAAAATCTCTTCTCCAAACAAAAGTCCAACATCCCCCAAGCCATGTCCAGTGCTGTGCCTGCTCTCTGGCTTCCAGATCACCAGCAGTGCTACTTAATTGCTGCCCCTGCTCTATGATGTCCTGCTTTGAGACGGGCACTATCGCACAAGATTTCCAGTGAAAGGACAATCTTGTCATGGCATCTCTTGCATTTGTTGTATTAAATGTTTAAAATATACATTAAAGCACCTGAATTTTTACTGTTTTCAATGTGATATTTGATGGCAAAAGTAATATGTGTGTGAAGGATTAAGTGAGTTTTAAGAAAAAAAAACTGAATAATTTGACAGTGTTAAAATTATGCTGTCAAAGATCCCATTTTCTCTGAGCCATCTCTGAGCCTTGGTTTCAGTTACACAGGCTGTCATTGAGATGGTGAGATTTATTGTTCCTCTAATTGCAACATGACAGGCAGTTTTATAGGAAATATAGCTGTGGTGCCCACTTTTTGGAAGGGTGCAAAATCTGTGGCATCACTTATGTAGGTGATTATGTGCATGATAAAGAGAATGGCTTGAAACAAAGAGATCAGAGAAAATCAGGCTTTATGGATCCCTGTGGTGCTGTTCAGAGGTTTAAAAATATATAACAACCAGTTTTTCATTTATTGGGGGAAGACAGACGACATCCTCCTTGCAAGGAATGGGAATTTGACCTCTTTTGTGCAATTTCCTGCATTTCAGGTTCTCATGCATTAAATATAGAGCATAGGATAGTCACCAGTTATGACTTTTTCAAGGTCTGTGAATAGTCTTCCCTTAAAACTGCAGAAATCTCACACATACGAGCTAGGGGATGCAGCTCAGTGGTGGAGTGCTTGGCTAGAATGTGTGAAGCTCTGGGTTTGATTCCTAGTACTGCAAACAAAACAAAGAGCGCGCGTGTGAACACACACACACACACACACACAATTTATTAAAGACATAATGATCTAGAACCAGGGCATATAGTCAACCTGACTTTTCTCCCTTACTCTGCTACCTTTGTTCTATAGGGCAGTATGGGGTTGATCTGAATTTATATGTTCATTTGGGCTCATTGTCTTTTGTTGAATGATCTTGAAGGGTACTTGTTTTGTGCTAGGTCTTGAAGGTCATTCTCAGGAAACAAGGTATATCTCAGGGTACCTTAGAAAAGCTTTGGAAAATCAAGACTTATATTTATGAAAACTCAGAGGACAAAACAAACTCTATTCTATTAGGCATGAGTGAAATATAATCAACTCAGTCAGTGAGTGGCCAGTAGAATTAAGCTATTCTGAATATGGACCTCAGCACCAGCTCTCTAGGCTTGAATCCCACTAACTAGCTGTGTGGCCTCTGTAGCTATGGGAGAGGAACCAAGGAACAGCAAATCTGGTCTGGGTGTTCAGGGAAAGCCTTCAAGAGAAAGTGACATTTCAGCTGAAACATTTTCACCAAAGAAGATATGTGGATGGAAAATAAGGACATAAAACGATGCTCAGCACCATTAGTCATTAGGGAAATGTGAATTAAAACTACAACGAGATGTTCCTTATTAGAATTGCTGAAATAGAACTTTGGCCATATCAAGTGTTGCTGAGGATGTGAGGGTATAGGAACTCTCATTTGTTGCTGTTGGCAACCTAAAATAGTACACACACTTTGGAAAATAGCTTGGCAATTTCTTAAAAAAAGTAAACATACACCTATCGTAGAACTCATCCATTCCACTCTTAGGTAGGAAAGCATCTGGCCACATTTAGTCTGTAATATAAATATTATTTATTGCATCCCCAAACTGGAAACAACCTAAATGTCCATCATCCGAGGAATGGATAAACAATTTTTTTTTATAACCACACAGTCCAATATTCAGTGATTAAAAGGAAAGAACTATTGATACCTGCTACAACCTGGAGAAACTCAAAAGAATTAAACAACACAAAAGAGGTCAGACAAAAAGAGTATATTCTATATAATTCTTGTGAGGCATGCTAGAAAATGCAACTAATCCTAGTGACAGAAAGTAGCCCAGTGATTGTGTGGGGGTGGGTGATAGGAATGGTGGGGTAGGAAGGAGAGAGAATTATAGAGGGCTCCAGGAGACTCTTGGGTGTCAGATATGCTCCTTGTCTTGACTCTGTTCATGGTTTGTTTTCATAGGTGTGTACATTTTGTCAAAACTTTTCAAATTCTACCCTTTAAATACTTGTTATTTATTTTATGTTAACTGTACTTCAATAAATATGTTAACATAATAAAAGAACAAGATGGAAAGCAGGGGGGTCACAAAACATTCTCCATTCCAACTTTACAGTGATAAAGTTGGGGTAGAAATCAATATCATGTTAATTTGGTTCCTGTTTTCTAACTGTTATCAGTTGGCTGGAGCTGAGAGGAGAGGATGGGTGTGTGATTAGCACAGCTAAAACTTCCAGGAGGTTTACTGGATATTTCAACTTCAAAATGATTGTGTTCACAAACTTTTTCTTCTATGGACTAGCAGCTCTATCATTTGTCTCCTCTTTCACTAGAGATTTTGAACCGTAATTCAGGATATTACTTGGCGGGGAAGGCAAGCATTGATTTTGGAACAGAGGAGAGAACTCACCTAGTTGAAACTTCTCATTTTATAGATGTGAAACTAGAAAATGTTATTTTACCTTTCTGGTTCTGAGATGCACAGTTTTTTTTGCAGCCATGTGTATAAAAAATCCTGGATCTCTCAATCTCTAGACAAGTCTTTGGTATAACTGTTAAAAACTTATTATCATGAATCAAATGGGTCTGGATTAAAAACCTGTCTCTAGCTTGAAGTTATTTTTGTGAACTTAGTCACTATTAAACATGTTTAAAAAAAATTTTAAAAAGAGTTCTTATTTTTTAAAATTAATAGAACTGTATATATTCATGGTGTATTGTGCAATGCTTTGATACACACACATATATAAGATGGGATGTTTAAGTCAAGCTAATTTACATATTCATGACCTCACATGTATTGTTACTTTTTGTGTGTGTAAGAACACTTGTGATATACTGTCTTGGCCATTTCCAAGTATACAACATTGCTATTAACCATAGTTACCGTGTTGTACAACAGATCTCTTGAACTTCTTCTAATTGAAATTTCACAGCCTTTGAGCAGTATCTCCCATTCCTCCCTCTGCAACCCTCAATCCCTACTAATCACCACTCTATTTTCTGCTTCCATGAGTTTGATTTTAAAATTTCACATATAAGAGCATGTGATATTTGTCTGTGTCTGGTTTGTTTTACTTAACATAATGTCCTCCTGGTTCATCCATATTGTTGCAAATGATAGGATTTCCTTTTTTTTTTTTTAAGACTGAGTATTATTTCACTATGTTTATATAGCACCTTTCCTGTACCCATTGGGCCACGGATGGACATTTGGGTTGATTCCTTGTCTTAGTTATGGTGACTAATGCTGCGTTGCACATGGGATCCAGCTGTCTCTTCAGCATGCTGATCTCTTTTCCTTTGGATATATTCACATAAGAGGAATTGCTGCATCATATGAAGGAAATAAATAATGAAAGGAAAATTATAATGGAAGAAACACTGAAGAAACTTCCCAGAATCGGGGCCTTTCTGGAAGCAGGCTTATGCATGATTTCCCCTGTTGCCTGGAACGAGGGTTACCTCCACCTTTGACCACAGGTCTCTGGAATGACCTAAACTACCAGGCATTTACATTGTGCCCAAAGGCTCAAAATGCATAGTAAGAGGTCAATGAACTCTAGTTTTATGGACATTAACATTTTGTTTCTGTGTTCTTTTCTTTTTCTTCTATTGGTCACATAGCCCCTGTTCTTTCTCAAGATTTAAGCTCCCCTTTTCTCTGCTTTCCTCAGAACACTGATTCAGAGCTATCTGAACCCATATCTTTCAAGTTGAAATTCCTTTTACTTTTACAGATTATGAATTAAAATGTCTGGACATAGGGGAGTTCTATTTTCACTTTTTGGTATATTGTTTTTTATAATGACTGATATTCCCACCAACAGAATATCAGCGTTCCCTTTTCTCTGACTTCTCTTCAGCCCTTACATCTTGTCTTTAGATAATAGCCAGTCAACAGGTGGTATCACATTGTGGTTTTTAATTTGCATTTAGTGGTGTTAAATATTCCTTTCTCATGTAAAGATTGGCCATTTGTTTATGTTTTCTTTTGAGAAATGTCTGTTTAAGTCTTTTGCCCACTTTAAATCAGTTTATTTGTTTTCTTGCTGCTGGGTTGAGTTCCTTATATGTTTTAGATATTAACCTTTTTCAGATGCAAATGGTTTGCAAATATTTTCTCCTGGTCAGTATGTTGTCTCTTTACTCTGTTGATTATTTCCTTTGCTGTGCGGGAACTTCTTAGTTTGGTGTAATCTAATTTAAAAAGAGGATTTTCCCCCCTTTTTCTTTTGTTGCCTGTGCTTTTGAGGGCCATTACTATAATTTCTATTAGAAAGACTTATAAATTAAAGTTCAGAGGTTGGATTATTTGAACAATCTATGGGACTGCTAAAACGATCAAATGAGTTTATATTGAAAACCCTTGGGATAGAGCAAGGGACTACAGTACGCAGCACTTGATAAATGAGGGCTACTATCACTAATATGATTACCTCTTTATTCCTACTATGGCCATGGCATCAGCTGCCCCTCTTTAGTCTTATCTACCGCCATCAATGCCTTTAATGTTTCTTCCTCCTATTTCCTTCCTAGGCACCCATTGGAGCCTGCTTTCTCAGCCTGATTTTCACCTTTGAGCAGCAATTACTCCCTTTATGAAATCTTTCCCATGTGTGCCTCTGCATTATCTCCCGAGCTTCTGCACTTCCTGGGAGGTTTGTGAGTTTTGCTCATTAGATGCTAAATTACTGCCACCAAAAAGTGACAAATGACATTTTGCAACCTCTTACCACCATAAAGCTTATGCAATAAAACACAAAGAAGCTATAGAGAAGCAAGTTTCATGGGATCATAAGGGATATACGTCTGCCTCAGGCAGTTTATCTAAGTGGCAAGATTCAGTGAGTTAATGTTTAAGGAGGCAGACAACCTCAGTTAATGAAGTGAAGTATTTAGGAACACAGATCTGTCACCATTGCTTGCCATGTAAAACAGGGGATTTGTTACTTGTGAATGCAACAGCATTACCAGAAGCATTTGCTCATATTGAAACGTTACCCAGAGCAGCAATTTTGTTAATAAAGATAAAGGCCTTATGTTGGCTGTCAAATGTTCTTTCCCCTCCTGGAAGCTGTCCAAACAGCTTTCTGACTAGGCCATGGCCTTATTCCCTGAAATCACTTGATGAAGGCAATATATTCACTTGCATTTCAAAGCCAATGTACCTGTTCTGAGCTGAGCCCCAGGGCTCCCCCTGTGGCAACCTGAAGTCTAAGTTCCTGTGATTCTTGTGAGGCAGAAAATATAGAGGTAGAAATCCTGAAATGTCAGAGCCAAAGCAAAGTTGTGCATAGCCAAATGTCTCTGGAGAATATTCTCCAAACTGTACCATCTAATTTTTCTAGCTAATGCAATCAATTATCTGCACCTTCCAAAACAAATGGATATTTCTCATTCCCCCTTTACCTTGATTCACCGGCAGAATTTTGTGCTACTGACCAATTCCATGGTCCCAAATAGCTCTAGTTTTTCTTTTTTCTCTCTTACTAGCTGTGTTTTTATTTTATTCTTTTAAACTCTTTTCCAGGTTGATCGTCTAACCTCAGCCACAAAGTTTTGATTGTCATTTTAGGGTCAGTCCCAGGCTTGGTCTTTCCCCACAATTTGCACCTGCCCTAAAGAATTTCATCCAGAGCTTCACCTGCCATAGTTATGCCAGTGACCCCCGACTCCGCCTCTGGGAGCTAGACTCTTTTAACTTGATGACCCCTTGATATCTCCTTGGGATCTTTCAAAGTTATATAAACTCAGTGTCCAGGTCCACATGATCAATCTTCTTCCCCCAAGCAACCCACCTGCTGCACTCTCTATTTTGTATTTGATGAGGCAGAAACTTAGAAATCTTCCTCAACAGCGCCCTCTTGCTGCACTCCATGTCCAATTCATCATGTGTATTTTATATCTTACTATGGCTCAAACCTATCTCCTTCTGTCCATTTCAAAGTTCCTGGCACTGAGCCTGGCATATGGAAGAACTCTGTAAATATTTAATGAGTGAATGAATCTCCACCAACAACACCTTAGTTCAGGCCACCACTGGGGTTTGGTCAGAACAGCCGCCAGAGTATCTGAATGTAGAGCTTGCCAATCTATTTTCACTTATTTTTATTAGTGCTTATTAATTATACAGAATAATGGGTTTCATGTGGCATATTTGTACATGCATACAACATACTTCAATCATCTCCATCCTATAACCCTCCTTACATTCCATTCTCCTCTCCCCCAATCCCCTTCTTCTTCTCTAAGTCTCCCTTCTACTTTCTTTCTAGATTACAAGCATAAAAGAAAACATAGTATATACTTGTTTTACTGAGTCTTATTTTGGCTTAACACAATCATCTCCACTTCTATTCATTTTCTTAAAAATACATGACTTCATTCTTCTTTATGATTGAATAATCCTCCATTGTGGATATATACCACATCTTTTTTTTATGTGTTCATCTGTTGATGGGTAAATAGTCTGATTCCATAACTTGGCTATTGAGAATTGTTACTTTGGTAAAAATGAGTGTGTAGGTATCTCTATAGAAAGCTGACTTCAATTCCTTCGGGTATATACTGAGGAGTGGTATGGTTGGATCATACGGTAGACCTATTTTTAGTTTCCTGAGTAACCTCCATGCTGATTTCCATAGTAGCTGTGCTAATTTACATTTCTACCACAGTGTAGGGTTCACTTTTCCCTGCATTCTCAACAGCATTTATTATTATTTGTATTCTTTTTTATTGTTTTTTTTAGTTCTACATAACAATGGGATTCATTTTGACATAATTATAAAAGCATGGAATATAATTTATTTCCTCCCGGTCTTCTCTCTTCCTTTAACCAGTCCTTCTACCCATCTTTCCTTAAATTTTTTTTTAGTTGTAGATGTTCATAATACCTTTATCTTATTTATTAACTTATTTTTATGTGGTGCTGAGGATCAAACCAATGCCTCACATGTGCTAGGCAAGCGCTCTACCACTGAGCCACAACCCCAGCCCCTCTTTCTACATTCTTGACGATTGCCAATCTGGCTGAGATGAGGTGGAACCTGAGTGTAATTTTGATTTGCATTTCCCTGTAGATCTTGCCAATCGATGCCGCCTCCAATCAAAACAGTTATCCATCCATATTATAACCAAAGGGATCTATCTGAAATAGCAAATATGATTGATCGTGTTATTTTCCTTTCCCCACCTTAAAGCATTTTAATAGTTCCTCATTGCTCCTAGGGAAAAAAAAATCAACACAATTTATAAGGGCTGTAAATTTTTTCTATTGCCTGTGTTCCAGCCTCATCTTATACCATGCTCTGCGTTCTCTTCCAGCAATCCAACCACACCACTCTGCTCTGTACCCTCCCTCCTGCATGGCACCTTCTACCTGATCCACCTCCCTCTCCCTTTCCCGTCACCTGCTGGTTACCTGGCACTCCTGCACTAGGTCCTGCCTATGCATCACAGATGTCCTCATAGTTCCTCATGTTGACTTCTCCGACACCAGGTAACTCAGAGTTATAATCTTATTATTTATTTTCTTATTGTGTGCTGGGGATTGGACCCAGGGCCTTGCACATGTAAGGCAAGCACTTTACCAACTGAGCTATATCCCCACCCCTAATAATTTCATTTTTTAAAAATGTGTGCAATTGCCTAATGTCTATCTCTTCCCAGGGTGGAAGCTCTGGCAGGATGGCAGGAAAAAATATCTGGCCCTGTTTCCTTCTCTTTTCTTGGAACCCAGCGTAGTTGCTGCTCAATACTTTCTGTTAGATACATTGAATAGTTGTAAACCAGAAGGCCTGGGGCCAGGACTTGGCTTTGCTGTGGATGACAGCATGACGTTAGGGATAAAGAACTGTTGCTTGAGTCAAAGAAATTCTGTCTTTCATTATCGAAATGCACGTGTACAATGCAAAAATCTTGCCCACTGGGGTCCCCAATCCATTTGCTGATAAATTCTTTAAGTGGAAGTCTCAGTTTTTAGAAGCTTAGATCCAGGCAATTAGCAGCACTCAACTGCCTCAATCTAATTTCCTAAATTCCTTCCATTAGCTGCAGCGAATGCCCCAGGGTGCAGATTGTACCTGATTGAGCTCTGTATTATGAACCTGTTCAGAAAGAGGCAGCAGCTGTGGTCTTCTGGGGCTGCAGAGATGCAGAAAGGGCACAGCTGATCTCACCCCAGATGCCCAGAGCTTGCCCCTGTTGCTCTGTGGATTGAGACACCAGCGAGCCCCTGGCTCCCTCTTCCGAATCCTTTACTTGTGTAGCACTTAATTCCAGAACCAGTGGGCCCATAATTTATTATAATTGAGGGTAATTATGTAAGTTTGAACAATTATGGTGTATTTTCACATGCTTTGCCACATTTTACCTTTGTGACGACTCTGATTTATAGGTATTATTCTTATTCCCCTTTTTTTATATTAGGAAACTGAGATTGGAGAAGGTAAGTGATCTACATTCTGTGAACCCTCAAGTTAGCGTGGTTCTGAACTCAGCTTTTCTGACTCTAAAACAAATGGCTTAGTCTGACATCATTTAAATATGATGTCCCTATGGTTATGGACTGAAATGTGTTTCTTCAAAACTCATGTGTTGAAGGCTTAACCCACAATGTGGCTGCATGTGGAGACAGGGCCTGCTGTGGTTTGGATAAAGTGTCCCCCAAAGGTCCCTGTATTAAATGCTTGGTCCTCATGGTGGCACTGTTGGGATGTGATTGTACCTTTAGAAGATGGGGCCTGATGGTGGGTCCTTAGTTTATTGGGAGAATGTCTTGAAAGGGATTGTGGAACCCTGGTGTCTTTCTCTTTTGCTTCTTTCTCATGAGGTGAGGGTTTTTGCTCTACCATGTGCTCCCAACATCATGTGCTGCCTTGTCAGAGGCCTAAAGCTATGGGGACAGTTAATCATGGACTGGAACCTCTAAAACTATGAGCCAAAATAAACCTTTTCTCTTTATAAGATTATTATGTCAGGTACTTTGTTAGAGGAATGGAAAGCTGACTAACACAGGTCCTTTAAGGAGATAAATAAGGTTAATAAGGGTTAAATAAGAGTAAAAAAGGTTAAATAACTCTGCATTCCACGGAGTTGATATAAGAGGCAGAGATTTCAGATCTCTTTCTTTCTCTTTCCCTCCCTCCCTGCCTTTCTTCCTTTCCTCTCCCTACCCCCACTTTCTCTCTGCAGGCTCAGAGGAAAAACCCTGTGAAGGCACAGTGATAAAGCTGTTGTCTGCAAGCCAGGAAGACAGCCCTCACCAGATATTTACCCTGAAGGCATTTTGATTTTGGACTTTCAGGCTCCAGAAATGTAAGATAAATGACTGTTAACTAAGCCGCACACACAGTTTGTTATTTCAGCCCAAATAGACGATGACACATGCCAAGTCAGACTGCTGCACAAGAGGGGTGGAGTGGGTGTTGAGCTGGTAATGGTGCAAGGGGATCCAAAATTCCCATATTAAAAGAAACAACCCCAGATAGAGTCTCGAGTGCTCACAGAACACAGAGTTGCCTTTCATTCTATGGCAATTTCATTTTATTCACTGCTGGGTACAGTCATCTTTCTTTTCTGTAAGAAAATATTAGATAATCAACTTATAAAGAGAAAAGGTTTATCAGGGCTCACAGTATAGGGATTCCAGTCCATTTCTTTGGGCCTTTAGTCAGGACAGCACATCATGGCAGGGGTACATGGCAGAGCAAAACTACTCAAGTCATGGACAGGAAGAAAAAGAATGAGAGGAGCTGGGGTCCCACAGTCCCCCTCAAGGCATACCTCCAATGACCTACAGACTTCTCACTAGACTCATCTCTTAAAAGGTTTCACCACTTCCCAATAGCACCAAGCTGGGGACCAAGCCTTCAGTACCCAGGCCTTTGGGAGACATTCAAGATACAAACCATAGCAGGGCCAAAAGCAGCTAACGGAATTCAGAGGAAGTCAGATGTTTCTGGAGAACCAAAGCCCCTTACATTCCGTATCCCTCATATTCCAGCACATGGTGCTCTAAGTAGATACAGGGCATGATTAAATTGTAGAGAATCATAATGAAACAGGAATGCTAAGATCTGCTATTTTAAGTTACAGGATTAACTGAAACCAAATTTTCCTTGGAGATACAACAGGAAGATCTGTGGATGCTTGGCCTACATTACTAGAGATAAGATGATGGAACGTCGGGTGCACAGTCTAATCCTCTGTAAGCAGCAGCAGGCAAGTTGAGAGGGCCCCTCTCTTGCTCCTGACCTTCTTTCACTCTGGCTCTCCCAGCAGAGGCCTGGTGTCTTTCAAGAGGGGAGGCCACCCCATCTGAAGGCCGTACAATCTTTGATGAGTAACTTCCTTCACTGTTTTTAAGTACTGCAGCCAAACAAAGAAAATAAAACTCCAACACTCTCTTGGTTGGGCAGAGGTCTTTATTAGTCCTGGGACTGCCTTTGATTGTATTTAATGTGTTCACTAATTTCATCTCTGTCAAGAGCCATCACAGGTGGAAGACTAGCCCCAATAGACTGATTCCTAGGAAGGGAATTGGAAGGCATCTTTCCAGGGCTACCCATGAACACTTGCACCGCTCATGCTGATGGGGTACTATGTACATATACCTGGGACTTTGCTGGGAGAAGAGACCTCAATGGGCCACAGGTGGTAGTGCAATCCACTCAATTCTCTCCTACTTTGCACAGGGCAATCAGCTGTCAATAATAATAATAATAATAATAATAATAATAAAACAATAATATAAAACAGTAAAAAATACAATTTATGTTTTTAGAATGGTTTTTGACTTGGAGAAAAATTGCAAAAAAGTGCAGAAAGTTTCTGTATGCCCCACACTCTGTGTCCTCTCTTACTTTAGTTGGGGCATTTGATGCAATTAATGAACACACATTGATACTTAGTTGTAAATCAAATATCACAACTTTATTCAAATTTCCTTAGTTTTTACTTAATGTCTTTTCTCTGTTCCCGGATCCCATTCTGGACAACAGATTGTGTTTGCTTGTCACTTCTCCTTAGGGTCCTCTTGGCTGGTCAGGCTTTTAGACTTTCCATGTTATATTGATGACTAGAAGGTCCTTGAGGAATACTGGTCAGGAATTTTGGAGTTTTTCTCACCTGGGTTTAATGTTTCTTTTCTGGGGATTTGTGAGGTTTCTCTGTTACAAAGTTACTCTTTCATCCTCCTTTTTCTACCTTCTTCTTTGGATGTTTGTCACTTTGCATGATGTTAAGGAATAAGGGGCTAGTCCCAGACTCAGGATGGTGAAGTGGTTTAGTGTTTACAAGTCAAGTTCCTTCAAAGTTCAGAACAGCCTGCTACTCAAGGGAAATTTGAAAGGGATGCTTTGGGAACTCAAGGATTCCTCTTATTTTGTGAGTAACTACAGTGCTCAGCAAAAATCTTGAATAACTAGAAAACGTTGAATTTTTCATTTTCCCTCAGAGCAATTCTTCTTCTTATGCATGTGGTTCTTTAAATAGTATTAGTTTTATTTTGGGGTCAACATGTCAACATTTTTTTTCCCCCTAAAATCCAGTCTTTATGTTGGCACCTCTATTAATATGCTAAATATTGAATGTGGCCAATACACTATTCCAGATTCTGTCCAGGGGAAATGGAGGATAAATGAAGCCAGTTACCAACTGATGTGTCTCTGTCTGACAGATGAACAAAAGCACTGTCCTAACCATGTCACCAGGAATACATCACATGCCAGGACACAATAGTGGGAGCAGTAAACAAATCATGCAAAATGGGGATATTTCCCTAGTAACAGAGGGTTTGTCTTTTATAACATTTGTTTATGGAGGAAGACGCATAAACACAAGAAAAGAAAAATAAACCTTTCAGCAGAATGATCGTTTCTGTTGCCTTTGTGTTTATGCCTAAAATCTAAATATATTTGTAGATCATACTCCAAAACAGAAAAGCTTTCTCTCTCTCTCTCTCTTTCTCTTTTTAATCTCTCTCTCTCTCTTTAAATTTTTCAAATGTCACTTCCATGCAAAGAGGGCATTTTTCCTGAAATGAGCCAAATTTTCTGCAGTTCACCACAAGGGGAAGGAAGGATCCGCTATAAAACATGTCAGATGGCCTTCGCCATTGCACCAAACCTGCTCTGCTATATTCCTGCATTCAACACATTCAAGCACTGTGTCTTCCCTTGCCTTTGATTTTAAGAATCCATCACCATGTTAAATTCTACTTTTCTCAGTGTAGGCTGAGCAATGTGGAAAATACTGCCTATTCTGCCAAAAGTCATATATAGGTCAGTAAATTATTTGCTACAAAGATACAGTATCATTTCCTGCCCTGCACAGCATCTGTTTGCAAGAAGAGAAAGTCAATCTGTGGGCTGCAAGTCCCTGCAGATGCACCTCTGGAAAGCTGGCTTCCTTCTTGGCCAGGAGCTGCCTTTCGGCAGGAGCCGTTTTTCTGATCACTTTGGGCAGTAGGTAATTATTGGGATGGCTCATTTGAAGTGCTCCTTCTAGATTGATGGTGAGCCTTCCTGACTCCCTAGCCTGGGTGCAATTTCCCTTTATAAGCTCCCACAACAACTTGAACTTCCTTATCATATTATACCTAACCATTATGAATATACATTTATTACTAAGAGCATTTGATTATTTTGATCTCCTTTATTGCTCTATAAGCTCCATCAAAGCAGGGACTGTGCTATCACATTTAAGAGTCATTTCATAAATCCATGCAATAGCAAAAGCAAATGCTGAGAATGGGCAGCTATAGCAAAGCCAAAGGGAATCTAGATTGTGGAAGTTCTCCCCACCCACCTCCTGATTGTTTAAGATTACTTAGCAATTCCTAGAGTGCTTGTTTATCAACAAGAACTTGCAGGAAAAGCAGACTATATGCTATCAGTTTGTAGTTTAGTTCTCAAAATCTAGTTTTTCCTCCATTTTTGCTTCTCTTCTATTACTTTGCTTCACCCCCTTCTCAAAGCAATCCTGCTTGTTCTGGGTTCCAGAGAATATGGGTAACATACAGCAATTAACACACATAGTAATGTATCTGATTTCTTTTACTTCTTGATTCCATTTACTTGCCTCATAAAGAGAATTGAACTACTATTTATATGAAAATATTATACCAACTCCGGGGTTAGTCTGATGATAAAATAGTGAGGTATTCAAGTGAGAAATTCTCAGACTCCACTCAATTTGCAAACAAATTGGATGCTTTAGTGCATTTAGGTTCCAATACACTATTTTCTCATAAATGATGAATATCTCTAGAAAAAAGAAAACCTGCTCTAACTTCAACAAACTCCTACTGCTTCACAGGTTTTCCTGTTTAGTGTCTTTATGTGTAATTATTTATAATATTGTACCACATTCTAGAATAAAAACAATTTTCTAAAAAATAAGAGAAATAACCTAAGGTAAATATATATGGTTGATTATAAGTTCAAAATTTGTTAATTGGTACAAGAATCCAGAAACATACATGTGCATGCACACATACACACACACACACACACAGGCCCTAAAACAGGCTTTTATTTCTTACAGTTGTAGGTTTTGCCTCATTGGAAATTGCTGCAGTCTGGCTGGGCACAATTCAGGAGCCACTTGTCAAAAGAAATGAACTTTATTTTTAGAACCACACACACCAAGCAAAACAGCTCCTCAGGAAAAAACCCTCAGAGCCCAACTGCCACCACCGGCTTCCCACAAGCCTCTCACCCCCACACCAGCCTCTCCACCTCCCACAATCCTCCTCCTCTTGAGGCTGATTGGCTGGGTTGCATGGGCGGAGCCAAAGAAGTCCCCCAATGAGCAGCTCCGTGGTCTGAAAGGGCAGGGAAACAGCCCAATGAGCATCACCGCAGAGGAGCCAATCAGCTAGATGTTGCTGGGGCCACTGCGAGCCAATCATCAGCCGGCAGCTGGAAGTTTGCTGGCAGCTGGAAGTTTGCTGGGGCCCCTTTGGCTGTGGCTCTCAACAGGAAATCATACCCCTAATTTAATGTGATGCATGCTGTAAAATTACAAACCAAGTTGAATTCATATTTTAAGTCATAATGGCATTAATTTGGACAAACTAAGAGCCTCAAAGTTGAAGTGGAGACACTGAGAATCACAATCCCCTAGGTCTCTGAGCCTCCCTTCCTGGAAGATGTGGCCTTCTTTTCTGAAGAGTGTAGCTTTGTCTTCCTTGAAGACCTTGTGATCACCTTGCCCATTTCTTCTGTTAAATTCACTGTCAGAACAGAATGTAGTTTCTATTTTCCCAGCTTGACACTGGATGATGCATGATCCTAAAACATCGTTTTATCCTCTTTGAAAATAGTTTCATAGGGGCTGGGAAAAATTGATAACAGTGTTTATCCATTAGTCTATATAACTGTTGGTCTTTATTTCTACCTTAATTCCCCCATCAGATTGCACTCTCAGATTTTTAGTTCATAATTTTATTTTCAATGCTTAGTTCATAATTTTAGTATGCAAAAGTTTTACCTCCAAATTTCCTTAAATATGGAGATCATGTTTACGTTATAATGACATCTTCACAAAAGGAGCTGATGTTACAATGACATCTCACAATTTAGTTTCCTGTCATCTCTTTTATGTTTTTCTTCTTTAATTTGCAGTCATAATGGCAATTATCAATGAAGACAACTAGTTAAAACCAAGTTTTGGGGTCCTTTTATGGCTAAATGCAAACTTTCCCATATGTCTCCTACCACCAATATTTCAGCTATGGAAAACACAAGCTTAAAATTAACTTTAGCTTCCTCCTATCCGATGAGCTGCCAAATTCTATTCACTTTAGCAAACAGTTGTTGATAAAAAGATATCAACATAGGACTCTGGTAAGGGGCTAAGTGGTATAGCACATCTCAGAGGATACCTGACTTTCTTTATTGATACTCCTTGATCTGAAGGACATGGAACAATTACATAAACAGACCTGGGCAACAGAATTGGTCCGACTCTTCTTTATGAAAGCCCAGTTTGTCTAATCTTCATAGTATTCTATCAAACAAGGTGGAATGTATTTACTATGCTTTTATTGAAAAAATATCTATGCATTGACATGACTATAATTGGCTCTTGCCTTGGCTGTTCATGATTTTGGTAAACTAATGTAGGTCTCACTGAGATCTGATGATGGCATCTCCAAGTATTTCTATCTGGTAAAAGACCTGGAAATAACAGTGCTGGTGTTGATTTTTTGTTAATGAAGAAAAAGATCCAAGGCTGGATTGACCTTTACTTATCCGGAGCCCATTTTAGTTTAGCAAAATTCAATCTGCTTGGAATGAAAAGAAAATTGACTTTCTCATTTCTATTGTCCTATCCTAGGGGAAAATAAACTAAAGAGGTGAATAGAGCTGCCTGATCATCACAAAGGGCTGGCTCTGCCTTTCCACAGCTGGGGAAACATCGGAAATTGAAATTTACAACACCACAGGCACTGTCCCTCCTCTAAAACAGGTCACCCTGGTTGTGTTTGTGTTATTGGATTGCTTTACATATTCATCATGTTCTTTCATGTTTCTGCCTAGCCAGTTCCTTATAGAAAACTCTGTGGGGTTCTGAGATCAGAGTTTCATTAAGCATAGGTGGGCAGCCCAGGGCATTAATCACATAGATACCATTTCACTTGGAAAATAAAATTTTTTTTTCAGGTTTTCTTTAACGTGCTCCCCCTTCCCTTTACCCATATCCTTTGAATTAATTCTGAACATACCATAGAGGTGGCACCTCAGAGCCTAAGCATAAGGCAGGAGACTGTCAAATCACATCTTCTCAGTTTGAGATTTTAGCAGGAGCAGGTGCTTTAACACCTGGAACAGGCACCATTCTTTTCCTGGGAGCACCTCCTTGCTGTTTTTCCAGAACTTCCAATTCTACAAGGAGACCTTATTTGCAAGAAAGAAACAGTCTGTGAGCATATGTACAATGGTTAGGAACTTAGGAGTACAACGTATCTGAGTTCAAAGTTCTACCCTACACTCATCAGCTACATGACCTCCCAAACAAGTGAATTCACATAAGCTACATAGGGATGATGCTCCAGATATTTGGAAACACTTTGCCTGTATCCCAGAATACTCTATTTTCTAAGCTTGAGAATCCGACACCAAAATGCTAGTCCCCAAATTTCAACCCCCTGCTTTTCTAACCCTTGGCATATGCATCCCCATGACTAGAATCTCAGTGGCCACACCAGATCCTATGCTGAAGAGCCGACCCACATTTGGAGTTCTACATTCCTCTTTTACAACCATTCTTTCTTTTGGTAAGTGTCAATCAATGAGAAGCATCAAATGGAATCTCACATATTTTCATCTAAGTGATTTTTCACCTCTCCCAGTGGAATGCCAGCAGCTCAAAACCAAGATTATAACTTTTAAAATGAGAATACAAGATTTTTTAGTTGTAGGGCAAATATGTGGGTAAGGGAGCTGAGAACTTTCTTCCATCAGACAAATTTTACAGATTTGAAAATGGAAGCAACAGGTGTCAACTGAATCACGTAAATACATATACATACTCTCCTATTAAAAGACATCGTTTTAACAGTAAGACTTTCTACTATAACATTAATATGTCTCAAGTAGGACTGTCCAGTTAGGTTTTTTTTTTTTTTTTGATCTGCAAAGGCTTTTTCTTTTTTCTTTTTTTTTTAAACAAAACAAAACAAATAGAAAATATTTAGAAAGAAAGTATTTATTTCACATAAAACTATGGACTTATGACCTCTGAAATATTGAAAATCTTGCTTTTCTTAAAATGCATTATTGAATAGCAACAATGGAATAGAGCTCAAACAAGTGAATTTATTTGAGAGGAGCTTGCTGCCTTTAGATGGGACTCACACCCTCCACATGATACCATAGCCTCTATAGGTATTTACATTCACCATGATACTGTTGGCTTAGTATCATGGACTAAGCACTTATATATCTACTCTTGCACCTGAACCCTTATGTTGCTTCAGTGCAATGGATGGAGGTGTTTCTACCTCTACGTGTGCATCGTACATGTATGGTGAAGAGATGCCTCAGTCCTCTGTCCTCTGATGAGCAACAGGAAGTGGGTACTGCAAAGCTTTCAGGATTTCTGGAATCAAACTCCCTGGCTTCAAATACTAATTTTGTCACTTAACACTTTATAACATTGGAAAAGAAATGTAGCACTACTGAGACTTGATTTATCTTTGAAATTAAGATGATGATGTTGGTGACATCTATCTCAAAGCATTGTGGAGAGGATCCAATCAGAAAATGTGAGAAAACTTTGGGCAGCCTGCTTAATGGCAGCTGTTTGTATTTCCTGCAGGCTAGCAAGAAGAATCAGGGCCTCTGACACTGGGTGGAAAGAGGCCCCCATTCTCCTAGGTTACACTGATTCATCCATGTTATGGTTCGGCTATCAGGTGTCCCCTGAAAGCTTGTGGGAGACAATCTAGGAATGTTCAGAGGTGAAATTATTAGAGTGTCAGAGCTGTACTAGTCTGTGGATTAGTCCATTTGATTAATAATTTGAAAGGACTTGTGTACTGGGTGGTAATTGTAGGCAGCTGGAGGAAGAAGGTCACTGGAGATGTGCCCTAGGGGGTTGTATTTTGTCCCTGGCTCCTTAGTTTTCTCTGCTTCCTGGCTGCTATGGCCTGAGCAGCTTTCCTCTGCCATGCCATGATGTTCTGCCTCACCTCATGCCTACAGCAAGGGAGACAGCTGACCACGGGCCATACCCCTGGAACTGTGAGCCCACGATAAACGTTTCCTCTTCTAAGTTGTGCGTGTTAGGTATTTTGATCACAGTCTTGAAAACCTGAGTAACACAATCCATTCTGGCTCCTATGTCTTCCTGGTCCCCAGTTCCTGGAGCATCAAAAATTGAAGGTTTAAGGGGGCACTGATGAGCTGCTGAACTGTCTCAGCATTGGTGCAATCAGAGGAAGGTAATCACGCTTCATGCTTTACTAGATAAACGAAAGGCCTTGGGTTTCTGATGTACTTTTCAGATCATGCTGAGAGACCTTCACAATTGATTGGCCACCCAAATGTGTGGCTTTACTTCTGTTGAATCATCAAACTATGCCAATCAGTCATCCCTAGAAGAAGAAGTGGCCAGGGGTGGCAAACTTCATATTCTTGCACTTTTCTCTCTTCCAGTTGTGGCCCTTTTATCTGTTCTGCTACTTACTTTCTTTCTTTCTTTTTTTTTTTTTAAATCAGAACATCATAATTATACAAAATCATAGATGAAAGAAATTTGATTTCCATCCCCCCTTTTCCTTCCTTCTCTCTCCCCCTATTATCCAACCCCCTACTCTATTTAACTTCCTTCATTCTGCATATACATAACAGTGAAATCCCCTTCGGTACCTTGACATATTAATATAAAGTGATTTTATTAAGTTCATTTCATGTATCCTCTCCTTTCCCTTCCTCCCTCCCTCTCATTCTCTTACATCTATTACACTGATCTTCCCTGTATCTTAATGACATCTGAACCCCTCCCTCTTTGCCTTCTTTCCCTTATTTTGCTCTAGCTTCCACATATGAGAGAAAACATCTGTCCTTTGATTTTCTGACTTATGTCACTGAGGATGATTTTCTCTATTTCCATCCATTTATCAGAAAATGCCATCGTTGTCATTCTTCTTTATGGCTGAGTAAAACTCCATATGTGTATATACCACATTTTCTTAATCCATTCATTTATTGATGGGCATCTGTATTGATCCCATAATTTGGCTATTGTGAATAGGTTGCTGTAAGTAATGAAGTGGCTATATCACTATAGTGTGCTGATTTCAGATCTTTTGAATGAACACTGAGGAGTGGGATTGCTGGGTCATGTGGTGGTTCCAATCCTACTATTTTGAGGACTCTTCACACTGCTTTCCAGACTTGTACTAATTTACAACAATGTAAGAGTATACTTTTTCCTCCATATCCTTGCCAACATTTATTGTTATTCATGTTCTTGATAATTTACATTCTGACTGGAGTGAGATGAAATCTTAGTTTAGTTTTGATTTACATTTCCCTAATTGCTAGAGAGGCTGAACATTTTTTTAAAAATACACATTTCTTGGTTATTTGTGTTTCTTCTTTTGAGAAGTTTCTATTTTGTTCTTTTGCCCATTGATTGATTGGGCTATTTGTTTTGTTGGCATTTTTTGAGTTCTTTATATATTGTAGATATTATTTCCCTGTCAGAGGAGTAGCTGGTAAAGATTTTTCTCCCATTCTATAGGCTTTATTTTTACTCCCTTAATAATTTTCTTTGCTGAACTGAAGCTTTTTAATTTGATGACACCTAATTTATTGATTTTTGATTTTACTGTTTGAGCTTTAGGGGTCTTGCTGAGGAGGTCCGTGCCTGTACCTATGATGGAGTATTGACCGTATGTTTTCTTCTAGCTGTTATAAGGTGTTTCTTCTAATTTCTAAGTATTTGATCCATTTTTATTTGAATCTTATGCATGGTGAAAGTAGGAATCTAAATTTATTCTTTTACATATGGATATTCAGTTTTCTCAGCACCATTTAGTTAAAAGGTTTTATTCCAACATATATTTTTGGCACCTGTGTCAAGTATCAGATGGCTGGATATATTTGGGTTTGTTTCTGTATCTTCTATTCTATTTCATTGGTTTTCATGTCTATTTTGATGCCAATACCATGTGGTTTTTGCTACTATAGCTCTGTAGTATAATTTGAGATTGGGTATTGTAATGCCTCCTGCATCACTTTCTTGCTCAGAATTGCTTTGACTACTCTGGGTCTTTTATCTTTCCAAATGAATTTTAGGACTGTTTTTGTCTAGTTCTGTTAAGACTGTCATTGGAATTTTGATAGGTTTTGCATTGAATCTGTATATTGCTTTTGATAGTATGGCCATTTTGGCAATAGTAATTCTGCCTATCCAAGAAGATGGGAGGTATTTCAATTTCTTTCTTCAGTGTTTATAGTTGTCATAATAGTATTCTTTAACTGCCTTTAATTAATTAATTCCAAGCTTGGGGTTTTTTCTGAGGCTATTTAGATGGGGGTAGCTTTTCTGATTTCTTTCTCAGTTGGATCATTGTTGGAGTATAGAAAAGCTACTGATTTATGAGTATTGATCTTCTATCCTGCTACTTTGCTAAACTCATTGATCAGCTCTAGAGGTCTTCTGGTGGAGTTTTTTGGGTTTTCTGGATATAGGATCATGTCATCAGCAAACAGTGATAGTTTGACTTCTTCCAGTTTGTATCCCTTTAACGTCCTTCTCTGGTCTGATTTCTCTGCTAGCGTTTTGAGAACTATGTTGAATAGAAGCGGTGAGAATGGACACCCTTGTCTTGTTCCTGATTTTAGAGGCAGATTGCCTCCACAACTGGCTCTTATATCTTTGTTTTCATTTGTCTTTTATTTTTATGGTAAGCCTTTGGGGGCAATGAAGCTGAGTGTGGCAGCAGAAAAATTCTGACTGGAGGGGCAGAGAGGCTTTCATTCTTTAAAATGGTGCTTCCTGATGGCTACGGAGCCCCATGGATAAAATGGGAAGTTTATTTGGAAGCATGTTTCAGAATTTGGTTCTTGGCTCACCAGCCTTAGAATCACTTGGGGGCAATTACAAGGCAGATTGCTAAGTCCACCAAAGATCTGAAACACAAGGGTATTTTCACAAGCACACTGGATGACAACAGTGTTTGAGGATTACTGAGCAGATGGATGCAGAACTCAGTGGTTGTAGAAGTAGGACAACCTGGGAGTTGATGAAGTGTTGAGAGAAGAATTGGAATTACTATAGCAACAAGCATTATTATGAAACAGGTTTCATGGGGGTACCAAGTGATGGACTCAGTCATTTAGGAGTGTTTCTTTAGACCCCAAACATGTTAAAAATGTGTGGCAAAACAAGAACTTACATGCCTATGTATTACATGGGTAATTCAGGAATGAGGTGACCAGTGTTGAAAAGAATGATCTAGGAAGGAGATGATATAAGTGAGAAAGAAATGATATGGTTAGAATTTAGAATAATGGATGGAAAAAGAAAAGAATTCCCAGAGTTGGGGGCAATATGGGTAAATGTGAGGAAATGGTAACAAATTCAGTATTTACAGGTGATGGAGAATGAGGTGCATAAATTATAAGAACTGGATAAAAACAATTATAAATTTGTTTTTCTGCTGCTAAGAGGAGCTAAAGCCAGACCTGAGATCCTGGGTGTCAAGGCTACCTTGAGGGGTCATAGATGAAAATTTCTCTACCCATCATAGAAAGCACCAACTCATTCTATGATGATATAGTTTTCTGGAATATTTGACATTCAGAGTTTCTTTTACCCTTCAAAGTGGCTTTGAAGTGGGTGGACCGCTGTACTTTAGGCAGAAGGAATTGATAAACTGATATATTATTATTATTATTGAGCATTTGTGAGAACAATAAAAACTGTAGAGACAGACATGGTGGCACATGATGTAATCCCAGTGACTCAGGAGGCTGCAGAAGGAGGATCACAAATTCTAGGCTACCCTTAGCAAGAGACAGACCCTGCCTCAAAATTAAAAATAGGGATATGGCTTAGTGATTCCAAACAAACAAACAAAAAGAAACTCTGTTTAGAGAAAAGGAAGAAGAAAGAAAAGGGAAGATAAAATCAGAGATCTACCTGGCTCCACTGGTCTTTCTAATCTGGTTTCCTGAGGCCACTCTTCTGCTCTGGGAACCCAAGCCATTGTCTGCAGTAACTCATGTGTGTAGCAGAGTTCACCTACAAAACTTAACTTTCTAAAATTCTTTCAATGATATGGAAACTAGAGGCCTCATTGATTTTAAATATAGAATGGCATTCTTTTTCCTGGTTGCTTTGAATCATTCTGAAGATAAGTCCCAGGTCACCTGGAAAACCCATACAAGATTAACTTTTGTTCCTCCTCTCCCCAGTTAGGAATATGTAACAAGGAAAGGTTTTCATCCTTCTTAGTTCCATTTCCTGACTAGGTCAGTATTGTTTATTTGCACTGCCGTGTGTGAGTGAGTGTGTGACTGTGTGTGTGTTGTGTGTGTGTGTGTGTGTATGTACAAGGAGTAGCATCTTAGGTAGGTATGTGAGGAGAGATTCAGCCTGTAAGAATTTGCTTGGGATGCTCAGTGTAAGATGGCTGTGGCAGTAGGAAGCATTTGGTATATAGGAGAGGCTTCTGGTGGCTGCACTGTAGCAAGGTCACTTGATGGCAGAAGGCATAAAGTGTCAGTTCTGGGTGTTGGTGTGAGAATCATCTGGTCCCAGCTTTACAGCAAAACTGTAACCCAGGAAGTTTGCTAAAATGCTGAGCAGAGTGAATAGTTGTTCTGTTTTTAGTTACTCAACATTCATTTCACCACTTCTAGTTAAAAAAAAAAAAAGCCCTCCATTTTCCTCTGGCAATCCACAGTTGCCCTATTCTCAAGAGAGTGTGTTTGGATGAGGCTGATACCACCTCTCCTGCTCCAGAGGTGGCCTTGTGATCTTAGTCTGAGACAATCAGCACATTTCATTCTTGCAGCTGCAAAACAACAAGAGCAACAGGAAGAACAAACCCCCCCCCCACACACCCACACACACACACACACAAAAAAAAATCAAAAGGAAACAAACAAAAACAAAAAAACAAGGGTGATAGCCACAGAACCAATCTGAACCAGTGAGAACTAGTCTTAGAACTGGACTGGGTGACCAGGAAACAGATAGGCAATTTCTTCTCTTTTGGATTTAATAGAATCGCCTGGAACTCTTGCTACCTTCTTGCAAAGCAAGACAAGACAAGAAGGGGCTGACAGAAGAGAAAGTGAGAGGACATCATTTGACCTCTGAGTCAAGCCAAATGGGGGGATAAATATTACCCTTGGGTTTTTTATTTCCATGAGAAAATGAAGTCTTATTATGCTCGAGCCATTTATGTTTGGATTGTATGCTGAATTCTTATAAGTCAAATCATTCGCTTCTTCTGATGTTAATCAACCACTTTAGAAATACTACCTCTTTGTTTTATTGTGAATCTCAGTGGATCAATATAATTACACTTTAGTTCTAAGCTCTATTAAACTCCTTCAATTCTTTCCTAGCTAATGTGCTATTAATAAACATTTAGAGACACGAGGAGATGCTGCCCACTTTTAAGACCCTTGTGGTTAAATCCCATTGTAAATTTAGGCATCCTCTTGTAAGTTGTTAACTACTCTAATGTAAAAGCCACGTAGATTGTATTTTTCATTGGCTTGGGGGACGTACCTCTCTTCAAACACTGCCTCTGAGCTCCAGCGGGTGGTGACCTGGTCTCGCAGCCATCAATCACCCTCTGAAGGGAATAAAGAATGCTACTTACTTATTGGAACATATAACACCAATTTCCCTAATCCCCAGTGCTCCTTGCAGAATTGTAACATTTATATATCAGATTGATTTTTATGTCAAACCATGTCAAAAAGGCTCTATGTCTATGTACCTCAAGGCCATGGCCATCAGTCAGATTATAAAATGGGAAGGAAATAAATGCTCACAACAATGACCTCCTTCCTTCCTCTGATGAAATGTAGCTATGGGGAGTGAGCAGTGAATGTTAGGGACCTGTGGCCGTGTTCCAGGCATTGTTGCCTTCTGAAGTTCGTGTCATGGAAGCCCAAGAGGGGAAGGGAGAAAGAAACTTCAAAAGGAAGAACTGATAAATCATGTTTTATCCTTCAGAGACAACCAGCTACCCTAAAACTAAGGGTTCTCAGAATTTGGCAAGCTAGAGGTTAGGAATGGCCTCTCAGAGATCAGAGTTGGTGACCCAGCCAAGACCTGACTGCACAGAGGTGAGAGGGTGCAGGGCATCAATGTGGGTGCCTCAGGAAGGCTTGTCAGGAGGAGAGGGCAGGAAGGGCTCTAGAGAAACCTGAATCTGGAGAGGAATTGCTTTGATTTTAGTTTCTGAAAGGAAGTAGCTCAGACTCATTTATAGGTTGAGTCTGGGAAGGCATTTGAATCGGTGGAGATTGTGGGAATGAGAAAAGAAAATGAAGAGACCTCTGATAGGCAAAGATGAGGGGGAATGACCGTAGGAAGGCCCAGGGTGGGAGCAGGTGAGATAGATCAAGTTCTGAGAAGTTTGGACTGAATAGGCTTACAAGACGGCAGAAGGCAAGATCCTGAAGTCCGTGGAATCATAGGATTAGGGACGACTCTGACACGAACAGCTGTCAAGAGGCTTGGTGAGACACTGAAAGCACAGGCAACAAAAGAAAAATTAGATAATTTGAACTTAATCAAAATCGGAAACTTTGATCTATCAAAGGGCATTATCAACAAAATGGAAAAACAACTAATGCAAGAGAAAAATTGTTTTCAGATTATATATATATGGTAAAGGTCTAAGTATCCAGAATATATAAAGAACTCTTACAACTCAACAACGACAAAGAACCCAATTTAAAAATGGGCCAAGGACTTGAATACCTATTTCTCCAAAGAAGATACACAAATGCCAACAAGTTCATAAAATGATGATGAATATCACTAGCATTATTAGCCATTAGCGATCAGGGGAACACAAAACAAAAATTACTAGCTATCAGTTTATATGCAATAGGATGCCATAGTAATAGAAAAATGGAAAATAACAAGTGTTGATGAGGATGTGGAAAAAGTGGAACTCTCACACAGTTCTTGTGGGACTGTAGAATGGTGCATCCAATGACAAATACAAAATTTAAAATTTCTTCAACAAGGTGAGCATAGAAATACCATATGATCCAGCAATGCCAAACCTAGACATATACCTAAAAGAATCTAAAAAAGGTACTCAAAAACTCATTTGTAAATACTTATAGCAGCACTATTCACCATAGCTGAAAGGTGGAGAAAAACCAAATGTCCACTGATGGATTAAAAAATGTGACATATACAATAATGGAATATCACTCAGCCATTGCACAAACTTAGCATGTGCAAGGACCTTGGTTTAATCCTCAGCATGAAAAAACAAGCAAATAACCCACTCCCCCCAAAAACCTCAACAGTTAAAAAAGACAAAGAATTACTGATACCTACTACGACATGGATGCATCTTAAAGAATTAGACTCTGTGAAAGACAGTAGATACAAAATCATCACGTATTGAGTGTTTCCATTTATATGAAATATCTATAGAAGGCAAATACATAGAGTCAGAGACCAAGTTGGAGGTTGCTGGGGATTGTGGGGAGGAAGGTAGGGGGAGTGACTGCTTCATGATTTCTTTGGGAGTGATGAAATACTTTGGAAGTAGCTAGGTGAGATAGCTGTGCTATGTGGAAAATGTACTAAATGCCACTAAATTGTTAACTTTAAAATGGCTAATTTTAAGTATTTTGACTTTTTTCTTAATACATAGAAAAAGGGTTGTGTGGTCAATGCGCCTAGTCCCCTCGTGCTTCCAGAATCCACCACCCCCAGCGATGGAAACCCTTTGGTAAATCACCCGCCCCTGCTGTAGTCCGTGGGGCCTGTGGTTTTCTTTTAGTCTAGTCTCTCTCTTTCCCATTTTGTAGGATGCCAAGAAATTTCTCTACCATTGAAGTCTTTCTTTTCTTGTATTCAAGAATTATAAGTTAAAAATATGATTTTGGGGGCTTGGGTTGTGGCTCAGAGGCAGAATGCTTGTCTACCATCCGTGAGGCACTGGGTTCAATCCTCAGCACCACATAAAAATAAAATAAAGATATTGTGTCCACCTATAACTAAAAAAAATTAGAAAAAATTATGATTTTTGGACTTTTTAGAGACTTGGAGTAAGAAAGGCAGGCGATAAGAAAGGGAGGCGGTAGCGTGCACTTTTTTTTCTTGAATAAGAAATCTCAAATGTTGCCATTAGATGACTTCACCTCCTTTGGTGCAACCTCTTTCTAAGAATGCAATTTTTTTTTCTCAGCTAGTGTTTGTCTCTAAAATGAGTTAACTGCTTTCTAATGAAATGTCTAGCATATATTCTCTCAGCAATTTCTCCCCTTAGAATGAGCCTCTCATCTTTTTGTTATGACCCAATGTCTTAATTAACCAGCTTCTTCAGAATAGGGTTCCTAAGGGGTATAGTTTAGAATAAACCAGAGACAACTGAACTGTAGGAGACACATAATGAGTAATAAATAAAAATGAGTTCCATAAAATGTTTTCCTACAGTGAGATGGGATTTCATATCTGAATATAAAGAAATGACTTTAACTCCCTACTGTATCCATATTTCCTATAGCACATCATATTTTTTTGCATTTTTATTGAAAGGTCCTGGAGTTGGGAAAGAATAGGGACCTACACATGTCTTTTTCCCTACTTGTGTCTAGGATGTTAGTCTCCACATCTTGGTCTTGAAAAGGCAATGATAAGAGTTATTTGACCCTAACATCCAGTTGGATCTTATGTCTACAGTATTCACAGTTCTGACCACTTGCTTGCAATCCTAAAGTTTAAAAATCATCACAGGAACTCCACAGAAGTTTTTTGAGACTCAGTGATTTGGTGCATGGAAAGTACACCATTGAGCAGGGACTGAATCAGGTAAGCCTCGAGGCTGGTGAGAAGTGACATATTATGCCACTGGTGAGTGTCCCCACCTGACTGTCCAGCATCTCCCTCTTGGTCATTGTTAACTTTGGAGTTCCTAGGGCACAGGGGTTGAGGGAACTGGACTCAGACAACTTGGCCTAGAGTCTCACCCTGGGTCTATTACCACAAACATGCCACATCCCTTCTCCCTTTCCATTTCTGTAAAAAAGTGATAATAATAATGCCTTGTTCATAGGACTATGATAAAAACTGAAAAGAAAAACACACAGAAAACACATAATAGTGTTGGAAAACACTCAATGTTTAATAAATAATAAGGATTGTTTTTGAGATTGTGGGTTTGCAAAACTCTATAATTATATCCCTGAAGGATGTCTAGGTTAAAAGTATTTCCCACAATTTTGTGTTGGCATAGTAACAATAGCACTGTCTCAGGTACTAGGCTCCACGATATTTGATCTATTATAGGTGATAAACTCCTACCTCCCTTTGGTCTCTTTTGAATGATTCAGGGATAGGAAATATCTGGCATGTGTGCTGCTGATACTTCTTCCTTCCCCTACCAATGACAGCCATTGCTAATCAATTTCAATTGCTAATCAATTTAATTTCTTTCCAACTGAGACCAGACAAGGTCTCTGAATTCTCAACACAGTCAGGACAGTGTTGTTAATTAGGGTCAGCTCATGAGAGGTAAACTATTTATTGCCTTTATTCTGGAAACTCAATCTAACTGTACTACCATAGTTCCGGGAAGAAACTGAAAGGAGGATGGGGTTAAGGCAGGCTGGAAGAGGACAGGAGGATGACTGATGTGCTCGGTAGCATCTGCTAAGCCATTCCCTGTCATGAGCACTCAGTCTTCATTACCCCAGCGTGGTGATTTGCAAGAACATAAAATGAGCTAATTTTGGAAATTTGTCAGTGCAAAATCTCAAATAATAAAATATCCAGATTTATACAAGAGCTGCTGTAAAAATGACAGCACAATTTATCTGGGCAACTGGGTGGGGTGGATACTGCAAAGAGTGTCAGTTGGCAATTTGCTTTAATGTGTGGAGAAATTTTCTTGCGTTTATTCTTTCAGATACAGGGGAGCAGATAAACTTTCAATGCAGAAATCAGAGAGATAAACTATCTATTAAAGGCTTAATTTCAATGATTAACTTCTATAGATCGTGGTCTGGGTCATGATATTTGCACATGACCTTTGGTTAGGAAAATTCCTTATCAAATTGAAGATGGAATTCTCTAAGAGGTGAAATGAAAGTGTGAGGCAAGTGGTGGAAGGTTCCATTGAACTAACGGTTACTGGAACACAGTTCTGGACATTGCCTTCGGTAATGACTAACAAGCTTTTTCTGAGTCCAGCACTGCCACGTTGGCCTCATTTCACTTGATCTGATGTGTCAATGGGAGCATTTTAGGAGGCCCTGACAGTCCTTACTGGGAAAGGTAAGTGTGTCTGCTGTAAACTTGTGCCTGGGTTTTGTAACTCTTGTTTCATTCACTTTTATTGAATCTCCTCCAGGGCATTGGTTTCCTGATCCAGAGGAAGGGCTGGTAACCGAGTTTGTGACCCTGATTTATCGTAGTTGACTGACTTGTACTTGATTTGTGTTGAGTCAATCACTTCTGTCTCCTAGGAGTTGGGGGAACCATCATGTGGCAGAAGTGGACTTGGAATCACTGGAAGAGGGAAGGGAGAATACGGTATGTATCCACTGGGTTTCTTCACGTTTTGTTTGCCAGATCTGTTCCTTTCAGAGGACTGACTGCATTCTGTGTCATCAACATGGATTAGAGTGAATCTGACCAGAGGGAAACACAGCCTGCTAAGGCCATTGCATTTCTGGGTCCTTTCAAACCACCTCACTTCCTTATGACCACAGGGTTGGTAGGTCTTACCACAGCTCACACAGCTCCTTCCACCTCTTCATTCCAGCCCTCAGATCGTGATCCCAATTCCTGAGGAAATCCATTCCTCACACCTCATTTAGGTCAACACAGGTGACATGCCATCAGATTTGGGGGCTGGCACCTGAGATGGTGTTTTCTTCCTGGACTGACGTGTTATCACCTTGATCTTCTCTCCAAAGTCAGGAGGGGTAAAGGGTGATCAGGCTTTTCCCTGACGACTCTCCAAAACCAGTCCACTTCCAGATAATGTCCCTTTCCTACTGACTGAGCATTATGACTAATAGTTACAGCAACCTCAATAGCTGTTATTTCTGCTTAATAGATGGGGATATTAAAACTCAGAGAAGATTATGTAATGAAATGGGTCCAACAAGTTGTGCCAAATAGATGTGGGATTCTGCAATAGGCAGGTAACCATCTGCTCCCCAGACATGATCCTTAGGAGGGCTATGGCAGGGTACCTTGGAGGAGCACCCCTTCCCTGTTTTCATGCAGATCTGTCCTCAGGCTATAATTGACACTGAGTGGTCTCTCTCCCCTTCAAGTCTGTGCATGTGTATTTCATTTTGATTACACTGGACATATCTCTGTTCTGTAAGGAGGGCGAGGGATGCACACTTGGTGCTCAAAGCCTTCTGGCTGCCCAGCATCTTCTTGTCTGTCACACAGCTCCCTGGTCCATTAATTCCTGTTCTTAAGAGCCCTCTCATTACCCCCTCCTCCTTATGCATTATGGCCAAGGGAAGAAAATTACCAAATCAACTTTGTGGCTTTCTCTAAAACACATGCCTCAAAACCCTACATCTGAAATCGTGTGAGCTCAATAGAGGAAGCTTCTTTCGCAAGTGAGAATCTTTTTGAGCTGATTTCATTACCCTTTCTAAAATTTTACCTGGCCAGCCCTCCTTGCTGCCAGCCTGACACTTTTCAGTGCTCAGCTTAGACCTCAGCAGATGTCAAGAACAGCTGGTCAGCACTGTCCTTTGTAAGAATCATTCACATTTGGTCACCCCCCCCCATCTTCTTTGTTCCTGTCTGGACTTTTGAACTGGCCCACATGGTTCTGGTGTCTATGGATTTTCTCAGGGAGCCATTCTAGTCAAACCTTCCATATTTCTATGCATACCCGAGGGCAGAGCTGCCCATTGACAGGGACCCCTACGTTCTTCTCCTAACCTTTCCCATTGTAGAATTCTGAAACGGCTCCTTAACAAAGCCTAAGAGGGTATTCTGGGCTCAGTCCAGTGTAGTTACAATAAAGGCCTTTTTACTAGGAATCTTATTTATGTTTTTATGGCTTATGAAGCTCTTCTTTAATTACTGCCTACACAGAGCTCAAGATCTGTCCTGAATGATGAAGGATCATTCTCATGATTACCTTAAATTTACTTCCTTTCCACCCAATACATTAACCTTTATTACTGTAAGTTACGGCTGCTAGAAGCCAGAGCTAAAGAATCAAGTTTGCTTCCATTTAAGATGCGGAGGTAGGCAAGTTACTGCTTTCTGAGCGTGGGATGAGGAATGGGCAGGTGTCATTTGGTGGATACATAAAAAAGGCATTATATTCCTTTTAGGAGGTGATTATCTAGGAGAGATTTGCCTTGTTCAGTTCGAAGTTTCTTTCTGAAGTGGAAAATTTAGGGGACGAAAAAGAGGAAAGATAGGAAGATGGATTTGCTGGCGGATGGACTAAGGAAGTGATGGAGAAGCAGAGGAGAGGAGGGCTCTGGACGTGGAGGGCAGCAGCAGAATGTGAAGCGTCTCCTCAAAGGAGAAATCGGACAACAGATGGCGCAAGTTAAATAAATGATGTTTGGCTACTGAAAAATGCATTTCTTCCTAGATTCTACCACACTTTCATGTCTCTCTATTAGGAAAAGTGTATTCACCCTGGGAGCTGGAGAGTGGACACACAGGGTGTCTGTCCCCTTGACCCAGCTAGAATGTACCATTGATTCCTGAAAAACAGCTTCAGTTTTGAGACTTGATGTCTTGCCATAGATTTAAAAAGAAAGTGACTACACTAGATGTATTCAATGGTGTGTCTTTTCTTTTTCAAATCAGCATTTCCTTCATTAGCTATGTTTGGGTTATCATTTAGTTCTATGAGGGACTTACTATGCCTATTTACTATGAAGATGTTCTCATCTTAGACATAATACATTAGTCATCGTTCATACTTAAGTGAATATTTCATGTGTTTGGTTTAAAAAAATATTTCTAGTTTCCTATTCTATTTATTCTTTAGTTCGTTTTTTTCTGCCCTTTTGGGTTTAACTGAGCAGTTTTTATGATCCTACTGAATCTCATCTTATTATCTACACATCTTTAATAATGTTTTAGTGATAGTTTTAGTGTCTACAATATACATTTGAATTAAATCTGAATTACATTAAGATAATAATATAGCTTTCCATGTACATTGTAAGGATACCCATCTCTGAAGCCATCTTTATCATATATTTACTTCTGTCTTTACAACAAACACAATATATTATTGCAATTTTTCTTGAAATAGTTATAACATTTTGGAGAAATTAAAATAAAAAGACATTTTACTCTCACTTATGCCATTTTCAATGCTTTTCATTTCTCTTGAAAATCTAAATTTTTGACCTGTTTTATTGTCCTTCTGTTTGAAAAGTTTCCTTTAATATTTCTTGTATAGTACCTTGGCAACAAATAAATTCCCTTCAATTTTTTTTTAATAAAATAGTATTTCTCATTCACTTTCGAAGGATTCTTTTTTTTTTTTTTTTTCTGCTGATAGAATTCTGGGCTGATTTTTCTTTCCTTTCAGCACTTAGTGTTTTAAAGATGTCACTCCACTGGCTTCTTGCTTGTATAGGTTTCTAACCTGGTTTCTTTGTAAGTAATATCTTTTTTTTTTCCTCCAGATATTTTCAGGTTTCCTCTTTGACTTTCATCAGTTTGAATATTGCCGCAGTCTGGCTGGGCACAAAATAACTGAGCCCCCACGAGGCACTTGTAGGTTCAAACAGGAAATCCTTTATTGCCCGATCTCCACCAGCACTCAGCACTCCAGGAGCACTTCCCGGGATCTCTCTCACCCTCCACGGGCTCCTCCGCAGGGAACAATCCCGCAAGAACTCAATGGGAACTTCAAAGTAGCAGGACCTGAGGCAGCAGGAGCCGCCCTATTGTGGACTGCAGGGTCCATATACAACTCAATACACAGCCTGTTTCAATCCAGCGTCATCCAGTCACAGCAATTATAATTTAATTATCATCATCTTAATGGCTCCCAGGCGTCACCTCTTAACCACTCCTTCTGGCGCCATCCCCACTTGGCTGTGGATCTCAGCAGAATATGACAGGCTTCTGTGTGTGTGTGTGTGTGTGTGTGTGTGTGTGTGTGTGTGTGTGTAGTATGATTTATACTACACACATGTGCATAGTATTATTTATCCTTCTTGATGTTCTCTGATCTCACATGGTATCTAACGTTTTCTTCATAGCCTGTACTATTTCAATCATGATTATTTTAAGTTATTTTCTGATAGTTTCAATATGTTGGTCATGAATTTGCTAATGATGTTTGGTTTTTATTTTGATGGGGTGTTTTTTTTCAGTTTCTTGTTAGGGATCTGGCGTGTTGTATGTGTAGTACTGAGGTTAATATTTCTTTTGTGCTTGGAGATGAGCATGTAGGCTTTTTTCCTTCTGCTAGGCTTTTCAGTTTGTTTTTTCTCTTTCCACATTTTTATTGGTGCACGTAGTTGTACATAACATGGGATTTGCTGGTACATGTCTGTATATGCATACAATATAACAGTCTGTTAGGCTTTAAATCAGGAACTGGGTTGAGTTTGAAGTTTGTTGTTGTTATCTACATATATGATAGGCTTCAGAGTTCTCCAGTGATACATTGGGTTTTGCCAGAAGGGTTGTCTCACTTTCTGCTTCCTGCTTGAATTTGCGGTTCTCTGGCCTTAGGTTCTCAGGAACTTACAGTCTAATGGAAACTCCCTCCCAGCCAAAAAAAAAAAAAAACCCAAAATTATTGTATAATATGAATTCTTTAGACTCATTTAAGTGCGGGTGATCTTTGGCTGGGTAAGTTAAAGACAGTGACATTTGAAGCAGTCTTTACCAGACTACCAGACATCCATACTTGACTTGTTTCCTTTGACTTTTTTGTAGTATATGCTACTGTTATAGAGCTGGTGAACATTACTGCCATGGCAGACACGACTATTCACTCATTCTGGTCAACAGAATTTTTTGAGCAGTAAACTCCAGGTGGGCACTACCAATCAGAAGTGCCACAGGGTAAGACATTTACTTACCGTTCCCTTGCTTGGATATTCTCTAGTTATCTATCTTCCTGGTATTGGGGTCCCAGCCTTTCCTTGTCCATATTATAGCACAACTTGCGAAAACACTAGTTCTTGTTTTGAAAAGAAAGTTTTGGATCCATAAAATAAATGTTGTCACAGTGCACAGGGGTAGGATAAAGCAAAAGTTTTGGATCCCATATTAAGAAATGGGTTGGAGATTGAGAAGTTTATTTTGTTTAGGAATAGGTGGAAAATTGGAAATATTAAAGTAGAGAAAAATTATCACAGGTTCAAGAGAAACAAAAGTCCAGACTTCAAAAGCTCAGGTCACTAGAAAGAACAGAAACAAGAGGTGAGCTTTTATTTAGGTCAAAAATAATCATCCTTTTATATGGCCTAATGACATCTGAAGAATTAACATGTAAGGTTGAAATTATACCCAGTTGATGGCAACTTTGTTGAGGCATAGATTTACATCTCAGATAGGACATGTTATATAAGAGTCACTAGTCTAGCAAGTAAAGCTACCCAGAGCTCCACATCCAAATTACATCAAATGGACATACTGCCCAGTAGACAGGGGTGGCTTAGATCTTCTGGCATGTACAGTGCACTATTGAGTTGGCTGTTGCTACTGGTGTTTAGCAGTTTGTTACAGGGATCTCCTGGAAAGCCTTGGGAAATATATTCCACAATTATCTGCTTGGGGATAACAAGGGGAAATATTTGTACAAAGGTTTCCTCTTCCATCAGCCAAGGATGGCTCCTCAGATGTTAGCTTCTCTGCATTTCCAGGTTGCAGATGCCTCAGGTTATCAGCTGCCACAGCTTCAGAGAAGCCCTGAGGCAGGTAGCATGAGGTGATAGGGCAAGGCCTAAGGTGAAGCCCTGTCATGTTATAGCTGTGTGCAACTCATCAAAGTCACCAGAACAAAAAATGAGGCCAGAAACAGAAGAGATCATACTTAAAAGGTATGTCCAATACAGTTACTCTTACATGCACTCTCTTGAGTGTTATTCTCTGTAATTGTGCTCAGTGTTGGACAGAATTCCAGAGAATCTCACAGATTCAAGAGAGAATGCTCTTTTCAAGAATCATGTTCACTGCACCCAGCTCTTAATCCACATTTAGATTTAATTGAATCATGCTTCCAGGCTTGGAACATGGCTACTATAGACATAACAATATCAATGAAAAACTGTATTTCAACATACTAATACAATGAGGAATTGTCATCATTTGCCATAAGTAGATATTAGCCTGACCCATACTGATGATTCTTTCTGTGAAATTAATATTTTCTGTAAATTCAAGAAATATAACAATATTATGAAAGCATAAAATGATAAATATTAATAAATGTAGGTGCTCCATAAAGGATGGGAATGTACTTTTTACCCATGCATTTTTAGGACCTTGTAAAGTTTTAGATTTTTTTTTTCAAATTTGAGAGATCAGTTTTTTTTTTTAAATTTCTTTTACTTATAGTGGAAACAACAATTTTCACATCTTTCACTGGAATGTTCTAAAATTATTATTAATCAACACATAGAGCAGAATGTGATTTTTATACTCATTTCAATCATTCCTTGTAGCCTGCCTTGGAAAGGAAACAGCTATTCTCCGCTAATAACAAATTTAACTTAAGGTTGGTAGATCCATGAGCTATGGTGACTACAGGGAAAAGATTCAGAGATGGAGCTGTTATTGACATCGTCTCTTCTTTGACAGGATTCAGATTATTGCCTCAAGCAACAGAATGTACAACTACATCAAAGACTTTGGCATCATGGTGGAAAATGGACACCTGGTGAGAGAGACCAGCGATGTTGCCTCTAGATCACAGGCAGCTGGTGTCTGCATGGACTCTGTGGGAGCTCTCTGAAGGCCGTCACTTGACTCTTGCAAGCAGCTGAGCCAGGTTTAACAATGGCAGGTGCTTTGGACTAGGTGTGTGTCTTCTCTCAATCCATATGTTGAGATCCTACCTCCCACTGAAATGTGATGGGGCTTTGAAGTGGTGATTAGGTCATGGGATCCCTCATGAAAGGGATTTGTGCCCTTATAAAAGGGACCCCAGAGAGATCTTATTCCTTTGACCTCATGTAAAGGCTCAATGAGAAGACACATCTGTGCAGCAGGAAGAGTCCTCAGGGACACTGAGGCTGTAGAACATTCAGCTTGGACTCCCAGGCCCCAGAACTGCAAGCAATACCTTTTGGTTGTTTACAAGCTACCCAGTCTATGGGAATTTTGTTCTCACAGCATGAGCAGCCTGAAATATCAGCTGAAGACAAAGCAGATGAAGTTTTAGTTGTTTTTTAGCTCTTCATGAGCCCCCAACTAGTTGCTCATTTCATTGTTTTCCTTGTTGTTAATTCAGATGTTCTGTCTTTTCTCCACACAAACATATGAATTCGTATTCAAAATGTGTCAGAGAGAGGAGACATTTACGATATTTAAACATTGAATGTGTTGTCATCTGAGATCACTTTCTAAGTATGCTGCAGGACAAAGGACAGTGGGAGATGGAGGAGCAGCCACTGATGAGCTGCCCAGGTGGCCAGAATTAAAAAGAGCAAGCATGGTTCAGAGGATCGTGGCATGCGTGGTGCTAGAAGAAAACCCCCAAAATGCCATGGATCCCAGTGCTAAGGACCCAGGATGGAATGCTAGAGAAGGAGAAAAAGGATGAGAGAACTAAGGGGTAAAACTCCTGTGGTAGGGAAGGAAAATATGCAGTTCTCTCATCTTCCACTCAGAGCAAGCATCACTATGTCTCATAGAACCTCCCTTTGTAAGGGTCTGGCGAAACGTCAGAGGGAGAGACCACCCAAGAGACTGACTCCATGCAATTGGCAAAAGGGGATATTTATTGGGGATCCATTCCAGCGCGCTGGGTCTCTGTGCTCACTCAAGAAGGGAGAGCAGCCCAGAGCCCAGAGCAGAGTTCAAGCGGAGCTTAAGTACACTTTTTGGAGAGGGTGGGGGGCTTTGCATACATCAGAACAAATCATCATGAGGCGCAGGAAAATTGAACAACAACCCTGAGTCAGGATTAGTGCATACATTGGCGGGAACAATCAGGGCAGGAGTGATTGGTGCTCCTAGGTGGGGTACACATTCAAACTGATTGGTTTAGGTCCTGCAATGCCTACCAACTCGGAACCCTTAGCTATTAAACAACCAGAAAGTCAGTGGAAATATTTACTGGGCAGTTCCAGTATTGTCCTAACAACTGCAGGGTTTACAGGTTTTGGGGGTAGCAGAGGGACTCTAACAATACCTAGTCTTTTACTTTTTAACCCAATCTCTGCACTTTGGAAACTTTAGGATGCCTGGTCTTTTACACCTTAACTCAGGCTCTGTGACTTAGAATCAGCTTGGAAATTTTACCTTTACACCTTGATGAGTCCAAAACTCTTGTAACCCATTCTTTCAGGCAGACCATCCTCATTTTTTCAGAAGAAACCAATGTGCTCTCCTTGGTCTATCATTATATCCAGTGTTATTCTAAATACCCTAAATATGAGACATCCTAGCCTTTGGGATGGGTCTTTACCTAAACCACCCAAAGTTTTTCTCTTCTTAACTAATACTTAAGTTATCCATCGATCGTTTCATCAAGTTCTACCTTGTACTCACCTTTTTCATGTACTACTAATAATACCTTAGATGAGAGCAGTATTTTATTATTTACAAAATACTCTCAAATATTAACTTGTTTGATCCTACAACAATTGCAAGGTATGCAGTTATTCTCATTCTATGGATTCAGAGTCTATGGTTAAGAAAAAAAGAAAAAACCAAAAGGTAATGTAGTTAGTTGCTAGAAGGAGTAAGATGAGGGTTTGGAGCTTGAAACACAGTTGTTGTCTGTTGTCTTTTGTCTCTTTTATATATATAGAATAATTTGTCCAAGATTAACTTTAAAAAATCAGCTGTGAAAAGAAAATTTTGGGAACCATGAGTATAAATTATATCTAAAGTCCCTTGAAGCCTAGCATTGAGAGATCCTGTGGCCCAAGTGAAAGGGTGAGTAGCCAGTTATGCCGAGGTCTTGGGTGTGCCTCATTTGGAGTGAAAGCTGCAATTCTGTTCCTGGAATTAAAAATATCTTAAAACTCCAATACTGGAGGCAACCAGGAAATTACACAATAATGTATCATGGGAGAGGAGATTGCTTTCGGATCCTCAGGGCATTTGTTTTATGTGCTGACATAAGAACATTTGATTACTCTCTTAGCTGTCTTATGGGGAATGGCTGTAAGTGCTAATATGCACCCGGGAATTACCCGGCATTACCATAACTGCAGGAACAAATTCCTGGACACCATGACCTGCAGGCATGCATTCTGTGTCACTGAAATATACCACACCATTGCTGGTCACAGTGTTTGGAGACTGTCTGCAGAGTTACAGTTTATTCCCAAATTTGTGTGCTCAAATTTCTTAGCAGAATGAAACAACCTACATGTGTTTATTATAAGAAGAAAGATGTTTCAGAAGAAAAGAAAATCCTAAAATTTAATGAGGAAATGACTAAATGAAATTATGTAGCAATTTTTCCTTCCATTAAGAGCTTGGAACCTTTCTTATAGTGGAACTGGCCACGCTAGGTAGGGCTTTGTTTATCAGTCTTCCCTTAGTCTTTCTTGTTCAACAATTTTTTTTTTTTTTTGTACTGAGGATTGAACCTAGGGGCACTTAACCATGGAGTCACATCTCCAGCCCTTTTTATTTTTCATTTTGAAACTGGGTCTTACTAAGTTGCTTATGGCCTTGCCTTACTAAATTGCTAAGGCTGGCCTCAAACTTGCAATCCTCCTGTCTTAGCCTCCAAGTTGCTGGGATCATAGGCATGTACTACTACACTGGGATCAACAGATCTTCTTTGAGCCCCTGCTGTGTGCCTGATACTGTGCTAAACACTATAAAAATTGTCACATGAGTTCTTCAGTCACCCTATGATGCAACTAATTTGGGTGACTAAGGTGGCTTTGAGATATCACAAAAGCTTTCTTTGCTTATTGATTTATTTGCAGAGTAACACCCTCTCTATAAAATGCAGATTAAATTTCGAATCTGTATATTATTGTAAAAAGAGACTTGTTCTTGGAGTAGAGAGACCTTGGGCTGTAAGGGACCACCGGCGAGCGACAGAGGAAGAGACCACCAAGAGACCGGCTCATGCAATCAGCAAAAGAGGATTTATTGAGGATCCAATCCAGCGTGCTGGGGCTCCAGGCTCACTCAAGAAGGGAGAGCGGCCAAGAGCCTAGAGCAGAGGTTAAGCAGTGCTTAAGTACACTTTTTGGGGAGGGCGGGGGCTTTGTATGCAAATCAGAACATGCAAATCAGAACAAATCATCATGAGGCGCGGGAAAATTGAACAACAACTCTCAAACATGATTAGCACATTCATTGGCGGGAACAGGTCGGGCTGGAGTGATAGGTCACTCCTAAGGAGGGGCATACATTCAAACTGATTGGTTTGGGCCCTGAATGCCTACGTGCCAAACTGCACAGGGTCCTAGGTTATTAAACAACTAAATGGTCAGTACTGGGCATTGTCTTAACTGCCTCAGGAATTTCAGGTTCTGTGTGCAGTTCAGAAACTTTACCGTACCTAGTCCTTTACATTTTAACTCAGGCTTTGCAGCTTAGAAACTTTACCCTTTCAGGGCATTAGAAGACAGATCTAAAAGGTAGAGATAAAAATGATAACAAAATTGAGTGAAGATATAAAACCTCTGAATCTAAAGCAAAATGAAATATAGTGAATCATTGGGACTTTTCCTACTTATATCAGTCCTTATTATCACAAAATAACTAAAAATAGATCTTCAGAGTCATTGAAGGCCTAGTGTCACCAGGGGTGGGTTGAGAAGCTGTTCAACAACTAACTATCCCTAGTTTGGGGTTGTTACCAGAGTTCTAGGCCAGAAGCCTGACTCCAGGGAGTCCCAACAAACCAGGTCTGACCACTTGCACCAAAACCCACTCAGGAAAGGAAAGGTAAAAAGGTAAGGTAAGGTAAGGTTAAAAAAGGGAACGTCAATCAGGATGGCTCCACTGGGAAGGCAAAGTGAGATCCAGCACCTCAGTCCTGACTTCGGAATGCTGATAGGAGTTTTAGGCTTAAATAGAGGAAGAACTGGGACAGGAGGTGAGAGGTCTGCATAAGTAAGCAGTCTTGGTCAAACTTGGTCTGGTGGATGATTATTTCAGTTCTGGAGAAGCATGTCCCATGAGGGGACCATTATCCACCTGTTGCTCAGGACCTTTGGCTGTCAGACTGTGATCCTGGAAGGGCCCCTTGAGTGGAGACTATAGGCACCACTCCAAGGGTCTGATGATGTTGTAAAAGCCAGTAGTCTGAATGTCCCTGAAAATCTTGTCTCAGTCCCAAAGGGAGACAGGTTAAGTCAATTTAATTTTACTTAAGGAGGTTACCTTCAAGTTAAATTTGTTCCTTATTAGCCTTGTGGTGCCAGTTTTTAGATGACCTCTCCATAAATGGTTACATACCCACCTGCAGAGCTGAGTAAGACCTGACCCAAAGTTCAAGGTCGTAAAGGAGAGAATATAAAATGAAGGCAGAGATGCCAAGCTTTATTCTGCATTTGTCACCCAGAGGGCATCTGGAGGCCTAAGAATCACTGCTTTTAGCAAAGGCAGCTTCTCTAAGACCCTTTTACGGGACTAGTCAGACGCCAAGCTGAGAGAGAGAATCAAAATTCAAATATCAAAATTCAAATAAAGCTAAAAGAAATTCAGCAGTATTAGATAGCGTTTCTAGTTTAAAAAATATTAATTTAACTCCAAAGTCAAATTCTGCTTGTGATGAAGTGACTGGCAACAGTCTAATCCACTTGTGTGAAAAAGAATATACAAAAACCCATCCAAGAGCGACGTAAACTCACAGACCATGAGGCAGTTGTGCCCAGGCTTTGACACTAGGCGAAGCAAGACTGTAGGCCCAGTGTAAATGGGAAGTTTGCAGGAGAGGCCAGGCCTCCTAAAGCAGGGTGGGGCCTGCCTGTTGACAGGAGGAGGTGGACATCAGAGTGTGGGGCTGTGAAGGGGCCAGAGTCCGTGGGGAAGGACCTAGAGGGCCTACAATTTGGGCCTCTTTCCCCCTGGTCCTTCATGTGAGCCTAACAGAGTCACTGCGCGGGGCCTGAGCACACAGCACACTTAGCTGGGGTCCAGTGGGGCTGCAGATGGAGTTCATCAACCCGGACAGAGTCAAGGGAGGGAAACACCCCTGGGAGGGAGGGGAGGCCACATCTTAGGAGAGAGGAGGTTGCCCCAAAGTGAGGTGCTGAGGCAAGGCCAAAAGTCACAGGGAAGACAGTGTGACTACGGGAGTGGAGCGAATGAGGCAGGATCTACAGGGGGAGGACAATCCGTTTTCACTTCCGTAAAAACAGAAGTGAGGTTTAAAGGTTTTAAGAACAGGCACTTGCAAACACATATGGCTTCCTTCAGAGGGAAATAATGGAATCAATCAATCATCCATCAATAATTTCATTCAAACATTCCCTCAAAAAACTTAAAACTCCAGAAGATGTTTTTGTCATGGCTTCTTAGCATGGATGACTTAACTGTCCAGCTGCCACTGCCCACTCCGCACACACTTGCTCTCATAGAGTCTGTACACCCAACCGTCCTATTGCACATGCGCTTCTCTTCTGGCCCATTAGCAACCCCCTTCTTGGAAAGTCAGGCACAGCAAAAGGTACACACATGGCACAGGGGACGCTGCTGGTCCTGTTGTCTCTTCTCTTGCTGATAGGAGATGACATCGCTTACCAATGTCGAGGCTGCCCTCTCTTTCTTCTGCTCCATATGAGTTTCTGCTCTTTGTCCTTCAGCGGTGAACTTAGCTCCTGGTGTTCATTTTTTTATTCAACTTAAAAAATTTCTACTGCCTGCAGATATTCAGTGAGGCATTGGAAATCCTAAACTCATCCATCTGAAAATGACTTTGTCTGGTCTGAGTCCATTTCACCATTAATTTGTTCATTTAACTATGCATTTGAGAGCCAGTGAGCATAGACCCTTGGGAAGTGTGGAAGTCAGCAAAAGAGAGCAGGCAATGGGAGAGACACTCCCTGATTTTAAAGACCTTGCGTTCTAGAGGGAAAGACAGGCCAGTGAGTAGGCAGTCAACAGTACTTTGATGGGATGAGAGTGGGGTGAGTGCCTTATCCTGGCTTGGTGGGGTGTGAGAGGTCTCATTAATAGCAATTTTCCCAAGCACCTTACACTGTACTTACCTTGTACCAGGATAGCCTCTGTCAGAAACACACGAAACTGGGTACTAGGGATGGAACCTGTTATGGTTTGGATGTGAGGTGTCCCGCCAAAACTCATGTGTGAAGCCATGCAAGCAGGTTCAGAGCTGAAATGATCAGGTTAACCCAATCACTGAATCAACCACCTGAAGGGATTAGCTGAGTGGTGACTGAAGGCAGGTAGGGTGTGGCTAGAGGAGGTGGGCACTGGGGGCATGCCTTTGGGGTATATATTTTGTATTTGGTGAGTGGAGCCTCTCTCTCTGCTTTTTGATCATTGTTTGAGCTGCTTCCCTCCACCACACTGCTCTGCCATGATGTCCTGCCTCACCTGGAGCCCTGAAAAACGGAGCCAGCGGTCCAGACTGAGACCTTTGAAACTGTGAGCCCCCAAGTCAACTTTCCTCCTCTCAAATTATTCTTGTCAGGTCTTTTAGTCACAGCACTGAAAAAGGTGAGAACCTGGGGCTCTTCAGATGCTAGGCAGGAGCTCTACCACTGAGCACATTGACAGCTCCAAGATTTTTTTTTTTTTTTAATTTTCATGTAGTTTCTAAGCTCCAAAAGACTACCTATTGAATCTCTGGTATTAGAGCCAAGTAATCGGTAGTTTAACAAAATACACTAGGTGGTTCTTACACCTCATGAAGATGGAGGACAACTGACTTGGAACAGCTGAGGTTAAAGCTTGTACAGTTGAAGTTAAAGCTTGCTCCCTTATAGCCCATATATAATATTCGGAGATCTTTAAGCAAATGTAATAGTGAGAGCTACGGTCCTAGAGGTCATCCTCAAATGTAAGTCACTAATTTTTTTTAAAGCATCTATTAGTCACAAATTACTGGCAACCCACCCCTTAACTGATTAACAAATAAGAGTTTGTACTCCAGAAGTTGAAGTTCAGACTCTGAGTCAGGGGCTATATTTCTGGTCGGGGATGGGCTTTGAGTATATTATGCCTGAGTTTCCTCATTTGTAAAACAGGGTGATGAGATTCTGACCATGTGGGACATTTTCGAGGACCAGATAAATTAACGTATGTAAACTAATTAAAAAACCTGCTGACACACCCTCTCCAGGCCCCATCTGGACTCAGCCATCACGTAGAGTCTGTTCCTATCAATACCCATCTCTTTCTGTACAGATACTACTCTCCTCCTGTCTTAACTGGGGGCTCACTGAATCTTGAGTATTGTCTTGCAGGAGTTCATGAGATGGAGGGAACTAATCTTCATCAGAGGGAGGCCACAGTGAGCATTTGTTTCCTCGACTGTTTTCTCCGATTTAGACAGTGTAGTGGGCAATGATAATGGCTTGCAAAGTGGTCTGTGCCCTAATCTCCAGAATCTCCAAATGTTACCTTCCATGACAAAATAGGCTTTGAAGACACCATTGGAACTTTGAGACAGAGAGGGTATCATGGAATATCCAGGTGGGCCCAATCACATAAGTCCTTAAAAATGGAGAACTTTTCCCAGATGAGATCTGATTGAGACACAACCTGACTGGCTTTGAGGATGGAGACTGGGATTCTTAGCCAAGGAATGCGGGCATTCTCTAGAAGCTGGAAAAGTTAAGGAAGGATTCTCTCCAAGGACTTCTAGAAGGTTATTAGCATACTCCTTGATTTTTAGATGGATGATATCCATGAGAGAATTCTGCCTTGTAGAACTTCGAGGTAAAATATTTTTTAAGCACAGAGTTTGTAGTTCTTGTTTCAGCAGCCATAGAAAATCAAGATAGACAGTCTTCAGAACATCTGTGTTTTTTTTCCCTTAAAATAGTGTTTTTGACCCTTCATTTTTATTTTTCGTATCCCCAAATTAATTCCTTCCTACTTTAGGAGCACACTCTCGAGTCCTTCAAAATGAGGTCATTGAAAATTTAGATTTGGCTATTATAGAGGAACTTGAAGGCTGATGTTTAATCTCGGATCATCCTCTAGTGTGTGTCTATACGTTAGAATTGATCCTACCCTTTTCCACATCATGTCTCTGACTTCCTTGTATTTAACTACAATTACCTCCTTTCCCTTAACCTTTAGAAGTTTGTTTCCACAGAGTTTTTGTCAGGTGACATCTTAAAGACTTCTGTTCCTGTTAAATTCCCTGTTATTTCATAGATTCTTCTGATAATGGGCTGGAAATAGGGCCCAGATAATTGACAATCACATCACATGCCCCACCACTCTAAAATGCCATAAAATCACAAGTGCAACTAAATGAACCTAAAAGAAATAATGCAATTGGGATATTAAAAGACCCCAACTAAGAGAATTTTGCATTATTTAAAAAATAACGAATGCCATTATTCTAAACTTTGGTTACTTAGTGAAGATAATTTTAAAAGCTATGATTAAAAATATATCCAAAATAAAATGTAGTGAAAAGGTAGAACAGAGCCACTTAGAAATCTCATCGGACTCAAAAAACCTAGTGGAAGCAAA
Organism: Ictidomys tridecemlineatus; assembly: GCF_052094955.1. Classification (NCBI taxonomy): domain Eukaryota; kingdom Metazoa; phylum Chordata; class Mammalia; order Rodentia; family Sciuridae; genus Ictidomys; species Ictidomys tridecemlineatus. The sequence goes on from NC_135477.1 coordinate 18,882,518, forward strand.
TTTCTTCTGCACACTGAGACATGGTTTATGGCATCGGTGTTGTGCAGGAAGAACAATAACAAAGTTTGCAGCGCAGTACACTGGAATTGATTTATATTTCTTTTCATTGGAGCATGCATTTATGAGCCACCGTCAGCAAGGAGGAGCTTAATTTTCTAATTTCTACAAGTATTCACAAGGTTGCGTGCCTTTTTGTTCACAGAGACTTTTCGAAAGTTTGTATTGCCTGCGATACATTTTTCCTTTCAAACGTATAAAGCAACTGGAATTGTTTATTTAGGAGATGAAAGAACTTGAGATCATGTCAGGAGAAAGCCAATAAGCTTCCATAGCTGTTTTCAATGGCTGTGACCATCAGAAATGTTCATGCAATCTTAGAATTATTTTCATTCTCTGCTTTATTTCCTTGGTGCTATTATGATTACAATTGGAGTACTGATTTCAAGCCTTCCTTGATAAGCAGCTGAGTATATAAAAGTGCACTCAGAGAACAAGGACGGGTATCCCTGTGTACCATTCATGTAAGGAACAGTCAGAGACATTCAAGTTACTTCGCTTGGGGAAAAACACCTGGAACATGATGGCTGAATCCAAACATCTGAAGGAGTGGCCTGTGAAAGAAGTTGACCTAATTGTCTTTCCAGAGGGGTAAAAGGGTACCAGTGAGTAGAAGTTATATTGAAGTAGATTTCACTTCTCCATGAAGAAGAGATTTCCTGGATCAGAACTTTTTAAAGATAGAGGTGATAACCTCTTGGTCAGTATTAAAAGTCAATAATTTTGTGATGTATTAGGAAGAAAAGTGAGGCTGCATGTAATGATCCCAGAGTTACTCTACTCCCTTCTGCTGGATGGAGTGATGTTGGGCATGTGCTGCTGCTAGAAAGGAATCCAGGTCTTTGCCCCTACAACCTGGTGTCCAAAGGATGCATGAGAGACAGTTAGGTCAGAGATAGCAACTATATGTCACCATGTCTTCCTCCTGCCTGTGGCAGATAATGTCAGTGATCATTCTAAACTCTCTACTGATGCATAGGTAGAACTTTGGAATCTTTATTAGATCCTGTTGTCGTTATTAGATTTGGTTCACTTTTGAAACCTGGGTTTCATCTCTGCTTTAGAACAACCTCTGGGTGTATTTATTAGCCCCCAGTTCCAAATATAGCCCTCCATGTGTTCTGTTCTATGGTGCTGGGGCTGGGGCTCTTTGAGATCCTACAACTTTATACCTATTTTCTTAGTTCAGATGGGTTTTCTTTGTCTTTCAACTATACCCTTTGCCTCATCTCCCAGCAGTGCTCTTGTCCACTCTCATGATATTCTCTTCTTCCCTTCCCTCTTTGGTAACCCTGAAACTGTCAATCTCTGCCTACATGTTAGTGGAGCACTGAGGTTTAGTACAGGTCATGTGTAGTTGTAAAACTTAGAGCTGAGCTTTCTCTGCTCTCTGGTTGTCAGTTCCTGAGCTGCTTTCATCTTCCATACCCTTCCTCTATGAAGTTCCGCCTCACCTTGAGCCCAGAGCAATGGAGTTGACTGTCTTTGGACTGAGACCTCTGAAACCGAGCTCCAAATAAACTTTTCCTCCTCTTAAATTAGAGCAGTAAGAGACTTTTATATAATCTAGCCCAGCCCCCTTCATTTTAAAGATGAGGAACTTAAGCCTCAGAAATGATGGACAGCAGGCTCCCAGTGACTTGGAATTGGAATTAGAACCCAAGAGATCAGACTAGGATAGTAAACCATGAGAAGGAAACAGTAGAATAGAAATTTACCCTGTGAGGCAAGAAGCCAGGCTGCTCCAGCAAGGTCCTGCTCTGTGGCTGTGGTTGAGAAGGTTAATAGTTGGTAGAACAAAGAGTGACAGTAGTGTTAGAAGGAAGGCTCCCAAAGATATTATGCCTTTGGCTTAGGGAATGGGATTTAAGAGTAACTCCATTATTAAAATAGCCTTTTAAGATTGTTAAAAAGTAGAGAAAAACAGTGAAAGTGAGAGGCTACTATGGCCCGACACAGATTATGTATGCTCATGACCTGAAGAGTTTTATGCTATATAAAACTGTTAGTGTTCGATGTAAAATCAATTACTGCATTATAATATTATGAAACAGTGGAATGGGGCATAAAGTATAATACAGTAATTATAAAGTAAATGTAATTAAATTTCAATGAAGCATTTAGGGACGAAAGAATCTGAAGAAAATAAGATTCCAAAGTCAGCCATGGAAAAGTTGAGGAATAACCAAAACATGTCACAAATCAAGGCATTTCTGAGAATGAAGTTGTAAGTCTATAATGTGCAGCATATGACTCTTCCCTCAGCATGGAAGAGTCTGGGTGGAGAGCAGTAAAATGAAGGAAATTAAAATCGTGCCTGTGCTTCTGGTCCAGTCATTACACAACTGGGATTATCTGAATCCTGAGTTTCCTGTCACTGAAATTTAATGATTCATTTTCAACAATGTTGGCTACTGCTTAAGTATTTAAAAGACTTGTGCTCCAGGTATTTTGCTAGTCACATATTGGTACACCTTGTGTCTTGTTTATTTATCTTAAGAAATTGTGTTCCCCATTTAGAGATGAGTGTTGAGAGCCACAGCCAAAGGGGCCCCAGAAAACTTCCAACTGCCAGCAAACTTTCAGACTGCCAGATGATGATTGGCTCACAGCGGCCCCAGCAACATCTAGCTGATTGGCTCCTCTGCGGTGATGCTCATTGGGGGACTTCTTTGGCTCCGCCCACATGACCCAGCCAATCGGCCTCAAGAGCAGGAGGATTGTGGGAGGTGGTGAGGCTTGTGTTTTGTGTGAGGGGCTTGTGGGAAGCCGGTGGTGGCAGTTGGGCTTTGAGGGTTTTTCCTCTGAGGAGCTGTTCTGTTTGGCCTGTGTGGTTCTAAAAATAAAGTTCATTTCTTTTGACACGTGGCTCCTGAATTGTGCCCAGCTAGACTGCGGCAGATGAGGAAACTAAGGCTCACAGGGGTCGACATGGGTCCTAGGTTTCACAGTGCCAGTGGAGAGTCAGAATTTGACCCTTGGCCACCCTGATGCCTAAATCTTGTTCTTTCTACCAGTCTTCCCACTGGCTGTCCCTTCTTTGCTATTTATAATGCTTCCCTCATTCATCTACTAATTTTTCAGAGTTATATGTAGTTGATTACCCATAGTTTTCAGTTAAATTATTAATTCCAGCATAGACCCACCAACAGGGTCTTCTGATGCACACAATTTTTCTGTTGGAGACTTGGGAGGAACACAGGGAGTGCAGGAAGTAGGATGAGAGACCCATCTGCTTGCAGGTCGGGAGCTACCTCCTGCTGTGTTTAAAGGATGTCTCTTCTGTCATCAGGTTGTTAATATGCATATGCCTCTGCAGCTAAGGGCCCCCTGTTCCAGCTGCTTACCTCTGATTCAGTCCCTGAAAAAAGGAAAGCCCCTTGCATCAGAGTTGCTAAAAGCTCTTAGCTGTTTAAATGCACACAAAGATCGGTGACTGGCTTTTAGTGTGTGTTTTTTTTTTAAAATTTAGTCTTTGAAATAATGGAAAGCTTTTATGTTTGTATTTGGTGCACCAGAAAAGCCCACTACACCAAGGGCCAGGGCAGGGGAAGGAAGCCTGCTGCTGCTGCTGCTGCTGATTCCTCCATTCAAGTGCTCAAGTCCAAGTCAGGCCTGGCTATCACGAGTGTCCACTCCTAAACAACCTCCTTCTTTTCCAGCTTATGACATTGAAAGAAAGGCTGAAGGAGGAGGAGACCAGATGTGGGAAGGGGCCCAGGCACAAAATGTAAGTACACTGAGGAAAGTGAGGAGGGAACTCGAGTGAAGATCTGAACTCACACCTGACCTGGAACCACAGCTACTGGTTCCTAAGACGGCTGAGATCCAGTGGTGGCTGCTATGGCAGCCTGGGTTCTTGGAATTGGGGAGGTCACTAGGTGACTGCCTTCTTAGGAGCAAGGCAGTTGTTCCAGATCCCACCATGCTCAGATGTGCTAGTCTCTGTGTCACTGACCTTGGCCCTGATAGCATTGATTTTAAAACAGGGCAGGAGAGCTGGGCTATCATTTCCCAATATGTACTAATTTCCATGCTCATTTTCTTCCCAACATTTGCATTTAAAAATGCACGGTTGTAGTTTAGACCTGGATTTTGCAGACTTAGGCACCAGTGCCAGCTCTGCCTCTTACTGATGATGTGACGTTGAACAAAGAAATAAACATGTCTGAGACTCAGTCCCCCTTCATTTGCCAAATGTGAATAAAAACAGACCTGCCTTGCAGAATAGTTGCAAAACAAAATATCCAGGCATCAGATTAGGTAGTCTCTTCCAAATACTTGTTTTTATTAGTGCCAAGGCCCTATTTCAATCATATGAAGAATAAGTGAGTCGTCTTTGGGGTCGTTCAGACTAACAGAACCTTAAAAACCATTAATGAGATCATGGTCACTATGGGTAAGTGTAGGGTTGCAGTCTCATCCCCTTTTGTCACTAACCAGCTGTATTCCTTTAGGTAAGTCACTTATCTTTTCTGTGCTTTCATTTCTGCAAATTTAAAACAATCCTGTCCACTTTATAGGCTTGAGTTTATAATTATAAAGTGCCTCATGCAGTACATGAGTTTAGCTATTATTTCTTTTCATTATGGAAGTCAAGTTATCAATTGTGTAGTTACAGAATGAACATTACAAATATGGATTTTATATGAGAGAGAGAGAGAGAGAGAGAGAGAGAGAGAGAGAGAGAGAGAGAGAGAGAGAGAGAGAAAGGAAGGAAGAAAGAAAGAAAAGCTCTTTCCTACTGCACACATCCTCCTAGTCCTGCCCTGAGAGGCCTCCTCCTCAACTCTTCCTGCAGCATTCAGTACCTGGAAACCTCGGCCATGAGCCTGTGGAAGCTGGTCTGTGTCAGACACCTAGGTCTGTAGGTACCTTCTTTATGTTCATCCCCTTATATCAGAGGATTACTCACATTCTGTCAAATTCACACATCCACTGGAGAAATGCAAATGTAAAAGAGAATGCAGACACCCATCCAATGACTAAGTTTAAGAGATGAGGACATCCAGAGTTTTGTGATGGGGCTGAGAGAAGCATTCAGTGTGACCTGATTTCTCCCCGTAGTAGGGAGTAGGATGCCAGCTGGTGTGCTTTCTCCAAGCCCTGGCGAGGGCAATGCTAGGTGATGGATCTCATGTGACCAGAGGCATGCCTAGAAACCACAAAGACAGCATGCCTGCTGAGCTTTCTTCTAAGACCATCAACATTTTCTGTCCAACTATAGATTGTCCATATCCAGGTCAATTTTACATGACTGTCAATTTTACCTCGTTTTTCAATATTTTCAATGTGTGGTAAGTTAAATAATCGATTCCATTTAGACTTTAGTAATGATTTAAAATATAGTGAGAAAATATGTGCCCTTTGATTACGTTTACTTCTAGAGATTAATAAAAAGAAACAATTGGAAAGGTGTAAACCAATATATATTTCAGAAATGTTTATTGCAGGTCTGCTCACTGGAACAAGCAAAGAAAGGAAAATAGCCTTTATAACATTTAAGAGAGGCAGAGTAGATCTAGACATACCAGAAAGCAAAAGCTAACTTGGGTTGCATACGAAGTACCAGATACTGTGCCCTTTATAGGTCAACACACCCAGTCCTCACAATAGCTCTGTAGAATAGGCATTATTATTATCATTATTATTATTACTATTATTATTATAAATTTGCAGATGAATATATTGAGGTTCAGAAAGATGACTTGCTCAAAGCCAAATGGCTTAAATATGGGAGGAGCAAGATTCGAATGTTAATTAGCCAGAGACAAGGTTGTTCGCTCACTCCACAGGTGCTTATGTAAGAGTTGTGAGCCAGTTAAAATACATCCTATTGCCCCAGAAACAATTGCCTCCAGGGCAGAACTGATGAAGGTTATTTTGAAAGAATCAAAATTTATTTCCATTATAGTGTAATTGAGGATGGGGAAGAGATAAATGGGAAATAAGATCCTGGCGTGGAAATCTCTCTGATAGCCACTAAAACCATTGATCCAGAAAAATAACAATATTATTGGCAAATTAAGCACTAGTTAAGAGTGGAAAGATAGGGGAGGAGAGGAGACTGATTCTGCACTTGAGACAAAGAGGAATGTATTTCATAGGAAGTGGAGCTTTCAGCCCATTTGGATCCTCCCTTCCAGATCTATGCTTTATAGAGAAGGTGATGTACATCCTGGAGGTATCAGAACAAGCCCCATCATGTGAGTTTATTCTTTTCAGAAATAGTGATTCAACCCAGTGATCTAGGAGGCTGAGGCGGGAGGATCTCTAAGTTAAAAAACTGCCTTAGCAATTTAGTGAGAACCTCTTTAAAAAATTATTAAGTTTCAATAAAAACTATGATTATGAAGAAATATTATTGCTAAATAATGGTTTGTAATCCATTGAATGTAGGTATATTAATAATTAGAAAAATACTTTTTATTAAATTGTGTATTTCATTTTTGGTTGGAAAATATATTACATAATCATGTGACTTGGCTTTATTAACCTTCTTACTCAAAGGATTAAAATTCATATGGGATTTTCTTTTTTTTCCTTTTTTTTATTGGTTGTTCAAAACATTACATAGTTCTTGATATATCATATTTCACACTTTGATTCAAGTGGGTTATGAACTCCCATTTTTACCCCGTATACAGATTGCAGAATCACATCAGATACACTTCCATTGATTTACATATTGACATACTCATGTCTGTTGTATTCTGCTGCCTTTCCTATCCTCTACTCTCCCCCCTCCCCTCCCCTCCCCTCCCCTCTTCTCTCTCTACCCCCTCTACTGTAATTCATTTCTCCCCCTTGTATTATTTTTCCCTTTCCCCTCACTTCCTCTTGTATGTAATTTTGTATAACCCTGAGGGTGTCCTTCCATTTCCATGCAATTTCCCTTCTCTCTCCCTTTCCCTCCCACCTCTCATCCCTGTTTAATGTTAGTCTTCTTCTCATGCTCTTCTTCCCTACTCTGTTCTTAGTTACTCTCCTTATATCAAAGAAGACATTTGGCATTTGTTTTTTAGGGATTGGCTAGCTTCACTTAGCATAATCTGCTCTAATGCCATCCATTTCCCTCCAAATTCTATGATTTTGTCATTTTTTAATGCAGAGTAATACTCCATTGTGTATAAATGCCACATTTTTTTTATCCATTCGTCTATTGAAGGGCATCTAGGTTGCTTCCACAGTCTTGCTCACTTAACATCTACAGTCAAAATCCACTAGTGTTCCATACATCTCACCTTATAGAAATGCAAAGAATTCCCTGTAAACATAATCAAAATAATAATAAGCTGACTTTATTTGGAAATGTTTGCTTGTTTGGTGGTAATCACTGTCTATATATTCTGTCAAGTGATCCTCAGCCTAAGGGAATGGACAGTTTATTACCACTTTATGGAACAGGAAACTTGCTTAGAGAGTTTAAATAAATTACACAATTATACCAGCAATTAAAAATATGAGAAGGAAATCAAACCCTGGTCTCTCTGATTCTGGAGCTTCCGCTCTATCCACAGTGTTTTGATTCCTCTTCATGCTGCCCAAAGAACAAGGGGAGACATTTATAAATATATTGTGGTAATAATAACTAAGGAGGAGAGGCAAAATAGTTCTCTCATTAGTCCTCCTAAAAGTTGGCTCTTTTATTTTGAAAAAGAGGAATTGCAGACACTGTCCTTATGATTTGCTGTCTTGGAAGCATCATAGTGAACAAGGTTAGGTTTGGTCTGGCCCCTGAAAACAGCAGATGAGTCCTGAAGCATGACAGATGACCACCATACACAAAACTAGTTACAACCCCAGTTGTAGCTATTGTAGCAGATGCTCTGCCTTTAATAGAGCAAACTAACCAGCTTCAGTTACATGGTATGTTTTCATTGATCTAGTGAATAGATTTGTGCCTGTAGATTTTAGGAAAGACCATATAATTCAAGGATAACATTAGTCTCTGCCATTTTCCAATGATGTGATCCATGTTCTTTGCTGGGGATAGATGGAGATTAGGAGGCTTTTACCAGTTCTTCCTTCCTCACTCTCTGAAGTTCTGATACCCATAATTATGTCCTGTGCCTGGTCCTATGCGTCATCTCTTCTCTGGTTGCAGAATAGGAGAGTTTCTGGGCTTCCAAGGACCTCTGGCTTTCATACCTCCCTTTGTCTTTCATTGGTTTTCTCAATGTGCATCTGTGGTTAGTACTAAAAATTCTTAAGTCCAAAGACCTTAAAATCACTGATTACTGTGGAACTTTCAAATGCCTGAGTTATTGCCCTCACCAGTATATTCCAGTCCCGCCCAGTCCCACTCACCATTGGTGCCAGCTTCACAAAGGCACTGCACCTGCAGACCAGGGGCTCTCATTGCTCCACCTGCCACTAGAGATGGGGTCCTCATTGCTATCCTACTGTTGGTAATCGGTACCAACATTTCATTTTAGAGTTTGCTCCCTTGAATCACTTCTGGTTTCAACCATTGCAGTTGGGGTAAGCCAGGATACAGACTTCAAAACTCTCAGATTTTCATGTAATAACATTGGGAATATTTTCTGGAATAATACTTGGGAGGAAAGCAAAATGGAGCAGAGGAAGAAATTGAATTACAATACAATTGCAATAGAGTAAGTACTTAGCTAGTCCTAGAAACATCTCTGAAACTGGGATTCTATTAAGCAAGGAAGCTTGGATCCCTCCTCACCCTGAAGGAGAGAGTTTTGGGAACTATGGTAACCATCACAGGATTAAATGAAATAATTTCTATAATGCTTTGCAGAGTTTCTGATACTAGTAAATGGTCAAAAGCTTTTGATCACTCTGTTCTCTTGAAGACCTACCCAATTTCAACACATGGAATTTGCTAGATAATTATATGAGGATGACCTGGGTGATGAGTGGTACCCATTCTGGGTCTGAGTAAGGGTCAGAAAGCACTGAGTTCTTACAAGACTTGGGCTGAAATAATTGCAACTGTATACAATCTGTGCTCTTTGCTTCTGTAATTGTAGACAAGTATACCACAGAAGGCCTGACCCTCTTGATCCCTTCTCCACAGCGTAGTGTGTCCTTGACTTTCCTCCAAGAATCCAATTTCACTACCGCTTGAAATACAGTCTACCAACATGCAGGAGAAATCTGTGTCCTTTCAGTAAAAATCTTAGTGAATTGGTAGGAGTGAATTTATTATATGAATCTTTACCTTGTTAGGAATTAAATGAACAACTTAGGGTTTCTTTCATATGGACAGATTGCTAACACTGAAGTTCTGATACTCATAATTATGTCCTGTGCCTGGTCCTATGAGCTAAAATTACTAATTTGCATGTAAGTCATAATTCTTTCTTATTTTCATGGAGGGCCACCATTAATGTCTCAGATCAGAACAAATGCAGGTAAAGGTGAATGGCATACTTGTCCCCCCCAAACAAAATATTCCCAATGCAGAACCATTGCATGCTACTTAAAACTAGATTTTAAGTCATTCCAATAGACAGGTAGGAGGTAAAATCTTTTATTCCCAGGCATGCTTGGGTGATTGTGCCCCCCCCCCCAAAGATTTATAAAATATAATGACTTTTTCTGCAAAGAACTCCTGAAGGACAGCTCTCAAGATTCAGACACTGGGATTTTTGACTTGGTCTTTTCTAAAGAGAGCCTGCTGAACCTTTTAATGAATTAGCACATGTAAACTCCTTTGCTGATTTTCCAGTCTCTGCTCTGTAAGTGTGAATCAATTCAGTGACATTTTTGCACAGAGCCTGAAAAATTGGATATTATGAAAGCCAGCCTTGACAAACCCCACAGGCCTTTCTCCAGGAGCCATATTAAAGTGAACATTTGAAGTGAAACAGATTGAATGTTCTTTCATGTTGGGAACATGGGAAGGTTTATAAGCACACATCTGAGCTTCTCCACAGCCACATTAGGATTTAATCTGTTTCTTATTTTGCTTTTCCAAAAGACTTTTTTGAGCTTTTCATTGGAGTAAGTGAAGATAACACATTTGCTTATGAAATTTTTAGGGATGAAGACCAATGACATGTGGCTTTGGAACTGAATAACATTATACAGATGGTGCTAGTTTTTAAGATAAAAATCTTATATCATTAAGGAGGTTAAAATTTAATTAATAAGATAGGATAGATATATGCTCTGACAGGACAAACATATACACATAAAATCATAACAATAATTCAAAGCCAGTTAAAATGTGTCTGAATAAAGGTATTCTTATCTGGTATGTGCAATCTCTAGATATACTGGGAGCCTACATGGAACAGGTATCCCTTGAAGGACAGGTAGGATTCCCATTTACAGAGAGGAGGCTTCCTGTGTTGTGGGGCTTTTAGTCATTGCAGTGCAATCAGAATTTATAGTGTACCCGGTTTATATCTTAAAAGGTGAGTGCAGTTGATGCATTGTCATAGGGTTAGAAACTACTCCTAGAAGTGCAAGACAAAAACAGGCCTCCTTTCAGGAAAGGATAGTTGCTCTGGATTGATAGGCAGGGAGCTCACTTGCAATTGAGACCTTCTACATGAGGATGTGGAGATGAGGACGGGGGTGGGGGGTGGGGGGTTGGGGTGGGGCTGGAGTAATGGAGATGTGAAATGGAACCAGAGTTGCCCCTGGGTACCAACCCCTGCACTTCAGCTCTAGAGAGTTCCCCTGCCCCCTGCACTTCCACTTAAAGGCAGTGTCTGACTCTTGATTATGTGGACTCCGCAGGGAGAAATACAGTGGTTCTATTCTCCCTGTTCCTCTCAGAGTGGCTCCCAGTGGGTTCTGAACAGTGATGGATTTGCTGAGCAGTTTAGTCAGGCGTTTGCAAGCACAGAGTAAGCCAGAGCTGCTTTGACAGCCGTCAGTGTTCAAGTGGGTGGCCCTGCTTCCAAGTGTAATAAAAACAAATGAGGGATCAGAACCAGGTCCCCTGATCAGGAACTGAGTGAGATTTTCGTTGGGTGCTTTTAATAAAAGTGTGGACCTCCTCTTAGTTTCTTTCTGCAGTGATTGACTGGTTCATATTAAGGTGGTGTCTAAATCCCTTCAATTCACCATTCTCCAATTACAGACAGGAAGGTGTTTTCCATGACTAGTTTATTGCTGTGACATTGCAATCTTTCATTTAGAAAATCCACAATCTCTAAAACTAAGAGGCATATCCAAAAACTCCATGGAGTTTTGTTTTTTTTTTTTTCTTCTTCTACTCACAGTGTCATTCTTCTTTGCAAAGGCCTTGGCCTTGGCAGTCACCTATCCAGAGACTAGAATAAATGAATAAATATGTACTCTAAAGAGAAAGCAATGTCCTGAAGTAAACCTACACCTTAAAGCACGACTTAGAAACAGGATCATAGACCATAGGCTTGTTGTTTCTCTTTTTGCCTGAATTTAATAAAATTGTCATAAATCATATTCACCAAAAAGTGAAATTCTGAAGTCCAGGTACATGAGCTTCTCAGAGACGCGGAGCCCAAATCTTGCAGAGACTGAATAAAACTTCTGAGAACCTGGGAAGTAGTGTCTCTGAATATGACTGATATGTGACAACATCCTGTGTGCACACCACAGCCAGCGATGGGGATTGGTGTGACTCACTTTCTAAGTGCTCCTAGTAAGCAAACCAACTCATCTTTCCCAGAGTACCTTTTCTCTTTCTGAAAAGCCCATATTAAATGTTATAGAGACCCCAAGCACCTATCTGCAGGCATATGAGAAAAAAAAATGTAAACAAGATCATTTTGACCATGGGGATTTATACAGATGACTTTGTGCAAATGCTCTCTGCTAGAAAACATGGCTTTGGGAGTCCAAGCCCTCCTCAGTATCTCTGGAAAAAGTTTAGTACTGCTGTTCTTGTGGCCTTCTCTGCTCTGGGGCTCCCAATTCCTCATTCAGGGTTCCCGCTATCCTTCATGCTGTCTGATACTTAAAGTCCAGTCCCTTCACTGATCCCTCAGCAGCCTCCTACAGGCACACCTAACTTACATAAAACACACATGACTTCAAGAATGCATGTCACCTTACCCACCCCAGATCTGACATAGTGGCCTACTTTTTTCTCTCCACATAATTTTTTGAGACAGTCGCAGTGGTACACACGTACAATTCCTATGGTTCGGGGGGCTGATGCAGGAGGACCACAAGTTCAATGCCAGCTTCAGCAATTTAGCTCAAAATAAGAAATAAAAAGGGCGGAGGATGTGGCTCAGTGGTTAAGCACCTCTGGGTTCAATCCACAGTAACCTCTGCCCCCAAAAGAATTTTTTTGACAACCTTATGGATCAGAACTCATCCCCAAATCTAAAATCTGTTCTATCATTCCCCATTTCTTTTTTTGTTTGTCTTTTCTCTGCTTAGAGTCACAAGGGACTTGAGGCTTTTCTCCAAAGTCCTTAGTGCCACCTAATTCCTAGATTCTTGAGTTCCATCCTTTGCACCAAAAGCTTTTCCGTCTTTGTGTTCTCCTGCCCTGAATGGAATCCTGGCGCCTGTTCAATGATAACATTTGTTGCCTGCCCTGCTGCAGTCTGGGAGTGAAGAGCTGCCTCCTAACCTCTGTGATGATTCCAGACATGATTTGCCACCTCCCTTCTCCCCATTAAAGGAAGGACTCGCCCACAGCAGAGGCATCCTAAGTCCCTAGTTGTGCCTTTGCTTTGTTACACACCAGTGGGGACCTGATCTTAGTCCCTGACGAGTCACAGCTTCAGAGTCACATAAATCAGTGGCAGCACCAACCTTCCATTCAAAGGGCCACCAGCACCATTTGTGGTAAATGGCCACACACTGCTGTGACGGGCTGCTTTTCTTCAAACACTGAAATACAACAGGAACTTGTGAATACAGGGCACGCACAGAGAGCAGTACAGAGATTTCCTGGAGCAGACACAAAAGAGCACAAGTCACATTTAACTACTGAATGTAGGGATTTGAGCTCTCAAACATCTTACCAAGGTCGGTGTCAAGTTCCGGGCAGTAACTTTGGTGCCAGTTGGCCTTAGGCAAGTGGCAACTCTCCTTGCTTGTTCATACAGTGAGAGTCTTATTACCCATTCCATGGGCACAGAATGCATCGAACATGTGCTCCATAAATGATGGCTTTTACAAAGAAAATTCACACTGAAAAGGAGCCAACGCAAAGTTCAGCCCCTGATTTTTCTAAAGCATTGGGAATGGCTGTTCCTTTAGATCTCTGTCTTTCACACAGAGCGACCCACCCTTAAGTTCATTTACAAGCTTCAGTTCCACACCACAAAGTCTATAATTCCATTGTACCAACCCTCTTTCTTTGGAAAAAAAAATTGAAAGCAGATTACAATGGACTCAAAGCTCTTCTTCTTGATTTGATGATAACATTTGTTGCCTGCCCTGCTGCAGAGAGGGAGTAAAGAGCTGCCTCTTAACCCCAGCACCATCTTCTTTCCTTTTTATTTTGCTTACAAATGGCATCCTCATCCTTTTGAATTGTAGTCCACACAAAGCCTCTGAGAGGAGAAGAGGAGAACCACAAAGCACCAAGCCCCAACTGAAGAACTTGGCTTTGGGGTGTTGATACAGGAAACTGTCTGCCTATAGCTGATTGCCAATCGTCCTCCTAAGTCCTAGAGCAGTTCCCAATTTCTGGTATGCTAATATTCAAATCATGCTCCCTATATTGCCTCTTATTTCTGGAATGACCTCCAACTCCTTTTCTACATAAGAACTCCTGTCACCGAATTCACCTATTACTTAAGTCTGCAAACACAAGCCCTAGAAGCCCAAATGCTCATACGATAGCCTCCAATACCTGTGCATCCCTCTCTTCATGCTCTGGAGGAAATTTAAAAAGTTGAATTCACACCTCACTGGCACATTGTTCCTTTTCCTACCCACAATTCATGAGTGCAAATGACCTGCTGCAAGGAGACCTTTGGTCCCAGAGTACTAAGCCTGACAAAAGAGTTTATTTTAGGTAACACAAAATTTCTTCTCTCTACATAAGCATTTGCTGCTTGTTCCCTCAAATAAAATTATCTTGTATTTATTAAGGGTCATAACTATATGTAATATAGCCATATGATTATATAGACATGTAGTGTTAACCATAAAATGAAAATTAAGTAGTACGTATCATATGCCAAGCTCCTTGGAAAATGTTTTGCAGGAAGTGTTTAATTTACTATTATACTAATATGAGATAGAGACTAATTAGCTCCATGTTTCACATGTCAAAGCTGAATCGCGGATAGCTTAGATAAATCAACCCAGGTCAGGTTGCTAACAACCTAAGATTTGAACCTAGATCCATTTCTCAGGCCAGAAACCAAGCTCTTAACAGTGTATAAAATTTCACTTATTCTGAATTTTCCACAGGGCTTTCACATACAAGAGACTACTGGATGGATAGTGAAGGAAATAATTGCCATATGAAGTACTGAGTGGGTGGGGAGGAACATGGGTACAGAGGTGCTGTTTAGAAAGCAAGAAGCACAACTCTTGATAAATCTTGTCAGTATGTGATGCTTCCAGATAGGATGAATCCTTGAGACTCAGCTCAGAATATAGTTGACAGTCAATAAGAATACGCTATTTGACAAATTGATTCAATCTGTCTCTCCCCTACCTGCATTCTGCCTCCCTCTAGCAGAAAGAGCTTATGAGACTATAGAACAGTTCAGCTATTTACTTGATAAAAAGGAGTACTCTTATTGTAATTCAATGAGTGAGGCTTTTAAGATTTTAAACACATGTACCGGTACATACAGAAACACAAGCTCAAAAGGACTAGGGATGTAGCTCAGTGGTAAAGCATACCTGGCTTTAGCCCTCAGTACCACAAAAATAAATAAAATAAAATAAAACAAGGAAAGAGATGAATAAAACTACAGAATCTGAAAAAGAATAGCCAATAAATAATTGAACAAGATCAATGCCAATATCCTCAATGTGATACTACACTACAGTTTTGCACAATGCTGCTATTCAGCAAATAAGGCAAAGTATAAAAGATTCTCTCTTCATTATTTACTATAATTACAGTATGTGAATACGTAATTATTTCAATAAAAATTTTTATTTCAAAAAATCTTAATTACAGCCCCCGAGATTGGCTCAGATCTCTGTCCTTCAACAGTATGACATTGTAAGTTTTACAGGTTCTAAAATGGGATGTAGTAAACTTTATTATAGGTCAGCAAGCTGGATGGCCACACACAGTAGTTGCTGGGAAACATCTAGATTACCAAGGCTGGCTTCAGGTATCTGAGAATCTCCTGGCTAAAGGCAAGTGCCCTTCCATGAGTTCAGCTCTTGGTGCCTGCAGTCCCCATGCACACAAGCTCATGTCTCAGCCACATTCCACTGGGCCTACCTTCTCTCCCTACCCATCCCACGGGGCTTCCTTTTAGGGCATATATGTTGTATATAGGTGTGCTTTAATGATTTTGGTTGTTATGAAAATGTTTCTTTAATGAAATAATGTATTTATTAGAAGAAACACAGCTGTAAAGTGGATGGATGGATGATTTGCAGATTTTTGCATCCAATATACCACCTGTAATTGAAAAATAATTAGATGATCCATCTGCTTCCTGTCACACATTCCTGTTTTCTTCACTATCCATGGTACTTAAGAACAGTTGGCGTGTTTTAATACTAATTATTCACTAATAAAAACTCTGTAGAGAAATTTATTGGCCCTTCAATATAATTTTGTCAACATTTATCATACTATTGATCTTTTTGATTGTGATGGACTCTATTTTTATTAATAGTTTTTATTTTATCATGCCAATAATATTTAGATTTATCTTTATTTGTACTATATAGACACTGCAGAAAATATGTTACAACCGGAGGAATGATAATGTAATCTATTACCCTTGTCGTAATTCCTGATAAGAAGACAGAAAATTCCCACACAGGTTACAAATCTGTGTTGATATTATTCAGAGGTAAAGGTTGAAATAGACAATGACCTTTGGAACCAATTAGATGTGATGGTACCAATTCACCCCCTATGAATAGTTATGATTATGCCACCACGAGATAGCACATGTCATTGCAGAGAAAGGCCATTTTTTTTCATTTTTCAAGAAATTTTAACCCTTTTACACTCAGAGATCATTAGCTTTTCTTCATTTTCTTGATCCAGAACAATATTTGTAGTGCTTTGGGAGGAAGGATGATGTCTTTTAAAAGTTGTCTTCATTGATTGTATTTAATTTTTTAATTAAATAAGAAATCTAGTTTTACTTTTAAAAATATGTTAAAGATTTAAAAAATCACTATGCTCATCACATAAACATCACTAAGACTTAAAAAATGTGCTTTGTATAGTTGAATGAAATAATAATAGTTTTTATTTTTCACCTATTGTTTTCTCAATTAACAAAAAGTTGAATGAGCCTCTCTGCATGTCAGTCAATGCGGATCGCTCCTATTCATTCCCATTTCATCTGTCCACTTGCTATTATTTGTTACAGTCCACACTGTGGACACCTCAGCTATCCTGCTATGGCCAGCACTTTAACTCATGCTTGGTTTACTTCAGATCATTTCTCTGAAGGCTAGAGGGCAGATTATGTATGAGCAGGTCATTGTCATCTCTAATGGGCCTCAGTCACAATTGACTTCCTCCATTTTTAGGAATTGCTTTGGCCTATATTGGACAAAAAGCCCAAGATTTAGCTAGGGATTATGGTTTTCTGGCTTGACCTTGTCCTCCTCTTCTCTGCTGTCTGAATTTGCTGTTGTTGCACATGCAGACCTTGGTGCCAGGGCTGGTCTTGAGCCTTCTGTCTCAGTGGCTCTGTGACTGTGACAACTGGTTCCAGAATTAAGGCCCCTCTCTCTCCTTCACTGTAGATCTTCTGCTATTTGTAGCTGATTCAGCAGTTGGTAGGAAGTTTTATATTCTCTACCATTTCATGGCTTGGGGGGAAAACAAACAAAACCTTATAACAAAAATAATTCTATTTTCTTTTTAAGTATATAATGGAAAAATCACATTGGAATTTCAAATGTCCTCTGATATTTTCTTCCCTCTCCCAGTAAGCACTCTTGCGAAAAAGAACAAAAAGAAAAAGGCAAGATGAGGTAGTTTGATTAAATTTTCCCACACTGAATGGTCATCTCATGGTCAGAGGGTGGAACATACGTACCCCATGCCCTGCATGACCCTTGTGAAGAGACTCCCCATTTGTAAGGATGCGCTGGGCTTCCCACAGTTCCTCTCACTGGTGCCATCACCACTTGAGTGGTGCCATATTGTATCACTTCTAGGACCAACACTGACCTTCCTGCTGATTTTCCTGATGTCAACTGAAGAGCCTCCTTTTGCCTTTTTAAAAAAATTTTCTGGACACTTGCTTATCTGCTGCTCCTGAGATTTCATCCACCGATACCCAAGTGGAATAAAACTGAGATTCCAGAGCATTACTTATGAACCACAGAGGCCCAAGAACCTCTGCTCTAAGGGGATCCATGTGAGACTTGCTTCATTCTAAAACTGCTCGGCGGCTTGTTTCTTGTCTCAGTGTCACTTTCCTATCCCTCTCCCACTGGTTTCTTGGATTGCCTCCAGATTAATTCCTCGAATTCAAGTCTTCCTCTCAATGTTCTCTCTGAAACTGAAAATCGAGACACTTCCTTATCTCAAATTTTCTGGGTCTCCACATTGTGCAAAGTCCGAACTTCTTATTTCTTACAGCCCATAATAAATGGCCCTAGCAGTCATAGCTAAGGACCCTTTTTGCCACTCCACTCAGGTGGCTCTTGGTGACAACCGGGTTGAGCCCCTACTGTTCTCTATTCGTGTCCTCTATGGCCCCAGTTCTTGCTGTCAAGCTTTTACCCCGGCCTGGAATGCCCTATAGCAGGGGCTTAAGACATAGAATCTAAAGGCAAAAGGAAAAAAAAAAATCAAATTTAGAGCTACGTTTTACTCACATGAAGTAAAACCCACGAGTACAGTGGAATCTAAATAATAGTTCAGTCCCATCTGTGCATCTCAATTAGAGGTCAAGAAAGATTCCACGGTTGGGCTTCACATATAACACAAAAGAAGTAAAGCAACAAAAGAGAAGACAAGGCCCATTTTATTCTTC
The DNA here is from genome assembly GCF_052094955.1 of Ictidomys tridecemlineatus. Taxonomy (NCBI): domain Eukaryota; kingdom Metazoa; phylum Chordata; class Mammalia; order Rodentia; family Sciuridae; genus Ictidomys; species Ictidomys tridecemlineatus. The sequence goes on from NC_135477.1 coordinate 18,900,661, forward strand.
AAAAAATGGTTGCACAAAAACCCTAGGCCAGAGTGTCTTTGCCAATTCTGCACCATGTTTATGAAATACATAGCAGCTCAGAGGAATTCAGGCTCTCACAAGGAAATGTTTTGTCATCCAAACACATGTCTCTCCCAAGTTTCTTTTCTGCTTCCAGAAACAAGAATCTGTTCAGGGCACACATACCAAAAAAGAAAAAAAAAGTCATCATGTTAGATGGTAATTTGGAGCGGCTTCCGTGGAACAGCTTCTGCTGTATAATTGAAGAGATGCTTCTCACACATCCCCAGGGGCCTCGACTCCGAGTGAAAGTCACTGCCAGTTTCTGAGATGAAGACTGATGATGTTTCAAAGCAAAAAGTAGAACAAATTGCTCACCACAGAAAGGAAGTGGGGGTTGTTTTCCTCTCTCTTTTACATTTTCCTTCTCTCCCCTGTTTCTGGGGATGTAACCTCCTGAGTCATTTGATCTGTCAGCCAATTTTTATACATTGCTTGAGGACCTACTGTGCGCCCAGCACTGCTGAAATAAGAAATATGGCAGGTCACTTCTCAGACCTAGGGTGAGGCTTAAATTTACCTGGGAGCACGAGATACGTTTTGAATCTTATTCTATTGCTGCAAACGTGTCCCAAGAGGACAGGGTGCCTGTGCAAGACTTCAGTCGAGATATACTGAGCAGGTAAGCCCCAGCTTGGGCCAGACCAAAAATAACAGAAAAGCAAATGATCAGACCTTACCTGTTGTCACTGGAGAAACCAAACTCCAATGAATGAGAGAAAGTATGTGCCTTCACTGTTCCACATCACTCCTGTCATTTGCTTTTCTCTCCCACCTCCATCCATGGTGAGGAGCTGACCATCTGTAAGGTGGATGTTGGATGGACCCCTAAGGAAGATTTAGGGTCTCACCCTGAATGTATTTATATATGTAGTTCTTGCAATTGTGAAGAACAGATTTTCATTTTCATATTCTTTTCTAGTCCCTGCTGATCTAAGATGTAATTTCAGAGAATCAGGAGGAGGATTACTAATTAGATTATTTGCAAATTTCAATAATACTTAGAAATCCTAGTCATTTCATAAACAATAGGAGTTACAGAATCCATCCTATCATCATGCCTTTTAGAGTCAGTTTATTATAAATAAAGTAGAAACCTGCTATTCCCTTTCTTTAATCATATAAATAATCAGAGAGGCATAAAGTAATTCATTGTGGACTATTTAATAGTTAATTAATTGTAAATAAGAGTAAATTAATTGATGAAAGTTTTGTATTTCTTTTCTTTTTGGTTTGAGGTTAAGGTCAAGGTGTGTTTTTTTTTCTCTATTGTTTTGGGCCATGTTTTAAGAATCTAAATCAAGTTGAATCAAAGGGGAATGTAGCATAGACCTTCATAACTCTGAAAAACACTTGGAAGCCATAAAAAGTGTGTATAAGCTCTTGATGAATGGTTTGTGGTCTAGTGGCACCAGATCACTTTTCAGTCATCTGTGTTTATAGTGTTAAAATGCTTCCTGTTGCCTTAATGTGTTGACATGTATTCACCCTCTGGAATGAGTCTTAGAAGAAATGTGACCCATCCTGCCCACCCCCGCCCAGCCTACTCTCCATTAAAGAGAAGTTCAGTCCTTGAAGGAGGCATGGCCTTATTGTTTATAAGTGCTGCCACTTTAAACCAGAGCTGATAGCCATGTCTCTCACAACCCATTATATTTCATCCTAGATAAAGCGTTTCTCTCGACTGAAATAAAGACAAACATCTTTTAATCTTACAGTTGCCAGCCACCTGACATTGAAAACCAATTGTAATCAGCGGCTTGTGGCTGAGAAACGAATGGGGTATGTGATTTTAGGTGCTGAAATTCTACGTGACAGTTTATACAAAGGAGGTGGGGGGAGAGCTTAGCCAGTGAGAGAGCACCCAGGGCTGCTTGTGTCCTGTGTTGTGGAACATACTGAGGAGGGGTCGAGGCTGCCCCATTAGCCAAGGGAGGCCAAAGGAGAACAGAGCGCTTGCAACAGCAAGGCAATTTCTTGGTGACTGGTTGATCCTGATGGACTTACTGACCCTCATTTCATTCTTTCACTGACTACAACCACCTGCACTGTGGAAACGGTGGGTAAGCAGTGAGCAAGTTCGACAAGGTTGCTGCTGCCAGAGGCTGAGGTTCCAGAGAGAGGGAGACAGGAGGTAGACACAGGTAGATTCAACCTGAGGGCTTCGAATAAGAGGAACCTGAATGCAATGAAATTATTTGATATTGCCTCTCCATCCCTCTAGACAAAGAAGGTGTTTTTCCCCTACTTCTGGCTTTACATGTGTGTCCCTACTTTGGTTTTGACATTAGTTGTCCCCCAAAACTCATGCAAAATTTAGAGGTGAAATGATTGTGTTATGAGAACCTTAACCCAATTAATGAATGATAAGGATTAACTGAGTTATAATTGTAGGCAGGTAGGGTGTGTCTGGAAGAGGTGGGTTCTTGGGGGGTGTGCCTTTAGGGGATATATTTGGTAAGCTGAGCTTAGTGTCTCTCCCTCTCCCTCTCCCCCTCCCTCCCCCTCCCCCTCCCTCCCCTCTCCCCTCCTCCTCTCCCTCTCCCTCTCCCTCTGCCTCTCCCTCCCCCTCCCTCCCCTTCTCCCTCCCCCTCCCTCCCCTTCTCCCTCCCCCTCCCTCCTCCTCTCCCTCCCTCCCCCTCCCTCCCCCTCCCCTCCTCCTCCCCTCCTCCTCCCCCTCTCCCTCTCCCTCGTCCCTCTCCTTTCTGATCATTCTGTAAACTGCTTCTCTCCACCAAACTCTTCCACTAGGATGTTCTGCCTGATCTCAAGCCCCAAGGAATGGAGCCTGATGTCGATGGACTGAGACCTCTGAAACCGTGAGCTTCCTAATAAACTTTGCCTTCTCTAAAATTGTTTTTGGCAGGTCTTTTAGTTACAGCAGCGAAAAAGCTGGCTGACCTCCCTACCTGGACCCCAATCTTTCTTACTAGAGTAATGATTCATAGACAGGTGAATTTCAAAATAGTAAAATTTAAAAAATAATATTCTTAGGAGTTTATATAAAATTGTCAACTTTTTACTGTGATTCTATGTGTCTATATTACAGTTCCATCTGTTATATGTTTTATAGGTAAATATACGTTAACATGTATTCTTAATATTGGATAACATTTAAGTATTTAATATGTAAATGACTCTTTAAATTCAATCTGCACAACAATTCTGCAGGTCCTGCTAATATTACTGTTTTATAGATAATGAAAGATGTTAACACTTGTTCTGACCTGACTTAATCCAGCTGGTGGGTGATAAAGGTGAGCTCTGAGCTCAGAGAACCTAGGGCCTGAGACTGAAACCTGACCACTCAGTACCTGGACTCTCAACACCACTACTGTCTTTAAAATGGGGGTGGGTGATGGGGAGGAGGAACAATTCATTACCAAAAATGTGGGGAAGACATAAAATTTCAAAAATCCTGTAGTTATCTTTAGGAAAGACTCCCTTTCTTATATTATTTCACTATGCACTACAAAAAGCTTTGTTGAAGGCTTTCTCTGGCTCATAGTCCTACACCTGGGGATCTTGGCTCCAAGCCTTCAGCAACAGAGAAGTTTGAATCTACACCCGAGGCTTACTCTCTGGATATTTTAGGTCAAGAGCATAAGCATGCCAGTCATTTTAAGAATGTTCATCATTGATTTTGTGAATGACCTTCAAATGCATGTCCAAAATGCCACAGTTTCCATTCTTTCACCTGGAACCACAAACTCCGTGGAATTAGGAGACTGTGAAATGATCCTCAGATGAGGAAAAGTATTTAACAGCGTCCAAAGCCTTTTGGGGCTTGGGAATCCCCTTATATTCTTTCTTTCTTGGAAACAAGATCTTTCCAAGAATTCTTAGTCATTTCCATATTTCCCCAAATCTTACAAAAACCAATGCTCTCAGTTCAGCCCCTAAGTTATGATATTAGTTTATCATAGCAAGCAATCAGGCAAGTCACCTCACTATTTCAAGACCTTAGTTTCCGTCAAATCAGAATACTTTTTTAAAATATATTTTTAGTTGTATATGGAAACAATGCCTTTATTTTATTTGTTTATTTTTTTATGTGGTGCCGGGGATGGAACCCAGTGCCTCACCCGTGCTAGGCAAGCATTTTAGCACTGAGCTACAACCCCGGCCCCAATCAGAATAAGTTAATTCCTAATTAATTCACCTTCAAAGGGGTGAATATTAAATGAGGTAAAGTACATGTAGCCCCTTCCCTTTGCCCTCTGGGAGAGCCTGTGCAACCTCGTCTGCAGTGTCAGGATCATTCTCACGGACCAGCTCCATCTCCTTGTGTCTCGTTACAGGGTCTCTCTTCTGGTGCCTTACAGATTTCCTTTGCAGATATTTAGTATTCTACACTCACCATTTCCTGCAAATTGTTATTTCTGTTTGCTCCCCAATGCCAATAAAATTTTAAATTAAGAATAAATGAAAACAGTAAATATTTCATTTCTGCCAATCAACATGTAGATGGGAGATGAAGTGAGCAAGTAAACACCCCAAATGACACACAATCACTGTCAGTTAGATTAAGAATCTGCATCAGAAGCATTTTAAATTAGAGTGGCTCCTGGTGAGGCAGACAATGCTGGGTGGCTGTTCTGGGAATGTCTCCCGATACCAAAAATATTTCTGTCAAGAAAAAGAAATTCCAAGTGGTGTGATTTTACCCCTCAAGAAGAAGAGCCGGGAGCCCACCAAAGGTGCTGCCTTTGTTGCTTTCTCTTGACTCCCATGACCCCTGTGGGGAGCAGGTAATCACAGCAACCTCTAGAACGCAGATCACTTCTGGGGCAACACACAAGGAACATTCAACAATGCGATCCCCTGGGCTGTGCCCCAACTCCAATGTGGATTCCGACAGCAGCCTCAGGATCAGCCATCATTTAGGAAGAAGGTTACCCTCCCGGGGAGTAATGTTTTTGTCATTGGCCTCTGCGCCTGTGCTATCTGAAACGTAGGAACAAGGGAAGCCTTCCTTGAGCAGGCATGAAAAGGAATAAAGAAGATGGTCCTTAGGTTTCCTTGAAACTGAGCAAGGCCCCAGGAAAAGCCACAGAGTGGCGCACCTTCACCATGGGCCACGGAATTATGAATCTTTAAGAAATGCCTTACGGATGGGAATATTTCCTTGAAAATTGTGTGCAGAGGCATGGGCACACAGCGGCAAACAGATATCCTCTGTTGCATTTGCTATGGTTTGTATGTGGCTTAAGTGCTCTTCAAGGGTTCATGTGTTGAAATTTAATCTCCGTTGTTAGGGATTAAGAAGGTGAAATTCACCTGACTATGGTATTTAGAAGTAAAACCTTTGAGAGGTGACTAGGATTAATAAGGGCATCAGGACAGAGCCACCATTATTGAAAACTTGTGGCTTTATAAGATGAAAGAGACCAGAGAATGTGCATAAGCGCTCGCTCTCTCTCTCTCTCTCTCTCTCTCTCTCTCTCTCTCTCTCTCTCTCTCTCACACACACACACACACACACACACACACACTCACTCACTCACACCCTCAGTCTGTCTTGCCATGTGACCCGTGCCTTCTGGGACTGTTTAAGCTTGAACCTCCAGAACTGTGTGACAAAATAAACCTTTTTATTGAAACTCCCATGGTCTGTGCTATTTGCTATAGAAAACAGATGGATCCAGTCAGTATTGTAGTTCCTGGTTTCATTTTACCTTATACTCACTTCTAAGGTCCCTGAGTTGGAACTGTGTACCTGAATCATAAGCCATCAGAATTAGATTCAGACTTCAGATGCTACATAGTCCAACTCTCTCCTGATGCCTGAATTTATGCCATCACCCCACATGGGGCAGCATTGAAGGGACACCTCTGGTGACGCAAGGCTCACTGCTTCCATGACTGGATAGCTTTCAGCTGTAAACAGTTAAGTCCCTATTTACACATCTGCTAAAGCCTACTTTACTAGGCAGTGGGAACCCAGCAGTGAACAAGAGACACGCACTCCCCCACTCCCCAATTCCATGGACCTCAGAACTGAGTGTTAGATAAAACGAAACCAATAACTACAAGGCTGCCTTCTTCCTCCTGCTGTTATATTCCACTCACTGTTTAAGCACGCACTGTGGATCTAAGTGTCTCCCACAGGACACCTCCATCTGGCATTCGAAAACAGTGATCATGTTTCCTTTTAAAAATTAAAAATGTTCATCTTTTTTTTTTCCCTCCCTTCTAATGTGAATTAGGTAAACCTCATCAGTTAGGGTGTACAACGAGGCCCTTCAGTGTCTGCACCGCCTGGATAGTTTAGATTATAAAATCAAGCAAGCCTACATTTTGTTTTTTCTGAAGGTGAAAAAATAAATAGGGGAGGTTACTTCTTGCAGACACGTTACTTCATACCTACCCTAGTTTGATTAGAAAAATTGGCTCCCTCATTTCACTTCTTTTCGACCACTGAGACATTTATTATAAGTACTTCTCATATCTTCAAACTTTCCAATAAGAAACGCAAAGCCTAACAAAGAAAGCTAAACAAATTAAATGGAACCTATTTCTTTTTCACATGCAAAATGGATTTTGGTTTTTGCCTTAAGGAGGTCTTATGTTTCATTATTATTAAAAATGTCAGGAATATTTTGCCTGCTGGGAGCACAGATTTTTCTCCTAGTTTTCAATCTTACTCAAAACGCCTTACTGCATATTTTATGAGTTAGAGCAACTCTTAGTTGTTACTTTTTAAAATTACAAACTCCAAAGCTGATGTTGGCATTCTGCTACATGGTCTTTACATATGCAGGCTTGTTGAGCATTCACAGAAGAAAATGTAATAAGAGAAACATTTGTGGGATGAAGACATACTTGTGCGATCCTTGGAAACAGAAATAGAGGTTTATTGATGAGTAAGTTGAGCTGCTCCACACATTAATTTCATCTTGGCTGGTGTAGGCTATGGGCTACTTTATCATTCCCTTGTTCCTCTCCCCTTGCCAATTTTGGGAAATCTACAAATAGAGTACAGCATTGAAATCTGAGCTGTGTGCCTCCAAGACTTGTTTTCTCCTTTGCCTCACCCACCTGCCCTATGCATTTCTTGAACTTGTGTGGTAAGTCTGCATTGTGAACCATTCCCTTTGTGGTTATAAAGGAGTGAGGGCATTCACTGGAAAATGGCAAAAAAAAAAAAAAAAAAAACAGTTATGAGACGTAGTTGAGTTGGGGAATACTGGAATTTTAGGCTTTTTTTTTTTAAATTAAAAAAATGAAGCATATAAGTTCTTTTATTTATTTACTTTTTTGTAGTGCTTGGGATCAAACCCAGGGCCTTGTGTGTGCAAGGCAGGCACTCTTCCAACTGAGCTATATCCCCAGCCCAGGCATGTGTTTTTTAAGAGTTGATTTTGTGTAATTCATTTCCAGAAAGATTGGGGAGAATAATTATGCAATTAAGGGGGCTGTAGCCTGGGAACTGCTAGCAGAGGATCTGCTGCCTGGAAAGTGCTTAGTCAATGTTTGATTTTTTAAAAATAAATGATCATTGTTATTATTGGGTAGTGGAAGGCACATTTCTCTTGTATTTGATTCATCATGAACCTCTCAAAGAAAATTGGGAAACACCTTTTGAAAGAGGCCTTTATTTCATCAGGAAACTTGTAAGAAAGAACACCTGCGTGGCCTGGCTCTAGGATCTAAGAGCCCTAGCAATGTCCAGGAACCAACCGTGGTGTCTGGCGGTGAGCTGGCGACATTGCACAGTGGAAAAAAGGGTGAGTTTGATGGGGATTGTTCACCTCTCGCTGTCTGCACTGAGACAGCTCTGCTTGAAAGTGAACTTGGAGTAGATGGAACCAATATGCCTTATCGCCTCTCCAAATCAATTTGACTTTTGATCTTCCCCCAACCGATGTCCTTAGGGAAACAGATGCATCTCTGTGGGGATTAGGGTGGTGGACCTCCAGGGACAGGAGCAGTGAGAGGCACAACTTAGTCCTGAGGATATCTGTATCTTCTTTCCCTTACATCTGGGGACCACATTCTAGTGCCGTGCTCAACCTGAGAAAGGGATTCATTTCCTCACCTGCTCCTTCCCACAACGCACTACTGCTCACCCCTATGCTGCTCTTTCTAGAGAACCTAAAATAAAGAAATTCTCTCTTTGATACCCATTCCCCTCTCTTTCCCTCACCCTCTTCCTTCCCCCTTGTGTATTTCCTCAGTCTAAAGCCTGATGTCATGCTGCCCAGGACCTCCCATTTGGGGGAGCAACTGGGTCCAGGACCCAACTCAGCTAGTGTATGTTTTATGCCCTCATCCAAGACAATGTCACCCCAAATTCTAGAATTGAAGGTATTTTATTTACTATAAAGGCATAAAAAACCCACTAGACTTAAAAGCAAATATTGAATAAGCATTTGTTATGTGCCCGAGAAGTTCTGGGTATTCTGTATGTGATCTTCTTGTTAAATCCTCATATAAACCCTGACATTTTGACTTGGAGGCTTTATTTCTTTAATATTCCACTTCATTCCTGGAGTGATTGACATAAAGATTATTTCTACTCATGATAGTTGGGCTATAAGTTTAGTTTTCAGCCCTTTGCTAGCCAGAGTCTAGAGGCACTAAGCAGCTTTGTTAGTCTAGAATATGGAACTCTTGTGATATTTGCTATCTACTCTATTTTCTGAGATGTCTGTGGTCTGTTAAAATGCAATATGGTTGTTTGACCCATTGCATTTCTATCCAAAACAGCCAAAGGATGAGCCAGAGTCAATGAGAAGCAAATGCCTTAAGACATCCCCTTGTCTGTAGGCATGGAGGCAAAGCTGGATACAAGTGAGAAATCAAAACAACCAGGATAGTAGAATATGAGAGCAGAAGGTTAGGTTCAGCAGGAGTCCAAGTGTCAAAGTTGGTTCCAATGGCCTCCTTAGCAGCAGCTCTGTCCACGGAGAATGGTATTCAAAGAGCGGGCGAACACTTTCCAGCTGCTGAAGATACCTGTGCTCACACAGCTGGCAAACCCAACAGCATCATCTCCAGTGACAAATGCTTCACAAATGAGTGTCTCAGCCAGAGATCAAAGGTGCTCTTAAATCAAGAGCAGAGAAGAGTAATGAGCAAGTTCATTAGCACACTTTTATTTGTCAAAGCCAATCCTTTAATGCTGGTGAGATGATGTTCCTTAATGAAAGTCATAATTGTCTATTATTAAATGAAAATGTGTGGGTGTTCTCAAAGCTGTAGGCTAATCTTATATATTTTATCATTTCACATCAGGAGTCCACTGAGATTATATTTCTATAATTAACCCAAACATAAGATGAATGAAATACCTTTCACAGCAGAAGTCAAAGTATCAATTATTCATTGATTTATTCAATGCTTTCTCTTTCACAATTTGTCAGTTTACTGAATGTTTTTGTTAGATGTTAGATGTAGATGTTAGCAGCTGTTTCATCTCTAACTATAACCGTTTTGCAAACCTCAAGCCAGTGACCAACAGGGTAATCTGTTTTGAATCAAACTGATGAATGTAACCAGATTGTCCAATCCAAGAATATTAAAAAAAGTAAATATGATGGAGCTGACTGTATTATTCAGTCTCTTTATTAAGTGTTATGTTTTTAGCACTCCAGGAAATCTACATATCTAAGCACAGCTGGTGCCTCCTCTACGTTTTCAATAGCAAAGGTTTCTGTCGCACTGCTGAGGATCTCTTTTGAAGCATAATCAATGCATTCACCATCCCCAGCATCGTTACTGTGATCTCCACTCTCTCTGGAGACATATTTCTTTTCAGGGGCAAAGAAGAGTAAATATCAGAAATGTTGATAAGCAGAGAGCATCATCCTGGAGACCCTGTCCCCTGGCCTCTTCCCAGGCTTTCCCCTTGGGTATGGTGGCACATCGGCTTTGAGGAAACCATCTCAGCTGCCTTCATTCCCATTGGAGAAATATTGTTTAGGTGTAATGCTGGTGATTGAATTCTGGCTTACATGCCAACAGAAACAAGGAACCAATGTCATTGGACAGTAAAGCTGTGCCCTGGATAACCTCAGCAGTCATCCTATACCCTCCTGCCCCCTCACTTCGTCCATCACCAAAGGGACCTCCATTGCTTTGCATATAAATTTAACATTACACTATTTCTGTGTGACAGAAATCCTAAGAAGATAGGATGTAGTTTGTGCCTGTCTATAAACTTTCCCACTGGATTACACAAAAGTGTGTGCAGTGTATTTCTATTTCTTTGTTTTTCCATTTTAGTGGCAAAATTTATATTCACCATCACAGGGAGAGAAGAATAACTTCTAGAACAAAGAAAAATATTGCCCTTTTTTTCTTTTCCCTTTTTCCTATCCTCCTGGCAAACATAAAACATAAGCAGGTTATAACACAACTGCCCTGCGTCCCCTGCCTTTATGACTTCTCAGAATTTACCCTTCTCAATATACTAAGAGGAGAGCACCATCCCCTGATAGATACCGACCTGGCATGCTGAGCCATCAAGATGTTTGCTCTACCCCCTAATTTTCAGAAATGCCCATCATTCATTTTCATGGCTGCATTCTTCCAATGTCCTCACTGTTCCAACACCTGTCTTCCAAGATCACATTTTCAAGGTATCATTGAAATTGCCTGGTGTTATCCAGAGGGGGCATTTGATTAGTGCGCAGTGCGGCGTCTCACCTGCTGCCGCTCACTCTGAATTTCCTCATTTTGCTTTCTGCCATGCTGACCCATTCTGAGACCTCATTGTGAGCTGAGAAGAATGGAGACAAGGTGGGCCAGACTTTGAAACTATTTGTTTTAGTCAACTTTCCACGTTGTTCAGCCTCACCATAAATCAACTTTAGAACCTTTTCATCACCCCGATAAGATCACTAATGTGTTTTCCCACACCCCTTCCTAGGTGAGCTGTCATCTCCTTTCTGACCCTTTGGCTTTGCCTTTGCTGCATATTTCATAGAAATGGACTCCTGGTTATCTGGTGTGATCGGTTTCTTTCACTGCACGTAACATTTCCAGGTTCTTTCATGTCAGAACCTGTATTTGTAATTTATTCCTTTGATTGTTGCATGGTATTCCTGTGTGTGAATAGACCACATTTTGTTTATCTGGGCATTTGCATACAGGCAACCTTCCATGTTTAAAATATATAGTTTGGTAAATTTTGACCTAAGTATATGCCTGTTATACTGTTTCCACGATCAAGACAACAAACTTCTCCATCATCTCTGTGGCTTCCTCAAGCCTATTTTATCCTTTGCTTATTCTCCCCACCATTCTGCATCCTGTGATAACCACTGATTTTTTTCTGTCATTATAGATTAATTTTCACTTTTTAAATTTTACATCAAATTCTGAACAGTGTTTTTTTCTGGGGGGGTGTTGAAATCTCTCTTGATCCTCTCACCATAATTAATTTGCAATCCATTCATGCTGTAGTGTATATCAGTAGCTCATTTTTGTTGTTGTTGTTGTTGTGGCTGAGTACTGTTGAATTGCTTGTTCATACCTCAGATTGTTTATCCACTCATCCAAAAATTATTTGGCTTGTTTCCAGTTTTTGCTTATCACAATGAATATGCTTTGAGCATTCACATTTGTGCGAGCATGTACTTATTTTCTCTTAAAAAAAAAAAGATTCTCAGGAATAGAATGCTTGGGTTCTATGGCACATGCAACTGCCAAGTCATTTCCCAAAGTGTTTGTCCCTTTCACCTTTACTAGCAGTGGAGGAGAGTTTACTTTCCTCCAAATCCTTGCTACCTCTTTAAAGTAAATCTTTTTGATTTTTGGCTATTCTAATATGTGTGAAGTGAGATGGCATTGCAGCATTTCCGAAATGACAATGTGTTGGGTATCTTTTCATGTGCATATTTGCCATCTTTTTAGTAATGTGTCCAAATTTTTGCTCATTTTAAAATTTAGACTGGGATCCTAATTAGAAGAAGATATATTCCATGTTTCTATAAATACATCAAAATATACTGTCATGCATAACTAAAAGGAACAAATAAAAAAGACAAAAATTAGGTTGCTTTCTTTAAAAATTCTAGATATGAGTCCTTTATCATATATATATATATATATATATATATATGCTTTGCAAATATTTTCTTCCAGTTTGTGGCTTGTCATTATATAAATCAAAAGAAAGTTTGAAGAACTAACTATATTAATATAAGTTGGAGGAGAAATATTAATATAAGAGAAAATATATTTCAGATTGCAAGATAGAGAGTTCATTTCATAATGATAATAGGGTCAATTTATCAAGAGGACATAATGATTGTAAACATTTATGCAGCTAATAACAAAGATTCAAGCTACATGAAGCAAAGACTGTTAGAATTGTTAAGGATAAATAGGCAAACTCATAATGATAGTTGGGGATTTTAATACCCGTCTCTCAATTATTCTTTAAAAAAAAAAAGTAGGCAGAGCCTCAGGAAGGATATAGAGACTTGGACGGGGCTATCATCCTACTTCATGAAACTGATAAACAATGAACAGCTCATGCAAGAAAGTAGAGCAGATTAAGTATTCTCTTCAAGTGTACACATAACGTTTGTGAAGATGAACTATATTCTGGCCTATAAAATTAGTGTCAATAAATTTCAAAGTATTTTAATTATACGTAACACTTTTCTTGCTCCTACAACATTGGGCATGTATGAAGCATGACAGAATCATCATCAACCCTCAGATCCCATATCTTCTATACACATGGTGTGTATAGGAGGTGCCCTGCTCATAGCCAAAGTACAGACAAGCAGCTGCAATATTCCCAGGGAACACAAACCATACTCAGCTTAAACCATCCTTAATAAATAATCACACCCAGAAACTTCCACTAAAAGTGCTGGTGCCTAACCTAATAGAACCAGGCTTTTCAGAAGTTGAGGGGAGCCTGACCTGCCTCTTTTCTCTGTGGATACCAGCATATGAAAAAAATATTGAGAATGCCCAAGAGGATTTAGAAAATCACAGCATATTCTAGATGTTCATATTTTGAAAATTGAGGCATTTCATAAAAATGGCTAATAAAAATAATATTGAATGGTATTCTGTAGGCCATGCAGTTCATAAGTGTATTCACCAAACATCTTCTTTGATTTATTTCAAGACGTGTGTAACTAAATGAATCATCTCATTTTGATTTTGCATCATAAATGAATTTAAGCCCTTAGAAGTTATCTCTTCCAACTGGATCATGCCTTCTGATTTCTTGAAGAAATTTCTGCTACCATCATGAGTAATCATTACCTTGGCTCAGCCCCAGGGATAAGATATAGCCCAGAAGGGAGTGCCCCAAATGACTTTCTTCCTTCAACTAGGTCCCACCTACCAGAATTCCCAATAATGCCTTTGAATTATTAATCCATTGATGGGGCCAGAGCCCTCATGATCCATCATTTCCCCAAAACCCCATCTCTGATCTGCTTAGGGAACAAAACTTCAATACATGAATCGTTGAGGGATATTTCATGTCCAAATGATAATCTAGATATGTGAATGCTAACTTTTTTTGTCCCAATATTTAACTAATATACTCATTATAATTCCCTCATATAACCCAATAGCAAGAATAATAAATAATAAATATGCAAAACCATAATATTTATTTTTCATGGGAAAACTGTATTATCTTACTTTTGCCATGATGAAATTGAGGCAAATGAGTTCTGGGTTGGGCCAGAGAACTTCACATTCCTACTATGATCATGAAGGACTGTGATCAAATTGTGATCTTTTTATTGGCAACCTATGATATGCTATTAATGGAGGGAATGTATAGGATAAAGAATACAGGCCTTCAAAACCAGCCAACCTACATTTAAAGATCAGTTCTGACAATTACTAGGAAAGAGGCCTTGAGTCAGTCCTTGAATTTCCCTGTACTCCCACATTCTCACTTTAAAACAGAAAATAAAAACTTCTGAATATGATTTTGTTTTTAAGATGTACATAGCTTATAATGCCAACTTGCAAGAATGTATACACTTGATAAAGTGTAGTTTTCATAGTTAAATGTTGATTATCCAGGTGTATGTTAGTAACATACATATAACATAACGTGAAGATTCCATTTGTAAGAAAAAAATATGGATATAATGTACATTTACAAATTAGCAAAAACATTTACAGACAAGTAGGCATCTCTCATTTGAAACATGGTACCACTCCTCTGTAAATAGGCTGCTTAACAACATTAGCACACATAGGGTATATTACTCTTAAGGAAAAAATGGGTTAAGAGAAATGATAGTCTAATAGTTAGACCAAATTAGAATTTTAGACACTGAATATTGATACATTGTTGTATCATTTGAAGGAGAAGAGGAAAATGATCGTGAAAGTGAGGGAGAAATACTTGTTGGCAAAGTCAGATGGTCCGGAGGCCAACTCCACTGGTTGCTGGGCAAAGCCTAAACACAAAGCTGGACAAGATTTCCAGGATCCTGGCAGGTAAGGTGTGGCCATGGAACTGAGCTCTTGCTGGAATCTGAGGCGAGGAGTGTGCCTTAAGGTAATGTCTGACCTGTGAGTCCCTCAGTGTGTGCTCTGCATGTTTACACTTAAATGGCAGTTCTCAGTGAGACTTGGGGCATGACAGAGTCACCAGAAGGAAGGGATGAGTCCCCAAGTTTCCTATCACAGAGAGGAGTTACCTACCAATCAAAAACGTAGGCTTTGGGCAGTTACATAAATAAGAAGTACTTTTACTGACTTTTGACTATTGACATTTTTCTGGGGGGGGGGTTGTTTATTTCAGCAGGTGGTCTGCACTAACTACCACAGCCTGCAGGCTTGGGTCACTTGTTCTGCCTAGTAGATCGCATAGAAACAAAGACAGCGCTTTAACAGACAGATATGTTTTCCTCTGTATCAGGGACAACTGTAACTAAATACACATTTGCTTTAAGTCCATTTTGTAATCCACTTTGACAATTTTGTTCTAATCATATTGTGCATTTATCTATGACCTTCAACCCAGCATCATCCTTGAATTCATTGGCAAATCTCTAAGAATTTTTGAAAACTACTTATGTAGATGGCTGCATCACCAAGGACCCCTAGAGGGTCCTTGGTCCTTCTCAAACCCATCGGTCCTTCAAGGCCTAGTTCATTTCCCCTCCTCCTGAAAGCCATTCCAAAGGTCTGGCACAGAGAGCTCTCTTTTTTCTCTGAACCTCATGGTGCCAAGAAATGGACTTCCTATTGATCTCTACATCATACACTACCCTTTTTAATAATTATCTTTCAAATACACATCATTTATCTGCTTCTTATCATTGATTCACTCATTCAATCTATATTTAAACACTTATATAGAGATTTTGCAGGCACCAAGTCTACAGTCAAAGACAATGTGGTTCCTTGCATTTATGCGGGATGGATCTATGATCAAGCAATAGCCTAAAATTTAATTAATATCATGATAATGGTATGAAAGTAGGGATTTGGGAGCATAGAGAAAAAGTGGAGGAGGATTGACGGAGAAAATAAAATCCAAGGTGGGTCACAATCAGACTTGTGCTCACTTTTAGTTCTTGCACCTGCCAGGTCCTGTGCTGAGCACCTTGTGATCATTGCCTCATTTAATCCTTATAACTATGCATTATGGTTTGGATGTGAAAATGTTCTCGAAAGCCTCATGAGTTGAAGGCTTGGTTCCTATTGCAACAGTGTTCAGAGGCAGGGCTCTTGGGGAATGACTGCATCCTGAAGGGTCTGACCTCATCAACAGATTAGTCCATTGATGGATTAATCATCTGATGGCATGATTTGGAGGTGGTGGAAACTACACGAGGTGGGGCTTATTTAGAAGAGGATGTAGGTCCCTGGAGTCCTGCCCTGGAGGCCTGTCTTGTCCCTGCTCCTTCCTTTGTCCCTCGCCTTGCTTCCTGGCTGCCAACGTGAGTAGCTCTGCTCCACCAAGCCCTCTTTGCCATGATGCTCTGCCTTTCCATAGGCCTATGGCAATGAAGCCCGCTGACCATGGACTGAAACCTCTGAAACCCTGAGACAAAATGAATCTTTCCTGCTTTAAGTTATTTTTTATCAGGTGTTTTGTCCCAGTGATGAAAATCTGGCTAACACACTATGTTGTGGTGGTGTTGAACTCTTTTTTTTCAGATAAGGAATCAGACAAACAGAAAATTAGCTCAGTTTACCTGAGACCACCTACCTAGTGGGTGAGTGTCAAGGCTTCTGACCTCTGTCAAGGCCTCCTCTGGAAGGTGGAGTAATTGTTCACTGAATGTAGAGAAGGAGTTAAAGGCAACAGGAACTCTTGTGCACAACTTAGAGGGACAAAAATGTATGCCATGCTGAGGAAACAGAGTCCAGGGGGCTGATGAGAGGCAGGGTGAGGGTAGGAGGGTGCTGGAGAGGAGCCTGGAGATGATTTTCAACATCCTTAATATTACTGTCAGGAGCGGGTTTGAGCCTGTGAGGCAGTGGGAGGCCACTGGAGTGCTGTAGCGGAGAGTGATGCGTAATGATGTGCCGTGATTATTAAGTGTTTACCAGGTGCCAGCACCTTCTGCATATGATGCTCTGGCCCTAGGAGAGGATGCTGTTACCCATGGGTTAGGAAAGAGAAAACACAATCACAGAGAAGTTCTCAGCTTGACCCAAGTCACCCTGTAAGAAGTGACTGAGGCAGGATTTGAACCCTGAGAGTCTACCTGGAAAATTGGGAATGGAATCACCATTTGACCCAGTTGTTCCTCTCCTCGGTCTATACCCAAAGGACTTAAAAACAGCATACTTCAGGGACACAGCCACATCGATGTTTATAGCAGCACAATTCACGAGAGCTAAACTGTGGAACCAACCTAGATGCCCTTCAATAGATGGATGGATTCAAAACAAATGTGGTATGCATAAACAATGGAATATTACTCAGCAATAAAAGAATAAAATCATGGCATTTACAGGTAAATGGACGGAGTTAGAGAAGATAATGCTAAGTGAAGTTAGCCAATCCCAAAAAACCAAATGCCAAATGTTTTCTTTGATATAAGGAGGCTGACTCATAATGGTATAGGGAGCAGGAGCAGGGAGGAATAGAGGAACTCTAGATGGGGCAGAGGAGTTGGAAAGGAAGGGAGGTGGCATGGGGTAATTAATGATGGTGGAATGTGATGATCATTACTATCCAAAGTACATGTATAAAGACAGGAATGATGTGAATATACTATGTATACAAACAGAAATATGAAAAATTGTGCTCTATATATGTAATAAGAACTGAAATGCATTCTGCTGTTATGTATAAGTAAAAAAATTTACATTAAAAAAAGAAGTGATGGAGGCAGGATTTGAACCCTGAGAGTCTACCTGTGAGTCCAAGATCCTAGCTCTCCTCCTCTAGAAGAGCCCTCAACTTTGTGTGCTTTAGATAAATGCCTCTGTTTGACAGAGTCCAGGAAGGTGAGATGAAGATCAAGGACAACTGTAAGAGGCTAATTAGGAAAATATAAGAGACAATGAAGATCTGAACAATGGCTTTGGGGATGAAAGGAGATGGTGTCAGTGAAGGATAGTTCTGATTTCTTAAAGGCTGCCCGTTGACCTGTCTGGCACAGAACACAATGGTAACCGACAATGTAGTATCCCCCTCCCCCATGACACTGACTTTGAGAAGAGGAGCTGAAAAAACAGGGCACTTTTATTTTTCTACCTTACCCCTTGCCATGGCTCCAAATACAGCTTATAAGTATTTTCTCCACAAATAAAATGTATTCCTTCTCCCCTGGGCTGACCTCAGAATTATAGTTTCCTTTTGGACAGGCTTATAAAGATTTATAAAGATGGGCATTATTTATGTTGCAGATCCTCCCCCTTATCACTTTAGGGAGAAGATGCCTGGATTTTCTCTAGCCTCAGGGAAAAAGACTCCTTATTCTGGACAATTTTCCAGTCTCCTGTAGTGAGGTACAATTACTCTGCTTTGTGCCTGCAGACACCTATGCCTGGCCTTGGGGAGATATTCTCTATTTGTAGAGACCTTGCAGATCTGCCCATGCATAACTCACTGCTGCTGTGCTCTGATTGCACCATGTCTTCCTCTTTGTCTCCAATATAATGTCTAAATAGCAATTTGCAGCATCCTAGGAAACATTTTTTGGTAGCCAAATCTAGTATAATAAAAAAATGCATTCATGATTCAGTCACCAACTTATCTTTTCTTGCTCTGATGATTTGAAATAAAAAAGCTCCTTGCACTTTTTAGCACATAATATTTTACTCCCACATTCAATGTCGCTTCATCCCCCAAAAGTTTTCCTCTATGGGTTTTTTTTTTTTTTTTTAGAGCATGAGAGGGATAGCTTTCCTTGGTGAGTGCCCCAGGATGTTCTGGGCAGTGATAAAACCACAGCCAAAAGATGACATTAGGTAAGTGACAGAAGGGGAGTGTTAATACAAGGTGGGGTCTTACACCACAGACTGAGGATCCAGGGTCTTTATGGGATTCCATATATGCCTATGCACATTTACTGTACAGGACACTTGGCAGGGGCTGACAACCAGCCCTGTTCCTTTTTCCAGGCCCCAAGAGTCTGGTGGAAGCAGCATTATGTCAAAGCAGGAGTCCTAATTTGCAAACCAGCAGCATTTCCTAACAAAGGCTCCTGACCATGGGGTCCAATTCTCAATTTAGGAACAAATTTGCTAAAGTATAATTTTAATCCCCTTGATTGCAGGTAGAAATAAAAGCCTAGAACTAACTTAAGCAGAAAGGGAAACTTATTTAAAGAAGATACTAGGTATCTTGATAGGGATTGGAGTTATATGTATTTGTCAAAACTTTCTGAATATGAGCCCTTGGGGTTTGGGTATCTTGCTATGTATAAATTTTGTCTCAATAAAGTAAATAATTGAACTCATGATGTATATGCTAATTGTATAGTGGTGTTCTGTAATGATGTTTGCAGCTTAAGACAGAATGCATGAGAAATAAAGATGACTAGTTTGGCAAGCCATGAATAGATAGCTCTGTGATTAAAAAAATACACCAAAATGTTAATTATAGGATCCAGGTGGTGGGTATTACAGTACAATTCTTTCATCATTTATATATGTTTAAACATTTTCATAAGGAAATGTTGGACTGAGAACTGAAGAAGAAAGCTATAGCTGGACCTCCATAACATAGAAGAGGTAGATGAGTAGAACATCTTCATTTTCTCTTGTTTATTTCTCTCTGGGTCACCTTTATCTCCACTGCACAGTAGCTTTCTCCAAGTGGCCAAAAATATGATTCCCATCAGTTTATATCTTACAATTTCAGTACCAAGAGAAACTCTCCTAATGTTCTTCCTGATTCCTAGTCCAAAAATTCAGGGGGAAATACCCATTTTTGACCCAACTTGGGTCAGACACCCATTTGTGGACCAATCAAATGTGGCCAGAGGACAAGGCTTCCTGAACAAATTGTGTCCCTTTGGAAAGCACTAAGGTGGAGGGGCACAGAGAGAAGAAGGCTTTAAGATAGGAATATTTTTCCTGGAAAAAGACATCAGACCAAACAATCAGTGTCTACTTCAACTACATAAAAAGGGAGGTTCCCCTATAATTCACACAATTGAGTTTATCTCTAAACAAATTGAGTAGCAGACTGTAAACAGTCATCTACAAAAATTGCTCTTTTGATTACTCGTCCCAGCCTCAACCTGAACCTTAACAGTGTTCTGCTTCCTTCTGTGTGAATCCTCCTCACCCCACAGGGCTTCCTTCTAGTGTCACCTTCCTCCAGAGTCATGCCATCCTGAATCTATTGGATTCTCTGATCACACGTCATCTTTTATTCATTATTCATTGTGCGCATAGAGTTCATCTCCCCTTCTAGATTGCAAGCTCCAAAAATATCCTTATAATAATTTTTATCATTAGCATGTATCATGAACAGTTAGCTTATTTCTACCCCCTATAACTTTCTATTCCACCCCCATCCCACCACATTACATGTTTGTAAATAGGTTTTCAGAAGATGAGATTTCACATTACTTACATCGAGTATGTTGAATATTTATACAGCAAGCAGAGCAGGGTATTCATCTTGTCTTGACATTGTCTTGACACATAAATGGGGTTCCAGGCGTTGAATAATATGCTAACAAAAAAGCTCAAGGGGAAAGATCAAAAACAGAATGTTTGTAAAACATGTGACAGTGCTTTTTTATTTTTTTCCCCCTACAAAAAGCATTGAATAATGAGTTCAAACCTTTGTTACTTTTTTTTCTATTTAGGGAAGACTCTAAATTAAAAAAAAACAAAAAAAGAGCCATCGACAATCAGAAGAGATAGAGAGGACCATTCTTTCTAGAAGGTGATGGAAGCCTGTGCTTAACATGTTTCTGAATCTAAAACTTGCCAAGGAAGGCTCATTAATTTACACTAACTGGATGAGGATCAATTTAAATTTGTGAAAAGTAAGAATTAAGTGGGATGTGAATTACATGAATACATGTGGTATAATTAAAAGGCAAAACACTGATTAATGAAATGTTATCAGAAAGTGCTTCACAGCACCTTCTCTAGTGAATGCATCTTGAAGCTTTTCATGTCAGAGCATAAACAATGCTCCCAGAGTGATAGAAACAGCCTGTTAATATGAAAGAACCGGTCTTCTTTGGTATGTTTTCTTTTTATGCGTCTAAGTTATCACTGAATGGAATCTCCATATACATACTTAACATTTTAGCAGTACTTGACACTTTTAAAATTTATTCTCATGTAACTCTGGCTTGACCTTTGGGAAGTAAATAGGTTCCCCACCTGGCCGTAGGTTGGGAGCCCACTGAGGGGTGGCGGGAACTAGAAATCGATTTATAATATGGCCAGACAACTACTAATGACTGATCTGAATTGGACCAGTTTTAAAACACTAAATTTTAAGGAGCCTGTATTTAGATATAGATGTGCCCATAGGACAAAAATTACAAAGGACAAATCAGACTCTTGAGAATGATTTTTGAGATGAATTGGGGGCAGGGAACAACTTCCTGCTAATTTTGGCTGAGACGTTTGTAAAACTTATTTCTTTGTCTCTTACGATTGGAAAGATATCCACATTTAAATAAATCATTGTTTTTCCTTTGTTTATCTGACAATAGATAATTGGAATGAAATTGATCTTTTGAAGTCCCATCTAGAATCTTCCCTCTTTATTCCCCATCTGCACTGTTCCTATAGAGGGATGATTTGTGAGGAAATTAGATTCACTGTATGTTTAAACTGATACGTTCAGCTGGTAGTTATGCCAATGAGAGGTCCAGTGAACTCCTCTAACAATATGGGTGAAAAGAGAGTGTTATGTTTCCAGCTGGTTAAGGTTCTTTTATCTGAATACTCCCTTTGGTGAACTTATTTATATTTAATAAAATGCAATACTGAAATATATTTCCCAGAAGCAGAATCTGGAGGGGAAATAGAAGAAGGTTGGGTGCAAAATGTTTTCAAGGTATCTATTTTATTGTTATCTTTTCCAGTGCTGTTATTATTACATATGAAATGTAGTCTCACCAATGGCTCACAACATGGTGAAGTTGAAGGAACACAGAGCTACAACCAGCATCCCTGCATCCTAGAGCTGGTGAGTCATAAACTCCTGAACTTACTTTTCCTAATCTGCAAAGTGGAATAATAATTCTTGTTTTCTGAGACCCAATGTCATAGTGAATGGTGCCTTGAAAAGCATGAATCATAAGTTAGAGATTATAAAATACAGTTGGAACACTAGGTGATCTTTCTAAAAGTATTTTAAAGCATATGAGATTTGCTTTTCCATTTTTATTTTTTTTTTAGTTGCAGGTGGATACAATACCTTTATTTTATTTATTTATATGTGGTGCTGAGGATTGAACCGAGTGCCTCACATGTGTTAGGCAAGTGCATTACCGTTGAGCCACTACCCCAGCCCCAAATCTGCTTTTCTTAATTACAAACATTCCCAGAGAAGTATTTCTAAGCAGAAATTTTGTAAATAAAACCTGATTTTAACTGAGCTAGAGATACATACTACTTCACCCTTTCTGTGGTTCCAGTACTGTGGTCAACCTTGGTCCCAAAATATTAAGTGGAAAATTCCAGAAATAAATAATCAATGTTTTAAATGTAGGCATCTGTGCATAGGAATTTACTATACAGAATTTGGTAAGAGCTGTCGTTTCAGGCCTATGTCTTGGAATGTATCCCCCACATGTACTGTAAAATCAGTCCTTGCTGTCCCCTGGCCGAATTATACTGCAAGAAGATGGAGTTTATAACAAAGGCAAAGTAAATTTATTTCTGAAAAAATAAATTTGTTTTTCATGCTGATTAACTTGTATCATCAGGGCAAAGAAAACTGCAGCCAAATGAGAAAAGTCTGTTTTGAGCCACCATTTGCAATGGGTCCAGTGAGCCAATGACTCCACATACCAGGATCAGGGAGGAAGCCCAAGATCGAGGTCAACAACAGAAAAAAACAATCCTCCCGTGACATTTTAAAGTAGATACTCTTATTCACGATTCATAGATAACAGAACTGAGGCTCAGGAAGATCGCAGTGTGGGCTCAAGGATACATTCTGTTTAGTAAGAGAGGGAGTCGGGATTTGAGCCAAGATCTCCTTGAGGAACACAAAGTCCATATTTTTTCAACCCCCTGCATCGGCCCAGGGATTTTCCCCCTAGTGAAGAGTCAGTAGTCTTCTTTTCCCCTTTTCCATCTATCCTTAACCCGAAGGCTGCTTCCTTGCCTGGCCTCCTGTTTTTGGAGAGGCATATATCACATGCCGAGAAGAAGATCCGGACATTTTGGAAAGGCTCCTAGGAATCTAAAGATATGCAAAGCATTATGTGATTCATTATATGATTCATTATTATATATAAATCAATATAATATAAATTATATTGTCCTCCATAGTAATTATATTTATAAAGAAAATTTTCATGCTATAATTTGGTCATATATGTATCTTTATATATATGTATATGAAATCTCCAGAACACTGATTGTGTGTGTGTGTGTGTGTGTGTGTGTGTGTTTTATAATATAACAAGTGTACCAGGTTCTCCATGCCTCAATTGATATGGTGCAGTTGTTAAGAACCTGTATGAAAATCTCCCTGATGATCTTTTTCCATATCGGCAAGGCCACAGAACTGTGGTATGAGTGTGAGAATGAGTTTATCCCAGGCTTCTTGTCAGGTGGTCTTTCAGTTAAAGATCCAGCAACAGATACATCAACTGTGGCCTCCCTTTTCAAACCCCCACTTCCACTCAGTCAGTGGGAGGATGTGGGTTTCATCAAAGAGCCACAAAATATGATAGATGCTCATTTTTCTCTTTGCAGAAATTTCACCTGAAATATTTCTCCCTGAAGTTGGCATTCTCTGGTGGCACCATGCTTTGGCTGAACCAAGTAGGAAAGAAGTTCACACACACACACACACACACACACACACACACACACACACACTTGAAGTGTGACATCTCTGCCTTCATTTTGTTGTTAGTGGACTTTTATTTTATTTTATTTTTTTATTTATATATGGTGCTGAGAATCAAACCCAGTGCCTTGTACATGCTAGGCTAATGCTCTACCACTGAGCTACATCCCCAGCCTGGTTCTTCATATTTTGATGCTCTCATCCTCTATAATAAGGTGAAATTAACTCCCCCTCCCCCACATTAAAATGCCTGAGGAAAAACAAAAGCCATTTCAACGCATTTCTTGAAAATCTGAGTGTCAAATGATGGGAATATTATTGGATCTGATAAATATAAATGAGACATTCCTCTTTTGGAAGAGCTCAGTCAGGCAGCATCTGCAGGCACAGACTTTCTGAGTTACTCCATGATCAGATTTGGCTTTGTTCATTCAGGCTCTGACCTATTGCAGCCACGGTTCTCATGCTCAGCCTGAGTCACTAAGGCAAGCAGGAGCCATAGGGCAGGACCCCACCCTGGAGATTCATGAGTTGGATTTTGTAAGCTCTAATTAAACTCAGCATCCCAAGAGAAAATAAACAGATCAAGTGTCACGGATGTCAGCTGAAAGTTAGGATCTATCCATGTACCTGGGACAAAGACTGTTTACCATTTTAGGTCATCATTTCGTCATTATAATGCTATTATATTAGCTATAGTTTGGGTGACATAGTGTGTTCTGGATATGGCGATATGTGTGCTGTGTCTCATGAATCTTTTCATTAGGCTTGTGATGCAGATACTCTTCAAATCCCTGTTTTTCCCTCCTGAAACCCCCCCATCCCGTTTTTTTTTTTTTGCATGAGGAAGCTAGAAGCTGAGAGTCAGAGTTGCTAAAGTGATTTGACAAAAGCCATATGAACAAGGTGCTAAGATTTAAGTCCAAGTTTGTCTTAGTCCAATCAGAATTAGATCACACACACACACACACACACACACACACACACACACACACACATGCTTATTTATATCTACATTTGTTCCTCTCTCTAGTAAATATCACAAGTTTATGTGGATATCATGAATTTCACCCAGGGGACAGCCTTGTCTTCCCTCTCTCCATATTCATAGCCTTCCTTACACAGCACTGGTATAGATTACATGTAAAGATATGTATAAACTGCCTGGCCCAGTGCCTGCGCACAGTAGAGGACCTGCCACGTGGCCCCTCAAGTGAATTGGGAAAAGGTGCCCCTTCCTCCAGGTGGATGACTTGGCTGGGTTCTAGCTCCTACTCACTGCCTGGGCTGGGCCTCCTTGTTGCTGTGCACAACCAGAAAAGAACACTTGGAGGCCCTGAAGAGTCAGTGTTCGAGAGGTGGAAAATTATTTATGCCCAAGGTCACGTCTTGCAGGAAAACAGCATAGATACGCACAAAGAACTTGTGACTAATATAATTTTTCCTGGGAGAATTTTTCGTAACTAATAGGGTAGTGAAATGAAAAGTGTCACCAAGGTTTTCAGCTTGGATGGAAAAATCAATGTGATTCCGAGTTTCCAATAGCACCAATTGTATCTCATTGGGCATAATTGGAAATGGTTTGACTGACCTATTACAATGATTTTTTTTTTAACCTGATGCCCGACTGTACATCACCCTAAGCACTGAATCAGAAGCATGTTGAAATACAAATAAAACCTATCCCTGTCATCCCGAAGCTTGGCTACCAGCCAGGAGGAAGCTGATCTATCTATAAAGCAGAGTACATAATTCAAAACGACATTGCAGGGAAGGAAAAAAAAATCCTTGACTAATTTCATGTACAGGAACAGTAAAATTTGCTGACAGATATACGAGCTTCAACCTGCTAACTGCTCCTCGACTGAGATTTTTCACTCATTTATCTTTGAAGAGAGGCAAATCAGCTCATCCTCAGGCCTTTTGAATGTTCTTTCCCTAGGACTTGATGGACTTTAAATCTGTCAGAGAGAAACCAATTAGATTTGACTTGTGCTACAAATGGTCGTGGTCTAGGGCCCTGCAGAGTGTCACCGACTTCCCCAAGTGGTGTTTGGCATGAAAGACAGCAAGGCCATGAGGAGCGTCACATCTTCTGTAGGAATGGGTGGACAGGTGGGCAGACACCCCTCCTCTTGGGGATGCACATTATATCAACACCTGACTGACGTTAAACAGCTGTGACAATTATTGACAACTGCTTAACCACCCAGTGTCATTTTTCTAAGGATAAGGTGGGGGGGTAGATATAAAAGAACTCAGAACCAGGTGGTCTCTCACCTCCTGACCCAGGTTAACAGTGATATCTAAAGAATGCCTTAGGAAAATGTTGCTGAAGCAGCATTGTTCTCAGAGTTGGCAGTTCCTGTCTGGGTGCCTCCAAGAGTTTTGAAATGCTCAATCCAAGACAGATGGCATACTATAGATACAGAGAGAGTGACAGAGGAAGATAGGTGTATTTGTACGGGCTTGGATCAGGTCTAAAATCTGTAGGGCTGGGCAGCAGGCTGGAGACTCAGGCAGAAATTAGTGTTGCAGTTTTAGGCAGAATCTCTTCTTCTCTGGGAAAACTTGTTCTTTTTTTTTTTTTTTTTAAAAAAGGTCTTCAGTTGTTTGGATGAGGCCTACCCACATTATTGAGGGTACTCTCCTTTTACTAAAGTCAACTAACTGTGAATCTTCAAAACACCTTAAGAGCAAGACCTGCTAGAGTCGACACATGACTAAGTATCCCACAGCCGATCACACAGGCTCTAACAGAGTTATTGTTCATCTTTACTGTCCATTTCTGGGTGTGTCTGTGAAGGTGCGTCCAGAGATGATTGGCCCGTGGCACAGCAAACTGAGGGGAGAGTTCCGCCCTGAAGTGGGCGGCAACATCCATTAGGATGGGGGGTCCCAAATGGAACAAAAGCGGAAGAAGGAGGAGCCCCAGCAGCAGGTTCTGGAGCAGGTGCGCCTTGCCTTGCTGCAGCTTGGCTTTCAAGAGTGGTGCTTCAGCTCACCTTCAGGGCTTTTGGATGATCTTTCTCCTGGACTCCATGGAAGGGTCCAGCTTCTGCCACCTGGACTCTCACCAGCCACTCTCCAGGGAGCTTCCAGGCCTCCAGCGTCAGACTGAGGCTGCCTTGTTTATCCAGCTTGTTCTGATGCTTTTGGCCTCTTGTACGGAGCAGCTCCTGGTTTACCTGGCCCTCCAGTCTGCAAAAGGCCCTTAGGGGACTCTCCAGCCTCTGATCAGGTAAGCGGATCTGGTAATTCCCATTTGTGATTATATTTATATTCTGTTGTTCCAGTCCTCTAGAGAACCCTGACAAGTGATGCAGAAATCAAAAGCCAAGCCAGATGAGTTCTCTACAGCTTAGTTAGGAGTTGTCTGTCTCCCCCTACAAGTATTCTTAGATCCCTATCAGGGAAAGGGGAATGAACTATCCATGAGAAAAATCGGAGACAGCCTATCATCGAATGTACGTGCAGTAGGTGGACAAAGTGTGAGTCCTTCCTCCTCCCTCTTGTAGGATTCCCTGCACCTCTCCTGCTAGCATGGAAGAAGGAAGGAGATTAATTCTGTCCAAGGGAGAGCTGGTCGCAGGCTTCTGTGGGTTGATCCCTCAGCTGTGGCCTGGGTTTGGAAATTATCCTCATCCTCACTCTCAGCCACTTGGAAATTTCCTACTGCAGACTGGAGGGAAACATCACCACTCTAGGAGTCAGGGGAAGATCCCAGATGATCTTTGCCAAGGTCAGTCTGTGTGCAAGCAGAGTGCGTGGCCCTCTGGAAAGTCTCTCCCACCCACACTGTGCCTTCCACCCAGGTGGAACACAGGTAAAGCGTAGTCTTGGAATGAAACGGACCAGAGTTGGAACCCACTTCCTTCGGTGACCAGCTGTGTCACATGAGGCAACCCCTTGCTATGTCTCCATCAGTCAAATGGATCCTTGCATCCTTTGTGTAAGGTTGAGGTAAAGTTTGAACGGAATAATATGGGAAGAACTTGGGACAGGGCCTGAAACGGAGTGAGCACTTGACACCTGTGAACAGTTACCGCTTTGATGTAAGGTTCTACACCTGAGAAAGATTCCTTGGCCTTGGTTCCTCTGCACACAGTTGTCTACTGTAGTGCCCCTTGGCAGAAGTGCCAGAATCTGTTCCTAAGACCCAGTGTGAGTCAGTATGCCAGGTTACTTTCTTATGTGAAAGGAACAATCTGGGGTTGTTGGGGAGGCCAGAGGCGAAGTGTACAGAGGATATGCAAGTAAACCTCGTTATAATTTTTACAATATCCCAAGCTTCAGAGGGGTCCGTATTTCTTAAGGAGAAAAATTGGGAGTTTCTTCTAGATGCTACTTCATAAACACTGTATGGTCTAAGAACCGTCTCTAAAGTTCATTATCCTGCTGTTAGGATGTGGGGCAGAACAAGCCAGAGGACCAAATGGAGAAAATTCAATCCTATTCTAAAGAGGAGAAACACAAAACTGAGTCTCAGGCCCTCATTTTAGAAGAGATAAAAGGATAAAGAAAAAGGGAAGGGAAGACAGAAGAGCAGGAGGTCTGAGAATCGTTATCTGACTTCAGCTTCCCGTGTCAAGGCAATTTGAGTTCCCAGAGGTTTCCTAGACAGAGCACACTTTCGATAGAACTAAATGGTAGATAACTATTTTAAAAAACAGGCACAAAATTCCCTCAACACTCAAGACATCTGAAGCAAAGGAATTTTTACAATAACACTGTAAGAAATAGCTGTGTGTTGGTTACAGGAACACTGATCACCATCTTATGACCTGGGTGTGTGTCTTGAGTGGAGTTCTGGCTGGCTCTATGACCTGCCTCTGTAAATTGGAAACAGTAACAATACACACCTGGTAGGGATCCTCTGAGGAGTAATGTGAATAAGCAAGTAAAATAGCTGAGTGCTCAGCCTCTAAGTACACGCTGAATTCTTTCTTGATCATCTTTGTTATAGAGCAGAAATTAAGAGTATCAGAAATGGACTTACAATGGCAAGCAGTAAAAAGATATCCCCTACAGCTGCATGCCCTTGTTTACTGCAGCATTATTCACAAGCTGAGATGTGGAACCAGCCCAGGTACCCATTAACACATGAATGGGTAAAGAAAAAGTGGTATATATATACACAATGGAATATTATTCAACCATAAAGAAGAATGAAATCCCACCATTTGCAGCAATATTGATGGAACTGGAGCACACTATCTTCAGGGAAATAAGTACTGCATGTTCTCACTCATACGCAGAAGTTAAGAAAAAAAAAGTTGACCTGAATGTAGAATAGTGATTACAAGAGTTTGGAGTTGGGGGGCTGGATAAAGGGAGGCTGCATTTGATCAGGGCTTGCTGTGTGCATATATTGAAATAGCATATTGAACCCCATAATAAGTCCAGTTAATATATGTTTATAAAATAAAACTGTCCTAAGAAGAATACATCATCTATGGCAAATTAAAGTTTGCTCTGCATTATCCCAGATGAATCTGCGGTTGGGATTTGATTAAGTAAAGTTTGGATATATTAAGACTAAATTATTTTAAAATCATCGAGTGTCTATGGAAATGAAGCCAAGAGAAGAATTTGTGGCTAGAAACGAAGGAGCTGCCCCAAGAAATATGAGGTGGTCAAGGAGGCTTGGGTTTAGGATCCTTAGCAGGGGAGGCAACTGCTAAATGAAGCACCAAACCCCACAGGGCAGCAGCTGCAGGCTGTAGTGAGCATTAATTTCACTTAGTGTTACAAATGTTTAAATGTTGCAAACACTTACAAGCATAACAAATGGCAGAGCACAACATGACCATCGGGATTGTAATATGTGTGCAAGAAAGCCATCAAATACTCTCTGAAAATAAAGGGCCATATAAATACTAAATAATTCCATCTTTTATTACTACTAATAATGTGTCATCTGGCCAAAGCAATTCCTTAAGTACTTCATGTTTTCTGCTGGAATCAAGTCATTAATCCCATTTATATAGTTAATGGTGAGGCCCAGCTTCCAAATTAGGTTCCCGAGAGGATGTATAAGAATGAGGACAGGGGACATCCTTTTTCTCCCCTTGTGGATGCAAAGTTGATTTCCCATCTAACACATTTTGCCCCCTGAACTCTACTTTGAATGCTAAATAATACCCTGCAAAGAAATGGCTATGATAGCTCATGGTGGTTTTGTGTTCAACAGCCCATGTATTGCTGGGACCTCAATAAAACCATGGTCTGTGAAGAAGCTTCCTGTAGGGCACTCACCTTCCAGCTAGCCCAGTCAGGTTTTTCTGGGTGTCACTGACTGGGGAAGGAGAGGAAGAATGCCCAGTGATATGCCCATCGGGTTTTACAAGGCAATTAGCCTTGGTCCTATTTGGAAATGGAAGGCAGTAGAGCAAGATGACTCAGCGGGTGAGCCCTGGACCCAGAGAACCTGCTGTACAAACCAGGTCACCAATGTGCAAGTAACGCTTAATTTTCTTAATGTCTTCTAGACCAAGTGCCTTCTCTTTAAAGGAAGTTTATGCAGTTTTTAAAATGGGTACACTGGTAGTAACTACTTTTAGTTCTATTCAGATATTTATTACTATTATTAGAAAAGAAGATGGAGAACAGGCAAAGAGAGAGGGTATCCCCGAAGAGTCGCCATCAGTGTCTGCCCTTCTTGTGAACCTGAGCAGAGCTGTACCCTCCTTCTAGGAACCAGGCCAAGGCCCATGTGAGCAGCAGTGACATCTGATTTTATTTTTCTGATGGGAGCAGGGGGACATGTGCTCGTGAGCATGTTTAAAGACTACAAACAGAGAGAGAGGAGCTGAGCCTATCTTGTGGTCACCCTCCTGAGCAGAAGATGCCTGGGCTGACCAGGTTTGTCCTTGTTCTGCAATTATAGGTCAAATTAGACATAGCCCAATTATAGCAAAGGATTCTGATGTAGCTTAGATGACTGCCAGCACTTTGGCTATGTGTATAAATAGGTAGTTCAAATTGGGGACATACTCATAGATATACAAAGAAGCCGTACCCCGCTTGGCTTACTTCAAGAAAGTGGAAGAATTTCATGGTAACTTCCAGTGGTTCCATGGAGCTCATGGAGCAGATTGTGCCCCTCTTTGCCGCAGCTGGTTTAAACAGGCTGATAAGGGTTGTTAATATGTTTTCTATCTAAGGCTTTCAGGTTATTCTGTAACAGAGCTTTCACAACCTGGAGATGAAAGTCACTGTCACCAATAGCAACAAATTTATTGGGTCCTTTTTATGCATCAGGTACAGGCTAATGCTTTAAAAATATTTTCTTGGTTATTGTATAAAACATTCTCATTTAGAGGAAATTGGTCAGGTAAACATTTCAAGGCTGGGATTTGAACCTGTATGTAATCCCCCTCTAAATCCTGTATTTTTAAACCATTGTGGTTGCCTATTTTTCACAAGCAAGAGCACACTCACATACGTGCGCACATACACACCTTCATTATGAGAAATTTGAGTGGCAAAGAAGACAGAGGCAGCAAAGATGTCTACAAAGGCTGAACCAGGAGGCAGCCCAACCATTGTTAGTGACACTAGTGACAGTTGTCACTATCTTGTTAGGTAAAATTAGAAAATGAGAGATTTTTTTTTTTTTTTTGAAAGCTGAAGTCCTTTACTCTGTAGGCAGGTGCCCTCTGAGCCCTGGAACTGGATTTTCTGCTCCCTTCCACCAAGGAGGCTGAGTACAGGGGACGGGCCATCCTGGTGACCGTATCTTGGTGATGGAGCACCTCCCAGTTCACACTCCCTAGTCCTCCCTGGAGGAGTGGGTTCTGCTGCTGGAGAAAAATCAGCTTTGCCTGATAGCAAAGAGGAGGAATTAGATTCTTCCAAAAGGATGGGAGTGGCGAAGTGCTTTTAAGCCACTGTGTACCATGTGAAAGCACAGGTCCTTCAGCTTCCTCCTGCAGAGCTGCTGTTTTGAGTTGAAAATCGGAGTCCAACCTCAAAAGCAGTGGAAGCTTCTACTTAATTCGTTCTTTCCACTGGTATTCTAGAAAATACTTAGTATGTTGACTATGTGTATTGCATTCATATTTAAAACGTAGTTAAGGATGAGAATGGAAAGATTCATTCCCACTCCTGTGTTTCCTCCCTCAAGTTTGCATTCCTTCTCCTTTTGATAACTACTTTTTAGTAACGTTTAAAATCTATTTGGGGTAAAATTGGGAGTTCAGAACCCACTTCAATCTAATGTATGAAATATGACATGTCAAGAGATTTGTAATGTTGTGAACAACCAATAAAAAATAAAATAAAATCTATTCCTCAGGATGTTAAAAATATAAATAAAACATACGTAAATTTGATTCATTCTTCTTCTTTTAACACAGAAATTTTCACACTATTTGGCACCATTTTCTCCCTAATCAGCAGCCTATATTTTTAAAAGAATATAGAAGACTTCTTATCCATCTTCATAGGTGTATATGTTTCATTGCATGCATAGACTATACTTGATTTTAAGTTCCTATTGCACACTAGGGTTGCTTACAATCTTTTGTTCTTTCAAAGGATGCTTTGGCCCAGCCTGTATGGACCCCATTTTATACCTGTGCTTCTGGAGGTGAAATTTCCAGAGATCAGTTCCTGAGTCAAGGATATGTAAATTTGTCATTTAGAAAAATGTTGGCAGTCAGATGCGTATTCTGAGAACTTGAATCAAAATTTGAAACCTTGTCCTCCAGAGGTGGTCCAGAGTGTATTAGGTCTTTTTGTCTTCATTTTCTAGGGGTAGATTCTCTCCAATTGAAGACTGTTTCCAAAACTTCTGTGTAGAGCTGGTTCATTTCTCAGAAATTATTAAATTTCATGACCAGAATAATCCTTCTGGGACCTGGTTCTGCCCCTCACACTTTCCTGCTCAGATGTCTTCTAGGATCCCCAGGGGCCACTGTATGGAAGTCAAGGCCATTCACTACCAACCTCTGATGTATCTTTCCACTGCTCCTCTGTGTGACTCTGCTCCCCTCCCACCTACAAACAGACCTGGGTTCTCCAGTTACAAGTGCTCTCTTTTCCCCTCGGCTCTCAGGTCATTTTACTTGGTGCTTGCTCTTGTTGCATGGTGCTGTGGGTATGCCCTTTTCTCCCTCTCCAGACTATAAGATCTTGTGTGGGAGTTTGTCTGTTTTCAGGCAACTACCTCCCTCCACAACTAGGGACAGCCTTATACACGGTCAGTTCTCAGAAAATATTTGTGGTGAATCCCAGAGACTACTCTCTGAATCTTTTGAGCTATGGCTCCCCATTCGTTCCACTAAAAGAATTTAATGTTAACTTCCAATGGTTCTTTCTGTGGAGTTCTGAGTGTTTGACACCATCTCAGAAACTTTAGAACAGGCATCCGACCCATCTGAAGTTGGACAGTGCCATTTTACTTTCTTTGGAAAGCAGCTCACTGTGGGCCTAGTGAGAGCCCAATGAATATTACCAGTTATTCCTAGAAAGCTCTGGTTCAAAACCCTTTGTCAGTTACCCTCTTAGTTCCCTTCTCTTTAACCTCAAGATGGACAGAGGACCTTGTCCCTACAGGACAAGCTCTCATACCAACATAGGACCTTGCCTCTTTTTCTCAAGGTTTCAGAGAATTCTTTACATCTTTGCAGTTTCCAAACCCAGATGGGGAGAGACTTAGCCAGAGAGTTAAATTCTGCTTTACAACTCTTCGTTTGCACAGAGGGACCTGGAAACCCAGTCCTGGAAGCTACTGTGTTGAGCCTGATGTGCACTTTATCAGATCTTCACGCTAAATTCTAGCAGTGGTTTTGCGGTTACGCAGGGAGAAGTGCTCAAGTCCTCTTGTTCCACCCTCAAAGTGTGGTTGAAGCCTTAGGATCATGTGGATGATTTGGATGCAGGTCAAATTTGGCAAACCTTGATCTAATTATTAGAAGTGATTGACGGAAATAACAGGAAAGGGAGAGAGACTAGGATTTATGACCCACAAATCCTCCCCCCCCCACCCCCAGCTGGCAGCTACTCTGAATTATTCTTATGCAAGTTTTGTCAGTCATCTGTGCTAGAAAATCCAAGCCCAGAAAATCTCCTGGATTTACAAATTTGGTCACTGGGAGTGCTTATTCTGGCGTCTGTGGATGTATTAACATGTGCCTGCTAAACGCTAAGCCGTTTTGTGTAGCTGGGATTCCAGGGATTGAGTGTCTCCATCTCATGCCCAGAAGAAGGGGAGGGTGTCGCCTTCATGGCAGCAGTGGCTGGGCCAGCTGGGGGTGAGTGCTGACTCCCGAAGCAGCACTCTGTCCAGAGGGAGATATATTTTCCCCAAACACACCACACACTCTCTGAGGGAGACCCAGATTTGAAAAGGAAATTCTTGTGGCCACTACCAAAAGTTGACATTGATATTGTGTAGGCAAAGCAGTAGATTTCAGCATAGTTCGTACATTAAAAAAAAAAGCAACTGATTAATAACCAACAGAAGGCCTTTATCTATTTTAAAGGTACCTGTGAAATGACGAGAGCCCTGAATTTGGAGTTAAAGTTCCAAATCCTTGCTTTACACATCTGTCTACAGCCTTTTAGGGAATTTAGTTTTCTTATTTAGAAAGCAGAAATAAATGTCTGCCCTGAAAACCCCCTGCAAGTCAGACTTTTTAATTGTAATTACCTGGGTAATGCCTTCCTTCCCTAGACCCTTGGGGGAGGAGCCCAGGGTGGTCTCAGTCAATGCCACACTCTCAGGACCCCACTGTTACACAGTAGATGTTCAATAAATATTTGAAAGAGTTACTACATGGTACAAATTGAATTGGGAGAGAAGATAATAAATTACAAGGCTATTGATTCTCATCTCTGGGTTCATATTAATGGCAAATCAGATTGTGTATTGAAGATGATGTCAGAAAATCTGAATTTTAGCCCCAGCTCTGCTGTTAATAAGGGTTTTGACCTTAGGTAATCATCAAAGCTCTCTGAGCCTCCAGTTTTGACTTCTGTAAATTATGGGAGCTCACATGGATGATCCCTAAAATTCCTTTACCACAACTATATTCTGTTAGTTAAGATAAGTGGCAAACCAGAGCATGACCTGCAAAATATAATGAATTCATGTATTAAAATCTTAACATAAAATGATTGCTCTACAGTGGAATCTTAGGTCATGTGTGTGAATCTGACAATGGACACCACCAATTTATCCTTCCTTTTCCTTTCCATTCTTTCAAATAATTATTAAATACTTTCTCTGTGTGTTCTTTGATGATTAAAAATTAATCTCATTTCCTACATCCCTCTCTTGATTAGCAACCCCCCACTTTGGCCCTGTAGGTTTTAACTTTGATCATAATCAAAGTCCAGCCATCAAAGACCTAATAATGTATTATGAAAATGACAGATGCTAATCCTCCCTAAAGCATAATCTTCTGAGAATAGGATTGTGTAGCAAAGAGATGGCCAGGTCCACACTGAGCAGGGCTTTTCTACGTGAACCTCTTCTACACTGTGACTTGTCTTTTCCAAAATGGATTAATCAGGTTGCACTTAGTTTCTCAGTGGATTTCCTTGCCATGAGATGTTGAGAAAGGGAATAATAAATCTCCAAACAACATGCTTTATACCTCCCTTTTATGTTAGATCTATAGGCAGTGCAGCTTTCATATACGTATTTATTAGTTTAATCCTTTAAGAGAACAATTATCAAATATAAACACCCCAAGCAGAAAACATGACAAAATCAAGGAAATATATGATGACTGGCACTCATTTTTTAATGTAATGAATACTATACTACTAACAAATAGCACACTAGTAATAAATAGTATTTTAAAATACTACTAATAAAATAGCACACTAGATCTTATTGCTGACTGCTAAGATCTTACAACGTTGACCTAAAGTGAGAACAAGTTGATGATTTTAATAGAGTTCTTGGCAAACCCTTTTTTTCTCCTTCAAAACTGTTTTTGTTTTAAACATTAGCTTTCCTGCAAATGCTTTGCAACATATGCCTTGTTGCAAAGGTCGAGCTGGATGATGTCAGGTCCGTGGTATGGGCGACTAAGCTGGCAGCAGGCAGGGCCTTCCAAGGGCTGGACAGGGAACAGCTGGGGAATGCCTGCTCTCTTCTTCCTGCAAAAAGCCTTCACCCTAGACTAGCAAGGGGCACTGCTTTGGCTCCTACTCTCTATGAATCGAGCTTCTAATAATAATCTTATAGACACAGCATAAGAATGAAGAGACTTCTATTTACACAGAGACCATTCTACATTTGCTGTGTAAATGGTGGTCCCAGACGTGTGGATTTCTGTGTTCTTCTTCTCTTCGTACTCCTGCCTCTTTTTTACCTTTGGTGTTATAGGTAAACCAGGCCAAAGGCGGAGAGCAGTCTGCTTACCAAATGACAGGGTCTGGCATCTGTATACAGCCCTTCTGCAGTCAGCTTCTTGACACGACTGGGGTCTCTATGGCACACCTCCAGTTGGGGGACTCTGCCCTTCTTTCTAACTTTCAAATCAACGTGTCTCCATCAGTTTCTGGTGTCCTTTCAAATCTCAGAAAATAGCAGCTTTTAAGTATCCCTTACCCCACAGAAACTAGAGGCTGAGCCACATAAAGAAACTTTGAAATCATCAAATTAGAAATATTGACCTCTTTGCTAAGATGAAAGGGGGAAAAGCACCACTCTTCAAATGGCTAATGGGCCAAATACAGCAAGCAGTAAGCTCTTTGTTTTTGTGCTGAAGAGGTGAGAAAACACATAGATCATTAGTTCTATAACAGTACAAATATCTGACTAACTGTATGGCAGTTTGCCCTATGGGATCTATAAACAAATGCCCTGGAAAACTTCCTCTGATTTTATTGGGAAACTGCTGGTTTATATCATTTATAATATTGAACACCAGAGCATTTAATGATAGGGTGCTATAATGCCAAATTTCAAAAATCATTATGAAGAATCTTGAGAGTTTATCTATCTCATCATCTTTACACTTGACATCTCCAATGGTTCCAACAATAACATCAGTGGCCTCGAAAGAGTTCTCAGGCCCTTTGAAGGCATTGCAAACACGGTTGACCCTGATTTGAATCTCCTGCTTCAAGATGCTCAACAAAGATAGGCTTCCACGTATCTGTGACTTGATTCTGATATCAACTGTATTCTTTTTATAGTTTGCCAAGGCCTGAGTTGCAGATGCCATGCCTTTCATATGTGCAGAAATTTTCCTGGTATCACTTGTACCTTCTTATTCTCTAGGTAGACCTTTCTTCCCAGTGCTGATCATAATTCTGAAAGACGTGGTCCGAAATACCATAATGCCTAATGTTGAATTTTGAAAAGATCAAAATCCCTGGTGTCTAAAATCCCCAAATCCTAGTCCCAGTCCTGAAAGCCAAAATCCTGAAAATCTCAATTTATGTTGCAGTGGGGTATGGACTATACAAAAGGAGTGGAAATTCAAATTCTGGGTAAGGGATTAGTGTGTTTTCAGTTGTACATAGAAGAGTTGCATCATGGGAGTTGAAACAAATACCTAGAAACCCGATCCAGCATTAATTTTAGCTTGTCTGTGAGGGTGTTTCCACAGGGGAGTAGCATATAAGTCTGAGAGGACTGAGTGGGAAGATCTGCCCTCAGTGTGAGCGGGTACCATCCGGTCTGCTGGGGCCCAGAGGGTACAAACTCAGAAGGCAAATCGGTCTTTCTGGGAGCTGGGATGGAGTTTCTTCTGCTGCCTTGGACATCAGAACTTCAGGTTCACTAGCCTTTGGATTCTAGGACTTATATCAGTGGCTGCTGGGTCCTCGGGCTTTCAGCCTTGGACTGAGAGTTAGACCATTGGCTTCCCTGGTTCTGAGGCCTCTGGGTTTGGACTGAGCCATGCTACTGGAATCCCAGTGTATCTGTGTAAGCATTGTGCATGTACATAAAAACTGTGATGGCTGTTGGCCCATGACAGGTTTTGACTGATCTCATCAAAGACCTGGGTTGTTCATAGGACTACAGTTATCAACTAAGTGCACATAATTACCAGCCACAGTGATATTCATTCCTACGGTATGCTTTTTGACCCAATTCTATGAATACTGCATAAGTGTTACGTAGTTATTGTTAGTATACCTGAGAGTTGCTGCTTGGAAAATATTTGTTATTATTGCCTCATTTATTTTGTAAAGGGGGCAATGAAGTGTTCTTTTGTGTTTTTACGTTTCTCAAATAATCCCCTTTAAAAATGTAAATAAGTATCTTAATAATTTCAAAATTATTTTTTCCAGAATTATATTTTTGGGATTTTGATATTTTAGGATTTAGGAATTTTGGGCTTTAAGGATTTTTTTTTTTTTTTTTTTTTTGGTGGTACTGGGGATGGAACCCAGGGCCTTGTGCATGTGAGGCAAGCACTCTACCAACTGAGCTATATCCACAGGCTTGGGCTTTAAGGACTTTGATCATTCAGGATTTTAACATTTAGGATTATGATACAAACACTTTCTTCCTACCTACAGTGAATCCTTTTTAAAATTATCCCAAGTAAAATTCACTGGTTTAGCCATTTGTTATGCTTTGGATATGAAATATTCCCTGAAAGTTCATGATAAGATTATGAGGGCTATAATCCAATCAGTAGATTAATCCATTTGATGGATTAATTATTTGAAAGGACTACTGTATTCAGTAATAACTATAAGTAGGTGGTGTGTGGCTGGAGGAAGTAGGTCACTGGGGTCTTGCCTTGGGGTTCATTTATTGTCCCTGGCACCTCTCTGTTTCCCATCTTTGTGAGCTGAGCAGCTTTCTTCCTCCATGATGTTCTGCCTCACGTCAGAGCAAGAGTCAGTAGACCATGAACTGAAATGATAAAAACATGAGCCCATAAACTTTTCCTCCTCTAAGTTGTTCTTGTAAGGTATTTTGGTCACAATAACAAAATGAAAACACAGCATTGTACTAAAATGGCTATGGGAATTATAAGATCTGGGTACTAAAATGTGAAAACACAGACATATTCATGCCTCCCTCTTCCTGAATCCATCACCTGGATTCCTGCTGAATGCTTCAGTCTTTTAATCACCTGATGTCCTTACAGGATGTTCTTATTCCAGAAGCCAGAGCCTCTACTTTCTTTTTGCATATTGATTTGTAGATTACCATCTCCAGGCCGATGTTCTACGAGGCAATGGGGTGAACAGGGAAATATGGGTTCCTCATGTACTGCTTAGGTTAGACGCGGGAGCCCTGGTTTACAGTGTTCTGCTGGCAGCCTCGATGCTACCTGTTACTCCAAGGGCTTGCTATTGCATGTCTCCATCTGCTCAGGAAGGCTAATCCAGCTCTAGGAATGGACGAGAAATGAATATAGATGCTTAGGTGCTAACTAAATGTCCTCTGTGAACTTTGGAGGCTATGATTGGTGTTCTCTGCAGCTGTCAAGGGTGAAGGAGGCATATTTGTAAATTGGAGCATGCAGGAGGAAGTGGGGGAGGCTTGTGAGCACCGAGCAGTGTTAGTTTCCTTCTAGCCAAGCCCTGTGTCTGGCTACCACCACCATTTGATGGTGCCAATTTCAGAGAACCTGATTAGGAATGAATTAGAATATTTATTCATAGCATTTTCTAAAAATAGATTTAACATTTTATATCAATGTTGGTGGCTAGGTATCTTTCAGATAATGTAGGCAGGAATCTGAGGTAAAAATCATTCTTCTGTCTCCACATAAAGGACCAGTCAGCATTCTTACCTATCCTGTACCCACGGCAGGTTAAGGGGTCGGTCTGTTTCTAGTTGTCACACCCAGCAGCTCTTCCTCCAGTATGCCTGATGGGATGGCAGGACATCGTGGCTTTGGCCACGCCGTTCCTGTCTTCTGCTATCACTTATCAAAATCAAGTAGAAAGAACCAAGACCTTAGCTGTGTATCCATCTGGTCCCAGGCTTTTTCTTGGTTGGTAGGCTTCTGATGGCGTCTTCCATTTCATTGCTTGAAACTGATCTGTTTAAGTTGTGTATATCAACCTGATTCAGTTTGCATATATCATCAATTTTATTTATTTTTTCAAAGAACCAACTTTTTTTTGTCAAATTTTTTCAATTGTTTCTTTTGTTTCATTTTCATTGATTTCACTCTGATTTTAATTATTTCCTATCTTCTACCGCTTTTGGTGTTGATTTTTTTCTTTTTCTAGGGCTTTGAGATGTAATGTTAGGTCATTTATTTGTTGACTTTTTCTTCTTTTAAGGAATGAACTCCATGCAATGAACTTTCCTCTTAGTATTGCTTTCATAGTGTCCCCAGAATTTTGGTATGTTGTATCAGTGTTCTCATTGACCTCTAAGAATTTTGGAATCTCCTTTTTGATGTCTTTTGGAACCCATTGTTCATTCAACAGCATATTATTTAGTCTCCAGGTGTTGGAGTGACTTTTGTTTTTTGTTTTATCATTGATTTCTAATTTCATTCCATTATGATCTGATAGAATGCAGGCTAGTATCTCTACTTTTTTGTATTTGCTAAGAGTTGCTTTGTGGCAAAATGTATGGTCTGTTTTAGAGACAGATCCATGTGCTGCTAAGAAGAAAGTGTATTCACTTGTTGATGGATGAAATATTCTCTATATGTCTGTTACATCCAAGTTATTGATTGTGTTATTGAGTTCTATAGTTTCTTTGTTCAGCTTCTGTTTGGAAGATCTATCCAGTGGTAAAAGAGGCATGTTAAAGTCAGCCAGTATTATTTTGTTGTGGTCTATTTGAGTCTTGAAATTGAAAAGAGTTTGTCTGATGAATGTAGATGCTCCATTGATTGAGGAATATATATTTATAATTGTTATGTCTTATTGATGTATGGTTCCTTTAAGCAGTACATAATATCCTTCTTTATCGCTTTTGATTAACTTTGGCTTGAAGTCTACTTTATTTGATGTGAGGATGGAAACCCCTGCTTGTTTCCACAGTCCATGTGAGTGGTATATTTTTTTTCCCAAACTTTCACCTTCAATCTGTGGATGTCTTTTCCTATGAGATGAGTCTCTTGAAGGCAACATATTGTTGAGTCTTTTATTTTAATAAAATCTGCCAGTCTATGTCTTTTGACTGATTAGTTTAGGCCATTAACATTCAGAGTTCTTATTGAGACATGATTTGTATTCCCTGTAATTTTTGAATATTTTTGGTAGTTAAATTTGACTTTGTTTCTCCTTTGATTAGTTTTTTTTTTACTGTAATAATCCCCTTTGCTGGTCTTCATTGTTGTTTTTCATTTACTCCTTATGAAATAATTTGCTGAGGATGTTCTGTAGTGTAGGCTTTCTAGTTGTAAATTCTTTTAACTTTCTTTTTTTAATCATGAAAGGTTTTTATTTTTTCATCAAATCGAAAGCTTAGTTTTGCTAGATATAAAATTCTTGGTTGGCATCCATTTTCTTTCAGAGCTTTATATATGTTATTCCAGGATCTTCTAGCTTTCAGGGTCTGATGTGAGAAATCTGAAGAGTTCCTAATTGGTTAACCCCTATATGTAATCTGTTTCCTTTCAAATTTTTTTTATGAAATAGAAAAAGAGGGAACACTTCCAAACTTATTCTATTCTATGAGGCCAATATCACCCTGATTCCAAAACCAGGCAAAGACACATCAAAGAAAGAAAATTTCAGACCAGTATCTCTAATGAACACAGATGTAAAAATTCTCAACAAAATTTTAGCAAATCAAACATAAAACATATTAAAAAGATAGTGCACTATGATTAAGTGGGGTTCATCCCAGGGATGCAAGGTTGGTTCAACATATGGAAATCAATAAATGTAATTCATCACATCAACAAACTTAAAGATAAGGATCATATGATCGCCTCAGTAGATACAGAGAAAGCATCTGACAAAATATAGCACCCCTTCAAGTTCAAAGCACTAGAAAAACTAGGGATAACAGGAGCATATCTCAACATTGTAAAAACTATCTATGCTAAGCTTAAGGCCAACATCATTCTAAATGGAGAAAAATGAAAAGCATTCTTTCTAAAAACTGGAATAAGACAAGGATGCCCTTTTTCACCACTTCTATCTAACCTAGTTCTTGAAACTCTAACCACATCAATTAGACAGATGAAAGAAATTAAAGGGATATAATAGGAAAAGAGAACTCAAACTATCACTATTTCCTGATGACATCATTTTATATCTAGAGGATCCAAAAAATTTCTCCAAAAAATTCTAGAACTAATAAATGAATTCAGCAAAGTAGCAGGATATAAAATCAACACCTATAAATCACAGGCATTTATGTACATCAGTGACAAATTCTCTGAAAGAAAAACTAGGAAAACTATCCCATTTACAGTAGCCTAAATAAATAAATAAATAAATAAATAAATAAAATACTTGGGATTCAATGAAAGAGGTAAAAGACCTCTACAATGAAAACTAAAGACCATGAAAAATTAAAGAAGAACTTAGAAGATGTAAAGATCTCCCTTTTCTTGGATAGGCAGAATTAATATTGTCAAAATGACCATACTACCAAAAGCAGATTTAATGCAATTCCAATGAAAATCCCAATGACATTCCTCATAGAAATAGAAAAGGCAATCATGAAATTCATCTGGAAAAATAAAGAGACCTAGAATAGCCAAAATAATCCTTAGCAAGAAGAGTGAAGCAAATTGCAAATTGGTGCAACTAGTTTGGAAAGCCGTATGGAATTCCTTGGAAAACTTGGAATGGAACCACCATTTGACACAGCTATCCCATTCCTTGGTTTATACCCAAAGGACTTAAAAACAACATACTACAGTGACATATCCACATCAGTGTTTATAGCAGCACAATTCACAATAGCTAAATTGTGGAGCCAACCTAGATGCCCTTCAGTAGATAAATGAGTAAAGAAACTATGATATATATGCATTAAGAGAATAAAATTATGGCATTGTAGGTAAATGGATGGAGTTGGAGAATATTAGGCTAAGTGAGGTAAGCCAATCCCCCAAAACCAAAGGCTGAATATTTTATCTGATATGTGCAAGCTGATCTATAATGGCGGGGGGAGCATGGGAGGAATGGAGGAACTTTGGATAGGGCAAAGGGGAGGGAGGGGGAAAGGATGAGACATGAGGATAGGAAAGATGGTGGAATGAGAAGGACATTATTACCCTAAGTACATGTATGAAAACAGGAATGGTATGACTCTACTTTGAGTACAACCAGAGAAATAAAAAATTGTGCTCTATGTGTAAACTATGAATTGAAATACATTCAGCTGCCATGTATAACAAATTAGAATACATAAATAAATTTAAAAAAAGAAGCAAGACCATTGGTCCATTGATATTTGGGTATGTGTGTGTGTGTAGTGTGGAGGGTTATCATTTGTTTATTGCTTGTTTGTTTTCAGTACTGTCATGCTAGTAACTTCCACCACATTCTGAGAAGTGGTCTTAAACTTAGTTTCATTAATCAGCCCTATCTCGGCTCCCCTACTGTGCATATATATAAGCACACACACAAGAATAAGAACCCTCTTAGAGGCAGGATCATAGCTTCCTCGCACACTAATGCACTATGACTCTCATTTCTGTTAAATGTTTTATTTTCACAAACAAGAACTTGAGCCATGTTGCCCTTACCCACTTCTCATCAATAATGCTAAGGCTCCCCCACTCCCTGCAAGTTCTTCTGCCTAGGTCTTCAGTTATCCTTCCTACTTTCCCCCTCTCTTCTCTTCTTCTCCAAAAGGAGGTCTAACCTCAAATCAAAATGGTCTGGTCACTGCTGGAGACATTTCTCCTACTTTTGTGAAACTTTTAAACATGAAATTCCATTTTCTTAGACATCTCTTTCTTCCTACAAGTTCTTAGAAACCATCTCAAGTGTCATCTTCTTTGTGAACCTTTTCCTGTCTAACTTCTTCTGAAATATGTATAGACTTTTTCTCCTTTAAACTCCAGCACACTTTGTATGTTTCTGAATCTCATATCTCTTTATTTTTTATCAGAGCTATCCTTAAGCCCAACTGCAAGTGCTGAGTAGGAGTACGGTGTAAGTTTCACAAGTCTCCACAAACTCACACTCTCTCTCTCTCTCTCTCTCTCTCTCTCTCTCTCTCTCTCTCTCTCTCTCTCTCACACACACACACACACACACACACACACTGTTTAAAAGTTGCATTCCAATGTGTTTGCTATTATTTATGAAATTCAATACAGACTTCTGTGGCCATTGAGATCAAAGATGGAAGAAAAGCAAACTGATATTCAGGAGATTTTATGCAAATCTTTAGAAACAAAGATTCAGAAAAACTGTAAATTCATTTCTAGAAATCACACCCTGTTGGATTTGTCTACTTCCAGCTTGGAATTTAGAGTGAACAATAAATCATGGAAGTTATACCACAATTCTACAAGAACATTTATAATATTTTGTCAAAGAGTAATCAAGTAGAGAGTGTTCTTATTTCTTAATGTGAATTTAGGTTGGAACTACTGATTTTTATCCAGAGGAATATAAAGTTAGGTTCATGCTGATGCCACAGTCTAAATGAGATAAAGATTTAAATTCTCTTTAAAGAAAGTACTGAAGCTATGAAATTACTAGAAGAAATGATGGAATAGACACACAAACACACACACACACACACACACACACACACACACCCCGTAAATTTATATTTTCATGTATGCACTGTATGTATGTGTATATCTGTGCATGAAATCTTTAGAACTAAATAGTTTGCATGGCAAAATTGATTTTATTTTGCATTGCAAAATACTGTTGTCAAAATCAGAAGAAAAATAACTACTAAAAATAAGTTGAAAACATTTCAGGAGTGGTTAATTTTTCCAATGTGTAATGAATCCTACAAACGAGTAAGAAAAATACCAAAAAATCCAATAAAAATTTGGGAGGA
The DNA here is from genome assembly GCF_052094955.1 of Ictidomys tridecemlineatus. Classification (NCBI taxonomy): domain Eukaryota; kingdom Metazoa; phylum Chordata; class Mammalia; order Rodentia; family Sciuridae; genus Ictidomys; species Ictidomys tridecemlineatus. The sequence continues at coordinate 18,945,027 of NC_135477.1, forward strand.
GATCTAAGGTTAGTTTATAGAAAATGATATGATAATAGTTTTTATTGTTTTGAAGAGATGCTTAGTCTCACATGGAAGAAAAAAAAATGGAAGTTGAAACTACCCTGAGCATTATTTTTCACATACTAGGTTGGCAAATATCAAAAAGTCATACATATGGTTTGACAGTGGTTCTGCGAAGCAGGCACTCTTACATACTGCAGGTAGATGTTTTCATAGGATGAAAATGGGTAATAGTTATCAAAATTTTAAATTCATGTGTCCTGTAACCTGGTGATTACACTCTGGGCTTTAGCTCATAACATTACCACATGTATGGGATGAGACAAGTACATATTTTACATGGCACCTTTGGTCACAGAAAATCAAAGACACAAAGGAGACATTTGCAGTTAGGAGATGGGTTAAATTATGAAAAATTACTCAACAGAGCATATGTGGCTCCAGAACAGGAGAAAGCTTTCTAAGCCCTGATATGGAATGTGGTCTACATATGAAGAATGATATCCACGATACAGAGCTAAGTGAAAAAAGCAAGGTACAAACCAAGCCTTATTTATTTAGAAATGAGTAAAAAGGGTTGGGCAGGTAGCTCAGTGATAGAGCATTTGCCTAGCATGTGTGAGGGTCTGGGCTTGATGCCCAGCACACACACAAAAAAGACAATAAATAAGTAAAAAAAAATATACATGTATAATTTTTTGTAAAATATTTTTGGAAGGAAGCAAATGAAAGTGGTGAGATGAGAGCACCCTTGGTGATGCTTTTGTATTTGCAGTCTCAGGAAAGTTGAGAAACCAGCATTCTTGGTCTTTGGCTTGGTGTGGATTTGGAGAAATGTCCTTTAGTGGTTCTTCTCTCAGGGAAGTTTCCTTCATCCCCCCAGCAACTTAGACTCTGCTGTTTCTATCTTGGAGGACCTGATGTGAATACTTGCAAATTAGCAGGCCCCAGGCAAGCAATGATCCGTAGGAACCTTCAGGAAAGAAAGAAAAAAAATTCATCAACCACTAGGGCTAATTATAGATGCTCACAAGCCCTCCTGCCCTCACTTTTGAAAACACTCACAACACATTTCTAAGCAGGAATAACAACAAGGGTAACGGTTAACATACAATTTTAAGGATACTTTGAAAAAATAATAAGAAGAAAACTCTTTGGGATTTGCTTGAATAAACTTTAATTATGCACCATAGCTGCTGATCAGGAGTATAAGTATTTAGGCACATTCCCACTGATGCACCTCTATATGTTCTTTTGCTTGTAAAAAAGAGATCATTTTTAGTTAAATAGAACATTGAGCTTTGCTAATACCAAGTAAATGGAAATGGAAGGATATGGAGAAGGAAAAAGGGGTAAACAGGTTATGACAAGACCTTGAAAAAAAAATACAAACAAAATATCATCAGTCTTGATTGTGTCAGCTAATTGACAAAATTCAGATCTGTTGAAAAGCTATCAAGGGAGGTTCTTGCCCAATATTTTGCTCCAAAGATGTTTTCCAACTTATTAACTTCCATTTACCAGGAAGCCGTGTTTTCTCAGAAGTTTGGAAACCACAGAAGTTCAAAGGACTTGGTATGGAGATGATGGAGTGTGGATGCATGACTAAGGATATGGCTTCAGAATCTACTGTATATCCCCCTCACTGAATTTTTGAGAGCCACTTGAAAGGAACAATTTTATTCCTAGCCTAACTTTTTCAGGGTTTTGTCTCATGTAATTTTCTGCTGCCTCACTATAAATTCTGAACTCCATAGTACAGAAACAATTTGGGTTAAATCTGTATCCTGCACCATTCCAGGTATTCAGAAGTGTGACAGCTACACATCATAATGATACTGTTGGTTTCTGGTGACGAGTCCTGTAACATTTAGATAGGCTTCTACAAGCATATCAGTGTTCTTTAAAAAGGGGTAACATAAGCTTCTCCCAGGAGGGAGAAGGGGGCCATAGCTGGTATCCTGGTATATCCCCAGAAGTGAGAATGTTCTGCCTTTTTATATGTCCTAGGCTTCCTTAATTCTCCTGCTCTCTTCCCTTTATCTCTCTCCTCTCTGTACATGTGACTAGGCCCAGAAGGTGCTTGGTGGGATGACCAAAAGGTGAGAAGCAGATGGACTGGAGGGGCCGAGGTGGAGTGATCTGGGTAGGAAGGGGGCATGATTGACAACTTTTATAACTCCCTGTAGGAGGGACAATCCCTGGGACAGATCATAGTAGCAACAGTTTGGAGCAGGAGCAGGTTCAATCCTCTCCAACTTTCCAGACCCCAGTTGGCCTCTGTTCTGACTATTTATCTTTAATTCTGGATTCAATAATATTCAAATTACATCACAAAGCACATGACAGAAATAATTGCAGCTAACCTTTATTAAGTATTTTCTGTATCTCAAGCACTGGGTACTAGAATAACATAGAATATCTGCTGTATCATATCTGTGCACCAAGAAATAAACATTGTGTATTACTAACAAAATCCTCCTTTTCGCTAGGACCGAAGCTCTTAAATCCCTGGTCCTTCTTCTCAAAGATGTTTTCATCAAAGACACAGTACAAATCCTTTCACGAGGCTACCCCCAGGCAATTGCCAGAAATAACTGATCCAAAGCTTTTCATCCTTAGCTTGAAAAAATAAAAAAGTACCAGTTTGGCCCCAAGGAGACCCAGTTTCCATATGGCTGCCTGCCTGCTCTCTTAGAGGTTTATGCCTGACATCAGTAGTAGGGAGCATGTCTGATCAGAGAGCTTCTAATTAGTGAGAGGAAGGTGGTGGATGAAAGAAATAAAGTTTTCTGGATTCTCATGGGGGCAGTAGTTAGAACAAGGAGTCTATTTTCTGCTACGTCCCTGGTCCTTTACAAATGGTAGGCCCATCTGTAACCTGTGCTACCATGACTAAGGGACAGAACCAAAGCACATTACAAAGTCTAATTCCAGACCCAGACCCTTCATTGCATGGCACGTTCACCTGCTAACCCTAATCCTTCCTCCCAGCCTCTTTTTAAAATAGGCAAATAACTTTGTTAATCTTTGTCTCACACTTTATTCCTTGTTTCTTCAGTTTAATTAGCAACAAAGGACAAATTCTACATAAGCAAAAAACAAACAAACAAACAAACAAACAAAAAACACTGAAAAGACCTGCAGTGACCAAAGATCTTGGGCATAAAAAATATGTAGATTTTATTGGATCCATAAACAAAAAAAATTTTAAAGTGGTCACACTATAATAACTCTTAGTAATTCTTCAGGTCTTCTCTTCAGAAGCTGACTCAATTCAGTGAACCTCATTCTTGGAAGTCTCAACAAAATTCTATAGGAGATCTGAAGACTCTTCCTCATTATCCTGGCCTCCAGGAGAGTGGTACTTTTCCATCCACAGATTGTTTGGGGAGAGCTTCAGCCAGTCCCTTGAAACTAGCCAGAATGTTGTGCCAGACTGGTTAGGGTGCTAGGAGACAGTTTGGTGCAGACAGCTGCTTTGTCTAGCATGACTGTAAGGGTGAAAGTATTAACTGCCAGAGATCTCTGAATTTTAATGTAGTTTAAGTGCATCACTGTTCTTGGTTTGTAAACATATTCACCTCTTCAATACTGGATTTATTGTTGACCACTAACTTTTCTAAGGAGAACTCAAGCTATTTAGCATTGGCTGTAGCTGTTCTACAATGCTCACTTGTGCCTCAGTTTGGTGAGTTTCTCTTGGTTCATGATAGTTGCTTGGATCCTGTTGGAATGGACGTGGCTTACGGGACACCAGGGCTGGGCTACGGGGGGGGGGTCTTGCCAGTTGAGAAGAGGCATACATGCAGGAACACAAGATGGCAGCTTGTGGCCTCTCTGCTTTTCTGATTCTGCCTCTCTTCTCATATAGCATGGCCATGGAATTCTGCTGACTCTGGTGGGCCTCTTACAATGCTGTTGGTTCCTTCTGCTCCCCTGTTGATGCAACGACTTTACATTGTTCAAGTGATCTCAAGATGGCAGACTACTGTACAACATGGTGAATATAGTAAATGATGACATATTGTGTTCTTGAGGAGTGCTAGAATAGTGGATGTTAATTGTACTTACTGCAAAAATGACTATGTGAATGATACATAAGTTGATAAGCTATACTTAACCATTCTACAAAGTTTATGTGCCTCAAGGAATCTTGTTGTGTATGTACACATGTAATTTTAAAAGCATTAGTATATTTGGGGGTGGGGAGATGACAGGCTTCACCCACAAACCTATTTTCCTTCTCATCCTAAATCCCATAAAACTAAAGGCAGAAGGAAATATTTTTCAGAAAAATTTCAACCGTATTACTATAAAACTGAAGAACATCACTAGTGGGTTGAAAATGGAAGAATTTCTAAAAATTTGAAATCAGATCTAGCTGATTTTCCTACCACCATTTGAAAAAAAAAATTGTGCAACAGAAACGTTATAGAAATGATCAGACAATCAGTAATCACCAAGTGTCAAGGAAAGAATCAGGAAGAGAAGTACCAGCAACATAAAACAGAAAACTTATTCCCCAAGGAAATAAACTCAGTAGAACCCATGTAGGAGGTTTATAAACAATACAATTGAAGTCTTAGAAAATATTTAAGAGGGCAATAATTGTATCATCTGAAACCAAGAAGAGATCTTGGTATCTACAGTTTTGATTATCAAAAATAGTAAGTGAGAAAATTAATGGAAAGGGTACAAAAGGTTGGAAACGCTACTTGTTGAGACATCCTTGAAGAGCACAGAACAAAAATGCCCATTCTTCTGGAATCAAATGAAGGTTCACCTTTGTAATTTTATGTTATTTCAAACCAGGGTATTTAAAAAAAAATTTTAAAAAGATGTTGATGGATCTTTATTTTATTCATTTATTGATATGTGGTGCTGAGAATCAAACCCAGTGCCTCACACATGCTAGGCAAGCACTCCACCACTGAGCCACAACCCCAGCCCCCCCTCAGGGCATTATTTTTAATAAAACATTTTTATTGGAGTGTTATTCATATGCCATGCAATCCATCCCTTTAAAGTGGATAAACCAATGTTTTCAGTGTATTCACAGACATGTGGGACTGTCTCCAACAGACAAATATAGAATGTTTTCATTACCTCCCCCCAAAAACCCATTCCCTCCTCCATCCCTTCATCCCAACCCCTTTCTCCAAGCAACCGGTTTGCTTTCCTTATCTGTACATTTTCCAATTCTGGACTTTCATATGAACTGAATCATATAATACATAGAACTTTGTGACTGGCCTCTGTTACTTAGCATAATGTTTTCCAGGCTCATCCAAGTCATAGCAGGTATTGTATCAGGACTTTCTTCTTTTTCATAGCTGAATACTATTCAGTCATATGGATATACACCATTTTGTTTATTGGTTTTTCTATTTATGGGGATTTGGGTGGTTCCCCCCTTTTGGCTCTCATGTGTCATGCTACTAAAAATATTTGTGTATCAGTTTTTGTGTCGATGTATGTTCTTATCTTTCTTGGGTGTGTACCTAGGAGGGAAATTGCTGGCTAGATGGTTACTCCGTGTTTAGTTGTTTGAGGATCTGCTGCCGTGTGTTTCACAGAAGTTCACTGTTTTACAATCCCACCAGCGACCTAGGAAGGTTTCAACTTTTTCTTAAACTCACCAACTCTTGTTATTATCTGTCCTTTTTATCCTAGCTATCCTTGGGGCTGTGGATTAATATCTTATTATGGATTTGATTTGCATTTCCCTGATATCTAATGATCTTGCACATCTGTTTATGATCTTATTGGCCATTCAGAGAAATGCCCATTTCTAACATTTCTTTCTCGATTTTTGAGTTGTACATATAATTTCCATACAAGTCTCTTATCAAATACATAATTTGCAAATGTTTTCTCCTGTTTTGTGGGTTGTATTTTTATTTATTCATTTTGGTGTCCTTTGCAGTACAAAATTGTTTAATTGTGACAAAGTCCCTTTTATCTGATTTTTCTTTTTTGCTTATTATGTTATGAATTATCTAAAATTCCTTGGCTAAGTCCAAGGTCACGAAGATTTATTCCCATGTGTTCTCAAGGTTTTATAGTTTTGGCTCCTACATGTAGGTCATTGACTCATTTTGAGTCAATTCCTGTATACAAGGCATGTTATCATTTCTGAGTCCTAAGGGAGTCCCTGCGACTTTGTAAACAGAAGATACTATATTTTCCTTTGAACACTGGTGCAGTGGATTAGATGCTCATCCCTCAGGTGCTGGTTTAGCACAGAGCATGGGGTTGGGTTCTTTGTCTCATGAATTTGAAAAATAAAATCCGTGGACCGGGTGAGAGCAAAGTAACAGGATTTCTTAGAGTACTAGAAAGAAAGCTGAGCTTCCAAAGATGGAGGGGTCCCAAGAGAGGGATACCAAAGAGTGGCTATTGCATAGGGGTTTATTTAGATCTATAGGTTTAAGGAAGTCTGCCCCCTGCCCAATCCTGGGTAAGGCAGTCAGTGTCCACGAGGTACTCATGCAGCCTTTAGTCCAATCAAAATATCTATCAGACATTTTTCCCTTCTTTGGAGGGGCATGGACCTCAGTCATGTAAGTCCTGATTTTAAAATAAATCTTTTTGTAATTTCTTAGCAAATATCTACAGGTGTTATTTGTGCTCAACTACCCAGGAAGTTACCCAGGGGCCCATCTCTGAATGCCCCCAGCATTCTCTCTTCTTCCTTCCATCACTGGAGTTAAGACCTCAAGAAAAAACAAGTAATATTATATGACAGTATCCATCACATAAAATTATTTTCTCTTCAGCTTACTGCAGCCTGCAAGGTAATGGGGATAAAGAATATCAAACACTTTGAAATCAGTAGAAGTTCATCAGTCATCTACCTATCTTTATATCTTTCACACTCTTATTTGTATTTATTTTGAAATATGCTTGCAAATCACTTGACTACTGAATTCAGCATAATGGAGGTGTATGATATGAAGAAGAGCTATAATTATGTTTCCTCCAATGTAAACAAGTCAGAACTTGATAAATTATTTAGTAGGATCTGGATACCCAATCCATTCACATGCACCTAAAGTGAATTTGATTCCAATAAGTATATTTGTTTGATAAATGACTTCTGCCTGCATGATTTATCAGCTGAGTGTCGAATAACTCTATAGCAGCAAGGCATTAGTCCTGTTTCACATTTTTTTTTTACTTCCACTGGAGGCTGAGAGACTGATAGGAGTATATTTTATAATTTCTAAGAGGGTTAGGGGGAAAAGGGGGGATTCATGTAGTCAGTGTATGATTCAAAAGCTGAACTAAAAAAATTGAAGGCAATAAAGACAAAAATTTTACTTCAACCTAAAATCATGGAAATCGTCTGTCTAGTGAAAAAAGTAAAAAAGAATTCTTTAGGGATAACTGAGCTTATTAAACTATAAACCACATAATGACTTCTCATATCACCAATTCATTCCCAAGGGGCCAGAGTTGGCTTGGAGTTTAAGGGTATCTCTGTAGATCAACTGATTTAGGTGGGTTTGGAAAGCAGCAAATTTTATGGCTGAAAACTAGGCTGAGTAATGAATCTGAAAATCACAAACAATTGGTATTTAAACAATAAAATGCAAATCCAATGCTGGACTAGATGTAGCTGTTATGTCTGTTTGAGGTGGCCGAGGAACAAAGCGCCAAGCAACCGTGTGCGTGAAAGAAGCACTAATCTTGTGCCAACAGAACCACCTGTCAATCAGCGGGGTCTCCTGACCAATCCTGGATCTCAGCAAGCTTTCCTGACCAACCCCAGTAGGTCAAGGGGCTCCAAGATTTATAAATGTGGTCATGGGTGGAAATTCCAAACTGAAAACCAGGTTCCATTGTTGACGGCTGCTCAAAGGCTGGTGATCATGCTTTTATGATGTTTCCAATCTGCCTGGTTGGGTGAGTTCCCCCAGTAGTGATTAACACTTAGAGAGCAGATGTAGGGGGGCAAGCTTACCCAATATGGGGAATAGAAGGCATTCAAGGGAGTCGAAAATTAACATTTTTTCCTCTAGTGCCATGAAGTGAATTTTGATCTCACGTTACATTAAGGGTACTGTAGGAATGGACTTTCCAGTTTCTCACTTATCACCACTTGAACCAGCTTTTGGCGGATCTAATATTTCTAAGAGGTCCTGTTAACCACTCATAAGCTAGCACAGATCTGACCATCGATGTTGTGCAATGAGTATTGTCATATTATCATAATTAATAATAATCATAGCCACTATCTTCAATGGTAGTTTGTTTTGTGCCAGATTTTATGACAGTATTATGGATTTATCTATTAATCTCACAGCAGCAACATTGTGATGATCTCTAACTTATAATTGAAGACATTTATAAATACTGCAAATGATTTTTCAAGATCATGCATCAAAATGGTAAAACTGGAACTTACATATCTATCTATCCAACACCAAAACTCTCTGCATAGCCACTTTTCTGCTTCTTGAGTTCTGTTCTCTACTTCTTATAGAATCAATAAAAAAATGTTCCATGTAATATGCTTCACCTTGCTCAGCCACTGTCTAGATGTTTTAGAGTCTCCTGACCTGGGAAGGAGACTCCTGTGTTCTACTTCATTAGAGAGGCATCCTGCCCCACAGTGGCCATCTTTTTAGAGCTATCTCTTCATGTATTTTCCCTTTGATCGACTTTCTCCTGGAGGATTCTTTTTCATAGTATCATTATTCAAATTGAGATGATCATTCTTATTATTTTAGTATTAATTTTATAGTATTTTTGGTAGTTAGTAAATATCAGATACAAAATTAAAAAGGAACATTGGGGGGGAAAAAACACTATTTCCCTCCTCTCCTTATCCTAGTCACCCAATTCCTCCGGCTGAAGACTTCCACCTCTTGCTGTAAGCATTTAGATATTTCTGAATTATAAAAGTTGTAAGATAATTGTTGTTTTAAGTCACTACATTTGGGGTAATTTGTTACACAGAAATGAGCAGTAATGTTTATTGTTTTAAAATAGCACGTTTTGGGGTAATTGTTTTATGCAGCAACAGACAAGGAATATATTTAGAGACAGTTGTATAAGAAGTAATTAGAGAAATAGGCCTGATTAGTGATGGGACAGTGCAGACACCTCTACTGCTATCAAATGACAGCAATGACATGGAAGACACTGGCTCTTAGGGTGTTCTAGGATCCTTGCGATTATACATAATGACACTGCGGATGTCATAAGGGAGCTTGGCAAGCTGAACACTTGTTAGAGCAGTGATTCTCCATTCTGCTTACACCTTAAAACATCTTAGGAGACTTTAAAATACAATATGGAGTTTCTTTGTTAGGCAGTGAAAATGTTCTAAAGTTGATTGTTTTGGTTGTGCCACTCTGTGAACAAATAAAAACCCATTGGATGTTACACATTAAATGGGCAAATCATATGATATCTGAATTATATTTCAGCAAAGCTTTTCTTTTAAAAAAATATAATACTGGCAGTAATAGTGTTACAGGCCTCCAATCCCAGTGACTTGGGAGGCTGAGGCAGGAGGACTGCAAGTTCATGGCCAGCCTCAACAACTTGTTGAGGCCCTAAAGCAACTTAGTGAGAACCTGTCTCAAGATAAAAAAGAGCTGGAGATATGGCTCAGTGGTAAAGTGCCCCTAGGTTAAACCCCCTGGAACAACAACAAAAAAGTTTAATACTTAAGATTCCACCACAAATCAACAAAATAAAATTTTCTATATTTTATTCCTGGTCATGGGCTTTATTAAAATTTTCTAAGTGATAGTAGATACAGCCCATTTTGAAAAAAAAAATAACACTGACGTAGCCAATTCTATCTCTTCATTGAAAATCTCAAATACATGTATCTACTTCTCCAGAAACTGTGGTAATACCTAATTTTTGACTCTCAGCTTGTGTTCATCAATGTAATTCATCTTCATTACAGCCTCTAGTCCCAGAATGACCACTACTTAGGAGGAAACCTTAAACAAGCTATTGAACTTCTTTGTTTTCACTTTCTCAATAAAATGAATGCATAGACTGATTTTCAAATGCTTTTTGTAGTTACTTTTCTGTTTGCTGTAATAAGTCTCCATAAATATAATGGCTGAGAACAAAACAAATTTATCATCTGGGAGATCTGGAGGTTAGAAGTCTGAAACGGCTCTATCCTGGCCAAGATCAAGATGTTGACAGGGTGGGGTTCCATTCAAAAAGCCATAAGAGAGAATTCATTTCTATGCTCATTCCAGTTGTTATGGTTTGGTCTCCTAAGGACTCGTGTGCTCGTATTTGAGATTTTCAATGAAGAGATAGAATTGGCTACATCAGTGTTATTTTTTTTTTCAAAATGGGCTGTATCTACTATCACTTGGAAAATTTTAATAAAGCCCATGACCAGGGATAAAATATAGAAAATTTTAACCTCATCAGTGGATTAATCCACTCATGAACTGATGATAATGATAGCTGGAGGGACTACTGGGAGGTGGGACCTAGTTGGAGGGAGTAGGCCACTTTGCATGTACCACGGAAGGGTTTATCTTCTCCTCTCCCCTTTCATCTTCATCCTCTCTGCTTTCTGGCTGCCATGAGCTGAGCATCTTTCCTCCACGATGCCCTTCTGCCGTGATGTTCTGCCTCACCTCTAAGTTGTTTTTGTTAGGAATTTTGGACCCAATAGTGCAACGCTAACACACCACTGTTGTCTGAATTGAGATTTATGCAGTTATTGAACTGAGATCTCTTATTTTCTTGCTACTCTGTTGGGGATTGACATTAATTCCCAGGGGTGTCCCCCTTGTCTTTGCACATAGCCCCATACATATCAGACCTGGCAAAGGATTGTGGAATCCTTTTCACACTCTGTCTTCAGACTCACTCTTCTGCCTTCCATCTTAGAACCTCTCTAACTGCAGTTGGGAAAATTTCTCCATCTTTAAAGCCTCATATGATTATATTGGGCCCCCTTGGATAAAACAGGATAATCTCCCATCTTAAGGTCCTTAACCCTAATCACTTTGCAAATTCTCTTTTGCTATGTAAAGAAACATATTCACAGGTTCTGGGGAGGAGGATGTAGATATCTTTGGGGACCATTATTTCTCTCTCTCACATCTTCTATATCTATCTAAGAGCCTAACCTTAAATTATTGGCTGCTTCTAGTGTAGAGTACAGAGCCTTATCACCTTCTCCTGGGGAATTCTTCTCAAAACTATATATCTTCATCTCAGAAAATCCTAATGTGCTACCATGGCTGCCTCTATTACTCCCACCATACTCTGGAAACTACAGAAAAAATTGCTATAAATCAGGATTTATAATCTATTTTTAATCCTTTGATGATGTCTGCTTTAAATTTGTACACCGTGGGTGCCCAAGTGAGAATGTTGACAATCCTACCAGCTGAGTTTCCATAGATGACAGATGAAAGATAGATTTATTCATTCACTATGGTATAGTGATTGAGTCATTGAACTTCAAAGTTAGACAACCTGAGTTTTAGTTGTAGTTTTTCCATTCACAAGCTGTGTGTTATAGGACAAATTGTGCTATAGACAAGTGGTCTCCTGGGTCATAATTCCCTAATATGTAAAACAGCATTGAGGGTGATTGTTGCTGGGTTGTATGAGGAATAAATAAGAGAGTTCAGTGGAGACAAATAGCACATAGCCTGGTAGAGGGCCAGCCCCTGCCTGCTATCCAAGGAACATTTCCTAGGTGCGCTGTGTTAGGTGATAGAGGTGGCTGAACAGACATGTTGGATGAGGACACCATGCTTGTGGACAATATCTTAGTGTTTTGGCATGCTCTAGGTTGAGATGATGGAGAATTTCCTTTTCACCTGGGCTCATGGGAAGTTTTATGAAGGTAAAGTCTAGAACGCTGGGTAGATGGTACAGATGTGGGTGGGGAGGGGAATATGGCTGCTTTCTGGCTTTAGTGGAGAAGTACGTTGATTGCAATAGTAATATATTGGAACTGCTTGTCTACAGAACAGCTTCTGTTTGCTGAAATAACTAAGTACTTCCTACTCTCCTGTTCACCATCCAGTTTTCACATAGTTCCAACAAAAATTAGCTCTTTACCACCTGTCAGTTACTTGGTTAGCCTGTTACTTGGTTACTCCCTTAGCCTGGTCCCTCCTTACCCTTCTTAAAGAATGGATTCAAACATGACCTCTCACGTGACCTTTTCTGATCCTTCCAGGAAGAATCAGCTTCTCATGCCTCTATGCTTCCATAAACAGATTATATTGTTGTACTAATCATATCATATTATAATTACTTGTGATTCCCTCCCTACTTTCCTATAAGAATGAATACAGGGCTGGGGTTGTGGCTCAGTGGTAGAGCGCTTACCTAGCACATTCGAGGTCCTGGGTTTGATCCTCAGCACCACATAAAATAAATAAATAAAATAAAGGTGTTGTGTCCAACTACAACTAAAAATAAATTTAAAAAAATTAAAAAAGAATGAATACATTCTTCCTGAAGGTTCATTTTTTTTTTAACCCAAAGCACCTCATCAGATGGTTGTTCACTTCCACAGAATTCCCAGGAGAAGGTAATTGTATGGTCTAATGGGGGAATGCATTGAAAAGAGTAGATTTTTTTGTGGATGAAAAGCAGCATATCTTGAAAATACAAAACAAGAATAAGAATGTGACCTATGTTTAGACTCTGGTCTACAGTTGCAGAGATGTGGAGAAAATAAGGAGTCATTTGTCATTGCCCGGTGGCCTGGGGAAAAGCTAGACTCTCTGGCTTAGAGTATTGGTACCCTGTCCTGTAGCCTGTTTTTGATGGAGGGAGTCATATCCTGCCCATGATTTTAAAGCACCCTCCTAAGTTTAGCATGCATACAGGAAACCAAGCATCACAACCAAGTTGTATCAATTGCTCTTATTTATGGAGTAATTTACTGAATACCAGGCACTCTTCTCAGTATTTTAGCTGCATTGACCGACTTAAACCTTAAAATAAATCTGAGAGATACTCCTATCATCCCCGTTAGATGACTCAGAAAGATAAAGAAGTTCTCTTTCTCGAGGTGTTGTGGATGACCAACAGATTCGACCATCAAGGCTGTATCTCACAATTCTTATATATGAAATGAACTAGTTTAATAAATTTGCTACAAGACATAGAGGCAGGTACTAGAACTATCCAGTTAGGGGGCTTGTTAATAGATATAGCCGAAACAACAATTTCAATAGATGAGAAATGGCCAGGGACAGAGGCCATCAGATCTCTTACCACTCAGCCCTACATTGCAACTTGCAATCTTTGCTTCTACGGTGCTCAGTGGAGATGGCCCCAGTCGAAAGACTTCATAGGGAAGCATCCAAGGACCTCAAGGTGGGGCCTGTAGATATTGTTGAAGACAGACCAAGTGGAAGAGAATTCCCTGGTTGGGAACGTGTCCTCCGGAACATCAGACAGGGCACTAGAATGAGCGTCTCCATGTCCATCTACTCACCACAGAGGAGAAGGCTCAGCTATTCATTTCACTTTGGAGACCAGGAATGAGTTGATTTACATGGTCATGGGAGGAAATATGTATCTCCAGGCACTTAAGAAAGTACAAGTTCTGTGAACTCTATTGTGGAGAGTACAAGTTTGGGAAGGACTTTGACCCTCTGAGCAGAGCCAATAAGCTAGACAATAGTTCAGCGTTTTCAGTGAGCAAATTTCCTTACCGTTCATCTCCATGAGATGGCTAGGCTGTCTTTCCTCATGTGAACTTGAGGAAAGTTCTGTCCAATTGCAGCTTCACCTTTGTAAAACCCCTGCCTTGGTTCAATTTGGTAGTGGTGTTATTTAAGTATCATTGTGTTTGATGTCTACCTTTTGGGGCTGGAATTTTATTTCTAGAGACTAAATCATTTTGCACATTCTCATATACATATACACACCTCAAGCTGACTTGAACTTCATTTCCTATTGTTTTCCTGGAGAAAGACAATTCCTGGAAGCAATAGGAAACATTACAAATTTGATTTATGGCATGAGGTGGAAGAATTAGAAGGACTTTCCATACTCTTCAAGGAATCCTGAAAGGGACTGAAGAGAAGGAATGGGGGAGGTTGTGTAGCACAGACTGAAGACAGTGTGACCTCTGAGTCAGATAGACCTGGCGTTGAACACTGTCCCACCAGTTGCTGGCTGTGCGACTTGGGCAAGTTGTGGTTTGATCCTTATTTTCCTTGTTTGTAAATTTTGGCAGACCAGTAACTATCTTGAAAGAAAGTTCCAAATAATTAGGAAATGTACCAAACACAGTACTCAGCACAAAATAGGTACTCAAAAGTGAAATCTATGGACTGAATTTAGCTTCCAGGGTTGTATAGACACAATATTGAGCCAAGACCATGGGAGATATAAATTCTTGTCCTAAGCCAGTGTGGCCATACCAGCATCTGGTTTTCATCACACATTCTTTCTACATCTTATCTAGTGCTCACCACAATGTGGGAGCTCATGGGTCTGTGCTCATACCAGGCAAAAACCTCCAAGTCATCCAAGACTGGGTCCATTTTGCTTACCACTTAATGCCTGGAACATGGTCATGGTTCTGTGTTTGTGGAATAAAATTCACAGCTAATTGCATTGACTGCCCACATTTGGGATGTTTGGCTCTAAGAAGAGAATATGGTGAAGACTTTCTCTACCACAGTACCACATATGTTCTTAGACATTTTTCAATTTGTTTCAGAGTTTATTTCATGTATAGAATAATGCCCAGGTACTTAGCAAGGATACTGAAGAACTCAAAGAAAAATTCTTAAATTCAGTCCTTTCATATCTTCTGATACATGTAACTGAAAAAGATGCTTTAAAAATAGTCCTAGAATCTAATGGCAATAATGGAATAAAAAATTATCTTAGAAAAATATTTTTTTATGAATGGACACCTACCAATTTCCTAACAATAAGAAAAAAGGTGGACAATAAGTTCTATAATATCTGCTACTAAATTATTGTAGCCTAATATTCCAACAAAGGAGATGAATAAGGTTCTCCTTCTATATTTTATTTCACTAAGACATTGACCTGGATATTGCTACTCACATGTAATCTAGGAGAGAATAGAAGATAGTTTGAGGATTTGCATAGAGCTCAGGAAAACATAAAATCTGAATACTATATGTAGCTTCCATAATGAATGTTCTCATTCTTTAATTTCAACTTTTAATGATTTACGTGATCCAAAATATATTTGTAAAAACTAGCTGGCATTTTTATGCCTTTGATTTTGGGAAGTTATATTTTATAGATTTTTATAAAATTTCTTTCATATTATTTTTGGCCATTAATATAACCATTTTTTTTACATTTTTGTTTGAAGAAGAAAATTAATTCCTTGATTCATTGCTTAGCTGCAACCATGTTTTGACAGTAAGTAGTGTGGGGCTGGATTCCAAGTTTTAGAAGGATTGTAGAATTTTCTAGAAGTAATAAGAGAACACCTTTTATGGTTTAGATATACAATGTCCCCCCAAAAGCTCATGTGTTGGGAATGTTTCAGAAGTGAAATGACTGGATTGTGAGGGCTGTAATGTCATCAGTGTATTAATCCATTTGATGACTTAATAATTTGAATGAATTACTAAGTGGTAACTATAGGCAGGTGAGGTGTGGTTGGAGGGAGTAGGTCACTGGAGGCCTGTCCTTTGGGACTATATCTGTCCCTGGCCCCTTCCTCTTCCTCTCTCTGTCATGAGCTGAGCAACTTTCCTCCACCTTGCCTTTATGCCAGGATGCTCTGCCTCATGTCAGTGATTGAGTTGGCTGACCATGGACTGAGACTTCTGAACCCATGAGCCAAAACAAATGTTTTCTCCTCTAAGTTGTTCCTGGCAGGTATTTTGGTCACAGTGATGAAAAGCAAGGTTTAGTGTCTAAGAGCGCACTTTGGCTCTGGAGGGAGATGTTTGGTTACACTCTGGGGTGGCCCCTCCTGATCCTCATTTCCTTTAGAGTCTGGGCAAGGCCTATGACTGTTCCTATGGCCAGTGTGAGGGATGTCACCATCATTACAATGGTAAGTTGTGTGTCTCCATCTTTTTGTTAGGTTCTCTCTTTCTCTTTATTTCTTCTTCGGTCCCTCCCTTCTGCCCCCACCACCCCATTCTTCTGTTTCTGGCTTTGAAGAAGCAAGCTTTCATGGAGCCCAAAACTTCAAAATTGATTCTTTCAATAGCTTGAAGAATCTTGCAAGTAGACTGTTCCCTGTCCAGCCATGGTGGACACACTTGGATTGCGAATGGATCCTAAGCCGAGGACTCATCTCAAGCATGCTTTGACTCCTGATTTAGACATTGTGAGCTAAAAAAATGAGTGAAATTTCTTTGTGGTAAAATTTATTCAGAATAGAAAACCAATTGCCCTACTCTGAGGCACCTCGAAGAATCTCTAATTCTCTAGAGTACACAATTTTGGAAACTAACAAAGAAAGATACAATAGAAATCACAGCAGTTTATGAAGCTCAAATTCAAATACCTGAAGTCTTGAAAAATGTCCACTGTGGTTGCTCCTGTCCATAATCTGCTGTTTCATTTTCTTCCTGTTACACTAGGCAATACAGAATGACAAAGGGAATCATGCTATCCTGGATCAGACTAAAATTCTGGATGGCAGAATGCTGGTACAGTAAGGACTAGAATTAGGCTCTGCATTGCTTTGACGATTTGAAAATTTTCTACAATAGGAGGAAAACTGAAGTAAAGAACAAAAAAGTGACGGGATATTATTTATTAGCTCACAGTAATGACAACATCCACAGATTGCAAGGACAAAAGCTTGTGGTCTCTGCTCTGCTTTCTTGTCATAACTTCATTGCTTGTCATATTCTTTCCACATTTGTGCAAAACTGACCACCAAGTCCTCCAAGCGCTCATCTAATAAGAGTAACCATCCTGGTGGAGAGAGTACTTGGCAGCAGCAGTCTTAAGCAGTACTCACATCATTTCTTTTTCCTGGACACCCAGGAACACTGCATTTCCCAGTCTCTCTTGTAGTTGGGTTGAGGCTAAATGACTTAACTCTGGATAGGAAAAATTAGGTAGGAGGGATGAAAGCCACTTCAAGATCTGGCCATTGCAAACAACTCTTGGTGCTTTTTAGCTTCTTCTAAATATTAATACATCCCTTTGCCTTGATGCCTTAGAGTCCCCATGGTTCAGGTGGGAAAGTCACAACATAACTGAAGGCTGCTCAACTTGAATTGAATCTTTTGTGAACTTGAAATAAAACTTGCTTATATAAAAACATTGAGATGTCAGGTTTTATTTTCTTTCAGTCATGGTCCAGCCCATCCAGATTAATACAAGGACTATGTTCCCAATTTCCTAAGGACCAACTCTCACTCTGCTTATTTACTCTTGTACCCGTGCTTGAGATAGTTCTAGTAAGGGTAATAACATGTGAGGAAGATTCAATCCCTATATGGTCTGAGATGTGAAAAAAATTGCCCTATGTTTTCCATGGTCATTACTGATCTTCTGGGAGATAAATTACTATATATTATGGTCAATTTCCTGGATCACTGATAGAGCACATATTCAAAAGTCTAAGAGCTTCCAGGATAATTGTTTATGAAATAGGAATTTGGTCATTTATACCAATTCGGGTTCATTGAAAAAATTTTTTTTAGTCTAATAATCAAATATTTATCAGCCTGAAATTTTTCTTCTTATTCATACCCTTTTCATGTCTGGAGTTTATGCTGCACGATTTAGTATGTTTGTTCAAATATAGGAGGGCTTCATGTAAATTCCTTATTTTTCACTAACACTGTATCTGGCTTTGTTTTTATTAAATATTAATACATTTATCTTGCAGAAAATTTAATTTTTTTTCTTTGCAAATCCTGAAGAAGTGGAAAGTTAAACTCCAGGGATTATGATTAGTATTGTACATGGGCAATCTCATCTACATTAATCTCATCCTGGGACCAGTTTTCATTACAGAAAATCTTTCTTGCACTGAGGAAGTGGAGCAGGGAACTTTAGCATCCTTGTGTTGTAGGAAAACCCTCCTCTCCCTACTGAAGTTTTTATGATGCAAATACAGATATCTTTAATGACCTAAATTTTCTTTTCTTATGAATTTTAAATCTCTTTGGAATGTTATATTTCCATAGTTGGACAAATATCAAAAGGCATATTTTTTCTGACAAGATTATTGCTCTCATTGGCAATTGCATACTTTTATTCTTTAAAATTGATAGTGTGAGCATTTCACTAATGCTGTAAAGAATGAAAATAAATATACAAGACACAAAAAAAGGAGATTTTTGTTCAGAATTAAGTGCTCAAATTAGCAACATATGCAGTAAAGTACTATTGAAAAATTCAAACCCAAAAGAATTTGAAAAAAATATATAATGGATATGTGTGCACCATTTTTATGATTTCACCACTCTTACCTTGCCACAATATCTGTGTCTCTCCATGTTTGTACATACACATATACTTGTGTGCATATGTATAAATTCATACATTCTCTTTTTCCAAATCTTCTGATGGTATCATGAAGATACTTCTTGACATTTCTGCATTCAATACTGCATAATGCATGATCCAAGAACAAGAACATTTTTTTTCTAAATAGACTCTATATTACAGCTGCACTTAGGAAAACCAACATTGACTCCAAAACATCATCTGGTTTTCAGTCTCTACACATTTTCACTATTTCTTACTTTTAAAGTAAGGATCCTTTTAAGATGTATATGTAGCCTTTGCTGGGAAGTCCCTTTAGTCTCCCATAACCTAGAACTTTCCTTTTGCCTTTCCTGTTTCATCATGGTATTGCGTTCTTTGATAATTGCAGCCACAAGGCCTACAGAACATTCCACCTTTTGAATTTGTCTGACTACTACATCTTGGTTAAATCTGAATCACACATTTCAGGCAAGAATTCCACAAAGGTGATATGCGTCTCATAGAAGTCATATTGGAAGACACAGGACATCAGGACAACTCACTGTTGAGAGGGAGCTTAACCACTTGGCTAAGGTGATGATTACCAGATTGCCATTTCACAATTTTCCCTTTGAAAATAGTGAAGCATTGGGGGGTACTCTGAGATAATGTGATTTTTTTTTTTGGTTTTGTCCAGTGCCTCTTCATTCAATGGTTTCTGTATTTATTGATGTATTCTTGCTTGAATTGTACAGAGGTTACCAATGTTGATTTTCTAATTCTATCATTCCTTCAACTTTTACCATATTGCATTCTTTCATAAAATATTTTTTTAAAATTTTATCTCCGTGCATTATATGTTTATGCAATATTTATTTTTAGTATTATTGCAGACCCAGGGATTATTTAAATATGGTTATTCTTACACATTATGACTTTGTTGCTCAGATTCTTCTAGACTTGGCCAGTAAGGTTCTTCTCACCTCTTCACCCCAGTTTTGTGCTTATTTGACATGAACACATTAACATTTGAATACTTACTTGCTTTCTGGTCCAGTCGTATAAATGGAGTGATGCAATGTGTGATCTTCTGCACCTGATGACTTTCACTTAGCACACTGTGTTCCAGGTTCATCTCCGTGCATCATGCATCAGTATTTCATTTTATTTGTTGGCAAGTAACATCCATCGTATGAATATAGCACTCCCCAGAGTTTGGAGTGTCCCTTTCTCATTTTGAATCTAAGTTTTGCAATGACTCAGACTTTCTCAACAGAAACAGGGGAAAGAAGGTCTGCAGTAACTGTTAAGAAACCTAGAAGGAAGAAGAGACATCCTGCAATCATGTTTCTGTCCAACAGAAATACATTAAAGGAAACATATGGTAGAATGAAACTGGAGACAGATGAGGCTACCTTTAATATAAGTCAAGTGTCTATGGGGCCTTTTAGGAATAAAAGGAGATAGGGAGAGGAAAAATACCATCAGGGGTGTAAGGACTCCTGGGGTGGCAGAAATGGGCAGACAGTCATTCAGCACATAGTCAGCCAAAATTTGGTGTATATAGAGTCACATTGAGGGTTAGGGCTTCAACATAAGAATTTGGGGGGATACAATTCAGTCTGTAACAACTACTTAAGTCCTGTACTTCTCTATGTCTAAAAAAATCATGTCAGTTTTTTTTAAGGAAAAGTTCTTACTTATTTAATCAAAGTTTCTGTAACACCAGGGTTCAGTGTAGTGCCCGACATATAGTGACAATCAGACACATTATTGGGGTGAACAAATTCATGATTGAAAAGAACAGTAACAAATTAAGAGAGTCCTGAACTTCCTGTTGACACCCATTTTCAACAAAAATGTTAGAAAATCCACTCCTAGGTACATTTTATGCCAGTTCTAATATTGTCCAATTCTTTTTCTCTGAAGGGTAGAAAATTGTAGGTGTGAACTTCTAAAGGAGAATACACCGAGTGAAGAATGAACTAATGTCTTTTGGGACCCAGATGGGTAAATTGTTTTATTTCATGGTAACTGCTGAAGAGCTCTCAAAAATAATTTTTAATGATTGCATTTGGTTCTCATACATGGGGTCCTGACTCCAGTCCTTTGGTCCCATCTGTGACAGTGGCAACATGAAGCAAGATGACAGGTCACCATCAGTCTGGTTCAGGTAGAAGTGGAAGTGGTGGAGTTGACATCAGTGCTGCAGTAGAAAGTCACCAAGCCCTTCCACAGCAGCCTGAACTTGTGTTTGTGGTCATTGATCACCACAACAATAATATTACAAGCAATAGTTATCGGAAAAGGAAACTCAGTTGAAGACAGGAAGTCCAGAGACATGGATGAAGTGGTCTGTTGAGAGTTTGAATTGTAAGCAGGGACTATGAAGATGCATAAAACGTTGTGAACTTCTACAGACATAGAGGTTTGGGAACTTAAGAAAACTTGGAGCATGAAATCCTCATTTTATAGTTGAAGAAATCAAGATTCAAAGAAGGAGGTGAATTTTCTGTTTTTTAGTTCTTCATAACTAAGTGATTAAGGTCCTTTATAAATATATAATTTCTTTATCTTCACTAGAAGGTCAACTCCATGAAGGCAGCGTTTTAAAAATCAATTATTTACTAAATTTCCCAATTACTTGGTACATATTAAGAAGGCACTCATGTTGAATGAGTCTTTTTGTGGCTAAGATTTTAAGCTTTGAGTCAATAAGATAAAAAACTGAGATACTGACTACTACCTACTAGATGTGTTAGGGTCTGTGAGCTGTAAGGAAGATGTCAATCAAAATAATGCATATAAACCAACTTGAGCAGCCTGGTACATAGTAAGCACTCCATAAATGTTGGACATTTCCAATAATAACAGTCATATTTCACTTTGCTGATGGTATTATAATTTCAATTATAATATATTATAATTGTTGTTGATTGTATTATAATTTCAAAAAATTTTTGTTTCACCCAACTTTCTTCCCAAGTTCAGGTGGTTAACCTTCTTGCTTTCATAAATGTTAGGCCATTCCTCCATATAGTCATTCTTTAAATGGTTTATTTTAATTTCCCTCATGAAAATACATTAATGTGTCAAAAATTAGCATTTGCATTATAACCTCATTTCACTTGCTGAACAGTCTGTCAATTACTATTTTTCTCTAAATCATAATTACTCCCCAATTGCTCATACAGTTAAACAATCAATGCCATTATTACATCCTCAGTCAAAAATGTCAAGATAAAAATTATCTGATGGGAGAGACAATCCTTGAGTAATAGTTCCAGTTCCATAATGTGTGTTTAGCAATTTAAAATAGTGTCCCTCAGTGCTTTTGTTTATTAACTACATGAAAAATAAGAAAACTCCAGGGTTCTATTTACCTAGAAATCACTACAGCACTAATAAACCAGGGAAACAATTTCAGGCCAGGATTGCCAGAAACTACATATGGAGTGAATGATGAAATGGCTTGCTGGTGTAATTAGCAAACACAGTTAGGCCTTTGCAATACAAAGTGTTTTCTATTCATCTGCTTTGGCAACATCCGGGAGCTTGATATGAAGGCAAACTCTCTATCCCCACCCCAGACCTATTGACTTAGAATCTGCATTTAAAGAAGATTCTCCAGGTGATTAAAGTTTGACGAAAAGCACTTTCAAACTTTAAAGTGGAGGGTTTAAAAAGGCATGCAGAATTGCCCAGAACTGCTTTGTTTTAAAGCATTTTGTTTTGTACAGCACATTCCTAAATGAAATAATTTAAATAATATTAAATCAAGGTCATAGACAAAAGTTAAAAAAAAATTTAAAAAATCATATCCTCTAGCAAAACTCAGACTGTCTATGGATATTTAAGTGCACAATTTCATATACAACAGACTATACTATCCATGCTATTTTGTAATATGATTTTTCCCCTTTCAAACAATAATACATTGTGCTCATCTATGTAGGACAATAAACAGAGCTATATATCATCATTTTAAATGGCTGCATAGGATTCAGGGTTTCCATATACAACTCTTATTTATCAAATGTCCTATTGATTGAAAGTTAGGTTTTTTCAATTTTACGCTATTATAATCTGTAAGTGGAACATCTTTGTGATATGTCTCCTTGCTTTTGTGCATTTATCACCTAAATCGAAGATTATTCATCATTTGTCACAATTTTTCTTCCCCCAAAATGTTTTTTGCAGAAAAAGTACTGGATGAGGAATCAAGGGATTCTAATCCTGGTTTGGTTTTCACTAACTTCGTCACTGCTACTTCAGTTTGCATATTCATAAATAAGGAGTTTGAAAATTATTGTTAAGGCACTTCATAGTTATGAATATGATATAAAATAGTGATGTCAAAAGTCTTATCACATTTAACATTCTAATGAATTTTGTAGGGAATTTCTATATTTGTCAGTCATTAATAAACTCCATTTAGTTGAGCATAATATAGAATTTAATTTTCATTTCTTGAGTTCACATCAATTTGATAGTAGGCAAAGGTGACCTTAAAAAGATCCAGGGTGCCAAGGAGAACTTAACTTGGCATAACGTATATGCTGTATTTGAGATGTTGGGGTGCATTGATTTATATCAGACTTTGATCCTCAGATATTTAGGACAAACATTGGTTGGTATCAGACAACCAATATTTGAGGCCCAGCTCTGTTTTTCCTAGCCATGTGAATTTGGGAAGATTACAAAAATTCTTTTAGCTCTACTTTTTCTATCTAAGAACATGACCATCTACAGAGGTCATGGGATCCTTGTTTGTGTCATATTAGAAGACAATGCGAATGCAGTCCTTGCCAGAAATGGTCTATATTTACTTATCTGCAATTGTAAACTTCTTCCCACTTTGAAAGCTTTTTGTACTGTAAGAGGACAAGTAAAAATGCCAACTTGCCATCCTTAAATAACATGTTAAGATTATGAAGGAATCTGATGCTTTAAGAGGATTTGGATCATTCTCTTAGTTATTCTAAATCCATCTTATAGATACAGAGCATAGTGTTTAGGCTAGAATAGGATTATCCTATCCCAGAATGGAAGATTATGTAGAATATAGGATTTAGATGATTCTTATGCAGATAAAGAAAAATAGGGCACAGGGAAGAATTCATTTGCCTAGATTATGTAGTTAGCTACTATTATAGTTGTAGTTGATTCCTTTTCCTGGTCCAAGCTTTAGCCACCAATGTTACCACTAATGAAGAGGGACAAGGGAGTGATATCTAGGTGTTATAGTCCACTGACAAATTGTGATTGTTCTGTGGAGCAAAATGAATGAGCAGCTTAGAAAATGTCCAAATAGACAACTTAGGCAGTTGTACTCACTAGTAACCAGAGGAAAACTGTATCCGATGCTTTTTGTGACCTATCAAATTTCCATTTTAAAAATGCTACCCAGTTTGGCAGTAGACCATGAAAATTATCATTTGACAAGAAGTATCCAAAGCTAAAAATGCTCATCGTCTTTTACCAGCACTTCTTCATGTAGGGACTTATCCTAAAAAATAGTCATGGATGTACACAAGTATTTATAAACGAGGATAATGTAAGGTCGGGCAGTGGTGACCAAAAGGAGACAGTTTTTAAAAAGGCTGCCGAACAGGCTTTATTGAGATTTCAATCCAGGGAGATCCTCAGACCAACAGGGTGGGTCTGAGAAGAAGTGCAGTGGGGTGGGGGGGGGGGTTGGACCAGACTGGAATTTTTTTGGGCTTAGGGCAGGAAGGGAGGGCTTGGTACAGGAAAGGGGGGGTTTTAGAGTCCCTTGTCCTACTGGGGTTGTGGGGAGCTGGCTAAGATTCAGGATTGGCCAGGAGACCCTGCTGATTGACAGGCGGTTCCGTCAGCGTCTGATTGGTGGTTCTTTCGCGCTTGTGGGCTGCTTGATGCTTAGTTCCTTAGCCACCCACCAACCTAACAGATAATAACAGGAAATCACAAAAAATTCAATAATAGGACATTGGTTAAAATTGCAGAAATAATGCAGACAGGGAAAAATCACATTTGAAAAGAATATTTAATGAAATGAAAAATGTTCATAACGCATTGAGAAAGTAGGTAATCAAACAATAGGTATAGTACAACCCTAAACACTCAGGTACTAACTCTGAGTTAGTATTGCAGGCCCAAGTTTTCCTAATCTTGAATTGTGATAAAAGAAACTGTGCTCCTAGTTTATTCCTCCATGGAACTTCAAGTTTAAAAGGCTGATCCATATAGAACTTTCTCCATGCTGCAGTGATATCAGATGACATGAATGGTAATGTGGATCACAAGATATTTGATTTTTTTTTGTATTTATTTTTTAGGTGTAGTTGGACACAATGCCTTTATTTTATTTACCTATTTTTATGTGGTGCTGAGGATTGAACTCAGGGCTTCTAATGTGCTAGGCGAGTGCTCTACTGCTGAGCTACAACCCTAGTCCCGACATTTGATTTTTAATTATGCAATTATGAATAAAATTGGTAAGAGATCCAGCAGGTTTGCATTATATGCCAGGCTCTATGGGCAATGACCAAACAGACTCCATTTCGCTCTGAGACTCCATATCATGTAAGAAATGCTTCTCTCATGGGAAAGCCCCTCTTCTGTCCCCATTAATAGTTACCATACTTGGCAACACAAAATTGCATTTCTTATACAATGTAAAATTGTTCTCTTTGGTTTCCATTTTTCTTGGCAATGTACCTTGTCAGAGATTGACCATTTTCTAACGTGTACTGAACTAGGGTCATTTTGACCCACTTCCCTCTGCTTGCTTACTGCTATGCCAACCTGGAAAGTCCCATGGGAAATTCCAATGTACCCATTGCATTGTCTCACTAACTGCTCAATTCAGCTTCTGTACCTGCTTGCTTGCAGCTATGTCAACCCAGATGTGGTTTTTGCCTTTAAATACCCTAAAATGTTCACGTCCAGGGCTGTTCCTTGCAGAGACCATTATGAGTCCTGTGGGGGGCAGTAACTGCCAGCTGGCCAGCTAAGTAAAGACTCTTCAATTTGGACAAAAATGGGACCTAGTATGTTTTCTGAGCCACCTGCCCCACAACATTTGCAATACTCCCCAAATTTCCTAACAAAAGCATTGGAGCACATCTCTTCTTAAAAAGTAAACTCCCTCCTTGCTTTCTCTTTCTCTTCTACTCATGGAATCCTTCTCCAATTCTTCTTACACAGGCTCCAAGTGAGCAAATACAGATTTTGCTCTATCAAACTTGGGACTATTTACTATATAAAGATGGGACTATTTTTCATCATGTTATTTGAAT
This sequence comes from Ictidomys tridecemlineatus, assembly GCF_052094955.1. Taxonomy (NCBI): domain Eukaryota; kingdom Metazoa; phylum Chordata; class Mammalia; order Rodentia; family Sciuridae; genus Ictidomys; species Ictidomys tridecemlineatus. The sequence goes on from NC_135477.1 coordinate 18,970,730, forward strand.
ACAATAATATTATACTATTATATTTAGGGATGGAGATCTTTAAGAGTCCTGGAAAGGAAGCAATTCCGTTAATTATAAACCTGAACCTGGTTCTAACTCTGTCCTACTTTTTTTGTTGAGTCATTTTCCTCCTGTAGTGTCTGGTCTTCCCGTAGTATCTTGATGATGTGCAGATTTTTTTCTCTAAATTCAAAAATTTGGTTTCTACTTAATAACTTTAAAAACTTCTCTTAAAGTACTATGATTCTTTTATTGACTGATATTTCCCAATTCTGTGTGCTGCAGAACAGAATTCTCCTAATGCTAATTCTACATGTGTGATTGATTTTCCATTCTCTTTCCATTGCATAAATTGCCATGACCATTAAACATGGTGGGATACACTGCTCTCACCAACTCTCTCCCAAATAGAGACGTAAAATAAATCTCCATTTAAAGTAACTTTTACTACTGCTTTCCCTACTCAGAACAGACATGCACATTTTGAAGAATTTTAAGGCTCTTCACATTATTGACCAGCTAAGTGACAAACTAGAGTTTAGTTTTTTAGTGAGGAACCTGGACCCCATCTCATTTGATCATTATTTGGAATACTTAAGGGAAAAGTATTTTTTAAAAAAAGTATTTAAGAAAAATCTGTAGCAAGGATTAGATGATGAAATTCCAGTATCTGAGGCCCTCACAGATGTGCAGAAGTGAATATTGAAATCACCTGATCCATCATTCTTTCTGATATTATGTAAATAGATTTTTGTGTAACTGTAGATTGAAGTCCTTAATCAAGATACAAGGGTACTCATTGTTTTAGTCACATCAGCAAAAAAAATTCTACCGGGTGTTGTGGTGCACACCTATATTTCCAGTGGCTCGGGAGGCTGAGGCAGGAGGATCTAGAGTTCAAAGCTAGCCTCTGCAACTTAGCAAGGCTCTGAGCAACTCAGCAAGATCCTGTCTCTAAATAAAACTTTAAAAAAGAGCTGGGGATGTGGCTCAGTGTTTAAGTGCTCCTGGGTTCAATCCCTGGTACCAAAATAAATAAATAAATAAATAAATAAAATTCTTAAACTCAAAATTCTAAAAGTTATAAGAATAAAACAGTTCATCTCCAAAAATATCTCCTAAGAAACTGGTAAGAATTTGTCAGAGATAATTTAAGAGATATTGGGTAGGATTGTAAGGGTCCAGCGAACGTCGGAGGAAGAGACCACCAAGAGACCGGCTCATGCAATAGCAAAAGGGGATTTATTGAGGATCCAATCCAGCGCGCTGGGGCTCTAGGCTCACTCAGGAAGGGAGAGCGGCCAAGAGCCCGGAGCAGGGGTTGAGCAGTGCTTAAGTACACTTTTTGGGGAGGGCGGGGGCTTTGCATACATCAGAACAAATCATCATGAGGCGTGGGAAAATTGAACAACAACTCTCAAATATGATTAGTCCATTCATTGGCGGGAACAGGTTGGGCGGGGGTGATAGGTCACTCCTAAAGAGGGGGATACATTTAAACTGATTGGTTTGGGCCCTGAATGCCTACGTGCCAAACTGCACAGGGTCCTAGGTTATTAAACAACTAAATGGTCAGTACCAGGCATTGTCTTAACTGCCTCAGGAATTTCAGGTTCTGTGTGCAGTTCAGAAACTTTACAGTACCTAGTCCTTTACATTTTAACTCAGGCTTTGCAGCTTAGAAACTTTACCCTTTCAGGATCTCCGGAAAAGTTGTCGTCTGATTACTTTTTGAAGTCAATGGATTGGGGTAGGGGTGGTGGTGAATAAGGGAAAAAATTAAGACTGAGCATACCTGTTTTCCTAAAGATTGTTGCCGTAGAATTTAAATGTCTGTTATGTACACCTTAAATAGGATATCTGTATCCATAGACACAGTGTAGTATGTTAGACCAGGACGCAAGAAAAGACCACTGACTCCAATTAAAATCAAATTAAAGCAAGCTTATTATTTCCACTGGCCGGGCTGCCTTTCCCTCCCAAAACGGCGGGAACAAAACAGCAACCCCACCTTTCTTACAGCCCAGCTTTATAGCCCAGAAAGTTACACAAAGGGGGGGTTACAGATAACAGAACTCTGACAAGCATCACACTAATGGTAGTTTACATTTTTTGCTGGCCCCAACATCAGAATTTATGAAGGTCATTAGAGCCTCAGAGAGGGTCGTTATCTGGCCAGGGAAGGCCAAGATTGATGAGGCCTCACTAAAGTTTGAGAGAGGGCTGCTATCTGGTCAGAGAGCCAGGCATGGGTGAGTTCAAGGCACGGGCAGGCATTCCAAGCAGGTTCAGAATTTGCAGTAATTTATAGTAAAGCCGAAATTATCTTTTCATTGCTTTGTGGCAAGATGGCTCCCAATTTTAATAAAAGATCAGGTTGGGTCTGTCAAGTACTGGAAGAAAATGAACTAGAAAATGAACTAGACTTCAGGTCAGAAAGCCTGAGAGCTGTATGACCTTGAGTCATTCCATTACCTCTCCTGAGAATTGTATTCCCAGGATTAAATGTATCCACAGCTTTTGGAAAGGTGTAAAATGTTCAAACCTGTCAAATGATTTATTAGTTATACAAATTTCCTAGAAATTATTTTAAAGGTAGTACTCATTTGTAGTCATTAAGCTCATTTTCCAAATCCTAGTATTCTAAGAATTAACAGAGTTCCCTTCCCACCACATATGATTAACAGATAGTTTCTAAGCCCCCAGAAATGCTTCCCCAATCTCTTGGCATTATGCCTGCAGTTGATATGCCAAATAAACTTGCTTTCTCACTGTGAATAAAATCACCTAAAATATCTCACTACTATTTGTTGCTAACATCCATTGTTGGCTTACCTCCTGGCACTTCTCTACTGCTGCAAAAGTAATAGTACAATTATGTAGAAAAAGAGCAGAATAATTATGCAAAGAAAATTCCTTTAATAACTGACGTGATAGATGGCACATCTGAAGAACAATATTAAGTCCACTGTCTTTGAAGGGGGTAAATGATATTATGTATATAAAGGAAATTATGGTTGTTTCAGATGCAAACCGTGGAGTTACATGACAATTCACTGCTGAAATAGGCAGGGCATCCATCTCCATTGCTTGCTGAAGTCACAAGCCCGAGGCTCTCAGCTCATCTATCACAGGAAACAGGCCTAATGGACTGAGTGGGCTGTATGAGCTGTTGATTCCTTTAGTTACCTTGGGCAAGATACTGAAGTCTTTAGAACACACGATTCATTCATAAAAAGTTTAGAAGTTTTTCTGTTTTTCCAATTTTTTTATTGATGCATCATAGCTATATGTATAGTAGAATTTGTTGTTACACATTTGTACATGCACACAAGTTGACAATATAATTTGCTCAATATCATTACCCACTGTTACCCCTTCCTCCTCCTCCTCCCTCCCCACCAGTCTGCCTCAAAGAGTCACAGTGAGATTGGTACAAGACAGCAAAATGCCTTCCAAAATTGAGCTCTGTCATCTATTTGAAGCTGGGCAAGGTGGGGGGTGGTGCAAAAGAAAAATTTACAACCCAGAATCTGTCCCTAATAATCTCTGAGTATTCTGTTGCTTATCTTGCATTGTTTGGGACCAATAGAAAACAGTAAGGTTTGATGGTTAAATGTTAATTTTTGGCATCAGACTACTCAGACTACCTGGTTTGGATTCCAAATTTGCTGCTTCAAAGCTGTCAAATGTTGGAAATTATTTAATCTCTTTGGATCTCAGTCTTTTCACCTGTGAATTGGAATTAGTTTCGTAAAACAAAAGCAAAAATACATAAGCTTGTTTTGTACCATTAAATGAAATAATTCCTTTCATGTGTGCCGGTAAATGTCTAATTTATCAGCTCTTGGTGTGCGGGCAGGTTAGCATTTGCTGACTTCCATGGTGTAAATTTCCCACCTGGGCCATTTCAAGCTGGGGAGATGTGTGCACAATTAGTTCTTTGGCCACAACACATGCCACTGATGTCAGACACTTAGAATAGTGCCTGTAATATTGAGGGGCTCTATTATAATCAGATATTATTATAAATTTTATCATTTTCAAATGGATTTTATTATTGAAATTTCCTAAACAAAATTTGCCTTCTCTATTAGTATCCTTCCTCCAAAATAGAAAAATGAAAAATTATTAATTTTGGAAATTATAATGATACTTAAAACGTAAGACAGCTAATCAAAGTCCTGTTTAGAGTCAATTTAGGAGGAAATTGACCATTGAGTGAATCCTAAGTTGACTCTAATTTGGAAGGAAATAACAGTGAAACTTTAATTTTAGCTCTTGTTGCAGTCTGTCTAGTGTGGGTTTTACTTAGTCTCTCAATGCTCAGTTTTTCTGCTCATAAAATGGGTGAGATATTTTGCTCTCTTTACTGGAAATTTTGAGTATTAAAATCTAAAACTTATAAGGAAATTCCTTGTAAACTTTTCAAGTCTTGTTTTATATTCAGTATCACTGATTCAGTAATCCAGTGCAGAGGATTTGTAAAAGTAAAGAAATAATTACAAAGAAGAAGCCTTTTAAAAATACCAAGCAATTGGAACACAACTGAGTATGCATTATTGTGCTTTGTTTTAGGTAATTTATCTTAGGTAAATGCAACTGAATGTTATATTAGTGTAAATGAATATTATGCTAATATACATGAATATTATACTAATGTTATATTAATGGTAATATAACATTAACTTTGCCATAGAGAAATGGTCTTCTTGAATATAGAGGTGGTATTTTTCTAGGAGAAAAGTTTTATGACGTTACATGGCAAAAGTCACCGAATTGTATTATATTACAAATATAATCATGTAATATATGCTATACTTGGAAAACATGGGAAAGAAATGCAAAAAGTATTAAAATTGTGGTGTTAAGTCTTAGATTTTATATTATAAAAGCCATGAATAAAAATCAAATTTTAAAAATACATTATGGAAATAGTTAGAGGGTAATAAGATATTAATGGAAATCCAATAAGTAGAAAGACATCAGCCCAGAGAATTATTTCTTTCTAAAAGAAATCCACATTATTTTCCAGATAGGACCTAGCAAATTGATTAATTACTATACAAAAGTGATTTTTTCTGAGACCTGAGAATGGAAAGTGTCAACTTCCTGAAACTAGAAACATGGTTCAAATTTGAGCTGGTGATGGCCCTTCACTTCCAGGTAGGGTACATATTGAACTTGCGGGTTGTGCCAGCCCATGCCTGGGTTCACGCTGACACTGGTAGAGTGAATAGTACTTAAGATATTTCTGATGGTAGACCTGCCTTCTAATTCTGCTTTATATTTCAAGCTCAGATGACTGGAGTCTTCACTTGACTTATTTTAAGCCATGACTTTGTGGCCTTAGTCTTCCTAGACCTGGTCAGGGCTCCTGTAAACCTTTGTCTTTTTTGCCTGAGTTCTAGACCACTCTTGCTTGACTTCTTCCAAGAAGAGCATATTTCTTCCTGTATGACTCCCTAGAACCCCAATCTCATACACACCTTACGGCTTATCTCCCATCAACATTGGGTGTCCTGTAACTGATGATGATTCATAATAAGGGCCAAATCTTTGTTTCCTCAAAGGTCTGAATTACCTTTGTGTACCAGGGAGGGATACTAGACCATTGGATTGAAGCTTGGAATGTGTGGTAAAATGAAGAGCAGCTCCAATGCTTGAGAGACACTGGCTGGTCTCTGTGACCATGAGAGGCTTCAACTCAGAATTTGCAAGCTCAAAACCACACAAGGGCATTCAGATGACATAGAAAAATAGGAAATAGTGAAGCTGCAAAATTCGGTTAGAATAACACCTCTTCATTTGCATAGTGCATTATGCAAATACTTTGCAACCTAAATATGCTGACCACACAGAGTACTGCAGGTTGCTGATTTGCTGTGCTGCCTACTGCCCAACATAGGGTGAAGAGAAGCAAGAATGTTTATGCAGTGTGAGCTAGTATATCCAGGTGAGGAAGAATGCAGCTCTGCTCCCTCACTTTCTCTCCCCTCACCTTAGCTGGAAGACTGCTTACTGATCTGGGTTTGAGCCAAAAAGGATATAAGTAGCTCATTGCTTCTCTGACACATTAGTAATGGATGCTTCTGGTCCCTCGCATTGTTTCCAATGTCTCTATCCACTCTTCCTTCATGAGTCCATGCAGCTCCTAGGTACATGTACCCTAGCACCTGAACTAACATTGATTTCTTTCCAATGGTGAGATTCTAGAATATGACACCTGCATCAGTTCTTTCAGAAGTGAAAACCAGGCCTTTCATTCACAATTTGTACACAGCTTCCTTCCTACAGTCCTGTTTCAAATGAAAAACCTTGGGGCAAACATGACTGTACTCTAAATGCAGTATCTAAAGCTGACAGGTTTATGGTTTGATTATAGGAAATGTTTTCCATGACTCAGACTCAGGGGGGAATGCTTAAGATCTTATCAAAGGCCATGGCTGGTCTTCTGGAACGATGTTTTGATATTTTTAAATGTACCTTTACAAGCTGACAATGATTTTGCCTCTTCTTTCTGTCAATATATCCATCAGAAATAGTTATTACAGATATTAAATACCCACTTAGTATATGCTCCGCACCATGCTGGGAGCTGTAGGATATTTAGCAGAAACATAAACCACAGTCTCTATCCTCAAAGAGTTTATAATCCAGATGCAAACACATATACACACAAACACATAGTCAGGAAATGAGAGTATGCGTGTCAGGATAATAGTTACCATCCACTGAGGCTCTACTAGGTCAGACAGTTTACATAAGTGATTTTACAACCTCACAATTCTGAAAGTTTTCCATCTGCCCCTAAAACAAATATTCAAAGCCACACAGCCTTATAGGTAAAGCATTTTGCTCCCGAGTTGCAACAATGAGTCTTCCTGATGTCATCAGTTATGTTCTATAAAGAAAAGGTAAATGGATGAAATTTGCAATGTGTACATATTACTGAGTGTACTGTGTCTCAAGGAAGCCCACCTCATTTGAAAATCACAGAAACCTGGGGTATGATGAGTCAGATAGCATATTTACCAATGGGAAAACAGGTCCAGAGTGATAAAGTGAATTGCTGAACATCACTTGGCTAGTTAGTGACTCCATCCAGTGCTCATTTCATTGCACCACTTGGACTAAGCAGCTCCCATAGTGTGGGAACTTTGTGGCACTGCTGCAAATTGAATGATGAGATCAATAATAGAAGGAGCGACTAATTGAATGAGGTGAAGGGTATGGGTATATTAAAAACAATCACTACGCTTGCGAGCACTCCTTAAGTTCCTAAGACAGATGCAGCTCAGGCTGTGTTATCATAATCATCCTTCTAAATAAATTATTCAAATTAAGCCATGCATGCTCATGAGCTTGTGAAATGCAGATAAACATATTTTTTTCCCAAGCCATTTGCTGGGGGCATTAGTATGCATTCCTTGGTCTCTTCTCTTCCCCAAATATAATGGCCTGAAATACTTCAGACCATGACCAGGCTATGGCACAGGAATGTCCATTCAAGCACAGGCAAAGCGATGAATTAGTAGCCTTCGGCAAAACTGCCTTATTTGGCCTGTGCTTCCAGAAATCAAGTTGTCAGAGAATAATTAATTTTGGAGAGGCAGCTACATGAAGCTTCTACAACAGAGAAAGGAGTTAAAATACCAGATGGTGTTATCAATGAACAGCAGATGTTTGCCAGTGAGCTGGGATCTGTGGTTTTAATTCCCAGAGCAAAATAGTTTTCTAAAATAGAGTAGAGCTTAATGTTATGGGTCCCCTTTGTGGAATTGATGCACCCTGTGGAACTCATTGTATAGGATATCCAGCCTTCTATATGAGGTGGCAGATAGGAGCTGGCACAGCTGCCTTAGTGACCCTTCATAGCTCATTTTACCTTTCTAGAAGAACCCTAAGGAAAATGGGGACTTGCACTCCAGGCTCAAGAAATCTATTGGTCAGCAATTGAAAAATAAGAAAAATTTCTAAATGATTAAAATGTATCAGATACAATTTTGAAGACAGCTAGAAAAGATATAATAAACCAAACATGAAGAGGTAAAAGTTACCTATGTGTATATTTAATTCTTCAAAAAAAATGTGTCTAAATTGCTAATATTGTCTGAAAATTGTCAGAAATTTCATTTACACAAGAAAACAGAGTTCCCATTTTGAAGCCATCAGAACTGAATTTAAATCTCATTAGCCACTGGGGGATACACATTGGGCTATTTTGATTTCAAGTAACAAATATTCAGTGAATTAAATAAGGAATGATGGAATCCAAGAAAGAGTTGGATAAGTGCTCTTTGAAAAAAAGACAATCCCTATTTCCTAAAGGAATTGAAGTGACCAGGAGTAGTTTAGAAAATCTTATTAAAACAGAGCACTAATCTCCAGGATATATAAAGAACTCAAAAAACTTAACACCAAAAAACAAACACCCCAAACAATAAATGGGCTAAGGTGCTGAAGAGACACATCTCAGAAGAAGATGTATATTCGATCAACAAATATATGAAAAAATGTTCAACATCTCTAGTAATTAAAGAAATGCAAATTCAAACTACTCTAAGATTTCATCTCAGGCCAGTCATAAAGGCAGGTATCAAGAATTCAGATAACAGTAAGTGTTGGTGAGGATGTGGAGAAAAAGGCACACTCAAAATTGCTGGTGGGACTGCAAATTGGTGCAACCAATCTGGAAAGCAGTAAGGAGATTCCTTAAAAAACTGGGAATGGAACCACCATTTGACCCAGCTATCCCACTCCTCAGTCTACACTCAAAGGACTTAAAATCATCATACTAAAGAGACACAGCCACATCAATGCTTATAGCAGCTCAGTTCCCAATAATTAAATTATGGAATCAACCTAGATCCAATATATGAATGGATAAAGAAACTGTGGTATATATACACAATGGAATATTACTCAGCATTAAAAGAGAATACAATTATGACATTTGCAGCTAAGTGGATAGAATTGGAGAATATCTTGCTAAGTAAAGTTAGCCAATCCCCCAAAACAAAGGGGGAAATGTTCTCTTATGAGTGGATACTGATCCATAATTGGGGGGACCTGGGAAAAATGGAAGAGCTTTAATGGGGCAAAGGGGAGGGAGGAGTGGGGAGGGGACATGAGGGCAGGAAAGATGGTGGAATGAGATGGAAATCATTACCCTAGGAACAGGTATGACTGCACATATGGTGCGACACAACATTGTATACAATCATTGAAATGTAAAGTTGTGCTGCAATTGTGTACAATGAATTAAAATTCATTCTGTAATAAATATATAATTAAAATAAATAAATTAATTTTTAAAAAGTGGTAGAGAAAGAGAACAGTTTTATTTTTGAATAAGCATCAAACTAGAATGTGATGTGCATTACAGGTGAATGCTACGAAGCTTCAAAGAGAAAAATGCTACCCTTTTATTTAACCAAGCAGATGTAATTGGTTGCATTTTTTTTTCAACATAAACAATAACCAGACACAAAGTAAGGGGACTTGACACTGCCGCTTGTCACTTGTAGCTCACACTAGGTTCCCCTGGCAAATGGGAAGAAGAAACAAACTTCTTATATTTTTATTTACTTTAAAATTTTTGTTCTTTTTAGATATATATGACAGTAGAGTGCATTTTGACATATATTTATGGAGTATATCTTATTCTAATTAGGATCCCATTTTTTGGAGTTGTACATAATGGAGTTTCACTGGTTGTGCATTCATAAATGAACATAGGAAAGTTATGTGTAATTCATTCTAGGGCCCTTTCTATTCCCATTCCTCCTTCCTTCAATTCACTCCCCTTTGTCAAATCCAGGGAACTTTTATTTCCCTCCGTCTTAGGTGTTAGCATCTACATACCAGAGAGAACACTCAGCTTTTGGTTTTTTGGGGACTGACTTATTTTGCTTAGTATGAAAGTCTCCATTTCTATCTATTTATTGGCAAATTCTATAATTTCATTCTTCTTTATGGATGACCAATATTTTGTTGTGTATATATAGCACATTTTCTTTATCTATTCATCAGTTTAAGGGCACCTAGGTTGGTTTCAGAGCTTAGCTATTGTGAATCGAGCTGCTATAAATGTTGATGTGACTATATAATTGTATGCTGATTTTAAGTCTTTAGGTATATGCCAAGGATTGGGATATATGGGTCAAATGGTGGTTCCATTCCAAGTTTCTAAGGAATCTCCATACTGCTTTCCATAATGGTTGTACCGATTTGCATTTCCATCAGTGTATGAGTGAATCTTTCCCCCCATATCCTTGCCAAAATTTACTGTTATATATTCCTGATAATTGACATTCTGACTGGAGTGAGATGGAGTTTCAGTGTGGTTTTAATTTGCATTTCTTTAGCTGCTAGAGATGTTGAACATTTTTTTCATATATTTGTTGACTATTAGTATTTCTTCTGTGAAACACCTGTTCAATCCTTAGCCCATTTATTGATTTTTTTTGGTGTTAAGTTTTTTGAGTTCTTTGTATATCCTAGAGATTAATTCCATATCTGAGATTAAGGTGGTAAAGATTTTCTCCAATTCTGTAGGCTCTCTCTTCACTTTCTTGTTTGTTTCCTTTTCTATGAAGAAGTTTTTTCATTTGATACCATCCCATTTATTGATTCTTGATTTTACTTCTTGGATTTTAGGAGTCTTGTTGATGCATTCAGTTCCTAAGCAGACATGATAGAAACTTGGGCCTTCATTTTCTTCTAGTAGATGCAGGGTCTCTGATCTAATGCCTAGGTCCTTGACCCACATTGAGATGAGTTTTGTGCAGGGTGAGAGAGAGGGGTTCAACTTCATTCTTCTATATATGGATTTCCAATTTCTCCAGCACCATTTGTTGAAGAGGCTATCTTTTCTCTAATATATGTTTCTAACAGGAGGTAGTTTTGCAACTTAGGGCAAGGTGCCCATCTAAATTAGGCTCTATCCTCCCATAGAAACCGGGAGATGGGTTTGCTATCTCTGCTGGATTCTTACATTTCAAAGGATGGCTCCCAGGTCCTTGAGAAAGATATTACTAAGTCATAAAGCTGACAAAAGTCCTATTTAGTTTTCAGGAGGATCTGTTACATTTCAAAGACTCACAATTGCCAAGTGTTCTAAAGTGAATGCTCTAAGAAAAAGGAGAGAAGGGGAATCGCTTCCCTTGTTTCCAACAGAGAGAATTTAACTTCCTATTATAAATTTTTGTTGTCTTTCTAAAAAGGCACTTTAATTTTCATTATTGCCCAGCATCTGTCTTGCCAAAACTCATTCAGTCTTTTGCTTGCAGAAGCTTTCCATTTCACTTACAGACCTGAGGCAGGGGGATTCAAAATGAAGAAAGAAAGAAAAAGAAAGAAAGCCATGATAACTCAGTGAATGACAAATCAGTGTTGCATGAGGTCTTAGCACGACTTTCTTCTTTGCTTTGCTGCTCATAACCCCATTTTATTGGTACCTAAATGCTGATGTGGTCCCGCCCGCCCCCAGCACTTGCTAAATGGAAACAAGAAGGTGGTGATGGTGGGGAGGGAGAAGTATAAGGGCACAAGACTTTTCAAAGGGTATTAGCATGGTTCTGACTGAGGGTTTTGAAAGTCACTGGAGTCTCTTAGATTGATACTGTCTTTGTTGTTATAATTTTAACCTAATAGTTTGAGCCAAGCTGCTGCCAACTCAACAGGTGATAAGGAAGAGGAATACAAGCCACAGGGACAGTTGCCACTCAGACTCGGCCTGTTGCTGTTTCAGGAAGGAGAGTCTAAGGTCCGATATTTACATTTTAAAGGACAGGCTGGAAATCTGACTATTTTGATCTGATTTTTTGGGGGATATTTATATTTGCAAACAATTAAAATATTACACCGGCCAAACAGATAGATGTATATTTGCTGTCAATCCAACCCAGGCAATATCTTCTAAATCCTATTTTGTTATCTACAATCCGCACGCGGTGTGGGCCTATGTTAGACCTTCAGTAAAGACTGACAAGCATGGAGGCTGGCATCTCCCATCCTGGAAAGGTCAAAGTAATCAAGTCATCAAACAGAAACAAATCAATACCGTGGCCTCTGCCTGTATTTAGCGAGGGTTTGCTTGACATTTGTCCTTCTCTCTCTCTCTCTGGGCATCTAAGCCCTGAGGTGAAGATAATCCTCCCAACTTCTCCATCCAGGTGCTCCCTCCTCCTCCCTCCCACAGCCTCTGCCTTCTTGCCCAGATTTAGACTGAAAGGGCCAGACAAACCCTGGCCTTTCTAGAACTCTTAACGGGCAGATGTCAGGTTGGTAAGTATTAAATAATCTGAAAATAATGTGTTGCCAAGGATGAGAAGAAATGAATTCCTTTATGGAGACCTAAACTTAACCTCATAGTGACAATCAGTTTTTTCTTTCATTCATGCTTTTGAATCTTTAGTAGAAGGATATATAAAATATATGCATTAAGTTCCTGACCTTAGGATGTCATAACTTCCTGGTGTTCAGACTGGGATGAGGCATGGGTGTTGGGGATGTCCTGTGGTCTTCAGCAAACACCTGGTGATGCCAGGGTGACAATAATTATTATGCATGGATGACTGATCACTAAAGGCCAGGACTCCAGAAAATACAAATGACTGCCTTGGTTGTGACTGGTAGCACATTAGCTCAGGAAGGCAAGCGATGCCACTTCTGTTCATTTAAATCAACACATTTCAGCTTCAAGCATCACCCATCTAGACTGGGTGATGAAACAGAATTGCTAATTCTGTTTCAATCATTAGGGGGACCTCTCTATCTGTGGAACTATGTCAGCATCTAGCTGTTCCACAGCTGGGGCCTTTTAGGAAACTGAGGCAGCACAAAGATCACCTCCCCCCACTTCAAACCCCAATTTTCCTGATCAAGTCCGAAAGCTCTCAGATATGTCACTCAGAGTAACAAGAATGTGTTTATTGAAGGGATAGGAAAAAGGAAAGGGGACACTCTCAAGGGAGAGAGTGGGTCCTCTCAGAGAGGAGAGGGACAATGTACTTCTCCTGAACTTCAGTTTTATTGGGGATCCCAGAGAAGTGTCCAGAGACTCCTTCCCATGTCTACCTCTTGACTCTTAACTAACAGCAAGATGACATCAGACCTTCAAATACTCACTGCCATGAGAACTTTAGGTCACCTTGCCCCATGCTGAGTGATCCCAATTGGAACCATATTCTTACAGATTTTATCATTGGGAGGAATTATCCTTATCTTCCTGAGTTTTGAGATCTGGCTTATAAAAAGGGTCACAAAAGTCTCCCCCTTGAGGGTAACTTGGGTTCCTCTTATCAACATTATTTCAGTCCTGCATTTCTTCTGCAGATGACAGATTGTTTGCAGAAGAATGTGACATATCCTGTCCACTTAGGCCAGGCAGGGTTGCAGGTAAATTACTTCTTGCAAAAGAAAGCATGTGGGGGTCAGCTCTGCATGCCCATTTTATAGAATTATTCTCTTAACCTTGTGTTCCCACCATTCACACCTATATGTCTCCTAAAAGGAATGTAAGTAGTATCCCCAAAAGTGAGGCAGAACCCCTTACTACCTATGTGCTTGCAACTGATATCCTAACTATGCAAGTCTGCCGGGGTACTCTCCCTGTTGATTCCTTCTATGAGATATGGGATTCTGTAGACCACTCAGTACAGGTAATCTCATCCCCAGGGTTCCCTTGCATCTTTGCTTCGATGGAGGCTGCTCAGGAGCTGACTTGGGACACTTTTCTCTCACCTGCTCAGGGATATAGAGCTCTCTCTCTTCTTCCATCTTCCTTGTCTGTACAGAAGCTCACCCCTTGTGTTGCCATATGGGGTCCAAGGAGGTCTCAGGAGTAAAGGAGACTTCTATTCAGAACTTCTGGGTTCTTAACTACCTTGCAGAAAAGAATTTAAGGGAACATTGATATGAGTAGCAGAGCAAGAGTTTTATTATAAAGGGAAAGTATGCACTTGAGAATGGGAGTATAGCCAACCTCAGAGCAAGTCATTTTAACTTAATCTGGGATATTAACCTTTATATAGGTCTATGGTAGCTTGGGGGCTGGCCTAGAGTTGGAGTTAGGGTGGTGTTACGTAATTTCATACCAGTTTTCTTGCCATGCATATTGCCCTTGCATGTCCTAATCAGCCTATTTCTTACATGATATGTCTCATTAGCATCTGAAATCTCCACTCAGTGGTGTGTGTCTTACTATTATAGTGAGGCTAGGGTCATTTTTTGATTGCCAAAGTCTCTAATGAGCATGCTTCCTTAAATGAGTGATTACTTCAGGGGCCTTGAGATTATTTTGTGTTTTTTTTTTTGGTTTTTCATCATCCATTTGGCAAGTTGTGGGACAGGGTGTGGGCACAAGAATTCAGGCTAGGCTGCTCATGAATTACTTGTTGTGTATTCCAACAGTTTATGAACATTCTCTTTTTAGACTCAGTGGTCTGTCTGTACCCCTAAATTTCAATCTCACTTATACCCTTTCTATCCTGGTGCAGATCATCTAAGGATATGTGCACATCTCTGCCATTGCTTTGCATTGCTTCAGATCACAATCATGAACCATAATTAACATAGATTGTGAAATGATCCAGGTAGTTAGAAATGTAGAGTGGTCAATGTTTACTGAATTATCTAAGAATATGCTTCCATTGCAATTTCTGAGAAGTTATATATTCATTTACAGTTAGCCCTCCATACCCTAAGATCCCTATCCATGGATTCAAATCAATATTTGATTGAAAATATTTGAAAAAATTCCAGAATGTTCTAAAAAGCAAAACTGGAATATGCTGTATGCTGAATACTATGCAGGATACATGCAAATAGAGCGATGAGTAGGTATTGTATTAGCTGTTATATAGAGATGATTTAGATTATATGGGAGGTTTGCATAGTTTATAGGAAAATTCTCTGTCATTGATTTTGGTGTCCTTGGGCATTCCTGGAATCAACCTCCAACAGATATTGAGTGATAACTGTATTTTGTGCAGACATCTGACCTATTTACTTTAACACACCCACAAATGGATATATTTGTACTTGTATTTGGTAATGAAGATGATTTACGATTCAGAGCAGTTAAGCCTTTGGGTTAGGTCATGCAGGGATTTCTGATTAAAGGATGATTAATGCTATTTAGAACACACATACACACAGCTATCTTTTCATCTGCATGTGAATTATTTTAGAGTAAATAATACTCAGAAGAGCAACTGGCTTCAAACTTGATCAGAAATAAGAATTAAAATGTGAAATACCAAGAAAGACTAGTACAAGATATCAGTGAAGCAGTCCATTTTTTGTTTCTAATAACAGCATATCACAGGCTGGGTGAGTTAAAGGGAAAGCAGGTTTATTTACCGCACAGTTCTGGAGATGCAAGGGCTTGCACCTGGTGATGGTGTTCATGCTGGCAGAGTCTTGAGGCAGCATAGGGCATCCTGTGACAAAAGACAGGGAGAGTGTGTGTGTGTGTGTGTGTGTGTGTGTGTGTGTGTCTGTGTGTCTGTGTGTCTGTCTGGTCTCTGTCTATTTATACCAAGATTCACTCTACCAGGGTTCAATCAAGAGGGTTCCACTTAATGACCTTTTCTATTCCTAATCACTTTCCAAAAGCCCCACCTCTAAACTCCACAGTTTCCTTCTTACTGCTTCATAAGGGGGATTGAATTTCAACCCATGAAGCCTTTGGGGCAGCTCAAAATATATTCAAACCATAGCAATAAGCTCTAGAACTTTTGTCTGCAAATGACAGAAAACAACTCACAAATTGTTTTATAAAGGAATAAAAGGAAATTATTGGCTCAGATTCCAAATGATTAGCTCTGACTCAATTTATTCTCATCAATATCTTTTTTCTTTTTCTCTCTCTGGATAGTTTCACTCTCTGCTGGGCTCCCTCCTTGATGTAGAAGAGTAAGATCCTGTCTTATACAGTCTTTTTACCTTGTGATTTTATAATAAAAGAGACCTTCTTCAGCTGGCATTCAAATCTAGTCTTTAAAAATGGCCTCTGCCTGGTCTTTGCTCTATCACCTTCCCAGTCTTTGGGTGGAGAGGCATGCCCCATGATTGACACCTCCTTCTCCAGGTCATGGAGATTATGGGAAAGATTATTCCTAGAATGAAAAAAAAAAAAACAGGAAAAGCAAAAACAAAGCAGGCTGACAAAAGTCTGATGTTCAGACTCTTGTCAATATGTGATTTTGACCAATTCCTGGGAACAGGGAGGGATAGGATTTTTTCCTTGCTTATAGTCTTTACTAAAATTATATTCACTAATCTCAGCTCCTGAAAATGCAATGCAAATCCATATGCCAGCTGCAAACATATTCCCACACTAGAGGGTTCAAGAATTAGCAGAATTATGATTGACAACAAATGCATTTGATGAAATGATTAATAATGATGATTAAGAGGTATTTACTCAATCTATGATTTTAATCACATCTTTCTCTGAAAGTCTTTCCAAACTCTTCTAACAGTTTTCATCATTTGTGCCTCATTCCTAACCAGGAATATGGGAATTTGATCTGTCATTGCTTTTGGATTTATTTTATAGCTCCACATACACCATTCCTGAACTCTATTAAATCCTCATTCCTCAGTATGTTTATGTTGGAAGCTCTAGGAGGCACAGCATGCGTTGGGGTTTTAGATCCACATGATTGTCAGCCTTCAACACTGTGCAGTTACAGCTCCTCTTGATTAAAAAAAAAAAAAAAAAACCAAATTGCTTCTTTCTCAAAAGACAAAAATGACCAAACTGGAACTGGATGCTTTCTCCCCAATCCGAGCCTAAGCTGAGGTTTTCAGGAATTAATAATGAAGAGAAAGAATGAAAACAGCCACGAGATACATGACATCAGGTCAGCATACTTGATCTAAAGCATTCAGATCTCTCCTCTGGTCCTAACCCATGAACCTTCTCATAGTCTCAGAGAGGCGATGAGATTTCTAGCAGCAGTGGGTGTCTACTACACAACGTGCTGTAATGGATGCTTTGCAGGATGACAGATTTTACAAGGCCTCATTTGCTTCATCTGCACCATTGTCATTACCATCATTTCCACAGCTAACACTCTTTGAGAGTTTAGTATGTGCCAGCTTGGGCTTAAGCACCTTATGTGTATTGCCTCATTTAATTCTTATCAACAGCTTCAGTAGGTAGTCCATTAGTCACCACCCTTTCACTTGCAGACAAGAGAAGCCCAATTCAATAACAACAGCACCCAGCACATGGGAGGAAGAAGAGGGAGCATCACCACTTGAGCTCAGGAGTTGAGACCAGCCTGGGCAACATAACGAGACTGTCTCAGGGGGGGAAAAAAAAGGAAGAAAAAAGAAGAGGAACTTCTAGTCCAACAACAGAAACAGCAGCAACAGCAACTGCCTCTCAAAGAACTGGGTAGGGCAGGTCAATCTGTGTGAATCAGGAACGAAGAGTTCCAGCTCTTGGTCACTTTGCCTCCCTGTCCTTCTTTGCTCAGGCTTTAGGCTTCCCTGCAGGGTGTTTCCCTCTATGGCAGAACTGATCGCTACCTGCAGGCACAGCAAGCAAACACGCTTGCTCCCTCTGAGAAATCCCAAGAAAGAGCACCAGTTGGTCGAGATTAGCTCCTGTGTTTGTCCTTTAATCAATTACCAGAGCCAGGTAGGTAGATGGAGAGCTCTTGTTGGCCAGTCCTAATAGCTCAAAATAAGGTCTAAGGAACCAGATCCAAGATTCGCATCCCACCAGAATTTTCATTGTATGGTAGAAGGGGCAAACAAGCAAACAAACAAAATCAGATGTCTCCTACAGGTGTTATTATTTAATCACTTAACATGCAGATCCTGAATTTGACCATCCTCCTACAAATGTCAGCAATGAGACGGGATTGTGGGTTTGACAATTTGAAAGCCAATGTTCTTAACTAGGAGCCTAGTTCCTATCTTACAGATAGATATCGAGCTATATTGTGGCATTTATTACAATTTATAATGATGAAAAGTATTATATGTGTATTTAGGTAATTGGTACAGAACAATGAATAGATGAAGGAGAGGCTAACCCTCTTCCATATTCTGTAAGTGAATCAAGTAAGGAACATTAGATAGGATATGAATTTATCAAAGGATTCTTAGAGGAAAAATTATTTAAGAAAATTGAAAGCAGGGTATACAACTGGCTAACCAGAAAAGGAATTTTACTTAATTATGTTCAACAGTGAAAAAAAATTTTTTTGGGGGGAGGGTGTTTGCTAGAACTTTATTTCTGGCCCAATATTGTAAAGTTAAAGAGAAGTAGGTCTGGCCGGGGCTCAGCTGCCGACTCACATGTGACTTGGACATATTCACACTCTGGACTCAGTTTCCACGTCTGCAAAATATAGCACTAATGCCTGCCCCATCGTGCCACAGAGTTCTAACGGGATTCCCACATGAGCACGTGGAGGCTGATAGCAGGTGTCAGCTGCATCGAGATTCCCACGTGAGCTCGTGGTTGCTGATATCAGGTGTCCGCTGCATGGAGGAGCACCCAGAGAACGTGTAAAGCATTATTCCCGGGCGTGTCTGTGAGCGTGATTGCAGAGCAGCCTGGCCTGTAAGTCTGAGTGGACTAGGGGAAGACCCGCCCTGAAGTGCGTGGGCACCATCCAATTGGCTAGTGGGTTGGATAAAGCAAACAAAGGAGAGCCAAGTTAGTCTCTGGCGGGAGCTGAGCTAGGCTCTTTTGCTTTGGCTGGAGAACTCACACCAGTGGTCCTCCCTGGAACTCCACTCCCTGTTCCCTGGCCCTTGGACTTGAATTGAGCCTTCCCACCCGTTCCAGGGTCTCCAGCTTTCTGATGGCCCGTCGTGGAACTTCATAGCGCCCCAGTCAGGTAAGCCAATCTCTTAATAAATTTCTCACCTATCTATGTATGCATCCCATTAGTTTACTCTGGAGAATCCTAACAAATACAGAGAATAAATGCCAAAGCCTTTTAAAAGCTTAAAAACACTGTCTAAAGGGATGATGGCATCATTATTGTTATCCGTTTCCTCCTGGGCATAAAAAAGGACATTTTTTCCTCTGATAGACTCTCTAAAATTAGAGGGGAAATGAGAACATATCACAGTAGCAGTTTCCAAACAGGTGGCTGAAGAGGCAAAAATTAAACCAAACAATTTATCCTTGTATTTCTAGTGTCCCAAGGTAAAGCTTTCCAATTTCAATTTGTTGCACTCATTGCTAACAGCAGCAGGACCATTATAGAATAAATTCTGTGCACAAGAAAAAGTTTTGGTTTGCAACCAAATTAAGCATCTTTCTCTTTCTCTTGATATGTGTTGGTAAGCAGGGGTATCTTTTTGGATGACTCCTTCTTGGTAATTAACTGTTTATTGCTTCTCACTTGGATCTTCTACAAACTGAGCAAAACTTTCTCCTTAAATACTTCAAGTTATTCTCACGTCTCTTCTGAGTAACTACAAATGTGTATGAGGCATTAATTTCAAAAACATCATTTAGGAAACAAGTTTTGTAAATAAGGTGAAATGCTACATTTTATGCATAATTGGATCAAATAACAGACCCCAAATGTGGCAGATGGAAGCAGTGAAGTTCATGCTTTATTTTAACAGGTTTAGTTACATATGTTCACATAGATAATAAAGTGGCAGACAGAAAGTTGACAAAGAAGGAAGAAGTTCTTGTCCAAGAAAGCTAGTCTTTGCTGCTCAAGACCTTTAAATTTTATCCGAGGTGGATAATAAGCTACTTGGTGTATTCTTACAAATCTTTATCATGAAGAATACTGTGAATTTTTTCCAAATACATTTAGTAATGAGATAAGTGAACAGCCCTTTAAAAGCATCACATATGGGATCCTGTGATGTTGAGGGGTGGAGGCAGAGTTTGGCCTCAGAACTGTACTCTTGATGGACATGATCGTGAGGAGGCAGAAAGATTCTTTTCTTGGGTGTTCTTCCTTGGATACAAATCTAGGGTAAAATAACAGAAGAATTCTGCAAAGGAGGGGATGCAAAAACATAGAAAACAGACTGTTTATGTAAAAGGAGATAAATATGATACAGTAGTGAGTTTAACACTCAAGAATTATGGTGCTAACCATCAGAGAACAGGAAAATTACTAAAATGGATTTTCAGGAAGTGGGATTTCAGGCGAGGAACTATGAGGACAGAAAGCTGTTGCTTTTTATTCTAAACCCATCTTGAGTAATTACTTAACCAGGGGCATGTAGCACCTTAATATGCTTAGGATAAATAATGAGGAATAATATGAATGTGTCAGACTAAAAGGACATAGGTTGAACTGAAAAGTGAACTAAATTCCACAACACTGGTTTGGAGTACATTAGTCTGTTTTATAAAATTTCCTAGAAAATGAGAGCAAACCTTAAGTTTTTATGATGTATCAGGCATTGTATTTAGAACTTAATATAATTTAGTTTCTTGAAGGTTAAGTAAATTATCTAAAGTGGGTACTGCTTTCTCTGACCTTACAGAGAAGGATGCTAAGGAACGGAGTTCAGTGGCTCAAGTTTACACAAGTAGCTTCAGAGCTGGGATTTAAGCCCAGGTGCTTCACTACCTCACACCATACTAAGCTCCTCTACTACCCCAAGTGGTTCTTATGCTCATGTAGATCTGAGAATGCCACCTACAGCGTGGATTTCCAATGGAAAATTTCAAAGATCCAACTTGGGAAGCAGTGCAGTAAGCGATAGTCTGTACGTTTGCTACTAAACTGAGATCTGTTGCTTAGATGTTTGCATCATACACCAGATTGGTTCATTCCTCATTGGGTATATGCTTGAGCAAAGCTGAGCTATTCTACTAGGAGCTCTTCTTTTAGTGCTTCCTGTCACCGCAAAGGATATCACATTTTATGCTTTTGAACAAGTTCAGAAAACCTGGGCGTCATCCCAAGTTTCCCCTTTTCTGCTCACAGATTATCACCCTGCGGTAGTAAATGATCTCTATTGCTTTTATCTATGAACTCATTACTACTATTTTGGTACTAGGGATTGAACTCAAGGATGCTTTACCACTAAGCTTCATCCCGACCTTCCCTACCCCCACTTTTTAAATTTTGTGACAGGTCCTCACTAAGTTGCTTAGGGTCTTAGTGAGGCTGGCCTTGAATTTACAATCTTCCAGCCCAGGCCTCCTGAACTCAGGAGGATTACAGGTTACACAGGTGTGTGCTATTGCACCCAGTTTACCTATTATCTTTTGCAAAAAAGATACCCTCTCTTGTTCTCTGGCCACCCCAATCATGTTGCCATAGTCTGAGGCTACTCTCTCCAATCTGTTCCTCATAATGTAGCAAGCATGAGGGAAACTCAATGAAGACTGAAACCTTTAGCTTTTGCTGGGATACCCCGCATGTGCTGCCCCACCAGCCTCTGGGCCTCATCTCTGATCACTGTCCCCACCTGCCAGGGCTCCAGCCATGAGACCTTTTTTCTTCAGCTTCTCAAACTTCCCAGGTTCTCTGACTTCAACCCCCACACACCGCATGCTAGTTCCTCTGCCTGGAATGCGCCTCTCAACCTGTCTTAGGAAAGTTACTGATTGCCAGAAGCTTCAGCTGTCTGTCTCATCTGTAAAGTGGGAATTAAAGTGCCATAGATCAGAGTGGTTGAAAATATGACATGAAATACACACAGGTTCTTGGTATGGAAGAGGTGTTCAATAAATTTGTTTTCCTAAACATTTTCTAGGATTTAAAACTTTCCAATGATATATCATAAAGATAAACCCATTCATATTTGTTCTCTAAATGTGATTGATAAAACTTCTATGTAGTAAGGAAACTTTAAAGGATTTGTTTATCTCAGAAATTTATTGCAATCATAATGTATCTTGCCATGAAGTACTTGAGCTGCAGTTTTTAATTACTGACAAGTTAACAATATCCCGAGAGTATGGAGTCTTTGTTAAATGCAGGTGTTAGACAGCTATAATTTTCAAAATTGCTGCTTTGTCCTAGAGCCTATTAAAACAGTAAAAATAATTAATGAAATGTACATACTTTTAG
This sequence comes from Ictidomys tridecemlineatus, assembly GCF_052094955.1. Lineage (NCBI taxonomy): Eukaryota > Metazoa > Chordata > Mammalia > Rodentia > Sciuridae > Ictidomys > Ictidomys tridecemlineatus. Next base: position 18,992,770 of record NC_135477.1, read on the forward strand.
AGGCAATGACATTTAAAAGGACTCCAAACAAATGAGCAAATGAAGAAAATAAATCAGCATCTAATTTGTAATTAGAGATTGTAGTTCTTGATAATTTGAAATGAGTTAAGCCTTTATGTGATGCTTCAAGGTAGAAGCACAGCCACATTCCCATGAAGATAAAATGACCTTAATAAATCTCCGATTAAAATTGACATATTAAAAGAACAGAGATATAATTACGTAAGGAACATCAACAACAAGAAAGACTCAATTTGCTAGAATGAGAAAGGAGGAGGCGTTTGAAGTATAGGATGTGGAGGAGCAGTGAGATGATGGGAAATAAGAAATAACCTTACAACAAGTTTATACTGTTAAAATTATTAGAAATTCCATTGAGATGGGTGAACAACTAGGGAAAAATCCAAATGTGTGATTTTTTTTTTTTGATATTCATGTATTATGAATGTTAGCCATATTCCAATATTTGAAATGAGAAGTTCTGAGTGTGTTGTGGCTGTTTTAAATCTGTCTTTAAGAAATTGGATAACTGACCTCGGCACTCAGCAGTGCAGCTAATTGCCTTCAGGGTGCTCATGTAAATCTCAGTTGAGCTCAATATTAAAAGTCCCAGCGAGTAAACATCCTAGAGTTTAGAGAGAGGGTTGTTATGGTCAGATGAGAGAAAATAAATGAATGTATGCCTGCAGGTGTGTCAGATCTCATTTATACATCACTCCTTGCTGGTTGTACAAATTGGGGAGGTTAATTGTTATAAGCCTCAGTTTCCAGGCATGTAAAGTGGAGATAATAATAGCTGATCCATGAAATTGTTGTGTTTGCTGATAAAATATTTAAGGAACAAAGTAGTGCCAGGATTCACCTAAGAATTTTGACTCAAGAGTTCCATACTTTTTAATGTTTTCCATGTAATATACAATAAAATTCACTTTTATTTTGATATACAGTTCTATGAGTTTTAACACATGTCTAGTGTCATGTCATCAGCTCAATAAGGATATATAATAGTTCCATTATCCCAAACAAGTGCCTTGTGTACACCCTTTGGAGTCTACCCTCTCCCCACTCCTCACCTCTGGCAGCTACTAACTGATTCTCTAATTATGGTTGTGTCTTTCTGAGACATCAATGGAATCATCATCTAGCATGTAATCATTTGGGATTGGCTTTCTTCACGCAGAATTTTGAGGTTCATCCAAATTGTTGTAACATTGGCAGTCTCCTTTTTATTGCCAAGAAGAACTCCATTGAACCGTTTTGTACCACATTCTGTTGTTCTCTTCACCCATTGAAGAAGTTTTGGGTGATTTCCAGTTTGGGGTGGTTATGGATAGAGCATCTGTGAACATTCATTGCAGTATTTGGTGTGAAGTAAGTTTTCATTTCCCTAGGGTAAGGACCTAGGAGTGGCTTTGCTAGGTCTTGTATTTTTAGCTTTGAATGTTTGTATGTTTAACTTCATAATGAACTACCAAGCCATCTCCCCAAAGGGCTATGCCATTTTGCAGTCCCAGTATCAAATATATGAGAATTCCAGTTGTTCCACATCTTGGAAGCACTGGGTTTGCTAATATTATTAAGAAAACAAAGCAGAGTCAATTCTCCCCACTTTTATCCATGGATCATCTTGGCTCATGTTAACAAGGACTCTTCTTAATTTTTATTCATTTGCTTTCATAGCTCTCCATTGTCTTTTGAAATATAATTTTGTTTAATTTATCCATTTTTTCCCCCTCATCCCGACAGTCGGAGCAGTAGTACTACTAGTACTTACTTCTTCCTTCTGGAAGATGAAATTGGCAATGGTATTTTATGCTCTGCCATTTCAGCTTGATTGTACAAGCTATTCTTCATAAATCTGAAATGACTGTGCAAATAATGTGCAATAGCTGAAAAACAGCATGTGATTTTAAACACCCACACATACAAACACAGACTGTGGAAGCAATTGGATGAATTGTGACTAAAAATGGTAAATCTGTTTGAATATTTTGTTTCTGTGATTATGGGTAAGTTTTTTTTTTAATATACTTTAAGGACTACTTGTCTTTTTTGTCTTTTGGAGATGCTACAAAATTTTTAAATAAATATCTAGAAGCTATTTAGAGAACTAATGAGACAGATGCATCATAAATACAAGGCTGCTGCATTGATATCAGTATCAGGTTTATAAAGTTGAATTAGCTTTTATGGCATTTTTTTTTAACCTAAGTGGATTACCTTTCTCCATTTGCAGAAGAGGGTTTCTTAAATCCTTCATCTGAGACCACTCAGAGAAGGTGAATAAGACTCAAGAGTTGAGAAGCCAGCCATCCACCTGCAGAGTAGGGGGTGAGCATTCCAACCTTGAGGAACAGCATGCACAGACTCCATGAGTTGGGGGATAAAACAAGCCACAGTGTAGGTCGGAGAGACCACAGTGGCTGAGGCATGATGGGGTTAGGACTCAGGCAGGGCCAACACACCCTGGACTCGTGCCTCATTTTTAATTTTATTCAATTCGCCTCTTCCCCACCCACTGGACAGCTCATCCTTTCAATATTCCAGCAGTGAAATTGGTTGGATGATCTTAATAGGGTGCTGGGTTGGAAACCACTTGAATTACACTAGTCTACCTCTCTGCCCAATTAGGCCATTTCTTTGGCGATTTTATGTAAAGGGATAGCCTTGGGGATGACATTTTTAAACTTCTGCCTGTTGTCAGAGGACAATGGGAAGCCAGCTCTATGTTTCAAACTATAAAACAACAACCAAGCCTCTAACCAGCCTTATGGCCAACTTACTCTAGATCTTCACCACTAAACCCTTCTTCAAATGGAAATGAAAACGGAGGATTAAAAAATGATCAATGATGGGTGGATTCCTCTCAGATGGATTTCTCTCCAGGGATTTGGAGAAGCCCTATAAATAAGCAACATGAAGGGAGTCTGGAACATCTTTTCAAAACCACTCTTCTGTGGCCCCTGACTATTAGCTTGATCTGGGAACCTGCTTCTGTGCCCTTCCGTAGAAGAAACGTCCTTGATGGGCCATGGCCTCTAGAGGAGAAATTTCCCCTCATTTCAAAGCTTCCTGTGCAGATTTCATCTGGGTTGCTGACTGTTGGCTCTGGCTCCCTTTCCTAGAGGAGGTCCACATAGTTATCCAGGAGGAGAGGAGGCCTTAAATTATTTCACAATCCTGGAAAGCTCTGAAAACTCAGTGAATAGAGGGAAATAGCTGGCCTGGGGTCCACACAGAGCATTTTAAGTCTGGGATGAGGGCGAATCTCCTCTCCCTCTCCTATCTAGGCTGTAGCTCATAGGAGGGTGTTTTATTTTTATGGAAGAATAGATAATACAACCTAAGTGTCCATTAACAAATGAATGAAGAAAATGTGGTGGATGTGTACAATGGAATGTAGACATGATGATTCAGCCTTTTAAAAGAAATTCATCTTGCTGTTGTGACAACCTGGATGAAGTTGGAAGTCCTTACACTGAGGGAAATATGCCAGGCGTTAAAGATAAGGATTGAATGATTTCATTTATATGTGGCACCTAAAAATAAAAAAACCAAACACACAGAAAGTAGAATGATGGTTAGGGCGGGGGTGAAATTGGGAGATGTTTGTTAAAGGGTACAAAAGTTTGTTAGGATGAATAAGTTCTGCAAATTTGTTGCATAGCATGGTGACTGGTGTTAATAATGGTGTCTTAGATACTCGAGAATTGCTAAGAGTAGTAGTAAAGGTTTTCACAAAAAATAAGTACGAGATAATCCATACATTAGCTTGATTTCATCATTTCACAATGTATATGAAGATTAAAAATAATATTGTATACCAAAAATGATTTTTGTTATCTATACCTTAATTAAGCTAGGGGAAGAGTTCTAGCTTTTTAAAGAAGAACTTAATACTTGAAAACATCTTTTAAAAGTCACCTTCTACAGGTCTTCATCTAAGCTTTTGAAGTATCAGCAGAGGTATAGGGATACTAGGAGCACACAAATCAGAATTTTAGGCACTGGAGGATACTTTGGTATCTAACCAACCCTTCATTTTAAGGCTCATTTAACAAAGTCCTCAAGGAAGGACTTGATACAAATGGATGTCAGAGTGTCCAGTGCTAGAGCTGATTTTTTTTTGGCCGGATTCATTTATTCCAAGACACGGCAAGGAATGTGTCGGTAGCTCTGGGCTAGACCACAAGGTGATGGGTATTGATGGGCACCTCCCTGGGTGATGTCTATGATTCATACTTGGTATCTGGTAGGTTTCTAAGTACCATGGCCACGGTGATGAGCAAAACCCAACACTGTGCTTTGTCTCCTGGAGTTCCCAGTCTTGTCTTCAAGAGATTGTAGCATTTTGAAGAAGCCAAACAACTCTCCACAAAACAGTTAAGGAATGGTCAACAGGTAAATGCCCTTTTAAAAGGGGTAGGGTGCAGAATGAGAGGAATGCTTTAGGAAGTAGGAAAAGGGAACACACACAAGATCAGTCATTAACATTTGTGCTCTGGGTCAAGTCAAGGTCTCCAAAGCAGAGTGCAGGAAGCCTCCACCCTAGGATGTTGTGTATGCGTTAGCATCTCAGAGTGAGTCTGATAAACTGGCAGAGGCTCCAGGGAGCCCAGGTCTGTCTGCAGCCAGCAGTGGTGTGGAGCAGTGTGGCAAGCCAGAAGCACTTGGGTCTCCGCAGCCTGCGATAGTTCATGGGTTCCCCAGCAGTGGGGGGTCCTGAGATTCCAGTTGAAGCCCATGTAGTGGCTCCTCTATCTGTGCAAGTGGCAGCTGTTGCCCACCAGAGCTCAAGTCGGATGGAGTTGGGTAGCTGAGCGCCTGCCCCCACTGTTAGCGGAAAGCCTGGTGTTGGTGTTTGGGGTCTGGGATCCCCTTTTTGCCAAGGTCTCGGCTTGGCACCAGAATCACGAGCCACCACATAGCTTTGTAGGTTCAAACAGCAATTCTTTATTCCCGCTCTCACACCGCCTCCACACAGGTCCAGGGGCAATCGCGTTCTGCCGTCTGCCCGCACAAACCTACTCCACGAGGCTATCTCCAAATCCCATTTTAATCTCACAAGAACTCAACGGGAACAAGCAGCAGGAACACCCTAATCCCAGCAATAATCTTCAACCTCCAACTTCCCTAAAACCCATTATTTTAAACTGGCAACGCCTTAAACTCAAGGAGCCGGTTACTTCCTCAAACCTGATCAGCTCTAAACCCGGATCCGCCTTGGTCCTTGAGCAAGGTCACCTTATTAAAGCATGCATGCAATGTCCCATTGAATGTCCTCTAAGCAGCATGGGGTACGCTTGGCAAGGAAATTTCGATGCGTCATTCCTACTTGGTAATGGCCCTCAGCACCTTTTGGATCCTCTTCCTTGAAATGGAAAAAGTACCCACTGTGGCTCTCCAGTGGAGCAGTGCAAGAATCTTGGTCTTCTGTTCCCTGGGCATCTCTGTAGCAGGACTCCCCGTGCCTGCCTGGCTAACAAAACCCTGGACAAGCACCAGCTCCTAGGCGGTGCTTCTGCCACGTAGTCTCAGGAACACACAGAGAAAAGCTAAGTGCAGCAATGCAGGGGTATGACCTTCCTGTGACTTTCGGATCCCTGAGAATGCCTGAAGCTCAAGAACAGCCTGGGAAAGGCTACAACTTGGAGCTATAGGAGCTGATGCCAGTCCAGCATCACATTTGCTCTGACAGATGACTCCTTGCACACATGTGGACCACTGTTCTGGCCACAAAAACAGCATGAGTAGAGGCAGAGGTGTTGAGGTTGCAGGCAGAGGAGGAGTTGGAAGACTTGAAGCTGGCTGGCCAGTCATTGGGAGGATGTGGATAGGTAGGGCTTCTGGAAAGGCAGGTACACAGCCTCCCTGGTCATTTTCCACAGAAGTGACATTTCTCCAGGGTCTGCCTCTATCCTACCCAGTCTCTATCTTATTCTCCAAATTTCATTCTTGAAAGATGCTTTGGAGTAAGCAATGACTTGTCTCCTAGTTTAAAAACTAGGAATTCCCTTTGTCTACTGATCTTTATTCTTTATTTTATCTCCCTCCCCAACTTATTTTGGATTGGATTCTACATATCAGAAAACATTTGACTTTTGGGGATTGGCTTATTTCACTTTGCATGATAATCTCCGGTTGCATCCATTTACAGGAAAATGCCATAAAATCATTCTTCTTTGTGGCCGAGTAATACCTCAATTTCTTTATCTGTTTATCTGTTGATGGGTATCTAAGTTGGTTCCATAGTTTAGCTATTGTGAATTGTGCTGCTGTAAACACTGATGTGATTATGTCACTGCAGTACGCTGATTTTTAAATCCTTTGGATATATACTGAGGAGTGGGAGAGCTGGGCCGTATGGTGATATCATTCATAGGTTTTTAAGGAGTCTCCATACTCTCTTCCAGAGTGATTTATATATTGATTCCTGAAGAGTGGCAAGAGCTCACCGTGTTGAAACTTGAGATAGAAGCTGGGAGATTCTGATTGAAAATCCTGCTCAGGTTGGCCCTGACAGACAGATGGTATCTGAACTGAGGTTCTTTCTCTTCCTGTCCTAGGAAGATGTCCCATGTTACTCTCACAGGGCTCTGGTGAGACCCAAAGAGATGCTGTTATAAGGCACATCTGCTAACAGTGCTCTGGAGTGGCTGCTGCCATGGTTAACTGTAAACAGATTTATTGATACTTACTGAATGTCGTCCATGTGGAATTTATTGAGTTTGCCACCAAGAATGGCTCCACCTCACCACTTTATTTCTGCCATATGCTTTTTTGAAAATATTTTTTGAGACATTGAGGGACTTTTATTTTGTTCATTTATTTATATGCAGTGATGAGAATCGAACCCAGGGCCTCACACATGCTGGGCAAGTGCTCTACCACTGAGCTACAGCCCTGGTTCCTTCCATGTGCTATTTTACTGTTGCTGTGAGTCTGGTGGTTTGTATGAGGAGAAGCTAAGGTAAGGAGGGGAGGTGAGCATAGAGAGCTGTCTCTCTGGTAACATTAGCTTGCACATATCAGATGGAGAAGAATGAAGCCAGTGTGGCTAAACCATCTATCAGCTACAGCAGAGTGGTTGGGAGAGGGCATGAGCTCCGTAGCCAAGTGTGAGGAGGTTGAACCTGACTTGAAGCTCTGCACCTATTGGACGAGTTAATATTCTTGAGCAAGTCAGTTAATTCCCCTAAGCCTCTGAAATGAAGCTCTGTCATTTTTAATTCAACAATATTTATGAACCAGTTGATATTGTCTTTCACTAGTGCAGTTAACAAATAGTTTATACCTAGGACCTGTTTGCTTAAGTGCTGCAGGTGTTGTGACAAACGGGGACAGGGCTGCTGCTTTCATGAAGCATCTTTAGTAGGAATAGAAAATCAGTTAAAGATGAATGCATGACCAATGTGATTCTGCAACATTGTATAATCAGAAAAATGAGATTATATCCCATCTGATCCAAGTGTATGATATGTCAAGGTCATTGTACTGTCATGTGTAACTAATTAAAACAAAACAAAAAACAAAAGATGAACTTGGGACTCCTTAGTTATATGGGTTAACTAGCAGAGGTACTGATAGCAAATAGAGATGTTGAGAAGATGGAATGAGGTGTTGCTGAGGTGAAATAAAAAGCAGACCAAGGACTGTCCTGCTCAGCCTGGGTTCTGTGATCTAGCAGTGGGAGTGTCATTTCCTTATGAGTGTTGAAGATGTTTTAGTTCCCACGTTACTGGTTCTGTATGCAGAATGCAGCTGCCCTAGAGGGTGGACAGAACTGAGAAGGGTCTTGGTAGCTGGGAGTTGAAGATGGGCTCTTACCTGGCATACTCTGGAGCCCCTGCCTTTGCTGTTCCCTTGGGAAAGGGATTGGGATTTTTTCCTTGAGACCCCATCTCCCATCATTTGGCATCTTCCAGAAAATAACTGGCTGTGTGGGATCCTAATTAGAATAAGATCTATTCCATGCTTGTATAAATAGATCAAAATCCATCAAAATAGTTTCTTCTGTGGTGTATAACTAAAAAGAACAAACCAACCAAAACGGGTACAGTGGCACCCGCTCTCAGCAGCTTGGGAGGCTGAGGCGGCAGGATTGCGAATTCAAAGCCAGCCTGAGAGACCCTGTCTCTAAATAAAATATATTAAAAAAAAAAAAAAGCTGGGGATGTGGCTCAGTGGTAAAATGCCTCTGGCTTCAATCTCCAGTGCCCCCTCCCCCAATCCCAAAAAAGGCTATCCTGTCCCGTAACACATCTGAACTATCTCCTTGTTGAATTTGTCTAGCAAAGATGTCCAAAAGTTGGAAAAAACGTCAATTTTCAGTGAGGTTAAAAGGAGCTCATCAATTTTGTTGGACTTTCAGTCAAATTTTGTATTAATCCCTTGCTGGAAGCTTGTCAGAAATTGGAGTTTGAGAATGTCAAGGAGCCACTGGTTGGGATCCACCCAGGTTGGGATTAGTATTGCTGGATGGTGATGTTGGCTTCCGAGGTCTCTCTCCCTTTCAGGCAGTGACCTTTCTTCCCTTCACCAGTATTTTTGTGAGTCACCTTGCGGAGACCCTGTGAGGGAGTGGGACTTCACTAATGGCGTGAATCAGTGTCATCTTGTGTTTCCTGGAGGCCCCAAAGGTGAGGAGATGGAAGGTGTGGGCTCTGAGCTGAATCATCTGGTTTAGTGTCACCACACGGATGGGATTTGTAGTCAGAGGAGCCGACTGTGCTCCTGCCCAGCCCTCCCACTGGCAGGCTGGGGGGATCCTCGGGCAAAACCTTTAATCTCAGTGCAGGAAGAAATGGAAGGGCTCAAGGAGGTTTTGTGTAAGAGCTGGGTGTTAACGGAGATGCGCTCAAGTGAGCAGAGTGAGAGGAGGAGGAAGCTCCAGGCCGAGGTAGAGTTTCCAGATGTGGTGGGATGGATCTGGTTGGCTTGGATGCTCTCAGCTGAAGAGAAATGGGCAAGCAGGTCTGCCGCTTTAGTGGTGATGACTGAAAGCTGATTTTTGCCACGTCTGCCTTCCTGATGTGCTCACCAGACATCCCCCTAGGTCCAGGGAGCCTCCATCATGTGTAGTGGTCCCTAAGTCCACAGAACCCACCCCACACTGAGGGGTGGAGGGGAGGAACAAGGAGGGGAAAAGAAATAATATTTCTGAGTTATGACTTGGAATTGGAGGTCTTTGGAGGAAATAGATACACGAATAATTTCCATAGGGGGAATCCGAGTTCTAAAACTCAGACCCATGTGCCCACCTTGCTGTTCAGATCCACAGAGCCGAATGTGAACCTCTGGATCGATCATGATTTTTATCTCTCTGCATGACAGCAAATGATAGCTGTGGAAAACTGGCTTTGCAAAGTCGAGTTAGAATATTTAGCATAGGACAGGGTTTCTGTCCATTAGCATGCCAGGGCATCCAGGTTGGGATCAATATTATTGAGCTCTCTGACAGTATGTCTGTGCAACTATAGTGTCATACGTCAGCTTTTCTAAGATGCTGGCTGGTGAGATCAAGGAAGGAGAGAGGAGACAGGAGGGCTGGGAAAGATGTAGCTTCCTTTTTTTTTTTCTCCAACTTCACGATCTTTCTCTTTGAAAACAATTTTCCTCTCCAAGATTTGGACAAGTGTCCTGTTCAATGAAAGCCTTCTTTGAAGTGATGAAGTAGCTGTCACCACTTTTTTGTAAATTTTTCTAAATTTCGCTAAGTAATCGTGCTTTTGCTTTGTTGTAAGTCAAGGCTTCTTTATTTCAGTCTTCACTCTACGTGGTTAAATTCTTTATTGTTAGGTGGATAGATTTAAGATTGCTCACTGTCTCCAGCCTGATCCATACCTTGGTCTTGGAGAAAGATGAAAGAAAAGATAGAACAAGCACTTTGCACACTTGTTACTAGTGAGCTGAGCTGTCTGTGGTATCTCAGATGATCTCCGTGAGAAAGTAAGTAATGTTAAGAATCAGAATCTTGTCCATCTCTCAGGATAATGGAAATAAGAAAAATGACTTGCTAACCTTTATCAAAGTGTATTTCATGGGACATCAGTAGGTGCTGGGTAAAACAATGCAGTCTTTATTGTGAAGGTGGTGGCCTTCCGGATGACATTGGGTTAAATGATGCTCATTTACTGTATTGATCATGAATGGTCTTCAGTACTCTAATGCTCAATGTGAATTCCTGAATTTATTTGAAAATGTGACCCTCTCATTCTACCCCTGCCCCACTGTCTTACCAGACCAGTCCTCTGTGGAACCTACTTGCAAAGGTCTGGATTAGTGGTCTATTTCCATGTTGTGGGTTTCAAATTAATAAGTGATGTGGGGACATTTGTCACCTTAGGTGGTAGCCATCCATAATGTCTTCCTCAAAATCTTAAAAATTCACTTTTGTGTCTCAGACATTTTTCATGTGGTTGGATTTAGGCAAAGACTCGAGGGTAGATGTCCTTAGGGACATTTTCAGTTGCCACCTAGCAGACAGTCTGTGTCTATTCCACTTTTCCTGGCTGACACACTGTGGTTTTGGGGGTGGAGAATGGATTAATAGTAACAAGTTTCCTGTCCTTTGCCAGGTATTTATTTTCCAGCCTCCCCTGTAGCCAAGAGTGGCCTATGCCCTTGTGGCCAATGAGGAAAAGGAAGAAATCCACTGGGGGTTGGGATGGAGGGAAGAGAGAAAGAAGTTTCTGAAAAAAGTTTGAGGAAACTTCAGAGTTGACTGGTGTGAAGGAATTATACTCTTAAGAGTAGAGATTTTGCTTCGGTTTGTAGATAGTTTTATTTATTTTTCTCATTAGGAAAAAATCTTGCCTTTTGTCTAGAGTGTGACTGAGCTTTAGCTGCCGTCTTTGTGATAGTGAAGGTATACACCTAAGGATGAGAAGCCAGTGCTCTGGAGATGGCAGAGTGAAGGACAAACCAAAGTTAGATTTTTGAAGATGAAGGACAAACCAAAGTTAGATTTTTTGAAGATGTTACTGAGCTGTTAAATGGAATTGCCTATCTTTAAACTCCTTGCTAAATAGATTCTTTTTTATTTAATAAGCTTAAAAAAAAACTTGCTTAAAAAAACTTTCTGTGGAACACATCCTAATTGATACATATTTTATTCCTGAAACATGTCCTCTTATCTTCTCTTGTCCTTGCGACCCATGGGTACATCAAGGGTAGCAAGGACCCAACTTAGTATATTTTGAACAGCATTTGAGCATGCTGATAATTTTTTTTATTGATTAAAAGACTAATATCTTGGCCTATTTTAAATGCCTTTTTCCTTCTCTTGTTTGGTCAAATAGGACAGTGTCTCCTGTGACTATGTCCTGTTCTTCAGGGGCACCGAAGGTGGACATGCACTGATTAAAAAAAAAAAAAAAGTCATATCCCATTCATACATAGCTAATCAATTAGGGCTGTTATTCAGTGCATAAAGGTAATCACTGTTGGCTTAAACTGTGAGCTTCCCGGGAGCATCTCAAATACAATTTTAGTAGCAAGAATGAGGTCATGGAGAGCCTTGGAGGAACTCATCATCGGAGGTGACAGAGGGCTGCCCCCTGTTTCTTTTTGCTGCTGAGAAACAGCTGAGCAGCTCATCTGGCAGGAAGGCCCCAGGGCTGGGTGTCAGGTTTCCAGGAGGCTAAGGGGACCTGGGAGCTATCAAGGTCCCTCCCAGGGGTGGCTAGTGAAGGATTCTGAGATGCAGAACTGGCCTGCACCGTGGTGAGGGATGCTGCTCCGAATGCTTTCAGCTTATGGCCTATTAATGCCCAGCAGCCGGTGTTCTCCCTTCTGCCTTCTAATAATTTAACCCGGGCTCAGATTTACAAACCTCAGCCTCGTTGTAGCTCCTTGAGGTTTTGTATTTTCCTCAGGATATTATGGTCTGGGGATTTAAGAAACTTTGGGAAGTGGGAAAGTGCACATAGTCCATGGATGAATTTATTAAGTTTATTTATGGGTAGTTCAGCTAATCTGCATACCCACCTAAATGCTCTCTTCTCCTGAACCCACTTAACACTCCTGGACGACTTTTCCCAACTTACATTCTTACTACACTTACCCACCTACCTATCTTTTCAAAACATAAAGAATGAAATTCTTTCTCCATTTAATGGTTTTGCTTCATTCTCTTTGACCTTGACTTGAAGAGTTTTAGCCCATACTCGGGTGTGGTTATTGTTGTTGTGCTATTTAGGAAGTAGTCTGTACTGATAAACCTCCAAAGAGGATAGCAGGTGTGATGTTGTTGGCTTCTTTAATAGGTGATGTTGAATGGATTATCAAGAGGCTGAAGAAATTGTCTGAGCTGTTGGGAGATTTTTAGCTTGGCTTCATAGAAGGATTTAATCACTCATTTTTAATTTATGCACTTTTCTATTCACCCCTATATTTCCCTTCTGTCATCAAGCCTTACGCTATGTGATCTAACAGGACAGGTAGTGGATTCTAAAGACATACAGGCCAGTCTCTCACAATGGCCCCTGATCTCTCCACAAAAGCAAGACTCTTCTAAAATACTGACTGTACTTAGTTGAAGAGTGTCTCCCTAAAATGCATGTCCACCTGGAAGCTGCAGATAGGGTCCTTGCAGACACTATCCAATTCAGAAGCCTGGGTAGTGCAGCTGCAAATCAAGGAAACCAACGATTGCCAGAAATCTCTGGAATCCAGGAAGTGGCAAGGGTGGGCTTTTCCTCAGAACCTTCAGAGGGAGCATGGCTGGCCCTGGCCTGCTGACCTCTTGGTTTTGGACTTCTGGCCTTCAGAACTGTGAGTGGATCAATTTCAAATTCCTGTTCTAAGCGATACAGTTTGTGGGAATTTGTTACCGTAGTTCTGTGAGACTAATGCAGTTATCTGTGTTTTAATAGGACATTTAATTCAGAAATACAGAACATTAGGAAAAAGTGTGTTGGGGGGGAAAAACTCAAACTTCTATGTATGAATGTAGTCTCTTTCAGTCCTTTTCTAAAATAGTCTTTACTGGTTATAATCATGGGGTACTATTTTTTTTTTTTGCATGGTTTAGAAATTTATCATGGTTTTTTGGCAGTTAGCATTTAAACCTTTTCTGGTTTAAAAAACAAAACAAAACAAAAAAAACAAAAAGCAAACAGAACTTTGGATGTTCTTGCTCCCAGTATATGTGTCTGTATTGAGTTCTTCCCTAGTGAACAGAAAAATTAGTGGAGAGTCCAACCTGTGAACACAATGAGGGAACAATGTTATTCTCTCTGGTAATCGGAGAAGGGCATATTAAAAGGGTACTGTTCTTCACCCAGGAAGGTAGTAGAAACAATATAGTGTGAGCTGAGATTCTTAGCAAAGTTACAAGTCCAAACTCACAAGACCTGTTCTAAGACTGAACAGCTGCTTATTGGGTTGTGATGGGGATAGGGTGGGGTTCCTGAGATATGGATGCAATAAAGTCTTTTAACCCTGAGATTTTTATTTTTCTTGGGACAAAGGAAATATGGAAGCATGCTGTGACTGCAAGTGCTAAATTCAGAGTGGCAGTCTTGCCAAGGAAATTTTTTTTCCCTTTTATGCATTGCCTCAATGTTCTCATTTCTTCTATATTTTCTTCTTCTCACCCTAGGAAACTAAATCTCGGTAGCATTTCTCTAATGGTCACTTTTTGATTAGCACCTCTGAAGTCCTGCCAAGTTTCAACTTGACCTTTTCTTTCCTTTATTCATCTCAAGGGTCTTAAGAGCCAACTTTATGGTTTCCTAAAGCTGATTTCTCACCAGTGGGTGGTGGCTCGTTGCTTTCAGGGGAAAGCGGGCAGCCACAAGGGTTTGAGTAGAGGGGGCAAAGGTGGGATGTGGTGTGTCAGAGATAACTGGCGTTAGGGGACAGGCAAAAGGCTGCTAAGCCCACTGATAACAGAATTGATTTGGCAGTTTGCTTGAACAGCTTTCATTGATGACTGATTTAAAAAACTTCTATTGCATAAGCTTTAGGATTATTTCAGGAAAGTTTTGAGGGGCCTCCTACAGAAGAAAATGTTTACACACACAAACATACCCCCACACACACGCACTTACACATACACACACATTTGAGAGTAGGGGAAATATGTATACACAAGTACATATATATGTGTGTGTGTGTGTGTGTGTGTGTATATTTTCCCCATTTACAAACTCTCACAAGATTTGATTCCTATAGGCACTAGGATCCACTCTGTCACCCTGAGAGGATAAATGAGACTGGGTTAGTCTCAGACTCCTCTTGCTGATGATAACATTGGAATGATGCTGATGGCCAATTCTCTCATGTTCTAAGTAGTGGGTCTGGAAGGGCAAGGAGTAGAAGTTGTTCTTAATTCCCACAGGAAAAGAGATTTTGATGATCCTGTTAAAAACCTTGGGTGAATCTGGGAAGCAGAATCCTGAGCCATCGACGTAAACATGCTGGTTCCGGAGGTCAACACATGGCAGCTTTGCTCAGACACTCTGGGAGGAGTGAAGCAAGTCCCGTGTGGGCAGAGCAGCAGCTAAGGAGGGAATAAGCTGGGTATTGATGGAGGTCACAATTTAGCTCAGGAACTGGGCACATTCCTTGATGACTCTGGACACCACATTCTCTAGAGGCAGGAGTTGCAGGTGGGGACAAGTCTGTCCTGCTACAGAACTTTCCCAGCAGGGCATCCCCTGCAGTTATGCAGCCTGCTAGCTAGCAGGCACTTGCCCTGAAGGTGAGGGGCTGGATCCTGGAAACGGGGGTCTTCCCTAATTTTGACAGTAGCACATTATGGAGTAGGGTATCCCTGCAACCCAAGACCTAAAAATGTGAGGTTTTCTTTTCCTTCCTTCCCATTTGTTCTCGTTTTCATCTTTAGATATTTAGTCTCACAAATGAGAGATTTTTGTCCTGTTCTGGTCCCTTCCTCTGTTAACTATTTCCCCTGGTGAAGAATGCTTAAAAAATGCATTAAATGTTTTATGGAGCACTTGGTTTATTATACTAATAAATCCTTCTTGAGTTTGCCAAATACTTGCAGTAAATGTGATGGGTTTATATGGAAATTAAGGTAGCACTTCATCTTTTTAATAGGACATAGATGTAAGGGGAAGAAAAAAGGTGGGGTTCGGTAGAGGGTTTTCCTGTGGTTTTCACAGGTTAGTGGGCGGGTGTTGACTGCAGGGTCCAGTTGGGTCTACACCTCCCTCCTCAGTAAGAAAGCACTTGGGTGGGGGAAATGACTTTCTGAGCCGAGTTCTTTATTCAGAGCTCCCTCAGTCTCCCACTTAGGTTATTCATGTCACAGGCAAGGAAGGCATTTTGCAGCTTTCCAAGGAGCAGGCAGAGGCCTGTCCATTTGCAGTTCCCCTCAACCATGTCTGCACATTGGAATCACTTGGGTGCTTCACAGAACCATCAAACCTGCACTAGGGCAAAGCATGAACGGCAATAATATCCACAAGTGCAGTGTGGACATCAGGTTTTGTTTTAAAACTCCCCAGAACCTCTCAAGAAATGTTGGGGAATCTGTGTTTTCCAAGGTTGGTTTGTAAAAGTGCAGAGGTACCTGCACATGCTCACCCATGATCACGGACCGTGGCTCCTAACACACACACATAGACATGCGTCAGGGCACAGAGACACAGTCCTAGAACACAGAACATTGAACATCGATGCAGACTCACACAGATGCATGTGCACACAGGCATGCACAGACTTAGATATAGTTTCAAGGAGAGAGTCACACACACACAATACTACCAGGTATAGATGTAGCCCAAGATACAGAGATACATATGAGATGGCACATGGAGACTGTTTACAGATCCACTGAGAGGTACATTCAGACACCCCACAATAAAGAGACACGCTCAGAAAAGCACTCTTGGAAACATTCAGGACTTTTGTGTCCAAGATTATGAAGAAGTCTTTGGCTGATTTCTCCTTCCATAAAATGGATTTTGCCCAAGGATGAAACTTGTGTAGCCCCAGAGGAGGGCACAGGCTGGTTTTTGGAGAAATAGTTCCTACTGAGATGGTGGTACCTTTTCCAAGCCCATAGGCTCCGTGAAAGACAATGAAGCCGTCACTTGATGTGGGGTGGTGATAGCTCTGGAGGAAGGACAAAAGTTCTACAAGTGGTGACATTGACAGTCTTCCAGTTTCTCTCAAAGCCATGATCTCAAATCTACCATTTGTAGTGAGATTTTCAAGAATGTGTTTTGGCCCTCAGAACAAGCTAGTGGGATAAGTTCTATTATTTGTCCTCCTTTTTTTTTTTATGTGTGGGAATCCAGGGACAGATTAATTGAGTATCTTTCTGGGCCAATTGGCCAGTGAATTCGTGTCTAGATTTCACTTGAAGGTCTGTGTCCTTCCCCACCACTCATATTTATACTTCTCTTACTGAGAGGCAGATGTAATTCAATGATCCTTTCCTGCAATGAGAAGACAGAGGGTCAGAGTGGTTAAGCACCTCCACATGGGGTCCTCACAGATACAGACTTTGAATTTGAGTATTGACAGTCCTTGACTTGAAATGGCTCTACTTAAGGGTTTTCTACTTTACAATGTTGTGAAAGCAATGCATAAGCAACAGCTTGAGTTGTGAATACTGAACTTTTTCCAGGCTAGTAATATTCCATGTGATGTACTTTGGGGATGCCATGCAGCTCCCAGTCGGCGAAAGGATCATGAGTGTAAACAACTGATGCTCCACTATGTGCTTGTGTTGCTAAACTATGAAGTTCAGTAGGTTGAGTTATTAAGTGCATTTTAATTTATTTTAAACTTAAAATGGCTTATAGGACCTAACCCAGGATGAGTTGAGGAGCATCTGTATCTGGTTTCTTTCCAAGCCTGCCTACCTTAGATAAACTTAGGTCATTCCTCTGCTTGTATGTGGACTTGATAGTGTGGGGTTGGTGACTCTGAGCACAGGGAACTAGGATTATAAAAAATCAGGATGCCATAGCTATCCTGAGAATCAGATTTTTTTTTTCTCTAAAAAGACAAGGAATTGGGGAAGGCATCTATTTCTCTCTTCCAGTTTGCTTCAATGCCGGGCTTTTTGTAGAACATAGACTATTTGTACTTAAAAGTTCTTGGATTTGAACAAGTCTTGACATCATGATCCTAGGTGAGATGACCTAAGCTTTGGCAGTATGCATTTTCCATAGCTGTGGATCTCATGGAAATGACACTCTTGGCTGAGTTAGTGCCTCCAGGTGGAATCTGCTGCAGTCCTCTCTTTAGCCCTTGGTTGTAGAGATGACTGTTTTAGGATACAAACATGAATCCTGTCAATCATCCAGTGGACCCTTGGTATATTGAGCATTTATCATAGGCTTATCCCTGTGATAGATTCTGTGGTGGGCATAAGAGTAAGTGTTCCTGTCCCCAAGGGGCTTAAGATGTAATTGGAGTGACAAATAATTAAGCTTTAAATTAAGGGCAGAGATTGAAAGTGGAATGAATGAACCTGACTGGGAGATGGTCACCTCTCCTCCAACATAATGTTTAAAAATATTTTAAAATGGATTGGAAATCCATTTCCAATAAATATCAGAATATTTAAAAATCAGAATATTTAAAATAAAAATTGGGGTTCCTGAGTTCTCTTGCCAAAAAAAAAAAAAAAAAATTAGTAGATCTGGCATCTCTGTGCCTACAGGCCACGTAGAAGTGATCGGCTCTAGGACATGGGACAAGGCACCTGCTGTTCCCTTTCCTGTGCTTCCTGCAGGCTTGGGTCTGGGCCTGTGCACTCAGATTACCTGCCTGGACGCTGCAGGCGTTTAACTCATTATCATGCTTAGGAATAAACTGATAAGGTTCAGTGACAAATGTCTTGAGAGACTGAGGAGAGAAAGTCATTGAGGGCTGGAACGGAAGCCTCATGGAGGAATTGGTAACTAAGTTGAACGACAAAAGCATTAGGATTTAGGTAAGGACTTGGGATGGGGGTTGGCATGTCCTCTTGTACATGGCCCATAGGCAAATGGTAGGTACAAAGTTAACTAAAATCTAAAGGGCTGTGAAAAGCAAAAGTTCTACACGTTTGGAAGAAAATGTGGAAGCCTTTTATATCAGAACTGGGAAGAATTTATTTGGATGTCATAAAAAGCCCAAACCTTAAGGAAAACCTTGTCAAGTTTGGCTTCATGGAATTAAAAAGAAAAATAAATCCCCTGGTTAGCTATCAATGGAGGAAACAAAAGGCAAGTATGAGACGGGGAGAGTAACCACGAACAAAGTCGAGGGTTATTGCCCAGAGTTCATCAAATAGAAACTCGTAAAATCGGAAAATATAAGTAGCTCAATAGAAAAATGTATAAAATATACACAATGTAGAAGAAAAGATTAGTGAAATTAGGAGGATATAAATAGAAACTTAAGAGTGAAAAAGGACAAAAAAAAGTCCCAAAAGACCCGAGTAGCAACACAGATGGACTGACATGAGGTCGTGGATACTAACTCATATGAACGTGGAGTTCTGAAGGAAGGAAGGAAGGGAGGGAGGAAAGTAAACAAGCTGGGGTGGTGGCACGTGCTCCTAATCCCAGCGACTCAGGAGGCAATTTAGCATGACCCTGTCTTAAAATAAAAAGGGGCTGGGTGTGTAGCTCAGAGGTAGAATGCTCCTGGGTTCAACCTGGGTAGAAAACACACTGAAGAAGTAAAGGTGATTTTCTTCTTGGAGTTCTGACAATGATTTTCTGATACCACCTTAATCTCCAAGCGGTTGTTCAATTCACATCTGCAGACCCCACAGGGTAAAGGACTTAGTCCCAGGAGGTTGATAGGACACCAGGCACAGGTCCCAGCACCAGCCACTTTAGCCAGAAGCTGACTTCTGGTCAACTGACTCAACTGCAAATTTGGGAGTTCCCTTGATTCCCCATTGGGTTCAATGACTCAGAACTTGGGGGAAAAGAACAATCTAAAATTATGTTTTTACTATAAATATGAATAAATGTCCAGGTGAATAAGAACATGGTCAAGGTCTGGAAGAGGCCCACGTGCAGTAGCATCTGCCCTGCTGGAGTCTGGGTATGCCACCCTCTAGGTACGTCCACGTGCTTTCCAACCAGCAAGCCTCGAGCCTCATTGTGCTCCGTTTTCATTGAGGCTTCATTGTTCCCCTTCCCTCCCTGGTTGGGTCCAGCCACCATCCTGGAACTATGTAAAGCACCTCCCCTGCCACCCTTAACCTCAGTAGCATAACAGATACATTCCTATCGGGGGAATTCCAACTGTCAGATGGTCTCTGTCCCTCCATGCTATCTATGGTCTACTCCAATATATAGACATTCTGACTTTCCAAGTTATATGAAAATTACAAGCCCATATGTCTGATATATTGAATGCCAACTAGGGTGAACATAAAGAAAACCATACCAGTGTTCGAGATTGAAAATGTTGAAAAACAGTGATAAAGCTCAGAAACATCTAAAGAAAAATAGCATATAATTACATAAACACTCAGGCTTCTTGTT
Source organism: Ictidomys tridecemlineatus (assembly GCF_052094955.1). Classification (NCBI taxonomy): domain Eukaryota; kingdom Metazoa; phylum Chordata; class Mammalia; order Rodentia; family Sciuridae; genus Ictidomys; species Ictidomys tridecemlineatus. The sequence continues at coordinate 19,012,242 of NC_135477.1, forward strand.
TGAAAATAAGGGGAAAAAAAGGTGGTGGAATTTTAAAGTGGTAAAAACAAACAAAAAACAAAACAAAACAAAAAACCCTCAAAAACCCATGAACCAACAGAATTCCATATCCTATGAAAAAATCTTACTGTACAAACAAAACCAGAATTTATTGCCAGCATACCTTCTGTACTACAAGAAGTATTAAAGGAAGTTTTTGAGGCTGAAGGAAAATGATATCAGATAGATCGACGAGGGAACAAAGAATGCTGGAAAATATAAAAGACATTTTAGAATCATAAATTTTTTTGAAAGATAATCAAAGAAATATTATTTATTGTGGGTTTCTACTTTTTGTAGAATTAAACATCACAGTAGCACAGAGGGTCTGGGGGGAATGTAAGTATGCTGTTGTACACTTTCCTGTAAAATAAAACTTTCCAAGATTTGGAGCTAAACCCTGACTAGTGCATAATTTAACTATAGAACAATCACAAAATAAAACCAGGACAGTACGGCTAATGAGCCAAAAGTAGAGCTAGAATAAAATATAAAAACACTATTAATCCAAAAGAAGGAAAGAAAAGGACAAAGGACAGATGGCATGCAGAAAATAAGTAGGATAATAGTTAAACATCACAATATGGACGAGTTAACGATTTAAATACGTAGTTAAAAAGCAAACTATAGACCAGGTTTAAAAAGAAATTCCAGTTATGTTCATTTTTTAAAGAAATGCATTATAAAAAAGACAAAAGTACTGAAAAAAATATGAAGCATGATCACATCACATTTGGAATAGCTGAGAAATACTGGCAGTGGTGGGGAGAACTTTTGAACGGAGTATTTGCAGAGATGGGAACATGTCATAAAGATAAAGGGTTAAGTCACCAGCAAGCCGCAACAACCTGAAATGGGTGTGCACAATAAGAATTTCAAAACTCGCGAAACAAAAATTGGCATAATTAACTGAAAGCAGAAATGAAAGCAACCATAATTATGATTGGAGATTATGAAACACTCGTATTTGGCTTAATAATTTTCACAGAGAAACATAACAAGATTCAAAAAGTGTTATCAACCAACTTGGAGTAATTGAGAGTTATAGAGCAGAGCACTCAATAAAAGGAGAGAACAGCCCTTTGAGAGGCACCGGGAGCCTTTGAGATGGACCATGAGCTGGGCCACAGATAATCTTCAGTGAATTATGAAGGTTGAAGTCATGCAGAGTATGTTCTGGGACCACAGAAATAAATTCAGATCCTGGCTGTCCTTGAAACTTGAAACTAAACTACACACTTCTAAATAATTAATGGGTCTAGGATAAATCATCAGGGAAAACATTTTTAACAGATGTGAAAACAAAACATAAGTGGGATATAGCTAAAGCAGCGGTGGGGGGCGGAGTTTTAGTTTCAGGTGCTTATTTTGTACAAGAATAGGTGTCTATGAGCAATTATCTAAGCTTTGTGAACCTTAAGCTATGAAGACGAAATTAAACTTGATATAGCACAAGAGAAATTAAGATCAGACTTGAAATCAAAGAAATTTTTAAGAACAACAAAGAAATTAAAAATAAACCTGAAGTTATTGAAAAACCACAGTAACACAGGAAGCAGTTTTAAGAGTTCTAAATTGGCCGAATTTGGGATATCGACTCTTCATGAGTATGAACCATCGAATGAAATGGAGAATCAGAATCCCCATGCTAGCAATAGTTTTTTTTTTTTTAAAAAAGACTTGCTTATGGAATATTGATATGTAAGTGGTAATTGTGGACCTAGGACAAGAGTTAGGGAATCATGTTATACCCAATGTAACAAATTTGATCAGGCCAGAATCACCAAAGGATGCCAAATCTAGGGGGAAATTTTGATAATGGGAAAGAGATTGGTATGATCTTAAAGTATCATCCTGGAGAGCGTTTCATTGGTTACAATGGGGAAATATGATAGTAATCAAATGGGAGGAAAATTTGGCAGCCCCTTGACCAGGTGATTAAAAAATGAACAGCGGCACTGTGGGACACAAGGGTATCATGTGACACCCTCAGGAGATCATGGCATCACTGATTCCATATTCCTAAATTAATAGATTTAATCATGATACAGCACCCACAAACGAAGATTTGAGAAATGCATTCATTTCTAGAGCATTGGTGTCATAAAAGTCAGAGGTTGTGAGAATGTTGCTGATTCCAGAAAACTGTATGAATGCATGTGTTGAAACCTTGCCCCTGTGGGTTTTGGGGAAGTAGTTAGATGAGGTCTTGAGGCTGGGCCCCTTTTGAATGGGACTCGTGTCCTCATGAGAGTCTGGGGAGACCCTGCTTTCTCCCTTACGCTGTGAGGAGATAGCATGGAGACTGGCACGTGCCAGGGAGGGAGCAGCCTCCACCAGACACGGGATGTCCTGGCACCTTAATCTTGCACTCCACAGTTCTAGAACCGTAAGAATTGAGTGTGTGTGGTTAAGCCACCCAGTTGATGGCATGTTGATATAGCAGCCAAGCTAAGAGTGGTGGCAGCCGGTGCTGGTGTAGCAAATCCCTGAAAATATGGAAGCAGTTTTGGTTAAGTACAGGGTGTTCAAAAAGGAATTGTAATCCACAGATACTTGTTTTGAAGAATTAATGGATAGGGCCGGGGATGTGGCTCAAGCGGTAGTGTGCTCGCCTGGCATGCGCGGGACGGTGGGTTCGATCCTCAGCACCACATAAAAATAAAAGATGTTGTGTCGACCGAAAACTGAAAAATATATATTAAAAAAAAGGAATTAATGGATACTTGCTTACTTTTTCCTTCATTCAGTTTCGATTGATCAAAATGATTTTTTCTTTTTTTTCCAGATCACATTGAGTTTAAGTGAAAGAAGAGAGAAAGAGTGGTGGGGGGAGAGGAAGGGAGGAGAGAAACATTTGATTCATTTAGGAACCGTTTTATATCCCTTTCTCCACACTCTTTTGAATTTACTCCCTTTGGTTCAAAGTCTTTTCTTGAGCATTCCTGACAACTATTGGAATTTTAAGAGGTTTTCTAGTAAGATGAAATTATGGGTGACCGGAAGAGAAGGGAAATGTGTTGATTCTTCCTTGTGGCCTCACAAGGAAATGAAGTTTGTTTCTCAGTGTGCAGGGATTCTGCAGAGATGACAGGCAACAATAAGCTTTTATCTCTTCCAGAAGATCATTTCTCTCCGGGAATTCAAATCCGGATCCCAGCTTACCTGCAAACATCTGCTGTTCATTGACAGTAAGTCAGATGCTCATTCCAGCTCTGTACTCTGTTGTGAGCACATCAGCCTTGCTGCCTTACAGAAATTATTTATTCTGAAATATTCTGGAAGCACGGACTAGGTAGAGTAGGTTTGCTGAAAGCTACAAGCCAACTTGATGGTTTCCCAGCTCTTGAATGAACTGTCCTGATACTTTCACCTTGTCGTGGTCTGAAGTGTATCGCTGCATCACATTTAGGAAATAATACATATTAATGTGTTCAGTAAGTAACTTGGGAAGAAAAGTGTTTATCTTTTTTCACCAGAAGCTGATGGGCATGCATTTCCTAATCTGAATAATTTATTTAGAGGAGGATGATTACGATCATACAGCTTGGTTGGCATCTGTCACAGGTACTTTCGCAGTGCTTCCTGGAGAGTGATAGCTTTTAATGCATCTATACCCTTTGCCTTGTTCAATTAGCAGTGTTTTGAATTATTGATCTTAGTTTATTTGCACTGGTTCAGCAGGGTCATTTTCATGGTCCTATGGCTGGTGCAGCTACTTAGAAGGTCCCTACACTTTAATATGCTGCAGTTTCAGTCTTGAAAAATCTTACGTTTTGAACAAACAGGTCTGAATTTTAATTTTTTCACTGGGTCCTTCAAATTATATAGCCACCACTGTTTGGTGTTATCAAGCTGTAATGGCATTGGAGTGGGCCAGTCAGGGTCAAGTAATGTAATGACAGAGCTTGGTCACCAATTAGCTGTGTGACCTGCAGGGAGTTTGGTTCTTGGTTTTATTGATTAGAAATAAGTAAAATAATTGCCCCACTAACTTCCAAACTCTTACGATGTTTAAAGGAGATGATACGAGGATATAGTGTAAACTATAATCAACAACATGTATGTATTGATAACTCTTCTCTTACACTTTCGAGTTGAAGTCAAGTGACTTTGTAACGAGGTGATTAACATTAAGGTCTTTGTGGCTGAGAAGCATCAGTGTTTGGGAAAATTATTTGATCCCAGGTTACCTGCTAGAAATTTTCACCTGCCTAGCGCTCTCAGTACTATATTCCAGTGTTTGGGTCAAATAATGGCTTTTGTTTCAGTTGGGTTTTCCTCCTGACCAGCTAAAGACATGCAAGGTCAGATCTCAAGTGGATCTAAGGAGGAAGTGAGGATTGATTCTGCCTTTTTTCTTTGTTTTAATTTTTTGGGTGGAAAGAGCACTGATTTGATGTCGGGACGATTTGGCTTTGCCAATTTTACTGTGACTTTAGATGAAATCTATGAGACTCAATCTGTTAAATGGAAAAACAAAACAAAAAAATCCTTATAAGTTTGAGTTGTGAGCCTGCAGAGTCACCTTTGTAAAGTGCCTACCTCTTAATAGGCAGCAAATATTTATTTTCATCTCTTATTTGTATTCTTATTTTGTGAATGTTGTGTGTGTGTGTGTGGGGGGGGGGTCCACCACTAGATTGTGAAATCTTTGAGATCATGGATGATGGGGGCTTTTCTGTCTCCTACAGTTTCTAATAGAGTGCTGAACATTTAACAAATAGGTTCGTGTAAAATATTTCTTGATTGATTTTTTTTTCTTCGACAGAAATGAAATTAAAAGTCAGTTCAGCTCTGTCAAATGTATTTAAAAACACTAAAATTGCATCCTGGCAGGCTCATCACAGATTTCAATAAGATCCTAAGAGCATTTGCTCATCTGTGTCTGGGCTACAGACATATCTTTTTAGCAATCAGCCTGCGGGAGTCATCTATTTAGAAATTCCATTTGGAACACTGATACTTGTCTTCTGAATCCTTCCATACTGTAGAGGACTACAGGAAGAAAACTGCATAAATTTGGAGTTTGGACCCAAGCCTGGGTCTCATTTCTGCAGTAACAAATGCAGGTGTTATATTCTATAAATGGGGGATATGGGAGAATGTGTGCTAGAAAGTCTGGCTCAGGAGATTGGTACCTGAGCAGAGAATGGGAACCAGAAGTGATACTCCGTATCAGAGCAGCAAGGGATGTGACTGGAGAGTGACAGAATCTAATGGACAGTCTTGGGTTTCACCATTTTGGAAATCCCAACATGAATGACCTGGTTTTAGTTAAGGATTTGGGTAGGGGGGGGAGGAAGGGGAAAAGATGAAATGCATGATGTTTTTCTCCTGCTTTTAACCTGGATTTGTTAGAGTTGGAACAGAACTGAACATATAGATGAGAGACCAGGAGCCCACTGGTGGTGGATTATAGGGCTGGCACTTTGGAATCGCCTCCACATTTCACGTACTTCGTCACTGTGAGATTCCCCACTCCTAATCCACACTGATGTGGGAAGCAGGCAGAGGTCTGAGTAGACTGGATGCTTATAAGCATGTTTGGTCATTTTAAAAATAGCACATGGTAATTGTGCCAGAGAGGTCCTAGAGCAGCTTTCAGGATTTCCATTCCCTGGTATTCATGTCCTACCTAATTCTATCTTTGTTACCTCTCTGTTGCTATGACAAAATATATAGCTAAGATTGATTTTGGCTTAAAGTTTCAGAGGTTTCAGTGCATGCATCTAGTGTGCTGTGACCAAAAAGACCTGATGAAAACAGTTTTAGAAGAGAAATTTCTTCGGCACTCATGGTTTTAGAGATCTTGGTCCATAGGTGGCCAACTCCATTGCTCTGAATTCGAGGTGAGGCAGGACATCATGGTGGAAGAGTATGGCAGAGGAATGTGGCTCAGGACATGGAAATCCTGAAGCACAGAGAACTGTGCTCACCAGGGACAAAACATACACCCTAAAGGCACGCCCCCAGTGGCCTACCTTCTCCAGCCACAGTTGCCACCAGCTAATCCATTCAAGCAGATTATGGACTGATAAGGTTAAGGATTTCATAATTGAATTATTTCACCTCAAAACTTTCTTGCATTGTCTCACAGCAGAGCTTAACACCATGGTCGGCTGGCTCTACTGTTTCTGAGGCAGGGAGGGAGTTCTAGAGCAAATATTGTCAGGAAACAGAGGTAGAGGAAGGGTCTGGAAACTTTCAAGGATTCACCCCCAAATGAACTATTTCCTTCAACTAAGCCCCACCTCCTAAAGTTTTCACCACCTCCCAAAAGCACCACCCGCTGGAGACCAAGCCTTCAACATGTGCCTTTGTGTTGGGGCATATTCCAGGTCCCACCTACAACACTGTTCTTTTGATGGGGGTTGGAATTGACTCACTTCTAGTCAATAGACTTAAGGGCAAGGGATATTTTGACATAATTAAGGCTCCAAATTGGTTGATTTCTATTTAAACAAAGGGACTTATCCTGGGAGGGCCTCACTGAATCGGGGAAAGGGTTTTGAAGCAGGCCTGGGCCCTTCCTGAGGGCTGGGCGAAGGGGATGGTGATGGTGAGAAGCACTGTGGCAGTGGGCTGAGGGCCGACTCTTGGATCTGAGGCCCGTTTCCACACAACAGCTAGCAGGCAGCTGGGCCCCCGTCGCACAGCTGCAGGGAAATGAATTCAGATGAGCTGAATGAGTAGATTCTTCCCCAGTTAATCCTCTCCATGAGAATTCATGTAGGTACCACTATTGCAGCCTTTTGAGACCATGGGGGGGGGGGAAAAACCAAAAACAACTCATACAAGCCAAGTCTAGATTTCTGGGCTGCAAGAAACTGAGACATCTGTTGTGATAATTTATTGTACAGTCAGAGAAACTCGTGGTGTATTTTAAAAGGCAATACAGCGTGGCAGGAGTGATTCCAGGTCTTAATACCACGCCAGCATGAGCTTTGCCTTCTTTCCTGCCTCCATTCACGTGTCCTACAGGCACACACATTTGTAAAGTCAATTGAGGACTTTGGATGGCCAAGGGGTGGGGGAGGGGGGCGGGGCCCCACTATTTTCTCTTTCAGGTCTTAGAGCAGTTCTGTCTTTTTTTTTGTGCACATTTTATAATTCATATTTTTCTTCTTATTTCATTTTATATTCTGTGAGTCAGACCTTTTTTGTCTTTGTTTTTGTTTTGTCCCCATTATCTTCTGCAGAGATAATGGGAATCGGGTTTAAGAGAGAATAAAGGTTAGGTTCTTGTTCCAATTCATCCATTCCTCCCAGCTGGTGTTGGGTGTGCCTTTGGTGTGCTTGTGGTTTGGGGAGCGAGGGAGTTCCTGGAAAGCACACAGGTGTGAGAGGTCACAGCAAAAGTGGCCCAGGGCTCAGGCAAGCAAGGCAGCTGGAATTTTCGAGCAGTCTAAATTGGAGGCCAAAGATAACAAGGGCTCCAAGATCTTGGCAGGCAATAAATCAAGCCTGGACATCAGTCATCTCAACTCCATGATGAACTCCATTTAGAAGAAAGGTCTCGGCCAGTCACGTCTGAGGTGCAGCGGGCACCCCTCGGCTGACGAGCAGTGTTCCTGGACACGAGGCTGCCTGGTACATGTTTTGTTTCTGGCTGGGAAAACCTGTAACAGCTGAAATTTTAAGACATCCCTAGCTTTAGGAAGTTGCTTTTCTCTTTTTGTTTTCAAGGCTCCAATCAACCTTTGTTGAGTACACGGTAAATGTCGAGGTCTGATATGGATCCAAGTACAGAGAGCCACGCTGAGAAGCAGGACAATATATGGTCCTTTCTAGCAATTGAAATTCAGTGTAGTTGATTTCCATTCATACCTGACTAGTACATAACTATTTACCATTTTTAAAGTATATCTTATTTATTATGGATACCAGGGATTAAACTCAGGGGCACTCAACCACTGAGCCACATCCCCAGCCCTGTTTTGTATTTTATTTAGAAACGGGGTCTCAATGAGTTTCTTAGCGCCTCACTTTTGCTCAGACTAGCTTTGAATTTGCGATCCTACTACCTTAGCCTCTGGAGCTGCTGGGATTACAGGTGTGCATCACTGTGCCTGGCTTAAAGTATATTTTAAATGTTTAGTTTTATCTATTATGATTTTTATAGCAAATGTTCTCTTGACCTTAACACAACCAGCTTATTTTCGTGTTGCGTTTTCTTAACATTTTTGTTCAAGTACACCCTATTCTTTTATATTATTTGTAATATGGTTAAGTTCTTTCTTTTTACCTCTTGCTATAACATATTGTGAGAGAAATATAGTTTGTGTGGCAAAACGGCCTCTACTATTCTAAACTTCAGGGGAAACATCCAATGGCATATGTATAGTGTAAATCACTTTAAAAGATTAAGCAAAATGAAAGATATTTCAGTAATTTCCTATTGTTTACAGGTTTTTTAAAAAATATTTCTTCGGGATAAATGCTACATATCATAATCCTAGATCAGTGGTTTAAAATATGAAAGCAAGACTTATGCTTTTAGATCTTAGATTTTAATACAACTTCAGAGAGGTGCACAAAGTACATATTTCCCTCCATTTTACAGGTTGAGAAGCTGATCCAAGAAATTTAAGTAGCTTTCCCAAGGTCAGAGGACCAGTTACTGGCAGAATCACTCTGCCTTTTTACTCTCGGGTTTTTCCCTTTTAAAGAATGGAAGTAAAAAGCTTGTTTGAGCAACAGTAAATATTGGCGAGGATGGAAAGCAATATGGAGATTCCTTCGAAAACTTGGAATGAACCCGCTATTTGACCCAGTCATCCCACTCCTAGGTTTATATCCAAAGGACTTAAAATCAGCATGCTACAGTGACACAGCCACATCAATGTTTATAGCCACTGAATTCATAATAGCTAAACTATGAAACCAACCTAGGCACGCACCTTTCAATAGATGAATGGATAAAAAAATATTGTGGTATATATACACAATGGAATATTACTTAGCCTTAAATGAGAATGAAACTATGGCACTTACAGGTAAATGGATGGAACTGGAGAATATTATGCTCATTAAGCTAATCCCAAAGAACCAAAGGCTGAGTGTTTTCTCTAATATGCTAATTTACACTGGTGGTGGTGGTGGTGGTGGTGGGGAAGAATAGAGATAGTTTAGACAGAGGGAAGTGAAGGAAGGGGAGGGGTATGGTATAGGAATGATAGGGTAATAATGTCTAATTCATTCTACTATGTGTGCATATGATTACATGAGCTGAGTAACATGATCATGTACAACCAGAAGAATGAGAAGTTATATTCCATTTATGTATGATGTATCAAAATTTATTTATGCGTACCATAAATAACTACTGTCATATATAACTAATTAGAACAAATAAAAAAATAAAACTATAAAAAACAGAAGCTTGTTTGGCTTTGTTTTGCATTTTAAATTCTTTATAATTTACCAAATTCATAGTTTCTTCATATTCAATTACAAGATTTTGAAGGAATGGTTTCAAAGAAGAGAGGAAAATTTGGATTCTATTTAGATGGCTATCATTATGATAATAAAGTAACATAATCAAATTAATAATGGTTAGAGTTACTAAAAACCACATTATGGGCATTGTACTTGACTAAGTCAATAATTATATTTAATCTTTTTGATAAACTGAGATTTTTGGTATAGAAATTCTTATAAGGCTTTTAGTCTAAGACCTAGAGGGATGAAATATTTCTCAAGGACAGAGAGCAATAAGGGATACAATCAGGATCCAAACCAGATAATTTTTTTTTGGTTTTTGTGGTTCTGGAAATTAAACCTAGGTCTTGGTGCATGTGAGCCGAGTGCTTTGCCACTCAGCTACATCCCCAGCCCAAACCAGAAAGTCTGCTCTTACCCTACAGATCACATTGCAGATGGCTGAGGTTGCCCAGGATCACCAGGTTCAGATTCTGGGTTGTAAATTTTGGTTTTGTTTCATTTTCCCAACTTCAACTGCCTGATGACGGTTACGGTTGGAACCAGCATCTTGTTTTCTTACGGTCGAGCTGTGACTCCATGGTTTGGGTTTGTATAAAATCTCCCAATTTCTAGGAATACATTTGGTGTCTTAAGGCCTCAGTATCTTGCCCAACAGCGTCAGCTAGTGTGACCCTACTCTATGAGGCCAAGCTGCTTCCCAGGATGGATGAGCGGAGGGCTCAGTGCATGTTGTGATTCAGATAAGCAAGAGGGAGGGAGGTCCAGGCTTCTCAAGCTGTGGATCACCCTGGAACCCTACCACTGGCTGATAGTGAATTATCATGATTCCCTTAGGACATCTCTTTCCTCTCTCCCTTAGTGAAAGTGAGTTTGTGAGTATCATTTGTCTTCTGATTCTCCATCCATTTTTGTGTCAGTTATGCTGGGAAGATTTTTATTTTAAATGATTATTCCTCTTTGCTCTTATCTAACTGGCTTCCAAGATGGTCTTGTCACTGTTACCAATGTCATGGAGAAACTCTAGACTATAAATCAACATTGAATCATAGCAGCTAATGAGAGGGGGCCTTTCATGATTCACTGGGTAAAAGGAAATTGTCAACTGCAGGTGCCACAGCTGTAGGCTTGGTCTATCTGTCAGGTGACAAGGAAGTGGTTACATTGCTTCATGGGAGACTGGGACTTTGGAAATTAGTTTAATAACCACAATTCAAATTTCCCTTTGAAATATTTCCTAGAAAGTGATTAAAATTATAATTACTTGATAAAAAATTCTTAAAATGTGGTAACTTCCCTTTTGTTTAGTGTGTTTCTTTACAGAAATAGAATTTTAAAAATTGCCATAAGCTGAAACATATTGAGAGACCCCCAGATCCCCCAACCCGGAATGGACCACGCGAGACACTGGATGCAAACAGCAGGAGGATTTATTCTCACACAGGCGCCCGTGGGTGCACAGCAAAACCTCAGCTGGAGCTTCGGTGACTGGCACACCCGGGCTCGGGGGTACAGAGTTTTTATAGGAATCAGAGGGCAAGGTTTCAGCCTAGCACAGTAACAGTTATTCTATTGGTTTATCTAAGTTCCTCTAGGTCCAGCCCCTTAGGTCACCTGGGGGGTAAACTTGTTTTTTCCACTTTATGTTCTCAGAAAAGAAACCCATAAATTGCATCCTATTCTTTTAGTTCCTGTTTTTACTCTATTTGCTCAAGCTTGGCCTTCCCAGGATTATCTATATGGAACATCTGGTGGTGGCATTGTATAGAGCTTGGAGTGTTACGTGCAGCTGGGAAGTGCTACGTGCAGCTTGTGGGGTTTTAACATGGGGGTTGTACATGGGAACACCCTGTAGGGCACAGGGGTTAGAATTCCTAACGTTGGGTTTGGGGCCCTGTAGTCCTTCAATATGAGATGCAGATTTTCATTGAATTTTATAGAATACCACACATTGAGAAATTTGTTCTGTTTCTTGCTTCAAAACTTTCCCCTAGCTTTACTGAAGCATATTTTAAAATAAAAATTGTATATACTTAAGTTGTACAGCACATTATACAATATATATGTGCTTTGATACACATATATTGTGTAATGTTTATCACAATCAAATTAGTACATCCATTGGCACACATTTCAAGTAAATTGTACAGTACTAGTAACTACAGTCATTGTGCTGTATATTAGTTCACTAGAATTTATTCATTTGACAAGTAAATGGTTGTGCCCTTCATTTACTAATTGCTACCATCTCTGCCTTACCCCAGCCCCTGGTAACCAGTGTTCTATTCTCTTCTTCTGATTTGGACTCTTTAAGATTACACACACAATTGAGATCATACAGTACTTGTTTTCCTGTGCCCGACTTATCTCACTTAGCAGTATGTCCTTTAGGTTCATCCATATGATGTCAAATGGAAGAATTTCTTTCTTTTTTATGGCTGAATAGTATTCTACTGTGTGTATAGGGGTGTGTTTGTGTGTGTATATATAAATACTTATGTCACATTTTGTTTCTTTGCACATTTGTCAGTGGATGATTGTGTTGTTTCTGTATCTTAGCTATTATAAATAATGCTGCAGTGAACATGTGGGTGCATATATCTCGTTGACATACTGATTTCATTTCATTTGGATAAATACCCAGAAGTAGGAAGGTAGTTCTATTTTTAATTTTTTAAAGGAAACTCCTTGCTGTTTTCCTTATTGTAACAATTTACATTCCTGCCAGCATGCATGGTTGCCCTATTCTTCACATCCTTGCCAACAGGTATTGCCTTTTTGTTGATAGTCATTCCTATTGGTGTGATGTGATGTCTTGTTTTGGTTTTGATTTGCATGGCCCTGATGTTGAGCACCTATTCACATACTTGTTGGCAATTTGTATGTCTTCTTGGGAAAAATATCTGTTCAGGTCCATTGTCCACTTTTTAATTGAGATTATTATTATTATTATTATTTTTTGCTGTTGAGTGGTGTGAATTACTTATACACTTGGATACTTATCAGTCACATGGTTTGCATCCCCCAGTTGCCTTTTCATTTGGTTGATTGTTTCCTCAGAAATAAACTTACCCCCACATTGTCATATCTGTGACAAGCATCTCAAGAATTCAAAATGAGGGAATAAATGGTGGATGTTTGGAAAACTGAATATCTACACTGAAATTGGACCCTTGTGTTACATTGTATACAAAAATTACTTTGAAATGAATTAAAGACTTAAATGTAAGACCGGAAGCTGTAAAAATCCTAGGAGTAAACCAAAAGCTCCTTGACATTGACCTTGGCAATGACATTTTGGTTATGCCAAAAGCATAGGCAATAAAAAGTAAAAATAACAACTTGAACCACATAAGACCAGAAAGCTTGCTCAGCAAAGGAGATGATCAATAAAATGGAGTGTGCTAATTTCCTAAGGATGTGTGGCCAGGCCATCAATATTTTGAGTGCATATTCTGTTCCAGATACTGTGCCAGCATTTTCCATGCTACCTAACACTCACGATATCGTAGGAGTCAATTAACTCCATTTTACAGATGAGGAAACTGAAGTTTCACAGAAGTTGTATTTGGTCAAGGCCACATAGCAAATAAGTAACAAAAACTAGGTATGTGGCCTGTCTCATCCAAAAACTTATTTATTTTTTTATTTAAAAAAATCACGTTATGCTATAATTAACACAAGTAATCCTGTACCACATTTATAATAACTCTAATTCTGCCTGATTGCTAACTGGAAACTGGTATAGAAATCTAAAACAGCAAGAAGAACAAGGCAAGAATATAGCAGTTGATTAGATTGAGTTCAGTCTCTATAAACATTTCACCAAAAAATTAAAAGAACATTCTGGAAGTTTTAATTTTCTAAAAGATTTTATAATGAGGAAAAGTTTTCTATATTCATTTTCTCTTCTAATTGCTTTTCCTTTCAAGATGTCCAAGAGAAGGATCCCCAATGATTCTTGGTTTCTGCTTTTGTCTTGACCTTGACTATATGAATCATTTGGGACGATTTCTCACTTGTGTGCCACAGGTGACCATGTCCATCTAGAACCCGGACTATTCTCATTTGACCATAGACTCTTGAGAGTCGGATGGTGACTTCATTTTCAAATCTAGCATTTGGCCCAGTGCTAGATTAAAGATGGTTGTTAAAATATTGAAGATGTGTGAGTGATTGCCCAAGGATTTCTGCTGATTCAGGGTCTTTCAGTACCCACTCATGATCTTGGTCCTTCTTTTCTTTCCTTTTTTCCAAAGGGATCCATGAACACTTACCTGCTGTCAGGTTGGGCCCTGCTTGCTTCCCTGTATTTGCTTATCTAGCTTGAAGTTTCATGAAGCCTGCTTGGACAGTCATTTCAACATTTGTTCACCCTAAATTCTAGGTGGCACGTCTATATTTCTGGCCTAAACTGACTTCTATTCCTGACCCTTTGTTTTTTTTGGCTTTTGTTGTTGGCTTTATGGGAACATAGTATATTCTAGAACTTTTGTTTTTCCTTCTCTTGCTCTCCCAAGACTGAAGTCATTGGACTGTCCCTTTTCCCACGTCGTCTTTTGAGTAGATTTGATCGTGGCAGGAGCTTAGGTTTACTTGGCAAACTGTCAGTCCTCCCCCAAATTCATCCCCATCTTGGCTTTATTTTAAAAGATTCGTTCTCTTTAAACTTGTACAAATATGAACATTTTATACCCGAAGTACATTTTCTCCATCAGAACTTCTAGGCATGGACGTTTTCTGATTCTGTCCCCATCCTTACTTATAGATGGGTGAAGCTGAGAATATTCCGGCTGATAAGACGGTGACTTTGAAAAGATGATTTGTCATCAAGGACTTCATAACATTTCATCTTGACTGTGGAGATTTACTGAATATTGTCTGAGCCTCTGCTGTGGTTTCTGCCCATAAAATAAAAGTCGTATTATTATCAGCTGCACAGAATGGTACATATGCAATGATCGCGAAAGGCCTTGAAGGTGAACAGCCTTTGAAGAAGGGGACAAAGCCATTTTGAATTAATCTGAAGTATTAAGTATATCATTGCTGAATACAGAAAAGTTAAATTATTTTAGTCAAAGACATTGAAGGAAGCCCGCTTGAAAAGGCAGGTCACGTATTCTACTGCAAGCTCTCTGCTAACAAGGTTAGAGTTAATAGATTATTGATCCATTTAATGTTTAGTAGCAAGCTAATTTTTTCATCAGCTATGCGATTGGGCATTTGTCTGTTTTAGAGGCCAATCCAATAAACATCTTTCATTTGATATGGCTTTCTGATGTTGGGGAGCACATGCCTTGGATGCACTAAACTCCCTTTATGGCTACAGTCACCCTGGGGCATTGGTATTCCTGCCAGCCTGAGTACTCTTTTCTGAGGTTTACTTTTCTTTCTCCCTCAGGAGACTGGTAAAATCCTTTCTGATAGAGAAAGGCTTGGGCTTGAGGCATGGAGATAAGGGCAGCATCTGATTATATCATCCCCTAGCGCCCACTCTCCTTGACTGAGGTTCCCGTTATGCGGGATTTTATTCAATATTGTGATGAGAAACTTGAAGTGGCACCTGGCTAGTTATCTTCCAAGAAGTTCTCATCTTTGAATAACAACAAAAGAAAGCTTGTGGTAGTACTTAGGCCTTGAAGTCCCAGAGTTTTGATGAATACTAGACTTCAAAAGAGCAGAAGAAGGGAAGAGGACACTTGGAACAGGCTTAGAAAAGAACAGACTCCAAACTGAGTGTGTGTGTGTGTGTGTGTGTGTGTGTGTGTCCCAGTTAAAGTCGTGTTCATTTTTTCTGCTTATGCTGATCAAGAAGTGGAAACCTGTTTAGTAAGTGGAATAAAAATGCTTCATCTGCTTCGTGTCTTAACACACTTTAAAGGGGGGGGGTGGTGCTGAGAGCAGACACCTTGCCTTGGGGGGATCCTCCGTCAAGTGGAGCAGGTGTTAACAGCCAGTGGTTCAACCAGATTCCCCGCTTATCTCCATGCTACAAGTCTAGGGTTTTCTGCGGTAGAGAGGATTTACCAGTCTCCAGGAGGACAAACAAAAGTGAATCTTGGGAAAGGGAGTTCTCTGGGTTCAAGGCTGACCTTCACCTCTTAAGCTGTGAATCCTTGGATAAGATGCCAGGTCACTTGGGCTCTTTAGCTGTTTTTTTCTCCCTGAAAATCTGGAAAATAACAGCAGACTTTTTTTTTCCCCATAGAGATTTTAGTGTATTAATGATATATGTAAAATGTTTAGCGTAGCGTCTGGATAAGCACCCTGGGAAAATGTCTGGCTTTGCTTTTAGGACTATGTGCTTTTATTGATGGCAGCATTTACTAGTACTTTTTTTTTTCTCCCTTTTTCTTTTCTGAATTCAGTAAACATAAGGAAATGGGTGATTTTTCACTTAAACAACTATTAGCAGAAAGGAAGGAAGACACAGTTGTAAGTAGAAACTCTATTTTATTGCACATAGGTGCACATCTCTGATTTGCAGTCATCTCTTAGGTCCTTTATTCATGTATCTAACACAATGGATTCCTTCTGTGTCCAAATACCATTCTAGGTTTGAGGATATTATGGTGATTCATACCAGCAGTACATTAGACCATTAAATTCAAGGAGTTTATAATCTAGTTTGAAAAATCATCCACAAGAGACTTCAGGGATAAATGAGGTCAACTTAACATTTAATTCTGAAATCGCATTGAGCTAGTCGTCACTTAGCCTTCCTGTTAGCTCTCGGCCTTCACCTCCTGGTCTCCAACATCTCCCCAGTTAAATTTCAGAAGTACAAACGGGGTCTGTCATACGTGCTGCCGCGTCTTTCTGCATTTCTCGTCTCTCTCCACTGAATCGGAGCACAAATTCAAACCATGCTTTCTTGCTTTACCCAAACAATTCACACTGAGAGTGTTAGGGTAACTTTTTCATAAATAAGAGATGCCTGTGATGTCTTCAAACCTGCCGATGGCAAAGACTTCTCAGATTTTTTTCCTCGCACATTTGTTCTTCCTCCCTTGTCTGCTGAGGTGCTGAGGAAGGCAGGGTCTGTCATATGAATCGGAGGGTGCTGGTACTGAATCTCTGGAGGATGCTGGTTCATGAAGTGAACAGGAGTCCAGGAGTCGAGGGAATGCAGATACCCTTCCCTGGAGGAGGTAGCTTCAAGTGTTGAATAACATGAAAATGTCTAGCAGGTGGCCTTGACTCTGGCTGGGACCAGTGCCATCCTGTTGACATGGTATCAGGTGGTGATATTTTCATGTAGCACTATGTGAGTTTTATTTTCCGTGACTTAATTACCCATGTAGTAGTGGAACAATTAGGATATGATTTATGACACTGAATTGCAGACTGATTAATGTGACATCTGGGAGCCACAGTGCAGAACATAATACTCAGACATCTATTTCCTGCTCAGGGAGCAGGGAGAGGGACCTATCTCTGCAATTCCAGGTATACCTTCGTCACCCTTGAAACAGCCCATCCGCCTCCCTTCGTTGTTCCTCAGGGGTCCTCTTCATTTCCTCAGGTTACCTGTGGAATAAACCTTACTCTACCAGGTGCCAGAGGAGATGGGGCTTAAAAAGCACTTGATCTAACCTCAGCCACCACTTTGCTGTTACCTAGGACCTGTGAGCAATGTTCCTCTGAGCCTGGTGGTTCCAAAATCCTGCTTTCTTTTACATCTTTAATAGAAGATGAATGGGTAGGCAGCCTCATCATTACTGCTATTAGGAAACAGAATTTCAAGCTAAAAAATGAAAGGAGGTTATTAGAACTACGGGTATCTATTTCAGTCTAGTCTGGACAAAGCCCCGCAGACATTACTGTATGGAACAATTTCATATTATCTCTAGGACTGAATCAGGTGACCTGTCTGTAATGGGCCCTTTTCCCCTCTGCACTGACTTCAAAAATCCTATTGTGATGGTAATGGCCTGGCCAAATCCGCTTCAATTGCAGCCAGACTTCAAAAGTCATCTCATAACTGCTTTTAATATAGCTATTTAAAAGTATAATCTCTACAGAGGTTTCTCCATCTACCTCTCATAGAAATGGCAATTATTACTAAGAAAGAGATAATTATTCCAATGTATCCCTTATTACGTGGCATTCTGAAATCATGCTTACCTTGGGTGTTTCAAATTCATTGTGCAAGTTTCCATTATTAGGAATATACTCCTGCTTCATTTCTTCCTGCTAAGAAAAAAAAATTTTTGGAAAGTACTTATTGATGGCTTACAATCAAATGTGCAAATAATATGCTTAGAGAACACTAGAACAGCTCTAATAGGGTGGCAATTCATTTACTTCTCAATACATCTGATGGAAAACTTCAATAGCAGTTTTTCTTAATGCTCTTGCCCTGAAGAATAAAAGGCTACACTAATGCAATTCTCAAATTTAATGGTGCCTGCACATTTCATAGGAAGGTGAGACGCGGCAACACGCGTGTAGGAGAGAGCCTGGGGGTTCAGTAAGATGTGAAAGACTACAGCACTGGCTCTTACGTGCAAATTTTCTCTTTTAGAATTGTCAGGGAACTAAGCCCCTTCTCTTCTCTCAAGTGTAATAAATGACCCTTTTCTGTAAAATAATGGGTGTCTTAAAAAAAAAGTCATCCATCAGCTTTGGCCATGGAAGAGTCTTGAGACTTGTAATTTTTGGATAAAGTTCTCTCTCTTAGACCATCGGGGTCACCATCTCAGAGTTTCAGTGGCCTGGAGATGTGTTAAGCCAGGTAATGATTCTCTCGGGCTCTTGAGGGAGTGGACATGGCTCCGGCTCTTCTTGGCTGGACATGATCTTCTAGGGTTATCAGAACTGAAAGTAGCCCCAGAAGAGCAGCTTGAAGTCCTCCCTCTTTAAAGCAATAAGGGCTAATCTTCTATAGCATAATGACAACAGGGCAAAGTAAGATGCTCTTCATCAATTTGATGTGAGCAAAAGAAAAGTCCAGGGAACATTTAGTAAATCCTGATCACATTTACTCTAGGAACTTACCACTTTTCTTACATGGGAGGATTCTGTTGCTATGCAATGCTGCTGCTAATGAACATTTAAAATGGAAGAAAGCTAAATAAGAGGACGTCCTACCTTACATTAAAAAATCCATTCAGGCCCAGATTTATTCTTTGGTAATTAAACCTTATATCAAATGTGCATACTAGTGACAATTTCTTTATCACAACTTCTAATGACTCTGTGAATGTCTCTTGGTACTCGGTGGTTGGATTCCAGTTAATTATCATGATTTCATGCTAACATAACACCTTCTATCCCAAGGAATTAGTAAGCATGGTGAGAAATTCAGCCCCATTAGTATTTATGAATCTCTTCACTTGTTAAGTGAGAATGCAACCTGAGATAAATTACCCTGGGTAATTTTCATCAAGAGCTTAATTTTAATGATCACCTGCTGCACAAATAAAATAAGAGAAGCAATGAAACCATCATTATCAAGGTAAGTCATATGTGTCTCTGAGGGATGTTATTTTTAGCAATGTTTATTAAGGATTTCTATAAACTCTGGAATAACAGGATGGTAGAACAAAGCTACAAAGATAGCATAAATATGTAATTAAGTTAAGAGGAAGCATCTTATTTTTCACCTGATGACTGCTTTGGGACTATCCTTTAGTTGTCTAATGTGTACACATCTAGTTCAACAACCAGACACAGCAAGACAGCGTCCAGATTGTCTCAATGATTTGAATTTCTCCATGAGTGCCTAATATCTAATGCAAACTCACATTCATAGAGAAGAACTGATTTTAAGAGAACAGACAAAATTAGTTTGGGCGAGTGAGGAATTTCACAGGGAATAAAGTCTGAGAAGATAGAATGACTTGTTGGTGGTTCCATTCCTCAGACCCTTCCTCTGTCTTTCTGCACAAGCACAGAAGAGTATAGGCTGCTGTTACTTAGGACTAAGGAAATGATCCATTCCTGAGACCTGGGTCCATGTGTTTGCTTAGTTTTGGGGGATGCAGCTGTGCTGAGTTTCATGGCAATGCCATTAATACATAAAATGTTCAGTGGATAAGTTTATAGCTGTTGCTTGATACTAATCAGAATCTTCTTCATCTGTATAGTTATAAGCACATTATTCCTCTCTCTCCTTCCCCTTCCCTGTCCTTCCTGTTCATCCTCTCGCTTTCTCAACTTCTGTCTCCTACTTTTTCCCTTAACAGTACAGAGCAGCATGTCCTCCTGTTATGAGACTTGTCTGATACTACTAAAATTAAAAACACTATTAGGTCAAGCTGAAGTGGTGAACTGAAGACAGTATTGAAAGGATTTTTAGCTTCTTTATCATTTTCACGAGCGTTTACTGACACCTGCCATTCATAAATGTCTTGACTTGTCTTGACTTCTTGAACCTGGTGAGCAGGGAGGGCATAGGATTTTGCCAAACTGCATAAGGACAACCAAGCAAAACCTTAGCTTTGAGATCCTCTAAGACTGGCATCTTCTGAAATCTCTTCCAAATGATGGAGCTATATTTCTCTGTAATGAAAAAGATGCTTTATTTGTGGTTCTTTCTGATTGCCTACATTTACTCTGAAGCAGCTCGATAATGAGTACAGAGGAATTGGAGAATATGACATTCCCAGTTATCTGCTAATGAAGTATGAAGATGCATTTTTAGGGCATTTAGGATGGACTCGCCTTTGGTAATTATTTTCACTTTGCACCCAGGGTTCCCTGATGAGAGGTTTAGGAGCTTATGACCTGGGTTTAAGTTCCTGTCCTTTGTTCTTGGTACATGGTGAGGTGAGGCTGTAGGAAAGGCTATAAAAACTGAGCAGCTGGAGAGGAAAACTTATGCATCTCTGTCACCACTAAATAGCTACAAAGAGGGAAACCGATACCCCTGGAGTATTTATTAGTTGGTGATTTTTGGTGGTATAACTGTGGCCATACCTACTACTGCTGTGTGCCGATCTCTGCTTGACCAGCCAGGCTACAAACACTGAGTGGTGAGGCTGTGTTAGGGCTGGGGCTGTGAAAGGTTCTGGGTTATTGGTGGAAAATTTGGCTTTATCATTAAAGTCCTCAATTTAGACAAAGTCTGAGTCATCTCGGACACTTAATTAACAGTATAACTTGGGACAAATTGCTTAATTTTTCTCTACTTTAGCTTCCCTTATCTAAAAAAGGAATGATATCTAATAACGATGTATTGGTAAATAAAAGGACCTAAAGAATTGAGTCTTCAATATTTGAGGATTGATTGGTATTATAGCAGTAAATGTCAACAATATTCTATGTTATGTATACCTTATAGGCTGATTCATAGCTTAATAAATACTGATTTTTGACTTTCAGGATATCACTGTTAATGAGAGAAAGTGACAGGGAAAAGGAAAAATTTACATATGAATATACAATAGAATATTTACTTAGTATTATGGAAACATGGGAAAATATGTAAGTAGCTGTTGTTAATGGCTTAATTTTAAAGCATTAATGAATTTAGTGTGTCTGGGCCTCCTGATCTGATTCAGGGGGACAGTAATTCTATTGGGGACAGAGTGGACATAATAGGAAGGATAGAGGGTGAGGTAGGAAGCTTGTATGGGGCCATGACAAAGCTACAGAATCAGAATTAATGAGGCTCCTCTGCCCAGTAAGCTCCTGCATCCTCCTCTTACCAGGTCGGCATGTTTCCTGTGAATAATTCAGCAGGTCTCCAAAGGCTCAAGGGGGAAGATGCATCTTACAATGGGGGGTTCTTGAGGATGCACCTTTACAGGGGAGCATCTACCTCACCAAGTGCACACAGAGTTTCACCCTTTCCTCAGTAGTGCCTTCAGCTTGGATTATCAATAGAGTTATGTACGTGAGCTGGATGAGGCTGCCATATCTTTGCCTGGGCTTTGTGCAGGAGTCATAAAAGTCAGATGGGATCCCCGATTTCAAACAACTTCAGATACAGTCAGATACTTCAAATACAAGACAACAGACACAAGGGAGTAAGGATTATGAATGTCTCTTCTTACACGTATGGTTCAAATTGGGGCATTTCTCTTATGGTAAGGAGTCTTGTAAGATTCCTGAAGATAGAATGATGTCTGTAAGATGAAATTTGTATATTGGCTCTTCAGTTTATCAGCTGTATGACAGTAGCCATTTAATTTCTCTAAACCCTTTTTTTTTGCACATACATGAGAATAATAATAGTATAACTCTGAGGTTACAGGGTGAAGTGACTAGCTTAAATATTTCAAGTGCTTATCACAATTCCTGGTCCAATGGGTATTCAATGAGTGGCAGCTCTTCTTTTTAGGTGAAATCGACTGATAACTCATGCTAAATTTAGCAGGGGTTTTAAAAAACATTAGGAGGGAAAGGGGTTAACTATAAGAGTATGCACGTGCGTGCACACACACATACTCCAAATATTTGTGGGAATAATCTTGGTTGTTAGATTTGTCTGATGACTCCCAATTTCATACTTGAGAGTATCTGTCTTTGTTAATGATTTTATGGCCATTTCTTAGCCAGTATCTTTCCTTTCATTTCATTATAGTGTTTTGAGATGAAAGCAAATCTCATGATTAAAGGCTACATGCTTTTAAACATATTTTCTTATAACTATTTCTGTAATCATCACTGTGCTTTAAAAAATGAAAAATACTTATAAATTGTTAAAAAATAATGTATAAGGTTGAAAATGAGAAGACACTAAATTCTGTTTTATATTACTATTTCCTGTGTAGTAAATAAAAATAACAGGAACATAGAATTGGCAACAAAGGCTAATATACTTCATGATCGTATGAACAGAACAGAGCTATGGCCTCTTCAAAAGCAAGACAGTTTTTCTGGTTCCAATTGCCTGCCCCTTCCGTGGTGGGTGCACACCGTGCACACACACACACACACACACACACACACACACACACACATCCAGTCAAGGTGAGGTCTATTGGGATATTTCTTTTCCTTAACAAAAATTCTGCTCCAGTTGTTAAACACTGTCACACCTTTTTGAAGGTCACTGCTCTGTGATTAAGAGCCCAGGGGTACATCAGGCTAATTATGTTGTTGATTTTACTCCAAAAAAAAAATTTACTTATTCCTGCAACTTATTATAAGCATATTGGCTTGCTAATTCAGGAGTGTATTAAAACAAACTGATTTTTCCTTAGCTTTGCCAAAGCATCGGGGTTATAGAATAAGGTGCTTAAAGTGGTTAAAGGTTACAAATTCATATGCCGTATACTTATTAAGCAAAGCTAATTTGGTTCACAATTGGATCCCTTACCAAATTATCTCTCATTCTGTGTGAAAACATATCTTAGGTTTTGAAGAGAAATTCTGGTCCTAAATTTGGGTGAGAAGATGGGAAATGTAAAAAAATTAATTTTGGGTCCAAAAGGCTTCGTGAGAGATAGGTTTTCATTTCACAGAGCCAGCCCTTGTGGGGCAATTATCCTTAACATTATCTGTTATGGAGACTGTCAATTTATCCTGGTTTAAATACTTCCTGCAGGTCCTCTTCACTAAGGAGAAACAAACGGCAAACAGCAGAATCTGAGTCCGTGTGTGGTTGGAAGTGTAAAAGTGACCTTTTTCTCACTTTGAGGAGCAGTCGCTATCATTACGCATTCATTTTACACATTCTTGAAGATCCTTCTCAATTCCCTTGGCCTCTCTGCCATCTCCCAGATTCTACTAAATTCCTGCTATGGACTGGAGTATGTCCCCTCCCCCCCCAAACATCTTGTGATGGTGTTTGGGGACTACACCTTTGGGAAGCAATGAGGTTAAGGCTCTCATGATGGGATTAGTGACCTTGTTTAAAAAAAAATGGCATAGGGAGAATACATTCTTTCTCTGCCATGTGAGTGCACAATGAGGAAGCTAGCAAAAGAGCCCTCGCTAACTAGGAGCTGCACTGTGTGACACCTTGATCTTGGACTTTTTATCCTCCAGAACTATGAGAAATCATGTTTTTGTTTTGTTTGTAGCCATTCATTCTCTGTTATAACAGCCCAAGCAGGTTAATGTAATTCCCCTGGTATTTGCTTATTGTCTCATGAGTGAAAATCTGTCCTCCCATAGGAATTTCAAGCTCTTCAAAGGCAGACATAGTGTGGCCTCCAGATGGCTGAATGGGGTTTACCATGAAACTATCAGAACTGTCCAAAGAACCCTTCTTTTTTCTAGTCTCCCATTACACCCTTAGAAGACAGAAACTGGATTAATGGCATGACCTAGGGGTCATGGTCATCCTGGGCTGAGCCATGACTCCAAAACTTCAGCCTCATTAGCATCACATACCAATTAAATGAGCTAGCTAACTCCAGCCTTAAGGTAACGATGACATCATCAATGACAAAACTGCAGCAATGTTATATTGTGTGATTCTAAATGAGAGGTGCTGACGGGGGCTGAGAGCAGGGCGATCCCGCAGGCCTATCTGTGTGGAATTTGTGCCACAATTGATTTGCCTGGCATTTGAAGCGCTCTTTAGGGAGAGAGTTCTGTCTTGGTACAGAAGGCCTGGTGGTAAAGAAAGCCTTCATTCTGTATGCAAGGTGGATTATTTTTCTTTGCTTTGTCTCTTGAGTCAATATGTGCAGGAGTCATTATAAGGCCAGTGTAGCAGGGATGTAAAAGAGAAAAAAGAAAGGAAGAAAACAAATTCAAAGGATTTTGTGCATAGGAACAATCTTTGAGTGTCCATAGATAGAACATGGTCCTAGGGGAGACAGGAATTTATTTATCACAGTAATCACTTGCCACTTGACACTCTGAGACCCTGGGGGTCCACGACAGTAGGAAATAGTGGTAATGACAGTTTCTAATGAACATTCAACTGGGAACAGAAACATCTAAAGAGAAGAATGAGACTTCTTTAGGATTTCTTTCTGTTCATAGTTCTTGTGAATTGTGAAATATATCTGTAATTACTCGCTTAGGCAAGATTCTCCTTTATGCCTTTGTTGGATCACTCAAGATAGCTATAAAATCCAAACACATTATCATTCACTGTTCTCTTCAATTACCACAAAAACAAAGACTGAAGTTTTAGGCAAACAATTGAAGAGAGTTAGCAGGGGAAAATGTAAATAGAATGTGGATAATAAATACATTTTTTTTTCTGTTTTTCTCCATTTACCCTTAATTTCTTTAAAGATCTCTATGAAGTGACAGATCCCCTTTCTCAGGAGTGCTTATTTTTACAGTTAAAATGAAAGAATGAATTTTTCTGGGGCCATCATTATTTCATGCCAGCAGAGGTTAACTAGCTCTAAGAGAATTAGGAATCTTAAAATATTATGTGCTGGTGCACGTAGATGAACCATGTTGTGTCAATGGGGCACTCGGGGAGCTGAGCTTTTAGGAAGCAAAATAGCTTGTTCTCTCACAGGAAGCTGCCTCTGGTGGTGGGCAGGGGTGTCTTTTGTTGTTGATAGCAAGAGACATGAAAATGAAGAGACTTGATCGTTGAAATGTTTGAATGACAGCTTAACATGGTTTCTGAACAGAGACTAACACATTGTTAGGCTACATTTTCAAAGTCAAAAGGGAAAGGCATTCAGGAACACAATGCAGATACCTTGCGTATGTGAGTTTAAAGAGCAAGATTTGCACATTCCCAGAATGGTCTTCTCCCTTTCAATCAAAAGAAAAGCCACATTCAAGATGTGGTGAAGATAATCATGCACGGGGGACGATTGCTGGAATATTGGGTGACCAAGAGGAGGCAATTATCAGGTAGTAGAGGAAGAGAGATGGTGGATGGACGGAATTCTGAGTGGTGTGGGTTGAGGGGGAGCTCAATAAATGGCAGCCACGGAGAAAAACCTGGGATTCCCTGGGCACTTTTCAGGGGCTCCTAGTGACCTGGGAGAAGTGAGCCCATGTGTTCAGATGGCTGGGGATACCCATCTGGTACCAACTGTTGGATGTTGCAATTGAACTATAAATTTGCCAGGGAGTCTGAAAATCAAAAGCAGAGAAACCATATGCTTTCAAAGATCTCTAAGTTCACTGCAAAAACAGGGTGCTTCTGGTCATCTTAGGTTAGAAATATTTCCTGATTTAATTAAAGAAACGAGATTTTTTTAAAATAATGAAAATTGGCCCCCCAAAGAGGATTGATGCAAATGTGTTGTTATTCCAAGACAATACCAGTTCTGATCCCTGAAGTTTAACTTTCCAATTCTGTGGTATTTTCAAAGAAAGAGATTAGTTTTATCAGAAGACAAATTTGGCAGGCTTTTGGCAGTGCTCTATGATTATTTATCTACAAATAGTGGATCATAGAAGATTAAATGCAACTAATTGATTTTTGCTATGTTGATTTCTTAGGGAACAAATAGTCTAAAAGATAGTTCTGGGCTAGACATCTGATACTCTGCCCTGACCCCTTGGTCACCTTTATCAGTTCTAGATGTTTAGCAACTAATTTATATGTGCTTATCCTAAGAAATCACACATAAACTTCTTTAGAGGACTACACTTGGGCTTTTATAGAATTAGGATTGTGTCTTGGAATTTGTATTTTAAAAAATGGGGAAATCATTGCTGTTAATAATCAGAATAGGGCAGACTCTTATATAAAAACAAATAATCCCTGAGCTTAATTTATTGTTAATATTTCAAGTTTAATTTCTTGTTTTTGCCATGTCCAGTTTGGGTTGGGCAGCTCTATGGTATGTTGTGGATCTCTTAACTGAATCACAGAACCTCTAACAGGATGTAGACCTTTCTTTATTTTCTGAACACTTTTCAAGCCAGATGATTTATTGAGCTGCTTTATAGAATCTTGTCAGTTGCCAACACCCCTTTTTGGGTGCAGTATCTTTTTGATAACTTCTCATTGCTATAAACCCTGAACCCTGATATTTTTATACAGATTAGTCTTGTCATTGCAACTAGATTGCACATTATTTGAAAGTAGAGCCTTGTGTTCCTATACTCATAAACACAGTTTAGGGGAAATGATAGTTTCTTACAGAAGATTTCTTGGACTTTTGATTCATTGGGTGTCGGAGGTATCTGACATTGTAGCTCTTTCCACTTTCTGAACTCGGACATTTTATTTAAAAGCAACAAGAAAACTCCTGAATTGTGTTTATAAGTCTTCCTATCATCTTTGCTACTAGCCAGTAAAGGGACAAGATGCTAGTATATAGTACTTCATTCGATGGACTGTCTCTGACCCCACAATCCGTTTCTCCCTACGTTTGATGCAGATTTGAGCATTGGTACCTGCTGGATGGTTTCATGATGCTTGTCTACTCTGCTGCTAACATAAGCTGGGATGAATGTTTTATACTTTGCTGCTTTGCCGTCATTGTAGGTTGAGTGCTGGTTTGCCTGAGTAGGTATCTAAGACTAGTTTATTGTTCCAGTGTGTGCTCTCTCGCGTGTGCTTGCGCTCTCTCTCTCTCTCTCTCTCTCTCTCGCTCGCTCGCTCGCTCTCTCTCTCTCTCGCTCTCTCTCTCTCTCTCGCTCTCTCTCTCTCTCTCTCTCTCTCTCTCTCTCTCTCTCTCTCTCTCTCTCTCTCTCTCTCTCTCTCTCTCTCTCTCTCTCTCTCCTCTCTCTCTTTCTTTTTCTGAGAGACAGTGCACTTGCTTCCTGGGACCTTATCTGCTAAGTGAAGAGTATCAGTAAGAAAATAAATAGCAATGAGCTCTCGCGTAAAAACCAGTTTCGGTCTTCTTGGCATGCCGCCTAGAACTATCTTTCAGCAAGGAATTTCTAATCTCTATGAAATTTGCTCTTTATAATAATTGAAAGTGAAGACCTATGGATCAAAATAAATGAGAATTGACATGAAATTATGTTTATTCTCTAAAACGCACTCTGTGGGTCAGTATAGTTTTCTTGGTATTTCTCTGAACTTCAAGGAGTAGTATCATTACACATCTTGACAGCAAGAAAAAGAATCCAAGGGCAATATTTCTCCTGCTGAGTCTTCAACATAACACACTGAAGCCCTTTGCCTTGAGTTTAGGGCAAAGAAAAACCTGGTTTTGAGAAGCAGTTATGTGGAGCTGGCATAATATGTTTTGCCTGGCATAATATCCCAAAGTAGGGGTCAACAACATTGTCTCTGGGGGCAAGCTTGCATTTCCAAAGGCTGGTCACCTAGGAATGGGAATGATGAGAAGCAGGGTTTATTTGAGTGTCTTGGTAAGAGGAAAACTGGTCTGGGGAACAGGGTGTGAATAATACTTCTCCTCAAACTCAGCCAAGACTATCTCATCCTTTCTTCCAACTTTCAGAAAGTGAGGCTACCCAGCTAAGACACATAAAGTCACTTCTCAGAGTTCCCGCAGCTTACCAGCCCATCCTCCTTTGCATGAGCCCAGTCATCCTGCTCTGCCATCCGTCCTTTGCTGTGCTTCCCCAAGGCCCTGCCGCTGCTGCACCCGTACTGCTTCCAGGAATCCTCGTTACCCTGTTCTCGGCAGGTCTTCCTGGGAACTGGGGTATTCCCATCAGTTTCAGAATGTGGACACCCGACACCTTCCATTAGTCTTGGAGTCACCTACTCTGATGGGTTAGCTTGCTACTGTCAAGAATTAAGTCAAGGTCAGGAGGAACATAGCATAAGGGTGAGGCAGTTATGAGGGGGAAAAGAGGAAGAGGGGGAGGAGGAGGACATCCTCTCTAGTTGGAAAAAGAGAGTTGAGTACTTTCAGACCAGAAGAGATTAAAATTTTAGGAAGGAAGAGGCTTGAAGAAGTACAGATGCAAAATGCTATTTAATCCAAAGAGGAATTCTGGCCTAGGCAAGGATGATGGTGTTGAGAATTTAATGTCGATTGAATGGCTTTTATAGTTGAGGTATGGTTCCACATTATTTTGTATATATTATCTAACTTGTTCCTTCTAACAAATTCCTAAAACATCCTCTTAACCTGTTGGTTTCACATATGAGGAAACTGAGGCTCAGGAATGGAAGGTAGCTTGCTTGGGGCCTCATGAGCCATGAGCACACAGCTAGAATTGGAACTGAGTCATAACATATTTATTCAGTTGTATTTATCTATTTTTTTCAATTGTTGAAAACATTATAGTTGGCCCAGATCGGCTTGGATCTCCTTTATCCGTTGGGGATGCATAGTCATTAACTTATGGGTGCTTCTCATAAGAATTCATATTACAACTTTCCTTAGAGGTCTAATTTGGGACTGTTGGAGCCTCTTAGACCAGAACAGGGGGGTGTTTAGTAATTCCTACATACATATGGGCCTAAACCAATGACTGAGTGACTCAGTGTGGTATAGCAGTATGAAAACCCAGTACCTGTGCCTCAAGTTGGGACAACTTAGGCATGTTTATGTGTGTGTGTGTGTGTGTTTTAATACTGGGTTTTGAACCCAGGGGTGCTCTACCATTGGACACATCCCTAGCTTTCATACTTTTTATTTTAAGGCAGGGTCTTGCTAAGTTGCTGAGGCTCTCCTCGAACCTAACTGAACTTGAACCTGCAATCCTACTGCCTCAGCCTCCTGGGTATCTGAGATTATAGCCTCTACCACCGTGAATCGGGACATCTCTTAAACTGTGGTCCACCGCAGTGGAGTTGATCAGAGAATTGAGGCTCAGGAATGGAAAGTAGCTTGCTTGGGGCCTCATGGGCAATGAGCACACAGCTCGAATTGGAACTGAGCTGTAATGTATTTACTGAGTTGTATGAGCTTGGTATCGTCCTCCCTTTTCCTTGCATCTTCCTGGTCTTCTTTCCTCATCTATCCTGTTGATTCTTCTTAATAAATCCTTGGTGTACCAGTCCTGATCTTCTCCTGGAGAATCTGAATGAAGAAAAATTTGGCCACTTCAACCGTGACTTTGGAAACAAAACAACTTTTAAAATGGGGATGACTTAATAATGATTGTCAGCATCTAAAAATTGTCTCAATACTTTGATTTGAAACCCCAGTTCCCTTATTTCACTCAGTGGGGTCATGCCCCACCTCACACACGCGCCCACACCCAGGAGGAGATGCCTGGCATCACTCTAGATGCTCACCAAGGGCTTTTACCCAAGGGTTAAGGAATGACCCCTCTGCATGTGCTAATAGAGCATTCCTGATGAACAAAGGGGAAAAATAAAAGAAGATGTAGTGAAATGGACTTTAAGCTTGGTGCAACCTTTTACGTTCAGTTTTTTTTTTCCCCCAGAGCCTGGGTTTATGCGTTAGAAGCGCTTTTTCATGGCAGAATTACTGCGTGAGTTGGGGAATCTACAGCTGGGAGTGGGGGTGGCAGGATTCATGGTACAAACTATCAGTCACTAAAGTTACCTGTGTGCTCCTTATGTAAGATCAAAATTAGAAAATTCATGGAAGGAAGTGATAGAGTCCAAAGTTTTGATCTTGGGTCTCTTCAACTTCTGTTGAGTTGTTCTTGATTTGGTTGCCTTTAAACGTTACTCTTACTAAATTCTTTATCCTCCTACCCCATTTTCTCTATTTTATTTCATCCATTTTTTCCCATATATAATTTTTGTTAGCTTTTATTCCAGATGATAGAAGCTACAGATATTTCGCCCACTGACCCTCGTTGTGTTTCTGGGCTCATGGGTATAGTATGATCCACTTTAGAAGTAATGTGATATATTTTTCTTTCCAATGATATTCTCCATTTTCTAATTCAGAATGAAACATGTGCAATGCTTCACCAGCAACCCAAGAGCAAGATTTCAAAACACGTACATCAACGTGTTGACTTCAATGTGGAATGAAATGTATTTTATTTTTTTAGAAAAGGAATCGGTATGAATGAGACTCAAATTTTATGTACATCTGTGCAAGAAGTAAATGTTTTAGCTTTCATAAAAAATGAATTTTAATGGATGTCATTTAGAAATACCACATAAAGTATTTGACATGAATCTTGGTACAGGCAGCAGAATAAAAGAGAAATATTTCCAGCTCAAAAGACTCAAAAAGTCAAGCCATTTGAACTAAGAGTCAAATGAATTTGCTATGTTTGTTTTTTGCAGAAAAGTCAGGTTATTAGGAATTTTTATTTTGTTCTTTTTCTCTTTCATTTCAGTGTCTAAAAAAACAGAACAATACAAAAAACAAAACAGTAATTTTGGTAAATAGATTTCAGCTATCAAAACTATATTAAACCAAACTGTGTATTATGAAACGGCACTTGTCATTGTTCTGTTTGGGCTGCAGTTATGTAAATAATTCAGCATTTCAGTAGCATAAATATAGTAGTGCATAAACGCTGAGTGCCCTCTCATTATTCCAAGATAAATATTAGATCAAATCATTTTTTTAGTGACTTTACTGAAACACAATGTACAATTCATCCAATTGAGTTCAGTGCTTTTTGTGGCATTTATGGGATTCTAGAACCATCACACAATGGAAATTTACATTTACAGAAAAAAATTACCTCTAAAAGAAACCCTGTTTCTATTATCAATCAATCCTATTCTCCCCTATCATAGTCCCCAAGCCCTAAGCAACCATAAATCTAATTTAAGTCTCTGAAAAATGCCTATTTGTATGTCTCGTAAATGGAATCACAAATGTCTTTGGTGATTTGCTATTTTTACTTCTTTCATGTTGGCATGTTTTTTAGATTCATCATCTGTATTGTAGCATTTATCAGAACCTTATATTTTTAATTCCATGTAATATACTATTGAATGGACATACCACATTTTATTTCTCCCCTGATGAGTTGAAGGACACTGGTTTTCCCCTTCTTGGATATTATAAATAACACTGCTTGTTTCAGAACATTTAAGTAGAAGTTTTTGTATGGACATAATTTCTTTTGGGTACATGTTATATACAAATGAAGTTGTTCAGTCATATGATAACCATGTTTAACATGGTGAGAAATCATCAAATTGTTTTCCAAAATTTCTGCATTAGTTTGCATTTCCATCTGTAATGCAGGAGGGTGCTAACTTTTTGCATACCCTTGCCAGCACTCTTTTTATTATACCATCCTAGTGATTGTAAATTAATATCATTATGGTTTCAATTTTTGTCCCTAATGACTAGTGATGTTGAGTTCCTTTTCATATGATTATCAGTCAATTGTATGTATTCTTTGGAGAAATGTATATCAAAATATTTTCTTATTTTTCTGAAAAAATGGATTGTTCATCTTTTTATTACTGAGTAAGTATTCTTTATGGAAATTTGGAAACGAATTCCATATCAGCTGTATGATATAAACATTTTTCTACCAATGTGCACATAGTATGTTGCAGCACAATACTTACATTTTGATATAATACAACATATCTTTCTTGTTGCTTGTGCTTTTGGTGTTATAGATAAGAAATCACTGCCCAAAGATGATATTTCTTTCTTTTAAGATGTTCCTTATACTTGGGCCTCTGAAATAGTTTTGAGTGTGGTATTAGGTAGGAATTCAACATTATTCTCTTAAGTGTGGGGAATATTCAGTTGTATTCATATATTTTTTTGATGGTATTCATTTCCCATTAAATTATCTTCATTTCCTTATCTGCACTGATTGACCATAAATGTTTGGGTTTATTTCTGAACTCTTCATTGATCTATTCCATTGACCTATATGTCAATTTAGGACAGCACTAACCTGCTTGATTAGTTTGTAGTAGGTTTTGAAATTTGGAAAGTGTAAGTCATTCAATTTTTTTCCTTTACAATTGTAACTAAAAGGCAGTTACAATTTTGGAAAGGATCACATTGAATCTACAGGTCAATTTGGAGAGCTTTACCATCCTAAAAATGTTAAGTCTTCTATTCCATAAACATGGAATACCTTTCCATTTAAGATTTTCTTCAATTCTATCAATAATGTTTTTAATGATTTGTTAAAAGCCTTATACTTTTGTTAAACTTGTACCTAATTATTTTATTATTTTTAATTCCATTATAAATGAAATTATTTCATTTTTAAAAAAATCTTCCTTGGTGTCGAGGCACAGTGGCAAATGCCTGTAATCCTGGTGATTTGGAAAGCTGAGGCAAGAGAATCACAAGTTCAAGGCCAGTCTTAGCAATTTAGTGAGACTCTGTTTCAAAGTAAAAAAAAAAAAAAAAAAAAAAATTCTGGGGATGTAACTCAGTCTTAGAAAGCCCTTGGGTTCAATTGCATTACTACAAAAAAAAAGAAAGAAAAAAAAATTGGTAAAGTGCACATGCATAAATACAATTGATTTTTGCTTATTGATCTTGTATCTGGAAACCTTACTGAACCATTAAACTATTAGTACTAGTTTTTATTAGCACTTATTATTGGTGCTACTAATGGTTTTTTAGTTGACTTCTTAGGGGACACACACACATATATACACACATGTTTGTGTATGTACACACATATGTATATAGATATATCTGCACATATGTATACATGTTGCCTAAGAAATCAGCATATACATATATGTGTGTGTGTGTGTGTGTGTGTGTGTGTGTGTGTGTGTGTGTGTGTGTGTAAACAGCTACTCATATCCCCCTGATAAATCAACTGAACAGAAGACATGATTGTAATGTAAATAGTTTTAATTCTCCTTTTCTTTATAATTACGTCTTTTCTTTTTATCACACAATTTCCCTGATAGAATCTCCCATACAATGTTAAAAAGAATTGGAAAACGAGACATACTCAAGGGAATTTCTAATCGTAGGAGGAAAGCCTTAAGTCATTCACTGTTAAATATGATTTTCGCTGTTTCACATAGATGTCTCTTTTTCAGGTTCAGGAAGTTCTCTTTTATTTCTAGCTTGGCAAAATTGTAAAATGAAATGATGTTGGATTTCATTTTGAAAAACTTTCTTACACAGTTGGTATAATCATCTAGTTTTGTTTTATTTTATTAACATGGTGTACTACATTAATTGATTTTCGTATGATAAACCAACCATGCATTTCTTGGATACATCTGATTCAGTCACGGTAGATGATCCTTTTTATGTTTCCAGATGTAATTTTCTAATTCTTAGTAGAGATGTTCTCCCTTCCCCAGGTCTGGGTATTGCACTTAGGGCTTTGTGCCTACTCAGCAAGTGCTCTGTTGTAAAGTGACATCCTCAGACTGAGAGTTTTTTAATCTATGTTAGCTGTATCTTTTTTTTTTTCTTCTTGTGATGGCTTTATTTGATGTTTGTGTCAGGATAATACAGGCCTCATAGACTGAGTAAGTGTATCATTTTCTTCCATTTTGTGGAAGAGTTTGCAAAGGATGAGCATCAATTTGGCTTTGAATGTTTAGTGAAATTCATCTAGGATTGAAATTTTCTTTGTGGGAAGTACCTAAGTTATTAAATTTTATCTTGTACCTTGATATTGGCTAATTTCAATTGTCTAATTCTTCTCAAATTAGATTTGTAACTTGTGTCTACTTGTTGAATATCTAGAACATGTCTATTTCAGTTTTTCATGCATTATCTAGTTTTTTGACAGACTGTTGTATACAGTATTGCATTATGAGTTTTAAAAAAAATTTTATGAAGTCATAAAAGACATGAAGACATGAAGTAATCATGTCTCCTCTTCATTCTTAAATTTTATAATTAATGTCTGTCTGTCTCTCTTGGCCTCTAGTTTGGTTTTGTTAATCTCTACAATGAACCATTTTTTTTTTGCTGTGTTGATTTCTCTTTTGTTTTTCTATTCTCTCCTATATATATGTACACTCTATTTTTTATTGGCTGTTCAAAACATTACAAAGCTCTTGATATATCATATTTCATACATTAAAGTGGGTTATATAAACCTTATATGTACACTCTAGTATTTAAATTTGCCTTTCTTTTGCTTTCTTTGGATTGAGTCTTCTTTGAGTAAAGCAGATGATTTGAATCTTCCATACTCTCAACTGGGTTCCCTTTCATTGAGTCCTTCTTCTGATCCTGTGTATGGGATCAAGATTGTAAGGAGAACATAATAGAGGATGCATCTCTTAATAATAAGAGTGTCACTCTTGGTTAAGAACTCTGTATATTGCTTCCAAAGGATGTACATATGCAATGCTGAGAAACCTTTGTAAAGCATTGTGGCAAAGAAGTTGACCAGAGAGTTGCCAGTTTTGTAGAGAGCCCAGTTCACTGGGAGTAACACAGTGGAGAACACATCTTTTAAAAATTATTTTGTCATTAATAGTTCCAGGAGTTCTTTGTATATCTCTCTGAGCTGGGCCTCAGAGCCAAGCATTGACAGATCTCTACCAATTAACTTTGTCACAGTAGGGTTTCCTTCTTTAACATGTTCTTGTATATCTTTTTTATATTTTGAAACACAAGATCAATTAATGAATGGAATGGTTAAAATATATTTGGGTATAATGAAGAATAAAGGGAAATCTATTTACAAAAATATTGTTCACCATGGTAAGAAATGAGACTTGTAAGAGAGAACAACTATGTCTGTACTTAGCATCAGGAGTTTTTTCTTATGTAGAAATATTATAGGTTGGCTACTTTCATATAGGGGGCTTTTACACATAAAAGGCGCTGTAGTTGAAAAGTAGAGATGAACAGTGTTGAGCCTTGAATGCACATACTGAAAGATCATGAAAATTAAAGTAGATGTGCAAAAATTCAAGTGGAAAATTTAAAAATGAAATGATTTTATAGAATACTTTTAAAAATCCTCAGTGTGTGCCAAGATTGTTTTTGACACTATTGATTCAAATCGATCTAAGCCTTGGCTGGCTGTCAGAATCACCCATGAAACTTGGTAAAAATACAGGTGTGCACACTAGACCTTTTGAATCAGGATCTTTGGGATTGGGTATTGGATATTTTAATTTTATCTACACCCCTTAACAGATTCTGCTCTCAGGCTAAGAATTACAGCATTAGTTTTTTTTTTCTTTTTTTCTTTTTTTTTTTTTTTTTTTTGAGTGTGACTCAGCCAAGATACACCAGCCTGGAAGTTGAATTGGGTCACAGTCACACACACATGATGATCTCTTGTCCCTGAGTCATCTTTTAGATCTTATTTTGTGGACAGTCCCTTGAAATATTTTTATTATCCCCAAAGAGAGTCTGTGTGCTCATGAATGGACTTGGGAAGATCCCATGCAATGTTCACTGGGCCTGCTGCTCCA
Organism: Ictidomys tridecemlineatus; assembly: GCF_052094955.1. Classification (NCBI taxonomy): domain Eukaryota; kingdom Metazoa; phylum Chordata; class Mammalia; order Rodentia; family Sciuridae; genus Ictidomys; species Ictidomys tridecemlineatus. Next base: position 19,047,769 of record NC_135477.1, read on the forward strand.
GGGGTCACTACTGTGGTTTCCTTGGGAGGATCCTGTCTTGCCCCAGGGCCTAAAATCTTTCACTGGGCACCAGCACTGACTGCCTAAGTCCCCAGAGTTTTGTCATGGCCCGTGCTGTGCCACCTGTGAGTCCTCTTCCAGGAATTCTCTTTGTAGCCCACCTTCCCACCAGACCTCCAAATACATCTGTGTCTCTCAGCATCAGACAGAGGCCCTTACAGAGAAAGAAACTAAATACCAGAGAGCTTGGAGGACTGGACATGAATGAGTTGGGGTGGGGTCAGAGCTGAAGTCAAACCAGGGACTCGGGTGAGAGGACACCTTTCATAGCATGTTGAAATGTGTCTGTATTTCAACTGTATCTGTTCTTATAGACATTCATTGCTTTGATGCACAAGAAGATTCTTCACTTCCATGTCAGGTCATGCTTCTTTAGGCCAGGCTGGTTTAAAAAATTTGAATGTTGGGATAGAAGACGATAAAATAAAATGCTAGGATGATTGGCATGTCAAGATGCATCTTCCAGAGGAAGAAGCTATGCTTCCTTTGGATGTGCACTGTTTCTTTTTTTTTTTTTTTTCAGGATTAGAAGTTGTTCACCTTCCAGATGTCGGGGGCAGGTCAGCTGGGGAAAATAAATAATTGGGTTTACTCTAGATGTGGATAGGGAGCACTCATGGGCTGCAAGGGGAAAGGTCAAGGGGGGCTCGATGCTTGAAAGCCTGCTGGTCACTTTCCAGGACAAACCTGTCAAGCTATGGCATTAGGCAGACATGAAATTCACTTGCTTTTGCTGTTCTCTGTCCAAACATTCAAAAGTTAGCCTGGTCAGAGAGCAAGCAGATCATGAGGAACATATAGGACCTGACATGAAGTCAAAGCTGCGTTGAATCAGGACAGTGGATGACACATCTGTTGCTGAGGGCCATTGTCAAGTAGGAATGATGCTTCAAAATTTCCTTGCCAGCGTACCCCATGTTAAATGGATTTCGCTGTTGACATTGCATGTAAGGTGACCTTGCTCAAGGACCAAGGCGGATCTGGGTTTAGAGCTGATCAGGTTTGAGGAAATATCCCGCTCCTTAGGGTGTTCCTGGTTTAAGACAAAAGGAGTTTTAGGGAAGTGGGAGGTTGAAGATTATTGCTGCTGGGAGTAGGGCGTGCCTGCTGCCTGAGTTCCCGCTGAGTTCTTGTGGAGAAAAAGTATTTAGGACATGTATTATGGGGGAGATTAGGGATTGCCCCTGAACCTGTGTGGAGGTGGTGTGAAATGGGGAATAAAGAATTGCTGTTTGAACCTACAAAGCTGTGTGGTGGCTCGTGATTCTGTAACAAGCCGAGACATTGGCATTTGGCAATCTGTGTTTTAGAAACAGTCTGGAGGTTGTATGGAGAATTGGGAGGCCACGGTAGTCATTGCCGAGAACTCTGTCCCAGTGACCTTTGGAATGCACGTGTTACCTACGTATGCCAATCTGGGTGTGTGGGGTGGGGTGTCTGGTTTTCGAATGGTGTCACCATCCTAGCACCTGGTAAGTATGAGACTTAATGGTGTTGTAGTACTGAAAGAATCATCCAATGACATTGGCTCTATTTGATTGTATCTCACTGCCGTGGCAAAGGCAGTGATGTCTCATAAGGCAGAATTGGGAGGAGGAGTGTTTTGAGGTGACCACTGTTAGCAGGGGCACCTTGAAGCTGCTTACTGAAGAGTTGGTGGTCAGGAAGAAAGCTGGGATACTGCAGGACCAGGCTCCTTCATTCAGCACACATTTCTCCTTCCAGTCCTCCACTGGCTCTGAGTTATCAGTGTGCCTCCTTTACCCATGAGGGCTTCGGACACCCCTGGTGGCAGCGCCTTTGAATACTTAGACTTCTAAACGTTGGTATAAGCACGGATATTGACTTGCTTTTATTTACTACAGCTAGAATGGCATTCTCAGAGGAATGCGGACAGAGCCCTTTGAGTCACACGCTGTAGGCACCTTTAGAGTGATGTAGATGGGCCTCCAACCACTTCCCTATTCAGTGAAAGAAGGAGCTTTCGCTTTTGACTTCTTGCTCCACCACATACTCCTCATTCTTGAGATGGACATGGGCAAAAGATGATGCTAAATAGAAATAGGGAGCTACATTGTTTGAAATGAGGAAATCCTGGAGGAAAAGAAAAAGTGATTGAGATGACATATGATACTAAAAATCATACAATGTAGACCGGGAATTCATGGATTTTGGAGAAGAAAGCAATGAATAGGTGAGTGTTCTTTCATCTTTAACTCATTGAGATGCAGATCTACTAAATTTCCAGACCTTCATATCATGCAAACCTCGGGGCTTTTTGTCAGAGTGGGCAAAGGAATAAATAGGAATATTTTTTTGGAAGAAGCAGGAAAAAGAACTGCTTTTTCTTGTTTATGCACTCGTGTGCCTAAGAGGATGAGCCTTTCTGTGGAATGTTTCTCAGCAGATGGAGAATACTTTTTAGAAGCACAGTTACAGCGTGGAACCTCCTGATGCTGGTGATGGAAGTTGGGCAAGGTGTGTTTTATGTTGACTTTGAAGGCACCGCTTACCCAAGTCCAGGAGGACATAGGCTCAATAATCTTCACATCTGTCAACCTTTTAAAATCAGGTATTATTATGGCACTATACTTAATAAACATGATACTTGTTCAATATTGAAATTACATATACCCTTCTCCAAATAAAATCAGGGAAGGTCATATGTAGAATCACTGTTTTATAGTTCCTATAAAGCACAGCTATATATAGTTAGTAAATGTTTATATTTTTATAGAAATATCAATCCTAAGGCTGTAATTGTTTATATATTCACCACCCCTTTCCTGGTCATCTAAAAAAAAAAAAAACTCATTCTGTCCCTCAATATTATGATTTTTCACTCTCTTGGCCATTTGAAAAGACTGTTTAATTTTTCTTCAGTATAATCCTAAGTGGATGGCTCCAAAGTTTGTGTAGTAGTCTTTATACGTTCATTGTGGGAAGGGATTTTTAAATACCATCATTGTCATTTTCTGCATGGACTTTTCAACCTGGGGTCACAGAGTAATAGGAATGCATAAATTAGAAAACATGAAAGTTGGGAGACTGGTGATGAACAGGATGGTGTCTCCATGGATTCCATAGCTGCTGAAGACCAGCCATTGGTCTGATTGACCTGTAGAGCCAAAGGCGTTTCCTTACGTGCACAGAGGCAAGAGACAGAGGAAAGTAGCCTCAGACTTGACAGCTCTGTGCCCACCATCACAGAGCACGTGGTGTGTCCCTGGCCCCACTGCCGAGATTTGTACCAACCCTGTGCCGTTTATCACTGTAACCTTGTGAGGTGGGGCCTGGTGGCCCTTACATTCTGCAGACGGAGAAATGGGAGCTTAGAGAAGTGTCTCGGATTTCATATCCATGGTGGAGCAGGAGTGGGATTTTGTTCTTTGTGAATAGAAATTTCTTAAGCTGTGTAACAAGATTATTCAGCTAAATTCTCATTTGGAGACAAAGCAGTGTGCGTCTCTTGGGTCTAGGGTGGAGGTCTCTGCAGGGAGCAGGCATCCAAGGTCGAGCTCATCCCGGGCTGTGAGTGCTGGTACCATCACCTGAGTGACCTGGGTTTGGAACTTAGACATGCATGTTATTGACTCGCTGTAAGAGAGCCAAGGATAAAAAGGGGAAAAGTCAGAAGTTTTGAAACAGAAAAAGAAAAGTTTCATAAAGAGAACGTCATTAAAGTCATCAAATGTCTCTTGCTTAAGGTTGAAAAGCGAACAGCATGCCAGAGAGCTATGATATTACAACTGAGTGCTAGAAGTCATCCATTTTCTTCTTTTGTCATGTTTATGCCCAGAGATTTAATATTCAATCATTTTCTTTTAATGGTCTTAAAACAAATGGAGAAGCAATTGAGAGCTGTAGTACCTACAGATTTGAAAATGGGAAAAAGAATGAGATAAAGCTTAGGGTCTGGAGATCTTTTTTTTTTTTTTTTTTTTTTCTGTTCGTAATACATCATCAAAGTCAATTGGGCATAGAAGCAATGAAATACAGTTGAGGACAAGGAAATCTGTCAGAAAAATAAAATCGGCTGCATGAATCTATCTTACAAAAGGAGGAGAAGAATCCCTTTCTAGGATGTACATTTGCAAGTCAGGAAGCATTTTGGTGCTGGGATTACTTGATGGAGCCGAGAGATATCACCTTTAGAGATCATCGGGTATGAGTCTTTGGGTGCTGGAGAAATGATTTTTGAATCAGTTTCTGACACTTGCATCATCAGTTGCTTACAATGGTTCCATCAGTGAGTCTCAAAGTCCTCCTGGTGATTCTGACATGGTGGTTTTCAAGCTGCATTTTGAGGACATGAAAATTGAATCATATTCTTGATCTCTCTCTCTTTCTCTTTCTCCCCCCCCCTCTTTCTCCCCCCCTTCCCTCTCTCCCTCCATCTTCTTATAGCTACAGTTGGATTTAATGGCTTCTCTAAGAAAACTCTAGGCTCCCGAGTGGTTTCTGTTCTCTGATTTACAGAGGAGACGTCCTCCTTCCTTCGACACAGGGACTTGTGAAAAGGAGTTTGGGAGTGTCACCAAGTTTGTTGTTGGAGTATGAAACTATGAGAATATGAGGGGGATCCACTGCACCCTTTAAAGTATAGGAATAGGTCTCTCTTAGCCTGTGAGCTCGGCCAAACTGGAGTAGAGACGAGATACTTTCTGTCCCTGTTATGAGGTACAGGGCGAAAAGGTTGAAGCCAGGGGCCTTGGGACCAAAGCACTAAAGTTCAAGTGAGACACCACATCAAATATCTGTAGGTTCACTAGAGCTGTGCAGCTTTGAGTAAGCGTAGCAGTCATTTGAGGGTTATTTCATATATTTCCTGTAATGTTTCAAATTTGAATCCAATTTCTTCAGTAAATTGTACTTCATTTGACAGATACTACACATATGATCTAAAGCATGATCTAGGCATGGCGACAAACACCTGTGATCCCAGGGACTAGGGAGGCTGAGGCAGGAGGATCACAAGTCCAAGGCCAGAATTAGCAATTCAGTGAGACCCTTAAAAAAAGTAGGGGGTGGAGTGGTTTGCTGGGGCGGTAGCTTAGTGGTAGAGTACCTATAGGTTTAATCCCTAGTTTAAAAAAACCAAACCCATAATGAAGTTGTATTTTCCCACATTAAACACACCTTCATTGAGTTCTCACTGTGTGCCAGGTATTGTTTTGATAAGTTTATGTGGGCCCATTATGCTTATTATTCATAGGAATATTAGTTTCGAAGTATTTTTGGCACTATTTTACAGATAAGGAAGTGTAAATCAGAAGTTGGCTACTTATCCTATCATGCAGCCAATCATTGAGAAGACGAGGAGGTGGGAGCCATACCTTTAGGTTGCCTCATGGAAGGTCTGAGGATTGGGAGACTCTGGACATAGGTTCTCTACCAGGTGGTCAACTCTTACCTGGTTCTATAGATTGTAATGTGGATGTTTGGGCCAGGCCAATTGGTGGGCTCTGTGATTGATTTAAGCTCGACTCCTCCCACTTAAACTACCTGGAAGCCTCATGTAAGGACACGACTTGCCCATAATTGCCTAATTTGCTAAATCCACAAAAGAGTATTCAGCATCAATTTCCAACTGTACTATCAAAAATATTCTGGTTACTTTACATATTAGATATCCTGGTTCAGCAGGACATGAGGGGAATGTTTTATTATTTCATTAGCCATCAATGTGGGAATACAGGAGGTGGATGGAGGTAAAAGACTTGTAAAAGACATAAAAACACACACACCAACACACATGCATATGCTCATATTTGTCATTTTTAGGTTTGTAGTGAACCATTATAAGATATAATTATTTTGAGTTACCAAGACTGAAGGGGTGGATTCTTGGAAGTACTAGATGAGTTTTCTTTTTCTGAAGCCCCTGCAAGTTTTTTGTAAACTGGGTGTATCTCACTGCAAGCATGGCATCCTCTGCCCTGATGTGACATGCGTTCCTGGATCTCGGGTAAGCAGAGACAGTAGCACTGCCTGCCAACCATCTGGCTGACCATCCTCCTTCTACTTAATGATCAACGGTGGCTACACTTCTCCCAGGATGATGTGTGATTACAAGGCACTGTTGCAGGTTTTCTTAGAACCGATTCTATTGATTTTGTGAGTAAGCTTTGTTAGAATTGATGAAAGCAGGGTTTCTTGGGCCTCACCAGAGATCTTGATTAGTAGATCAAGGATGAAGCCTGGTATTATAGATAAACTCACTGTATAAGATGACTTCTGACCTTTCACAAGGGCTTGCATAAATATGACACAGAATATGTGGAGATATATAAATCATAAAATGGAGTGTATCTTTAACCCTTCTCCTTTCTCTTTATTATTTCTTTGGATATTTTACCTTCTGGCTTTAAAATCTTCGTTTTATCCTCCAGTATTTGTGTATATGCCATGCATGTTGACGTTGCTTTGTGTTTTCAAAGTATGTTCACATTTTACTTTCATCATTGAATCCTAAAGAGAAGAGTCAATTTTCGGCTGAGGATACTTAGGCACAGAGAGGTTAGGAGGCTTGTCTGAGTTACTTATGGTCAGAGCTATGGACTCAGTTCTGATGGCAGAGGTACGTGAGACCCCTGAATCTAGGCATGGACTTTTCATATTTTTCCCCATTTTTTATTGTGTATTGTAGTTGTACATGTTGATGGGATTTGTTGCACATGCATACCTGCCCACAACGTAGACCATGTCTGTCTTGAAGCTTGGTTAGATTTATCCACAGTGGAAAGAGACCTTTGGGAATCACCCGAAATCTTGTGCTCAGGCAAACCGAAAAAGGATTCACCTCTTAGGCTCTTGGGGAAAAGTCTGACAGTCAGGTGGTCTACAGAGATGTTTCTTTGCAGGTGACCACCCTGTTCTTTGGTATCTCCATCTAAATATGAAGCATCCCAGATTGGGGCAGGGTTCTCTGAGGTCTTGGGACATTTCCTTTTCTCTCCATGGAGTAAGTAAGCAATGACCCCACCCCCTGTCTAGGCTGGCTTTGATTTCTTTAAATTCCTCTGCTAAATTTAAGATCATACCTGCAGCCAGTAAGAGATAGATCTGGGGCCAATGTGTATCTCTCTATTTTTTCAAAAAAATATTCTTCATTTTACTTATCCATGACGGTAGAATGTGTTCTGACATATACATGCATGGAGTATAAGTTCCTATTCTCGTGGCTGTACATGATATGGAGTTACACTGCTTGGGTATACATACACCAACATAGTAGAATCAAGCAGACATAACCTTCCTACCCTTCCCATTCCAGTCCCACTTTGTTACCCCATTAATCTGTCCAATCTGGTGAATCTCCACTCTTCTCTTCCCTCACTGCCTATTATGAGTCGGCATCACGTATCAGAACATTCAGCCTTTGGATTTTTGGGGAGATGGGCTTATTTCACTTAGTTTGATAGCTTCCAGTTCTATCCATTTACTGGCAAATCCCATGATTTCATTCTTTCTGGCTGAGTAGTATTCCATTGTGTGTATGTATTTCTTTATCTATTCGTTTATTGAAGGGCACTTAAGTTGGTTCCATAGATTAAGTTATTGCAAATTGAGCTGCTATGAACATGTGGATGCATCACTGTAGTATGCTGATTTTAAGTCACCATACTACATGATTTTAAGAGTGGGATAATCGGGTCAAATGGTGGTTCAAATCCAGGTTTTCTGAGGAATCTCCATACTGCTTTCCAGAGTGGTTGCACCAATCTCCATTCCTACCAGTAATGTATGAGTGTACCCTTTCCCCCATATCCTTGCCAACATTTATTCCTATTTGTAATCTTGATAATTGCCATTGTGAGATAAAAGTGAGATAAAACCTCAGTGTAGTTTTAATTTGCATTTCTCTAATTGCTAGTGATGTTGAACATTATTTTCATAAGTTTGTTTGACCAATCATATTCCTTCTTCTATGAAGTGTGTGTTCAGATCATTTGTTGACTTATTGATTGGGTTATTTGTTATTTTGGTCTTAAGTATTTTGAGTTCTTTATATATCCTGGAGATTAATGCTCAATCTGAGGTGCAGGTGGAAAAGATTTTCTCCCATTCTGTAGGCTCTCTCTTTGCTTTCTTATTGTTTGCTGAAAAAAACCTTTTTAGTTCATACCATCCCATTTATTGATTCTTGATTTTACTACTTGTATTTTCAGAGTCTTGTTGAGGAATTTGGTTCCTAAACTGACATGATGCAGATTAGGGACTACTTTTTCTTTTAGTAAGCACAGGGTCTCTGTTGAATGCCTAGGTCATTGATCTACTTTAAGTTGACTTCTGTGTAGGGTGAGAGAGGGCATCTAATTTCATTTTTTAAAAAAATCTATGGATTTCAAATTTTCCCAGCACCATTTGTTGAAGAGGCTATCTTTTCTCCAATGTATGTTGATGCTACTTTTGTCTAGTAGGAGAAAACTTTATTTAGGTTTGTCTCTGTCTTCTGTACCATTGGTCTTTAGCGCAAATACCATGCTGTTTTGTTACTATTGCTCTGTAGTATAGTTTAAGGTCAGGTATTGTGATGCCTCTGTTTCATTTTTCTTGCTGAGGATTGCTTTGGCTATTCTGGGCCTCTTATTTTTCCAAATGAATTTTATGACTGCCTTTTCTATTTCTATGAAGAATGCATTGGAATTTTAATTGGAATTACATTAAATATGTATAATGCTTTTCATAGTATGGCCATTTTGACAGTAATTTTGCCTAACCAAGAGCATGGGATATCTTTACGTCTTCTAAGGTAGTCTACAATTTCTTTATTTGGTGTTCTATAATTTTCATCATAAAGGTATTTAATCACTTTGGTTACGGTGATTCCAAAATATTTTCTTTGAAGCTATTTCGAATGGGATAGTTTCCTAATTTCTCTTTGAGTTGATTCATCACTAATGTTTAAAAATGCAATTGATTTATGGGTGTTGATTTTATATCCTGATAACTATGCTGAATTCATTTATGAGTTCTAGAAGTCTTCTGGTAGTTTTTGGGTCTTAAGAATATAGAATCATGTCATATGCAAATAGTGATACTTTGAGTTTTTCTTTTCCTATTTGTATTCCTTTAATTTCTTCTGTCTAACTGCTCTGGCTAGAGTGTCAAGAATGATGTTGAAAAGAAGTGGTGAAAAAGGGCATCCCTGTCTTGTTCAAATTTTTAGAGGGAATGCTTCTAGTTTTTCTCCATTACAAATGATGTTGGACTTAGCACATATAGCTTTTACAATGTTGAGGTATGTTCCTAGTATCCCTAGTTTTTCTAGTGTTTTAAACATAAAGGGGTGCTGTATTTTTTCAAATGCTTTTTCTGTATCTATTGAGATAGTCACATGATTCTTGTCTTTAAGTCTATTGATGTGATGAATTAAGTTTATTTCCATATGTTGAACCAACCTTGCATCCTTGAGATGAATCCCACTTGATCATGGTGCATATCTTTTTAGTATGTTTTGTATGTGATTTGCCGGTATCTTATAAAAAAATTTTTTGCATTATCTGAAATTTTCATTTACCTCCAAGTATTTTTTAAATTTTATCCCAGATTTCTTCTGCTATCCACTCATTATTCAATAGCAGCATATTATCCGAGTCTTCAGGTGTTTGAGTAGCTTCTAGTTTTTATTTTATTGTTGATCTCTCATTTCATTTTACTGTGATCTGATAGGATGCAAGATGTCATGTCTATTTTGTTGTAGTTTGCCAAGAGTGCTTTGTGGCCTAAGATATGGTCTATTTTAGAGAAGGATCCATGTGCTGCTGATGAAATATTCTATCTATGGCTGTTAAGTCTAAATTTTTAATTGTATTTTTTAGTTCTTTATTTTTGTTTGGAAGATCTATCCAGTGGTGCGAGAGATGTGTTAAAATCAACCAGTATTATTTTGCTGTGGTCTACTTGATTCCTAAAATTGAGAACAGTTTATTTGATATGCATAGATGCTGTATTTTGGGGGGCAGAAATATTTGATTGTTATATCTTGTTGATTTATCATTCCTTTAAGCAGCATGAAGTGTCCTTTTTTGTCTCTTCTGATTAACTTGAAGTCCACTTTATCTGATAGGAGGATAGAAACCCCTGCTTGTTTACAAGATCCATGTGAATGGTATCTTTTTTCCCCCTCTCTTCAGTCTGAATATGTCCTTGCTTTTCAGATGAGTCTCTTGGAGAGGGCATGTTGTTGGGTCTTGCCTTTTAATCCAGTCAGTCTGGGTCTTTTAATTGATGAGTCAATTACATGTCATTTACATTCAATGCTATTACTGAGATATTTATTCCTTGTTATTTTGATTTACTTCTGTCTTCTAATTTGAATTTGTTTCTCCATCGATTCACTGATCTTGTAGTGTAGTTCCTCCCTTTATTGGTTTTCACTTTAATTTTTTTTATCTATTCTTTAGGAAATACCTTGTTGAGTATGCTTTGTAGAACAGGATTTCTAGTTTTGAATTCTTGTTATTGATTTAAAAAATGACAACGGAATGCATTACAATTCTTATTACATGTATACAGCACAATTTTGTATATCTCTGGTGTGTATATAAAGTATGTTGACGCCAATTAGTGTCTTGATACATGTACTTTGTATGATGTCTATCACATTCTACCATCCTTGCTAATCCCCTGCCCCCTCCTTTTCCCTCCCACCCTTCTGACGTATCTAGAATTCATCAGTTCCTCCCATGCTCCCCCTCCGTATCACACTGAGTCAGCCTCCTTATATCAGAGAAAAAAATTATCATTTGTTTTTTTGGGATTGGCTAACTTCACTTAGCATTGTATTCTCCAACTCCATCCATTTACCTGCAGATGCCATTTTATTCTCTTTTATCGCTGCGTAATATTCCATTGTGTATATATGTCACATTTTTTTTATTCATTCATGCACTGAAGGTCATCTAGGTTGGCTGCACAGTTTAGCTATTGTGAATTGTGCTGCTATAAACATTGATGTGGCTGTGTCCCTGTAGTATGCTGTTTTTTGGTCTTTTGGGTATAAACCAAGGAGAGGGACAGCTGGGTCAAATGGTGGTTCCATCCCCAGCTTTCCAAGGAATCTCCATACCGTTTTCCATATTGGCTGCACCAATTTGCAGTCCCACGAGCAGTGTATGAGTGTGCCTTTTCCCCCACATCCTCGCCAACACTGATTGTTGTTTGTCTTCATAATAGCTGCCATCTGACTAGAGTGAGATGATACCTTAGAGTAGTTTTGTTTTGCATTTCTCTGATTACTAGAGAGGATGAACATTATAACTTTTGTTTATCATGGACGATTTTTATTTCGTCATCAATTCTGAAGCTTAATTTTTCCTAGTATAGTATTCTTGGCTCGCATCCATTTTCTTTCAGAGCCTTGCGTCTATTATTCCTGTTGGCACAAATGATGTACACATGATGAAGGCGAGAGAGAGGAAGCAAACCTCGGATCAGCAAGATTTTCTTTATTCAGGATTCAGTGGCAGAGTCGATTGGTGGAACCCTGGTGTGGCTCATTTTCAGGGCAGAAAATGGCAGTGGCCTGAAGCAAAGGTTTGGGTTATATAGGATTTAGGGTGAGACAGGAGGGCAATTCCTGGGGCCCATTGCTTTGGGGTCTCACTGATCCATTTAGGTGGGACAGGAATGTGAATAGAGGATTTTCTGGGGCTTATTGTATTGGGGGTCAGTTAACCCATGAGGGTGGGGAGTCGGGTGCCAGTCAGGTGGGAGTTCCTTTTGTGTTCCTTTGCTCTGGCTGAGGCCTGGGATTTTAAATGACAAAAGCTTATGGAGAAAGTTTTTGGATTCATTTTCAATTGCTTCAATTCTAAGACCTCCTAGCTGTGAAGGCCTGGGATGTGAGATCAGCTGAGATCTGGAGTGGTTCACCTCTAAAGGTTACCTGTCGTTTTTCTCTGGCAGTCTTTATAATTCCACTCTATTCTTATTTTCATAATAATGTGCCTTGGTGTGGGTCTTTTGTAATTTTTGTGTATTTGGGGTCATCCCGTAAGCCTGTAAGCCTTCTGTATTTTATTTTTATTTCTTTAGGTTTCAGAAATTTTATGATATTTTTTTCATTGAAAAGATTGTGCCTTCCTGTCATTTCTATCTCTGAGCCTTCATCTGTCACAATAAATTTTAAATTTGGTCTTTTCAGGTTATCCCTTATTTCTCTTTTCCTTTTTTTCCCCTGATGGTGGTGCCTTTATTCAGCACTGGGCACCTACACAGGGAACAGGGCCTCGCACTGCGCTCCTGAGGTCAAGGTACTCTGTGGTAGTGGAGGACAGGGTGCTGATGCTAGTGATGGTGCTGTTTGAACTGTAGGCCACAGTAGCCCCAGATTTTGTTAGCCATGTTTTGGTTCTTTTTCCAGGTTTATGAACACCTTGCCCTGGGCCACCCCACTGCTGTCACACATGATCACCCAGTGGTCCACCTCACTCACAGTCTGCTCTGCTATCGAATCAGTGGCTAAGTTTTCATTCACCCCTTTCTGGTGACCTACAAACCAAAATTTCCTGTAGTCTTTATCATCATACACCTGGCTGGTGTGTGTGACCTTCTCCCCTGTCGGGGACAATTGCACCCTGCCTGCCCAGCCCGGGGCAGGACCAGCAGCCCACAGAAGGTTGCGGCCGCTGCCATCTCATCCCCTCTTTTTTGGAAGTTCTTTTTGTAATCTTTAAACATATTTTCTTCACTGTCAACTTTGTTTTCAAGATTATGTACTTTGTCTTCATTGCCTGAAACTGTGTCTTCCATGTGATCTAGTTTGTTGGTGATGCTTTCAATTGAAGTTTTAATTTGGTTTATTGATTCCTTTCTTTCAAGGATTTCTGCTTGATTTTTTTCAGAATATTTATTTATTGAAGTTATCTTTTATTTTCTGTAATTTCTGTCTCATTTCAATGAAATAATATGAGAAAATAATATCAGAAAATTTCCTTTACTTTGCAGATCAGTTTAACTGTCTACATTCTAAACTACCTTCTTTGACATTTCTTCCACTGTGGTGTGGATGGATTCCATTACTGGAATATTTTGGTTTGTTTGGGGTGAATTGTTCCCTGACTTTTTCATGTTGTTTGTGTGTCTATCTAACAGTATGGCTCTGAGGAAGTAGATTTTCTGCTCTGTGGACTTACACTGTTTCTGAAGGTTTTCAGTATCTCACTGTTTAGGAAGAGACAAATAATAACAACCAATGCAAACAATATACAGCATTAAACCAAGTAGTTCCTACATGATATCTACAATGTTAATTATCACAATAAACAGTAATGATGTGATAAGTTATTATCTACAAAAAAACAGCAAGTTTGCAAAAAGGTTTACAATTTCACAAGGTGGACAGGGAGAGAACAGAAGTTACATAGGATTTGATGATTATGAAGGAGGACAGAAGTAAAAAGTAAAGAAGTAAAAAAAAATAAAGGTAGAAGTAAAAATTAAAGGAAGAATGAAAGAACAATAGAGATTGGCTCTCAGTGGAAGAAAAGAGAAAGAGTATCTAGGGAAATGGCTAGGAGACAAAAATATATATAAAGTAAAAACTTTTTTGTAACAAAAATACAAGAATGGAAAACAAAACGAAAATATACTAATCAAACATCCTAGTTCTCAAAAAAATGGATCCATGGAAAATAACTGGATTCAAAAATGCCAGAAATGTAGAAATGAATATGAGTATGTGTAGAAGTGCATGTATCAATAAGGTCACAATTAAACAGAGGAAAAAAAGGGAAAAATTAAATTGTTTTTGCTTTTTTTAAAATTTCTATTTATGAAAAGTTAAAGTATTCTTTCCATTGACGTTCAAAAAAATTCTCAGCTTTTCTTAGTGGTTTTAGGTGGGGTTCTTTGGAGTATCCTATAGGTAGAATTCCTGGAGGCAGTGTTTAGGCTCCTTGCTGAATGCCAATTGGTCCGGTGTGCTTCCAGGGCTCAGTAATTGTCATTCCACACTGGAAGATGATACTTCAAGGATCTCCTGTGGGCTCCAATTGAGGAGTGGAAGAGCCAATTCTTAGTCCCTATGTGACCTGTGGCCCCCACATTTCCTGGTCTTGGTTTCAGTCTCCAAAGTTAATCTCCTCTGCCCCTACCCTTCCAAATTCCTGGCCAGACATGTCTCTCCTAGCTGGTGCTGCGAGCTGCATATTGGAGTAGAGGCAGAGCCAGGTGGGTTTCCACAAACTGTGGTCCCCTGTGTAAACCTCTCCATGTTTGATTTTCTACCTTGAGCACACTCTGTGTCATGTGGTGTGTGTTGGCTGCACTTTGATTTCGGGCCAAACTTGGGTTTGCCAGGAATCGGCTCCCTCAGCTGCCAGCCACCAGGCTGTGGCTTCCCTTGTCCTCCACATGCTTGCTGTGGAGATGGCAGCTTCTTTCCTGCCAACGTGGAGCATCTCTTTCAGGTTTCCCAGGCGATGTCCTTGATCTCTAAATGCTCCATAGCCAGACACACCTCAGGCTCCCAAAATACGGGTTCCTTTAATTCTCTTATCCCTCCACTAGGCTCCTGGAGAGACTGCTCTGGATGTGCTTCCAGCCAGGCCATGGCAGAGGCTGTGCCTCTGGGGATTTCTTCCTTATTTTATTACATCCAAGAGTTCTAGGGGCACAGGACTGTCTTTGAGTTCTCTATGCTTCCCCCTGCAGCTGCCTTTCTGGTTTAGCTGAAATCAGACTTGTCTTTAGTACAAGTTATTCTGCTGCTCTAGAGTCGGGGCAGACGGGAATGAGGGTGTGTGGTGTTGTAGAATTTGGAAATAGCTTATCTTTATGAGGATGAAGAGGCCTTGATATGAGGTTTAACATTTTCCTTAGTTTCATTTCAATTTCATTTTTTTGTATGTACTATGCAAAATTAGATTTGACACCTTTTATTAAAAGTATTTCGTGTGAGATTTCTTCTTCATGAAATCATTTTATCTTTTTGACCACCCTTCTCTTTATCTATTCATTCCTCAAGTGTAAAAATGTAGAAAAAATGATTCATGTGAAACTATGATTCTATCATCTCCCTTGCCACAAACTAATGATATTTTATATACTTTTCCTGGTACTTTTCTGCATTATTTACCTTTTTTAAAAAAAAATATATATTTTTTTTAGTTTTAGGTGGACAAAATATCTTTATTTTTATGTGGTTCTGAGGATCGAATCAAGGGCCTCAAGTGTGAGAGGAAAGCACTTCACCTTTGAGCTATAACCCTGGCCCTATATTGTTTACTTTTAATAGTTATATTTTATCTTAAAATTCCTGCTTCCCTTTCTTCCTCCCCATTTCCTTACCTCTTCTTCCTCCTTGAAAAAAAATATAGTCTCAGAGGAGAAGGCTGAACTTCAGGGAGGTCATTTCCTGCTTCTCCTGGGGGCCCCTAAAGTGCATGGCCTTCCTGAGGTCATTCCCAGCTTTGGCAGCCTGTCTTCCACTTAGAATGGCCTCCTGTCTTTGTTTGCCTAGGATAGTCAGAGTTCATGCCTGTCGTCTCAGTAGAACCGTTGCCTTTACTTTCTTTCCCAGTCTGCAGTATGTTCTGGTGCAGATTGCATCGCCAATGTGCTCAGACCATAGCACATGGCACCACATTTATGCAGACACTAAGGTTGGGATCTTGAGGAACTCCACATAAAGTTTGATCACTTCATCGCACTACATGCTGGGCACAAAACAGGAAGAGAAACTGTCTCCAGATGTGTCTGCCTGTGGATGAGAAGGAATCACACCTGAATGACCCGGGCTAGAGCCCAGGTGCTTTCTCCCAGAGCAATATGTAGGCAGAGTGGCTGTGAAAGCCATTGGAGCTGCAGTAGGTTCCTCTGCCATAACCTCTTGATCTAATTAGGCTTGTAATTGCAGAGCAAGGACAAAGTGGTCCTGCAGAGATGTTCTCTGTTGGAAGCCTAGCAACCGTCCGACTGGGCGTCTCTCCCTCTGTGGTCTTTAACCATGCTCACTGCACATTGATTGCCCTAGTTCCTGGTGAAAAACCTCAAGCTGTCACTGATGCTCAAAGGGCCCCTAGGTTTTTCTCCTAGAAGGAGGCTTCTGCTCTGTTTAGGTTCTTAGTCTTTGCTTTTAAACTTCAAGAGACAAAGAGGACAGATTCTGGTAGGAAGGACCCTGGGTTTATCCACCTTGAGGTCTCCCTGGCCCTTTGAATAAAGCAGTGACTCCATAGGACGTCTGCTCCCGCTCTCTGCCTATTTCTGAATTCCCTGTCCTCCTCCCTCTCTCCTTCGTTCCTTCCCTTTCTGTTAATGATAAATCATTGTAAATAACTACGCACACAATCCCAGGAGAACTTTTACTTCAAAATCCACTTTAAATCAGGGAGAAACAGCCTGAAATGTGTTAACTGACCCAGAAACTTGAGTGCCATCTGTCTGACTCTGCTGCTTACTGTAAGGTGATGACTAGGTGCTAGTGTATCTCAGGAGGAAGAGGGCCAGGGCTAAAAGTGCATCACCTTGCACACTATGGGGCAAGCTTTGTGTGGCATGACGGGTCACTGTTCTATTTCACTGTCACACTGCAAAAATTGACTCGGCCTTCATGGGCTGATGGAAACGTGTGCTTTAGAGAGGTCAGGTGACCGTGCAGTCCTAGCCACTTGTGGACTGACTTAAAAACGATATCCATGTGGGGTATGAAGTATTTTCTTTCCTAGAAAGACTATTCAGTATTCAAATTAAAGTTCAGGGTCAAAAAGTGCTATTTAGCCAACCAATGTTATCACTGAAGTGAAAAAATTATTCCCCTCTGTCGTTGATTCCAGTACTTTTCCTCAGGACCTTAATTTGGACTCAGGGCTTCTCCATTAACTATATAAATGGGATTAATGACTTGATTCCAGCAGAGAACATAAAGTACTTAAGGAACTGTTGCGACCAGATGAGACATTATTATTACCAGTAAGAGGTGGGAATATTAGCATTTATATGGCCCTTTATTTGCAGAGACTGTTCTGATGGCTTATTCACACACATATTATAATCCTAATGGTTATTCTGTGCTACCCCATTTGTCGTGCTCGGATATATTTGCAACATTAACAAATGAGAAATACTAAAGACAAATAATGTCTATAGAAGCTGCAGCTGCCTATTGTCCTGTGAGACGCGTGGCACACGAGCTTCCCTGCTCAGGATCAGGATCCGGGTCTCCTTGCCCACAAAGATGTGGGGAGTGTTTGGATCCAGGAATCTTAAATTCTGTTGTTCCTTCATCAGTGGCGAATTTGATGTGTTTTTCTGACTCACTCGGGGGTCTTCTGTGTGGAATACATCCCAGTTGCGTGTCAGGAGAGTAGGGGTCTTAGGTTCATGAGACGTTTATTTCCAAATAAGATTTTTAAATTGTGTTTTCCCCTCTGTACCTGATGTCTTTAATACATCAGATTAAGCTTCGACTTGTTCTGTTGAGGTGCTCGATCTTTAGTTGCCTCCTGCACTACTGAACCTGGTATCATGCAGGGTAGGTAGCTGGTTTGCTGAAGATGGTGTTTCCAGTACTTTCCATCGTTACGCTATTTCTAAGGCCTCCATTTAATTTCTTGCTTAACACCTTAGAGGTTGTTGATGATGACAATAACAACAAAATAAGATGATTGTTGGACACGTCAATGTCAAACACTTGGTTAAGTGTTCATTATCACATTTAGATTCTGTGATTATTCTGATTTTACAGAGGATGGAGCTGAGACTTACCCAGCCAGAACTTCACCTAGTATCTCAATGCAGCTGTATCTGTCTCCACTGTACCTTGAATCTATTGAATCACACAATCTAGGAAGAATTTTGTGCTGGCTTTTAAAAATAGTAACCTATTATTTGGTTGACTATATAGGGTTACTTAAGCATTCCCCCACCCATTGTACTGAGTCTTGACATTTTATTTCTGTTTTTGACTGGTTGTAATAGCTAAAACTTATAGAGGACTTATTACATGTCAGGCATTATGATAAGCACCCTTTTTGCATTAACTTAATGCCCATGAGGTATTATCTGTATTTTACAGATGATGAAATGAAGATTAAGAAGAATTAAGTAACCTGCCAAAGCTGGCACAACTATTAAGTAGCCAAGATCTAATGGAAACATTTTATATTGGAATGCATAGATCTTCTATCTTATTTTCTGTGTCTAGTGTACTACCCTTTGCATAGATGTGACATACATCTAAGATAGGTCTCCCTACCGCAGCTACCCCAGGGAGGCCATCTCTTGAGTTTCACACTCCAGCCTTGTTGGGAACATAAAGGCAGTTCTTAGACATTGTTCTCTGCCTACACGACTATTATACTTCAGTTCTCAGTCACATCAAAGGCAAGGTATAATTTTGTATGTTTTTTCCACTCTGCGCCAGATTGGAAGGCAAAAGGTTGTTTAATGTTTTCCTTCTGAACTCGAGATTACTAAATTTCAACCGACGAATAAGAGATAACATCATATGCCTAACAAATTCTGAAGCAATTGGCCCTGTTAAAAGAGGCAGATGTAATTATATGGCCCACTTGCTCTTCTCTGGAAATCATCTTGCTTGAGGACATTTGATAAGAATAAAAAATATGACTGGCTTAGCTGACATCTCTGCATTCTTGTATTCCATTCTTCTTCCTCTACCACCCCTGGCCAAAGCAGCACTGGATAAACTTTAATATGGCCTATTCCACTGGTGGGTCACAAAGGCTGTCTTATCCAAGTTTGTTAATGGGAAAAAATAATCCCTCAAAACCCAGTTTTCATGTCTTTGGCTAATCTAATCAAACAAAGCCAGTCCCTTTTGCCTGCCCCTCTCCCTTTCAAGTTAGGTTACTTTGTTCCATGTCTTCCAAGGAAGATGACATGGAGAAACAAAGATGGCTAAGCCTCATTCTAAGTGCCTGGAGTTTCTGTCTCCAGTCCTCTTACTGTGGCCTGGTTCACACAGCTGTGTGTCCACCCCACAGGTGTGTGCCCTTCTGAAAACTCCTAGCATGTCCTTTTTGAGTGAGAAGGAAATGGACTGGGCACGGTGGTGCATGCCTGTAATCCCAATGGCTTGGGAGGCTCAGGCAGGAGGATGGCTAAGTCAAAGCCAGCCTCAGCAAAAGCAAGGTGCTAAGCAACTAAGTGAGACCCTATCTCTAAATAAAAAATACAAAATGGGGCTGGGGCTTAGTGGCAGAGTGCCCCTGAGTTCAATCCCCTGTAACACCCACCCCCAACAAAAAAGGAGAAATTGTTTCAATATAATGGGGTAACAATTTTCAACTTTCTCTAACATATTTTCTTCAAGGTGTATCTCTGTATATACCTAGTTTCCTTAGTTTAGCAGAAAAAGCATTTGGAACAAAAGGTACAGGTGCTGGACCTGGCTTTGCTAACTATCCTTTTGCCTCAATTTCTTTTTGGGGGGAGGCGGAGCTAGGTATATCAGGGATTGAACTCTCGGGCACTTGACCACTGAGCCACATCCCCAGCTGTTTTGTATTTTATTTAGAGACAGATATTCACTGAGTTGCTTAGTGCCTTGCTTTTGCTGAGGCTGGCTTTGAACTCAAGAACCTCCTATCTTAGCCTCCTGAGCCACTGGGATGACAAGTACATGCCACCATGCCTGGATCAATTTTTTTTTTCTTTTAACCTCTTTGTTGTAGAATGGATGCAATAAAAAAAAAACCTACCTTTCCATACCACCTCAAAAGAATGTTAGGTTTACATTAAGTATACAGTATATATTTTATGCTTAGTATTCTTGCACATGTATTAGGATTGTCATTCAACAAATAGTCCAGTTATTCTGGCACTAAACTCACAATGGTAGATTGAGGTAACCATGCAAAACACATGCTAGGTAAACCTGTGGGCAATGGATTTAGACAAACCTGGTTTCCGGCAACCTTGGCATGAACCAATAATTTTATCATTGTGAACTTTTGTTAACTGCACGACTGCTAATTTTAGTTCCAAGATTATTACTAAACAACTACTACTCTAAAAATCTATGTTCCGGGCACCCAGGTGATACCCATTGTTCGGGTAGCACCTGATGATCCTGGCCCTGGGAATAGGAAAGGTAGTAGAATGAGTTTTGGGATTAAATGCAGTTACCAAAGCCCAGACAAGAATTCCCCACGGGGAAGCTTCCTCCTTGGTGACTCAGGTTGAGCCAAGGGTATTGTGATTTCACCAGATCAAAGCCTGGATGAGCAAGGGCAAACTGACCTTGGAAGAGCTCAGATGGTTCATTGTTAGAGAGATGCTGCCTGCCTGAGTCTTCTCCCATGGAGTCTTTTTCCTTTCTTGAAACAACAGCTTATCATTAAATTATAATATTAAAGAGCACCTGTATAGTTCACTGCTCTGTTTAATGAAGGTAACAGGTGGTACCTGAACTGTCTAATGATGTCAAGACCTTTCATTTGGGGCAAGCTAATTTCCTCTGACCATGGAAGGCCACTCTTAAGCTGAATGTTCTTCCCTACCTCGAAAGCAAGGTGCCCTGATTAATCAAAGCGGCCAGATGATGGCAGTTCAACTACGATCCATTAAAGAAGGGGCCACATGCTGTTTCTATCTTATACAACCCTATTTATATCAAAATGCTAAGCACAGAATGCATGCTAGGTAAACATATATGTTGAACTGACACATTGACATCGTGTTTTCAAATCATGCCATGACTTTCTTTAAAGAACCTAAGAATATTGTGAAAAGGATAAGTAAATTGAAACAACCACTTAAGGCCAATGGTTAATTTAAAAATAAACAGCCTTATTAAAGTATAGCTTAGATACAGTAAGTTGTACTTATGGTATATAACATTCCAAGAAAAGATTCCGGTTGGAGATTCTGCAAAGAGAAGTATGGGCAGGTATCAAAGCTTGTGGCTCCTTGTTTAAAACCACCCATCCCTCCTCCTTTAATCTGAATATCAATAAATAATGAAATTATGGCATTTGCCAGTAAATGGATGGAACTAGAGAATATTATGCTAAGTGATATAAACCAATCACACACACACACACACAAACACACACACACATACACACATACACACACGCGCGCGCACGCTGAATGTTTTCTGATATTCGGATGCTAACTCAGAATAAGTTGGAAGGGAGGACATAGGGAAGAATAGAAGTACTTTGGATTAGACAAAGGGGACAGAAAGGAAGGGAAGAGAAAGGGGAATAGGAAAGATAGCAGAATGAATTGGACATTACTATCCTATGCATATATGATTACACAACCAAAGTAATTCTATATCATGTATAACCAGAAGAATGAGAAATTATAATCCATATATGTATAATATGTCAAAATGCATTCTACTATCATATGTAACTAATAACTGTCCTTTTTCCAATGTTCTGTTATTTGTTATTTCAGTAAATGATCCTGGGAAACTGGGTGTCCACATGCAGAAGGATGAGACCAGACCCCTGTCTCTCACCGGTTATGGTTACAGGTAATGCATGATCCCATCCCTCTATAGATATCATACGAGTTGAAAGTACAGTTGTGTTTACCAGAGGCTGGGAGAGTAGAGGGAGCAGAGAAGGGCAAAGGCTGATTGATTAATGGGTGCTAAGGTACAATCAGGTGTAAGAAGTTCTGATGTGCCACTTCACAGTAGGGTGAGTGTAGATAACAAATATATGCTGGGGTTGGGGGTGTAGCTTAGTGGTGGAGTATTTGTCTAGCATGCTTAAGGCCTTGGGTTTGATACCTAGCAAACACACACACACACACACACACACACACACACACACACACAATGGAGCTGTTTCTGGTTTTATTTTGTTTTACTTTGTCCAATTGTGGAAAACTTGAATTTGCTGTATTAAGCATGTATTTTGTAATGAAAAGCAAACAACAAAAACCCAAACAAAAAACCCAAATATGTACTGTATATCTCAGAATAAAAAAACACAGGATTTTGAATGTTTTTGCCATTAAGGAATGCTCCGAGTTTGAGTGGGCAGATGTTTACTCTGATTTAAACATTCTGTATCACTTGTAATAATGAAGACATGGGGGCAATTTTTTTTCCTGCTCATTTAGTCTTATCTCCTGACTTTTCTCTGCCCTTTTGCTGACTCCAGCCCAGGAGGTGTGGAATGATGTTTCTCATTGGTAAATTTTCAAAGAATACCATTGGCATCGTTAACTCTATTCCCTCTCTGAGATAATGGCCTTCAAGAAATGAGGTGGTTCTCTCCGTACCCTCCTGCCCTGGCAGCTACTCTGCACCCCTCTTACTCCTTAACTCACTCTGGCTGGAGAAACAACCACATTTGGAAGGGTTCTCTGTTTTTCTTTTTCAGTGATAAAATAAAAACAAACAAAAAAATGATGTTTTTAACGTTCCTGTAGGAGGTTAGATTCCCTTTCTTCTGTCAATCTTTTCCTGCCAACTCCTTACAAAATCTTGCTCTCTTTAAGGGTAATTATGTTAGGGTCTGGCAAGCATCGAGGAAGAGACCACCAAGAGACTTGTCTCATGCAAAAGCAGAGGGTTTATTGGGGGGGAGAACCAGCATGCTGGGGCTCAGAGTTCTGAGAGAAACTGAAGCCCCGAGTACAGCTTAAGCAGAGTTTTTATGCAGTGCTTAAACAGGGAAGTTCATATGGCAGTTAGGGTGCGAGGGTGGGACTGTTACAAAATAACCATTACAGAATAATCATACGTTTTGTCAGGGGTGTTGGGTCAGGGTACATTTTGACATAAGTAACTGTTTTTAACATAAGTTTCGGGTTCCAGGAAAACAGAACTTAAACTTACAGAAAAGCAAAACTTAATAGGAGAGAAAAACTTAAATTTAACCTTTACAATTATTTTTTCCTAGCAGACATAAATATACACATGAAGCTGGAGAATAGTTGCATTTGCGTATAGATCTTACTTTCATTCACTCCTTCCAGTTAAGGATGTGGCCATATGCTACACCTTCCAGGTGGCTAGCTGGAAGGTTCCTGCCAGCTACCCTACCCTTTTCTTTGCCCTTCTCTTTGGCCCAGAGTTGTTTATTATACTAGCAACTCAATTGGAAGGTAATCTTGTTTTACCACAAATAAGTAGCTATTTATACTTCCACTTTTCACTTAATTGTGATCCCTTGAGGAAGGGGTTATATGTTATGTTTCTATGTTGTACAGCTCTATATCTAACACAATGCTAAGCACTCAGAATGCACATTACATGAATGTGTAGGTTGAACTGAATGGCACTGACATGATGTTTTCAAATTATGTCATAATACACGACTTTCTTTAAAGAACCTAGGAAAATTGTGGAAAGGATGAGAAACAAATTGAAATAACCACAAAAAGCCGATGGTTTTTACTTTTTTTGAACAGCTTTATTAAAGTCAATTCATATACTATAAAAATAATGTGTAGAGTTCAACATATTTCATTAAATCTTATTTTCTAACATGAGCCATATCCAGTTGTAGAACATACACATTACCCAAAAAAGTTCCCTATATCCCCAAAATCACATAATAAATACACTTAACACAATATAGTTGCTTATCAAATCTATACAGAATATTATACTTAGAAGGATAAAAATCCTAATGTATATATATTTTCTGGATTTAGGTATATAAAATATAATCACATGAATCAGTACTTTATAATCAACTAATGATGTGCCTTAGATTGCATGATTGCTTCTAATTTTGTTTCAGTATAAACTATAAAGGAGTAAACATATTTGTGTGTAGTCAGGGCTTCCTATCTGCAGTTTGAGCATCTGTGGATTTAACCAAGTTTGTATCAGATATATTAGGGAAAAATTGTGCTTATATTGGACAATTATAGACATTTTTTTGTCATTATTCCCTAAACAAAGTATAACAAATACTTATGTATAATTTACATTTTATTCAATATTATAAATCATCTAGAGATGATTTAAAGGATATGCAAACATGCTGCCATTTTATGTAAGGGATTTGAGCATCCATGAATTTTGGTATACCCATATATTGGTAACCTCAGGGGTCCTAGGACCAATCCCCTATCAATCCTGAGGGACAACTGTATTAATTTCTGAAGCAAAAAAATGTTTAATATTGATTATAATAGTTACAATCAGATTTTGATGTATATGTAATTGTTTTTCAAATAGTTACAAGTTTGTTTTCCTAAGTGAGCATATAAGGATGATTATAGCCACCTTCAAGTATAAGCAATCTTTATAATTATATAAAAATATACAAACCATTGCAAGTTTTAAGAACAGTTGCAGAGGACATGGTGCGTATTAAGATGGGGCTCCTGTGCACAGTTTGGAGCAGTTTGTGCACTCCAGCTTCAGTGGGCTTGGGCCTGAGAGCAGCTTGTGGTGAGCCAGCCAAATTCTGTACACTGGGCTGGGTCTACTGGGTGCTGCTCCTCTCAATCGCACAAAGATATGCCCTGCTTGCCAGGCCCTTTGCTCATCTAGAGAGGGCTTTTTTTTTTTTTTCTTTTTTCTTAAGCTGGTGTTGGAGATTGAACCCAGGGCCTTGTACATGCGAAACAAAAAGCAATCATGTCTATATTTCCTTGTATTCTCAGGGTTTTATACGTGGCAGAAACTAAATAGACATTGTTTTATTTTTCAGACATGGCAAAGTAAGTTCAGACAGGTTGTGACTCTAGCAGCAAAGCTGGCAATAGAGTGTCAATGTATTTGTTTCCAACTCTGTTCTTTCAACTTTTGCCATTTTTTTCTGATGTCAATCATAGTTTTCATAGTAAAGTAGTAATAATATTGACAGTAATAGTAAAAATGTGTTGTGTGGATTTTTTGTGCAAGTGAGTCTTCTGTTTATGCTTGTACGAAGTGAAAGTTCATGCATTTTGTATCACAACCTAGACATTTCATCCACCCCCATACCAGGCTACTTCTCTTGTTTGTAAAATGTTTCAGTGCTGTTTTTCTTTTTTGGGGGTTTACGTAAGATTGCAAGAGGACATGTTCAATGATAACAATTTTAATTGGCTTCAAATATAACTATCACCCTATTTCAGCCATTTCACTGAATGCTTCTGGAGAGAATCAGTAACCCTGCCACTCATTTGACCTGCTCCCTTGGGACCATCAGTGTGCTTTGCATATGTATTAAATCCTAATCCTACCTTCCCAAGAAGCTATGCCCAAATATGATTGCTAAGAGTACACTCAGTCTTGCACTACAAGTTGCACAGGATAGAAGATAATCTTTAATCATTAGTTCTGTGAGCCATAGTTGTTATAAAAATAGTTGAGTTTAAAATTCATAAGTGATCGACTATACATATACAATAGTTGATAAACAAAAATAGGATCTGATCAAGGAATGCAATATATGAATCAAGTTGTCAGTGGAGATAAGAAATAGATCATTGCAGAATGACAGTTGGAGAAGGCATCTTGGAGGAAAAGAGCCATACTTCATGGGATTAGTAGGAATTAAAAAGCGTTGCATGTAAGCAGAAAACTGTCAGGTTGCGGTTTAAGAAATGGGATTTTAGGACACAATTGTTGGTGTTTTGGGCTGAATTTTTTTTTTTTTTTAAGGACATCACTTTTTCCTAACTTTGCTTTTCAAGGAGGCACATTTGATCACGTGTAATTGGGGACTTCCCTTTGTATATAACTGTCAGAATAAAGGCATTCCTTTTCTTCAGGAAGGTTTTTCTCTCACCACAACCCCCATTGGCTGCTTCACATGTGGTTTCAAAATAATTATCTTTTTTCCCCCCCATAAGACCTTGTTGCACCTTGGCCACATTTGGTTGGTCCTAGAGTGGCTACCATGGCTTTATGATCCAGGCTGGACCAGTAGTGTCTTTCCCAGCCATTGGGACTCAGAAGTGAGAAGCACCTTTGTTAGTCTTCCTCAGGTGTTGAAGCTACATGATATAAACTTGAGGAGCTCTTGCTTTTGGTCCTGGGCAGCAAGTCGCCCCAGAAGTAGAAGAAAAATGAAGCTGGTGGTCAGAGAGAGAGGAGGGGGAGAGGGGAAGATCTTTCTAAACTTGTGACTTCCAAGGTCCAGTCATTATCCTGCCCTTGGTTTCTTGAAAGTTCTGTATTCTTGAACAAACGTTCTTTTCAGCTTAGTGTTTCTCATACATTAGCAGATTCCCACCTGAATTAGAAATTGAATTGTGAGGTCCATAGCCCCTGCCATAATAGTCTTGTAAATTAGACTCGGCTCAGTGGGTCCAGGGATTGTTGATGGGTGTAGGACTAGATTTCAGTCCCGATGGCCCTTTCTGATACAGCCCTTCTACAGCAAATCTGCACAGCATATGAAGGATCCAGTAGAGGCCTTGGGTCCTTAGTTTCCAGAGTAAACCAGTTTTTGGTTTACAATTCCTCCTGTGTTTCCCAGCTGTTTGTACCCTTGGGGGTTCACCAAGATAATTAACCTTCGAGTCAAGCTTTCTGATCCTCGGGAAGTGTTTTCTATTGACTTCTGTACATGATGGCCTCTGCCAAAACCCACATATGAAAGAATTCTTGTGAGACACAGGGATTGTAGAGTGAAAATACTATGAAAAAAAAAAATATGTGCCAGGAATTGCAAGTGGCACATTTACCTTCTTCCGTGATCTAAATTCTTTGAGAAAGAGAAGAAAAGATGGTGACACAATTGCAAAGACCTTCTATAGTGACATTCAATTGAGACACAACATGGTGTTACCAAGGATTTTGCCAATTACTATCTGTACATTACATAGTGAAAGTAAATTCGTAAATTCGTAATGTAAGCACTGTAATAGCAAGAACAGATATGCTTGGGCAGATCAAGTCCTGCTTCAAGCTTTGCATGGGGACTGCTCTTCAAGCAGGTTGTGCTTACCCCTCCCAAGGTCAGGTAGGGCCTTTGCATACAGTATGGTATGTCTTTATTTCATTGTTGATTCTATTTTGAAGCTTAAATTTCTGTATGGTATTCTTGGCTGGTATCCATTTTCTTTAGAGGTTGGCATATGTTATTCCAAGACCGCCTAGCTTTGAGGGTCCAGGTTGAGAGATTGACATGAGCAAGGGACGGCGGCGAGGTCCCCCGACCGCTCCCGGGTGGTCCTGAAGTCACGGCTGCCCCTGCCCCAGGTAACCTCTCCCGGCCGACGATCCGTGTCTTGAAGAAAGAAGCCGCCACACGCGAGATGCCTTTTCGAATGCTCGGTTTATTCACTCCAAGGGCATCACATCACACGAGGCACAGGAACAGAGGCTGGTGGGACACAGTTCGCTCGATGTTGACCCACACATAGTGGGTCTGAACTGGCCAAAGAGCTCAGCCTTCCTGGCCTTTAAATACTATAGTTGTTTACAATACTTCAAACCAAAAACATGTTTATTCCATAATTTCTATTTCTTATCCTATTTTAACAGATCGTCTCTATTACATCACACCTTGCTTACATCTTTGCTTATCTTAGAAAATCACACTTGTTTTGTGCTAAAATACCTCAAAACATGTTTACCTTGTATCCTTATCTATTTCACACATTTTCTAGCTTAGGCACCTTTCTTCATCACAACATGTTTACTTCAAACTCTCCTGTCCTTTGTTTATTTCAAACTCTCCTGTAACTCTCCTGTCAGAGATCCACTGAGATCTGGATTGGTTTCCCTCTAAAGGTTACCTGTTGTTTTTCTCTAGCACTCTTTAAAATTCTATCCTTATTGTGAATGTTAGGCAGTTTCATCATAATGTCTTGATGTGGGTCTCTTATAATTTTGTATATTTGGGTCCTATAAAGCTGTGTATTTTATTTTCACTTCATTCTATAGGATTGGGAAATTTTTTGATATTTCATTGAAAAGACTGTGCATTCCTTTCATTTGTATCTCTGGGCCTAAATCTGTCCTGATAAGTCTCAAATTTGATATTTTCACATTATCCCATATTTCTTAGAAGATCGTCATTTCATGGCCTCTTAATATCTTTTCTCCGTGATTCACTTTGTTTTCAATAAGAATTGTAATGCATTCTGCTGTAATGTATCTAAAAAACAAAATCAATAAAAAAAGAAAGATTATATAACTTGTCTTCATTGCCTGAAATTCTGTCTTCCATGTGGTATAATCTGTTGATCATGCTTTCCATTGAATTTCTTTTTTCTTTTTTTTTTTAAGATAGAGGGGGGAGAGAGGGAATTTTTTAATTATGTTTTAGTTTTTGGCGGACACAACATCTTTGTTTGTATGTGGTGCTAAGGATCGAACCCGGGCCGCACGCATGCCAGGCGAGTGTGCTATCGCTTGAGACATATCCCCAGCCCGAATTTCTAACTTAGTTTGTTGACTTCATTTCAAGGATTTCTGCTTCCTTTTTTTTTTTTTTCAGAATCTCTTTATTGAAGTGATCTTTCCCTTCCAGTATTTTCTGATTTCACTTCTTACATTGTCCTTTACCCTGAAGATTAGTTGAACTATGTGCATTCTACATTCTTTCCCTGACATTTCTTGGAGTGAATTGTTCAGTTGCTTTTTCATGTTGTTTATGTGCTTCCCTATCTAACAGTATGGATCTGAGGCAGTAGAGTTTCTATCATGTGGACTTAGTGTCCTTGAATGTTTCTAGTACCTCACTGTTTAGTGAAAAAATAACAACAACCAATGCAAAGAATATACAGCATTAAACCAAATAGTTTCTACTATGATGTCTACACTGTTAATCATGTCATTTCTATTTATTGTGATAATTATTTATCAGTTATTGTCTACAATACAGCAAGTTTACAAGTGTTTACTATTTCAAATGGTGGACTGGGAGAGAACAAAAATGATGTAGGACATGGTGATTATGAGTGAGGAGGAGAGAAGAAAGAAGTAAAAAATTAAAGGAAGAGTGAATGAGAGATTAATAGCCATTGATTCTTAGCTGAAGAAAGAGAAGTAAGGGAAATATAAGTGAGATTTAAAAAAATCAATTAAAATTTAAAAAAATTAAAAAGTATCCAAAATAGAACTGAAATATGCTAATCAGACATCCTAGTCTTCAAAATACTTATTCATGAAAAATAACTGGCTTAAAAATGCTAGAAATGAGAAAAAACAAATAAGAATATGTATAAATGTCTGTGAACCATGCAGATCACAGTTAAACAGGGAAAGAAAAAACATGATCTTGGAGCTGGGGTTGTGGCTCAGTGGCAGAGTGCTGGCCTAACACGTGCAAGGCCCTGGGTTTAATCCTCAGCACCATATAAAATAAATAAATATTAAAATAAATTTCAGTGAAAAATAAATTTCAGTGAAAAGTCTTTTTCCATTGGAGTTCAAAAGATTCTCAGCTTCCCTCTCGGCAGTGTTAGGTGGACTCAACTGGAATGTGATCTTGCTCCAAGCTCAGGGTAGAATCGCTGTAGTAGGAGCAGGTAATCCTGCAGGTGGAACTCCTGGAGATGGGGTTTAGGCTTATGTGTTTCAGGTTCTTTGCTGAATGCCAGTTGGTTTAGAAATTTTAAGTTGGTACACCTCCTGGGCCCAGCAATTGTCAATCCACTTGGAAGTTGGAACCCAAGGGATCTCCTCAGGGTTTCACTTGTGTGGCAGAGGAGCCAATTCTTCATCCCCTCTGTCACCTGCAGACCCTACATTTTCTTGTCTTGGTTTCAGTCTTCAAACTCGATCTTTCTTGCTCCTGCCCTTTCAAATTCCCAGCCAGTTGCATCTCTCCCAGCTGGTCCTGCAAGCAGCTGGATTAGAGGGGGGAAAGGGATAATTGGGTGGATTTTCATGACCATTTTTCCCTGGTGTAAACCTTTCTTCACGTTTGATTTTTCTCTTGGTCACTTAGGTACAATCTATGTTGTGCCCTGGGAGTTTTCCAGGCCTGTATTTCAGGGTAAATTTGAGTTTGCCAGAAATTGGCTGCAAAATGGTTCCTTCCTTTGTCTTCTGCATGTAGCCAGGAGGGATGTGGCCTGTTTCCCCCCACAAGAGTATTGTGCAGCATGCCTTTCAGTTTAGTTGGGCAGTGTCTTTTATCTCTAAACTCTCCGAACCCAGACATGCCTCAGGCCTAAAAATGCAGGTTCCTTTAATTCCCTTATCCCTCCACTTTGTTTGCAAAGGGACTGCTCTGGCTGGTGCCTCCAGCTATGGCAGCAGCTGCCATGCTGGGGGATTTCTTCCTTATTATATCCAACCTCCTGAGTGCTTGATCTGCTTTGAAAATCCATTATTAAATTCCAGTATAGTCCCCTGCACCCCACTTTTTGTTTGGTTTACCCACTTTGTCGAGAAGTTGCCTATCTTCTTTCTTGGTTTCATGTCTTGAAGCAGCCAGGAAAATGACCTTCTCTATTCTGCCATCTTGAAACCTCCCCCACCTTTGCAGGTAGTAGACGCAGCCAGGAAGTTCTCCCAAAGCAAGGAGATGTTTTTCTCTGAGGCTTGTGAAGAGGTCATACAGTTTTTCCAAGAGATCAGCAACAAGCTGTCTGGTTTAGCTAATTTCCCTTAAAAACTTGTTTGTAATGAAGGAAAAAAATATGATTTAGGTGGTTGGTTTGAGACGGGAAGAATATGTATTATTTATTGGTGGAGGAGATACGTGACTGTCAGGTCACATACAAAGCTAAGATGCTGAAAGAGGGCTTACTTGGAGCACAGAAGTTCTTTAGCCCCAGATTTTTCTAGGTCTCCTCAAATTTATAGGTATAAGAAAAAAATCTCTAAAGGAAGGTAGGTGGCTTGTGATTTATTAAATCAGTGAATCAAACAAGCAGTATTTATGCTCCAGGAAGTGTACATGCCATTTAAGTCACTTCTCTTGCCTTCAGTTTGTATACCTTCTATTTCTGCACCCTCAGCACCCTTGTAGGTTTTCATTGTCTCTCGTCATCCTATCACAAATCCCTGAACTCTGTCCCTGATGTACTTTTCACCTCCTTAAATTCTCTAAAGCAGAGTTATATTTCAAAATCCTAAAATATAGTGCATATTATACACCATGTTGATTAAAAGTTTGGGTGTTCAATAAAGAGCTTAAAAGCATGCAATAAAGCTGTCAAAATCATTTCCAAGTAACTTAGTTGCATAATGAAACAAAATCTAACATATTTTAAAGCTGTTTAAAAAAGATGATAATGTAAAATTAACAATATCTGCTATTAAATAAAACATTGCCACATAAGCACAAAAGTAGTTTCATAACTAGGGAAACAATCAGTTGGAACATATTCAGAAATGACAAATATAATAAAGGACATGGAACTGTATCTATTATGAATGTATCAAATAGGCTCAAGAATATAAAGGAAAGCATGAAAAGAATGAATAGTGACATGAGAAATATTAAAGACCAGAATCTAGTCTGAGGATGAAAAAAAAAAACTATCTGAAATACCACAAAACTTATCAGGAAGAAGATAAGAAAATCGATACAGAATTTTAAAAATCAGAAGCAGAGATCCAACACACTTCAGAATATAGTCGTGAAATAGAAGAAAGCTCTAATTTAACACTTCAAACTGAAATGTACTCAAAATTTTTTGAGGTATGAAAAATCAATTTGAATATAACATTGAAAAATTAATGCATAAATGAACTAAAACAGGAAGAAATTAAGATTTAATTGAACTTGGGAAAGAAACAAAGACAAAATTATCTAGAAATACGGATTAAATTACTAGATGCCCAAGGGAGCCTATAAGAAATTTAATGAGGGACATGCATAAGTCAGGAAAATAAGAGAAAAAAGGGAAGTAAAATGGATCAAAGGAAAAATATTGAAAATGTTAGAGAAGAAAAGGAGGTATAATGTTTATAGTATTAGAACTACTGAAGAAGAAAATACATTTAGAAATAACCAATACTTAAAATTGCCCAATAAAACTTGGAATATTGAAATGAATATTGATGCAAACAGGATTCAGTAGCCCATTAAGAAAATAACAAGTCATGAGCAGCTGGGGTTTTTTTCCCCCACAAATGCATGATTGACTCAATATTAGAAATAATGTAACATCCATGTAAATAGAGCTAAGAAAAAAATTGTGGTTATCTCCATGTATGCTGAGAAAACATTTTAATGGAATGCAATACACCTTTCTAATAAAAAAAAAAATCCTCAGGAAAATCGGGAATTGATACTTCCCTAACTTGGTCAAATTTGTCTTCATATTAAAGCCAGCATCTTCTTAAGAGGTGGCAAACACTAGAGGAGTTGGCAAGACATCCACCATCTCCAGTGCTTTGGAAGTACTAACCAACTGCATTAAACATGAGGTTTGTATTAGAGGCCTAAGAATTGTCAAGAAAGAGAAGGATCGAAGAGGTACATAAATGAAGGCTTCTATCATGTTCATGAACTAATAGACTTAGTGTGAAGATGTTCTTTCTAAATTGATCTAATGATGCAACATAACCCCAATAAAAATCTCAGAAGGCTTTTGCTGAAATTAATGAACTGTTTCCAATATTTATATGTACACCCAGGAGTTTGAATAGTTAAAAAAATTTTTTTGAAAAATAAGGGAATTAAAGAACTAAGCTACTTGATTTCTAGCTGTACTGTAAAGTTACAGGAATTAAGTTTGTTATGGTTTAGGCATAAATATGTAAATCCATAGCATTAAATATACAACAGTAATAGATACTCACATATATGGTATACATTTTCTTAAACAATGTTGCTCAGGTAATTTTTAAAGTCAATTCTGCTGAAGCATTTTGGTTGGACATCCTCATGCAAAAATATTCAACTCAACTTTTTCCCTTACAGCATATGCATATAAACTAAAAATGGAACATAGATCAAATATAGGTTAAATGGTTTCATATTTAGAAAAATACCTAGGACAAAATCTTGGTGATATCTTGGCTTATCTTTTCTAAGATAAGCAATAATTTTATAAACATTTCAGAAAAATATAAACCATGAAAAATGATGAACTAGGCTGTATTAAAAGAAAAAACTCTTGCTCATTGATTCACATCCTTAGAAAAATAAAGAAGCAAAATGAAATCACATTTATCAAGGTGTATCTGATAAAGGCCTTGATTGTAAATATATAGAGAATATTTGCAACTCAAGGAGAAACCGAAGATCTGAAAAAAAAGATGGACAAAAGATTTGAAAAGACATTTCACTAAAGAAGGAATTAAAATATCATGAAAGCATCTCAAGGGACAAAGCTCACCATTTGTCATCAGGGAAATGCAAATGCAATTTACGATGTGATACTACTACACATCCACCAGAAGAGCTAAAATTTAAAAGCCTGACTGTCAAGAGGTGAAGGTGTAGAGTGAACAGAATCCTCCTACATGGCTGGCTGGTGGGAGTGTAAAATGGTGTGGCCAGATTAGAAGATAGTTTGGAAGTTTTAAATAAAGTTTTGCATAAATTTGCCATATGAGTTTCCCATTCTACTCCTTTGTATCACCCCAACAGAAATGAAAGCATTCAGCTGCACATAACACTTGTATGCACATGTTCATAACAACTTTATTCCTCATAGCTAAGTGCTGGTAAATGGATAAACAAATGCTATTATATCCATACAGTGCAATATCATATACAGCAACATGGATGGAGCTCAAATGGATGCTAAGAGTGAGAAGCCAGACACATGAGACTATAGATTCTTTAACAGATTCTTTTTGTATGAAAGTAATGGAAAGAGGATCTATAATTTGGATTAGCATGGGGGTAAATGACTGAGAGTTTTGGGGGAATAAAGGAAACATGTTAGGTCATTATTGTGAAAGTTACATAGCTGTCTTCATTTGTCAAAACTTTTAAAAAAAAAAGTGCATTTAAGTGAATGATTTTTATTGTTGTCATGATATTGTTCTGTCAGTAAAACAAAAATATTGCTTTTAGAGTCCAGGGAGAAGACTAGCTGTGCAAAATATGGAAGTGAAGATAGATTGGGTACAAAAGTGATGTGCTGCTGGCGATTGAAGATGAGAAGCCCATCACCAGCATCTCCACTACCACCATCCAACTGTGCTTAGGGAGAGAGGTGTAAGACATGCACCTCAGTATACCTGGTTACTTATTATCTCCCAGGGTTCTTGTGAGAATAAATGCAATCTTCTTTACATAGATGGTAAGAAAGGGGCTCAAGGAAAATTTAAAAGTTAATTATTTTAAATTAATGGTTTACAAACAGGTATTCAAACTCGAAGATCTTGCTATCTATACTGTACCAAGCTAAAAACAAACAAACAAACAAGGAAATGCTCCACTGTTTTTTCTATTTAATCTCTTGCCCTGCATCTGTCTTACTTATTTTTATCATATAGATCTATCCATCCCCCTTCCCTTCTGCAAATAGTCATATTAACTGCAACTGAATACAAAAAAATCTTTGAGGACCTTCAATGTTTTCAGGAAAAAATTTCCTAGCCTTGCAAAGGGAGAATGTTTATATTTAATTTAGCTTGACTGAGTCATAGCTCTCCAAATCTGCATTTCCTAAAGTTATTATTGATACCGGGGTCTGGATTATGTATGTTTGGGAAAAAAAAAGTCACTTGAAGCATTCACTGTTGGTGCATTCCCAAACCTCTGTGGCCTCTCCGCTGTCGTACAGGAACTCTGGTCTTCAACTTCTGCATCTCAGTTCAGTGCTGTTTGTGGGGACTGGACATGGGCTACTGTCAGGAAAACCCTTCATGCATAATTTACCTCTTAATTCCCTCTGCCATGGTGGGGAGATAACTTCTCAGGAATATTTTTATTTCCAAGGCTTTTCTGTGATGCTTATCACTAGTTACCCACAGTGGGAACTTGCTTGACAAGTTCTTTTTTTTTTTTTTTTAACCTCATTCATCTGTGTTTTCTGGGATTGCCTCCCAAATAAAATGTGTTTACTAGAATTCTACTTCTCAGGTTCTCTTTACGGGAACCCCAAACCACAGGTGAGACCACACGTGTTATAAGCCTGTGGCTTCTGAGATGAAAGGCTTTGTGTGGGCCCTGGAAGCAGACAGCCGCTGCCCCTCCCTGGGATACTGAGTTCCCACTACCAGCTTTTGAAAATGCTTAGGAGGCCCAGGTCGGCTCCCACACTGTACCACCTTTGTCCTCACTTTCTTATGTATAAAGTAAATAGGTTTGAGTTCAGCTGACTTTTGGCTAGAATGTAGATTTTAAGAGAAAGTTCTTTTTATCTGTTGTTTTTCAAAAGATGGGTCAAAAAAATTAGCAGGTGTGATTGCTGTTTAGGGGGGCGAAAAGAAGTATCAGAAGATGTCACACATGTCAAGGCTAGTTCATAAATCCTTTGCTTTGACCTTACATGTTGTATACGTGATTAAACTATTAAACTATTTCCTATTGTGGATCAGTTTGAGGAGTATGAATAAAATTGTCCTCAATGTTAAAAAGCCTTAGGAGCACACCACAATGGAGGTCAACACCCCTTCTCTAATTACTTCAATGTGGCTGATTTATCTTTTTGAGAGTAGGGGCCAATGGATTTTTTGTTTGTTTGAAAATATGATAAGAAGGATGTTAGGGACCTTGTTGTATGAAAAACTAGAACATAGAGTTGCATGCTGGGTGCTTCCTCTGTGGGGAGGGGCCAACACTCTAGGTTGCTATTTCTTGATCTCTTTAGGGCCCAAAGTAGACAATTGGGGAGCAATCCTCTCACTACTCCCTCTTTTCCATTCGAATACCCCAGTTTTTCATGTGAAAATGGTTTGAAAATGAGGATTAGATTCCATGTATAAAGGTTATTGGGCACACTGATTACATTTGAATTTGGACTCTATGACTAAGTTAGCACATAGTCAAGCTACCCTATGTCTCAGTTTACTTACACACAGGAAATAATATTAGTGGATACCCCATATGCTTATTATATAAATTAAATGAGATAATAGACGAGTGCCCAGCAACTACGAGGCACCTGATAAAAGTCAGCTGTAGATATTTCTCCATTATTGGTTCCTCCTCTTCACCCCCCAGAGACCCTCTCCTTCCTTACATCACCTAGATATTTGTTTCTTTTATTCACTTTGCTACCAAGGCATGAGTGTTGGCAGGATGTGAATGAATAATTCTTTTTCGTTTAACTTGGTGGCTGACAGTATATTTCATTGACTGTTGCTCCAGTGTCTCCATATTGTGATTTTTAAGTAAATTGTAGTCTGTGCTTGGATTTATTTACAGTTGGACACATTTCCTTTTAAACTGGAAACTACTGTTAAAAATAAAACAGGTGGCAGGAGAAATGAAAGTGGAGAGTGGAATGGTGGTTACCAGGGGCAGGGTTTGGGGGAGGATGGGGAAAGGTTGATCAATGGGTACTAACATATGGTCAGGAGTAAGAAATGCTCACTCCTATTGTACCATATGTGACTATAGATAACAATAATGTACTGTACATTTCAAAAAGCTCAAAGAAAGGATTTGGAATGTTTTCCAAAATAAAGATATGATAAATGCTTGAGGAAATAGATATGTTTGCCCTGATTTGCTCACTACTGCAAGTATATACATATCAAAAACATCACATAGTACTCCATACATATGCACAATTTTTGGTTTTTATAGATCAGTTAAAATTTTGAAAGTCTTAAAGATAATGTAGAAGATAGTTGTCTTGTTAGGAGTCGGTCTCTTTCTTGAAGCAGTTTGACTCAAGTAATTTACTTTTCTGTAGTCCCAACAAGTAACTAAATCTCCAAGAAAGAGTAGAGTTAAAAGTAACCACACAAGGCGAGGTGTTGACTACCCTATGAAGGAAATTCAGTCTGCAAGGGGTCAGGCGCCTTTGCTTTTGAGAGTGTAGGGCACTGATTGCGCTTGTGTGTGTAGATTGTCTGAAACACTAAAACCTACTTAATGCAGACACAGAATATATTCAAGTGCAACCACTAGGTTTACCTTTTAAAAATGTATTTTAGTTCCTGGATAATTTGAGTTACTCTTAGTGAAGTTTGATTCAAGAGCAAAATATCCTGTTCAGTGTCTGGTGCTTACAGAGTGTTGTTAAAGATGAAACTCTGATTAATGTCTATAGGAGTGAACAACAGTAAATTAATGAATGGAGGGAAATAAAAATTTATGAGATTAATGAATCAGATTGTGCTTTGAATGATGTTGTGAAAGGCAATTAGTTCATTTGTTTTAGATTAATTATATCAACATAACCTGAGTGGACTCCTGCTGTGACATGATAAAATGTGTGAAATTAAAGTACAGATGGGGAAAATCAACATTTTTAAAAACTTAATAATGTACACTTGAGATTTAACTAATGCACAGCATGTCGTTGATATGAATTGGCTGGCTTTGGCAGATGGTGCTGTGATGAATGCATTTGCTCATGGTTCTTTCTACTTCACACTTGAACGAGCCACGGGTTCTTGCTGTGACACTTTTGTGATGCCTTTGTCACCAGCTTCTGTGTTTGTGGATGGTGCTGAGGAAGAATATGGAGGAGTGCAAGTGTGAGAATGTTCACATGTTCTTTCTGCATTATCCTCAAGTGAATACCTTTTTCTCTAATCAGAGATGCTTTTTTTTGGGGGGGGGGAGTCTTGGGGTTAAAGCAGGTTTGAGGCTTGGATTTTTGGTTGGCATTTATGGTTGTTCAGCTCAATATCTTTAAACATCTGATGTTCTGACTACTCTAGCCAGCTCATTTAGCTAAGCACTTTAATATCTGTCTTCCCTTATGTTTCTATACTGGTTATTTTGACATTGGGATATCTTTAAGATCTTCCTTCTTATTTGACTACTCACAACACAGCTGTTTGGATTTAAATTAATGAGAGAAGCCATGTCACTAACCAAGTATCCACCTCTCCCTTTCTAGATAAAGAATGAAATCAAATTCCAAACTGTGTATTAAAAAGAATGAAAAAACTTTTTTTTTTTTTTTAACCAGGGTTTGAACCCAGGGGCCCTTTACCACTGAGGTACTATTTTATTCTTTATTTTGAGGTAGTCTTTCTAAGTTGTTGAGGGCCTCACTAAATTTCTGAGGCTGATCTCAAACTTGTGAACTTCCTGCCTTAGCCTCCCAGATTGCTTTGATTACAAGTGTACACCCTCACACTTGGCTAAAAAAGTGACATTTAAAAAAAAAAAGAAATAAAGTTACCATTTTAATGAAATAAACTTTACAAATGGTAAGTTCTGTGGTCTCATGAACTCCATCTTTTCATTTTTTTTTTTTTATCTTTTGGCCACTGCATGGCCTATTGGCAATGTTTTCTGTCTCATCCTGGCACACTATGTAGTCAGCAACATAAATGTGGATCTGTGAAATGGGATTTCCATTTCAGAGAAATGTCCCTTAAGATTGAAATCCTGTCATACAACTTGGTGGTGACATACCTCCCAAGGTGCTATGGATGCTCTCCAGGCTTTATGGGACATCCACCAGGTGAATGACAATAGTAAGGACTGAAAAATCTGGCTTCCATTTATTCCCTTGACTCTGAATCGTTTATTTCTTGTAGTTCTAGAGGCAGAGAAGTCAAAGATCAAGGGCCAGCAAAGAAGCTATCATTCTGAGACCTCTTCTCTCAGCTTGTAGTCCACGGCCCTCTGTGTGCTCACATGATCTCTTTGTGGGATTGCAAGGAAAGAGAGAAAGCACTGTGGTATTCTTCTTCTAAGGGCTCCGAGCCCATCCTGAGGGCCCCCACTTCTCTGTTCTCATCTAATCCTAATTATCTCCCTAATCTCCAAATACCATCACAGGGGCTCAGGGGCTCCAATGTGTGACTGTTGGGCACAGGGACATTCAGTCTATGGCACCACTGTGGGCCTGGGAAGCTTTTATGGCTGAACTGCAGGAGCCTAAAACCTGAGCTGTGCTCTGGAGCTAGGTGGCTTAGATGGCGTGGAGAAATGTGTGTGGGCTGGGCAGGAGTGGGACTTGGGTTAAAGAGGTGACCCAAATGCCATGAAAATAGTCATCCCAAACGCATTACAATTCTTTTTACTTATTTGTAAAAATCTGGTGAGTCTCAAGTGCAGAATTCTAGAGAAAATCAGATTCCAATTAGAAAAGGTTAATAACTCATTCTGCCACCAAGAACAGAGAACTTACAAATAACTCTTTGAAAACTTCATGATCGGATGGTGCGGACAGAGGCTAGTGAAGAGTTTAATTGCTTCATTTGTCACTCATGTCTCCTCTCCCTTCCCTGGGCTCTGTCCCCCGCTTTCTCTTCCTCCTAATTTGTATGTCTTTGGCCCTTCCTCATTTCACTTCACCCGGCAGGCTCCGTTGGCTCCTTGTTCCTGATTTCAATTACAAGCCATTGCGTTCTATGAAGCCACGACCAGTTTGGATCCTACACGGAAACTCTACTTGTCACTTCTAACTGCCGCTGCTCACCCTCAGTGGATACTCCTGCATCCCCGAATACCACCTTCTCTTCCCCCAAAATTGCTTCTCCTATACGTGTTATCTCAGAATTTACTTTCTCTGAGGAGACCTTCTTCCAGTCCCCTGTCTTTCCCCATTCTTGTATCTAATTGCTCATCAAATCAAATCGATATTAGATTCGAAGGATGCTCCCTCCCTCACGGGACAACTCATCCATCCCACCTACTGCATGAATTCCCACCCTCCATTTCTCAGGTCAGATTAACTTCATAGCTTGCTCTCTGGTCTTGCTGCCTCTGGCCTTGCCCATTTCCAATCTGCCATGGACAATTTTAATGTGAGCTCCCTAAAATTCTAAAGCTGACATGCAGTCGTGGCTCTTATTTTTAAAAATACATTACTGGTATTTCAATGATTTTTATTGGTCTATAGCAATCATTCATCTTTATAAGGTGAGGGGTGACCTTAGTGGCCTGATTCTTGCAGGATAGAGCTCAGGACGCCCGGGTGGGCACACAGTGCTCTTCATGGCCCATCCCCTGCCTGCTTTTGGCTTCATGTTGTTGACATCACTTTTCCCTGTGTAACCTTTGCCTCACCAGATTGAGCCACTTGCGTTTTCCTAAAGCATCCTGTTTCAACAAACCCTGTGCTTGGCCTGCGTTGTTCCCTCGGCTTGGAAGGCTTCCTGCTCATTTCTTCATCTAGCAAACACCAATTGTGACTTGAGGACCAGGTCAAACCTCATGTCCTCTTGGAGGTGCATCTCCCTGACCATTGTCCGTGCCTTTTCCTCCTCCTCCTCTCCAGCAGAGGAGGTGTGGACAGGTAGGAAGAAAGTGGTGTCTGAGAGGACCCATGCAGGAGAAGCAAGGTGGAGGCAGAAGAGGAGGACTTCGATGAATGTGTCAAGTCACAGGTTTACAATGCTTTTTCCTACTCATCCTGCTGGTGTGAAAGGTGGAACTTTTTTTGATGTTTCCACAAACGCAGATTAATGATGACAGGGAAATTTCTTCCCCTTTTATTTTTGGGGACTAGCTTAGTGTCCTGCATATGGACACTGATAACATATTTTTATGAATGAATAAAATGGATTGTTTGGAAAAATTATGAAAAAGCACTATTTGCCTAAACTTACTAAATTGTGAAAGTTTCTTTTTTGCTTCTTATTCACACATTTATTCAGTCACTTATTTCTCTCATTAACTTGATGAACTTTATCACTGAAAGATTAATAGAAGTCTGAAATTGTCTTCTCTGAGGAACAAGGGACATGAGAGAACCAAGTACTCCTTCAGAGGTAAAAGAATAGATTCAGAGGCTCTGACGCCACTTTCGGTGTTTTTCTGTTATAAGAAATAGCCTTATCTTACTCTCATCAGAAAAATGTAATCTGTTTCAAGATTTGAAGGGATGGATGCACATCTGAAATTCATTCTTCTTTAGTTTTTTTTCCTCACTGTGAAAATTGTTATATTGTTTATGTAATTAGTGCATGCTCTCTAAAATAATTTGAAAAAATACACAGAAATAAAAGAAATATCTTAAAAACTTCCTTGAATTCTTCTACCCTGAAATAATCCCATTAACCATTTATTAACATTTTTGTATCTCTATGAGGATCCATATGTATCTGCATTCATTGTTTGGCATGGCTGAGATTACTTTAGGAATGCTATATTCCTTGTTAAATAAATAACTACATTTTTAAAAAGATATCTATTTTTTACTTATCTGAATTCCCTTTCATCTTCACCCAACCTTCCTTCCATTTCAAGTAACCCATGATAATTACTTTGTCTGACGGGCACTGGGTTGGAGGTCAGGAGAGCAGGAATGAGTACATAAATAAGCAAACAAACACGTACTTCATTTTTTGTGAAGATATAGTCTAGAATTTTCTCTTTCCTCATACTGATCTAATTTCTGCTTTTATTGGTTTAGTCCCTGCATTTGTTCAGTTCCATTTGTATGACATATTTTTTTGCCTTGTTTTACTTCTACATTGGAGGCTGTTTTTATATGGAATTTTGAATTGATCTTAAAGTTTTTCTTATTCAGTAAATTAAAGATATGCTTCCAACGTTCTCTGGTTTACGTGCTTTCTGGTTGGCTGCTTCTCTTCTATTGTTCATTTCTGACTGCCTTAAATAATTTTAGCAGAGTGTGTGCACTGTATTTGGCCTTTGCTTTTT
Organism: Ictidomys tridecemlineatus; assembly: GCF_052094955.1. NCBI lineage: Eukaryota > Metazoa > Chordata > Mammalia > Rodentia > Sciuridae > Ictidomys > Ictidomys tridecemlineatus. Next base: position 19,089,330 of record NC_135477.1, read on the forward strand.
CTGCAGTCTTCCTTTCTGCTTCCCAGTGGCCCTTGTTGCTTAAGGTAGCTCACTCTATTTCTTGTGGCCAGAAATACAGTGGACTGTCAGCTGGAGTACCCTCTTTACTATGCTGCAATTTTGGTTATCCTCATAACAAAGTCCATTAAATGGGAAACTTACCAGGACCTGCCATTTCTTCCTCATGTTCACTCTTCTCTAAAATCTTTCTGCTTTAATTCAGTCTCCAGAGCGCTCAGTCATTGCCAATTGTATTTTGTCCAGAGTTCCTATTTATGGAAGGATCATTTTTTGCTAGGGTATTACTTCTCTATACCTTTAGGATTCTTAAAGTGACATTTGGTTTCTTTTAAGAAATGATGTTAATTTGCCAACTTGTAATGGCGAATCGTAACCCAGATCCTGCCAGGCTGTGGACTTCAAGATTAGGGAGGTATATGTTCCTGTGTATTTCTTTTAAAATCTCCAGGAAGTATGGAAATATCATGCTGAATCCCATTAATATGTGGACTTGATGTTGTTAACAAAAATAAAATAAAACAAAGTAAAAATTCCAAGAGTCTCAAAGGGCATTGGGGATAAAGATGTGCTGGCTTGGTGGCTAACAGGTCACACTTTGGACTTACATGCGCTGGATTTAAATCCTTGCTCCACTACCTCCTTAACTATTGATTGGGCAAGGTGTTGCATCCTCTTTTTCACCGTCTGTGACGTGGAGATGACATCAGTATCTACCTCGTGGAGTTGAGAAAAATATAAAGCGCAAGAACTCTGTAAGGCACATATGATAAATTCAGTGATTATAGTTTTTATTGGAATTATATTTTCCATCTACCTAACATCTCCTATTTCAGAATTCGAGGCAATGCTCTGTTGACTGAGAGCGTAAAGGAATAATATACATAATACTGCATTGTGACGGGTGAAGAGATAAGGCAACTGCTTTCAGGTTCTGAGATAGGATGGGAGCCTGTCCAAGTGGTGCTCTTAGTCCTGGGTCCCGGGCAACATGAAGGGACCAACTTCAGGGATCCCAGGAAGTGGCGGTAGGAGGAACAAAGACTGTGATGGGAGGACTGAGGATTGACAGTAAAAGGAAAACTTATTTCAGTTTCCCTAAAATCTGAAACTGACAAATGCAATTGCATGAATGCAGCAGCTTCACCCCTCACCTTATGAGACAATGAACTACTTTCTTTGGCTCTGGCGTAGCTGGGATATGGTGGGGAGAAGGGGTAATGACCTACAGAGAGATGCCTCCGTTTCTCTAGGTGGCCTATTGATAGATTTCCAAAGTCACAGTTGTTTTGGTGAGACTAGGATGTATATTATAAGCCTCGCTTGTGATGTGGGACCCTTCAGAGCAGGGACATCTTGATACATGCCAAACAGGAAATGGTGAAATCCTCAAACTCTCAGTCCTTTTTACTGCACACGGTGTCATCTAGGCTGCCGGTTTTTATTCTTGAACACTCTATGGGTCCCATGAGACTGGACACGATGTTCTTCTCTACTATTGAAGGTAAGGTGTCTCCAGAAGAATTTGTATCCCATTCTCCCTTGCAGGACTCATAATGCTCCCCCTACAAGGGGAACAGACCTGGTCGGTAATAATAGCTGGTATTTATTGAGCATTTTTCAGGTGCCAGAACTCTGTCTTACAACTTGGTGTCTTCACATTTCTATCATATTCTCAGAATCTCTCTCAAATTGTTCTGAAAATCAATGACACAAAAACCTAGCTTTTATAAGTAACTACCCAAATCTCCAGTCTCCAAACTTGATTATTCTCCATAACTACCGTATTCTATTCTCCTCAATATAGCCCCTCAATTCTTTCCAAATTCAAGAGGAATAGTTGAGTTTTGGTTTTGGTTTGGCCCTTTCCTGACCGCCTAATCATTCTACTGATGCCATAAAAACTTATTTAGACCCACTACTCCAGTGGATAAGGCGAAGGAGGAAGCAGGAGGCTTTAAGATTTTCACCACAACTCTCATATTTTTCTCCTAGAATTATTAGTATTTCTTAAAATTAGGGGGCAGATGAGAGAGAATAACCAGTGAGCTTGTAGCCTATGCCAATCAAGGTGGAAAAGCAGAGTTAATAACAACAGGATCTTGGCTTGCTCCCTCAATAAAGTTCTTTTATTTCTACTTCAGAAGGTCACACACAAGAGAGAATCCATCCTAAAGGTGTTTCTCATTGTGTTTTATTTTTTAACAGTGTTCAATAACCCTACATGTAAAAAATCCATTTAGCAAAATGCCACCTTGGGTCTCAGAGTTTGTAATACTGAAAAGCAACAATTAAGACCTCCCATGACTCATAAAATATGCAATAAGGGGTTTTGAGCAAGATGGAAAAGGAGGAGGGAAAATTTGTACTCTTCACAGGCAAAATACTACTGACATGTTTAATAATAAGGCCTCCTTGGCGCAAAAGCTAAAATTTATTGTGAAGTAAAAGAATAAATTCATTTAATTTGTTTAGGCCTCTTTGTTCATTTTGTGTTTCTCATTAAATTGGTTCAAGGTTAGGAGCAGGATTACTAATGTCTTGTGAGGTCTGTGCCAGAGTGGACTTATCCAGCCAGAATTGGGAAGTGGGATGCTTATGCAAAAGCAATTTGCTGTGAGAATGTATTTTTGTTTAATGTTCAAAGGTCAATGGGAGAACATCTCTCTCTTGTATTATTTCTATTATCTTAGCTACCCATAAACTTAAGTCTGTGGTTCTGTTTTGGGCAATAATAGTTTAGGATTCAGCTGTCTGTCTGAGTTTGGGACCCAGAGTGCTCTACCATTAAGCTACATCCCCAGCCCTTTTTGTTTTTTATTTTGCTGGCATAGAACTTGCTATCCTCCTGCATCAGCCTGGGTTTAGGTTTCTCTAATTGTCACATTTATGGTCTTTAGTGTCTAGAGATGGATCTCCTAGTGTTCAACATTTTGTGATCTCTTAGCACATTATTGGTAGGTTTCCCAAGTAAAACAGAGGAACCAAGTTAAATTTGGATTTCATATAAAGTACATGTAATTTCTTCATGCAATATGTGGGATATCCTTACACTAAAGATTATTTACTATTTATTTGAAATTAAAATTTAAGTGGGTGTCATGTCTTTTAATTTGCTAAATAGGCTTCTCCTAATTGTTGGCCATTCTCATGCAGAAAGATGCAGTGAGATAGGGTTGTGATTCGTGGTGAAATCGGGTTCTATGGGGCAAGCTTTGGAGTTGAAGGAAATACATTATGAACTTCCATTGCATTGAAAATGATGCAATTTTTTAATGGTATTTTGAAAATTCTTAGAGTATAATTTAAAAATTGTACCATGTATATGTGCAGTTTCTCAAGGACACAGGTGGAACTAGCAGTGAATAATGATGATTCAGTGTACTGTTTGCTGGGCTCCAGAAGAGCTTTTGTAAAAGTTATTTTTGTAAGCAAAGCAGGAATGGATGAAAGTGCATCATTTCACATTTCTTTTCCAGAATCAAAAATAATAATGGTATTAGAAAATGCCCCCTCAGCAGCTAGCCGGTTTTGAATATCTCTAGGCAACTGCTGCTGTGATTCAGAGAACACCTGTTGGGGTATTTTAATCTTCTTGGAAGTTTTTCAATAATCATTTGAGTATTAAATTAGCCCTTTTACTTTGAATCCCACTCCCACGTTGATGGGGAGAAGTACAGTATTTTCTGACAACATTTATTCTCAAGGTGGTTTTTGACTATTGAACAAACAAAATTTTCAAAAAAAGTACAGAATATGAAACTATCAAGGGGTGGGGGTTTTGTGTAAAACATTGGTAGAGTCTCAGGAAGACAGAGCAAATGGTACACACTCAAAGATACCCTTGTAAACCTGATGGTAGAATTTCACAAGATCTCATAGGAGGGGCTGTGGGGAACAGAGAAATAATCAAGGCTGACTATTATATATTTTTATTTAATTTTCATTCCTGGAAAGAATTCCAGGCAGGAACTGTGTTATTCCGATTTGGCATTTGAGAGAACTGTACAGTGTGTCAAGTGACTTTCCCAAAGCCATTTGTAACCTAGAGACTAAGTCAGGAACTTGGGTTCTTAAGCTCTTTTGGAATACAGAATTAAAATTGAGAGGATAAGAGGGGCATTGCATGAGTTGGAGAATCTTTATGGTTCATTTCAGAGGAGTCTCAGACTCCTGAAGCTCTTCGACTCTGTGTTGCAGCAACTTCTTCCAATGAGGAACTAAGCTCTAAACAACTTCTAGACCAAACTCGAAACTTCCTATCAAACTTCAGAGAGTGTTTTCAGAAATCACCTGTGTACTTACTTAAAGTGAGAAGAGGAAAATGGAGAGTATTAAATTGGGGTATTTGTATGGGTGTCTGAAAGTCATATGAAACCTGAGCTACACAGTTGTGTTCTTGATATAGTGTGTCCACAGCAAAAGCCTGGGATAGGAATTGAAAACCTCCGTGTTGGTGACATCCGGAGGCATGGATGCCTGATTGCCAGTTGTTCTAATGAGCTTCTTTGCTGCTATGACTAAAAGATCCGACAAGGACAATTTTAGAGGAGTAAAAGTTTATTTCTCAATTTCAGAGGTCTCAGTCCATAGACTGCCAACTCCATGGCTCTAGGCCTGAGGTGCGGCACATCATGGTGGAAGGTGGAGGAGGAAACAGCTTAAGACATGGCCACCAGGAAGCAGAGAGAGCTCTCTCACCAGGGACAAAATATATGCCCTAAAGGCTCTCCCCAGTGACCCACCTCCTCTATCTATACCATACCTGCCCTCAGTTAGCACCAAGCTAATCCATTCAAGTAGATTAATGCACGGATTTGGTTAAAACTCTCCTAACCCAATCATTTCACCTCTTAAACTTTCTTGTACTCACATGTGAGCTTTGAGGTACGTCTCATATCTAAGCCATAACACAGGTGGTGGTCAGTGACAGCTTTTGACAAAACTTTTGCCAATCTCTAGTGAATTGAGAAGAATAAGGACGGATGAATTCTTCATAAAAATAACTTTAGGACCTACATGTACTCTGAAATTATGTCCTTCTACTGTGTGTTTTTCCCCTCTTTCCTTCCCTTCCTCTTTATCCCTTCCAAAAGTAGAGATTTCTCTTTCATGACATTTGTGCTGAAAGGCTCAGGTATATTGAGAATGCTACTTCTCTGCTAGATGTATGACCTGACTCTATCACTTACTAATATGTAATATGGGAGAAAATATTTTAACTTATTTTAACTTTAGACTCTTTTTCTATAAAATGGCAATGGTAACAGTATTGCTGATAAAAATAAGTTAATAAGTCTAAAACACTTAGAAAAGTGGAGCCCATTAAGTCCTCAGTAAAGGCTAAGTAAAAAAAAAAACTACTTGATTTACAGTGTCATATGTATATTTTTTAGTGACAAAATTATTTGGAAACCTTAGGTAGATACCCAAACTATTATTAATTGTATTTATAATTTTACTTAAGTCTAAATAACTGAGATATTGCTTTAGTATTTAAAAACAATAAAAGGGTGAGAAGATAAAAACTAATCTAATCATTAAAATTTTTTTTTTTCCCTGAAACACAATTTCTTCGACTGGAGGTAGGTAGAGGATGCGGACAGGTGGACTTAGCTGGATTGGACTTTGAGTTTAATTTATTTGGTGTGAAATTTTTTTCTCTCCTATTGGATTGCAACCCTCATGAAAATAGTGATCTGATCTGTTCTGCTTTCTGTCCCATCCCCAGCATATGCAGACGTATGTGGGACAGAGTAGACGTACACTTTTGATAAATGAAGGGGAAGTTAATCAGATAAGTACCAAACACCTTTAGCATGAATTTGTCTTGAACTTTTAGGGCCTCTGTCCACTCTTGGCACTGAACTTTCCCAAGGAACCTATTAGATAAGGAAATAGCCTGTACCCACATCAGTGGGAAAGCTCTTCTCTCACTGGCCCTGTTCTTGCCCTGTGCTGTGGGCAGCTGCTAGGGAAGGTTCAGTAAAAATCGGTGCAGCTGCCACAGCACAGGGCAGGCTCAGGGCCAGCGAGCATCTCCCTCTCCTCCTCCTCTTGATGGAATTTTAGCTGTTAGGATGACCTAACCCCATAATTCACCACCACAGGGAAGTGGTCACCACAGATTTTTAATGTCAGATGGATGCCAACTCCAAGATTAAAAAATGTTTGCTTTATTCAAGTGGAGACAAGAGTTTTACCTTGGATGAATATATAATGGTGTTATGAGTGACACGGAGATGGCTGTGGTTTAAAATAGGTGTATTTATGAAAAAGAAAAATGACATGCCTGCTTCAAGGACTAAACTGCTTCTTAATGAGAAGTACGCCGGATAGGCAGAGGTTAGATTTCTTTTGCTCTCAGGAAAGAAAATACGCTTATGTCTAAGGCATTCACTGAGGCAAAAGACAGCATCCACATTCTACAAACTGAACAAGGGTGTGAGACCCAGGCATCACGTTCTCAGGATTCAGGAGCATAACTTGTGAGCTTGGTGTGTTCGTGGGACCTGCATCTGTGAGCTCCTCATACTCCTGAAGCTGTGCCTGTTCCCACTTGATTAAAACTAACTTTAAAGAGCAAAAGCCAAACAAACCAACTCCTTCCCAGAACAATGGGGAAGAAAGAAAAGCTATTTTTTTCTAGATTATAAGACCAGTTCAACATAATGCTGAATCTCTCAACCATTAAAAGTTATTAATCACAATCCACAGCTCACTGCCTCCTATTCCTACTATTTGTATATGTAGGTAGGACGATGGAACTGGGAGAGGAAATAATAGATTTCTCTTTTGTCTAATCAGTGTACTGATAGAGAGCATAAACTGATGGGTGCATTTGGTAAACAAATGCTGTTGTTTTTTCTTATAAAAATTGACAAATTTCAAAATATTGCAATTTGCAAAAATCTTATTCATAAGTCTCTCCTTGCCAGATAGTAGAAACAGGATCTTTTTAGGCCAGTAGAGGCAAATAAAAACTCAATTATTGCAAGAAAAGCATAGGTAAGCAGGTTTAGGGAGAGATGCTCCTTTTCTAGTTTTTATCTAGCATCCTTCTCCGTTGTGAATGAGCACTATCACCAAAAGAGAGAAGAAGCTCATTCTCTCAGGGAGGGAGAGAGAAAAACATAGCAGCTTTTTCTTCAGTATGTGGCTTTTTCCATTTTAAATCATATATCAAATACAAATACAGAAGTATTCTATCTGAACTGTTTATATTATTTACACAGATGAGAATTTCCCAGATATTTTCTACTTTACATAAATTATTTCCATGTTAATGAATATTTCTAAATGGGCTATGTGTGGGGCATGACCTGTCCCCTTATTATAAGCTCTTTGTGAACATTTGCATGTCGTGATGAATGAGCACATCAGATGCATCTCCTCAGAGGAGGATGTCATCAATAAAATGTCTATATCTGTGTTCCTTGAGAAAAGTGAAATGGTGAAGATCTTTTTTGCAAAGACTGAGGCTGAGTTGTTACTATCACAGTTTAGGAAAATAAGAACCATGTCCCTTTGGAGGTGAAGACAGATACATGGTAGCAAAGAGGCTGCTGAAAGTAACAGACAAATTATCTAAGTTGATAACAGAAAAAGGTTGCTAATTGGATTGAGTTAGTAATTCCAATAATATTGAGTATGGAGGCACTAATGTTATATGGTCACCCACAAGGAGACACCACTCATTCTTACCAGGTTTAAAAACAGGCCAAATTGGGCTGTTAAATGGAGACAGTTAGTATAATCATTCCTTCTGTAAATGGGTGTTGCATGGTAATTTCCTGTTTTCGAAAGCTCTATTTTTAATGAGATTGGACCATATTAATTATTTTAGCTGGGATAGATGACCCATTGGATCTAATTTTTGGTCAAGCTAATTTGTAAGTGTCAAAGAATTAATTTAAATTTAATTTAGTATTCATTGAGTCAGAGCACCCAGGCACACTATGGGACATTTTAGGGTAATGGGTGCCATGAAGGAAAATTGAGGCAGGGCAATAATTCTTCTGATGGTTAGGGTAAGGCTATCACTGTAACTGTTTGCTGTTCAGGATCTCCCTTGAGGTTAGAGGGAACACCTTGTTTAAAATGGTGGGATTCCAAGGTATAATTGTAATTTGAGCCCCAATATTCAGGCCACTCAACCAAAAATTCAGTTACGAGGTTGGCTTTGCCTGCCCCACGTCTGATCAAATCAACGTGGATGGGAACCTGTGCTGGAGATCAGGATCCCATCTAGTGGGTCTAGGCCTTCCCTAAAGAGAGGGTGTGTTGTCCTCCACAGAAGAGCATGACTGAGAGTGAGTGGGTGGATGCTTCCTCAGAGGAAAATCGGGGTCCTCTGGCTGGGTGTTGAGAAGCTTTGGTAGTTCTGTCTTCTACCAAATGAATCGAGTTGGTACCACATTTTCAAGAATTCACATCCCTGGGTACTTCTGAGTTTGGCCAAAAGACAAATCTGGGGAGTGGAAATGAAGTGACATCCAACGTGCTATGAAGTCTTCACTGTTTGGAGGTCGATTCCAGTTTATTCTCTCTCCCCCCCACTCTGATTTCACAGTCCTTTTTGACTGGGGTCCTGCTGATCAGCAGTGACCTCAGGCCCACCACTAAATCATTTTCAGTGAAAGCACAAAGGTAGTTGCCATGAAGGGCCAACTGCCTTGTGTGGACTCTTAATTCGGTACATTTTCCATCCTGCTCCAGTCACTGGATATGCCCCAGGTCTGGAAGCAAACAAGGAGCTCGGGAGAGACATGATTCTGGATGACAAAATTGCTTCTTTTCTTAGTTTTGGCTCATTAGGATCACCAAATGTTTTCATAAACATGACAAAATTGTAAATGATATTCTTGTCCTAAAACAAAACCGTACTAAGGTCTATTTCATTTTTAATACTTTCTATTAAAAATGAAGCTCTAAAATGGAATCTCCCCTGATAAAAAGATGAGACTGAAGTGTTATTTAACTGTCACTATTTTAACTTTAGTTTTATTTCCTTGGGGGTCAAATACAGCACAAAAATGTAATCTTCTGTTGCTCTTCTCATTTTAATTGATTAGACCTTTAAATTAACTGACTAAATATGTTTCATCTTATTTATATTTGAGATGAATTTATTCTTTAAATATTAGTTGAACTACCTACTATGTGCTAAGCACTATATTGGGTACAAAAGAAATATCTTTTTTCTCAGGCACTCTAATAGGGGAAGTAAATACATTTCCTTATAAAACATTGTATTAAATAAATTCCCCGAAAGACATTGCAGGAGGGATATTCTTACCTAGTTTAAGATACCAGGAAGGCTTCTAAAGAAGATGGTTGAATTTTAAAGATTTTTTTATTTTATTTTAAAGATAAAATTTAGTTAGAGGTGAGTATAATGAATGATATTTATTCATACATACTTAGAGACCAAATACCATTAAAAGCACTTTATCCTTTACTTTCTCCATTCTTTATATTGGCTTATAAGGAAAGTATTAATATCCCCCATAAAAAAGTTAGGGAAACAGCAGCACAGAATAATTAAGCAACGATACAAAGGCTCATGAGCCTAGCAATCTGATTATAGAACCAGTGCTCCTAACCACTGAGCTACAGTGCACTCCATTCCAGGGTGATAGCAAATGTATAAAAGCAAATATGGGAACATGCAGGAATGCAAATAAGAGGATGTTTAATCTGACTTTGAGATGCAGTCCACTGGAAGGCATGAGGAAAAGGACATTAGAAATTAGGATTACAAATTGTCATAATGGTCTAAAAGAGCTAGTGAGTTTGGGCTTTACTTGAGAAGGTGATGGAGAACCTTAGAAGACATTTGAACCAGGATTTAGGTTGGACTGTTGCAGAAATTATGGAAACATGGATTTGAGAGCAGAGAGCCTATTTGGCTGGGGGTGGAGTGGGGCGTGAACATGGACAAGGAAGAAGCTACAATTTATAGGATGTCGTGATAGAGGTTACCAGAATGATGTATTTCCACATAGATCCAAACAGAGCAGAGGTTCTTATTTTGTGTTACAGATCTAGAGCTCATTTTTCTTTTGCCTCCATTATTATGGAGCAAAACTGCCAGGAGAAGGGTACCCAGCAAAGTGGTCAGACAAAATTTGAAATCCAGATAAGTTTGGCATTTTTCCAATTAAGACTTTTAAATAGAGAGTCTTGCCCACCCCTAAATATTTTAAAACATTTTTTAACTGATACATGAATGGGCCAGGTGAAAATAGAAACCCTAAGGCTCTAGGGCAAGGAATGAATAAAAACAAAAGTATTTGGAAAACACAAATGAAAAAAATTATTTTTCCTGTAGTGACATATGCTGTGCAGTTTTAGGGATTATTATAATATGTGCTATAAAAAATTAAACTGGTATTAATTATTTTTGAATTTTTGAGTGGGGGGTAACCAGGGATTGAAGTCAGGGGCCCTTCACAACTGAGCCACATCCCCAGCCTTATTTTGTATTTATTTAGAGATAGAGTCGCACTGAGTTGCTTAGAGTTGCTGAGGCTGGCTTTGAACTCACAATTCTCCTGCCTCAGCCTCCTGAGCCATTGGCATTACAGGCACTTGCCCCCAGCCTATTTTGTATTTTTAAATGGGTCTGATATCCATTGACTCTGTCAGCCTTTACTTGTGAGTAAAAGGAGCAGGGGAATTAGTCTTGCCATGTAGTTTACCTGAAATAGTTCCTCCTTTCCCAGCAGACACACTTGGAGATCACCCCCACTTGGAATATAGATTATTTTTCTTGTTATATGATACATTACTTCCATCATTGACTGTAGAACTCTAAAAAAGATTTTTAAAAAGTCTTATTAGTATTGACATGATGGAGCAAAAAGGTTAACAAGTAGAAGTCTTCTCTTTTTTGGTGGAGTCATTAAACTTAACTGAATTGCAGATCCACAGTATGTTACATGTTGGCAAAATGTTATCACAATGTCACTCAAATTCAAAACTTGTTAGTAATTGGTAAAAGCAATGCTGACTGTTCTTCAATTTTTTTTTTTTTAGTTGTAGTTGGACACAGTACCATTACTTGATTTATTTTTATGTGGTGCTGAGGATCGAACCCAGCGTCTCGCACATGCTAGGTGAGCGCTCTATTGCTGAGCCACAACCTCAGCCCCTGACTGTTCTTGAATACCATGGATATACCAGAAAAGGGAGGAATAGATGCTGGGAAACAGATGGATTGTTGAATTTGTTTTTCAATTGCAGCTGACATGTTGAATAAAAAAAGACCCCTGTCTGACATCTAATTTTTTATGATCTGTTCATTGCTTAAATCAATACATAGCTAGCTCATTAGGACAGCAGATTAATAATAATAGTAAAATGTTATGCCCACCCACATTTATATGCCCGAAATGGAATGCCAAGAAGTAGGCTCATTAAACTCAAAGGAGTGGAAGGTTAAGTGTTGTGGGGTGGAGGCTGTAGGAAGCACAAGGTGGGGGCAGCACAAAGCAATATGTTGCCTTTTAGGCAAGAGTTGCTAATGGATGCCCAGGCTTTCTGGTTGATTTTTGCTTTGAGTCCTCCTAATAATGAAGCTATTGAGAAATGTGTGGTTGCTTACCAGTAACAGTCTATATCTCACAGTGCCACAGGGGTGGAGGGGGAGAAATCCAGTCAACCTCTGTAGCTATAATTAGAGTTCTTGAAGCTCTGGTGTTCTACTCAGGGCAGAGTTATTCTCCAGGGAACAGCTGCCTTGTCTATAAGCAACCTCAGTAGCAGTGATGGTGGATACAGATCAAATCAAATCAATCAGCAGACATATGTTTATTAGGCACCTAATATTTTTCCCCAGTTTCAGTTGGAATCTCCATTCCTTTTCCTCATGCTGATTCAAGTTCACAGAGATGTTACTATTACTTGGAAAACACGGTTCCCTCTGAAATGTTAAGTCCTCCCATGGGCCATCCTCACTTGCTTTGGCTGTGGCACCCTTTCCTAACTGTCCGGTGGGTCTCCTTTTATTCAATAGCTGTGGCTTAAAAAGCTAAGAGAAGCCTGGATTTCAGACAGAATCAATTCCCAACTTGTTAGCTGTACTACATTGGTGAACAATCTAGAAAGAAGAGCAGGCTGTTTCTGAGAAGACGAGGAAGGAAAGAAATGTCCTTGGCCACATGTAACGGGCCGAGAATGTAAAATCTGAGCCTCCTCTACTCCATTTTAAAAGAAGAAAGCAAGAAAGGAGCTTTAGTTTAGTCAAATGATAGACTTTCGGTTGCTGGATTTAAAAATTGCTTTGCTTCTAAGTGGGTCACTGTGGGTGATGGCAAGGCTGCACAAAAGGTTCAGCTTATGCACTGGCTCATTTTCCATGTGATTTGTCATTGTGAAAACCCCAACTTATTGAATACTTACTAAATGCATTGTCTCATTTTCCACTCGTGGGTTGAAAAACATTAGCCTCAAAGTATAACTAAGAAGGGGGAAGTTAAGCCATTTACTTAAGGATTCTTATTATGGATAATTGGAAATTATTAGTTTGAATAATTGGAAATTGAGCCCAAATGCGTTTGACTGTGTCATGTCCACAGCCCAGTTGTACCAGGCAATGAGGTACGCTACAGGGAAGCCAAAGAAAGTGCCTGACTTTCTTTGGAGGTGTATGACTTATTGGGGGACACTTATAAGAGGTCAGAGACTTCTCCCAAGAAGAATCCAATGGTGGTAGAATGAACAGATGGCAGCCTTGGTCCCTCAAAGTGCTGCACCAAGCAGGCCCTCCTTTTCCTCATGGCATTTTGTCCAGTGGTGGCTGGCTGGATGAGTGACACACATCATGTTTGCTTTGTACAGTGTCCTCAATGCCACACCTCTCCCTACTCAGAAGTTTTGTGTTAGGTTTTGGAATCAGTGACATCATCAGAATGAGCTTGCTTAGTTTGCTTATATGACCAGCATCGCAAGGAGTGACTCTCCTTATGTACATGCAAAAAAGTAGCTTTCTACGACAACACTAACTAGCCTTGGCTCCCAGTGTCCAGGAGTGAAAGCCAGTGTCCCTGCACTTTCCAGCCCAGGCTTGCTCTCATTGGCCCCCTAATGTGACTAGGCTTTGTGGAACAGAAAGGGGCATTCATGGACCTGATGTTTTACTGTTCCCCTTTTCTTTATAGATGCTACTCCTTAACTTGTATGAAATTTAGCTCTTTGGGTGGCCTAGTCACTAGATTTCAGTAGTCTGAATGGCTTCCGTGCATTTTTTAAAAAAAATTTTTAGATCTATAGACCTTTATTTTATTCATTTACTTATATGAGGTGCTGAGAATCGAACCCAGTGCCTCACACACGCTAGGCAAGTGCTCTACCACTGAGCCACAGCCCTTCCATGCATTTTTATTTGCTCCAAGAAGTCTCCACTTTCTGGTCTCCTTGCTGTCCATGACTTACTTTCACATGTCTCTTCAGCCTCAGTGTTTGAAGAAAAGTAGCCAATACTAGTAGCATCCGCTGGTGGCTCTTTGAATGGGACAGTTGCTGTCATTGATTTAGGTGAGTCTAAAGTTGCGACTCATCTGGGGATGACAAGACTGAGAAGATCAGATTTCTTGTGTCATGTGACAAGGCAATGGTCAACCAGGGCTTGCTGTGTCTCTATTATGGTGAGTCCTTCCTTCAAATGGGAAGGCAAGATGGCAAATCCAGATTGGAATTATCACAGGGCTGTGAAGCAACTCCCAACCCTCTGTCTGAAGCTGGTGTGTATTTAATTAAAAAAAAAAAAAGGAACATGTCTTCATGGAACTACAGGCACCAGGATTCCATTAAGGGAGGAAAATATAGTGTACAGTGTGAAGATTGGGTTCCTAGGTCTTCAGAGAAAAGGCACAAATGCCTCTGGGTGGACACAGAAAGGACTCGGTGCATCCAGACAGGGAAAAGGCTGACATGAGAAGAAATGAGAGAAAACAGAGGAGAGTATAGATTTGCACTGGGATCCTGAGTGATGGTGCCAAAAAGTTCATTGGAAAGGAGGAATAGGCCACTTGTCTTTGGTGTGTGAGGTGACACCTGCTTTATGAGGTCACACATGTTTTATGTAAGTTGGGAGCATGGGTGGGAAGTCAATGAGAAATCAATAAAATGACTGAATTTTAGTCCAGATCAATGCAACAAAAAACAGGAACCCTGAGTGAAGAATCTGGAGTCCAAGAGGAGACCACAGGAAAGGCAAGAACAGGTATTCCCAGAAATACTGAGAGGAATTTGGATTTCCATGAGCTGTGACATTCTCTCTCTCTCTCTCTCTCTCTCTCTCTCTCTCTCTCTCTCTCTCTCACACACACACACACACACACACACACACACACACACACACACACACACACATTTCATAAGTCATGTTGCTAAGATCTTGACAGGTAGGTTCCAGCTAATATAAATCTTATTCATACTTTTTTCCACACACAATTGAATGATTGAAACCTACAAATTCATGTGATTAAAAATATGGGTTCTCCAGAGAGAAATAAAGAACTCTGGGGATGGGGAGTTGGTTTGCTTACAGGGGCCACCTAGGAAGCTTCATCTCACCAGTCCCCACCTCTGGTTATATCCAGTCACAGATGATGTCTTTTTCTCTTACCAACTGGTGTGCAGAGAGAATCACTGCTCACTGGAAGTGAGCCCATACACACCTGAGACTCAGAGCTCAAATTGCAGATGAGTCTCCCAGCCCATTGGAGCCTTGATTCTTGTGTAAGTAATGGTAACATCAGGAGGGAGAGACGGGTACATGGCTTTCCTGGAAGAAATGTGGTTGGAGGTGGTCTGCAGGATTGAAGGGCTGCTTGGGTTCATTTGAAGATGCTCACTAGCAGATCTTTGTGGGCAGGGATTTACAGGATAAATGAGGAAATGGTCTCATGACTTTGCATTCTAGACTTACGTCACACTGTTAGGACATACAGATTGCAAAAGAGATTGAGGTTTAGGCTACTGATTCTTCCCCAAATGCAGTTATGTTTCTCAAAACTGTTCATGTCTTCGAATCAAGCACTAGAATAAATTGACCCATCCAGGCCATGAGCAGCAAGATGAGAACCAGATGTATCACAATTCTGCTTACCCATCAAAGGCCTCCCACAATCTGAGAAACCTATGCAGCTTCCAAAGTTTGATCATGTCTCATTCTCCAGTTTAATTTCCAAATTCCATAGGGCAGAACCTGATGAGGCGGTCCCCATAACTGAATGAATGACTGGTGACAACTACCAACTATGTAGGAATTATCTTCCCTAGTGTAAGTGTCATGCTTAAAACACATTTGACCATAATTTACAACATGCACAATGCGTCGATCTTCTAGGAAGACAGTTGGCCTATGGTAAATGGAAGAAATAAGATTACAGTAGACAGCTTCCAGGTTTTGTTTCAGTAGTGTCTTCTGACACCTGGGCCTTGTCCCTCAAGTACAGATGGAATTGGGCTTTGGTCATTTTAAGTACCCTGTCTCACTGAGTGTACTAGGCTATTATCTCTGATGTGATGGTTGATGAAAATCCCAGTATCTTAGAACTTGCCTTTTAAGTCAAATGGCTACTCTTCCCTTGTATGGCACTGGTCACACATTATAATTTATTCTTGCCAATGGATTCTGAATCACAAAATGTCTAAGGTAGGAGACAAAATTGAAAAATATACCATTTGCTATTCAAATTGTGTCTTTATTTGTCTGCTCTTCTGTGCAACGGGCCAAGCAGTCTTCTGATGCTGATTTCAGCAGCTGGGGAACGTATTTCACTGTACATAAGAGAAGGCAGATTATGATGATATTTATCATGTAACAGAAGACCTAGGAGTAGGTAATCTGGGGCTTCTTCTGAAGGAAACGGGCTCATTTGGTGGTTCCATGATACCCATCCTGCCATAGAGCTGCCAGGCTCAACCTACCTGCAGTTGTCTCTTGATAGTCTTAGGTGAGCTGTCCAAGCAGACAGGTAACAACAAGATCAAGGATGCCTGGCGACATGAGGAAAGGGAGATTCACAGAAATCTCCAGCAGACTTTCTCTTACAGTTCATCAATCAACACTGTCAATGGCTGGCTGAGCTGCAAGAAAGCTTGGGAAAGGTAGTGTTTAGTTTGGTCTGTTGTTGGACACAGTCTCTGAGCACAGGAATGAGGTGATGGTGTACAGGGCTTTGTAAAGTGAGCATTCAGACTTGAGCAGAGTTTTAGAAACAAAAGTGTTCAAAGAAGTTATGCATCCCCTAGGAAGACTGAGGAATGTGATTGTTGCTTATTTTACAACTTTCATCAGTGTGATCGTTATTGCAAACTGTCTGAAACTGGGTCTGGTGATTACTGTTTGTTATAGTCAAGACTTTTCCTAGGATAAGATTTTTTTTTTCAGTGTTGAGTACCAAATCAAGGGCCTCATCTGTACTAAGTGGACACGCTTCCAACTGACCTGTATCCTCAGCCCCAAGAACTTTTATTTGATCTTTTCAAAACAAAAATAGCCTCTTCCTATTGGGAAGAAAGGCTGGTTATGTCAGCCACCTCTGCAAGCCCATGGGTGTGAAGGAAAGGGAGTGACCTTTCCTGGAGGGTCCAAGGAAGACTTATTGGGGGGGGGATTTGTGAGAGGACGGTGAGGTGATGGGTTTTGTGCAGAGGAGCGCAAATGCTTCCTTAAAGAGTAGATGTGTCACTCCTTGACTGTGCTACTTTGGGCAAGAAATGAAGGGCTAATATGAGGATTACGTGAGCCAACATGTGGCACAGAATTGTTGTCAGTAAGTTGACTGAATAGTGTCTGCACACAGAGCTGCTTTGCTTTGTAGTTATCTAGGCTTAGGAGATATGTGGCTTCCTGTGGCCCTACATGCTCTAATAATAGGTGGGCATCTAACCCAGGCCACCTGACCCAAAAGCTCACATGCTTCATGCTTTGCCTTCCAGCCTTGGGTTAACAAATTGTAAGCAGTATTAAGCTGCATCTATGAAGAAGGGCACAGATCTGCTTGAAAATAAGTCAGTCAGATGGAATGGAGACTTCTCCATTTCAAGTGATGGCAGTGTAAGTCCTAATTTCCAATCAACGTGGATAGAGCACAGGCTGTGGAAGGTACCCTGGTGGGCCTTGTGAAAGAAGCAGAAATGAGTTACACTGGTGTTCTCACTTGATACTCATGTTTCATTCTCACACAGGTTTTGTGTTCATTAATTACTGTCTATTTATAAATAGCTCTTTAAAATTAATCTATTTATAAAGGGTTAGAAGCAGCACCTAAGACAATGTACAGACACCCAAATGAAATCTCAAAACAAAACTTGGCTGATAGAGTAAAGGGGTGTATTTCACAGTTCTTGCTGACTGATAAAGGGAATTAAAGTTTTAACTTTTTCCCTTTATTTTTACAAGTTCTGAATCACTATAAGCTTGTCACTATTCTCTATGGTACGGACACAAACTAGTCTAATATATGAGATTGCAGGCTTATTAAAAGTGTAGGAGTTCTACATGTGAATGTACCCAAAGAACTGCTTTTTAAAAATAGACAATTCTGTAGATGTAATTAGCTAAAGCTCACTGGAAATGAAAGTTTTGGAAAATGTGTTAGTACAGGAGAAGAGATGATTTCTTCTTTTTTTTCAACTTTGACTAACTGAAGCATCTTAAGAGGAAATATGGCCAGGTAGATATAGTTGCATGACATGTGTAGAGAATCTTGGAAATCAGGTACTGAATAAGCATTCAGACATACACTGTGAGCAACAGGGAGGTCACCTGAGTTTCTATGAATATGAATGAGGGGGAGGTAATGATCCTTGATGTTTGAACTGAGAATATGAACTTGCTAACTCTTAGCATTTGTCAGGGAGAGGTGATTCTATCATAATAAATGGTAGTTGCAAAGGTCCTGTGGTGAGAAAGGAAAACCCTAAAGAAAACCATGTGTGGTAGTCTGTGGGGGTGGGTAGGTAAGGATTATACAATATGTACTGGCAGAAGATGTTGATGTGAGAATAAAGTAACATAGTACACGTAACAGCCTTGTTCAATTTCTTTTTTTTTTTTTTTTGGTACTGTTTTGGTAACCCAGGGACAGTTTACAATTTAGCTACATCTCCAGCACTTTTTATATTTTATTTTGAGACAGCCTCTTGCTAAGTTGCTTAGGGCCTCAATAAATTGCTGAGGTTGGCCTTGAATTTGTATTTCTTCTGCCTTAGCCTCCCAAGCTGCTGGGATTACAGGCATGCACCACCTCACCTGGATAAAATTTCTTTATCATAGTGAATTTTCAAATGTGAAAGTAAAATTATTTTATTTTCCTCTAGTTGGTTAAAATGTTGATTCTGGTAGAGAAATTTTCCTCCCTCTAAAAGCAAACTGGTATAAAAAAGGAGCAGTCGGGTGATTTGAGGCTGGGTGGGGAGTCTGGAGGTGGTTTCTGAGCAGGGCCTTGTGTTTGCAGGTGCTCAGCCACAGCTGGAACTTTCCAGACTCCCAGGTGCTGAGGAAAAGCCATTTCCCTGAACCAGGGAGCAGACCCGCTGGTCTAGTCTTTACCAATAGTGTTAAATGCCCTTTCCTAAGTCCCTTCCCTCTTAAAGAAACAAAGTTTGCTTTGTGTTAGTTATATTGGAATATAGGAAAAAAGTACATAAACCTTTGACATATGACAAAATTCTTTCCAAAGAATGTTTTATTTAATAGTTTTTCTTCAAAGTTTTACTTTCTTTAAAGTTCATACTTAAATTTTCCTGTTTCTCATCAAGTTCAAGGCCTCTGCAGGGAAGAACATTATGGTGAATGGAAAAAATAATCTGAGAGATCTAGTATTTGGTGTATAGATACTGTGTTTTCTAAGTGAGACATTTGCCTGTATACTAATAAGATAATAATGGAAAATTACCTTGTATGTCTACAATTAGAAGTGGAGAGGCTTAGAAAGGTTATTTTTCATAAATCCATGACTAAAAAAGAAAACCTAAAATGTTCTTCTGTTAAAATACCTAAAATCTCTTCCTTAGCTCTTAAGGATGGAACCAGGTTCTGATGCCCACTATATATTGAACACACTGTGGGTGGTACTCCCTTCAACCTAACTGTTCCTTTAGACAGTTTGGTTTGCAATTTGCATGCCTGGTTAAATTGCTCAGTAAATCCACAACAGGTCTCAGAACTAATTGGAATCCTTCTAAGGGAGATTGGAGGCAGTGTTGGGGTGGGGTAGGAGTGAGGCTGAATGACAGCCCTGTGCTGTTGGAGGGAAGGTACTTGAGATGTAGAATCCATTTTCAACCAGAAAGGACTGAAGGTGGTGAAGTACTTTGTAGTTGATACGGGGGACTCAGAATCCATATTAGGTCTTTAGTATCCTCTCCCAGCTAGCTAGCCTCAAAACCACTGCTCTACAGGCTGCTTATGTGCATGGGTCATCTGTCGTTTTCCAAAGGAGAACAATTGTGTGATGGTCCTTCTTCCTCCATCATTGCACACAGATTAGACCTAAATTTGAGCCTGAATTCACACTTGAATTTTCTAGGTCTGTGATAAATTCAGGTTGCAGCACAACATCTAGAGTCTCACCAGCAAGAAGGTGGTCTCACTTGACTTGACTTGAATCCTACTTGCTCTTCAAGTGAGACTTCCATGTAGAAATCTCTGATCACAATGACTGTTCCTGTCTTACTTTAATAAGTACTAACCAAGAGAAAAATTTTTCTATTATGCTTGGAATTACCTTTTATTATCAGTATTTCATGAATTCATTTTATGTGGGGTGCACCTGTGAATATCTTCTCTGAGTAAGACTTTCAGAAAGTCCAAGGATCCCATGTTCAAGGCAACTACAGGTGCACGATGTTTCTCATGTCTGTGGCCCCATCATTTCACTGGTGTCTGTGCCATAAATTCAACCAGTGAAGTCTTCATTTTCAAAATGAATCTATTTTAAAGATGAAGTACTTGAAGCTAAGGGGGGAAACATGGAAAAGTTGATATAGCAGTTAGTATTGCAGACCTGAGAGAGAATCTTCCAAATCTACTTACTGATTTTTATATCTTTTCATTTTGGGTCAAGCTAGAGAACTAGTTCATGGAATCATGAAATATGTTTAGATAAATTATGGATATTAGTGTGGGAATGAATCTGCAAAACTGATTTTCACATAAAACCTTTGAATTATGACATAATCCCAAACATACAGATTATAAATAAACATATCAATGAAATTCTATCTGGGTCATTAACACCTAAATTAAGAAACAGAACATTTCTAACACCCAAAGTGGCCTTCCATTGCCTCTTTTCAGTGACCATCCATAGGACTTCTAATAACATGGGTTAGTTTTGCCTGTTGGTGAACTTGGCATGATGAAAATTACCAGCATCTATTATTTTGTGGCCCATTTTTTCCACCTGGTATTCTACTTATGAGATCCCTTCATGTTGCTGCACACATGTGGCTCCTTCAGTCTCCTTGATGAACTGTTCTCTAACATGGGCTTTAAGTTGCTTCCAACTTGGGCAACTATGAATATGGATGTTCTGAATATTTCCATCATGTCTTTTGGTGAACATATGCATCCTTTTCTCTTCAGTATAAATGTTAGTGTGGAATTCTAAGGTTTTAGGTATCTAGGTACACACCTAAACAGTTTTCCAGTATGGTTGCCCAAGTTTATGCTCTCATTGACAGTCCATAAGAGTCACCATTGTGCCACTGACTTGTCAACTGTACTTTCTGAGTTTTTAACTTTTGTTTTATAATATTTGTATGTATATTATTGGTCCTGGGGATTGAACTTGGGGTGGACTACCTCTGAGCTATATCTCCAATCATTTTTTTCTCTTTTGAGATAGGTTCTTGCTAAGTTTCAGGGGCTGGACTGGAACTAGTATTCCTCCTGCCCCATCCTTCCGAGTTGCTGGGATTACAGGTGTGAGCCACTGCACCCAGCTGATTTCATCTTTTAGATGTGGTAATATTTTACTGAGGTGACTAGTGATGCCTACTGGCCACATGTATATTGTCTTGGAATGTGGATATGAGCCTTTTTTTGTTTTAAGTTTCCATTTGGCTACCCCCTTTCTCTGATTGGTTTTTATGGGTTCTTTAGATATTCCACATATGATTACTTTGTTAGATACAAGTATTACAAATATACTGTACTACTCCAGTTTGCTTTTCATCCTATTTATGATGTATTTGGATAAATACCACATTTAAAAACACTTCATTTTTAATTTCAACTTTGATGTAGTATAAAATATGATTTTTCCTTTGTGTTGGTCTTTTATCACTTGAGATCTTTGCTCCTCTAAAAGTCTTGAAGATATTATCCTACACTTCAGAAGCTTTACTGCTTTGAACTTCACATTTGAAAGTATAATCCAAATGGAATTGATTTATGTGTAAGCTGTGCGATGAAATGAAATTCATATTCCTAATAGATACCCTGTTAATCCATTCCCATTTATAGAAAAGTCCGCCCTTACCTATGGCACTGCATTGTTACCTCCATCATAAAAAAGGTGACCATAAATGTGTGGGTCAGTTTCTGGAAGCCCTTATGTTCCTTTGGTTTGTTTAAGAGTCCACTTATTCTGTGGTACCTCAAAGGCCCTGTCAAAGCTGATGGAGACGGCTTTCAGTTCAGTGTGAAGGACTCACCAATCATGAGACCTGTATACAAACGGGAAAGGATAACTTGAAAAGCAGTGAGTTCTTGCTACTGGGAGGATTCAGTCTGGCTACTGGGAGAGCAATTTCTTTGACTGGAAGAGACAGGGAGATATGCCTTGTAAACTTGCCTCTTGATTCAAATAACAGCACAGCCCTTTGTCTTTTGGGCCAGGAGTTCAGGACAAACATTCAAAATGTAATACAAAGGTGGAAAATAAACCTTGTCAATCTCAGACTTTATAGGAATATTCCTTACCATGTTTTCTTGAGCCATATCCATTCATAGACTGAATGGGCATCAGGAAGGATTCCATTCTTAAAGAACTGGCTGTTCTCTACCTTGTAATATTTTCAAATAAGCCATCGACCTTTTGAGTATTGGTCAAACAGTAATCTGGGGGAGGGGGAGGTCGTTTGATCAATCCTAGAGTGTGAGCCACTCATTTTGTGGGAGATTTCCATGATCATATACTCCACTGTTTCTTATTTTCTGATTAGAATTTTAATTTTTTTAATCTTTTACATTTATTTTAATTAATTATACAGGACAGTAGAATGCATTTATGCACTTTGATATAGCATACATAGATGGGATATAATTTCTCATTTTTCTGAGTGTACATGTTGCAGAATCGTATTGGTCATGCAGTCCTATATATACATATAGTAATAATGTCTGTTTCACTCTACTCTTTCCTATCCCTACATTCCTTCCCCTCCCCTCACTTCTATCTAATCTAAGGTAACGCTATTCTTCCCTAGTGCCTCCCACCTTATTGTAAATTAGCATCTGCATATTAGAGAAAACATTCAGCCTTTTTTTTTCCGGATTGGCTTATTTCGCTTAGCATGGTATTCTCCAACTCTAACCATTTACTGGCAAATGCCATAATTTCACTCTTCTTTCAAGCTGAGTAATATTCCATTGAGTGCATATAACATATTTTCTTTATCCATTCATCTATTGAGGGACACCTAGGTTGGTTCCATAGTCTAACTATTGTGAATTGAGCTGCTATAAACATTGATGTGACTGTGTCACTATAGTATGGTGATTTTAAGTCCTTTGGGTATAAACCAAAGAGTGGGATAGCAGGGTCAAATGGTGGTTCCATTCCCAATTTTCTGAGGAATCTGCATACTGCTTTCCATAGTGGTTGCCCCAATTTGAAGTCTCACCAGCAATGTATGAATGTACTGTTTTCACCATATCTTCGCCAACATTTATTGTTGCCTGCATTTTTAATGATTGCCATTCTGAGGGGAGTTATTTACAGTTTTTCTTGTACCATTTGTTGGAGAGGTGCCTATGGCCCCTTTGGGATGTGATAACTGTATTTATGTGAGTTTGTCTCTGTGTCTTCTATTCTGTACCACTGGTTTCATGTCTATTTTGGTGCCAATGCTATGCCATTTTTCTTGCTATAGATCTGTAGGATAATTTAAGGTCTGGTATTGGGACGCCTCCTGAATTACTCTTCTTGCTAAGGATTGCTTTGGCTATTCTGGGTCTCATATTTTTCCAAATGAATTTCATGATTGCTTTTTCTATTTCTATGAGAAATGTTGTTGGGATTTTAATTGAAATTGCATGAAATCTGTGTAACAGTTTTGGTAGTATGGCCATCTTGACAATATTAATTTTGCCTATCGAAGATCATGGAAGATCTTTCCATCTTCTAAGATCTTCAATTTCTTTCTTCAGTGGTCTGTAGCTTTCATTGTAGAGGTCTTTCACCTCTTTTGTTAGATTGATTCCCAAGTAATTTATATTTTTTTGAAGCAATTATGAATGGAGTAGTTGTCCTAATTATCTTTCAGAGGGTTCATCACAGATGTATAGAAATGAATTTGATTTATGGGTATTGATTTTATATCCTGCTACTTTGCTGAATTCATTTATTAATTCTAGAAGTTTTCTGATGGAGTTTTTTTGATCCTCTAAATATAGAATCATACCTTCAGCAAATAATAATAGTTTGAGTTCTTCTTTTCCTATTCATATCCTTTTAGTTTTTTTCATCTAATAGCTCTGGCTAGAGTTTCAAGGATGATGTTAAAAAAAGTGGTGATGAGAGCATCTCTCTTGTTTTCTGTTTTTAGTGGGGATACTTTCAATTTTTCTCCATTTAGAATGATGTTGTTCTTGGGTTTAACATAGATAGCTTTTACAATGTTAAGCTATGTTCCTACTATCCCTTGTTTTTTCTATTGTTTTGAACTTGAATGGGGGCTATCTTTTGTCAAATATTTTTTCTGCATCTATTGAGAAAATCATGTGATTCTTGTCTTTAAGTCTGTTGATGTGATGAGTTAAGTTTATTGATTTTTGTATGTTGAAACAACCTCAAAATTCTCATTCTTGTTGTCATTTTATGCCCTTATTTCAGATACATGAATTGCAGCCAGAAGTGCATTAGATTGAAAGAAATTTATCAGTCTGATAGGAAGGGAGACTTACCAAGGGCTAAAAAGATGGGCCACCATGCAGTGGCCAGAGTTACAATGTAAAGAAGAAACATGCTTTGTTTGTAACTAGAGATATTTTCTGTGACTCCTGGATCATGGCCTTTTTATGTTTGGGGTTATTACCTTTGCTGTGCCACACAGTTTTGCAAATGCTAAGCACAGAAGGAGTGAACAGATTGGCATGCATTGAATTCCTCTTGTGTGTTGGGCACTTTGAATGCTTTTCAGCAGTATAAAAATGCAGAAATACTCATCTACCTTGCTGGGTTTTCAAAGTTCTGATCTAGTTAGGAAAACAATATGTATGCATGATAGTGCAGTGGCCTGGAGATAATTGCACTCACAAAAGTTTCTTCTTGGGAGAGCACGGTATTGACTTGGAAGAAACATTTCAGTAAGTTCCTTAGGATAGTGTGTAGCCAAGCAATGAAAGATGTTCACTACACAAAGAAGCATGAACAAGTAAGAGGGATCTAATTTCCCCTTAAAAGACAGTGAAAATCATTCTGTAAGAGAAAAAAAATGACATATGGGTGGAAAAGAGAGAAAAAAGAAGTTAGAAAGTCAACAAAATGAGTGGAAACTGTACCATGCCTACGAACACTCCCCAAAGCAAGCTACATGCTTGGCCTGAAGGACTTTCTTTTTTTGGGGGGGAGGAAGAAACAGTTAATTTTTTGAAAAAAAATTATTTTGGTTTTGAATAAGTTGAGTAAGCATCGAACCAAAATGTAATTCACATTACAGGCCAACTGCTAAAAATTGTAAAGAGAGAAAACATCTCACCCTTTGCACAGCCAAGCAGATAAAACCATTTCGTTTGTGTTATCAAGATAAACCATAATTAATACTCAAGAGGACTCGAATTGTAGGCCTATTTTTAGTGATATTTGTTTGTATATACATTTCAAAGAGAAGGAAAAATAACTGAAAATTCTAAATAAGTAAGAAAATGTGGGAGGTTGTCTTTTTCCCTCATTTTCCAGAGGGAGAAATCATTGTTTTCTTTTTGGTATTTGTTTACCCTCATAATATCGGAGTTGCAAAGGAAGATAACTATGAACAGTGTGGCTCTTTTCTGAGAAGTAGGCGTTTTACTCAGCTTTGTGTCGACTGTGACCAAAAGACCTGAAGAGAACAACTAAGAGGATTAAAAGTTTACTTTGGCTCCCAGGTGACTTCCTAATCTGGGCCTAGGTGAGGCAGAGCATTATGGAGGAAGGGCATGTCAGAGGGCAGCAGCTCAGGAAGCAGAGAAAGCTGCACTCACCAAGGTCAAAATAAACGGCCCAAAGGCACATCCCAACTGACCCAGTCCCTCTGGCCCTAGCCATCCTGTCTATAGCTACTGCCCATTTAATCTGTATCAGTGGATTAATCCACCAATGAGGTTATACCTCTCTTAAAGTAATCATTTCATCTCTGAAAATTCTTGCATTGTCTTATAAGCTTTTGGAGACACCTCGTATGTAAACCAAAACAACATGAATCTGCTTTTCACATAGATGAAGAAGATTGAGAACAATTCAGAAGGGTGGACTGGATATAGTACCATATGTTTAGAAGAAGATTAGTCAGGAATCATTAAATTGGCAGAAAATCAAATAAGACTGACTTAAACAGTAACAGTAGCAAATACCCCAACACAAGAACAGCCACCCCCCAAAATTAATTGGCTTATGTCCCTGAAAAGTAGACTTGGTAGTTCTGGCTCCAGACTTAACTAGAGACAATGTCCCTAGTAATTTTTCTCCCTCTGTCTCCTAGCCTCATTTCCTTTGGTGATGATTTAATTTTCAGGTAGGCTGTCTCCATATAGTGAAAAACTGTTCACCAGAAGATCCAGACTTAAATGCAAACTACTTGAAATGTCAGCAAAAACAAAAACCTGATCTTTGCCGTGGGTCAAGCGTGGGTGCCCACCTGCACATGGCTGTCACTACCCAGCTTGATTGAAATGTCCATTCAGGACTAATTACTGATAAAAGCAGAGTTAGGAGCCCTATAGGGATACATGGTCTGACTTTGGGGGCATGATCTGCACAGTTGTCCCTATTAGCCAGTGCTGGAGTATTTTGCTGTTCCTGCAAACAATGAAAGTAGTGATAGGAGAAAGGAAGTTCTGCAAAGGAAAACCAGGTGTCTTTTTTACCAGAACAATAGGTATAATGTCAACCCAGGCAACAGCTCTGTGCAACCAGGGAGTAGCAAAAGGAAGCATATGCTGATTCTCTGTGTTCACATGTTTAATATTTTTATTTTGGAGGAGTTAGGGGTATAGTGTCTAATTAATCCGGGACATAGATGGTGATCCAATCTTTCAGTACCTTGGAGAGGGCTTTCATTTTGCATCTTTTAACAAGTAGCTGAAGGAACTGCTAAGACTTCTCTCAAGTCAATTTCTCTTTCTCTCTATTGATGGTGCTTATTTTTTTTCTGGTACTTGGGATTAACCCAAGAATGCTTTACCACTGAGCCACATCCTGAGTACTTTTTGTTTTTAATTTTGAGACAGAACCTTGCTAAGTTGCTGAGGCTAGCCTCAAAATTGCCATCCTCTTGCTTCAGCCTCCTAAATCTCTGGGATTATAGGTGTGTGCCACCAAGCACAGATTGATGTTGCTTAATTTTAACCTTCCCTTTACATCTATTTCATAGGCTTTATTTTAATACTGAGGGAATTTTATTTTTCAGATGATAAATCAAACAGGAACAGCTTTTATTTACCCAAACATGCAAAATCCAGCTTGAATAAAAATGCACACAATTGTCAAACTACAAGAAATAAAAAGGAATGCAATTTTACATATGTGAAATGATTGCCAGCTATAGCAATTTAACAGTCAAATTAATCAAAACACTGTACAATGAAAAACAAAAATGAAAACACCTTAAAGCCAATTATCTATAGTAAACCAAGTGAAATTCTGGTATGAGTGATTTGGTTTAAGCAATAGTAAGGCACCTGCTAAGAATTCACAGCACTAACTTTAATTTTTTTTTTTGTATCAGGGATTAAACTTGGGGGCACTCAAACACTAAGCCACATTCCCAGCCCTATTCTGTAGTTTATTTAGAGACAGGGTGTCATTGAGTTGCTTAGTGCCTCATAGTTGCTGAGGATGGCTTTGAACTCACAATTCTCCTGTTTCAGCCTCCCAAGCCTCTGGGATTACAGTAACTTTGATTTTGAAAGTTATATTTCCTAGGCTTTACTTCTCAGAGTATCTCAGAAAATGCTCAGGAACAGAATTATTTTACCTAGCTTTGGAAACCACATGATTAATAGCAGTAAAGGCCAACTCTTTGAATATTTCAACTGTTCAGAACATCCTGTTTGTAGGTGGTGCTTTCTTCCACAGTCAGGGGATGGACCTGACATTGTACACTTTGTGCTTTGGCTTTCCTATCTTCTATTTTATCATAGATGTTTATCTCTGTTCAGTCAAGCTCTTCAGTAATAAAGACTTCCTGTATGCTATCTTGTCTTAAATTTGAGAAATCAACATGTATTTTATAGTGCTCTTTTTCATTTTGTAGAATTGTCTCACCATTATTTTAGTTGATATTTGAAATAATACTTGGAAGTAAATGGAATACTGGGCGTTATTCTTCCATTTTAGAGTCACTGCTTCAGATATGCAGATATTACCAAAGCAAAACAGTTGGTTTTTAACTGAATAAAGACAAGAACCCACTATAGAATAGAGACCTCTCGGTAGAATTTGAGAGGAAATGCATTTAGATTTACTGTCATTCAATTGATTCGATAAACTTAAATGATTATCAATTCTCTCAAAAGTATTTAGTGATTCATAGAAACATGAAAACATGATCATAAAAAGGTGAATAAAACATAAAACATTTTTTCCCCTAGAGAAACTCGAAGACTGTTAGGGAATAAACACATGAAAACAGATATTTCAAACTTAGTTTGTCCAACACAGAGTTCAGTGCCTCCTTATTGATCCCATTTTACTCAATTTATTCCATTTTTCTTCTGTCAGGCTTCACAGAACCTATTATCAGAAATCTTTGAGTTACTCTTAACCTTACTCTTTTCTTTATGCCCCACCCCTTGAATCCGCCATTAAGTTCCGTTGATGATACTCAAAATGTCTCTCGAACACAAGATCTTCTTTTTGAGGGACTGCCACTGCTCCAAATTTGGCTCTCATGTTCTTTTCTTAAAACAGTCGTCTTTCTTACTGAGCCAGTCCAGCTCTCTCCAGAGTTACTTCCTCACAAACAAGTCTGTTCATGTTGTTACTCTGCTGAGAACTCCTTATGGGCTCCCCAGTGCTGAGGATTGAATCTACTTCCTCTCACCTACCTTTCCAGGCTCATTTGTGGCCATTGTTCCCAAGCTTACTATATGCCACAGGCAGGGAAAATTTGTAAGACACAAACATGAAAATGCTCGTCTATTAGGGAATGGGAGCTACAGTCTGGTGCACTGGGAAGAGCTTTGGGATCTGGAACTTACTAACCTGGACTAATATTCCAGTCCTGCTGTTGACCAGCCATTTGACTTCTGGCCTATTGCATGGGTTTTTCAGAAGCTTTAATCTACCCCACTGTGGAATAGAACTACTAACTCTTACTCTGTGGCAGTTTCATGAGTGATTCATAATGTTCATGAAACGGGAGTATAATAAGTGGAAGGGGTTACAGGAGGTAGTTGATTTTGGAAGGAAAGAACACTTGACCCTCTCACACCTCTTCTTGACTTTGGCAGGAAATGGCGATGACATGTTGGATTAGAAGACAAGTATCTTCACAGGTGATGATCACCCCAAATGAGTGGTGCCATAAATTTGCCTTGAGTAGTTACTTGAGGTATGAGGACTGTTTCACTGTGATGAGGTCTGAGGATGGAGATGATGAGGAGTGTTTTCTAAGGTATAAAGCCAAGACTCACTAAAATGGTGATTTTTTTTTTCAGAAACATAAAATTAAGTCATTTTGGAAACCATGCTACTTGAATCAGGATGATGTGTGGGAATACCAGGTCCTACCCCTCTGGATCAGTGAGCTAATGATGGTGAGATTTAACAAAAGGAAAATCTGCAGTACAGACAGGGCCCTAGCTGCCATAGACCTACTGGTATTTTCTACTCTTCAAAATATTGCCAGCACCTCTCATAAATGTTTCTACTTAGTCTCCATTTCACTTGACCAGAGACAGTATCTACTTCCTATGTTGGATGGGAGGATCTTTTCTCATTTTATGAATTCTCCCACCTTATTGAGTTAATACCCATTAAAGCTTATATCTATATGCTGATACTCTGAGATAAAGTTATATTTTTGGAAAGTACAGTTATGTGTACATTATGGAATATGATTAGGTTTGCTTGAAGCTTTATAACTAGCAATATAAGTATTAAAAACAAAGAGATAAGATAGCTTCTAGGAATGCTGCAGTGCTTGTCTTCTTCCAAGCCTTGGATTTATTTAACTCTGAGAGTCTGTGAATCCTAGTTTTTAATTCTGCAACTCATACAACTGAATTTCAGCTGTTATTTTGAGTAAAGTAAGAGATTTTTTAGGAACATGTGGTCTATCTCTTGTTCTTTGTTCATTGATTGAGCCAAGAGTTTAAAGCCTGGTGCCTGTCACTACCCTTTTTGCACACTCTCTGGTGTAGTGAGAGAAAGACATTTTTCACATTGACATCAAAAGCAGACACTTGGTTCTACAAGTGTCTTTGGACACTTTGTCACAGTAAACCACAGGTGGCAATTTAATTAATCTCAATACTAGCATGCCAAGTGTTACTGATTGCTCATTTCCCACAGGCAAGAGGCTCAGTACATTGTTGAAGGATACAACTAGATCAATCCATTAATCTCAGTTTGAGTTTGGGTTTCCAAGGACTGTGTTTGATCCCAGTTTAGCATCAGACTAAGGGTCTGCCTAGGAACAGAAAAATAGTAAACATGGCAACAGGAAAAATTTAGTATGTTAAATTGGATAAAGAGGGGTTAGAAAATTGAAAGGTCAAGAAAAACACTAAGGAACAACAGAGTTACGTCCCTATGGCTTGAGGAGCAAAGTAGAGGGCTTAGAGTTTTAGAGAAATTTATAAACAATGCTTCAAGCATCAATTCCCCCTTGAAAGGTGGATGCCATCCTGTAGCAGCCGAGAGCACAGAGCTTCAAGAAGGGCCTGGCAGAGCTAAGTTCCAAACGGAAGAGGAAGCACTGCTTGGCTACTCTTGATATCTCAGGAGATCACAGTTGGACACAAGAGAATTTGGGTCTAGAAATCTGGGGATGGGCCATTGCTCAGGAAGCACTCGTTCCTTTGAAACAACAAAATAGTGCCGATTCTTGGAGGGACAAAATTGCTAGTAACTGGGACTAACTGCGGCTTGCTGAAGGGCCCTTGTTGGAAGGAGGCTGGAGCAACACTGACAGGAAGAACAGAGGAAGGGATGGACCTTCCCCTCCCTTTTCTGCCTTCCACTTTCAATCCCATACTTCAGATTAATGGGACTCTACAGAAAATCATCTGTCTTCAGCTATCTGAATACTAACTCTATAATGATAGAGTCTAGATGAAGTGATTTAAGCTATTGTTACTAGTCTCTAAACAATGTAACTCTTTTTGTGATATTTGTATGTAAAATTGAAATAGACTCAGAGCTAAGGAAAGTGAATAGGAATGGGTGAAGTTAGGATCTGAGTAAAAGTTAATAACCATAAAATATACATATACATAAGATGGAAGGAAAAGATATGTTTGAAAAATACTTAATACTCTGTGAATCCCATTAAGGAAAATCTGTGGGGAGTGTGTGTTTCTGTGTGTGTGTTTAGATTTTTACTTCTCCCTATAATTAAGACCTGAGTTTAAATAGAGTACAACTTGTATTTACCCTAAATTACTTACATCCTTGATGTTTTTTGAAAATCGCTGCTTAGTTAATGTAATATACTGTAATAGAGCGAATCATGATAAAAGCAGATATCAAGCTCAACATAAATGTAAAAGGTAAATCATGAGGCAATGAGAGCTTCCTGAGAACCTCCTGTGACTCTGCCTTTTCTTCTAGGAGGATTCATGATTCCTAATAAAACAGTGTATTAGATTGCAAATGTAATAAGCCATCCAGTTTGTCTTTATAAAAATAAAAAAGGACACCCATTTGAAATTCCCAACATTGTATGTTTTTGCTTTTTAGAGTGGAGGATTATAAAACAAATCCTGTTAATTATAAAATGTTTTTGCATAAAAAGTGGTTCCTTTCCATATAAGCTATGCTTCTGGAATGAAATAGGAGGAGGAAAGGAGTCATTATGGACATGATTTAGGAAGGATAAATTGAAACAAAGAATGGGGAAAAGCAAGGCTTCGAGAAGCAAGTGTAAATCCACAGGACTGATTCTGAATTTTCCTCAAGCTGCTGTGTCAATTAATCGTTGCACTGGTTGTTGTCAAATAACCTTAATTAATCAGGAGAGAGGGACATTGAAGTTGTCTGGATGTAAAAGCAAAACATTGTGCCAGTGATCCTGAGTAGACTGAAAAATTCTGCTAGAACACTTGGAGGTCATGCACATTTTTCAAAATTTAGCACCTCAAGAAATTTCTCTGATCAACTTCAGGGGCTCCTGATAAGGAATAATATAGAAGGAAACAAATTCCTCTATAAGAGGAACTGAGCTATAAAACTACAAATAGTTCTTTGAGGTAAAATAGCATAGTCTTTTAAAAATATTTTTATTAATATTTTTTTTAAATTGGCACAGAGTAATTCTACATTTTTATCTGGTACAGGGCGGCAGTTTCAGTACACGGTACAATGTGTAATGATCATATCAGGGTAATTGGTGCATCTATCATTTCAAATATATATCATTTCTTTGGGGGAACATAATATTCTCTATTAGCTATTTTGAAATATACAATTTTTTTGTCAACTGTACTTGCCCTCCTATGAAATAAAAATGATTGATCCTCAAGATATTGATCTTTGCAGAAGGAGTAAGACAACAATAGAAAGAAGCCAAGCCCCTGCTGTTGTGTTCATCAGTTTGGGAAAGGTGGAAAAATGTTTCAAAAATGTAAACAAAAATTTTTAAAAAACCAAACAAAAAAAAGGAGGGAATTCCTTCACATTTTCATCTTGATTTGCTTTAGATGCCAGATTTTCAGTTTTTGTTGTTGTTGGTTTATAAATAAATGAGAAGTTGGCACTTCTCTGCCCATGAAGGATTACTTTAAAAAGGTTGAATGGGGAGCCACGTGGAGGGGCTAGAATCAAAGTCGGCCACTTTGGGTGCGATTTGGAGTTTGGCTGCAATATCATTATTTGGATCCCGAGTCTTCAGCTTTGTGAGCTGTCACGTCGATCAGTGTTCAGCTGCCAATTGAGCTTCCAGCTCCTGATATGGAAGCCAACGGAGCAAGCACCATCCAAGTTGAAAGTGCCAATGCTCTGGCAGTCCCTGCCCTATGGCTGCCTGCGCTCACTCCTGCTGACGGGGCATTTGCCACCGGAGCTCATGTGCCTGAGAGCGTGGATAAGATGCTGGTGTTGTGGATTCAGAGGTGAGTGAGGCAAAGCCCTGTCCTTATGATGATCAGTCTCCTGAGTGGAGACAGACTCTGATGAAGTAAGTTCTAAAATATAGAAATCTCAGGTTATGACGGGTGTAGTGAGGGAGTGAGGATATGTGAGATAGGAGTAGACAAGCCAGAGAAAGTTCTGAGGATGTGCGGACAGAGTCTTGAAGTACACATGGGGGCCTGTGTACTTACATAAAGGAGGAATAATGCTACCGATGCCCAGAGCCGATATGCATGAGAACTTTTGATGTGCCAGGCACCTTGTTAATACCATAAACATCCCCACGAGGTTAACATTATCATTATTTCCCATTTTATATAGAAAAGTGGAATCCCAGAGAGGTGAAGTGATGGTGGATATGACATTTAGAGAAAAACACAAAATGTGAGACATTTCCAGGATTTTTAACTAAATCCTGTGTATGTACGTGTGATTTAGGGGGCATTATTACACATACAAATATTTTTGTAATACATTTTCATTGGCCCAGATTTGGTTTTGTCCACATAAAGAAAGAATGTCATTTTCACTTTCTCTAGTTATGGCATGTTAAGAAGCCCTTTGCTGGAGCCTGGATCTATTGTCAGTGAGATTCTTAACCACTCAGAGCTGGGTTGCCTCTGTTCCCAGACTTTGCCTTCACACTTCCAAGTCCAGTTGGAGCCACAGAGGTAGATGAAGCATGCAAAGTCTGTCCTGGGGCTTCTAGTCTAGTAATGAAGATAGAATTAACCAATGACCTGTGGCATTGAAGGAGTGTTCATAACTGTTGTGTCTTGCAGAGGGAGAGTGGTCAGGGCCTTATAAGAGCTTGTACAGTGGAGGTTTCAACTAGGACAGGGAGTGAAGTCCTATGCTCCCAACCAACCCAAGAAGCAGGAGCAGCTGCAATGGAGCCACCTTGGCAACCATCTGGGCCTTAAAAAGGGCTCCTTCCTTCACACCTCCCTTGCAGCTGTCGACGTGAACCATGCATGAGGGGATTGTAGTCTGTTGGGTTCATCTGCGACTTGCTCTAGTGTCAACTGGTGAACTTTTCATTCTGTGTGCCATGGAGTAAGGGATTTATTATATCTGTAGGACAGAGATTATATCGGTGCATATATTAGTTTTTGAAAAAGGCAGTATTTTCAGCTTTGCTCAGCCTTATACTAATGGAAGCCTTAATGTCTTCAGAACATTTTCTCAAAGACCTAGGAAAATTCACATTACAAGAGTTGAATACAGGAACTCTGCTGTTGTTAAGGTTACTTGATTTTTTTTTTTTCATAATAGATCCTTCATTTCCCTCAAATTGAGCTGCATACAGTGAGGCTCATTTTAGTACAAACCCTATGAGTATGGCAACAAAGGTATAAAAATTGTAAAAAGAAAATAAATCTATTACACCGTTTTGAAATCTTCTGTATAAATATATTTAGATTTTAAACATATGTACAGTAAAGCAGAACAGTTTTCTTAATAGGGTTTTTTGGTGTTTGCTGCTTTTCTATATTGAGTTGTGTGCCTCCAAATTCATATGTTCAAGTCCTAATTCCAAGCACCTCAAAATGTGATTGTATTTGGAGATAGGCACTTTAAAAAGTATGTGTGTTAAAATGAGATTATTAGTGTAGGCTTTAATTCACTATGACTGGTATTTATAAGATATGTCTGCCTAGAAATCCCAGATAATGGGGAAGCTGAGGCAGGAGATCTCAAGTTCAAGGCCAACACAAGTTTGAGACCCTATCTCAAAATAAAAAATTGAAAAAGTCTGGGGATGGGGGCTGGGGATGTGGCTCAAGCGGTAGAGCACTCGCCTGGCATGCGTGCGGCCCGGGTTCAATCCTCAGCACCACATACCAACAAAGATGTTGTTTCCGCCGAGAACTAAAAAATAAATATTAAAAATTCTCTCTCTCTCCTCTCTCACTCACTCTCCTCTCTCACTCTCTCTTTAAAAAAAATAAAGTCTGGGGATGTAGCTAAGTGGATGAGTATGTGCTTTGGTATAATCCTCAGTCCCATAAAACAAAAAGTAGATAAAATTGTGACGTCGGAGTTATGAGGGAAGAGCTTATAAGGACACACCTATATGCCAAGAAGAGGCCTCAGAAGAAAGGAGAGGTGCTACACCTTGATCTCGGGCTTCTGTCCTTCAGAACTGTGAGAAGAATCACTTCTGTGGTTTAAACTGCCCAGGCTGGTGCTTTGTTCTGGCTGCCACAGGAAATGAACTTGTTGCCTAAGAAACAAAAAAATCACATAATCAGACTGACTCCAACGGACAAGGAAAATGAATTTGGGAGCTGACTTTGCCTCATTAGTTCATCATTTTGCACAACTGTCCCTGACGTTTCCTGGGGGTGGGCACCCTCTCTTCTGCACACATGCATGCCCTCCTGATGACATGAAGTTTTTCATTTCGCTTTGAGTATGTGACACATCCTGTGGCAATTGGGTTTATTTATTCCTCTGTTTACTCTGGACAAAATGGGGAAGCCGAGGCAGGAAATCTCAAGTTCAAGGCGAACACAAGTTTGAGATCCTATCTCAAAATAAAAATTTGAAAAAGTCTGGGGATGTGGCTAAGTGGATGAGTATGTGCTTTGGTTCAATTCCCAGTCTCAGAAAACCAAAAGTAGATAAAATTTTGGCATAGAAGTCATTTTCCAGCTCCAATATTTGTAGAGATGCCAACCTTGAAACACTGTTTCAGTCTTCCAGCTTATTGAACATAAAGCAAAAGCAAATCTTGGCGTATAAATTGAAGAACTATAGTCATAAGAATGAACATCCCCAATTCCATATGAAAGCCTAAAGCTGTGGTAGTCAACATCTTTCTGAGAGCTATGGAACAGGGGAGACTGGGTCTTCACAGTATTCACCTCATGCTTTTCTTAAATACTACATTGTCCTACATTAAAAATAGAATTCACCTCATAAAAATGAAACCATCAGCCAGATGAGGTGGTACACAACTATAATCCTAGAGGCTTAGGAGACTGAGAAAGATCACAGGTTCAAGGCCAGTGTCAGGAACTTAAGGCTACTCTGTATCAAAGAAGAAAATATATACACGTGTGTGTGTGTGTGTCGGTACACACACACACACAAGTATATCTGAGTGGTAAAGTTCCCTGGGTTCAGTCCCCATCAACATACTTTATATACAACCAGATACATGAAAAATTGTGCTGTATTGTGTAATAAGGATGGTAATGCATTCCACTGTCATTTTTTTAAAATCAATAAAAAAATCATGAAGTTTTCAGGGAGCTCTTAATGGAAACTCAGAATTGGGTAGACCATAGTCCCCAGCTAAGGAAAGCCCCATAAATCTGTAAGCACTATTTTTCTCTCCAGACCTTTCTGGCATAGCCCCAGAGAGATTCTTTCCAGTCACTTCTGCGGAGTCAGTCTTTGGGGGCCGCTGTGCAACCTGGAAGGCCTCTGGAAAGCGGTGGAATTGGAGCACAGCAGATACAGTCCAGAGTAGTCCTGAGGTCTTAGGATGTCCCACACCACCAACAAGGCGTTCTTTGAGACTTTTAGCACCTGATTTTGTTTTGCTGTTATCCCCAAAGTGATGGAACACATGGAGCTTCACAGTTGTGCAGGTCATTGTTCCTGTGCAGAGGTGCATTTCCCTGCTGGGGGAGGCAAAGTGACGGAGGAGGTCAGAGTGAGGGCTGTGCTCTCACAGTCTGACCTGCTTTACTGAAAAGAGTTCAGTTGGAACCAAGCATGGGGGACACCTGTGATCTTAGGTTCTAAGCGAGGAGGATTGTGTGTCAAGGCCAGCCTGGGCAACTAAGCAAGACCCTTCCTCAAAAAATTCTGGGGATGTAACTCAATGGCAGAGTGCATGCATTCACAATCTCCAATCCTGGAAAAAAAAAGTTAAATTTGATGTTAAAAGCTACACATCTCACATCTCACCTGGTTTTTTGTTTATATGAAAGAAGTACCAAAAAAAACCTCCTGAGTTTATAAGGAATGTCTGCCTTCAGTAAATAATGAAATTTTAAAAAGAAGATCATGCCTTTTGTGCTTTATTGTACTCTCCAGTTCAACTCCATGCCCTATCTATTTGGGGTTTCCATGCACCTCTTGAGGGGGGCAGCAAATTTAAGGAGTTCCAGTATCTCTGACCTCCCCCTGGTTTCATTAACAACTGTGAGCCCAGGGCTGGGCCAGCTCCTGGGTGTACACAGTTGCACATGGACCCACATTAAGGAGGGGAGCCCTACTTTTGGGATTTAATGCTCTGAACTGTCACAAAATTTTAATAGTATTATCTCTGGCTATATATGCTATAAGTAACATTGGATGGGTAAACAGAGCATGGACTGAGAACTAGGCAATTCTTGGCAACCGTTAATTGAAAACAAACAAAAATGCCTACTGGTTCTAAAAGCAAATGCTATAAGAGCAATGTATTCAGCAGAGGGGGCTGTAGACTTGGCAGTGAACCCTTGCAGTTTGAGTAGACAGTAACCAGAAGTGCACTGTTCTCTCTCCCATGACTGGTTGTCAACTCTTGTTTGGACCGTTTGCCTTACATGAAAGCCTTTCCTTTAAGTATTCCAAACCACAGAGCAACTGGAGCAAGCCTTGGGTATCCCCAAATGAAAATCAACTGTGCGCTTTCTGTACTCTTTGAATTCCCAAGAAGAGGTAGGCATCTGTCCCTATCAAAGTAGTCATAAAGCTCAGTTATGGGAAACAGTACCTTGGGGGCATTTGCAGATGCTGATTGAGGAAACTTGGGAGTTAGTGAAATAGGAAAGTGCCATTTATATCCTCAAACCATGCTTCCTGAGAGTGAAAGCATGATTGAAGGATGTAACAGCAAATGGACTGGGTCATTCCAGTGGGTAGAATTTGAATGGTGTTATTAATACACTTAAATAACATGGAGAGATCTCTTGGATCCAACTAATAGCCACTTATTATCAAAATCATGAAGCTTAACAAAGGTAAAACTAGGATTGGAACCCAGATTTTCTGGTGTACTATGAATTATTTAATACAGGCAACAAATTTTTACTTATTTTCAACTAGGCTAACTCAAAATACACTGGAGAACC
This sequence comes from Ictidomys tridecemlineatus, assembly GCF_052094955.1. Taxonomy (NCBI): domain Eukaryota; kingdom Metazoa; phylum Chordata; class Mammalia; order Rodentia; family Sciuridae; genus Ictidomys; species Ictidomys tridecemlineatus. The sequence continues at coordinate 19,127,161 of NC_135477.1, forward strand.
CAATAAGATCTGCCTTTGCCCATCATGGAGAATCCACTTTGAAGGGAACCTCATTAATCAAATAATGACACATAGGAGTTAAACTGTGACATTCAGGAGTATATTGCACAACGAGTTCACTAGAGAGAATGTATTAACCTTTTTTAGGAGGTGACAGGAGTCCCAGCGGGTGGTATGTGAGCCAGGATTTGGAGGGTGAGTACCATTTAATTAGGAGATGATTGGAAAAGTGAGGACAGGGTGGATCAGGAAGAAAGTACTATGAAATGAGGGAAGGAGGTGCATGTGAGGGACATAAAGCAGAATGGGGTGTTTCGTGTGCATGGAGCATGGAGTGAGATGAAGCTGGAGAGATGGGCAGTGGCTAGATTTCTCAGACCTCCGTGAGGAGTTGTAGTTATTTTTCTCTTAGGAGCAATGATAAAGTATTTATTTGAAACTGGAGAAATGAGAAAAACATGTTAGATTTACTTTTTTGTTTTGTTTTGTTTGTGGAATGCTTTTAACATGATCCTGGACACGTGAGTATGAGTTTTCTTTGAGAAGCCTGTGGAGACACCAATGGGTCAACCAAGCGTGAGTCACCTGCACACAGGTGGCAGGTGAAGCTGTGGGTGTGGTGAGATCCTTCAGGATGAGTGCAAAATGTAAGGAAAGTGTGGAGTCTAAGGCTGACCAGCATCGAATGGTGGAAGTCAGAGGAAGATGAATCTGATAAAGAGTGGCAAGGAAAAAACCTAGCAAAGTGACCTAGTGGAACCTGGGTCCAGGAAAACCAATGGACAGAACTGGTCATACTGGAAATTCTTCCAATGGGTCAAGGGAGAGGATGGCTGAAATATATCTATTTGTTTAGTGACAAGGAGATTGCTGATGACCTTGGAAGAGGTAGAGAGGAGTAAGGAGGGATAGTAAGGTGAGTGGGGAGAACTCTTCATAGGTTTGTAGGTGAAAAGAGGGAATGAATGAATTTAGGAGATGATTGGAAATTTCTAGTTAGAGCTGAATGAATTTTCTACGATGACAAGCATTTGCTTCTAACTCAGAGATTCTGGTTTTCTACTTCTGTATGCCCTGGTTCACAAAAACACATCCGGACAGACTTGAGTTTGTTTTAGGGACATCTCGGGGCTCAGCTTGCAACATTGTTCCTGGTTCTAAAAAGCTAGTGAAAGCCCACATAAGCAAATCATCTCATGAAATAAGCCCCGATAGCCTCATGTGACACAGGCTATTGTTGGAAAAATCTCAAAGATGAAAAGATAACATTCCACACCTGCTTAAGGGTTTTATTTTTATAAACAAAAGTAAAGCTTTGGAGAGCATCTTAATCTGAGCAAATTATGTCTTGGTTAATGTAGCTGCATTCAAAAGTAATAGATTTGCTCCTTTATATGGCAAACAAAGAGAATAGTTCTATTTTTCCTAATAGCGCATTTCATTAACTGAAGCTGTTTATTTCTTTAGCGTTAACTTACTCCTCCCAATACAGGGATAAATACAGGTTACCTGAAGTATATATTTATTTTTGATTTATCTAAACATTTCTTCTCTAAAGCCCCTTTTGTTTTCTATCATGTTGGTGAAATGTTGCAGTCACTTGCCGCTTTCTGGGAGTAGTAATTTAACATCCAATGAATGAGGCAGGCAGGTTGCTGGGAAATGCAGTCAGCAGTGGCTGATGCTGGGGTTCCAGATGGGCCCCCTCATCAGGCTGACAAAACACTTGAAAATATGCTGGATAGGAAATAAAAATGGCGAAGCTTTGAGGGAGAGTATTAATGGTTGTGGAATGCACTGATGAGGGACAGTTGTCATGGTAAGGGAGTTAATTTAATAAATACACATAAATGGATTTAAACCTCATGTATAATTTGTGCAATTATGGTGTGTCATGCACTGCTGTGGGTTTTACACGTGTGTCTCATTTAATCACGGCATAACTCTGTGAAGTGGGCAATTGCTCAAACTCCTGAAATTCAGTTTGCAAAACTGTACATGGAAATAACAATCCCTAGGTTTATAAGGTCAGTTAAATGTGGTGGGGGGGAAAAGTTTGAAAATTAGGTCCTGACTTCCACTTCTCCTTAAGATAGGGCAACCCTCCTTATTCTCCAACTTGAAATGACCAAAAATATCAGGCATCCTATGTTTTAAGAGATGGATTAGGTGACCAATAAGCCAATTAAAAAAAAAAAAGCTATCATTGGAGAAAGGTTATTTTTTTTTTTTTTCGGAAAATGATACCAGGACAATTAGATGTCTACATGTAAAAGAAGTCACTTCATCTGCTACATAGAAAAATTAACTAAAACATTGTCATAAACCTAAATAAAAACCCTAACAATATGAAATAGTCAGAAGGAAACATAGGGTAAAACCTTTGTGACCTTGACATAGGGAAAAAAATTTTAGGTTCAATATAAAAAAATTACCTGTTAAAAAATACTAAATTGACTAAAAATTAGAAACTTTGAAAATTAAAATTTAAACAATTTTAGTGAATTAAGAAAAAAACTTTTGATTTTTAAATGACACCGATAAGAAATGAAAACATAAGCGATAGACTGGAAAAGATATTTTGAAGTCACATATCTGATAGAGAACTTATATTCTGAATATATGAAAAAAATTCAAAACAGGTATAGCAAAACAATGTTATAAAAACTGGGTAAAATAATTCAATAGACACACTCTAAGAGAAGAATTACTACCAATCGTTCTCAAATTATTCCATGAAATACAAAAGGAGGGAACCCTTTCAAACTCATTCTATGAAGCTAGTATTATCCTGACACCAAAACCAGACAAAGACACATCAAGGAAACAAAATTTCAGACCAATATTCCTGATAAACATAGATGCAAAATTTTTGGATAAAATACTGGCAAATTGCATACAAAAACATTAAAAGATATGTATCATGATCAAGTAAGGTTCATCCCAGGGATTCAAGGTTGTTTCAACATACAGAAATCAATAAACATAATTCATCCCATTGATAGTCATGTGATTCTTGTCTTTGAGTCTATCTCAATAGATGGAGAGAAAACATTTGACAAAATACAGCACCTGTTCATGTTTGAAACACTAGAAAAACTAGGGATAGAGGGAACATGCCTCAACATTGTAAAAGCTACCTATGTTAAACCCAAGGCCAACATCATTCTAAATGGAGAAAAGTTGGAAGCATTCCCTCTAAAAACTGGAACAAGTCAAGGGTGCCGTCTTTCACCACTTTTATTCAACATCATCCTTGAAACTCTTGCCAGAGCAATTAAAAGAAAGTAAAGGGATCTGAATAGGAAAAGAACTCAAGATATCCCTATGTGCTGATGATATGATTATGTATTTGGAAGACAGACAGAACTCCATCATCAAAATTCTAGAGCCCCATGAACACATTCAGCAAAGGAATGAAAATTAACACCCATAAATCAAATGTGTTCCCATACATCATTGATGAATCTACGGAAAGAGAAATTGGGAAAACTAGCCCATTTATAATACCCTCAAAAAAATAAGTATTAGAGAATCTAACAAAAGAGGTTAAAACAATGAAAACTACAGAATACTAAAGAAATTGAAGAAGACCTTAGAAGATGGAAAGATCTCCCATGCTCTTGGATATGCATAATTAATGTTATCAAAATGGCCATACTTCCAAAAGCACTATATAGATTTAATGCAATCCCTATTAAAATCCCAATGATAGTCTTCAAAGAAATAGAAAAAGCAGTTATGAAATTCATTTTGAAAATTAAGAGACAGAATAGCCAAAGCAATCCTTAGCAAAAAAAAAAAAAAATTGAAGCAGAAGGGGCTGGGGATGTAGCTCAGTGGTAGAGTGCTTGCCTCACATGCACAAGGCCCTGGGTTCAATCCCCAGCACCACCAGCAAAAGTGAAGTAGGAGGCATCACAATAGCAGAGCTTAAATTATACACAGAGCTATAGTATCAAAAACTGCTGCACAGTATTGGCACCAAAACAAACATGAAGACCAGTGGTACAGAACAGAGACATAGACAAACCCACATAAATAGTCTTCTCATACTAGACAAAGGTGCCATAAATATACATTAGAGTACAGATTGCCTGTTCAATGAATGGGAGTGGAAAAACTGGAAATCTATGTGTAGCAAAATGAAATTAAACAAACCCCTATCTCTCGCCCTGCATAAAATTCAACTCAAAGTGGATCAAGGACTTAGGCATTAGACCAGAGACTTGTGCCTAATAGAAGAAAAAGTAGTCCCCAGTCTACATCATGTAAGCTTAGGAACTAACTTCCTTAACAAAAATCCTAAAGCTCAAGAAGTATAAATGAGAATCAACAAATGGGATGGCATCAAACTCAAAAACTTCTTCATAGCAAAGGAAATACAGAATAGGAGAATATCTTTGCCACCTGCACCTCAGAGCATTAATCACCAGGATATATAAAGAACTCAAAATGGGCAAATGGACTGGCAGGCATAGGCACACCTTTAGAAGAAGAAATCTGAATGGTCAAAAAAATGTGGGAAAAAAGTCCAACATTCCTAGCAGTTAGAGAAATGCAAATCAAAACTTCAAGATTTCATCTCAGTTCAGTCAGAATGACTATCATCAAGAATACAAGTAACAATAAATGCTGGTGAGGATGTGGGGAAGGCGCACTCATATATTGCTGGTAGGACTGCAAATTGGAGCAACCACCCTGGAAAGCAGTATGAAGATTCCTCTGAAAACTTGGAATTAAACCACCATTTGACTCATTTATCCCACTCATAGGTTTATATTCAAAGGACTTAAAATCAGCATACTACAGTGACACAGCCACATCAGTGTTTATAGCAGCTCAATTTATAATAGCTAAACTATGGAAACAACCTAGGTACCCTTCAACAGATAAATGGATAAAGAAAATGTGGTATATATGCACAATGGAATATTACTCAACCATAAAGAAGAATGAAATATGGCATTTGCTAGTAAATGGATGGAACCAGAAGCTATCATGCTAAGTGAAATAAGCCAATCCCATAAAACCAAAGACCAAATTTTTTCTCTGATACATAGATGCTAATTTGTAAGAAGGGGGTGGTGGCTAGGGAAGAATAGAAGTACTTTGGATTAGAAAAAGGGGACAGAAGGGAATGGAGGGGGTATGGGAATAGGAAAGATATAGAATGAATCAGACATTCCTATCCCATGTGTATATATAATCACAAGACCAATGTAATTCTACATCATGTACAACCAGAAGAATGGTATAATGATATAATATGTATAATGTATAAAAATACATTCTATTATCATGTATAACTACCAAGAATAAAAGAAATGACTGCTATTGTTATTTATTGAGAAAGCCCACATATCTATGAGAATTGATAATAAGTGATGATCCCAGTTGTTGGCAAGGCATCAAGTAACTGGAACACTCTCACATTGCTGCTGGAAGTGTGAAATGGTTATGACCACTTGGGAACAGTTTGTCAGTGTCTTAAAAAGTCAGTATGCCCTTACTGACGATCTGGCCATTTCATCCCTAGGCATATTCCTAAGAATAAGGAATGCATATGTCTCTGCAAGTTTTGTAGAAGAAAGTTTATAGCAGCTTGCTTTGTAACAGTTTGAAAAAATTTTGGAGGCACACACATAGGTGAATGCATAAACAGTCTTGTGATATATCCACACAAGTTAAGAGTACTCAGCAATAAAAATGACTTAACTATTGACAAATGCATTAACATGGACACATCTCAAAATAGGATGAAGAAAGACACCAGACAAGAATAGATATTGTGTAATTTGATTTTATAAACTAAAAAAAATGGAAAGTAATCTACATGCCAGTAAATTGGTGCTTGTCGGGAGAGAAGGGGTATGGAGAAAAACAAGAAGGCTAGATTATAATAGGAACAAGGAAACTTTTGAAGTGATGAATATGTACCTATCTTGATTGTGGCGATGATCTTCTGGGTTTCTGTACATATCAAATCACCAAACTGCACATTCATGGTGAGCGGTTAGTCACAAGTAAAACTCAAGAGTGCTAAGGATGAAGAAAAGCAAAAGGGTATGTGTAACATCGAATCATAATGTTTTAAGAATGGCTTTCCAAGAAAATTTGATCCAGAATGATCAACACTGAGTTTATCTTCTAAAAAATTGTATGGAAATCAAAGATTATAAAAAGTCTTTCATGCAGCTAGGCAATAGATCAAATCTCTTTTAAGCATAAATATAATCAGTCTGCTTCTGACTCTTCCACACCCAGAGCTCATGCTAGAAGACAGCAATCCCTGAAGTCCTCAAGAAAGGATCAGGTAGAGCAAGAATGCTGTTCCTGGCATCTGTTCATCTTGTTATAAAGGCAGTGGGCATCTCTAGATATGCAAGAATTCACAAGATATAATTCCAATGAATTTAGGCTGAAACTTTCTGGGAGATTCTAAAGAACAAACTTCAACTGATGAGGAAGTGGATGGGGAAAGTATGATAGTTTTATTAAGAGAGGGGTAACTGAAAATTAGAGGATGGTTATAGTTTTAAAATGCACATAATCTATAATTACTGAAAAAAAGAAATGAAAATAAAATTGATGAGAAGAAAAACATGGGTGGTAATGCAGAAAACTGTATAGTTGATAATTAAAAGCTTTAAGGTTGGCAAATCAATTAATAGAACTGTGAGTATGCTTAAATATTTATTAAAATGTACTCACTACAATAATGTTATAATCCACTACATCAGTGATGGAAATGAAGCAGAAAGATGGAGAGGAAATTGGAAAAACCCACCAAATTCACTCTTTCTCAGTGTGGGGAGTTTTAACTAAGAGCTGGCTAAAAATGATTTCAAATTTTTTGATATATTTAGTCAGTCCAGAAATATACTTGTAAATGTTAGAACTTAGACATTTATAAGGTTTTTTTTTTAATTGAAACATCTTATAAGTACTGAGATGAGAATTGGATATCTAGAGTTTGGAACTGCATAATCATACAATGAATTTTTTTTGCGGGAGACTGAGGCGAGCCTTTGAGCATACGTGGTCTCTGAGATGATTAAGTAATAGGAGCAAGGTACAGAGTAGCACACAGAAAGTGCTACCAATCAGAAAAGAAAACCAACAGCATATATGTATATAAATACAAGAAATATATCTAGAAAGACAACCAACAGAACTGTGGCTATCACTTAGGTGTCTGGGAGGAAGGAAGCTGTCTAGGGTCAGGAGTAGGAGAGAGATTATTTACTGAACACCTTTCATATCTTTTGAATTTTGCACCATCTGCACGTGTATGAATTTTTAAAATAATAATTAGGTTTTAATTTATTTTAAATGATGTGACATTTACATAACATAAAATTAAGACTTACTGCGTACAGTGACAGTGCATTCATAGTGCAACCTTCACCTCTAACTAGTTCTAAAACATTGTGATCACCCCCAAAGGATATCTCATACTTAGCAAATAGTCACTCTCCATTAATATTTTGTTTTTTGAAGAGAAAAAAAAAAAACATAACCCGGCCAAGGCTTGTAAGGCATCCACAGTCTACACTCTCTTGAATCTTTGCATCCTCAATCCCTGGTTGAAACACTGCACTCCCTACTTTCCCTTCCTGCACTCCTAGTCCACCTCAAACTTTCCCTAAATGCCCAGAGCGGATTTTCTACCAGTGCAGGAAGTTTTCAGTGCCTACTGAGGCCTTGCAGCTGGTTGTTGTTTATGGGATTCTGATGGAGAAAAAGCTGATGCTGAAGGCTATACTCCCAGCAACTCAGCCTGCTGGGCTTCCAGGACCACGTCTGATTACATTCAGTGCATGCCTGATAGGACAGTTAACACAAGCCTTAGTTCTCAAGCGCATGCAGTCTGAGGGCTGGGACATATGATGTGCATTCTGCTTCAAAGCATAAAACAAGGCAAGCCCTGGGGAAAATGATTTTGAGTATAAGTGAACATTTGGGGGAATGAGAGTAAAAATCAACCAGCCAGTCCTGCAGAGATACTAACGGCAGATGGAAGGGGAGAAGCCAGGACTAACTATAATTCTTGGTCCTGAGCTCTAGAATGGTATCTGCCTGTAACCAATTATGTGTGAAATTAGAGTACTCTTAAGAGAAGTCACATGAGAATGTTGAAACAGCCACGAAGGCTTTTAACTCTGCGCTCCATATTTTCACGCTCATGAAAGCAAACAACAGAAAATTTCACAAAAGAATGTGATCTTGCATTCTGATAGTCAGTTCGTTTGACATTGGGGTTGTGAGCAAATTGTTTTAGATTTTTACACATCCAAATTGCATCCCAGGTTTCCGTGAAACCTTTAATGGGGCAGGGGACCTGGTTTCATTGGCCCACAAGCTGTTCTCTTCATTGTGCAGGTAGTTTCCCACGTAGAGAAGTGGAGGCCACATCTATATTTCCTATAAAATTGACTGCCATGTGCAATTAGAGGAGAAGTATGTCTCATGGTCTTGATGGCAGCCTGTGCAGCCAAATCCACGGGACGGAGGTGGGGCTGAGAAAATAAGATGATCATTACACTCTGTCAACTTACATGGATTTTTTTTTTCACAAAAAATATTATACTTCATGCTGATACTAATTTTGTTATCAAATATTACTTAGAGGAAAACACGAACAATTTAGGAACTTTCATATTTAAAATGGCTTTTTCAACAAATTCATGAGATGCACAACCAGAATGCCTTTCATTCAGGGAGGATTGTGTGATTGCTTCAGTCTCAATAGAAGGCATTGGGGAGAATTAGGGGATCTGACTCATAAGGTAGCATCCAGGTTTTTTGGAAACCTGGGAGTCAATAGCAGTACTGGAAATGGTTTATGAGGGCACTGTGACTTTTATTTTAAAGAGACTATTTTCCTCTGAGTAATAGTTTTAACTTTTACTTTATGTCTTTTTAAACTCAAATCAAAAATCTGACTGTTGCAAAGAACTTAGTCTCTGGTTGATATTCGTTGGCAAGAGAAAAATGTATCTTTGATATAATAATGATGCAGACAGCTGATATTTACCAAGTGCCCACGAGCCACAGAGACTGTCCTGTGTGCTCTATGCATACAGCCTGACTGGCTGTCACATTAGGAGATGAGTAATCCCACTATCTTTATTTTACAGAAGTGAAACCTGAGGCACAGATTGGTTGAGTCAAATAACTTGGTTAAGCTTACACTATTAAAATGATGCCAGACTATTGTACCCACTTCATTTTACCACTTTCTATTTATGGCTATCAATTACTGAGCACTGACAAAAGTATTTGGTTTTCCGTTTGACTTTGACTGTAAGTGAGGTAGCTCTCATTACTTCATAGCTGAGACAAGTGAGGCTTATAGAAATTAAACCGATTGCTCTTAGTCTCCCTACTGTGTTACCTTATTTTCAACCTAGTAATAAAATCTAAGTATCAGTATGTTGAAGAATCTTTAATTTTGGTTATTACTTTGTGTTTCAGTTAGCAATTTTCATTGCCATGGTTAAAAGGTCTGACAAGAACAACTTCCAGAGGTTTGGTCCATGGTCAGATGACTCTATCGCTCTGTGCCCAAGATGAGGTAGAACATCATGGTAAAAGGGCATGACAGCAGCTCAGGACATGGTAACCAGGAAGCAGGGCGAGGGCTCTGCTTAGGTACAAAATACAAATATCTCAAAGGCACAGCCCAGAGACGTGCTTCTCCAGCCACACCCTGCCTGCCTGCAGTTACTGTTTAATCCATATCAAAGGATTAATCCACTGATTACAACACAAAATCTAATCATTTCACCTCTGAAAAATTCTTACATTGTCTTACATGTAAGATTATGGGGAAAATCTCACATCTAAACATAGTACTCTGGATGTCAAATTTTTCTTATTTTCTCCAGTGATACTGCCTTTGTACAGTGCCTTGTGCAGTTAGAAGTTGTTGGAATATAGTAGAGTGTTATTTCATTTTCAAGGCTAAATATAACAAGATTGGTACAACAGACACCTTTTCTCCATCTTGGTTTATGTCCAGAGTGAAAGAAAAACAAAACAACTCCTGTCTTGATACTGATTGTATGGATTTAAGGTGTAGAACGAAATTTTATGTGTTTCATCTTTAAATTGTTTTTCAAGAGTTTAAATCTTTGTTCCAGTCAAAAGGTAAGAATAAATTTGATGCTAGATTATTTATGTTAATGTTTTATCATGATCACTGCAGAATTAGAAGGTCCTCTTCTAACTAGAGACAAATAGAGGGAAGATTTGATTCTATTTTTCAAGCATATAGCAATAATAATGGACTTGGCTTGCATTCTTTTGCACATTATATAAGTATTTTAATTAAATACTACCATCATGGTAGTTAGGATATAGATATCACATACATTTTATTAAGGTACAGAAAGTGAGGAGCAATCGGAAATTCCTAAGATCAGAAACATAATTGCCAAAAGTGTCACAGTGAGTATGTGACAGGATTGTTGACACTAGCGATGTTGCATTACGGACATGGTAGTTGTAACAGCAGCTTGAAAATGACATGGGAAAGGCAACTCAAAGGCCATGCTAGGAATGGAAGCAGAGGGTGGAAAATTGAGACCTGTCTAGTTGTTGTCATATGAGGAGATTGTGTGTAGAGAGAGATGGGGGGATGGGAATCCCTCTGATTTGGAAAGACAAGAGCTGAGAGAGAACGTGAGACAGGACAAAGGAAAGCCTTTGAAGGTGCAGAACATTATTTATCCTGATGGAAATCCAGGGGAAGCTCAGCCACAGTACTTACAAGCTGTGAATGTTGCTGGGAGGAGGTGTCTATGAAGGACGGTGATTCTGTCCTCCCAGTGTCACTGTGAGATTTTAATGAGAATGGGGAAGATCCTCAGACAGCTTTTACAAATCTCTTATATTGTTCTGTTGTTCTAAATAAAAAAAAATACAGCAAGGAGGGCAAAGTTGTCAAATATTTCAATGCACTAATGTGGGAGAGGAATCAAATGTATTATTCTGGGGCTACTGGTGAATTGAAACCGATTTTCACAGTGTCAGCCAAGACTGGTCAGAAGGGGGCACTTTTCCTCTAGAATTTATGAATTTTCTTTGAGGGAGACTTAAATGCACTGTGATCACTTGGGTATGGGAAGGAGATGCATGGCGACTTTCCTTATAATCCCCGGAGTCTGAAAATGTAACCGTGAAAGGTCTGGGTCCACTGTCACCCTGTGAAGCCAGTAAACCTAGAGATGGAGTTATGCACCTTCCTTAGGGAGCACAGGCTCAGAGCTTACATGGGGACAGGGTGGAGGTGTATCAGTTAGCTGGGTGACAGGGTCATTACAAATAGCCCAGGGGCTGCTTTTCTGATGCATAGGCTTTAGTTGTCTGAAGGTCACTTGATGTTCTGGGTTCTGTAAACTAAAGAAAAGTTACTGATGAGGAAGTCATATGACTCATATCTTTTTAGTTCTTTTTCCCAGAAATAGTTAACCTTGCATTTCATCGTTAAGACACAGAACAGGGAAAGAGAGCAAAAAGGCAACTTCCACAGGAGGAGAATAGTTTTAACCTATTAGGTGGTTTCACTCAGAGATGTCATTTATGGTAAAACTAGCAGAAGACTAGCAATATATCACTCAGCTCTGTGAATCTCCAAAATTAATGATTTTTAAAGTTAACGAAAGCAAGAGAAACTAGAGGGTTTGTTTAGGTTTTCCCTTAGTTACAGTAAAAATGAAAGTCAAGACTAAGAAAAACAAACTCCTCCACTGGTTTCCTTATTCCTAGGCCAGAGGGCTCCCTCTTACAGACACATTTGGAACAAATTAAAAAAAATCTTATTTCAGGTAATTAGCATTTTACCCAAGGAACTATGTCTTACCATAACTATTTTGGAAGGTGTCTGAGGTGACTTACTTATAAAACTTATCACTTTCAGAGATGTTAGAAGTAGAAAATATGTGTAATTTAAATATAGGACTTGGACAAGCTTAAAAGTTGCTTTATTGCATATTTATTTGTATGATTCCCTTCCTGGGACACAGATCACCAACTCTCTCTGCAGAGGATAATATCTCTAGCTCTGTGGGCCTCATAATCTTATTATCAACTAAGATATTTAATTGTGATATTGTAACCCTAAGGTAGCCAGAAATAGTGTATAAATGAATAAGCCTGGCTGTGTGACCATAGCTTGTCCTCCTACCTCATTCATGTCATGTACAAAAACAAACCAAAATGGATCATTGGCCATAAAATTCTTACAGGAAAACATAGAGGCAAATTGGCATGATCTTTGGCAATAGATCCTAAGTTTGACACCGGAAGTATGAGTAACAAAAGAAAAAATTAGATAAGTTGGACTTTGGCAAATTAATAATAATAATAATAATAATAATGATAATAATAATAATAAACAGTAGGTACATTATCAAGAAAGTGAGCCAGGTGTGGTGGCGCATGCCTGTATTTCTAGTGGCTCAGGAGGCTGAGGCAAGAGGACCACAAGTTCAAAACCAATCTCAGCTTCAGCAAAAGTGAGCAACTAAACAGTTCGATGAGGCCCTGTCTCTAAATAAAATACAAAATAGGACTGGGGATGTGGCTCAGTGGTTGAGTGCTCCTGAGTTGAATCCCTGGTATCCCTCCTCCCTCCAAAAAAAGGTGAAAAGATAACCCACAAAAGAGGAGAAAATATTTTCAAATCATATGTCTAAGAGATCTAATTATACAGAATACATAAAGATCTTTTAAAAATCAATAACAGAAGAATAAACTACTCAACTTAAAATAAGTAATTATATATTTTCCAAAGAAGATACACAAATGGCCAATATTCATTTTAAAAGATACTCAACATCATCAGAAATTAGAAACATCATCATTAGAAAATTAAAAATCAAAACCACAGTGATATATTAATTTCTACACACTAGGATGACTATAATAATTTATAAATAAGACCAAAATCCAGAAAATTACATTTTCTGGCAAGCTATGAAGAAACTGGAATCCTTATCCATCATTGGTAGGAATCTAAAATAGTATAGTGGCTGTCAAAACAGTATTATGTTTCCTCAGAAAAATTAAACATGGAATTGAAATTGTTGCCTGATACAGTAATTCTATGTATAGAACCCAAAGAATTGAAAGCAGATACTCAAGTACATGGATGAGAGTGTTTATGGAAGCAGGATGCAGAACAGCCCAAAAGTGGAATCCTCTGACCCAAATGTCCATCAACAGAGAAACAAATGAACAAATTATGGTATATACATACCTTGAAATTTCCTTCACCATCAAAAGGAACAAAGTACTTACAGATTCTGTGATGGGGATGAACCATTCATGCTAAATGAAGAAATTCAGACACAAAAAGTCATGTGTCATTTCACTTATATGCATTATCTAGAATAGGTCAATCCACAGAGATAGAAAGCAGATTGGTGGTTGCTAGGGGAGGAGAGTATGAGGTTCTCTTTGGGGGCGACAAAAATGTTTTGGAGCTTGATAGAGGTACTAATAATTGTATGATGTTCTGAATGTACAAAATGCCACTGAATTTTACAGTTTAACATGGTTAATTTATATGAATTTCCCCTCAAAAGAAAGCAAAACAACAATATGTACAAACTAAAAAAGTGGACAGACATGGGAACTGACTAGGAGGTTGATGAACTAGTTCTGCCAAGAGGTAATTTTGCTAAGGCGGAGTTGGAAATGAGAGGAGCCAATCACCAAGGACCAGCTGAAGCAGGGCTGAATGCAGAGGAAGAGGCAGGAGGAAGATACAGCAGACACTGGCTTTGGTTTGGCTCCTGGCCAACTTACTGCTGCAAAGGGGTATTAATGGGAATCAGCCAGGGTAGACTTTCCCCCGAGCTCATTATCTGACCCTATTTAAAATGGACTTATAGGCCCATAAAACCAATTCTGGTTAGGGCCATTTATTTCTTTCCAATAAAACTTGAAGCTTTCATTTGATCCATTAAAATTCTTAATACAATCTTTTTATTTCTCTCTTTAAAAAGCCATTTTTTCATGTTCTAAGCATAATAATTACCTACTTGACAAATGTATTCCTAATTACACAATTACTTTATTATATAGTATCAGTTTAAAAATGCCTCAAGTCTGAAATCTTCTGGGAAAGAAATTATTTTATTTAATGTATAACGTAATTTCCTCTCAAATAATTATTTAGAGGCTGGGGGAGAAAATGAGAGAGGCTGAAAAATTCTAGTGTATAATTTTAGAGCTGATATTCCTGATAGAAATCAGGCAGAATTGATTAGGCATCATAAAATGAGGCAAGATTGATGAGAGTCTCTGGCTGGGTTCCTTGTCTGTTGTGAAGGATACATGTGCATCTCTCTGTGTGTATGTGTTCACGTGTGTGCATTAGTGTGTATGTATGTGCAGGTGCATGTGTCCTTAATGTAGGGTGAATAAGTGGCTTAACTACTGAGTGGCCTCGTTTTGAGTCTGTTAAGAAATTAAGATTAATTATTTGTGTGGCATAAATGGCATTCCATTGCAAACTCTGAAATTTTCCTCTCACTTCTTTATAGCCTATATCTATATAATACTTAGACTATATAGAGGGTAAATACGGAGAGGTGAGCTAGGATATACCGATCAACTATTGAAAACTGGACAGGAATATAATAAGATCTTTTATATTCTCCAATAGCTGAGAATAATTTATAGGAGTGCTGCAACTATGCATCAAAACCACTAATTGGTAGTCAGACACTTCTGGGCACCTTTCTGTCCTCTCATAGCACCCTGTCCTCCTGGCATGTGGTTCTTATTCTGCACTTTCATTGTTACCCGCTTGAGTGACCCAGATGTCACCTTTTGTTCCTTGAGATTTTGGTAAAGTTGAACAAAACCTTTTATTTCCATGACTGGAGGACATCCAGTACCTCCATAGGGCACCAGCTAATGTCCACATGGCTCTGATTTTAGAGCGGGGAAAGATGGTACCCATCCCTCTGCAGTAAATGGCCCAATGCAAATTTCACCCTAGGACTCAGTTGCAATAAAGCTTCAAAGGAAATAACCCTCAGTTGTAATATGCATCTGTGAGTATGTCTCTAGAGATTTGCAGGCAACAGTGACCCATCACGTGGCCCTCCCCTGATGCTTCTCATCCTCTCATTTCTTCTCACTGCATTTCTCTCACCCTGTCTACAGAATCCCAGCTCTTTCCCCCAGAGAGAGCCCTGTTCTTCCTTTGGATCCTTGCTCCCATCATTATGCAGAGGTACCCTTGCTCATTTCTCACTAGGAATAGAATATGTGAATGCAAGGATTGTACCTCTCTCTCTTCAACTCTTTCTTCCTAGCTATGTGCTTGATACACAGTTCTAAAAGGGAATTTGAATGAAGAAATGAGTATATGAGCAAATTATGGAATGGGGAGATGCCATCTACCTATGGCATTGCCTGGAATTGGTGGCATGTCTAGGCTTACTAATCAGCTAAGGTTAACTCAGTAATAAACTTGTGCCCCAGCTCACCCTTGGAGAGTGCACTAGGAACTCAAGTCACTCTCTTCATGAAGTGGATGATGAACAAGACAAAATCCTTCTCCCTGAGATAATGGGCTGAGGGACAGGTATAATCCAGGTGAGCTGAAAATAGCCTTCAGACAAAGAAGCTGCTGTGAGATGGTGGCTTTGGGTGGACTTTTATGCACTAGGAAGACTTTGAGTAGGGTTTTAAAGGAGGGGTAGGGTGTTGGAGATAAAGTGAGAAAACATGCCCTGTTGGGGCAGAAGTGAACGGGCCAAGCACATAGGACAGTGAAGGGCCCTCAGCCTGGACAGAGGCACATATGTGTGATGCCTGCGACCTCCAAGAAGAGGAATGTGGTCCTATATCTATAAACCTCAACAAACCACCACAGGTTCCTGCACACCTCTCACCTGCTAGACTCTTAGACATAAATCACTTATGCCTCTTAATCCCTCATCTGAGATTGACAGATGAGAGACTTGAGACTCAGGGAAGGTGAGCAAATCCCTCAATGCACAGGAAGAGCAAGAGGCAGAGTTGGGATTCATCCTCCCTTTTTTTGCCCTCCGCACATAATAAGCTTCTCATCTTCTGATGCTCCATCAAAGGAAGATGTGTTTTGGTAATAGGATGCAGGGAAGCTTAATTCTAAAGAGGGCCATTAGGCTCCAAGGAACCACTGTTTTCTGGAGGGGAGGAGGTGATGGGGCAGAGAGCCGCTCTCTGTAGGTGAAGACTTCCCATAGCAGAGACGGATGACTGACCCAGCTCTCTCTCTCCTGATGCCCCAGGCAGCTGAGCAGCTGTGGGAGGGTGATCTTTAGGGCCTTCAGAATTCTCACAGCATCTCACTTTTCTGGGTGGCCAATAGTATCCTAGAGAAATGCCCTTAGGTGGTCACAGTGGAATGTAAGCAAATGCCAGCTCAACACTCCAGTCAGTCATGGATGGCTTTCTTGGCTGGAACTGTGTCTGCTTCAGGCGCTCTCAACTTCCTGCTGGGCCTCTAACAAGCCTATGAGACTTTGAGGATCCATTTAAAGGAACAGTGGAAGGAAGACGAGATATATTTTGTTTTCTCCACTTAGGAGATGAAACAAGACTTAGAGAGCTGAGTCACCCAAGCTATTTTTGAAGTGACACAATTCCTGTAAGGTGAAACTTGGATTGAAACCCCTCTTTAGCTGATGCACAAATTCCAATTCTTTCTACTGTACCACACTCTACTGAATCCTTAAATTGAATATTTAGGGACTGGGTCATGGAAAGTATTTTTACTTTGGAAGTAGGATATGTGGGTGCATTCAGAAATATCCCAATAATTTTAATGTATGTTCTGAACATTCCTAAGTTAGAGATTACATAAATATATAATATAAACAGGATATGTTTTCCTTCAGAATGAAGACTCATGTGGCAAAAATAATGCCTAAGTGGGTGATTCTACAGAGGAGCTCTGATTAAAAAAAGACCTCATTCTTCATTTTCAAATTTTGCCTTGTGCCTTCGGGGTGGTCATAAACCTGTGTGTAAGTGTGTACGTGTGTGTGTGTGTGTATGTGGAAGTCAAGAGTTACCATGGAAGAAGGAATCTACCTTGGGTGAAAAAAAAAGTATCTGCAATGGAGAGTCCTGACTTCCCTAATGGAGAGGAGTAGGGCATCATGGATGGGTCACTGACCCTCCTGTTGTTTTGCAGTGGATGAGATCCTTGGCAGCTTAACAAAGCCAAGGAGGGGTCAGCGAGGGGCTTGAGTTCTAGCCCGAGTTTTTGCACTGACTCTCAGACCTTGGGTGAGTCATTTCTTTGCCAGGCCTTACTGAACTCATGCAGAAAGCCATGGTTTAGTGTGGATTATGTATTAGGTCATCTAACAAAAAATAAACACACAGACAGTGCTTGTGCTGTGGTGGAGGAGTGCAGGAGGGGGCACATAGGACAGCACCTGTT
This sequence comes from Ictidomys tridecemlineatus, assembly GCF_052094955.1. Lineage (NCBI taxonomy): Eukaryota > Metazoa > Chordata > Mammalia > Rodentia > Sciuridae > Ictidomys > Ictidomys tridecemlineatus. Next base: position 19,144,622 of record NC_135477.1, read on the forward strand.
GTTGAGATAATGTCCTATTTCTTGATTTTTTGTGCTGGTTACAGGGATTGCCATCTCTACACTTTTCTGAGTGCACTTTTCTAAATGTATTTTATGCTTCCAGAAAACAAAATATGCAAACCCAAAACATTCTAGTCACCTCAAGTCATCATGTATAAAAAGGGCCAAGAATAAACACATTGGAAAATAATAACACAGAACATGTCTTGCACCATCCTAATAGCTCTCATCTCATTTGGGGAATTGTAGTTCTCAAAGAAGATCAGAGGTGAAAGTCATACAAGGAGAGAAGGAAACACCAGTGGTAACATCACAATTCAGGATGGGCTTCTCTGGATAGCAAGTCCTCACAATAGAAATGATCATCTTCAACAACTTTCTGCTGAATATGACCTTGAAGCTCCACAGTCGGGTTTGTTTAATAACTGTATTCTGAAGCATGACATATTTCATCAATGTCGGGAGGAGGCCGTAAGTTAAAGGTAATGTTGAAACTCGGCCGTCATGTTTTTGCCTTGGGAGGCCGTGATCCCACCGCACAATGCAATGGATGTTAATAAAATCAGGACTCGGGGAAACCGGGAGCATACAAATGGGTTCGCAACCAGTCCTGCTAACACAGATCACACATGGTAAAAAGCATCCTTTTCTTTGCCACTAAAAGCAAGCTTTAATTATGGTGAGAATCTGTACATGTAATAGAGAATATGTACACTGGGTGGGCCTGGAATTCCACCCTGAGAGATGTACTCTATAAAAATCCTCTCCTCAGTGCACACAGAGACATGGATGTATAAGAAGGTTCATAACAGCTTTGTGTATGAGAGTAAAAAAATGAAAAATATACTCAATTTTCACTCATGTGTGATGGGATGGGCAAATAATTATGGTACAGTTATATAAGATGCAATCCATCTGGGAAAATGGTCAAACTAGAATGATGGATATTGCTAGAGTTTGAATATAAGTGTCCCACAAAGGCCCATCTGTTAATGGCTTGTTGCCCAGCCTGTCACCTCTGGGAGGTGGTGAGACCTCTGTGAGCTGGAGCCTAGTGGAGATCTTATGTCATTGGGAGCGTACCGTCAAAAGGAATTGTGAGCCTCTGGTTTCTTCCCTGTTCTTTCTTGGACTTTCCTGCCATGAAATGAGCTGCATTGCCCTGTTGTGTCCTCCCCACCATGAAGTGCTGGCTCACCACAGGCCCAGAAGCAACCAGACCAACTGATACTGGTCCGAAACCTCTAAAACTCTGAGCCCAAATAAACCTTTCCCTTTTATAAGTTGATTATCAAGTTACTATAACAGGTATTTATTATGTTAACAGTTAACTTTCTTCACAACATTACTGATTATATATTCAATTTGTAGAATAATACAGTATAGTAACATTTTATACCTTTATTTATTTTTTTTGTATGTGGTGCTGAGGATTGAGCCCAGTGTCTGAGATGTGTTAGGCAAGTGCTCTACCACTAAGCCACAATCCTAGCCCTAATATTTTAAATAAATTTTATCAATATGCAAAAAAATAGAATTATAAAATATTAGAGACCCATACAAATAAGTAAAGGTATAAAGAAGTGTATAGGAATGCGAAGTGCCACATTCAGTGTAGACATGCCTCTGGGAAGGAACAATGTGTATGAATGGGAAGAGGCCAGAAGGGCATTCAATGTGAGGCTTTGCGGTAGATTCACAGTTCTTCCTTGTATTCGTCATTATACTTTTTGGATGACAGAAATAATTGATAATATTGAAAAATTAACTTGAAAATAAAGCTAGGGTTCGTCTATGGACCTGTCAATCTATTTTTCATTTAGTTAGCGTTTAGTGAGCTCCTTTTTTATTAGTACTCATCTAAGAACGGTGAGAGAAACAAGAGCTAATGGTTGATTGGGAGAACCAGACGTACGGGCCTTTGGACAATGCTGTGGTAAAGGAGGAGACTAAATGGAAGATGCAGCTTGTTCTCCTCACAAAAGAACCAAGGGATAGGCTCAGTGGTCCTCATTGACAGGCATTTGAAAGGGGCTAGGTGAGGGGTATTATGGGAAGGCAAAGATCATCTAGGGGCTTGTTACCACCTCTGATGTTCTCCTGCTTCAGCTTCCAAAAGTGAAGGAACTTTATGAGTCCGTGGATTCCTCCATCGCCCTGTTTATTTGTATTCCTTTAGTTACTGCACAGGGGGCTCCATACAAGTTTTGCTTTGATGGTTTATTTCCATCTGTCTAAAAACTACCTCTTCTGAAATTTGTAGTAGACCTCACATTTCTAGTGTTTCATAAATCGGTGAACCAAATGAAGTTCATCTTCATTTGAAGTAAGACTCCTTACTTTTTGTCCATGTCAAGATTAATTCCTACACCTTCGTTTTTCTAAAATGAGAAGTTGTTAAATTTCTGAAGCTATTCAGTTTCATATTTTCCATATATGATAGCATTAAAAATTGTATAATTTTTTAAAAAAATTTATTTAAAATGCTCATAAATCAAAAAAGTGCGGGTTTCATTGAATCTTGAATATGGGGGTGATATCAGGGCAATTATATTACATACTAAGGCTAGCTCAGCTTTATCCTGTGATGAGGACTGTGGCAGAGGGATTGAGGGGGAACACTACCACCAAAATTTACGACTATTAGAAAGTCTCAGCACTTCCTAATCTGTGACTCAGATTATATATTTGTGATTCATGTAAAGCTCTGTCTGCCAAGATTTCATAAAATATCTAAGCTCAAAAGATACTTTGAAAACATCTTGTTGGAGGTTTCCCAAAATGGGCCCAAGGATTGTTACTTCTCAGGTGCCATGATTAATTGGTTTTACTCAGGATCAGGCTTCATGGTCAATTGTTTCTGGAAGAATCTTGGTGATTCAGATAGATTTTTCTTCTGCAGAACTTTTCAGAGCCTCTCTAGAATATCAACCTGATGATGAATCTCTGAGAGGGTATCAAATTCACAGTATTTTCTGAAAATTGCTATTTATATAACATATATGTACACACACACATACATATACATATACACATATATACACACATTTATATAATATATATGTCTCTATCTCTCTCATGTATTTCATATTGCTCTTGCTCTTTCATTATTTCTTTTTTTGGGAGATGGTATTAGGGATTGAACTCAGAGGCACTCAACTAGTGAGCCACATCTTCATCCCATTTTTGTATTTTATTTAGGGACAGAGTCTCACTGAGTTGCTTAGAGCCTTCCTTTTCTGAGACTGGCTTTGAACTTTCGATCCTCCTGCCTCAGCCTCCCAAACCACTGGGATTACAGGAGTGCACCACTGTGCTGACTCTTATACTGTTTCTTGTGTGAATCTAATGCAACCTTATTTCACCAGAACAAAATAAAGGCACAGAGTTGTTTGAAAGATTTACTAAAGTCTACAGGTGATCAGTGATGAAATTGAGCAGGGGAAGAGAAGTATGACAACTTATCACAAAACATTTTTCCAAACAGGTGTGGATGGCATGTGGCAGATGTTACAGTCTGTGATGGAAATATACTTGTCATTGACCTAGAGTGATGTATTACACATAATAACACGTCCCTCATCATTAAAAGCAAACAAATAATTTATAGTAGCAACAACATTCCTTTCACATTAAATATTTATTATGTCATCCAGGGAAACAACAAGAAAAGGTTGCTTTTCTAATTACTAACATAATTATCCACACACACATAAATGCTTTGGTAATATATGTATATATGTGCTAATTTAAATTTTATAGTCTCATAGTTTATTAAGGGAGGGTAGAACTTTAAAGATAAACTGACTTAATTTTGAAATAACAAAAATAAATCCTAAATGTATTAAACAAAAAGGACACACCATTTGTGAGAGAGCTGAGAACAGAACCTTCCCATATTCTTAAAGCGTGGTGCTCCCAGTCCTTTAGGGGTGTTTTCTTATAATGATAAATTTCAGGAGATAGTTCACCCGGAACTATATTCTATTCTCAAATTCTCATTTGTTTTCACAATTAAAGTATGCTTCTGAGATCATGTGACTTGTTATTCTTCAGCGACTAGATTCCCTGTTCACTTAAACCAGAAAGTGAGGACTACCCTAGGAGGAACAATGGGGACAATTTGTGGCATGTGGGATTCATTAGCCACGAGGCCACTTTTTTAAAGATAGTTCATGTCCACTCATTTTCAAGGGAGGGATAACTTCTCTTATAGAAATGCCATCTGTGCAGCCAAGTTTCAACAATGGCAGGCAGCAAAGGAAACAGGAAAGTCATTTTGCTCAGAACAGCCCTCTGTAATGCACAGGAGGGGTAAACACTAGGACCAGTTGACCGACCTTCCTTCCTTTTACTGTGGTGGAGGAGGGGAGTCACTGAAGGCAGACTTTTCTATTGACCGAGAGCAGGAAGGTTGCTCCTCCCCAGGCCTGGGCCTGTTGAGAGCCATAGCCAAAGGGGCCCCAGCAAACTTCCAGCTGCCAGCAAGCTTCAGACTGCCAGCTGATGATTGGCTCACAGTGGCCCCAGCAACATCTAGCTGATTGGTTCCTCTGCGGTGATGTTCATTGGGCTGTTTCCCTGCCCTTCAGACTGCCAGCTGATGATTGGCTCACAGCAGCCCCAGCAACATCTAGCTGATTGGCTCCTCCACGGAGCTGCTCATTGGGGGACTTCTTTGGCTCTGCCCACGCAACCCAGCCAATTGGCCTCAAGAGGAGGAGGATTGTGGGAGGTGGTGAGGTTGGTGTGGGGAGAGGCTTGTGGAAGCCCGTGGTGGCAGTTGGGCTCTGAGGGTTTTTCCCTGGAGCTGTTTTGTTTGGCGTTTGTAGTTCTAAAAATAAAGTTAGTTTCTTTTTGACAAGTGGCTCCTGATTTGTGCCAAGCCAGACTTCGGCATTTGGTGGCTCGCACGGGGAGCGACTGAGGGTAAGTAAACTGCTCGCCCCTGAGGGCAGGGCGAGAGGATGGGTAGCCATTTTAAGTGTCCTCTTTTGTTTTGCTTCGTTTTTGTTTTAACTTTCCTGTCCCTGGAGATGAGTAAGAGGGAAGAAAAACCACTCACATCTGAGGAAAAACTATTTGCGTCTGAGGAATAGATAGGGAGAAAGGACGGATGCATATGTCAGGAGGATAGAAAGGCTGTTATAATGATTTTGTGTGGTTCCATTTTTATTGGATTCTGTCTCGGTTTGGTTTGGTGTTATCTTGCTGGGTTGTATTATAGTAGTAATACGGGATCAGCAATTAGTAAAAAACAAACCAAAAGAGTGTTAAGTAAATTGTTAGAGGAAGGAAGCTTCCCAGTAAAATCAAGAGCAGTCAGGGCATATGTTGATATAATACAAGAATATAGCCCATGGCTTTTTAAGGAGGAGTTGTTAGATATATCACAATGGAACTATCATGGTGAAGATTTAAAAAGAATAGAAAAGAACAACCTAGGGACTCTGCCAGTTGGCACATTGCCATTGTGGACGTACATATCTGGTTTGCTTAGTCCAAAGCCTTCAGTTCAGACAGAGGTAGAGGAAGAAGACGACTTATTGATTCAAGTAGAAGAGGAAGTCTCTCAAGTTAGTCAGAAAGAGGAAAAGATTCAAGTAAAAGAGAAGGTCTTTCGAGATAGTGAGACAGAGGAAGGAAGTTTAGAGCAGAAAAATCTATCAGGGGAAAAGTTAAAACAGGAGACTGCTAATAAGACCTTTCTATTAGAGAGCGTAAGTGTCCAACCAACAGCACCACCTCTACAGGAGACTGCTACTAACAGCATTCTATTACCAGAGGGCGTAAGTGTTCAACCAACAGCGCCACCTCTACAGGAGACTGCTACTAACAGCACTCTATCACCAGAGGGCATAAGTGTCCAATCAACAGCACCACCTCCATATGCTAGGAGACTCCCAACCCCCGCAGTTGATAGTTGGGATCCTGAGACAGGCTCTCAAGTATGCCCTGTATTTGAGGTAGGAGGGCAGCGAACTTACCAGGGTTTAAATTTCAAATCAGTGAAGGAGCTAAAAGAGGCTGTAACAACCTATGGTCCACAAGCACCCTTCACTGTAAGCTTGGTCGAATCCATTACCAACTTAAGCATGACGCCAGCAGATTGGGCTAGTATGTGTAAAGCTGTGCTAAATGGAGGACAATACCTGTTATGGAAGGTTGCCAATGAGGAATTTTGCAAGGAGACGGCTAGTCGAAATGCAGCAGCTGGTTATCCTCAGAGAAATCTAGATATGTTGTTAGGAAAGGGACCTTATGAGGATCGGCAGCAACAAAATGCATATGATCCTGGTGTATATTCACAAATTGCTGTAGATGCAGTTAGGGCATGGAAGACTTTACAAGAACATGGAGGTTTACAAGGTCAATTATCTAAGATAATACAAGGAGCTAATGAACCTTACGCTGAATTTGTAGATAGGCTTATTCAAACAGCTACCAGAGTTTTTGGGAATACAGAACAAGCAATGCCATTAATAAACAACTGGCTTATGACCAAGCGAATCGTTGGTGTAGAGATATCATTAGACCATGGAAACAGGAAGATTTAAACACATATATTAAATTATGTAGAGACATTAATGAACAAGGGCAAATTGTGGCAGCTGCAGTAAAACAGGTTTTAGATGCCAGAGACATTAATGAACAAGGGCAAATTGTGGCAGCTGCAGTAAAACAGGCTTTAGATGCCAGGCCAAGAACATGCTACAATTGTCAACAAACAGGACATTTTAAAAGGAATTGCCCCATAGGAGGAGGGTTTAACAAAACTAGGTATCAAACAAGTAGAATACCGGGTATTTGCCCACGATGCCGTCACAAAATGCCGATCGTCACAAATGCCTCCACATCACATCACCACTCTCATCCGAAGCAGGTCCTGTATGCTTTCATTGGTTCTCTGTGGGTCTGAGCCCTGGCTGTGATGCCCATATTGTCCTGCGGTGCCTGATTCTGGAGTCCATGAAGTGTTCATTCAGCCACAACAATGCTTATGCCCATATCCTGCCAAGTTCTTTGTATGAGGACCTCCCCAGGCCCAGCACTTCTGCCCTATCCAGTTAGGGTGGCTTTCCTCACAGGTATCTGCCAGGAGCAGCCCGTTCCATCCAGCAGGTAGCAACCACAGGTCTCTATTTGGCCATAGGCACTTGTATTATCTAACAGATACCTTCTGTTCCTCCAAGACTCCCTGTTGTTTTTTTTTTTTAATACAGGTCCAGTCCTATCCTGTTAAACTTAAAATCCTGAAGTAGCATTTCTTCTGAAAGCCTGGAAGATCTCAGTTGATGGGGGGCATTACTGGAGTAAGAACTTGGGTGTCAGTGGTCATGCTGTCCGTGGAAGTGCTGGCTCCTGGTACGTCTCCTGTTTCCCGATGTAGATTTTGTCAATGTGTACAGTGGAGACGGGAGGCTGCCTTTTCTCCTGAAAAAGTGAAAGTAATATAGGTTCTGTCACAAGCTCAGTGTTGGGGGAAATCAAAGAGATCAGTGACCTTTTTGACATCTGACAAGGCAGGACCTAATTATTATACTAGCTCTTCTCTTGAGTTTTTTTTCAGAGATGAAAACGAGAAGACACCTGTATCATAACCCAGATCCATCTGCATTTCCCACTGCTTATTTAAGAATGTTCTTTCAATGCCAAATCACAGCATGGTTCCCTGGACCTTGAATGTCTCTGTCTTCTTGAGATACTCCTCCCGTCTCTGTTCTGTTAAGACAAACAATGAGGGATCCTGAGGGGGAGAAGTGGCTAGGGAGCGGTGGCAGGAGGGGGAGCCTGACTTACTCAAACCTTAGAAGATAGAATACTCGGCTGTTTTTCCTAGTAAGCCTTGATGACTCCAGAGTTTGACCATTTGTAATCATTAAGCCGCAGTCCCCCTTAAGAACATGAAGATGAGTTACGGCAGGTATCTCTACATAGCCCGAACCAAATCGTGGTGGTGTTGTCTTTGTTTTTTTGCCTTAAGTGAGGAAGAATGGGAAATGTGGGGTAGGAAAAAAAGCCAGGAGGAAGTTTTTATTTTAAAATACAATGTTTATCAATGCCATATGTTCATTAAGTTAGTTAATATGAAGTATGTACTATTTGTAAACAACAGAATAGAAATAAAACCCATCAAGATCCCACCACTAAAGAATAAATTCAGTCTCTGATAGTCAGTTTCTGGTTCTTACCTCTGCATATGTATCAGTCAGCTTCTCGTTACTATAATGATTATTTTTTTTTTAAATTTGAAGTGATTATTTTACCAAAAGCAAAGATTTATTTTGGCTCGCAATTCTGGAGTTTTTCATCTAAGATCAAGTGGTCCAGAACTTTGGGTCTCTAGAGAGGGTGGTACAGTATGGCAGGTACGTTAGTTTTTTTGTTTTTTGTTTTTTGTTTTTGTTGCTGTGACAATGTATCTGAGAAAAACAAAGGAGGAAAGATTTTTTATTTTTTGGTTCATGGTTTCACAAGTTTGAGTTCATGGTTGTGTGGCTCCCTTGTTTTGGGGCCTGGGGTGAGAAGGTACATCATGCAGAAGAATGTGGTGGAGCATAGCTGCTAGGGAAACAGAGAGGAAGGGGCTGGGTACAAGCTGTAATCTCAAAGGGCATACTACCAAAGACCCACTCTCTCCAGTTAGGCCCAGCCTGTACAGTTGCCATCACCTCCCAGGTGTTCATTCAGCTATGAATTCCTCAATGGATGAATCTATTGATGAGGTCAGTGCCCTCATGATCCAGTCACTTCCCCAGATCTCTGCCTCTGATCATTGCTGCACTGGGGACCAGGCCACTAATACATGAGCCTTTGGAAGACATTCCAGACCCAAATTATGATAGTGGGAGTATGAGGCAGAGCAGACCTAGACCTCTCACTATGAGTCAGGAAGCAGAGGAAGAGACACGTGCTCCAAAAACTTTTTTGAAGTCACGCCCACAATGATGTAAGGGCCTCCTTTAAGGCCCTATCAACCTGCTAAGGGCCACACTATTTCCCAGTAGCACCACTCGGGGTGCTAAAAGATTTTAACATACGGGCTTATGGAGGATATTTAGCATCCAAATTACAGCAAGGTATATAAAAATATGATAAATAGTAACAGGATAGCAGATACATTTTCTAGCTAGCTGAACTAATTTTGAACATAAAAAAATGAATTGATTTTGATTCAATAATTCTATGTAGACATGTTTGTTATATGTATACATACTGGGTACTTCCATACTTCAAATGTTCACATAAGTAATTTTAATAGTTGCTTGGAAGTTTATAATAGGAATGTACTATTGTTTATATAATCAATTTGTCAGCCTTAAGGATATTTGCTTAAACATATACAATGTTTTAATGTTCCTCTTAATAGAACAAACGTCAAGTATATCTGTGACAATGTCCTCAGATTCCTAGAAAATGGATGCTTGGTCATGTAATGTACATATTTTTTAGGGAATTGACAAATATAATACTTTCCCAGAAAAATTGTGCCCACATATAGAAATATGTTAGAGAACAGCATTATTATTAGAAAAAAACTTTTTGAAACCTCAATTTGTATAATAAAAAAGTTAAATATTTTGTCTATAAGACAACATATGTTACTTATGAGCTTGACAGTTTTCACTTGGGATTTGTATGTACATATCTTTTGAACATATTGCAAATAGATGATTGCTGTAGAGTTCAATTTTTCTTGTTGATGTATAGGAACTATTTGTTTTTTGAGTAACCATGTCCTATCAGGTCTTTTAAATATTTTCCAGTTTATTGTTTATTTTCTATTTTGCCTTAAGGTTATGTCTTTCTATTGTTTAGGTGAATTAGAAGTAGGGAAATAAAAATAAAAATATTTTTTTTATAAAATAATTTGTAGCATGAAAATTCAAATCTCACAGGTTAATGTAAAACAATATTACAAACTGGGTTTGTACAGAAGAGCACATATGGCATTTGCTTCTTTATCTTTGCCCTGTTTCTGGGAAAGGATGTACACCTAATTCTCAACCTGTGTTCTCTCTGCCCAACATTTAAAGAGATGGATGCTCCTGCATACAAACAGTAAATCTACAGGGAAACTGCCCATAATGTCTCTTTCAAGATGCCTAGTAGTATAGATTTTATAAGAAAGAGAAAATTCCAACTATATTGTTTCAAAATTCTTTCAGAAATCGGCAGTTGAGATTTGATTGATGGGCATTTCCCACATCATTTATGCCCAACATCTCTGTAGTTTTCTTCTACAAACTCTAATACATATTCCCAGAGGAAATTTACAAAGTGCTTTTTCATGTTATAAGATCTTTTTCCCTTTGTATCAAATGCAGACAGTGGACAGGTTAGAAAAATAATCAAAAGGAATATCAGGCATAGAGGAAAAAAAACTTTCCAATTAAAACAAAAATGTGTTTTGACTCTTTACCTACCGCTGTCTTTAAAATTTTCTCTAATTTTTTTTTCTGTATCCCAGCATGCCAGGTAACATTTTGTTTTTATTTTTTGTCTAGTCAAAATAACTGGAGTACCTTGAGTGGGAGCTGGCCAATCTGAAGTGGAATTTTTTTGTTCTACTTCAAGGTTAGGATGGAATCCATTCTTGCACGTACTCTTCCCACACTAGGAGAACCTCAGATGTAAAGGGGGCTTAATGGGTCTTCCTGTTTACTACACACACACAAAAGCAAGGCTATACATGTGTATACTTGTCCATCTCAGGTGAATGCAAACATTTCTTACCTTCTCTTTCTTTACTTTAGCAAAGCAATCCCCTTTGGTGCAGCAACTGCTGTTGGATGGTATTTATTTTAGTCCACTGTTATCCTCTAGGTTACAGCTGGCTTTTCTAGTGACCAAACTGGTAAATGAGGACATGATGGGTATTACTTTGTCTTTCATCCTTCTGGTCTGTAAGGATGATGCCACTAATTTCTTCTCTTCTCCCTAACAAGGCAGTTTCTGAGGCTCTTATTTGGCTTTTTCCACTATGAAAGCTCTTACCCCACAGGACAAGGAGTTAATTGAGAGTTCTACTAACTAGCAAGTTTTATATTGCTAGGTATATAAGAGTCATATTATGTGCCCATTGTAAGTTTTTGCTCCAGGAAATGACCCCTTGTATATCTTTGAACTGAGTGGGTTTTTGGTGCGCTGGATCTGGGGCAGGCCTCTGTTTATTAACTGGTGCTTATTCTAATAGGTGAGGTATGATGAATCTTTGAGTATCATTAATTTTTTTTTGAGAGAGAGGAGAGAGAGAGAGAGAGAGAGAGAGAGAATTTTTTAATATTAATTTTTTAGTTTTCGGCGGACACAACACTTTGTTTGTATGTGGTGCTGAGGATCGAACCCAGGCCGCATGCATGCCAGGCCAGCACGCTACCGCTTGAGCCACATCCCCAGCCCCATTAATGTTAATATTAATAACCTAAATAGTAATATTATTTAGAGCTGTGTATCTAACAGTTTTAGAAACGTTTGGATATTTCATTTCTCCTAGTGTATAGTTACCCAATCGAATGGTCATAGTTATCTTTATGGAAGAATTAGGAGCATTATTTTTATATTTTATTATTGTTTATTGATATTATGGGGTCCTTTCTTCTGGGAATTAGGTCTCCCTTTCAGTTAATTGATTCTGGGTCTGAGAATGGGCTCAGAACCAGAAGCTGGGGAAGGAGTTGCAACTTTATTAGGACAATGTCTTTCAATCTCCTAGTTATTTGTCCTTGATTTTCTTTGGAATCAATAAATTTTCTAGAGGTGGCTGTGTCCTAGAATCATCCACAGAGCTCTCTGCAAGTCAAGTCCCCATGGCTGCAATTCTGACCTTGCTGCTCAGGTTATTATAATTGTTCCTCTTTGTTTTCATAGTTCAACACCATGTTCTGGTCTCCGTGTTTAGGACCTTATCATTTTCATTGCTATTAGTGAAACTAGCTCTGTAACAGCTTCTCCTACCATGAGTTCTGGCCTCCAGAGGACAGCTGCTTTTGATTTCACCATCTCCCAATTTCCCACTTATATTTGAGAGCATGTACTCATTATTTGTTGGAATATTATTCTGCTCCTCTTATTTCTTACAGTACTTTCTAGGGAATTTTGTATCGATATTTTTCTGTTGCTCATTTTTATAAGATTTCCCCATCTCTCTTCATGGTTCTAGGCACTCCTTCCGTTGTATTTGTGAAGTAGTCACGATATGTTGTCTTCCTGTTTTCCTAACTTCAGTTCCCTTGGGAAATAGGTGCCTATTTCTGGCCAAATGTTTGGTAAGGTTACCTGGTGGGTAAGACAGATGATCATAGAACAGGAAGTCAGTATCTGGCTACAACAGGAACTTGCTTTGAATTCAGTCATGTTTACAGATGTTTAAATGTGACAAAACACTTTGAAAAGGATGTAGTCCCAGCATTAATAATCACAGCATCTCACTGGACATCAGAAACCATTCCCCCTTGCCTTATCCTGTCACTTAAAATAGATTAGCTCTGCCTTCAGAGTCCTCCATTGGAATTCCTGGTGGTTTTGAAGTTTTGCTAGCTGTTCTTTTAATATTGCTTTTGTTTTGTTTTGTTCTTTTAATATTGCTGTTCTTTTGATATTGCAAAAAGGTCCTTGGGCAAATAGATTCTCTTGAGGTCTGATGCTTTGCTGAGGAATATGCAGTGTAAACCTTCCCATCTATCTGTAAAATACTCTCATTTCTCCTGTAAAAACCTCAGTATAGGATCCATAGCTCACTAATGCTTTCAAAGTGTCTTGTTTTATATCCATATTGACATTAACACAGTGGTTCCAGGGCAGATTTTGTGCCACCAAAAAATAAGGGAGTGAGTGGCAGATAATGAAAATAAGAAGGAAGAAAAGGAAAAAAAATACTTATTCATATAAATCTTATTACAGTTTATTTAATTTGCCATTTCCCCCCTTTTCACAGTGGGATGAAAAAAAACACAGCAGTGATAACAATAAAACTAAAGACGATGTCCTCGATAAAGTTAAAATTTGTCAGTATGTTAGATGCAAATCTCTTGTTCCAACTCCTTACTCTGGGTTCAGAGCCAGCACAATGACCTGAGGATTTTTTTCACCTCTGCTACTGGGAATTGAATCAAGGGACATGTTACCACTAAGCTACATCCCTCTTTTATTTTTATTTTGAGACAGGGTCTGCGTAAGTTGCCTAGGGCCTTGCTAAATTGCTGAGGCTGGCCTTGAACTTGTGACCCTCCTGACTCATCCTCCCAAGATGCTAAGATTATAGGAATGCCCCACTGAGCACAGCTAGGATTTAAAAAAATATTTTTTTTTGAATGCAGAGAAAGAAGAGAAGGCCACTGATGAAGAACAAAGCAAAAATATATTTCCTTGATAGCTGTAAGGGCTTCTTTCAGGTCTCGGTGACCTTGTGTGCAAATTGTTGAACTCATCCGACCAGACGAGCCCAAACACAAGCTGAGTGAACCCTTAGATTTCAGTTTCTTCAAATGAGCAATGTGAAAAGTTTCTGGCTTCTAGAATGAGGGACAGAACTCCTGTTTCCTGGGTAGAGAATCATTTAATCAGGCAAGCTAAGCTACTGTTACACTCTAAGTATTGGTATGAATGACAAGGCAGCAAGAAGGTCAAAGTGAGATGCAAATAGAGGGGAAGGCATTTGGGGATAGAACTAAGACATATGGCACAGGTGTTGCCTTAGGACATGACTAACGGAATCTGCGATACCAACATAAGCTGTTCTGACCATGAACATGTGGGTTTTTTAGCTACTCATGTGGACCTGGAAGAGGAAAAAGGGTGCTGTCAGTAGATACTTTCTCTAGGTCTTCTTGTGTCAGGTGAGCAAGGGAATCCCCCAATGACCATTTATTTTACACACACACACACACACACACACACACACACACACACACACATTATCATCATCATCATCATCATCATCATCATTTATATAGAGAATTATTTATATATATAAAATCATTTTTATATATAAAATCATTTTACATATAAAATCACTTTTTATATATAATTTCTCCACTTACAGGATATCTTGCAATGTCCTCAGGGTCTCCTTTCTCCTGGATATGTTGGAGATTTTAGAGTTTAGCATGCACAGATTCACTGTACTCCTTGTAAACATCCCAATGTAGGCCCCATGAAATCAGTGTTGGCTTGGAAGGCATTTCCTGGTTCAGCTGCTGGAGCTGTGGGAGAATCTATGCTTTCTTCCCTCAATGGCATCATTCTTTAGAACTTGACTTATTCTAAATTCTTCCTCCTGTGACAATCTCCTTATGATTTACTGAAACCTCCTTTTCTCTGGGCTGAAGATCAGAAGATGAGTATTGTCATCTTCCCAAGCATCAAAGGAGGCAATTTTTAAGCATGGGAATCATCTGTGCCCATCTACCCTATTTTACCTGTGGCAATGATAAATTTCTCTAATTGAAAGACACACATCCTGTACTAGAGAGGCAGACAGACTGTGGAGACGTGGAAAAGACTCTTCAAGGACCATCTATCTCTACAAGGAATCTTCCATACCACAAATAGGAGGCGACATTTCCCTCCTCTTGCTCATCATTAAAAATCCTTCAAGAATCACTTGCATTGTTTGTGACAAATCCAAGGGGTTATTAGTGTCATTGTTTATTATTTGGTTTCAGATGAGTAGGAAGAGAGAGACAAGGAATCCGAAAGACTTAGATATCACCTGGACATACAAATTTCTACTCATAAACTTAAGCAATTTACTTTACCTGTCTCGACCTCAGTTTTCAGCTATAAATAGGAGATAATAACACTGAGGTGACTGCAGTGGTGTGGGGTTATAATAAGATAATGTGTACAAAATGGTTAGAATTGAGTATGGCATAAGCATTATTTTTCTCTCCGCTGTTTTCTCTTTTTCTTGACTCATACAATAGCATTGTGTATAAGGGCCCCATGCACAAGAATCTATTTTGTAGGAGGAAATGAAGTATGTCACCTGTGACTTTCCAATTTCTAATGGTATTGCTATTAGTCATCTCCAAATCCCCCATTGGACTAAAACAGTTGTATTTCTCTTAAAGTCTGGAGTTTGTTGTGCTACATCTTCACAGAACATTAGAGCCAGCAAAGTCTGTTTAGAGTTCACTTAGTGTAATTCCCTTATTTTATAGAATAAAAAACTGTGACCTCGAAAGGTGAGTTGATTGTTTAAGGTCATTAGTCTAGGCAGTAACAGAGAAAAAAATTGAATATATTACAGTTTATTTTATTACAGTTATCCTACCTAATAGCTGAAATTTAAGGCTTCTGTTTCCTGGTGTCAAACTCTGGCTCTTCCGAGAGGGGTCACTCCCTGCCTATTTACAAACTATGGCTGTAACCTGCACAGTTATTTTTTTTTTCTGCAGAATGGGGTAAGTTTCTAGGGTGCACAAAGCACTGATAGGTCTGGGATACAGTTTGGAACATAGTAGATGGAGTGTCTGTCCTTGTACAGTTTACAGTCCAGTGGAGTGGGCAGCCCTTCGTGGGTACCTACCAAGTGATTGGGTGTTTAACCATACCTGCTCTAAAGGCATGACAGGAGCCTGGTCAGAGAAGTCTTTCCTGAAGATGGCAAATTGAGTCACAGAATGAAAGGAAGCAGGGCTTAATTAGGGATGGAGGAATGTGTCCGAGGTTGCAGCAAAACCCAAATGAACTACAGCATGTAGGCCCCACTGAGGCACGGAGGTAGACTGATGATGGCCCGTGTAGACACGTGCAGGAAAGACAGCCAGAGCCAAGTCTGCACAGACACAGGGACCAGAGGCGGCTGATTCTGGCAAAAGGTGTTGAAGAGTTGGGATTTTGTCTGGAGAAGTAGGACAGCCATTTCAGAGAGTGTGGGGTTAATAGGAAGAGACAATTAGAGATGTAGTGGGGATCTGGGAACTATGGCATGAAATGCATTACTAAGAGAAGTAGAGCTTGGTTCTGGTGAAAACATACACTTCCGAGTAAGGTGAAGAAACATGAGTGTGAACACTGATGCTAATTTTGGATGTCTTAAAAAAAAAAAAAACAGAACCATAAGAGTTCACTTTATCTATATGGCATTTATCTGGGTGCTCTACTCTGAACCACCCTGGCATGTCTTGGGTCTGGGCACTCTAGAGTCTCTTCCAGTTGCTTCGTAGCCTGTTGTTGATTCCAGTAGACATTCACCCCCCATGAGAACTCCTAGTTCAATAACGGATAGACGCAGGGGTGTGGACTTGGAGTATGGGGGCCGGTGACCATCTGTGGAGAAACAACAGCTGTCTCACAAGTTGGGAGAAAGTGAAGCTGCCTCTCTCACCCCCACCCACACGTACCCTCAGGCCTGGAGCTCAAGATTTTATTATGCAGGTGAACACGGAGAGCTATGGATGGGTTTTTAAATGGATTAAACATCAATTTGATGTTACCAACTATAGAATTGACCCAATCCATAGAAATCCTGGAGATCAGTGTTTCTAGGCTCAGAGAGCGGTAGGAATGAAGAAGGGACTTTACTGTTGATTCTGGGCAGCTTCTACCTCTTTCAACCCATCCTGAGAGATGACCACACCACTCTCCTGTTGTAGCATTTTATTTCAATGTTTTGTTCTCCCAGCTCCCTGCCCTCCCCCTGACAGCTTTCTTTGTTGTGTTTTTCATTCTCTACTTCCTTTCTCATCCTGTTGGCCAATAACTCAACTAGTTGCCCATCTGATCTACCCCCAACCTCTTCTTTCCCTCCCTCCCTCCCTTTCCTCACTTGTAATTCTTTCTTTTGGAGGTGAAATGTGAGGAAAGTGTGTGTGTGTGTGTGTGTGTGTGTGTGTGTGTGTGTGTGTGTGTGTGTGTGTGTTGGGGAGGGTTCTGGAGTTTGAACCTGGAGCTTCTCCATTGCTGGACAAGTGCTCAATCACACAGCCACATCCACAGCTGGAAAACAAGAAAAAAATGTTGGAAGAAATTGTACGCTATGCCAGCATGTCGAGAGGAACTTCTGAAGAGTCAGCTCCTTTACATAGTGGGATGAGTTCCCAGCAGAAATAATAAGGACCAATCACTTGAGTTATTTAAACTCACTGGACAAAGTCCCGAGGAAGTGCTGCCAGGAAGACCCAGGCTTAAGCACATAAAGAAGAAAATTATTCTACCAGGATTGTTCTCGGCTCCATTTTTCTTTAGGCTAAATTTGGTCCCTCCTGCTGAAATCAGCTATATCAACAGTCAGCAAGATTCCCTGCTTTCCCGTGGCCACATTCATCAGAAATCACAACAAAATGAGGGCAGAAGATATCAGGGGTGCCTTTCTCAAGAAGCAGCCTGGACTTATGGGTAAAAAAAAAAATTGATATTTAGGGACCTCTAGTGTTTTGTTTTAATTGGTTCTTTTTAGTTATGCATAACATTGGGATTCATTTTGACATAATTATAAAAGCATGGAATATCATTTGCTCTCATTCAGACCCCAGTACTTCCCCTTTCCCTCTCCTTTTCCTTCCTCTTGTTCCTTTCCCTCTACTGATCTTTCTGCTATTAGTATTTTTTAAAATTAGTGTCTTGTAGATATGCATAACAGTGAGATTTACTGTGTGTATGTGAAAGAGAAAATACTTCTAACGTAAAATATTTTTTTGTGAAAATTACCTGGTTAGTCATAACTTCTTAAAGTATATTTGACAACTCTTCCATAATAAGTAAAGCAGTATGGCTTTTCTATACACCCACCCCACTAGTGCAGAAATCTTTTAACAGTATACAGAATACAAATACCCATATTTCATGGCAGATCAGTCTTTACTACTAGCATGCCAGAGCTCTTAAAAAGCTATTGTGATTTTTGATGATGGCATCATCAGACAGATGATGAGGTCCTAGAGCTGACAAGGGTTGGGGGTACTATATGCTCAATGACAGAGCTAGCAGATGTCAGAGTTAGAAAAACATCTGCATCCCAAGCCCCATAGCCGCCTCATTCTGCCACCCTAATCTCAAATATGTTTTGTGGCCTCAGCCTAGGAATGTACAGATGATAAGCTTTGTATGCTAAACACCCATATATATATATATATATACACACCAGGCCAAATGACCACACATAATGTTCTGATCAGTCTCAAAGCTACTTCTCTGTGACATTTTTCATTCTCAGGGAAACAAATACAAATTTCTCTGGACTTTATGCCTCCAGATTAAATAACCTTTCACCTGACCCACAATAATCGGATCCATTCTGCCTTCTTTCTTTACAAAGCCCTCTTTTCCTAACCTCCTGAGATAGCAACCCACCCCATCAAGCCAGGACACTACAGTGTGTTTCCTGGGCTTTGAGAAGCAGCTTGTTAGGAAAACAATTTACCCTTTATGAGATGTAGCAGCAACATCAAGCCATGTGCAACCTCACTTTGTTGTAGGAGAGAGCCTTCTGTCTTTTGGAGCTGATAATGTCCCTCAAGCAATTCCAAGGAACTGTCAATGCTCATAATTTTGTCGACAAGGATGAGAAGAAATAAACTAATGAATCAAACTACATTCCCTGCATGTTATGCAGATAGGAAAGGAGAAAAAGTTGCCTTAGAACTTAATATTGCCTTCACTGAAGGCCTTTCAAAGCCAACTACCAAGTTCACTTCCCTTATTCCCTGACAGTCAGGAATCTCTTGGTCACTAATCAAAGATACTTTTTTGTAGCATCCTTGTCCCTGAATTAATGAAAGATCTCTCTTAAGCCATGTATTTGTTCCTGTCTTGCCAGACAATGCTCTCTGAGTCATAGGTGCCTGTCAGCAATGCTTTGACTTAAGAACAAAATAAGTAAAAAAAAAAAAATGCTTCTTTTATATTTTGTCTTCTGATTTCCCTACTGTCACATTTCCCTGAGGAAAGGGATGCCTTTCTAGAAATAAGTACCGTTTATGGATAGACCAACATATCTGGGAAGCTGGAAGCCAGAGTAGCATTGATCACCAGGTAACATCTTTGGTTTCTTTCAAAGGACTCAGGCGATGGAATGCTTGGATTTGGCACAGCAAGGCTGAACCTCCTGTAGTTGTGTTAGTAATTAAGTGAAATAATTACACTAATGGTAACTATTTTTTTTTTTTGTGGTTTAGTACTCTAACATTTACAGTAACACATTATTTCATTTAACACCCAACATGAAGTTCATCAGACAGGTACTCGGTTCTCCACTTTTCAGTGGAGAAAATTAAGGCTTTGTCAGGGCCTCATGATCTGCCCCATAATTACCAAAAGCAATATACATAATTAATGCATTCCCCATCACAATACAATGACCTTCTTCACATATCTAGAAAAACAAATAGTCCTAAAATTCCTTTGAAGAACAAAAGACTCAGAATAGTCAAAGCAATCCTGAGTAAGTAGAGTGATGCTGGAGGCCTCACAATATCAGCTTTCAAATTATATTATTGAGATATTGTAGCAAAAATGGCATGGTACTTGTATAAAAACAGACATAGACCAACGAAATAGAATAAAAGGCACAGAGAAAAACCCACACATCTATAGTCATCTGATGTTTGACAAAGGCACCAAAAATATATATTGGAAGAAAGATATTCTTTTTAACAAACGGCACCAGGGAAAACTGGTTATCCTTATGTAGAAGAAAAAGACGAGATCCCTATTCCTCAACCTGCACAAAAGTCAACACAAAATGGATTAAAGACCTAGAAATTAGACTAGAAGAAAATGTAGGAACACACTCCAATATGTAGTCACAGACGATGACTTTCTCAGTGGGATCCCTAAGGCTCAGGAAATAATAACAAGAATTAATAAGTAGAATAACATCAAACTAAAAAGCTTCTGCACAGCAAAGAAAACCATTAAGAATGTGAAAAGGAAACACACAGAATTGGAGAAAATTATTGCTAGCTAATCTTTTGACAGAGGATTAATATCCAGGATATATAAAAAACTCAAAACAACAGTAACCTAAAAACCCAGCCAATAAATGGGCAAATGAACTAAACCAACACTCCTCAAAAGGAGAAATACAAAAGCCAACCAATATATGAGAAAATGTTCAACATCTTTAGCCGTTAGGAAAATGCAAATTAAAACTACACTGAGTTTTCATCTCACACCAGTCAGAATGGCAGTCATCAAGAATACAAACAATAATAAATTCTGCATAAGATATAGAGATAAAAGGAACTTTTAAACTACTGGTGGGATTTTAAGTTAGTACAACCATGATGGAAATTAGTATAGAGATTCTTCAAAATACTGGAAAAGGAATCACCATATGACCCTCTATACTAGCTCTACCACTCCTTAGTATTTATCCTAAAGAATTAAAGTTATTATACTATAGTAATATATGCTTAACCACAATATCCAAACTATGGGATCAGCCTAGATGTTCATCAATGGATGAATGGATCAAGAAAATGTGATGTATATACATAATGGAGTTTTATTAAGTCACGAAGAAGAATGAAATTATGTCACTGGCAGGAAAATGGATGGAACTTGAGAACATTATGGTGAGCAAAATAAGCCAACCTCAGAAAGTCAAGGGTTGTCATGTTTTCTCTTACACATGTAAGATAGACAGCAAAAAGGAAAAGAGGTTGAGGTGGTGGGGAGGTTCTCATGAAAATTGGAGAGACAATAGAGGAAAGAAACACAGGATAGGGAGGAGGGAAGGGAAAGGGGGAAATGTAATGATATTAGTCAAATTATATATCGTGTATATATCTAAGTATATAACAGTAACTCCCAAAATTATGTATCATTATAATGTACCAATTAAAATATGGAAAAATTGCTCATTTTGTTTGGTAGATTCTGTATCTCTTTGATTAGAAGCAGTTGTGAGATAGCAGCAATAGGGTAGGACATAGGATTTGGTAACCTTGGCCTCTGTTCTTCCTGTTTGTTATGTGACCTTGAGCAAACAAGTACTCCCCAGGTAACAACTTCCTTATCTTAAATATAAGGGTGAGTGAGAGGATCTGTTACATGTATACATGTATGCTGGAGAATTGTTTCTATTATATAGTTTTTGGTCATTCATTTATTTTGACAAAAGTTTTATGAATAAAAGTTGGTGTCATATGTTTGTAGAATTCCTTTAAGGACAGTTAGGCCTGGCTCAGTGCCACAATAACTGCCACAAAGAAATCTATTTGTTTTGTCTTAACATATCATGAATTGACTTTAATAAATAAAATAATAGGATTCATGGAATAGTGAAGTAGAACATGTTTTTCTGTCAGAATCTTCAAGGATCAAATCTTGGTTTTGCCATGTGTAAACTGTGATACAGCTTAATTTTCATAAAGTTAAAAACATAACTGTCATGCAAACATAGAGACATCATGTGTCAGAGATGGTTTAACTCCTTGCAAAAACCAGCAGGATGTTAAGGCCTATTAGAGTGCCTGTGGAACAGAGATTAACTTTAAAAAGACATGGTGAAATAAGTTTGCAAACTAGGCACAAAGCTGGCTAGTTTCCTACATTGCAATAAATCCACTACTTTGGGAATTATCTTTTCTATTGGCCCCAAATAACTTTCATTCCTATCAAACATCTACAAGTTTGCAATTTAGCATCTGAAACTTAAACAATTGTAAATAGTAAATCAAACAAGAATACAGTTAGTAGAGAAGTAAATAATAGTAGAGTGGACTTGTTAGATAATACTTCAGGATTGAAAGGACAAAGTTATCCTTCTGTCTTATTTTTATGTTTTGAATAAATTTTATCATCAGCTAAATGCATTATTAATCTATACCTAATATTCAGCACCCATAGCAGGGCTATATAATACTCACTTTATAGGATTATTGCAAGGATTATTAAGTAAAATAAATTGTATAAATTGTGTACAGCTACTACTAGTTTTTGATTCTTTGAGATTTGAAGATCTCAAACTCAAGAGGTCAATAACTACCAAATTTCTAAGTAATGTCCTAGTTCTCGCTCCAAGATTATGACCAATAGGCTTTTGGCACATCTGCTTAGAAATCGGAGAAACAAGAAAGAAGAGTGCTAATGGTGAGCTTATTATCCAATAGTAGGCTGCCTTTGTGTGGGAAGGTGGGGAGTAGAAGAGAATTCAAATTTTTGATACATATTTGTAAATATTTTGCCATTATCATTTTAACAATAATTTAAACATCTATAATATCTTATCCTGAGATAAGAGAGATTTGAACATCCAAATTGAACTCATTTGACCTGACTCAAGATAAAGTGCTTTCTCTATGGTTCTCCCTGCTAGGATGTCTCTCTTCTCCAGCTCTTAAGCATAGTCAATAGTCAGGGGTTACCAAGAGGACAGGTACTGACCATAGCAATTCTCAAAGGTCCTTTCTTCAAAAGTGAGGGAATAGATTCTTAATTTGTTTCATTTTAATTAACTTAAGTTCAAAAATATAGCTACTGTTACATTTGAGTTTCTTTGTGGTTCTAAATAAGCACTTTCTATAGCATTTTCTGCGATATTGGCAATATTGACTGTCTGCACTCTCCAGGATGATGGTCACTAGTCACATGTGATCATTGAGTAACTGAAATGTGGCTAGTGTAAGTGAGGGAATAGACTCTTAATTTATTTCATTTTAATTAACTTAAGTTCAAATGTAATAGTTACTAATGACTAGTGGCCACTGTATATGGACAGTGCAGTTCTGTAGTCTCAGGACTGGACTTTCCTTACCTAACATGTTAAAGAGTGGCCCCAAACTGGTCAACATTGCAAATACACTTAGGAGGACAGAAATCATATCTTATACTTTTCTCTAACTTTGCAATTCATTTTATGTGAAGTATTCTTAGGAAGACTTCACTTCTGAGAAGATGGAGTAGATGTAATTTTCTCTATTTCTCCCACTAAATACAACTTAAGACCCTTCTTTTGTAATCATTTTGTTCATCAGTCAACACTGGTAGGCAAATAACTATAATATTTAATGGTAAGTGAAACTTACTATCCTATGCCCTTTACATGCCTGATGTTAATAAATGGTCTTCAGAATTATTTAGAAGACTTTACTGTTAGTCACTGGCCTCTTCAGGCAGAGCTATCTCATGAGCTAGCACTTGAACTTCCATCTGAAGAAAGAGTCTACCAGGTGACCCCAGAGGTTGAAGGAAGAGGACATTCTTTACAGAAGGAACAGCATGTGTGAAAACCTAGTGGGCATCAGTTTTCAGAGTCATCTTCAAGGCCTATGAGGTTTTCAAGGTCATGAAATGCTTCAACTGTCAAACTTGGGATCAAGGTTGGCTCTCCTTCCACAGCATCTTTTATTTCCTGGTTGTTAAGTGACCCCGTTCTTCTTAATTGACCACTTTGAGTTGCCTGGATGGAATGATGCCTAATCAATTGCACCCTAAATGGATACTTACAGCATATCATCTTTATTATTCTTGATTTCAAGCCAGAATTCTCTGGGTACAACATCTCTGGGTACAACATCTCATAATGGCAAATTGCAGGGATTGAGACCATGATAAATATATCAAATGTAATTGAAACAGAGATGCATGAATTAGTTTTGGGCTTCTGATATTGTAATGCACATTTAAGTAATGTCCTTTATGATTCCGTGGAAACTGTGATAGGCTGTTCTCTGTAACTTGATTTTGTTTGGCCATTTTTATCCTCTTCTTTCCCCTGTTCCATCTTTAGTTTCAAACCAACAAAACTGGGGAAACCAATTCTTGCTGTCATCAGAGCCTGAGCAAACTAAGCCTTGTCTGAAGCCTTGAAGGTTTTACCAGTTTATAATGACATTCAAGCTATTTTCCTGGGTGGACCTAAATAGGCTTTTTGTATATAACTATGAAGTAGTTAGCCTAGCAGTTTAGTTTTTTTATTCTCCCCTGAGGCTGGCTGAAAACTGCAGTTCTGGACCAGTATAGGCATATCTCCTTCTGGTTAACTGCTCTGGTAACTTACATACTCTTGAGTAGAAAAATTCTCTGCCCTGACTCTATAGAGAAAAAGCAACCGTCTAGTCAGAAGTGGAAGCCAAGGAACATACTTAGATTATGTACTCCTTCAAAGAGAAGCTTCAAAGTATGAAGGAGTACATAATCTAAGTGTTGACCCTTGCAGGTAAATCAGTTTAATCCAATTGCTTTTCTCTCAGTTGTAGATCTCAACTTGAGCAAGCATCATCGGAATCAAGAGGAGGCCTGAGCCCCATTCTGACAATTTCTGATTCAATAGATCTGGGTTGGAACCTGAATGTTTGCATTTCTAAGATCTCAGTTGCGCTCGATGCTGCTGACTCTTTGTTTGCTTACATGCAGGATGAATGACTGATAGCTACAGCACTTGCTAGGTGCATTTAAGAATGACAATCTTGCTGTGAGGAAGTAGAGAAAAGAAGGCTTCCTTTGAATGGCATGCTGAAAAGAAAACCTAGGGGGACAAAAAGACTTAGAAATGCAGATAGAAAATCTTGAATGTCAAACTTGCTCACAGGTGACATAACCAAAAGCTAGATTTATAGTGATTTGGACCCTGGAAGCCAGTGAAAAAGAAATATCATGTGTCACATGTTTTCATGCTATTGTTGCTGTATTTGGAAAACCTCATTGACTAAAGGACCATGTGCCAGTTGTGTGTTTGCAAGAGCGAGTTCTAGAAATTTGCATACTTTGTAAAATATTCGCTGAGTGCCTACTATGTACAAGTCTTTGGGCTAAGTGTTTTTATATGCATTATCACACTGAATTGAACTTATACAACTACTGCATGGGAAGAGACTTTCATCTTCTGTTTTCCAAGTTAGAAACTGAGACTTGAAGTGAAAGGTAATTTGCCCAAGGTATAACTATATTTAAATTCAATTTCTTTTATACAGAGCCTACCATGCTATAAAAGTTGGTTCCTTTCCATTTGACTTTTGGGAGGTGGCACCTTCAACCTGTGAATATATCCCATTTCCAAAGTAATGGTTAGTGAGCGTGTGTGTGCGTGCGCGCAAGCCCATGTGTGCTATGCGTGGGTATCTTAGAATAAAGATCTCATTCCAGGCATTTCAGCTTCTGATGAGGAAATGAAACTTCCTTGAAATGGTGACTTGCCCTTCATTGTCTCCAGGGAAAGAATGACCTCTTGTTTCAATTTTTTAAATAACAAAAATAATTGATTAACATTAATTTTATGTATTAATGGGATTCGTGGTAATATTTTCATAGATGCATACAGCCTGTGACTATCATCTCTCTCTACCCTCTTCCATTGCCCCAGCACACTTTCCAGTCCCTCATAATCTCTATTCCATTTTCAGGTAGATTTTTGTTTGCTATTTATATTCCACATATTGGAGAGAACACGTAGTAGTTGCCTGTGCCTGACTTATTTCATTTAACAATGTTCTCCTATTGTCTTCCTTGATTCAGAAGACAGTATTTCATTTTTCATGGCTGGATAATACTCTGTTACATATATATGGCATATTTTTCTTATCATGTATCTGTTGATGAGCACATGGACTGACTCCATATCTGAGCTATTGTAAAAAGGGTTGTGACAAACACAGCAATGCAGGTATCTTCTGTTCAATAGAGATATATATATCTGTATTCTGAAGTTTATGAGAAGTATTATATCAGTGGACAGAAATAGTCACATATTACAATTAATTCCTCCCTCAACCCTATACCTCTGAGAGTGAAGGGTGTTATAGAACCAAGGGGTGCCATGAGGAATGTGGTAACAAAGAAGTGGTAACAAAGAAGTGGACGTGTAAATTTATCCTCTGCCTCAATATACTACTTCCTTTCATGGCTCCTGATTCCCTGATCTCAGCAAAGCAGAGGCTGCTGGTTTGCAAGATCCCAATAAATGATGCAGCGGGGTAGCACAGCTTCAGGACTCCTATGAGAATTGAGATGTGTGGCAGTACTGGATTTTTTCATGGAGCACAAAACAATGGGGAGAATGCCTCCAGACTTGTAAGGGCTTAATATGTGAACAAGGGGAACCAGGCATTCCATGTAAAATGTTCTTTCAATGGCTACAGTCTGATTGGCTAGAATCTGATGGGATGGGGAGGGGAGTGTTTGGGAGGAGTGAGCCCAAGAGAGTGCAATTCAGCTCATACAAGGTATATGTCACTGGGGTATTTGGCCAGCACTGCTTGATCGAAAATCAACCTGAAGATATCCTATGAGAGCTGTTGAGAAAGAAAGTGAGGGGAGAAACCTTTGAGATTCACAGGTGAGCATCTCAGTAGTTGTTTCAACCTTTGTTTCTTGCTATGTACATTACAGTAGGGGGCAGAAGACCAGGAAGAGTTTTCGTTATGGCCAGAGTGACCAGCTCAAAGTGAATCAAGTCTACACTGTCTCAAGGGGAGCATCTCCATCTATACTCCATCAAGGGAGCAAGTCCACATTTACATTGGCTTAAGGCAAGTGACTTCCCATCTACCCTGGCTCAAGTGGAGCGACTATATAATTAGTAGAGGGAGGCACTGTGGTCCAGGCCTTGGAGAGGATAGCTACTGGGCTCTGGCTTTAGTCCTTAGGCCTTTCTCTAAAAAAACAAAACCCGCAATTTTTTAAATCTTTGAAACAATTTTTTATTATACAATGTTAAACAAAAAATAAAAAAAATAAATTTCTCCCAAAGCATGGAAGAAAGGACAAAGAGCAGGACAGGGGAAGGAAGTGTCCCAGGGAAAAGTCTATGATGTGTTCCACAGAGAAAAGTCTCTTAGGATGTGTCTTCGCAGGTGGGGGCAGAGGAGTCTTCTGGTGGATGCAGATGCGCTCCTGCCTGGATCTGGGTGGAGAAGCCTGAGCCCGTCAGCAGCCGCACAGCTTAGCATCTTCCTGCTGTCCATCAGTTCTGTCTGTCTGGGCTGGGCGTTTCCACGGGAACCACTCTCTTTCTGGAGAGTGGCCCACGGAAGCAGGGTATGCAGCATAGCTGCCGGAGGCATTTGGCAATCCTCCTCCTCACCCTCTTCCAACCCGGGATTCTGTCTGGGGCTTGCCTTCTGGAGGTCTCTTGGGAGGGTGAGGGGCTGGGCACTGGGTCAGGCTGGGAGGCTGGGCTGGGAGGCAGTGTGTCCTTGAGGAAGCAGCGGAGAGTGATGGTGGGCATGCTGGCTCTTCTAGCAGGCTGCTGCTGCTGCTCACAGGGCAAGGGAAGGGCAGGCTCACTGGGAAACTTCTTGTGGCAGACCCAGGGAGGATCCTTAGGGCCTGGGTAATGCTTGGGCTTCACCTGGGCAGTGGAGGCCTCCCCTTGGGTGCTCTGGTGCTGGAGGATGCGGTAAGTGGCCATGGCATCATTGAATTTCCTTCTCACCACGGACACCCAGGTGTTATAGTGGTCATAACCCATGTTGATCATAGTTTTCAAGATTGTGAGGTCCGGGAGTTTGGGGAGTACCTCACAAGGAGAACTGGGTGGAGCTTCCTCTCCCTGGGTCAGCCACGGGTGCCCCATTACCTGGTCTATGGTGGGCCTCTGCTTGGGGTCCACTTTGAGTATCTCACGGATGAGGCTCTTGGCTTCCTTGGAGACATGTGAAGGAATGATGTACCTTCCCAACCTGATGAGTTTCTTCAGCTTGCTGTCGGTGCTTGCCTCAAAGGGCCAGATCCCTGTGAGCATTGAATAGAGGACCACACCCAAGCTCCAGATGTCTGCTGGGGGGCCCTCATATTCTTGATGACAGATAATTTCTGGGGGAACATAGAGGAGAGTGCCAAAGAATTTATTGAGCTTCTTTCCAGCTGTGACTCTGGTGCTCAGGCCAAAGTCAATGAGCTTCACATTGCGTTCCTCATCCACCATCACGTTATCCGGCTTCAGGTCCAGGTGCACGATGCCCTTCTGGTGGCAGTACTGCACAGCCTGCCCGATCTGCCTAAACATTCTGCGGGCCTCCTCCTCATCCATGCCAGTTGTTGGGATGAAATCCCAAAGCTCTCCCCCACCTGCGTGCTCCATGATGAGGTAGAGGTATTTCTTGGTCTCCATGACCTGAAAGAGATGGATCACATTTGGGTGGTCCAATTCCGCCATCATCTCTGGTTCAGATAGCAAGGTGAATTTCGTGGCTCCTTTGGCCAAGACCTTCACTGCAACCTGTGTCCCAGTAAGAAGATGGCGGGCAAGTTTCAACTGGGCAAAGCCCCCTTCCCCAATGTCCTTCAGGACCATGTAATGGTCCGTGAAGGCAGGCTCAGAGCAAGAGCTCTGCTCCTGCAGCTCTACTCTGCTCTGACTACACTGATCTCTCATCCTAAACAGGAACAAGGATGCTAGATAAACTAAAAAAAATATAATAAACCAAAACAAAAAACTAAAACAAAAAACCAGAAAATGAAAGCAAAGAAAACAAAAGGGAGAAAAAAAACCCAAATCAAAAAACCCAATATACAAAGACCACAACCAGCCACCAATCACCAACCACCAACCACCACCAAACGCTCTAACTATCTGGGAGTCCGACAGGTCACCACCAAGAGCTTCCTGTACTTATGGACAAAAAACCCAGCCACGGCCACTCTCTTATATACCCGCAGGTTGAGATCGCCTCACAGTGGCTCCTTGTGAGATCAGAGCCAGAAATCACTCAGGCACACCCAGGCATAACCCCCAGGGGTCATCTCACTTTTGGGCCTCCAGGACCTTTCCAACTTCCATAATAACTTTCCAACTTTCATAAGAGAACAAGAAAGGACCCTGGAAGGTGTTTTGCTTCAGTGGGTTTTGGAGACTGATATTTACTGGTTTAGAATTTAAAATTTGTACGATATTCAGTGGTCTTTTCATTTTGAGTCTGAAAATCTGTAATCACTTTGTGGCTTTGAATGGCCTCATTCTATCTATGCTCAAGATTCCTGCTTTTTATTGCTCTGCACTGAGCATCTTTCCTCCACTGGGCCCTTACTCCATGATGGACTACCTGTCCTTGGGCAGAGCAATGGAGTCAGCCAACTAGAAACTGAGACCTCTGTAACTGTTAGCCCCACAGAATCTTCTCCTCCTCCAAGTTGTTCTTGTTGGATATTTTGGTCAAAGAGACAAGAGAGATAATTAAAATATAGCCATACATCACTGCACAGCTTGATAAATGAAATTGTGTGTGTGTGTGTGTGTGTGTGTGTGTGTGTGTGTGTGTGTGTCCACACTTGTGCATTTCTGGGAAGTGAACCAGGTTCTTGCACATACTAGAGAAGCTCTTGTAATGTGCACATCCCATCCCTGGGGTTGGGGCTTTCTGGCCTAACCAGCTCTCAATCCTGTTACATTGAGGCTGAACTGAATACAAGAATTTTGGAGGGATACCTACATTCAAACCAGAGCACATGATAAACCAGAACCCATGGAATTGGTCCCCACTAGATGTGTCCTTGTGAGGGGAGTCCTTCATGTTGCACTAAAGGACTAATCTTAGATAGGAACTCACATCTTGATGGAGACAGAAAGAAACCTGGTAAAATAAATTTGTGACAATTATTTAAAAAAGATAGTGCTATTTTTGTTTTCTATAAGATATAAAAATAATATGAAAGCACCCCAGTTTTCTTCTATAGTATCAAATAAATAGCATATATAACACTGTAACATGAATGAATGAGGGAGAGGTGTAGAAGAGGTACAGAAGCCTCATCTGTGTACTACTGAAGTCATGTTGCTAAAGATTCACACCAGAGTGGCATCTTTCTCACGTTAAATGGAACCTTCAAGGGAAACACAAGGAAGTCCTTGTAGAGCATACCCAAAATGAGAGGTTAGGAAATTGAAATGCTTCACTATCATGAACTAAATAGGAGGAAAGATAATCAAAGAAACAAAGCGTATTAAATAAAAGCTTGTGATGTTCTTATAAGGACATAAGACATGCTGACCCAAGGGTCCATCCTTTTGTCCTTATAAGGACAAAAGCCACAGCAAACCAAAGGCCTTGTCCTGATCTCCTTATAAGGACACATGCCATTCTAAACCAGGGCCCCTCCATGATCTCCTTATAAGGGCACAAGTCAAGGTGATCCAGCGCCCCACCCTGATCTCCTTAAAAGGGTACAAACCAAGCTGAACCAAGACCCCACCCTGATCTCCATTTATGACACAAACCACACTGAACCAAGAGACCCATCCTGATCTCTAGAGACAGAAAGACCCCTCCAGAGAAATCCTGAGCCTCCTCTTCCCAATGACATGCTAGAAAGACAAAAGCTAGCAGATCTGAGCTCATAATTAACATTAGCACAGTGCTTGGTACATAGGCATCTCTCCATAATATCTGATAGCATATTAATGAATGCAAGAGTGAATGTATATGGTATAGCTAGCTATAGGAACCTCTCAACTTCTGACACTGAAATTCCCTATCTCCTGAGAGTAATAAAACTGTGCTTTTCGTAAGGTATATTTTATCAAGTATCTACCTGAGCAGATGATTGTTAAGAACCTGGGTTGATGTGTGACCTTGACAAACTACTTCAACTCTGTAAAACTCAGTTATTCATACAGAGCATTCAAAGTACATAGTAGGAGTTCAACATGTTCGTTCCTTCAGTAGAGAGATTTATGGTCACATCTGATTCTTCAGAGGAGTTTTTCAGAGGATATGTTCAGCCTTTAAAAACTGGCTAGTTCTACAGTGTACTATGTAACAGGGTCATTTGTTAAGAAAGTTGGGCTCAGAAGGCAGTTGATTGAAACTTAGCACTAATAATATGGGAACTGCCTCTCTATTCTCACAACCTAACTTAGAAATCTAAAAGTTTTTTGTTCTTGGAATACTCTAAAGACAGCAAAACTCCCCAATTTAGAGATTCTAACTCTCCATTACATTTCTGAGGGCTTGTGAATTGCCCTGACCTTCCATTTTTGAAAGTAGATTTTCTCCTTAGCCTTCCACTGTACTGGACCAAACTGTTAATTACTATGTATTATTAAATCGTCTTAAGATGTGGGAAAATGTGTGTCCTGTAATTTCATCAAGCTTGGAAAACTATGTTTATTCACAGGTAGAAAGGGCAGAGTGTCTTTCATCCACTACATTAAAACCACCGTCAAATAACAGGAAATGCTACACTGCTCCCTGCAGTGCATGGAAACTGCTTGAAATGTCCTCCATAGTACTAAGGTATTTGAAAATAGATTTATATTACATTACTAACATTATATCAGTGGAAAAGTTTCCATGTACATGAATACAAAGACCTGCACTGCTAAACCTGAGAAACTAGTGAGGGGCAATGGTGGAATTAAAAAAAAGACAAACACATAGATATTGAGAGAAAGCTGGCATCAGGTGGAACACTGCATTCTGATGGAGAAAAGGATGACACAGAGATGGAACAGGAAGTTTATTATGTAGGGCCTCATAATCAGGAAGAGGCATTGTTGTTTGTGTCCTGGAAACTTACAGGGACAGAAACATTCTTGTAGCTATTTCACTATTGCAATGCTAGGAGCTTACTATGGCACTAAGAAAGCACATTGTCCTAAGTTTTCACTTAACTAAAGCCAAAAAACAAAAGCAAAAAATAAATGAATAAAAATTAAAAAAAAAACCCTACAATATTCAAAGACCACCACCACCAGTCACTAGCCACCAACAAACGTGCTAACTATCTGGGATTCTGATAGGTTACAACCAAGGGCTTCCTGTACTTATTGACAAAACACCAGATGCAGTCATGCTCTTATATACCTGCAGTTTGAAATTCCCTCACAAGCCTGTCATCCCAGCCATTCGGGAGGCTGAAACAGGAGGATCATGAGTTCAAAGCCAGCCTCAGTACAGTGAGACTCTGTCCCTAAATACAATGAAGGGCTGGGGATGTGGCTCAGGGGTTGAGTGCCACTGAATTCAATCCCTGATACCAAAAAAAAAAAAAAAAACCCAAAAAAATAGAAATAAAGAACAAACCCCCCAAAACCCCCCAAACCTCACAATGTCACAATGGCTCTTTGTGAGGTCAGAGCCAGACAACCACCCAGTGGTTATCTCATTGTGGGCCTCCAGGGCCTTTCTCACTTTCATAATATGAATAAGAAAGGACTCTGAAAGGGCTTTTGTTTCAGTGGGTTTTGGAGACTGATATTTTCTTGTTTAGAATTTAAAATCTGTAGGATACTTCAGTGGTCTTTTCATTTTGAGTCTGAAAATCTGTAATCACTTTGTGGCTTTGGAAAATCTCATCATGTCCACACTCAATTTTCTGCTGCTTTACTGCTCTGAACTGAGCAGCTTTCCTCCCCTGGACCCTTACCCCATGATGGACTACCTGTTCTTGGGCAGAGCAATGGAGTCAGCCATCTAGGAACCACAGCGCATAATAAATAAGAGCCCAGTGAGTTGGCCCCCACTAGATGTGCCCTGTGTGAGGGGAGTGGTCCATGTTGCATTGAAGAACATTAGATAGGGACTAAGATCTTGATAAAGGCAGAAAGATCCCTGGTAAAGCAAATTCATGACAATTATAAAAGCTAGCACTACTTTTCTTTTCTATAAGGGTGAGAATAGCATATCAGAACATCCCAATTTTATTTGATCGTATTGAATAAATGCCATATGTAACACTGTAACATTAGTAACTGAGGAAGAAGGGTTGGAGAGCCATGTCTGTACATTGCTATGGATTCAGGCCAGAGTGGCATCTATTTCTCATGTTAAATGAAACTTCTGTGAGAGTCTCTTTCTTAGCCTTACCAGGCTTCTTTAGAAAATAAGGTGTGTGGGTGCCAAGACCTTGAGTCAGGGCTCAGAGATCTTGGGACTTGAGATCCACTGGCACTTGGGAGTTGAAGAAGTCACAGTGTAGGATGATAGGATTCTAATGGCACCCTATATCCTGTCCAGCAGGACATCAAAGCAACTCAGAGTAAACCAGAGTTGTGTCCTGGTTCAGCTGGTGTACACACCTGGGACTGAGTACCAGAGGTGGTGCATCCTGCCTGCCCTGCCAGAAACTGGTGAGCCTGAGTATCCTGTAGGCTGTCAGCTGTAGCCAGTCAGCATGTGGATTCACATCACCTCCTCCACTGGCCTCAAATGTCCTACCATGTAAGAAGAAAAGGATGAAACAAGCATCTTCCCTCCCATAGTGTCACCCAGCAGCCGCTGGGAGATCCAGCTGTAGTCTTCTTTAAGTGTTCATTTCTCAGGATACAGCAGGACCTTCAACTAAGCTTCGTAATAATCGTTGTACTTTTTTGAGCCCTTATGATGTCTTACACACTAGAAAGGATATGCATTCTCTATTTGAAACAACATAACAATCCCAAATTTAAGTATCAAGTATCCCAAACATTAGTACTGCTAAATATTATTCATTGGTTTTATACAGTGACAAATAAGTTTGAAAAATGATGATCATCAATTCAGTGATATAAATGGTAATTCTCCAAAAAATGGAATCCATGTAAAATTTTCCAACCCTAGTCCTAGGGCAACTTGGAGTAACTGGGTATTTTAAGGAACACAAAATTAAAGCTTGAGGAGATGGTATTTAAGTGAGTCAACAGACAATATGTCATGGTGGAACTCATGCCACTATCTTTGAAAATGGAAACTCATGATATACAGGGATGGGCAATGATTTCTTAAGGTATCTCTGTTTATTCTCATAAGAGTGGCATCTACTTTAAAACTCTCCAAAGAAGGCTGTGGTGATATCATATGAGCAAGGAGCTTGCTTCTCACTCCAAGTCACATGTGCAAAGTAGAAAGATGCCAAACCACTGGGAGGTTCCCAGGCTGCCCCTCTGCTGTGTGAACATTCTCTAAGAATTTGAAAGGCTCTTTCCAGACTGCAACACTGCATGGGGCCAAGGACCAAAGCCACTAGGTATATTGATACCCCAGAATCCATACAAGTTGCAACCCAAACCTTGTTCTGTTTTTCTAAATTTGCATCCTAAAGACAACCTTCTTTACTTTTCTCCTTCTTATATCATCAAAATATTTCAGTCACATTTACACATCTTTTATACAACTTCATATTCATTTCACCCATTGGCTTTGAAGAACTTCCATTGTTGATTAAAATATTTCACATCTTCTGAACTCTCTAGTGATTCTGATCAGATTAAAATTGACCATATGTTTAGGACTTGGGACAGATCGGGAAGGAACTTTCTCAGCATAGTGTAAAGGTTGCCTTAGTTAAATACACCATTTGAAAATGGTGTAATCATGTTATAAATTATTATGTATTCATTAAATTATATATTCATAAACATGTGGCAAGCCTGGGTCTGAGCATTATCCAACTTACATCTTAAGTTGAACCTTTAGCCCTCTCTGAGGACCTACTACAGCTCATATTCACATTTGTGAAAGTGAAGCACAGGAGGTTAAATCAGGAATTATAGCTCACACAGCCTGCCTTCCAGAGTCTTCAGTGTTAACAAGAAATTCTCAACAAACCTTTTACTAGTAAAATTGTCATCTGTATGACCATGGTCTTCATAAGCAAACAACATTCTCAACTGAAATAGTAATTGGTCCATGCTAGGGTTGCTTTCTGACCAACTCTTCAGGACATACTTGGAATCATTTCACTCTGGGCAAAATTTGTTAACGGAGCCAGGTTATTATAAGACTAAAGTTTTTAAAAATTGAACTATGAAACTTGGAGTTATTCTAAATGCTCCCATCCCAATTGATAGTAGAAGCAAATGTCACTCCATTTTGGTTTATGACTTCATCCTGTAAAACAACCATGCCAAGTAGAAGAGTCATGACTGGGGAAGATGTTATTTCTTTTGCTATAGAAATCTTTAAGAACAAGGAACTACCTAATGGGACATTGTTTCTGTAACTAGGGGAGACTGGGCTGTGATTGGTTAGGCTTCCCTCCTTTGACTGCACTGTCCTTCTGTAACCTGGCTTGCTTGCATTGGCTAGACCCCCCTGAACATCACTTTTGCAGTTTTCAGGCTTATAAGGAGTGCCCTTGCAATTGTTCTGGTCAGCCGTCACCAGTGTGCTTCAATAAAGGCTTGATTCGATTATACGTGAGTGGTTGTGAGTGGTCTGTAAGTCAGTGTATGAAACCCTGGGATGAAGCCCTGGGACGAAGCTTTAACAAAATAAAATTCTCACAGCTATATTTGGCATCTTGAAAGCAATTTTCTGGATAAACACATAACATTTTTTTCCAACCAAGTTTATCCAGAAAATTGCTGTTATATTAATTGCTGTTATATTATAATATGGTAATTCTTTGATCTGAGGCTTACAAATAATATCATTAACCAGAGAGTACATAGAGTACTTTTACTTTTTTGTTATCAATTTCTGACCACTAAAGGTCAATTTCTGACCACTAAAGGTTAAAGGCAGGAAGAAGCTGCCAGAGCTAGCGATGGCAGGGCTGGAAGGTTCAGGAAGCCTCCTGTGCAACCCACTGTACCCCCACACTTCAGGCCTGAAGACGAGGAAAAGATCTGGTCAAGGAAAAGATCCGGTCAAAGTGACCAGCTCAAAGTGAATCAAGTCTACACTGTCTCAAGGGGAGCAAGTCCACATTTACATTGGCTTGAGGCCAGTGAGTCCCCATGTACCCTGGCTCAATGGCTCAAGTTGAGCGACTATATAATTAGTAGAGGGAGGCACTGTGGTCCAGGCCTTGGAGAGGCTAGCTACTGGTCTCTGGATCTAGTCCTTAGGCCTTTCTCTAAAAAAACAAAACCCACAATTTTTTAAATCTTTGAAACAACTTTTTATTATACAATGTTAAATAAAAAATAAAAAAAATAAATTTCTCCCAAAGCATGGAAGAAAGGACAAAGAGCAGGACAGGGGGAAGGAAGTGTCCCAGGGAAAAGTCTATGATGTGTTCCACAGAGAAAAGTCTCTTAGGATGTGTCTTCGCAGGTGGGGGCAGAGGAGTCTTCTGGTGGATGCAGATGCGCTCCTGCCTGGATCTGGGTGGAGAAGCCTGAGCCCGTCAGCAGCCACACAGCTTAGCATCTTCCTGCTGTCCATCAGTTCTGTCTGTCTGGGCTGGGCGTTTCCACGGGAACCACTCTCTTTCTGGAGAGTGGCCCACGGAAGCAGGGTATGCAGCATAGCTGCCGGAGGCATTTGGCAATCCTCCTCCTCACCCTCTTCCAACCCGGGATTCTGTCTGGGGCTTGCCTTCTGGAGGTCTCTTGGGAGGGTGAGGGGCTGGGCACTGGGTCAGGCTGGGAGGCTGGGCTGGGAGGCAGTGTGTCCTTGAGGAAGCAGCGGAGAGTGATGGTGGGCATGCTGGCTCTTCTAGCAGGCTGCTGCTGCTGCTGCTCACAGGGCAAGGGAAGGGCAGGCTCACTGGGAAACTTCTTGTGGCAGACCCAGGGAGGATCCTTAGGGCCTGGGTAATGCTTGGGCTTCACCTGGGCAGTGGAGGCCTCCCCTTGGGTGCTCTGGTGCTGGAGGATGCGGTAAGTGGCCATGGCATCATTGAATTTCCTTCTCACCACGGACACCCAGGTGTTGTAGTGGTCATAACCCATGTTGATCATAGTTTTCAAGATTGTGAGGTCCGGGAGTTTGGGGAGTACCTCACAAGGAGAACTGGGTGGAGCTTCCTCTCCCTGGGTCAGCCACGGGTGCCCCATTACCTGGTCTATGGTGGGCCTCTGCTTGGGGTCCACTTTGAGTATCTCACGGATGAGGCTCTTGGCTTCCTTGGAGACATGTGAAGGAATGATGTACCTTCCCAACCTGATGAGTTTCTTCAGCTTGCTGTCGGTGCTTGCCTCAAAGGGCCAGATCCCTGTGAGCATTGAATAGAGGACCACACCCAAGCTCCAGATGTCTGCCGGGGGGCCCTCATATTCTTGATGACAGATAATTTCTGGGGGAACATAGAGGAGAGTGCCAAAGAATTTATTGAGCTTCTTTCCAGCTGTGACTCTGGTGCTCAGGCCAAAGTCAATGAGCTTCACATTGCGTTCGTCATCCACCATCACGTTCTCCGGCTTCAGGTCCAGGTGCACGATGCCCTTCTGGTGGCAGTACTGCACGGCCTGCCCGATCTGCCTAAACATTCTGCGGGCCTCCTCCTCATCCATGCCAGTTGTTGGGATGAAATCCCAAAGCTCTCCCCCACCTGCGTGCTCCATGATGAGGTAGAGGTATTTCTTGGTCTCCATGACCTGAAAGAGATGGATCACATTTGGGTGGTCCAATTCCGCCATCATCTCTGGTTCAGATAGCAAGGTGAATTTCGTGGCTCCTTTGGCCAAGACCTTCACTGCAACCTGTGTCCCAGTAAGAAGATGGCGGGCAAGTTTCAACTGGGCAAAGCCCCCTTCCCCAATGTCCTTCAGGACCATGTAATGGTCCGTGAAGGCAGGCTCAGAGCAAGAGCTCTGCTCCTGCAGCTCTACTCTGCTCTGACTACACTGATCTCTCATCCTAAACAGGAACAAGGATGCTAGATAAACTAAAAAAAAAATAATAAACCAAAACAAAAAACCAAAACAAAAAACCAGAAAAAGAAAGCAAAGAAAACAAAAGGGAGAAAAAAAAACCCAAATCAAAAAACCCAATATACAAAGACCACAACCAGCCACCAATCACCAACCACCAACCACCACCAAACGCTCTAACTATCTGGGAGTCCGACAGGTCACCACCAAGAGCTTCCTGTACTTATGGACAAAAAACCCAGCCACGGCCACTCTCTTATATACCCGCAGGTTGAGATCGCCTCACAGTGGCTCCTTGTGAGATCAGAGCCAGAAATCACTCAGGCACACCCAGGCATAACCCCCAGGGGTCATCTCACTTTTGGGCCTCCAGGACCTTTCCAACTTCCATAATAACTTTCCAACTTTCATAAGAGAACAAGAAAGGACCCTGGAAGGTGTTTTGCTTCAGTGGGTTTTGGAGACTGATATTTACTGGTTTAGAATTTAAAATTTGTACGATATTCAGTGGTCTTTTCATTTTTGAGTCTGAAAATCTGTAATCACTTTGTGGCTTTGAATGGCCTCATTCTATCTATGCTCAAGATTCCTGCTTTTTATTGCTCTGCACTGAGCATCTTTCCTCCACTGGGCCCTTACTCCATGATGGACTACCTGTCCTTGGGCAGAGCAATGGAGTGAGCCATCTAGTAACTGAGACCTCTGTAACTGTTAGCCCCACAGAATCTTCTCCTCCTCCAAGTTGTTCTTGTTGCATATTTTGGTCAAAGAGACAAAAGAGATAATTAAAATACAGCCATACATCACTGCACAGCTTGATAAATGAAATTGTGTGTGTGTGTGTGTCCACACTTGTGCAGTTCTGGGAACTGAACCAGGTTCTTGCACATACTGGAGAAGCTCTTGTAATGTGCACATCCCATCCCAGGGGTTGGGGCTTTCTGGCCTAACCAGCCCTCAATCCTGTTACATTGAGGCTGAACTGAATACAAGAATTTTGGAGGGATACCTACATTCAAACCAGAGCACATGATAAACCAGAACCCATGGAATTGTTCCCCATTAGATGTGTCCTGTGTGAGGGGAGTCCTTCATGTTGCGCTAAAGGACTAATATTAGATAGGAACTCACATCTTGATGGAGACAGAAAGAAACCTGGTAAAATAAATTTGTGACAATTATTTAAAAAAGCTAGTGCTATTTTTGTTTTCTATAAGATATAAGAGAATAATATGAAAGCACCCCAGTTTTCTTCTATAGTATCAAATAAATAGCATATATAACACTGTAACATGAATGAATGAGGGAGAGGTGTAGAAGAGGTACAGAAGCCTCATCTGTGTACTACTGAAGTCATGTTGCTAAAGATTCACACCAGAGTGGCATCTTTCTCACGTTAAATGGAACCCCCAAGGGAAACACAAGGAAGTCCTTGTAGAGCATACCCAACATGAGAGGTTAGGGAATTGAAATGCTTCACTATCATGAACTAAATAGGAGGAAAGACAATCAAAGAAACAAAGTGTATTAAATAAAAGCTTGTGATGTTCTTATAAGGACACAAGACATGCTGACCCAAGGGTCCATCCTTTTGTCCTTATAAGGACAAAAGCCACAGCAAACCAAAGGCCTTGTCCTGATCTCCTTATAAGGACACATGCCATTCTAAACCAGGGAGCCTCCATGATCTCCTTATAAGGGCACAAGTCAAGGTGATCCAGGGCCCCACCCAGAAATTTTTAAAAGGGCACAAACCAAGCTGAACCAAGACCCCACCCTGATCTCCATTTATGACACAAACCACACTGAATCAAGAGCCCCATCCTGATCTCTAGAGACAGAAAGACCCTTCCAGAGAAACCCAGAGCCTCCTCTTTTCAATGACATGCTAGAAAGACAAAAACTAGCAGATCTGAGCTCATAATTAACATTAGCACAGTGCTTGGTACATAGGCATCTCTCCATAATATCTGATAGCATATTAATGAAGGCAAGAGTGAATGTATATGGTATAGCTAGCTACAGGAACCTCTCAACTTCTGACACTGAAATTCTCTATCTCCTGAGAGTAATAAAACTGTGCTTTGGTTAAGGTATATTTTAACAAGATGATTGTTAAGAACCTGGGTTGATGTGTGACCTTGACAAACTCCTTCAACTCTGTAAAACTCAGTTATTCATACAGAGCACTCACAGTACATAGTAGGAGTTCAACATGTTTGTTCCTTCCATAGAGAGATTTATGGTCGCATCTGACTCTTCAGAGGAGTTTTTCAGAGGATATGTTCAGCCTTTAAAAACTGGCCAGTTCTACAGTGTACTATGTAACAGGGTCATTTGTTAAGAAATTTGGGCTCAGAAGGCAGTTGATTGAAACTTAGCACTAATAATATGGGAACTGCCTCTCTATTCTCACAACCTAACCTAGAAATCTAAGAGCTTTTTGTTCTTGGAATACTCTAATGACAGCAAAACTCCCCAATTTAGAGATTCTAACTCTCCATTACATTTCTGAGGGCTTGTGAATTGCCCTGACCTTCCATTTTTGAAAGTAGATTTTCTCCTTAGCCTTCCACTGTACTGGACCAAACTCTTAATTACTATGTATTATTAAATCCTCTTAAATTAAGATGTGGGAAAATGTGTGTCCTGTAATTTCATCAAGCTTGGAAAACTATGTTTATTCACAGGTAGAAAGGGCAGAGTGTCTTTCATCTACTACATAAAACCACCATCAAATAACAGGAAATGCTACACTGCTCCCTGCAGTGCCTGGAAACTGCTTGAAATGTCCTTCATAGCACTAAGGTATTTGAAAATAGATTTATATTACATTACTAACATTATATCAGTGGAAAAGTTTCCATGTACATGAATACAAAGACCTGCACTACTAAACCTGAGAAACTAGTGAGGGGCAATTGTGGAATTAAAAAAAAGACAAACACATAGATATTGAGAGAAAGCTGGCATAAGGTTGAACACTGCATTCTGATGGAGAAAAGGATGACACAGAGATGGAACAGGAAGTTTATTATGTAGGGCCTCATAATCAGGAAGAGGCATTGTTGTTTGTGTCCTGGAAACTTACAGGGACAGAAACATTCTTGTAGCTATTTCACTATTGCAATGCTAGGAGCTTACTATGGCACTAAGAAAGCACACTGTCCGAAGTTTCCACTTAACTAAAGCCAAAAAACAAAAGCAAAAAATAAATGAATAAAAATTAAAAAAAAAACCTACAATATTCAAAGACCACCACCACCAGTAACTAGCCACCAACAAACGTGCTAACTATCTGGGATTCTGATAGGTTACAACCAAGAGCTTCCTGTACTTATTGACAAAACACCAGATGCAGTCATGCTCTTATATACCTGCAGTTTGAAATTCCCTCACAAGCCTGTCATCTCAGCCATTCGGGAGGCTGAAACAGGAGGATCATGAGTTCAAAGCCAGCCTCAGTACAGTGAGACTCTGTCCCTAAATACAATGAAGAGCTGGGGATGTGGCTCAGGGGTTGAGTGCCACTGAATTCAATCCCTGATACCAAAAAAAAAAAACAACCAAAAAAATAGAAATAAAGAACAAACCCCCCAAAACCCCCCAAACCTCACAATGTCACAATGGCTCTTTGTGAGGTCAGAGCCAGACAACCACCCAGTGGTTATCTCTTTGTGGGCCTCCAGGGCCTTTCTCACTTTCATAATATGAATAAGAAAGGACTCTGAAAGAGCTTTTGTTTCAGTGGGTTTTGGAGACTGATATTTTCTTGTTTAGAATTTAAAATCTGTAGGACACTTCAGTGGTCTTTTCATTTTGAGTCTGAAAATCTGTAATCACTTTGTGGCTTTGGAAAATCTCATCACGTCCACACTCAAGTTTCTGCTTCTTTACTGCTCTGAACTGAGCAGCTTTCCTCCCCTGGACCCTTACCCCATGATGGACTACCTGTTCTTGGGCAGAGCAATGGAGTCAGCCATCTAGGAACCACAGCGCATAATAAATAAGAGCCCAGTGAGTTGGCCCCCACTAGATGTGCCCTGTGTGAGGGGAGTGGTCCATGTTGCATTGAAGAACATTAGATAGGGACTAAGATCTTGATAAAGGCAGAAAGATCCCTGGTAAAGCAAATTCATGACAATTATAAAAGCTAGCGCTACTTTTCTTTTCTACAAGGGTGAGAATAGCGTATCAGAACACCTCAATTTTATTTCATGGTATTGAATAAATGCCATATGTAACACTGTAACATTAGTAACTGAGGAAGAAGGGTTGGAGAGCCATGTCTGTACATTGCTATGGATTCAGGCCAGAGTGGCATC
Source organism: Ictidomys tridecemlineatus (assembly GCF_052094955.1). Classification (NCBI taxonomy): domain Eukaryota; kingdom Metazoa; phylum Chordata; class Mammalia; order Rodentia; family Sciuridae; genus Ictidomys; species Ictidomys tridecemlineatus. The sequence continues at coordinate 19,186,352 of NC_135477.1, forward strand.
TATTTCTCATGTTAAATGAAACTTCTGTGAGAGTCTCTTTCTTAGCCTTACCAGGCTTCTTTAGAAAATAAGGTGTGTGGGTGCCAAGACCTTGAGTCAGGGCTCAGACATCTTGGGACATGAGATCCACTGGCACTTGGGAGTTGAAGAAGTCACAGTGTAGGATGATAGGATTCTAATGGCACCCTATATCCTGTCCAGCAGGACATCAAAGCAACTCAGAGTAAACCAGAGTTGTGTCCTGGTTCAGCTGGTGTACACACCTGGGACTGAGTACCAGAGGTGGTGCATCCTGCCTGCCCTGCCAGAAACTGGTGAGCCTGAGTATCCTGTAGGCTGTCAGCTGTAGCCAGTCAGCATCTGGATTCACATCACCTCATCCACTGGCCCCAAATGTCCTACCATGTAAGAAGAAAAGGATGAAACAAGCATCTTCCCTCCCATAGTGTCACCCAGCAGCTGCTGGGAGATCCAGCTGTAGTCTTCTTTAAGTGTTCATTTCTCAGGATACAGCAGGACCTTCAACTAAGCTTCGTAATAATCGTTGTACTTTTTTGAGCCCTTATGATGTCTTACACACTAGAAAGGATATGCATTCTCTATTTGAAACAACATAACAATCCCAACCTTAAGTATCAAGTATCCCAAACATTAGTACTGCTAAATACTATTCATTGGTTTTATACAGTGATAAATAAGTTTGAAAAATGATGATCATCAATTCAGTGATATAAATGGTAATTCTCCAAAAAATGGAATCCATGTAAAATTTTCCAACCTTAGTCCTAGGGCAACTTGGAGTAACTGGGTATTTTAAGGAACACAAAATTAAAGCTTATGTCATGGTGGAACTCATGCCACTATCTTTGAAAATGGAAACTCATGATATACAGGGATGGCCAATGATTTCTTAAGGTATCTCTGTTTATTCTCATAAGAGTGGCATCTACTTTAAAACTCTCCAAAGGAGGTTATGATGATATCATATGAGCAAGGAGCTTGCTTCTCACTCCAAGTCACATGTGCAAAGTAGAAAGATGCCAAACCACTGGGAGGTTCCCAGGCTGCCCCTCTGCTGTGTGAACATTCTCTAAGAATTTGAAAGGCCCTGTCCAGAGTGCAACACTGCATGGAGCCAAGGACCAAAGCCACTAGGTATATTGATACCCCAGAATCCATACAAGCTGCAACCCAAACCTTGTTTTGTTTTTCTAAATTTGCATCCTAAAGACACCCTTCTTTACTTTTCTCCTTCTTATATCATCAAAATATTTCAGTCACATTTACACATCTTTTATACAACTTCATATTCATTTCACCCATTGGCTTTGAAGAACTTCCATTGGTGATTAAAATATTTCACATCTTCTGAACTCTCTAGTGATTCTGATCAGATTAAAATTGACCGTATATTTAGGACTTGGGACAGATCAGGAAGGAACTTTCTCAGCATAGTGTAAAGGTTGCCTTAGTTAAATACACCATTTGTAAATGGTGTAATCATGTTATAAATTATTATGTATTCATTAAATTATATATTCATAAACATGTGGCAAGCCTGGGTCTGAGCATTATCCAACTTATCTTAAGTTGAACCTTTAGCCCGCTCTGAGGACCTCCTACAGCTCATATTCACATTTGTGAAAGTGAAGCACAGGAGGTTAAATCAGGAATTATAGCTCACACAGCCTGCCTTCCAGAGTCTTCAGTGTTAACAAGAAATTCTCAACAAACCTTTTACTAGTAAAATTGTCATTTGTTTGACCATGGTCTTCATAAGCAAACAACATTCTCAACTGAAATAGTAATTGGTCCATGCTAGGGTTGCTTTCTGACCAACTTTTTTTTTTTAATTTTTTATTTTTTTTATTGGTTCACAACATTACAAAGCTCTTGACATATCATATTTCATACATTAGATTGAAGTGGGTTATGAACTCCCAATTTTACCCCAAATGCAGATTGCCAAATCATGTCGGTTATACATCCACAATTACTGACCAACTCTTCAGGACATAGTTGGAATCATTTCACTCTGGGCAAAATTTGTTAACGGAGCCAGGTTATTATAAGACTAAAGTTTTTAAAAATTGAACTATGAAACTTGGAGTTATTCTAAATGCTCCCATCCCCCAAAATTGTGATAGTAGAAGCACATGTCACTCCATTTTGGTTTATGACTTCATCCTGTAAAACAACTATACCAAGTAGAAGAGTCATGACTGGGGCAAGATGTTATTTCTTTTGCTATAGAAATCTTTAAGAACAAGGAACTACCTAATGGGACATTGTTTCTGTAACTAGGGGTGACTGGGCTGTGATTGGTTAGGCTTCCCTACTTTGACTGCACTGTCCTGCTTCTGTAACCTGGCTTGCTTGCATTGGCTAGACCCCCTGAACATCCCTTTTGCAGTTTTCAGGCTTATAAAGAGTGCCCTTGCAATTGTTCTGGTCAGCCGCCACCAGTGTGCTTCAATAAAAGCTTGATTTGATTCAGGGACGAAGCTTTAACAAAATAAAATTCTCACAGCTATATTTGGCATCTTGAAAGCAATTTTCTGGATAAACACATTATAACATTTTATATAGAAAATTGCTGTTATAATATTATAATATGGTAATTAATATGGTAATTCTTTGAGGCTTACAAATAATAGAGGCTTACAAATAATATCATTAACCATGTTAACCATGGAGTACTTTTACTTTTTTGTTATCAATTTCTGACCACTAAAGGTTAAAGGCAGGAAGAAGCTGCCAGAGCTAGAGATGGCAGGGCTGGAAGGTTCAGGAAGCCTCCTGTGCAACCCACTGTCCCCACACACTTCAGGCAGGTCTGAAGAAGAGAAGATCTGGTCAAAGTGACCAGCTCAAAGTGAATCAAGTCTACATTGTCTCAAGGGGAGCAAGTCCACATTTACATTGGCTTGAGGCCAGTGACTCCCCATCTACCCTGGCTCAATGGCTCAAGTGGAGCGACTATATAATTAGTAGAGGGAGGCACTGTGGTCCAGGCCTTGGAGAGGATAGCTACTGGGCTCTGGCTCTAGTCCTTAGGCCTTTCTCTAAAAAAACAAAACCCACAATTTTTTAAATCTTTGAAACAATTTTTTATTATACAATGTTAAATAAAAAATAAAAAAATAAATTTCTCCCAAAGCATGGAAGAAAGGACAAAGAGCAGGACAGGGGGAAGGAAGTGTCCCAGGGAAAAGTCTATGATGTGTTCCACAGAGAAAAGTCTCTTAGGATGTGTCTTCGCAGGTGGGGGCAGAGGAGTCTTCTGGTGGATGCAGATGCGCTCCTGCCTGGATCTGGGTGGAGAAACCTGAGCCCGTCGGCAGCCACACAGCTTAGCATCTTCCTGCTGTCCATCAGTTCTGTCTGTCTGGGCTGGGCGTTTCCACGGGAACCACTCTCTTTCTGGAGAGTGGCCCACGGAAGCAGGGTATGCAGCATAGCTGCCGGAGGCATTTGGCAATCCTCCTCCTCACCCTCTTCCAACCCGGGATTCTGTCTGGGGCTTGCCTTCTGGAGGTCTCTTGGGAGGGTGAGGGGCTGGGCACTGGGTCAGGCTGGGAGGCTGGGCTGGGAGGCAGTGTGTCCTTGAGGAAGCAGCGGAGAGTAATGGTGGGCATGCTGGCTCTTCTAGCAGGCTGCTGCTGCTGCTCACAGGGCAAGGGAAGGGCAGGCTCACTGGGAAACTTCTTGTGGCAGACCCAGGGAGGATCCTTAGGGCCTGGGTAATGCTTGGGCTTCACCTGGGCAGTGGAGGCCTCCCCTTGGGTGCTCTGGTGCTGGAGGATGCGGTAAGTGGCCATGGCATCATTGAATTTCCTTCTCACCACGGACACCCAGGTGTTGTAGTGGTCATAACCCATGTTGATCATAGTTTTCAAGATTGTGAGGTCCGGGAGTTTGGGGAGTACCTCACAAGGAGAACTGGGTGGAGCTTCCTCTCCCTGGGTCAGCCACGGGTGCCCCATTACCTGGTCTATGGTGGGCCTCTGCTTGGGGTCCACTTTGAGTATCTCACGGATGAGGCTCTTGGCTTCCTTGGAGACATGTGAAGGAATGATGTACCTTCCCAACCTGATGAGTTTCTTCAGCTTGCTGTCGGTGCTTGCCTCAAAGGGCCAGATCCCTGTGAGCATTGAATAGAGGACCACACCCAAGCTCCAGATGTCTGCCGGGGGGCCCTCATATTCTTGATGACAGATAATTTCTGGGGGAACATAGAGGAGAGTGCCAAAGAATTTATTGAGCTTCTTTCCAGCTGTGACTCTGGTGCTCAGGCCAAAGTCAATGAGCTTCACATTGCGTTCCTCATCCACCACCACGTTCTCCGGCTTCAGGTCCAGGTGCACGATGCCCTTCTGGTGGCAGTACTGCACGGCCTGCCCGATCTGCCTAAACATTCTGCGGGCCTCCTCCTCATCCATGCCAGTTGTTGGGATGAAATCCCAAAGCTCTCCCCCACCTGCGTGCTCCATGATGAGGTAGAGGTATTTCTTGGTCTCCATGACCTGAAAGAGATGGATCACATTTGGGTGGTCCAATTCCGCCATCATCTCTGGTTCAGATAGCAAGGTGAATTTCGTGGCTCCTTTGGCCAAGACCTTCACTGCAACCTGTGTCCCAGTAAGAAGATGGCGGGCAAGTTTCAACTGGGCAAAGCCCCCTTCCCCAATGTCCTTCAGGACCATGTAATGGTCCGTGAAGGCAGGCTCAGAGCAAGAGCTCTGCTCCTGCAGCTCTACTCTGCTCTGACTACACTGATCTCTCATCCTAAACAGGAACAAGGATGCTAGATAAACTAAAAAAAAAATAATAAACCAAAACAAAAAACCAAAACAAAAAACCAGAAAAAGAAAGCAAAGAAAACAAAAGGGAGGAAAAAAAACCCCAAATCAAAAAACCCAATATACAAAGACCACAACCAGCCACCAATCACCAACCACCAACCACCACCAAACGCTCTAACTATCTGGGAGTCCGACAGGTCACCACCAAGAGCTTCCTGTACTTATGGACAAAAAACCCAGCCACGGCCACTCTCTTATATACCCGCAGGTTGAGATCGCCTCACAGTGGCTCCTTGTGAGATCAGAGCCAGAAATCACTCAGGCACACCCAGGCATAACCCCCAGGGGTCATCTCACTTTTGGGCCTCCAGGACCTTTCCAACTTCCATAATAACTTTCCAACTTTCATAAGAGAACAAGAAAGGACCCTGGAAGGTGTTTTGCTTCAGTGGGTTTTGGAGACTGATATTTACTGGTTTAGAATTTAAAATTTGTACGATATTCAGTGGTCTTTTCATTTTGAGTCTGAAAATCTGTAATCACTTTGTGGCTTTGAATGGCCTCATTCTATCTATGCTCTAGATTTCTGCTTTTTATTGCTCTGCACTGAGCATCTTTTCTCCACTGGGCCCTTACTCTATGATGGACTACCTGTCCTTGGGCAGAAAATGGAGTGATCGATCTAGAAACTGAGACCTCTGGAACTGTTAGCCCCACAGAATCTTCTCCTCCTCCAAGTTGTTCTTGTTGGATATTTTGGTCAAAGAGACAAGAGAGATAATTAAAATACAGCCATACATCACTGCACAGCTTGATAAATGAAATTGTGTGTGTGTGTGTTTGTGTGTGTGAACCAGGTTCTTGCACATACTGGAGAAGCTCTTGTAATGTGCACATCCCATCCCTGGGGTTGGGGCTTTCTGGCCTAACCAGCTCTCAATCCAGTTACATTGAGGCTGAACTGAATACAGGAATTTTGGAGGGATACCTACATTCAAACCAGAGCACATGATAAACCATGATGGCTTATAATCAGGAAGAGGCATTGTTGTTTGTGTCCTGGAAACTTACAGGAATAGAAACATTCTTGTAGCTACTTCACTATTGTAATGCTAGGAGCTTACTATGGCACTATGAAAGCACATTGTCCTAAGTTTCTACCAAACTAAAGCCAAAAAATAAAAATAAAAATAAATGAATAAAAATAAAAAAACCTACAATATTCAAAGACCACAACCACCAGTCACTAGCCACCAACAAACGTGCTAACTATCTGGGAGTCTGATAGGTTACAACCAAGGCCTTCCTGTACTTATTGACAAAACACCAGATGCAGTCATGCTCTTATATACCTGCAGTTTGAAATTCCCTCACAAGCCTGTCATCCCAGCCATCATAGTGTAAAGGTTGCCTTAGTTAAATACAACACTATCCTAAAGCTGGGCCTTATTTTGAAAATGGTGTAATCATGTTATAAATTATTATGCATTCATTAAATTATATATTCATAAACATGTATGGGATGGTGGCAAGCCTGGGTCTGAGCATTATCCAACTTACATCTTAAGTTGAACCTTTAGCCCTCTCTGAGTGACCTACTACAGCTCATATTCACATTTGTGAAAGTGAAGCACTGGAGGTTAAATCAGGAATTATAGCTCACACAGCCTAGCTTCCAGAGTCTTCAGTGTTAACAAGAAATTCTCAACAAACAAACCTTTTACTAGTAAAATTGTCATCTCTATGACCATGGTCTTCATAAGCAAACAACATTCTCAACTGAAATAGTAATTGAATTTAGTAATTGAATAGTAATAGAATTGAAATAGAAATTGGTCCATGCTAGGGCTGCTTTCTGACCAACTCTTCAGGACATACTTGGAATCATTTCACTCTGGACAAAATTTGTTAATGGAGCCAGGTTATTATAAGACTAAAGTTTTTAAAAATTGAACTATGAAACTTGGAGTTATCCTAAATGCTCCCATCCCCCAAAATTGTGATAGTAAAAGCAAATGTCACTCCATTTTGGTTTATGACTTCATCCTGTAAAACAACCATGCCAAGTAAGTCATGATTGGGGCAAGATGTTCTTTTCCTTTTGCTATAGAAATATTTGAGAACACGGAACTACCTAATGGGACATTGTTTCTGTAACTAGGGGTGACTGGGCTGTGATTGGTTAGGCTTCCCTCCTTTGACTGCACTGTCCTGCTTCTGTAACCTGGCTTGCTTGCATTGGCTAGACCCGCTGAACATCCCTTTTGGGGTTTTCAGGCTTATAAGGAGTGCCCTTGTGCTGAGGGCCATTGCCAAGTAGGAATGACACATGGAAATTTCTTGCCAGTGTACCCCATGTTGCTTAGAGGAAGGACTCGTGGAAATGGACTTGCCTTGGACATTCGCTGTGCCATTGCATGTATGTTTGAGAAAGGTGACCCTGCTCAAGGACCAGGTGGATCCAGGTTTAGGGTGTATCCTGCAGGTTTTAGGAAGTATCCTGCTCCTTGGGTTTAGGGCATTCCCAGTTTAGGACAATTTGGGTTTAGGGCGTTTCCAGGTTTAAGGTTATTCCTGCTGGGAATAGGGTGTATCCTGCTGCGTGAGTTCCCGTTGAGTTCTCCTGGAATTCAGAAAGTATTTGGGATAAAAAGCCTGGTAGAGTACGTGAATTTGGAGGCAGAACTTGGATTTCCCCAGAACGTGTTTATAGAGGGCTTGTGTGAGTTGGGGAATAAAGAATTGCTGTTTGAATCTTCAAGATGTGAGTGGCTCGTGATCTTGTGCCCAGCCAGACTGCGGCATTTGGTGGTCCGTAGGCGGAACATCTGAAACTTGGAGGTAAGTGAAATTGCTCGCCCCTGAGGGAAGGCCAGAGAATGGGTGACCATTTCAAAAAACAATGTGTTCTTGTTTTGATTTATTTTGTTTTTATTTCAAGTTGCCTGTTCCTAGAACTTTCTCAGGCAAACCGGGGAAAATGGTTGACTCAAGGTTTGAAGTTGTTCGCCTCCGAGGAAGAGAAATTGTTAGAGGAAGGAGCCACCCCAGTGAGACCAAGAACAGCTAGGGCATATGTTGATACAATACAAAAATGTAGCCCATGGCTTTTTAAAGACGAATTATTAAGTATATCAATGGGGCCATCATGGTATAAGGATTTTTCTTCAACAAGAAAGAGATGGCTAGTTCTGTTTACTATACTTGTCTAAGATCTTGGTTTTTACAGACATCTGATTAATTTACAAAGCTAAAGTGTTAAAATATCAACCACTAAATATGAAATCAAGTACTCTTTACTTATTAAGTTCCATAAGGTAATATATTTAAACATTATGTGTGTTTTCATAAATTGGTAAATGGAAAAAAGTTTAATATTGCTTTGGTCTGTGTCTTTGCTGAAACAAGGTTACTAAGTGTTAAGATTCTATCAGGTGTAATTTATATACAAAGAGTATAAGAAGTTTCAGTTGGGTTTCAATTACAGTATTATAGTACCATAAAAAAACATGAAGATATTTCATCTTATTAAAGTGGAGTAATTTGTCTAAATTCAAAAATTTTATAAGGGTTGTTTCAGAATGTGAATTTATAAAAAGGTGTAATGGTTAAAAAAAGAGATAAAGAGATTCAAGATGTGGAAATATATTTTAATATAAAAGGTTAAAGGAAAAAGAAATGTTTCTAGATGAGATAATCTCTGTGTAGTAAAGTAAAAAGTTGTAAAATACCATTTTAAAAGATTTTGAGGAAACTAGACTTACTTTAAAAGCTTGAGAAAGGAAGAAAGAAGAAAAAAGGTATTTGTACATGGCAGATTGAGACAAAGCTTCTTAATGGAGTTTAAAAAAAAAGCCTTTGGTTGAAGGGCAGCCATGTAAACTAACATTAAGCGATTTAAACAGAATCTAAGCCTCGTTTTAGAGAGTAAGCAGTAGGTGGTGAAAAAGTACATTTAAAAGTACAGTTTAGATGATAATTGGAAGGCTTTAAAAGGTTAAATTGAAGGTGGTCGAGATACCTTCATGGCGGAGAAAAGATTGCTTTACTCATCAAACTATTAAAATGTACTTATTAAACCAAAAAGAGGGAGATGAGATAATCTTTGTGTGGTAATGTAAAAAGTTGTAAAATGTCTAAATAAGTTGCAAAAGGCTTTAAAAGGTTAAATTGAAGGTGGTTAAGGTGCCTTCATGATGGAGAAAAAAAAAACCCATGAAAATGTGAAGATAATAAGATAAAAGATATTTAGATAAAGAAGATTAAAAATTTGAAGTGAAAAACTTTAAAAACAGAGTACAGAAAGGTAAAAAAAAGAAAGAAGATGTAGAAAGATAGAAAAGATATAGGAAGACAAGAATTTTAAACCCACAAAATAGGAAACAAATGAAACCTAGGAGGATTAGAAATAAGATAGAAAATGGTTGAAAATGTCAAATAAAGGTATTTCAGATAAAAAATACAAAAAGCTAAGACAACTATTAGATACAGACATTCAAGATAAAAAAAAAGGTAGAAGAGAGAAGTTTAAAGTCAAAAATTGGATAAAATGGAAGAACAAGGAGATTATTAGTAATTTTTTTTCAAAAAGCCCATCAACTTTAATTTCTGATGGTGCAGAAATTACAAGTCTCAGATGAGGGTGTTAAAATTTACAAACAAAAGCCAATTTAGAAAACATTAAACTAGAAGGAAATTTGTTTAAAACCACATCTAAAAGTTAAAAGGACTAAAGTAATTCTGAGAACTAAGGCAAAATGCTTTTGAAAGACTTAAATTTAAAAGGATCTTTAAGGGGTATATATCCCCCAAAGATAAACTTAAAATAAACCTTTTTACTCTAAACTTTCTAAATTTGGATTCATCAGGACTTAGTGCTGCGGAAAGATATATGTATCCGAAAAATGTACATAAGCCTAAGGTACTTTGGAAAGATATTCTAACAGGACAATGGAAAAAGGTCCTGACCCAGTGATTGTCTGGAGTCGGGGGTCTGTTTGCGTTTTTCCACAGGGAGAACAGCAGCCGATTTGGATTCCAGAGAGATTAACTAAAGCAATTTCTACAAAAAAAGAAGATGACTTGACTCAAATCCATAACAGCTGATATCCAGAGCTCCAGCTTGGCTATTCTTACATCTGCGACAGTGATTAACCAGGGTGCTTTTTTTCAATGTGAAATCTCAGGGATGTATTTACATAAAAGCAAAGTGCACCCATCTCCACTCCCCAAATCCCAGGCATTCACTCTCCATGACCTTCAGCTGCCACCAGGAGGGATTGTCAGGTGAGGAGGCTGCAGGGCAGCAGTAAGGCACCCAGCCACTGGGACAGGCAGGCTTCACTGCACATGGGATTATGGAGATGAAGCCACAGACTTCTTCTCAAACAGCTGCAACCCACTGTCCCCACACACTTCAGGCCTGAAGACGAGGAAAATATCTGGTCAGAGTGACCAGCTCAAAGTGAATCAAGTCTACACTGTCTCAAGGGGAGCATCTCCATCTATACTCCATCTAGGGGAGCAAGTCCCCATTTACATTGGCTTAAGGCAAGTGAGTCTCCATCTACCCTGGCCCAAGATGAGAGAGGAAATACAGTGAACAGGAGAGGGAGGCTCAGTGGTCCAGGTCTTGGAGAGGATTGATGTCCGGCTCTGGCCCTAGCCCTGAGGCCTCTGTTTAAAAAAACAAACTACAAAAAGCCAAAACTGTATTTTTTAAATCTTTGAAGCATCAATTTTATTGCACAATTTGTGAAAATAAAAAAGAAATTAAGAATAAATTTCTCCCAAACAGTGGAAGAAAGGACAAAGAGCAGGGCAGGGGGAAGTGTCCCAGGGAGAAGTCTCTATGATGAGTTCCACAGAGAAAAGTCTATTATGATGTGTCTTCGCAGGTGGGGGCAGAGGAGTCTTCTAGTGAATGCAGATGCAGATGCAGATTTGCTCCTGCCTGGATCTGTGTGGAGAAGCCTGAGCCCGTCAGCACAGCTCCCTCCTACACTGTGATGTCAGCATTTACACAGCTCAGGGTCTTCTGGCTGGCTGTCAGTTCTGTCTGTCTGGTCTGGGCATTTCCACCGGAGCCACTCGTTTTGGGAGAGTGACCCACGGAAACAGGGTATGCAGCATAGCTGCCGGATGCATTGGGCAATCCTCCTCCTCACCCTCTTCCAACCCCGGCTGCTGTCTTGGGGTTGCCCTGTGGAGGTCTCTTTGGAAGATGATGGCTGGACACAGGGTGAGGCTGGGAGGCTAGGTTAGGAGGGGGTGTGTCCTCGTGGAGGAAGCGAAGACTAATGGTGGGCATTCTGGCACTTATAGCAGATTGCTGCTGCTCACAGGGCAAGGGAAGGGCAGGCTCATTGGGAAACTTCTTGTGGCAGACCCAGGGAAGATCCTTAGGGCCTGGGCAATGCTTGGGCTTCACCTGGACTGTGGAGGCCTCCCTCTGGGTGCTCTGGTGCTGGAGGATGTGGTATGTGGCCATTGCATCATTGAATTTTCTACTTACCACGGACATTCAGGTGTTAGTTGTCATAACCCATGTTGATCATAGTTTTCAAAGTTGTGGGTTCTGAGAGTTTGGGAAGTGCCTCACAAGAAGGACTGATTGGAGCTTGCACAGTCATGGGTGCCGCATTACCTGGTCTATGGTGGGCCTCTGTGTAGGGTCCACCATGAGTATCTCACGGATGAGGCTCTGGGCTCCCCCTGGAGTCAGGGGAATATTGAATGTTCTCTGCTTGATCAGTTTCTTCAGCTGCCTATTGCTGTTTACCACAAATGGCCATCTCCCTGTGAGCATTGCATAGAGGACCACACCCAGGCTCCAGACGTCTGCTGGATGACCCTCTATTTCTGCTTCTGGACGATTTCAGGGGCAACATAGAGAAGAGTGCCAAAGAAGTTACTCAGCTTCTTCCCAGCTGTGAATCTGGTGCTCAGGCCAAAGTCAGTAAGCTTCACATTGCCATTGTTGTCCACCACCACGTCCTCCGGCTTCAGATCCAGGTGCATGATGCCCTTCTGGTGGCAGGACTGCACTGCCTGCATGATCTGCAGGATCTGTGGGCCTCCTCCTCCTGAATGCCATCGGGTCCCTGGATGAGGTCCCATAGCTGTCCCCCATGCATGCTCCATGATAAGGTAGATGTATTCATTGGTCTTGATGACCTGGAAAAGCTGGATCATGTTTTGGTGGTTGAAGGCCGCCATCATCTCTGGTTCAGAGAGGAACAGGGATTCTGAACCTACTATTTTCCAAGACTTTCACTGCAACCTTTGCCCTAGTGAGAAGACAGCAGGAGAGTTTCACCTGGGTGAAGCCCCCTGCCCCAATGTCCTGCAGGACCATATAATGGTCTGGGAAGACAGGCTCCCAGCAGGAGCTCTACCCCTGCAGCGCTACTCTGCTCTCAGTACTCTGATTGCTCATCCTGAATTGGAACAAGGATGCTAGCTAAAAAAATAATAATAATAATAATAAATCAAAACAAAACAAAACCCCAGAAGACAAAAGCAAAAAAGAACAATAGGAAAAAAAAATCCTCAAATCAAAAAACCCAAAGGCCACAACCACCAACCCCCAAACCAACACCAAACATGCTAACTATCTGAGAGTCCGACAGGTCACCACCAAGAGCTTCCTGTACTTGTGGACAAAAAACCAGCTGTGGCCACTCTCTTATATCCCTACAGTTTGAAATTCCCTCGAATTGGCTCCTTGTGAGGTCAGAGCACCTGGGCCTAACCCCCAGTGGTCATTTCACATTTGGGGCCTCCAGGACTGTTCTCACTTTCACAATAAGAATAAGAAAGGGCTCTGGAAGGTTTTTTGTTTTTTCCCCTTTGCTTCAGTGGGTTATGGAGACCGGTTTAACTTGTTTAGAATTTAAAATTTGTAAGATACTATAGCAGTCTTTTCATTTTGAGTCTGAAAATCTGCAATATCTTTGTGACTTTGAGAGAGATCATCATATCTACGCTCAAAGTTTCTGCTTCTTTGCTTTCATTTTCCTGAGCCCCTTTCCTCCACTGGGCTGTAAGCTCAGGATGAACTAACCTTTTGGGCAGAGCAATGAAGTCAGCCTTCTAGGAACTGAGATCTATCTCTGCAACTGCATCTAGAAACTGAGACCTCTGAAACTGTTAGCCCTAGAGAAGCTTCTCCTCTTCCAAGTTGTTCGTATTGGGCGTTTTGGACACACACACACACACACACACACACACACACACACACACACACAAAAGAAGCAAAGTAAAACCCAGCCACACATCATTGTGCCCACCTTGACAAATGTACTTGTGGGTGTGTGTTTTTGTTGCTAGGAACTGATTCAGGTCCTTTTACATGCTAGGGAAGCTCTCTTAATGTGCACATTCCATCCCTGAGGTTGGGGATTCCTGGCCTAACCAGCTCTCAATGCTGTTAAATTGAGCTGAACTGTCAACAGGAGATTTGGAGGGATCTACCCATTCAAACCACAGCATGTGATTAACAAGAGCCCAGGGTGTTGATCCCCACTAGATGTGCCCTGTGTGAGGGGGGAATCCCTCAGGTTGCACTGAAGGACATTTGATAGGAACTCAGATCTTAAAGAATGTTAGCACAAAAAACCAGACCAGATGCAAACTTTATGGATCATCTCAGCCTTTTATTCAGGAACGGGATAACACCCAAGTGAACAGACCCACTCTCCTGGTGGAAAATGAGCCACTGGATGTAGAGCAGTTTGAGCTTATATAGGTTATATTGAAAGGTGATTTCGTGAGCATGTCAGCTTGGGCACCAGGAATTTGGGTTTTTGGTTTGGGGGTCACTGGCCAGCACCTGTAGATGATGTATGTTTGAGGAGATCAGTTGTTTCCTAGAGAGGATCATTCTAGGTTTGATGAAACACTCTCTCCCCACCATTAGCCAGCACCTGAAAAGAATTTATCTTGAAAGAGATGAAAGCTATCAATGTATGGATTTCTATTTTACTCCCCTTTTCCTGGCCACAGTATCCTGGGGTTTTTCATTTTCCATCTATAATGAAGACAGAATGATCCCTGGTTAAGCAAATTTATGAAAATTATAAAAGCTAGTGCCACTTTTTTTTTCTGTAAGAAAATAATGTATCAGAACACCACAATTTTTTTCTATGGTGTTGAATAAATAGAACATATAACACTGTGACATCAGTGACTGAGGGGAAGGGGTCGGGGACATACAGCCGTTGCATCTGTACACTACTGAAGTCACATAGCTATAGATTTACACCAGTGGCATCTGTTTCTCATGTTAAATGGAACCCCGTGGGAACCACCAAGAAATGCTTGCAGAGCATGCCCAAAATGAGAGGAAAGGGAATTAAAATGTTTCACTGCAATCATCTACTAAATAGGAGGGAAGATAATCATAAAACAAAGCAAGTCACCTTGAATCAAAGCTTGTGCTGCTCTCCTTATAATGACACAAGGCATGGTCAACCAAGGGTCCACACTGTTGTCCTTATAAGGACACAAGCCCAAGGTGAACCAAGAGCCCCACCCTGATCTCTCTATCAGGACACAGACAACAGGTGAATGATGGCCCTGATGAACATCAAAGTCCTGCACATGTCAGAACTTCTATGCTATAATCATTTCCCCTAGCCTCTGAACTATCTTAAGTGAGAACAAGGACTGGATCTTATTTAAATTTGAATATCCATCACCTAGTATAGATCTTAGGATGTGGGCTTGCTCTTGGGAAGGATACTTCTTGGAGTTTTTCACTTAATGCTAGTTAATTGTTTTTTTTTTTTTCTTGGCTGATGGGTGAGTAGGTGGATATATGGACCAATAGATGGGCAGATGAATGAGTAGTTGGAGACGTGGATGGATGGAAGGAAGGATGAACAGTTAGATGTATGGTTGCAATATAGTCTTAAAAATCAGGACCGGTACTTTCCCGAATAGTTTTGATGATTGAACACCTGAGAAATGCTGAGGTAAGAGCAAAAAGAAATTCTTTTTAAGAAACAGGGGTTGGGATGGGGATGGCATTTGCTATAGAATTTGCTACTCTGAGCTCCTTAAAAAGAAATTGTCCTATTACATATGAGATAAGCACTATGAAGTATGAAGCATGTCCAGAAATACCTCCATATCACAGGTTTTAAGAAACTAAGATCTAGAATATTTGTATTTATTCATGTTTCTATGATTAGTAAGTTACTTAACTCTGTATGATCTTTGTTTGTACTTGATATCTTCATATTTGTACTATAATATCAATATCATCAAACCTCTCTGATTTGGGGTTGTTTAGGTGGTATTTAATTACCTATAAGATGTTTGTTACCAAATAATTAAGACTTTTAACTCATATTTTTATGTAACAGGAACGGATTGAATTAGTTTGAGCATCAATCTCTATGAAATTTTAAGACTTCAGTGTATAACATTCTGGTCTAGATACAGGAAAGTTAAAAATAGAATCCATATCAAAATGTTTCTAAGGGGAAGACAGTTTGGTAGTGGAGATCTGATATAAATAAGTAACTCTAAAATGAAGTAGATCCTAAATTACATAGAATAAGGATTTTAAAAATGCTATAGGGGTCGGGGGGAGGAAAATAAGTAGCTAATAAATAACTCTAAAATAAGGCAGATTATAAATGGTATAGAACAAAGATAAAAAGAGCTATAGGAGTCCAGAGGAGTGGAGGAGTCTTTCTGGTGTTGAAGAGGACCTTTGAACAATGCTTTTCTAGTTCATGATATTTGGAATGATCAAAGAAAGCAATAGTGTAATTGTGAAATTGAGACTCTATGAACCATCTTCAATTTAGAAGCTAGGTTTGATCCATTAGATTGTCATTAAAAATGACCCGAGGTAAATTATAAAATTTAATTTGTAGTGCATTATAGGTAAAAGGATCATGAAGATGAAATGAGCTGGTGGTGGAGAGACGAGAAAGAGAATCAAATACATTGCAAAGAATACTATGCTAGCTGGGTGCCCCAGGAGACGGCTACATTAGATAGTTGTGGCAGACCCACATACCTGAAGGCATTTTTGAGGCAGATGCTTAAATTCTCCTTCCAGGTATTTTTGATTCAGAGATACAGGATCCCAAGAAAGCATAGGTATGGGAAGATGGCCTCTGTAGTGTGATTTGAAATATGCTCTCCGCTCAGGTTATTCTCTGAGTGTCTTTGGCAACCTGTGCAAGACAGGATGTGGGCTTGCTCTTGGGCAGGTTACTTCTATCATCTGCTGCTTTCTAGAAAAATAATGTGTCCCTTTTAAGATTATATGGTTTTCTAGGATGTAAAATGTGAGAATCTTTTTTTTTTTCTTGATGTGTTTTCCAGTGAATATCTCATTGCTGGTCTTCTCCTTGCTGGAAAAATTTTCTCTTGTCCCAACTATACTGTCTACTCTCATCTCTTTTTTAGTGACCCTTTTCTGATCACACAAATACTTCTGTGCTACAAGTCTGGAAAAAGGGAGCTTGTGTTATGATGAATCTGATTTCTGTTGCCAGTGCCTAAGCAATAGCTCTAAGTCTCAGCTCAGGATTCCTTGGTTAGAAATCCCAGTTCATGCCTCACTAAAGGCAGCGACAAAGTCATTCTTATTAGAAGCAGTGAAGGGCAAAAATGGACTTTGGATTCAGGCAATCAGACCTGTGTTCAAACCCTTGTTCTGCCACTTTGTAGCTGGTATCTGTGTCTTTGTAGCTGGTATCTGGTCACTGTATAGATGAATTTGGTTGGTTGGTATTCTGAGAGGGTGAAAGGGTGAATAGTGTTTGGAAAGGCTGGTCACCTGAGTGGTAAGAACTGGATTTTTTTTTTTTTTTGTACTGAGGATTGTACCCAGGGGAGTTTACCATAGAGCCAAATCCATAACCCTTTAATTTTTTTCTTTACTTGGGAGACAGGGTCTAGCTAAGTTTCTTAGGGCCTTGCTACATTACTGAGGCTGGCCTTGAAATTGCAATCTTCCTGCCTCAGCATCTGGAGCTGCTGGGATTACAGGCTTGTATCACCATGACCTCTAAGAACTGGATTCTTATATTCTTTGTGTTTTCATTTCTGATGTGTGTCTATCCATGGATGTTCCCCCAAGACTCTCCGGGACTCCAGCCACAGAGCCAAAGTCAGGTGGGAATTTACCAATCCATGTAAAGGAGGGAGAGAAAAAGATTCTAACACATCCGTGGAACTCATGGTCTCTGGAGAGATTTAGTGGATATGTGAGTGCTATTGTTGGAATCTAGAATGTCCCCTGAAGTCCCCTGTGCTGAAGGCTTGGCCCTCAACTGTTGTACTATTGGGAATTATGGCAAACTTTAGGAGGTGTGGCCTACTTGGAGGAAGTAGGTCACCGGGGGCATGTTCTAGAAGGGTATATCATCTCCAGCTCCTTCCTTTCTCTCTCTTTGCTTTCTAGTCACCGTGAGTTAAGCAGCTCTGCTCCATCACACCCTCCCTACCATGATGCTTTGCCTTACACAGGTGGGTCAAGCAATTATGGAGCGAAGCCTCTGAAACTGTTAACCAAAATAAACACTTTTCTTTTAAGTTGTTTTTCTCAGGTGTTTTGTCATAATAATGAAAAGCTGACTAACACAGTGAGTTTCCACACGTGGAGTCTGAGCTTCAAAACTCCGTTTTTTTGGCCCGATTGCTCTTGGCATCTATAGGACAGTGTCCTGAAGCTGGGAGATGTTGATTTTCTTGACTGCAGAGTGGTTCAGTTGTAAGGTGAATCTTTTTGAGCTTTGGAAGAGTTTTGCTGTCTCAGTGTGCATTGAAGTCTCTGTTCAGAGGATTTTAAATGTTTATTTTCTCCAAGGCCATGAGCTTTGAAGGTAGTGGGATGCTTTCTGTGGGAAACACAGGGGACCCTCAAATTCCTGTAAAATAATCCACTATCCGTCTGTGATTCTGTTGTTTTTTTCCCCCTCTCTCCTTTACAGTTAATAACATCCGTGAGAAAACGTCCTTGAGAAGTGCAGTTAGAAGATTCAAACTCCCACTTTTCTCTGTATTGGTGGGTAGCCCATGAGGTCTGGAGTGGATAGTTTGGACCTGTTGAAATATACGGCAGCCTGTTCTCATTTCTGGATCCTGGCTTGGCTAGGGATTGAGCCCTGTGGGAAGAAGAACCGTGAGAAGTAGTGAGAGGGGGTTGGCAAGCCTCGAGAGAGGGAGATAGGGTGAAAGGATGCAATTTCAAGGCTCTTCTAACTCCATGACTTTCTCTTCTTCAAAGCTATTTGCAGATCTGAGAACTGGCAAGGGATCTGCACAGTCACTAAAATGAAAATCATCCATTGAAATACACACAAGTCAAATTGGCTCTGTCTGCTTTTCATAATCACTCTGAATCAGACCAAACATTTCCCCATTGCCATTCAAGATGCAGCTGCTATATCTTGGGTTTTGCCTCTGCTTGGTTAAACTCATCGGTTTCTATCAGGGCCCTACTAGCTGACAAAATGTAGGATTGTTTATTCATTAGAGCCCAATTTGTACCTTGCTTGGTCTGACTGAGAGGGAAGAATAAACACAAGACCTTCCGTTCTCCCCCGTTCATATTTTTATCTGCTTCCCATGGAAAGAGAGGCTAAAAAAAAAAAATTATCACATTTTCTAAAAGTATAGTTGATAGGATATTAGTGTGTTATACAGACAATATATAATATTCATAATTTTTTAATTTAGAAAATATCAATTTTTTAAAAAAAATTTAAATTTGTTTTAATTAGTTACACATGACAGTACAAGGAAGGAAATATCAATTTTAACTTTTAGGGACTATCAACAATTTTGCTCATATTCACTGAGAAATTCACCCCCCCACCCCCCCCAATATTAAACAAAAGGAATCTTTTACCCTAGACCTCTTATGAGGACCAGTTTTCCAAGGAACCTATTTGGGAAAAGCTGGTTGAAGGGACATATTTTCATGTTTGTAGGTTTCAAATTAACAAATTAGGTGGGAATGTGATCCTTACCTTTTGAAAGGGACATCGTTTGAAGGCATCACTGAGGGACAGACCAGAGATGAATGGGTGGTGGCAGTATTTCCCCCTCCCCCCAGACTTCGCTCTGCTGTGTTCTTTCTTGCTAACACACCATGTTTTAATTAAGGTGGGAAAGGGGGAATGCTCACTCTTAAGAGCTTTAACTTGTGACCAGGTGTTGGACTGTAAAAGAAGAAAGGATACCTGTCAGTGAAGCTTTTGAGAAGACGAAGTTTACTGATGAAGAAAAAAAAAAAAAAAACATGTAGGGAGAGTTGTTAATTTTATTTTGATTTTAAGACCAGAGATATTTGTTGTGATTCATCTATTTGTTTTTGTGGTAGTTGTTGATATCTTTGATGTTTAGGAAGAAATCTTTAGACTTGAAGGTGTCGAGGACCATGACACATATCTTACATTGGTTAGAGGACGGGCTTATACATGAAAACCAATACTTTGAGGATGGCAAACAGCTAAACACACAAGTCTCGATTTTCCGAAGATACTGTGTAGCCACTGCCCTAATATGGGAACTGTCTACTTCCAGACTTCTCTGGAAATCATATGTCCTCATGATTTAAGTAACTGACAGGCAGGCACATTAGTTTCCCATAACGGCTGTAACAAATTACCACATGCAGGAATTTAAAACAACACCATGAGCTGCCAGTTTTGGAGGTCAGAAGTCTGACAACTATTTCATGGGGCTAAGTCAGGGTGTCCATAGGGCTGTGTTCTTTCTGGAGGTTCCAGAGAGTAAACTCTTTGCCTCTCCATTTTCTAGAGGCTTGTGACTGGTGGCTCCTTCCTCTATCCCCAAAGTCAGAGCATAGCATTTTCTCTCCTCTCCAGTCTATGCTCATATTTTTATCTCTCCAAATTTGACCCTTCTCCATCCCTTTCTTAAGGACCTTAGGGACTACGTGCAGCCCACCTGCTATTCCAGGTTAATATCACTTTCTCAAGATCCTTCACTTAATCACATCTGAGAAGTCCCTTTGTAATGTAAGGTGACATATGCACATGATCTGGGAATCAGGGTGTGGACTTCTGCGGGCAGGGGCATAATTTTGCCTAGCATAGCACTTGTACATTCTAACTGCTACATATTTTAAATTCTTTGACTTCTGGCATGTTCCATCTTATTGTGCATGCCTCAGGGCAGAAAGGTCCTCTCTAAATATTTTGTGTAGCATCTGAACATACATTTTTACTGATCATAGGCAAAAATTGCTCTATATTGGATTGTTATTTTTCGTTTTCCTGATTTATAGGGAAATTTTTTACAGCATCTCAGTTGGACCTGTGTTTATAAAAAATAGCAGCAACAAAAACCTTGATGGCATATAATATATACAGGTAGGTAAAAAATGAGAGTTATTATTCATTTATCCAAGAGCAATTACTGCTGGGTTAAACATTGATCTTCCTGGGAACATTCCAAATAGGATGTTAATAGCAAAATTGAGGTTGCCCAGAACCAGTGAGGAGCACATCAATTGAACTGATTGATGTCTGGCCTTTTCGCTCCCTGCTGCTGAGCTTTGTTCCCAAACAGCTGGGCAGCTTGTCTGGCAAGAGGGTTCCCAGGAGCTGAATAGCAGATTCCCTTGAAGCTAAGGGAATTACTACATGGAATCAAGGGTATCACACAGAGATGGGTAATTATGGATTAAAGGGATGAGCAATCAAGATGTGTTGTGTGGCAAGGGTATGCTTTTAAAAATAGTTTCCATTGATGGACAGTGCAGTGACTGATGTAATTTTCTTTGCCTCCTATTACAGTTAGTTTGAGTTCAGGCTCCAAAACACCACTGGGTCAAAGGGTAAACATGCCCCACTCTTTGTCCTTTGAGATCATCATCATTTCTATTATTGTTGAATTTGAGAAGCTAGAGATGGGAGGTAGTGACTTGGGGAAATTCCATCTTGCCTGCCTACCTTCTTATTTTCCCCAGTTTAAAAAAATTGCTTATTCATTTTGTTGTTCAATCATCTTACATGTCTACCTACCACTCTTCCCCGTTTTTAAACTATGATCATTTTAGTGAAAAAACTGAGTTATTTTCTTCATATAGTTTTAGATTTTAACTACTATTACTTTGACCTTGAGTCTGGGAAGATTTATAGATAATATTTTTTTATATTACTAGTCCAGAGGAAATAACCATAGAGATGTATGAGCCCATCTGATTGTCTCAGACTCTTCAAGAAATAAATAATACTGATCATACTAATGATGATGAAGATTGTAATAATGACCATGATGATGATGATGATGATAATGATAACAGTGAAGATGATGATGGAGAAATGGATGAAGAGGAGTAAGTAGAGGAAGAAAGTATCTCTAAGCTTGAGGCAGATTTTGGGCTAACTCTGTATTGAATCATTCATTCACATATTCTTGTCTTCATTCATGTGCTCACTTCCTCCTGCCTTTCTTCCTGTTTTCTCTTTGTGAATCATTTAATGCCTTACATTTGCTGTGTCCTACACAGGAGTAGGCTTATAAGAGAAAGCATATGTTTGAACAGAAGGGAGAATGACCTCTAGGTCATGTGTATTTTAATGACTTACAGAAAAACATACAACACTGGTAATTAGAAAGAAAATGACCCCCAATTCTAATTTTGAGTATTATTATTAGCCTTTCTCTAATAACAATAGTTTTACGAGTCATAACGGTAGGGCAATGTTATTTTGTATCTCTAGTGGCTATCTGTAGCTGTTTCTGAATATATAACATCCAACCATTGTCTTTGGAAAATTCCTTACTAGACAGGATGAACTTCCACTGGGTAGTTGAAATGTGACATCCTTGTTTTCATAACATCCTTTGAATACAAGATGCTGCCCAGGAACAGTAAGAAACCAGTGACTTGATATTGTGGGGATTGAGAAAAATGACTCCCAGCATGAGGGCATTGGTTGATGGGACTGTTCCATTTCATTTTCTGAGGGGCAGCAGAGGTGATTCTGGGCTTATGTTGACCCAGCTCTGATACTGCCAGCAAAGCGGGTAAGTGGTTTGCACCCAGCCACCACAGCAGGGTATTTTCCTTGGACTAGGTCTGTCACCTTCTGGGCTGTGTAGCTAAAGAGTTATTTTTGCATCCTCTGTAACTCACTTGCATTGTTTACATAGTTCCTTTTTTGCAGGAATGGGCTAGAGTTTGTTCTACTGATTGTAACTAACACCTAGATGATGCAGTATCCTTCTTTTTTAAATTAACATTATATCCAAAAGTAACCTCCATGCTGCTTACACATTTCTGACATGGTTTAGAACTACTGGGTGTGATTTAGTTGTGTCTACTGCATATTGATAGGTGTAACCATTATCTACTGTCAGAAACACAACTCATTTCAGTCATGTAGTTGCTATTTTTTTGTGTGTATAACTTTTTTTGTTATTTATAGTCCTTAGAAAAAATATGTTTACTCAAGAAGCACCACTTATTATGTGTCTTATGATGTTTCCTTGAAAGTTTGTAACAATTATGTTGCAAGCAGTATATGGAAGTGACGATTTCGTTATATTCATATGAGCTTGAGAGATCTTCCATGCAGGATTGTTTTTACTAATTTTCTCTATGTGAAATTGTACCTTGCTGTGACTATCAACATCTCTAGACCTTATTCAACTGGATGAGTGATTGCTTGGTGATATGATAGACTAACTTTAAAAATGTCAATTGTGTCTTTCAATTCTGGGAATCTTTCAGTTATGAGTTGTTTGGTTTCTTTTCAGAAAACCATCACTCTGAAGCAAATGCCAGTATTCATAATGAGATTTGGTCTAGAAGTTTTCCCATTAAGGACTAGGTTGCATAAGGCTCCTAACCAGTTGTCCATGTGATAAATCGTGCATTTGACATAACCAAGGACACTGCCTTCTTAGTCCTCCCAGGAAAAAGAGATTTTTATTTTCCTATGAAAAACTCTTGGGAGATTAAGAAAGCAAAACTGCTATGGCCGAGTACATCGAGCTGGTAATCAGCTGCCAACAGGGCTTCTTCCACCAAGCTGGCCACACTCAAAGGAAAGCAGCCCCATATCATGGAGGGAACTGCAGATAAAAAGTAGATACCACTGGGTGTGGTGTCGCATACCTGTAATCCTTGCAAGTTAAAACACCTAGGAATAGTCGAGTGTGTTGGCACATGCCTGTAATCCCAGCAGCTCAGGGGGCTGAGACAGGAGGATCATGAGTTCAAAGCCAGTCTCAGCAATGGTGAGGTGCTAAGTAAATCAGTGAGACCCTGTCTTTAAATAAAATAGGGCTGGAGATGTGGCTCAGTGGTTGAGTTCACTCCCATTCCTCCCCACCTGGAAAAGAAAAAAAAAGCAGATACCACTGAGTTCTCATTTTTCTCTTACCACTGATTTCCTGATGGATGATACATGCTTCTTCCTGCTTCTGGGCACTTAATTTCTTTTTTTTTTCTTTTTTTTCCTATTGGTTGTTCACAACATTACAAAGCTCTTGACATATCATATTTAATTAAAATATGAGAGGGCTTGACTGGACAGTCCCTAGTCCAGTGTGTCCTTTAAAGTTTGGTGAGCCAGCCATGATTTTCTGTTTAATTCTTTAGGCATAGAAATGTCTACTTTCCCCATTAAGTCTTTCCTCATATTTATCGGATGAGGATGCATCATGTTGTACCTAAGTAGCTTCTGTTATGGGAGGCAGAAGAGGTTGATCTGAAGATTCGAAAGCATGCCTCGTCTCTGTCTCCCCACTGCATTTGGCAAATGTTAGACTTTCCTTTTCCTCAATGAATAGGTGAATGGGTGACACCTAACTCTTGCGGTTGAGCAGAGGATCATATTTGCACATTATACTGGATAAAATCATGGATTCTGAATCACCTCACCTGGGGTGAAATTCTGTTCCCTACATTATGAATTGGGTCACTTTAGATGAGTTATTTAAACTCTTGGCATTTGTGGTCTCTTAACCATAAAGTGGGATTATGATAATATAACCTCATCAAGTAGTTCAGAATATCGAACGAGACACAGCACGTGAAAGACAACATCTGGTATGTAGTGGAAACACAATGGATTATAGCCATTAGAGTTGTCCATCCAAAAACCCTTAAGAAACAGCATTTCAAAGCCAGGCTGTGATTTCCATAAGATAAGAGGAATGCAGCCATTAAGAAATGTTCTTAAAATATTTATTTCTCCTAAGATATATATCAGAAAGTTTGGGTTTCAGTCCACATTTCTCACCTCTGTCATACTTTTTGCCCCAGAATATTTCCTTGATGACAAAGTCATTGACCTAAAAAAGTTTTACTATTGCTTTTGTGTTTCCTTTAATTGTCAAAGATAGTCTACTTAGTTGTCTAGTCAGTCCCTTTCAGTTGTTAAAAAGCAATTCAGTCAGCTATTTAAAAACTTCTAGTTAAGTACCTACTGTGTTGTTGTTATTTTGCTCTGTGCATTAGTGAAGACTAAGGTGTATTAGAAATTTTCCCTTTATCTTGATCTAAAGTTTATTTATTAATACAAATAAGGAGTAGATGGAAGACTTCATCTTAATTAAGCTCTTTAGGAATAGGTGGGATTGGGCATGGGGTGAGGAAAAGACACATAGACAGTCAGCCTGTCTTTCCATACAACCCTCTCCCTGACTGTGCCTATGGTCATGTGATCTATTAATTGTAATTGGGCACCCTTTTCAGAAACAAGTGGGAGCTGCCTCTTGTGGGGAGCAAGACCTCTTTAAATCCACAAAAGTGGCTTCGTGGATGAGGTGAGCTTTCCTCTTAGGCATTAAACATCTGAGCTTTTCTTTCCTTTGCTCTCTGCTTTCTTTAGATACTCCTGCATCTCTTCCAATAAACACCGTGTTTCATCCCAAAGCTCTCCCTTACCCTGTTGATAATGTTCAAAATATACATTAATTTTTTAGTGATGAGCTTGGATTATTATACCAAGGTGTCCTCTTTTGGTTTTCTTTACTACAGTGGCTTTTGAAAATTTTATATGGACATTAAGTTAATTGCATCTTTTTAGACATACACACATATACAGAATCATATGTATACATATACCCACATAACTAGAGCACTCTGTGAGGATATGGTAATAGAAACTTATCTGTTAGCTTACATGGAGTAACTTGTAGGTCTTTTTGTGCTATTGTGGGGTTATTTGCTGTGATTTTGCCCAGGCTAATTTCCCTGGTAGACTTTAGGAAGGTAGGAAGGCAGTGGTAGTCTCATTGGAGGGTACCAACTCTTTTTCAATGAAGAATAGATCCTACTGGGAAATTTTCTTCATGTGACCCAGAAACCTTGGGGAGGAAACAAACAAAATCTGCTGCTAGGATCAGAGTGCAAATAAAGAATCAGCGTGGCAGAATAAAATTGTCTAAGAATAAAATTGAAGAAAACATATCATTTTGGGGGAGATTTTGTAAGGCTGAATAAAGATGAGTAAAGAGAAAAGAAACCATTCTCTACTTCTTTCCTTTTCTTACAAATCTGTTTGGGGAACAAGGATCTGAACTACATCTCCTCTTTAAATTTTGCAATGTAGAATAATCTCTCCAGGGACCAGCAAAGCCCGAGTCTTCAATTATACAATGCAGAGATATGTTCAAGGTCATGAGCCTCATTCCCCTTGAAATGTAAAAACGTATCACTGGGAATCTATCTCAAACTAATCCCAAGTGAATTTTGTATCTGTTCTGCTATTTAAATTGTATGAAGTCTTATTCTGAATTTGTCTTTCTTGTAGGCTATAAACTTGTGTTTCTCTCTGTTTGTTCCAAAAGCACTCACCTCATTGGTTTCCATATCATTGTGGAAAGGTTTTTCTGTTGGTAGGGTTTTACTTCTCTAACATTTTACTGATGGGATCTCATGGAATTCTTCAAAACAACGTATGAAATAAGAGCATAACTAACCCCAGTATGTCCTGGTATGGAGTCCAAATTTCAACAAAGTTCCAAAGGTAACTTTCTCTGGACCACACAGTTAGTAAGTTCCAGTTAGTGTCAAATTCATGTTTGGCTTCTGAATCCCCTTTATTTGAAACTGAACCTGGGCCAATGGGAAGGGCTTATCATAGCCTCTCATGGTTGAAAGAACAACAAGAAAGAGGACCAGGGAGGTTAACAACCTGAGTCAGTGCTTCACCAGGGCAAATTCAAGTCTTCAACCCAAGCATTCTGATGCCTGGATTCTGGGATTATTTCACCAGAAGTAGAAGATAGAAACCAGAAGAAGATTGACTGATGAAGGTAGAAACCAGAAGAAGATTGACTTTGAGGCAAAGCAATCAAGACAGGAAGTAATGAGTAATTCCTTAAATGTAATGTGACATTTTGTTCCCTAGATGTCTTTATTGCATTAATATTATTTAATATTGAGTTAATATGCTATTTTTCATTGGGCATGATGGTGCGTGCCTGTAATCCTGGTGACTTGGGAGGCTGAAGCAGGAGGATCACAAGTTTGGGACCAGCCTCAGCAATTTAGCAAGCCTAAGCAATTTAATGAGTCCCTGTCTCAAAATAAAAAAATAAAAAGCCTGGGCCTGTAGCTTAGTTGTAGAGTAACCCTGGGTCCCATTCCAAGTACGAAAAAAAGTGCTATTTTCTCCATTAGTGAGTTTTTTGGTGCCACCTGTATTTAGTGTCTGGGACTAGTGCCCCTCTCTCCTCACCCTAACCCTGGTCCCTGATCTCTAGGGCAAGTGCTCCTGATTAAGCCTTTCATTATTGTAGTTCCATCTGCAGGATTCCAGGGTAGTTCCCTTGTTGACTGCTAGTGGAAACTCAGGATGGCTCTTTTCTCCCCATTTTTCAAGTCTTTTCTTTTGGTAAAAGTGCCCATGCATCTGTGCCACATTCTTCCTTGGCCATAGAACATTCATCCATGATGAACGTGTCATCATTTGTGTGATGCACAAATGAAAATGAGGGTTTGGAGGGAAACATTCTCCGGAATGTTTGTATTGAGATTATCTTCCTGGGGATTCAAGCTGCTGGCTTGTGAAGAATGTTCTGGCAAGCCCTATTGGACCTGAATGTGATGAGCATACTGTCCCATCATTTTATAATTATCAACACTCCTTTTTGCTCATTATGTAATTTTCTCTTTGTGAGTTTATTGGGCATGTTTTGTTTATCCATCTTGAAATTGAAAACTGATTCTCAGTGGCACTGACTGGCACTGAATTTTCAATCATCCTTCTGCTCTTGAATTGAAGGTTTGATGTTCAGATAACAGGAGTCTCACTCAAATTCCTTAATATGACCTGGGTATCTCCATGCCTCTTTTGTTTGCCCCTCCACATCTTAACCTCTGACTGGGAATTTACCATACTTATTTACTTAATAATAATAGCAAACTCTGATTACTTACTATATAATTGATACCTTGCTAAATTTTTCATGCATTTTATGTCTTTCATGGCAAAATATGAAATAGCTAGTATTATTCTGTCTACTTCACACTTAATCTGTTTATTTAATCATTGCTTCAACAAGTAATAATTGTTCTAGGTGATAGGAGAATAAAAATCATAGACTTTTGCTCTCATTGAGCTTACATTTTAATGGATGGAATTAGATAAATAGAGTAGAAGGTCTATTATAAAGTGTCAGAAAATAAATCAGGAGAGTGGATTAGAGAATACACTATGAGGTGGGATGTTTGCAAATGTAAAAGCAATTGTAAAAGTCCTTTCAGGACTCCAAAAAAGGCAATTTACTGGTTCCTGCTCACACAGCCAGTGAATAGTGATTCCTACTCTATCTGACCCAAGAACGCTGCTATATAGCCCATCCAGGAAGTGAAAACGGAGGACTTGAGGAAGCACATGTGTTTCCCAACTAGTTTGGAAGCACATTCTGTTTTTAGCTTCCATCAATAACTACCTCTACGGGGAAGATCTTCCTTATGACCATTTTTTACTTCTCTCCAGGTAAAAGCAAGCACTAGTGCCTCCTGTCTGTCTTCTGAGTCCTGCAGGCTTCCACAGCCTGTCCTTGCCTCAGACATCCTCAGGGCAGTGTGTTCCACCTCCATTTGTGTCTCCATGTTTGACATGCAGTTGGTGTTTAATGGTTGCTGAATGACTGTAATGAAAAACTAGGACAAGAAGTTGGAGTTTCCATTTCTTGATTGGAATCCTAGAGAGTATGTGAGTTCTTTATGATAAACATTCCTGATTTACCAAGAATATGTCAGAGGGCCTTTGAAATTAGTTATCTCCTCCAGTGTGTCTTTGATAGAATTTTCTTATATTTTTGAATAAGACTCCTTTGAAATGAAGAACTTTGAGCCTTTCACATGGAAAGGGAGGCCGATTTGGAAAGCATTGATTATTCCTGAAATTGTTTGAGTGGAAAACTAACCCCATCACAGGATCAGGGATCTCTTGGACAGAGGTGAGCTTCAGGATTCCCTACACCAATGCTTTTTTGAGAGGCTGGTCTTTTGTTGGCAATGGATGCAGAGATCAAATGAAAAATAACATGGTCCAGATATGATATCCTGTGTGCCTCTACCCTGGACTTCAGCAGATTGTAACCCCTACCAAAGCCCCACTACTCTCCCCCCCCCCCGCAATTCCCACCTGACCCCCCCACTGGACCTTGCTGGCAGTTGTATTCTTTGAGCAGGATATCTTGGGGTCTAATTCTATCATTCATCTTGGTTGGCCAGTTTGGGTCTAAGTTAGAAAGTGTTGATTCAAAGAAAAAGCTGTGGAATCAGACTTCATAGATTTGAATTCTGACCCATAATCTCTACCTTATTTAATGTTCTTAATCATCTTGTGAAGTAGATATTACTGTCTCATTACAGATGAAGAAACTGAAGTTTATAAAGTTTGAGTAACCTCCTCCAATCCATGGCAGCAAGGGGCAGTGATGACAATGACCAGGTCTGTCTGCGTCAACACCCAGGCTCCTGGTCCTAGAGCTGCTCAGGTGGTAGTGATGCTCGTGGCTGTTGGCCTGAGTCTTATTTCCTTTATTTATTTCATCTGAGAATGATACCCTCCTGATGAAACTGCCAATGTGTCTTCCTGGAGCTTTTCATAATGAACATAACAGAGAATTATATGGGATCCCATGAGAGAAGTAGAAAACACTATGAAATGTTGATACTAGCTGGTTAATATTAAAATTTTACAACAATTTTTGCTAGGAAAATCATTGCATACCTAGGACTTCCAGTTCTTAAATGCAATAGTCATTATAAAATTTAAAAAAAATATATTTCAGGGTGACATAATTATTTTTATTAATTCAAGACTTAAATAACACTGCTGTTTGGAGGATAAATAGTGTTTTAATTTTTTTTCTCCAGAATCTCTATCTACTTCTGAAGTTTTCTTACACAGAAGGTAACTTTGTTTTATCTTCTTACAAAACCAGGCAAGATATCTTGCCATTAATGTTATTTTACATAATAAACATTTGTTCTTTCACAAACCAATTTACTTAATATAAGTACATTTATTAGGGTGACACTAATCTCATGTACCTACTTGGCTATGCTTCCAACCTAAACATCACATAAAGTTTTAATTCATAGTCAAATTACAGAGCATTGCACTCTGCTCATAAATTATATCCTAATTAATGCTCTTTGACCTGCTCATTTATTTATATTCATTCTTTTTTTTCTCATGTCAGGGTTCATAAAAGTGAGTACATTTTATTATCTATTTTTATGCATTTATTAAGAGTTACACTTTTTCTAATAAGCAGCTTTGGAAACTGTCTAACAGTCTGATATGTGCAAGGTGCTGCCTGCTAATGGATAATATTAGTTTGACAGTAATTAAAAACCAGTTTGCATTGGAATTATATGTATTATGTTTTTTGTGAATTTATCAAGTGAAGTAAACAAGTCTTTTACACTTTAAATGTGAGATTCTTTGAAAAATAACTAGAGAAAGGAAAGAGATGGCTACATGATTTTGATATGAAGATTATAGGAGAGCTTTAAAATGCTGTATTATATTGAAAAATCAAAAGATTTTTAAAATTAGGTACCCTATATTTATATGTTCTGTCCTTTTTACAATCATTATTTGAGCCTTCTATTATTCCTAAGGGGCCCCAGCCTCAGAGTAATCAAGTAAGTTACCCAAAGCAGGTAGAAGGAGGCATTCTAGTGGGAGAGGCCAGGTGTATGAAGGCGTGAAGCCAAAGGAATATGGTGGAAATTAAGGTGAGACACTAGGCTGGAGCCTGGGTGTGTGGCATGGTCATGGTTTGAAGTGAGGCTGCTAGGGACACTGGTGGCCCATGTAGTATTGTCTTGGAATTGTTAAGGACATGGGGTTTTGATGGTTGTGGTTTAGAAAGTCCACTCTTGCTGTAGTATAAAGAAAGGACTGTAAAACCCATTGCAGTGTTTCTGGGAGATGATGATAGTGTTGACCAGTGTGTTGACAGGGAGATGGAGAATTGAGTGACATCAGGCCTGTAAGACCTATAGGTGACATTATTCATTGGAATACAAGGAAGATAGGTGAGTAAGATGGAGGCCTTGTACTTGGTTCTTAGATTTTGGACTTGCATGACTCAATAGAAAGTGGCGTTGTTGCCCATTAAGATGGGAAATACAAGAAGATGAGCAATCAGCAGGGGCAGATGTGATTCATTCTAACTTATGAAGAAGTGTGCTTGAGATTTTTAGTATAAGGGGTCCATATCCATGGAGTTCAGTGGAAATAACTGCACTGCTGATTTAATTTGAGAGCATCAAAAAGAAACATTGCTGTTTAGTATAAAGTTCTCAAAATGTGGCTTGGAGCACTTCTTTACAAAGCCTCTGCATGTCTCATTTGTACCTCAAGGGTCCTCATACCTTCTTAAACACGCAATTCCCTTGGTGTAGTCTAGTGGGGACGATGAAGGCTCTGCTCACCTTTGAATCTCAGCTCTTCCAATGACTATTATAAGCTTGGGAAATTTATTTAACCTCTTTGTTAAAGAGAGCCTTAGTTTCTTTTTCTCGAGACAGGGACAGCAATGCTGGGCTGGTATGGTTATCTGATGGTAAATGTGTCTCTAATAACAGATGATATACTAAAAACACAGTAGATGTTAGCTATTGTTATTATCCCAGGAACTTGTTAAAATACAGATTCCTAGATCCTGATCTAGGATTCTTAGGCACTTCTTTTAGGATCCATGTGCACTTGTGGGTTTGGCCAAGTTTCTGTATGGAGGTAGACAGTGGGACCCAGTTCCCTGCTTCTAATCAGGCAACATCAGTGCCAGGTGGTATGAAGTTCTTATCCCTAGACAATACCAAATTATGAAATCATAACCTCTGACTCTAGAGACCAGCAAATCCCCTATTTTGAAAAGTAAAATTCCTAGGGTCTGGGGATGCCAATTTTTTTTTTTTAAAGCAAATCCCCCAGGTCTGGGAATACTCTATTGGATGATTCGTTTTTATATGATGATTCCCAAGATTCTTTTTATTTCAGAGAGATTCTATAAATCCACTGAAATGTGTGCTCTCCTTGTAAAGCAGGGCTTTTACACAGGAATGAAGTGTGGGTGGAGCCAAGGACAGGCACAAAGTTGTCTTCCCCTTCCATTTCCTTCTTTCCATTGGGCTCACTTGCTGTGGGCTACAACTGAGCCCAAAAGGATGGTGATTCCAGAAGGTGGAAGGAATGTAGGATTCCTCAAGTCATGAAAAGTGAACCATTACATAAACAAGAGATGAACTTCCAACGTGTTAAGCAACAGAAATGTAGTTTTTTTGTTTGTTTGTTTTTGATTTTGTTATAAGATCTAGTGTCATCCTAACTGCTCCTCTGTAGGAATTGTTCCTTCAAGGAAGAAGCATATGAAACCCAGTGAAGAAATACATATGTTACAGCTACATCATCAGTGTTCAGCCTGAGGATACAAACAATAAAGGTGTCTTCTGTTTGTTTCAAGTAACCCAACCTATGTCTAAACAATGTAACATTTCAGGCAATATTAGTTTTTTTTTTAATATATTGTATGTCGATTGAGAACTTAGTAATTAGAACATTATGCACTTGGAAGACAAATCTTAAGATTCTCAAATACTCTTTGAATATTAATTACTGAAAATGAGAGTTTTCAGATCAGCTCACTTTCTTATTAGCTCAGGTGTGGTTTAGTTGGTCTTGTTTATCTTCAAATGCTCTGTAACTCCTCAGACAATCCCCTGGTTTTATAAAACAGTGTTGTTTCTCAACAATTAATTGAAGGCATAAATCTTTCTTGGTAAGTAATGTAAACTTAAATATCCACAAATTGTTTGTTTTAAAAGCAAATTGGCTAAATTTACATATAGATTAAATTTTAAACATATAAAATATTATTTTTTTCACCCTACTGATTTAATGATTGTAGTTCATGGACACAGCATCTAGTCCCTACCAGAGGTCAGAGGGTTAAACACTGCTTTGAAGGGTCAAGATGTGTTGGAGATAAATGGAGGGCATAAATCAGAATAAGGTGGAATTGATTCATGTGATTTGAGCAACTCATGCTAACTCTGTCTCTTCTCAAAAAAAAAATTATATATGGAGTAGATGGGGTCAGGTAATTATCAAGACCTCATCTTTGGTACCAGCCTTTGATTAACCTGGTCCATCCTGATCTTTGATTGGAAGGGATAATAATATATTTTCTTGGTGGTTTATTGTACACTCCCAGGAAACTCCCCACTCATTCTCTCACACAGCCTCACCTGCGTGTGCTTTTCAGTCTGAGCCCTCATGTTCCTTCCATGTTTGTATTCAGCAGAGGTTCTGGGAATCCACTTTGTGGGGTAAATAGGAAAGGATTAAAATAGGGATAAGGTAGGGTAAGAGATGTCAGTGGGGAGAAAGGAACAGGTGATGTTGATTGTTAAATACATTATATAGAGGATATTAATCTCTTGGAGGATATCATTTATTATACTCTTTGTCAAAATGTAGGGTCAGCCTACTAGGATCCCCTCAGATTCCTAAACCTCACTGCAGGGCCATTGAGTCATTCTTCAAGTGTGGGAGGGGGAATCTGGGAATTTTCTATTTGGAAAGTTTCCCAGGTGATCCCAAGACCCCAGGCTGAGTAGGTGCTGAGCATTGGAATCCTTTCGAAAGAATTGCTAATAAGAAAACAAAACAAAACAAAACTCAAGAACTTATTGCAATGAGGTTTTAGTTTCTCCCATCTTCCACCTTCCCCCCAAGCCACTGCACAGCTGCGCTGGAGTGGGATGAAGAGATCAGCTCTTGCTCTTCCCTGCCTGGGTCAGTGGTAAAACACAGTTTTGGTACAGAAGCAAGCAAGCTTTAAACAACTTTAGATCCTTCTTTGAAATAGGCATGGGATAATTTATGAGCAAACATTTGATAATAGGCCACAATAAAAGTGCTCTAAAACTAGTTGTAGGCTTGCAGCCATCAAATCCAGGGCAGTCAGGAAACTTGCAAATATGTGGCCATCCCTGTGAATAGCCTCAGGAGTATTATCTACTCCACAAAGTTGGTCGGTGTGAAATAAACTCTTTCCTGTGGCTAATAATATAATCTTTTTATTAGTTCCATGCCACTAACTGTGATTGAAGTACTTGTTTATTTTTCTCACTTTTATATATATTTTAGCACAATTTTCTTTCTCCAGGGGCATCCTTTTGACAAGTGCTACTTTATGTATTTTTACTTTTGCACTGAATAAAACAGGCAAAAAGTGAGCCCATAAATGTGTTCTGAACCCTGCAAGATTAGGGGTGAAAACTTTTGTATAACAGCAGCAACAATTAAAGCAATCCAAGCAAGTGTTTCCCATACTGATGATTCTAGGTGATGATTAGAGGTTATAGGGCATTAAGGCAGTGGAAGGTTTGTACTGTAATGCCAGTGGTCCTTCCCACAGGCTGTAAATAGCTCCAGGGCCTGAACTAGGTAACCAGTGTGGCTTAGGTATTTTTAGAGAACATGGGCTTTAATGTTAGTTCTTGGAATTAGACTTGGAATAAAATTCTGCTTTGTTACATTTACTTGGACATGCATTACTTAGATGATCTTCAGTAAGTTATTTAAACTGTCTAAGCTTTGTTTTCCTATCTGTTAAATGGCAAGAT
This sequence comes from Ictidomys tridecemlineatus, assembly GCF_052094955.1. Classification (NCBI taxonomy): domain Eukaryota; kingdom Metazoa; phylum Chordata; class Mammalia; order Rodentia; family Sciuridae; genus Ictidomys; species Ictidomys tridecemlineatus. Next base: position 19,220,279 of record NC_135477.1, read on the forward strand.
AATACAGCTTTCTCCAGTTGACTTCTGGTGTAATTTTATCTGAATCCTTTGCAATTCCATGCAACTAATTATAGGACCCTGGTCCTTGGCTTTGAGGACTGAGCATATTGACAAGGGATTGTCCAGTTGAACTCAATCCTTGTGGTCACTGTGAAGGGTAAAAGATAAATCTGAACCCAAGATAGAATGATTAGGTAAGCTCCTTAAGGTTTCTCTGTGGGAGAAAGCAAGGTCACAACTGTCCACTTGCCTCAGGTACTTGTAGTTGAACTCGCATCCATAGAAGGTGAGATTGAGCCAGATGCATAAAGAAAAGTTGGGGTGACCCAGGGGAGACAGAGCAAACAAACCCAATCTAACTCCGCAGTTCCCATGTCCTTGGACTAGGAAATCCCAATTCACTTTATTATTGTTTTAATTAATAATGGAAGTAACTAATATTTACTGTCATTGATGTTTTTTTGTCACCTTGAGTTGGTCTTCTCTAGTCTGTAATTAGAAGTGTCTTGATTAATTTAATGCCCTTTCGGGTATGATAAGGATTACATGAGCTGAATGTGGTATGTGTACCTATAATCCTAGCAACCAGGGAGACTGAGGCTGAAGGATTGCAAGTTCAAGGCCATTCTCAGTGACTTATTGAGGTCCAAAGCAACTTAGAGAGACCTTGTCTCAAAACAAAAAAATAAAAAGGGCTGGGGATGTGTAATAGGTGTAAGATACTTAGCACCATGCTTGGAACCTCAATGTATGTTACCTGTGTTAATGAGGATAGTTATAATGATAATGACAGTGATGGGGGCATTGACATTGGCATTTTCTTTTTCATTCCTGTGTAGTATCTAATGCCATACAGGTGACAGGTGCTCACTAAAGTTTGCTCAATTAGCTTTCTCTTTAAAAGACAGCAAGAAGTCTAAGGAATAGGAATTGGAAGAGAGCTTTGAATTCTTCCTGTTGCTAGTCACCAATTTTCTATAATTTTTTTTTTATAATTGACAATTCATATTAAAGTCTTGACTCAACCTTGAATTGCAGAAGAATAAGCAGAATAAGCATTTTTGTAATCCACTGGCTAGGTAGCATTGGCTAGAGATGGACTTAAGACCCCATCATTATCTTAGTCAGTTTTGTGCTGCTATAATAAAACATCTGAGACTCAGTAACTTACTAATAACAGATATTAGTTTCTTATAATCTTGGAGGCTGGGAATTCTGAGATCAAGATATTTCAGGTTTGGTTACCTGATGAGGTAACATCTGCTTCCTAGATGGCACTTGCTGCTATGTTTTTGAGAGGGGTCAGAGCTATGTCCTCTCACATGTTGGAAGACAGAAAGGCGAGCTGGCCTAATGCTGTGTGGAGCTGCTTTTAGAAGGGCCTTAATTCCACTTAAGAGGGAAATGCCCTCATGGCCTCTGTAAGACCCATCTTTTAATATCATCCCATGGGCAACGCCTGTGTTCTGGAGGCAACGCTTCCTCTCTGTGAGAAAATGGGCAAGTATGTGCGTTCATAAATCTAACAGTTCATTATGTTCTCGGTCTTTATTAGAGGCTGCTAATATATCAATATGGCATTTGTTGAACTTGACAAAGGGAATCAATTAAATGCTGAGTTTTCTTGAGTGAAATGATTTTCTGGCGCCTATGCCCACTGTTAATAGGACTCTAGCATCAGACTCAAAAGGATCACATTTTACTCCTGCTACAATTTAGAGACTCTCAGAAGAAAGAGTGGCACTCACAATATGCCATCTTGGAATCTCTGTGACCTCACTCTGAGGGCCATGTGTCTAATGCCCTCCTGTCCCTGTGGAGACTCACTGATAGTGATTCGTTTTTCTGATACATGCATTTTTTAGTTATTGAGTCGAATTCACGCCAGAAACATAGTTGAGGACTATAACTTTCTGAGCCCAATTTTCTCATCTGTGGAATGAATATCTCAGTAATTGCAGGGCCTGCAATCACAGTGCCCAGAGAGGAGCACTCAGTTGATTGCGTTTGCTTTCTTGTACCAGATGTCGCCCCAGACTCTTACTCCACCCCAGTTGACTTAGTCCATTAAAACCACCTCAGCACTCAGTGCCCACTTTCCATTTTTTTTTCCGTCTAAACCTACTCTTTCAAAGGACCAGTATCATTCCTTTACATGTACATCTGAATATCAGTCATTCATAAAGTCTTTTGTTCCTTTTCTGATTTTATATTCCACTTGCCTGCATCAAAAAACACACGCATTTTACATTTTTATATGTAGTGGTGGCCTTTCTTCTCTCTGGCTCTCATGGGACAATTTGGAACCTGTTCACAGACAGAATACTGAGAAGACTTGACGCTCTTAGGAATCATGAGAGAAGGAATAAGGCAGTTTGTTTGAAGGAGAGCTAATGTATTTCCCAGTATTTTCACCCAGTATTTTGTAAGTGGTTCCTCTTTTCTGACTTAAATGTCCACCAGTTTTTAAAAAGAAGCACCGCCTACGGGAATGCAATGGTTTTCCGGGGTCTTGGCAGTTTGAGTTGCTCAAGCAGGTAGCCATGTGTTACTGTGGTGGACAGTCAGCTGAAGAAGGGAGTGGGGAGACAAAGTCATTTTCTGCTCAGTGGTCAGACCACAAGGAGGGAAGTCAGACCAAATGCCAGTTTGTCCCCCTGCCAACAGCAGAAGGAAAGGACACAGCACAATGGTTTCTTCTCCTTTGGTAGCTATAACGACTTTGCCCTGTTCTAGAATGGGAGCAGCGGCTCTGTGAGCTTGTCAGCTCCAGCAGTGTTTCTGGAGGCTGGAGGGAGACCCAGGTGGTAGTGGGGAAAAGATGAAGAAGACAGTTTCCTGTTCTCAGAAAATCTGTGGCTCATTGAAGCAAAAATACTACATTTGGGTTAATTTGACAGCTTTTTTTTTTTTTTTGGCCGATGTAGTCTGTATTATTAAGTTAGCTTCATTTAATAATCAAGATTTTATTGAAAATGTCGGTTATTATCAGATATTGAAAATGAGAGATCTGGCACCAGTGGGCTTGAATTTCTTTAATAATCACCTGGAGATGAAAAGCTCTTACAGATGTGTATTCTTCTGCTTCCTGCAGTCCTCACCTCCACCGTTCATGGATAATGCTCGGCCTGCTTCATTCTTTCAGTGAGGACAGGAGGCTTCAGTACATGAATATAGAAAGTTGAATCAGAGTGCTTTTAGGAAGTTGATATTCACACACACACACACACACACACACACACACACACACACACACGAAAAAATAAAACTGGCCTGACTCTAAGATGTAAGTCTGTCAAATTAAAACTATATTAATGAACCTTTTGAAATTTTGGTGTGTAAGTGAATCCTGTTATATACAATCTCCTGAATCTTGATTTTTCACTTGTCAATAAGTAGTAACAACATGAAATGTCGTTTCCATTTTTTCTTAACCCTGTGGGATTGACTCTGATGTTTACTGTTTTTTGTTGCTTTCTTATTGTTATTTTTCTGGGCAAAGGTCCCACCTATTCTAACATGAGATTTTTGCCCATTCATTCTTGCTTATGCCCTTTTCATCTACTTCCTGCAGTTTGGGTCTCGGGAAGGTATCATGGATCTAAACCCAGACTACCTGATTTGAATCTCAGCAGTGCCCCTTAGGAGTTTAGGAGGTTAATAAGGTTGTGATGGAGACCAAATGACTTAATGTTTGTAACATGTTTGGAGCAGTGCATTTTATGTAATACATCTTCAATTGATATTAAGTGTTTCTGATATTTTGTGATAGGGCAAAATATTTTGGAAGTGTTAAATGTAAGAATATTAATTTATTTTAGTGTTTACATTAATAAGAATATTATTAGTCACCGTTTATCTTATATAATAATAACATATATCATGTTATATAACGGCAGTTATTTTCCTCAGCTTTATTCTTCACATCACTAAATCATTCCATTGTCCTTACTGAGCACCTGCTTTGCTCCAAAGATTCTTAAGGCACTTCTGAGAATTTAGCACTGAATAAATCAGGCAAAGCTGTCCTCTCACAAAGCTTACGTTCCATTTCAGAAAAATATAGAAATTTTATATTAATAAAGAAGTAAGATATATGGCAGATTAGGACACTAGGAAAAATTAATAAGTAGACATGGTAGGTTGCAGATGTGATTTCCCCCATCTCTATAAAGTCTGGTACAAGGAGAGACAATTTTTAATTATGGTCAAGGTTTTTAAAGGCATATTCCAAAGTGCTAATGAGCCTATTTTGGGAGGGAATTTCAAGAAGGAAAGAGAATAGCTATATTCACGTTATGTGCTGTCAAACATAGTCACTTTGGATTGGAATGGGAATAATAATTTGTCCCATAGAGATCCGTCACTGTTTTAGTCAGTTTTTTTTTTTTTTTTTTTTTTTTGCTACTGTGACAAAATGACCCAACAGGTACAACTGTGGAGAGGAGAAAAAATTTATTAGAGGGATCATGGTTTCTTAGTCCATGGAAAGCTGGCTCCAGTCCATGGAAAGCTGGCTCCATTCCATGGGGCTTGAGGAGAGGCTAAATATCATGACAGAAGAGTGTGGCAGAGGAAAGCAGCTCACATGGTGATCAAGAAGCAGAAAGAGAATGACTCTTCACTCTCCAGATACAAACTATATATCCCATAGCCACGCCCCCAGTTTGAACCACTTCCTCCCACCACACCCACCTGCTTCCAGCCATCACTCAGTTAATCCCATCAAGCCACTGATTGGGTTAAGGCCACAACCCAATCATTTCTCCTCTGAACCTTCCTGCATTTTCTTACACTTGAGCTTCTTGGGGACCCCACATCTAAACCGTAACAGTCACATAGCTTCTCCTAGGGGATCTTGTAATTTGAGTCAGACCATTCAGATATTGCAGGTTGGCAGTAGTTATGGACAGGTGTGTGTTGAGTATTTGGAGTGAGAGGAAATGATCAAACTCATGCACATTAGTTTAAGAGAATAAGTTCTTACTGTGTAAGAATATGTGATTCAAGATACAACATGAAGTGTCCATCTCAGCCTGAGTGTTGTGAAAATCTGTGGAACTGGCAATTCCCAGTGTTGAAATTGTCCTTTAACAATTCTGTGTCTATGACCTTCTAGAGGTAAATATAACATGGTTCAACTCAACACTGAACTCAACAGGGATGTCCTCAAGAAGAGAAGCACATGGCACACCCTCCACCTAAAGTCCATTGAGCCTACCTGTAAGGACTGGGGCCTCTTGTGCCACGGCCTCCAGCCATTGAGGTATCCAGGATCTCTTTACTGTTACTTAAGAACAAAAGAATCTAATTTTAAAGCTAGTGCGCTCTCTCTCTCTCTCTCTCTCTCTCTCTCTCTCTCTCTCTCTCTCTCTCTCTCTCACACACACACACACACACACACACACACACAATGAAGTAGTTGTAGGGATTGAACCAGTATCTATGTGTTCTCTGTAAATACTTACTTTAAGGAATGAAACATATGAACGCTTGTTTTGAAGGATAAAATGCAGTTTGTCTTATAGATTTTTAAAGAAGATTTAAATATTTTATTTTCACTTTGTTTTTTAATGTTAAAGCCGTCTTAAGAATATAGACAAAGGTTGTTCTTCCCTTGCCTACTTCTGATTTTCAACACCCTCACTTCTCAGTTCCCAAGATTTTCTTGAGAGTCTCTGTATTACATCCCTATTTTCTAGAAGGTGTTTAGAAAGATAAAGTTACCAACAAACAGCAGGCCAGGAAGAGGAATGAGCGGGTCCCCCCTGCCACCTCATACTGGATGGGACTTTTACACAGAGTTAACTTCCTGAATCTGCAGGGATTCCACAGGAGTAACTGACAATAGTGGACTTGTTATACTCTTTGAGTGTTTTTCTCTGTGAATTAAAGCAGATGACTCTCACAGGCAAACATCTGCTGTTCCTTGATGGCATGCAGGGCACTTACCTGGACCCCTCACTTGGCTCTGTAATCTGTGTAGTCACCTCCCTGAAGCTGTGTATTCTGAAAGAACGTGCTGGAAGCTTAGACCAGATAGTGCAGATTTCTCAAAAGCCACTAACGGATTCATTGCTTTCCCACGCTTGAAAGTTTTTTTTTTTTTTTTGCTTTTTGCTAATGGCTTAACCTGTTCATGGTCTACACATGCCATTCATGACATTGGAGGAAAATGCATATTAATGTGCTTAGCAAGTAGCGCAGGAAGAAACGTGTTTGTCTGTCACAGAGAGCTAATAGACATGCATTTCAAGTCTGAGCATTTGGTTTGGAGGGATGGCTTTAACAGATGGTGGGTTGCTTCTCCTATAGGAGTTTTAGGAGTGCTTCTTAGGAAGAGATTATTTTAAATGTATCTGTTCATTTGTCCTACTCAGTGAGTTGCTCTGTGTGTAGTCGATATTCCATTTTATTTTTCAGAGGTGTCACAAAGTTACAATGGCACCCAAACAGCAAAATTAGAGTAGTGTAATGAAATGAGTAACAGCCTGAGGTACTCCTTAGCTGTGTGACCTTCCATATAAATCACACAATCGCTCTTGGGTGCAGATTTCTCTTTCTTTCCTAACATACCTACACTTTGTTGTGACTGGTAAAGGATATGGTGTATATGAGCATACCTTGTGTGCAAAAGTGCATACTATGTATATATTGTCAATGTTTTCTACAAATTTTGTTAATACAAAAATTTGATGACAGGGTCGATACCAGTTTATGACATTGGATAAAGTTGCTTATCATTTGATTCTTTTTAGGTGGGAAGCATTTTTGCTGGGAAATTATATGTTAAATACCTGATATAAATTGTCTGCTATACAGTACTCTTTCTTCTAGGCTTGCCTTTTAGAAATTGGGGTCCATATGGATATCTGGTTGAATGCAGTGATTTTTCTCCCTTGATTCACATTAAAATCACATAGGGTTTTTTTTTTTTTTTTTGAAAAACTTGAAAGCTCAGGCCTCAACTGCATCAGTATCTCTAAGGTTAAGGTACAGTGACCTACAAGTTTTTCAAAGCTCCTCAAGTGATTGTGATGACAACAGAGTTTGTTAGTCACCACTGTAGTAGAAAGAGCATCAGGTTTCCGGGCAGACCCAGCAGGTACTCTGGTTTTTCTGTCCTTGTCATTTGCAGTTCAGGTCTGGTACACATTCTGGCCCATTTAGGACATCTGGAGCGGCTGTGTGTAAGCCACTGAAAACCTTTGCCTATAGAGCCCTTTTCCCCTCTTGAGAACTCGGTCACTCTTCCCCCAAGACATTCCATTTGATTTAGGATTCCAAGACGTGGCTGCACAACTTCCGAAGAGACTGCCTTGGTCTCATTGCTAATATGACTCCTGAGAGTCCTGCCCTCAACTGAACGTCAAGTTTAGAAAAGAAGGTGAGTGTGGGTGCCTAAGAGCCGCGTTGAGCACAGAGGGTGTCTGGGAGGACTGAGAAAGATAGTAAACCAGTGACCATTCAATGCGGGATGTGTGTGTGTGGAGGGGGGCTTGGGGTGTGGCTGGGAAGTGTCGTAGTAAGGTTAGAAGAAAGGTCTAATAATAGTTAAGATGCGCTGAATTGGGGGCAGGTACAGGAGCAAGGGTGGGCTCCTGAAAGCTTTTCTGTCTCAAGCTGAGCTTGGTCACAGGTCTCCTGCAGGCTTGGCCTCAGTGGAGAACAGTGGCCCTGGCTGTGGCAAGGGAGGGAGCAAGACAGACAGGAGTGAGGCCCAGGGGCTGGCATCGTCTCTGGGCTGAGCATGCTGTCTCAATGTGTTAAATTCCTGTGCTTCTAGCCACACTGAAATGGACCTTAGGCATAAACTAGAACAAGCTGGTCATTTACAGCTATGTGTTAGGCTGCTAATTTATTTGGCTCACAAAATGTCTTGGGTAGCAAAGCAGCAAGTGGGAGTCATTTTGCTAATGTTTGCATCTCAGCGACTTCTCTGTCTTATTATCCGTCTGATCCTTGGGGCACTTAAGCTCACAAACCCATTGATGGCCCATGGACTAGCCCTGCAATAGAGTCAAGCTTCTCTTCCATCTTCCATTGCCCATTCCATCATTATATCCCATGTTGTCTTGAATTTCCTCCTCAGAGGCAACAGGAGATGTTGTAGTTTGAATCTTAAATGTCCCCCAAAGTCCCATGTGTTAGAAACTTAGTACTATTGAAAGCTGGTTGAAACTTTTAAAGGAGAGACCTAGTTTTAGGTCACAGAAGTTTGCCTTCCAAGGGGATGATGGAACTCCATTTGCTTTCTCTCTCTCTTTTTTTACTTCCTGGGTTATGAGATGAGGGCTCTTTTCTACCATGCATTCCCTAACATGAATCAAAAGAAACTTTCCTCTTTATAACTTTGTTATCTCAGGTATTTTGTTAGAGTAACAGAAAGTTGACTAACACAGTGGGTCAAACCAAGAAAGGAATGCATTTTTGATGTTTATGCAGAATGATCACTCTGGTTTCAATGATAGTGAAGAAGTGAAGTGTGTATTATACAATATTCTTGGAATTCAGGAAGCCAGAAAGTTTGTGCAGAAGTGTATGCTTTTAGAAAGCTAAAGTTATCAGAGGTTGAGAATTCAGACAATCATAATAAGCTTTGGGAAGCTGAAAATGAGGTCAAGGAAGACTAAAGCCTGTGAATCTCGGCAAACAAAAAAATTAAGCCACATCAAACACAGTAATGAGTACATTCACAGGGAGGGCTGGCCTCAGCCTAAAGTTTCTGATGTACAATACTTTCTACCAGTGTAGGGTGACTCTGAGCAAGACATGGTGTGAATTTCTATGGACTTTGAAAACTATGTATTTGTACTTGTCTGAGCAAGCCTGTTGCCAAGTCAAATTTAAATATTATTGGCCCAGATTATTTGATTAAGAAATTGCTAAACTGATCATTACTTTGCAAAACTCAGAAAACACATTTATGAAATGATTTGAAGATTAAGGGAGCTTATTTTCATATATAGCATTTGTTATATTCAAAGAATATTTTCAAACTTAATTTTATGTTACACTTTCATAGTATGAAGTCCATTGGCTAATACAACTCTTTTAGTATACTCTCTCAGTCTGTTACTGCTGCTGTAACAAAATACCTTGGAGTGGGTAACTTATAAAGAAAAGAAATTTAACATCCCTTTACAACTGAAAGCTCTGCCCTCAACTGAATGTCAAGTTTAGACACTGGACACTTCTCAGCCACGCCCCTTTCCCCTCTGACCCTTCACTGAATGGCCACTGGTTTACTATCATTCTCAGTCCTCCTAGACATTCTTCTGGCTCACTTGGCTCATGCACCCACACTCACCTCCTTTTCCAAGTTCTGGAAGCTGAGAAGCCGAAGATCAAAGGGATGGCAGAGTTCAAGGCTGAGGGGCGCTCTGGCTCCATGGATGCCACCTTGTTGCTGTATCCGCACAAAGGACCTTCCTGACTAGTGGAAGCACAAAAGGTATGGACTCTGCGTCCTCACATGGCAGAGGAGTTGAAAGGCCAGGCAGCTCTGTGAAGCCACTTTTATAAGGGCATTGCTCCCATTCATGATGGCAGAACCCTCTTAATGCCACCACAGTGATGATTGAGTGTGAGCATGAATTGGGAAGGAGCGCAAACATTTAAACCACAACATTCACTTTGCCAATATTTGCCCATTTGCGTGGTATTATAATATAGTATGCATCATTATTTTTGAATGATAACATTTTGGGGTGCCCTTTTATTTTTGCACTTGATTTTTTTTAACAAGAGAAAAGCATGGCAAATGTATTCATGGCTTTATGCTTTTAAGAAACATATGTAAGATAAATTCACAGGGAAAAGATTAAATCGACCAAGAGTGTTCCCATAAATTTTAGAATATCATTCTCAAACATGTCCTGGAGGTAAAGACACATATCGTTTCCCCAGTTTATATATAGAAAAACTGAGCCTTTCTGACAATTCAGTGATTCCTTAAGAGCAGAAGAAATGTAAGAAGCCAAGTCAGGCTTAGAACTGCTGGCTGGCCCTGGCATTTTTCTCATTGGTCCAGGAAGAATAAGGAGATTGTTTCAGTCTCATATTTCCGTTCTCCTTTTTTGGGGGGTTACCTCAGGACTTTTATAATAATTAAACATTTACTTAATCATACTGGAGAATAGGTTTCAGGGAAGAAATAATTTCAAATTTGTTTGGATGGAACAAAATAGACATCATGCTATAATGTGACACAACTACAAGTAATCCTATGAGTTTATGGAGGAGGAGCAGAATGAGAAAGAGGAGGGCCCTAGTTACCTCTGATTTGCTTGACACTGGACTGTTTTCTATGAATAATCTCAAATCTAAAGTAATACGACAATTTTCAAGAACTCCATTTTACAATTGAGGAAATTGAGGCTTAGAGAGTGAACATGTTTTCCAAAGATCTAAAAGGTATTAAATGGCAAAGATGAGAATTAAAATAGAGCAGCCAATCTCCAAAACCCTTAACATTTAACCACCCAACTCACTGTGCCTCCACTAACACTGAGCAGAGCAGATGGTTGTAAAAGTTCCTGGGCTTAAAGGGGACAGATTCTGGGTTGTGGATTTTGTATTTGCTTCCTTTCTTGACTCTAGAGGGTGGGTGAGGTTCATCTACTCTGCTGTGCATTTGGGTAGTGAGGTTGGATTGGAACTGCCATAGTTTGGTTGATGCAACCCCAAAGCTGTCCCCCAACTGTGCTCCTTCAGTAATCTGTGGCCACGTGATGGGTTGATGATAAAAAAACTCCTGGTGTTTATTCATGAATCCAGTTTCCGAAGTGCCCCGAGTAATTTGCCCAAGGTGTCTGAGTGAGTTATCTGCTCACCAGCTTCACTCAGTACATTAGACTGACCTGCTTCCCATGAGGAATGAGCCCAGCATCCCAGAGTCTCTGGCTCGAGACACAGGAAGCAATGAAGATGGATGTGTAGCCTACTTTAGCAGTGGATCTCCACGTGATTCCATTTTATTATAGTAATGAACAATCACAGTTTTCTTTGGGAAAATCTCTGTCTTCTTTCTCTTAATGATAATGGTTTTCTTAATATCTTTGTTCTTCTTACATGCTATCCATTACAGTGCCAGTTATTCAGAGTAGAGTCTTTAAAAATAAATCTTCCTCTCTGCATTGTTCCAGATGGCTTCCATAATTGGTTTATTGCTCTTGCAGATGTTAAGGAGAAATTTAGGAATAAAAGCCAACGATGGATTTCTGCAGTCAGTGAAAGTAGCCTTTTCCTATTGATTATTTTCTGTTTGGAATAAATATGATCCATCTATCAGCTGAAGCACTGTGTTGAATAGGGAGGAAGGAGCATTTGCAGAGTTTGGGGACTAATGATTTATCATTTGGTATGGGAAGTTGTCTTGTTGCTTCTTAGAGGATTGGATCCTTGCAAATAAATTTAATAGTAATAAATCATATTCCCCATCTAGCTGACCTCGGAAAAGGTTGTGTAATTATGATCCTTTATATTTTAAATCCAATTTCATAATTCTAAGAGCATTGCGACAATAATCCTCAAAATTAAACCAGGAAGATATAATAATTACCATTGTTATTATTTCCATAATGAGATACCTGAGGTGCACAGAATTTATATGGAATAATTCAAGTTTTCTGGCCTCTCAGTTAGTTCTCTTTGCTTTTTTACGATCACAATGCTAAGTCTCCTTTATTCAAAAACCCTAGTTGAAAGAGATATTCTACCTCCAATAGACAGTTTTCCCGAACCCCTAGTCCTCAGGAAAGGAAGTGGAGATGGCTCAATTTCTCACTAAATTAACCTCAATTCTGTGATATGGGATGAGCCTTAAAATGTCATTAAGTCCAACTTCCCATCCAGTATAAACACTTCTTACAACATCCTCAATTATGCCCATCCAACCTCTGCCTAAATAAAAATTTCACGTGGTGATAATTCTGAGTTCCATGAATTTTCTTAGGAATTAAATGACTCCCTAGTAGTTTAATTTGGTCTTAGAGTGGCCTTCTACATTTACATAGAAGAAGTATGCTGTGGTTGTTCTTTTTTTCTTTTCTTTTTTCTTTTTGTATTAGATGATTTAAAGTCACTCTAGCTCAAAATTTCTTAATAAAACATTCATTAGAAATTGATCATATGGTTTTTGCTGTCTTTTTACTTAATATATCTCAATTCCATAATATATCCTTATATATTATCCAGCTCTCCTTCATTTTGGCCAATTTTACTTGTCAGCACTATTGGTATTTTTAGGACATGCCATCTGTGGGTTCTTTCACTGCATGTGCTTGTGGTAGGGAAAGGCTTGAATGTTGTGGTGGGGAGAGGATGGAACTTTATTGGAAAAATAGTTGGAGAGTGTTTTACATCTTAGTTGACAGGTAGTTAGAAGGAGAGAGGCTAAAATTATTAAGCTAAATTTGGTACATAGATGTAGATAGAGTGCATGTAAAGAGAATGATTGGAAATTATACTGTATCTCCAAACAAAAGTGTTGAGTGGGCAGATTGATTAAAGGAAATATAGTGTGTCAATGGAGGTACATATCAAAGTTGGTAACTATAAAAAAGTCATATTAGTAACTAGGGAAAATGCATGAACTGTATGAATAAAGACCATATGTGGAATTTTCAAAATGAGGAGACTTCATGGTTAACATGTTTTTTAAAAAACACTTTTTAATACTAAATAATTTGAGAACCTGACTCATGGTGGGTTTTATATGACTATGTTTCTGTATCTCTTAGTTACCTCTATTCCATTTGGATAGGCAAACAACCTATGTAAATATTACAAATATTAGCTGGGCAAATACAACTCAACTGAGCTAATTCCACATTGACAAGAGGACCAAAAAAAAAAATTTGGAACAGTTCTTTGAAAGAAACAAAACTGGCAAATTTTTACCTAAACAGGCCAAAATAATAATTTAATAATAATAATAATAATAATAATAAATGAACAAATTCCAAAATGATTAATGGAAGAGAAGTTGTCATCACTAATGCTACAGAAATTAAAGTGAATATAGGGAGTTTCTTGAATAATGTTATACCAAAAATTAGATTACATAAGATGAAACAGACATCTAAACAGACACAAAGTATCAAAGCTGACACACACAAAGAGAATACCTAAATTGACCTATACAAGTAAGAAAATTGATATTTTTAAGCCATGCCATCTGTGGGTTCTTTCACTGTATTTGCTTGTGGTAGGGAAAGGTTTGAATGTCATGGTGGGGAGAGGATGTATTAGTATTTTTAGAACTGTCCCTCAAAGCAAGAATTGAAGTCATACCTGATTGAATTCCATTAAATATTTTAAAAATAAATAATTTAAAATGTTTTAATTTTGCTCATAAACCAGGAAATGACAGAAATCATTCAAATTCATTCTGTGGCTAATGTTACCCTGATTCCAAAGGATTCAAAATTACAGAATGGCATCCTTTTTGAACATAGATACAAAAATACTAAGACAAACATTAGCAAATCAAGCCCAGCAATATAAACTAATATCCCTTGATCGATATAATTTAATACCCAAAATGCAAAATTTGTCTTAACATTTGGTTCTCAATTAATATAATATACACTGTTAGTAGAACATAGGAGAAAAAAATTTATCTCAGTAATGTAGATTAGGACTTTGAAAAAATCCATTTATGATTATAGGTCTCAAACCAATTAGTTGTAGGAGTTTGTAATTTCCTCCACTTGATAAAGGATATACATTTAGAAGTTGCACATTTTATCAATATGCTTGATAAAGCATATATACTTAGAAATTGTGATATCATACATAATGTTATTAGACTGAATGCTTTCCCCCTTATAATTTGCAATAAAGCAAGGATATTATTCTTATCACAGCTGTTCAACATTTTATTGGAGGAGCTATCCAGTACAAAGAAGCACAATGACAGTGATGGTTGGTTGGGTGGGTGGGTGGGTGGATGGATAGGTAAGTAGGTAGGTAGATAGATCAATCAATCCAGTGAGGAAACAAAGAAGTAAAACTCTATTTTCAAATGACAGGATCCTTCAGGTATTAAGTGCTACAAACTCAACAGCAAAAGCACTCTACTATAATAATAAAGGAGTGCAATGAGTTTGCAGGATGCAAGATCAACAGGTAATATTAACAAAATTTCTATAACAAAATTTTATTCAAAAATAAAATTAAGAGTACAGTTTAATTCAAGTTAATAACACACAGGGATAAATTTAGCAATAGAAGTTTCATACTTGTATACTGAATACTACAAATCATTTCACAAAGAAATGAAAGAACATGAATAAGATATTTCATGCTCATTCATTTAGTTGTTTCAATGTTTAGAAGGAAATTCTGCCCATATACATCTAAAGAATATTAGCATTTAGTTCTTCAGATTCTTAATCTAATGCTTTTTTACTGTAGCATTTTTCCATAGAGACAAAAGCTATATTTTTATACAAAGAACATGATAAAAGTACAAAACATTTATATGCTTAGTGTAGATTTTAATAGCAAAATTTGGAAATGAACTAAATTTCTTAATAGATTTCATAAATTACCATATATAAAGTAAATGAAATGCTTTTCATCTAATGAAAAATGTAGAATTTTATTTATTGATCTGGAATATGGTTATTGTTTGACAAAACACATTTAAAAAGCGTATATATACATATATGTATATATAATATTCCATATGTATCTCTAAGAGAAATCTCATTAACTATTGCTGAGTTGTATGATTAAGTATAATTTCCAAAGTTTTATTTTTTTTTAATTTTGCGGGAGAAGGTTTGAGTTCTTCAGAGTGACAAAATATTGTAATAAAGGCAACATGCTTTAAAAGATTTAGGTTCTGATCCTATGTGTTTTCTTTGACTGTACAATAATTTTTGTATGAAAAGAGTCCATATGGTCTTTTTCTCTCTGCAATTTCTGACCTGGGATTCTTTTCCCATTTTTATTGTTAATTTTACATCTTGTCTTGGTTTCCAGGTAAGTGTAACTATGGGATTTTCTTATCTGTTATTACAGTTAATAAAAATAAGGTTAGAGGGCATTGTCTTAATTTCCTAGTACGTTATATAGTTATACAACAGGGTATCAAATTTGGCAGTTTCTTCTCCCACCAGATAAATTTATAATTTATATTCTTGACTGAGACACTCTGATTTAGTGGCACTGATTGCCTGTTAAAATGTATGAATGACTGGGGAGGAATCATTCTTCTCAAGAAACAAATGTAATTGACAGGCTGCTCAGCAAGGGAAATGAGGTCTTAATATAAATGTTAATTTAGCAGATTTCCATTGTGTATATTTTTATAAATGAAATGTCAACAGTCGGAAACATTTATTCTTTATTAAGTTTTTATTTTAGAGTTTTAGAATTATAAAAAATTGCTACAATGGTACATAATAATATTCTCATATACTCCATACCCGGTTTCCCCTATTATTAGCATCTTATGTATGTTTGGCAAATATGTTATAATAAATGCACCAACATTTGTATATTCTTGTTCACTATTCTAAACTTCACTGGGCCTTCTTTAGTTTTTATTAATGTCATTCTTCTGTGCCAGTGTTTTAGTCAGCTTTTCACTGCCTTGACCCAAAGACCCAAGAAGAATAATTTTAGAGGACCAAAATTTACTTGGGACTTGGTTTCTGAGGTCTCAGTCCATGAGTGGTCAACTCCACTGCTCTGATCCCAAGGTGAGGCAGAACATCATGGATCATGGCAGAAGGATGTGACAGAGGAAAGCAGCTCAGAACACACCTATCAGGAAGCAGAGAGAGAGCTCCACTCATCAGAGACAAAATATATACCCCAAAGGCATGTCTCCAGTGAGCCACCTCTCCTAACACCCTGCTGGCTTACAGTTACCAACCAGTTAATCCACACAAGTAGATTAAGGTGCTGATTAGGTTAAGGCTGTCATAACCCATGCACTTAACCTCTCTATTTTTTTGTGTGTGTTGTCTCAATCATGAGTTTTTTTGGTGACACCTCGTGTCTTAACCATAATAGCCCAAATCCCATACAGGCTTCCATTTAGTCATCATGCAATCATAGGCTTTTCTCTGCTCTGACCATTTTTCAGACTTTCCAGGAGTGTGTGTGTTGTTGTCTTATTTTGTTTTAAATGTCTTTTACAGTTGTGAGGATTACTGGTTGGATATGTTGTAGATCATCCTTCAACTGAGGCTTAATGATTTTCCTATGATCATTTACTTTGTAGACCTGTTGAGTTTTGAAAGGAAGCCATAAAAGTGTCACCCTCATCAGATCATAAGAGAAGATGATATAGAAGGGCATAGTCTATGAATACTGAGGTGGCGTTTTCCAGTTTTCTCCAATGTAAATTGCTTTTTTCTCCCCTTCTTTCCATGATATGTGCTCCAGCATGAAGTCACTGTGTGCTGCCCAAAGAATGGGCAGTTATATTCCACATCCCTGACGGTGAAATGTTTGCAAAAATTGTTGGAAATTCTCCTGGTAGACCAGTTGTCTATTCTTTTTCACTAATTTATTTATTTATTTATTCATTTATATAAGTATGAACTTATCAAAGTTTATTTTATACCTTGGTTCGTGATCCAGGCTACTCTATTTTGTTCTCAAATGGTTTCAGTTTTGGCCATGGGAACTCTCTTGGTGGGCTCTGAAAAGCCTCTGTCATCATGGTATCTTTTTTTAATGTTTCACTTACTTTCTGGGAGTGCAAGTGCTTCAGGCTCATCTTGTGCATCTCTTGTGGCAGCTCCAGAACCAGCTATTTTTCTAGGTAGCCCCAATTCCTATTATTGAAGAATGGTATTAGAGATGTAGATTACGGAGCTGGGTGGCTTGTTGCCACTGGAACTTCATTGCTTCTAACCACTCTTAGGTGTCAGAGCAAGAAAATGTGTGTGTGTACACCATCCCTTATATGTATACTATCTATAAATATTTTTATATTTCTACAGATACACTTCCCTTTTTATTTATTTTAATCTAAACATGAGGTCAGATGTATTGATCCATAGTATTATTGTACTTAGTTAAATATTTTTAAATTTTCCCATCAGAATTTTGTATTCTCTGCCATATTAGTTTTATACCAAAGTATTTTTAAAGGACTATTGTAAATAGTATTTTTTTTAAGTTAAATTATAATAGTGCATTATTGTATACAGGGAAAATAGGATTTTGCATATTGGTCTTATAAGCTACCACCTTTCTTACTCCCTTATTATTTCCTGTTATGTTATTTTTGAGTTTTTTTTTTGCAGATTCTTTGGGGTTTCTATATAGATGATTATGTCATCTGTGAATGAAAAGTTTCATTTTTCCCTTTCAATTTCTGTACATTTTATTCACCTTTCTTAAAGCACTACATGTGATTTCTAATGTGACAATCTATAAGAGTGCTGAGAGAGTATGTTCTTTCCCTCCTAATCTTAGAGTGAAGCCAAATAGTCTCTCATGGTTAAGGATGGTGTTACACACACACACATACACATACATACGTGTGTGTGTGTGTGTATGTGTGTGTATATATATGTGTGTATATATATATATATATATATATGTTCTTTATCAAAATAAAGAATTCCCCCCTCCAAGATTGCAGAGCATTTCATCATGAATGGGTGCTGGATTATCATTTTCGCATTTGTTCATATGACTGTTAATTTACTTCTTTATGCTACTTATATGGTACATTTATTTGCATATCTGGTACAAATTGCACTTGGTAGAGGTGTGTAATTCTTTTTGTGCATTGCTGGATTTAGTTTGCCACTATTTTGCTGAGGACTTTTGCATCTATGTTCTTGAGAGTTGTTGATTTTGTTGTATTTATTTACTTGTAGTGTCACTCATATATTTTGATACTCTTCTTACTTCTGACTTCACCATTGTTGTGTAACCTCCCTCTTTATTCCTCTTAACTTCTGATTTTGAATGGCTTTCATTTCAGATGAGGTTATAGCTACCCAAATTTTCATATGACAGTGATGTTGGAGTATAATCTTTTTTTTAAATCCCTTTGCTTTTCTGAGTCAGTTTTTTATAGATGGCATACAGCTCCATTATGAACTCTTTCTTTTCTAATCTGTATCTGACTTTTAATTGGTGTGTTTAGACCATTTACATTTAAAGTGATAGGGTAGAATAAAATCTGCCATCTATATAATTGTTTTAACTGCATTGTTCTTTGTTTCTGTTTATATAATTCTGTTTTATTTCCTCTCTTGGTACATCAATTATATTTCCTTTATATATGTTTAATGGTTGCTCTAGGTTTACAACAATGCTTTAAAATAACCTAACTCTGTCCTCAAATAACCCATTTCTGCTTCACATGTAGTGAAGACACTGTATCACAGTATTCCAGTCTTTCCCTCCTTCCTCTTGTGAAGTGGCTGTCATTCAGATAACCTATAAGCAATGGATACATTGTTACTATTATTTCTTTAAACAAGGCTTTATCTTTTAGATGAATAAAGAATATGAAAAATAGAAGGTTATATTTTAGTTTATGTATTCCATTGCTGATGTTCTTCCTTTCTTAGTACACATAAAAATTATGTTTTTATTAGTGCAGTAGAGTTACACATAATAGTGGGGGTTCACTTTGACATAATCATCCATGCATAGAATATAATTTGTGGCACTTCAGTCCCCGGTATTTCCTCTTTCCTTCCCCTTCACTCATCCTTTGATCCCTCTTTTTCAACTCTACTGGTCTTCCTTCTATTCATTTTTTATTTTTTTAAATTGATATTTTATAGGTATACATTAAGGTAAAATTCGCTTGTTATATTTATATATGAGCACAACATATTTTAGTTAGTTTAATTCAGCAGTTCATCCCTTTTCTCATCCCCTAATCCTCCTCTCCACTACTGAGCTCCTTTCTATTATTTTCATGATTTCCCTTTAGTCCTCTTATTTTGCTCTCGCTTCTGAATATGAGAGAAAATATTTGACTCAGCTTCTGAGTCTACCTTGTTTCACTTAGCATGAGGTTCTCCAGTTCCATCCTTTTACTGGAAAATGCCCTCATTTCATTTTTATTTATGGCCGAGTGAAACACTCGTGTGTGTGTGTGTGTGTGTGTGTGTGTGTGTGTGTGTGTGTGTGTACATATCACATTTTATTTATTCATTCGTTGATGGGCACCTGGCCTGGTTTCATATGGTTCCACAATAACCATAACTTGGTCATTGTGAATTGCACTGCTATAAACACTGATGTGCCTTTAGGATGCTGATTTTATTTCTTTTGGATAAATAATAAAGAGTGGGATACCTAGATCATATTGATGTTTCCTTTTCTACTCTTTTGAGGAACCTTCACACTGCTTTCCAAAGTGGTTGTACTAATTTTCAAGTTCCTCCAATAACGTATGAGTGTACCTTTCTCCCACATCCTTGAGAGCATTTATCATTCAGAAAGTTATTGCCCTCTTCAGTATGTTGGGATGTTGAGCCTAGTTGCAAAGTTTCTGATCCAATTCCTAAGTCTTTGATCCTCTTCAAGTTGATTGTTGTGCAAAGTGAAAGACAGGGACATAGTTTCACTTTTTTGTGTATGCATATCCAGTTTTACCAGCCACCATTTGTTATAAAAGCTATCTTTTCTCCAACATCTGTTTTTGACATCTTTGTTGAATGTCATGTGACTATATCTATGTGGATTTTTTTCCTTTCCACATAGATGTTTTCTATTCCATTGGTCTTCATGTGTATTTTGATGTCAATACCATGCTGTTTTTGTTACTATAGTTCTCTATGTTAGTTTGAGATCAGGTATAGTGATGCTTCCTATGACACTCACTTCCTCTTGCTGCTAAAATGTTTACTTATATCTTTTTTTTGGTCTAAAGAACTACTTTTAATATTTCTTGGAGGATATATGTGTTAGTGAGGAATATCATTACTTTTCTTTGACTGAAAAACTAAATATTTTTCATTATCTTCTGAAGGATAATTTGCCAGACATAGAATGGTAAGTTCGCATTTTTTCTTTCAACATCTTAAATATATCGCATTTCTTTTTTCTCACACTATTTCTGATGAGAACTCAATTGTTGCTCATATTTTTGGTCCTCATTATACAAGGGATCCTCCCCTTCTTCAGCTTCTTAGGATCCCTTGGGATGATACAGGCCCTTTGTAAGAAATTAAGAGATTAAACATGCTTATAACATATTTTGAATTGGTGATGGAATAGGATATAGTTATGAAAGAAATTTTCTCAAGATTCTACTTATATCAGATGACTAGAGTTAGAATTCAGGTCAATTACACTTCAAAGGAGACAATTTTAGGAAAGAAAAGTTGATGCCTTTTATGTGAGTGGATTAAAATGACTCTTCCTCATCCCTCCTGTAAGGAGTGTCTGGCACTCATGTCTGTTGTCTCTCATTGTAGTCCCAGGAGTGATGACTTATGCAAGGAATGTGGAAGACAGGGATGACAACTAATTATTAGCAATACATTAATAATGAAACTCAGCCTCAGATCCAGAACACCTCAAGTTCCACCAATAATAATAGAATAATAAAGATGAATATTAAAAATTCAACAGGAGGGAAGAAAGGCCACTGTCATAAAATGATAGTTAGTTGACAAAGAAACCAATTCAGACAACTTGAGCAATAAGGTGTGCATTCACCAAACCTCTGAGACTCATTGAGGGGTCTAGTGTCCCATCTCAGATTGACCTTATCCAGGATGCAAGGTTGGAAGAATTAGTTTATCTCCATCATTCCCAAGTCCTCTTCTCTATGTGCTTGTCTTTCCCCAGTTCTGGCGCTGCTTCCCTGAGCCCTTAGAGTCCCAACTTTCCCCAGTAGTTATCACCATATGCTTGGGCTCTGCTGCACGTATTACAGTTATTCTCCCCAATACTTCCAAACACGCCCCCCCCATAGAAAATTTTAAGGGACATCTCTGGATTACACAGCTAGTGGCATGCCAAGCTGAGCTCCCTAACATTTTTCTGCTTGACCATAAAATCTATATTTTGATACAGCATGCTCATATAGGTGGATTCCTTTATGAAATCTGAATTGTCTTGCATAATAATGTAGTTTTCAAAATGAATTTGATTGGACAAGTCTGTAGTTTAGATTTCTTATCATGAACTCATTGGTAAATTGGGAAGCAATTTTCCTAAAAGGTCTAGAGTGAGGAATGTGTACAGAAGCTTAAAAATTAGGAATATGGATGTTAGCTTTGAATTTCCAATGTATTTTATTAGGATTAGAGAAGACGAGCAGATTTGTTGTCTCAATAATGTGGTGCTTCTGAGAGGTCATCTTTTTACCATCTTAATTGGTATTTTTGAGAAAGTGAGGACCATGGTTTATATATATGTCATGTGTGCTGTGTAGGTTATAAAAGAGTTCCCAGGTTATCCTGAGCTCTTAAGATTAAACAAACATAGGCAGTGTCTCTTAAAATTAAGCAAAAATAGACTGAAAATGAGCTCTTAGCTTAGACAAATTATGTGATGCAAAGCCCATAATCGGGGAGAGGGTTGCTGGTTCACCATGTCTGTCACCAGGATGGGCCTCTTCATGGATGACTTTTGCCTGTGTTGCTGATCTTGACATTTTGCTGGGACAACATTAAAGCCATGGAATTATGGGATTGCCAAGTTGGGAGAGGCCTTTTTGGAAAATATACTATGTATTTAATCATTTTTTACTTATTTTACCAATGAAGTAATTTAGGTCAATGAAGCCTCATTGGAATTTTATTGTTTTTCAGCAATAGAATTATTTGGGTTATAAATTAGGTCAAAGGAGGGAAGAAAGAAGAGACTTCCTTCACAGTAGGCATGAGGGAATAAACTATCAGTTTTCATAACCAGAAAAGCTAGATACCAGGTGGGCCTTAGAAGCAACATGGAAAGGATCAAGATTCCTGCCCCAGTTCTCAGAAGAACCCTTCTCAACGTGCTGACACAGCGTGAGACTGGTTTTTCTCCTTGTTGTAGATTGGCTGTGGGTAGACATTGAGACTGCATTCTCTTTCACATCTGGGGACTTGTAAGTATTCCTCGTAATAATCATTATGAAAAAAAATTAGAATTCTAAGATTCAAACTAGTGGAAACAACCTAAACCCACAGGGGTGTCAAAATAATGCAATTCTCTGATTGACAGATCCCTGGGTTTTGTCCCTTTCCTGAGTTTACCCCTTGGCAGTGTGGAGGAGATGATGCTGAGAGACAACAGAACCAGTCTCAGCTTTGCGCATCTGTCTCTATTCCACAGATACAGTTCATACCTGAAGCTAATGTGTTTGTTCTTCAATAAAAAAAAAAATCAGAGCCATTAAGAATGACAATGGGAAATGCCTGCTGGGTAGGCAGAAAATAGGAAACTTTGTTGTTTTCTTTCTCTTGTCCCTTTCTCTCTTCTTTCCATTTGTTTTCCTCTTTTCCTGATCTCTCATTCTCTTTCACACATTGTCTCCTCCATCCCCTCCCCACTGATGTTGATGTATTAGGCATCCATTAGGCATCTCCTGTCATTCAGGTAGTAAGGGCAGCACTAAGTCACCGTCCTTCAGTATCTGCCTCCCAATACTGGGCCTGTCAGCTGTGATACTCCATTCCAGGACCACAGAGAGCATATGATTTACTTTTGAAGGACTGTGATCCTGAGAGAGTTGGATATGCTTCACTAATTTCCAGAAAATATTCTTCAAAGTCTGAAGAGAAATTAACTATAAAGAATGAAAGTTCACAGGCTGTTAAAGCCCCCATCTTACTTCTATAAGCAGACAGAGCCAGCTTCTTGCAGATGCCACTATATTTCTTTTATTAATGCATTATAATTATACATAATATTGGGATTCATTTTGAAATAACCATACAAGCATGGAGTATAATTTGCCTGCAATTCAATCTCTAGTACTTTCCTTTCCTTTACCTATTCCCTCCTCATTTCCTTTTTGTACGTATTTGCAATTTCTTTTGAATTAGTGCTTTATATATATATATATATATATATATATATATATATACATCAAGGTGAAATTCATTGTGCTATATTCATATATGGGAGCTTGTGATAGTCGATTTCTTGTGATGACCAATTTGACTGGGCCCAGAGAGTTGGTCAGACATTACTCAGGATGTGCCTGAGGGTGTTTCTGGATTAGATTAATTTTGAGGCTGAATAATGCAGATTGCCCTCCGTAATGTGAGTGGCATTCATCCAATCATTTAATGACCTTGATAGAAAGAACAAAAGAGGTACTTTTGCTGTCCTGAGTGCTTGAACTAGAATACATCATCTTCTATCCTTGACCTGGAACTTAAACCACTGACACCATTTATTCTCCTGGGTGTCCAGCTTACCCACTGAAGATGTGGGGACTTCTCAGCTCCTGTAATTACATGGATCAGTTTCTTATTTTAAAACACACACACACACACATATATATGCATACATATTTATATGTGTGTATATGCATTTATTCTGTATTCTTTTTCTCTGGAGAACAGAGAATACAGAGCTCAACCCAAAAGTGCATGTTCCCCTCTCATTCCTTCCATATGGTGAGCTAAGCAGCTGAAAGTGGACCTATAGTGGGCACTAACATGTGGTATTTGATGATGTTGGCATTAGCATTTGATTCCTACACAATTATTTTTATCATAATGCTCTTGGCCTCTTCTGTCAATTTTATCCAGTACATTTTCTTCCAGATATGGCTGTCGGCATAGATGGCCTTTTCTGACAGGTTCTTTTGGAGGCTCTTGCCCAACTCCTTTGCCTTTCTGTCTCCCTGTAACCACAGCAAGCCGCCTTTATTTTTTTTAAAGATGCTCAAACCATTTGTGCTTCCATTGCAGTGCTTCAAGGTCAGGGATGAAAATAAATCTGGGAATTGTTTGGATTTGGATTTTTGTTTTTTAATTCCTTAAACTAGTTTTATCTACTTTGTCCCTCTACAGAGAGTGTTTTCTTTTTCTTTTCAAGTCAACAGTCATCATCCTATAAATGGACACTTGGGACTCTTTATCTTGCTTGGCCCTCTGTGTGCTTCCAAAGGAAATCAAAAAGAAAATGCAAGTGCTATTTGATGTACACTCTCTTTTTATCTCTTTCAACTCTTTAATACTTCCAGTTATAATGTCAAGACACTTTTTGCATAATTTCTTCCACCACATAAATATTCATAGACAAAAAGATCACAAAAAAGGTCATATTTATTTCTTGCCTAATGATGTGTTCCTTTCCCTCCCCCATTAAATTTTTGAGTGATGGACAAATCATGTATTCCTGAAATTTGGTTTCACTATCCATCAAATGGGGATAATGAGGCCTGTTTTCACATGTGAGATCCAGTATCTAGAAATAATAACACAATCTGCAATGGAGAGGTAGCATATGATGATGAAGGGGATTATTTATATTTAGCATTTGTGAGTAACTACCCTGTGTCAAGTAGGGCAAGGTGCTTTACCTACATTGTCTCCCTTGACATTTCCTGTAAGGATTGGAGAAACTCTGGGTTTGCCTGAAGGCCACACATCCAGTAGGTGGTATCTATAGTTAGGTCTGTTTCTGTCTGGTTCAAAACTCAGGCTTTTCACTACACTGGGCTAACTTTCAACAGTGCGAATGCTTTCCAAGTAGTGGAGAATGTTCACTCTGCCTCTGTAGAACTTGCCTTCTAAAGAAGATGAAAAATCAACATTCTTGCAGATTTGAGGAAGCATAAATTTCTTAGGTGTATAATCCAAAGTGAGATTATGTCTCTCTGACCTGACAGCTAGTCCACTTGGGATCTCCTTTCTAAAGTTTTCCAGTTTGGGTAAGTTGTATGATGGCTTCGCATGTAACCAAGCCACAGACCTTCTCTCTCCATTTTCTACCAATTCCAAAACAGCCCTTAGCAATCATGGCTCTCCAGCACATTCTAGGGAGAGATTTAGCATCATTACAGAAAATGTCTCTTTACCTGCTGACTGTAATTGAAGAGTCTTCTGCCAACACAGACTTTTTCATATAATCTGAAGCCTACTAAACTTGTTTTTTGCCTTATTGCTTTAGAATGCAAGATGTGTTGATGGGGCCAGTAGAAATAAAAATAAAGCTCAATGGCATATTTAAATAGATTCTCACTTCTGGCCAAGAAAGAATGGAACAGATCCTGGTAGCTAAACATTATGTGACTATAGAACAGAGTATCTGAAAACAACAGGTGGTGAGAGGCTGCCTCTCCCAGGATGGGAGCCCTCTTTTCTCCTGTGGCAGCAATTCCAATAAGGAAAAGGAGGGACAAGGGTTGTTTCTTCAGAGTGCAGTAGATTGCATAAGAAAGAGGGACTTGGAACTCTGTAGATCTGAGTTTGACCCTTGTGATTAGAAGTAATGTGTAGATGGTGGCTTCCTCCCCATTTCCTCATCTGTCTGAAGTGCATATTCATTCCTTTCTGGAGAGTTGTTTTGGGACAATTAGCACAAAGAGCTGCTGCCTAGTAGGGGCTTAAGGACATGTGTATTTAGGGCCATTTTTCAATTAGGGACTGCAGGCCTATGTTATCCTGCCTTTCCTCTGCATTTGTCCCCTTTATTTTTTGGTTTTAGACACATCTTAACTATATAGGTACAATTCATTTGCTTTTTGTAGCTTCAAAGAATATATGGATCGCTTTGAGAAAATCCACGCCCTATATGCCCACCCACCTGCTGCTCCCTTTCCCCCATGTCTCCTTTGGCTACTCAGAAGCTTTTATTAGGCCTCTTCCACTTTTTTGACCTCTGTCCCATGGGGTGTGTGTGTGTGTGCACGCGCGCGCGCGTGCGAACATGCATGCGTGAGTGCGCATACATATCCTTTCCTTCTAGCATTTGTTAATCAAATATTTGCCGCCTACAGACAAACAGAATAGTGGTATTAGGTATCTGCAGCTCTCAGGTTTGTGTGTCCTTTGGCTTCTTATCTGAAAAGTGCCTCAGGCCCTGTCCTTATCCCCTTTTGTTTGGAATTCATGCAAGCCTTCATCTGTGATCATCACTGTAATTATCAAACTGAATTTTAGAGTGTTGTTTCCGTTTCCAGGAGCACCGAGAGGCAGAATTTAAAAATCAGAAGTGACTCTGCTCAAATACAATTGGAGGCCCTGTGAGCCTCTCAGGAGCACATGGCTTTATCTCAGAGCGTCCCTGTACCTGGAACTTGTCAAGAAATGGGGTGGGAAGTAGCCGAGGAAGAAGGAAGCGAATTGATGAACCAGAACAGTAAACGGACACCTCTGGTTGAAAGCACCCAGTATTATGGGGGGCAAAATGGATGATGAAAGGAAGTTGGTGAGAGCAAGAGTGAAATACCCCTCCAGAGTTTGAAGACTATATTGGGGTCTTCTTATAATGTAGTTTGTTTTGGAGAAAAAATTCAAAGCAAGCTTGTTTTTCTCAACCCCAAGGTGGATGGAGGTAGCACAGTGGCTTCTGAAGCCCAGTGTAGACTTTTGTCTCTATTTTCTATTTCTGGTCTCAGGAAAACTACAGTGCACTTCCCAGCTCTGTTGCTTTCTGCCTGTGGACTGGTGGGCAAGTCCCTCCATCCCAGTGAGTCTTGGTGTTCTCATCTGTGAAAGGGGAACCATAAGGGTCCTCACAGGACTGTGGTGGGAGGAGAAGGAGCAGAAAGTCCTCTGCTGTCTTGAGCCTTGCCTTCCGGTGACAGGAGGCAGGAAGGGGATGGTAAGAAGAAGATGAACACGTGCATGTACTGTGCTAGAAGATACTGACTGCTGTAGTTTGTATGTTAAATGTCCTCTAAATACCCCTGTGCTAAAGGCTGGGTTCCCAGAGTGGCAGGCCTGGAAAGTGAAGGAACCTACAAGAGGTAGAGACTTGAGGTAGTTCATTGTGGGTAGGTTATTGGGGGCATAGCCTTGAAGGAGATTTTGGGATTCTTGCCTAGCCACGGGATGAAGAGTTTGCCCCTCCATGGCCTCTTAGCCATTGTCATCTGGCACACCCAAAGCAATGGATTCACCCAACATGAAGTGGATCCATCAAAGCTGTGAGCCACCATGAACCTTTTCTCGTACAAGTTAGCTCTATCAGGCATTTTGTTATAGTGACAGAAAGCTGACTAACACATGGTGAAAACAGAGAAGAATAAAAGGAAGAGAAATGCTAGATGGTGAGAGTGTAGAGTTTATAGTGGGCTTTTCAGGAAATGCTAAGTTGTGATATTTAAGCATAAACCTGACATAGATATAGGGAGCCATGGGGATGTCTAGCAGACAAGTGTTCTAGATAAAATATGGAGGTGACAGCAGTGTGTAGTTTGCCCTACGTGGTTGAGGTGAAATAAGTGAAGGGGAGATTAGGAAAAGCTGCAGCCACAGAGGCAACAGAGGACCAGGTTGGGGAGGGCATTCATTCTTGTTCATTTTAAGTTCTTTAAGAACATTGTAGCTAAGTGCAGTGGTGCATGCCTATAATCTCAGTGAATCTGGAGGTTGAGTCAGGAGGAGGTAAAGTTCAATGTCAGCCTCAGCAACTTAGTGAGACCCTCCCTCAAAATAGAAATAAAAATAGCTGGCTAGGGATATGGCTCAGTGGTTGGTAAAGTGCCCCTAAGTTCAATCCCAAGTACTAAAAAAAACAAAGAGAGAAAAAGAAAGAAAGAACATTTTACTCTAAGAAAATGATACCCACTGGAGGTTTTGGAGTAGAGAAATGACATGATTCAACACACCCTTCACAGAATCTGTTGGGAAACTGCAGAGAATGGGCTCCATTTGTAATCTGTTTTTCCATCCCATTGTTTCTTCTAGTATTCCCATAGCTAACCTATCCACAATCAGGCCATTCTTCTGAATCGTATGAGACTGCAAATCTGGACCTTTCTACTGTTTAATCTTCAGTGTCTAACATGGTGGCTGCCACCTGACAGATGTGAAATATAACATCATGTGAGTTGAATGAATGGGCATTTCTGCTTCCAGGAGCCAAGATGCTCCTAAAGGTGATTTATTCTTTTTTCCCCTTGATTTTTAAGATGTTACACACTGGGTAATGACAATGTTTCCTACTCTGTTTTCTCTATGGTTACTAAGTTACTCAGGGAATTCATTAAATGTCCAACCTAACATTTCCAATATCTATTCCACTTCTTATCCTGTGGATTTCTTCTGCATCTCTTGCTTATCTAAATTTTTTTCCTGACCCTGTCTTTGCTTTTATTCGGACACACTTTCTTTTAATAAATATGTGTATCATATATACAAAGTATTATAAAATTTTGCATTTCTTTTTTGCCAGTTTTAGACTTATGACTCATTGAATTTCCTTCCTCTCTCTTTCACATCTTCCTTCCTTCTAGAATATAAATCTAGATTCCATTACATTGATCACATGAGAAACTCCAAACAATGAAAATACTACCTGATCGTGTGGTTTCCTTGAATTATGTCAGACCAATGGAATATATTTCCTGTGCTAACTAACTAGTTGCTCTGTCTTCCAAAACTGAGATCTTCTCTTGCTCCCCAATTGGGGAAGAATTTTTTTTTTATTTGTGTGAAAAAATAATCTTTTGGAAAAATAACAGAAAAACCAAAGTTAATCTTTCTCCCTCCCAACCTTTGTGTATGTTTGTGTCAGATAAGTTTTCTATAATCTTACATGAAATGTGCTTTTCAACATAATGCTATCCTCTTTCCATCATTCTATCCCCATCTGCACTGCAATTCTCTAACATTTATTTTTAAAACATTGCTGACTCTGCCCTCTAAGACACATATCATCGGGTACAAGTGAGGAGATTTACATGGATATGGAAATGACTTTGAGAAGATGTTTTGGCACTAAGCGTTCTTAAATATTTTCTCTCAAGTAAGCAGATTTAGTTAAGGTCTACGGGGATTCTGCTGTGGTTTTTGTTATGATGATAATCATAATAGGATAATATGAATATAATGATATATAATGATCTTGAAATATCATGAAGGTGAATAGCATTTAAATAAGAGAACAGAAGTTGTTTTGAATTATTATTAAGCTTTTGGATTTGGGGCAAGAATATCAGTGCTTTCCATGTGTGAAGATAATTTTTAATTGGAGTAGCAAGTACAAAATTTAGGTCACAATTTATAATGAGTGCTCACTGCTAGAAGATTAGAGATAATAGATGATGTTATTATATCAGCTGTGCTATCAAGAATCTGTTTTAGAGCCCAATCCAATAAAAATTGCCTTTTTGATATTATTTTTTGTGTGTCCTTGGCATATGTTGACTGAATCTTGATTATTGGTGCAACCTCTCAAGGGTCCTGATATCCAGCTATTGCAAATACTCTATTTTTGAGGCATCTTTTCTTTGTCCTGCTGAAAACTGGTCAATCCTTTCCCGTGTGAAGTGCCTTAATTTACAGCACAGAGAGATAATGGTGGCATACGATTTTACTGTCACCATTTAATTCCTGTGGTGTTTGGCTAACTACTCGTTTATGTGACTCTAACAATACTTTGATGAGGCTTAAAACTAACATGGTATTAGTGATCACACCAGATTTCAAGAAGATTCTGATTTGGGATAAAAAGAGAAGAAATCTTGTGCTGATATCAGCATTGTCACCCTCAGAATTTGGAGAAGATAGTGAACTTTTAGAAAACAGATTTAGAAATCCCTATTTCATGTGTGAAATGATTAAAAACTACTCCATTTCTGTGACTGCATTTATGTGGGTTAATTTCCCAGTCTTCAATGAAAGTGAGATCATGAATTTGCTTTTAATCTATCAAACGATGATTTGAAATATTTTTCAGTTGATAGGAAAAAAAATGGTACAATGGAAAAACTCAATGCTTTGATGTTTTTCTTTCCTTTTCTTTAAACTATTTCATTTGCTTTCTCCACTGAACATAGATTCCACTCCTCCACTGAACATAGATTTAAAATAATATAGAGTTGAATGGTACCACCTATGACACCGAATGAGTTGTTTATTTCTGTGCACTTTTATTTGTTTAGCTATAAATGGGTTCTGTTATTTCCCTCACAATATTTGATATCAAAAGCATTAATGCATGAAAAGTGCCCAGAATAGTGCCTGGCACAGAATGAATGCTTTTATTCTATGAATGTTGGCTATTATAATCATATTGATGTTACTTTCTGCAATCAATCTCTGTTGTTTATGACAGCCAAGTATCTCCCTTTGCTTTGGAATAATCTTTAATTTTAGGGGCCAGGCATGACTTCTACATTGTATATGATCTTGTTGGAACTCTCAAAAATGGAACTAGGGTCACCTTTAGGCTCAAGCATGATGCCGAGCATCAACAAATGCAGTAGTACCACCCAGAGAGGATGCTCTAACCTGGACTGGGACCCATGCAGGCTGTCATCCTTTCTAATTGTGGAAACTTTACAACCTTGTTCCCTGCATGGGAGGTTGACCACAGGTCCCAAAACTTGGGCTGGCCAGATTGTTCCAAATGTCAAGAGTCGGGGTTAGATTTTAGGAAAGCAACTTGGCAAGTGAAATGTTCTACTGAACACCATGCTATGTCTTTCACAAGATTACATGAGATTATGCTTCTGGCAAAGTGCCAACACCCCAACTCTTGTTTTTGTTGACTTGACCACATTGAACGTGTGGAATTGTTCGTTGACTTTTGCTTTTATTGAACACTAGAGGACTTCAGTTTGCGGCTATAAGGAATACACCACTGACCACAGGGCACAAGCCACTTTGTGTGACTGCTTGCCTGTGTTCTGAATATTTTGCTGCCCGTAGTCAACAGTGGAGGCTGGTGTTGACAGCAGGAGTCCTTTACCCTGTATACTCTCCATAATTGGCACCCAGGATGTCCTTGTTACCCCCTAATTTTTGTTGCATATTTCAGACAGTCCTTTGCAGGTGGCCTTACTATGTTCTGAGTGTTTTTAAGATTGGTCCTCCAAAAGGGCCTTATCCAATGTACTTGATATCCTTTCTTGCCTTTAAATCTTCATTATTTAATGAAAGACATAAACCTATTCCAATTCCACAGAAAAATTGAACTGAAAGTCTTATCCTGTGCAGTAAATCAAGAGATAAAAAAGCAGATAAATTAGAAAGACAGTAAAAGTAGACAATATGAATCTATGAGGCATCTACAAAGGAAAAAAAAAGATGAGATGGAATTAATGAGTTTAGTGAAGTCCCAGGATAAAGTCAAAGTGCAAAAACCAATTGGATATTTATTTATGTATTAGCAATGTATATTTCAAACCAAAATTAAAGTTATACTAATTACTATAGCTGAAAAATAGTGAAATTTTTAATCATATATCTAACAAAAATTTTATATTTCAGCTGAAAACTGCAGAACACTTATGAAAGTAATCAAAAACTCTAAATGGAGAGACATAGTATCTTCATGAATTGGAAAATCATTATAGGAAAGAGGTCAGTTCTTACCAAATGAACTTGTCAGCTTAACTCAATATCAGTAAAATTCCAGCAACAGTTTATTTTGTAAATATAAGTAAGCTAATTCTGAAATTTATATGTAAAGGTAAGGAACTGGAATATATAGAACAAATTTGAAAAAATGTTTTAGAAAGAATGTATGGTAAATTTTAAGATTTACCATAAAGCTATAATAATAAAGGCAGTGTGGTAGTGACATAGAGGTGGACATTTAGCTCAATAAAACAGAAAAGAGACCCCATTAATAAATCCATAGAAATGCAGATTTTTTCATTTATTTATTTAAGCTGTACTAAAGATTGAACCCAGAGCCTCATGCATGCTAGGCAAGTGATGGATCTACTTTGCCAGACCCCAGATTTGTGACCAAATTATAAAAGCAACTAAAAGCATGACATTTTTAAGAAATGGTGCTGAATATTAGATGTCAATAGGCAATTAAAAAATAAGACAACAAAAAAACCTTTTTAAAAAATCTCATACTTTAAACTGAAAAGAACAAATACAATTTTTAAAAATGAACTCAAAATGGATTAATGGTTTAAATGTAAAATATGAACTGGTAAAGATTTTAGAAGAAAACATCAGAGAAAATCTGATCGACTTTGGGTTTTGTAATGAGTTCTTAGACTTGGCACTCAAAAATATAATGAATTGGACTCCATCAAAATTTTAAAAATGTTAATTCTGCAAAAGATCCTATTAAGAGAGTGACAAGATATGCTATGTACTAAGAGAAATATTTGCATAGCATGTATCTTACAATAGATTTTGACCAGTATATATATAAAGAATGTTCAAAACTCAATAAGAAAATAAAAGAACAATTTAAAATGGGAAAATGGTATGAACTTTTCCTTCTCCAGAGAAAACATAAAGATGGAAGAAATACACATTTCCAAAGCTATTAACAGTTGTATATTTGAAAATCTTCTGAATATTTGATACTTTGACATCTTTACTGAGAAAATGCTATCTGTCTTGTCTCTATCCAATTTTTAGAACTTAGATCTCAGCCAGGAGTGTGCCTTTAATACAGATCAATTGATCCAGAGTCAAACCTCTATCTGACCCATCGCCCACTACCAAGGAATCAATATTCTCCACCTTGAGTATCTCAGGGTCTGAGATCAGCAAACTGTGGACCATCTCTATAGCTTCTTATAAACCACTGAAAATCCAGGCAAGGTGATGCTTGCTTGTAATCCAAACTTCTCAGGGGCCTGAGTATAGTTTTAAGGGCAAGGCCAGCCTCAGCAACTTCAGGAGACCCTATCTCAAATAAATAAGAAGTGTTGGGGATGTGGCTCAGTGGTAAAGTACCCTGCATTCAGTCGGCAGTATGGGAAAAAGAAAAGAAAGAAAGCCACTGAAATTCCTACTAAGTAGTGCTGATCTCTTTACTCCTCTCTGTCGTGCCTTTCCAGTGACAATCCCAATAAACACAGTGGCTTGATCCCTTGTTACCTCACCCCTACTCCTGTCCTCTGTTTCCTGGCTATCCTGGTGTCTTCCCCGTGTGGCTCTGTGTAATGACTGTTTGTTTTGAGCCTCATCTCTGTCTCCTCTTGTGCCTGCACCTGAATAACCAATTTAGAGAGGAATCAAAAACAAAGGTCATTAACGATTTCAAATTAAAATCAAGAAAATTTATTTTTTCTGGTGCTGGGAACTGAACCCAGGACTTCTGTGTGTGCTCTACCACTGGGTTATCTCCCCAGCCTGATGAGAGACTACTACATATCTATGAGAAAGACTCGAACATTTGGCATTAATACCAAGAACTGATATAGTATTGGAGCCCTTCATAAATTGTTGATGAGAATGAAAACTTTTTAGCAAATTAATTCTTTTTAGATATACATGATAATAGAGTGTATATTGATGTATTAAACATACATGGAGTATTACATTTTAATTAGGATCCCATTTTTGTGATTGTACTTGATGTGGAATTTCCCTGGTTAGTTATGTATTCATATATGAACATAGGAAATTTATATCCAATTCATTCTGCTGTCTTTCTATTCCCAATCCCTCTTCCCTTCATTGCCCTTTGTCTAATCTAATGAACTTCTGTTCTTCCTCCCACTCCCTTATTGTGTGTTAGCATCTGCATATTAGAACATTTGGCCTTTAGTTTTTGGGGATTGGATTATTTCACTTAGCATGATACTTCCAATTCCATCCATTTACCAATAAATGACATAATTTCATTCTTCTTTATGGCCGAGTAATAGTCCATTGCATATATGTACTGCATTTTCTTTATTCATTCATTTGTTGAAGGGCTCCTAGTTTGATTCCATAGCTTACTATTGTGAATTATGCTGCTATAAACATTGATGTGGCTGCATCACTATAGTATGATGATTTTAAGTCCTTTGCGTATATGCCAAGGAGTGAGATAACTGGGTTAAATGGTGGTTCCATTCCAAGTTTTCTGAGGAATCTCCATACTGCTTTCCAGCATGGTTGCACCAATTTGCCTTTCCACCAGCAATGTATGAATTAACCTCTTCCCCCACATCCTCACTAGCATTTAGTGTTACTTGTATTCTTTCCATTCTGACTGGAGTGAGATGGAATCTCAGTGTAGTTTTAATTTGTATTTCTCTAATTGCCAGGAATGTTGAACATTTTTTCATATATTTGTTAACCATTTGTATTCTTTCTTCTCTGAAGTGCTTGTTTATTTATTTTACCCATTTTATTGTTTAGTTATTTGTTTTGTGGTGTTAAGTTTTCTGAGTTCTTTTTATATCTTAGAGATTAATGCTCTATCGGAGTGCAGGTGGCAAAGATGTTCTCCCATTCTGTAGGCTCTCTGTTTACATTCTTGATTATTTCCTTTGCTGTGAAGAAGCTTTGAGTTTGATACCATCCCATTTATTGACTCTTGTTTTCCACCAAGAGTTTACTTCCGCCAGAAGTTCTCTCTTGAGACGTTGGTAGAAATTTTGTTCACAAATACATGGTTATCAGTATTTACCGAAGCTAATTCATAACCCCTCCCAAATTTCAACTGGCAAAAGAAGGGAAAACCTTGGAACACATATATGGTTGGCTACTTCTCAGCAAGAGGAAAGAATAAGCTACTGATTATGCAATGCTGTGAATGAATCTCAAATGCATGGTGTTCAATTGTGGAAGCCAGATTCAAAAGACTACCTGCTCTATGATTGCAATTATATGACCATTCAGCAAACGCAAACATAGTGGGAAAGAGCCTATCAGGGCTTGCCAGCCCCTGGAGTGGAGGGGAACGCTTGATTACAAAGGGGGTGAGGGAACTTGCTAGTATGATGGAAAGCTTCTGTCATGACTGTGGTGATGGTTATTATATAGCAATATGCATTCTTCAATGCTTATGGAATGTACACTCAAGGTTAATTTTTTTTAAGATATAAATGATACTTCAACAAACTGAGCTAAAGTCTATAAGGGTGGCAGAATATTAACAATTGCTAAAACTGGGCAATGGGTGTTTGAGAGCTTTTTTATATTGCTTTTTAAATATTTTGTAGGTGTTTAAAAAGTAAACAAAAAACAAATAGACATGGCTAACACTGGTGGCAGGATTTGGGAAGAAGAATGAGCATGCAAACTGCCTCAGAACTTTTTGAAAGCAATTGTTTAACAGCTGTTAAAATTCAAAACTACACAAGCCCTTTGTCCAAAGAGGCCCACTCTTTGAATCTCTCCCACGAAAATGAAAGCTTTGGGTTTTTAGAGGTGTATCCACAGGGAGGTTTATTATAGCATGTACTTCCTGAACAACAACTGGACACAAGTGAGCATCCATCAGTGGAGCGCTCCAGAAGCACTCTCTTGTGACATTCCTATGTCATCATGCTCTTGTTCCAATGGTAAATGGCTTAGTCGCAGAACAATTGCACTTTGGAATGTTGTGCAGACACCCCAAAATAATAAATTTGCACATTAACTTATAATCTGATTGGTTACAAGGTAGTATTTCAAACCTAGCTGTGTGTCTTCGTCTGTATAAGTTGCTCTAATGAAAACACCATAAATTGGGAAACTTATAAACAAATAGAAGTTCATTTTTCACAGTCCTGGGGGTTGCAGGGTTCAAGGTCAAGGCACTGGTACATTCAGTACCAGAACCAGCCTGATTCGGGCCCTCCTTCTCACAGATGGCACCTTCAGCTGGGTTTTCCTGTGATGGAGAGGGTACTAAGCTCTCTCAGGCCCCTTTCATAAGCACACTGATCTCATGAATGAGGGCTCTGCCCTCCCAGCTCATCACTTCTCAGAGGCTGCCCTCTTGTATCATGTATGAGCTCTGCACTTGGATTTTGAGGGGTGGCACACAGTCCACGGCATTCTGTTGGACTCTGATGTGTGTGGACTCACGCTCCCTGTGCTTCTTTGTTTTCCCTTTTGCCTGTTTCCCGCTGTGGTGCGTTCCTCCTTGTTTCATTTTATCTTGATCAGCATCATAAGACCTAAGGAGCCAAGTGTAGGGTTTGGGCCTAGAATCAAGAGCCACTGAGAAAGCTGGGCCTTATTCTGAGAAGAGGTGCTCCTCACTGCTTGTGCGGGCAACAGCAGCCCGCTGGCACCTTGCAATGAGAATTGGGGACAAAGCCCCAGGGGTTGCCCTGATGCTCAGCTTTGTGCCCTGGTAACCTTGGGAGTGTGGAACCAGCCATTAGAAATCCTGGTGCTCAGCCGTCGCTCCCTGTCCCCTCCTCTGTGACATGAGAAACCAATGTGTGTGTGATAGAAGATGAAGGTAAAAGTGTTCAGGGGACTGCAGTTAGGGAAGCCTTGTGAGGCCTCCAGTGGTAATCCTCCTACAAATAATTTGGTAATCTGCCCAAATTCAGTCTCATAATTCCATTTCTGTAGCACAGGAAGCAAATCTACTCCATTATTCGAGGTCAAGGTCCTGGCTACTCTGGGAGGCTGTGGCTAGGGATGAGCATGGGGATGGCTGTTAGGAGCTGAGAAGATCCTGTTTCTCCATCGTGGTGAATGACGCATGGTGCGTTCATTTTGTGAAAATTCATCCAGCAGTACACTGATGGTCTTGGCATTTTTTTTTCCTGTATGTATATATTATACTTCATTAAAAGGTTAAAAATAAAAAAACCCTGTAAAACAGTTAATAAATATTAGTTACTATGTAAATGATCCCAGTATCTCAAAGGCTTAATATACTAGAATTTTATTTCTTGCTCATATTTCTGAGACTATTGCTGGTTATGGAGTAAACCTGAGAGCTCTCCTCCAAGGGCTGACTTAAGGATTCAGTCAGTTTCTGTCGCTGGACATGAGAATCTTCCACATAGAGTCCTCTATAGAAAAGGGACAGCACCAGAAAATCATGAATGCATGAAGGCTTAGGAATGATGGCTGTTACTTCCTCCTACATTCTATTGGTGAAGAGTGGTCAACCAACTTCACCCAAAGTCAAGAAGATTTATTCTTCCACTTTTATGATCTATTAGGAAAATGATATGACTTGATAGAGACAAAAACAGAAAAAGACATCATTTTGCTTTTTATAGACTCTATGCTAAGAATCATAATGCAACCCATTTGTAGGAGGAAAGGTGAACATTTGCAATAAGAATGAGCAATCAATTCCAAGTCATTTGAGAAGACTTCCTGGAGTAGGCAGAACCTGTGCTGTGCCCAGAAGGAGGATGGTGATTTGAACAGGTGGAGGGACAGGGGAAATTTGGGTCCTGAGACTGTCTGACTCAACATAGAAAGACTCAGCACAGAGAATAGCACGTGGGCATCACTACCATGCAGCATTGCATGTATGCATCCCGCATTTCCCAGAGGATCCTTTGGAATTATAATTTAAAAAAAATACAGTGTTAAAAGTGAGACTGCAAGCCAAGAGTGATGGTTCATACCTATAATCCCTGTGGCTTGGGAGGCTGAGGCAAGAGGATTGCAAGTTCAAAGCCAGCTTCAGCAACAGCGAGGTGCTTAGCAACTCAGACCCTGTCTCTAAATAAAATACAAAGGAGGGCAGGGGATGTGGCTCAGTGGTTGAGTGCCCCTGAGTTCACTCCCTGGTACTAAAACAAAACAAAATCAAACAAATTAAAAAGTGAGGCTGTCTCTTTAGTACCTCCTTGCCAGTTTATCTGCCATTTTCCTGTCAGGAATATAAACATCTTAAATAGGACATCACTCCAACAAGGGGGGGGTGTACCTTTAAGATATTCTGTTATGTCTTTCTTCCAGGTATTTTCCTACAAGTTCACTGAGTCCTGTGTTTTTTCACTCTATTTTGATCTGTGCGATTTGTCTGGCATAGAGTGCATTCTTACCTTCTGTACTAGACTCCATCACTGTAAATAGATATAGCTTTGTCCCTCAGTGCTAAGCACAGCATGGGAGGCTTAATACTTGTAATAAACAAAGACATTTGGGTTCCTCGTTTCATTGGATCTTGAAAATATCTGGTTTTATTTATTTATTTATTTATTATTTTAATTTCTCTTCCCAGTCTTTTTGGCAAGATCAAAAACAACAAAACCAACAAAACACTCAAACAGAGTGAAAAACACAAGAAACCAGAATTTAAATTTTTCATATCCTTTTCATTGTTGTTGCTGGTCCTGAAAAGGAGCAAGGGGCTTGGATGCCACCCTTATTATCTCAATGCCACCCTTGTCCCTGCAGCCCTCTGTGCCAGGTGCAGAGCCAAATTTTATGAAATAAAAGGTAATTTGCACCTTTTTCTCTTAATATAATCTTTATACAATCCACACCTTGCTTAATATTTTGTGCTACAATACAATAGTCATTGAATACTCTGCCACATTTGTAGGGTGGGGCCGTATGAGCCTGCACATGCGTTCAAAATTGGCTTCACGTTGTTGCACTCTCTCTGTCTTTCAAGACTTAAGATAATCTGGTAGAAGTGTGACTGTTCCTGGAACCTCCTTTGCCAAGTTGGAATCTTCGATGAGCAAATAAATAGCATAAAATGTCATGTAGAATCCAGTAGACGTCCAATTGGTATGCTTCCAAAAAGAATCGCTCAACTAAGAATTTCTAATCTATGTTAAATTTTAAATGATGATAAGTAGATCAATTCAATGAGAGAAAGATGGTCTAAACTCTTTTTTACTATCTTGTAGGAATCGAGATTTGTCTAAGAATGTGATTAATTGGTTGTCATTGCCCTTTTCTTCCAATTATTGTATCCTCAGGCATCTTGATAATAACAGTAACAAATGCTAAAGGGCAGTGTTTTCTGAGTCTCCAAAGTGCCTAATTGGAGTTGTCTTGAGTGCTGCCTAGATTCAGGTTCTGAGAGTCTATTACATTTGTAAGGCACATCCATGATTAAGGGCATAATATTTATAGGTAAAATCCAGACTCTTCCAAAATTAGAAGAAAAGACAGAAAAACCGAGGAGTGATTTTTTTTTTTTAAGTTGCTAAATGGGGACATTCTGACTCTATTGATAATTAAATGATGACCGCAATCCATCAGGTGGGGCTAATGACAAATCTGACAAGTGTTTTGGGACCCTTAAAAGTTCAAACCCTCTCTTTCCAGTTTCCTCAGTAATGGAAGTGTTCAGGGGAAATTTCTCCTTGAGTACACACTGCTCTCCTGCCCTCTTTACATGGATCAGGAGTTAATTTTATTTTCACCCGTCTTAGTGATGCATGAAGTGGTGCTCAAAGTTTCTGCAGCTGCCCAAGGCCCCCAGCAGTTCTGAGCATTAGTAGTTTTGAGCCTCAGAAATTCTGTTTTGCAATTTCTTTATACTACCTCTTAACAAAATCAGATCTGTTGCTGTCAGAAATCAATCAATCTCTCTCTCTCTCTCTCTCTCTCTCTCTCTCTCTCTCTCTCTCTCTCTCTCTCTCTCTCTCTCTCTCTCCCATTAATTTCAGAGTGCCCATCTGTGCCAGGTGCAGGTAACTGACCATATCTATTAGTTTGGGATCCAGACTCCTTCCTGGTAATGACTGGGCAATGAAATGGCTGGCTGCAAAGTCGAGATCAGGAGGGACGTAGATGTGAGGATTAGACAGATGTGGAAAGAAAGAGAAGCTTGAAGTGTAGCAGGAGGAGAGCTGAAATATTTATTGAAACTTAACAACTACATTTGAAAGTTCAATATTTTGGGTCAGAAAAGAACAAGATAGCTTGGAATCTAGGCATTAAAGAAATATCAAAATATTGAGACACCAAAGAATTTTCTCTTTCCAGCAATGGTGAGGACAACTCGTTGTTGGAGGAGTTGATGGAGATAATGACAATCAACCTCTTCTATAGTGGTTACTATATGGAAAGCACAGTTTTACATTGCTTTGTAAACGTATTCTAACTTATTCCTCTCATATTCATTTTTCATACGAGAAAATCAGGGATCAGGGAGTTGTAGTTGCATTCCAAAATGTGCACAGGCATAGGTGCTTGTAAGATTTGGGCATAGCTCTGTTTGATATATAGTAGATGCTTTCATTTTCCCCTGATTGCATTAAATATTGTGGCAATGCTATTGGTATCCCATGGATATCCTCCCAGTTCTGTGGTTAAAGCCTGCATTTCTGTGAGCTTCTTGAGGGATTGCACCTGCGACATGTTTAGAACATTACCCTGGGACTTCTGAAACTATTTTGATCAGACACATTAGGATCCAGAAATGCCTGGGAGTTTTACTTCATTAGAAGAGTTGCAAGGTACTTGTAAAATATGAAATCCAGCTTCCGTGCCTTGAGATGGAATGAACTTGGCAGTGTAATTGGGCTCCACACTCCTATGAAGTCTTAGGGCTGTGAAGGCTGATGTGATGCCTGAAACTACATTCTGCTTGTTTGCTTCCCCTTATCTTTCCTGTTTCTTTCACCCCCTTCCTGGTTGTTCTTGGGAATATCCTGTCAATAACTCCCACATAAACCCTTGTCTTTGTGCTCTCTTTCTGGGAAATTTGAACTAAAACGATTATGCTCTGGTCTCCTAAATTTGATACTGTATATGGGCCAATTTAATGAGGTAATAATT
Organism: Ictidomys tridecemlineatus; assembly: GCF_052094955.1. Lineage (NCBI taxonomy): Eukaryota > Metazoa > Chordata > Mammalia > Rodentia > Sciuridae > Ictidomys > Ictidomys tridecemlineatus. The sequence continues at coordinate 19,260,751 of NC_135477.1, forward strand.
GAACACAGTTAATGAGGAAACATGAAAGATTATCTTTGCACATTGATTTGGCTTCCTAGTTACTCTGATTTAATCATTTACTCAGCAAAAATGTATTTTCTACTAAGTGCTTAAAACTAACAGTGACATGCACTTTGTGTGGAAGAAAAGTCATGCACATTTTAGTGCAGACTCTCAGGGCACCCAGAAGTGATAGAGGAGAAAGTCTCCATGAAAATTGACCACTTATTAATATATGCATCATTCCAACTTACATAATATAGTTTTTTCTGGGCCTGAATTTATGTTTGAGGAGGTAAGTGGGTTAGAGAAACTTGAACAATGGGTTGAATCCAGATAAGAAACCTTCACTTATGATGGGCTGAGTAAAAGTTCCTTGCATTGATTATAAAACCACCCAGTATCTCTTGTCATTTTGGAAATTGATGTTGGAGGAAAAAGAGGATAGTCATAAAATCAAAAGGATTCATTAAAGAAAGTGTACTTATTAATTAGATTGATTATGGAAGGGAGATATTTTCCAGGCTGCAAATTACTTCCTTGTCCTAAATTTATATTGTGGTTTGGTTTGAAAAGTGGAACTTGGAATAAAATCTAGGGTGGGGATGTTTAGGCTCAGGATATTGAGCCTAGGTTCCTCTGCATCAGAAATCCCTCGATATGCGGGCTGTAGATGTTGCTCTCAGGTACAGTAGAGGAGCTCTGCCTCTCCCCCATTGTCTCCATATCTGAAAACATACAAGGTTTAGAGAACACTCTATCTGTTTCTTCCTCTTGTTTATATTAAAAGTTCAAGACTGTATCTCACACTCCCACACATCCCTTCTACATTCTTTCCTTTGATTTATTTACACTTTTATCTTAGTGACATATTAGCCTACTCATTTTCTGAAGTCAGCATTCCCATGTTAGGTTGCATTACCATTGAACAAGGGCCATTATAAGATCCAAAAGGCAAAGATATAAGTATCAGTGTTCTTCAGACTAAGACAGCAAGAGAGGATTCCTGAGCATGAAAACATGCTTTGCTATCAGAAATGTCAAGGAAGGAAACCAAAACCAACACTGACTTCTCTTCAGTGTAGTCTTAGAATAAATTCATTTTCAGTTTCCACTGAAGAAAGACTCTAATATATATGTCTCTGTAAGTTAGTGATTGACTCACCTTTTCCAGAAATCATCTTGAATGGATGGACTTAGAAATTACAGAGAAACTCTCTAGAACAGATTCAGGAAAATAAGGCAGGATACGTGTTGGTGTGGGAGAAGCTCCAGCTCAAAAGGCCACACAGACCCAGATACGTTGGCTAGAAGAAGCAGATGAGGTTGCTCAGCCCTTAGCTGGCAAAGGAGCCGGGTTAGTGGAGAAGTTGAGTCAGGAGTGGAGTAAGAGGGACAGAGTCTATATCATGGTTTTGCAAAGAATACTCCTTATAAAGTACTTTAGAAATTATCTCAATGCTTTTTTAAACTAAGGTTTCAGGGTTTCTTCACCGACCTAAAGAATCAGATGTACTCCTTGGCAGCAGATTCAAACATAGCTGGTTCTAAGGGCTTGAGCAATGTTTTCAGGATCTTGGTTTCTCTTTCACTCCATTGCTGAGTTTTGTTAAAGAAATTGGCTCTTATAATTGTGAAGGCTTGGCAAATACAAAACCTGATGGGGGAAGCTTACAGGGTATAGGCTGGAGAGTTGGGAAAGAATTGCAGTTTTGAGTTTAAAAGCAGAAGCCTGATGGACAAGCAAGAGCCAGTGTTGCAGATGAAGTCTGAAGGCAGTCTGCTGGCAAGAGTTCCCGCTGGCTTGGGGGAGATGAGCCTTCAGTTGTAGACAGGCTTTCAACTAATTGGATGAAGCCCACCCATGCTATGGAGGGCAAGATGCTTTATTCAGAATACACGGATCTAAATATAGTCTCATCCAAAAGCACTCCCAACAGAGACATCCAGAATGATGTCTGGGCTCTATGGCTCAGTCAAGTTGATATGTAAAAATAACTTTATCACAAGATTCTAATCCAATTTAGCCATTGTTCTTAAAAGAAGAAGAAATTTGAATGCACAGTGATACCAGGGAAGCACCCAAAAGACACAATGAGAGAATCCCACCTGCGAGTTTAGGAGAAAGTAAAGCTGTCAATAGCTTGATCTCGGACTACTCACCTCTAGATTATGAGGAAATGAGTTTCTGTTGTTTAAATGCTCCATCGCAGTCTGTGGCATTTTGCAGTGGCAACCCTAACAAACTAACACAGTGCTCAACCACAAGCCCATCAACTTATAAGGTGGGTGGGGCTCTCTGATTGGCCAGGTAGAGAGAAGTGCTCATCATCAATGCTGGAGAAGTAAAAGTCATGTTTTTGACAACCCCCAAAGGATTATGACGATTAGGAGAAGTAAAGTTTCAAAAGAGGTGTGAACAAGCAATCACTTCTGAACCAATGCCTCTCACTATAAGAATGTTCTTTTCTGTGATTGAATCCAGAGAGCCACTGTAAGGGAGGAATAGGACAAAAATCAAGGCTACTTATTGAAATATGCCTGCCAGGAAATGCTAAAGGCACGTGCCCAGACATGAAATAAGATTCACGTGTGTTTTCAGATTATACGCATATTACAGAGCAGCAAGACATATCATTTCTTGAAGAACATTGGCTAGCAGCACAAAGAGGGATTTCCAGGTCCTCAGGTTGAACCACAGAAATTGCTTAGTTTTCACATTGGTTGAACCCAAGCTTAGGGACCTCTCTGTACAAGGATGTCTGTGTTCACAGAGATTTTGTTTGGGAATGCTTGCTCAATATGATTTAGATAATCTTTTGGGGGAGAATTTCACATCTGAGAGGCAGATCTCCATCTTCACGTATCACCAAGATAGGGTTGTTTTTTAAGTTAATGACTAGGCTCTGGTCAACTTGTGTATCGTCAGAGCTATAGACAGTTTTATTTACTCAGGACATGAAGCGTGCAGTGAAGAATCGAGGAAATGGAGTTAGCACGGCTCTCCGGGGGCCTCTGGGGTCCCCCTGGCTATAAAATCAACTCTAAGTAGCTCTAAATCCATGGCTGATGATGAGAGATCACTACAGTGATAACAATGGCAATAGTAATGATGATTATAAGGATGATGCTAATTTGCTAGCTATCATTAGAACTTCTCTTTCCACCAGGCTCTGCCTTAAGTGTTTTATTTTATTTACTCATTTAATCTTCAAAACTGCTCAACCAAGAAGATAATATTTTAGCCAATTTGATAGACACAAAAATGAGCAGAGACAAGTTGCCCAAGTCTTAAAACTTGCTAAATATTAAGGTGGATAGAATAATACTGAAGTCAAAAGCCTAGATCAAACCCTAGTCATGTTGTTTCATAATTGATCTTGAACATCTTTCCGCCTAACTAATATTTTATATCCTTTGACCAACAATGAAAGGATCAACCTCTTTCCGTAGCTACCATGGCCTGTGGTAACCATTATTCTATTTTTTAAAATATGTTCTCATCTTAAAAAACAAAAGGTGAGGTAGCACGTTCCATAGCTAGGTTTAGTCATTCCACAATGTGTAGCCAGTTCATATGTTGTAAATGATAAAAACATACAATTTTATCTATCAATTTGACAATAGGCCAAGTTTTAAAAAAAATTTCTAGTTGTGGTAAATAAGATCAATGAAACTTGGTTATTTGGCACTTTCCCCTAGATTATTTCACAATTTTCCCAGGGATTTTATCAGGTGCACCCTCTTAAATTCATAGAGGGCTTGCCTTCTACAGACTGAAAGGATTCTTGTGGATTCCATTGTGATTTTGCTTCTGAGATTCTGCTGAGTGACTTCCACCATTCCCTCAAAATGAAACAGTTCAGACAACAGTCACCGCTAGCTCATCCATAAGGGTGATGAATCTGGGATTTCTCTTCCCTGATGAAAACGCCATCTATTTCTTACTCTTGCATGCTCTGTCCTTTAGAGTGCTCATTTTGTGGCACTGTATATATATCCCTGATAAGTTATTTAAAAAAATAATTCCTAAGCTTTGTTGTTCTGAAATAACAGAAATGTGAGCTTTTGTGGGACAGGTTCCTCCAACATGTGTTTCCCAGACCATTGAAATCACTTTATCACTTCTTATTTAAGAGCCAGGTATAATGGCCCAACTATAAATTCAGTACTTTCAGGTATTATTGATAAATTAATGAAAATTGTTAGGTTTTTCTCTCTCTAGGATCGTGTTGAAAATTTTTGGTTGGTTGATAAATGGATTGTTCTCACAGGTGTCAGAAGAGGAGTTCAAGTTCTCATGTATTAATTAATAACAAATAACAGGGATTATACATCATGGAACAATCATAAATAATCCTTCATAACAGAGGCAGAGCAACTTGTGCACTGGGCTGGTAAATCATTAGATCTGATCACCCCCTTGAATATTAATAGAGTAAGTAAATAAGGAAGGGAGAAGACTTCCACAGGGGTCTGAGAAGGTCTCAGAGATCTTGGTCTTTGGGCTTCAGCTTTGCTGATTTCCTTTTCTTCTTCTGTAAAGATTCTGGTAAAAGCTCCTGTAGTTTCATTGCCACGTGCTGTTTTTAAACACAGCCTTCTTTTGTCTGAACTTCCTGTGGAATTCATGAGGTTTTCATAGATTCTCTTGTCTCCCTGTTCCTGATGTAAGCACAATGGCTATGGAGGTTTTCTAAGGCTTTTGCTTCATCTTTTACTATAGGACTTACACGGAGAGTAAAGAGGTGACTGATTCACCTGCTCAACACACATGGAAATTTTGGATGAAGCCTCAGTAGTAGAAAACAGAAAAATTAAGAAAGTAAGAGCACCAGAGATGGTGGGTCTGGCAAAAAAAAAATAATAATAATAATAAAAAAATTTTATTTTGTGAATGTATGAAGCACACACTTCAGAACACATTCATTTCTCAGGCACATGAAACTCTCAGAAGTGCTTTCTTCAATTTCCTAATATGTACTTCTAACTGGGTAGCTGGTGTAGAATATTGGCTTAGGGGCCAATTTTTTGATACTAAATTAAAAATTATGAAAGTATCAAATGCAAGGATAATTAGAGTAAACAGGATACTTGTCTCAAAGTCTCTGTTCTAAGTTCCACTCGAGTTCCAGTCTTTGCTCCTGGTCCAGTGCCCAAAACAGGCATTAGTAAATTAACAAAGAAGCAAAGCGTAGGCTTATTTAAGCTATGGTGTTGGAGCATATGGGAACAGAGAGGAGCGGTTCATGGCAGATGGGAGAGGTGATTCTTGGAAGTCTGCCAGTCACGTTCTAGAGTAAATTAGATTGTTGCTATGCAGACAAACACCTACGTCACTTGCCTTCAGTTGTTCTCTGTCAAAACTTCTATAATGTTATTCTGGTTCCATGGGTTACAGCCAGATCTTAAATACTACTAAGGACACCATACAAACTTACGTTTTCATTTTAAGAGTCAAGAAAACTATTGAAGTGGTTTAAGCAGGACTGTGACAATATCAGATCTATGCTTAATGACTTCATTCTGGTTGCCGTTGTGTGTGTGTGTGTGGTGGGGGGAGTGTTAAAATGACCAAGAAGGGACATAGGAAAGTGCCACCATGAGCAGTTTTGGTGGGAGCTTCCAGATAGCATTTTGGATGGTGACTGAGAACTTGTGTATTCAGGTGACACTGCCTGCACCTTTCACAGAGCCAGGTTCTGTTAGAGCTAAGAATTCTCTCCAGGCTGTACTGGTAGAACACCCTTTCTCCTGATCAGCTTAAAAGGCAATCTTTTGCCTCTGCAAAAATTTTTTCGAGAAATTTCCATTTCCATCTTTTATACAGAGAGAAAATGGGAAAGGATAACTTAGAATGCTTATGGGCAAAAGTAATAGACAGTAAAACTCTTTCAGCCCCAAAACAATTATCCAAAATCAAAGGCATGAAAGTGCCGGCTGGCTCTAGTAAATGTGCTTTGTGTGATGTAAATCATGCTACAAGTTGAAATTTGAGAAACGATATTTCACTGGGAAGACTACACGTAATTTTCAGCCACATAAATTTATTTCCTCTTAAGCTGTAGGTGGGTGTCACCTCAACCTCTAATGTGAGAAGCATCATCTAGGTCAGCGTACCCACAAAATAAATTGTATAAGGAGCTGCCTCTTGTGCCTCAGATACATCTTTTAGTAATATTAGGCTGACATTTTTTAATAGCTATTATAGTATGGAGCTATTTCTGCATCTTTTTCTGATTGATAGAAAATTGGCGGCTTCTGTCCAGGGAAATGAATTTCTGATTTTTTTTTTCCCCTCCAACTGTGGAGAGCTTTAAAGACTAGTATAAAAAGTATCTTTGATGCTTTACTCATCACAGAGGATAAAGGCTTAAGTCCTAGAATTACATTTTCCCCTGGAATTCTTCATCATTCTTTGTCATAAGTCATTTGGAATTTTTTTATATATATATGTGAAATAAACTCTAAATTTACTTGAGTAATTTCTAAGGATCTGTGTTAGGTTTTCATCACTATGACCAAGATATCTGACAAGAATAACTTAGAGGAGGAAAAGTTTATTTTAGGCTCAGGATTTCAGAGGTCTTCGTTCATGGTTGGCCAGATCCAAGGTCAACTCCATTGCTTCAGACCTGAGGTGAGGCAGAACATCATGGGGAAGGGCATGGGGGAGAAAAGCTGTGCAAGTCCTGGAAGCCAGAAAGCAAAGATAGGGAGAGAGGAATGAGGGATAAGATCCATGCCCCAAGGGCATGCCTTTGGTAACCTACTTTCCATAATCATGCCCACCTGCCTCTAGTTACCACCTAATAGTCCGTTCAGATCATCCATCAAATGAATTAACCCACTGATAGGGTTTGGGCTCTTATAACCCTATCTTTTCACCTCTGAAATTACCTAATGTGACTTTTGGGGATATTCCTAGATCCAAACCATAACAGAACCTATTTTGTGTGTTGGTGGAGGCCTTCACATTTCTTTCTTCACAGGCTTCTTACAGAAGACCCTGTCTTCAGGGTCAGTCCAACTCATTATACACACACCATTCATTCATTCAATGATTCCTGAATTCCTATTCACTGACTCTGTGATGATCTCTGTGCATTTGTTAGTGACAGACCTGATCTGGTCCTTGCATAATTGGAGTCCTCACTGCGTATGTAGAATTATACAGCTGATATTCTGCAGTGTGCTGTGTTTAAGATAGAATTTAGAGGAAATCCAGTCCTGAGGTTGTGTACAGAACTGCCATGGTAGATGTTGCTCTTTTTGTCTCATTGGAATTAGGCATTGATGTGGGTTTCCCCAGTGGCCTGAAGCCAGAATCCTGTCTGAGGCTTTGGGATGGATAGTGAATCACAGAGTACCCTACCAAGATTATTTCTTTAGGATATAGCCATTTATTCTCTTCTTGCAGAGAGTGTTAACTGTTGGGACAAATATCTGTATCCTGCTCCAGAATTGTTCTCTGCTGAAGAGAACCACCTTGAACAAAGCTCACAATTCTTCCCAGGGACAGCTTGTAACCAGTGACAAGTTGACATCAGGGACCAAGTTGATTTACCCTCATATACAACTCTGATGGAGTATCCAAACTTCAGGGAACCCTGGGATCAGTGGAAGTGTGTGTTGAATCTGTGAAACAGTTCAGCTTCTTCCTCCCCCAGTCCTGTTTTCTCTCACTTCCTTACACACTGATTCTGAGTACTCTCCCTTTAAGAAAAGCTCCATTGTAGAGTCTGTTTCTAGAAAACTATATATAAAAAAAGAATTTAATGCTTTTGACAAATTTTGTTTATAATTTTCAGTGCTGATTATGCACAGGGTCTATGTGTAGTATATATGTCCTTCCTTTCTCCTGTACCCTCTGCTAAATCCCTTCAATCTAGGTAATGATATCTGATTAACAAAGAAGAAGTTGAGTTTCCAAGACTGACTACCCCAGGCCACACGTTCAGTTAGCAGTGAGATGGGACTGACTCCCACTCAACCATGTCTGGCAGAAGACCAATACTCTCTTCACCTACCTCTCTGCCTCCTCCTTCTTCCTCTTTTTTTGGTCTCAGATTTTTCTTCTGGATTTGTATGGTTTTATTGATACCCAGGACAAAAATTAAATTCTTTATATCACAGTTTACTTTCTTATTTCTCTTCTTCCCTTCAGAACAGAGTTCTAGTGGAAATGAGACCAGGGACAGAAGCTCTGCTTGGAATCTTTTATAAGGCATGTTGTATATCCCATTGTAGGTCATAGCATCAAAAATGCCTTGACCTCATGCATGAGAATTCACATGTAGTATCTTGTAAAAAGCACACATTCAAGACCTGTCAATCAGAAGGAAGGAAAGGAGAGAAAACAACTGAACAGTGATTATAAAGTAGCCTATCATGAAAAATGGCCCAGCTATCTCATAGTGACAAACAAAAATAACATTCATCAAAATAAGTGATGTAGAGTAAGAGAATAATCATGTTCAACTAGTATTCTGTTGGCCAGTCAGATGGTTTCCATTCAAAGGCATATAGGTTTCTCCAGGCAGGATTTAAAACCCTTCCTTTCCCACCACTCGACTCCATAGTGACTGACAAGAACTTGTCACATATGAAAATAAGAGGAGGAGCTCAGTTTCCTCACTGGTGAGCTAAAGGGAGATTTATGGGACTGCTCAAAACGTGGATAATTAAAAACGATGATTCTCTCATAATTCTGTGAGAAAACTGAATTCGCTTTACTTCTCTGAAACTCAGTCTCTTCCTCTTTAAAGTGAGGATAATGGCACCCATTTCTCAAAATTGCTGTGAAGATGAAATGAACTGATGCAGGTAAAGTGTTCAGACAGTGTTGGCCACACAGTGATTTACTCAGTTAGTGGGAAAAGGTTATATCATTATGGTTCATACTGGAGATGTGGGTTATAAGATTTGTCTCTTATGAGCATTTCATGTTATCTGGGATGAATTGAACCTCTACCACTGAAGAGGCTGCTAGGCAGCATTTCTAGCCTGGCAGCCTGCTGCTCTGAGTTTGGAAATCTCAGTACTCCAAGTTCACTGGCAGTACCACTTAATTTCCAGATGGAGGAGCCTCTGAGTCTCATTTATTGCTCCTTCTCCACCTTTTCCTATAGATCAGTCTGATTAAATGATATATTCTACTTTGCATTTTTAAGAGGATACTGAATTTTCTCCAAAGAAATTAGTTTCTCCTAGACAATGCACTTCTAATCCTGTCACACTGCCACCATCCCCAGGTTAGCGCTGGATGTGAATAACCAACCAGGAAAGACGTTTTGAATAAACAAGATGAAATGCTGTAAAAAGGTTGGATTTCTTAAAAAAGAGTTTTTTTCTTTCATTCTCCAAGTGATGTGTTCAAGTAATGAAGAATAATGTTCATGTCAACCACAGAACAAAGTACAGATCTTTGGTTTACTGAAATAAAAAAAAAAATCAAATGTCTATGTGGCTCAAAAGACAACCTCTAGGTTTTTACCAGACTACACCAGATTAAATTTTTGGCTTCGAAAATGATGAAAAGATTCAAACAATGTCTCTAATTATTTCCTACCAGAAAGCACAGAACAAATTTTAATGAGGAAAAGCTGGACTCCATTAAAATGCAGGTTCTGATTCAGTAGGACTTGGGGGATCCCCTGACTCTTCATTCTTTAACAGACTCCTAGAGAAGTAGGGAGTGGAGAGATATACAAAAACCTAAAAAAATAATAATGTAACAAAATAAAAACCCATAAAAGTGCTAAGCTAGTATAGAAGGAGCTTTGCTAATATAGAAGGGATCAGAATTATGCATTTCCCTCTAATATTGGGGAACTCAGGATGTTTTCCATCTAAAGGTGAATACAGCTGTGTTGATCTCCATATCTTGCAGTCACATCTTTAATCATCCTTCAGGACTTTATTTCTTGAATCTTTGTTTGGACACCTAAGTCACAAAGTAAAATTTCGTTCTTCAGAGAACTCAAATTTATTGAATATTTTTCATTTTTTTTCTCATAGATTCTTGATATGAAGTTTCTTTGTAGCATCTCAGAGCACCTAACAGAATTTCCTATGCTTATCCATCATATTATAACTATCATCCTGTGCCATATACTATATAAATTTTACTTCACATATTCTCCTGTTTGTCATAGTTATTCTATGAAGTAGGCATGAAGCTCAATTTATAAACTAGAAATCTAGGACTCTGAGGATCTAATTTTCCAACATGCCTTAAACCACTCAACCAGCGAGTAATGGAGCTTGGATTGAAACTCACTGAAGGCAGTGCAATTCAAGACCTTCTTATGTTAGAAGGAGGCATTGATAGAACGTAACATTGATCCAAGGTTGCTGCTCGTTCTCTCCTTGAGAGGTTGGGTATTGCGTCGTCTTGCCTTGAAACTGAGTGGCCTCTATGACTGCTCTGATAGAATATGATAGAATTGAAATCATGCCAGTTTCTGTCCAAAAGTCTTAAAAAATTGAAGCATTTGTGTCTTACCCAATTCTGAGTCTTGACCCACTGTGTAAGAAGTCTGGTGCCTGTTGAAAGATCACCTGGACAGGTCCTGAGATTACTCAGAGAGGAAGTTTCTAGCTTCCAAGAAACCAAGAGAACTGGGGTTTCATGAAACTACTTAGATCCTCTAGACTAGCCCTCAATAGCCTACTGAAAGAGCTCAGTTAGAGCTGTGAATAGCAAAATAATCATCTAACTGAATGTTTCCCAAGTTCATGAGATACTGCAAGATGGTTGTTGCCTTAAGCCATTAGGTTTGGAGATGGTTTCTTATGCAGCTGTGGATCACAGGTAGCCTTTCATAACTGGAAACTGCTTAGGAACCTATGAATGTTCTCTTCGTATCCAGTCATTACAGTATTACATAAGATATTAAGAAAGAATGAGAAGAAAGAACTAGAAGCTGGCTTCTGAGTTTTAGAATCTTATTTTATATGACTGTGGTTAGCCTGTGTTGGTGGTGGTCAGGATGAGCAGGGTAGTATGGTATATAAAAATCTTCTTAGGTATGGCTTTTAACAAAACTCCCCAGTTGATATGTGACACATTTCTACCCTTTATTCCAGAGATTACCCACCAATTTTAGGATATTGATAGAAGGTTTTTAGAAATAATTTAGACTAACCATTTATTTTACAAATAAAGAAAGTAAAGCCGTGGATGTTAAATCACTGGCTTAAGGAGAGTACTGGGAATAAAACTCATAGAAGAATGAATTATAATGCAGTATTAGGTATATGTATATATAAATCAATTGCTGTGAATTGATTTTGCCATAGTTACTTATTAATACTGCACAGTGAATGAATAAGTTGAGATTTTCAATCAACGAATGTAATGAACTACCAATCTTTCTTAAATTTGGCTGCACATTAAAATCACTTGTGGTTATTTTTTTTTTAAATCCCTGTCCAGAACCCAGGCCTATGGGTTATAATTTCATTGGTTTGTGGGTGGTCTAAGAAATTGCTCTGTTTTTGGTAACAACCCTGGAATTAATTTAACTAATTTATTAAGCAATTTTGAGGTTTAAAGTTTAATAAGCTTATATAATGTTAATTGCACTTTTTTGTTCTTCCACCACCATGCATAATTTGTGTGATTCCTAATTCATGTAGTTTGTGTATCTTCCATTTAATAAAATATTTCTTCAATCATTTATATGACTTTCCCTTAAAATGTTTAATGTGTATGTAAATGCATCTAACATAGACTTTTCTTCTTCATTTTTTAAAGTTTTTATTTCTTGAAAAAGAATTGTACTGTTTGCCATCCTCTTGTTACTTGTGCATGGGATATCCAAATGCAAATCAGGGCCAGTAACTGCTTTGTGACACCATTCCACATGAAGTTATAAATCATTTAAGCAGGAGTTATTTGTCAAACACACATATACTTGAATAAATTAGCTTTCTGGGAAGAACGTGCTGGATTTATTAGCTAGCTGTTGCTAAATAATTTATCACACCCCCATTTGTTTGAATAAAACTTTTAAAAAACCATAATAAGATTAAATAATAGTATCTGCATCTAGAATTAATGTATTAGAGGAAATGTAATTACAGCTATTTGACATATCATAAAAACTATTATGGCAATTTTAATTGCCCAATGCCCGTTGTATTCAAATGGGCATAATATCCATTATTTAATAACATTTTTATTTGCAAATAGAAACTTTTAAAATGGTTGACCCATGGGAGATCTTGTTAAACAGTACAGGAGCTCTGTGTCATTACTTTCAATTGCTTACGAATCTGTAATCATTTCAAAAGAGAATGTTGAAAAGAATGCTTGACGTTCCCCAGTACTTCATACATCTCCCCCTCACATGAGCCCTTCTGCTTGTGTGGGATGAAGAGAAAAAATAATAATCTCATATGTTTGTTAATTTGACAGATGCTTTGATTTTTCCTGAGATCCAGACTGAATTCCAACATCTTAGGAACCCATACATCTTCACAGGACATCTCTGAAATGCTACAGTACTGAAAGGAAAATATAGTACCTGCTATTACAAAGCCCAGGGCAAAAGCATGTTCTGATTTGATAGAGTGGGTAATTTCAGTAGTTTTGCTGCTGGGTCTAGTGGGCTGGTTTTTGCTCAGGTGGCCCAGAAAATAGAAGGGACTGAGGTGTAGCCTGGTGGGTAACTGTGCAGGCTGCATCAGGCGGTGGTACTTGGGAGCTGGGCCAGCAACCTCCTACTGACTTGAGTTTAGCCATAGTTCATAATTTTCCTTGCCTCCACTGTCTCATTTTAAAATAAAATCAATCATAGTGCTCTCTATTTAGGATGCCTAGAAGGAGTAAATCATAGAATACAGTCGGTAACCTCTCAGTAACGGGGAGCTGGGCGTTGGGGGGTACCTTGGTTGATTGATAGGATTCCACCCACTCAAAACATTCAAAGAAACAACTGAAGTCATTGAGGCTTTCTGCATCCAGGCTGTGTCTTATCTGCTTCCTTGGCCAGTCCCTTCCAGGTTAGGGAGCTCATCAGCATTCTCAGCACTCCAGGTCATGGGATGACATGCCACCCATAGGTCAGGCATTGATTGTACCTGTTTTGTATCTGAACTCCTGAGTACCCAACTAATCACAAACTTTTCAACTCAAGCTTGCTTCTGTGTTGATTCAGTTGTTTTTCTTCTTCACTATTCTTGGTATTTCTTTGCCCTGGACCTGGTCTTCAACCAAGAATAAAATATGTCCCTGGATCCCTGGCCTTCTTACCATCACTGTTCACTACAGAAGTGAATTATGTCCGTTGGCAGCCATAGGCTGACATATTGATGCAAATAGGCCCAATTTCTTAGAAGCTTAGTACTCGTGGCCACCTCGATTATAGCACTATGTTCTGAATTAGATATTTAGTAATCATTGGAATATGTCTGACACTCCCCTGAGATTGCCACACCTTTCTACATTGTTGTGGAAGGATAGCTATATGCAAGGATCAACCCTTTAGGTTGGTCAGTTTCTTGTCCAGTCAAAAATTCCTCCTATCTCGGACCTGTGTAACTTATATTCCAGCCTTCACTGAAACTGAGACCAAATGTGGCAACTGAGTTCACACATCATGTTGAATTCTCTATTAAAAGGTTTTGGGGTGATAAAAAGAGTGGGAGTTTGGCATCCTTAATAGCAGACTTTGTGGGACAAAAAGCCTTTTTATAATATGATCCTTGTTGATTTTTCCTCTTTGGTTCTGTGCTTAAGAATCTTGTTAGTGGGCTGGGGATGTGGCTCAAGCAGTAGCGTGCTCACCTGAGTTCGATCCTCAGCACCACAAACAACGATGTTCGGTCTACCGAAAAAACTAAAAAATAAATATTGAAATTCTCTCTCTCTCAAAAAAATCTTGTTAGCAACAAGGGTTCAAAGCATCATAGATCATATATACGTGTGTATGTGTGTGTGTGTGTGTGTATGAGTGAATTTCCAGAATTCTAGCAAAAACATAGCTAGGGTTGCATGTTTATTTTATCTTATTTTTCTGTAATATACCAATGGGATGTATAAATGTCTGGCAAACTAGTCATCAAAACAAGCTCAGATGCATTATAACACATTGAGAAGATTTCAAAAGCATCATTCTTATCCAGGAAGTCATAGGGAAAAGATCATATCTTTTTGCTACAAAACTGAGCTTACAGTTTGGCAATAGTTTCAAAGAAAATAAGATACTTATATATACATTTAACAAAATATATCCAGGATCTATAAGATGAAAATTGTAAAATGTTGATGAAAGAAATCAGAAGAGACCTAAATAAAGAAATATACCATGTTCATGATTGAAGAACTCAGCATAGTAATGGTAATAATTCTTCTTTTGATGTTTGGGTTTAATGCAGTTCCTCTCAACATTTCTGCAAAGCTTTAAAGATCCAGAAACACAACATCCTGGCTAAATCTCCAGAAATTTAAGCTGAGTGAGTGAGAAAAAGCCAATTTCAAAGATTACTCACTATATAGTTTAATTTATGTGACATGTTGAAATAATACAATTTTAGAATTAGAGAACAGATACTGATTGCCAGTGGTTAAAAATGGAATCCTCATCTAATCTAGGGTAGATTAATAAAGATAAAAATTAAAAATAAAATTATAAAAACATAAATTTCGTTCTTTAATAGTTCTATATGTTTAAAATCTCAAATAAAGTGTTGGTAGGATCATGCTTCCCCATAACATCTAAGGGAGAAAAATTCCATGCCTAACTTTCTGCTTCTGGAAGCTTCATGCATTCCTTGGTTTGGGCAGCAATTTCTTCATCTCTGTCTCTTCTTTTCCTATAAGGCAACTGTCATATGGATTGGGACCCACCTGAACCACATCATTGTAACTTGATTATATCTGCAGAGAGACTATTTCCAAATAAGCCCAAGTTCACAGTATTAATAGTTAGAACTTCAACGTACCTCTTTCATAGAGACATAATTCTACCCCTAATGTTAACCCAATAAAATTTTTATGAAAAATAACAAGGAGGGTATCCTTAATAAGAACAGCCAAAGTTGTTGGTAGGCATCCTGGAGGCCACCTCAAGAAATAGAATCCTCTGACCAGATATGGACTATATTTAAGTTCAGAGGGACAAATCTGTAATTTTTGTGCATGATTGAGGAAGTCGGATATTCATAGGATTTACCTATGATTATTCCTATGGGGAGCTTTTTAGTGTTTTTGCTAATGTTTGAAGAGAGGTCATAGTGACTTGGGAATGTTGGAACTAGTAAAAATTAAGACATTGTTAGAGACACAATGTATATTCATACATCAAGCCACAACCCTTGAATCTCTGAAATAAAAGAGCTATGGAATCATTACAGATGCTAGCTAGAAAGAGACCAGGTCCTGGTCCAACAAATAGCAGCAGCAAGGCTAGATAGCAGTTCAAACTTTATCCACTGTACCTAAGAACTAACAGCCCTTTTATTAAAAAAAAAAAAATCGGGGGCAGGAAGCCATAAATCATTACATTGAACCCATATTGGCAATAAAAAGTAGGGCAAAATGATGCCCATATCAATTTGTTGATAGGAAGACAGTCCATAAGGAGACTACGTGTTGCTTATAGATTGGTTGGGCTTCATGGTCTGGAAATTTCATTCCTAAACAGAACACATGGCACACAGAGGTTGGTGGCCTGAGATTTTAGCATGCCTTCAGGAATGGGGAATAGTCTTTTGTTGGTTTGACCTCAACTGTTAGCTGATTGCATTCCTTCATCCCTCCTTCCCTCTATCCTTAGGCCCTTACAATTAAATTTATGACATCTTTGAAATTTTCTTTTGTAACACAGGGAGGTTGAATTTGTCATTAAATCTGTGTAAAGTCTAAAAGAGTCAGACACGTTGTCCCTTCAAAATAAGCAAGAATTATGTTTTTATTTATAATTTGTTACTTGGTCTTAGTATCAAATCAGTCATTTTACTAGTTCAAAATACTTGAGGTCTTTGAGGATGAAAATAAAACCATACAAAACTCTAAAGTGAAGAATTTTGGAATTTCATGTAAAGATGAAATCACCAAGCTCTTCTTGAAGAACATTAGAAAGTAAAATTTTCATTCAAAACATTTTCTAAATACAAATTCAGGCGCATTCGAATTCTTACATGTAGTCGTGAAAAGTTAGTATGATGTGGTAGAGATCCATTGCAACTTCTAGGACTTCAATACTAAATCAGTTCCTTCCTGATCTCTGGAAATTGAAAAAACATGTCTTCATTGGAGTTAGATAGAAGACCATCTTATATCTGTTGAAGAGTTCTGAATAGTATCAATTACCAAAAAACTGAGATATACAAATGTTTTTTTTTTTTAAATTTTGATTTTATTTTTATGGTAGTGGGAATTGAACTCAGGGATGCTCTACCAGAGCTATATCCCAGCCTTTTTAATTTTTGAGACAGGGTCTTGCTAAATTCCCTAGGTTGACCTTGAACTTGTGATCCTCCTGCCTCAGCTTCCTAAGTAGCTGGGATTATAGGCAAGCACTGCCAGCCTGGCTTAATTTGTATTTTTTAAAGCCACACTACATTTACTTTCACTTTTTTCCTGCTCAACATCTCTATTTTTATCATTTTATCCACAAAGATGATGTTCTTATTTTAGATTGAAAACATCTCTTTTCAAATGAAAACCATTTATGAAAACACATTGATGGGATTGTGCCTAAACAAGGATATATCCTCTAATTAGCTCTTTTCAGTTGCTCACATGGCATAATTAAAGCTCATTGAGGTCAATACAAATGAAGAAATGTGTTCTTTATTTTTTGAAGTATCATTTAAAATGGTTTTCAGGATGAGGTGGGTAATGAAATAGAATGTGGACCTCTCTCACCAGGTACTAGAAGCTGTTAGTAATATTTAAAAACCCGTAATTGGTCACTTAGATTATTTCAACCTCATTTTTGTACCTCACAAACATGATGCCAAAGACCGCAATAATGTCACCTGCTCATAGTGCTGGAGGAGAGGGGCTTGACATGTCTAAGACTGTCTGTACTGTCCTTGAACCTTTTGGAAATGAAGGGGAGGACCTGTTAACAGGTATTTAAATGGATCCAGAAAGTGCATAGTGAGTTATTGTTCTCAGAGGAGATTTGAGGAGATGCAAAGAGGGGACCTCAACTCGGGATGAGTGGCACTCTTGATAAACCTTGCAGAAATGAATTTAAGGATGTGTCAGAGTCGTGGACAGATTTATTTAGAAAAGTGGAGACACATTCAAGGGAGAATGAGGGCCATGTTGACAGAAACAACATCCCTTGGGACCATAGCTATGGGCTGGAATAGAAGTGGGGTCAGGGTTCAGGTACCCAATTTCAGGCCAGCTTTTCTTGCACCAGTTACTGTTATTTTTTGCAGCCAAGGATACAAGCTGGGTTCCTAACTAGTTGCTTGTTTTGCATTCCAACAGTTCATGAGCATTTGATGCATTCTAATAATTCATGGGTACTTCTCTTTTGAGATTAACTATATCTTTCTTTTGCTATATCTCCAAATTTCTCCCTCACTACCTGGTTCCTTGCCTAGCTTTTTTTGAAACCTTCTAGTTGATACATGACACATGAACCTTTTAGATGACATATGAGTACTAATGCATTAAAATATATATGTAAATATATATGTATATATATTTGTACACTTACACATATATAAAAGTAACAAATAAATGAAAATAATGTGAAGAGTTTTGAATAAATGACCAAACTACATTCTAATCAGCTTTTAAAACTAGCATAATTAAATAGTGGACATAAGGGTATATCCTGGGTTTGAATGCATTTCACATCCTGTCTAGGAACCACACACCTTTTCTCCATCCCATGGATTCTAATTTATAAGTGTACCTCCTTACCCACAATGGCTGGAGATGCAATTAATCATGAATGTCTTTGGCTGTTCTCCTTTTCAAAGGTCAGAGTTGACATTTTAATATAGCACCTGGGCATCTCTATTTATTTCTTTTTATATTATTTCAGTGGAATAGCTTTGCTGGGAGAATGGGTAATATGTTAACAAAGCCTTCTAGGAAATAGCATTAGTTCTTCCTTTACCATAATGTAGCTGGGCTCCCACTTCTATGCAGCCTGTATAGATAAAGTCATAGAAATTACATGAACAGCTACATCCATCCTGATAAAGAAACCTGGCAAAGGAAGCACTTAATTTAAATAGATCTGGATTTCAATCTTTTATTAGGGTTGGAAATTTGAAAATTTAAGGAGTGAAATTTTCAGAAATGTTTAGGTATAGTGCAAATGCTATCACTCTCCTATGGCATGGGGTGGGGGACAGTAAGAGGGAATTAAAAAATGATGGAAAACTTCAGGTAGGATGAAGGGTCTCCATGGAGAAAAAGGTGTCAGTACTAGAGATTCTGGGTGTATCTATATGCAAAAGAAGTTGACTTTCTCTATACAATGGTTATATGTATATGGGCAGATAGAGAGGATTTAGGTCAATATCAAATTACAAGAGTCCAGAAACTGGGAATTGCTAAGCCTCTTGAAGAAGGTGGATACAAGTCCAGGATTAACATAGTATTTTAAAGGTCCTGATTAATCTTTCCAATACACTGTGATGTATTCAGAAGAGAAAATATTATTGGAATAATTTGGGACTGTCACATGCAGATTTAGGAGACTGAATTAATTGACCTCTCAGGGTTTTTTTCTTTTTACTTTGAGATCAGTTAAATTGTTATATAGCATATTTGTTAAATATTATTAATATTTGGTGTCAAAAGAATAAATACAACTCATTGGATTAGATGAAGGGGAATGAAGGGAAGGGAGGAGGGATGGGGATAGGAATGAACTGGACATAATTTTCCTGTTTTCATATAGAATATATGAACTGTGTAACTCCATATCATTTCCAACCACAAGAATGAGAAGTTATATTCTGTGTATGTATAATATGTCAAAATACATTCTACTTTCATGTATAACTAAAAACAACAACAACAAAAATAAATATAACCTTGCCCAAAAAGAACCAGGTTTCTTTATACACAATGGATCCTAAATCATGGTGAAATTCCACTCTAGAGATGAGAAGGTGCATCATTTCTATGGAAATCATAAACAGTGTGACAGTAATGATTTCTAATTTCTAACCACTTTTCATTTTTCCATCACAAAATTAAAATATTTACATACATGTGTAAATATTAGATGTTTTGATCCATTTGATTTACGTAAAAGGCTTGTTTTATTTTTTCCTTATTCCACCTCTTCTGTAATGAATATCATGCCACAAAACCCTTACCTCTAGTATATGAAAACTTTTTTCTCTCTGGACCATGAGAGCCTGTTCTCCACTTTGATTCTGAAAATGATGCAAAGATTGCATCAGAATCAGGGTCTGAGTCACTTCCCTCAGGTAAAAAATAGACTAATATTTATGATGCAGTGGCTCCCGAGCTTTATTTTGCAGTCCAGTATTTATAGTTTTGGTGAGGTAAAGGATTTTAAAAACCGTATTGTCTGGGAATAAGAAAAGTTCAACATGAATGAGCAAAAAAGAAAAGGCAAAGAACAGAACTGAAGGAAAATGGGTTAGAAAGCAAGGTAATGTCCAGTGAAACTTATATTTGACCCAGATTGTATAACATCTCAAGCTATATCTCAGAACATAACCTAACACAATCCTGTTAGGTGGGCACTAATATTAGCCTGTTATTAATATGAGGACACTGAGACTCAACCAATTTAAGTAACTCACACAAAGCTTCACCATTACAAATGGTAGGAGTAGGGACTGAATCTATTTTTATTACAATAGAAGGCTTTTAATTATGGTTCTGAATAGCTAGGAGACTCTTAGTACGAGGACAATTTCTTAGATAATTGGAGTAAGGACTCCTTACATTTTAAAATGAATTTTTAGAAGTGTGGTAGGCATTCAAATGTTTAATTTTGTGCAATTAATAATTTGTGCCTTCTGCTTGTCACCAAGCAGCCATACAATTAACCAAGCATCATTGAAATGAGCTTTGAAATGTAGAGATGTGTGTTGACAACCAATTGTATGAGACCCTGTGGGAAAAGTCAGCGGTTTTTAAGCAGAAAGGAAAAGATTTACAAAGAAAACTCTATTACAAAATCATCAACTTCTTCTTGCTTAAGGTAAAAAACTTACAACATACTGGAAAAATATGAGATTACAAATGACTGCAAACCACCATCTAGATCTTTGCTCTTGTGTTTATGCCTGAGGCCTTTTTATTTGATCATTGTTTTATTAATGGACTTGAACCAATGTACAAGCTGGTAAAAGCTGCAATACCTGTGGTATAAAATATATGGTCTGAAGAATGCCACCCCCCATCCAGGTACAATGCATCATGGAAGTCAATTTAGCATGGGTGACATTAATATATGGTTGAGAGCTGGGAAATTTTTCAGGTAAGCAAGCACAGCCAAATTAATCCATACAGGAGGAAGAAATCCATAAGACTGGAGAGTTCTTCTTTAATGTATTATTATTATTATTATTATTATTATTATTATTATTTCTAAAGATTATGCTTTAGGCAGAATTAGTCTGTCATTCAGAGAATGTATTATAGGTGGTGCATTCAAGACCAGGCTTTGAAAATTCTATGGTGCCAGGATAAGTTCCTTTATTGAAGGTGAGGATCTCCAGAAATCTGATTTGTTTTTACCACCTATGTAGATGACACATGGAAAGCAAGTGTTCATCTACTAGTGAATGAATGGAAGAATGAGTAGGATATAAAAAGGAGGAAGTATGCAATGAATGGTGCCAGGAGTCAGAATTCACCTGCATGGTCTAGGACTTTGAAGTGGTCTTTGTTTATTTCAGGGTTTTAATATATAAATGAGTATATTTTTGGGATTCATGCTTTATTGTATTTTATATAAAGACCACATAATTTATTTCTGGATGGGATTTCAAGGATCATCCACTGTTCTGTAGGTGAGAAAATTGAGGTTTGCTTAGAGAAGTTAATCATATAATGTAATTTTTAAAATGATAGAAGATGTAGGACTGGAACACAGATTTTATGACATTCTCTTTATTATGCAGGTCTTCCCCCCCCCAATAATAGCCTATAGGTAGAAATTAATAAAATTGAAGAAAATTTACTTTTCCTCTAATTCTTTCCCCTCCAGTTTTATTGATGACATTTTGAAGAAATAGCCCTCAGAATGACACAAAATATTTGCAAGTCATATACCTAATAAAGTGCTAGTAGGCAAAATACATAAAGAACCCTTATAATTCTATTTAGAGGCCTGTGTGTCAATTGGAAGATGGAGCTGGATTCAAATTGACATGTTTCCATATAATTTATGCAAATATTCTCAAACACTATGAGATGATGTTTAATATCATTAGTCATTAAAAATGCAAATCAGGGGCTGGGGTTGTGGCTCAGTGATAGAGTGCTCCCCTAGCAAGTGCGAAGCACTGAATTTGATCCTCAGCACCACATAAAAACAAATAAATAAAAATAAAGGTATTGTGTCCAACTACAACAAAAAATATTTTTAAAAAATGAAAATAAAATCCACTATGAGATACCATTTCATACCTACCTAGGAAGAGTGAAAATTTTTAAAAGCAGATAATAAGGGCTGGGGATGTGGCTCAAGCGGTGGTGCGCTCGCCTGGCATGCGTGCCGCCCGGATTCGATCCTCAGCACCACATACCAACAAAGATGTTGTGTCCACTGAGAACTTAAAAATAAATATTAAAAATTCTCTCTCTCTCTCTCTCTCTCCCCCCTCCTCTCTCACTCTCTCTTAAAAAAAAAGCAGATAATAAGAAGTGTAGACAAGGATATAGAGATATTGGAATATATTGGAATTCTCATACATTATGCTAGTGGAATTGTGTCATCATTTCTGAAAACAGTCTCTCAGTTCCTTAAGTTGTTAAGTATAAAAAGGTTTTATGTGATGACCTAGCAGTTATATTCCCAGGTACACGCTCAAGAGAAATGAAGATGAGTAGTCACACAAAAATTTACACACAAATATTCACAAAAGCATTATTCATGCTAGGAAAAAGGAAAAAGTAAATAAAGGAACTAATCCAAATGTCCACCAATTGCCTAATGATGATGTTGTCTACCCTACAATGAGATTCTGTTGCCATAGTAAGGAATGAAGTACTGATGCACCTTCTATATGGATGAAATTGAGAAAATTATGCTATGAAGCCAGATGTAAAAGGCAACTTAATGCATGATTCTGTGGAAAATTAGCAAGGATCATGAAATTGGGACAAGCAAAGATTCACAGGTAGAATGGGGCACAGCAAGGCTTTATGGTAGAAAGATGGGAGGACTCAGTGCCCTTGTTGGAGGCTGCTGATGAGGAGGCTCTAGGTGGGATAAGTAGAGACAAGGCCTCCTAAGTAGTCTGTTGGGGTGCACATTTGCTTTACTCTAGTTGGTTTTATCTTGGAGACCCTGCTGAGAATAAGAAATGCTGTTAACAATCAAATTCTGGCCATTTGGTGTCTGCAAGTTTATTGTCTGACTTCCTGGACTGTTTATTGTAGGTAGTAGGATGAAGGCTTGTGGGCTGGCTTCGGGTCAGAATTCTACTTTTTTATGTAATCTATTATGATTTGGTGTATTCAGTCTCTTAATGTATTATATAAAATGCCAAGAATAGGCAGAGCCATGGAGATGTAAAATGCATATGCTAGTCCTAGGAGTTGCTAGGACTAGAGGGTTGGGTAGTGATTGTCAATTTAATGTACAAGATTTCTTTTCAGGTTGATGAAAAATATCTAAAATCAGATCATGATGCTGATTGTACAATGCTGCAAATATAGTAAATTATTGAATTGTATACTCTATATGATTGAACTTCATGTTATTTAAGTTACATATCAATAAGACTTTTTAAAATAACTAATGATTTTTGTATTCCTTTGAAATGACAATATTTTGAATACATATGATTAAGTGCATGGGTAACTTAAATGAATTTTAACATTTCTTTTTATTTTTCTTAATTTGCTAGAGATTTTAAAATGACGTGTGTGTCTAATGTTTAATTTTTATTTCACATCATTGGTCGAATGGAAATGCAGGCTACCCATGTGCAGTGACTACATGCGTGAACAATGCTATGAAGGTGAAGTTTAGTCGGCTCTTTGGTTATTATTTTTGCTTTTTGTAGACACAGATGAGGGAAGTGAAATCCCTGAGTTAATTAGAAAGATGAAGCAAGAAACTGTGCCTGTTCTCTTCTGGTTTGGAGCTCTTCTACTGCACAATTACCTTCATTGTATGAAAAGAACCACAGACTTCTATCAATTACTAACAGCTCCAATAGTTTTTGCCTGAATTGGGAAACTGATAGAAGTCAAGGACACTCTTTTCAAGTAGGAAAAACAACAACAACATAGGAACAGCCATGCACTCTGTTGTTTTGTGTATGTAGTATCCATTCAAGCTTTGAGTAACAGCAGGTGGGCTTTCCTCTTGGGATACATCCTTCCCTCATTCAGTCCTTATGATGAGGCAGTGCAGGTCCTAGACACTACCTGTTCTAGTCACAGTGATTGGTTCAGGAAAAAAAAGCTTTAATTGGCCCAACCTAGGGGACTTGAGGAAGGCAGTCCCCTCTTTTGCTGAACTCAAAGCAGATGACCATGCCTGTGACAGGTTAGAGGCTATTGAGATGGAGAAGCAAGGGGAAGTTTCTTTGTCTTCTGAATTCAAAGAATGAGACCCATGTACAATGGAGGGTAAAGTGACAGAATTTATTTCTTTAACAGAGAAAGACAGCTGCCTTGGGGAGTGGTCCTAAAGGGGTATCCCCTGATTAGCTATCTCGAGGGATTTATATGGGATTGCTGGAGGTGAACTTTAAAACTATTGGCTGATGACTTTGGGGGAAGGGAGTTTCTTCATCCAGTCAAAGTGAGACACTTGATGATCATGTGCTCTCTGTCCAATCAGGATGCTGGTTACATGCTCTTTAAGTGTTTCTTTACATTGCATGAGCACCAGACTTATCAGATACTTTGTGCAGGAAATTGTTGCAGCTCAGGTCTCCATCCTGTCTGCGGTCATGTTTCTAGCTCCTAGCTCCTGCTGTTCCTATAACCTGGATCTAGCTGCCTGAAAGATGGAGAATAACAGAGACTCTTAGATGTCACTTCAGCCTCTGGATTCATCCCATTCTGAAACTGTTGTGGAGCTAAACGTGTTCTTTTTCCACTCAGATGACTTGAGATGGGCTTCCTGTCATTAGTTTCAGTTAGTGTCATTAGATTCTTCTTTGTGAATCATTCTGTAGTCTTGTTTGGGCAGGATAGCATTTGTGAATCCACAAGTCTTCTTTTTCCTGTGGGAGGGAGATGATCATCAATCACATCCAACAACTGGTGAGAAGTTTTCAATTTAGACTTTGTCTAAATCACTCATATCCTTATAATGTAACATGTTTAACCTACACTGCGAGGGCCCTGAAGTAGGAATGTATAGTTCTAATTTTGCCCAATGTTCTTCCTCTCCTTGGTCCCAGAATAACTTCAGAGCCATTATTAGAATTTAGAGCCATTAATTAAATTTTATGTACGCACACCCAAACCACAAATTATAGGTACAATAAAGTGGCCTCTGGCCTTTGATTTACATGGAATAATCTACAAATCTTGCTGGGAATTTTGAGGAAGATTTGGGTTTATGGCTAAGGCTATTACTTGAGTTTGGAAACTAGAATATGTGTGTCAATGTTCTCTCCTTCCCCATGAATGAGGGAAAAGGGATTTTGTGGGATAAAAACTAAATCAAGGGAATTCATAAGCATCTGAATTGGAATGTCTGTGTTTTTCCTGGATTATCCCAGTGATCCTAGGCATTATAGGTCCTTCATCTGTTTTCAGATATTATCCCAGTTCAAGTGTGTGTGTGTGTGTGTGTGTGTGTGTGTGTGTGTGTGTGTGTGTGTGTTAAACATGCATCTGAGAAAATATAGTGAATTACTTGGCCAGTTTCCCAGTAGGTCTGAAAAACAAACATATGACATAAAGGATTTATTTTCCTCCAAGACAGAAGGCATCTGATTATGGAGGCAGAGCACCTGTGAATTCAAAGACCAGTTACAGCACAACATCCATTACCAGAGGATTTGCACTTGCACCTTGCTGTACCTACTTTTACAAGCAAATATAAGGCCCCTGTCTGGGTCCAGAGAGGCCTTGTTGCTCTTGGAAAGTGTTGCAGTAGGAGAGAAAAATATTCAGGACTTTGCAGAATAGTCCTGGAAGTAACTACTGAGGAAGTGACTGTTCTGGTTTCTGGAGTAAGGAATAGGGAGACACAGCTATAATCTGGTGGGAGCAGCTGCTGAGATTTATCACAGATATTTATTGAGTTCTCTCTGTGTGCAAGACTTTTGCTATCTCTGAGATGGTGGTCAAAGAAGATAAGCTGAGGCTCCTGGTTTAGGAGATCTTGCCATCTGGAAGGAGTGAGCAATCTTGAGTTGCTTGCCTATTCAAGGCAGATAACAATGTCTTACCAGGCACCCTGAGAAAATTAAATGCTAAAATCTATTGTAATATGAAATGATTCTGGAGCGTGGTAAATTCTTAATTAGTATGTGGTTGATGATGATGATTCTTATCTCTTCATTATAAATCAAGAGATATAGTAAATCTGTATACTCTTATTAGGAAAAGAATTGGGCTACCCTAATTGAGATATTGGTTTAATGGTACTAAAGAGAGACAGGGGCCCCTCCTGAGTTTATTGGAGGGTCTCTGTTTATCCTGGATTATCCCAGTGATCCTAGGGATGATGAGTCCCTCATCTGTTTCCAGATATTATCTCAGTTCAAGTGTGTGTGTGTGTGTGTGTGTGTGTGTGTGTGTGTGTGTGTTTAACATACATCTAAGAAGGTACAGTGAATTACTTGGCCAGTTTCCCAGTGGGCCTGAAAACCAAATACATGACTTAAAGGATTTATTTCTCTATGTTGCTAGCGTTTATTGAGCCCTCACTTTGTTCCAGGCACTACATTAAAAATGTTTTACTTCAAGTATTTACATAAGCCATGTAAAATAATTACTATCATATTCTGTATTTTACAGATGGGGTAAGTGAGGCTGACTTTCCCAGTCCATAGATAATCATTATTTGAGCTGGGATTTAGTCCCAACTATTCTTGTTCTAGATCTGCATTCTAACCACTGTTATTAATTTATTTAAATATATCTTTGGGTAGTACTCTTCTGATTCATTTCTTAATGCTCTTGTTAGTGCATTATAGTTGTACATAATTGGACTCATTTTGATATAATCACGAATTTATGGACTTTATTTTGCTTCATTTTAATCCCTGGTACCTCTCCTTCTCTCCCTGCTTCTCTCTCCCCCTATTCCCTTTCCT
The DNA here is from genome assembly GCF_052094955.1 of Ictidomys tridecemlineatus. NCBI lineage: Eukaryota > Metazoa > Chordata > Mammalia > Rodentia > Sciuridae > Ictidomys > Ictidomys tridecemlineatus. The sequence goes on from NC_135477.1 coordinate 19,287,184, forward strand.
CTACTCCACTGGTTTTTCTTAATTTGTTGACTAATTTTTAATTGGTGCTTTATGGATACACATAAAATTGAAATGTGCTGTGGTATGTTTATATATTCAGATAGTGTACTTTTGTCAAATTCATTTTGCATCTCCTCCCCTTTCCCATCTCTTCTCCCTCTTCTTCAGTCTCCTTTTGTTCCACCGATCTTCTCTCTATTGTTATGATATCCAATCCCCACTTTTTTTTCTGGTTTCTTTGTTCTAGCTTCCACATATGAGAAAAATATTGACCCTTCATTTTTTAAGTCTGGCTTAATTCATTTAGCATGATGTTCTCCATTTCCATCCATTTACTGGAAAATGCCATAATTTCCTTCTTCTTTATGAGTGATTAAAACTCCAGTGTGTGTATGTCCTACATTTTCTTTATTCATTCATCTAATGAAGGGCACCTGGGCAGGTTCTATAACTTGGTTATTGTGAGTGGAACTGCTGCCAACATTGATGTGGTTGTATCACTGTAATATGCTGATTTTAGTTCTTTCTAACCACTGTATTTTGTGGATGGCATGCTGAATGGTTCTAAACTCTTAGGGCCCTGGGATTACTGACTCTGTTGTGTGGGTCCACTCTTACATCTTGGGGAACTACTAAGTTCTATAGATAGGGAGTGACATCAGTGTTTTTCCCAAGCAAGAATTTGTGGCATCATGACTGTGACTCCATCTCTTGAAACACAAGGAAAGTCCACCTGCCCCTACTACTCACCCACTGTAGTCTTCTTAGTTAATCCCAGGCAAGATTAGATATTTCATTGTTTCCTTTCACCAGCAAAAGCATTCAGGTTACTTTTTGACCCCAGTATTCTGTGGATAATGTAGAACTAAATAATTACTCCTATTTATTATATAATCACTTGTACCTTATACCTAGGTCCAATTCCTAGAACTCTGAAGTATGTGTCTTATGGATACTACAGGCATCTCCTTTTACAAGAAAGTTCTCTGATTGTTTCTGATTTATGTCTTTGAATCACAGAAATACGGGTATACACAGATGAATCTAGAAAATGTGGTCTCTACCCTTAAAATTATGGCTGTATTAAAATACAGAGAGAATGCTAATATGGGCAGATAAGCATGGTCAAATTTGATATAAATGTTAATGTATATGAATTTAAATATGTTTATTTCATGATACCTGACATAGGCAATGGGTGTGATCATGTCATCTTTTTCAAAGAATTTTCACAACTCAGTTTTATGATTTAAAATTCAAGAGATCTGAACTAGTAAAACTGGTATCATCCCATTTTACAGCTGAGGAAACAGAAACTAAGTTAGATGATCTAAGTGAATTAGTTTTGTGACTACTGATTTTGGTTCTGTTAATGCCTCACGACCCTGACTTAAATTGCAGTAAGAATGGCCTCACACAGATAGAGACTTCTTAGGCGGATATACCTCTTCAAGGGCCAAAATAAATCTCCAGGCCAAAGCATAACTTAAATGTCCTGGTAAAAGGAGGGTGTCATCTAAAGCCACCTTGGATATCGGGCTGACCATGAGATGTACCCTGTGAAATTCTCCTTTGAGTAGCACGTCCTGCTTTGGATGTTCCTAGCTCTGTGTTTGATGGTCAAGTTCAAGGTAGAACATGAGAAAGAGCATGAGCACAGCTCAGAAATCCTCTAAACTACTCATTTATTCATAAATATAGAGTTGTAGAGGTCATGAATGGTCTGTGCATACCAGCTACAAGTTAGCATTGGAGCCAATGCCAATGACTATCTTCTGAGGCTCCATGATCGTGTAGAGTGAGTCCTAGGATGGGAGTCAAATGGCCTAGGCTTTGACATTTGTCTGTGCTTCCAACCGTGACTTTGTGACTTTGGGAAAAATCACTTAACATTTCTGAGCATCATCGTTTTCATATGTGAAAGGAATATAATAACACAAACTCATGGACCAGTTTTTAAAATTACCAATAGTCTTTCAAAGCATCTTGCCTGGCTCAGGTTAGGTTCTTGTGGATGATGGTTTCCTTCCAAAAGATAGTCTCCCTTTTGGTTCAAAAAAAGCTTCTCCCTTTTGAAGCTTTCAGATAATGTGTTCCATTTGATCTTCACACCAGCTCATCCTTCTAGGCTAGGCTAACACCATAACACTATTTATATTGTCTCTTAGATACTGTCACTTTTGCAAAGCAACATCCTACTATGTATTCATGAATGCTGATCAGGCTAGAGAGCAAAAATCTTTGACATTCCAAACTTAGATCTGGATATTAGAAGGCATTTCTGCAAATGTTTGGAGTATATTAGCCAGAAGCAAAAGGGAAAGCAGACCATGAAAACCTTGGGAGACCTGCTTCATTGTGATCTGTTCCTATTTTGGGTTGCCATCATATTCTAGGGCTGCCCATGACCCTGTTTCCCTATTGCTATACTCTATTCAGACCCATTTGTCCTAAAAATCATTTTCTTACAGTTTCTCTAACTCCCTTTGTGAAAATTTGTTCAAATTTAAATTTAAATTTGTTCAGCCAGGTGCGGTGGCACATGCCTGTAATCCCAGTGGCTCAGGAGGCTGAGACAGGAGGATTGCAAGTTCAAAGCCAGCCTCAACAACAGCAAGGTGCTAAGGAACTCAGTGAGACCCTGTCTCAAAATAAAATACAAAATAGGGCTAGGGGTGTGGCTCAGTGGTTGAGTGTCCCTGAGTTCAATCCCTGGTACCAAAAAAAAAAAGTTCAAATTTAAATATTTGAATATGTATTATGTTTGCAGAATTGAAAACTTGGGGTTAATTGATTAAAGATGTAGAACCTGAGACTCAAGAAATTTAAGACACTGGATCAAGGTCAAAGAAGTAGGACTCATTCCACTCTGTCCTTTTATTTGTTCTTTGCTTCTGAATTGAAGTTCTAAACCCAGGATGACTGCATAGGCTACCATTCTAACCATGCCTCACAGCTACAGGTTTTGAAGCTTTCAGATAATGTGTTCCATTTGATCTTCACACCAGCCCTAAAGGAAAGTAGAGAAATAAGATCAAAAATCTTAGCAACAATTAGGTGGAGCACGTCTGGATGAGAAAGGCTCATCTCTTGACCTTTCAGTCACTCTTCCCACACATGGCACCAGCCTCTCCAGCCCTCTTCTGCATTTTATCAGAAGCTTTTCCCCAAACAAGCATCTGAAGGTAGAAATTGCAGATCCTTTATTAGGACCACAGGGCGGGATTCTGGCAGAAGGTGTGTGTATATTTGGTGTCTCTGCAGGCTCACCACCATGCTGACTGTCCTACTTCAGCTGAAGGCTAGCCTGTTCAGCCCAATTAAACTGCCATGGAACTTGGGTTGTATCAGAAGGAGAAGAGGATATAAAGTGTTTTCTTCAAACCTGGAGAATTGGGGAATAGAAACTCAGCTTCCTTGCTTTATAGAAGTATTTACTTGAAATTCAACATTTCCCCTTTGTTTATCATTTTAATGCTGTTTGTCAAGCTTCACTAAATTTAAATCTTCATTAAAATTATATATATGTGAATACATATGTACATATATATGAATATGTTTTTATATGTGAAATTTTAGTAATTCTCTTCAACTTTCTGTTTTTGTATACATCTGCAGTTCCTTTTTAAAATATCATTTTCAGAAGTAATTACTAAAGAAAAAAATAAAGTGCTATATTAGTTTACTGTAACTACTATAACAAATTACTAGGAACTTAGTTGCTTAAAATAACCAAAATTAAATTTCTTACAGTCTTAGAGGCCTGAAGTACAAAACCAGTATCACTGACCAACCATCAGGGTCATATACCCTCTGAAGAGTTAGTCACCTGCTTCCTTCAGCCCTGATGGCTTTGAGCATATCTTGGTTTGTGACTGCATCACTCCAGTCTTTAATGCCAGCATCTTTAATTTTTCTCTGTTCCATTTTCACATTGTCTTATCTTCCGCATATAATTAAATTTCCCTGCCTTGTGAAGATACAATAAAGATAATCCAGGACAATTCTTCTTGTGTCAAAATCCTAAATTTAATGACATCTGCAAAGTCTTTGCCCTATAAAGTAATAATTTGAGGTCACAGGGATTGAGACCTAGTTGTAGAGGGAGAGCAGCTATTATTCAACCTACTACAAATATTTCTAAGGAAGGAAAGTTCATGAATGAAAATTTTATACTTAGATTTTTAACTGGATTCTTGTAGTATGAAGTTCTACCCTGCCTTTGGTGTTCTCATCTACATTTGGATTATCAGTTTCTGGATACTCCTGGTATCCATTGCCTGTAGAATTATTAACATAACTTTTACTTTCAAAAGTATCTCTGTTTCTGTGAGAAACTCGATGGTCCCTCTCCATATTCTTCAGCATATGTACACAAAGCAAGGCTCTTCTAGGTCTGTGGGAATCATGCACGTTGGGATAAAGAGCTTCACTGGGGACAGTGTACAGACACCTCAATCTATCATGCACAGAGCACAAGAAGTGGGGAAAGGAAGATGCTTCCAGAAGCAATTGACAAATGACAATGAGAAGTGATCTGGGGCTGAGGTCCAGATGCCTCTCTGAATGGGTCTAAGGATGCATGGAGGCAGAGTGGCTGATGCAGGCTCTTCTGCTTTCACTTCCCTTCATCCTTAATAATGATGTCTGCAATTGCAGAGTCAGGGAAAGACCATTCTTCTGTTGATGTTCTTTTCTGTGCCACTTGGCCAAGAGAAGACTGAGCATGACCTCCTCCCCTAAGTGTGTGTCAGCTTGGCTGGTCTCCGGCTCCATGCTCACAGAGGCCTGTTGATCCTTCCTTGCTCATATTCTTTTGCTCATGAAGTATCATTGAAATTTGGAAAACAAAAACAGAGTCTGGGAGGAATGTTCTGGAAAGTCCCAGGCTTTCCTCTTGAAGATCATTTGTGCAAACAGATTACTTCACAGTTTTCTTTTGGTTCCCCCCACTCTTCTTCCTCCATTCCTACCTTTCTTCCTCTTTTCCCTGCTCCTTCCTCCCCTCCTTCCCTCCTTCCTTCCTTTCTTCCTTTGGCTACCTATTATTGCTCAAATGTCTAATAATAGGTATTATTATTATACATACTTTGTAGATAAGGGATCCTAGGCTCAAAGATGCTAAATAATTTTCTCAAAATTTACCAAGCTATAGGCTGAGCTGTTATCAAACTATGCTGGAGTTGATGCTGTTAACCACCCTTTTCCTACAACTTTACAGAGTTTGGAGTGAGAGATCTCTGGACACTTCCTCTCTGCCTTGTTTGTCTGACACATGCAAAAAGTTTACTCCTTTTAACTGGTTGATTGAAATATAAATACTTTATCAAGACCAGATTGGACCAGGGTTATTCTGTAATCCTAGTAGTGTGGGTCATCTAACTGGAAACCTTTGTATGGTGTAGCAATGTCTGTTTTGGATAGATTCTTCTGTTTTTAAGGAAAGGGAAGGGAGTTGGAGACAATTCCTTTAGCAAAGCAACATCACAACTGCAAAATTGTATGACCCTTTTTGCCTTTAATTCCAATGAATGTCTCTTATCCCTAATTTGGACCTAGGATGTCCTCATTAAGCATATAAATGAGATTAATATCTTGATAACAACAGAGAACATAAAGTACTTAAGGAATAGCCTTGTCTTAATGACATTATTATTGGTAGTAAATGGTAAAATATTTCGCACTTATCTAGTGCTTTATTTGAAGTGTGTGTAATGATGACTCCTTTATGTGCATACATTATAATTTCAACAGTTGCACATTTGGTTTTCTATTTGCCATGCTTATTATATTAGCAGCATTTAAATATTTTTGATATTAAGCAAAACTAATGCTCATGAAAATTTGCAGATGAATGTCTTGTTTGATTTTGATTCATTGATTCTTTTTTAAATTAATTAATTTTTTTAAATTAGATATATATATGACAGCAGAATGTATTTTGATTCATTGTACACAATTGCAGCACAACTTTACATTTCTCTGGTTGTACATGATGTAGTGTCACCATATGTGCAGTCATACATGTACCTAGGGTAATGATGCCCATCTCATTCCACTATCATTAATAACCTAAAATTCCTTTCCAACCTCTCTGCCCTATCTAGAGTTTGTCTATTCCTCCCATGCTCCCTCTCCCTCTCCCACTATGAATCAGCCTCCTTATATCAAAGAAAACATTTGGCATTTGGTATTTTGGGATTGGCTAACTTCACTTAGCATTATCTTCTCTAACTCTATCCATTTACCTGCAAATGCCATGATTTTATTCTCTTTTATTGCTGAGTAATATTCCATTGTGTATATATGCCACATTTTTTTATGCATTCGTCTATTGAAGGGCATCTAATTTGTTCCACAATTTATCTATTGTGAATTGTGCTGCTATAAACATTGATGTGGCTGTGTCCCTGTAGTATGCTGTTTTTAAGTCCTTTGGGACTAGACCGAGGAGAGAGACAGCTGGGTCAAATGGGGGTTCCATAACTACCATTCTGACTGGTCTGAGACAAAAATCTTAGAGTAGTTTTGATTTGTATTTTTCTAATTACTAGAGATGTTGAACATTTTTTCATATACTTGTTGATTGGATGTATGTCTTCTGAGAAGTATCTGTTCAGCTCCTTAGCCCATTTATTGATTGGGTTGTTTGTTTTTTTGGTGTTAAGTTTTTTGAATTCTTTATATAATATGGAGATTAGTGCTTTAATTGATGTGTTTATGGCAAAAATTTGCCCCCAAAATGTAAGCTCTCTGTTTATTGATTCTTGAAACTTTTACCTCCCCTGTTGAGGATCTGAAATCCAAACCTCTTCCATAATTAAAAACTGAATAAGCTGTTTGGAACCACCAACCCTAAAATCATCTGTCTCTACTTAGTAGAGTGTTTAATGATGTCTTGACCCATTGAGGGGACCTGTACTTGGAGTAGCTGCTTCTTTGGGAAGTATCTCTTTGTAACTACAAGTTGATTTTTGATGATGTCACTTTCAGTATCTTTAAATAGGCTTAGATGTATTTTTTCTCTGTGAAATACAGAGTTCTCTTTTTGATTCCTGACTTTAGTTTTCTCCCGAGCCTCCTAAAGGAAGTGTATGTGACTATGGATGCTTATGGGAGCCTGAACATAAGATTAGGTATGAAAGATATAATTGATTTAGAACTGCTCTCCCAAGGTATATAAGTTATAACAACTTGGCAAGTTCCCAGGAAAATAGTACAAAAGCACATTAGGATTGATCTTAGAAGTCTAGAAAGAGTCATGACTCACTAAAGAAAGGTGAAGTGATAGACTTGCCATGGTAGACAGTGGAGGGAAGCAGTCAAGGGGTCTGGGAAATGGACATGATGGGCTACATGCAGAATGTAAGGCCAGAATACCCAACAGATGAACGTGTTCCAGGGAATAACCTGTTAGATACATGGATTACCAAAGTCATTAGGACCAAAGAGAGTTTCCATGTCACTAACAGTAGTCAGCGCTGGCACTATTCTGGAAGCAATGGATGGAGGAAAGAAAGGAGGAAGCTCATTGATAGCAATAACATCAGAAAACACTTCTCCGAGTCCAAATGACAGCCTCTAGGCCAGATTTGAGGAAGTACTTGTGGTTTTTGAAAAATCCCAGGAGAGGGCTGGGGTTGTGGCTCTGGGGTAGAGCTCTTACCCAGCATGTGTGAGGCACTGTGTTCAATTCTCAGTACCACATATAAATAAATAAAATGAAGTTCATTGACAACTAAAAATATATTTTTAAAAAATCCCAGGAGATAGGTAGGCAGTGGGTGAAGGTTACCAGGGAAGGCACGCTTGGAAACTGATGCAGAAGCTGTCTTCCTGGGAAGTTGAAGGGCTCAGAAAGCTGAGGACAAGGCACTGACAGAGTGGCTAAGCTCCAGAGAAGAGTAAAGGCCAGCCAAGGGAGGTCTGTCTTGCTGAGGCCCAAAAGGGAAAGAATGGGACCTGTCAGAAGAGAGGTTGTTGCCTAGCTACCAGCAGCAGCCCTCTATTGCCAGCAGCTTCAGAAATTGCTTCACTGAGGAAAGCCTCCTCCCTTGGGTACACTCTTCCTCAGATGGCCCATATTCAGTGATAAACTGAACCAGGGCTGCAAGAGCCCTGCCATTTTGGCCCAACATGCACTATAGAACTTCTGGTAGAGTTAGTCAAGACCTTTCAAGATCTGCTTCACTCCCCCACTGACCGACCCTGCTCCCTTCAATAGTTCCACGGGTCTTTCTTCCCAATAGACGCCCAGAATGTCAAACTCCATTTTATTACCTGCTTCTGGCAAATCAAGCTCCAATGGACCCTCAGAATCCTCACGTTTAGCTCTTCTTTGGCTAGAGTTAATATTCTTCCTTCTTGCATGCTAAGGAGAAACTATCAGCCAGAAGCCTAGAGTTCTAGATAATCCAGAAAGGAAAACACTTGTCACTCAACTCCTAAGGTGTAGTAGTGGTAGGCACTGTCCATCCTCCCTGCCAGAGACTTCATGCCTCTTTTTCTTGACTAGATTCTGGCACCTAAATACTGCTTTCTGGAAGCAGACAGGTGGAATGCCAAATACCAAATACCAAAAAATAATTAATTATATCAACTCTTCTCATCTTTGGATTTTTAATAACTGAATCACACAAGATGGTGTGATAGGTCACTGTGGGTTCCCAGATATGACACCTTCAGAATGCTTTGGCACCCTACCTGTGAGCTGCCCAATCTGGGAACAAGAGCATCACCTCTTCCCATTCTTTTGGACGATATTTTTTAACCAGTTATTATTGTTCACTGAGACATTTACTGTCCTCTTGCTCTGGAAGGAATCACATGATTCTGAATTCTTTCATCCCTCCCCTCTGAACACTGAAAAGTAAAGGTGAAGTACATTCCACTTGGGCAATTCCAAGTGCCTAGAGTTGATGTCCAAGAGGGGCAAGAATTACCATGGTCCTTTTTCATTTCTAACTCTGGAGGTAGCAATCCAAATAGCTTTGCTGTCCTCTAGTAGAATGCCCCATGGTGGTGGGGGTAAGGGCATGCGTATCATCTTTAGTGTGGTTACAACTCAAAGCCTCAGGCTGCTACTACCATTTATGGCACCAAATCAGGTTTAATAGGTCCCTCTTTGACAGATTTAAAGTCCATCAACTCCTGTGGAAAATTTATCCAGAGGGCCTGAAGATGAAAGAATTTGCTTGTCTGCAAAGAGTGAGTGAAACATTTCCACACAATCTTCAGCAGGTTACAACCCATAAATCTGTCAGCAGGCTTTACCTTCCAAGTGTGGGAAATTATGCAAGCTTCTTTCTTCTTTATTGTCATTTTGAATTATACACTCTTGTGTTATACATAGATCAACGTTCCTAGGCAGCTAACAGAGCCATCGGAAGACAGGGATATGTTTTATTTTCCTGTCAACCAGCTCTGATTCAGTGTTTAGGGTGACATATAGTCAGGCATCAAGTTAAAAAAAAATTACGTAATGCACACTGCTTTCCATCATGACCAATGAGATGTAATTGGTGCTATTGACAGCACTCGGGGCTGCATCGATTTTCCTACAGACTAAAATCTTGATGACACTTTTCTTTCACTCTAGCTACTCAAGTAGTTATGAAACATCTCTGAGGAAAAATTATATAAATTCAGGATGTTACATGGAGTTCGGTTCCTTTCCTGAAAGAAGTGAACTTGGACATAAATTATCTGCAATAATTTTAGTAATTAACACTTATTGACCATGAAGAAGGTTGGCATGCACCGATCTTCTGATTCTCCTCTATGTGCCAGTTACTCTCTCAGAAGAAAAAGCACATTTTTTCTTATTTCCATAAAGGTGGTATGGACTCACATCAGGCCTGATACTGTGTACCCATAGGCTGAAGTTTTAATGCACTATCACATTTAATTTGTGCAAAGCTCTTGCAAGTTAGATATTATTACCCCCAGTTTGCAGATGCAGAAGATGAGCCTTACAGAGGTGATAAAAACTCATTCAAGATCAGACAACCAGTAAATGGAAGAGCCTTTTAAAGATTCTCTCCTATGAAACTGCGTAGTCCTACCTTCTTTGCCCTCAGCTGTGCTAGGGTCACAGAGATGCATTTCTCTGCTGGGGAGCTATAGCTTCCAAAGCATATGAACTAACGCTTTACGAAAAGAAAGCTGTGCTCAGTTAGTTCCTTCAAATCTTTGCTCTCAGAAGTAAGGTAGGGTTTTTATTCTATATGGCAAAGAAGGAAAGCAAGTGCAAATGGAAGGGGAACATAGGGGAGATGTGGGTAAAACCAGAGAAAGTTTTCAAGAGAGTCTAGGGAGGGATGAATGCTATGGCTTAGGAGTATCAGACCTGTGCCACCAGAAGGACATTACTCCTGCAGCCCTGAGATATGAGTGTTCCCTCAATTTTATCTTTTTCTCATGGTCTCTCTAGTACATTCTCTGTACATTTGTGCTGTTAATGTTCTCCTGATCTGCTTCCTCTAGGGCTTTGTTTCTTCCTAACAGCATTATGTCTATGGGCTGTTACCCTCCACTTTCTTGCATTCTCAAGTCTACCATTTGAGAATGAATCTTGACTGTCTTCAAATTCCCAGTAGAAAGGAAGTGTTCTGTATTTTGAATGGAAAAGCAGCTGGTCCATAGATGGGCAATCCCTACTTAGATGTTCCTCTTGGGCCAAACACCTGGGGATGAGTCAGGAGAGAATAGATAGCAGTGTGGTCCTGTGGTCTACACCACACTGTCTATAGGCTGGTGTTCAGAGGCGCAGATAATAGAGAGGTCTCAGTCCTGCATGTCAGCTCTGAATTTGCTCCTCACTCTGGTTCTTACTCTCTGTTTCAATCTCTTCCTTTATCTGCTCCCCTTGGTGGTAGATCTCCTTTTGACTAGTCTGTTGGGTTTCAAGTGATCCTCTCAGATCTGGTGTGTTCCTTGAGATGCTCTCTCCCATACACATTCTTGAGTCTCATCTAACCATAGCCATTTGGCACCTTTTTCCTACTACTTCTACTGCTCCCTTTGCTGCTGCTAGTCCTAATAGCTACCAATTTTGAGATTTTATAAAGCAGTAGACCCTGCTCTATTCTTTTTTTGCATTATCCCATTTAATCTTTGTGGAATCTTATATGGTAGCTAATATCATTATTCCCAAATTATAGATAATAATATGAAGTTTATTATAGTGAGAGCAACACATTACCCAAGGCATCAGTGTGTCCTAAGTGGTCTTGGCTGTGCAAGTCAATTTTCCTAAGCATCCTGTTATATTTGTAAATGACTGAACACTGTTAATGCTTAATGATGATTGATTCTTCTGCTCAGGAGGTACCACCTTTCTATTGCTCCATATGTGATATGTCTTTAATTTTTTTCTGTGTTTTATTGGTTCACTATAATTATACATAATGGTTGGTTTCATTGTTTCATATTTGTACATGCTGACCATACAACAACATGATTTGGCCAATATCATTCCCTAGTATTTCCCCTTTCCCTTTCCTCCTCCCTCCCCCTCCTCCCTTTCATCTACTCTACTGGTGTTCCTTGACATTTATGAAATCCACCTTCTACCTCTTTTCCTTTTTCTCCCTAGATTTCACTTTGAGAGAAAATATATGACACTTGACTGTCTTGAATTTAGCTTTTTTTCCCCCTTAAGATAATGTTCTTGAATTTCATCCATTTTCTTGAAATATAATTTCTATCTTATTTGTGGATAAATAAAACTCCATTGTGTACATAAGCACATTTTCTTTATCCACTCATTTATTGATGCACATTTCAACTGGCTTCATAATTTGACTATTATGAATTGTGCTGCTAAAACGATGGGTATGCATGTGTCATTATAGTGTGATAACTTCAATTCTTTAGGATAAAGACTGAGAGTGGGATAGCTGGATCAAGTGGTGGTTCCATCCCTACTCTTTTGAAGAACCTCCATACTAATTTCCATAGTGGTTGTGCTGATTTATAATGCCACCATTAGTGTAAAAATGTTCCTTTTTCTCCACACCCTCTGCAGTGTTTATTATTGTTTGTATTCTTTATAGTTGCCATTCTAGTTAGATGAAATCTCAATGTAGATATGATTCGTATTTCCCTAGTTGCTAAATATGTTGAACATTTTTTTTCATTTGTTGGTCATCATATTTTTTCTTTCCAGAAGAATTTATTTAGTTCATTTAGCCATTTATTGATTGGATAATTTTTTGGTATTACTTTTTTTGAGTTTTTTTATATATTCTGGATGTTAATTCTTTATGAGAAGAGTAGCTGGCAAAGATTTTCTCAAATTCTATAGGTTCTTTCTTATCCTTAATTGTTTCCTTTGCTGTGCAGAGCCATTTTAATTTGATGCTGTGCAATTTATTAATTCTTGGTATTATTTCCTGGACCTTTAAGATTTCTATTGAGGAAATTTTTGCCTGAACCTATATTTTGGAGTATTGACCCTACATTTTCTTCTAGGAATCACACAATTTCTGGTCTAATTCCTAGATCTTTAATCTATTTTGGGTTGGCTTCTGTTTAGGGTGAGGGAGAAAGATTTAGTCTCAGTATTCTACTTATGGATAACCAGTTTTCTCAGCACCATTTGTTAATAAAGCTATGTCTTTCACAATGTAGGTTTTTGGACATCTTTGTCAAGGATCAGATTACTGTAGATGTGTGAGTTTGTCTTTTTGTCTTCTTTTTTTTTAACTTGCAGATTTATTTTTTTAATTTTTTAAATTAATTTTATTTTTTAAAAATACACTACAGTGGAATGTATTACAATTCTTATTACACATATAGAGCACAATTTTACATATCTTTGTATAAAGTATGTTCATGCCAATTCATGTCTTTATACATGTACTTGGTTTTTTTGCATTACAATTCTTATTCCACATATATACCACAATTTTTCATATCTCTGTTTTTTTATTGGTTGTTCAAACATTACAAAACTCTTGACATATCATATTTCATACATTAGATTCAAGTGGGTTATGAACTCCCATTTTTACCCCAAATACAGATTGCAGAATCACATCTTTCTGTCTTCTAATCTGTTCTGTGATTTCACTGAATCTGTATATTGCTCTGGGTGGTATGGCCATTTTAACAATATTAATTTTTCTTATCTGCAAACCTGGAAGGCTTTCCATGGTCTTGTGTCTTTTTAATTTCTTCAGTTTTCTATAGTTTTCACTGTAGAGGGTTTTCACCTCCTTGATTGTATTTATTCCTATTTTGTTTTTGTTTTAGATATGTGAATGGGATTGTTTTCCTGTTTTCTTTCTCAACAGAGTCACTATTAGTGTATAGCAGAGCTCTTGATCTTGATTTTGTAATCTGCTACTTTGCCAAATTTGTTTATTAGAGCTAGCAATCTTCTTGTGGAGCCTTTTGGACCTTCTAGGATCACATCATCTGTAAATAGTAATGACTTGACTTCTTTCTTTCCTATTTTTATCCTTTTAATTTCCTTCTTTTGCTTAATTTTTGGCTACAATTTCTAGTATTATATTGCATAGGAGGGGTGAGAGTGGACACTCTCTGTTTTTCCAGATTTTAAAGGAAATGCTTTCAGTTTTTCCCCATTTACTATGATGTTGGCTTTGGCTTTCTGATAGACAGCCTTTATCATGTTCAAGTTTCTCTCATTCCTAGTTTCTTCAATGTTTTTATCATGAATGATTGCTGAAGTTTGTTGAGAGCTTTCTCTGCATCTATTGAGATGATTAAGTTTTTTTTTTGTCCTCAATTCTATTCATGTGGTGAATTACATTTATTGATTCATGTATATTAAACTATTCTTGAAACCCAGAAATAAAACCAACTTGCTCATGATGTACAATCTTCTTAATACATTGTTGAATATCATTTCCTAATAATTTAGGAAAGATTTTTATATCTGAGTTTATTAGGAATATTGGTCTGTAGTTTTCTTTCTTTGATTTTGATTTGCTTAGATTTTCTTGCACTATGGGAAAGAAAAATAGAACACATGTATTTGGTGTCTTCTTAGTTGGAAGCACAAATAAAGCTAATATATACTGATTTTGTCTGCACTTACTTTTTTTTCAGCCTTCAGTTCCATCAAAAATATGGATATGTCTTAAAAGTGTCTTTTACGATCAACTGATGCACCATGATGCACAGACATGGCCTACCTCTTATTCTAAAGCACAAGGTTTGGGGAAGAATAGGAAATGTTGCAAAGAAAGCAGTATCAGTGTTGAGAATTCTCCACCAACCTGCCCTGTGAGAACTTTATTGTGCATTTGAACTAGTTCCTGAATTTCACTTTTAATTATTAATAGGTATGCTTAAGTTAATAATTTAGTTTTTTGTTATAATTTTTTAAAAATTAGTTTTCTCACTGGAGAATGGGGTTAATAATTCCCACCCTACTTTTTCATGTAGCTGTTGTGAGTAGGATAATTAAAAACTACAGCACTCTATATAACACTCCAAAACCCAAATAAGTGCTATTGTAACAAGAATTTAGAGGCTGCCTTTGCTAAAAACACTGAATCTTTCCTTGGGCCTACAATGGATAAAATGAGATTTAAAAAACTTGGCATATCTGTCTCTTTTGCTCTGAGTCACCTTGGATTCCAGGAACAATATGTCTAATCCATAAATGTCTTGTGATGAGAGGAAATTATCCCTCAGTCAACAGCAGCTTTCTTATTTCAAGAGAGACCCTGTCTGACCAATCCTGAAATAATAATCAACCAGACGTCTCTGATCCAGATGGCTTGACTATGCATACTTCTGGTACCCTTATCTATATAATCTAGGAGTCTGGGAGTTCACGTCAGTATCCTGGAGATAGGGCAGAGATGTTCCATCTCACTTGTCTTCCCAGTAGGGTCATATTGATTAAAATTCATTTCTTGTTTTTCATCATTACTTTTTCCATTTTTGTGTGTGTGCGGGGATGGTGAGTGGCCAGAATTGGATTCTTGGTACCCCCAGAGTAGGGCCCCTGGTTTACAACTCCAGTAACACTATTATTGCCATTTTATTATTCCAATCTACAGTACAGGCTACTAAGTGTCTTAGGAATACAGAAATATTTTTTCTATATTTAACTTTGATGCAGCTTGAGTTTTATCCATAAAGGATCTATTTTCCTCCTAGAAAGGTATAGAAAACAAAACAACCTAGAGATGTTCTCCCTTCATTATTCTGACTCTCCTCCAAGAACATGAAATCTGGATTTTCTTTCCTGCTATGCCATTTTTTAAAATCCTGTTTTCTTCTCCCAGGCTGAATAGGATGCCTCTGTTGATAGATTCTACTTTCTACACCCATTTCCCTATATACAAAATAATTTGAATTTAAAAGATGCCATCTTCTGAGACAGAAAAGATTCTGGCCCATGGAAAACATGGATAAGTTCTGGAATAGGTGAAGGGTGCTTCCTAGTCTTACCAATAGATAAAGGCTCATTTTGCTAGTACCCAACAAATAAATCAGGTCATTAAATTTCTGTATTTTTCATTAACCTGAGTTGGTTTGAAGAATAGTCATAGGCTATGCCATGATAGGTAACTCATGAGCTTCATTGTTTTAAAAGCTGGGCGTCAATTCTAGCACCACTGATCCTTATCCATGTAGCTTTGGGTAAATAGTTCTGACTTTTGGGGGTTCATTTTCCTTATCCACCTAAAAAAATTAATGTTCGTTTATCCTTATTGAAATAAGCCAGACTCAGAGAGTCCAGGGTTGAATGTTTTCTTTCATGTGTGGAAGCTAGAGAGAAATGAGGAATTAAAAATAAAAGAGGATCTCATGAAAATAGAAGGGAGAATAATGGGGTGAAGGGAATGAATCTAGGGGAGGGAGGAGGAATGAGAAGGGGGAGGAACTGCAGAGTGAAATTGACCCAATTATGCTATGTGCATGTATAATATAATCAGCTCTGCTTTTTTGCATATAATGCACCACTTATAAAAACAATAAGTAAATAGAAGGAAGACCAATAGAATAGAGGAGGGTAATTTCGGGGAGGGGAAGAAGAGGTACTGGGGATTTAAATGGAAAAAATCATGTTATATGCATTTATGAAATGTTGACCACCACTCCTATGTGTAATTCTAATGCACTAATAAAAACATTGAAATGATGTTGATGGTTATGAAATGTATTTCCCAAAGAGGTTGCGAATGACAAATGGTGGCTAGCACTTGGTACAATGCCTGGGGCACACGTCCTCATGAGTTGTAGCTGTTCTAATTTCATCATTGCAGTTTTATTAAGGGAAGTGGTAAACACAAAGTTGACCTGAAATGATGAAAATCTTTTGTCTCTTTGGGACACTCTGGTAGTTCCATCATCTATTCAGCATCTTGTGACCTTTGCCCTGCTCTAGTTTTCACCAGGACATGGTATCTAAATGGAACCTCAAAACCAGAGAAATTTCTCTAGTAGTTTCTGAAAGTTAGGGCCTATTCTGTGACAAACTGTCTTCCTCATTGAGTCAGAATGAGCCCAAGGAATTGAGACTTCTTTAGATTGGAGCCTGGATTGCAAAAGCCCCTCATTCATAAAGTTGTCTCTGCAGAGTGGGCAGCCTGGCTGATACCTGGCAAGAGACAGAAAATGAGAATTTCTAATTAAAGCATCAAGTCATTTATAATTGATAAACTTTAAGGACATCTTCATCCTCTACAGCCCTATTTTAATAAAGTAGCTTGTTAACTAAAACAGTCATGCCAAAACATCTGTTGATTCTAAAGGAAAGTGCCGAGCCACCATTAGTTAAAGAAGCCAGACCTTACCATTTTAAGCCAAACAAATCAAGAAAATTCTCTGTGACCTCTTTGTAAGAGAAAAGTGGGCAGTTGCCAATGCTGGTGGCTTCTTGCATGAACCTACAGGCTCCCTCTCTCTGCAGACTTAATGTCTGTCACTCAGCATAGGAAAGGAAAGCTAGAGTTTAATTACCTGTTGTTAGTCTTTAACTCGAAAGAGTCCTTGAAACATCTGGGTGATAAAAAGATGTGACTGTTTCAATAGGCACTTAGCCAGGAAAACAGAGACAAGATTTGTGTGAATGCTGGGGTCCCCAGTTCTTCCTATACTGTTTCTGCTGGGGTGGAGAGTTCTTGGTAAAAGGATATCAGTGGAGGTTAGTGTCTTTCTCACAGTCAGAGTTTGAGGAACTATTTAACAAAGTGCTCTCTGCACACTTGAGACTTGAACTTGAGACTTGAAAAATCATTAAGTACCTGCTTCATTGAAGATGGTCTTCAGACTGTCTTTGGACCCATTTCTTCAAGAGAATTTCTTTCAAAAGAATACATATTTACTTGGCAAAGTAAAATAAAGACAGAATACAACTCAATGAAAAATTGCACATGAGTGATTAGTAATGACAAAGAGTTATACAGAAGTTGGCATTACTTCATGAGTACCTTGCCAGGCCATTAGGATAGAAACCTGGGGCAAGACAGAATGAGGTAGATAGTAAATTGCTCCACAAAGGAGAACCTACAGGCCTACTTTGAGAAAATCACTTGGAATGGGGGTGCAGGTGGAATGAGATGGGGCATGGGGTTGAACCAGGGGCTACTTGTTAATAATGAAGATTTCTAAGTCCCACCTTGGAATGACTTATTGGATTGGTAAATTTTCAAATGGCATTTTGTGCCTGCTTGACTTTTCCTTTGATGGGGTAACAACCTGCAGGAAGGTAAGTCTCTGTTATACTTTCAAGGATGGCTCTTTCCCCTACCTCCCGCTACAATGTGGCCTGCCCTTGGCCAGTGCCTCTGACGACACTGATAAATCTTTCTCATTGTGAGATTCATTTGGCAGACGCGTATGGTATGTTTTATTTAGAACTATTTGTTTTTATATCATTTTAACCCAAGGATGTCAACTCTCTGCAAGAGTTGACTATTACAGAATATGTTCCATGCTTAATCCATACCTTAACATCCTCCAGTACTACTCAAGGTATTCCCTTGAACTCTCTGCTACTCAATTATTATCAAAAGCTTAATTTATAGAAATTAGATTCATGAAAGACATTTTGAAGAAGTATTTTGCATATCGTCTTTTAGATTGCATACTATGCTATGTTCCTGAGTCTTGACTTTATAATAGGTAAGGTAATTGTTTGAACTCCATGGACTTATTCTTTTGTTTAGTACCCAGAGTGGGACAGAGAGCTGCTATTTATTAAATTTCCTAGTGCCTAATCCATTTCACTTTTTTGCACTTAAGCCTTTCTACTGTTCACTTATTTGAATAGGGCAGTGCATTGATGTGTATGTATTTTCTTTGATCCACTTGTACCCAGCTCATTCATTCTCTTTGGTGAACCATCTATTTTGTTGATAGTGATATTTTCTATTCACAGTCCACCATGTGTGTTAAATTCTCTTTCATCTTGCAATTCTGCTTTCCTCTTCTTCCCTCCTCTCTTCTCCATTCAAGGTTTATAATGTTTTTGCTTTTTGTTTTTTCTTAGAAGAGATAATGCAATTTGCTGCTCAGGAATGATGAATTTGCTTTTTTCATGGAATCATACTTTGAAATGATCTCTCTTAATTTATGTCTGAAGATACACAGGAGGACTCCCTGGCAGTGCTTCCTTTAATTCCTAGGCAAAGAAAAGCCACCTCCATGATCTTTCCCATCATTTTCCAACCAATTAGTTGCTATTGCCATTTGCTTTCTAGACACTGTTTCTTTTAACATGATTGAAAGCTAATGTCATTGTGCCAAATAGAAGTGGTTTGTATGCTACTGTTTCTCTCTCTAAATTGAAACCCTTAAAGGCAGAGATTGTGAATTTCTGTTTTCTCCATATGCAGCTAGGTTCTAATCCAGTGCCAGAAAGAGTATGTGATCAGGAAACACCAAGAGAGTCATGCTTGCCTCCTCAGGACCTGGATGAAGAGGTTCAAATGAAGAGGCTTAGTTGTGATGGGCATAGTGCTAGAATGGAGCTACACACAGCAGCCCTCAGGAAGGAGATCTGACCAGACTCTGTGTGTGCTGGGGGAGGGGCATTGTAGCTACAGCTGTGCTCCCAGCTGAGATATTTTGCAACAGTACAGCATCTACCCAGTGGTACAGAACAGATGGAAGGGGAAATTGTGTTACCAACTTCAGATCAGAAGCTCTTATCTGAGAGATGAGTGCTAGGAGAAAGAAAGGCTTTACTGAGTGGCCAAAGAAAGGAGATGAAAGAGCTTTGCTCACTAGTTAGCTTCTGAACTCCAGGGGGTTGGTAAGTTACAGATACAGAGCAGGAATGATGAGAGAGGTGGATATGGGAAGAATAGTCAAGTCTTCCCTGGGAATTAGCAGATAGCTTGCATGTCTTTTCACACTTTCATGGTTTACTTTTTCTCTTCATTGTGGCTGGAAGTTGAGGGAGGAGCGAGAGATAGACAGACAGACACAGAACCCTGCATACTCTGGGTCATGTTAATCCTATGTGATAATTTTAGACAAAACATTTCCAAAGTGAACCATGTGTCTAAATGTAGAACTGAATAGAGTCCAACTCAAAAGATTAAGATAGAAAGGAGACAGACACAGTATGAAGGCTAAGATTCCCACACTTGTCATCCTGTTCTAGTCACTGATTAGACATTTGTAGGCCCAGGTAAAGATTTTTTTCAGCAAAAGTGGCCTTCAGGACCCTGAAGAGTAGCCCAGGTAACCCACTCATCAAGGTGTGAGCTAGGCAAAGCTAGTGGAGACCAATAATGCATGCAAGCAGCCATGTGACCTCCCAAATTAGTGATTTTTAAGTCAACTAAGAGCAAGTGAAGCTAGAGGGTTTATTTAGGATTGTGAGTTTGGAAAAAAGTTTTATGCTTTGGAAACAATTTTAGGGAGAGAATTTGAGTCAGAACTGACAATATTTGTTATCTAAGAGGTACATATTTATCCAACTTGTGACCTATTTTCATTCATAGATGTTCATCCAAAAGAAGAATATTAATAAAAGTAGTTTAGTTTCATTCACTGCTATTGTAGCTGAAAAAAAATTTATTTGGTAGTAAGCCACTCAATATCTTAATTACAACACCATATTAAAACAAAGCAATTTATAAATTGCAATCAGTGCTAACAGAACTTACTTATGAACTGTTATTATGTGCATTGGGATCCTATAATAGATTTTATTCCAGGCTGGGACTGTGTTTCATTATATTCTAAGGTGCCAGGCCATTAACCTATAGTTTCACTTGTCATCTTGTCATTACATGGAATTCTTTTCTATTTGGAACAGAATTTTTAAGCTCTTTTAGGTTATTTCTCTGTTGCTATTTAATTTCTCTGTGGATCTCAATAGGCCATGATTACAGCTTGTTAAACAGGTGTGACCCGTGCTATAGGCAACTGGCTTTTCTTAAACATCTGGAATGGGTCCTGAATGGGGTTAGGCCTCCTTATCTGTCTCTCCTTCCTGGGTGTTAGTGATTCTAGAACCCAATATGTATTTCCTAGTTCTGAACACTTGCAGGTCGTGGTACCTTTACAGAGAGTACTTAGAACATAGTAAAACCAGTTATTGGAAGGTTCAGCAAGATGACCTCCCGTTTTCAAAGACAGCCCATGGCTTAGTGTTGTGAGGTCTTGTTCATGGAAACTGAGTGGAAGACAGTTGTCACTGGAGAAACATGGGATAAAATACCTGCATGGATCAACACCAATCTGCCTCCACTGCTTGGAGAGTGACAGAATCTTCATATGAAGAAGAGGAAACTATTTATAGTTTCTGCTATCAATGTGCCAGAAACGGCTGAGTTGGGCATGTTTAATTATGTCTCGAAATACAGTTTCCCAACTCTGCCAAGCTAGGTATTATTAGAAAGCTCATTTTATATCCAAAGACACTGAGGCTCAGAGTTACTTTTTTTCAAAATTAGGCACTTAATACAATGCTGAGCTCATTTTCAAACTCACCTCTCCTGGACTCTAAAATCTCTCTCTCTTACATCATATTCTAGTTGTCTTTTTCACACCATTACACTACATATTCTAAGGGTGAGTTATTCTTTCTGAGAATTAGTTCTATGAATTTTCTTTTCTGCTTCTTAGGCCTGTACTCACTGTATTAATAGTCTTTTACACAGGAGACAGGAGGAGGAGGGGGGATGTTGGAGGCAGTTGCAGTGAAAGTCCAGCTATTGGTTACTTCTGGGGAATGGATATTTCTAGAAGACATAGTTTCCCTCTTTTCAGAGCAGCATTCCTGCATGCTCCCTGCAGTGTGGACTCAGGTGTGCTTTAGGTAATCTCCCTCAGGAAAACAACACTGACTCAGATCATAAAGTGAAGGGATCTGATTGCTGTTCAAACTTTAGAATCCAGCCAGCACAATGGAGACCAGAAATGAGAGTATGTTGGTCTCTGTGGCCTTCAAAAATCAAGGCCACATTGCCTGAATAAATCATTCCCTAACTCCTTTTGTCAATGATGCAGAATTCTTACTTTTTTTCTGCCTTCAATTTGGTCAGGATCATCAGTTTAAAGGGATAGTACTAAAAACTAATGGGAGAAATTAAAATTAAAGTGAAGAAAGGAATGAAAGGAATTTATTAAAAAATAAGTTTCACCCACTTCACATTTGTTTATCTTCAAAGCACCAACCTGAAAGGTGGGAAAGGTGAAGACATTTGCTTAGAGTTTCTTTCCCTTTATGAAAGGAGATTATAAAGCCATGTGTGGACTTCAATGGGGGAAAGAATAGGTTTTTCAACAAATGGATGGATTGAGACAACTGGATACCTTTACCAAACAATAGTGTTGGACCTTGACTTTTCACAACACACAAAATACAGCTCAAAATGAACCATAAATGTATGTGATTGCTAAAAGTATACAATTCTAAAGGAAAACCTAGAAGTAAAGCTTTGTGACTATGGAGGAGGTGTTGATTTCTTAGATGTGAAACAAAAGGAAAAGTGAGAAAAAGCAGTTTGTATTTCATCAAAATGGAAAACTTTTCTGTTTCAAAGGAAACCATCAAGAGTGTGAACACATGAGCATAGAATGAAACATTCACAAATCCTATGTTAGATAAGGTGCCTGAATCCAGAATACATAAAGAATGTTTATAATTCAATAATGAAATGACATACAGCTCAATTAAAAATGGATAAGGATTATAATAAAGCAATTATACAAGTGGTCAATAAGCACATCAAAAGAATCTCAAAGGCACTTGAGAAATGCAAATCAAAATGACAAATAGCTGCCACTTCATACCCACTGGTGAGATCAATCACAAACCAGATGTTAATAAATGTGAGTTAGGATGAGGAGATCCTATTGGTGGGAGTATAAAATGGTACAGTCAGTATGGATAACCATTTGGTATTTCCTCAATGTCAAACTCAGTCTTACCATTTTACCTAGTAAATCCTCCCCCTTGCATATACCAATAAGAAATGAAAATTTATCTTCACACAGAAACTTCTACATGAATTTCCATAGCAGTTTCACTCATAATAGCCCAAGAGTAGAAAAAGCCCAGATGTCTATCCAATCAGTGGATTATAATTTGTTTATAAAAAGTATAGAAGTATTGCAATAATATGGATGAACCTTGAAAATGGTATGATTTTGTTTATATGAAAAAGTCAAAATAGGCTGTCCATAAGACAGAAGGTAGATTCACAGTTGCCTAGATCTTGGGAAGGAGGGATGTGGAAAGAAACTGGCAAGTAACTGCTAATATGAGTTGTTTAGGAGGCTGAGAAAAAAAAATTTAATATTAATTGTGAAGATAGCTGTAGAACTCTGTGAGGATATTAAAATTCATTGAATTTTATACTTTAAATGAGGAAATTGCATTATATGTGAGTTATAGCTCAATGAAGCTGTCAGAATGCTCACCAAATATTTAAATGTAAATGCTAACAATGTATTCTATAGTTTATAAGCCTTATATAAGTAAAATACATGAAAATAATAGCATCAAGTGTAGGAGTGGGCAAATTAATGAGTTTCCTAACTAGAAATCGCAATACTCAATTCACCACTATTACCATTTTGTACCGGGTGGTTCTGGTTTGTTTTTATTGGCTGTGCTGTGCATTGTTTAGCATCATCTCTGGCTTCTACCTTCTGTATAATAGGTACCAGCTACATCTTAGGTACCCCAACTACTTCCATTTATGCCACTAATAAATTGTCTCCAGGCTCTGTCATTTATTCCCCCAGGTGTCAAAATTATCCCGGGTTAGAAAACACTGCCATACCTGAAGTGGTGCAATATGAATTTTACATAACGTATTGGCTTTCTGTTCTACTGTAACCAATGACCACAAACAGTGATTTTAAGCAATACAATTATTTCATATTCTGGAGCTCAAAATCCAAAATATTCTTAGTGGGCTAAAATCGAGGTGTCAGCAGGGCTGCATTGCTAGGGAGGCTCCCTCTCCTCCTCTTCTCCAGTTCATGAAGGCGTTTCTAGGTAGTCCACCTCCCTCTGTCTTCCAGGCCCTCAGTTTAGCATCTTCAGTTCTCAGTCAGCCCCCCTCCTCTCCCTCTCTCTTCTCTGTCCCACCCTCTGTTTTGTCCCGCTCAATTCCTTTCCTCCCACCTCTGACCCTCTGCTTCCACCTTAAAGACAGTAGTGATTACTTTGGGCTTACCTGGATAATTCAGGAAGGTCATAATTTCACAAATTCTGAGGATTAAGACATGGGTATCTTTGGGGTGCATTCTTCAGCCTACCACAGCTGACCTTGTAATTAAAGACGTATTCTAGGACCCTAAAAAAAATCACTAAAACAATAAGGATTATGCATTTATTGGTGTTCCACAGTTTCCTGAGACTCTGTTTAGTCTGCTTTTTCTCTTTTCTTTAAATTGGATCTCTATTACTATCTTCAAGTTAAGACATTTCTACTACAAGCACAATTCTATGACTGGGATTATCTAGGATTTTCTCACTACATTTATTTCTGCATTTTATTCATATTTTTAAACCAGGATTTCCATTCATCTTTAAAAAATATAACTTGAGGCTATTGATATTCTATGTTAGATATGCCATGATCATAGTACTTTTATTTACTTGTTTATACATGGGTTTCTTCAATTACTTTAAGCATTTTTATGAGAGCTTCTTTAAAATCTTTGTCTTCCAATTCCAACAACTGGGTCCATTTCAAAATAGCTCCTACTGCCTGCTTGAGTTATACTTTTTTATTTTTTTTGCATGTTTTATATATTTTTTATTTTTATTTTTTTTGCTGAAAACAACATTTTTTTGGTAATATATTGTAATAGCTGTGGATTCTCATTCCACACAGAGGTTCTTATTTATGCTTTGTTGGTTGGTTTCTTTAGTTACTTGTCTGTACTAATTCTATGATCATAGTATGTCTTCCATATAGTGTAACCTCTGATCTAACTTCTCAGATTTTCCCTTGTTATTATTATTAAATCTTTTTTTTTGTTTTGTTTTGTTTAAGGGTATCCTCGATATTGTACAGTGGTCAGCAAATTGTTATTTAGAAATGTGTGCTTAAAACCTGGGGATAGTAAAGCTTCTATTTTTCTCAGTTGGATCTATCTGTGATTTGGTGAATGCTTTAAAATTTGAGGGGAATGGTTGATAACCTGCCTTACCTTCAACCATGTATATTATCTGGTCTCTCTTGAGAGGGCACAGCTTTGCATGTTCACAGTGTTTGAGGCCACACAGGATTAGTGTGACTCTGAGAGGATCTCTTTGTATGTATTAGTATTCTATTGATGCATAACGAATTACCACAAGTTTAGCAGCTTAACACAACACTCATTCATTCAGTCACAATTGCATAGGTCCCAAGTCTGGGCACAGTATGGTGCCTTCCTGTGACTGGAGTCCAGCAGAGCTGAAGTGTGTTGGCTCTCCTGGGCTCATATCTGGAGGTTCTAGGGTAAGGATCTACTTCCAGTCTCATTCTGGGTGTTGGCAGAATTCAATTCTTCATGGTTG
The DNA here is from genome assembly GCF_052094955.1 of Ictidomys tridecemlineatus. Lineage (NCBI taxonomy): Eukaryota > Metazoa > Chordata > Mammalia > Rodentia > Sciuridae > Ictidomys > Ictidomys tridecemlineatus. The sequence goes on from NC_135477.1 coordinate 19,312,154, forward strand.
TAAGACTGATGTCCCTTTATTTCTGCCTGACTGAGAACCACTGTTAACTCCTTGAAGCAACTCTGTTTCTGGTCTTGTGGCCCATTTCATCTTGATAACAGGAACCCCCATCATTTCAAGTCCCTCTCATGCTGTGGATTTCCTTGACTTCCTCTTCTGTAACAAGAAGAAAGTTCTTTGCTTTTAAAAGGTATGTGTGATTAGGTTTGATCCACACCAGTCTGTGTTTGGTCAACTGATTTGTCATCTATTATTAATTGCATCTACAGAGTCTCTTTTGTCAAGCCAGTGATGTGATATGCCAAAACTATTCCTGGTTAAAGGTATATTATAAGCATTGTGGAAAAAGGGACACATTTTGATTCATGATGAATTTTTTCTAGTTAATTTTGGCTATTCAAAATGGAAAACAAACACCTATGGCACTTCAGGCAATGGTGAGGTGTAGGGGTGTTACCCAGTGTCTGCTACAGTTCTGCAATCTCAGTAGCCAAATGAATCTAGTGCTACTTTTGCACCCATCTAGGGAACAGAGGAGGCTTATTTGTAATTTGCTTTTGCCCTGCTGTGATTCCTCCAGGAACTTTCTGTCCTCTTAAATATGTCACCAGGAACATTTGAGTATCATCCCATGATGAAAGATCAGGGAAGAGAGTTGGGGTAGGAATGTGTGGGATACACAGGTGGAAGTAGACTAGTCACTTTAAAGGAGATATCTGACTACTTTGGTTAGTGTGAGGAAATCAAAAGAAAATAGGTTTTGGAGATGGTTATGGTTTAGATACGAGGTGTTCCACAAATGCTTATGTGTACGTGAGACAATGCAAGGAAATTTAGAGTTAAAATGATTGAGTTATAAGAGCTTTTACCTGATCAGTGCATTAATCCACTCATATGGATTAGCTGGGTAGTAACCATAGGCAGGTGAGGAGTGGCTGGAGGAGTGGGTCACTGGGGGTTTATATGTTGTTTTTGGTGAAAGGAGTTTTCTCTGCTTCCCATCTGTTGTGTCTGGGGCTGGTTTTCCTCCACCATGTTCTTCTGCTATGATGTTCTGTGTCACCTGGGGCTCAAAGCAATTGAGCTGGCTGACTGTAGACTGAACTTCTGAAACCATAAGCCAAAATAAACTTTACTCATCTAAGTTATTCTTGTCAGGTCTTTCGGTCACAGTGATGAAAACTGTTGACTAAAGCAGAGATCTCATGAAAATATATTATTTGAAATGCTTGTCTCATTTATGTGCTAAGTTACATAACCTGGTTGAGTCTGAGTTTTCTTATTTATGAACAGTGGATGACAATACCAGCCCAGAAGTGAAGCCTCTTCAACTTTTGTTAAACTGTCAATTTTTTTGTGTGTCTATTTGCTTTTCTGGCATAAATTCTTTTAATTTCATAGTGCATTATTAGAAACTATTCTCATTTATAAGACATATCAAGGGAATGAAAGGTGTACTTATCAATTTTTAGCAAAATTCAGGTGAAGTTTGGTCCTCAAATAGTCTTTTCATAAACATGTACTTTCTCTGGTATATTTCTAATATATAAAGTAAAATTTGCTTGTAGAAATTAAAGTATTTTTAGAAAAAACATGTAGAATCTCACCTTTATTTTATAATTTATACCATATGATTTATACTTTTTAAAGCACATCATATCAGAATTATTATTTCTACTTTTCAAAACAGGAGAGATTGTGACTCTTAAAGAAGCAGAAATGAAATTGGGACATGAGTCTGTTATTTTCCAATCCAGTATTCCATTTAATTACCATAATTTCTTCTATAAATAATGTTAATTTTTATAATGTGGTAGCAATATTGGCAAATATATTAAAGAGATTCTTGCTACTACTTTATGCCCCTCGTATGTCTGATTCTTACAGTAAAAGGTCTCAGTTTATTCCAAAACTACGTAAAAGAGGCCCACAAAATATTTTTCAGTACTTGGATTCCATAGCTTCACACATTATCACAAGAGAGTATTCAACCATGACATTTATAATTGGCTACAAACATAATCCAATATCGTCATCTTACCATATTGTCAGAGCAGTTAATTGGACTTGCATAGCTACCAGCAAAATATATTGGTTTATGCAAAGAGTGAATCTCATTTCCTCTGTGAGCTTTTCTAAACAAGAGTGGTGTAGAGAGAAGGGCCAGGAGGGAGGATGCTCAGTGTAACTTCAAAAGATCTTTTTGGATCCAAATTTCTGCTCCTGGTAGATAGATATAATAGAAGATAGCACTAATTTATTTTAATAAATATGATGAAGTGGGATAGGCCAACATATAAATAATAAATTTTATAGTGAAATTCACCTGAGCCAAAATCAGGGGACAGTGACTCATCCATTCTACTTCGCAAAACTTTTTATACCACGTCCCTAAAAACTAAGTATTAACAAAGGAAGAGGAATTTTATCCTTTGAAATTAATGCAAATCTCTCTTAAAAATAGAACAACCACCACCTTATCTGATCATATTTCACTGACTTAAGTGTGAAGGATTTGGGTCCATGGTAATGACTAAGTTATTAGGAAGAACTTGGTTCTGTTGATTTCCAGACCCATCCTCTTTACTGTCCTGTCCTACTTTTCAGCCTCACTATTTTGCCCAGGAAAACAGTTTTACTTACTTTGTGAAGGCATGTAGTGATTAAAAGAGAATGTCATCTTCAACTTTAATCTACTGTACCTAATCAGAAATAAAAGATGAAACTCTACTCACAACAATATATGTAGGCCTTTGCAAGAGAAAATTTAATTTGTTTCAAACAAACAAGCTATAGCCTCTAGACATTTGCTTGAGTCACAGCAAAGCACAGCACTGAATTTGAAATCTGATTTAAAAGACACCTTTGATATCCTAAAATAAATAAAAGGAAAGGAAAGCCCATGGAAAACTTTTGCAGAAAATCTAGAAGTAAGATTTTTACAAATCAACTTAGTAAAATTCTTCTAACTCCAGGGCAACCATTAACAAAGTGACTAAAAATATAGAAAAAAAATGTATATCAAGGAATAAAAATGGTAGATCAGGAAAGATCTGTTTAAGACAAAAGAAGGTAATAAAGGAGGAGTAGGGGACAAAAATTAACATCAGATATAAAGAAAACAAATAGAAGAGGTCAGATGGAACTTCAGTATTAATTGCAAATTCATTAAACACTCAAAAGGCAGAGATTGGAAGAATGAAAACAAAAAATGCCATGACCCAACCAAAGGTGTATAATATACATGCTTTAGATTTAGAGACACAAGTGGACTGATATTAAATGGATGGTAAAGCTTATACAGTTTAAAAGCTGAATATTGAGTAATATATAGAGTGGCTAAACTAAGGTGATGACAAAATCTACTTTAAAGTAGATGTTATTAGTGAGAAAAATTAGTAATGGTAAGTGGACTAATCCTTTAAGAAGATAGAATAATTATACATAGATACCTATCTAAGAACAGGGGCTCAGAATATATAAACGACAACAGAAAAATACTTGGACCATAGGCACTTTAGGGACTCTATTATTTGCCTCAGTTGTCATTTTCCCCAGTGTCTGCAGGGTGTTTGTTTCCCTCTTCCCTTCAGAGTTCTGAGTGAGGTCAAACAAAGTCAAGTCCTTAGTTATTGGACATGTTAGAACACACACAATTTGTGAAATTTTTCTGCTCTGCTTCTTTCAAAAGTCAGGTCCAGTTTTCCATACTGAGAACATGGATGTCTGTCTTTAAGACCATGCTGAGCCTGAACAAGGATGGGGCAAGCACAGAGAAAAAGCTTTTTTTTATATATTTTTAAGTTTTCTTTTTTCTCTCTCTCTCTCTCATTTCAGCATCTGATTGATTCTGTAAGCATTCAGCTGTTTTCCAGGGTTTAAAAAGTTGATTCTGATACTTTTTGCTTAAATTCTGTGGATAGTTTCTCTGCAGAGGCTTCTGTGGAGAGATGGGCCCTTGGAGATGTGTACTCCAACATATTTGCTGGTATTCTCAAAACCCAACCTTTAGTAATGGATGGGATAAATAGGCAGAAGGTCAATAAGGAATTATAGTCCATGAATAACATTATAAACCAACTAGACAATATAAATTTATAGACTTCTAGACCACCATCAACAGCAAAGTCCACATTTTTCTCTGAATCACAGGGGACATTCGCTAGTATAGCTAGGATAAACTCTATGTTAGGCCTCAAAACAGACCTCAATAAATTTAAAATGACTAAACTTGTACAAAGTGTGTTCTCCAGAAATCTGTGAGCTGATCCTAAAAGTTCATGAAAATGCAGGGGACCCAGAATAACAACCAAAATAAATCTTTAAAGAAAAAAAGTTGGAGAACTTACACGTCTCAGCTTCAAACGTATTTCCCACCTCAGTAATAAAAAACAGTGTGCTTTTGATATAGGTGTTGAAATGAAATTAATGAAATAGAATTGAGAATCCAGAAATAAATTCTTAACATTGATGGTCAATTGATGTTTGATAAGGGAGCCAAGGCAATTAAGTGGGGAAAAGAAAAGTCTTGCCAACAATTTGTGCTAGGACAACAGGATATTCATTAGCAAAGCAAACGAATTTGTAACCTACTTCAGACCATATATACTGTTTATGGCATCCATAGAGGTTGGTTCCTGGTCCCTTGTGGATACCAAAATCAAAAGATGCCCAAGACCCTTATATGAAACAGCATAGTATTTGCATATAATTTACACATATTTTCCCATACTTTTTAGATCATCTCTAGATTACTTAAAATAACTAACATAATGTAAACGTGCATTAGTTATCTTTGTACCATAATAATGAAATATCCGATCCAGGGTACAAATGAAGTAAGTTGAAGTTTGTTTGGGCTCGTGTTCCTAGAGTTGGAAGTTCAGGACTAGGAAGCCCCATACATTAGTTAGGACCTCTGGTGATGGTGGCACATTTTGGTGGGAGTGTGTGTCTGAGCAGACCAGCCATGTCTAGAGCCAGAAAGCTAAGAGAGATGTGGGGTGGGGACTGGTGTCACACACAGTGTGTTTGGAGAACGTATCCTTAAATGACTAAGGATATGCTATGTGACCACATGTCCTAAAAGATCCACAGCACCTCTCAGTACTGCCACCACGGGGATCTAGTCTTTAACATTTGGATGTTTGGAAGACATTACCCCTATTCAAAGCATAAAACAATGCCGTATAAATAGTTGTAACAATGTGTTGTTTAGGCAGTAATGACATGGACAAAATGATTTGTAACAATGTGTTGTTTAGGCAGTAATGACATGGACAAAATGATTGTACCTGTTGAGATGCATTTTTTTTTCCTGAATATTTTGGATCTATAGCTGATTGAATCCCTGGATGCAGAACCCATATATTTGGAAAACTCACTGCACAAAATTCATCTAAAACTAAATCACATACCTAAATATAAGTGTTAGAATTATGTAATACTTGAAAGAAACCATAGAGAAAATCTTCCATACTTTGGGATTATAAAATGGGTTTCTTTTTTAAAAATGTTTTTTAGTTATTGATGGACTTTCATTTTATTCATTTATTTATATGCAGTGCTGAGAATTGAACCCAGTGCCTCACACAAAGCTAGGCAAGTAGCGCTACCTCTGAGACACAACTTCAGCCCTATAAAATGGTTTCTTAGAGAAGACACAAAAAGAAAATAGAGAAATGGAATTTCATCAAAATCAAACAACCTTTGTTTTCAATGAATGCCATCAAGAAAATGAAGAGACAACACCCAATATAGGAGGAGGTATTTATAAATCATATACAGGTTGAGATATTTGTATCCAGAATACATAACTAATAATTCAGTAATACAAAGATGAAGAGTGTAATTTAAAAATGGCTAAATTATTTCATAGGCATTTCTCCAAAGAAGATATGCAAATTTCCACATATTTAAGTTGTACTAAATATTATTTTAAATCAATCCTATAATTGTGAAAAACTTTTTGTGTTTGAATTAAAGGGTTAACATATAAAAACTAAACACGTATAATATTCCACAATTTATGTCCTGGTTTCAAAGATACTTTTCATGTATGTGTTTGTTCTTCCATTTGACACTGTTATCCAGAAATATGGAGAGAGACCGAATATTTCTCAATCTGGTTTCTATTACCTGATAAATAGGGTCTAGGTCTTGGGAAGCTTTTGTAAATAACTATCAGAAGTAGTTTGGTGAGTTAGGTAGGTGTTATTTGGCTACCCTAAAAACAAGGCTGCTCTCTGACTCTCCATGAGCTGTGATTTACCTGTTAGCTTGGGCACTGCACCCACTGTGTTCCTAGAGAACATGGTTCTGGGAGCAGGTGACTCTGCTCAGCATCATTAAGGGAAGGGATAGGAGCATAAGGAGGAACAGAAAAAAGCTCTAGTGTGTATTTGAGATTTATGTTTATCTACACTAATTATAAGCCTGGTTTGATAATGTCCCCTGTGTATAACCTGAAGATTAACTATTTTTTAAAAGCTGTGCAAACATTCATCTCTTTTGTCCTTTGTACTGCCATTTTTCTCAAATTTCATTTTAGGTGGAGTTTCAGGGGACCAGAAGCACTATTTGAAGTTACAAGTGACTAATTTTATGCAAAGGCGATCACCATCTGCAATCCACAAAAATGTGCTAAAGAAATGTAGTAGGTATTTCTCTGAGTGGTTTACCCCTATTGACCTTCCCAAATATTTAACTAATGCTATAATTAACAGGTGGCAGATCCAATTATGCTGTAGTAGAAAAATAAAGTCACTATATATCACTATCAATAGTCTGATTAATTATCCGTAGCAATGGTAGAAGTAAACTCCCTAATTAAAAACCAAGTTTACAAGATTCCACTGAAGAAAAGGCTTTCTCCAAGCTTGATGTCTTGATATTTCTTGAAATTTCATGATAGCATTATCATCTTCACCATCACCATAATAGTCATGGAATAAATTGAGGATTTACCCAATGTATTAAAGCACTCTTTTTTGATGCATTTTAAAATTTAACTTATATAAAAATCCTATAAAGTAAGAGATACTCCTGTTACTCCCATTTTTGAGTTTTGATGAATTTAAGTTTTGATGAATTTAAGTAACATCTTACCCAAGATGTCACATGTAGCAAGTTGCCACAGTCACATTATTTTCCTGGAACGAGAGTCTGATGCCATGAATATTTTGCACTGGCCTGTCATCTGCAAGCATCCTTAATGCAAAGGTCTCAGTGCCTGCCTCAGGCACATTAATTTCTTATTTTGTCCTTGAGAGATAGTAACACCACCTAAAATGCAACTAATGAATTAATTGAGAGATGTTCTTGATCAAGAGTAATAAATTTCAGAATTGGGAGGGAAATCCAAGGTATTTATGAATTTATTGCTACCTTCCAGTGACTATCTTCTATTGTTTTTTCTTTAGCAACAGTATCTTATTATAGGAAACTGAATAACTATTATTTAATACCTATTATTATTCTGGGTGCTTTTTAGATCTTATATTGCCATCATTATAGAGCTTTTAAATTTCCCAAGGTCAATCATTTGATGGAGTTAGGATTCCCATGACATTTGTGGATTCTCAAGCCCACGTACTTACTTTTCTAAACAATATGGTCTCTCTGATGCAGATGGTGTTGTTCATAGGAGCCTCAGTGTGAAGACTAAGAAATCAAGATGTGGCACTGAGAAAGAAAGGGAATGGAAAAGTATCTGGAGGAAGTTTGGTGTCAAGCGTGGGAGGGTGGACAACTGGAGACTGAGGGAGGATCCTATAGGAATACATTTTTTCTTTCTTTCTTTCTTTTTCCTAATGTTGAACCTGAGCATGACTCCAGTGAAGGAAAGGAGCATAGTGCTACTTGTTCCAGAAATTTCTATCCATTCCTGTTCTCCCCATCCAACGATTTCAGTTTCAATTAATATTCATTGGAGGTGTCTTCATCCACCACAGCCAAATTCTTGGAGGGGGAGGGATTTCACAGAGAAATTTCATTTTAAATAGGGATGTGAGTAAGCAAGTAAAAAAGATAAATTATTTTGTGAGACCTGAATTTGGGAAAGTGGGAGTATTGGCACAGCAAGCCATCCTTCTTTTATTGATAAATTGGTACAATTTGTTGCTTGGAACTGTGAATTTTCACTCCATAGATGAAATACTATTATGGAATTTCTAAAAAAAAAAAAAGAGTCTCACAAACATTAAACATCGATAACTGATGGCATGCTCAAAGGGAAATCTATACCTGCTTTTCTGAGACCAAGATGGGAAAGTAACTTAGGGATGGTGATGTGACTGATCATGAGTGAATTTCTAGTAAGTTCTGACCGCACTGAGATCCATCACCAGGGAGGGCCAATTGTTGGCACAGAGTAGGTGCTCAGTGGAGGACTCTTGCACTGATCTTAACTCTCTGCAGCAAAAGGAACTAACAAGCCAGGCTAGATCCTCTAGCCTGCAGGTCCCTCTTGCTTCTTTTTAGTAAAATAGGGTGCCTTGAGAATCAGAAGTGGATTTATATTAGAGGGACTAAAATTTAGATAAGAAAGGAAATATGTTGTAAATAAAAAGTTCTAAAACAAAGTGAGATGATGTGGTTCATCAATATATCTTCATTCTTTCTAATTTCCATTGTATAAGTAGGAGTCCGAGGCCTTTCTCTTATAGGAATTATGGCCAGTCAGTCAGAGTCCTCTCTGCCTTTGGGGGAGAAAACATAGCCAGTAGTGTAAAAAAAAAAAAATTAAAGTGGCTTAACTGAACTTACTTTGTCTTTTTTTAATCAAAAATACATTTTTCATTTTAATACAAAGTAAAACAAAAGGAAAAAAGGCAAAAAACCAAACAAAACCCACCAACAACAAAAATATCAAGCAAACAACCGCTTTGGGGATTAATAAAATAGAAGTTGCAATGATTACAGAATCTTATTTCAGGGACGTGGGGAGTGGGTGTGGGGTTAGCAGGAAGCATCTTGTGACATTTATATAGTGAAAGCAGCCCTCCCTTTAAACAGTGTAGACAGAACACCTGCACCTTATTCTCTCATGACAAACAACTACCATGACACAGGTTCAGGCTTCCTTTCAACACATCTTCTGACTCACATCACAATATTGTTATGCAGACAACACACTCCAAAGACATTGCTAAGAAGCCAGAGAAGGAAAAAAAAAATGAACAGATTCTAGAAATGGAGACAGACTGTGTGAGAAAATAACATCCAGGAGTAGGAAATCACGGGGCAGCCTCTTGCTGCACCACCAGAATGGATTCCTGGAGAGCGCATTTTGATTACATGCCCCGGGTTTCCTATTATTTATTTCTTAAAATAAGAGGTGGGAGGGAGTTGTGGAGGCAGCAACTTAATGAAATACCACTCCTCTATGAACTTTATACTTATCTCTCCAGCAAACCTCTGAAATAGTTATTACTCTAACCTTTTCTATAAATACCGGGGGAGGGAGCTCACGTAAATTAAATAATGGATGTGCAGATAAGAAGTGGCGTAGCAGGAATTCAAACACACTTCTGTCCTTTACTGATTTTTTAAAATCCTTCCATATATGAAATAAAAAACAGAGAAAGGTGAGCATCTAACTGTATCCATATAAACTTATACTGATGCCCAACCCTTTTTATATCATCCCTCACCTTCTATATTTTTTTTACCATCATATCCTAACTTGGAGATCTGTTCCCTTACTCATTTTTCCCACCAACAGAGATTGGCCAAGGCCTCGTGCAGAGAGTATGTTGAATTATTCAAAATTATTTCTACGATCAACCTGGTCTTGGAAAAAAAAAAAAAAATCTGTTCTTAAGGGAGCAGTTTTAATTTCTTTCTAAAGGAATGTAAAATAGTTGCACATTCTTTTACACTGCCCTGTAATACAGAGGCATATAATATGAGTGATGAGCACAAAATAAGGGCACCCAACCCTGAGTCTTCCCAAAGAGATCATGCTTTAGACCATCTGGAAGCAGAGAGGAGTGCCTTCCCATCTAGTGTTATGATTTAAAGGGGACATGAGACAAAATGAGGCTATTTCCAAAATTCCCATGAGAAGGTGTCACACTGGAGACAGAGCGCTATCTCCCAATGAGCCTAGATTAGATTCCCTTCAGGGTTTGATCCAATGTTGAGCATCTGGTGAGGTAGAGCCATGCCATTTGAAAAATCCTTGTGTTCCACATGCTGGGAAAAAAAAAAAATCAAACATCTCATACAATACCACTGTGAGAGTCAGCAAGGCACTGAGTCTGGGGAAGGGAAGGGCTGAGTCTGGTCTCTTATTTTTCCAGGGAGCACAGACAGTAGTGTACAGGATGGCAGTGGGCAGTGCCTCTCACTGATTGACTGGTTAGGCATCCCCTACCCCCAGCTTTCATCTCTACTTAACTAGGTTTAGTAAGTTACAAATTCCTGTCAATGCAAAATGACTTCTGAGTGCATAATAGTGCTTACATTTGAACTCAGGCTCTTGGACTTAGTTTTCACCCTAGGTCCAAGAGCCTGAGTATTTCTCCATTGTTGAATATCCACTGATGAACACTGATACTCACAGAGATCATCTTTCCAAGAGCTTCCCACTTCTGCCAAGGCTCAGAATTTAATAGGTTATACACAGAATTATTTTCTTTGGTGTCATAATTCAGATGTGAGGTGTCCTCACAAGTTCCTGTGTTAATGTAGAAATGTTCAGAGGTAAAATGATTGAATTATGAAAGCTGTAGGCTAGGAGTCCATCCTAATGTGAAGGGACTAGGTGGTAAGTATGGGCAGGTGGGGCCTGGCTAGAGGAGATGGGGTCACTAGGGCTATGCCATGGAAGGGTACATCTTCACTGAGACCCCTCTCCAACCCCTCTGCTTCCTGACCCTACCATGAGCTGGGCCCTTCCCCACCATGTGCTGCTCACCTTAGCCTGTCCGGAGCAACAGAGTCAGCTGTCTATGGACTGAGACCTCTGGAACCCTGAGTCTCAAAGATCTTTTTCTCCTTTAAGTTGTTCTTACCAGTATTTTGGTCACGGTCACACAAAAGCTAACTAAAACATTTGGTTTGACTTGGGCCTTTCTGCTCCGGTAGCATTTCACAGATGTCTACTTTGTTGCTCACACAATTGAATTTTAGGTAAATGTTTTGTCATCTGTGCTCTGGGTTTTATATTTTAGGTGGCCCTTTTCTCCCTTTAAACTGGCCAGATTTGATAAAAACGAAGTGACAATTTGGAGAAATAAAGGGATTTAGGGTAGCCAGGACTTGCATCTTGCCTATTAATCTCTATTTTTATTTTGTTTATACAAATACATTTAGTGACTGCTCCTCATGTCAGTGGCCTTTCTCAGCTAATGTGAGTAGGCACAGGGGATCTTAAATGGGGAACAAAACCTGAGAAATGCAGCTGATTGAGCTGTAGCACTTGTGACATGACACTGTGCTCTAAAAGGAAAAAAAAATCATTTGGGCAATTAATGAACTTTTGTTATGTTTAAAATAAGATAGTGGAAGATAGAGATGGTGATATATATCACATAGTGATATACTTTGCTTTACATTCTAGGATTGGGGAGTTTCATTTACTTGCAAAAACTTAGATTCAAGAATAGATAATTCAGATATTTATTAAGCTGGACCTCACAAAACATTGATAAAAATGTGGCTAATATCTGTATGCAAGGAGAATATCTAGTAATTATGTGTTTTAAGGGAGAGGGTCACATTATGCAGATTAATGAAGTTTATTTATATTCTGATGTGAAAGAATATGTATTTTTTTTTGTTTGGAGTTAAATACAGAAATGTAACCTAAGTGAATTCCTGTTGTAAAATGGAACAATATAAAATAAAACAGAAGTATCAAAATACAAACATATTTTAATTTCCTAATGGACACTAATGACTTTGGTAAGGATAACTATACCACTGGTAACAAATAATTGACCTCAGCCAACAGAAGTATGAGTAATGTATTTGATTGTTATTCTTTTCTGTTCTGTGCATTAGGTAAACATTGGTTCGTGGTTGTGACACATACATTTCAAGCATTTGTCACTGTCTTCTGTCATTTTGGAGTGATGCTATGGAGAATGGTAACATTTATAAGTGTAATTATAGCTATTAAATATGGCAGATCCTCAGCTGCTCTCTCCATATTAATTTTGGATAATTTTTTGGGGGGCGGGAACTAGCTTTGATACTTGGATTCTCAACTCAAGTCCTAAGTCTCTTAATTTCATAGTTTAGGCTATTATTGTACTTTACAGAATCCTCCAGCTATGGTTCACTGTTGGTATAAAGGCATCAGAATACACTTACGCTGTTCTTTCTTATCTTTTGCCCACACTTTTTGACGTATCCATATTCAAAGGAAGTAGAGCACATGTTCTACTGTACATGTGTGACTCACTATTTCCCCTCTTTATATGGACTGCAGGAAAACTGAGAAATAAACTCCAGGTCCATGTCTCACAAGCACCACTTCATAATAGTTCTTCCTGGAATAAAACTACCCAATTAGGTAAGATTTGTGGTGCCATGAGCTGGGTGTTTGTGTTCTTCATAGTTTGAGGCTATTGCTTAACTCTCTAATAATATCGCTTACCCTATCTTGATCCACCAGTGAAGCAAATGTGGGTGAATGTAGCTGCTGTGATTTGTCTGTTTTGGAAAGGCACTCTGTTTCAAGTCTGCAATTTGGACATAGTCCATATTGGAAGTTACATGCCTCCCTAGGTGCTATTTTGCTTTGCTAGTACATTTGGGAAAATGAAAATGTTTGAAGGCTCTTATTTCTACTTGACAGTAGAAATGCATTAATAGACACTAATTCATTTCCCATTTTCTCTTCTCTCCATTGTTTTGAATCATGACAACTTTCCTCATGACCTTATGAGTAGCTGGTTTCCTATGAGAATATGTTTGTTTTCCTGCAAAAGATCTGTGTTCTGGCATTTTTGGTAATTTCCTCTCATCAGCTCTTATCAGTTAAAGATTTATGGAGGGAGGGAGTTGAATGCTACCATTTGCTAAAGCAGCTGATTCTTCTTAAGAGCTGTAATACTGATCATAGGTATATATCATATTTGGGAGCACATCCTATGTCTGACGTGGAAATTGAAAATTCAGTTGTCTTGAGATTAAATGCCTATACTGTTGCAGACTAGTTTCACAGACTAGAGTTTTTTTTCTTTTTAATTGTTTAAACGAAATATACCCAAGGACTTCTTGAAATAAACTTTGTGATCTGATAGCTTAAGGAGAGATTCAAAGACACTTTAATTTCTCCTCTCATTGTGTCCTCACAAATCTCTGAATTTGCTCTGCGCTGACCTACATCTATTTCACTTAACAGGGCACAGCTATTTTTCTCATTCTTGTTCTGAATTATGCAAAACATTGCTGCTTTGGCTAAAATAACATTTCAAAGAGGAACCTCTATTTGGCATTTCTAATAATGCCTCTTGCTTACCTACAGCTGACTTCTTTACAGGTTAATCGGACACAACTTGTTCCCTCCTGAGTTCCACGCCTCCCCTTCACATAATAAATGACATCTAGGGCTTTATGCCCTTCCAGTCCAGAGGCTCTCTGTCTTTATGAGCCTCCATTTTTAACTGATCTTTAAATTCAAGTTGATTTCACATGTTACAAAAATCAGTTTTCTTTTTCCCATCATAGTTCACTATGGGGTTTCTACCCTTTTTGCTTTTAGCCTGAATTACCAAAATGGCCTCCTAGCTTGGTTCTATCTCCATTCCTTAGTCATTGCCGCCGTCGCCGCTGCCTCCTTCTCCTCCTCCTCCTCCTCCTAATGATTAAATCTAAACTCTGAACCTTTCCATAAGTAAGTGTCCCAAATTTCTGGGAGAAAGTTTTTCCATTAAAAAGCTATCCTCCTCCTCCTCCTCCTCCTCCTCCTCCTCCTCCTCCTCCTCCTCCTCCTCTTCCTCCTCCTCCTCCTCCTCTTCCTCCTCCTCCTCGTCCTCTTCCTCCTCCTCTTCCTCCTCCTTTTCCTCTTCCTCCTCTTCTTCCTTTTCCTCCTCTTCCTCCTCTTCCTCCTCTTCCTCCTCTTCCTCCTCTTCTTCCTCTTCTTCCTCTTCGTCCTCTTCGTCCTCTTCCTCCTCCTCCTCCTCCTCCTCCTCCTCCTCTTCTTCCTCCTCCTCCTCCTCCTCCTCCTCCTCCTCCTCCTCCTCCTCCTCCTCCTCCTTTTTAGTACTGGAGATTGAACCCAGGGGTACTTTATCACTGAGCTACTTCCCCAGTCCTTCCCTACTTTTGAAGAAAAACTTAGACAGGGTCTTGCTACATTGCCCAGGCTGGCCTTAAACTTATGATCCTCTGCTTCAGCCTCCTGAGGAGCTGGGTTTAGAGGCCTGCCCCACCGTGCCCAACTTTATCTCCGTCCTTTACTCTATATCCTGGGTGATTGTTGCTAAAAGTCAAATTTGTTTATGTATCTCCTTACTCTAAACTCCTTCAGTGACTCCTTCAATTTCAGGGTAAAAATCCAAGTTTTACCACATTCTACAATATTCCCAACAGTTCTGCCATTCCACACACACAAAATTTTTTTTCCCCTTTAGTTTGCAGATCCCCTTTCAGTCCCTTGACACATTAAACTTCCCTTCTGGGTCTTTGCACACTGTTCCCTTTACCTGAGTGTCCTTTTCTCACCTTATCTTGTCCCTCTGTCTGTCTAGACTTAAATTTATCTCCTTTGCTAGAAAATGCTGTGTGTGCCTGGTGATCATCCTTTCTTTCCTTTACTCATTTTATCTTTATATATGCTAATCATCTTTCCATTTTTTAAAAATTATCAACTCATATTTATTGTACAGATTAGTGGGTTTCTTCATGACATTTCCATATATGCATATATTGTGCTTTGAATCAATTGAACTTTCACTTTATATTTTACATCCTGATTTTTTAAAAAGTCTTTTATATATATATATCTTTATTTTATTTTTATGTGGTGCTGAGGATCGAACCCAGTGCCTCACACATGCTAGGCAAGAGCTCTACCACTGAGCCGCAACCCCAGCCCCTACATCCTGGTTTTTTTGTTATTACATGTGGTCTTGCTGCAGTACCATGAATCATTAGGGACAGGAATTATGTGCTGGTTTCAACCCCTTTTGGGGACTGACTCAGTGTGCCTGGTACTTACTTAGTGTTCAATGTATATTTGTTCAGTTGGTAAAAGATATATGAATTATTCTGTTAGGAATAGGTTTATTAATTTGACAAAGTATATTTTTGGTTTTATTGGCTCTGTATAGCTTTTTAATGGAAAAAAACTTTCTCCCAGAAATTAGGGACACTTACTTATGGAAAGGTTCAGAATTTACATTCATCCTCTGTTGTGCAGTAGACATTGAGGGAAACAAATATTCGCTGAAGGGGAGAGAAGAAGTGGGTCATGTTCTAACTCCAGGTTTAGGTTCTGTTGGTGTGCCAGTATTATGTTTTGGACTCACACTGTGAGTTACTGACCCATCAGTAAAAATATGTCTTAACTCCACTCCTGAGAGGATGGCAGCAAAGCCATGCAAATGGAAATCAAGCTCATCTGAAATGCACTGTTTTCCACCGGTGCATTCTCTGGTATCTAATCAAAAATATTTCTCAGACTATGGGAGGAAACAGCATCTAAGCATGGGTAGCAACACTCCCATTTATCCTAAGAGGTCATTACCTCTATAAGTCTGGGTCATCACATATTAAAATATTATCTACCTCCCAAAGTGGACTATTTATGACTACCTTGCCCATAGCAGTAGGTCAGTTTTGTTTCTCCAAAACCAAAGCCCTTTTGGGTTGTTGAACTGTGGGCTGATGTTAAGGGAGGTGAGAAAATGAGGATAACTGCAAAGTGTATGACTTGTGCAAATGGAGGAATACACTTAGGGGAAGAAATTCAGAGTTCCATCTTGGAAGCAAGTTTGAGGAGCCTAAGAGATATCCAGAGGGATATGAGAATTAGATATTTAAGTGAAAAAAAAAAGTTTGAGACAGAAAAAATCTATATGGATGGTGTAGTTGTCATGGAATTAGATGAGATCTTCTAGGGATACTCCGTTGATAAAGAAAATAACAAGACCCATGTCAGAGAGAAAAAGTCAACCAGGAAAACTAAGAAATAGTCTTTGGAGAGGGAGAAAGTATCAGAAGTAGGTTAGTTTCTGTATTGATCCTGAAGACATTAAAAAGAAATTCTACTATATGAAGATATTATTTTATGTTGTTGAATATTTTGTGATTCAATCCTGAGGAATGAGACTATGAATAAGGTTTCATGTTGTGACATGTTGTGATCAAATATCTTTGGCCTCCTTACCCCCAACAAATATGTAACCTAAAGAAATATTAGGATTCCTGCAGGAACTCAGGTGTCTAACCTGTTGACTTTCAAAGAGAAAATAGAATAAACTTAGTGATTTAGCCGTTATATCTATTATTCAATCAATAAAAATAAATGTGTATCTCAGTAGTTATTGACAGAGAGACATCAGGCAGGATGTGATAAGTCTCCACAAAATACAAGTATATTCTGAGAACCAGCACTTGGCCTAGAGTGACTGATGGTCTTTCCCGGGGATGAGTCACTGTGAAAGACACGTTTCTTGGCCTAGTCATTATTCAGTGTTTCTCTCTCTGCTAATTCTTAGCAGATAGAAATACTGGTAAACAAAGTGAGCAAGGCCTCCCTCTTCAAAAGTTCACGTTAAATTAAGGTGGTGTTAAGATGGATGCCATCCAGAGCATAATTGAGTTAAAATACAAATGAAGAAAGTAAATTTCAGATTGCAAAAAAATTTCTCTGAAATAAAATGGGTGGTATGAAAGAGTTGTAGCTACTGCTTTAGACTGGGTGAGCCAGGAGGGCTTTCTGGGAAAATGGCACGATGCCTGTGCTTTGTCTTTTAGATAATCCTGGTTTGTCCTGCATCTTGAATCCCTTCCTCAGGGTTGAATGTTACCAGTGGGTAGGTAAGGCTATTTTCAATATTCAATAAATGCTAAGTTGAAAAGCTAAAACTTGTTGCTTCCTTATTAAGCCATATTAATATGTCTCATAAAAATAGCCATATCAAAGTAATCCATCAAAGAATCAAGGTAAAGCTTGGAGTTCTAAACCCATGGAAGGAGAGGCCTTTGGGGGACTGAATGATGAACGTCAGAGACTCAGGCCAAGGAAGCCAAAGATAAAAAAGAAAGATGGCAGCCACTACCAAGACATTTCCCTACCTGCTGAAAATATTGGAGACATATTATGTAGTTAGTGGTGCTTAGTTGGAAAGAAGGAAGTCAGGAATTATATTGTGTTCTTTGTTTCCCAAAGGCATGAGTTAAGAGACTAAAATCAGATAATCTGAGAAGAAATAGAGGAAGGTTGACCTGGAGCCCTAGGTAAGAGGGCTTCCCTGGAAAACTTCAAGCTTCAGTGTTTTAACAGAGCCTCAACATGTGGGTAACCTCACATGGAATAAATTGCAGGCTGGGTCTTAGAAAATATCCCGCCCAAAGAAATAAGGCATCAATTGCCTTGAGTTAGGTCCATTGGTTTTTAGGATTTAGAAAGCTTCAAAGTCTGTATGTAGCCTCTATGCTTAAAACTCAATGTTTGACATTCATTTTACATTTTTTGATTAATATAAACCTTATCATATTATCACTTTCCTATATATTTAGGTACCATAAACAGTGTTGCATCTATATGCCTGATTTGGAGAATTCATGATAAATGACTTGAACAAACTAACCACGCTTGGCTCTACAGCTACCCCATATGCTGCTCTATGGCAGAGACTGTGTCACTTAGTTCTGACATAAATCTCTGCACAATGTTTTTGTTAGTATTTAAAGTGACAAATGGAGAGATATTTGGGTTGGAGGATTTCCATTTATAAAAAAAAAATGGCAGCTAGAGTCAGATGTCTACTTCTTGAAGGAAAAAGTCGTGTTAGTATTTAATCTCCTGCATCTACATAACCTGGCATGTAATAACTGATAAAAAAATACCCCAATGTATTGAATAAATAGATTAGAGACATGTATGCAAAGGGTAGTTATTTTCTTGAAATCTTTGATGGATTTGTCTGTGGAATATGAATTACACTTTATGTGTTGCTAGGGGTTTAATCTAGAAAAGTAAGATTAATATACAGATGGGTTCAGTTACAAATTAAAAGTGCTAAAATGCCATTTCTGTTTTCTTGTATCTTCCGTTGTATTCCAAGCTCCCTGCAGCAGAGGTCTCTTTTCATCTCTCATGACCCATTCCCTGGCACAGTATATTTGGGGGTTAATGAGTAAGGAAATGATAATTGCAGCTTTGAACATGAAAGTAGTTATCTTCCCATTATTAGGGTGTCTAGCCTTGTCCAGGTGACTACACTTCGTGAGTCTCAGAGAAGCCTCAAGAATCAGATGGAGGGTGAATTAGATGACACATAATGATCACTCTAACTTTGAGACATTCAAAGAAATATTTCTGGTGTTGATAAAAATTCTTCTAAGTTGAAGCATGCATTTGCTAGGTGTAACAACAGTCCATCCACATTTTTTAGAGAAATATTCTTCCTCTGACTATAAAGCATTCCACAGGGAAAAAAAAACCTGTAATTCTTACATGGTTCACTGGTAGAAAATAAAATGAGGTGTTACCTCTCTGGGATTATGGGGAAAAAAATTTTTGTATAACATTTTTTAATGTTTTAATCTTTTAAACTTTCAACTGACACATTAATTTCATATATGTATTATTACCTTTTTCATTGCTGTGACTTAAGGAACTGATCAGAACAATTGTAGAGGAGAAAATTTTATTTGGGGGCTCATGGTTTCAGAAGTCTTGATCCAGAGACAGTTGGCTCCATTCTTCAGGGATTGAGGTGAGGCAGATCATCATGACAAGAGTGTGGTAGAGGGATGTGGCTCATATGATGATCAGGAAGCGAGAGAGAGAAACTCCACTAGCCATATACAAAATAAGTACCCCAAAGGCACACCCCCATGACCCACCTCTTCCAGCCATACACTACCTGCCTTCAGTTACCACCAGTTAGTCTCATCCTGTGGTTAATTCACTGATTGGGTTAAGGCTCTGTATTTGTGAATTATAATGTGAAGTTTGGTACATGCCATCTTGAAAATGTCTGTCTGTCTCTCTTTTTCTTTTGCTAGATTATTAACTAACATCTCTCCCTTTTACCTGAATTCCAGAAGCTTTTTTTTTTTTTTTTAACCAGGCCAGTGTTAGGAGCAGCCTAGTTGTCTACAAGAGACTGACACAATAAAACCGTTTCCTCTATGTTGGTTTATTATGGAGCTTCTGCAGGAATTCAGGCAAGACCAGAACATGCTTTCACATGTTCCTCCAGTGTTGTTCGTGAGAGCTGAAAGCTTCCTGTTGCTTTGATATATCTTTCTATAGTAAGTGTGTGTGTGTGTGTGTGTGTGTGTGTGTGTGTGTGTGTGTGTATAAATGTGTGTGTAATCATGCATAAATGTTGCTTCTCATGGATAGAGCAGCATGAGAACAATCATGGCAGTGTGTTTGGTACTTGCTGCAGCCTTCTTTGGGGGGCTCCAAATCATATTAACTGATATTTTTTGTTCTGGTAGAAATACTCTGTTATTAGAGTACTGTGTTCTGGGCAGCTTTATAGCATTTACCCATTCTTCAGAAAAGCTGGACTGCTATTAAAATAACACCTGCTAAAGTTTTCAAATTAGCCTTGAATGATGGCATATGATTTCAGTATTTACTTATTCATTTCCTCTTCTGTTCCTGTTGATAGAAATGCATATTTACTATTTTCATTTTTCCTTAATTTAAAAGCGTTTTGGCAGTTGAGACAAATTGGAGTAACAATTTGCAGACAATGGTCAGTACAGAATACTAAGATATCTTCAAAATGAAAAAAAAAAATGTTAACTCTACAGAAGTGAAATTTTTGGAACTTTCCCAAAAGAAATTTGTAACTAAATTTCACAAGGTTTTTCAAGAAGGGAGAAGCATGGTAAAGCTCTAAATAATGGCTAATGTATTGGTAGCAGTTTCAATCATTCAGCCTTTACCATTTTGAATCTTGCCAGGCAATGACATTATTATGATTTGACAGGAGGGGAAACTGGAGTACGGTGTGGTCAGATGGCTTATATAAGGTTAGAAGTCTCCAGGTTCCAGATCAGTGGCTTTTGATGTCTTTGACTTATGGACACTTTCAGGATTCCAGAGAAGGTATGACTCTTCTCCCCAGAACATCTGGGTGGGTCTGTGTCCTGAGCGAGGGGCAAGGAGGAGTTACTTGCCCTTGGTTAATTTTTCCAGATGACATCAGGGGATTCTGAGGTCCCTCAGGTTCATCCAAGCTGGGTGACAATGGACCTCTCACCACCTAGTGGTCATTTTTTTCCAGTCTCCTGATGACAAAGCTCAAGTTTTGAGGTCTGGTAGTTTCCTAAACCCATAGACATGTTAGTAAAAGGGCTATCCAAGGAGATAGCAGGAGTCAGGTGGCATGGATAATTTTTCAAAGCTAGAAGCCAAACAAATTGCAAACAGATCCGAAGAGTTAACACAGTGTTGCTCTTGTTCTGCAATATCTGTAACTTAAGTCTGGCATGGGAGTTGCTATGGACTAAATGTGGTTTTGCAAAACTCATATGTTGAAACATAATCCCCAACATGGTGGGTCCTTAGAGGGGCTGATTAGGTCAGGATGAGTGAGAGAGATAAGTGCCCTTATAAAAGGCCGAAGAGACCAGAGTTCATTCCTTGTGAGGACATGGTAGAAGGTATCATCTATATAATCAGAAAATGGGCCCTCGCTAGACTCCAAATCTGCGCCTACCAGCTCTCAGACTTCACAGGCTCCAGTAGTGCAAGGAACTACTTTTTTTAGTGTTGATCCAGTTTGTGGTATTTTGTTACAGCAGCCTAAATGGAAAGAAATTCCAAATCACATTAAAAATTCTTGATGAAGCCAATATCATGGAACCAGGGTTCCTGGATACAGCTTGGTGGGCTAGAGTAGGACTTTTACAAATTTCAGCAGTCTGTAGGGAGATTACAAAAAAAAAGAGAAAAAAAGGACAATTTCACTCAGATAATATTAGGGGTCATTTTTTACATGTTGGCCAGAAGACGACTCTCTGGTGCCAGACTCCTGAGGTCTAAAGCCTGGCTCTAGCGTGGGGTAGGATTGACCAATTCCTTTAGTTTTAGATTCTATATAATGTAAAATGGGAATAAAAACATACTTCATAGGGTTTTTATGGGTGATTAAATAAGTTAATAGGCATAAAACTCTTAGAAGAGGAGGTTCTCTGTGTTAGCTAATGTAAAGAACATATATTGTTGAGCTATATATGGCAAAGTATTTGCAACCTTATGTGAATTTCACAAGTTAGTATTGTCAATGATATTTTATTCAACTTATACTGATTATGAAAGCCCCAATATGTAGTATATGAGAGGGATAAAAATCGGAAGGAGTGTGTATGGGGGAAGCAAGAATGAGTAAAATATTTGATGGAGAAAAAGATTTGATCAGTTATTTTCTGAGTGATGCCTTCTTTGTCTAGAAGAGGTGGATGGAAGAAGATTAGGGAATTCAAGTTACATTAGAATGTCTTTTATTTGAGCTTGAATTTCTCTTATTAAATTTATCTTCTCGTGTGTGTGTGTGTGTGTGTGTGTGTGTGTGTGTGTGTGTGTGTGTGTGTGTCTCCCTCCCCTTCCACAGTGTCAGCCTAAAATCATCAGCCCCATCTGTTTGGACCCTGTTGCTTCCTAATACCCAACACATAGAAAAGCTCATGGAGCTCAAAAATTATTTATTCAACAAAAGAGGAATGAGTTGATGAATCCATTAGTGGCAAAGGCTCTGACATGTAATTATTTTAATGTTGCCAGTGCTCTGTTGACCCTCTGACTAGCGGCCTCCTACTAGCTAGGGACACAGCCTCTACCCAGTGAGTGCAGGGGCCACTCAGTATGCACTATGACACAGGACACAGTGTGACAGTCTCTCACGTCTGTCAAGGTGGGTACATACATTTTTTTTTAAATGTGAAATTTCAGTTTCCAGCATTCCTTGCCTCAACAGTAAAATTAGCTTCAGGCAATTACTTAATTGGCTTTTTAATGCCAGGGTGCTTCCACCTGTAAGATTAAAAGGTGTTTATCTCATTTAAGGGAGAGAAGGGCTTTATCTAAGATGAAAATATTTTGGTGGTGTGAGAAACACAGCTATCAGTGTGTTTTGAAGCTCTCTGCTTAGGAATAAGAATAATTAATGTTTTTCTCTCTTCAAGGAACATTTTTTTTTCTTTTGTCAGGCATAACAGAGAATAAATAATTGTTTTAACACATTCACTAATGACAAGAGAAAGCCACCCAAACCCAGCAAACAAACAACCTGGCAAGCACTCAGGTGTAGGATTGGAGACCCCCAACTCTGGGTGTGTCTTCAGCCTGCTAGGAGTGTGTAGAACTCCTCCACCATGCTCTTCAAGGTCAGTATGTGTCTGGATGCCATGGCACGTGCCTGCAATCACAGCTTTTCAGGAGGCTGAGGCAGGGCAGGAAGATCACAAGTTTGAGGCCAGCCTCATCGATTTAGTGAGACCCTCAAAAGCTGAGCAAGATCCTGTCTCAAAACAGAATAACTTTTAATAAAGGGCTGGAGATGCAGCAGCTTAGTGATAAAGCATTTTCTGGGTTTAATCCTCACTGCCGAAAATAAATAAATAATTGTGCCACTCCTGGTTCAAGCTGATATTTGATAATGAATAGCAATATTAGCTCAAATAAATATAAGAAAAAATGAAAAGGAAGAGAGACAACCTAAACCTAAGCCCCACCACCAACAACATCCTGAGATTCCTAGCATGGCGTAGTTATGAATCTTAGAAAACAGTAAATTAACTGGTGTCCCCCCTACTTATATTGAAGTTTAGGAAAAAGGAAGACTGTTTAATTAATGAAGCTTACTGAAAAGGATGTATTTTTGGAATGTCAATTTCATTTTTCTATAGAATGAACGAAACCTCATATTATCACTGATATTCTTAAATCATCTGATTATTAAGGACTCCTCTTCCTTCAGTTAAGAATAATAAGTGGGTTAAGTGAGCAAAATAATTTCCTCTTTTACTTCAAGAATGATTTCTCCAGCACCCAGTACTCCTTCCATTAACTCATTTAGCATAACCTAGGACAGGCACTTTCTATTTTATCTGAAACTTTTAATATGCATCTTCCTACAGATTTCAATTCCTAAGAAGTTTTTGGCATAAGTTAGTTTTTAGAACACAAAGAGATGAATTGGCAGGAAAAAAAAAAAAAAGAAAGAAAACTTTTGTAGTTATAAAGGACATTATCCAGATTCTCCCAAAAGTGAACTAGGGAAAGTTCCTAGAAGGACATCATAGGTTTTGTGGACCCTCTGGAGGGACTGGTTCATGCCAGGTGTTCAAAGTTATCAAAGTTATCAGAACATAAAAGCCACCCCTTCTGTTCAGCAGACTGCATTTCATGGAGGTGACGAGACCCCACACGGATATAAAATGTTTGGGAAAATGCTGGCATTGATTTTTGGCTCTTTTCATCGAAGCTTAAAATCTTGCTGGCAGAGTCAACAGCCGGTGATATCTAAATTCCAAATCCTCCCTGAGAAAATGTGCTCCCTGCTGCGCGGGGGGGTGGGTGGCAGTCTCGGGGTGTATTTGTTAATGGTGGGGACTCATTGCATCTTAACTCCCTTCCTTGGGGTTTAATGGGTTGTTACAAATCAAACTTTGCAGTGATAGGAAAGCTTTCTCTAATCACCTCACCTAATTACAGGGGAGAGTGAATCAATCGCTAAGCCTCACTAGCACTGCTAATAAATCACAAAATCCTTTAAATGGTGTTTTAAATCCCAGAAAAAAAAGAGGGTGAGGGATGAACATTCAAATGAGTGTCCCTGCAGGGGGAAGCAGAGCAGGACGGGATGTGCAGGGCATCTTTCCACCCTCTGATCCAGGCTAATGTTTCCGGAACCTTTCCCCAGGGAGGGTGAGGCATGAATCACCTTTGGGCCTCACCATTCAGTCTTTCCAAGAGTCCTCTGACTCCGATCTTGCTCTTCTGTCTTTCTGAGGCTTCTGAAGCTCAGAGAAGCTCATGATGGCCCCTAAGTCCTGGAGTTTATAAATAGAGGAGCTGGGATGGGAATGAAGTCTTGTGGCTACAAACCACCCCCCTTGGTGTCCCTGTCAGACCTCCAGCTCTTCTCAGTGCCTATGGAGACACAGCAGAGTGAGCCACAGAATGATGGTAACTTTTAAAAAGTAAAATTTGTGGCTTGAAGTGCTATGAAACACCATGCAGGAAAAAAAGCAGAGGACTTAGTAATAATAGTCTAATATCCAATTGCTTCACTAGAACGTGAACACTTACGAGTTGTCATTGAATTTTGACGTGAAGAAATTTCTATCATTATCACCCCCACTTTGCACCTGCATACGAATAAAAATTTAAATGTGTCTAAGTTCACAGAATTTGGGATCTGAGCCCAAGCAGCTGGATTCCAAGGCCATCCATGAGTCCCTCCCTCATGTCACCCTCTGTAGGAGTCAAGAGGTCCGATCTCTGCGAGGGTCATAAGGGACTCAGGTTTGGGCACTTAGACGTAAATAAAACCCCACTGGATTTTTAAAATCTGTGAATTCAGAAAGTCTGATTGGGATAGATGGTATCAAGATAAACTCTGCCCCAGTAAATGCGTATTCATCTTGTAACTTATCCCCTGAAAATATCATCTAGGGCTTTAAATGATCAAGTGTGTAAATGATGGCCCCATAATCACAGGTGCCATTTACAAAGGTTCACTAATCGTTGCTCCATGGATGTGTAAAGGAGAAAGATGGAATTAAACAAATGTTAATTGTTATAAGGAATGGAGACAACTTTGTAGTTTTTACTTTACTTTTTCCTGTATTGTTTGCATTTTCCACAATAGATTTGGATTACTTTTATCATTAAAAAATAGATGCAAAAGAGGAAGATTTATGATTGTCTGTTACTTAACTTTGCGTCTCTGAGGCTTCCAAAACTTCCTTTTCATATTCTTCTTCTCAAATTGTTTTCCAGTATTTATCTCATTCCCTTTACTTAGATTTCAGGCTCCTTGAGGTCAAGGGAAAGAGCGAATTTCTTGTACCACTTTATGTTTTCTCCTTATGTTTATGGTTTTCCTATGATAGCATCATTCTGCTTAAAAAATTAAAAATTGAGTAAAAAGAACATATTTTTGCATAAAGCTTATTCTGTACTTTGGACTATGTTCATAGAGTTGACTCTCATAACTAACATTAGGAAGTCAGTCTTCGGAGGTTTTTATAGCTTGGATACACAGTTTCTAATGGCTCCCTTATAGCACAATGCTCTCACAATACAATTTATGGATGAAACTGGTTTTATCCATTATTAGTTATCTTTACTAAAAAGAATCTTGGCCACTGTGATACATGAGAACAGTACCTTATGGTTGTTTTAATTACATTTTTGAAGTCTGGACACTATTCTATATACTTGCTAATACATTTCTTCTCATGTTATTTTTCCATATTTGAAGTTCATTTATTTTGTTTGGAGTATTGTTTGTCTGTTTCTGCTGGTTCTTACAGAACAACATTTGGCCCTTTGATTTACTTCTGAGAAACATTTCCCTCCATTTGTGTGCAATGCGATAAAATGGAATTTAAATTTTTTTTTCTAGCTAAAATCTCTGCAGTTTCCCTCTTGCTTTCAGGCCTATTTTATGTTTTCACAACACTTAAACTTTTCAAGGACAACTCTGTATTTACTCAGAAATGTTAAAGTGGAAAGCACAATTTTAGATAAGAAATAAAATAAAACATTAATTTCCTGGAGAATACTTGGGTTATGGAAGTGATTCATAAGTGGCTGGTTTTTAGCAGGCCTAAAGAAAACAACTTTTTTCCCCCCTCTTATTCTATCCACTTTCTGCCCTTGTGAGTCCAGCTATTTCCAGGAAGAAGATACTTTCAGAGTATCAGTTGCTTCCCAATCTCCAGAGGTAAAGACAGAGAAGGCAGGACCTGCAGGAAGATTAAAGAACTTTTACCATAATTCATTTTTCCTCCATTTATGCCTTAGGGTTGCTTGTTTCTTTTGGCTTTTTCCTGATTCTTTTAGGAAGCCTTCCTGGAAAATCACCCACTAACTTTGGTTAGGTGCACCAGCTGTGTACCTCCACCAAGTCCTTTACTTATTAATTTTAGCAGAGAGTTCCTGCCACACTGCTGGTGCTTATTGCCAGAAGCTAGCTCTGTTGGCAAGCTCTTCAACAGCAGAGCCCGATGACATGAATTGAGTATATGGAAATGGATATGAAAATTTAGTGTGCACATTCTACAGAGAAGTGAAACATGAGAACCCCATCCTGCAGCCCACACTTTTTGGCACCATGAGACATCTTAATGCTATCTTCTATCTTATGTTACCAAATGCCCAGAATTAACCTTAAACATTTTCATTTTGCTTCCTCCAGGACTCCATGACTTAGGATAGCTCTGCTAAACTCTTTGTTCTTTTTGCCAGTTGTGCTTTGGGGCCCATCATGAATGTTCCAGAGTCATACATTTATTTGCTAAACCAGTTTTATAGACTTTATTTTAGAGTCAGCAACTCACCTGATTCAAATTACTTGGGCAGAAGAATTTCGTTGGCCCAAGGAACTAGAAAGTCCAGAGGTGCGTCGTTCCTTGTGGGCTTGCTATTGAGGCTCAGATGATCTCATCAGGACAGATTTTCTCCATCTGTTAAGTTTTGGTTCTGCGTTGGCTTTAGGATCCATGGAGAGGGAAGATAGATATCAGCAAACTCAGGCTTGAATGTTCAACATCATTGCTTTTCTGGTCACTAAAACAAAAGCCCTGCATGAACTCTGAACACCCAAAGCTCGTCAGATTCCTGCACAGTGCAGCGGAACAGCATCCTGGGTCACCTGCCACTGGTAATCTCACATCCATTCAAAGAGAGCACACTTGAGAGTGGTGCTTCCTCAGAGGAAAATTTCATATTCCCAGAAAGAGGGTGATTATCTGACTGCCAGAAAAAAATTAAGATAAAACACGTGCTCTTTATTTTCTATGGAAATCCTTATTTCACGATCTCCATATTTTGAGCTACATCTTCTTTCCAGTCCTCTCTGAAGCATCACTTCCTATGTCTTGACTTATATCTCCATTTTCCAGGGTGAATTGGCTCTCTGCTCAGTTTATCCAGATGCCACTCATGTTTCTCATGTGTGCTTTGATTATGAGCTCAGATGTGTTAGTGTACTTGTCTTAACTTTCTATATGCTCCTGAAGATCAGAAACTCTGTCTCATCCTCATCAAATCCCTTGAGGAAACCAGTTCCGACTCTCAGATGCAGAAGATGTTTTATAAATATTTGCTTAATTACATTCCCGTGTTTCTAAAATAATAATCGCACTTCAATTGGAGAATTACATTAAATGAAACCAGAACAATGGGCTCTTGCTTTATTCCTTTGGTGGAAACATCATCCTAGATTTTGCTTTGAAATTTGGTAATGCCTGGTCTCAGAAATTGGCAGTGACTTGCAGTGAGAGATCTGGGCTCCTATGATAGATGCAGAAGAAACTTCTGTTCAATTATAGAGCAGAGTTGTTCCATGGAAATGCCCTCCAGATCACCATCATAGCATAGCAGATATTTGTTTATGTGAATTGGACAGATTCTTAAGGCAGAAAGCAGATGGAGGACTTGGGGGGGGGGGAGACATATACTTGAATGAAATTATGTTTTTCTGTGAGTGTTTGGCCTCATTAGAGTTTCCTTGTGATTCATAAACATAAGGGATAATTAGAAATGATATTTTGGCCTGGGGGTTTAATAAATAAAATGGACAACAACAACTGTAACAACAAAAACTACGTCTCATCTCCCCATTTGTTGTTATTTTTCATGTAACATAAATGAATCTCTACTGTGAAATCCACCCTGATAACTAGTCGAGATGACCAGATGAAGCTGAACTATTACTTAAATACCACTTTTAACTTAGGATTTAATTCCTAAGGCTATAATGCCTCTCTAAATGGGGAATTCTCTATTGCTCTTTTGAATTAAATTGGTTAGGATCTTATAAATTGGCAAGCACTAATTGTGCTATATCTTCTTATTTTTATTTTGTGATAGAAATGAAATTATTCATTAAATATTCTTTGAATATATATCATGTGCTAAGAATGAGATTTAGATAAAAATAAAAGGATTTACATTTCCTAAGGAACTTGCCGTTATTAAGGAATATTAAATGTATTTACTTACAATGTTTGCTAGAAAACAAATGCAAAGAGACAGAAAAAGATAAAGAGAGACTTCAAGAGAAACAATACTTATATATAGCTATTGTTTCACAAAAGACACATGGGATTGAGAAAGAGGGTTGAGTGGGCTTTGAAGTATGGTAAGATTTAGATAGTAGTAGCTGATATTCATTGAATATGTACTAAATAATGGGGAACTGTTCTAACTAAGAATTTATGAATTATCACAGTTACTTCATGGGTATATCCCTGTAAAATAGATAAGCAAATGGAGACAGAGTGACTGAGCAACTTGATCAAGAACACAGAGCTAGTAAGTGGTAAGATTAGGATGTGAATGTGAAAAGTATAACCTCAGAGCTTGTGAGCTACTATGGGAAATTCCATGTCTGAGTAATTTCCAGAGTGGAGGAAACAGGACAGGAGAATGTGAGGTGGGTATGGGGAAGAACACAAGGTTGAGCCTGGATGTCATGAATTGTCCCTGGAGAATGTATTGATAAAGTCTATTAAAGTTAGGGTGAATTACCAGAGGCTGTATGAGCCAAGAAGCTTGGGTGCTCCACTGCAGATAACGGAGCCAGGACATTTTCTTGGATTTGGCTCCCCAGAAATGAACCTTAACACAAGGTAGTTAATTTGGTAAAGGATCCTAGGAAGGATTCACACTGGTAGGGAAGTGATGAAAAGAAGAAAAGGAAGTCAAATGGAATATGCCACAATGCAGATATGTGATGTGTACCAAGATGTTTTGAATTCTTCTTTAGAGAGTTCCAGATAATGAATGCATTTCCAGATCTTCATCCCAGTGCACAGCAAAGAGCAAGCCATGAGCACACCATCAGGAAGACCTCAGGCTGAAAATACAGATCTGAAAGTTGTCTCTCACAGAGGTGATAGTTACTCCAAGTTCTTAAGAGTTCAACTGAGAGATTTTACTCTCAGAAAATGTAGACATGACTTTGCAAGTCTTGACTTTAACTCCTGACAGAGGTCCATAAACATTTGTGCAGAACTAAACTATGTGAAGTTATATTCTACCCCCAGTATGAGTGGGTAAAACTACAGGAAAGAAGTTCCATTGAGGCAGATGGGATAGCCTGTTTTTATATTTTTCTTTTTTATTCTTTTTAGGTATACATGACAATGAGTATTTTAATATATTTAACATATAATATGTGTATTTAAACATATTATACCTACATGGAGAATAACTTACTCTAATTAGGATCCCCGTTCTTGCAGTTGTACATGATGTGGAGTTTCACGGGTCATTGATTCATATATGAACATAGGAAAGCTATGTCTGATTCATTCTACTGTCTTTCCTATTTTCACCCTCTTGCCCTCCCTTCATTCACTTTTGTCTAATCCAATAAACCTCTGGGTTGTGTGTCAGCATCTGTGTACCAGAGAGAACATTTGGCCTTTGGTTTGGGGGATTGGCTTATTTCACTTAGCATGATAGTCTCCAATTCCACCCATTTACCAGAAAATATCATAATTTCATTCTTCTTTATGGCTGAGCAATACTCCATTGTGTATTTATACCATTATTACATTATCCATTCATCTGTTGAAAGGCATCTAGGTTGGTTCCATAGCTTAGCTATTGTGAATTGAGCTACTGTAAACATTGGTGTGGCTGCATCCCTGTAATATGCTGATTTTAAGTCCTTTAGGTATATGCTGAAGAGCAACATTTCTTATTATTTGTATTTTTGATGGTTGCCATTCTGACCAGAGTGAGATGGAATCTCAGTATAGTGGGCATTTTTATTTCTCTAATTGCCAGAGATGTTGAACATTTTTTCAAGTACTTGATAGCCATTTGTTTTTTCTTCTGTGAGGTGCCTGTTCAGTTCTTTTGCCCATTTATTGATTAGGTTATTTGTTATTATGGTGTTAAGTTTTTGGGAAAAGTTTTTTTCTGCTGAATGTTTGGGAAAGACATGAAGGAACTCTTCATCTAAAACCAGCAAGATGGGCTGGGGATGTGGCTCAAGCGGTATTGCGCTCACCTGGCATGCTTGCGGCCCGGGTTCGATCCTCAGCACCACATACAGACAGAGATGTAGTGTCCGCCGAAAACTAAAAAATAAACATTAAAAAAAATTCTCTCTCTCTCTCTCTCTCTCTCTCTCTCTCTCTCTCTCTCTCTTAAAAAAAATAAAAAAATAAACCCAGCAATATTAGCAAGAGATAAAAGGGATTTGCAGCTTCTTGTGAACATAAAAAAAAAAGGGGAGAGTTTGGCTATAAAATTGGTTCTGTGCCTCATGAATTCAAAGAATAAGATCCATGGACAAACAGAGGGTAGAGCAGTAAGTTTTATTTAAAGCAGAGAAAGACTCCTGCAGCATGGGAGGTGTCTCAAAGGAGAGGGACACTGGTGGCTTTTTTTTTTTATTGGTTGTTCACAACATTACAAAGCTCTTGACATCATATTTCATACATTAGATTGAAGTGGGTTATGAACTCCCAATTTTACCCCAAATGCAGATTGCAGAATCACGTCGGTTATACATCCACAATTTTACATAATGCCCAATTAGTAATTGTTGTATTCTGCTACCTTTCCTATCCCCTACTCACTGGTGGCTTTTTACTGGGGAATTTTAAAGGCACATGTAATGGCCTGGCATGGTGCTTATGGTAATGAGAGACATACACCAATCAAGCTCTTGGGGTTCTGAGCTTCGTAAGCCCATCAGAAGTATATAGTTTCAATCCCTTATTTACATAATTGGGAGGATGAGTCCAACCTTGTGGTTTGGCACCTCTGTGGGGGAGAAGAAGAGCTTCCGGCAAGGGTAGACTAGTGGTCAGTCATTGCTAGGCGTAGGGATAGGAGAAGCTGAATAAGAGCCATTGTGGTTGAAGTTGTTGAGGAGATGGCAGCTGACAGGGGCAGCAAGGAACAGAGTGTTTTCCGGACATCATGTCTCCCTTCAGTTTGGAATCTTGTTTTCCTCCCCTTGTTCCCTTCTCTGAGGCCCTTATTCTGTGTGTCTATGGGAGGTCACCGTCCAACCTCATTAGCAAGGCATGGTCATTTTTGTCTTGGGGAGGATATTGGAGGAGACAACAAAAAGATTCCAATTCAAGGTTGATTTCCAAGAACAGTAGAGGACCTACGTCCTGGAGACTTTGGGTAGCTACCATCTTTAAAGCACATTATTGGAAGGAGCTACAAAATTGGTACCTATTCATGAAGAAGGCAATGTCTATAGCTCTCTATAAGATGTTGAATATATATAGGGGGATGCATATATATACCTATATAAATATATAGAGAGAAAGTCATTCTTAAAATTATACTGAAAAGCCATTGAGAGAATTTACATCTGAAAATAATATAAATAGGTCATTAAAATTTTTGACAGCTTTATTAGCCATTAACCTATAATTCTCCCATTAAAAGTTTAAAATTCATTGACTTTTAGTACATTCATAGATATGTGCAACCATTACCACAGTCAGTTTTAGGACAAAACCCCCACAGTGAGCGAAGAGTTTGCATGTACTTAGTAAACCCTGTTACAATCACTGTTGGTCAGGCTGCTGAGAGTGTGGCTGGGTTTCAAGTTCTGAGGGGCAGTCAAGAGGACTCTTATCCTTAGGGCTACAAGTCCTCTACATTTGAGGTGTGGCTGTTCTGCTGAATTCAGTTGAGAGTCTCAGAAGTTCTTTAGGTTCTTCCACTCTGGCCACTTAGAGCCACCGTATTTTTTCCTACTCATTTTCCCATTTTTTCTTTGTATGTCCAGTGAATGAGAACTCCCCAGTCTCCATTCTTACAGCTCCCAAGAGCTGTTCTCTGCTGATTTCAGAGCCTTTCCCTCCATTTGAACAGCTTAGAATATGGCCCAAGACCTAATGGGACATTTCTAAATATCTGGAGCTCCATTTTTTTTTTTTGGTGTAATTTTCTTCTCTTTAGTACCTTGTCTCCCAAGTTCCAATCACTCCAGTACTCCAGTATTCCAGTTGCTTCCAGTGGCTGACAGATTTTTATACCTTTAATTTTGAATTATATCATCAGAAAATTTCGTCTTAGGTGTCTAGTTGCAGCTCCTGTTTTTCCTCCTCTCCTTATCACCAGGAAAATAGAAATTAGATTAGTGGTCCACCTGTTGTATATTATTTTCTACATGGTCTGTAAGACAAAAAGAGAAAGGTCAATATTGCTGGTGTGTAAAGAGAAAACTATTAATAAAGAAAGAGTTGATCATACCCATGTTTGAGTAGACTGGAAAAAAACAATCAATGTGGAAGAGGAATTTATTAAAAGACTAATCAATTTCTATTTGCAGTTTTGTCATAAGAAATTAGTTTTAAATTTTGAGGACTGCTTTTACATACTGCAGATACTGAAGAAAACAGAAAGCAGAGGATGGGAAACAAAAAGATTATTTTTTGGCTACAGAAGAAATGTTGAGAAAGGAAGTACACGAATCATATCATCTATTTATGATTGGTTTTAGAGTTATGTTTACTATGAAAATAAATACATTATCTCCTTGGGCCAATGATGAAAAACTCTTAACACCAAAAAGCCCTCATGTCTTCACGGGATACTTAGATTCTTGATAAAACAGGAAAAGGGGAGAATTTTTACTTAGGCAGCAAGGATAGTAGACAAGGCTACAGGAAATGGTTGTATTGTCATTTTGTAGGGGTTTTATTATTAGTTGGTAAACATCCTTACCAGGTTAACATTTTCACAATAGAATCACTTTTAGAAATATGTTGGTGTCTTCCAGAAACAAATATGTGTTTTAAACTATATCCACAATGTAAGTAAACAATAAAAAAACCAGTGTAGAAATGACAAAGCAGATATATGTCTGAATATTTTAGAGAAAGAGGATTTATGATCCTTATTAGATTCTCCCAGTTGGTAAAATGAACAATATCAAACTCCAAGGGCCTATCTGAGATTGAAAACTACCATATAAAAACATATCTTGCAAATTACCTTGCACAGAATCATAATTCAGTAAGTGTTGGATAAACAAACATTCACATATGGCTACTATCATTATCATTTATAGGTGTGAAAATGTGGCTCAGGGAGGATGACTAATGACCTCACAGAGAGTGTTATTCTTGTTTTGCATTTTTATTTATTTTTTTTTTGGGGGGGTGATACCTAGGTTTGAATCCAGGACCTTGCATGTGCTAGGCAGGCACTGAGATCCATATTCAGCCCTTTTTACTTTTATTTTGAGATAGGGTCTTGCTAAGTTGCCCAGGCTGGCCTCAAACTTGTGAACTTCTTGCACAAGCCTCCTGAGAAGCTGGATTGCAGATGTGCATCATCATGCCTGGCAGTGCTGAGATATTACCATGGTTGTCCTATCATACAAGTCAATGTGGCCTTGAATTAGAAAAATGTAAAGTGATACAACTTGGAATCTTGTATGTGAAGACGATAAAGTCATCAAGTGAGTCGCCTTTGGCGTTTCCTTCCTCCTCTGTGTATTTAAGAGTACTGAAAAAATCGTGTAATATGTGACTTGAGACATCAACAACTGAACATCTTCTATGTAGAAGGGCCCTCGTGCTGCTATGTAGGAGACAAAATCCTAATAAGGCCTAATCTTCAAAGGAGAGGACATTGAAAGACCTTTACCCATCCCAGGGAAAGGGATTGATCCCCACAGTCTCTTGCAGGCTTCTCCACCTAGGAGAGGAAATAAACAGTCAAGAGGGTCAGATCTTCCAGGAAACTGTTGGAACATGGGAGGGATTAGAAAGGGAGCAGCAGGAAAAGAGGGAAAGTGTCAGTACTGGAGAAATTTTTGTGGATGTGACAACCCTGAGACAACAGTCTATAAGAGACTAAGATTTACTCAGATTAGAGAACACTACCCATCCCCACACCAAACCTCCACAACACAGCCTAGTAAGATAACAGTGGATTACTGGGGAAAGACTGACAGGGCAGAAACTCCCTCCCAGGAGGAATATGAGCAAAGCCCTAGGTCAAGAGGGATATCAATGGGAACGTTGCTATTTGAATCCATAGCAAACATCAAGAACATCTTGCTTCAAGCCAGATTCACCCAAGTCTTCACACTGAGGGTTTATTTACTTGAGCCCCTATTAACTGCTACAATCCATGTCAAAAAAAAAAAAAACTGACTGAAGAATATGAGCAAGACTAAGATGTGACACACACAACACACACACACACACAGATGTTGGGATTATCAGGGAGGGGATGTCAAATCACTATGACGGATATGTTAAAACTAATGTAAAAAACATAAGAGGAGATGTCAAAGCTCTACAAAAAATTCAAAAGGAAATGTTAGAAATCAAAAACTGTTACAAGAGGGAGGAATGCCTTTGGTAGGATCATCAGAAGACTGGATGTGACTGAAGAACCAGTGAACTTGAAGATAAGTCAGTAGAATGTTCACAAACTGAAATATAAGGAGAAATAAAATTAGAACAGGACATATAATAGGAACATTGGAACACTGTCAAAAAGTACTTTATTATAACTATGTATATACACACAATTAGAATATCCAAAGGAGAAAAGAGAACTGAGCAGAATAAATATTTGAAATAATAATGACCAAGAACCTTTCCAAAATTAAGGAGGGTGGACACCAAACTACAGATCCCGAAAGCTCAGAGAATACCAAGATAGACATATGAAAACTTTGATATGAACATGTCACACAAACTACAGAAAAAATAATAAGGAAAAGAATCTTGAAAGAAACCCGAAATAGAGGGATAAACACTATATTGCTCAAGGAACAAAGCATATGCATGCTCAAAGAACAAATTCTATATATGTGAATATATATGAATTCATGAGAATTACAACATAATTGTCATCAGAAACTATACAAGAAAGAAGAGCATAAAGTGAAATATTCAGAGGATTTGGAAGGGCACAACAACCTAGAATTCTTTATCCAGCAAAATCACTTGAAATTGAAGGAGATATAAAGAGTTTCTTAAACAAATAAAACTAGAGGGAATTCATAACCAGCAGATACGCACTGTAAGAAATGCTAAAGGAAAATTTTCAATCAGAAAGAAAATGACGTAAATCAGAAATGTACCTGTACATAAAGAATGGAAGAGCATAAAAGAAGGGATAAATTTAAGTAATATAAAATGTTTTATTTTTCTTGTTAATTGACTTATAATAATGAGTCCTCTGTTGAAAACAGTGTTAGTAATAATGTGCTGGGTAATTATATTGAATGGATATGTTAAATGAATGACTGTGATAGATGTTTGGGAAAGACACAAAGGAACTCTTCATCTAAAAACAGCAGGATTAGCAAGAGAGAAAAGGGATTTGCAGCTCCCTGTGAACATTAAAAAAAAAGGGAGAGTTAGTGTAACGGGGAGTTTGGCTGTAAAATTGGTTCTGTGCCTCATGAATTCAAAGAATGAGATCCATGGTCAAACAGAGGGTAGGTAGAGCAGTAAGTTTTATTTAAAGCAGAGAAAGACTCCTGCAGCATGGGAGGGGTCTCAAGGGAGAGGGACACTGGTGGCTCTTTACTGGGGACTTTTAAAGGCATATGTAGTATAATGGCCTGGCATGGTGCTTATGGGAATGAGAGACATGCACCAATCAAGCTCTTGGGGTTCTGAGCTTTGTAAGCCCATCAGAAGTGTATAATTTCAATCCCTTATTTACATAATCAGGAGGATGGGTCCAACCTTGTGGTTTGGCACATCTGTGGCGGAGAAGAAGAGCTTCAGGCAAGGGTAGACTGGTGGTCAGTCATTGCTGGGGGTAGGGATAGGAGAAGCTGAATAAGAGCCATTGTGGTTGAAGGTGTCGAGGAGCCCTGGAGATGGCAGCTGACAGGGGCATCAAGGAACAAGTGTGTTTTCGGTACATCATGTCTCCCTTCAGTTTGGAATCTTGTTTTCCTCCCTCTGTTCCCTTCTCTGAGGCTCTTATCCTGTGTGTCTATGGGAGGTCACTGTCCAACCTCATTGGCAAGGCATGGTCATTATATAAGGTCATTATATTGAAAGGATATGTTAGATGAATGACTGGATGGTCACATGGGATGGAGGAATTGGCTGCTTACATTGTATAATAAGTGGGTATTATTTGAAGGTCAACTTGGATTAGTTAAAAATGTAGATTGTAAATGAAAAGGCAACCATTATTTTCAAGAAGTGTGTTATGCTTATGAAAGATTATGTCTCTTGAACTGAACAATTAATTATGTTAGTGGATTGATAGGAGGTGAGAGCAGAGGATATAGAGGAGCAAGAGGAGTAGACTAGGATGATGCACATGGTTCTGAACTAGAATTAGAGACTTCAGCATGAAGTCATGTGTGGCTCAACTCAGAGATGAGTACATAGAGACTCAATTATTTACACGCGTATATGTGGATTCATAACAATGGATTCCCTCTCCATGAGCTGAAAGGGCCTCAGAGTAACTACACAGTAACTATAAGCACATCTATCACCCAGATCCTGGTTTCTAATACTATTCTCTATTAAAGGGAATCAGCTCCTTGGAGAATTTTCCAATTCTAGGACTGGAGAGGAAACATAAGAGTCCGGAGCATGCCATAGCATCAGAAAGTAAGAACAATGGTTTGAGTGTGTCTTCAGAATTTAGTTTTGGGAAGCGAATCCCCAGTGTGACAGTATTGGGAGGTAGAGACTAATGAGAGGTATTTAGGTCCCAAAGGCTCTGCCTTCATTGATAATTTAATGCCATTAAAAAAAAAGGCCTTGCAGGAGTGGGTTTGCCTTGGTGCACTGTTGCCCTTTTGGCCTTATTGTGATGCTGCAAGAGGCCTTATCTAGAGGCCAAAACCTTGGTTTTGGATTTCCCAGCCCCCAGAACTGTGAGCCAATAAGTTTTTTGTTCATTACAAATTACCCATTCTGTGCCAATCTGTTATAGTAGCACAAAACAGAATAGGACAGGAAGAAAGTACTTTAAATAAGAAAAAGAAGCTATAATTAAAAAATGTCAAAGGGATATAGGAGCTAAATAAAAGAGCTCCCAAATGGCCAAAATGAGAACAATTTGAGCAACAAAACACAGTCCTACTAAACTATAACCCAAAGTTTGTGCACGTGTATGTTTATCTGAATGAATAGAGAATAAAAATAACACATCTGAAGAGTTATAAATAATTAATGCAGATACTCTGCCCTCAAGGAGGAAAAGCAAAGCTCTGGCTAATTCAGTGTGGAAGGAGCATGGTTACTTCCTTCCAAGGAATAAGGGGGAAAAGGACCATCTTCAGAGCGGAGAAACCTGACAGCACGACGTGAACCAAGTCATCAACCTGAATTTCTATGATCTTCCCTCCCCATTCACATCATCACTGTGTAAGCAAGGAAGTCACATCAGATCCCTTCAATAGAGGGACATTCTACAGGAAACTTGGCCAGCACTCCTCAAAGTGTCAAGGTTGTCAAAATGCAAGAGAAGGCTGAGAAACCACCACAAGGAGCAGGAACATATGGAGTCCCGAGTACTGAACATCACATCCCATCCTGGATCAAGTCCTGGAACAGAAAATGAACGAAGGTAGAAACTAGAGAAACCACAATAAACTAGGGACTTTAATTTATCCATATCAGTTTCATTGCTAGATATGTGATAATTATGTAAAATGGTAAATGATAGAGGAAACTGGGTCTGGAGTACATGAAGACTGCTTGTATTAGCTTTATAACTTTTCTGTGAATCCAAAACTACTGTAAAATAATTTTTTGACGGGAACCCCACAGAGTGAGAAAATGCATTTGTGAGAAGCATACTGATTATTTCTGCATTATATAAAAATATACTTACAGATCAATTAAAAATAAATAAGCTGGGCAACCCAATTGAAAAGTTAATGCAAGATTTGAACAGATCCTTCATAAAAGATGACAAATGGTCAATGAATATATAGAAATTGTTAACTCCATTGGTCATCAGGGACATAAGACTTAAAATGATAATAAAGTTCCGCTACATGATATAAAGCAATTAGTACTTTCATCACCGTTGGCTTAGTAAATGATATTGTCTGGTGTGTATGCAGGTATATATCTACCTATCAGAAAAGGCCTGTACTAGAGTATCCATAGCAACATTATCTAAAATCACACAGAATTTGAAACTGTTCTAATTATTTTCAACAGTAAAATGGTCTGAGATATCAGACATTCAAATATCAATAAGGAGACTGGAGCATCTGTGATTCCATATAACAATATGGATAGTGATTATTAACATAATGTTAAACAAGAAAAATCCAGAAAAAAATTGCTTTTATAGCAGAGATGCTGTAAAATTTCAAATACATAAAATACAAAAACAGGCAAAACAAATACCTAGTGTTAAATGGCTAGGTGGTGGCTTTCTGCAAACAAATGGAGAGTAGAGGGGCCTCCTAAGGTTCTGCTGTTTGTTTGGTCATGGGTTAAACTGGTACCTTCAGTTTCTGAGAATTCATCAAGGTGCATACTTGGTTAGGTATTGTTAGATGTATTTTGCTATGCATACATAATTCAAAAAACTGTTAAAAAATGTTAATACGAAAAGTTTCAAAATCCACAGTAATCAAAGAGCAGTATAACACAGCAAAGCACAAAAAAACAGAGTAAAGAAAAGCAAGAATGAAGTGATGACGAGAAGAGAAAAATCAAAGAAGAATAATTTTATCCAGACATTTAGGGGTAAGGAATGTACTATATTCAGTATAAAACTAAGGGGCACACCTGTGATCCCAGCAACTCAGGAGGCTGAGGCAGGAGGATCTCAAGTTTAAGGGCAGTCTGGGCCACTTAGCAAGTATAGACCCTATCTTAAAGTTAAAAAAAAGAATAAAGAAAAAAAAAAAGAAGGAAGGAAGGAAAGAAGGGCTGGGGATGTAAATCATTGGTAAAGTGTCCCTAGGTTCAGTCCCTAGTACAAACAAGACACAACAAAACAAACCAGAGATCTAACTATCATGACCCAAAATGAAGTAATGTATGCAGAGCAAATAATGTTAAGAGAAGTTTTAAACTCAGAAACATGACATCTCAGTCTTTATCAGGGACATAGATGAGCCTAATGGGTAAAGATGGTTAGGTCACAAAAATTTTAAAAACACTTTTGCCTTACTTACATTTCATTCTTTCAAATAATTTACTGAAAATAGCATTTCCTTAGAAATGCATGTCCAAGATCCAGAGCTAGGAAAATAGAAACTTTGAGAGAGAAAAAACAAAAATGTGTGTGGAAATCTGTGATCTTGCCCAAAAGACAGACTTTGGAGAGCTGATGACAGCTATGACAGAAGGTCCAAAGGGAGGGTGCACCCCTGTGGACATGCAAAGATAGGGGCCAAGTTTTCTAAGGTTTCTAGGCAAACAGAGGATGAGCAGGAATTTGGCAGACAAAGTGAGGTTGTGGAGTGGGGGGGGGGGGTCTAGACATAGGAGAAAGAATATTCAAGGCAACTAACAAGGTGTGTGACTTAAAGGAATCTAATGTGTTTAGAGTTTAAGGTGTGAGTGGGAAAGGACCTGGGGGACAGGCAGGGCTGTGGTGCCTGTGTATTGATAGGGGATGGTAAGGTATCAAGTTAGCCATGCGTGATAAACTGTGTTAGCTATTATTTTTATTTTTCTTCTTACCTTGAGTTTAAAGTGTAGTCTCATTTTTCTCTGACAGAGCAAATAGGGTTCTTTTTCTCCTCCTAAAAAGGGACCTACTTCAAAGCAAGGTGGGTTGACACTAAGAGGGATGGGTCAGGGCTCCTTCATAGTGGACATGGTGCTGTGGAGCCTGTGGCCATCCTGGGATGGAAAGAGTATTCATTTTTTTAACATTAGAAGATGCAAGCTCTAGTTGTGACTTTCTAACCAAATCTTTGCTGAGAAGAGACAAATTGGAAAAGAGATTATTTTTCTGTAAGTGACAAAATGATTTTTCTAAGCATTATCATACAACTTTACGGATTTATTGAAAACAAAGCTCATCTTATCCTGTTTTAATTGAACCAAGGCAAAAAGATAAATACCAAAACCAGAGGTATATTATTAGAACTGTATCCAAATAGTGTTTTCTTTCTCATTGTTGCTTTTTGTACAAAAATAATTACTGAGGATGCTTGTTTTGATAAAAATATTTCTTCAAAAATGATTTGCTTTCTTATATCCACTGTCTACTCTCCATGTGAAGGAGTTGGTATATTAACTTTCTTTTGAGTAATGCCATCTATGTATCAACAGGCTATGATATTTGAGGGCTTATAGATGTAGGCTACATTTTTAAGCTGTTTACAAATATAAACTCATTTAATCTTCATGAAATTCAGCACAGTAGAAATATCATTATGTCTCAAAGATCAAAACCAAGTGGCTTTTTCTGTATGATTGCTGATTTTTCTTGTATTAGTTCATCAATTGTTGAGAGAGGGATGTTGAATTCTACCTGTAATTGTGGGTTTGTCTGTTTCTGTTTTTTTTTTCTTTTCCTTTCACTATCATTGTTTGCTTTGCATATTTTGCAGCTGTTTTGGGGTGCATACACTGTTAGATTTTCTTGTTGTAGAGGCCCTTTTATCAGGATGTGATTTTCCTCGCTGTCCCAGGTAGTTTCATTCTTTGAAATCTTACTGACCTGATAATTCACCGGTGATTTATCGCTTTCCCTCCTTTAATTGCATCCTGTTATCATCGGTGCACTTGAGGTGAATTTCTTGTAGGCAGCACATAGCTGAATCATGCATTTTTACCTACTTGGCTCATCTTTGTTTTCTAAATGGCATATTTTGACAATATATAAATATAATTATTAATATGTTAGAACTTTACCATCTTTTTCTCTCCATGATTTATTTCTCTGTTTTCTATTTTAATGTAGAGTTAATTGAACTTTTTTTTTTTAATTCCAATTTGATTGTCTACAATCTTTGGATATTTTAGTCTTTCCTCTCATTATTACGTATTGAATGTAGAAAAATTATTTCTCTTTTTTAAATGGATGGTTTCTACAGGTCAATAGATTTTCATGTTTGATATCTTATTGTGTGTTGATTATTTACTTTTAGTTCCTTTTACTTTCTCCTGTATATCATTATCTTAAATATTTGCTTTATGCGAATTGAGAACAATATCAGAAAATGTTATAAATTTGGCTTCTCAACATAATTTAAAAAACCCAAGAGGATGGTATTTGCCCACATTTCCCAATTTCTATTTTTTTTGTTTCTTCCTTCCTAATATTCCCAGATTCTTAATTTCCTTTCTGTTTCAAAAGTTTCCTTTGGACACTTTTCTTGAATAGGTATGCTGGCAACAGTTTCTCTTATTTTCCATTCCAAACAGTGTTTTGCTTTGAAGTTTTATTCTGGTCTTTTTTTTTTCCCATTAAAATCCGTATTTATTCACTCTTCTCTGGTCTCCAGGTGGGTAATTAACAAGTGTAATGATCACAGGAAAGCCCCTTGCTGTAAGCAGAAGACACCCCAGTAGGACTTGAAGCTTTTTTTTTTTTTTTTTTTTTTTTTTTTTTATGTGTACAGATATCCCTGAAGGGCTAGAATGCTACTCCAGTCACCTGAAACAGAATGGGAAATTCCATATGTGTGATTGAAGAGTAGGGAACTTGAGGGTTTGGAACTCAGGGGCACTTGATCTCTGAACCAAATCCCCAGCCCTATTTTTCATTTTATTTAGAGACAGGGTCTCACTGAGTGCTTAGCGCCTTGCTTTTGCTGAGGCTGGCTTTGAACTCTGGATCTTCCTGTAATCAGCCTCCCATGCTCCTGGGATTAGAGGCACACACTGGGGTCTCAAAGTTATTTTGGTCATGGGTTGGGTGTGAAGAGGATTTAGAAAAAAATCCATGTGTTTATTGAAACTACTAACAAATTCTCTCTAGGCTCCTGATGATTGGGCCAGACTGGGATCCCCATGATACTTTTGACCCTTTAGGAGGGTCATGGGTCAATAAGGACTCTTTCACATTCTAGTCCTTTGGCTTGCCAGGTGCATACAAATGATGAGCTAAGTAGTGTAGGAAATCCATTTAATTCAGAGTAAATGGGATCACCTCTGAGGGAGGCAGGGAGAGCAGAATCTCTGTAGTGCACCCTGCCAAGTCAGCAGATTGTGCTGCAGTCCCAGGAGCCTACAAGCAAGCACAGGCAGACTCTTTTCTGTTTGAATCCAGATCTGCAAGTCACAGCTCCTCCATGTGACATCCTTAACTGTCTCTAATCCCAGGAATTGTTCCTCTCTTGTTTGTAAGAGAGTTAACTAACTGCATCATCAAGTATACCTTGAATGGTTTTGAATTGC
This sequence comes from Ictidomys tridecemlineatus, assembly GCF_052094955.1. Classification (NCBI taxonomy): domain Eukaryota; kingdom Metazoa; phylum Chordata; class Mammalia; order Rodentia; family Sciuridae; genus Ictidomys; species Ictidomys tridecemlineatus. Next base: position 19,354,850 of record NC_135477.1, read on the forward strand.
TGTCATTGCATGGTCATTAATATTTTTGCATAAATATTTTTATGTGTACTGAATTCTAGTATTGTATTTCTATTGCACTGTATTCTTATTCTATGTGTATTTTGATGTCTATTTATTCTGTATGTGTTTTTCTATTTGAATTTTTCTATGTGTTATACCACCCCAAGAAAATTATGCTCTCTGTAAAGACACAGGGTCATGTGTCAAAAATACTAATATCTGTATAGAGTCTTAGAGTTCCACATCCACAATCTCATTTCACTAGTGAAGCCAGATTTAAAGTTAGGTAGTCAGTGTAGTTAGGTAAATCGGGTCTAATATCGAATAAAATCTAAAATGGAGGCCATGCTGGGAATGACTCAGGAAAAACAGGACAACTCATGGAATGTTAATGAAAAGGCCCTAGGCCAAAGTCCACCTGGAAAAAGTGTTAATGAACATCCCCCAACAGATTTGAAGACAGCCCATCCCAAAGAAATGTTAATGAAGCCCAGATGCAGCCCCCAACAGATTTGGAGATAGCCCATCCCAAAGAAATGTTAATGAACAGCAAACTTGACTCGGAAATGCCCAGATTACTTCTTTGGCCCACCTGTGTCCCAACCCTTCCCACCTACATTCCATCACCAAACCTATAAAAGGGGAACACATTGCCCGCCAACTGGATTCCACCTCTTGGGTCCCCTTCTTCCTCCGGGAGAAGTCTTTTCTTCTGTCCTTTAATAAATTTCTAATCTCTACTCTGGCCTTGCCTCGGCGTGCTTCTTTGGTGTTATTCTTCAACATCGGGGAACAAGAACTCATCACCGGTCAACAGCGCTAACACTAGCGTCCCTCACAAGTGTATAATAATTCCTATGAGACAAGAATTATCAATACCTTCATTTTAACAGTAAAGCAATTGAGTGTCGGAGAGGAAATTTCCTGATATTATAATGCCAATGATAACTCAGAATTTCTGAATATAGTTCTATTTCATTTACAACTAGTGTCTTTTATATGTTTAATTTCCAACTTCGGGTCAAGCACTGAGACTCGCTCATTCATATAGGTACTCAAAAACGCTCATTCATATAGGTACTCAAAAACATTTGGGATTATATACATAAGAATAAATGCACATTTAGTTTCATGGAGCCATACTAGTGAGTGGGAATACCTATACAGGGATGGCAGGGTCCATCTTTTTTACTTTCAAATGACTGCTGTTTAATGCAATCATGTAAGAAGATAAAATGTACCATAACTTTTTAAAGATTATCATGCCTCATTTACAGTTCTGTGAAGTTCAATACAAGGGAGTGACATTCTCTCTGAGAGATCTGCAAGGTCTTCCATAAAATGTAAATGTTTCTAGGTCCTGAGAGATGAGTCAGAGTTTTTGAAGTGAGTGAACAGGGATAGATGGGACAGGAGAAGAATGTTAGGCGCAAAGACCTGGGGTTAAGAATGGGAATATCAGTGAACTAGAGCCAGAGAGGATGGAAGAAGAGTTCTCAGCAGAGGAGGCTTAGAGGTGTGTCTGGCCTCTTGGAAATAATTTCAGTCTCAGATGAAGGGGTTAGTCCTCTATAATCCTGTTCATCCGAGGAGCTGTAGAACCTATTTTTCTTTATTAAAGAATTTCAAAATAAACATTCCCTGTTTCTTATGTTCTAAGCCCTGTAGTTGGTACCTTATGGAAGTCTTAAGTTTAATGGACCCGAGTAATCCTACAGAATAGATAATGTCAATCTCATTTTACTGGTGGCGGATCTGAGAGCAGAGGAAGATAAAGAGCTCACCTGTGACCACCAAGCTGGTTGATAGCACATCTAAGATTTTGTTCTAGATCGACCCCAAAACTTCCCATGAGTTTGCTGATACTCAGAGAGAGGGGACACACGTGCATATCACATGATGGGATCTGGAAACCAGTTGTATAAACAGAAAATCAAAGACCATTATGCCTAGTAAAGATGCTATGAGGGACGGAACCAAGGCAGGACCCTGGGCTTGGTGCTAAAGATGGAGCTGTAAAAAGTGCTTCTAAGTTTGGCTGGCTGCATTCACTTTTTTTTCCCCCCGACTTACACTCTTTCCCTTTTCCAATCCAGCCAACTCCAAGTTATAGAGCCTTCTTTAAAAACATCCCCGTCACACAGGGCTTGGTGGTGAATGTCTGTAGTCCCAGCTACTCAGGAGACATGAGGTGGGAGGGTCACTTGAGCTCACAGGTTGAGGAACAGCGTGGGCACTGAAAGGAAAGTGAGAAAGTGACAGATGGACGAGCGAGAGATGAAGGATGGAGACCAGGCAGAGATCCACAGGAGACAGTTTATTGGTCAGAGCTGACAAATAAAGGCCATCTCTCGATAGGAGAGAGAGGCCCGAGATGTTTGGGTGTTCAGCTTTTGTGGGGTAGGGGTTTGGAGTTGTAGTTGTGGCTCAGGGGAGCTTGCGTCAGAGCTAGGGAATGGCATGGGATTGGCTTAGGTCAGTGGCACCACAGGGCTTTCCTGAGTCAAAGGGTCATGTCCTTCTGGGATTGGCTTAGGGTTATGGTACCATGGGTAGGTCACTAATGGGGCTGGGGGGAGTTTTGGTAAGAGGAAGTACAGGCTGCTCAAATGTTAATGTCATTTTCCTTCTGTCTCTTTTACATAGAATTAAATTTCTTTAAAAAAAATGGGAATTAAATATATGCCAAATTATCTAGTCTTGTTTTTTTCATCTCAGGAATACCAGTCTTCCGCAAATTTTTTCATGACCCGCTTTAAATTAGTCAATTCATCCTTTTACTCAGCAAATAAATAAATAAATAAACAAATAAGTAAATGCCACTTCTTCAGAGAGGTCATTTTAAAAAAAAAATCAAGAATCTCTTTCTAATAATAAAATCTGGTAAAAATGAAATAGGCCCACCTGTGTAGTAGAGTGCTACCTGGTGCTAGAATTTTTTATACATCTATCAAAGATGTATTGGACATTCTACAGATGACAATAAAAAAGATGAAAAAAAAAGGGCTTGATACATACATTGAAATGTGAAAACATCTCACTGAAGAGCCAGTGTTAGAGGAGGGCGTGGAAGCAGAGGGAGGCCAGAGAGAGAAAGAACATACAGTCAAGGACCAGAAAGAGCTGCCTGTTCACAGGGCAGCAAGACTGTGTGGAGCGGCAGGCAGGATTATCCTGGGGAACTGGGCTTTGAGCTTTGGCGACTATGCTACCCGGTCCTCTTGGTGCCACGGGTTACAGAAGTTGAAGGAACCCTCACCTGTGAGGTACAGTATGCAGTTGCTTTCTCTCAGGGTAACTTAGAGTTCAGCAGTGACCTGTGGTCCCAGTGAATTTCTTCAACAAATGAGTTCTGCTTCACCCATCCAGATGGAAAATTCAAAGCAGTCTCTTGCAAAGTCGGAATATGAAACAGATTATATCAAAATGTGTCTAAGGAAAAGGTCAGGTTGCGCTGATGAATCTTCCCACACTTCCCACATGAAAGAACACTTCAAACCCTATCCTGTCAAATGCTCTTGTTCACTTCAATATTGCTCTTGGCTGAAGGGAAGGCCTGCGGGGTTTGTGGAAGTTGGCTCTTTCAATATAGAATTTTTCATGCCTCTTGTAAAAATGTCAGTGGGTTGATTCAAAAATATTTTTATTGGCACCTGAACTGACGAGTCTGCAAGACTCTATACAAGCTCATTCTTTAGAGCATACTAAGCCCCCTCCAGGGAAGACAAAATAAAATCCTTAGAACCAAACTTGAATCCAACAACTTTCCTCCCAGAGCTCTTTGCAAACACATTATTTTACTGGAAACCTGAGAAAGCTATAGTTGCTCTAGTTTGCCAGGAAATGGCCCATTTTGGTTCTTTTATTTTCTCTCCTCCTCCTCCTCGTCTTCCTTCTCCTTTTCATGGTTTATTTTTTCTTTTACTTTTACAATAGCAGTTACAAAGAGTTCATGAGTTATACCTGGGAACCTTTTTTTTTGCTTTGGGGTAACAAAAGGCATCACCAAAGTGCACCCCTGAAATAGTCTACTTTTAAAAAATTCCCTGAGCTGAGACACTAAAGGGGCTTTTTAAAAGAAATAACAAGAACTCAGATTTATTCCTCTGAACATTGTAAAGTGTGCTCCTTCTGTGACAAAAGTTAAAGAAGCCTCAGGCTCTTCTCTTAGTTTGTAACCTGGGGACAATGCCATTAAGGAAGTGCCTGCAGTCAATTTACTGGAACTCCTCCTGCAAGGTGCAAGCTCTCTCTGGTTGCTCCAGTCAGTCATTTGAAGCCCAGTGCAATTTGTATTGTAGAGGAAAAGGTGAGGGCATGCTGAGCTACGGTAGTAAACTGCAGAGAGAAGCCATGGTTCACTGTAATCCTAGAATGTTCTTCTGTGGACTGAGCACACGTAGAGATAAATCAGACAAGTCCTTTTGGAAAGCCAGTATTCTCTGAGCATCTCCCTCGCCCACCATCCATGTCTTTCTCTTCCTAGGTAAACTCACTCACTCACCTGGTGAACTCTGAGAATCAGCAATGTGCTGTTTGCTTTGGGGTTTTCAAATAAACTTTTATTGTGTTCCATGAGGAAAAACAATAGCAACTGCTCATTATTGAGCATCTACTATGCATTGGGTCCCATGCTAAGTACCTTAAAGTAATTATTTTGTGTAATATTTTACACAAAATAATTAGAGTAAAATATTACACAAAATAATTAATGCTAAGTACCTTAAAGTAATTATTTTGTGTAATATTTTAAACTGTTAAATAGGGATTTTACCACTGCTCCTATTCTGAAGATGAGGAAATTAAGTCTTAAAGATGGTATGTTGTAAAACCCACCCTGGAAGTCCATTCCAAATGCCATGTAGAGCCTAAGCTTTCAATGTACCATGGATGGGCTGGTGATGGGGGCACACATCAGTGACTGGTGCTTACTCATGTGCCCAAGGGGAGCTCCTTGGCATGTGACATCCTCATCCATTGAAAGAGAATTGTAAGATCTTGGTGAAAATGAAATAAACCAAAATCTGTCTGGCACATTTCCTACTGTCAGGTAGATACCTTTGGTTAAATCTGAACTTTATAATTATCTTAAAATCAGACAACGAGTCACATTTGTAGCTCATTCAAAGGCATTTTGCTTCATTAGAAAACATTTTCCAAGTGGTTGGCCATTTATGCTCTTGAATTGTTTGAACAATCTTATCCATGAAGATACTGGAAAAGTACAGCTCTTTAGGCAAGCTGTCAGATGCATGCATCTCTAAAACTTACAGGACTTGAGAAGGAATTCAGAAAAGACTTCAGTGGACCAATGCAATTTTGTTTCTTAAACTGCAAAGTATAAGGATAGAGGTTGATTGTTTGTCTTAATATAAATCCCGGCATGTCTGAACTATTGCATAATAACATGATCTAACACCAACAAGGAAAACCCACTCATTGCCTCTAGTTTTCAGACTGAACATGGTTATACATAAATATTTTATTTTACTTTTAAAGAGACTACCCGGAGGCACAGATCCTCTCAACCTTGGGCTGAAATCCATTTATGGGCCAAAGAGTGGACATGATGTAGTTTATCATTAAATCACTCTCTGTGTCATGTGTGAGACTTGATTCTCTCTGCATGCCAGAGAGCAGGAGCCATATCTCAGTAATTTTCCAGTTACTCATGGCATGAAATACACTAAAAAGCCAAGACTGTGTTCAATGAAAGCAAAGGATCTCTTAGTCTTTTCTTATTGGATTTTGAATGCCGAGGATAGCATCTGACACTTAGGAGGTGCTGTTGGTAGACATGCACATTAGTTGGCCTTATTGAGACTACGCATTATGACTTTGTAATCTGTTATAATTAAGGATTAGTTATTCTTGTCAATGATTGTCATTCCTCATGTTTCAAGTTTTTGCACTGATGTTAATTAAGCTTAGAAAAAAAGCAGCAGATGTAAAGGCATGGCTCGAGGCTAGAAGTAGCAAGATCATCATCAACAGCAATAATCTAAATAAAAATAATGACACTAATTGAGTGTTTACCATATGCCAGGCATGCTCTTAGTACTTTATGTATTATTTCATTTAGTCCTAAGGAAACAGGCATGTCTTAAAGTGCCCATTTATGGATGAGAAAAAATGAGGCACGGGGAAGTGAAGTAACTTATTCAAGGTCTTAAGTAAGTTGCCAAGCTGGGCTTTGCACCTGGTGTTGGGTTCTTAGATGTCAGGGCTATATTCTAACCACTGTTCTTCTCTGATTCCAGCTTCCCATATTACAATCCAAGTATGTCTGCAATTTCTCTTAAAAAAAAAAAAAAAGATAGGATCATCCCAGAAGTTTCACAGAGGGCTTGTTTAATTTTGGCTGGCATTTTTTTTCTGATGGCATAAAATAAGTATTGATAAGTTCCATATCTCCTTTTGATATCATGGGAGGCAGTGTTCCATGGTGGTTAGATCAGGATGCTGATGCCAGTCAAAAGACAGAGGGGTCCTTGCTCTGTTGTTTAAAATCTGTGCTATTTTTTAAGCACTACATAACATTTTAAAAGTTACACGCTATAGAAGTGGCACATTTTCTTTGTGTTTTTATAATGAAGTGAATACAGCAGATATTTAGGAGAAACTTTGGATCATTGTATTTTCCCCATATTTGTGTAATTCTTTCACAATGTCAATTGTCAAATAAAAATTATGTGGTTACAATGACCATATTTCCAAACAAACACACCAAAAAGAATAGGATCACATGGTCCAAAGATAAAAGATTTTGTTCTAATGAATTTTAATGAATACACTCACCTCCACCCACACACAGGTTTACAAATCCTTAAAAATGGATGAAGTTTTGCTTTCACTGAACCAGTCTAAATGAGAAGAATAAAATCATCTACAATTGCGATTGTCTTGGAAAAATCCAAGCTGTGTAGCCACGTGTCTATTATGCACAGAGCCTCTGGGGGAAGGAACCTTCTGTGTGTTCCACCCAATCAAAGATTTATTTGTATAAACATATTTTCTTTCTCTCAAATCTAGACACTCCATTCACGGGGTCAACCCTTCATTTTGCCAATGACACTGTTTGTTCCTTATCTTTCTAGAATGTTTGTTCCAAATTGTTCTCCTTTGTAGTCCTTAGAGAATTTCTGCATGATTAACATATTTATTGCCCAGTTGTTTGAGCTACTCTGCAGGACATTAAAGCTTTGTGTTGTCGAGTTCTCTTTGCATTCCTTTTCTTTATCTTCCCTTCTCTGCGCTTGCTTCCCTTCTTGAATAATTAATTCCCAAAACTCTTAGATTGGGCCAAATAAGATCAGTAGCTGAACTGGAAGGAAAGAGGAGACACAGTGCTCAGGTCAGAGGGTGAAGGCTAAGTGGGCTGAGGAAGATGTCCATGAGCCGCTGGAATAGACCACCAGGGACCAAGCAGAGAGTGTTGGTGCACACACCTGTGGCAGGTGTTGGAAGAGTGTTGGAAGTCAAACAGTGTGAGTGCTGAGGATGTTCCTGCTGGGGTTGGTGCTCACAGTGAGCTGTACGTAGTGGGGTAAGGTGAGATTGGCAGACATGAGAGACGTGACATTGGTTTGTAAATTCTTGATGTACTTGAGATTTTTTTTCAAATTTTTTTGCTGTTGTGTGCAGTTTCAAATGAATGTCTCTGAGTCTATACGTTCTTTGTTCACTCATTCCCTTAGGATAGGTCCCTAGAACTGGAACTTTTAGATGAAAGATATGCTTCCCTATTTAAAACAAAGGTTACCAAACTTCCTGGAAGGGGATGGATATTCTAGGCTTTTTCAAGGCTTTTATTGTTTGTTACTATTACTGTTCTTCATTGTTGTAAAAGCAATCATAAGCAATGAGTATAAACTGTATTCTAATAAAATTTTATGTAAAAAGACAGAGAGCGGGCCGTATTTGCCTATTAGTAAAATCAACCCTCATTTGACCTAATCTAAATGTGGAAATTCCATAGCATGACAGTATAATGTTAGCTGCCCCATGGCTTTTGTCATCTGAGATTTTCCATCAATATCATTCTTGACTGTATTAACCTTCAGGCAGAGAAAAACTTGGAAAAAATTTTGTAGTGGTGCTTTACTCCTTAAAGTAGAAGAGTAATCAGCTTATCATGGATTTTATTTATCGTCTTAAAGTGGAAAAAAAAATAAGGCTACTGTGGGACACGAAGTACTGCTGGTGTGGATTTTTAAGAAGGCATGCACGTGGGAGGGGAGTTTAGCATCTTCTAATGTGACAGGGATTAAAGTTTCTAATTTCTTCAAGGTTAAATCTTACTGCAAATCTTTCTCTAGTATTTTCTTATGTGTTTTAAATGCACCATCTGTTGATTACCTGATTTTTTTTTTTTTAATCTCATAATGGTTTGCATTTCCCATCTGATAATTTAGGCTTTAAGGCACAAGGGCACTTGTCTAAGGTAGGGCTGCTGGATATGGAGGAGGCACCAAGCAGCACTGTGCCTGACCCAGCCTGATGGATGGTTTTGTGGACGGAGGGCTGTGGGTTGCTGAGGAGACTTCCAGGGACAGTCCAGGTGTCAACATCCTTTATCACACTATCACCTAGTGGGTGTTATTGTGGGGATTGGAGGCTCCTAGGAGAGGGAGGAGCTGCTGACTGGTAAAGATTTTTTTCTTTTGGTTTTCTATGGAAGTCCCATTGTGAAGGTCCACCAGGCTGAGAATGTCAATTAGATGGTTTCACGGGTAACTATAATATTCACTGCAAAAGGAACAGAAAGGATGCTCATATAGAACCTGCTGTTTGTTGACCACCATGCTAAACTTTTTACATGTATGAACTCCTTCAATCCCCACAATAGTCCTGGAGGACAGAGGCTTTTATAACTTCATTTGAGAGATGCAGAACACAAGAGCTATGAGGGCCACACAGATGTGAAAGTCGGGTCCAGGCAGAGCAAAGCATCATGCATGTGGGGGGGCGTCCAGTGCCATGCTGTGGGGTCTGCACTTGATGTTCACAAATTTTCTACAAGATAGTTCCTATTTATATTTGCATTTGACAGATGATAGACCTAGGACCCAGAGATATTAAGTGTCTTTCTAGACGGAACAATCACTAACTGGCAAAGTGAGTGTTTAAGCTCAAGTCTATCTCTACAACCCAAAATCTTAACAAATATCCTATACAGTTTCTAAGGTTAAAATAAGGAGAACAATGACGGATCAGAATTAAAATACGCAGCTCCAAGACTCAGCTTTTCTACTACGTCATCCGGGGACACTGGATAAGTCATTGTCTTTCTCTAGTCCTAAGTTTGGTCTTACATCAAATGAGAGAATTGGTCTTAGTGACAACAGTTTCTATTCAGAAAGATACTGTATGATTGTATGATGATTTTTATGTCAAAATATGCATAAGCACATTTTCAAATTCTGAATTATCCAAGGTATATCAGTCCCCAGAACTTAATGTAAGTAAGGAGAAAAAAAAATTAGCTAAATGCTAAATACACTAAATTTAGCTCAATACACTACCAACTTAAATATAGAACTTCTACTGTAGAAGAATAAGCTAAGGACGATCTCTGACAGAAAGTTCTCGGGCCTCAATTTTCACATCTCTACTGTGGTCACATGAATGGCGGTGCTTGTTGTCCCCTTATGGGGGCCCCACACTTGACATACACGAGAGCTCAGAGTCTTTAGTGCCCAGCCACTTGCAAGTGGTGAACTGTGCTCCAGGTACTGTTCCAGGCTGAGCTCCCTGTTTATTCATTAGGGCACAGTAAGGGGTCATGGAGAGTGAGTGGACCACGCTGTTCACACAGACTTTTGCAGAATCCCACCAAGTCACAGTTGTTGAATCCCCAGGGCCATTTCCCATTCCTGGCCAAATGCAATACTGTGTCATAGAAAAGCTTTTCCTGGGTCTTCCTAGGTCTCTCATCTCACAGCAGTCTCTCTTCCTCTTATCCCACTTCCTCTCCACCGCCCCCCACACCTCAGTAATATGTCTAAAGATCTTTTATTCTCTCACTCTTTTATCATTATTCTGTTTCTAATGTGGTTGATTGACACTCATGTCTTCTTTCCTAATAACATGATATAAAAGCAGAAAATTCCAGACAATGCCCTTGCTTTTTTCTTTGTATTTAGGCTATAAACATGTGATCTCATCCACACAAGGGGACCCAAGAGAAAGTATACAGTGGTGAGGGTTGGGAGAGAGACAGGCAAAGAGATACCTAAGGAGATTTTCTACTTTCTTTCTTCAGGCATGTTTAGGCAAACATATGACACAGAGAGCACTGGCAGAAATTTTGTGATCATTGTACCATAGCTTAAAGATTAAGGCCACCAGGCTGAAGATGCTAAGTGGAAAGACGGAAGCACTAGGTTGTGAATGACATGACTATGCTTCTGAAATAACCAGATTTGGAACTGTATGTTTTCATTGACATGATGAAAGTACTAATCTTAAAAAAAAAAAACTTTTAACTGATCAGAGAATTTCAGCTAAAAGCCTTTTGATACTTTATACAAATTCAAAATACCTACTTGCAAAAGTTTTATATCCCTTTTGTCTGATGTAAGATGTTTCTAGCCTGTTTTGGCAGAAGTGTCATTTCAGAATAGCAGGTGACAATATAGGCTTCATAATTAATGATGAGGGAAGGGAATTGGGTTTGAGATTGAACTGTCAAAAGTACACAGATGCTCAATGAAAATGTGAAAATGTGTCAGAGTTTTATTTTTCCCTCTGACTCCGTAAAAATTACTATTCTAATTAAGATAGAAATAAAACTCTCAAGGTAATAAGAAAAAAAATTTTGAGCACTTAGAGAAATTGGGGAGGGAACTCTACTGTCATACCTGAATCCAGGGAATAAAGAATGCCCTATCCCAGAATAATGTGTCTAGGCCGACTTTAGGGACATGAACCTCAGCCTCTGCCATTTAGTCAGGCTGGATGATGTGTCTGGCACAGGTGATTATTCAGATGGGCCATGGGAAAGATACATGTATCTTAATTTGGGAAGAATTAGATTTTATTTTGAGTCTAGAGAAAACTAATTTATGAAATATTAGCCATACACTCGAATTTATATCCTCAAAGCTTTACCCAAATATCCAGTAGATGATAATTTATTTTGAGGGATATTTCTAAGAAATGTCAATAAAGATTGTCGTTTTCTTTCTTGACAGAAATTTTTATGGAAGTTTACCTCTGGGCCTTACTATGTCAATCAAATGGTGTCTTATAAATTATATATCTCCCTCCAAATGAGCTTATGCATGTTTTGGTTTCTGTTGGGGGCATCTGGTATTCATAAAAGGTACAAAAATATCATTTGTTATCAGAAGAATTTTTTGCATGTTCGTGGGATACTATCTATGTACTTATTTTGCAGAATCTGCCTCATATACACATTGGCTTCCGGAACCTTCTGTAAGTTCCCTAGTAGTTGCAGTCACTCATTTCAAATATACTGAAGTATCACATCATGACATCCTCTGAACCCAATGGTGATAGATTTTAGTAAAATAAATATCAAAGAATGTGTGTGAGACTCTGTGTGTGTGTGTGTGTGTGTGTGTGTGTGTGTGTGTGTGTGTGTGTGTATGTGCGTGCAGGCTCATGCGACTGTAGGTGAGTTGCTGCTGTATCCCTCTGTCTGGGCTGCTGATTTGGGTGGCAGTTTTTGCTGCTTAATTGCCTTCCTAGGCATATCCCACTGCAGTGGAGACATAAACAACGTGTGTCAAAATGTCTTCCTCCATAATTAATGAGGAATTAATTTGCTTTAAATGTTAAGACAAGTGAAAACCGGAGAACCTTTGTCTTAAACACTTATATGATAACAATATTTAAAGTCAGAGGATCAGCGCGTGCACTTGTAAATATTTTAGAGAAAGAATTGAAACTAGTTTTCAAGTTATGATTATTGTTTTCTGATGTAAAAAATATTCCCCCCCAAATGACATATCCTGTCATTAAGAGATTGTGGTGCATCAAGACCAGATGTGAAATACTTGGCAGTTTGGATGTCCTGTTCTGGAAGATAAGTAAAAGACATTTTATTTGAGTATATTCCTAAAAGTATCAGTCTTGGATAGAAGCACATTTATATTTTTGATCATGAATTGAGGAGTTGGACTCATTCCTGAATTAAAGACTTTTGAAAGATTCTTTACATAGGAACTTGATCCAAGACATTCCATGAATATGCAGTATGTTTGAAACTTCCCACTAACAACTCCATAGGTTACTAGCAGTTAAAATCTTCTGCAGTTTGTATACACATTGCCCAATGGTCCATGTGTTAATGGGTTGGTTGCCTGCTTGTGGCACTATGAGGAGCTGATAGAATCTTCAACAGGTGAGACTGAGTAGGAGAAAGTTCATTTATTAGAGGCATATCCTTGAAATATTGGGATCTTAGCCTCTTTCTTCATTTCTTTTCCATCCTGGTCGTGAGATGAACCATTTCTCCATATATTCCCACCATGATACCCTGCCTCACCACAGGCTCTAAATGACAGGACTAATTGATCATGAACTGAAACCTCTGAAATCATGTGTCAAAATAAACCTTTCATCTGTTTAAGTTGACTGTATCATGTATTTTATTACAATAAAGGGACACTGACTAACAAAAAAGTCAGATGTTTTTTACTCAGTGATAGAGTAGCTAAACTTTTACGTCACTAGGTGGCAGGAATTCATGAGTTATCTCTAACCATTGCAGTACTCTTTAAGATTTTTCCTATATTTTATAGGAGTAAAAAATGGAGTACTTTGGAATACCCCCAAAGAGGTGGAGTAACTTATTTAATAACACCTTCTGCAAATAATGGTTTTATTTTATTTTACACAGACATGTCAAGTATGTCAAGTTTAATACACAATATAAGATCACAGTGGATTGTTTTTAAGTTATTGCTTCTCCAACTATTATGCTGAAGAAGTATGTTTCTATGATGAGTAATTCATATTTGGAGAAATAAGCATTGTGTGAAACAATGTCCAGAATATCACTGATGCTTAATAAACTTTAGATGAAGGATTGAATGAATACAATGGCATTGACCTTCTGCTTGTGGCAGTATAAACCACTTATTAACATTGTTCAGAAACCAAAGACTAATATTGGAAAAATTATTTAAAATGTGGTTTGTGGAAATGCTTCATTCTAACAAGCAGAGACAGGGAGGGAGAGAGAGAGAAATCAATCTTCATTCTCTAATTTTTAGTGGAGGCTAAAATTATCCCTAGAGACATGGTTCAACTTTAGATTCATTTTTTTTTTAAGACAAAATCACCACAAAATTCTTTAAGAAAAGTCATTTGTTTTGAGGACATTGTAATGCTTCTTTGCCTTCCATCCCTCTTTGTGGAATATTTATTTTACAAAAGTAAAGTATCAAATAGAAACTTTCCAATGGAATAATGCTTATTTTTTTCTAAAATTAGTACATTTTTAACATTTTTAAAGATTTCCAGGTAGAAAATAATAGGAAACCAAGTTATTTAAGGAACTGTATGTAGCTTTGTTAAAATGGATAAAATAAAGGAAGAAGTTCCTTGAAAGAAATTAAGAATCAACCTCATTTCAGTGGTGACTACCTAGTAGCTATTTACAATAATAAAAAAATTAATCATATTTTGGAAAAATAAGAAACACCTAAGGAAGCATCTTCTTCAGAATTATTTTAACTCAACATTTTTGCCTAACTGAAAAAAAATAGCCAGGAAAATATTCAGCTCATATTTGATAAAATATTAATCTATAGCCTCAATAAAATTGTTAATATTTGTTACATAAAGTTAATATTTGCAATTTCTCTATTCAGCACTGTGGTTGAAGAATAAATTTATCTTGCTTTGGAATGCAATTATTTGCTTTAGACGGCTGGTCATGCACATGAAACATTTATTTCTTCATTTTAAGACTGAGAATTATTTTCATATGAGATATGTGTAAGAATAATTTTACAAAACCCCAGTGTTCTATTTTCTTTTAAAACTACCAAGATATGAGGTTTTTCTTGCTAGGTGAATCAAAATAAATTAGATAGGCCAATGTTTTTTTTTTTTCCTTTTTACCTCGTCTATAGTAACAATGTTTCCTGAATATTAACCATATTTAAGGGACTGTAAGAACCCGAGCGAGGCCCTGTTCTCTTAGGGTTTCTGCCACTTGATGGCAGAGCCTCATGGTGGAATGTTTTCATGACTGATTTGAGAAGAATCCCCTGCTCTCTGCTCTGGAAAGGGGGAGATTTTGTGCCGGATGCTGGGTTCTTCTCAGTCCTCCGTGAGAGAGAGGGATCTTACCGAACTTCTTTGTCCCTTATTCTTGAATGTTTTATTTTAGAATCCTACTTAGAAGTTTGTATAAATTTCTTGGGCTCTACTCAGGGAGGATGTAGGCTTTTACTTCTGAGATTTTCCTAGACTGCTACAATGGAAGTCCATCTGCATTCTTAATGAGATTAGCCCTGGATCCACAGGGCCTCTTCCTGGTGGAGGATTTCTGGTCAGCAGGGCCCATGGCTAAGACCTTTGAAGCTGATCTGTGCACCCCCAACACAAGGGGGTCTTACTCTGTGAGGAATCCTCCCTGCCCCCTGTCTCCCGCCGCCCAGACTTTGAGGTAAGAGTTTGATTCTGTTCTAGGAAATGTCACTTCCGTTTCAGTTTCAAGTTCCCATGAGAGAGAGCGCATGCAAGAGGACAGCACTAAGTCATCATTGGAAATTAAAGGGCAGAAAGGGGACAGGTATTTTAATTTAGAGTAAACAGAAAATTGCTTGTGAATTAAAACCAATTAACAGCTCTCCTTTGGGAAAGAGAAAAATTATCTTAGAGAATAAAAGGATCATATCTTAAAAGTCATATTGGTTGGAAATCCTTTTTCCCTGCAAGGAAGAAAAATCCTCATTCTTCCTACAGTGACATGTACAAAATGTATCAAGTACTCTTCTTCTCAAATGAAAGGAATTCCAAGGTCAGTGTTCCAAACTGGAACAGTAGCTCCATGATGTGTCAGAGATCGTCCTCTCATTCCAAAGTATCGATCGACCTTAGTGTTTTGGTTTTTTTGTTCTCATGATTATCATCTCCTAGTTTTTGAAGGCTGCTGAGCCTCCAGGCCTCACACGTGTATTCTAAGAGGAAGGAGCAGAAAGCGGAAGAGGCAGATACTACAACTTGGCCAGAACTGTGTCACATCAATATCTTCCTCCCATCTAGGAGTCATTGTGACTTTTTGCTTTTCATAGTTTCTATTTTAGAGGTAATGCACAGAGAGGGTGGTTGAGAAGTGTTGAGATGAAAGTGTATGAATGTTTTCATCTCATGTTTGACAAGTCACTGATACAGAACAGTGTGATTTGGTGACTTCCATGTGACTTGGCACTATTTTCCCCTTTAATGTCTAGTAAGTTTCCTTACAAAACTTATCCTTGATTTCCATGGGGTTTTTACATTTCTTCTTCTTAGTTGATTTTCTGTTGCTGTAACGCAATACCTGATGCTTAGTGGTGTATAAAGAAAAGAGAGGTTTATTTGGCTTCAAAGTCCAAGCAACATGACAATGGCATCTACCAAGGTACCCCTGGCTGAGTTCCAAGGTGGAAAAGGAGGCAAATGTGTGCAAAAGAGACCAAGTACGTGGGGCACCTGGCTTTCAGCACCCTGCCTTGTGGTTACTGTTTCAGTCCTGGGAGATCTAACCCACTAATCGCCTCTGAAGATGGTGCCTCATACCAAAAGTATCCCTGAGAGACATCCCCACGTCTCACCACTGTTCTGTTGGGGACCAAGCCGTCATCAGACTACAACATCAATCCAGAAGCCCATTCAGTCTGTTTGGTAAAAATCATCAGAACAAGCCATTTGCAGTTTTGTGCTCTTTATTTCTCTGATGGACTTTTGGCCATAATTCTCTGTAGTCTTCATTGGGGCATTTCTGTTCCTAGAGCTACCTTATATGCTCACCTTGGTAGCAAAGCTTTTATTGAGATTGACTCAGAAGTCTGCATTATTAGACAAGGACCTCTCTCTGCTCACTAATTCCTTCCTGTTTGGCTCTCCCTGAAAGCGACAGTGTGAGGTAGTGTAACTGCCAGTCAGACCATCCCCGCCGTGCAGTGTCATGAATGAATTCCTACCTTACCTTAGTGCAATGAAAATGTTCCCCACTCTCCTTCCCATGGCGGTGCTGATTCCAAGCCCTCTTCCTAATCCATGTTATCCTTCCAGCCTCCCTCTGTGCTCTGCGTGGGTGGATAGAATTTAATTAAGTGTATTCCACCACTGGCTTCCTTCTTTCTTGTGTTTGAATAACAGTGGATATCAGAGGACACTGGGAAACAGCATCAGGAAAGGATTCTCTGAGAGGTTTGATTCAAGACTGTGTGCGTGAATCAAGAATGCAGGCATGATCCCAAAATGATTGCCATTATTATAAAATACCCAAATTATAAAACAAGCTCATGATGGCATATGTTGAATACATTACAGAGTTTGACAGGCACAATTTCTATGTTTACTTGCTCTACATAAAGATTCCTGTGCGTGGAGGTGGAAATCAGTAACTCGGGCCATGCATGCTGGAGACAGCCTTCTTCCTGCTGTGGGAAGTAACCCTGTGCAGACTTTCTATAAACACCGTCTTTCTGAAGTATTTGATTAATTATTCATTAAGCAATATTTTCATTGATGAAGTATGCATCTTATTTCCTTTATCTCATTTTTGGTCCATAAATTTAATTGTTGGGTTTAATTATAATCACTTTATAATTACTGTATTTTGGCATTAATTATATCACATTAAGCCATTAACCATTATTCAGCAGAGAACTAATCAAGTCAAGAACACACAGAGCCCACAGCTTTACCTGTAAACCCTGTTCTTCCCTCCCTCCCTTCCTCTTTTCTTCCTTCTCTCTCTCTCTCTCTCTCTCTCTCTCTCTCTCTCTCTCTCTACTAGGGATTGAGCCCAGGTTTGCTCTACCACTGAGCCACATCCCCAGTCCTTTTCTTTTATTTATTTATTTATTTTTTAAATTTTGAAACAGGGTTTTCCAACATTGCTCAGGGCCTTGCTAAGTTGCTGAGGCTGGCCTCAAACTCATGATCCTCCTGCCTCAACCTCCCAAGCTGCTGGGATTGTAGGTGTGTGCCACCATGCCTGGCTCTTCCTTCCTTCTTTCAACACATTTGAAATGACTTCTTGATGACTTAGTTGTTCTTGATGATTTAGTTGTCACAGAAGCACACGACACCCATGACTATCTTGTGGAGCCTGATTTCCCAGACAGAACCTTTGCTCTCTCCTGCTGTTGTTCTAGACTTCTTATTCATTAATCTTTCCAGCAAAAGTAGCACTGAGATTTTTTGGTGATGTTCCTTGACTTCTTGCCATACAAAGTTAATTTCTATGTGTTTCACCTCAGATACAAATTTTGCTAAGTTTAAAAGGTGATTTTTTTATTATCTGCAGAAAGACTATAAGATTTTATTCAAAAAGATTTTTTTGTTGTTGTTCTGGGTTCAATTCACCATTCCATTCCAGGTAAAACCCCTTACCAACCTGGGGCCTTAGTTTCTGTATCTGTAAATACAGGGCATTGGACTGAGTTCAATTGAGAATCAGTTTCTGTATCTGTAAATACAGGGCATTGGACTGAGTACTATCTCTAATCATGCAGAAACACTTCCAGAAAATGCTATCCTGTCTTAATTGCATAAAATCGAACTATTTTACTGCTAAACTTTATGTAAATTAAGGAAAAAAATTCCCTCCATATTTCAACTGCTGAAAAAAATGTAATAAATACATATCTATGCTTACTACAAATTTAGATGTCTCTCTCCTCTGTATTTTTTTTTTTTTTTTTTTTGGTATACCAGTTGTGCAACTATAGGTAGTGAGCATAGGATATCACATTTATCAGTTAACAGCTGAGCAAGGATTGACAGCTTTACAGAATAGGCATAAATGTGTGTAAGAGAAAAAATGAAATGTGAGGTGGATGAAGGGGAGTGTTGATAAGAGGTGGAGCAAGGGACCAAGTTTGACAAACACGTGACAAGCAGGATTCATTTGGTGTGCCAACCACGATTGATAGTGGCTGAATGTTGGGTTGAGCAGGAGTTGGAGGTTCCACCTAGACTGTGGGTCAGTGTCCCATGGGTGTATATGCAGATGTCTGACATGGTGGGAGGAGAAAGTGGTGTCCTCCCTGATTGAGAGCCAGCTGACTGTCCATATAGTACCCTTCATAAATGAAACCTAACCTTTTTCTGAGCAAAAGAGAAGACTCAGTCTGACTTAGTGTGAGATCATGCATATTCGAGTGGAGGGAATGTAATGAGCACTAAGGTAAATCAAGAATTCCGGTTCTCATTTTCCTTTCTAATTTATGACTGGGTTATATTTGGGCAGCTTCATAAAGTCACAGAAGATCAGAGCTCTCTGGCTTCACTTGAACAACTCCAGGGACAGAGAGTTCTCGTTACAGGTAAATTATAGGACTATAATTTCCATTCACTTGTCCTGGCCCTGTCTCTTCAGGACATGTAGAATTAGGTCAGGTCCTGGACCACAGGGCAGCCTGCTGATACTCCAGTCCACCTGACTCCCTACTGGAATGCAGCCCGTGTCATTCATCTCTCCTGTGTCAGGGCAGAGACCTCCTGCTCTGTTCTGCGGGGGCTCCTATAAATCTCAGTTGCTCTTAAAGCGTGACCCTGAAATCACTGTTCCAGGTGTGACATGAATGATACCAAGGTAGGGCGTATATCACTAATAATTTTTAAGTTAGCATCAACATTATAAAGTTCTTACTACATTAAAAATGTATATTTTAACTAATCGACTCCAATTTCCATGTCATTTCAAAATAGTCACTGATTTTAAGACCAGTAGCTGTTTTTGCAAACTGGTTTAAAATGCATCAAATATCACCTCAAAGCCACCTCACTTTTACTGAGGACCTTCTTGTACCAGTTTTGCTTAAGAAGATTCTTTTCCAACATGATTCTTTGGATAGGCAACACATTAAGTCATTTATGAAGCAATTCTTTATCATCACATTCTCTTCTCTACTTTTCACATATGCCCCTAAAATTTTAAAGCCTAGAATAGATCATAAAGCTTATGTGTCCCTCATTTTCCCATTTGTGTATAGTGTAGGTGTTAAAATCAAAATGCTCATCACAGAATACAAGAAAACTCTTTTCTACTTCCCAGTTCCTCTCCCAAGAGGTAACCCCTGAGTTAGCTATGTAACTGTATGTTTATAAAGAATGCATTACAATGGTTTTTTAAAAGGTTTTATTTTGTCAAGTTTATACACTACCCTTTGATATACCATAATAATACATAAGGATGTATCATTGTTATAAAACACTTCATTCCTATTTCCCCAATACATTTTCCCAAATATTTTTAGTTGTATCTAGTGTGTATATGTTGTTCATCACAGAATCACAATTATATTCTTACAGAAAATTTTTTTAATTGAATTAATATCTGTTATTGGGTTTAACTGACAATCTTCCTATAACTACTTCTATTGTCTTTATCAAATTCCTGTTGATCAATTTCTCCCCTTTACCCACACATATTTAATATTTGATCTTTCTTTTTTTTAAACTTCCACAGAATCCTGACCTCAGGAGCCTCTACTCACTCTAATGTGGATTAGTGGGGTTTTAGGTTTGTTTCATGGCTGATGTTTTCTAGTTTCTGTATCTTCTTCTTTATTACTAGATGTCTTTTATCTTAGTAGGTAATAGCTCTTCAGTAGATTCCTGAGAAATAATATATTGGAGCAAGCGTCAAGTCATTGTACACATGAAATGCTTGTTTTCATACTTCATTGAAAAAGAAATTGATTATATACCTTTATGCTTAGACTATTTTTGTTTCAAATTCTTTGCTGCTTCCATTGAGAGGTAGTGTCTATGGATCCTCATTGAATCTAGGTTTGCCTTCGTGAC
Source organism: Ictidomys tridecemlineatus (assembly GCF_052094955.1). Taxonomy (NCBI): domain Eukaryota; kingdom Metazoa; phylum Chordata; class Mammalia; order Rodentia; family Sciuridae; genus Ictidomys; species Ictidomys tridecemlineatus. The sequence continues at coordinate 19,374,854 of NC_135477.1, forward strand.
TCACCTGCCCAGCAGAATGTGGCAAAAACGTTCTGTGAATTCTGACACAAAAGTCACTAAAAACCCTTGTGGTACCCACCTGGTCCTCTTAAAAGTCTTTCTCTTGGGAAGCAGTACCCTGACACCGTCATGTCATTAAAAACCCACAGTAGCCATGTGAAAATTCTGCAGGAAAAGCGAGGTGGGTGGCACTCTCCCACTGTTCCAGCCACCAAGACCAAATGCCAATCATCTCAGTGAAGAGATTATCTTGAACTTCTCTAGCTTTGTAGATGGGATGGAAGAAGAAAAAAGAAACTCATTCAACAGGAAACACTAAGATCCTAGACTGATGACACTAAGCAACCTTCCCCAGCTGGTTTTAGCGGTTTCACCTCCTTGGCAAATGTCATGATAATGCTGGGGAGAGAGGAGCCATGACTATTGTGCTTTCACCTAAACTTGTAGGCATAAATCCATGGTTAAGGGGCTTAAACCACTGAGTTTCAGGGTGGTTTGTTACTCAGCAGTTGACTGAAAGCCTACCAGTGTAGACTTCTACCATGTAAGACTGTGACCGAGAAGGTTGATATCCTTCTTAATTCCTGCTGTTTAGGTTTTGAAACAGGTTTAGGTTTTCTCATTTTTCTGGAATAATTTAATATTCTGAGATTCACCTGAATTTTTCTCATCCTGTTCATTGTACTGTGGACTGTTTCAAACTGGGAACAGCCTGAAATGCTAGTTCAGAAAAAAAACTCTCTGATTAGTTTTTGTTGTTCATTATCATTTCAATTTAGAAAGACACATTAACTTTTTTATTCCATCATGTCAGTTTGTAAAAGAAAATTATTCAAGTCCATTTTTCCTCGTTTGATCTTTTGCAGATACTGTTCTGATGATCATAATTATAGCCAAAGAGCCGACCTCCTGTATCAAACTCATTGCCATTGCATGTCTTTATTTCAATTCTTTCCAATTTTTCCCTTCCTTTGATCCAAATCCTATTAATCAGCAAGGCCTAGCTCAAGTCTTGGGTACTTAGGAGGATTTCCTAATTGTCTGTCCTTATTCTTATCTCTTCTTTCCTGAATTCCCAGGGTTACCATTTCATATTTATCTGTCATATACATGGAAGTAGCAGTTCTAGATCAGTGCTGCTCAGAAGAAACAGAATCTAAACCAAACACTGAATTAAAATTTCAAGTAGTCAAAATAGCTAAGAAATACATTATTTGGATTGGATATGGAATATTCCCCCAAAACTCATCTGTTGAAGATTTGGTACCTAATACAGTGATGTCCAGAGTTGAGACTTTGGGGAAATGACTGGATTATGAGGGCTTTAACCTCATCAGTGGATTAATCCAAGTGATGGATTAATAACCTGAATGGACTATGGGGAGGGAGATGGTATAAATTGTAAGTAGGTGGGGCATGGTTGGAGGAAGTAGGCCAATGGGGTGTGCCCTTGAACACTATATGCCTTATCTCTGGCCCCCCTTTCCCCTGCCTGTCTCTTGTCTTCCTGGTTGCGATGAGCTGAGCAGCCTTCCTGTGCCATGCTATTCTGCCACAATGTTCTGCATCCCCTCAGGCTCAAAGCAGTGGACTGGTGACCATGGACTGAAACCTCTGAAACCATGAACCCAAATAAATCTTTCCTCCTCTAAGGAGTTTTTCAGTTATCTGGGTCTCAGTGATGAAAGGTTGACTGATACATGAGCAAAATTAATTTTAATTATATATTTAAGGAATCATTTCAATTTATTATTTGTATAAAATATTAATGGGAGGATTTTAATTTCTTTTTTAATATGAAGTTTTCAAATTATACTATATATTTTAGACTTATAGATTGTCTCATAATATGCTCTGGATTGTGCCCTTTGCATTGCTTATAATTTAGCACAAGTTAAATAGCTTTACTTGGTTACTATAGGAAGTTGTGTGACTACTTTGTCATGTTCTGACACTTGAATTTTTTTCTTTCCTAATTAATACTAGCACAGAAACTGCAAACTCTTCATCAGCAATGGCCTGTATTTCTTCAGACTTGTTTTAATTTGTCCAATCATATTCTGTATTCCTTGGTTTTCTTGTACCACTTAGTTTATGGAATGCTGTGAACAATATTTTGGGCATTTGAAATTTTTTTCTCTCTTTCTCATTTCTGTCTCTATCTTACTTTCTTATTTCTTTCACCTTGTTCCAAAAAAGTATTGCAAATTACTTAAACAGCATAACATAAAAATATGTGGATTATCTTGATATTTATGGGAATCAGAATGTTTTAGAACTTTAACTTATAACTTTAATTTCATAAATAATGGAACATTAATCTAGGTACTTTCTACAAAAATGACCAGTGGCATTTTTCTTCTCCAGAATAAATTGCACCAATTGCTTCAAAATATTCTTAGGAAATATTTGTAAAGATTCCAAACTAAAGAAGTCTCCTTTATGAATTACTTAAAAATATATGTGAAATTATTGCTCATGGTGATTGTAATACATTTGGCCTCAGTGAAAAACCCTTCAATTGACATTAATGCTCTCACTGAGCTGCAGTCTTTGTTATTGTACCTTCTGTATAATATGGATGCTATCAAACATACCAGAGTGTGCAAAAGGGATTTATTTCTACTGGGCTTTTTGAGCAAGATGAGACTTTGTAAGTGATTCCATTCTAACTTTTAACTACATTTTAAATTAAATGTACTTTTAACCGTAGCTTTAAAATATCTCCACACTAAGTAACTAAAATGTTTTAATTTTTAAAGTAATGTGTATTATAAAAATGCACCCAAAATGCTTTTGGACAGGATCATTAAATGTTCTACTTATATAATTTTAAACTCATTTAATTGCACTTTAATTTTATGGAGTTTTAGAGTCCTAGGGAACATGATATGATTGCAAATTGTCCAGGTCTCATTTTCAAGCCCTTTATCAGAAGATTTGTTTAAGTAAAAGGAATTTACAAAAAGTAGAGAACTTCAATAAGCTACCTAATTAAGAGCCATGAGATACAAACTGCTGAAGGCTAAAAAAAAAAAAAAAAAAAAAAAAGGAGGAGGTTAATTTAATCAAATATCAGTAATTGGTGGTGTGGGGTGGATAAAGAGGAAATACTAATTTGCACTCACCACATTGGAGGATTTCTGCTAAGATAAAATATCAATTTCCTCATGCGTGAATTCTTGGCAGATTGCCCCTTCCAATAACTGTATTTTGGAGGATGTATTTTGTGGTACTGAAAGGGAAGGGAGATTTTTTTTTCTGGTTATGAGAGATAAAATGAATCTTCAGATCTCTCTCTCTATATATATATTCTCAAGCAAAATTGATTTTCTCTCATCTTAGTCCATTTGGACCATGTGCCATAACAAAGGAGGATACTTTAAGAAAGTACCATGGGTTGAGTGGCTTACAAACAACAGAACTTTATCTCTTGGGGCTTTGGAGCCTGGGAAGTCCGAGATCAAGGCACCAGCTGATTTGGAGTCTGGTGGAGGGTCAGCTTTCAGGCTTATAGATGGTCTTCTTGCTGTTCCCGCAAATGGAGGAATGACCAAAGGAGCTCTCTGGGGCATCTTTTATACTGGGGGCTTCCATTTATGATAGATGCACCCTCATGATCTGATCACCTCAAAATGCCCTACAGAACTTGCAGAGGTTTTAAGCCAGGCAGTTTGGAGAGAAGGTTCGAACTATTTACCTTCTGGGTAGTTACCAATCATATAAAGAGTTGAATATAAGTTGTTACTGATTATCATTCTAAAAGTTAACCAGTAAATTATATTTAATTCAAAGTTATGTATACATATCACATTCACTTATTTGTATTCTGATACAGATTTCTAGTTATTAAAAATATAACAAGTTGAATTAACTCCTACTTGTCCTAAAGGTCTCAGCATAGATGCCAACTATCTAGAATAGTGTTTCTCAAATTTCTTTAATGTAAGATTACCTAGAATTCTTGTTAAAAATTGACATTTTGGTACCCTGACATCAGAAGTTCTTATTTAGAAAATCTAGAAGTTAGAACCCTGAAATCTGTCATTTTTTTTTGTGTGTGTGATACCAGGAATCAAAGTCAGGGGTGCTTTACCACTGAGCTGCATCCCCCCAGTTCTTTTATATTTTATTTTGAGAGAAGGTCTTACTATGTTGCCAATGCTGCCTTCAAAATTGCAATCCTCTTGCCTCAACCTCCAGAGTAGTGGGGATAACAGGTATACCACTGCACCCAGGAAAGGATGCAATTTATATTTTTAATGAGCCATCCATGGAGTTAAGATACAGTTTGGGAAAAAAATCCATATGGGTTCTTTCCCTGATACTAAGACTCCTTGGCTGGCCCACAAAATGCTCTCAAAGAATCTCACATTTAATCCATTAGAATGCCTTCACATGCTGTGCTCATTTTCAGTCTTTTTGACCTTCTTAACTTTGAGGTCTTCAAGAGTGCTTGCATCCCTCCACTGAGGTATCTCTGATATCTTCCACTGACCTTTGACACAGCAGGTCCTCAACAGCTAGGTGCTGAAGAAATGACCTTTAGAATATGCAGAGTGATAGAATAAATGAATGATTAGGAGATGGTCGTAGGATGTGCAAAATAATAAATCATTTTTAGATAACTGGATTTAGCATGCCTGATTGTGTCACTTAATTGCATGTGTAGAGATAAAAAACATTATGTGTTTTTTCCTATGGTCTATTCTTCATAACTATCTCAACATGGTGGCTTAGCTTTCTCTTTAATTCTCTCTCTGCTGATGTTACCCAATTTAACTTTTACTTTTAAATTCATTTTCCCAACTTTTATTTATTTTAATAGAGTTTCTAAGCATGCTCATACAGTAAACTACAGTTATACAATATTTTTTTTTGTATTGTACTCATTGAAAATACATAATTCTCTTCAGGAATTTCATTGTAAGAGTCAAGAGTCTAGCATGCAGTATTTGATTATTGTCCTTCTTGAACAGGAGACTGAGCTTTAGACATTTGCATTACTGTCTTCTTACCCTAGTGTAGAACTTGATCAATGACACATCTATATCCCTCAATTTAGCAAGTATTTTATAGTATGCTAGCATTATGCTAAATACTAGAGAAGAACAAATTAGCAGGTAGAGCCCTTTACTATTTTATACAGCATTCTCCCATATGTGATCCAATTTTTTTTCCTACAACAACCATTTGAACTAGGTAGAACACTTAACTTAATCTTTAGTCCTTTAAAAAAACCATCAAACTTCAGAAGTAGAGTGCTTGCCTAAGATTAAACACCCGACTAGTGACTCAGTTGGGACTGGAACCCATTTCATAAAATTTGAGAGGTAATGCAATCTAGGCTGCCTCTTAAAGAACACATTCGGTTAATTCAACAAACATTTACTGAGCAAATCCCCAGCGATGGGTAGTGAGCTAGGAACTTGGGATTTAAAATGAATAAGAAATACTACTTGCCCTCAAGTAACTCAGATTATTATAGGAAATAGATTTGTAAACAAGTACATTAAAGTTAACATGGTAAGTGATAATATTAAGGTATGAACTGAGTGCAGATTATAGAGGAAAGAGCAAAACTTGCTCAGGGCTATCAGAAAAAGTTTTTTTTTCAATTCTGTTATGGGCATGAAAAAAGATAATGCTGTTATGGATGCCTATATGGTAGAGGGTGGAGTGTGTAGGAATTAAAATACTTCCAGGAGCAAGGAACAGCCTGGCATAGGCACAGCATTATAAAAGACCCAACTTGCTTAGGGCAAATGAAAATTTCAGTGTTACTGGACTGGGGGCCAGGCAGGGCAGGTAAGTATGTGGGTGATTCTTCCAAATAACATGAGTCATTTTTATTTAAAGGGATTCATTGATAACTTTACTGAGGAAGAGGAGTGCTTAGTCTGTATTATTCTTAGCAGTTTTTCAACCCTTCATGTGTTTCTCTGTCACTGCACAAAGAAACCTTTAAAAAGAAGTTTTGTCACCATGTTTTATAACTTAGCTTGTCTTTTGGAAGTCTTACCCCAACTCCAGACAGCTTAGCAATATACCCCTTGAACCACATCTTCCCATAACCTGCATAGCCATTAATTCAGAATCCTGCAAGAGGTGATGGGGGATTAAGACAAGACAAACATACACTGAGAGTAAAAGGTGGGGCCAAGTGGGTACTGTCCTCTGATGGAGGAACAGTGACCTAAAGCTGGCTCCACATGTTTATTATATAGGTTTTATCATCAAAAGGTTATTTGGGAGGATGTTTCTGGATAGCAGGCAGGCTTGAAGGCCACAACACAGGTGAGACTTTATGGTTTTCTTGCTATGATCAGAATCTTCTACCCTTAGGAGTCAGTGTCTGTGATTCAAGGTTAAAACTGAAACCTGTGGACATTTGCTCAGAGAGACTAAAGGCTGGCATTGCCAAACAACTGGGAATATTAACCCTGTACTTTTTGCACAGGGAAATGTTAACTCCATACTTTTGTACAGGGGAATCTCAGTGTAAGTGCGCCACAACCACAAGATGATCAGATACCTTGATTCACAACATCTGGCATTTCTTTCTGTTATTTAGAAATATATTTTAGTGCTTCTAATATCTTGGTATCCTGGAAGCTGCTCAGCTGGTCCATCAAGGTGTCCTCAAGAGGGTTACTGGAGAAGTGAGAACAGGAAAGGTACACATGGCTTTGAATGATGAGTTAAAATGTCTGGATTTACTTATTCAGAACTGGGGAAACTACTATGCAGGGACCTGTGAGGACTGCTTTTTAATTCTGAAGAAGCTGTCTCTGGACGTCACATCTATTGGTTAGAATGATTAGAACCAGAGCTGGAAGAAATGGAAGCACCCAGAGGGAAGACCAGGGAATGGAGGAGGCCAGGGAATGTGTGGGTACCATCGCTGTATCTTAGCAAGGAACACCTGAACGTAAAGACATCTTGAGATAAGACCAACTGCATTTAATTGATGTATTGTGGGGAATGAAGGAGGAGCAAGGTATTGAGAGCCACACCAAGGTTTGTAACTATGGAGACTGATCAGCTATTGCATGATAAACACAGGGACAAAAAGAGTAAATTATGGACATGTGAACTTGGGTGCTCGTGATACCTTCTCTAATGGGTGTATTAGGTTTGAGGTGCCCCTGCAATATTGAGGTTCATGCATCTAGTATGTCAGATGTGATTCCAGGTTCAGCCTCTCTTTGGTAGATGAGTTGACATTTTGAAATGAAGTCAGTTCTGAAATTTCCTACTAGAGGTCACCAATGTGGTTGAAAATAGGAAAAATGCTGTGGCTACTATTAAAAATAGCTATTTATACTTCTGTGTACATAGTGAAGTGAAGCGTAAGTAAATGAAACAGCCCCTCTTCTCTGATGAGTCTTGAGGAAGAAATTCATTTACAAATGATCCAAAGCAAAATGTATAAAATTGGCTACGAAAGAGAAAGTTAATGACTCTTCAATTAATTAAAGGATACATAGTTCAGGCTGAGATTATGGCGAGCTGTCCTTGTGTGTATGGTTCAAGATTAACATTGGCTGGGCAGGAATTGACCAACTACAGTCCATGATCTAAGAATCAAACTTTAGGTTGTTCCCAAACCTTAGTACCTCCACCATAGAATTGTATGTAGTTCATTTCTTTATTTTTACTTATTGTTTATAGCTTCAAAATTCTCCTTGCTTGTTTTTAAGATTTGATCTTAGCTCACCTTCTAATCTGTTGGCTGCAGGAGTAAGGTGCAACTCACTAATTTTGACCCTAGATTCTTTCTGAGAATGTGACCTGGCATTGTGACTACCAGTGATGTGGCTCATTTTATGGATAAAGGACCATAGGATGTGACTAAGTGGATTGTTACTTTTTAGTAAAGCTTAGGAACTTCCTGGTTCCTAATAATATCTAGTTTTAGTCAGCTTTTTCATTGCTAAGTTCAAAACAAGAAAACCTAGAGGAGGAAAAGTTTATTTGAGGTGCATGTTTTCAGAAGTTTAGTCCACAGACAGCCAGCACTTTAGTGCTTGGCCAGAGTGGGACAGAACTTCTTAATGGAATGGTGGGCAAAGAAAGCAACTTAGGACATGATAATCAGGAAGCAGAGAGAGAGCTCCACTCACCAGGGACAAAATATAAACCCCAAAGGCATGCCCCCAGTGACCTACCTCATTTAGCTATACCATACCTGCCTACAGTTACCACCCAATTGATCCATGTCAGTGGATTAAGCCATTGAATAGGTTTACCTCTCATAACCTAATCATTTCACTCTGAACATTCTTGCATTATCTCACACATGAGCTTTTGGAGGATACCATATATCCAAACCATAACATATCTGTAGCCACTCCCTCTAAGACAGCTAAAGAAGTATTCAAATGTTCTTATTTCAGTAACAAATGCCCAGAAGACTAGAAAATAATTCCCTTTCTAGTGGTATATTAGTGTATAATTTCCTAATTACATTGCCTTTATAATTTTGAGATATTGTTAACACTTGAGCAGAATTTCTGGATTTGATGAGTTGTCTCTTGATTCTAAATAGATCACAACTAAGACCATGGGAAAAATGAGGAAATAATCTCTAACTTTAGCTATAGGATACTTAAGACTTGGAAAGGCCTTAAATAACATTTATTCTTCCAATTTTCAACCTAATTAGTGAATTAAAAAAATACTTTAGGGGAGTTCTCCAACATATAAAATATACAAAAGCCAACGTCACTGGGTAAAGATTTGTAGTGTTATTTTAGGCCTTCCTTTTACTAAATGTGTAATTCAAATATCACTAAATTTTGTAGTTGTCATATTTTTAATCTTAAAATGGAAATAATTCCTGCTTTGATTGTTCATAGAGCAGAGGGGATAATTTATGTGAAAAGTACTTTATGATTAATAAATATACATCATATAAACATATATTAATTATTCAATATTAAGAGATAAATACTATAGGAATACATGATAACAGGTGGTTTAAATAACAGACATTCTAGAAAAGACTCTAGATAGTTTACATAAACACCGTTTCTATTCATCCCTAATTTACCAAATGATTGGAATATATCACATTAGGACTTATCATTTTATTGGATTATATGGGACATATTATATGATTTTCGTACTAATAATTAAGTACTTTAACACTTGATGTTGTCATGCATCATGGACAACCAAATTGACTTTTGTTGAGAAATTAGGAGTGACTGCTTGGAGGAATAAGCTCAAAATAGCTTCCTAGCCAGGTACAGTGGCACACAAATATAATCTCAGTGCTTGGGACACAGTAGAGTTGCAAGTTCAAAGCCAGTCTCAGAAACTTAGTGAGGCTCTGAGTAATTTAACAAGGGCTGGGGATGTGGCTCAGTGGTTAAGTGCCCCTTGGTTCAACCCCCAGGACCGAAAAACAAAGCAAACAAACAAACAAACAAAACAACATCAACAAACAAAAACCCAGCTTCTTTATTCCCTAACAGAGAGAAGGGTTTTGTGCTAGATTGGGGGAGGGGGGTAGTGTCTGTATAAGTGACCATATTTTGTATCTTCTCACATCCAGATGTGGTGTTCTCCTGTTTAAACATGTGCCACCTTGATTTGGGCTTGATTCAGATGATCCAATATAGTCAAAGCAATTTTGTTTTTAATTCTGAACCTGGATATTAAGAAACTTGTAGATGTATCTCTTGTTCCAGAACTGTCACCACCATCATCATTTGAATAAGCCCTCACTGTCCTTGTGGAGTATGAGAAGCCAGACAGGGGCAAGGACCAGTTGTTCCATATGACCCATCTTATTTCCCTCAGCCAGAGGCAGCTGTAGTGCTGACTGCAAATGGCCTAGAATAGAGCACAGCCCAGACTAGCAGACTAGCCCAGCCCACCTGCAGACCTGAAAACTAGTGAATACCTTAAGCACTGAGTTTGGGGCGTTTTGCTACATAGTAACAGATAATTGTTATAATAGATGATGTCTGATATGAGTAGAAAATAAGATTGACGTGCATTCCTCTACACTATCATAGCTACTTTCACGCATTGGATTCCCTCTCCACTCACTTCTTCTCAAGTTCACAGTTTCAGGCATAATTCTGAGACCCACACCATTTCTTAGAACAGTTGGGGACTGTCATTCCAAAAATTCAGGATGGGAATGGAACTAATTGCTCACACATTTTGCTACTGCAGTGTGTGTTGCCATTTTCTGAACCTAACAGTTTGGGATTCTGACAGTTTGTCAGCTTATTGGTGCCTTTTTTATATACTATACTCTAGACTGTATCACTGTCAAAAACTTACTCGTGATGAGGGTCTGCGAGACATACACAACACATGGATGGACGTATTTAATGATCTATGATTGCAAATTGACTTAACCTCACTCGGGTATATCTTGAATGTCAATCCAAATGTCTTTGGAGAATAAGTGATCTTCATAAGTTGTTCCTTAACCTAGGAAAAACAGGAAATAGGAGGAGTTCATCAGAAAACAGTAGATACAAAAACTGCCTCTGCTGTTTCTCATAAGAATATAACATTTTCAGATGCTTACATATTTTCAATAATTAACATTTTCAAATATTCCGATAGTTGGCTTGGCAGATCGTTGAGGGTGCCAGTGAGGAAAGGCCAAAAGGGAAATGAGTATGTGCATTGAGTTCATGAGAGACGGCATCACGCATCCTGCCGCAGTATCAGTGTTTCTGATTTCTTTATGTGCAGTCTCTGCCTGCAGCAAATAGCCTTATTCAAGCCAAGGAAGGCATACTGACAGCTGCATCTCTATCTCTGAACCTTGTGAGTATAATTGTGACAGCTTATGAAGACACTTGCCTTACGTGGAGACTTGGAATCCTCAGAAAATAGCTATTTTTTTTTTTCTTTTTGAGACTGGCTTAGGGATTGGAGTAGATAAAAAACGACTTTCTGCACAATGGTTTTTAGATTAATGAATGAATTGAACCATGCTAATGATAGATAGGGAAATTATTTCCACTGTAACTGGAAGGTCCAAAACTGCTCTATTTTAAATTAAAAAGGTCTAAAATTTGTCAAGGTTATCAAAAGTGCATGAGCAATGAAAAAGTACAAGTTTATAACCCATTACGGGGCACATTAATTTCTTAACATGAATAATTTTTCTGCTTCATTACTTTGGTGTGATCCTTATGGGAAACAAGGAAAAGGAATAAATATGGGCCAGGATAATAGGTTTTAAGGGAATGCTAGAATTTCCCTACTTGATTAGCATGATGCAAATTAATTTTATTTTACTGGCATTTCCCTCTTTGTAGCCTCTGTGTCCTCATTTAGAGGCATGATCTGCTTTATTTAGAAATTAAATCCAGATTTGAACTAAGTCCAGAAAAATCATTAGCCAAGCCTAAAAGAAAAAAAATTATGAAAAATTGGTTCAACAAGTTAGAAAAGCAGTGAGGAAAGGTAATACGCAGCAAGAAAAAGAAAAAAAAATGGCAACCCAAATGAAACTGTCACTTGTGGTACCTGGATGATAAAAGTTTTCATAATGAATCTGGGGGACTTGGAAAGATGATTTCCATGCAGAATGTTGTAAGTTCCACAAGGCTTCATTTTGCTGCCTGTACAAACGTAGGAGACAGAAATGAACTAAAGGAGAAATTGTTTGGTTGGCAAGCAACACTTAGGAACTCTACAAGGGATAGGGTGTATCTAGTTAGAGAATAGCTTATTTTTAGTTTTCCCCCAAAGCAAAAGATTTTTCAAATCAAATGTGGCTTGGACCAAAGTAAAAAAAATCAAAAGTTTAGGTATAAAACCCTTCCGTACAATATTGGGAAAGTTTAAATTGTTCCTAGTGGATCTCCTGTGAGACCTAAGGGCTTTTAAGTATTTAAAGGCATTATTCATAGCAGACAGGCACCAAGAATCTTGTCGTTCAGTCTTTCCAGCTCCTTCCTGCCTTCCTTTATTTATTTTTTACATTTTCATGTCTAATCTCCAGTTGGCCCCAGCTTGATTCGGGTTGTTTGGGCTTGGGTCATGTGACTAACCCTAAGACAATCACTGTGCCCAGGAGCTTTTTGCTTTCTCATTGGCCATTCCTGAGTGACACTGTGCTGCCTGACAGTTGAGTGGGATCCACCCCTCCCCACCTTAGCCACCTGTTAAGGAAATATGGGGATGAAATAAGGCACAATGACTAGATGGGGAAATGAATGCAGTCCACTCCATCTTCTGCTTCCCTCCTAAGGCTTTTTACAGACTCTCGATTGAATGTTGTAGTCCTGACCTCCCGTGCTCTCAGCCCCTAAATAACACGCGCAGCCCTCTGCCTGGCTTCCCACTTCATTTCCTGCTTCCCTTTTCGAGGCAGGCACACATCTCTTTACAAACACTCCATTAGTTTTGATGTTTGTCTCGGTGCTCTGGTGTGTTTGAAGGGTTTCTCTAAGGTCTGCTGACATTTCCTGATTGCTTACCATGCCCTATTTCTGTTTTCCTCCTGGGCCATCATTCTTGGAAATTCATTCACTTCATCAATATCCTCTAACACTGGTTAGATTTGTGGGTGTGCATTCAAGCAGGATGGGAGGCTTATGAGGTGAGCAGAATCTCGCTGCTGCTGCGTTTTGTCAAGTCCCAGGGAAGTTCATGGTGAAGAGAGGCGTAGGCTTAGGCAGGCAGGCAGTTGCTTTCATCATGGCACTAATAGGATAGAACTGAGAGGGTAAGGGTGGATATGCTCTGGAAAGAAGGAAGGGACAAGTCACTTAATATATGAAGGCTAGGCGCTGTTAGTCAGCTTTACATCACTGTGACCAAAACACCTGACAAGAACAACTTAGAGAAGGAAAAGTGTATTCTGGGCTCTAGGTTTCAGGGGTTCAGCCCATGGTCAGCTGACTCCATTTCTCTGGGTCAGAAGTAAGAGAATACCATGGCAGAAGGGCACAGTGAAGTCAGAGACAAAATATAATTCCCTTTGACCTACTTCCTCTAGCCTTGACTCACCTGCCTACAGTTACTACCCAGTAGTCCCTCCAAATTATTAATTCATCAAATGGAACAATTCACGGATAAGGTTATAGCTCTCATTAGCTAACATTCCTCCTCTAAACATTGCTTCATGGGATACCATGTTTTGAACATGAGCTTTTCAGAGCACACTTCATATCCAGGCCATAAAGGGAATTTTTGTTTTATCATGCTTGAAGAGCATAAAGTCTTAGATATTTTTGTCGGAGGCTAAGACACGGTTGCTACCCCTCTAGCTTGGGTTCCAGAGAAAGGCAGTGCTCAGGGCTCAATTCAGTTCACTGGCCGTTCATTGCTCTTAGATAACCTCCACTGGTCCGGGCATTTCTGCCCAGACTCACAGTATAAGACTGGCAAAATTCCATGTCACAGCTGCTATTAAAGCTGGTGCACGCTTCTGAACTCGAGTGGTGAGTTTAAATTCCTGAATAGCCTGAAGCTGTAGCTCAGGTCTTCAACACTCATCATGTAACCGTTGTCACTTGATCCCTGTGGCTTTTAGAGTAAAACATGTGTGGCACAGTATAAAAGAGCCACCCCTTTCCTCTCCAAGCTCTCAAGAGCTCCTTTTCTTGTATTTGGATGATCCTTGCCTGACTTATCTATTATGTTGCTGATTATAGAAAGTTAAGTTTTGGATATATCATTCTTCTTATGGTGATTGGCTGGTATCCCCCTCTATGTCAGGGAATTGGAAAAGTAAATTTTTTAAATGCACACTATGAAATATTTATATTGTTGCTGATGTAGACATATCACGAAATATTTGTCATGTTTTGTAAATAATCAAGAAAAAGCTTGCGCTCCTAGGATGGTGGCTTGAGTGTATAACTCTGCATTTATAACTCCTCATTGTTTGGATCAGGCGGAGGACATACTGGATTGATTATTGTTTCATTCATATGTTGGCCATTTTTTTTTTACCCCTTTTCTATTAGCACTGGCTCTACTTGTGTTCCTTTGGTTCTAATGTATTAAATGCATCTCTTACAGAGCTTGTCACAGTGTCTTAGGAGTATGGGGGGGAAGTTGTGTAGTTTTAAGCATATTACTATTTAAGGAGTCATGGACCAGGAGTCTAGAGTCATGGAAGCTACAACTAGATTGTGACCCTCAATTTACACACCTACAAAATGAAGAGGCTTTGCTTTGCCTCCTGTTATTCCTGTGTCTCTATGCCTGGTCATGAAATTTCTTGTTGAATTTCAGGTGAATTTTTAATAAAGTTCTAAGTATTTCCAGATAATAAAGAGTATCTCTAAAATTTCTCTCATACCCCAAAATTTTGCCTTGAAGGCATAGTTGAACTCTGGCCTCATCATCAGTGTCATAATGTCAACCTTGACGTCAGCATCACAGCCAATATTCAGGACATTTTATGTCCTAGACATGATGCTGAAGATATTGTACATTGTGTCGTGTGGGATTGTATGATAAGGAGGTGCTAATATTATTTCAGGTTCACAAAAGGAGAAAAGTTAAATTGAGAAGGAGTTCACCCAAGGATGTGCAACAAGGAAATGATAGAATCTGGTTCTCAAAATTAGTTTGGTGTGACTTTTCACCACTTTTCTGTTTCTACTCCTTTAGGGACACAATAAACAAGACTGTGTGAGGTGCATTAGGAAATTAAGCAGTAGATGAGGACATTTTTGCAGGGTTCCCCTACATCCCTTTATCCTGAGAGTGTACACTGGTAGCCATCCTTAAATTGTACTTCCATCTAGAGAAAAAAATCATCCCAGGATTTGTCCGTTATCTGGTTGCCACAACCAAATCTTCAAATTTCAAAGTGCTTTCCCTAGATGTTCCTTTGTTTTAAACCTTTCTTATGAAGAACCATTGTTGCTCTGTTCTTCATTTCTGTGTTAAATTTTTTTCCCACTTAATCCCATGTGTTTCCAGGATTGAATATTCCAGCAACTCATTACATTTTAGTAATGTTTGCTCACAGTAAGAGGCAAATAAAAGGTCCAATATATAGACACCTCTTTGCTGATGCCCTTAATTAGAAAAAAATATATATATTTGGAACAAGGAATTCTTGCCTTTTTTTCCTCTTCCTGCTACACTTTTAACAATAGAAGCAGTTATTTTTATTTATGAACTACATCTCTTTACCAGCTTTTGGAGTTGGCTCTTTCTCCACAATGCCACTCAGCGAAAACTCAGCAAATTTTCCTAGATTTTTTCAAAATTGCAAAGGTTGGAAGGAGCCACTACAGTCCCTAAAATGTAGCAGAGTGGATCTTAAGAGAGGATGCCAACAGTGGAATTAGTTAAATCAGTGCCTAGTCTGGAGGGAAATACAAAGAGGAAGTGATTCAGCAGAAATGAGTTTCCAGAGGATCAAATGGTGAGCAGCAGTCTGTCAAGACAGCTGAGATTGGAGCAAGCATAGATGTCCTGGCACATACCTGAAGAAGTTCGAATACACACCTGGGAGAATCTTCTGACAGAGAAGATCTCTCAAGCTCTGAGAAAGAAAGAGTTTCACTTAGTATGAGAAGTTCTGAAGAATCCTCTTATTATTTCTTCTCATTGTACATGTCAGGGTTGAGATATGTGTTTGTTAAGAAGTCCGATAGGAAGATAGGTCATCTGCTCCTTCTTCTTCTGATTCTATTGCACAGGAGGAAAGAAAGTGAGGGAAGGAGAGGACAAATAGAAGGGAGAAGAGTTAATAACCCAGGAGGGAAGGCCTGGGAAGCAGGCAAGTCTTGATGGTAAGTAAGGCTTTAAGCAGTGCCCCAGAATGTTAATGAGCATTGAATCATCTGGGGACCGCCTTAAGTACCAGATTCTGATTTAGGAGTTCTGAATTGGGGCTGATGCTCTTCATTGGTATCAAACTTACAGGTGATATCAGTGCTGCTGGTCTGAGAACCAGACAGAGCATAGCTGCAATAAGAAATGTAGGAGAAATACAGGCCGAAATCAGTATCAACAAGTGTGAAAGAGCAAATAAGACACTGCCAAGGAGAAGCTTGCAGACTGTGGTCAGGAGTTCATGGAAGCTGAGAGTCTGTACTTAGAAATCTATCTACGCCTTCTTCAATTTAGGAATATGACTGAGATACTGGAAATTGTTGACTACTTAAATGAGGCTCTCTGCTTTGGATAATACTTGATAGAACCACTTCATTTTTCCTTCTCTTTTATCATTTTTTTTTTGCAATCCATTTATTCTCCAAAGAATGGCAAGGCCAAACCAAGCAAGTTGGTTTGCTATAATAATAACACAGTGATGTCTTGAAAAGTAAGTCAGAGCACAGAGCCATAGAGCTGGAATAATTTATAGGAACTATGATCTCCAGTTTAAAAGAAGCAAAGGCTTTGCAATTTTTGGTATGATATTGAGTTTGGTACCTATAAAATTTGTGATGGTAAGTTTTTAATTCTCTATAAGATTCAGTTTTTTCCTTTTTAAAATGTGATAATTATACCAAATCTAGACTTACATGAATATTAAATAATGCATGTAAAGCAGTTAGTATAGAATGTATAGTATGGAAAGTGATTGTTAATTGAATTGGAAGTGACATGAACATCTTGAGGGAGGAATTTAACTAGTAATTTATCTCTCAACAACCTCTATCTTGAACCTGCTTAAGATCCTGTGCTCAGACACTAGGATATCCCACTTTTCAATTTCACTTTTAATGTTTTCATAAAACATTATTTATTATACACTGGAAGTCATTTGGTAGAACACACCCATGTAAATTTGAGTTGCTAGAGTGAGATTAAAGTAATAAGCAACAAGTTAAGAAACCTATAAAAAGGACAATATTCTATGTAAAACAAATATTTATATGAAATCCAATAAATATTCTTGTCTTTAATCTTTCTCCTAATATCTTTATTAGGAGATAATGCATGTCAGGGTAGGGACACTGAGCACTTTGCATTGGCTTAGGGAGACTACTGAGGGAAACCTTACACTTGTTCATGTCAAATAAGGTAAATTCACTTCACATAGTATGGTTAAGCAAGGGACCTGAGGATACCTCTATGTAGGAGGAAGACAAGGCAGTAGGATGCATTGATAATAATTTCAGACTCTCAAATTAGATATTTCTGATTTAACGTTTCAAATTTGGCCACTGACCAGCCTCTTGGCATTTGTCCCATTACTTAACTGCTGTGAGATTTCAGTTCTCACTCATAAAATGGAAGTATATATTATAATATATAACTTATAGCTGTTATAAGCATTAGTCATAATATTTAGTAAAGAGTAGGGATGACCAAGAAATGGAGGCTTATGGAAAATCACCGAGAGGAAAGTCCGTGTCTTCTTTTCTCAGGTCCATTCTTTACCTTGGAGAGAAAGAGGGGACTGATAGTGTGCTGATTCAGAAAAAAAAAAAGAAGGTCAAGTCATCTGCTAACCTTCCAAAAATCAGAAGCTGTTGGAGAAGCACTGACATGTTCATTGCAGTTTGAGGTGTATCTCTTTGAGGAGCAGGATTCAAGCCCAAAGTAACGAAAGGGTAAAACAACAACATCAAATAGTGAAATTTTGGTAAATACTTTAAAATCGTTCAGTACTACCAAGGCTCTGGTCCTCTGAAAGGGCAAAACAAGTCCTTAAAGCGCAGGTCAACTTATGTCCTGTATATGCTGTGACTCCCTCTGGGCAGCTCTACGCTGACCAGTCCTAGCGCCTCAGAATCTAGCCCCAAAGAAATTGGATCCTGAAAAAAAAACTCCCAAGAAACCCATGGAATAGCTCCTTCTCTTCCTGCATCACTTCTCATCTCAGCTAATCTTCATCTGTCTCCTCTGTCTCTCTCCCTGTTTACCACTTTTTACTGGCTACTGAAATAATGCAATAGTAGAAAATGGCTACTGCTCAAGTTCAAAATATACACAATTAAGGTTAGTATTGTAAAGTCTGGCTCTCAGGAATCTTCTGGGTCCCCAAAAATAAAGATTATCAATCACTGGAGAGTCAGGTGAATCAAAAGGGTTTATTTACAACTGAATAGAAGCTCAGGAGCACACAAGAGGCTTGAGGATACATTGCTACGACCAGGGAACCCGTTAGACCTGGGTGGAGAGCACAAAACACAAACAGGTATTGCATGGGCATAAGGTAGAAGCTGTCATCCCCACGAACCAAAGGACTATCAGTGATCTCCTAGTAACGTTTCTGTCACTTCAGCTTTGTTGAGTTCCTGTGGGGCAAGGTGCTGGTGCTGTGGACAGTAAAAACTACATTGACCACTCATGCAAAAGGCATAGTACTGGAATATTCTATGCTGCTTTTCAGGAAGACATGGTGAGAGAGATCCTTCCAATACTCACTCCATAGTTTTGTTTTGCACTTGAAAGCATCCTATTTTAATTTGGAGCTCTTTGCCTTCTAAGGGGGATACAACAAAACAATGTTCCTCTTTAACTACTCTTCAGATAAAGAATGACACGCTGAGAACCTACCCCAATTCCTGTTACTTCAATATAAATTCTACATTGATTTATTTTCCTTTCTTCCTGTAATTTCTGCATGGAAGGTTAATTAACTTTCCCGTATGTGAGAGAAGAGGTGCCAGTAATATTTCTCTGCATGTTAAAAGAAACTGTCAGCTGTCACTCTCTATTCTTTCCTTCCCAGCCATTTGAAGGATAAATGCTGCTGTCATGTTTACAGAAGCTCCTGCGTGAATCTGAATATTTTGTTATTGGAGCATCATATTGACAAATTTCCAAAATGTGGTAATTTATGTCCTTGTAAATCACCGTGCTGAGGTAATGAAGAATAAGTGTTTATGACAAGGCATGGGCTCGGCAGGTGCTGACAGGAGCATCAGTTATTGTTTGTCTTCTTCCTGACACTTGAGTCCTCTCCTCCAAGGAGCTCAGAGTGATGTCATTAGGCTGCATCATTAGGAAGGGAATGGCAGATGCATTACATCTCTTATGCTGACTCAAATAATTTGATAAGTGGCTCCCTGAAACCTTGGGTAGACTCAGCTAGAAACTTCTTAGCTTGATTAGCAGTGACCATCATGGACCTGGGAGAAGCATGACAGTTTCCAAGCCATAACATTTTTCAATTAGATACTTCAGAATGGAAAAAAAGTACACACAGGATTTCAAAATCTGTGATGGAAATCAGATGTTCTGCAACATGGAGACTGACACTCATATGTGATTCTCACAGACCAGCATAAATTAAGCAGAATGTACTTAAGAGGTATTTGTGTAGGCTCTGCAAAATATCAGTCATGGAATACATTTAGCTCCATGTTTACTGAGTGCCAGACACTGTCTCTCAATCTTCAAAACAGCCATCCAATAGGCTCTCTGTTTCCTAACTTATTTATTCTCTCTAATAATACTGTGGGGAAACTGTGATTATTCATAAAAATTAACCTTTGGGCTCATTAGTAAATTGGCTGGATGATGAATACTAGATCCGTAAACACTGATTTGCTTGGAAGTGTTAGATATCTTCATTGCTATATTTTGAAAATTAGCTTTTGGAAAACAGAAGTGGGGGAAAAAAGTATAGACATCATCAGATTCTTTTTCATTGCCCATATTAAGTCTTAAAATAAAAATGCAAAAGAAATATGGCAGAAAAAAAGAAAAAGAAAAAAGGAGAAGTGGGGAATCATATTAGAAATTTGCATGTAATGGAATGTCTTGCTTATGCTTCTTGATGTTGAGATACCATCAAATCCCAAATATTCATTGCAGATGAATATTTAATGGAATTCATTTGTGTTTGTACTTCATTATGAAGTATCTTGTTTATATTTTGCCATTATTTATAGTTTAAGAGCTAAAAATAGTATAATGGAAATTGAAATTATGGTCTGGGTGTCACTTTTCTCCTCTACCAAAGAAATAATATCTAGAGAATATGGGTCAATTGACCTTTTTAAAATTTGCATTGAAAGGCTCCTCTCTTTATTCTGACATTAGTAGTAAAATTGTGTATCCACTTTCAATTTATTCCATAAAAAACTCATATACAGATGATCAATGATACACATAAATAGTCTCAGGTCACATAAACAAATATTCAAATTCAGACATTATAGCAGCTAGAATATCTTAGAGGCAAAGCCCAAATATGAGCACTAGGCAGCTGCTCCTGCACTTCTTCAGATAAGTCCTGTTGGGAAAGGCAAGAACATATGTCTAACTCTCATGGGTGTATTCAGTTTGGTCTGTGCTGAGGCTTCATCTAAACGATAGCAAGTTTCAATGATAAAGCATTAGTTGGCAGAAATGGAACAATTTTTGAGAGATATTTTTTGAAATCAGGAAGTATCTAAAATTCCAAGCTCTAATTATATCTGGAAATAGAATATACAGGTACAGTAAACCACAAGAGTGAAAAACAAAAAGGGCTTCAAACTCACAAAGACCTGCCCAAATCCTGTGTCCATCATTTGTATGCTGTCTGATAGTGGGCACATTGAGTGGTACTGCTGAGATTATTTCCACACCTTTGGAATGATGAACTAAGAAAATGCCACAGCTGGTCTCACGAGGTGGGCTTGGTGCCAATGTGCAGATGGAACTCTAAAGACTGAACCTCATTATCTACAGGGTGGCAAATATTGATCTATTTGTGGAATGACTAATTGTTCCTTCTGGAAGCAAAATGCAATGATATATAATCTGAAGAAGAAGCAGCCTTATATTCTAGAATATTAATATGTAGTGCTAAAATGAAGATTACCCCTGCATTGGTAAACCTTTCTTATTCAAAACTCACAAATCAGATTCGATCAGCTCGGCTCTTTTAATTTGATGGAAGCAGGCATAACTTGTTACTATATTATGATTGTCTTAAAATTAATTTTCTTTTTCAAGATAGAACATGGGATTATGAAAAGGAAGGGAGATTATTGGTTTTAGTGCAGGATTTGCTACCTTTATTGATGTGTAATCTAGGACAAATCATTTCTCTAAGCCGTAGTTGCTTCACATAAAAATGAGGGGAAGGATCCAAGTCTTATCAACCTGATAGTTTTTAGGACACCAGGAGGTTTATATGAAATCTCTCCCCTGTTCTGAAATGTCCTACCACCAGAACTTACTTTTCTCTTTCTTTCATGTCATATGTAACATTTTTCACTTGGTCTCATTTGCTTAATTAGATTCTACTATCCTGGAAGATTGGGAAGAGTCTTGTTCAATATATTCTACAAGTGCTTGCCACATACTAGGCACGAGTAAAATTGACTTTAAGGAGGAGGGAGTGGAAGTTAAGGAAAATGCATTGACTAATGCTTAATCCAAGCATTAATTCATTTTAGAATGCCAAGAATTATGATGATAATTAAAAATACAGTGAACTCACTCAGCTCTTCTCATTGAAAGCCATGGGTGTTCAGTGATTCTTGGTTTTGCTTTGTCCTTGAGTAAGTATCCTTTTGCTTAAAAATCTAATAAGGTTCTAAGGTAGTTGGAACCCATCTGTTTGGGTGGATTGAGGAAAGATAGTATAAAAGAGAAATGTAAGCCTGGTTTACAGGTGTTGTGAGAGAGCTCTCTCTACCTGATTTCTGATTTCTGGTATCTGATTTCTTCTAGCCATATGGAGAGGATTCTATCAGTAAGTGAAAAGGCCTTGGTGTGTTTAGAGATTCCTATGTATACCAGTGGTGTTCAATAAAGGCCTATTGGGTGACCTAAGGTAGCCAGGTACAATGATCAGGTCTGAGCGAGGCATTTTTTTGAAGTGTGTGTTTGTCCTTAAAATGCCAGCCTATTTTTTCACCCACTCATGTTTGATTTTGATATAAAAATGTTGCCCAAGATCATTGAGCAAACATTATCCCTTGAGAAAAATGCACCTGTGTGTTCATGTATCCTGTGATATACTGCCTCAAACCATTAAGACCTACTTTTGTTGTTTGAAGAGAGGACGCCAAATAATGATAGTATCTCACAGCTATGATTCAGGAAATTTTGTAGGGAACCACCTCAGAGAGGTTTATTTTTGTCCTTGAGTTATTACCATGTTCCTGAAGGTTGGAGATTTCATCCTGAGTTTCTCTAATCATCAATTGTCCTCCATCCCTAGAGTTAATCTTTCATCAGTTGATCCTGATGCTGCCGAAAAAGTCTTATGGTCACATTTTACTAAATAATGAATATTTTAGATTGAGACTATACAAGAGATAATGTGATAGTGTGTCTAAATAGGATCAAAGATTGGGCCTCTGCTAATTGACTTCTTTAACAGGAAGCTTTCTACTGGGGTGTTGGTATACTTTCATTATAAGTATTTGCTCTAAGCCTCAGGCACTGAAGTATAATGCATGATTGTTAAAAATATTTAAACTAAATATTTCAAAATATTTAAACTAAATATTTCTATGGGCCTACCAGAGGGTAGGGTGCCAATAAAATACACTGATTTTAGAGTTCAATAGCATTATTTTAGCTTCTTCAATTCCTCCCAAAGCCAAGAAAAATAGCTTTATTTGCATGTTATAAATAATGTAAATCTGGGGTTTATGGTGGTTGTAAGTTGATCCCTCAGTGAGTTTCTGTATTAAAACTTGAGTTTTCTGGGCTGGGGATGTGGCTCAAGCGGTAGTGCATTCGCCTGGCATGCATGCGGCCTGGGTTCGATCCTCAGCACCACGTACAAACAAAGATGTTGTGTCCGCCGAAAACTAAAAGATAAATATTAAAAAAATTCTCTCTCTCTCACTCTCTCTTTAAAAAAAAAAACTTGAGTTTTTTGGACCCCAAACCAGAAACTCTATCTATTAATCATATCAATAATAAATATCTTTGTACTTTTATCACCATTGACATTATATTGACCATGCTTCGCTCATTGTTCTGATAACTATTGCTTAAATCTCATATGTCAGGATGAGATAAATTAAAAATATTGAAAGTGGAGTCACTGTCCTTATAGATCTTTCTATCTAATTGGGAGATAGATATATAAGAACATAATTAACATTACATGTTATATCAAACCAGTTAAAAAAATCTGGTCCATAATTATCATAGGATTGTGTTATAATAAGGCACACAAGAAGAAGTGATAGTTAAGAGGATTGTTATAGATGACTAGGGATTAGAAGGGTGTAAAATAAACAGCCTTCCAAGCCTGAGGATTGGTATTTCCACTAGCAACCAGGCAAACAGTGTATGTGTAACACCATTTAATATGACTGTAAGACTTTTTTTATCCTTAATTTGTTTTCTGTATGTAACTTATCCATGCTGAGAACATGGTATGCACTCAAAAAACTGGATGACCAGATGCAAATCATGGCTTAATGAAAAGGACATTAAGAGTTAAAGAGTTAAATGGACTTTTGGCTCTATCATCAATCATGTATCCAAGAGAAAATTAAATAACTTCCCTGGGAACAATTTTCCTCTGCTGTTGTGGATATACTATATGCCTCACAAGACTTGTGAGGATCTCTTCTTTCTTAAAAATTCTCCCTGGTTAAATAACTGTAGCCATCTGCTTGGTTTCTGCTATCCTGTGTATCAAGGACATCTCATCTGCATCTCCAGTGCTGATGCTGATCAGTCCCTTCATTCAGACCTACGTTTCTGCTTATTTGACTGACATCACCTAATTGATGCCTATGAATATCTTAAAAGTGAAAAAGAAGACTCTTCCCCTCCTCTATTCTATTCCTCCACAAGCCTTCTTTTGCTGTTGTCTTCTTCATTGTGAATTTAAACCCATCTCAAAACTCCAAAATTGCAGAGAAGCTTACCTCTCAATCAGCTGAATCAAACAAAACACAAACTGACTCAGCAGCTAAGGATGTTTAAATCTATTACATTGACTCTTCAAGGTTATTTTTATATTACCAAAGATATGTAAGTAATTCTTTTGATTTGTATAATCTGTGAATTCGACATATTTTAATTTTTTAATTAGTACATTATAGTTATACATGATAATGAGGTTCAGTTTGACATAATCACATAAACATGGAATATAACTTTCTTTAGTCCCCACTGCTACTACTTTTCTTCCTCTTCTCCCTCTCCCTGTTCCTCTTTCTTTATTTTATTGGTCTTCTTACTATTTATTGATTTTTTAAAATTACCTTTATCAACATACATAAAGGTGAAATTCACTGTGGTATACTCACATACATATAAAGCATAATTTGGTCAGTTTCATTCCACTGTTCCTCTCTTTTCTCAGCCCTCTTACTTCTCCCTCCATCCCATTTCTCTGCTCTCTGATGTCCTTTCTATTTTCATGAGATCCTTCCCTTTCTTTTCCCCCTATTTTACTCTAACTTTTACCTAAGAGAGAAGACATCAAACCCTTGACTTATTCCACTTGGCAAGAAGTTAATCTGTAAAACTCTGATGCAGTAGGGCTTATGGAGGGGCAATGGGAGGTGCTCTTTGATTTGAGAAGCTGTCTGGCTCCAGTTGCTTCTTATCAGCTCCTATTCTGTAACTACAACTTAGGCTGGCATAAGTATGCCCCATGCCCAACATTTGGTAGGTATTTAGGTAAATGGATGGGTGTGTGAATTAATGAACAAATGACTTGTGTGCAATAGAATCTCTAAAAGTGGATCTGCATGTTCAGCCAGGATATTTGCCCCCAAACAACAAAAGTCCGCATGCTACCTTTGTGCTATCGGCTGAGGATATAAGGATTTGGCAAGTCACACAGCAGAATGCAAATCATTTCCTGTAAGTCCCAGTCTACCTCACTGATACCTTTCCCTGTGAATCTGAAAACATTAGCAGGGTAAACTCTCTCTCCATACTCTTTGAATGTATAAAACACAAATTCCAAAATTAGGATTCTAAATTTTAAGAGATAGCATAGATTTGATCTTTACTTTTAATAGAACCAAACAACATACATTTAGCATTTCTTCCTGGTTTTGAGTGGTAAGGACCCTGCCTAAATCTTCAGGGTTTGAATTCCTAACCTTGTCTGATGCCAATAATAACATGGAAAATTGGGGCAGTGAAGTGTGGGCCTTTCTAAACTTATTTTATCCCATAACACATTTTCTGGACTCTGAGGTACTTTACTTCAAAGTGAACCCTTCCCTGGATTCTAAATCAAACTACCCTCCTTGTTAGAATAATTGAACTTGTAAGCATATATTCACTATAGTGTGTACATAATTTTATATATAGGTGGGTTATATTTACATATAGAGATATAAATAGATTTTTTTAAATTATAAATAATGGGAAGAATAGCAGTATGGCTCTGAAGTTTTTATTCCAAAGGTTGTCTCAATAATTACGGAACTGGAGGCTTTTGGAATTTATTCTCTTATACTTGGACGCCACTGCATTTGCTCCTACATGTACTAGTCTGACTGAGCTGACTGGGGCCGGTCAGGTTTGGCAGCAGTTGTGCATAGCTTCACTTTACTGAAGGCACTGAGGCTGATGAGGGGGTAGTAGCTGCCTCCTAGTCAATTTCCAGGAAAGGAAGACTCCACTCTACCACCAGGCACACTCTTGCACCTTATTTCCAAGTTTATTAACCATGTTCAGCTTTTGCTGGTACCAAATTTGAGGGAATCAGTCATGACCATGTACTGATGTTAGCCTGTCCTGCATTCTCCATATCATGGGGATAGGCTTACTTTTTTTTTTTTTTTTTACTCAAAATCCTTAAGAAGCTCCTCATGAAGGAGCCTGTTAATTAGGACATAAATGAGAGAAATTTTTTACAAGAAAAAGGGAAAACAGCTGTAGGTAACATATGCTCATCTTTTTACAATGAAATGGTTGTGATTAGGCAGAAATCCTCATAAGAAAATGAAACATCTTGGAAGAATGTATGAGTTGAGGGTAGGTGTCCATTTGAAGCACGGATTTGGAATTGTTCAATAAAGATAGCTAAGCAGGAAAAATAACCTTCTTCAGTTTCTCCAGACCCATTGAAATATTTAGAAAGGATGTTCAGACAGCCCATAAACATGCTTGAACATAGCAGGAGAGCCTTCAAAGGATGAGCAACTATGAAGACGCTTATATGAGAAAAGCAATGTGAGATTAAGGGGGGTAGGAGAGCTCTTCCCTGGCAGGCACATCAGTGGACTGCTGCAGAGGAGTGGGTCGTGGGGACTTTCTCTACGCTTTCCGTGCCTGGCATATTACCATTTGATAGAGGTAGAAATCAAGGCTCAATTTACATAGGTTTCCTGTGTCTTGTAGTAATAGAAATGAATTTCCAACCCAGTAGTGTCTCATTTTCACACTTCTGAATTAAGTGCCTCCTGTCTACATGCCAGAAAATTTATCTCAGCATTTCTCATTGATTCCTTACAACAATACTATGAAGTTTTCCTCATTTTACAGAAAAACGAAGTGGGGTTTTGGCCCAGTGATTCCAGTGGAACTATTCTTGTAACTCAGACTTACTTCTTCTTCTCCCTGTAATATTAGTAAAGAGCTAGTTAAAAAGTTAGGCCTTCTAAATTGACCACCTAACTCTTAAATGGGGAAGTTAGTTTTGGTTCTGGATGGATGTATTATTATAAGGGTGTGCCTGATGTCATCATATTATAATCTCAAATCATTTATGGAAAAATACTCTTGTGAGCATTATTACTTAAACCTAATTTATATCCTACCTGTTGGCCATGACCGTTGAATTCACAGCTATAAAGCTTGATCTGATATAGCTTGACATGAAAAGTAAAGTGAAACATATTTGGTATTATTCTGAAGGTCGCATCGAGTATTTAAGAAATAGAGTTTATATATTTAATTTTAGAGGACTTTACAGGAGAATTGGCACCTAAGATTCAGAAATGCAAAAGTACTGATGGAGGTCTCTTTTTTAAGGAAATGTAGGCTCTAGAAAGCAGAACAACAAAGCTGATTCATTCGTGGGTGATCACTTAGTTTTCAAAATGATTTTCCTACCTATAATGAAGTTAAACTGGGAGGTTCTTTAAATGACAACTTCAAGTTTTACAGTTCATTGTCAAGGAGAAGATCCAAGGGAAGTTGAAAAAGCACTGAGTGCAAATTAAACAGTTTCAAACAATGTAAACTTCAAACAAGGATATGACATTTTTGAAATGATTCATAACATCAAGGTAGGTAAATGCTTTGCACTCACAATACCTCAGTGTATCAATTTAAACCATTTTACTCAAAGATGAAAAGAGTTTAGCATATGATAACATTTTTACTATTTGACTAGAAAAATGGAAAAGTCTGGGGTTAGATTGGCTTCTAACATACTTGATTTTAGGATTAAATGATATCTTCAATGCACGTTCTGTATGTGTGGTTCACCTTTGTGTTGGTCTCGTATCACCAAGACAGAGCATGAAGTTTTAGTGGTAGGTTCAAGCTATGTCACTGAATTAAGTCCAAAGGGAGGGAAAAGCATGCCTTGGTGGGAGGTACACTAGCCAAGATCTGAAATGAGCTCTGATTGCCTGTGTATGAGTTCCATCACAGACGGTGAACTAGGTTTTGTGCCTAGAGGGATGGACTATGAACACTGGTGTGGGTTTGTACTTTCCATGAGCCTGTCTGAAGCAGACACAAACGATCTGATCTGAGAATTCAGTGATGAAATTCTGGGGGAATAATGCAAGAAGTATACACTGTGCTCAGCATTTACCAATGTTCAACTTTGAAAAAATATATGAGCGGTCAGAAAATAAACTGATACTCAAGGAAGCATCAGGAAGGAACATTGGTGGTGCCCTTTACTAGACAGGGAAGGGAATTTGGGCCTAGTTGTAAGATGCAGTTAGGACACAGACACAGGCAAACACACTCCTTCCCATATTGCAAAAGCTTCTGGTTACCTCTGGGCTCTTCAATAGGGCCTTCCCCACATCCAGTATCACTCTCACCCGCAGTTCACACGTGTCCCGTGTGCAGTTCACACGTGTCCCGTGTGCTGTCTCAACATCTCATGCAATCCCAGAGCCAGGATGAAAGATGATATCAACTTGGCCAAGGATAGCAAAGGAAAAGGTTGATATTTTTTTTCTTGTATTATGAGATTAAAAAATAAATAGAACAATGTTTAATCCTCTGGGGGTTTTCCAAGTGTCTTCAATATAGTTTAAGAATTATTAAATGCAGTCTAAACCCTGAGAAAAAAAATGTAATTCTATTTTTTCTTTGACTAATATAAACTGAACAGGGCTGCCAGTTTCCATTTTAGCTATAATGTTATACAAGGGTAAGTTTGTAAGTTGATCCTACTATACACATTGGTAACTAAAGAGGATCCATCTAGGATTCCAGAGAAGTGTTGTAGCCCCAGGAGACCCAGTTAGAAAGACAAGCACACAGAAAGTTCTGATGTTCAATGTATTTCATCCCCCGCACCCCACCCCCATTTTATTCCAGCCTTTTGCAGGTTTTTTACGAATTTTGGTTGCTGTCTTGAGTGGCATATTCTTCATTGGCTCAGTTGTTATCCACTTCTGAGAAACTAATGCATGTATTTCTAGTCCAAATTTTAATGCATGTATTTCTAGTCCAAATTGAAAGGGATTCTTCTTAGAAGTAGAAATATAACTTTGTGAAAATTTACCCTTAATTTGCCCATATAATGATTCATTATTCTTATAGATTATATTCATTACCCCCTCCTGATTTTTACCTAAATTTCCCCCCAACCATAGCTGGAAAACCTTTTTCTTATCCACCCATTCATCTGTATTTTAAGTCCAATCTTAAATTTTGTTCCCAAATAATTTGGAAATAAAATTTTCTCATATTTAAGTCTTCTTAACCAAGTTTGAAATCTTTGTACACTTATTGTCTGACTTACCTATAAAAT
Source organism: Ictidomys tridecemlineatus (assembly GCF_052094955.1). Taxonomy (NCBI): domain Eukaryota; kingdom Metazoa; phylum Chordata; class Mammalia; order Rodentia; family Sciuridae; genus Ictidomys; species Ictidomys tridecemlineatus. The sequence continues at coordinate 19,403,646 of NC_135477.1, forward strand.
CTCTTTCACACTTTAAGTTCTTTATATCTCTATAGCTTTAGCCAAACACACAGGGCAGGGACACTGATCTTAACTTCCCACGGTACCCCGTGTGATTGGACTCCTGTGATTAGAGTTGCTTTAATTCTTTCTCATCATTCTAACCATTTCTCAAGTTTTTGCCTATGTTCTACCATTGGTTTCCTTAACACAAGTGTTCAGTTCATACTAAATATCAGTGTTGCCAGAGATACCTATTTAAAAGGCAGATTCTTAGGCCCCGATTCAAGAGATAAGAGCCAGTAAATTTTTAGTGAATTCAGAAATCAACATCAACATATTATAATCTATTATTCAAATATGTATTTCCAGCTATGACAACTACTTAGAAGTAAGCATAAGTAACCTAGTCCTATATACATATCTACAGTTAGTTAAATTGTTTAGTTAGTTAGTTTATATCATGCTCCCCTGGTTACCAAAATAAGTGATCTACCATTTGTGTGTGTGTGTGTGTGTGTGTGTGTGTAGTGCTGGGGATTGAACCCAGGTCCTTGAACATTTGTACATGTGAGACAAGCACTCTAACAACTGAGCTATATCCCCAGCCCCCATGATCTAACATTTTTATTTTGTTTTATTTTACCAGGGAAGTATACTGATTTAATTCCTTCTGTAATGTATAGTTTGATGAACATTATATATGTATACCACCCTGCAAACATATTTGACACTCATGTATGCAGCTAAAATTAAACTCATTTGAAGACTACAATGGAATATAGAAATGGTTTCTGTGGTCCAGCAGTTTAAAATAGAATTAGGTAAAAAATAAAAGGCACAAAATAAAATATACCACAGTCATATCTTATGATGTAATAAATAGAATGACAAAACTAATGACTGTCAAATTGCATGGAAAATGAATTATATTTTATTACTAATTTCAAGAAAAGAAATGAGGTTTTGTGATCCTGAGATACACTTCCATAACTCTTTCAGCCCCTTCTATTTATAGAACTTTAGGGCATCAGAAAGTGTTGTCTCATGAAAGACTTACATCATTGTTTCTTTGTCCCTCCAGCTGTAATTTTCTGTGATCACACAGCCCCAACATAACTACTATGAGAGACAGAATCAAAATATTCAAAAGTGAGAAAGAAGCAAGAGTTAGTTGAGGAAAATATGAGATTTATAGAAACTTGGCTGCCCGAGTTTGGAGGCAGTTAAAAAGCCCAGATTTTTGAAATACGTAAAAATGTCATCTCGATGGTTTAGTAGTAGTAAGTCCACTCATTGAATTCACTGAAGTGTGCAATTATTTGTTCAAGGATTTTATTTTATCTGAGATCTCAATGAGTTATTGGTTTGTTTGGAAAATTATTCTTATTCTCAATTCCTTAAGAGAGTACATTATTCATAGCCCACCCAGCATAAAGTGAGAATCTAAACGGAATATAAACTGAGTAACCACTCACATGGGTTACATGTCATATTTCCCATATAAAATGATTTGGTAGAGAGCAGGACTCTGAGACAATTCATTAGAACAACAAATATATCCTCAAGAGTCAATCTTCTTCAACAACCCAGGAAAACATTCACATTGAGGGGGTTCAGAAAGTAAGACTTAGGAGATGCAAGGAATAGAGTGGAAGTAACAGTGCCATCCAACAAGAGGAATCCCACACTAGATGTTAGAGCTCTAAGTTCTAGTGCCCAAGTATTACGAACATCAATGGGACATATTTAAGTATCATAATATTACTAGAAACTGTGCTAAAATTTTCATCTAATCTTTCCTGAAATGCTATGAGTACCATCTTATAGTTTTATTTTATAAACATAAAACACCAGTCTAAAAAAAAAACATTAAAGGACTTGGCCATATTGATATCTAGTAAGTTGCTAAGTCAGGATTTTTAAACAAGAACCTTTACTCCAATACTGCTAAACCATTACATCTAGGCATTCTGTTTTGACGCATTCTGGGGGTATTAGGTATACTTTTATGCATATCAAATATGCACATATAGGATTTTATCATTTCCTTTCTATTTCATAGCATTGGACAAAATGTCCTCTTACATACGAGATTTGAAAGTTCTTGTAAAAGTGTGCAGTTCTATTCCAAGGTCCCGTGGCAAAAGAGGGTCTGCAGAGGCTGGGCGTGCAAACGAAGAAGAGTCCAGTCCAAAGGGAGGTTCTGCACACTGCGACTGTGGAGAGTGCATACTCAAACTGCAATTTCTAGTTTTTCAGAAAATTTTATGAATCCTTCATTGAATCGATATTTCCTTTTTTTTAAAGAGAGAATTTTCATATATATATATATATATATATATATATATATATATAAAGTTTTCGGTGGACACAACATCTTTATTTTATTTTCATGTGGTGCTGAGGATCAAACCCAGCACCCTGTGCATGCCAGGTGAGCGCACTACCACTTGAGCCACATCCCCAGCCCGATATTTTCTAACTATTAATTTAAAACAACAACAATAAAAGAACTGAGCCTATGAGGGTAAGCAAAACATTCTTTGAAGTTGCTGGCTTGAGATATTTATACCACATAAAGGGAAAATATTTTTGTTACAAAGAGTTGCAGTGTTAGAAAACAGAATATATTTTCAGCTAGACCTCTAGAATCATGGATTCTACATCTGTGCATTCAACTAACCATGAAACAAAAGTATTTAAAAAAAAATTGCATCTGTACTGAACTTGTGCAGAAATTTGTTATCATTTCCTAAATGATAACATTTCCTAGAGTATAGCAACTGCTTATGTAGCATATACATTGTATTATGTCTTCTAAGGATTCTATAAACAAATTAAAGTAAACAGAGATATTCGTGTAGGTTGTATGCAAATGCTATGCAAATTTATATAAGGGGCTTGAGCATTTGCAGATTTTGTTATCTGTGGGGTTCATGGAATCAATCCCCCTCAGGTTCTGAGAGTGGATTGCATACTGACAGTGCTTGGCTTGAATATTTGTGTCTTCTTCAAAATTAACATTATATGTAATTAATCCTTAATGAAATAGAGTTAAGAGGTGGGGCTTTGAGGTGATTAGCTCATAAGGGTCTACCCTCATAAAGGATTACTGCCTTACACCTTACAAAAGGGCTAAGGGTATCAGCAATAGACCAGTCCAGAAGAGAGAAGATTTGAAAGAAGACTAGGATTTGGAATATATATATATATATATATATATATATATATATATATATATATATATATATTCCAAATCCTAGTATATATATATATATGACTATCAGTATAATGAAGCATTAATATAATTTTTGTGCATGACTCCAGAACTTTTAATTTGCATCAATGAAACAGGGATGCAAGAGAGAACTTTTGCTTGGGAGGAAGAAATGACTTCTAAAGGCAATTATATAGGCAGGGGTGTTTCAAGTGGCATTTAGAGTTCAATGTTATTTATGTATTTATACAGAGGTTACAGAAATACTTGGCAACAATTTTCAAGAGAAACTTGAGCAATCAAATTTAGGGTGGGATGAAGAAACAGCAGTTTGTGAATCTGACTGCCCATGTGAATCACATGGAAAGATTGTTATACATACAATATAAATACGGTATCGAATCTACCATGTATTGTATGGAAAATGAAAAATATGCATTTGTAATAAGGACATCCACATGATTTTTTATCATTTACCTGTTAGCACAAACACTGGAGAGGATCTTCATAAGCCTAATTTACCCAGGATGATTCAAAAAGAAAAACAAAAGTGACCATTAGCATCTAGGAGCAAATTCTTTGTCCCAGGCCCTGGCTACTTGCATTATATTTATTTCAATTTTTTCTCCCCGATCCTTATTGTTTCATAAATGATGTCATAAAGGCTTCAAACAGTTAAATAGATGGTAACTTTGAAGTCATTGGATAATTGAAAGGGCAGACATTTGATTTGGAGGTTTGCTCTCAAGCCATTAACTCATGCTCTTATGGTGCATTTTCTGTGCCTTGGAGTGTGGGCTTGGGGACAAGGATCTGGCAGGCAATAGGACAGGTGGTGCCCTCGGGAGAAGACTAATAATTTCACCAAGTCTTCCAGTGCCAGCTTCAGTATTGTCCTTTTCCCTGAATGGAAAACTTGTGTTTTTCATTTTGTTGCTGCTACAAACCCTCTGAACAGGAAGGTGGCATCCGTGAGCAGATGAATAAATTAAATCAAGGAGGAGAGGGAAATTAGGCAACAGCAACAACAAAAGATATTTTCTAAACAGAATACTATTTATCCTATTAATGGCCCAGGCTGCCGGCCTTAGAGTCACACAGAGCTCTGCAGTGAATACAAAAAACAAGCTCAGGAATACAAACACAAGCAAGAGGACCTGCTTCGGAGGGAAGTGGGAGCTGTGCTTACAGTGCTGAGCATTTCAGTTGTCAACACTGCTACAACCACAGCAAGGCAGAGTAAGTTTCACTCACTTCTTGGGTTTATTCTTTTCTCCAGGATAGGACAATGCAAATGAGAAAGAATTTCTATTCATAACAAGGAGAATGAATTTTATAAATTAAAATGGTCTCCAGATTCTAAAGGTTGGCCTGGTCTTGACTCTTTTTATTCATTCGCAACAGATCAATGTTCAGTCTTGGTGGTTTCTGTCTCCTTTAACAGAAATGCTTGAAGGTGCTGTGAGAAAGGGCCAGCCATGCACATACTATTTTGCAGAATCGCAGATGGCTAAGGCAAACTACACACACACACACACACACACATTCATCATTCATATTGGAAAAAACGACATTGAATATACTGCACATGGTTAAACAAACTATTAAATTCAGATATAATGATTTTTCCAAGGGAAAAAGAAAAGAAAAACAATAGTTATTGTATTGTGTAATAATTCTGCTTAGTTGATTTTTTTTTGGGGGGGGGGTCCTACAGCTACAAGTACTTTATCAATAAGGAATTCAAATGACCTCTAATACATAATGTTACATATCCTTATCATGATCTTGGGCTACCTTAATGTTCTTTTTTATGGTGCAGAAAGAGATGTTACCTTCTCAGGATGATTGACTTAAATAAATGAATTATAGAAAGAAGAGGAAAAAGTAGACAGGGAGACTAAGTAGGAGTTATTACCATAAAGAGGTGTTGCAGTATATCAAAGGGATATATGCCTCTGAGCTCAGTTCAGGGGTGGGAATTCTGCCTATCATCATGCAAAACATGTAGTAAGTTCTCAATAATGTTTACTAAATTGAATTCAATTTGGCAACTCGTAGGATCAAGGAGAAGTTAAAGATGATTTTTTTTATTAAAGCCAATTTGTTGATCGTTAGAGGATCCAGGAGTGTTGGGGATTTGTGAGTACATGAAAGTTGATTTTAGTTTTGACTGAATGACTTTGCCAACAGTTGTAAATGTTGCAAAAATAAAGATTTTTTTAAAATCCACAAAAACAAAAAGAATTGACAAATTAGAAGATGTCAGTATTGCAACAAAAGGGTAATGTCCGCGCATGGAAAGAGTACATACATATTTTTAAGTTTTGCTCCTGTAGTTGGCACTTAGGTACACAAGAACATGACTTTAACCCACAGAAGTCGAGTTATCTCACATTACACAAAAGTCATTATGGATTATAAACCTCATTTCCCAATGAACTAAGTTAAGTAGAATTATTTCTGTCATGGAAGAGAAAGATACCAAAGTCAGAGTTGAAGCTCATAAATATGTATCATAAAGCCAGGTGACAGGTTTTTTTTATTGGTTCTTTTTAGTTATATGTGACAGTAGAATCCATTTTGACATAATTACAAAAGCATTGAACATTTCTTTCATTTTCTTACTGTGAGCATTGCTGTCTATCAGCAGAATGAAAACATTTCATCTTGCCTAGTCTCTAATAACTTGTTGCTAATGATTGTAGTTACCACTCTTTAAAAAATAAGTCTCAGATTTTCCCAATGTACAGACCCAGAAATTTTACCTAAAGATAGATTTACATAGAAATATATAAAGCATTTGGAATTATTTATTATTTAAAATCCTTTTATTATTTGGACTTTAATAACTTCAGCTAGGAAATAAAGACAAATAAATATGTATGGATCACTAGAAATTTATTGCTTCTTTATTGCTTTTAAATAGCTTGTATCTTACATAATTATTTCAGAGTTTGAAATTTAAAAGCACAATTTTAGCTGAATCACAACTATGGATGGGTTGGTGGGCCACCATGTCCATTTCTATCCCTCAGCATAAGTTAGAATCCATCCTTCCACCTTCTTCCTAACAGAAATTGGATTTCTGTTCAGCCTGTTTCCTGGATAGTGAGGGGGGTGCACTGTTGACCTCATTTTATTGGTACCAATTTGCTTCATTGAAAATCATGTTGATATTTTCTCTGGACTTAGCAGCTGGCTCCTAAGAAAGAAAAATATTCAAGTCATAGGAAAGAGGATTTACTTCCTCTATAAATCATATCTTTAGTTTAGGTGCTTGGTTAGGTTATTCCTCTGGGTGAATAAATAAAATGATCTCCACTCCACTGTAAATCGTGCTACATCAGAAAAGTATCTTATTCCATAGCAAGATAGACTTAATGCCTTGATACCTAGTAAATTGCTAGCTTTATAGTCAAACTTAGATCTTAGATCACCTCTCTTCCATGGTTTACCATGATGTGCCCAAAGGTGGAGTAGAAATGTGCATTCTTTTCCTGGTTCTTATTCTGAAGTTACATATCTATTTATTTTTTGCATTTATCACTGACTTGTGATATCAGTTTTGAACTCTGCCTGCTATACCATATGTTCACAGGGTCTAATGTCAATTTCAAAGATTCTGTAAAGTATAATTAATTTGACAATAGTTATGTCAATTGAAGATAGTCAGGTTCTTTTGATAAAGGTGTTCCCCTTGACTTGTTTATTTTTCCAGAGATACATTGCAACATTACCCAAGACTCTCCATTAAATTTGGGAATTGGGGAACAACTCTCAGCAACCTGGTTCTGTTACATCAATTAACCAAGACATTCTAATTCTTACTATCTCATGTTTTTTATGACCTCTAATTTAATAATAATAGATACTGAGCAGGTACTCTGCATTCCCATTAAAAAGTATTTTTCTCCTTGCACAAAGGAATCAACTATATTAAAATACCGGATTGAAATCAGATCCTTCTACCACACATAAACCTCATTACAAAACAAAAACACAATATGAAATAGTGAGTTATTGGAAGTTTATTTTGAATATGTTATAACTAAATTTCTTTCTGAATGATTTCAACATTTATACTAAGACATTTGAAATCCAAGTAAATAATCCACCCAAAATATTCATGAATCAGTGAATTAACAATTTTGAATTTGTTAATTCAGTGTCTTGTATTTAGAGGAGGATTATCAAAATATCCTGGGGCAGAGATATATGTTTTCATAAAGAGCAACTTAATTATCCCTGTGCAAGAAGTGAAAGGTTTCCATATATATTTGTAGGAAGGGCTATGTGTGTGTGTGTGTGTGTGTGTGTGTGTGTGATTTGAACTTCTTATGTATTTTTTGTATCTTATGATTAACTTTAGGATATCGGAGAAAATAATGAAAAGGAGCACAGGAAACTGAGCTAAACTGAAGGCATTCCCTCAGAATTAAATCTCATATTTATATTTTTGAGATGGGCTTTTGCTAGGGCTCAGCCTCCCAAATGACTGGAACTATCCTCATGTACCACTATACCCAAATATCATAATTTAAATTCTGCTTCTAATAATCTTTCTTGAGAAGTAAATATGTCCAAGTTAATGCAGGCTTATTTTGAAATTCCAAATGTAAAAACACATATGTCACAGAAGAACTGATAGATTTATGAAGAAAGGACTCCCTTTCCCATTATAATATTGATGAGAGTACCCTTCAACAATCACCCCAATTCTTGGCTTTTCGATAGCATTTTTTTCCCACAATAAATGATCAGGTAATACTTTTGAAGAAAAGTTCTGTTTGGAACTCTTTGAGGCAGAATGAGTTTACAAATACATGAAGAGGGTGGAATCAAAATTGGCTATTCCTGGTATGAGCCAAGGCTTGGCTGGATTAGCGTTGTTCAGATCCAGAGAACTGTCGGATGCCTGCATTACCAGCTCTGTGTGTTAGTCAGAGCTCAGCTAGCTGGCAAGACGTGCCCTGCAGCCAGTGATGTGGAAGCCAAAGGAGAGAATCACTTTCACTGAGCCAGGAAATCTCATCTTCGATAACCTTTTTCTCTATGACTATGCATCCTCATCCCTGCTGCAGCTGGATCTTTATGTATCCAAAATTGAAATAAGGAAATTTGTGTTGACTGAGCATCTTAGGTGGACTAGATGGTGGTGCTAGAGATTCAAAAGTGAATAACAGCCAATCCCCGGTCCTCAAGTTGTTCATAGTCCTCTGAGGGGAGACGGAGATAAACTATTCTCATGTTATGGGTAAGAGCTACTATAAATGTAATGTCCTGGGTATAATGGAAACATGGTGGAGGGGTGAGAAGGGTGTGGGATGGGGAAAGGACAGCCAGCAAAGGATGTTTGAGAGCATACAGTATGTGTGTTGAAAAATCAATAAGGACTTGTGAGATAAAATAAATAAGAATAATAATTATCATAATTAACATTTATAAATCACTTGCCAGGCATATATAACTGCACTTACTACTATACTTACCTATGTAATAACTACTATTATTATCTCCATTTTCCAGAGAAGCAAAAGTATGCTTTGTCATTTCTTTTTGGCTTTATTTTTTCTGTTATTTTTCTCTAAAAATGTGAAAGTTGTTGTTTATTTGATTATGCCAGTAACATAGGGAACTTACCCCTCTGGAAATATAGTTTGATTCTACTGATGGAGACAGAAGGAAGGAGCAAGTCAGGAATGAAAAAGGTCCTCTCTCAACCCATTTTGCCTTTCTTATAACTTGTTATGACTTTTGTTTAAATTTCTACTTCTGTCAATCTTTCTTATCTCTATTAATGCAAAGGAAGAGTGAGTTGTCCCCAAGGAAAATCTGGTTTCTGTTAACACTTAGATAAAAATATAAGATCTTGGTTTTCTGCTGCCTTAGTAATCTCTCTGATCAGATTCAGTACTATGTTTACTAGGACAGATATATGTTGGTACTATGGAGGATACAGAGTATAGGAAGACTTGATAGTCGAGGAACCTCTGACTTTATTCTAATGTAAATGAATACTGTTGGGCTAGGTCAAAAAAATCCACTAAGGAATAATTAAGTCACAATTATCCTAGAGTCAGAGATATTTTAGTGTTTTAGTTCAGGTTGCAGCAGCAGAGCAGGAGACATGAATTTTATGTAAGAGATTGATTAAGGTATGCACCCTGGTGAAATATATTAGATTGTAAGGAGAAAAGTACAGGGCAGGGAAAGCAATATAGGCAAAGATGTGGGTTGAAATGAAGTCTAATATCTGTTTGACCTTACAAGGAATTCTGGAGGACAAATAGGAGTACAAAGTTGTCCCGACAAAATTTATTTTTTTATCTGAGTCTCAAATCAGACAATCTGATAAAATGGCAAAAGACCATATCTATATTATAGGTTATTCTATGGATAAAACATGATAACATAGTATTCCTTTCTTGTTTTTAAATGGAGATTAAACCCAGGGATGGTACCATGAGTCACATCCTCAGCCCTTTTAATTTTTTCATTTTGAGACGGGTCTCACTAAGTTGCTAAGGCTGGCCTCAGACTTGCAATCTTCCTGCCTCAGCCTCCAAGTGCCTGGAATTTCAGGGGTGCAGTACCACACCCAGCAGCATTCCTTGATAGAAATAATTTGATACTGATTGGTAGGATCAGTAAGTCCTTTGAAGTTTTCAATAATGCTGTAAACGTTGTCAGTGAAGCCTTGAATTTTGTGTTTTGATAAATGGTACTATAGTTCCATCATTAAGAGTGAGTACTGTTGTTTTCCTACATAGGCCATATATGCTCTTCTTGATGTTTCTGGAATAAGAGTGACCAAGGCAGGGTGAGGGTATCACACAGTGAATCTGCTGGGAGCTTTCTACTTGTTCTTTCCACATCAGCAGAAAGTCTCAAGCCATTGCTCCTGTTTCAAAGCTCAGTTGAAATCTGAACCCTAAGTACTTGCAGATGTTGAGAGATGAAATATGGAGAATTAGATCAAGCAGTTAAGTACTGCCAATTAGCTTTATCCACACTGTAAAAAATGAGCTTCTGCTTAAACAACTTACCAGTAAATGGATTGCAACTCCTGGACGAGTTTGACCAGTTCTGAATAAATTTCAAGATCCAGGGACAGAAGTTGCTATGACCCAAACATTATTTCTTTGGTTTATTGCATATGAACAACTTCCAACCTGGATCAACCAGGAAAAAAAAAAAAAGGTTCTATTTTTTCTCATTACATACCGTAGAAAAGAATGTACTGAAAATTGCTTAGAGGTATGGTGGCTTGCAGAAAGCATCTATTTACACATGAACTTGAAATTAGAATGTTCTAAAAAAGTGAAAAAGATGATTGGATATCTAAACCAAACTGATGCTTGAAGCTCCAAGAAGCTCCTGATTATCTCTGATAAGTCACCGAGTCCAAAGAAGAATCCTTTCAGATCTCTGAGGAAATTTCTTTGAATCTTTCATCCCATCTTCTCCTTTCTGCCTCCCCAAGATTCCCCTTCCATCAGTCACAGAATGATCTTTTTCTGCTCCCTTCCCAACCCCTTCTCTACCTCCTTCTCTACCACATACTTTCCTTCACACCTAATTGAAATATCTTCTAAAATGATCAATATTCTTCATAGTCACAAAGGACCGTTTATAGTGATGCTAATTTTGGAAGGTGGGATTACTGGAACTGCAAGAAGATATTCTTACTAATTCAGATGCAGTTGATAGAGGTAGCCTGAAGCCCTCCACCAAGGAGCAGTATGAGGAGATTGAGAACACAGTGAGGATGGAGATGGGAAGCAGTGCGAAGTTAGGATGAAGTGGCGATCACTTATCCATTGAAATGTTCTGAGCTGGGAAGGAGGACAATGTGACCAGGTTTACCCTTTATACAGATTTTTGTCTCTCATGGGGAAAGTGGACAAAATTGGACCACATTTAGATTAGACTCTTGCAGTCTGAGAAAGAAAACTGGATCGTGGATATAGATTTCTTGATAATAGAAAATACTCTAGACCAGACCCTACGCCAAGTGATAGAATTGGGAAAACATGGAAAGATGTGAAGACTGTATTTGTATAAGTCTGGATGTGTTGAATATATACAAACCCCAAAATATAATCTGAAATTTCTTATTTGAATCACATAAACAACACAAACATAAACAACATAGACAAATTTTGTTGTCATTTTCTTTCCATATTGAATTTACATAATGCAAAATGCCACGTATTTGAACCTCAGTGGGCAAGTAATGATCAAGGAAGATTTCTTTTTTTCTTTCTTATTCTTCATCCACATGGCCTTGAATATTGCCTCTTTATCTAGTTGTGTCTGTCATCTTCCAGTGTGTGAAAGGCAAAATGTTTTGGGAAGAGAAAGAAACCATGGGCGGAGGGGATTTCACATGAGTTGCAAAGCTGAAAGTCTTGACCGCCATGCTGGAGAAATAAAGAGGCATCATTCAATAGATCTCTTGAGTTTCTTACCTTATTTTGATTAAAATTAAGAGGTCAACCCATGTATGACATGACAGAATGGGTTTGGAGTGGTATAAAGGCCTGAACCCAGCTTTAATGTTGCACTAAATTAGTTTGTGACTTTGAGCAAATAATTTTTTTTTCCTTTCTGCACTCATATGTAAAAGGAGCAGTTTGGTTTAAGTGATCCAGTTTATCTGCTTAAAACATGAGCCAACAGAGAATTATTAGATTTGGTGGAGGTTAGTGACTAGAAAGAGAAAAATGCAGCCACTGAGTTTCTGGTAATGTTCTATATTCTAATTTCTGTATTGATATCAAAGATGTATTCATTCAAAGAAAAAGTAATCAAATTGCATTCATTCTGTTATATTTTAATAAAAATATTTGCATTAAATAAGAACATAAACAGATAAAAACACTCAGGTATCTCAACTCCTTTGGAGCCAAAAATATACAGAGGAATAAGAACAAATTTAATCTACCTATAAAGATCCAATTTATAAGCAACTCTGAATTGAAAATAACAATTTTAAGAAGAATATATGTCAGTAGTAGCCTCAGCGCATAATCAAGATGGTCTGATTAACAAATCCTTATTTGAATAATCAACTTGAAAATCATTTCCTTTGAAACTATAGCCTGACTATTACACAGTTTGATCAAATCTAATCAACTCTTACGTAGACTTATGAGATTTAATTAATTTCAGATGGACATTTACTGGGAAAATGGTTTCCAAGGCACCTCAGTGGCCATGTTGTCCTGTGGACTCTTGCCCACAGCCAATGTGACAGGAACAGTAAAACTATTGGGACACAGGAAGTCCAGAATCATACCACGGGATCCAAATGTCTTATGTACAGATTACAACTAGATGAGTGAAACCATTTCTTTGTATTGAAAGGCAAATTTCAGTTATGGCAGGCCCATCTTTACAATGAATTTACTGTTATCAAATAAGGATAGCTACAAATATACTTTGGGGTTTATGGAAGCAAGGTGGCTTCAGGATGAAGCAGCTGTGGAGGAATGCTTTGAACCATGTGGACCTGAATCCCTGCCCTTAAAATGAACTTCAGAATTTCTTACAAGTTTGAGAAATCTCAATAATCAGTTTCTAAAGAGCTAAAAACTGGTATTGAAAACCTGATTTTTGTAACCTGGGAGACTTTCGAATGAAGACCCAAAGACTCAGCAGACCATGAATTTTTATTCTTAGATCCAATGAAGCAGTAACAATAGGGTAGAAAGGTGATTAGACAAAAATGGTAATGATCAAGTGCTGATGAACTAAGTGAAGCAACGCTTCGCACCCACCCCCACACACACACAAAAAAAAAAAAAAGAAAAAAAATCTGGTGTTAGATAAAGTAAGTATTCATAGGAATTTAAATTGGTAAATCACTTTGGAGAATTATCCAGTGATCCCTATTCAAGTTGAGGATACACATATCCTATGAGGCAATGAATTTCATTCATTACGATGAGCCCTGAAGAATTCTGCTCACATGTGCCAGAGGGTCACGGGCAGAGAGTTCATGGTATCATTGAACATGACAGTGAAATATTGGAACAAGTTGTATTCCCATCAGTGTGAAAATGAACAAATAAATCATGGCTTCAAATAATGAAACAATACTCTGAAGCAGGGAAAATTAATTAACTAAAGGGATACATATTAACATTAATGTATTTCTTCAATATATTCATGAGTGAGAAAAGCAAGCCAAAGAATACAGTATGTTATGGCTACGTGACATTCACAAGCAGGGTGACATCCATAAAAAGATAGAAATGATAAGCATCAAGTTCAGTAAAGCAGTTCCCAGTGAAAAGGAGGTTGGAGGAAGGTACATAGAAAAGGAGAAGACTGATAGGGACGCAGGTATCTCTTATGTGAATTTGTAGGGTAGCTTCATATTCATTTATTATGTTAATCTGAAATATTCCAAAATATAATATAAAAACTTTATTTGAGTGATAACGTTACATCCATCTGTTCATCTACTCATCCATTTGTCCATGAATTTATTCAATACATTGTATTGAACTTCTACTTTTTTGCCAAGCTCTGTAGACAGCTTCCTCTAGAGAGACCATGAGAAATAAAAGGGCCTTAACTTCAGCCCTTAACTTCAAAGAGTTTATGCTCTAGCTGAGAAGACATAGAGAAGAATTTTATAATACAGTGTAAACATTTGAAAAGGGAAACCTTAAAGTAAGACATGGTTTAAAGAACAGGATACCCTGGACCATTATCTGAGGCAAGGCCTGTTGACAAAACCCTATAGGGACACTGAACAAAGATCCACTCACTGGGGTCCTTCCCCCCAGGATTCAATGGCATCCACTGTGTTGACAATGGTTCTTACTCAAGGCTGGTTATTATCAGCATTTTTTTTTACAATGACTAGAAGTTTTGTACAAAGAACAAATTGGATTCTGTTGTACGATTTTCAACCTGTCACAACATTTCTCAGAGTTGTAGCAGTGATAGGCACTGTGTAAATCAACGTGATGTTTTGTATGTGGAGAGCACTTTGACCATTTTACTCCAAAGACTTTATTTAATAGCATATTGGCTCAAGAACAGAGCTGAATTGACCTCTCATGAGAAGAGGGAAATAAGGTAGGAGGGCTGGGTTGTTCTGTCTGACAATTGTGTAGGATTAGGTGGGAAGTGCCAGAAAACAAAAACAACCGCAACAATAATGGCTCAGGCTGGGGTTGTGACTCAGCAGTAGAGCACTTGCCTAGAACATGCGAGGCCCTGGGTTTGATCCTCAGCACCACACATAAAAATAAATAAGTAAAATAAAGATATTAAAAAAATAATAATGGGCTCACCTGCAAGTTCCTCAACAGATCTGAATTTTCTTGGTTCAGTTTGCAAAAGTAGAGCTATCACTGAAAACCAATTGGGGGATTTTATCTGTGATTACCTGTATTAAGTGTGTGTGTGTGTGTGTGTGTGTGTGTGTGTGTGTGTGTGTGTTATGTTTATATATTTAACCTTAGTTGCTACATTGAATGATCTTAAAAACAAAAGCTATTCCTTTTACACCAAGAGAGAACTATTTTCATCCATTCCAAATTGTTCTCCTCTGGGATTCAGAATTTCCAAATTGGTACAGACTGTGATGTCGGCTCTTCTGGTCTCTCTTCTGTTTAGATAGTCTTCAAACTCAGCTCCTTATCCTGCCTTAATTTGTGTAGGTTATGAAGTAAGTTGTAAGCCACAGTTTAAATATTTTGTTTCATTTGCAGCCTTATTTACATCAGATCTTCATGATTTTGAGAAGATAGTATGGACTCTAGTTTCCAGATGAGATAATGAAGGTGTAGACACGTTATAATTTTCCCAGGTCAGTATTCCTTTGGCAACTGATGGCTGAGTTTAGAAGTAAACTTAGCTGTTGGTTCCTTGTTCCTCCCTGCTTTCTTGATCCTGTAGGCATCAATATTTTCATAAATTGGAAGTTATCACCCAGCACCTTCACCATATTCTCAATCCTGTGTCTACTCCTTGATTTTATAAACTATTCAAGTTGAAAGAGAGTTTGGGGATCTCTCAGTTTGAGGTTCTCCTACAGTGAATCCAAAGAGCATTGCTCCTCTGGGCCTGTCATTAATTCATGTTATTCAGGAAGCACATGGCTGTTCTGTCAGACTTCTCAGAGCTTAGATTTGTGAAAGTCGGTCTCTAAGAGGGTATAGAGTATGCACTGTTTTTCAAACAGTGTAAATTGTCAAATGCCTGTTTATGTTTGTCATGCTGAAAGTTGGAACACCTACTTTGGAAAGCACTAGTCTGAAACAACACATTTTTTTCGGGAGTTGGAAATGCTCGTGCAAACTATACCTACATAAAAACAATAAAGAAGAAGAAGAAGAAGAATGTTTATTCCATGACAGAAGCCTTTCTCATTTTTCCTTTCCTCACTCAAATCCATCCCTTCCACTAGGATGTTTGCTACCTACTTCCTCTCAGCATAGACAATGTCTATTGTGTCTGATTTCATTTGCTCAATAATATGAAGTTCAAATTTGTCATCCACACTGTTGTATCATCCCGGTGTGAGAGAATGTACCACAGATAATTCATCTGTTCAACCATTGACAGGCATTTGAGTCATGTTCAAGTTCATTTTTGTTTTGTTTTGTTTGTTATTATGAATAGTGATGTTATCAACATTCTGCTTCATGTTCTTTGGTGAATTTAACTTCAGAGGTGTTACGGCGTTAGTCTGCTTTCTGTTACTATAACACATACCTAAGATAATTAACTTATGAAAAGAAGAGATTTATTTTTACTCACAGTACTCGAGATTCTACTCCTTGATTGGTTGTTCCCATTGCTTTTGGGCCTGTGATGGGTAAGCATATCCTGGAAGAGAGCATGGTGCTCTCTACCAGGATAGCTGCTTACCTACCGCCAGGCAGTGAAAAGAAGGAAGAGGGCGTGGCCAAGGCCCTGGGATCCCCTTCAAGGTCACTCTCCCAATGATCAGAAAGCTTTCCACTTGGTCTTACCTCTCAAATGTTTCACCACCTCCCTATAATGCCACCCAGGGAATCAAGCATTTTACACATGGACCCTTGGTGACGTCTTAGATCCAAACCACAGCAATTATGAGACAGCTTTTTATCTCTATTACCCATTTTCACAATATGTTTGTGTAATAAACAGCTATGAAATCTCAGTGGCATACAAAAATAAACATTTATTGCTGAGGGTTTATGGTCAGCTGGGGTTCAGTTTGGTTATTCTACTGCTTCTGGATGGACTGACTCACAGGTGTGAGGATGGATCGTGTTGGCTCATCTCAGCCAAGCTTGGCTAGAACAAGAGTAACTCAAATCCCTCCATGTCCCTTGCATTCCCCAGCAACCTAGTCTAAGCTTGTTCTCAATACAAAGGCAGAGACACTATGGGACAAGTGGAGATGCCCAAGTGCTGTGTGATAATTACAAACAATGCCAAAAATAAGACAGATAGATGAACAGAGTTGAAGGCAGGGGATCGGATTTTGCTTCTTGATAACCAAGAGTATTGGCACAAGAGGAAAAAGGAATTGAGGCCAACAATGCCATTAATTAACTTCAGTTTTCCAACATAGGTCAACCTATGCTGCCTTTAGTATTGTTTGAGAGTTATACTTAATCAAAATTCTTACCAACGTGTGTGGTTTTTATTTTGTTTTGTCTTTGGCTATTTACATTGCTCTTCCTGGAGTTGGGGATGTAGCTCAGTGATGCTTAACTAGCTTGCACAAAGCCTTGCATTCAATCCCCAGTACTAGGAAAAAAAAAAGTTCTTTCTCCTTCTCCTCTTCATAGGGTATATAAAGATTTTGCAGTATTATTTTGTTAATATTTTAATTTTTTTACATTTGCATATTTATTAATGAGGTAAAAGACATTTTTAATTGATTTATTGGTAATTTAGATGTGCTTGTTTAGGAAATTTTTGTGCAAAGTGTTTTGCTTTTGCTCTTATTAATTTGAGTGTTTTGCCCACGTTTTTTATTTATTTTTGTATATCTTCTACTTATAAGGATTTGTAGGACCATATAGAAATTTATATCAATAGATAATTATTTCTCCCTCTCTGATGACTTTTATTTTTCTAGTGACATCTCTGATGACAGAAATATTGAAAATGTCCTTGGTGTGTTAGACTGTGAGTGTGACTGGCACAGAATTGGGAAATGAGTGCATCCCTCAGTGGAAGAGAACATCCTTCCTTTACAAAGGATTTATGGTCTAGGCTAGGGGCCAAGCAGAACATGCCTGAGAGGAAGAAATGTGAAACCAAATATAGTTTTGAACAACTGGTTAAGAGGAAAGGCTTTAAAAGGCTTAACTTAGGTTTCTGGCTTTACATTGGTAAACTAGATCACATTGTGTAATTGACTTTTCCTCCCTGAGCTCCCAATTCCTGAGGAAGACTTGGTTCATTCCCCAGACCTGGAACCACATCAAGCACAGGTCTATCCCAGCTGGGGGAAAAGCTCTCTTTCTCTCTTAAACACAACAGCAAACACAAGCAAAAGATCTCCTGCTAGTATGAGAGAGCACCATTTATCACATGATTCCTTAAAAGTTCAGAAAGAAATAGGAACACACAGAAAGCTGTGGATACTTAGACTGCAGATTTTCACTACTGTTTCCGTTTTCCAAGATGTGACATTTAATCTCTTAAAGTGCTCTGTATTCTTGATGAACTTCTACACATCTGTTTCATATTCCAGAGAAGGGACAGGTGAATCCCTAAGGGAATGTTGTTAAGAATTTTACACAGTGGCAGTCTGTCAGGGAAGGCCAATCACCTGAAGGAGAAGAAAACCCATCAGAACTGTTCAAAGCCACTTCACAGAGTGTGCACAGAAGAGAGAATTTGAAACTGCAATCTCCTGGAAAGGAAAGTTCTAGGTGCGTGAACAGCCATCTCACCCTCAGGAGTAGGTTTCCCTCCGGAGCCATTTTTTAAAATCTTATTTTGAATCAAAGTTGCCTTCAGTCTTTAATGCATTGCAGGTACATCTCTCTGAAAGAAATATCTCTTTGCAGTGACATAGGATTTGTTTATTCACATCCCTGAGATATTTAAAGAAACTTGGCTTGGGGATTTTGTTATTAATTTCTTAAAGCCTCTCCACTTTTTTTCTTTATGGTCAGTACATTCTTAAGCAATGCAAAAGCTGGAATTACGATATATTCAGAAAATATATAACATTTCCATATTGTTTAATTTGAGACTAGAGAATTTACCTCTTAATGTGTATGATAACCGCCCCCGCCCCAAATATAATATCTATGTCTTAATCCCTAAAACCTGTGAACGTGTTACCAGAGATGGTAAAAAGGGACCTTTCTGATGTGCTCAAGAGCCTTGAGATGGGAAGACTATCCTAGATTGTCCAGTGGGCCTGCTGGAATCACAAGCAGGAGGTGAGAGTGAGGAGGAAGTGATATGAGGATACAAAAGGAGTCGGAGTGACACAGCTTTAAGCTCAGGAATGCTGGCAGCCTGAAAAGGGGGCCAGAGGGGATTCTTTTGCACCTCCAAAGGAATCATCTCTGTTAACATCTTAATTTTGTCCCTATTAGACTCATCTAAGACTTATGAGCTCTAAAACTATAATAGATGTATTGTTTACAGTCATTACCTTTGATTAATTTATTATAGCAGGCAAAGGAAATTAATAGAGTATTCAATATGTTGTATGGTCAAAGTTAAAGAACAGGCTTAACCTCTCTTATGGGTAGCAAAATATATAGTTCCCCAATTTAAACCCTCCATGAGACGGCAGCCATCTCCAACCAGGAGATATCTGAGCCATGGCTTTATCTAACAAGAATGCATTAGGAAATTAAAGGTCTCATGTTAACACTGATGCTAAAAACTGCTCTGTACCTCCTCACCTGAATGTCAGGGGACTATATGAGGAAGTTAAGTTATGCCTCAAATCATAAACGACTGAAGCTGTTCCTCTGAATGGTATATGACTTTACCAGAACTGTTAAAATCTGTGCAATATAATCTTCTATTTCTAAGAATGATGTAGTGACTATTATCAGAATTAACCTCTTACCATAAGGAAATATGATACTTTATGCAATATATGAAGAACATGCTTTCAGGCACTGGACAAACATCCCAAAGATGTGATTCATAAATTAAGAGAAGCATGTGAGCTGGAGTTCACATTTCTATGAGGTTTGTTTCAGACATAAGAAATTAGGAACAAGATACTAGATGTCCTTTGCAGGGAAAGGAATTGGCAATTTGAGAATTATGCAGAAAGTGAACCTTAGAACTCTATCAGGTTCCCTTTGAATCTGTGGCTAAATGCTAAGCATCATATGAATGAAAAGAGAGCCTATGAGGCCTGACAGAGCAGAGCTGCCTGGGAACCATTGCCTGGCTAGAGATTTTATAGAGCATACAGTTTGGGAAATATTAAAGTTCCAAGGAACCTATCTTATTCACAGCTCAGTTGTGCCAGGGTGTTGGGGTAGATTGTAGACAGGCCAAAGAAAATGCCCAGCGTGGGAGAATATGGTTTATTGGGGAAAGCTTATGAGAGATCATGGACTGCTCAAAGAAGAGGTTAATGGTGACAGGCTAATAGATGGCATCTCTGACCCTGATGGTGTTTTGTCTAGTTGTGGTTGTCTGGACATATCCTTTTTTTAAAAAAAAACTATTTATTTATTTTAATTAGGTATATATGACAGCAGAATGCATTTTGATTCATCGTACACAATTTCAGCACAACTTTTCATGGTTGTACACAATGTAGCGTCACACCACATGTGCAGTCATACATGTACCTAGGGAGATGATGTCCATCTCAGTGCCCTTGATTACATGCACATCCTCAACATGGAATGTCCTAGAGGTACTTTATGTGTTAGGCTGTAGAAACAGTGATGTTTTCAGCATCAGCTTGCTTAGTTTACTTGTGTGACCAGCATCCCAAGAACTGTCTTGGCATTCATGTAAGAAAGCAGTTTTTAACAGGTAATACTAACTTGTCCTGGTTCCCAGCAGAACAGAGAGCCAGTGTCTTTCAAGATAATATTTATTTGGACTTTCTGTCCCAGGCTTGCTCTCATTAAGCTAGATTTTTAGAAACAGAAAGGGGCATTCAGGGATTTGTGTTTTATGGTCCCCCTTTGCTTTAGGGATGATATACTCCACCTCCAACATGCCTGATCGTGCCCATCTTTCACAATGTCTCCTGGGTGGCATATCAGGATATAGGTTTTACCTAAATCCCACAACAGTCATACAAAGAGCAACAGAATGCAACAAACCCTAGCTATAAGAATGCAGATCGAATGCAGCTTATCTCCAGGTAGCATGAAGGGTAACCAAGTAGAAACAGGATCAGTGCTAAGTTTACCTATAGTTATAATGCGGGTTTGCAACTGTATCACTGAAGGCAGGTTGGGTTAACCATCACAACATTTTGTTTCAATGAGTCCACAGATGCTTCCCTGTGCTGTAGTTAGCATAGTAACATTTTACTTTGAAGTAGCACCTTACTCATTTGGCTTGTTCTTTTTAATTTTAGTTTTAGTAAGCAAAGTTCTGGCTCTGTATTATCTAGGGTGGTAGCCATGTGTTTATCTAAAGCCTTAACCTGTAACTCAATGTCAGTGTTTGTTGTTTGAGGAGAAGGTACAGCAAGTGGGAAAAGTCACCAGGTGGGTAACTGTTTTAGTCAGTGATTTCATTGCTGTAACTAAAGGACCCAACCAGAACAACTGTAGAGGAGGAGAGATTTATTTAGGGGCTCACAGTTTCAGAGGTCTCAGTCCATAAGGGGTTTGCTCCATCATCTGGGCTCATGGTGGGGCTGAACATCACCTTGATGTGGAAGAGTATGACAGAGGAAAGCAGCTCACATAGTGACCAGAAAGCAGAGAGACAGGTCTCCACTTGCCAGATACAAATATGTACCCCAAAGCCAAGCCTCAATGACCCACCTCCTGCAGCCACACCCTACCACTTCAGTTACCACTCAGTTAATCCTAATCAGGGGATGAATTTACTGATTGGGTTAAGGCTCTTATACCCCAATCATTTCTCCTCTGAACCTTCTTGCATTGTCTCACATGTGAGCTTTTGGGGAATACCTCATATCCAAACCATAACAGTAGCTGAAGTTATTTTGTGTTTAGCTTTATCAGATTCTAATTATATAGACAATGTGGGAAGTACATAGGCTGTATGGTCCTTTTTCAAGTGTACTGGCCAATCCTCACAAGACAGATATTGCCACCCATGGGTACCACATGTCCACAACTACCCCCAAAGGAAGGCATGTACTCCCTCTCACACATGTTGTTTGACTGCCATTCTAAGCAGCCAGTGTTTATGAGTTCAATGGTTAAATTGCATTGATTGACAGGTTCATGCCAGAGGTAGGAAGGTATTACTTCCGGTATTTCTGTTCTTCGAGGAGCTTTTCTTTTCTTTTTACCTGTGTTCTACTTAGCCATTTCAAATCATCAAACACAGAAAACCTAAGCAAAGAATTAGCCATTGTCATTTATTCCTACACCAAATGGAAGGCATAATTGGTATCTTTTAAGGAAAGTTAATTTACATTTAAGTCCATAGGGCAATTATCCATCTAGTTTATGAGTAGTGATTATTGCTGCAGTTTAACATCTGCTTGCATTGTACCAAACTGACTGGCTGAAGATGTCACAGGAGACCAGTGGAGGAGGACAAGGGAAGCTCACCACATACCCAGTAATACCTTTTTTTCTGCATCTCTGAACAGTATTTTCCCACTTCGCAAATACATTAGCTCTAAGGAGGAAAGGTTAGATCAAATCTTGATTATTTAACAACACATAAGAAAACTGATCATTCTGAATGAAAATAGTACCAGCCTATGGCCCGTGACCAGGTTTACAATACCATGTTTTATTATAATCTCAATGGTTCTTGGGGTTTGGGCAAAGAAAAGTATGACAACAGATAGGTTGTTACAGACCATAATGAAATGACCCACTTCCCTTAGAGATTAAAAGCCCTGAATGAGTAGTTTTTTTAAATGTCTTATTTTAGTCTTTTTGCCCGTGGACCTAGGAACCCACACCATGCAGGCCTTATTTGCAATTCCCACAGTCAGTGGATTGTAAGGGTTCCCTAATGTAGCTGTGTGGCAGCAGCAATAGCAAATTATCTTGTTCTCCGGTTCCTGGAGCACAGGAGTTTTTCTCAAGAATTATTTGAAGCCCGATGGTATCATCAGGTTCTGGTATTGATATCAGGAATGCATCTGGGGATCTTTGAGTCCTGCTTATTGATGGCCTTGATGGCCCTCCATAGTTGCTTTATTTACACCGCCAAGGGTCCATCTTCCACATTTAGTTGCTGTTTTAGAGGACCACTCATTCATGCAATTAATTCTGCTGTAGCTACATTACAAGGGAAGTGGAAAGGCCAATGTATGCCTAAATTCCCGTTCCATTTTTACACTATGTGGTCAGTAAGGTGTGTTCCCTTGTCATTGTCTATGGCCACAAGGGCAGCACACAGGTGACAAGCAATTGAAAGCAATTGGTATGGTCCTTTTGTAAGCTGGTGCCTGCAACAGTCTCATGTGCAGGTCTTCAAAAGTTAATGCAAATTTGCAGCCTTGGTTTAATGAAGTCCACCTGCTACTATTGTGAAGGTTGCATCCCTTGAGCTGTCTAAGCCATCACATGAAGCATTGGCCCCAGCTGCTTCATGGAACAGGCAGAGTAACTGTCTCATACAAATGCAGCATCTAAAGACATCCAATTCATAGGACTCTTCCTGTACTAGTATGTCTGAGGCTTATACTTGTTCCACAAATAATTTTGCTTGAGAAAAAGCATCAAGGAGTTCAAGTTTCCAGTCCCATCAGCATTTTCTTAACTAAATCATACAGCGATGTTAACATTTGGGTTGAGCATGGATTGGAGAGCATCTTGACACTCGCTAAAAGGTCTGTGAATGCTTAGGACTAAGGAAAACTTGAAATTTATCTATAGCAGAAGTGCCCAACTAGCTAGACCCTATGTACTTGGCTGACAGCCTAGATCCTTGCAATTTGGAGGGGTTGATGGCCCATACTCTGTCTTGGAGATGCTGCCTCCATCATTTGATCTGCCTCTTCTAGGTGGGAATGACTCAGAAGTTAACATCAAATCATTAATATAACAAAGCATTGCCACTGAGTCAGGTTTATCCACAGGGACGGTGCTGCTGCCACCATCCCATGATGTAGGGTTGGGCTATGTAAATCTCCTTGGGGAAGAACATTGAAAGTCCATTGTTGGCATTCCACATGAAAACTTTCCTTATAGAGCACCGTGTGTGTGTTTTCTTTGTCCTCTCTTTCTTCTGCCCTTTGAACCACACTCAGTATCCCTCACTTCCTAATCTTTCCAGTTACCACATATATCAACTCAGAACCCATATCAGAGCTCCATAATATTGCTCCGGAGCTGTCCAGAGGAGGATGTCCTTTATTCTTGCTGTGAATGTTTCATTATCAGGACCAGTGTGCTTGCTGCATTAATGGCCTGATTTATCCATGAATCTCTTAGGAAGCCTTGCAGTTCTGCCATGCATTGCCCATCTCGGGCCATCATGGGTAACTCCCCTATATGGGGCTAAGCATTCTTATAGGCAGCTATCAGCCAGGCCAATAAAAAGATGGCATGGCTCTCATTAGCAGCTGAATGTAAGTGTTGTGTCAGAGCAGGGCATGTGGGGACTGAGGTGAGTTTATTTCTGTCACTCCCTGATAGGAGTTTGCGTCAGTACAGTGTCCTGAAGCAGCAGTAGCTATTCTGTGACATTTTCCTTTGCTTTCTGCAGGATAGTAGCAGTCTCATCTTTTATGGAGATATGGATGTGGGAGGCAGGTTCTCAACATCCACTCCCACCTGCTGTGGCTGACCCGTCTTTACCTTTTGAGTTCTGACAGGTCTGACCTTGGTACTGGCAGCTCAGTTGCTTCATCCCAGACCTCAACCTCTTCTTTTGAGGTGCTGGGTTCACAGAGGTCCTACTACTGGGAGTCCCAGTCCTTTTGAGTAGACACCGTCTTTACTCTAGCTTGTGTTAAATGTTCCCATTTTAGTTTAGCAAAGTGGCAGGCTAACGTTTTCAAATTTTCACCAGCACTCAGATGAAAATTTCAGATGCACAAGTAATTGCTCAGTGAGTCCCTGACTGAGTTAAATGTACTTCACGCTCCAGCTTTAACTCTTCCTGCAGTTGTTTAAAACAGGCTTGGACTGCTCTCCGCCTCTCTTGCTTCCCACAGTGCCATGAGGAGGGTGGCCCCATAGCTGCTGCTCCCTTACACAGCTCTTTCTTTTCTTTAGACCATATTGCTGGCCCACGAGCCATAGTATTTCCCCTGACCCTTTGGGACATTACCATACACACATGGTGGCCCCCAGGCATCCATAATAGCTACAGCCCTTTCCCACATAGAGGTAGAAGATCACCCCTGGAGTCCCCCTCCCCGCATATTTCCCCTTCTCAATTTCCATAGTCTCTGTGTTCACAGGGGCTTCCTTGGCCTCCTGCCTGGCTTGCTGATTGTCTCCTCCACAGCCCAGCTGTGCCGGGATGATGGGGTAGATTATAGACAGGCCAAAGAAAATGCCCAGGAACAGCATGGGAGAATATGGTTTATTGGTGTTATGGTTTAGAAATGAGATATCCTCCCAAAACTCATGTGTGAGGCAATGCAAGAGACTTCAGAGGTGAAATGATTGGGTTTTGAGCGCTTTCATCAGTGTTTCAATCTGCTGATAAGGATTAGCTGGGTCTTAACTGTAGGGTGTGGTTGAAGGAGGTGGGTCACTCTGGCTGTGCCTTTGGGGGTTGTATTTTGTCCTTGTTGAGGAGAGTCAGTCTCTCTCTCTCTCTCTCTCTCTCTCTCTCTCTCTCTCTCTCTCTCTCTCTCTCTCCTGTTGTGATGTCTTGACCTGCTTTCCTCTGCCACACCCTTCTGATGTGATGTTCTTCCCTGCCTCTGACCCTGAGCAACCTCTGAAATCATGAGCCCCAAATAGACTTTTCCTCCTCTAAAATTATTCTTGTCAGGTCTTTTGGTTGCGGTAAAAAAATGCTGATGAAAACTATTGGAGAAAGTTTACAAGGGGATCAGAGACTGCTCCAAGAAGAATTCAGTGATTACAGACTGACAGCACCTCCATCCCTCATGGGGCTTTGCCAAGCAGGCGCCTCCCCTCCCTCATATTGCATCCAGTGATGGCCGGTTAGACAAGTGACATGTATCCTTTCCACAGTGCCCTCAGTTCTGTACCCATTCCTGCTAAGACAGGGGTTTTATGTTAGGCTACACAAGCAGCCACATCATCAGCATTAGCTTGCATAGTTTGCTTGTATGACCCGAATCCCGAGAAGCAACTGTCCTGGCATCCATGTAAGATAGTAGTTTTCTACAGATAACACTAAGTTGCCCTGGTCCCCAGTATGCAACAGAGAAAGCCAGTGTTCTTGGAGACAATATGTATTTGGACTTTTCAACCCACGCTTGGTCTCATGATTTCCTAACTTGGCCAGGTTTCTGGGAACAGAAAGGACATATATTCACGGATATTTAGGGAAATGTATTTCTCTATCCCCCTTTGCTTTAGGAATTATACACAGCCAGAGGGAAGCAATATCACCAGGCAACCTAAGTATTTATTTGAAATCTCTGAAGAGCCATGTTTTAGGAACAATTTTTTTTTTCTAACCCTACATTAACCCTTCTCTAAACCTATTGCACCAATGCCTAAAACCAGCCCTCCACAAGATCAAGCTGACTCAATATTTATTAACTGTCCGCTAGAACTAAACTCAAAATTCTTGAAGCAGACAACACAGTTCAAATTCTAAATGATATGGCATCCACAGTGTTCGCAGAGGGTTTCTTGGAAGTTCACCACTCAGATTTCCCTTTGAGAAACAATTTGCTATACCAGGCCACAAGCTCTTTGTCTCTAGACACAGCACTTCAAAATCCAGCTCATGCTTTTGATGAGAGCCGTAGTTTTGATGGTCAGCCCTAAGCCAACACTCAAGCTCTCAAATAAGAGCCTGTGCTTAAAGGTTGCACCTCTTTGCTCTGGCTAGTTGGAATTTGATTATGTATTAGTACTGATCTTCATTCAGCTAGAATCTTCTAATTATATTCAACTCCCCATGTCTCATCACTGTGAATACTCTGCACATGAGGCAATTTCTAAGAATGGTTGCTCCTCCTTCCCTGCTTTCTTAGTCCTCTGTCTGGCTGTGTGTGTCCCTTGATGCACTGATCTTTATGCAGTCTGCCTATTCTACTACTCATTGTCTTAAGGTTGCTTACCTATATTGTTGTAAAAATGTCATGCCTGGTCTTTAGAAATATCTATTGTTGTTTATATTCTAGGAAATTGGGGCTTTTCTGGTTGTCTTTA
Source organism: Ictidomys tridecemlineatus (assembly GCF_052094955.1). NCBI lineage: Eukaryota > Metazoa > Chordata > Mammalia > Rodentia > Sciuridae > Ictidomys > Ictidomys tridecemlineatus. The sequence goes on from NC_135477.1 coordinate 19,430,295, forward strand.
CCTAACATTCTCTAATGAAAAATTTCAAACATAAAAACGTTGAAAGAATTTTGCAAAGAACACCCAGATATCTACCACAGATATTTGACAATTTTTTACTGTACTTACACATTGTGTATCCATCTGTCATTTTTTGCTGCATATCAAAGTAAGTCACACATCCTTATGTAAGTAAGTTACATCTGAATATTTTATTGAATGCATATCATTAACTACAGATAAGTATTTTATAGTTCTTTTTTATGAGATACAATTTATGTAGAATAAGTTGTATATGTTTGGCTTTTTTCTTTATATCAGGGAAAAGAGTGAGTAAAAAAAGTAAAGGCAGAAGAAGGAACAAAAAATAATGATTTTGCCTTCATACAGAAATTATAGTTCAGGCATATTCATTTCAGGATCTAGGTGAAGATTTTGAAATTATGAAAGTAATAACTTTTTAGTATTTAGGGAGGATTTGAATGATTTAATTTATTTAAGTTACTATCTTATTCTGTTTTTCATCAGAGCTTAATGTTTAAAAAGTATCAGCAATGAATTAAAATAGGAGATATTGTATGCTAGTAGCAATCTTTTTTAAAATCAAGGAAATAAATCACATACTGACTTGGAATGAACATGAAGTTTCAAATACAAAAACTAGAAATTAACAGAGATTTTAGGGTGAGATTGTCAGGATGGGGTAAAGCTGTCAGGATGTAGTTTTGATGGTCAGTTAGTACATACTAACTTCACTGCACAAAGTTAGCAGTTGTTATTCCATTCCAGATGGTGTGACCACATTCCACAGACTGGGTGAATTATAAACAGCAGGATTTATTTCTCATAGTTCTGGAGGTTGCCAGCATATTTGGTGCCTGGTAAGAGCCATTTTCTGGTTAATGGATTGCACCTTTTTATTTTTACCTCGCATGACAAAAGAGGCAAGTGATCTCTTTTAACCCTTAAGAACACTATTATGGTTTGGTTATAAAATGTCCCAAAAGATCCTGTGTTAATGCAGCAGGTGAAGATTAGATCATGAGGGCTATAACTTACTCAGTGGATTAATGTATTTGATGGGTTAATAATTCCAAAGGACTGTTGTACTGGTGGTTACTATAGGCAGGTAGTAAGTGGCTGGAGGAGGAAGGTACCTACAGACAGACCTTGGGAGTATATCTTGTGTCCCCCCCTCCCCCCCCCCCCCCGCTTCTCCTTTTCTCTCTCTGCTTCTTAACACCCATGAGCTGAGCAGCCTTCCTCCACCAGGTCCTTCTGCCATGATGTTCTGCCTCTCCTCAGGCTCAGAAGAGTGGAGTGCATCCATGGACCTCTGAAATCATGAGCCCAAGTAGGCTTTTTCTCCTCTGAGTTTTTCTAGTCAGGTATTTTGGTCACAGCAATGAAAATTGACTGATGCAGCCACCATTCTTGTTCCAAATATGACCATCACCCTAGAGGTGGACATTTCAACATCTGAATTGGAGGAAGGACATTTTCAGACTACAGCAGCTGTAGTATATTTACTTTGTTATGAAATATTGAATATTTGGGAGACTATACAGGCCAAACATTACACATATCAATATCTAAAGTAGAGGGAGTTTGCAGCTACATTAAATTCCTGCATTACCACTATTATCATCACTACTCTTATTATTGCTGCTTCTTATATGTGTTAATATTTATGGGATCATCTTAAATTTGTCAGTGCTTGATGCCAAATAGTTTTATAGTATTATTTATATATGTTAATGCCTATAGATAAGAAGTAGTTTTATGGAGTCTACAACCATTTCCTAAAACATCACAAATAATATCTTAGTAATGGATTGCTTAACTTATGTTAAATGAATCCTAATAGATAGTATCATACAAATAGCATATATGCTTTAAAAACTCAAAAAATTTAGTTGGTTGTGGTAGAGCAAGCTTGAAATCCTAGCCACTTGGTTGGCTGAGGCAGGAGGATTGCAAGTTCGAAATCAGACTTGGCAACTTAGTGAGACCTTAAGTTACTTAGGGAGACTGTGTTTCACAATAAAAAAATAAAATTGTCTGGGGATATGGCTCTGTGGTACAAAAAATAAAAAATGAACAACAACAACAAATTCGGATTTTATCACAATTACTAAGATATCAAACTGTCAAATGTTGGAAATATGTCATTTCATAAACAAAACCAATTTGTTCTGCTATTGTAAAGTGCCTTGCGTAGTTAATAGCAGATCTTTGGTACAAAGGGTTTAGTTCTGAAGACAGTGATCTTCCTCCCAAGTTCACTCTTAGCAAATTCAATTTTCCTTCTTCCAAAAATGTCCTGATAATTCCTGGATACTCTTAAGGACTTTGGAGGTAGCCTCATTATAAGTGCCTCTACTTCTCTTAAAGTTGAGTTCCCATTACCTTTGGCCTTGAAGAAGGAATGTGATGGAGTAGAAAATATGATAGAGAAAATACTCCAGGAAGAGAATATATTTTTTTCTACTTTTGAAAAAATCCACTTATTACCTTTAAATTATTTGTATTAACAATCAATATATAATTTAGATAGTGGGGAAACGGTGTAACAAAAACACATCAGAGGAAATTAAAATCATTATAACCTTCTCACACAAAGATGAACAACTTGCTGGCATAAACATCTCTTGTTTTATATATATGCATATAAAATAATGAATACTTATGTATAAGGATATCTAATAATGAATACATTCTCCATCTAGAATACTTTCTTTTTTTTAAGAGAGAGAGATGAGATGAGATGAGAGAGAGAGAGAGAGAGAGAGAGAGAGAGAGAGAGAGAGAGAGAGAGAGAGAAAGAGTTTTAATATTTATTTAGTTTAGTTTAGTTCTCGGCGGACACAACATTTTTGTCTGTATGTGGTGCTGAGGATCGAACCCGGGCAGCACGCATGCCAGGCGAGCATGCTACCACTTGAGCCACATCCTCAGCCCTAGAATACTTTCTTAGAAGAAAAAAAAGAAGCATGACTTAAATTATTACCATAAACTGTTACAGAAATCACTTTGAATTCCATTGAAAGAATAATGTAATATGTGTGTGTGTGTGTGTGTGTGTGTGTGTGTATTCAGGCAGAAAATAACAGTAATAACAATATACTTGTGAATCTGTTAATAAAATTTAGTGTTTAAAATTAGCATCTTAATTTTAAAAAGATGTTTGTAAACCCTTTGTACCAAAGATCTGCTATTAACTAGGCAAGACACTTTACAATATTAGAACAAATTGGTTTTGTTTATTAAATGATGCTGAGCTTGCACATCTCCAACATTTGGCAGTTTGATCTCTTCATAATTATAATAAAATATGAATTTTTGTTGTTCTTTTTTTTGTGTGAAAATTGACATTTAATATACTGCCTGGTATGTATGTGTTGGATATTAAGCAATTTAATAATAAGTTTTTCTAATTGATAATTGATAGTAGGAGTTGTTTAAGAATTTAGTGAGAGGTTTTTTCCTCTCATATATAAATAGTTTTTCTGATTATTACATCTTTTCTACTGGTAAAAGAGAGTGCTTCTATTTGGTTATGTATTTATTTTAGGAGTGGAGAGTTACAGAATTATTCTTTCTAGTATCAGTATCCAGAACATGAAAATTCAAAGTCCACCAGCCCATATCTACTGTCTTATTACAGAATGAATTTCCATAGAGTGAAGTTGGTGCTTGATTGTTTTTACTTTTCAATCAGGCATACCTATTTCACAATTGAAAGTTCTCTCTGTCCAACATTCAAAGGGGTTGCTCTTCTTGCATGCCAAGTAGTAAATCTCCAGGAAAACTGCCCATAAAGTCCCTTGCAAGGTGCTAAGTGAGATAGGCTTTGGAGAAATAGGAAATTTGACCTATATTGATTTTATGTCCTCTGAGAAATAGGCAGCATGGGCTTGATTAATGAGCATTTCCCACCTCATTTATGTCCCAAATCTCTGCAATTGACATCTGAAAATTCTCATACTTTGTTCCAAAGTATGTTATGTTGAGTTCCTTCTCTGGTTGTGAAGTCTTTCTGCCTCAGATGGCCAAGTGTAGCATTCTTGGTCATGCAGACAGCAGCCGGATCTGGGAAGGATGCGAAGGAACATAAACAAAGCAAAGCAAACAAAACCCACAAATATGATATGTGTGATCTGAATCTGGGAGTAGATTGATCCATCTACTATATATCTATAGATAGATATATACACACATTTATACATATTTATTTTTGAGTTTATTTTTTTCTTGGATAGTTGACCTCCTTAATGACTATTTTCATATTTAACATGAAAATTTTCTATTTCTTTAAAACCTGTGTCACTATCTCACAGTATCAGTGAGTTAACCCTACTATAAGGAGAAGAAAAATTATGGTGTCACTTTAAGATTAAAGATGCAACCTGTATTTCATGAGGTTATATTTCAGTGTCCATATTGACAGTTGAGTGAAAGAATCTTTAAAAGGTAGAAAATCAGAGAGAGATGTTAAGAAGATATTTTCTACCCAACGGTATTCATTAGAAACATCTGGGAATATTCTCTCCCCCCCCACACCAAATGCACATTAGGCATATAACATAGAAGAGAGGTTGGTAAACATTATCCATAAAGAATCAGATATTTAGTATTTTATGATATTTTAGGCCATGTAGTTTCTGTAAGAAGGACTCATCTGTTGTTCTACCCCCAGCATAGCCATAGCTAATATCTAAAAGAACTAGTGTGGCTCTGCTCCAATAAAATTTTACAGACAAAAATGGTCTAGACTTGGTGCAGAGGTGTAGTTTACTGACCTCTGCTCTACATGTCGAGTTTGACAGACCAGTGATTTAATTCTGATAGAAAAGCAAAGCCATAGACTTCAGAGGGCAGTCATGGAAACCACTGTTTATCGCCCACATTGCCTTGAATAAATTAAAAAGCCAACAGACATGAAAAGGAAACAGAAAATTGCCTCACGTAAGAATAAACTTTAAAAGAATTATAAATTATCTAGATGTTAAATTTAACACAGACTTTTAAAATGACTTTAAAAGAACTGATAAGTAAGCTAAAAGTACATTAGAAATGAATTTATAGGTAGTGTTTACGAATCTCGGGAGAAACAATGGAAGGTGAAGAAATAAATCTTACTACGATTGAATGAAAGAATCGATGTATTAGATAATAAGTATGATGCCAGGTGATGAAAAACATAGAAAAACAATACAGAGGAAAAAAATGAGAAAATAAAGAGAGCATCAAGGCCCAGGGGGGGTGGTCATGGCAGCATTAAGTAGAAGTGCTTGTGATGCAATTGTCTAGATGTGGGGACACTTGTCCAATATGTAAGAGTTCAGTGTAGTTTCTTTCATATTTAGTGGTCTTTCCACATCTTCCTGCCCAGTTGTAAGAGTCAGATTCTGCCTAACGTTGCTTCAAGCTTCTTGGATGAAATGTGACCTGATCAATTGCCATCCAAATGGATGTTTAGAGGAAATTATCACCTTCATTTTATATTTGCAGCCACAGTTTTTTTTTTCCCCAAAGGGAGGCTATCTATCCATACTAGTAAATTAAAATAGAATGGTACTAACATTGCTTGCATAATCAAATGCAATCCACAAGAAAATGCACCAGTTTAGACTGGACTTGAGCCTCTGTCGTGTGCATAATGCCCTTCATTTCTTCCTGGATACTGTGATGGACTGACTTCTGCAGTTGTGTTTTATTGGTAAATTTATTCCCACCATTTCCATCCCTATATCTGAAAGGGAGGGATAATAACCAACTTGATGTAAACTGATTATAAACTAACTATGCTAGAACTCAGGTGGTGAAGGATAAATGATTATAATTACATTCAAGCTACTGTCACTGTATTGGACAAGTGTAAGTGGATATGAAATAGCCTTTTAAAAGGACTTAGCAAAGCAAATCTGTCCATTTATATACTTCCTATAATCTTGCTGAATATTAGAGTCTATGGCAAAGTACACATTTCCATTCTGGTTGTTCTATAAACTCTGGTATTAGTTTGAGGACGTGCCTGCTAAAATGTTTACTTTTCCATCCAGAAAAGGGGCCGTATGCTTAGAAGCTGGGACTCCAAGAGCTGTATTGAAGCTGTATTGGATATGAAACACAGTGCTCATATCTGCATTATTTATTTCAGGTGTCTTGGGAATGGAGAGGTCTGTGGCTTGCTGTTCTTGGGTCTCCCAGCTCGCCCTATGGACATCACTAGTTTTTGAGATCATCTTTCCCTCCCTTCAACTGTAATTGTTCTATAAATGTAGAAACACTCTAAATGATCAAACTAGAGATAGCTTTTGTTTCTGGGAAAATTTATACCAATAAATAGGAATTCAACATCTTCCCTGCCTTCATTGTTCTGTATAGAAAGATAAATAAATAGAATTTTTTTATACTTATTTTCCATTTAACATGTCTTAGACATTTCAAAATATTTCAAAATATTGATTTTCTCTTTGATCATTTTATATGGTGAAGAAATATGGCAAGAGGCTATTAGAATGCCTTAGGTCGAAGTTGTCTATTTATTTAAATACTATTGCTAAAAATATTGAAATATCCTTAACTAAAAAGCCATTTAAAGTTCATGGACTCCTAAACAAAGATGTATGCCCTGGTGTAACCGGGCATTGTATGGGTGAAAAGGATTGACTACTCTGTAATCTGACCCTGTAGATTCTTTTTTTTTTTAAACATTTTTTAAAGATGTTGATGGACCTTTATTTTATTCATTATTTATATGTGGTGCTGAGAATCAAACACAGTGCCTCACACATGCCAGGCAAGTGCTCTACCACTGAGCCACAAGCCCAGCATTATAGGTTCTTGATATAAATGGCAGGATTAATTGATTACACTTTGTTCAAAAATGTCTCCAAAGGCTCTGCTTTCATAAGTTTTGGACAATTTTTCCTCTGTCAACTAAACAGTGACAAAATAATAATGGAGGTGTAAACATTAGGCATTTCATTTCTCTAGAAGACCTCCTTAGAAGAAGATAACCCAGTACCCAGCTGGGTTAATGCTTATGTTTATAGTCAAGGGACATTGGAAAAAATAATTTCACATCTTTACAAGGTGCAATACGATTGCTTTTGGTACATTTACACATTCAGTATTTATCAAACCAGGATGTACAGGTTACCCATCATCTCAAATATTTATCACTTATTTATGAGAACATTAAAATTCCTCTCTTTTAACAATTTTATATGATAAAATATTGTCAACTATAAGTAATTATATGATACTGCTAACTATCATCACTTTCTGTATAACAGAATATCAGAAATTATTTCTCCTATCTAGTTGTGACTTTGTATCTATTAGTGGGTCTCTCCCACTCTCTACTCCCTAGCCCTTCTAAGCCTTTGGTGTCTACTGTTCTGCTCTCCTTTAATGGTCTACATATAAGTAGAATCATTTGGTATTTGTCTTTCGGTGCCTAGATTATTTTACTTAGCATTATCATTTCTAGTTGCATCTATGTCTTCCAAAATACAGGATTTCATCCTTTTTAAGACTGAGTTGTATTCCATTATGTATAGAAATACTACATTTATTTATCTACCACCCATCATTGGACACCCTTGTTGATCCCATATCTTGGCCTTTGAAAAAGTGCAGCAATAGACCTGGTAATACAGATATCTCTTTGACTTACTAATTTCATTTCCTTTGGATACGTATATACTCAACATCGAGAATGCTGAATAATATGGTAGTTTGATTTTTAATTTTTAAAGAAAACTTCATGTTTTTTTTCTATAATGACTGTATTCATTTACATGCTCACTAACAAATGTTATTATGTACTTGGCACCAAGCTGAGCACCTGACATACTTTTGTGCAATTTTCACAATGGCCATATAAGATAGTTATTATTATTCTAATTATATAATTGAGAAGACTAAAAGTTATACATGTTGTTTAAAACATCATTTGACAAAGGAAGTCATGGAGACAAAAATGTGGACATCAAAATCTATACTATTGAGAAGAGATCTGAAAATTAAACACTGAAGACTAAATATTAACCAGGTTTTTGTATGGTTTGTGAGCTACTTTAAAATTTCTTAAAAATTAGAGGAAGAGTAGTATTTCCTGACTCATCAAATTATATTAAATTCAAATTTGAAAACCTACAAGATATTTGATTTCATCATAGCTATGCTCAGGAGATTTTGGCCATGCCTGTTTTCCTACCACAATGGAAAAACTGAGTAGTTGTAGCAAAGACCATATGTGGTACTTTTCACTTCTTTGTACTACTATTTAGTTTATTGAAACCTGCACTGCTGCAGTTACAATACAATAATTATTTTGAGTGTCTCATATGTGGCTGTATCAAGATATTTTATGTATCATTTTATCACTGGTGCATACCCAAAATGGCAAAACAACAATAAGAGGAAATTAACTTCTAATATTGGGCTTTAAAGTAGAATACCGTATGGATTATGTTATTACTGAACTCAGTATCAAAGCACTGTGTTTATTATGTAATGGAATTATAGCTATTCTGGAAGGATTTGCTGTACCTTGACATTATCAAACTAAACACTCATCACAATATCCCTACTAACAGGAAAACAATATTAGAAAAATTAAAAACAAAAATAAATTATCTTCATTGTAGAATTTCTTCACAGAAATAAAAATTTTAAAAAAGTTGTCTGAGTGACTCATTGTTATCCAAGCAAGGAAAACTGTTTACCAGTTGATTAGTTAATCAAATCACATTTTATTGCCAATGCCAGAGAAATGTGTCTTCAGAAAAATTAATTTGTTTGAAACTACTAGTCTATCTGCAGTAAAGCTTAATTGAAGAATTATAGACATTAGAAGCAAAAATGATCATCAATTAAAAAGTATGATAAATGAATGATTCTGAGGGGTTTTCTTTAAAAACAGTACTGTTTTTAAAGTGACTGAAGAATTAGCATCTATTTATATCCAGCATGAATCAACTACAGGCAAGAATATTTTCAAAGAAGTTGAGCATGCAAAAATTCACTAAAACCTGAAGTAGAAACTGCTGAGAAGTATCATAGCTAGTGGTGGCAAAAGTATAGGTGAGTTGGGGAAAAGAACAGTTTATATTGACAGGATTGAAAAGCTTGTCGAAATTCAATTTAAAACTTATGTTCATTTATAATTTTATTCATTAGCGTATACTCTGTAGAAAATATTTGAATTTATAGTAAGATAGAAGCAGTGGTGTCAATGGTGAATCTTGTGTACACTACTGGACTCAAAAATTATTATTTCATTCATTATTGTCAAAAACAAAAGTTAAATATCTTAATTTTTTTCTACCACAAGCAGACTGGTGATTTACCATTGCTGAAGTTTTACTGTGATTTTCAAGCTCATGGCTGGACTGAAATTTTCTCAATATGAAGAACTACCATCAAATACTATCTTAAATTCTGTGGCAGATTCAATAAGGTATCTAAGTGATTTCAATCCAAAATGTCAAGGCAAAACAGAGGCAGTACATAGACCTTATTTAGCTTAAAGTTAATCTCAAAATGAATAGTGTTATTTGAAGCACGAATAATGTAAACTGCCTTGTAAGCCATCCATGTTGATGGTCATTATAACAAAAAGTAATATTATCAGTCGCACAAATTTCCAACCTCAACCTTCAGTTCCAATGTTGTGTTTCAGACCTTCATGCAAATGCAAAAACAATATCCATGTTTAAAAATCTGTTAGCCATGTAACTTGAGTTGCTTCCATCTTGAATTGGAAGTGATTTGCAGTATGTTGGCACATTTAAAGGCAAATATACAGAAGAAACTAATAGAATTCTTTAAGAGCTCTCAAACAATAAATGTGCTCAATTAAAATCATATGATCATGGGTTGCTATCAATGTTCTATAATACGGAACTGTGATGAGACATGTTCAGATATCAAATGCTAAGATAACATTACAGATCAGCTAATAAATGAACATTTGCAATCAGTTTCATGGTGCTGAAAACTATCTTTCAACCAAATTAAAGACAATATTACTTCTCCTCTCATAAATATCATTCTTCTGATAAGAGCACCTGTATGATAAAAACATTTTCAGTTACTCTTATTGTTACATCTTGAATTTCAGAAAAATGTGTGGAGATTTGTTTTCTCACTGGCTCTGTAATATATTAATAATATCCTTAGTTTTGTCTCTTAGATCAAAAAGCTGAAAATTATTTACTCTGTGGCCTTTCATTCAAAAATCTTGCTGATATAATCTAGTGCTCAGAACCAATGAATATAATAATTACAGGTTTTCTTCTTTGATCTGTCACTAGTGTCCCCATAGGGAAGACTAGATGGTTTCCATTTGCTTTGACTCCACAAACATTTATTCTTGCTAAAAATCCTTCATTTCGCTGCTGTGCTGCGTAGTTACAAGGTCATGGAGCCTTGTGCAAGAAGTGTATTACATGTCTAAGACTGTAAAGTACACATATTTGAAGACTAACCCATGTGTTTATGAAAAATTAAATTTAACTTTCTATTAACAGATTAGGAATTGTATAAAATTAGATGCATTAATAATGAATGGTCATCAGAGCCGAGTTATTAAGAGAATAAGTCTCAAATCTCTTTTAAATCCCAGCTATACCCCTAACTTGCTGCATGAACTATGGAGTTAATTGAGATGATTTAAAGACTACAATCCTGGCCTGGTATTGGGGCAAGTTACAATTAACCAGGAGTTTGCTACACGTAGAATGGGACATTTATGACACAGGCAGAGAGAGACATGTGTGCAGAGGAAATGAGGAGATTAAAAGAATGTGATTAATTCAAGGGACACAGAATGGAGTCCATTCTAACTCAACACAGGAAGCAATAGTGGACTGGATTGATGCTGTGAAGGTAGAGGGAACAGGAAGATGTGGGGTGACTTTGCAATCCAAACTCAGGTTATTTTTCCTTTGAAATACTTTTGATATACCATGGAATATTATTCAGTCTTGAAAAGGAAGGACATTCTGATGCACACAGCAATATGGATGAACTTCAGAGAATTATACTAAGTGAAATACACCTAGTCACAAAAGCTTCCACTTATAAGATGTTTCTTGAGCAGTCAGATTTATAGAAAAAGAAAGAAGAATGGTATGATAGTTTCCACACGGATAATATATATATATATATATATATATATATATATACATATATATATACATATATATATATATAAATTTGTATTTATAATGTACGTATAATATGTGTGTGTGTGTAATATGTCATTTATTTTCATCTTGGCTTGAGAGTCTAAAATATTTATTTTCAAGTATTTCACATCAGTCTTTAAACTCTAATGCTAAATTGCATCCACAAAGTGTGTGTTCTGTATAGTTTATAAGATGAAATTTATTTGCCTATATTCCACATCCTTTGAACCCTGTACTTCTTCAAGACAATAACTTAAACACTCCTATATATAGGGACTTAAAAGGACATATCTGTGTTTTGGTTACAAAATGCTGTTTAGAAAGAAAATACTCAAGTGCCAAAGCTATCCTCAACATCTCAAGTTGAATCAGTTTTTTTCATTAAACCAGTTTATGAAAATGCAAAAGACTAGAGCCATATCCGTACCTAGGGAGCCTTCATGGAATGGAAGTTTTTCTGATAGGAAAGTAGAAAGAAGTAAAGTTCGTTATAAAATTAAGATGAGAACTAGGGAGGTGACTAGGATTTGCTAACGATAGGCTACTGCTGGAGCAAGCTGGGAAGCTTTATATATGGGATATGGGACAGTATAAGATATCAGAAAACCTAAACATAGAGACCGGTGGCTATTACTCGGAAATTTAATCTAAAGTCCCTTGGTTAGATGCTATGAGTTGAACATGTGAATGCTAATGGCCAAGCAAGGTAATTCTTTCTGCGATGGCTACTTTTGGAAAGTCTCACTGATGGAATGCTGCTGTGTGAGAAGACTTAGTCTCTAATATTCTCCTTGGACAGAAAAAGAAAGCAGCAAGAAGCAGATGCTGAGGAATAAGCGGATGAACACTCGAAGAAGGTAGCATGTTTGCTTTATTGAACAGCTAACATGTTGGGTGCTGTGATAAACACTTTGTAGAGTTCACAGGTAAATATGATGCTCCCTATAAGATTTTATAATCTAGGAGAGAAAAGATACATGAACTTTTGTATTTGCCTTAAGATTAGGGAGTAATCAAATGCATATTTAGGATTTTTTTTTTACTAATGAATAAGAAACAAAAAGAATGTGCTTTTGCTAATACATAGATAAATCTCAGTTTTAAATTCTCATTGTCACTATGAAACTGTCTTCTGTAACTATCCTCTAACACATTTGAATATAGTTCTCTCTCTGGGCCTGGTCCTGTCAATGGGTTGAATAAACTTGGTAATTGCATTAATTCATAAATAAATGCCCTGGATGGTAGGTAGTAACAGTTTTTGCTACTATGTCACATTCCTTTAGTCTGTTGTATTTGAGTAATTATAATATAGAAAAAAATTGAGTGGAGAAATTATAAGCCATGAATATATACCTGTTTGCCACTGCTAAGGAACTTTATTAGGGGCTAATGATGCACAGAATTTGAACTAGGAGTCACTCAGATGACTGTGGAGGAGCATTTGAGGATTTTGGCATAAGCAGTAAGTGAATCAACCAACTTCATCCTATATGGTAACACTCAAATCAGTGAAAAAGGTGTAATTCACCTCTCTATAAAAACCATCTAAAGGCATTTATAAAGAATGATTGAACTACTCCAACACAGTGTACTACTCATAAGCAGACATAGCAATGTATGGTACCCACCATATCGACCCATGACCTATTATAGAAATGTGTTTTGACTGACCTCCCTTCTTGCCCTAGCTTTCTAGTTTGACATACTCAAATGGAGAACTAGATGAAAGACATTTCCAAATGGAAGCCTCCCTTTAATATCATTCAGTTTATACTGGATTTTCAAACGTGCAATATATACACCACCGTGGCCATTTCAACCTTAGAATTGAATAAGGAGAAACAATCAAATAACAGGATGTATGTCTAACACGTTATGTGGTAAAGGTGGCATTTGGGCCTTACAGTTATTGAATGTCATTCATCTGCAGAAATGTTAAAAGTTTGTTTCAATCCTGGTTTATTCTGAATTGGTATATCATTTGCTATTCCTTATGGAGGGTGCATATAAAACCAAATCTCCACAGATAGTTTCTGCAACCATCAATTTATATCCATGACTTACAGTGTCAGAGTTTCTTTTAGAAAGAAATGCTATTTTTGTAAATTTATTTCTAACAATATCTTTTTTTCCTCAGAATATGGAACATTTGCCGTAATCTTTAGCTTGGCCTGGAGAAGAAAGAACTAGCATTATGGAAAAGAAAGGAAAACGTGAAAAAATTTAAAAAGATAGCTTTTAGCCCTTTTGAGAAATATTTGTTTAAAGTATGAGCAGAAATTCAAGTTGCTGTCTCTAATTTGAATTTGTTTATACTTAACAAATTACAGATAGCAATATTTTGAGACGTTCTGGAAATTTTTAAAAGGCATTTCTAGTGGAAAATAATTCCTAAATTGGCTTCATTTTGATGGCGTGTTATATTTTATTTAAAATTAAATCCTTGTTTTCTTGTATAATACTGAGTGTCCAATAAATGCTTATTAGAAGGCTGTCTGGGTGAATTTATTACTTTATAAAGGTATTTATTTTTCTTATTAGTTGACATAGCAATACTTTAAAACAAATATACCATACTCCATTAAAAGATGGCTACATTTGACTTGTCATTTTGGTTTATCTGTTTTCTGTTTCTTTCTCTTTTTTTTTAAAGAAGCCATGAAATAAAAACTTACAGAAAATATTTACACTTTGCTACTTTTATACTCCTTCAGTTTAGTGCTTAACTCTACTTATTTAAGGCATATTTTAAAACAATGTATAAGCCATATTTATATACATACACACATGTTTTATATATATAAAGTTTAAGACAGATGCATATGCCACATTTGTTTTAGAGTACAATAAATTATAGGTGAAAAAATTGCAATTGATGCTGTCAAGTGATGACTCAGTGAAAACAACTTTCCTTTAAAAATTACTCATTTTTAAATTTTTATCTTCACTTTGAAAGATGCTATTTTCTATACACCTTTCACCAGGCATGAATGTATCTAGGCTACAATGCTTTCTGACAGGCAATCAAGCACATTCGCTGTTTGTACTTATCATCTCTATACAGATAAAGCTGTTCCTACTCCTCCTTAAATAATAAAATGAGACCATGAGAGAATGAATCTGATTATGTATTTAATAAAGAAAAGAGGTCATTTTATAATTTGAATTTCACAGTATTATAAACACCTTCCCATTTTTTTCTTTCAGAATCTGAAAATGCTGGTGATATAAATTGGTAGTTGAAAGAACATGGTAGAAGATTGTTTCATTGGGAATGGTGGAACTCCCTACATCACTCTCCTTCATAAAATCCAAGAGAAAATTGGCAAAAATTGTGGAAATCAACTTTTTTGAAAATTTTGAAATTTAATCAAATGCCATAATTGTAAAACATTTATTCCAGGGGGGGGGAAGTTTTAATCTTGGTAAGAACAAGACTTCTGGTATTTTAACTTGATCTCTTCCCATCCTCCAATACTTATATTGAAAACCAGTAATTCTATATACACAATGAAAACCAGCAGTCCGCAGCCACTGGCTCAGAAGTAGAGTCCTTGCCTAGCATGTCATCTGGCTCACTATTTTGGAGGTTCCAGACCATATTCACAAGAAAACATCATGACGGGGAGTGCATGGTAGATCCAAGCTGCTCACCTCATGGTGGATGGGAAGGGGAGAGAGAATAAGAAGGAGAAAAGGGACTGGGTACAAAAGATTATTTTCAAGTACATGCTACCAATGACCCACTTTCTGAAACTAGACCTCACCCTAAAGTTGCACCTCCTTCCAACAGCACCACAGGCAGACAAAATAGGACATACTAAAACACAACCAAATAGGACATACTAAAACTTATGGGGATGTAGCCAACATCATGCTAGAGAAAAATCTTCAAGTATAAATGACTGCAATATAAAAGGATGATAATCTAACATTCCACTCTAAGAACCTAGAAACAGAACTGAGTATATTTCCCTGTAGCTTTAGGAGCTAACATTATGTTTAATGGTAAAACATTGAAAGCTTTCCTCCTCAGATCAGAAATATGACCAGAATGCCCAATCTTATCCTTCTCTATTCAACATTGTTCAGTCGGTTCTATCCAGAACAATTAAACAAGAAAAAATAAATAAAAGTCATATACCTTGTAAAAGAAGTGCTCTCCTCTATTCACAGATCACATGATCTTGTAGGCAGAAAATCCTACAGAATTCACACATAAAACATTTAAACTGACTATTTTAGCAAGATTGCATGTTAAAAGATAATCCACAAACATCAACTGTATTTCTAAACACTAGCAATGATCATTCCAAAAATAAAGAATGATGCTAATAAAAAAATAAAATACACGTCAATAAGCTCAACATATTTATAAGACTTGTACACTGAAAACTACAAAGTATCATTTAAGTAAATTAAAGAAGAACTGGGATGTAGGTCAGTGGTAGAGTGCTTGCCTAATATGCATGGGGCCCTTATTTTAATCCCCAGTACTGAAAAATGAGAGAAGGTCAGATCTCAATAGATGGAGAGACATATACCGTGTTCATAAATGGAAAGAGTTAATATTGTTCAGCTAGCACATGCCCCCTTATTGACCTTCAGATTCAACATGTTCTATACCACAATCACAGTTTGTTATTGTTGTTGGCAGAAATTGAAAATATGATCACAAGGGGACTAACATCTCCTAGAATCTCCTAGTTCTGTAGGCTGGGCAGTCCAAGATGGAAGTACTGACCCATTATTTGTCTAGCAAGGCTTCTCTCTCTGCTTTTGAGATAGCATCTAATTGCTCTATCTCAGGAGGGAATCAACACTGTGATTTTGTGTGATGAAACTGATGGAAGGTAAAACAGTAATGTCACTGTATGAAGGTTCTTTTTAAAATATATATATTGTAGTTTTATACAATACCTTTGTTTTATTTATTTTTATGTGGTGCTGAGGATCAAACCCAGGGCCTTACACATGCTAGGTGAGCACTCTCCTGCTGAGCCACAACCTCAGCCCCTGAGAAGGTTCTTTTATAAGGACATTAATGTCACATGTAAGGGAGGAGCCCACATGACTGACCTAAATGCCTACCTGTACATAGTTTTGCTTTGAGGATTAAGTTTCAACATGAATTTTGCAGGAAAGTAAACATTCAAGCCACAGCAAGCCCTATTCTCATCAAGTGGTACTTTGGGGGCTCTTTTTCTATCATTGGTGGGAGTGACACATGACAAAAAGAAGGCACATTTATTCTGAGTATACCCAGGATGCCCGCCCTCAGTAGAAATAGGGTGAGCTTACCTGAAAGGTGGGGAAAATCAAAACACAATATCTCTTTCTAAGAAAAAAAAAACTCCAATTATTCTTTAATAATCTTTCTATGTGCAAATGACGTATCTTTTTATCAAGTGGAGGGATCTGAAAGTTCTAAAATTAATTCACATTTTTGTCTTTTAACATCTGCCTATGAGGATTTGGATCCTTGCTTTGCAAATTCTCATGTTTATATATCAGTGCCTTGTTGAAAAGTCATTTTTAAGATCTTTTAATAAAGGATTTGTAGTCAAGGCTATGACTATATGGGTATTAGAGAAACAGTTTTTTCAGTAAAGTAGGTGCTTATCAGACATTTATTAGATATTGAAGTAATAATCAGATAGGTTAAAAAAATGCAGTCCTGCTGCTGATTAATATTATTTATACTTGGAGATGGGAGATTGATCCCCAAGTTAGCCCTTGCATTGGAGATGATTAGGAGAGAAAACATATTTTCTAAATCTTATATAAGGATAGCTCATATGTGCTATCTTACCTCCCCATATGTGCACAACTATCATTCTTGACCCAGGTAATCTCCACTAAATTTAAAGCATATATGCTTTTTCTATGTATTTTTCAAAGTAGAATTTGTAAAAAAATAAAATGACATTTCTTTTAACTTGGAAAATCTTATTAGTATTTGCCATTATTTGCAGATTGGTAAAAGTCCTTCTTTTTTCCTTTCATATCATCATTATTGATGAAAAGCTGAAAATACAGTTTATAGATCATTACACTTGTAATCTTCCTTTCTACATCATTATTCCTTTTCCTCCATTAAGCTCTTGCAGAGTTAAGTGAAGAGCTATAGTGACAGTGATGGGCAAGAATATTTTCTGCTTTGTCAATTCAAATAAATCCCAAGCTAGTAAATGACAAGCTATTTTGTCAGCAAGGATTAACATCTAGTGATGCCTGAAAGAAGGACCAGTGTATATACAGTCCTAACTGGATTGATAGTATTTTGACTAGTATTCATAGGGGGGAAATTCTATCATTTCTTTAGAATGGTTTTAAGTACACTGAGTACCTTTTTCCTTTCTACATCTCTATATTAATTTTATTTGAAATTGTCTGTAGTATAAGATACTCACTCTTGCTGGTACTCATTAGGAACTAAGTATTTTGTTAATTTCATAAAAAACATTGTTCTTATTATATGACTATTATAGTTTAGATCTTCAATGTCCCTTGGGGTAATGTGCTAAAGCTTTCTTTGCCTGTTGTGCTGTTGGAAAGAGGTGCAACTTTAAGAGGCGGGGTCTAGTTGGAGAAAGTGGGTCACTGGTAGCATATACTTGAAAATAATCTTTTTTACCCAGTTCCTTTTCTCCTCCTTGTTCTCTTTCCCCTTCTCATCCACCATGAGGTGAGCAGCTTTGATCTACCATGCACTCCCCATTCATGATGTTTTCTTGTGAGTATGGACTGGAACCTCTGAAATAGTGTGCCAAATTACATTTTTCTATCTTTTAAGCTGATTTTCTCAGGTATTTTGTCACAGTCACAGAAAGCTGACTAACAAAACACACCTGAGTGCAAGATGAAGCCAAATTACCCACTAAATTGGGAAGATCATAAGAGGAAGAAGGGGAATAAATAAGAGTGACATTACCTAGTGTCTGCAGGACAGGGTTATATAAGTAATGACCATGCAATATATTTCATCACTGTTCTTTTAACATAATAACAAATTGAAACAACAAGCACAGTTTGTTTTTCCTTTAGTTTGTAAAACCAAATTATTGTTACAAAGTCACTAAGAACGACTGTAAAATACATATCTATCTATCTATCTATCTATCTATATATATATATATATATATATATATATATCAGCAGACCTGGAAGTAATAAAAGACTGAAAGTTGTTACCAGATAATAGTAAAGCATGCATGCTTTTTGCACCAGGCAAAAGTAAGAGTAAATTTATTGTAAAAAGTAAAAGTGTATATTTGCTGTAGTTTGCCTATGGTTTGAGTGTGTCACCCAAAGTTTCAGGTATTAGAGACCTGGTCTCTGGTGTGTTGGTACTGAAATGGTTGAACCTCTAAGATGTGGGGTCTTATGGAATGTCATTATGTCACAGAGGCTTCACTTGCACAAGGGATCTAGGGAGTGTGCACTTGCCTTTGCAGGACAAGGTTACAAAGGAGTCTAACACCTTCCATGAATCTCATGCTTCCTCTTCTTCTTTTTTTTTGCGCATGCTCCTGCCCTGATGCCACCCACCATGTTATGATGTAGCCAGAAGATGCTCATCAGAGCTAAGTGGATACTAAGTCCATGTTTTTTGGACCTCCAAAATAGATAAATAAAACTCTTTAATTTATACTTTATCCAGAATCAGGTATTCTGTTATAAAGTGATAGACAGCAAACTAAAAAGACAAAAAAAAAAAAGAAAACATATTCTCTTATCTTATTCTTGCATCTATTGTCCCACAGTGCTTCTAAGTTAACTCATGTTGGGGACATTGTAGTTGATTAGAGTGGAGTCCTAATGGA
This sequence comes from Ictidomys tridecemlineatus, assembly GCF_052094955.1. Taxonomy (NCBI): domain Eukaryota; kingdom Metazoa; phylum Chordata; class Mammalia; order Rodentia; family Sciuridae; genus Ictidomys; species Ictidomys tridecemlineatus. Next base: position 19,449,310 of record NC_135477.1, read on the forward strand.
GGCAGGAGTGCAGCTGCTGTGTTTCTCCAGATGAAACCCCATGATAGCTTCAATGAGGGCAGTAGCAACTCTAAGTCTAGGAATTTCAATGATTTTAAGATATATATATTTTTTCATGCACAATTGACAGAGTTTCTTGGTAGAAATTACATGACTGTCTACTTCCTGCCTCATAACACGAGTGAGTGGTTTTCCCACTGAATGCTTACTCACTTCAAGTCCATTCATGTAGGCTATTGAGGACGTTTAGTGGACTAATGGATAGAACCATCATGAATTAGACTAGTTCACTTCTTACATGATTTGCAAAGGAGTTTGGAAATTTTGTGATTTTTTCACTTCTGCTTATTGGCAAAGGTCAATAGGTAGTAGAGATGTGTAAAATAAAATGTAATGATGCAAAAAAAGAAGCCAATTTGATCTACATCTCATTAACTCATTTTTCACTGAATAACACGAGGCATTAAAAAACCTTTAGGATCCAGTAAATTGGCAACTAATTGATCTTAAACACCTCCTCTTTAAAGAATAATTGGAATTCGTGTACTTAGGAAGATGGTGGGTCTAATCTTTATGGGGAGACAAAAATGTAGCTACGTTTTCGCCAAGTTCTGCAGCCATATGCAAGGTCAAAAATGCTTTAGAATTAGATAATCAATTCGCATGCATTCAAAATCAACCTTGTTTCGTAACCTTCAAACTTACTGTCTTCTTGTTTTTTGTCTTGTAATTTTCAGTGCTATATTTGGATAGTCTTGGTAGATTTGACTTTTTAATTTGGTTTTTTCCTGTCCTTAGAGGAACTCCCACTTCTCCGCTTGAGAAGAGACATTTGCAGAACATGGAGAGAAAAATCTTGCAGTATCCTGAACATCTCCAGGAAACATTCTGACAGGAGGGTGAACGTGTGTGTGCCAGGCTTCCATGAAGAGCCTGTGTTAATCATGATGGAGGGATGGCAAATGTCCTCTGCTTCCTATTTCCTATCTAAAGACCTCAGATAGTTTCAAATGGGGATACAGGCCTGGAATCAGTCAAGGGTAGGAGACATATTTATGATGTCACAGAGGATTCTTTCTCTTGATTCCTTCCAGCTCCAGTTAATATCAAATCTCTATTGGAGATTTCTGGTTGTTTTTTTTTGTTTTTTGTTTTTTTTTTTGTGTGTGTTGGGATTAAATCCTCTACCAACTGAGTCATGGCCCTAGCCCTGCATTGGTTTTTGGGTAAAAGGACTCTGTTGAATCACACCACTTATGTGAAGGTTTGTGTTACAATGAGTGTATCAGTTTTTCTATTACAGTTACATTTTATCTCCAAATTTACTTATTTAAAACAACAACCATCTGCTTTGCTCAGGAATTTGTCATTTGGGTGACGCCTGTTGGGTTACAGTTGGGGCAGCTTCCCTGGGGAGTGAGAATCCACATGTGAGAGAGCTTGTCTGCTTGCTTACTCAGGTGAGGGTCCCACTGTCAGCTGGGAGCTCGGCTCCTACTGGGGGCTGGCAACTTCAGTAAGGGTCGCTGAGCTCCAAAGTAGGTGTCCAAGAGAACTAGGCAGAATTTGTATTTTCTGTCCTGTAACCTTGAGGGTTACTTAATGTCACTTCTCTCACAGCTTCAGCCTGCCCAGATTAAGAGAAGGGAACTAGACCTTACCGTCTCTATGGGAAACGTCAGAGGCATAGGATAGTAGGGCACTTGTGATGAATGAAATTGTTTTTGCCACTTTCGGATAATACAATCTGTCACAACTTATTTTTCCTTGGATACCACCTAAAAGAATTCATTTTTTATAGCAATGATTTTCTCCATCTTCAAGGTGTGACTTCTAGAGAGACAGAGATCGAATTTTCAGGGATATTAGCATGTAAGTATTATTTCAAATTAAGATCTATTAGAAACTGGAAAATACTTGTATTTTTTCTTTGTAAATTGGCGTTCATATTTTTGGTGTGATTCTTTAATTGATTTTAAAAAAATCAGGATTCTGAGACCTGCCATGGAGTGAGAAGGCATTTCAGTTAGCTATAGGCAAACACACACAAACAGAATCTTAAGTCACCTTCCTGACTCTACCAGACCCCTTTCCTCCCCCAGTCCTACACACACACACACACACACACACACACACACACACACACACACACACACACACGGTGGTGAAGAAGCCCTACTCCTGCGGTGCATCCTCGGTTGTCCTCCAGCCTAGGACGCTCAGACTCTGCTCCAAGTCCAATCAGAAACCAAGAGAAAAAAAGCATGTCCCCTCCTTACGTACACAAACACCTATAACACTGAAAAGCCCTGCAGACAGGCTCCTGTTGGAACAGCTAAGAGGCAGCCGGGGTCAGGTGGCGGCGGTATAGGCAAGCCAGCAGCGAAGGTCAGTGGTGGGCGGTAGCGCCAGCGATGGAGAGCTGCTGTCTGGGTCCCAACGGGACAGGAAAGCCTGATGAGGTTCCAGGAGTCCCCGCAGCTGCTCTTCCTGCGACTTGTGTCCGTTCCAAACTCGCGTGACTGTGGCTCACCCTCAGTCAACATCAGCCACTACCCCCCAAATTGTATTCGCTGACCGCCCTCCAGCTGGAACGGAGCTGAGGTCCAGAGATCCCTCCTCCCACCGTTGCCCGGTGGAGTCCCCTGCAGCGCCACTCAGGACCCGCTCCAACGGTGCGGAAAAAGTGGGAAAAGTTGCCTGGCAGCGGCTCCATCTCTCCAGCTCGGCTGTGCGCTCTGTGCGCGCTCATCGCCAGCACCCGGCTCCTGTGATCCTTTGCTTCTCTTGCCTTTTCCATTCTGCTGCCCAGAGCCCCTCGGGTTCCAATCCTAGGAAGTAAGAGGTGGTATTTCTTGAGGCCAGGCGCCCGCCTCGCTCCTGCTTCGCTCAGGGTGCCCTCTACTGGGAGAGAGTGGAGAGGAGGAAGGGAGGCTGGGCCAGTGCACTTGACCAAGCGAGCAAGGCCCAGCCCAATCCACCAACTGCCTGAAGGGCGCTTGGCAGCAGGCTTGCTCCAAGAGTTTCAGCTCAGAAATAAGTCATGGATCTTTTATTAAAAATAATAATAATAATAAAACAATGAAGAATGAGTTGAGAAATGGTGTTGGGGCTAGATGCAAAGAGATGAAAGGTGGAAAGGGTTAAAGTCAGATGGAATCCAAAGGAGGATGAGGTTGGATGAGAGCTTCTGAATTTGAGAAGCTGTGAACTAATCCCTTCTCCCATATTTTTTGGAAATAATGTTAGGTAGTGAGAAAACAATCTGCAGATGTATTCCATCTCGTCTGCATCTTCCAAAGCTAAATGTCCAGGAAACATTTAAGAAACAGACACATTTTAATTCTAGTCTGCTTCCTGGAAATCCATTTCAACCAGGCTGGTACCATCCTCTGTTTTCAGTTGTAATATAGTTGCCAGACACCTTTTCAGAAGAGTATTACTTTACCTACTTAAGCTTTTTATTAAAAGTTGTGTATATTTCACAATAATCTTCTGCTCATTTTGAGGTTTCTTTGGTGCAAAAGCATATGTTATATTAAGGCAAATTGTGATAATAGTATTTGGGATGAGATCATCCATGGTATGCCCTGCAACTCGGCCTTCATGTCAGAGGTGATGATTTCATATCATTCTTGGAGTCGTTTAATCAAATAATTGAATCAGAAATTCTTTCCATTCATGTTTGAGAGACTTTTGTCTTCACTTCCTAACTCAGTCACCTTATCTTTCCTATCATAACCCTGAAAATTAATCCTTTAATTTAAACTTGAATCATTTCATACTAATTGAATAACTTTCTGGCTCCTTGAGGTAATTAATCAAAGTTCTGTATTTAAGTAGAAAATTGAAATTCGTGAAATAGGTAAGACTTGCAGGGATAAGATTAAAAGAACTTTGGACTTAAATGAAAATATCCCTTACTTCTTTGACTTCTATATTTTTGTGTTTTTTGAAAGAAAGATCTTGGAGAGATTGAGGAGAATGGAGCACATCTTTGGAAAATTCACAAATGTGTAGTTTAAAAATGCAGCAAAAGAGTGCTGGGTTTTCATCTAAAGTGCTTTAATCCACAGTGGAGCTTCTTTGACTAAGGACATAGGGAGAGAATAAAGGATGAGATTTCTGGGATAAACAGTAAATGATAGGGGATTCATCTTTATTAAGTATTTGAGAACTCAAAGCATGTTTACTAGTGAAGTTTCTTCCCTCTGAAATACCTTCAAACACGTACAGGGGTGGCTTTGTCAACATTTATATACTTACTGAAAAGGAAGAGCTTCTTTTGTTCCTTTTAAATAATATACAAAATATTGTTCTATCTTTTTATGTTATCTTAATTAGTGTTACTTCTATCCAGAAAATGCAGATGCCAATTTTTTTCTTTTCTGAAAAAGAGACACTGCTGAACATCATTCCTGCAGTAACCAAATGTAGAGACTCAAGAGCTGAGATCAGTGTGAGGAAGAGCCACACCAGCGCAAGATGAATGGTTACCTCTGAGAAGTATGTGATTCTCTTTGCTTTGAATGGGAAATATATTCAAACCATGTATGTGAAGCAAACACTACTGTGTGATGTTTAATATGAAAGAATAGATTTTATTTTAGTATGTATGTAAAAAAAATAGGATGTGGAGATTCTGTAGAAGAACATTCATGGGTAGAAATTTCTTATTTGGAAATAATTTCAGATTTGCAGAAGACTTACAAAAATAGTGGTGAGAGTTTCTGCATACCATTCACTTAGGTTTCCCAAATGTTAATCTGTTACAAAACTATACATAATATATTACCTGAAAAAAAAGATTGACATGGGTGCAATGTTATTAATTAAAATGCAAACTGTACTTGGTTTTTCTAGCTTTTCCATTAATGTCCTATTTCCACTCTAGGATTCAATACAAGGTACCATCTTGTATCTAGTTATTATGTCTCTTCCAATCTGTGACTATTTTCAGGTTCTCCTAGTTTTTTTTTTTTTTTTTGGTGAGATTGGCAATTTTGAAGAGTACCGGTCAGCTGTTTGATAGAATGTCTTCTAATTAGTTTTATCAGTTTTTTTCAGGAATAGAGTTGCAGATTTTTTTTTTTAAAAAAAATAATTTTCATAGCAATTTTAGATTTATAGAAAAGTTAAGAAGATAATGAGGTACAGAGTTTTTCCATGGGGAACTGAGGTGTGGTTCAGTGGTATAGCGCTTGCCTAGCATGTGTGGGGCCCTGGGTGGCTTGTCTAGCATGTGTGGGGCCCTGGGTTCTATCCTCTGTAACACATAAAAATAAATAAACAGAAGAGTTATTCCACTCCATACACTCAGCTCTTCCTGTATTAATATCAAACATCAATATGGTATATTTGTCACAATTAATCAGGCAATGTTGATAAATCACTATTAACTGAAGCCCATACTGTATTTAGATTTTCATAGTGTTTACCAACTACCTCTTTGCTGTTCCAGGAGATGACCAGATTCCTGGGTCCAGGACAGATACTTTATGGGCACAGGATCTGAAAAGGGAGAAACACAGGTGTGGTAGGGACATACCACCCAGATGTAACAACAGCGTCCATTGTACATATTGGGCTGGTCATATGGATGGTTGAGGCAAACATATAAATGTCAGTCTTTAGAGTTAAGGGTGTGGTAGTGGAAAGTGCATGAGGTTTGGGGCCATAGAAAATAAGTTCAATCTTATTATTAATTTCAGTATGAAATAATTCAAGAGCCCTGGGCAAGAGGTGTCACTTCTCTGAACCACAGGGCTTTGCAGTATGTAAAAGGTACTTGATGCACTAATTTATTCATTCAGTAAGTATTAGTATTGTGAAGTGTGTTAGATCAAGTGGATGCAGAGAGAGATAAATGTACAAATATGTGAAATGGACATGACAAGGCACATAAGGATAATACGATAGAGTGATGTGAGAGAGTGACAAAGGGGATAGATCAGGTTGGGTGTTGGAGAAACCACTTTCTAAGAAGGGGATATTTTCATTGAATTGGGAATAATGAAAAGGAGTTGTCTGTGCTCCATGGACAGTTATGTAAACCTAGCAAATGATCATGTCAGAGCTCATGTTTTTGATCAGAAAAGTATGCGTCAAACCATCAGATGGAAAGCGGATTTAGAGATGATCATAGCCTGGGAAGGTCCTGTCTTTAGGATGTGTCTTAATTTTCTGAGGAGCTTGTTAAAATGCATTTTCCAGAGTTGCAGCCCCCTGTTGCCCTTTCTCTCCAGCCGGGATCTGATTTCTAATTTAGGTGAAGCTCTCCAAGTCTGGCTTTCTTTTGAGCCTATCATTCAAAGAATCAGTAGTTAGGTTGTTTTTTGTGCTCCCAGGAGCTTAACTAAAAGGAAAGCGGACAGTACCCTGAGATCCTGGAGGGAAAAAAAAAAAATGTCCTGAACATGTGCTGACTGTGAACTATGAATCAGGCCATTTTAACTGCACCCAGTTCTTCCCCAGTGGCCTTCTTGCTCCCTAAAAAAGATTTTAAGAAAATTCTATGAGTTGCTACTGATTGGATAGTTAAAAGTAATCCCATTTGCTTGGACCCTGCCTTCTATCAATAAATGATGTCACTATTAATGCCGTCAATTTAATCATAGGGAGTTGATAATCATATGGCTCTCATTACATGATATCACATTATCATTCTAAAAGTTGAGCCAATTTTCATGGCTGTCACTGTTGGCTCAGAGTAATAGTTTGGATTGAAAGAAAGGGTGTTCTGTTTTTTTTTTGTTGTTGTTGTTGTTTGTTTGTTTTTTATCTAGAAAGAACTGATGCTTGCTTTACTTGCATGCTTATGTTATCTAATCTCAACTTTCCCCTCTCATTCTAACAGATCTGTAAGATACTGTTCCAGTTATCTTTTCCAGGGACTAATTGTTCATCTCAGTACCTAGATTATAGAATTCTACCTGCAAATCCTTAATAGTAGTTGCATGAAAAATTGTGAAGCCAAATTCTGAAAGGGGTAAATGCAAGTGTGAAGGTGGCTTATGGGGCCATTTTGGGAAGTCTCAAGAAGGACTGTGCTGGGGTGGGGTATAGCTCAGTTGGTAGGATGCTTGCCTCTTATGCACAAGGCCCTTGGTTCTATTCCCTGCACCAGGAAAAAAAAAAAAAAAGGAGGGAATGTCCTTAAGGAAACGTACCTTGAGTTCCTTTCTTTCTGTTTTTCTTCCTTTCTTGCCTTCATAAGTATGAGAGGTGTTAACATCAGCATTCAGAGCTGCCTCAGAAAAACATAAAATGCCCCTAAGAGTTTTCAGCCTGAGGCAACCAGTGGAGAATAAGGAAGACCCAACCTGTCTCTTTTACTTTGGGGATGGTGGGTGTTCCCAAGTTATCTGCTCAAACACAAGCTTTCAAAGAAGGAAAGATGGAGAAACAGGAGAGAGAAGACAAATTTTGTATTAAATTTATTATTTTTCTTTTATAAAAATTTGTTCTAATTAGTTATACATGAGAGTAGAATATACTTTGATACATCATGTATAGATAGAGTATAATTTCTCATTCTTCTCTTTGTACATGATGTAGACTCCCACCAGTTGTATTGTTATATATGTACATAGGGTAATAATGTTTGATACATTCTACTATCCTCCCTCCCCCTATACCCCCTCCCTTCCCTCCAATCCCCTCTACCTAATCTAAATTAAATTTTGTATCAAATTTAAAATTACAAAGGGATTAAATTCTAATATGTTAACTTAATCTGTCTCCAACTCCTCTTCCCAAAAGTATCCAGTTGGTGTTTTTAATTGTTTTTTTCATTAGTTTCTTAAAAATCATATATTTTTATCATGTATAAACAGATCAATGGATACCAGTTTACCCTAGAATACATCTTTATTAATTGTATATAAATTATTATAAATTTAATAATTTAATAATGGACACTAGTTTACATAGAATATATCTTTTTCTAAACTTAACATTTTGATATATTTTAGTTGTATTTTTGCTTATTCAAAAATATATACACACAATTAAATTGGAGGTATTTTGTAACATGATGAAATCAAATGTTCAGATTGTTTCCACGTGTATGCTTTTTATTCATTCATGTCACATATATTTTCCAAGGTGTTATGGGTATTATAGTGTTTCTCAACCTGAGATACATATTACAGTCTTTTGGGGAACTTTAGAAATAATACACATACCCACATCCATGTCTCCAGAAATTCTGATTCAACTAGTCTGGGAATGGTTTAATTCTCCAGAAGAATCTAATGGGGATCCAGGCTTGGAGCTATTGATGTAGGTAAGCCTCTTTTTAAAAAAATAATTACTATTTTTTTAAATGATATAACTTGCTTTTCCACAATGTTGGTTGATATTCAGGTGAGATTTAGTTTAACTTAGTTATCTTTTCCCCTGTGCATAGAAGCTCTGGATCATGAGGCAACTGTCTGATTTATGTCTCTGATAGATCCATAATCGAGATGGTCTTTGAATTATGGTATGCACACAGGTTGACCTAATTTGCCTTGGCTAGAAGCTGGCTTTGTAATTAGGAACTATGGTTAATGACGTGAGCTTAGAGCTGACCTCAGAAGAGGCAGGTAACAACCAGAGCAGGTGTATCAACTCAGGGCCAATCTTCAGGTTAATTTATGGCACTCTGTGATGATTTGTGGTCATTTAAACTCATTACCAAAGCACCTGGTGCCCAGATGGCCCCAGTAGCTCCATTGGCCACCTGATGTGAATGAGTGAAAGGATCACTAGCTTTCTTAAGTCACGGTTAAGATGTTTGGTTGCTTTTCTGTTGAAACATTGTGTAGAAGATCCCAAGGAAGCTAACCATGAAACAAATATTAAATCCACCACTGCACTACTGGCTACCAGGTAAGAGGAGATGCTGTTTTGTCATTCAGCCTCTCAAAACAGTGTGCATGCAAGTGTGACCTGATTTGCCTTTTTCTTCAAAATCTTTGTGCAAAAAGAAACAAAAAATAAAATGCTGAAAGATATGCAAGGAAGGGAAAGAAATTTAAATTTAAATTTGGACCTTTGGTTTCCAGGAGAAGCTGATCCCTATAAATGAGAATTTATTTGAAAAGAAATACCTGATTGCATAGAAATAGTGCTGCAAATGTGTCCCCCCCCCCCTCGCTTTTTCATTTTTGAGTATTTTCCCCCTGCTGAGTTGAGGATCTCCCCTCTGCTGGGACTGGTTTAAAATCTCTGTCTGATAGTTTTTTTTCCAGAGAAAGAGCCTACTGGCAGATACAATGGTTGTTATTGCTGGCAAAAGCATTATTGGAGGCTAAATTTTCCCTTCCCAAACTGTAGCAAAGCTTGCCTGTGTAACTTTATTTATTTTTTTTTTTAGCTTGTGTTCATGGAGCACCTTCTTTGCACCAGGCACCATTAGAGGGTAGAGAGATGGGGAATAACACAGGCATGGTTTCCTTTTTTTCAGAAAGCTGGCAGTCTGGTGGAAAAAATGGATGCAGACATCACAGTGGGAATATCATTTAGAAACACTCCCTCCCGTCTCTCTGTTTTTCACTCTTCTCTTCTCTCTCCTCTTCTCACTTCCCTCAATTCCCTTATTCTTTTCTCTGTCCTCTCGAACAGGAAGAGCACCTGATGCCCCTGGAGAGAAAACATTTGACTCTGTAGGGAATGTGTGGTGCATCCCCTGATGCAGAAGTCTCATCTCCACCCCCACCTTGCGTGACAGTCGCAGTGAAATTTAAAAACACAAATGATCCTAAGGAGGTGGTAAAGGAGGTAATAGTTTACTCTGATACTTTTGAATTAAAGTATAAGACGGCATATTGAGGGGAACAGCTGCTTGGTATCTTCATCAACTACCTGAAGCCAGCTGCACATTTTATTTGCTCCCTTCTCCTCTGCTCCCTTCCTTGCCCCTGATATCCCAGGTTTAGCTTGAGATTCACATCGGCTCTACCCCAGAGTCGATCTGTCAGCATATAAACTTTCCTACAGCTCCTGTTTGAGAACTGACATAAATGTACAGCCCGCTCGCCCCCCAAAGCCTGAGTTTCCCGTTGACAGGAGCAAGCTCTTTCCATGCTTTGATGGCCGCCATTAGCATGGAGTGGTTAACTGCATTTAGAAATAAATGGTGAAATAATAGTTGTCAGGGAGGCTTTTTAAAGATCACATTTTCTTCGTGTTTAATGCTTCTTTAGCTCTTAGGGAGCAGCCAGGGGTCCATTTATGCCTTGGAGCAGAAGCTTGGAAGTAGCTCCCACTCCCCCAGCAAGCGTCTTCACTGTGTGCAAGGAGTCCTCTGTTGCAGGGGACAGGGGAATGCATGTGGCTGTCTTTGAAAGGCTCTGTTCTCCTGACTCTCTGCTCTGCCATGATGGTTTTCAGGGCAGGAGGGGAAAGAAAGTTCCTATATTGTTATGACACTGGAAAGGACTGTTTACCAGCTTGTGGCCTCAGAAGAAGCTAAAATTCACATTCCTTGGACTCTTTTATTTGGGCCCTGACAAGGAAAGAACTAAGCATTCCAACTCTACTTCCTGCTAGAGATCCACCTGATTCAAGGCCCAATTATAAATGAAGAAAAAGGGAAGGATGATGTGTCCCCTAATCGAAACAGGGGGCCCTGGTGCATTAGAACTGAGGTTTTGGCTGGGAGCCCATAGCCTTCAGCATCTTCTGGCTGGAACACAAAGAGGAAAAGGAGTAGTCAGGGCAACAAGAGAGTGCCAGAATCAGACCAGGTGAACAGGCATCCAGTCCAGCACCTGCCCCTCAGTGTTGCTAGGTAAATGTTTGCTGACCTCAGTGAAGGGAACTACAGGGGGGTTTTGCTGCCTGTTGAGGTCCTGGTCAGAGAGCACTGGGTGGACCCTGGTCTGAAGGAATCCACACTTGGCTGGTAACCATCGTCAGCTACATTTCATTCATTTGACCTTCCTTTATTGCCTCATTCAGTATTCATGGGGAACTTATTGTTTCAGTGCTCATGATTCAGTAAGGCACAGGACAATTGCAGTCCTCACTCTTGTGGAATTTACTTTGCAGCTGTGTGGCTCAACCTATGTGCACTCTGTAAATTGCCTGACCTGCACAAAACCTGTCCAGCCCAGCTCCTGCCAAAGGGTTTCCTGAGCTGTGAGAGAGTGCCATCGTTTTTATCATTGAGGGCAATTCCTTGCTTATAAAATGGATATGATCATGTCTATTCCACAGACCCCACCAGATTAAATGGGAGATGAATTTCTCCAGATCAAAAAGTGTGATGCAAATTGAAAGCACACACATCATCTCGCGTGTAAGGCTTTACTACAGTTAATGCTCTATGTTTTAAAGGAACATCCTTCACTTCCTGCACCATGATTTTAAAGCATCCTGATAGGAGCCCCCTTGGTGGTAGAGCCTGGCAATCTCTGTCCAACTTCCGTTCTTTGGTTCTCTCCTGACTATTTTTCACTGAGCTTCAGAAGCTTTTGTGTTTTCTTCCAGACCTTTTCTCTCTTTGCTTGCTGATCCCGATTTCTTGTTCTAGCTATATTTCTTGTGTCTCTTGCTGCTAATTCTGCTCCGTTATGTCCATTATGCATTTCAGCCAACAGTAGGCCCTCCCCAACTTGAGTGCAGAGAGAATTCCATACAGCTAAATTAATCAGGTTCAGTTTATGAAAATCCATGAATTATGAATTATGAGCCACTTCCTTTGTGATTATGCCTGATTAATCAGGTCAATCAATGCATATTTTTTAAAACAGTCATAATACGGTAGGTAATACAGATTTTACCTTCCTCTAGACCTCTGCTTATCAAAATATCTGATTATTTAGGATGTCAGTATATACATTATGTGATTTTTGTTTATCAAATCTAATTTGTATTCTTGGGCATGCATTATGGCTTTACTATTGCATGTCAAACCATGAGGAGGAACCTCACTGTTATATTCATTGGCTCTGATCTAATATTTTCTTTTGAATAAAATGCTCATGTTTGACTCATTGGATTAAAAGATACGCATATTTCTAGGTCTGCATAGTTCCATATTTCTAGGAGGTTTATTTTGGGTACATAATGCTGAATTATTCCTCCTAATTTTGTTGTTTTGAATTTGGGTTTTTTTCTTTTGCCTAACATACTAATGTTTATTATTAGATTTTATATTTGTAGCTCAATATGATAAACTGTTTTGTATATTAAGTTGCTGCAAATACTGTTGTACTAGACACAGTTGGAAAAGAAATTTGAATCAAACCTCAAAACAGTTGTCTTTCAAGGTTGCCACATTGATATAAGTCTTGATTAAGTGTGAATCTATGGAACAGAGTCCTTATCTTGTCACTGATATTTATCCAGAGCAAACACTGTATTTCCTTTGAATCTTATTATACTCATAAATTCAAATAGAATCCCATTTTTGAAAATCAGGACTGCACCAAGGGTATTGTTTTTGACAAGCTTCATCGTGTGTGTGTGTGTGTGTGTGTGTGTGTGTGTGTGTGTGTGTGTGTGTGAGAGAGAGAGAGAGAGAGAGAGAGAGAGAGAGAGAGAGAGAGAGAGAGAGAGAGAGAGTAGTTTCTCTTCTCTGGCTTTCTTTCTCTTGGTAATGGGGATTGAGCCCAAGGGCACTTAACTCCCCAGACCTTTTTTATATTTTCATGTAGAGACAGGATCTCCCTGAGTTGCTTAGGGCCTTGCTAAATTACTGAGGCTGGCTTAGAACCTGCAGTCCTCCTGCCTCAGCCTGTTGAACCACTGGGATTATAGGCTTGTGTCACCACCCCTGGATGTCTTTCTCTTCATTCATCTTCTTTGCCCCCATTAGTCTTGGACGCCAAGGAAAATTGAGCATAATTATCATGTTTTAAGATTCCGTTCAATGACAACTTCTAGAAATGGCTAATTTTTCCTCCCCGCTTCCTCCCAGGTCCCTTCCTCCTCCTTTTCTGTGCTTCATTCTTTCTTCTTTTTCTTCCTTTTTAAGACATCACTTCCCTCAGCCAAGGTGTTCACAGTAGACTTTGGCACAACTTTGGAACAATTTGGACCCATGATTTTGTAATTTGAGGACAGGTGACATTGTCCTGGGAAAACATATAAACTGCAAAATACTAGATTTCTACCGTATTAAATATCACCCTTGAAGTTACATGGTATGACATAGAGCCTGAGGGTGTTACCAAGTGCATGATCTAACTTGGGCTTTTTGCTGATGATGGATGTTCCTGGAGAAGTTTGGCCTTAGACACAGTCAACAGGTAAGTCATTTGCAGATCCTAAACTAGATTCTATTTAATTGTGGCTTTTAGTTTGTGACTCTTTTTCCTCTTTTTATTTCTGAATTTTCTGTTGGTTTAATGAAATAATTATTTGTTAACACCATATGTTTTTCACAGACATACTTAAAAAAAAAATCCTGTCTCTCTCTTTGTCATTTCTAGAAACTCAAATGTATTGAGAAGTATTAAAGAAAAGTGTTGCTTTCTGAGTTGTATTGTCAGTGCTACTGATCTGGTTTCTTCCTGCTCTCTAGGACTAGCTGTGGCCACATGTACAACCTCGTTGGCCTGGGCAAGCACTTGTGCAAAATGCAAGTCTATATTTTATCTTCCAGATTAGATAGACAGCACTGCCTGTATTTATATTCCTTTCTGTTAAAATAACAATAGCATTTTTCTCTTTGGCATTATACAGTTCATGGTTATCTCCTTCCTTGTGAGTCAGGGAAGTACTGATGGAAGAAGGTTGGGCCGACTTCAGGCCTGGTGATTGGTTTATGTTCTGTGGGGTACAAGTCCAGGAATGCTTCTGTGTGGTTCCTACTCAGTTGGTCCCAAATTGCCATCTACAAAGTATTTAGTGAATGCCTCTGTGCCAGGTAATGAGAGAAGCTTTGGAGAATCATTTCTTCTCTCTCTACAGAAAAATACATGCAAAGATGGGAAGCCTGCTTTGGTTGTGTTACATTGATAAGGCTGGGAACTACATTTCCAAAAGTGAGACACATGTGATAGATTTGGAAGGCAAATGAGAAGTAAGCCACTCTTACCATGGAAACACCATGGGAGTCACACAGGCACACAGCAGTGTCTGGTGGCTCCAGGTTGTAGCTCTTCTCCTTGACTATTGGCTTCTATGCTTAGCAGTGGCCCCAGGCCAACCAAGTGCATGATGGCAGCCCCTGAGAAAAGGCTTCAGAGAATACTCTCTCTGCATTTCTGTGCTGATGCCAGCCATGCTCATACTTTTTGAGATTTTTCTGCAAGCATTGATCTGTGTGCCCAAACCCTGCTTGAGTCTGTCATGAACACTGACTCCTCTGATCCTCTGACTCTGCCCCTCCAGGTCTTCACTTCTGCAGATCTCTCCAGGTACGTTCAGTTTATTTAGTAAGTCCCTAGTTCCCACCATGCCTATGGTGGCTCTGCTTTCCTAAGTGGTCTTCATGGATAGCCCTGGCAGTGTGCAGAAACACCAAGTGCAGGAACACCCACTGGATTTCACTAGAAAGGTCCACACAAATCGTTTGGAAAATTAGATGATGAAAAATTCCCTAGGACAGCCCCACGTTGACATTGGTTTTCCAGTTCCTCAGATAGAACACAGATCTGCCTTTTAGATGTTATAATTTAATCTAGTTACTATGCACAATGGTGGTCTTTTGAGGACAGAAGATAAGTTGAAGACTTGGGAGATGAAAGAGTACCGTTAATCCTGGGGGAAACTTGGTCGTCATTGTAGTTTTAGGCTTCCTTTCCTTCTATTTTAGAGTTAAGAAACAGAAAAATTTGTTTCTTCTCTTGTTGTAATTAGGCATTGCCCTTATATTGCCCATTTGCTGTGGGTGATTTACCCAGCTCTGGAAAAATTTAAAAGAGGACAGTGTAATACCAGTTTCCATAGAAATGCTGGTCTCTGTGGAATCATCCAATAATAGCATAGTGGTCCCCACAAAACCAAGGAGGAATGTGCTTGTTTGTTCTATCACTTTTCCTTCACTAATAGGGATTTATTGAGTAGCTATTTTGTAGAAGGAGCATTTGAGCTAAACCCTGTGCTTTTTGATGCTAGGTGTGTGTGTGTGTGTGTGTGTGTGTGTGTGTGTGTGTGTGTGAGAGAGAGAGAGAGAGAGAGAGAGAGAGAGAGAGAGAGAGAGAGAGAGAGAGAGAGAGAGATTATTGTGGTTTTAGTTGAGGACATCACATTATCTGGAGAAACCACATTTTAAGAGTTTTCATATTGGATACAACATGGTACTGTCATAGTGGCTGAAGGTGGAAAAAGGAATGAACCTAGAAGCCGGTGCTGTGGTGCACAACTGTAATCCCAGCTGCTTGGGAGGCTGAGACAAGAGAATAGAGTGTTCAAAGCCAGCCTCAGCAAAGGCAAGGCACTAAGCAACTCAGTGAGATCCTATCTCTAAAAAAATACAAAATAGGGCTGGGGATGTGACTTAGTGGTCAAATGCCCCTGGGTTCAATTCCTGGTACACCGCCCCCCCCCCCAAAAAAAAAGAACAAACCTAGAAATTTATTATACACCTAGGTCCTAGAGTGGTAGTGATTGCATGCTATTTAGGACCATAGGAGAAAACCTGGGTGGTGAGGATGAAGAAGACAGGAGTGAGGGGAGCACATTGGGCATTGCCTGTACTGGGTTACTGTGAGGAAGGGAATATGGGGTAGGGTGAACAGGGTTGGCTAGTTCCAGGGAATTCTCAGTCATTCCAGGGATGGTCCTTGGGATAAATCAGGGTAAATATTGGCTTGGTATGTGATAGGGAGTTAAGGGTATAGACTCAAGATTGGTTAGTCGAATATATAGAATCTTTCATCTATCAATGAAGGATTACACTTTCTTTTCAGAAGCACATGGAACATTCTCTAAAATAGACCACATCTTAGTCCACAAATCAACTCTTAGCAAATACGGAAAGAAAAGACATAAGAGCTTGCATTCTATCAGAACATAATGGAATGAAATTAGAAATTAACAATAAATAAAAAAACAGAAGCTACTCTAACACCTGGAGACTAAATAACACACTATTGAGTGACCAATAGATAACAGAAGAAATCAGGGATGAAATAAAAAATACTTAGAGGCAAATGGACAATAGCAACACAACATATCAAAATCTGTGGGACACTTTGGAGGCAGTTCTAAGAGGAAAGTTCATTGCACTGAGCTCACTCATTAAAAGAACAAAAAATCACCCAATAAATAATGTAACTTTACATCTCAAAGCCCTAGGGAAACAAACAGACAAACCAGGAAACCAGCACCCAAAGCAGTAAAAGACAGGACAACATTAAAGTCAGAGCCAAAATTGATGAAATTGAAACAAACAAAAAACAGTTTAAAAAATTGAGGAAAAATAGTTGTTTCTTTGAAAAAAATAAACAAAATTGATAAATCCATAGCCAAACTAACAAAGAGAGAAGCCCCAAATTATTTAAGTTTGTGAATAAAAAGGAAATATCACCATGGACACCACTGAAATAGAGATAATAAAAAAGAGTCTACTTTGAAAATCTATACTTCAATGAAATAGAAAACCTTGAAACATCAGCAAAATATGACATACCCAGATTGAATCAAGGAGACACAGAACATTTAACAGATCAATTTCAAACAATGTAATTGAAGACTCCATCAGAATTCTACTAAAAAAGTCCAGGACCAGATGGATTCTCAGCCGAGATCTACAAGACCTTGAAGTAAGAACAGACACCAGTCCACTAAAATTATTCTATGAAATAGAAAAAGGGATCTGTTCCAAACTCTTTCTGTAAAGCTAGTATCACTCTGATACCAAACAAAGACACACACACAAAAAAATAAAACTTCAGACCAATATCCCTAATGAACATAGATGCAAAAATTCTCAATAAAATACTGTCAAAAACATATTAAAAAGATAGTGAACCATGATCAAGTGAGTTTCATCCCAGGGATGCAAGGTTGTTTCAACATACAGAAATAAGTGAAAGAAATTAACCACATCACTAGACTTAAAGACAAGAATCACATGATTATCTCAATAGATGCAGAAAAGCCATTTGACAAAATTTAGCATCTACTCAAAACAGTAGAAAAACATGGGATGATAGGAACAAACCTCAACATTGTAAAAGCTGTATATGTTAAACCTAAGGCCAATGTCATGGTAAATGGTGCAAAATTGAAAGCATTCCTTCTAAAAACTGGAACAAGACAAAGAGGCTCTCTTTCCCTACTCCTATTTAACATAATCTTTGAAACCCTAGCCAGATTAATTAGAAGAAAGGAATTAAAAGGTTATGTGTTGGCGGGGTGGGGGAGGGAGAAGGTCAAACTATCTTCATTTGCTGAGGACATAATTCTATATTTAGAAGACCCAAAAACTCTACTAGAAAGCTTCTAGAATCCATAAACAAATTCAGCAAAGTCACAGGGTATAAAAAACACCCATAAATCAATTGCTTTTCTATAAACCAATGATGTATCATCTGAAACAAAAATCATCCCCTTTATAATAGCTTCAAAAAAATGGGAATCAAGCTAAAAAAGAGATGAAAGTCCTCTATAATGACAACTACAGAATAAAGAAAGGATTTGAAGAAGACCTCAAAAAAATGGAAAGAACACCTGTGTTCTTAGATAGGCAGAATTAATATTATCAAAATGTCTATACTACCAAAAGCACTCTACAGATTTAATGCAATTCCCATTAAAAATCCCAATGGCATTCTTCATAGAAATAGAAAAGGCAATCACTATATACATTTAGAAAAATAATAAGCTCATAGCCAAAGCAATCCTTTGTGAGAAAAGTGATTACAGGATACATCACAAAACCAGAACTTTAATGATACTACAGAGCTGTAGTAACAAAAATGGCATGATATTGGCACCAAAACAGACATGAAGCCCAAGGGAACCACATAGAAGACAGAGAGACACCCCCATATAAATACAGTTACATCTTACTAGACAAAGTCACCACAAACATACCTTGGAAAAGAGAAGGCCTCTTCAACAAATGGTGCTGGGAAAACTGGAAACCATGTGGAGCAGAATAAAATTTAACCATTATCTCTCACCCTGCACAAAACTCAGAGTGGATCAAGGACCTAGAACCAGAGACCCTATACTTACTAGAAGAAAAAGTAGGACCAACTCTCTATCATGTCAGCTTAGGAACCAACTTCCTCAATAAGATTCCTGAAGCACAAGAAGTAAAATCAAGAATCAATAAATTAGATGAGGTTAAGCTAAAAATCTTCTTCACCAAAAAGGAAACAACCAAGAACATGAACAGATATCCTACAGAATGGGAGAAAATCTTTACCACCTGTACCTCAGATCAAGTATTAATCTGCAGATTATATAAAGATCTCAAAAAACTTAACACTAAAAACCAAAAATACAAAACACACAAATAATCAATAAATGGGCAAAGAAATTATACAAGCACTTCACAGAAGAAGAAATATGAATGGTCATAAAATAAATGAAAGATATTCAACATCTCTAGCAATTAGTGAAATGCAAATTAAAACTGCACTTAGACTCCATCTCACTCCAATCAGAATGACCATTATAAAGAATACAAGTAGCAATAAATGTTGGCAAGGATATGAGGAGAAAGACTCTGTCATACATTGTTGGTGGGACTGCAATTTGGTGCAACCATTATGGGAAGCAGTATGGAGATTCTTCAGAAATCTTGAAATAGAACCACCAATTGACTCAATTTTCTTACTCCTCAGTCTATACCCAGAGGACTTAAAATCAGCATAATATAGTGATGCAGCCACATCAATGTTGATTGCAGCTCAATTCATAGTAGCCAAGCTATAGAAATTACCTACATGTCCTTCAGAGAATTAATGGATAAAGAAAATGTGGCATATATACAAAATTGAATATTACTCAGCCATAAAGAGGAATGAAATTATGGCATTTTCTGGTAAATGGGTGGAGCTGGAGAATATCATGTTAAGTGAAATAAGCCAATCCCCACAAAATAAAGACTAAATGTTCTCTCTGATATTTGGTTGCTAACCCAAAACAAAGGAGGACTGGGGGAGAGGAAGAAGTCCATTGGGTAAGACACAGGGGAATGAAGGGAAAGGTAGGGAAGAGGAATATGAAGGACAGTAGAATAATCTGACATAACTTTCCTATCCTTGTATTTGAGTACAAAACCAGGGTAACTCTGCATCATGTACAACCACCAGAATGGGATCCTAAATAGAATAAGTTTTACTCTATGTATTTATAATTTGCCAAAATGCATTCTACTCTCATGTATAATTAAAAACAAATAAACAAACAAAAAATACAAAATAATAACAACATGACACTGAAATTTAAAAAAAAAATTGTTGGTTATATATGAAGAGTGGAGGCAAGTTGTTGCTGTCTTAAGAATTAGCTAGCTCTGGGAGGGCAGTCTTTCCTGAAACAAAGATATTTAAGATGTTGAAACATTGTAATATACTAAATAATAAAAAATAGTTATAATACAAACGATGAGATTTAGAGTATGCTTGTACTTTTCTTCCCAAACAGAACACCAGTTTTCAAAAGCAATGGCCTGCTTCTGGCAAGGATGTAAGTTCTGGGCCGTTGTGGGAGTTGAGCAGCAGGCATGACGTGCAGAATGTTATTTTTTGCTGAAAGGAGCTGTTACCTCTGTTGGAATAGTCTTGATAAATTTCCCAGGTCAAGTCGTATTTACAGATGAAGAAATAGCCTCCCAAAGGAACAGCAGCTCACCCCAGGCTACTCAAACAGATGTCAGCCCGGGAGTTGGATGTTGGGTTTCTTGGTCTCTAGGCCTTTTCCTCAGTGCTGGACGGCATAGGAAGCATTACAGAACAAATATTTTCTGGACATTTATTGTGTGTTAAAAAAGATATACTTGTAGATTTTTTTCCTACATATTCCTTATAAGAACTCCATGATAGAATTTTACTGTTGAACCCATTTTACCAATGAGGTTCTGAGATGAGAGAGCTTGTTTCAGTTCACATAGTTAGTAAATGAGAAACTAGGAGACCACTCTGGGCATATTTGAATATAGGCATCACACATCATTGACTTGTCTTTCTTAATTTTCACAAGAGATAATCCCCAGAGGTCAGGATCATGAGGTAGAGCCCTTGCCTAGCATGCATGAGGCACTGGGCTCAAACCCTGGCACCACATAAAAATTAAAGAAAATAAAGGTATTATGTCCATGTACAGCTAAAATAAAATTATATATATATATATATATATATGTGTGTGTGTGTGTGTGTGTGTGTATTTTTTAAAATAAAAGGAAGAAAGAATCCCCAGATTTGGTGCCAGTGTTTTAGAAATGAGGAAACCGAAGCACAGGGAGATTCTGTAAACTAAGTGTAAATGTCATATCTAATAAATGGCAGTATCAAATTTGGAAACCTCACAGTTGAACCCAGAATCTTCCATAATAATGAATTCAAACACAGAAGGACATAACTGGGTATGGAGTGGCTGGAGGGATGCATGTATGCACCCAGGGCTTTGTCCTCTCTCTATCTAGACAGGAGAAAACCCCAGGGATTGGAAAAAGACTTGAAAGGAAAATAGGAAAGGTTTATTTCTCAGCATCTCTCAGCAACACACTATAAAGTCAGGGCAAAGCTGAAATTCTAGGCCTTGACCAAGAGTGATGTCCAGGGAGGTACACCTTCCTTCTTAAAAACAAGCAAACAAACAAACAAGAAAACCACTTTTTTCCCGCCCCCAGAGAGATCAGACCTGGACATTGTAGGAGTTCCTTTCCTCATCCAAACTGAAGCCTAGTGCTGCTCATTCCCTGCCACATCTTAGGAGCTAACAAAGCCTATTCTGATAGAACAATGTTAATTAGAGCCTAGGTGATGGATGAAAAGTGTAAGTAGGAAGTCTGTTAAGACACCTGGATTTGCTTGTTATTGCAGCATAACCTAGCCTTTCCTCATTGATACTCACACAAGTGTGTGTGTGTGTGTGTGTGTGTGTGTGTGTGTGTGTGTGTGTGTGTTTAGGGAAAGGCTAGATGGAGGAGACAAGATGAGAAGGAAAAGTGGGAGAAGAGATAGTTTATGCTTTTGGTCTTTTCTTTCTGTTGTTTTGTTTTATGTTGAGAGTGCCGGGGCTCAAACCCAGGGCTTTGTGCATGCTAGCAAGTGCTCTTCCTCTAAGCAACACAACCCCAGCCTTGTCTTTTGTTTTTAACTTAAAAAAAAAATAACCAATTTTAAGTGGGTATTGGGAAGAGTTAGAGGCATCATCTCATTCAGTTCTTACAAAAAATGATCTATCATGTCTAATCCATAGTCTTATTTTACAAAAGATGGAACTCACACATGGTGTGGTTAAATAACTCAACTAAGGTCTAACATAAGTACTTAGGAACTAAAACCTAAAGTTTTGGTTTGGGATTTTGGTTTTGGTTTTGGTTTTGGTTTGGATTCTAATTAAAAAACTGTATGTTTTTCTATGTTTTAAAGTTGTTTAAATATGGCCGATCACCAACATGATATTGACTATTAAATTATTGCATTTGAGTAGCCTGATTAAGTCAGACCCTGTTTAAGTCAGGTTTGATGCTATATTTGTATTTGTCAGGCTCGGCTCCAGATATGGTAGAGGCTGAGAGGATAAATAATTCCCAAGGATGCTCAAAGATCAAGGACTCAAGTAGTATGTAAATCACTCTAGAGTGAAGGAGCAGATCATAAATGCCACAGAAAGAATATACCATAGCCCAGGGGTTTCACAGAAGTGAGGGATTTCTTCTAAAGAATATATAATGAAAGTTCTTTTATGATTTGTATGAGTTTGAACAATAAAAAAGTACAGGAAAATTATGAATGTAATTATAAGGAATTTATATATGATATACCTTTGAAAGGTTACATTGTATCCAAAGTCTTGTCATCAAATAGATGAAATTGGAGCTCTTAAATTACTATGCATGGTATTTACTAGATGCATTAATAACTAAGAGTTGTGAAGAGAAAGGAGTTGGTTCTGGGAGTTGAGCAGAGACTGAAATATTTTCAAGAAATTCACTGTTATGTCAATGATCTCTGCAGTGGTTCAATTAACAGTGATAGTAAACACATCCCTGGTGACACTTCTCAATAAAATTTAAGTCTTCCTTATTGATATTTTTACACACACACACGTGCACACACACAGAAATTAGCTTCGCTGAAAGCCAGAGCAGATGACAGTAGACACAGTGGCATGACTTATAACATGGTGTAATCCTGGATTATTCCACTGGGAAAAGAAGCTATCATTTTTCAGGAGCTATTTCTATTTTCCAGGAAATAACAGGTTCTTATTTATAATCTGCAGGTTTCTAGGATCAATAGCAAGAGGAACTCTTTATTGGTATTTTTTTCCTACAAATGTGGCACAGTGAAGACAAGTCATCACTTTTCAATGTGACCACACTTCTGACACATTTGACGGGGGTTTGAGTTTAATTTCCCAGTAATTTCCTGCCTCAGTTATGACAAAAATATAGGCTTCTAGCTGCCAGTATAGCTTTATCTCTTGTACAGATGTCACACCAAGGTGGCCTGACTTTATTGGTTTTTTCCTCTCTCTACCTCCCTTCCCCTCATCAACATTTCAGTGACAGGGGAGAGCAGAGGAGCAGTGTGACTCGATAGCCAGTTTAATGTCCAGTGTGCTCTCTGCATTGGCTCCAGGTGTGACTCAGAACTCGGACTACCTGGGTTCCAAACACACTGGGCCTTCTACTAGACCTAATAACAAGGATATAATTCTTTGAATCGGTTAAGAATGCACATGGTCTTTGGTGTAAGACCTGTGTTCGAATTCAAGTTGAACCACTGATTCTAGATACTTTTGGAGAAGTCATTGATCTTCTCAGGACCCAGATCTTGAGAGTTCTGGTAGGCTTTACTTGGGTGTAGGTGTTACTTCATGAAGGGGGACATCTATGTTAAGGTATGTAGCCAAATGCTGAGTTTGGTGACCTGTGAGACAATAGATCTCAGTGGTAGAGGCTCTGGAGAAGTTAGTATGGAAAACTAAGATTCATCCACTTGTCAGTGGGATGGTTTCTCACCTTCAACGTTGTCTTCATTTCTAACAAATGTGTACTAGGCTTTGCCAAGAATCTAGGGATCTCAGCCATGGGGGTGTACTCCAGGAACCCACGTAGATTAATAACAGTCAGAGGAAGATAACCATGGGAGATAAAGGAGGAGAGAAAAAAATTTTCTGATTAAGTACTTTGGTCTAGAAATCTCTGGAGGAGTCAGGTGTGTGTTTGTGTGTGCATTTGTAAGATCTAAACCCTAAAGTTCTTATCTGCCAGGCTAATTGCTATAATGAACACAGGTAAATACTGCTAGGCCCTGACATAGGTCTTGACAGGTAAAGAAAGAGAGTTTATATTTGTAGGAGAGTTTGAGTCATGATGAAGCATCTGTTCCCTGAGTGTGATTAAATTATTGCTGTTCAAAGAATACCTAAAACTGTGTCCCCAAAAAGAGACATTGGAGTGTGAAGATTTCTGCATCAAATATGTATTCAAAGGTTCTATAACAATCTGACTGCTACCTTTCCCCTGAGCCAGCAAATGATCATAAAGAGACATTTCCTTTGGGAAATGGAGTTCGTATATTTGAGAGAGAACCTCCACCATGATGCTCATGAGCGGCAAATCAGGAACACTGGAGCTGTTATTAGCAGCCCTGGAGAGCATGAGAGCCCCTCCATGATTTCTGAACTCCCATTCCCTATAGGTTGTCAGCTCTAGGAGAGTGAAAGGGGGAGTTGGAAAGGGTAGGAAAGCTTATAATATCAGTGTCTCTTTAGCTCTCTGAATTTTCCCTTGAAAACTGTTTGCAGAAGAGATATTGGGGAAAAGTTACAAGAAATCATTTACTGACATTAACAGGTGAATTGGCTGCCTCCATTTGTGCTAGTGCCTCTGAATCTCAGCAAAAAAAAAAAAACAAACATTTATTTTCCACAAAAAGTGTTTACTTGTTCCATATTATAATTCTAGATGCTCTTAACTTGATATTCTGCTTTGCCATTGTGTTGTTAAACCCATGTTTCTTTCAGATTGTTGAGTGTGAGTTACGATTGCTTACACATTCCTGATTTATACCTTGCCTGTTCAGATAGAAAGAAATAAAATATCCCAATTTTGATGGATATCAATATGAACGGTTAGTGGAGCTATCAATAATACTAGATGATCTTTCCTAGGAACCAAATACTCAAATAAATAAATGTCTGTAGTTTAAGCTAATGAGAAGAAGAATGAACCCCAGAATGGGTCACATAAAGCAATGGATCCTATAATTATAAATTTAAAAAATGCATTTGAGAAACACTGGCTCAATAATTTTTCCTGTTATACTTTTACTATAGGATTACAGGAAATTTTAATATACTAGTGTGAATTTCAAATTCCAGCCCATCTTGCAGGTTGATTATTCTATGAATCCCTTTGGAAATAGCTTGTTTAGATGACTTTTCCTCCTTATTTTATATTCAGATTTTGAAATGCAGTCAACATACTGTGAGGGTAACATTACCTTTCAGTGGATTAGAGGTAGTATTGAAATGAATCAGGAGTTGTTGACTACCCAACAGGCAGTCATTCTTTGATGATTTCTTCAACTTCTTTATTAAGAGCCTATCACTCTATTTTAAGGGATGTGGTCATGATTCCATTACCTTTGCCAGACATTTAATTTCCATGCTTCCGTTCCAAAGTTAGAAGTATTGATGTGACCCAATTCTGGTCAAAGAGAAATGAGACACCTGTTAGGAGGATTCTGGAAAATTACTGTGATTTTATTTTTCTTCCTTTCTCCTTCTTATTGTAGTTCCTGAGATCAAATCCAGTGCCCCTTGCACTCTAGGCAAACCCTTTACCACAAAGCTACATCCCCAACCCAAATGTTGTGATTTCTAATAGGAGAAATTTGTAAGGAGGAGCTTCTTACATGCCGTTTCTTTCCCCTTCCTCTCTTGATGTGGTTGGTGCTGTGAAGAAGTGTCATTTACAGAAGCTCAAAGAAGCTCATAACAAGGGAAGAAACTTGTGAGTTCTGATGATGCTGTTGAAGCTCTACACTGCGCCTGGAACTACCTTCTTCCAGGTGACCAGTTACACAGATGATCAGTGTCCTTAGGTGTAAGCAGCTGTCCGCCTGCTCTCCTAATACACCCTCACTGATACATGCTTTAATTTTTTGTTTTGTTTTTAACCGTTTCCACCTCTTCCTCACTCATTTCTCCAGTTTCTGCTTCTCAGACTGGGAATAACTCAAGGAAACAAGGTCCTTTCTTTGAATGTTTTCAAAAGTTCTGACTGTGGTTTGTTCTGGCTTTATTTATTTATTTTTTTCATAGACTGCTGAAATTGGAGGTTTCCCCCATTCCTCAAGATGCTGACAATAGGTTTTTGTTCTCTCTAACAAGAAATGGTCAACAAAATATTGGTGCACACATTGTATATACTAATATATACTAATTAACTAGAGTTGATTAGACTCTAATTCACTAGAGTCAGCACTCGCTTTCTAATTATAATAATCACTGGGTTAAGTTGTAGGCAGCACATATGCATTTCGAATAGAATCTTGGTAACAAAAGATAAATCATGCCCAGAAACTTTGGGGAAGATATTCAATCAGCTGATGGAGGTTCACCCTTTGTTTTCTTGGCTCTGCTGCCTTCCTGAGCAGCTGGGTTTCTTGTTGGCAAGTGGGCTCTCAGGAACTGGCTTGCAGTATCTGTAGGTCCTAGGGCCATAATTACATAATAATGTACCCCTTAGGATTCAGGGGATGCAAAATTGAGATATTCTGAAAAGTAACTGCTGGTTTAGGATCTCTTAACTTTTGGACATTTTATGCATTGCAGCTAATGCATTTCTTGCCATCTCTTAATAAATTTAGTTAATGGTCATGTTCCTAGTCATCCATCTGCCGCAGGATGGCCTTTTCCCACTCAGTGCTTCTTTAAGGAGTTTGGAGCATCATATCTATTCTTAAGAGTTAGAGAAAGTGGAAGAATGAAAATAGCACAGACCATTAAAAAATGTTTTATTGTTTAAAAAAATTTAAAAGTGACACAAATACAAACTATCTAGAACTATTATTTACATTGAATAAATGGAAAATGGTTATACAAATAATTACAAGGGATTCCTACAAATAAATGTGAAAGAGAAAGCTAAACACAGAGCACAGCATATGAAATTGTCATTAAGAAAAGAGGAAACATGAATAGTCAATGAAGACATGAAAAAATGCTCACCCCTTAAATGATCAGGGTTATTTAAAATAAACCCTGAAATCCCATTTTGTACTCATTGTATTTGACAAATTCCATGCAGTTGGTAAGGAAGTAGAAAATGAGAACACTTATATACTACTAGTGGGAGTGTGAATAGGTGAAATCCTTTTGAGTGAAGTTGGCAATGTTTTGTGAACTTAATATTCATTCTATTCCTTTGAATAAATGATTTTTTGCATGTATGTATGCATATATGTACATGTATATTTTCTCCATAGTTTGTGTATATATATATATATAGTGTTTGTGTGTGTGTGTATCTTCTGTGTTGAAAAATTATACTTACTCCCCTTAGGATACCACATACATATACATTGTCTTCAAGTGTGCACCCCTAGAAGACAATGGGGGGATACATATCTGAGACATGTGGAATTGTGTGCATGTTTTTATATCTGTGTATATGTCCCAAAGAAGTTATTTCATATTTGCACAATGAATCATAAGAGGAATGATCGATGTAACCTCACGTGTTAAACCCAAAATAATTAGAATTTGCTTATGCATGGCAATAGCTAAATAATTGGTAATATATACACTCAAAGGAAAAACTACGTCAGTGAAAATTAATGTGCTATATATTTACATTTAACTCATTATCTAAGGTAAAAGAAAAATAGCCAAATATGCGCGTGTGTATGCGTTTGTATGTATATAAATGTATGAACATGTAAAGCACAACAAACCAACAAAAGGCTAGCTGAAAGTAGTCTTCAGGGGAGGAGATATTTTGGGCCCCAAATAAGTTTTGCAGTAGAAGATAAGACTGTTCTGCTCTGGTTCATAGTGGAGCTGACTGTAAGATGCAGGCTCTGTCACTGGAACTTGGAGAATCACTCTGTTTTCATTATCTGATCAAGTAGTCATTGCTACTGTCCTCTTGTCAAAGCTGCTACCTGGGGGGAGATAGTGTGATAGATTCATGTGTGAGATGCTATTCATGTGTGGTTACAAAACAGCATCTGAAGAAAGATGAAACTCTTGCAGAGCAGCCTGCTCTGAGAGATAAGGGAAAGGAAGGGTCACAAACCATTTTCCGTTCTTCTTTTGCTATGAAGCATCACCTGGGGGAGAGTTTCAGAAACTCTAAAGTCATTCACTTAATCAAACAGACATTACCTGTTGCTTGGACCTTTGCAGTGGTCTCTTAAAAAACTGTTCTCCCCACCCTTTATCCCTGCCAGCAGTCTCTGCCTCCTTCCTACAAATTAACGATGTAACTCCCACCATTTATATCCAGTTTTGTCTTCTGTGTGTCGAGGTCCTGATTCTGCTCCCTTTAGCATCTGGCTCCAGCTGACTGGCTGGTCTTACCATCTGCTCACTCCATGGACATTTGCTGAAGAGTATCATCAGTTGAACAGACTTGTTTGTAGACACAGAGTCTTGGGGGAGAGCCAGATGAGCCAGGGTGCTTTCCTCAGACTACAGACAAGAGTACAGCTACAAATAAGATCAGTGCACATGGCACAAGTGCTATGCATTCAATAAAACATGTGCCAATGAGTAACTAGGGACATTAGATAGCATGATCAGGGAAGACTGCTTTGAGGAGGTGACATCTGAGCTGGGGTCAAAGAAACAAGTAGAACCATGCAAGAGTCAGAGAGAGGGATGTCTTATTTTGTTTCTTACACTCTGGCCCAGCTAACCTCTTCCTGAGCACAGTCAGGAACACCATTCCTCCCATCTCCATCTGTGGGAGCTCCATGTAATACTATCTCCTTCCTGGAGGTTTACTTGTCCTGCTGAGCCAAGCCATCGAGCTTAGCTCTCATAGTAACATTGGTGCTCATACTGGGATCTTCCCAACTTTATTTGAGACTCTCTTGATGACATATGGCAGAAACTTGGTTGGAATAGGTAAGTACACAATGGCATTGGTTTTGGTAAATAGACCATTGAATAAACAGAGGCAGAGCTGGTCCCATGGGTGACTGTTTCATGCAATCTTCAAAATGCAAGGTGTTCCTAGAAGCTGCTTTGTGTCGGCTTGTGGTTCTGAAAAGTATCTCTCCAGCAGCCATGGAATCCCATCAGTTGGTTATTCCATCAGTTTCCTGTTCCTTCCTTACCAGGCCCTCCTGCTGTCCCTCATATGCTGATTCTTGATGCCAGCTCCAGTGGCCCCATAGCCCATCTTCAGGAGTCTGGGTCCAGGTACCTGTGACCCCTCCCTCAAATTCCATGAGTCAGCCAGCAGCCTCCCCTCAGATGATAGGTCCTTATCTCTTTGAAAATAGTTTCTTCATGTGCTACCTCCATTAAAGCTAAGTGTCCTTTGTCTTTTGGCTTGTTCTGTCCCCTAACTTTATACCTAGTTAACAAGACTGGACAGTAGGTTCTGTCTGTTGAAATAACAAGGAAGGCGGCTTCTGTCTCCAGAGAGCTCTTCCTTCCATAACCAAAGGAGCCTTTTCACAGACTCAAAACAGTATCATATAGAAATAAGCTGCCAAATCTTGTTCATTTCCAACAAGGTCCTAAAGCCAATCATTTTCCATATAACATATAATAAAATAATGAATAGTGAACTAAACTCATTGATCCTAATAGCTTATCATGTGTCTGGGACAGGGAGTCTCTAAAGGCATCTAGGAGGGCAACCTATTTTAACCAGTCTAAATGTAGTTTACTTTAACCAGTCTAAATGTAGTTTACACCTTGTCTCTCTTAAGGGGATACCTGCCATTCTCTCATTCTTCTTTAATTGTGCGAATGTTTAACCTTACATATTCCACTCCTTCCTGCAACCAGAACAGCTGTATCAACACTGTCTCGATGCATGGCAAATTGTTTTTACTTGCTCACGTGTGTATTGCATCCAGCAGTTCTTTTTAGCTGTGACAGGAATAAAAGAAGTGATTTTAGTCCATCAGTGCTTGTACTCATTGCCCCTTCCTGACAACATTTATGGGTTTCTCTGATGTCAGCTCCTGAGTTTATTTGAAGGAACAGAATCCCAGTAAAGATGGTTAGAATACTTGAAAGGAGTAACAGGATCAGGTTGATATGAATGAAGAATAACAAGAGTAGGCAGAGTGGGGAGAGAAAAGCTTGCTTGAGCTTAAGGCTGACTTAAAATATATATATTTTCATTTGTATTCTTAAGGAGATTTCAAAATAAAGGAAAGGAGAGAGAGATTTTGAAGGTTGCTGCCTCGCATGAATAAGGCAGGGTGGGAGTAAGAACTTAAGAAGGTTTGCTCAGAGTTATGGATGGAATCTGCATTTGGTAGACACAAATAGGCCTCAAAGACAACACAAATAGGCCTCAGGACAACTTTATAAAGTACAGCTCTCTAATGAATATCTCACTCCCCTATTCTTTCCTCCTAATCATATGACATCAGAGAGACATCAGCGGCTGCAGGATGGAGAGGTTTGAGGCACGAGTCCCTGGTCACTTCCTAGGCTGTTTCTGTCTTTCGGCTGGGACACTAGACTCCCCTTTGTCTTTCTCACTTCTTTACAGGTCCCCATCCATCCTCACTTTCCCCACATCTCCCAAACTGCTAGCAGATGGCCAGGATAAAATCCACACTTCTATTATTTCAAAAATATTATTTTGAAAAGGAAAAGAGATGAAAGTTTTTAGGAGGAATGAGTGCCACACTGATTAGAGACTTCTCTTTATGGCAGTTTCTTTAGTATTTCTGAAGAGAAGTAATTAATCCTGTCATTGGATCCTTTTATTTCTATCCATTAGGAATTTACCTTTTTTAAAATTTGTATTTTTGTGTTGGGGATTGAACCCAGAGCTATGTTCATGACAGGCAAGTGCTCTACCACTGTGTTAGAGACCACAGGTTTTTTTTTCCTTGTCATAAAACAAAATCTGGATAAAATATATGAGAGACATATAAAGACATCTCTCTGGGATAGAATTTTGATATGTTTTGGTGACTGAGAAAGTCACGGGGAGGTTGGAGACAGGATTCTTGTAGTTCAAGAAGAGATTGCTGGAGCATTTGATCTCATTGGCGCCCCCTGCCTGTCCTGGCTTAGAACTTCAGCTCCTTGCATTCCTTTGTCAAAGAAAAGTCATCAGATAATCATCCTCTATACCTTAATATGCACAGATGTTATGTGTCAATTTAAATAAAAATAAAAATGAATAATATACAATGAACCTGAACTAACTCAAAGGGAAAAAAGAAACATTTAGTTATATTTGGTATTCAGCACCTGGAACAGAGCAGATTCTTGATGTATATTCCTTGAGTCAACAAATAAAATAATCCAGGAATAAATGCACAAAGAAGTGAACAGTGAGACCAGATGGATGAACAACAACAAAAATGTTATGACCTCCACTGTGATTTATTAAAACATACCCTGTGCCAGGCCGTCTCCTAAATGTGCTTCTATTTCCTCATCAAAACACAATAATAAGAACTTGTGATGGGAAACACCAGTGCAATTATCTTACTAATAAACACATGGAGGTTTAAAGATGTTAAGAAATCTCACTTTTGAAAGGTGGTCAGTAGTAAGTCTCAGATTGTAATTCAGTCCTTTTTTATCTAACAAAATGAAAGATTTTGCAGAAACACAGTGAAGGTCTTGTTATTTCTAATATACAGATAAACAAACTGAGGTTCACAAACATTGGCCCACACTTGTGTGGGTATTGGGCTCAGTCTATCCCAAGTTTGACCCCCAAATCCTTCTTTAAAGGTTGCATGATTTTGGACATTTATTTATCCTTTCAGAACTTCACTCATTAAAACTTAGAAGTAAAAATAATGATCCATCCACTATGTTGTTGAGATAATGAAAAATGAGATCATCAGACAAATCCTTAACATAGGGCCAGTACTTAGAAAACTTGATAAATATTTCGTTTTCAGTATTTCAGTGTATTTACACATCTACCGAACACCACCCCCATCACACACAGAAGACATAAAGTAGGCTGAGGACTGAAGAGAAGCTGGTGTTGAACTGATAGTACAATTCCCAACAGTTCCTTAAAAACTGTGTGTTTAGCTGAGTATCAATCCAATACAATCCTAGGTATGCAACAGAAAGTCAGTAAACTCTTGTTAAGTTGAATAGTTTGGATCAAAAATAAAGTAAAATAAATTAAGATAAAATAAAGCCTAATGAGGCTTTACACCCTTACCCTAAAATATAGATTCTCTTGCAGACGTCACCTAGAGGGACATGATAACATTTTTGTTAAGGGTGGTATCCAAAGGAATAAAGATCAAATGAAGGGCTTCTTGAAATAGTTTTTAGCTCACAGAATCAATTTTGCCACATACTCTTCAACAAGAGAGTTACAAAGCCATTCAGGAATTCCGCCTTTCCATGAGAAGTGCCATAGAGTTTGTCAACATGTTTTAAAACTACCAAAGTCTACCCCCTTTGCAACACTATTTAGATTCTTCCAAAATACAAAACATGCTCAGTACCTCCAAAGTGCTACCTGTTAAAGCATCAGGCTCAGGCTGAGGTGCTGTATGTATCCCATCTAAATCAGATCTATGTGCAAATATACCTTCTCCCCTGTGGTTCCTTAAGTCCAGTTCTTTGAGAACTATTCTCCTCAGTCCAGAGTCTTGTGAACTGAAGGTTCAAGCTACTTGCACACCAGCAACACAGTGAGGAGCTGGCAGACCTAACCAGTACAGATACAGTCTTCAGAAATTCTGAAAAGGAAAGACACACAACACAGCAATCATTGTTCTTTAGCACTTCTGAAATAAGACCAAGCACATGCTGCCAGTTCCTTGACAGAAATGAGTTATATTTGTTGTGCATAATTTTTCTATGAATCTTGGGTTAGCCTTCTGTATTATTTATCCTATCCTCTGAGTCATTACTCTTTTTCCTGTTTCATACATGTACTAATCTGAGGATCCATAATCCCCCCCCCACACACACACTTTTACTATATGTGTTCTTTTAAAAGAGAAATTGTAAAAAAGTTTTGTGGGTTTTCCATGAATCTGGTTGGAATCCACTGCATTAGAACACAGTCTGTACTTTCAGATCTTGTTGATA
The DNA here is from genome assembly GCF_052094955.1 of Ictidomys tridecemlineatus. Taxonomy (NCBI): domain Eukaryota; kingdom Metazoa; phylum Chordata; class Mammalia; order Rodentia; family Sciuridae; genus Ictidomys; species Ictidomys tridecemlineatus. Next base: position 19,481,668 of record NC_135477.1, read on the forward strand.
TAGATGCTTTTCTAACCTGAGCTTCTCTGAGGCTTCCGTGAAACAAAGTCCTGAGAGTTGTAGGAGCCTTCTTATTTATGTGAGAAGATCTAAGAAGGTGTCCTGATGGTTTTTTGATTGTCATTTATAGTTTGAGGGAGTTTATGTGAATTTGCCTAGACACTTCTCAAATCTTAACAAAGGAATTTATGGACCCACCATGGATTTGATCGTTGGTGCCTCCTTTTACTTTGAGAATCATCTAAGAGTTTGGGAATGAGCAACAGTATTGTTTTTGAACTCAGAAACACCTCCTTACTTTATGTCTCTCCAAATTTTGCTTTCCCAATTCAAAAGTTCCTCACCAATCTCTTGATCTTAATGACGGCTAGCTAAAAGAAAACAATTACTGCTTTCAACATTTTGCTTTGAAGTCTTGTTAGCTGGTTCATTAGGTATATTTTATAAATTTTTTCACATCAAAGCAAGGGAAAAGAATTGCTTGTTCTTCTGCCATTACATATAATATGTAATATAATATGCCATTACATATGCTCCCAATAACTTTATCTTTGTTTAATTTCTCTTGCCCACCACCTCCGACTTGGGGCCATAAAACTTTCACTTCCATCTCATTAAGAATATTCTAAGCTCTGCCAGCCCCACAGTATGACCAGAGCTCTTAGGTATTTCAGGTTTTGGTAATGTACCCCACTAGTCTCTTTTGGTTATTTAGTACTGAGTGGAAAATAAAAGTACCACAAAAGGTGGATTTAAAGAATAAAAGTAGTTTATTTTCCTCAGGAACCTGAGGACTAACCAGACTCGGGCAACTTTCTTGTGAGTCACTATGGTGGTGGCTTTAGATGGTTCTGGAGATTAGGTTCATCTCAGAGCCTTCTTGAGGCACACATCTGGTACCAGGGTTGGGACTCCAACACCAAGCTCAGGATCTGTGGGCCTCTGCTTTCTCTCCAATTATATTTGTTATCTCCATGTGATATTTCCACATGGCAGCTTTATAAGGTCAGGTTGTCTTATTTGGTAGAGAAAGACTCCAGCAATAAGCATCACTAGAGAAACTGGAAGAAGTTTCTCGATTTTGCTACCCTATCCTTAGAAGTTAGCTACATTACCCTCAGCACACTCCACTATCAAGGCAGTCCAACTTTAAGCAGAGAATTTATAGTCGCCATCTCCTTTGGGAAGAGAATAAAGGAAGTTGTGACTCAAAAAAAAAAAAAAATCTCAATTCTCAAAGAGTTGTTTTAGCTCACTTTGTATCCAAGCAAATGGAAACTGAAGTTGATGGCTGAGATATTATGGAAACAGTGCAATTATTGTAAAATATGGAAATTATTAAATACGTGATGCTACATTCATCTAATGATGGAAATTATGGTTTTGAAGAATCTTAATTAAATATGAAAATATTCAATATATATTGATCATGTGAAATAAATCTGGACATCAGCTTCTGTATAAAAGTATAAACCATGGATATCTGTGCATATGCAAGAGGCAAGGATATGGAGCTCTAGCATCATGCACAAGAAAAGATGATTTATTAGATACCTGGTTTATAAGACAACCAATAATGTATATATGCATAAGATAAAAAATTGAGGGAAATATATAAATTATAACACATCTCTAGGCTGTGATCTTATATGCTAATATTTATTTTTATTTTATTTCTATTTTCTGTACTTCTGATTATCTCTGAAACATTTTCATTAATATTAAGAAAGAAATGAAAATAAAATAGATGCTCATAAGTAACTTTCATAAGGTTGAAATTGCAGAAAGTGAGCTTTTCACTTGATGTTTAGTGTTTTTTATTTTTCAGTCCTGTATCTCTCAATGTTGTGCTCTTTGCTAGTGGGAAGGACTGGGATCCTGCTTGCCTTAGTTAATAGCTCTTACTGTATACATATTCAAGCCCACTATCTTTTCACCCATATCACTCAGCAGGCCATATGGAAAGCACAGTAGTAATGTGTCTATACCTTGAGTATTTATGTTGCATGTCCATTGGCCTTTAGAGAACACAAGACTCACTGTTCTTAAAATGTTTCCTGTTTGTAGATAATGTGTACATTTGACTGATATTTTAACTGGCCTCACCGGACTCTGCTTTTTACAGTAGCTGCTGCTGCCTCCTGCTGGGCTCTTTTCGGGTTGCAACGTTTTCTTTTCTGTCTGGCCAGGCTCAGCCCACTCCAACCATAGGCAGACATGTTAGAGGGAACCAGGCTTCTTTTTATCTGTGCCTGGTTCTAGAGGTTCATCTCCAACTTGCTTCAATTTCAAGTAAACAGCTCAGCCTTTCAAGGTCAAAACTTAGGAGAAAAGCTAATTAGCACTCAACTCAAAAGAGAAATGTCAGACATTGTCTCCTTATAGGAGAATAATCAGCGATTGGACCTTTGTTAACTACTTTATTGTTATTTCCTAATAGTTTTGCAAGGGGGCAGTTTTCAATTAATTTAATTGAATACATATGGAGATTTGAATTTCTCATCTGTTTAGATGACCTCTTTCTGTCACTTCAGGCCCCTTCATTGCTTTGAAAAAATTGAAAGGCCCAGGGACTCAAAGAAACTTACTGGGAAGACAGGTCAGGTAGGGTCATCAGGGTATCATCAGAGTTTCTCTCTCTAAGAGAAACTGTCTCTCTGGCACAGTTGCTCTTCAACATTCCAGTTTGATTCTCCCCTTTTCTTCCCCTCCCCAACTTTCCTTCTCTTCAGGAAATCACTAATTTATTCATAGCCCATCAGTCTTAGCCTTACCCTGGTTATGGGCCCAGCACAGTCTAGAAATGAGATCTCAGAAAGAAAAAGGGAAGCTGATTTCCTAAAGAGACTGTCTCTGTGAGACACAACTGATGACAGGACTGTATTGTAGACTAGTTTGCATTGTACCTTGTATCTGTTTTCATGAGCAATTAGAACTTCTCTTAGTTTTCATCCACCCAAATATCATAAAGAAGGTTGCACAAAAGTAGTATCATCTCCATTTTATATATAAGGAAACAGAAACTTGAAGGAATTAAATGACATCAATATTATTATTATTATTATTATTATTATTATTATTATTATTATCATCTTTTTTTGTGGTGCTAGGGGTTGAACCCAGGGCCTCATGCATGTTAGGCAAGCACTCTACTGCTGAGCCACATCCCCAGCCCAACTTGCTAATTTTTTGTCCCCTATTCCTAGAAATCATTTTGTACACTGTTGCCCAGATGATGTTGGTATGTTATAAACCAATTACATCATCTCTTCCCTAATACCTTCCATTGCCAAATGAAATAAAGTATGAACTTCTCAGTGTGGCCTGTATTATTTGCCTGATTTGTTTGAACTCCTCAAAAATAGAATCTCACTACCACATACTAGTATTGCTAGACAAATCATCTGCTGGTAACCTGTGGAACACTCATTATAATATAGGCATTTGATAAATATACTTTACATAAATCATCTTGTTCGTGGCAAATATGGGAGGAAGATATTATTATGATCATCAGTTTACAAATACTTTCAATCATTCATTGTGCAAATATTTACAGCATGTCTCTGCATATGTCAAACTGTGCTGGATGGTAGGAATACAGCAGGAAACTAAATAGACAAAACCCACTATGAATTTTTAAATAAAATGTTTGCTGCTTTAAAAAAGTTGTTTTATCTGAGAGTATTTGGCAATAATGATCTCCTCTGGTGTATTTAAAATATAATTTTTCAAAAAAAAATTCAAGCTTCATTTAGGGGCAACATTTCTTCCAATTATTATAGAAAAAGAAATTGATTTATAAACCACAGATTTCTCCCCAGGAGAGTTGGAACCGCACCTTTATCACAGTGCAGGGGTCAACCCATCTGGGCTAAATGGCATTGATTCTCTATAGAGGTGCTTGATGGAGAGATTGACATTTGCTTGTGATGAGTAAAGCAATCAAAGCCCCAAAGTACAGCCGAAGCTCCTAGCACGCCATATTATCTCCACAGGTGCCTTTAGGAAATGGATGTCTTGCTGATGTTCGCAACACTAATTTTCTTCCTTTCTTCTCAGCCTCACCTGACTTCCTGCTGGGTGTCATGTGTGATTTTTAATCTCTGAAGGTGACATGCTGGGCCAATGTTAGGTGTTTATCTTCTTGATCAATGTTGGTTAAATGCTAAAATATGTGAAATAACCTATGATTCTGGATTATAGTATCTACCTGTCCTGTGTCCTTGCTGTGTGCCAGGCACACTTGTGTCCATTCAAATCATGTAGATAGAGTAGAAAAGTGGGATTTGAGGTTCTAGGGTTAGATGAGCATTGGAATCTTGGTTCTGCCTCATTATCGTACAATAACCTATTTGATCTTCAAAACCAATGAAGAGGTAATATTATCTCCATTTTCCAAAAAGGAAACTGAGGCTTAGAAACATGACCTAATGGGCCAAATCTGTGCAGTCTGCAAGAGTACGAGGTGGATCTGGGCCCATCCGTGTCTAAAACACATCCCCTCAGCTGTGGGCTGTGAAAATGATGACTGATGCTCAGTCCATTGTGTCTCTCATCTGTTTACAATGCTCTTCACCAAAATTATATTGCTTACCACCTAAAACCCATCCTAGTAAGCACATTGAGAATTTCGAAGACTTCCCCAAGAAAATTTAATATATGACTAAATATTCACTTTCAATAATTTTGATATCTTATAGATAACTTTTTAAAATAATCTATACATCATTAATTACTAATACCATAAAGTTGCTTGTTTTGATTTTTCTAAAATCAGCTGACATCCTGATGCAATTTTTAAATCATGTAAACAGAACATAAATCATACAATGGTTATTGCTCTTATCTATAGAATTTCCCCACTTTTCTTATTTTCACAGGTTTATAGTATTTTTCAAATACTTAACCTGTTTGTACCAAGTTGGGAATGCCCTGTCCTTATACATCTTCATTTTTCCAACAATACAATTTTCTAAACAGTGTATTTGTTAATATTAATCCTACCTCAATGAAAACACAAAGTAAATTTTTACCTCAAATATTCTAATATTTTTCCTAATATGAATGTCCATTTAGAATTTTTGGATGCTGCACTTTGCTTGTTCAAATCAAACATCAGTTAATAATCTTGCACTTGCTCACTTATTTGAAGTCTTCTTTTGCTCATCATAGTCTATGAGGATGCATGCATTTCATGAGTGATTCTAAAATAAAGTAGAAGTGTTGAAAAATCATAGCATTTCAACACTTTTATTTGGCAATGATACAATCTTCTAAAGATAGTATAAACTTGAAAATAATTGAAAGCTGCTACAAATTTGCTTTAGATTAAGACACATTGTGATTTAAAAAAAAATCTTGAATTGAGATAAATCCATTAAAGTTTTTTTTTTCCCAATCTTGATGGTCTATAAAATCATGAATACAGGAAGAAACAAAATGGATTTCCTAAAATACATGATGGATGAATTTAAAAGCTAGTACTTATGTGGAAAAAAAAAGTTTTGTTGAAAACCTTTTATGTGACAACTACTTATTTCTCTCTCTTTTTTAGTCACTCCTAATTGATGGCATTTAAGTCACACTTTATTGATGGGGTAACATTTGGAGGGGTTAAGAGCATTCCATAGGCTAGGCAGGTGGCTTGTAAACAACAGAAGTTTATTTCACACAATTTTGGAGGGTGGAAGTCCAAGACCAAGGCTCCAGTGGACTAAGACCACGGATCATGTATTCTGTGTCCTCACACAGTGCAAGGGGCAAGGCAGCTCCTTGGGGGTCTCTTTTATATGGGAATTAATTCCATTTATAAGAGAACCCTCATTGACTAATCACCTCCCCAAACCCTTTTATGGCTTCCTAATACCTCACATTGGTGATTAGGATTTAATATAGGAATTTGGAAAAGAAACAAGCTTCAGACCAAGCCATGGGAGAATCACAGGCAGAGAAGCCCACAAATGTGAAGATCTTCAGCTCAAGGGGAGATCAATGGAAGACAGAAAGATAAGAAGAGTAGTCTGAGTGGAGGTCTCTGAGACAGGCAGGGCTGGCACATGGAGGGTTTTCCAGGAGCTCTTAAGGAGTTGGGGTTTCAGAAATAATAGTCTTGTCACAATATATAAGCAGGTTGGAGTATAGAAGATTTGGAGCCTAGTTGGAAGGATTTTGCAGATGCCAAAGCAGTATTATGGTGATACAGATGGGCATGGGTACTAGAAATGGAGAGTGCCTGGTTTGAGGGGGTATTGAGAGAAGAGTTGGTAGGACTAGTTTATGACTGGATGGAGGTGGTAGGGAACACTGATAGACAATATGTGGAGGGTGATTTCTTGGCACAGGCTTATGATACTTAAGGTAGTTGATATTTGTTGATGTTTGTAACACTGAATGAAAAGAAATTTTCAGAAAAATATTTGCTTTATATATGTGTGTGCGTGTGTGTGCATGTGTGTGTGTGTGAGATATATATCTATATCTATATCTATCTCTATATATCTATATATCTATATATCTATATCTATATATCTATATCTATATCTATATCTATATCTATCTATCTATCTATCTATCTATCTATCTATCTATATATATATATATATATATCTCCTTGGGAAATGCAGAGTAGGCTATTGGAGTTCAGATGAGTGGTTTGGAGAGTTAAAAAAGAGGAAAAGTAAAGGATACTTATTGACTGCCTTAATTTTCAACAGAAATGTTATATAATCTCAACTAGAAATCCATCACACTCATACTTAGGAAGGCGGAGGAAAGGAAGAAAAGAAAAAATACTGGCGAATGATATTGATCAATTTATAGTTGTTATATTATGTGCATGTATGAATATGTAACAAAAAATCCCATATATACAATGCACTAATAAAATTGGAGAACAATGAATCAGGATTGGCTGAGTGGGGAAAATTCAGTTTTGGGGGTCACAGTGCCTGGATTGAAACCTCATCTCTATTATCTCCTAGGATCACATTTATCATCTAATTTATTATTTCTGTGACTCAATTTCCTCATCTGTGAAATTGGTTTAGTAATACTTAATAACTTGCAATTGTTTCTGGTAGGATAAATAATATGTCCCATATGATACTCTTAGAACAGTACTCAGCACATCTTATATGATTAATAACAGTCAGCCAACATAATCATCCATAGAGTTTGTTTAAACTTGGATTTACATACTCACTGAGCTTGAGAGCCTTTGAGTTCCAAAATAGGTGTCTATTTAAGAGATCACCTAACTGTGGCTGTGCTTAGAGCTAGATTACAGATTTCAATTACATGGCCTGATTAGGCTGCATCAAAGTAACCTGGATGATTTATTTTTAAAATAAAACTTACTCCTGGATTTACTACAACCCTTCCATGTCATGGTCTATGATTCAAGAGCCTCAGGAATATATATTTTAAAATAACCTATAGGTTTAGTAATGCTGACTCCGAGCCTCATTTGTGATCAATTATATGACTTCATTTCTTGTGAGATTCTCTTTCTGTATTAGGTATATTGATGACAGATAAAATGTGTTTTCCCTCTTTTGTAATGGACAGATCTTGTTGACAGTGAACTGTATAGGTACCAAGCTCCTTTCCTAGTCCTCTTGCATCTAAGTAAGGTGATGTGATCACTTATTGCCTGGAAAAGTGAGTGGAAATAATGCTTAGTTTCTGGGGCACACTTAGAAGAGGTTAGACACATTCATTATTCTCTAAGTAGCTGAGCAACTGCAGAGGGCAACAAGGCCCTGGGGAGATGTTCCAAGTGAAAACTGGAAGGAATAGTCATGTGTAGGAAGAGGTCCCAGTTACCCATGCAGAGGTGTTACAAGCATAGAGACTGAGCTTCTATTCTATAAAATCATAAAAATATTGGGGCATACTTGCTTCAGAATTTTCTTTACTCTCAGTGGTTTTCAACATGAGGCTTTTTTCTGTCCTTCAAAGCCTGTGATTGTTAAATTTTATAAACTTGACTCTAATGTCCAGTTATTTACTTAAAATAACAGTTTAGATATTGCTGTGCAGATATTTTATTGATACCATTAACATCTGGAGTCAGGTGACTAGCTAGAGATTGTTTTTGGTCATGTGGCTAGGCTTCATCCATCAGTTGAAGATATTAAGAGCAAAACAGATTTCCTGGGGAAAGAATTTTGCCTTCAGACTGCCACGTAGAAGTCCTGTCAGCATTTCCTGCTGGCTTCCCCATAAGCCTTCCAAGTTGTCACTTCTCCAGATCACTACAGTTTCTCTCTTTCCTGCTTATCTGTTTCCTCCCAAACCCACAGATCTTGTTTCTCTGAGGATCCCTGTCTAAACTCTGCATCCTTCAGAAGGATTATGATGAAATATGTCTCCATCATCATGAAGTCACATCTGTAATTTATATACTGTCCTTGGGCATGTGCTAGACCCTGAGTAGGAAACAAATAAGATTTGGTGCATTGAATATAATCAAATTCTAATATATGTTAATATTTTGGTGATCATTAAAAATTCTTCATATTTTATATTGTTTAAATATGTAGTAATTTTAAAAATATGTATTTTTGAAGACTCATTTTAATGTTCCAAAATAAATTTTCATATTGGTGAATTTTTGCATAGCATCACCTTTCTTTTTATGTTTTTAAGCTAAGAAGAGTTTTACTGATTATAGTTTTCTTTAAGTAAAATGTAGATTTCTATTCTTAACCTCTGAATACAGACAGATACTGGGTTTTACAGAAGAAAAATATGAACCATTATTCAAAATACAATCTTTAAAAGACCTCATAGGCAAATATTATAGTATAAATATTCATAAATTATTATTCTTTTAAATGTTTTGACTAAATTTACATAGAGATGAAAGTTGAAAATTTATGAAATTCAATTTTATATTCAGACTGATGGCTTAACATCAGTAATATTTTCTGGGTTAGGTCCCTGGACAAACTTGCCCACATTTATCAATCTCACTGAACACACACGATTCTTATCCCCAAACAGACTGCACAAGTTAAATTGCAAACTAGATTCAAGATGGTGGGCAAGATGAGTGAGGAACTGGATCCTAGAAATTAGAATTATGTGAAATTAATTCATATGACTTGAGAAACTTATAATCAGCCCATTCTCTTAGAAGAAGGGTTATAAACTGGAATTTTAATTATTGAGGCTGCATATCTGGTGCCAGCCTTTGATCAGCAACATCTCAGCTGTTCTTTGCTATGAAAATCTTTGCCCAGAGGTTTACTGCATATGCAGATGGATACACGCACATATGCTTTTGACCAGAATCTTTCATTCATGGTCTGATTCTAAATAAATATGAGCCAAGACTCTCTTATTTTTAGATTCACTTTTTAGTTACTTTAATATGTGATTTAGTAACAGAGATAGCCATTTGTTTTTATTTTATTGTATTTTTTTAAAGCCATGCTATTTAGTACAGCTAGTTCTTGGTCAAATCTGATGCCTCAGAAAATAATAATTTATTAATATGCATAATTGGTTACTCAAAATGAGATTTGAGAAATGTTCAATTTTCAATAATTTTCCTTTTCCATTTCACTCTTCTTGCTCTCCTACCTCATTTATGTGACCTTGACCCGGTAATTTGAACTCCCTAAACATCAGTTTCTTCAGTAAAAAGAGGGACTATAATACCTATATTCAAAAAGGTCATATGGAGATTAAGCTGGATCTTAGGCTTCTTTTTATCTTTTCATGTCTTTTCCCATCACTATCATTTAATACCAGAGAGGGACAACTAGAGGCGTTTATATTCTTAGAAAATGAATTTATAGGTAGAATCAGTTTATCCTCACAAAGTGGACTAAGGAATATTTAAGCGGCTGGGAGATTGGCACGGCATCAATGGAAAAAAGAAACACGGATCACTCAGTCATGTATGTAATATACTAACTAGTCAAAGATTATAGATCACTTAGTACTTTTCAAAATGCAATTCCCAGACCATCTGATGTGCCTCAGGTGGTTTTATTTATTTATTTATTTCATTTTGGCACCAAGGCTGGATTTTTTAAATATTTATTTATTCTAATCTGTTATACATGACAGCAGAATTGCATTTTAGTTCATAGTACACAATTTTAGCTCATAGTACTCAATGGCACACAATTTTTCATTTCTCTGGTTGTACACCAAGTAGAGTCACACCATTTATGTCTTCATACAGGTACTTAGGGTAATTATGTCCATCTCATTCCACCATATTTCCTACTTTCACACCCTCTTTCTTGAACTTCCTCCCCTTTGCCCAATCCAAAGTTCCTCCATTCCTCCCATGCTCACTCCCCCATCCCCATTATGGATCAGCATCCACATATCAGAGAAAGTATTCAGCCTTTGGTTTTTTGGGATTGGCTTTTTTCACTTAGCATGATATTCTCCAACTTCATCCATTTACCTACAAATGCCATGATTTTATTCTCTTTTAACACTCAATAATATGAAACTGTATATATAAAAGAAACTGTATATATACCAGTTTCTTTACTCATTCATCTATTGAAGGGCATCTAGGATGGTTCCACAATTTAGCTATTGTGAATTGTGCTGCTATAAACATTGATGGGGCTGTGTCACAACAGAATGCTGTTTTTAACTCCTTTGGGTATAAACTGACGAGTGAGATAGCTGGGTCCAATGGTGGTTCCATTCCAAGTTTTCTAAGAAATCTCCGTACTGCTTTCCAGATTGGCTGCACCAATTTTTAGTCCCCCCAGCAATGTAAGAGTGTGCCTTTTCCCCCAACATCCTCTCCAACGCTTACTGTTGCTTGTATTCTTAATAACTGCCATTCTGACTGGAGTGAGATGAAATCTTAAGAGTAGTTTTGATTTGCGTTTTTCTAATTGCTACACATTTTGAACTTTTTTTTATATATTTGTTGATCAACCATACATCTTCTGAGAAGTGTCTGTTCAGCTCCCTAGCCCATTTATTGATTGGGTTATTATTTTTTTAGTATTGTTTCCTGGTTCTTTACATATCCCAGAGATTAGTGCTCTGATATGCATGTTGTAAAAAATTGGTCCTATTCTGTAGGCTCTCTTCACCTCACTGATTGTTTCCTTTGCTGAGAAGAAGCTTTTCATTTGAAACCATTACATTTATTGATCCTTGATTTTTTTTCTTGTGCTTTAGGGGTCTTGTTAAGAAAGTAGGAGCCTAATCTGACATGGTAAAAATTTGGGCCAACTTTTTCGTCTGTTAGGCACAGGGTCTCTGGATTTTTTAAGTTCTTGATCCACTTTGAGTTGAGTTTTGTGCATTTGGTGAGAGAGAGGGGTTTCATTTCACTTTGCTGTATATGGATTTCCAGTTTTCCCAGAGCCATTTGTTGTAGAGGCTATCTTTTCTCCAATATGTTTCTGACACTTTTGTCTCTTATGAGATAAGTGTATTTATGTGGGTTTGTCTCTGTGTCCTCTATTCTGTACCATTGTTCTACAAGTTTATGTTGGTGCCAATACCATGTCATTTTGTTACAATTTCTCTGTAGTATAGTTTAAGATCTGGTATAGTGATGCTTCCTGCTTCACTCTTCTTGCTTTAGCTATTCTGGATCTCCTATTTTTCCAGATGAATTCAATGATTGCTTTTCCTATTTCTATGAGCAATGACAATGGAATTTTGATTGGAATTGCATTAAATCTGTATGCTGTGTTTGGTAGTATGGTCATTTTGACAATATTAATTTTGCTTATCCAAGAACAAGGGAGGTATTTCCATCTTCTAAGGTCTTTTTAAATTTTTTTTCTTTAGTGTTCTGTATTTTTCATTGTAAAGTTCTTTCACCTCTTTTATTAAGTTACTTCCCAGTTTTTTTTTTTTGGAAGCTATTGTAAATGGCATAGTTTTCCTTTCACAGGATTTGTTCCTGATATATCAAAATGCATTTGATTTATGGGTATTGATTTTATATCCTGCAATTTTTTGAACTCATTTATTATTTCTAGAACTTTTCTGATGGAATTTTTTGGATCTTCTAAGTATAGAATCGTGTTGTTGGCAAATGGTGATAGTTTGAGTTCTTCTTTCCTATTTGCATCCCTTTAATTTCTTTTGTCTGTCTAATTGCTCTGGCTAGAGTTTCAAGAACTATGTTAAATAGAAGTGGTGAAAGAGGGCATCCCTGTCCTATTCCTGTTTTTGGAGGGAATGCTTTCAATTTTTCTCCATTTAGAATGATATTGGCCTTGAGCTTAGCATAGGTAGCTTTTACAATGTTGAGATATATTCCTATTTTCCCTAGTGTTTTGAACATGAAGGGGTGCTATATTTTGTTGAATGATTTGTCTACATCTAATGAAATGATCATATGATTCTTCTTTAAGTCTATTGATGTGACGAATTACATTTATTGATTTCTATATGTTGAACCAACCTTGCAATCCCTGGGATGAACCCCACTTAATCATGATACACTATCTTTTAAATAAGTTTTTGTATCAATTTTCCAGAAATTTATTGAGAATTTTTGCATCTATGTTCATTAGATGTATTGGTCTGAAGTTTTCTTTCTTTGATGTGTCTTTGTCTGGTTTTGGAATCAGGGTGATATTGACCTCATAGAATGAGTTTGGAAGTGTTCTATCTTTTTCTATTTCATGGAATAATTTGAGGAGTATTGGTATTAGTTCTTCTCTGAAAGTTTTGTAGAACTGAGCTGTGAATCTATTGGGTCCTGGGCTTTTCTTGGTTGGTAGGCTCTTGATGGCGTTTTCTATTTCATTGCTTAAAATTGATCTATATAACTTGTGTATATTTTCCTGATTCAGTTTGGCAAAATCACATGAGTCTAGAAATTTGTTGATGCCTTTGATATTTTCTATTTTATTGGAATATAAGTTTTCAAAATAATTTCTATTTATCCTCTGTATTTCTGTAGAGTCTATTGTGATATTTATTTTAGTAATTACTTTAGTAATTACATTAGTAATTTTAGTAATTGGGTTTTCTCTCTCTTTCTGTTCATTAGCATGACTAATGTTTGTAAATTTTATTTATTTTTCAAAGAACCAATTTTTCATTTTGTCAATTTTTCCAATTGTTTCTTTTGTTTCAATTTATTGATTTCAGCTCTGATTTTAATTATTTTCTGTCTTCTACTAATCTGGTGTTGATTTGTTCTTTTTCTAGGGATTTGAGATACAATATTAGATCATTTATTTTTTGACTTTTTCTTCTTTTAAGGGATGAACTCCATGTGATGAACTTTCCTCTTAGTACTGGCTTTATAGTGTCCCAGAGATTTTCATATGTTGTATCAGTTTTCTCACCTCTAAGAATTTTTAAATCTCCTCTTTGATGTCTTAGAATTCATTATTCATTCAATAGCATATTTACTCTCCAGAATTGGACTAGCTTCTATTTTTTATTTTATCTTTGATTTTTAATTTTATTCCATTATGATCTTATAGAATGCATGATGGTATCTCTACTTTTTGTATTTGCTAAGAGTTGCTTTGTTGCATAATATATTGACTATTTTAGAGAAGGATCCATGTGGTACTGAGAAGCAGTGTATTTACTCATTGATGGATGAAATATTCTATATACATCTGTTAGCCTAAATTATTAATTGTATTATTGAGTTCAAGAATTTCTTTGTTTAGTTTTTGTTTGGAAGATCTATCCAGTGGTGAAAGCGGTGTGTTAAAGTCACTCAATATTATTGTGTTGTGGTTTATTTGACTCTTGAAATTGAGAAGAGTTTGGTTGAAGAACACAGATGCTGCATTGTTTGGGGCATATAAATTTATTATTGTTATGTTGTATTGATGAATGTTTCCCTTAAGCAGTATGAAATATCCTCCTATATCCCTTTTGATTAACTTTGGCTTGAAGTTTACTTTATTTGATATGAGGATGGAAACCCCTGCTTGCTTCTGCAGTCCATGTGAGTGGTATGATGTTTCACAACCTTTCACCTTCAGTCTGTGGATGTCTTTCCCTATTAGATGAATCTTTCGGAGGCAGTATAGTATTGGGTCTTTTTTTTTTTTAAATCCAGTCTGACAGTCTATGTCTTTTGATTGATGAGGTTAGGACTTTAACATTCAAGGTTATTACTGAGATATAATTTGTATTCCTGGTCATTTTTTTTTCATTTCTGGTTTTTAACTTGACTTAGTTTTTCCTTTGATTAGTTTTTCCTATAGTGTAATACTTCCCTTTGCTGATTTTCATGTTGTTTTTCATTTCCTCCTCATGGAATATTTTGCTGAGAATGTTCTGTAGAGCAGGTTTTCTACTTGTAAATTCTTTTAACTTTTGTTTATCATGGAAGAGATTTATTTCCTTATCAAATATAAAGCTTAATTTTTCTGGATATAAGATTCTTGGTTGGCATCCATCTTTCAGAGCTTGATATATATTTTTCCAGGCTCTTCTAGCTTTGAGTGTCCAGGTTGATAAATCTACAGAGATCCTACTTGTTTTCTGCTATATATAATCTGATTCCTTTCTCTTGTGGCTTCTAAAATTTTATCCTTATTCTGTATGCTAGGCATTTTTATTATAATGTGCCTTGGTGTAGATCTGTTGAAACTTTGTACTTTTGATGTTCTTTAAGCCTCTTGCAATTGATTTTACAATTCATAATTCATGTTTGGAAAATTTTCTGATATTATTTCATTGAATAGATTGTTCATTCCTTTGGTTTGTAACTCTATGTCTTCCTCTATCCCAGTAATTCTTAAACTTGGTCTTTTCATGTTATCCCACAATTCTTGAATGTTCTGCTCATAGTTTCTTACCATCTTCACTGTGTGGTCAATTTTATTTTCAGGATTATATATTTTTTCTTCATCATCTGAGGTTCTGTCTACCAAGTTATCTAATCTGTTGGTGATGCTTTCTATTGAGTTTTTAATTTGGTTTATTTCTTTTATTTCAAGGATTTCTGTTTGTTTGTTTGTTTACAGAATCTCTCCTTATCGAAGTAATCCTTTGTTTCCTGTATTTGCTTATGTAGCTCTTAATCTAAATGATCTCTTATTGCCTGTATTTGCTCTCTTATATTATCCTTAAATTCACAGAACATTTTAATTATGTACATCCTGAACTCCTTCTCCAACATTTCTTCTGCTGTACTGGCCATGGATTCTATTAATGTAGTATCTTTGTTTGGCTGGGGAACTTTCTTTCCTTGTTTGTTCATGTTGTTTGTGTGTCTTCCCTTCTAGCACTGTGGATCTGAGGTGTTATAGTTTTTACCTTAGAAGTTTATAGAGTCCCTGCAGAGTTCCAATACTTCTCCTTTAAGGGGGAGATCAATACAGCCTTAAATCAAATAACTCCCATTAAGACATTTATGATTTTGTCACAGTATACAGAAATGGTGAGTTTACTTATTATCTACATTATAAACAGCAGGTTTGCAAAAGTGTCTACAGTTTCTTATGGTAGACAAGGAGAGAACCGTGGATGAGGTATAGAATGAGATGTTTAAAAGGTAAGAGGTGAGGCTATAGAATTATTAGATCTTAGGAAGCATGAAAGAGAAATCTAAAGAAATTGGTTAGTAGCAGGAGAACAGAGAAAAAGTGATTGGGGGAGACAAGTAAGTGGGAAAACAATAGAGAGAGTACAACAAACAAAAAACATAAAAATTAAGAAAAATAAAAATGTAAAAATAGGAGATAAAGGAATATACAACACAACTGTAATATACTATTCAGAAATTCCAGTCCTTAGTAGCCTAATCTATGAAAAGTACTTGGTTTCACAAATGTCGGGGATGTGAGGGTGGGAGAAGAGTGAGAGAGAAAAGAAAAAAGAAAAAGAAAAGAAAAAAATCTTGAAGTATAATTAAAGGATTGTTTCTGTTGGAGTTCAGTATCTTTCCTGCTTCCCTTCTCATCCAATAAGTGGGATTGTCTGTTATTTGCTGGTATCTGCACCCTCAGGGTGGTGAAGATTATTAGGATGGGAGGGTTGTTTGGGAGGCAGAACTCCTGGATATGGGGTATAGCACTTGCTGGTTCCCTTGGGAGACTGCACCTCAAGGATCTTCTTTGGGGCCTGCTTGTGTCATTTGGGTGCCTGGTCTTAAGCCCTTATATCACCTGTAGACCTCACAATTCCTGGTCTCTACTTTAGCCTCTAAACTGTATCTTACTCACCCCTTCCCTTTCTATTTCCCAATCAGGAACTTCTCTTTCCTGAGGTTTTGTGGGCTGCAGTGTCTCACAGAGAGCTGTTTTGTATCAGGCAGGTCAAGACCAGTCTCTATGAGCTACAGATCGGCCAATAGCTGCAAACACTGTGCTGGTTTAATGGCTGCAGGGGAGAGGGAGAGTTGGGGGAACTGTAGGTACCTTGGTAGTGCTTCTAGGCCCCAGCTGGTGTCCCAAGCTGGGAGTGGCCCCAACTAAAGATGGTGATAGATAACCCAAGTTGGGAACAAAGGTGTCCCAAGATGGAGGCAGATGCTTTCAGAGATGGGGTGTCAGGTCAGACTGGGCGGTAGTGTTGGGTGGTGTGTTTGGAGATGCAGCTCTGTGACATAGCAGTGTTGTGGCTGGTGGCTGTCTCCAGACCCTGTCAAGTGTCCCCAAGTACAAGCAACCATGGCAGTGGTTGCAGTGTCCCAAGGTGGATATGACCTGGGAAGCCCCATGCTGGTAGATGGGGATCCACAGGGGACCGGTGGGCAGGAGTCCTACACAGGAGTGGCAGTTGGAGCTTCTGTGAGGGTGGGCAGCTAGAGATCCTGTGTGGATGAGCTGTTGGGAGTCCTGTGCAGACACAGTGGCTATGATTCTGCATGGGAGCAGGTGCCGGGGTTTTCCAATAACTTGCAGAAAAACAGTATTCTCACTACATGAATCCCAGGTCATGGAGCAACTAGGAATGCAGCTTCCCTCTAGCCTGCCATCTTGGATCCACCCCCAGGTGCTTTTAAAATATTGAAATTCCTGGTTCTCACTAAAGGCTACCTGAATCTCTCAGGTCTGAGAGTCTAAGTTTTTTTGTTTATTTTCATAAGCTCTCAGGTTAATACTGAAGAATTAGAATACAAAATTTTAGAACCACCAGACTGGGATGTACTTACTACTGTGGTAGTTATGAAGACAATAAAAATATACAATATTTCAGTTACTACCTGATTTTAATTTTTATTTCTGAAACAGAAATAATTTTTTTCTGTTATATAAATAGAAATTAATATCCTCACTAATGGTGCTTTGAGCTATGTTGAATAGGGCCAGCTGTAGCATCCCTAAAAGACATGGGGGCACAAAACAGCCTGGACACAAAAGCGAGCATGCTTTAATCCACTTTAAATCTTTGTGGCAAAGAGGTCATTGCTTGTAAACAAATAAATTAAGTAAACAGCAAAAGCATGTGCTTTCTAGAAATCTCAGCCCTCCAATTCTCTGGTCTGCTGGCATCAGGAAGCTCAGGAGCTTCCAGAATGTCATCAGTTCTGCAAAGTATGTGAGAAATAAAATTTCTACAGATGGATAATATGGATCATATGATATTTTACCACTTCTAAGCAGATATCCAGTTTTGAAGCACCATAATAACTGTTCACACTTTTATGTATGTTTGAACACCTGCAAGATGGGTTTCCCTTTTTACTACGTGAGTAGCATTGATTAGTCACGCATTACTGATTTTTGTTTTTGCATTAGATGAAAACCACGCAACCAATGTATCCATAAAATCAGCCCGAATACCTTACAGATGCCAGGAATAAAGTCCTTTTGTAAAACCAAAAGGAGGTGGTTCCTTATTTTCTGATGATTCTGTGTTTATACAAACACATGCATGCTCATGTACACACTCACACCCTTTCTATGTAGGAGCTGATGGACTATTGTGAGAAAGAAAAGTTTGTAACTGAGCTATGTGACCTGGTTCTTTAAAGGAAAAGGCTAAATTCTGATCATTTTAATCTCTGAATTGTCTTCCTCTCTTCCCTCCTTCCTACTCTACTTTCTTTTCTTTCACTTTATTTTCCACAATGAAAGTCAAGATAAAAGAGATGTTTTGTGACATTTGAACACAGAGATGTAAAGCAGTGGAGGTATTGTCTTTGGAAAAGAGAGTGGGTGCATAGCTGTGTTGACTTCTTGCCTCTCTCTTTTCTGACTCTCCATAAAAATATTCGTTGAACATTTACCATGTGTTAGACCCTAGCCTGAGTCCTCTACCTGTATTTCATTTTCTATCACAATAATAAATGAGATATGTATACACGAATATGGAGAAGTTGAATGAATTGCTAATCCAATGAAGTAGTAAACCACAAGCCATTCATTCATTCACTCATTTATTCATTCATTCTTTCATTCATTACCCATATATTTATGGAGGACTCAATATATGTCATTAGTCTAGGTGCTGGGCTTTGAGAGAGAACCAAACTGAATCTGTCCCTGCTTTCTAGTAGTGTGCATTTCAGTGAGGAAGACAAATGCTGTCTTAGAAAAAGGAATTCAAAAAGACCTGTGGAGGGAATAAGATAAAAGGCTAGTGATTCATAGGATGGATTCATAGAATGTCTCTCCATAAAAATATTTGTTGAACATTTACCATGTGTCAGACCCTGGCCTTTGAATGTAGTAGTAAGAGAAAACCTCTCTCTGCACATGAATTTTGGCACAGAGACGTGAAGGGAATATAGGCTTACCATGGGACATCTGAAGCATGGTTCATTAACAAGGGGTATATATTCTGTAGGAGCTGGCTCACCTGTGCTGTCCACATCCTCCTTATCTCTCCTCATAGTCTAATACAATACTTTCATGCTTTTTCCCTGAAATCTGTGCTTTTATATTTCAAGATTTTCATTCATGCTCTTCTCACTTTGTTCTGCTAGAAACTTGTCCTATTCAAAGTCTCTGGGTTAAGCCCAGCTGAGATAGTTTTCTATCCCTGGATATGCCTTTAAATATTCACAATCAACCAAAAAAGATGCAAGTGAGCCTCCTCCTCTTCTCCACATCGAGCTGGAGGAGTAATGGAGGAGTGAGTGATGTGAGTTACCAAGGTCCACCATTGCTTTTTATCTGTAGAAGTTATGTATGAGCCAGCACTAGCTTATGTATTTATACAAAACTTTGGTGGAAGAAATTTATTGTGTTTACTAACCTTTAAATCTATAATCAAATGCATCGGCTCCCTTTGTCAGATGATGACTCATTTATTTCTGTTTGTGTTTTTCTGCGAGTGTGTATGCTTGGCTAGGAATGATTCATGGGAAAACACCCTTGTCATCTGTGAGAGATGAGGGCTCTGCCCCACTTATGTGCAGTACCTCCTGGTCCCTAGGAATCAAGTTCTCAGCCACTTTTCTAGAATCGCTTCCAGCCCCCTCACCTCTCAGGTCGGTGTTTCTCAGGCTGCAGTGATGGTTTTGCTCCTTCCCTTTCCACTCAGTGTCCTTTTCTCTGGTGACTGCTGTCTTCAGAACATCAGCCTCTGGTCAGGAGGGAGCCCTGGAGTCTGATCAGGACATGGGTTCTCTTCCCGCTCTTCTGTCCACACTAGCTGAACAACTTTGGGAGGAGGAGTATCTAAATGGTCAGACCTCCAGGTCTTTATTTGAGCAAAATGACTATGAACCTAATTTGTAAAAAAAAAAAAAAAATAAGAGGGCTATTGTGATGCTTTAGTAATTATGAAATTAATAATTGTAAAAGATGACTTGATTATCTTGTGGACTTGGATGGTATTCCACTTTTGTTTTAATCCTTTTTGTCTATAACCCCATCATCATCATCATCATCATTAATAAGAATATTAGTGCTGCTGTCATCATCAAAGTAACATGTGAACATTAAAAAAAAAATGTTAGTACCAGAAGGTCCTTGGTGAAGAGCAGCAATCCCTACCGTCCCAGCTGTAATCTCACTCTCTGGGTAAAACTAATGATTATATTTTTTCCTTTTTATATTATAATTCTTTATATTTTATTATAATACTTCAGTGGTATTTCTTCACTTGCATGTGTTGATTGATTCTCTTTTGTCATTATTCTACTGATCTTCTACATTTTTTCCCTTTTCCTTTTATAAAATCTTTTTTGTTCTCTAGAAAGAAAGAAACTAGTTTGAAGAACAGAGACCTTTTCCTCTTTCATTTCTAAGATCCAGGGATTGTTTCCAGGAAGAGTGCTGCTCTGAGGCCAGAGAGTGTTTGATGCTCTCAGTAACTTTGAGCTTCCTATTGTGGGAAAGTATGAAACAAAACAAAACCTCAGTTTCTTCTGAAAAAAATTTCTCCAAAATATTCAGGAAATGTTCTGCCCCACTCATTTACAACCTGATGGTCTTTGAGCGTCAGTGAATCTAAGTCTGTTGGACTTAATTTTGTTTCCTTTTTCTGCCTTTACTTCCTCATATTAACATACACAATTGGACTTGAACTCTTGCAACAGTCAAAATACATGAGATGGAAACACAAATTGTATTGCTTTTTCCTCTTGTCTTCTGGGTGGTTTTGCAAACAAATTGTGACATTTACCTCTTCCCTTAGAACTCCAGACAGAGATTTGGCATAAATCAATGCCTTTTTATCTCACTTGGAATTGTTTAGAAAAAGGATTCCTCAAGATTGGAGGCAGTTGAGGAAAAACAGGAGTCTCTCATAAGGGAAATGAAAGGACTACTTTTATTGCAGTAGAAAAGATTCATGGGAAATTAATGGCCAATGTGGAGAAGTAAGTCACCAATGTTTACTGAAGAATCTACAACCTCAGAAAATAAATAATTTACCTGGAGGTAATTAAACAAAACAAAACATTGGGCACAAAATTTAATTCATAAGGCCGGATGTGGAGGTGTATGCCTGTCATCTGAGAGACTAGGGAGGCTGCGGTAAGAGGATCAAGGGTTCAAACCAGCCTCAGCAACTTAGTGAAGCAACTCCATGAGACCTTGTCTCTAAATAAAATTTAAAAAGGTCTGGGGATATTGCTCAGTGGCTAAGCACCTCTGGATTAAATCCCCACTGCTTAAAAAAAAAAAAAAGAAAAAAAGAAAAAAATCCATAATAATTACTAGAGGACAGCAGTACCATCTTTTATTTCCTCATTAGCCAATCCTTTATCTTTGCATAAACTCATGAAAAATTTTCTTTATCCAATAAATTCCTTATAAGTTCTTCAGACTTTGTAGTCAATCACAATATCTCCTGTTTCAGAAACTTCCAGAATTGAAGACAAGATGCTGGACTACCCTGTGGTCCTGTATTGATAACCTAGTTTTGTTATAATCATCATATTGTCATCATTCTCTTAATTATCATCAGTGGCTGTCCTGGCTGCCTCCTCCTTTTCTTCTTCTTCCTCTTCCTCCATCATCATCATCATCATCATCATCATCATCATCATCATATTTCCTACAATCAAAGCAGGGATAGGGAAAGCAGCCTGGCTTTGCTAATTGGAGATTTGGATATGTAATTCAAACACCACTGGGCCAAATTCCATTCTGAATTTTTACATAGATAACATCCATTAGGTGCTCTAAGATCCATAGTCCTTGCCATAAGATGAACTAACTGTAATTGGCCTTTGATGTTTTACATTTCAACTTCATTGCTTATTTCTTGTTAGGTTGTCAATCATGAGATCTCACTCTTTGAATCCAATGGTTGGGTATATGACCAGGGCTAGCCAATAAGAAAATTCCAATCTCCTGGCTATTGTCATTAGTTAAAGGATGAGCATGTGACCCACACAGTGCTGAATAGGACAGATTCTTGGCAACTCTTTGCTAAAAAATGCAGTAGAGATTTTCCTTGGCAGCCACACATTTTCATCTAAGTATTTTTTATAAGAAAACAAATTATTTTTTTAATTCTTTTTTATTTTTTTGAGATATACATGACAGTAGAGTATATTTTGACATTACACACGCACATGGAGTCTAATATTCTAATTAGGAACTCATTCTTTTGGTTGTACATGATGTGGAGTTTCACTGGTGGACTATTCACATATAAACATAGGAAAATTATGTCAAATTAATTCTACTCCTTTTCTATCCCCACTCCCTATCTCTCTTCCTTTTATTGTGCTTTGTCTACTGAACTTCTATTCTTCACCTGCCCCCCACTTATTGTGTGTTAGAATCTGCATGTCAGATAGAACATTCAGCCTTTGAGTTTTTTAAAAATTTTGCTTATTTCACATAGTATGATCATCTTCAGATCCATTCATTTACTGGCAAAAGTCAAAAAGTTATTCTTTGTTGTGGCTGAGTAATATTCCATTGTGTATATATACCATCTTTTCTTTATTCATTCATCTATTGAAGGGTACCTAGGGTGGTTCCATAGCTTAGCTATTTTGAATTGTGCTGCTCTAAATATTGATGTGGCTGCATCACTATATTATGCTTATTTTAAGTCCTTTGGGTGTATACCAAGGAGTAGTATAACTAGGTCAAATGGTGGTTTCATTCCATGTTTTCTGAGAAATCTTCATTCTGTTTTCCAGAGTGGTTGCATAATTTTCATTTCCATCAGCAATGTATGAGTGTACCTTTTCCCTCACATCCTTGCCAACATTTATTGTTACATGTAGTCTTGATAATTACCATGCTGATTAGTGTGAGATAGAATCTCGATATAGTTTTAATTTGCATTTCTCTAATTCCTAGAGATTTTGAAGATTTCTTTCATATATTTGTGGACTACTTGGATTTTTTTATGTGAAATGCCTGTTCAGTTCCTTTTCCATCTATTGACTGGGTTATTTGTTTTTATGGTGTTAAGTTTGTTGTGTTTTTGTATAACCTGGAGATTAGTGTACTATCTGATGTATAGGTGGCAAAGATTTTCTTCCATTCTGTAGGCTGGCTCTCTGTGTTCTTGATTGTTTCCTTTGCTGCAAGGAAGCTTTTTAGTTGGATACTATTCCATTTATTGATTCTTGATTTCACTTCTTGAACTTTAGGAGTCTGTGGAGGAAGTCAGTTTCTAGGCTGACATGATGGTGAATTGAGTCTATCTTTTCTTCCAGGAGTAGGTGCATAGTTTCTGGTATAATCCAAGGTCCTTGATCCACTTTGAGTTGAATTTTCTTCAGTGTGAGAGATAGGGGTCAAATTTCATACTATTACACATGAATGTCCAGTTTTTTTTCCAAGCATCAATTGTTGAAGAGGCTATTTTTTCTTCAATGTATGTTTATGATGACTTTGTCTAGTATAAAATAACTGTATTCTTATATGGGTTTGTCTCTGTGTCTTCTATTCTGTTACATTGGTCTTCATGTCTGTTTTGATACAGATACCATGCTTTTTTCTGTTACTATAGCTCTGTAGTATAATTTAAAGTCTTGTATTGTGATGCTTCCTGCTTCACTTTTCTCATGAAGGATTGCTTTGGCTATGCTGAGACTCTTATTTTTCCAAACAAATTTCATGACTGCTTTTTCTATTTCTATGAAGAATGTCATTGAAATTTTAATGGAAATTGCATTAAATATTTATAGCACATTTGCTCATATGACCATTTTGACAATATTACTCTGCCTATCTAAGACCATGGGAGATCTTTCTGTCTCTAAAGTTTTCTTCAATTTCTTTCTTTAGGGTTCTGTGGTTTTCATTGTAGACATATTTTACCTTTTTTGTTAGATTTGATTCCCAAGTATTTTATTTTATTTTTTGAGACTATTGTGAATGGGGTAATTTTACTAATTTCTCTTTCAGCTGATTCATCATTGACGTATAGTAACACATTTGATTTTGGGGTGTTAAGTTTACAGCTTGCTACTTTGCTGAATTCACTTATGAGTTATAGAGGTTTTCTAGTGGAGTTTTTTTGCGGGGGGGGGTCTTCTAAATTTAGAATCATGTCTTCAGCAAAAGGAGATAGTTTGAGCTCTTCTTTTCCTATTCATATTCTTTTAATTTATTTTTTTTGCTTAATTGCTCTGGATAGAGTTTCAAGGACTGTGTTGAATAGAAGTGGTGAAAGAGGGCCTCCCTGTCTTCTTCCAGTTTTTAGAGGAAATGCTTTCAATTGTTCTCCATTTAGAATTATGTTGGCTTTGGGTTTAGCATATATAACTTTTACAATATCGAGGTATATTCCTATTATCCCTAGTTTTTCTAGTGTTTTGAACATAAATGGATAGTGAATATGATCAAATGCTTTTTCTGCATCTATTTAAATAATAATATAATGCTTTTTTTGAATCTATTAATGGGAATTACATTTACTGATTTTTGTATGTTGAATCAAACTTTCATCTCTGGATGAACCTGACTTGATCATGGTCCACTGTCTATTAAATATAATTTTGTACGGGATTTACCAGTATTTTATTGAGAATTTTTTGTCAATGTTCATCAGGGATATTGGTCTGAAATGTTCTTTTCTTGATGTGTCTTTGTCTGGTTTTGCTATCAGGGTGATACTAGCTTCATAGAATGAGTTTGGAAGGGTTCCCTCCTTTTCTATTTCATGTAATAACTTGAGGAAGATTGGTGTTAGTTCCTCTTTAAAGGTCTGGTAGAACTCATCTGAGAATTTGTCTGTTCCTAGGCTTTTCTTCCATGGTAGGCTATGATAGCTTTCTCAATTTTCTTGTTTGAAATTACTCTGTTTAAATATCCAATTCGATTAGATCATATGTCTCTAGAAACTTGTTGGTATCTTCTAGGATTTTTATTTTATTGAAGTATAAATTTTCAAAGTAGTTTTGATTATTGTCTGTATTTCAGTAGTGTCCCTTGTGATATTTCCTTTTTCATTATGATTTTAGTAGTTTGAGTTTTTCCCCCTCTTTCTCTTAGTTAGCTTTGCTAACTTTTTTTTTCAACTTCATTTGTTTTTCAAAGATTTTTCATTGACTTTGTGAATTTTGTTTGTTTTAATATCATTGATTTCTGGGATGGGGATGTGGCTCAAGTGATAGCACGCTCGCCTGGCATGTGTGTGGCCCGGGTTCGATCCTCAGTACCACATACAAACAAAGATGATGTGTCCGCCGAAAACTAAAACTACAAATAAATATTAAAATATTTTTAAAAAGAAAAAAATATCATTGATTTTTGTCTCTGACTTTAATTATTTTCTATCTTATACTGCT
Source organism: Ictidomys tridecemlineatus (assembly GCF_052094955.1). Taxonomy (NCBI): domain Eukaryota; kingdom Metazoa; phylum Chordata; class Mammalia; order Rodentia; family Sciuridae; genus Ictidomys; species Ictidomys tridecemlineatus. The sequence continues at coordinate 19,506,761 of NC_135477.1, forward strand.
TTCTGTGTTCATTTGTTCTTCTTTTCCCATGGCTATGAGCTGTAATGTTAGGATATTTGGTGACTTTCTGTTCTTTTAATGAATGAGTTCAATGCAATTAATTTTCCTCTTAGAACTGCCAAAAAGACAATTCTTAAAAATGGAAAGATGAGGTCAAACCATGAAGAGAAATGGGGTGGGAGAATTGAGTAAGGATTATTAGATACAATGCTGGATCCCTTTTCATCCATGCTTCCCAGAGCATAGAAATGCTAAACACCCTTATTGCTTTTGTTATTTTTATTTTCTTGCATATAGTTAGTTTGGGTTTCTTTCAAGTCCTTTTGGGAGAATCTTGACCAATGAATTATGTTGTAAGGTTGTGGTGAAAATCAAATGAAGAAAGCTGGAAAGTGCCAGCTATAATGTTTGCTGTATGCTGGACATGCAATTAGCACTATCTAAGCATAATTGCAAAATTATCTGTAATGTTGATAAAAATCATCTGTATGTAGGAGATGCTCACTAAGTTGTTTGAAAGACTTGTTCCTCTCCTTTGTCAACAATGAGAGGAATGATGAATTAGAATTAGAACTCTGATACTCCTATAAAAGTTTTAACTGGGCTGGGGTTGTGGCTCAGTGGTAGAGTGCTCACATAGCATGAGCAAGGCCCTGGGTTCGATTCTCAGCACCATGTAAAAATAAGTAAGTAAAATGAAGGTATTGTGTCCAACTACAACTAAAAATTAAATTTTAAAAAAATGTTAACTGTTTTGTTTGCTGCTTCTGTCTCTTTGTCAAGTATAACCATTCCTGATTATTTCAACTTTAATCCATTCTTTTCATAGATAATTAAATATTTCAAGTTACAAGATACAGATTAATGGCCAAAAGTCAACTGCATTGCATTCCTATATAACATACATCAACAATTGGAACCTGAGATTAGGAAAATAGCAAATAACATTTATGACAGCACCAAAAGTAAGAAAATAAAATAGTTGTTAAGTATAAATATAATTAAATATATAGAGGATGTTCATGCAGAAAACTAGAAATTCTGTTGAAAGAAAACAAGGCAGACATAAATAAATGGAAAAATAATCCATGTTGGTGGATTTAAAGTTCAATATTATTATCAGTTCCTCCAAATTTATTCATTGGAATACACACAGTTGCAATTAAAATCCAAGCAAACTATTTTGTAAATATTCACACACTGATTCTAATGCTTGTAGGGAAGACAAGAAATTTATAATAGCCACCACAATGCTGAAGAACATGAAACAAGCCAGAGGAACACCCATCACCCAATGCCAAATCTTATTTTAAAGTCACAGAGGTCAAGGAATTTTAGGGAGGTAAAATTGTTGGTATTGGTTTAAGAATGGAAACACAGATCAATGATAGAGAAAGGACATCCCAGGGATAGAGCTACAGAAATATAATTAACTGGTATTTGACAATGGAACAAAAATAATTCCATGAGATTATCAATTTTTTTCCTTAAACAAATGGTCCTAGATCAATTAAATGGCCACAGGGCAGAAACAATGAACCTAGACATAGGCCTTAAGGTTTTCAGAATAATTCATTCATCATGAATCACAGGAATAAATGTAAAACATGGAAATAATGAAACTTATATAAGGAAATATGGGAAAAATTTAAGTGACTTTGGGTTTGGGAATGAATTTTAAACGCAACTTCAAAAATATGATTTGTAAAAGTAAAATATTGATAAATTGGACCCTATGAAATTTAAGACTTCAGTATATGAAAGAAACTGAGGAAGTAAAGATTAGGCACAAATTTTGAGAGACTATTTGTAACTTGTATCCAAATTATACAATGAATTCCTAATGTTCAAGATTAAAAGAAAATTCTTAATAAAAATGGGCAAGTGATCTGAAGAGACATTTTACCAAAGAAGGTTTATAGATGGCACACATGTTTATGTAAAGACGCTAACCATCACTTGTCCTTACAGATCTGCAATAAAAAATAATAAGGGATACCATTACACTTATTAGAATCCATATTAAATGATAACATTACATTTATCCTTAAAATCCAGAGCCAAACAATACCAATTGCCTTTGAATTTGCTGCTGGGAATGTGAAATGAGACAACCAATTTGGAAGATACTTTTGCAATTTCTTACAAAGTTGAACAGTGTCATCATAACATTCCAGCAATTGTGCTCCTAGACATTTAGCCAACTGATATAGAAAACACATGTCCACTCTAAAAAGAGACATTTGAAGCCATGAAAAAACATGGGCAAATCTTCAATACATATTACTAAAAAAGCTAATCTGAAGTGACTACATACTGTATGATTTTGCTTAAATTTTAGTCTGGGAAAGGTGAAACTAGAGCTTTATTAAAAGTGTTGGTGGTGGGGCTAGGGATGTGGCTCAAGTGGTAGCGCGCTTGCCTGGCATGCGTGCGGCCCAGGTTTGATCCTCAGCACCACATCCAGACAAAAGATGTTGTGTCTGCCAAATACTAAAAAATAAATATTAAAAAATTTTCTCTCTCTCTCTCCCTCTTTCTAAAAAAAAATTAAAAAAAAAAGTGTTGGTGGCTTTAGGTGTTCAGAGGAAGCAGAGAGTTAAATGTTGAGACATGATGGAAATTTTAGGGTGGTAAAATTATTCTGTGAGAAGCTGTAATTGTGGTTTTGTCACAAATCCATTGAACTTTAGAGCACAATGAGCAATCCTAATATGCAATTAAAACAAATCATTTAAGAAGAAAATCCCCAGATGGAATTCAAAATTCACACAACAATATAATATTATTACAAATACGTACAGCAACCATACTGAACTTTATGTTGGGGGAAGTCTAACCTATGCAACCAAGAGTGAAGTAGGTGGCATCACAATACCAAAACGTAAACTGTACTATAGAGCAATAGTAATAAAAACAGCATGGTGTTGGCACTACAATAGACTTGTAGACCAATGGTACAGAATAGAGGACACAGAGACAAACCCACATAAATATACTTATCTCATACTAGACAAAGGTGTCAGAAACATATATTGGAGAAAAGACGCCTCTTCAACAAATGGGGCTGGGAAAACTGGAATCCATATGCAACAAAATGAAATTAAACCCCTATCCCTCACCATGCACAAAACTCAAAGTGGTTCAAGGACCTAGGAACCAGACCAGAGACCCCGTGCCTAACAAAAGAAAAAGTATGCCCAAATCGTCATCATGTCGGATTAGGCCCCTACTTTCTAAACAAGACCCCTAAAGCACAAGAAACAAAATCAAGAATCAATAAATGGAATGGTTTAAAACTGAAAAGCTTCTTCTCAGTAAAAGAAACAATCAGTGAGGTAAAGAGAGAACCTACAGAATGGGAGCAAATTTTCACCATACGCATATCAGATAGAGCACTAATCTCAGGGATATAAAAAGAACTCAAAAAACTTAACACCAATAAAAGCAAAACAAAACAAGAAATCAAATAACCCAGTCATAAATGGGCTAAGGAGCTGAACAGATACTCCTCAGAAGAAGATATATGAATGATCAACAAATATATAAAAAAATGTTCAACATGTCTAGCAATTAGAAAAATGCAAATCAAAACTACTCTGAGATTTCATCTCACTCCAGTCAGAATGGCAGTTATTAAGAATAAGCAACAATAATTGTTAGAGAGGATGTGGGGGAAAACGCACACTCTTACATTTTTGGTGTGACTAAAAATTGGTGCAACCAATCTGGAAAGCAGTATGGAGATTCCTTAGAAAACTTGGAATGGAACCATGATTTGACCCAGCTTTCAATATAAGTCCTTTGAATATAAACCCCTCAGTTTATATTCAAAGGACTTAAAAACAGCATTCTACTGTGACACAGCCACATCAATGTTTATAGCAGCACAATTCACAATAGCTAATTGTGGAGCCAACCTAGATGCCTTTCAATAGATGAGTAAAGAAACTGTGATATATATACACATTGGAATATTCCTCAGTATTACCAGATAATAAAATCGTGGCATTTGCAGGTAAATGGATGGAGTTTGAGAATATGCTAAGTGAAGTAAGCCACTCCCCAAAATCCAAAGGCAAAATGGTTTGTCTAATATGTAGATGCTGATCTATAATGGGGGCAGAGGAGGAAGCATGAGAGGAAGGGAGGAACTTTGGATAAGGCAAAGGGGAGGGAAGGCAAGGGAGAGGACATGTGGGTAGGAAAGATGGTAGAATGTAATTGATATCATTACCCTAAGTATCTGTATGAAGGCATGAATGGTGTGACTCTATGTACAACCATAGAAATGAAAAATTGTGCTTCATTTGTGTACTATGACCTGAAATGCATTTTGCTGTCATGTACAACAAATTAGAATAAATAAATTTATTAATTATTTTTAAAAAGTAACTCATTTCTAAAAGCTGAAAAAAGAAGAAATTAGTAGATTAGACAGACTAAGGATCAAATAAACTCTTTAAAAACACTTTGCCAGCTTTGATAAAGTATTTTCCACAAGTTTATAAGGTAGTAATTTTGTGCAGTAAAAGTGAAAAATAAGTAAATAAATATTGGATAGTAATAGCCAGGTTTTGCAATATTGGGGTGGTTTGCAGAGATACAATCAGGGAAGTTTAGAATGATCCATACTGCAATGTACTAGAGAAATTCCACAAAATGCCTTGATTAGTAATGTTGAAAGATTCAAGGATATAGGGCAAATGAAGTTCTCATAAGTCACAGGTGGCATGGCAAAGAGATGAGTCTATAATTTAGTTAACATTATTGTATCATGTCAATTTCTCGTTTTTGATATTGTAATATAGTCATATAAGAAGTGACCATTAGGGAAATCTGGAAAATAATCTGTTATTTTTTATAATTCTTTTATATGTAATTATTTAATAATAAAAATTAAAAGAAGCTTATTAAAATATTGTTATGATATTAGTATTTTTATAATATGAAATCCCATGATCATAACATAATCAGTTTAAACTTTATATCCTTTCCAAAGGCTAGACATATGTTTTAGCATTGATTTATTTGATTTTAGAATAATTTGATGACCTTTTCTTCTGTTTACTCTGGAATCTTAAAATTTTCTTCATAATATTTATAAATTTGACTTTGATGGAAACTAATATTCAAATTATATTTATATAATATAAATAACAAAATAAACATAGCCGATCATTGGGCACTTTGGTCAGTTGCTATTAAATTATACTTTAAGAAGTCTATGTAACTATTCCTGGGATATTTTTAAAAATTAATAACTATTTTAAGAGTAGTGTTAACATAAAAATTAAGCAAAAAGTAAAATGATTTCTCTTATATTCCTGCATTCCCATAGTTTTCCCTATTATTAAAACCAGGCATTAATTTGATGCAATTCTAAAAATAATGAACCATTTTTGGTGCTTTATTGTTAAATGTTGTTCCTAATTTTTATTTTGGCTCATACTTGGCATTATTTATTTCTATGGGTTTTGAATTATGAATGTCATGTATTCATATTACAGTATCATACAAAATAGTACACTGACTTGATGTCCCCTGTGCTCAGCCTGTTCATCCTTCATTATTTCTGTGAACTTTGGAAATCTGTTTTTTGACTATATAGGTAGTTTTTCCTTTTTCCAGAATACCATATCATTGAAATCATAAAATATGTACCCTTCACAGACCAACTTCTGTCACCTAGCAATACATACATAATGACTCTCCAAGTCTGGCTTGCTAGATTATTTCTTTATATCACTGGATAGTATTTTATTTCATCAGTGTACCATATATCATCCATTCACCAGTTGAAGGGCATCTTCACTGCTTCCAACTTTTGGCAATGGTGACAAACATTGCCATGAACATATGAAGACATTGGCTTGCATACATAGCTTCACAGTACACATAGAGATGCGTGCTCAGCCTTGCTCAGCTGTGGATCAATATGTGACTCACTCTATCTGATAATCAGTAGTCATGATTTTCCTTATGTGAATCTCTTCCCTCATTTCTTTAATGAGAATGGTTTTGTTAATATCGTTGTTCTGAAATGTTATCTATTATAGTGGCAATTTTACAGAGGAGATAATTTTTAAAGTAAAAATTACTCTATCCCAGATGGTTTCAAAATCATTTTCTTATTTTAGCAGATGTTATCAAAGAAACATCAGGGTACAAGACTACCCAATATTGTAGATGCTAGTGAAAGGAAGCTTTTTAAATGAGTATTCATTTTGTAAAAACAAACATTCTATATCGACTGCAGGGCCTATGCACTCAAGCATGTTGTGATTTTATATATTGCATGTCAATTATTTGGGATGTGTATTCATCTTGTTGCTTTTCTTGGGAAGATGGTAGTTTGGGGAATTGAATTTAGTAATAACCCCCAATCAAATGTTCCTTTAACTTCATTTTCAGAAAAATCATGCTTCATTCTCTTGCATTTTTATATTATTTTATGGTTTTAGAAGTGTTTTGCTGTCATCCTGGGGAGAAAACAAGGCAGATGCTATTATGCTCAGAACTGTGTTAAGGAGACTGAGGTTTGGAGAGGTAAAGTGATTCATTATAATGTCATCCAGCTCCTCAGTGGTGATGGCTTAGGTCTCTGACTCTAATCTAGCCCTCTGCATACTATTCTTGTACCATAGTCTCCTAAACACAGGATCCCAAAAGCAGATGCCCGTTAAAAATATTCTGCCACCTGCGAGAACCAATTCCAGCACACACGTCTAAAGAAATAGAAAAGATGGATCTTTTATGAATTCTTTTTTTTTTCAAATAGGTTCCAATATTCCAAAGGGATTTATAAGAGGAGACATAGAAAACTTTTCTCTAAAAAATTCCTAATTTTAGAATTTGGGAAGGGTCACTGGGGCCAAGACAATTAATGACTTACTCCAGCTTAGAGTCTCTAGTACACCCTCTTAGACTGCATTTCCTGCCTTTGGCAGCAAGTGTTTGAAGGTAGAGTGATTGTTTTCCCCATTTTTGGTTTTGTTTTAAATTTCTGCATTCAAGACATTTTTCTTCTTAGAGTGAGTCAATTTTGTTTCTTCTGAACTTCTGATGGGTCTTATATTTGCTATGTGCCTGGAGCATATAGCTTTGTAGTGTGACAGAATATTTTGTTTAATTGATTAAATATTTCACTTTGACTCAATCTTTCTGTAAACCTTCAGCGTCAGATACCATCCTCTTATCTCTGCTAGTCTTTTTCCAAAAAATATCTCTCATGAATTGTCATACCAAAAAGGAGTGCCAGTCTCGCTTCAGGCAGGTTGTTTACAGTTTTTATTGAACTTAAAATTCTTTATGATGTGTCAAGCCACAAAAGTGATTCCTCCGGAAAATTCTGGAAACAGCAGCACAGCTAGATGTCACTGATACCAAAATTCCTCATTGCTTGCTATTGGCAGTTGTCATGATGCCTATGGTGGTGGGGGATGCTTATTGAGGCCATTCGGGGATGACGGTGAAGGGATCCATCTTTCAGCAAGCTCTTAGTCACTCTAATGTTTTATATAATAGAAAGATGGTAAACTGGTCTAGGGAGTGGATGAGTGTAGGGTCAGGGGGACTTAATTCTTTCCCAAATGAAAGTATTAGATGGAAAGTATTGGTAAGGTATGTAATTTATTGAGGATGGAGTGATCTCAGAGTTAATGGAAAAACAGAGGTACAGATTGAGGATCCCTTATCTGAAATGCTTGGGATGAGAAGAGTTTCAGATTTTTGTGTATTTTGAAATATTTCAATATGCTTAATGAGATATTTTTGGGATGGGTCAGAAGTTTAAATGCAAAATGTAATTGTTTTACATACTCCTTATAACCTAAAGATAATGTTACACTTTATTTTTTCGATATCTGCATTTTTAAGTGTAAATCATCACATGAGTTCAGAAGTGGAATTTTCTATTTGTGTTCATGCTCAAAAAGTTTTTGATCTGGGTCATTTTGAATTTGGATTTTTAGATTAAGAATACTCAGTTTATTTATAGGAAAAATTACATGGATCATCAAACTCTTATGAGGAAGCAGACAAAATAACACTGCTGAATATTTGCATTCTTACGGCCTAAGAACCCTATGGGAGTTCAAGCTAGTACATTTTAGAAAACTGACATAGAACTTTCTGTGCCCCACTCTCCTTCTCTAAAGGGTTTCCTATTCCTGGAGATGATATTTAAATTCAAGTATCTTAAGAAATGTGATACACTCTAGTTCAGGTTGCTATGACCTGAAGTCCAGCGGGCTTCACTTTTGGGAAGAGTGTGGGGTTCAGAGTGGATTTGCTCAATGCTACACATAAACATGAGGTCACCAGGGGAAGAGTTTGGATTATACATACAAAAATCATACTGAACACAGGGTAATGGATGTTCTAGGGTACCAGAGAACTGTTGAGTATGTGTTGAGTTTTGTATATAAATTATGCTTCAGGAATCTCTCTTGTCCTAATATTTCACACTGATGCCAATGTTTCATGGCAGATCTGTGAGGCCTTTTTTTTTAATATGAGAATCTGTTGGCAGAAAAAGGACCAAGAGGGCAACTTATTTTAGTGTGATTGAGGTAGAAAAATATTCATTGAATTTGTAAACTGATACCAAGCACCTAATTTTGTTGTAATCCATTTCTAAATAAATTTAGTAAATCAGTTATCCTTATTCATGAAAACAAGAGTGAAATATACTATTACCTAGTTTTCTGACTATAATCACAATTGTTTTGTTGTAAAAATATGGAAGATTCCAAAAGAAAAAAATGAGAAAATTTGTGATTTTACACACACACCCACCCACCCACTCACATACACACACACAAAAGCCCACAAAAGCACACACACGTGTTTGTGTGTGTGTACATATAATCAGTTAGTCAAAACCTTTTTGGTCTGTTTTCCTCCTCCATTATAAACACTCAATGCGTATAACTATTTATTGTATTTATAATATTTCTTTAATATAAATTTTAATTTTGAGAACACTGGGATAAGTGGAAAGAGTTTTTAGGCTTATAATATATTTCTGTGTAGTTATTCCTCTGTTCTGTGGTTACGACTATATATTATAATTAAAAATAAAATACTGAGTTTGGAAATTTTATAAGATAAAATAATAGCTAATCCTTTAATAATTCATGCCTCTATTAGCACAGATAGATATCACTGATTCCTCATGGCTTGCTATTGGCAGATAATGCCTGAATTAGGGACTGGAAAAGCTAAAAATTCAACCAATTTTTCTTCTTCTTAAGGTGCTGCAGGGTGAACCCAGTGCCTAGAGCATGCTGGGCAAGTTCTATACCACTGAGTGGCATCTCCAGTCCTCAATCAATGATTCTGACACTGGCTTGTTTCTTTGTCCTTGTTCCCTGTTTCCTCATTCTTAACATGAAGGTAAGAAAAATCTCAATCATTTAGACCTCATCAAAATGCTATGAAAATAGACGAGGTGTCCATCCAGATCCTATTCAGACTTCAGCCACCTATGAAAAGTCTATATATGGTTTAGTAAATTTATTGTATTATTTATAGTGAAAATATGAAACTCATGTTTTATATATTTAAAAAGCAACCTGACAGAATCTAAATTTAAAAGTAGTTTGCAGATTTAGAAGTACGTCATATCCTGTGCAAAGATCTTCACATGCAGTTAACTACTATATATATATATATATATATATATATATATATATATATATATATATATATATATATATTGATTTTCCTCCTGTTTTAAGAGTAAATAGAGGCTATGAGAGTTTAAATTATTTATTCTAGGCCATATAATCAGTAGTATATTTTGGTTCAAATTTCTGGAAATTTAATGATTTGGATTACCAGTTTTGAATATGTTGGAATAAAAACCTAACTTAATGCAGTGCTTCTTTACCTCTCAAATACTATTATTATTCCTATCAGGTTAACTTCCAGCATCTGTATAGATCTTCCTATTAATTTTATATGCACCCAAGAGTACTAATAAATTGATATTACACTAAACAAAATGTAAGTTATTGAGCTAATCAATGAATATAAAAACAAATCCATAATTTTCTGAAAAATATATAATAAAACCAAACATAATTGGCTTTTTAATTTATCACCGCATCATAATTCTTTCTTTAGTTGAAATTTCAAGCTTAGAAGGGTCTGAAATATCTTTCTTATTCTCTTATTTTCAAACACACATACTGAGAAAGAATAGAAGAAGGAAAAGAAACCAAAGCTAACTCTAGGCTATGTTTCGTGATTCATCCTCCATTGCTTCTGAAGCAAACATTTTTGTCTTCTAGACAAAAGCTAATTAATCTTGGTTCTAAGGGGATAGTTAAGTACATAATGGTTTATAAATGGGGTATTCCACTCTTTATAATTCACAGTACCATAAAATTGAAAACAATGTCGGTTTTCCCAAATAAGAGATTTGCTAAAGACAGTTGAGATCCAGAAACAATGAAAGATTACACAATTATAAAATCTGAATACACAAGACAGCCATGATATACTATGGGTTGAAAAAGAACAGACTATAAAACAACTTGGGTAGTATTTTCTCTGTGTATAAAATTGTGCTTATGGAGTTTACATGCATAAAGATTTTTGATGAAATCCTAAAGGATGTTGAAAGTGTTAAGAGGTTACATTCAGGTTACAGAGTTGAACATGACTTTTGCCCCCCACTTGTTTCTGGTATTTATTAGGCAGAAACTTCACTATACTTGGCTCTTTCCTTACACTTATCAGGTGGTTTATTTAGCTTGATAATACCATCTGCTGTTTTAACAAAGATAATAATAAGCAGTCCTAAATGAATAGATCCATAAGAACTGGTCTTTTTTTAAATAATGAACTATGAATGACTTCTATGTGTACATCTATATAGCATTATTAAGATGTATAGAAATGTAACAAAATTACATCCATTCTTTAAGATAAATGAAGATGTTTGATGCATGAAGATATATAAATTTATGCACTTGAGGAGTAATTTTTCCTATTGTTAAAACCTGCTGTTTTTTTTTAAATCTGTCATTTTGGGGTTCAAGGAATGTGGGTTGCTCTTGTGTCATTTCTGCCAGTTTTAGTCAATCTATTCTGTATTTCAGTTCATAACATTCCAACTGCTGCTCTGTAGATCATCATATAAGGGCATATACTCTGCTTCCAAAGCATGTTTGTGACTTCATTCAGGTTCTTATCTTTTTTATTTACCTTTCCAAGCCTGTGAGGGAATACACTTAGTATCACATCTCCGTGAACATCACCTCTTGGGGCTTCCCCTTGACAGCACTTGCACCCTCCATTCCCTTTTTACTATGGTAGGTAGAAATATCATCCTCTGACTTGGTGAAATAACTTCCTCTTTCTCAGAATGGGGTTGTTCACAGAGTGCAAGAGTTTCAGGCTGATTGACACCAAAGAAGCTATTCCACCTGTGTTGAGAGCCACAGCCAAAGGGGCCCCAGCAAACTTCCAGCTGCCAGCTGATGGTTGGCTCACAGCGGCCCAGCAACATCTAGCTGATTGACTCCTCTGCGGTGATGTTCATTGGGCTGTTTCCCTGCCCTTCAGACTGCCAGCTGATGATTGGCTCACAGCGGCCCCAGCAACATCTAGCTGATTGGCTCCTCTGCAGTGATGTTCATTGGGCTGTTTCCCTGCCCTTTCAGACCACAGAGCTGCTCATTGGGGGACTTTTTTGGCTCCGCCCATGCAACCCAGCCAATCGGCCTCAAGAGCAGGAGGATTGTGGGAGGTGGTGAGGTTGGTGTGGGTGAGAGGCTTGTGGAAGCCGGTGGTGGCAGTTGGGCTCTGAGGGGTTTTTTTTGAGGAGCTGTTTTGTTTGGCGTTTGTAGTTCTAAAAATAAAGTTAGGTTCTTTTGACAAGTGGCTCCTGAATTGTGCCCAGACAGACTGCGGCATTTGGTGGTTCACACGGGAGCGACTGAGGGTAAGTAAACTGCCCGCCCCTGAGGGCAGGGCAAGAGGATGGATAGCCATTCTAAGTTTACTCTTTTGTTTTGCTTCATTTTTGTTTTAACTTTCCTGTCCCTGGAGATGAGTGAGAGGGAAGAAAAACTGCTCACATCTGAGGAAAAACTATTTGCGTCTGAGGAACAGATAGGGAGAAAGGACAGATGCACATGTCAGGAGGATAGAAAGGCTATAATGAATTTCCTGAGCCTGCTGGATTCATTTTTTTATTTGTTCTAATTAGTTATACATGACAGTAGAATATATCCTGGCATTTTATACATATATAGAGTATAACTTCTCATTCTTTTGGTTGTACATGATGTGGGATGACACTGGTTGTGTAATCATAAATGCACATAGGATAGTAATGTCGGATTCATTCTAGTGTCTTTCCTATTCCCATTTCCCCTCCCTTCACTTCATTCCCCTTTGTTGAATCCAAAGTAGTTCTATTCTTCCCTGTACCTACCCCCATATTGTGAAATTAGTATCTACCTATAAGAGAAAACTGGAGAATATCATGCGAAGTGAAATAAGCCAATCCCAAAAAACTGAAGGCAGAATGTTGTCTCTGATATGCAAAGCCTGGTAGGTTCTGCAGCCTCTGCCTTCTCTACCCCCAGAGGAGCTCAGGCCAGCTCATTCTACAGAGATCCAGTCAAGCTGAGCTCAGGCTGCTCCCCACTCCCTGTCTCGATGCAAAACCTTTTCTCTTGCACGTCTCTTGGGGTTTTCTCATATCTCATCCACTTCAGACCTTCCTCCTTGCCTCTGCTCACACTTGATGCTTCCTCTCGTGATCTTTCTCCTTTGGGATTACCTGACTGAGATGTGTGAATCATGGTGGCAATAATTCTGGGAGTTCACCAGTCACATTCTAGTTGTGAGTTCAGGGTGTTCGCAAGGCATGTAGCCTGTTGACTTCTCACATCTTCAGTACCTGATCTGCTACACAAGGAAAGGGTAAACTTGGGTGCGATCAGGTCTCTGTAGTCACTTTTGGTGAATTCGGTCATAAACTTCCCTGGGGCGTTCATGAGGTTATTCTTCAAAAGCAGATCCTCAGGGGTGAGGTTTCTGTGTGTGGTGTTTAATGCAGGACCCTCCTGTCATCAAAGCCGTCTTCTCTGATACTTGGCTGGTTGGCTTTTCTGAAGTACAGATGCTAGCTGCCGCTGTGATACCTGCCTCCCTTCCATCTCCTCCTGCTATGCAGTCCAATCTTGGGGACTCCTGAAGACTCAGAACACATGTAACCAGCCCTTCACTACTCTTAACTCTATTGGGGCATGGGAGGCACGTTCCGTGTATCCATACATCATGTTGATCTTTTGGATGATCAAAAAGAATTTCCAGTGAGCAAGAATTCTTGATCAGAATTTTTCCACACAAATTCAAACCAGACCACCATCTCACCTCTCATTTTAGGTTCAACAGATAATATATTCCTTGCACTGGAAGTTTCCTTGTTGACTTTCTGTCACACTTTCTTCTAATATGCACCCTAGGGACCCAAACCTTAGGTAGACAAATGATTTTTTTTGCATTCAATTTTAAGTTGTTTATATTGTTTCAGTTATTAATAATGAAATGCATATGACCCTTTTCTATCCAGGACTCCTTTTTCTTTATTTATTAGTTTTGTAATATATGATTTTACAGAAGGAAAACTGTTTTCCTCCTTCCTTCCTTCTTACTTTCTCTTTCTTTTCCTCTTCTTACTTTCTTTATTTCTTGTAGTTACTAAGCATTGGGTTTATGGGACATTTTCTAAAGTTGTAGGTAACACACTCATTACATACATAGTAACAGGGCTCAAAATAGCTTCTTATAAATTTTATAGTGATATCCTTGACTGGTACTATTCACTGATTTAAGGGAATTTATCATATATTTAATGTAGAAATGGCATGAAAGTATTCAGGCTGCTTAAATAAAAATTGCCTAAGTGAAACAAGATGTAAATATTTGTGTTAATTTTAAGCTAATTTCTAATATGTTTTGTTAAATAAAAGTGTCACATTGGAGAAAATTTATCTTCCAATAAAAGAAATAATAATATATTTGTTTTAATAGATTCATGAGGATCATTGTGTATGGGGATAATCCAACTGTTATTTAATGGATGCAAGAAATTTTGGCAAGGGGTTGGTTTGCCTTTCTTATTCTATTTGGCTCCCTTGAGGAGTTCCTTCCACATCTTTAACACATCTCCTCTGCCCACCCCCCATCAAGATTTTATTGAGAATAGCCATAATTGACCATTATCGAGTACAGTATGCCACATACTAAACAAAATGATTCAAATTCATTGGCACATTTTTTTGATTGAGGGGAAAATGTCAATAGTTAAAGACACAGTAAAGATTTGAACAATTCAGTGGGTTCTGATAAGTGTATACACATATTTCTACCCAATCAAGTTATTGAACACTTCCACCCTAGAAAGGGGACCTTCCAGACAAAGTTTCATTCTAGCAAAGGCACACCACACTATTTGCAGACACTATTCTGGTTCCTATCACTTTACTTTCCCTGAATTCATATAAACATGATTATATAGTGTGCATCATCTTTTATGAAAAGCGTTCCTTGCACTTCACTTGTTTGATTTTTAGTTGATGCAAAATATTTTATGTTATGCTATCATCTATTTAACAATTCCCTTTTTAAAAAATACATGTTTTTACTGTTTTAAGCTAGCATAAAACAAACTTGCAGAAGCACTATATGTCAATTCTTTCTGTGAGCATATAGTTTTACTTTGTAGGATAAATACTTAGGAGTCCAAATGGAAGATCTTTTGGTAAAGTATATTTCACTTTAAAAGAACTGCCTGACTTGAGAAGTCTACTTATTCCATTTCATCAATAACACTTGATACTGTCTTTAATCTTAGCTACTCTGGTAGGTATAAAATTGTATCTCATTGTGATCAGTGTTCCCTTGATGAGTAATGATCTGAGTCCTGTTATTTAATCATATGAACCTCATTTTGCTTACCTGTACAATGTGCTTATTGTATCAGGTTTCACAATGCTGTGAAAATTAAGTGAGATCTGTGTATATAAACAACGTGCAATATCAAGCAAGAGCTTAATAAATGTAGGTTAAAGAATACCTCTTCAGACCGTACCACAACTGTCACTCTTCTTCTATTTCCCTTTCATTTATGTTATTCCTCCAAGCTCAGCCAATCCAACAAACAGTTGATTATTTCTTAGCCATTTTTGGGTTCAAAGCATGGTTTTATGTTCTGTGTCAGATCAGTTTCTCTACTTCATTCTCATTTGATATTTACTTTTGGAATCTCAGTAACATTGGGACAGTTTACTTGGACAGTGGTATCAAGTTTTTGTTACAAGTATTTTTTTTTATCAAGCAATTTGTATTCTAATATATCTAGAGAAAAGTAATACAGTGTCCATTTGTCCCAAGTGCACTTCAGTCTGTTTCTTGTGTTATTAAGCATCTTGAGATATGCTGACTTTTACTGCCCTTGTATTTCATGTAACCATGTATCTTTGAAGCACTGTTTCATATTTGGGGGGATTTGTGTTACGCATTCAGAAATGAGTAGCTCTCTCCTCCAGTGGCAAAGGAAGTACCTGTGAATCTTTCATCAGCAGAAGGTTTTCTTTCATTGCTGTAACTAGAAATTCTCAGAAGATGAAGAGGGGAGTGACTAGAAGAGAGAGGAAACAAAAGGATGAAGAAAGCCAGAAAGGTGACATTTGTGTAAATGGGCCAAGTACGATGACTTGGAAAGGAGGACAAAGGAAGAAGAGGAGAGGAAAAGCTTTCTCATCACCTAAACCTGTCCAAGAAAAGGGGCAGAGAATTGTTTAGAGAGAATATGCAGAAAGGACTTGAAAAAATTTTAGTGATATTTTGGAATATTCCTCTAATGATATATACACCACCATTTGGAGCAGAATTCAGGCCAGAGCAGGACCATCCTGCATTGATGGGAGACGAGAGAGGGAGACTCTAGTACATGCAACACAATCTAGAACTGCAGTTACAAGTACACCCTAAAGTCACTGCACCCTCTTCAGTTGTCTTGATATGTGAACTTAAGGCACACCTTCAAAAGATTTCCTCACTGAATATTGAAAAAAATTGTTTCTACTGCTATAGGGTTGTTCTTCTAAATCGTGGAGATGTGCATGTGAATCGAATCGCTTAGCACAAGGTTTTGAACATAGTAGAGGTATGATAAATTCTGGCCCCTGAAATTAATAGGGTTAAGGACCTATTCTACTCTATATATTATGCTAGGATATTTAGGGTATAATTTTATTTATTTCACGAAGTCAGAGAGTAGATATTACTACTCCTATCTTGCAGATGAGGAAACTGTGGTTCAAGGAAATCAAGGCATTTGTCTAATTCCAAAGATTGGTCTGTATATTTCTTTTACCATTTTAGGTTACACCAAATATAAAATAAGTCTCTATGGAAAATTTTGTAACTATAATCCTGCCTATTTTATAGACAACATCCTCTCATTAGGCTAGTTGAGAAATTTTAAGAAGAATGATGAGGGGAAGGTGTTGTGAAGGTTCAATATAATTTAATATCTATTTATTGGTCAATTTGTCTATGTGCCTATTGATCTAGACACCTAAATGGGATAGTCTACAGGTCCATTAAACACCATAGTAATCACAGGAAAAAGGGCTGCAAACTGTCTTATTGATAAAGCATTCAATATCTATTTCTTACTCAATTCTCCTTACCCTTAATATAAATAAGAAATAAAATGGAGAGATGATCTATTTTACCTATTCATTTTGATATATCCTCATTTGAGGCATTCAAAAAGTTGACTTTCTCTGCCTGTGAACATCTCCAGCGATGAAAACATAACAAAACTGTAAATGTAGTTTCCAATTTTTTCACATGTACAAAGTCACAGAGTTTTAACAATGCAAACATACAACATAAACTTAAAAATGTAGACTTAAAGCAATAAAACTAAATGAAAGAGATCCCAAAACAAGATAAACTCTTTTTAGAAAGAAGAACTATGGCTACTTTCATTCCTGGGGGCACAGTAGGAGCATATCCTGAGGAGAATCTATCCAAATATTTAATGTGATTATATAGTTCCTGGCCTTTAAACTTTGTAATTTTTAAAAATATTTGAAGAATTTTAGATTTGCTTAGGATGTGAAAATATCACACCAAGTTTTCTTATAAACCTTACCATGTTTACCTGATTGGTACCATTTTACTTTTTATGATACATGTTTCATTACTGATACATGAACTTTTAAAATTCTTTTCTATGGTTTTTCTGTTTGACTTTTTTTGTCTAGAATACCATATTCTATTTAATTTCTATGTATCTTTAGCCTCCTCTTGGCCTCCTTGTTTTCAATGACTTTGTCAGTTTTCTGGAGTACTGGCTGAGTAACGTGGAGCATGCCCCTAAATTTGAGTTTATCTAATTTTCTTCTGATGTTTGGCTGAGGAGAAGATCACAGAAGCAGAAGTGCTATCCTTATCACATCATTTCAAGGACATATGTTATCAACATGACTTATTACTAACGATGCTGGTCTCAATCACCTGGCTGAGGCCGTGTCTGCCAGGTTACTGAAACTCATCCTTCCCCTTTCGATATTCTTTAGAAGCAAATGACCAAGTGTAGTGCTCATTGGAGATAGGAGTTGGGGTAAAGAATTAAGTTCCACATGCAGGAGAGGAAAGAGTCTACATAAACTACTAGAAATTCTTCTGTACAGGATATTTGCCCCCCTCTTCTCCATTTATTTCCTTATTTAACCATTTATTTGTGTCCTAATTGTTTTATGGATATTTAATTACTTTGAGCTCTGATTTAGTAGTACACAATTTAGTTTAGTTGTTCATATTGTTTCAGCAGTACCCATGTCTTCTGTGTCCATAGTATGCTATTTCATGTTGTCCCCCGTGGTCTTTGCCATGACCACATTCTGTGTTTCCTGGTCAACTTCATTACTTTCTGGTACTTTATTCTGAAATAGTGTTAGAGTCATGGAAGAGTTGGCAAGACAGAATAAAGTTCCTTTGTACCCTCCACCCGCTTCCCCTTTTGTTAACAATATCATGGCTATGTTAGATGTTATCAAAAATAAGACATTGACTTGGTACAGCACTAAGATGCAAACTCTATTCAGTTTCCTCAGCTTTTCCACTGTTCTCCTGTTTCAGAGTCTAAAATAGTACAACCCTTTGTACGCAGCCCTCATGTCTCCTTAGTCTCCTTTTATTGTCTTTCATGATTTTGACAGTATCAAATACCAGTGGTTTACATATGTGATAATGTCCCTCAAATCTGCTCTGTTTAGCATTTTTCATCATTAATATGAGGTTATAATTTGGAGAAAAAAATACCACTTGTCTTTTTAAATTGAGGTATGGTGGAAGTTCTGAATAACCTTAACTTCTGGTGACAATTACTGAATATCTGTGTGCAAATTGGCATTTGAGGTATATAATTGCAAAGTTTCTTCTGAATGGGAGTGGCTGGGGATGGGCTTTGTGGTAGGGGATGTGCTTAGCATGGGCAAATACTTGGGTTTAAGCTGCAGCTCCCAAAAAGAAAAGGAAAACAGACTAAAAAAGAAAAGACAAAGCGATGCATGCCATGGGGTGGGCTTTCTCATATTTGTCAAATCAGTAACCGATGGAGTATTTCACCTTCACATACCAACTTCTCTCGGCCTTATAAATAAGTTCTGTTTGTGGTCCACATTTTAGAGAAGTTTGTCATCTGAAGTAAATAATACATGGAGAAAGAATCTACTTAATTGAATCAGACAATTTTCTCCAAAGTTGTACCCATAATTGAGTGCCTCCTGCTGGGATTCCCTTTCACATTTCTCCTTGCATTGAAGCTTGCCGATTCTGCTCCTGTGGCCCAGGACTGTTTATAACTTAAATCATAAGCAACTTTATGTGGCAGTGTCTTAGAGAAAATCTCTGGCCACAGATGACTTTCTAATATTTTATGTAAGGTGGTCTGTTAAGGCTTTGTTATACTTCTTGCCACCAAAATGAATACCTAATAGAAAAATATAATCACCATAAAGGTTCATGATGAAAAGACTTTGAAAAAAAGAAGAAACCATTTGGAATTAATATTAAGGTTTGCATCAGTGTATCAGTACTGTCCTGTATAAAGGTCACATTTTAATTCATTTCAAGTCCGATGTTTAGGGGTAAAATATCGAAAGGACAGATTCTACTTTATGATACAATTTTATGCCAAGCAAATAAGAGCTAATAGATTATTGATGTGTTCAACATTTAATGGCTAGTTGCAGATTATTCTTTTTTTTTAAATAAACTCTGCTCTTAAATATTCACCTGTTTTGGAAACCCAGCCAATGAAAGCCACTTATTTGACATCATCTGATTTTTTTGTGTAGCACTAAAACCTTAGTGGACTGAACTCTGCTTATCGGAGCAGTCGCTAGAGGGTATTGATATCCCTTTCCTTTGTGAACATTCTCTTTTCAGAGGCTTCTTTTTCTTTGTCCCTTCTAAGATTATAAATTCTTTCCAGTGTGAAATGGCCTGGGTTTGCAAGCAAGAAGATAAGGGTGGTATCCAATTGTACCATCACCTGTTAATGCCTGTTATGCTTGGCTAAGCTTCCAATTATGTGCCTCCATTCAATACAGTGATGAGGGACCTGTAATGACATGGTATTAGTGATCTCGCCTGCTTCAAGGAAAAAGTTCTAATCTTTGAATAAATAACAAAAGGAACCTTTTGATAACATTTAGGCACTGAAGTCTCTGATTTTAAAGGCTAAGATAGTGGACTTTTGAAAAACTCCCGGCTCCAAACCTCAATTACATGCACTGAATCGTTAAGAACTTAACTTTCATGTGTGAAAGTGAGTTTTTTTTTTTTTAAATCTTCCAAGCTTTCAAGAAATTGAGAGCATGAATTGGATTTTGATTCATAAAATGAAAGTTCAAAAACTCTTTTAGTAAATGCAATAAAGTGATATAATGAGATGTTTTAATGGCTTTACATTTTTCTTTTTTCCCCTCAACACCACTATTCTTAGCCAGAAACTGGCTGCTCTTTTCCACAGGCGAGGTACATTTGAGAGGCAGTATGCCACAGAGGGTTATGTATAGATTCCAGAGCCAGTTAGCCCAGGCTCAATTTGGTTATTCTCCCTATACATAAGTCTCTTTATTAGCCAGGTAGGGATAATGATGGTTGTATGGAGATTAAATGAGTTAATAGTGGCAAGACTTAGAACAGGACCTGGCACAAATAGCTTTATATGTGTCATATAATATTCACTATCATTCCTTTTTCAGTAATAGACACCTGATATTTTGTTGGCACATTATCCTTTCATCTATTGCTAGCAAGTTTTTAGCATTTCCTTTGAGTAACAGCTCTCTGCCACTCCGCGTGTCATGGTTAGACTGTTTTGGAGGCACCACTCCCTCCCTGAACCAAGGGACTTGAACAAATGACCATCAGAGGACTTCTGTCTCTCCCCAAGGAATATAAATCTTGGGCAGGGTGACACAGAAATCGAGTTATGCATACCAACCACAGTGTCTTAAAGTGCCTGTTTTGTTGCCCCTCTTACCTCTATCTCCATAATTTTCCTGTCTCTCCCCTGTTTTTTCTTTTCTAGACCCCTGATCTCTCCTACAGGGAGAGGTAGTTGGAGGAACATGTGCTGTTACTGGAGAGTGCCTGCTGGGAGCCTCAAGTTCTATTGCATTTATCTATGTGGTTCTTCCAGCCACATATAATATCTCCTTTTCTCTTATGATATTTCAAAAGACATTCTAGCATCCCTAGGAAATGTTATATTTAGGCATATTTGGTACCTCCCTGACATTTTCTTAGTATTCACTAATATTTCCATTAATTCCAATTGCATTATTTTTGTTAAAGATTTTTATATCCCTGTTCATAAAGGATAATGGTGTATAGAATCTTCATTCCCTGCATATCTTTGTCTGATCTTGGTATCAGAATAATACTCACCTCTTAGAATGAGTTTGAAACTGCTTCTATTTTTTTTCTTTTTTAACCTGGAAGAATTGAGAAGGATTGGTATAATATGATTTTAATAAAAGATTTAGTAGAATTCACCAGTGCAACTGCAGGGCCTGCCCATTTTATTTTGCAGTCATTTTTTAAATGGTAAAATATTTCTTTATCTATTATAGGTTTGTTCAGATGTTGAATTTCTACTTGATTCTGCTATAATGGTTTAGGTCTGTTGTGGAATTCTCTATTTCATTTAGGTTACCAATTTGTTGGGAAAAAATGTTTCTAGTTTTCTATATATGATATGTGGGCTTATTCCTGGACTCCAATTCCCATCCATTGATCAATATCAACACTCCACTGTATTTATGCATTTTACCTATTTACTTATTTATTTTGAGGCAGGGTCTCAATAGTTTATAAGACTGTCCTAGAGCTTGTGATTCTCCTGCCTTAGCTTCTCAAGCTGGAATTAGGGTGTGTGCCACCTTGCCCAATTAAACCCAGGTATTTTTTTTAAGATCAGTATTGATATCCTGACTTTCAATTATGAGTTTTAGTAATTTGAGTTTTTTTTAATTTCCTGGACAAAGTAGCACAAATAATTTTTATATTTATAATTTCTCCATTGTTTTAGTCTATATATTTTTTATTTTCTACCATACTCCTTATTATTTATTTTTTCCTGTTTGCTTTGAATTGTTCTTCTTTTTTTATTTTATTTAAGTGGAGACTTAAGTTATTTGTTTGAGACCTATCTTATTTTAAAACATTGGTATTTATAGCTATACATTTTCCTCTTCTGCTTTAGCTACACATGTTCAAAAAATTAATTTAAAAGTATTCTCTACTTTTTCTTTTGTTTATCATTTGACTCATTGTTTATTTAAGAATGTGTTATTTACTTCCTTTACATGCAATCCCAATTTTTCTGTTACTAATTTCTACTTTTATTCTATCCATGTTGGAGTACATACCTTGTGCCTTTTTGCTCCTTTAAAATTCATTGATTTGTTAATGACTTGGCTCATATTATACTCTGAAGAATGTTTCCTGTGTACTTGAAAAATATATATATATATATTTTTGGGGGGGTTGCTGGGTGGGATCCTATATAGCTGTCTGTTTGATTTAGTTCATTATTGTATTAGTTTTCTATTGTTTTTGTACCAAAGACCACAAAACTCAATAGATTAAAACAACACAGATATATTACATTTCTATAGGGCAGAGTTCTAATAAGTAAAATCAAAGTCTTGAAAGTGCTGCATAGTTTCATGGAGTGTCCTGGGAAGACTGTTTTCTTGCTGTTTTTCAGCTTTTATAGGCTTCCCACTAGTGGTCCTCTTCCTCTATCTCCAATTGGAGTCCTCATTTCACATCACCCTGATCTGTTCTCCTGCCACTCTCTGCCAATTTTAAGATCATTTGTGATTATCTGTGCTCTGTTTGGATAACCTGGATAATTTGCCTATTTTAAGTTCAACTCAACAGCAACATTCCATATTTCACCTTAATTTCCATTTGCTATGAAACATAACAGAAACAGATGCCCTGGTGTTTAGGGTAAACATACTTAAGATGCCATTATTCAGTTTGCAGAGGTAATTTGTTGTTTATATATTCTATTTCTTTATGGATCATGCCTCTACCTTTTTAACTCATTTTTTGAAAGTATGGTAAGAAAGTTTTTATTATTTTGTGATCATTTATTTCTCTCTTCAATTCTGCAGATATTTGATTCGAGTGTGTTGGTTATTGTTGTTTGGGAAAGTATGATTATAATACATGTGTGTTCTATGTGACTCGTCATTATAAGAAGTCTTTCATTTTCTTGAGTATCATTTTTTGCATCTTAGTATTTTGATGTTAGCATAGACTCTTTGGTACTCTTTAGGTTGCTCTGTGCATGGGATATCTATTTTAATCTCATTATCAATCTATTTGTGTTTGTAAACAAATGGTAATTGAAACATGTTTCCAAAAATTTCTATGTTAATATCTCCTTTTAAATGGAGTGCCTAGTCAATTTTAATTCAGATATTACATTTGTCATTTTGCTCTTTGTTTTCTATATGTCTTCTGCTATTTTTTTCCTGTATTTCTCTATTACTGCTTTCTAAATATTCTCTGTATTATTTTATATGGCTTGTATAAAACATAGTTCTCGAATACTTGAGAATACTTGAGATTGGGTAGTTTATAAACATCAAAAATTTCTTTCTTATCTATAGTATACAATGCTTCCCTTTTCTCACAGTCTTACCAATACTTTTTATCTTTTTTTTCTTTTTTGCCAGAAGTCATCCTAAGAGATGTGAGGTGATCGTATTGTGGTTTCAATTCTCACGTTTCCTGATGCTTAGTGATACTGGAAATTTTCTGATATATTTCTTGGCCTGTGACAATGTCTTCATTTGAAAAAGTCTATTTAGGTTCCTTTGTCTATTTTTAATTGAATTGTTTTCTTGCCGAGTTATATGTACTTTGGAAGTTACTCCTTTATCAAATACATAGTTTCCAAATACTTTCTCCAATTCTGTAGATTGTCTCTTTACTCTGTTGACTGTTTCTTCTGCTCTGCACGAGCTCTTCAATTTAATGCAATCTCTTTTGTCTATTTTTGCCTTTGCTGGTTGTGCCTTTGTTGTCATTTCCAAAAAATACCCTTGTCATGTATAAGAGCTTTCCCCTATGCTTTTCTCTAGTAGTCCCCTCACTCCCAGTTCCGTTGAAGTTTAGATGAGTAGGGTTTTTTTGTCATTATTTTCATATACACAAAAAAAACCCTTTGCTTCTTTTATTTTACAGCTTTCTGTAGATATTCTAAGAATACTTCCCTAAGTCTTGAAGATGTAATCTCCTTTATTTTTTCACTAAAGGTTTTATGGTTTTTTTGTGCTTTATTTGTAGGTCTATGGTCCATCCCAAGTGAATTTTTATATGGTGTAAGTTATGGGTCAAGTTGCACTTCTTTTCTCAATGTGACTATCCAGTGATTCCAGCATCTTCATAAAAATAACTTCTTTTCTCAGCTGATGACCTTCATAAACATTTTGATATCAGGTAATGTCAGACCTCCAAAACTGGTCTTATGTTTTCCAGTTTACTTTAAAAAAAATGCTCATCTAGTTGCTTCTGTATTTTTATCAACATTTTCAGGTCAGCCTCTCAATTTCTACAAATGTATACCTTGTGACTATGATTGAATTTGTTTTTGAAATTTTCTATGAACTCTCAGAAACAAAGACTTCTTAGTATGATTTTGCCTGACTTTTCTGCATGTAACTATTGTGAAAATTTTTCCGTGGTATTATGTTTTTACTCCTCCATCTCTGACTCCTCATTCTGATTCATTTTCCCCATTCTTGCTTTAAAACGCACGTGTGCGTGCGCATGCGTGTGTGTGTGTGTGTGTGTGTGTGTGTGTGTGTATGCCAACTAACTCTTCTTTCCAATGGTGCATTTCTAATTGTATATGAGCCCCTGATTGAAAATGACCCGCTAACACTGTAAATTTTCAATCCTGGGGTTCCTGTAGTAAATTTGTATGGATGTTACCTTCACTGTTTCCTCTCTTTTATTTTTGTACTTTCATTCCCAGGTAACTCTTGCAAAATGCACAATCTCGCACGTTTAATTCCTTCCTCCTCTTTGTCACTGTGGCCTTGCTGCCTGGCCCATTTCCTTGAAGCAGCACTCTCGCCATCTCACTCCTGAGAGTGACCACCATTGGATGGCTCCCTTTACTTGCTATAAAAGACACAGATTCCGAGTTTCAAGTTGTAAATACACAAAGCATATATCTTCTCATTTAATCATCATAGTGACTGTAATATTATTCTAAATTTAAAGGTGTAGGACTCAAGATGGAGAAAATCTAGGTAATTTCCCACCAGAATTAGTAAGTGGAAGATATTCTCACCCTAATAACGACATCATTATACCTGTATTTTAAGGCAAGAGTCATTTACAGGCTGAGGTTCACAGTGGAAAAATACATAAATATATGACTTGAAAAGTTGGGGTTTCTGTCCATAGTTGTACTGTGTATTATAACAGTAATCAGTAGGTAAAGGCATATCTTTTTTTCTTATTTATATCAGATTATGAAAAGAATCTTGAAATTCAAATCTATTATCATTTGCTAGTCTCCATCATTTTAACAAAGACACAAGTAGCTAGTTCAAACTGACAATGTGAGAATAAGGAGAGGAAAGGTAACATACAGGTACATATAGCTCATGAATAATCAATAAGCTCATTGTTCCCATGTCTGCTCTTCCTATTACCTTTTTTAAAAAACTTCATTGTACTTAAGGATATTTATAAAGTGTCAAGCAGTATCTTTTTCTCAAGAATATATATTCTGCAATCAAAGTGGAAAGATTTAAACTTTTCTCCCATAGTTCTTAGTTCATTCTAACTGGGAATGTCCAGACCTGGAAGAAGCAGGGAGTCTTTAAAATATAACAGGCTGGTATATTTAGATAAATCTACACTGTGTAATAAGACAGCCATGGAGCTGAGCTCCAAAGATGCAAAACGCGCTCCCTCCGAGTAGGCCACTTTCAGTAAGTCAGGGGTTCCTTTTGTTATATATAACAAGAGAAATGAAAATGAATAAAGACAGCTGAAAGGGAAAATAATTGAGACAGTAACATCATGGGTTTTGAAAATGGATCTATTCTTTGTGAGCAGGAACAATAAAAAAAATTCAGGTAGGAAAAAGAATCAAGAAAAGAAATGAGATGCTGCTTGTTAGAGGATCAAGGAGACCTGTGTTCTCTCAGACTGTGGTATTTTCTTCTTGTAACAAAGAGAAAGGTCATTTTTCTGTAGGGATAACTGTGCAATATGTATGCCTGATGAAAATGGGAATCAGCCAGATGTCAATGCAAGGCATGAGACAGTACTTAATTGTACTTAATTCTGAGCACTGGTCATTGGGTGGGTGGATTTGGAGTGGCTTAGAACTGAGGACCCGAAGAGAAAGGGAAGGAGTTTTTAGCATCACTCACAAATGACTTGGTGTAACCCACAAAGAAGGCTATGAGAATGTATTGTGGCATTAAGGATATTTACAAAGTGTCAAGCAGTATCACCATCACAATGGTGAAATAAGAGGGTTAAAAGGGAGAAAAGATCATCTCAAAGAATAGTTCATAATACATAAAAAAAAATATTGACTTTCTTCCAGAGGTTTCCTTGGATCAGTAATTTACAAATTCCTGGGAGAATAATTTCTTTCTTCCTGTGGTCATGCATCTGGATGGGTCTCTGCCATTTCTGTGAATGACTATTATAATTTGTTTGTAGGATTTATAGAAAAAGGCAGTTTGTTGTGGCAACCCAGACTTGAAGATCTAAGTGGTGGCAGAGTTTTCTGTTCTTTTCTCTCTGACAGTCATGATGGACATTGTTATATTGCCCAGTGGACAATTTCTAAAATGGCAATAGTAGTAGAATTTGCTACAAGCTTAAGTTGCTTTAAAATATC
Organism: Ictidomys tridecemlineatus; assembly: GCF_052094955.1. NCBI lineage: Eukaryota > Metazoa > Chordata > Mammalia > Rodentia > Sciuridae > Ictidomys > Ictidomys tridecemlineatus. The sequence goes on from NC_135477.1 coordinate 19,533,270, forward strand.
TCTGATAATTCAATGGCTGACTTTGTCTTTGAATGTTTTTACATACAGAAAACTCAATACCTCTTGGAGTTATATATTTATCTTTCATCTGGAGAATTTTCATATCAATCTAAAAATCCATCTCCCTGTGACTCCTGATCATTGACTTAGCTCTAGCACATGAAGTAAAATTTTGTTAAGTCCCCTGACACATTAGTTTATAGGAGCTACTATGTCCTTTCCCTAATTCTTGACAGATCTTCCAATATGTAGTCAAAAAATATCAACTTTCTTTAATGACATTCTTAACAGTTACTCCACCATGTTTGTCTTCATGATCTGAATCTACTCTGAGATGTCTATTTTTCTTCCAGTGTGGCACATGTGTCTCATACCTTGTGCCATTTTTAGTTTCATAACTTTCATGTAATTTCTTAAGACTTTTCTATTTTGTTACAAATTTTCTTTCTCATGATTTATAGATATGAAGACTAATTAATGCTGCTTTCTATAAACGATAGCTGAAGGAAATGTGCTTCAGCAGCTAGAGACAATAGTAATTTAATCTTTACTCATTTTCATCCCATGTGGAAGTTACTGGTTGGGTGTTTCTTCTGGGAATTATCTGTCCATTCAGTAACTGAAGATCTCAGGTTCCTTCTATGCTGGGTGACTGCCATCCTCATGGCTAAGCTGCTATTGCTATGATAGAAGGGTAACAGAACAAGGAGACATGGGAGAATGTTTACCAGCCAAGTTTGAAAATAGTGTATATTATTTCTTTCTCCATCCCAATGATCAAAATTAGTCATATTACCTTTTGTAGTGACAAAGGGATAGAAGGCAATCTTTGTGTTTATCCAGAAGTTAAAATGGAGGATATGGTCAATATTGAGCATTGTCTATACACCCCTCATTGTCCCTTCTTTTCAAATACACAAGATTCAGTTTGAAAAGGCAAGAGTTTCCTTAAGGAAGTAGAATTTGAATTGGACATGGAGGGTTTTCATAGATAGTGGGAAATCAGGAGAGGGTCCATGTGGTTGACTCCCAGAGACAGGTATGCACAAAACTGAGCATTTAGGACACTTCTTTGTTGAGTGGTTGAGAGTTTCTGGGACTGCTTCTACTTGATACAAAAGATCTGGTCCCAAGGTAACACATGATTATCCTCACTTGATAGCAATTAGCATATTTATTACTACTTTCTCAGATGCCCATTTAAAATGGAATTCAGTGAATTGATGCTGGATTCTGGGATTACATTTATTATAACTACCTGACATTTTAACATTCATTTTTTATAAAAATGTTGGCATCTTCACATGCATTAACTTTAGATGAGATGAATGTTTTTACCCAGCTTAGTAGAATTTCAGTTTCAATGATTTTTGGTACCCTTTTCTGATTTCTGATTACTTCATAGCTTAATACCACCATCTCATGTATTTTTTTACACTCTTGAAAACAGATATCTGGATGCCCTAATACCCTCAGCATGTTGGAAGAAAGTTAATAATTGTTACAACAACTTAATAGTGATTCAAAGAAGATTATATGGCTCCCTGATTCATTTCTTTCTTTCTTTGTTTCTTTTTCTTTCTTTCTTTTTTTGTTTTTTACTGAGATTTTATACACAAAGAAGATTGAAACCCCAAATTGGCCTATAAATCTTCTCATATTTTTAATCTTTACTTTTATAAAATGAAGGAACAAATAGTTAAATTGAAAGGATTAGAACTATGGTTTACCTCTGTTCCCTGTAATTCATCTTTTGAGAAATGGTGCAGTACTAAAGGTCAGGAAATGATCAACACATCCCATTCTGGCTTTTTCCTACCACATTAGTAACACACAGCTAAATATTTTACACTCTTATACTTTATTTATACATTGCCCCACCACATTCCTTATCCTCAATTGTCTTCAACTTCTGTAACATTCTTTTAAGACCCAAACATTGACGGAAATGTGACTGCTAACCAGGGATCCACGTGCCACGCCTGGAGCTTCAATAAGCAAAAAGAGGGCAAATGAATACACATCAAAGCCAATCCATGTCCATTTGTGTCCCCTCTGGGAGAATATTTTAATTAATCAGGAATTCTAAATCTATTTTAAATTGCAGCTTAAAGAAAACAAGAAGAATGGATAAGTCTAAATTAGGAAATAATGATTTCTACTAGCTCACCTGAAATGTGATCTGTCTGATATATAGAATGGCTTACTTGTTTCTCTTTGGTCTTCATGGAGTTGTATCATTAAGTGCCTTGAGAAAAAGTAAGCTGGGCATGGTGGCGCATGCCTGTAATCCCATCGACTTGGGAGGCTGAGACAGGAGGATGGTGAGTTCAGAGCCAGCCTCGGCAAAAAGCATGGTGCTAAGCAGTTCAGTGAAACCCTGTCCCTAAATAAATAATAAACACAGAATAGGGCTGGAGATGTGGCTCAGTGGCCATGTGCCCCTGAGTTTAATTCCTGGTACCCCCACACACAAAAAAAAGAAAGTGGAAAAAGTGCCAGAGGGTTTTCTTAGATGGAGTCATAGACATATTGCACTGGGAGATGCTCAATGCATTGACTTCTATGGTCAGACCCTGAGTTGTGTGGAGCTAGGGTGTATCTATCCCTCACTGAATCTAATAAAGAGCAAGGGCAATAGTGTATATTATTTCTTTATTTACCCAAGAAAGAGGTAAATAAAGTGGCCAAAAGGACAGCATTGAAAATCCAAAGAACAACTATTGTTTTAGGCAGGTGGAAATACTGAGAAGGCTCTGAAATTGGGAGTCCTTGTGGGGAGTAAGAGTTCAATAATAAATTAAGCTCTCTCCAGAAAACAAAATTTTGCTGACTGCTAGAAGACTTTAATGGAAGACTTAACTTGAAACCTTCCTAAAGCTTAACTTGCTGTTATTTATTTGTATAATTCACATAGAAAAGATAGAAAAATTCTGGCTAAGACACATAGAATCATATTTTTTTTTCAGTGCTGCCATCAAACCCAGACCCTTCCACATGCTAAGCAAAGGCTCTACCACTGAGCTACTGAAAGCACATCTTGAATTCTCAGCATCATCTTACGTTTCTTTCTTCTCTGGCTTGCGTTCGGCAGCTGTGTTATTCAGACAGTCAACTGAAGCTCTTCAGAAGGGTCTGAGCATCATAGCCGTGTTGTAGGCATGAGTCTTGTGTCTCTGTTTCAGGTTGGAAGTCACTCCTGGGAACCGGCAATATGCTCATTAATATTAGGATACAGATAACAGGTGGAATCCATTATTTTCAGAATTAAACTCTTAGTTACCTCCGAAAAGAATTCACCCTTAAGAAGTTAAAATATTCTCCTGTAAGGTCATATTTGGCTTGGCAATGAAATGACTGTCTCCAATGTCAAAGTCAGGAAAAAGAAAAGCATCATAAAAAGAAGCAGTAGGAAGAAGGAGAAAAACACAAAGATAGTTGGGGAGTGATAAACCAGGTGAAGAAGCACATCATTTTAAGACCTGAAGGAACTATAACATCCTGAAATTCAGGTGTAAATTCTCAAAAATTAAAGATATCACAATGTCTAATTCATAAAACATTCTATCGAATGCAATGTAAGTGCTAGTGTTCATCCTAATGGTGATGATTATAATAATAATATTGATAAAATGGTTAATCCAAGGAAGACATACATGCACTACATATATGCATTTACATACATGCACTAATTTAATTATCATAATATATTTGTGAAAAGGTTGCTATTAGCATATCTTTTTTACAAATTAGAAAACAGAGTCTCGAGAAGGTACAGTAACTTTCTCAAGATTATCCAAGTGGCAAAGAAGCCATTGGAGCTGAGATTTGAATTCAAGGTGGGATAATTGAATGCAATATATGTAGAAACCAAAGAACCACCCAGTTTAACTTGTAAGGGAAAGTGGGAAACCTTAGAAGTTGAAACAAAACAAAACTAATACAGCTCCTAAGACAAATTATAGAAATACAGTGGGATCTGCATATGTCTTGGCCTGCATCAGTTTATTTTCTGCCCTTATCTTGGAGATGGAAGTTAGAATACAATTCAGGGAAGAAAAACCATGTATTTTAAATCTGTCTTTGAAGACAGTAACAGCTTGGATCTTGTTATCTGTACATGTTACTTTCATGTGGATATTTCTCATATCTACTTTCTTCCTCTAACTTTTCTTATTTTATTCATATGTGAAACTCATGTAGTCCACAGATTGTTCTATCTCTAATTCAATCTTTCTCATTCGCTGAGTTTTATTTTCTTTCTGCTCGTATCCGTAGAAATGATTCTAGATGTGCAATACAGCTTCTTCCTTAGTAAACATTTCAACCTTTTTTCTCCCTTGATTAATGCTCTCATGTCAGATTCTATTACTTTTAGTTAAAGCATATTCTGACACATATATAACAGAAAAAAATACTTGCTTCAAAGTTAGATATGTTGAATATTTTAAAATAAGAACATATGCAAATGTTCACCAAAAAAATTCAAAAGGGAATTAAAACATGAAACATCACATGTTGATTTAAATTTCATGCCTAAAATAAATCTAGCACCTTTTAAGTAATCATTTCCTAAAAAGGAAATACAATATTTTATTCACTTATCTACGTAGGATAATATATAACTCATCTTTTTGAAAAATCAATCTTGCATGAATACCATTTTGAAATACTACACAAATGGTCTGTTATAGAGCTGGGAACACAAGGCAGAAAAAGAAATCAAGGGGTAAAGCACTATGTTCGGAAGGCCCATGTTGAGATGAACTGGACTCTCAGGGTTAGGTGGACTATTCTGCTTCGTTAATAAAGGAGCAGGCCTAGAGGACCAAGATGCATCAGTAATCAAGTTAACAGAGACAAAAATTTTAAGGGATCATGGTCATAATTTTATCAGCTGTCATCTGCGGGATACTATATGAAAATCACCTACATGGTTTTAAAAATCAGAATCCACAGTCCCCTTCCCAGACCAATTTATTTTTATGACTGGATAAGATCAATGAAAAAAACAATAATAATCCTTTCCTCCATAAATAAAATAAAGATCCCATCCATTAGAAATTCCTTAAAAGGGCATTGGAATTTTAGATATACTACTAACTTAATCATATATCACGAGAGACAGATGACTGTCAACAGTTTAGAGAATAGGCCTGGGGAGGAGGAGAGATGGGAAAACTGCAGTTACTATAATAACCAAACAATGAATGAAGCGAGTCTGGATGAATAAGTGGATGTGAGAAGAGAGAGAACCACCCAGGGAAGAGACATTTCCATGAGAGAGTTTTTGCGTGCTACTGTAGCTGATTAATTGGACTTGGGTGTAGCAAGAGGTGGTACATTTCTTAATCTGTAGATGGAGGGTTTAAGTTTGGCACAACTTAATTCATTGGTTTTAAACTGGCATCAGACTTTTGCACCTGTCTCTAAGCTCCGCTTTGCAGTGGTTGGTTTTCCTTAGACTAATCATTCTGGTGCCATTGTTTATACCCAATCATACACTAAAATTGTTTGTGTCCATTATGACCATCCTCCAAAAGGATTCTAATGTCTTTTTTTTTTTTTACAGAATGCTGTGTTGAGGGAGGGGGTGGTTAGATTGCCCCCTTCACCAGCCTTGTTCTATCATATGCTCTCATTTATGGTAAAGTAAGGGAGGCCATGTGATTCACACTCCCATCCAAATTACCAGGAGTAGGAGAAAGTCACTTCACTAAAGAGACAGTAAATTCCAAAGCAAATGCATCCTAAACAAACTACTTTTTTTACTTGAATAATTGTCTTCATTTACTTTCACAATTGCCTGCTAGAACTGGAGAACAGGAGGATTAAGAGAATGGGGCTATTTTGCCAAGAAAACAACAAAATCACAGGGATATAATCAAGGCTGCTTAATAAAATTTGGAAGCCCCAAAGGGATATTGAATTTGGTATCATGGCAGTCTTCTAAATGTGTATCTAATTATATTAAAGAGAGGCTTTTCAAGGAAGATGCAAATAAATGAAATTCAATATCATAGGAGGAGGTATTTTAAAGTAGCTAGAAAAATGGGGTATGAAAGAAAGCCATTTTACCAGGAAAAGTGGGTGCAAGCGTCCTCAAGAATGCATCGTGTCAAAAAGCTCATAGAGATCCAGGAAATACTTCACGGTGTCATTGAAAATGTAGCTTGCATGGCCATCCTTTGCATTTTTAAATGAGTTTATTTACTGACAGAGTTTTTAGTTGAGTATTTGATTGCATTTAAAATTGAATGCTAATGTGACTCAGTTTTCACATCAAGCCATCTTGGCTGTGCCTGGCTTCGCTGATATGCAACCTGTGCATGATGCCCTTCAGGTCATGCTCCTGGCCCTGGTTCAATAGTCAGCAGATAAAAGGTCAGGCTGGGCTTCAGCTGCGGAAACCTGCAGCATGTGTACCACAATCCTTTAACCATTTCCATGTTGAAGAAGGCTTGGGCTTTTCTCTTTCTCTATTTATCCAGCCTTTGGCTATTACCAGTAAAACGGATGTGTTATAAAAACTCACAACTCTAGCTGATGAGTGGAGAATGGATTCCAGGGAAATAGAAGGAAGTAGAGAGAACAGGAGGGAACCATCCCAGATGACTATTGGGCCACTCCCAGCCTCCTCAGTGGGGTTTTCTGCCTCCCAGGGCACAGTCTATGTGGGATGGAAATTCCTCCCTGCCTATAGTAATTTGCCACTTCATAATTTTCTTTGTGAAATTATTTCTTTTGAAGAGAAAAACAGAAGCTGAGGCCTTTAATGTTCCCGCTTTTAAGCGGACAAAGACTCGGAAATCAAAACCACTTATGTTTAATGGTCAAAATTAATGGGAATGACAACAAAATTTTTAGTAATAAAAAAAACCCTGCCCAAATCAAAGGCATGATGATGTCAGCTGGCTCTCATAAATGCATTTTGGGTCATGTATATCATGCTAAAAATGCAAATGGATGGGATCTTTTCCACAGAAGGCTGGAGTAATTATTAGTCAGAGAGAGTTATTTTCTCTCTCTAGCTTTTGGCAACCATCACTATAAACTGTTCTTCTCTCTCCTACATTACATGTGAGAAGTGTTAGTCGGGTCAATGTCTTAGTGAAATTAATTTTAGAAAAGGCTATCTCCCTAGTGCGATGCATGTTTTTTTGTTGAAATATTATGCTGGAATAGTTTAATAGCAGTTATTATGGAGATAACACTGCACCTCCTTTCTGGTTGCTAGAAAACTGGCGCCTAATGTGTTTGGAAAATTATTTCCTGAAAGAATTTTTCCTCATCCCTAGTAAGCGGGTTTTAAATTGTGTGTGTGTGTGTGTGTGTATTTTTTTTTTCAAAAGTAAATTTGCAGCTGCACCCATCAGGATCTATGCAAAATCTAAATTTTAGAGTAATTCGATACTCCTACATTTCTCATATTTAAGCTTTCAGTTCAATTTTATATGTGCAATAAACTTCTAAAAAATCTTAAACAGCTTCGAAAATTACATTCAGTATTTTGATGGAGAAAAATATTTCTCCCATATTTTAAGCAGGAACATTAATTAATTAAATATTGAAACTTTATAACACACTGAGCATGGTGCTGTGCTCTAGACAGTGGTGAACAAAACAGACTTCTTTGAAATATATGCACCTTATATTTATTCTATATTGAATATTATTCTATATTCTATATTGAAATGTTTTCTTTTTTTCTTTTTTTATTGGTTGTTCACAACATTACAAAGCTCTTGACATATCATATTTCATACATTAGAATCAAGTGGGTTATGAACTCCCATTTTTACCCCAAATACAGATTGCAGAATCACATGGGTTACACATCCACATTTTTACATAATGCCACATTAGTGACTGTTGTATTCTGCTATCTTTCCTATCCCCTAATATCCCCCCTCTCCTCCCCTCCCATCTTCGCTCTCTACCCCATCTACTGTAATTCATTTCCCTCCTTGCTTATTATCCCATTCCCCTCACAACCTCTTATATATAATTTTGTATAACAATGAGGGTCTCCCTCCATTTCCATGCAATTTCCCCTTTTTCTCCCTTTCCCTCCCACCTCATGTCTCTGTTTAATGTTAATCTTTTCTTCCTGCTCTTCCTCCCTGCTCTGATCTTAGTTGCTCTCATTATATCAAAGAAGACATTTAGTATTTGTTTTTTAGGGATTGGCTAGCTTCAATAAACATAATCTGCTCTAGTGCCATCCATTTCCCTGCAAATTCCATGATTTTGTCATTTTTTAGTGCTGCGTAATACTCCATGGTGTATAAATGTCACATTTTTTTATCCATTAATCTATTGAAGGGCATCTGGGTTGATTCCACAGTCTAGCAATTGTGAATTATGCTTCTATGAACATCAATGTGGCAGTATCCCTGTAGTATGCTCTTTTAAGGTCTTCAGGGAATAGTCTGAGAAGGGCAATAGCTGGGTCAAATGGTGGTTCCATTCCCAGCTTTCCCAGGAATCTCCATACTGCTTTCCAAATTGGCCGCACCCGTTTGCAGTCCCACCAGCAATGTACAAGAGTACCCTTTTCCCCACATCCTGGCCAGCACTCGTTGTTGTTTGACTTCATAATGGCTGCCAATCTTACTGGGGTGAGATGGTATTTTAGGGTGGTTTTGATTTGTATTTCCTTGACTGCTAGAGATGGTGAGCATTTTTTCATGTACTTGTTGATTGATTGTATGTCCTCCTCTGTGAAGTGTTTGTTCATGTCCTTGGCCCATTTGTTGATTGGGTTATTTGTTTTCTTGTCTAATTTTTTGAGTTCTTTGTATACTCTGGATATTAGGGCTCTATTTGAAGTGTGAAGAGTAAAAATTTGTTCCCATGATATAGGCTCCCTATTTATCTCTCTTATTGTTTCTCTTGCTGAGAAAAAACTTTTTAGTTTAAGAAAGTCCCATTTGTTGATTCTTGTTATTAACTCTTGTGCTATTGGTGTCCTATTAAGGAATTCGGAGCCCGACCCCACAATTGTTGAGAGCCATAGCCAAAGGGGCCCCAGCAAACTTCCAGCTGCCAGCAAACTTCCAGCTTCCAGCTGATGATTGGCTCACAGCGGCCCCAGCAACATCTAGCTGATTAGCTCCTTCAAAGTGATGTTCATTGGGCTGTTTCCCTGCCCTTCAGACTGCCAGCTGATGATTGGCTCACAGTGGCCCCAGCAACATCTAGCTGATTGGCTCCTCCACGGAGCTGCTCATTGGGCTGTTTCCCTGCCCTTTCAGGCCACGGAGCTGCTCATTGGGGGACTTCTTTGGCTCCGCCCACACGACCCAGCCAATCGGCCTTAAGACCAGGAGGATTGTGGGAGGTGGTGAGGCTTGTGTGGGTGAGAGGCTTATGGAAGCCGGTGGTGGCAGTTGAGCTCTGAGGGTTTTTTCCTGAGGAGCTGTTTTGTTTGGCGTTTGTAGTTCTAAAAATAAAGTTAGTTTCTTTTGACAAGTGGCTCCTGAATTGTGCCCAGACAGACTGCGGCACACAATATGTAGATTGGAGCCAACTTTTTCTTCTATCAGGTACAGTGTCTCTGATTTGGGATCTAGCTCCTTGATCCACTTTGAGTTAACTTTTGTGCATGGCGAGAGGAGGGGATTCAGTTTCATTTTGTTGCATATGGATTTCCAGTTTTCCCAACACCATTTGTTGAAGATGCTATCCTTCCTCCATTGCATGCTTTTAGCTCCTTTATCAAATATAAGATAATTGTAGCTTTGTGGATTGGTCTCTGTGTCCTCTATTCTGTACCATTGGTCCACCTGCCTGTTTTGGTACCAGTACCATGCTGTTTTTGTTACTGTTGCTCTGTAATATAGTTTGAAATCTGGTATCGCTATACCGCCTGATTCACACTTCCTGCTTAGAATTGCTTTTGCTATTCTGGGTCTTTTATTTTTCCATATGAATTTCATGATTGCTTTATCTATTTCTACAAGAAATGCCATTGGGATTTTGATTGGCATTGCATTAAACCTATAGAGAACTTTTGGTAATACCGCCATTTTGATGATGTTAGTTCTGCCTATCCATGAACAGTGTATATTTTTCCAATTTCTAAGATCTTCTTCTACTTCTCTTTTTAGGGTTTTGTAGTTTTCATTGTATAAATCTTTCACCTCTTTGGTAGGTTAATTCCCAAGTATTTTATTTTTTTTGAGGATATTGTGAATGGAGTGTTTTTCCTCATTTCTGTTTCAGAAGTTTTGTTGCTGATATACAAAAATGCCTTTGATTTATGTGTGTTGATTTTATATCCTGCCACTTTGCTGAATTCATTTATTAGTTCTAGTAGTTTCTTTGTAGACCCTTTTGGGGGTAGGTATAGAATCATGTCATCCACAAATAGTGATAATTTAAGTTCTTCTTTTCCTATTTTTATGCCTTTAATTTCTTTCATCTGTCTAATTGCTCTGGCCAGTGTTTCGAGAACTATATTGAATAGAAGTGGTGATAGGGGGCATCCCTGTCTTGTTCCAGATTTTAGGGGTAATGCCTTCAATTTTCCTCCATTCAGAATGATGCTAGCCTGAGGCTTTTACAATGTCAAGGTAAGTTCCTGTTATCCCTAGATTTTCTAATGTTTTGAACATAAAGGGATGCTGTACTTTGTCAGATGCTTTTTCTGCATCTAACAAGATGATCATATGATTCTTATCTTTAAGTCTATTGATGTGGTGAATAACATTTATTGATTTCCATATATTAAAACATCCTTGCATCCCAGGGATGAATCCTACTTGATCATGGTGCACAATTTTTTTGATGTGCCTTTGTATCCGATTCGCCAGAATTTTATTGAGGATTTTTGCATCTAGGTTCATCAGAGATATTGGTCTGTAGTTTTCTTTCTTTGAGGTGTCTTTGTCTGGTTTCAGAATCAGGGTGATGTTGGCCTCATAGAATGAATTTGGCAGAGCTCCCTCTTTTTCTATTTCCTGAAATAACTTGAAAAGTATTGGTATTAATTCTTCTTTAAAGGTTTTGTAAAACTCCGCTGTGTACCCATCCGGTCCTGGGCTTTTCTTGGTTGGAAGTCTTTTGATTGCTTCTTCTATTTCATCTATTGATATTGGTCTGTTTAAATTGTGAATATTCTCCTGACTCAGTCTGGGCAAATCCTATGACTTAAGGAATTTATTGATGTCTTCATTGTCTTCTATTTTATTGGAATATAGGTTTTCAAAATAATTTCTAGTTGTCTTCTGTATTTCTGTAGCATCTGTTTTGATATTGCCTTTTTCATCCCGTATGTTAGTAATTTGAGTTCTCTCTCTTCTTCTCTTCATTAGTATGGCGAAGGGTCTGTCGATCTTATTTATTTTTTTCAAAGAACCAACTTTTAGTTTTGTTAATTTTTTCAATAGTTTCTTTTGTTTTAATTTTGTTGATTTCCACTCTGATTTTAATTATTCCTTGCCTTCTGCTACATTTGCTCCTGTTTTGCTCTTCCTTTTCTAGAGCTTTGGGATGAAGTATGAGCTCATTTATTTGTTGGTTTTTCCTTTTTTTGAGGAATGACCTCCAGGCGATGAATTTCCCTCTTAAAACTGCTTTCATTGTGTCCCATAGATTCCGATATGCTTTGTCTGTATTTTCATTTATCTCTAAGAATTTTTTGATTTCCTCCTTTATGTCTTCTGTAACCCATTGATCATTCAGTAACATATTGTTCATTTTCCATGTGATGTAGGATTTTTCCTTCCTTCTTTTATCATTGATTTCCAGTTTCATTCCATTATGATCAGATAAAATGCATGGTATTATCACCACCCCTGTATATTTACTTAGGGTTTCCCTATGGCATAATATATGGTCTATTTTTGAGAAGGATCCATGTGCTGCTGAGAAAAAAGTATATCCACTTGATGTTGGTTGATATATTCTATATATGTCAGTTAAGTCTAGGTTGTTGATTGTGATATTGAGTTCTATAGTTTCTTTATTCAACTTTTGTTTGGAGGATCTGTCCAATGGTGAGAGAGGTGTGTTGAAGTCACCCATAATTATTGTGTTGTGGTCTATTTGATTCTTGAACTTGAGGAGAATTTGTTTTATGAATATCGCAGCACCATTATTTGGTGCATAAATATTGATAATTGTTATGTCTTGTTGGTGAATGGTTCCTTTTAACAGTATATAATGTCCTTCCTTATCCCTTTTGATTAACTTAGTCTTGAAGTCGATTTTATTCGATATGAGGATGGCCACCCCTGCTTGCTTACAAGGACCGTGTATGTGGTATATTTTTTCCCAACCTTTCACCTTCAGCCTGTGTATGTCTTTTCCAATCAGATGAGTCTCCTGGAGGCAACATATTGTTGGATTTGTTTTTTAATCCATGTTACCAGCCTATGTCGCTTTATTGGAGAGTTTAAGCCATTAACGTTTAGAGTTACTATTGATGTATTGTTTGTACTTCCAGCCATGTTTGATTATTTATCTACTTTTAGTTTGTTTCTTCAAGGTTACCTTTCCCCCCACCCTCTGTCATTATAGAGGCACTTCTCACTGATGGTTTTGGTTATTGTTTTTCATTTCTTCCTCGTGTAGTGTTTTGCTCAAGATGCTTTGCAATGCTGGTTTTCTGGCTGCAAATTCTTTTAGCTTTTGTTTATCATGAAAGATTTTTATTTCGTTGCCGTACCTGAAGCCTAATTTTGCTGGATACAGAATTCTTGGTTGGCATCCATTGTCTTTCAGTGTTTGAAATACGTTGTTCCAGGATCTTCTCAATTTCAGCGTCTGTGATAAAAAATCCATTGTTAACCTTATTGGTTTACCCCTGAATGTGATCTGTCTCCTTTCTCTTGTAGCTTTTAAAATTTTCTCTTTGTTCTGTATATTGGATATCTTCATAACAATGTGTCTTGGCGTTGGTCTACTGTGATTTTGTGTGCTCGGTGTCCTGTATGCATCTACAATTTGTATATCCATTTCCTTTTTTATTTCTAGAACGTTTTCTATAATTATTTCATTCAGCAGGTTACTCATTCCCTTGGTTTGAAGCTCTGTACCTTCCTCTATCCCGATGACTCGTAGGTTTGTTTTTTTATGTTATCCCATAACTCTTGGATGTTTTTCTCATGATTTTTAACCAGCCTTTCTGAGTTGGCTAGGCTCTTTTCAAGATGATATATTTTGTCTTCATTATCTGATGTTCTGGCTTCTACTTTCTCCACTCTGTTAGTGATACTCTCAATTGAGTTTTCAATTTGGTTTATCGTTTACTTCATTTCTAGAATTATTGCTTGATTTTTTTAATAATCTCTATCTCCTGATAAAGATGCTTAACTTCTTCTTTTATCTGTTTATGTAATTCATTTTCAATGTATTCTTTCACTGTTTGGATTTGCTGTCTCGTATCTTCTTTAAGGTTCCATTCCATCTGTCTAAGGTATTCCTTGTGTTCTTTATGTGACCATTTTTCTGCTGACTCTAGGTCTTCCTGAATATTTAGGCTGTCCTTCATTGTTTGTGGTCCTTTTCTTCCTTGCTTTTTTATGCTGTTCATGTTACTTCTTATTCTGTTTGACTGCTGAGTTACTGTTTACTCTTGTAAATTTATGTGAAGTTTGAGAGGAAGGATATTAGAAGGGCAGGGAAGAAGTCACTAAAGAGAATGAGAGTAGGCAGGTAGAATTCAAGGAAGGGGGAATAAGAAAATTGAAAAGAAATGAAAAGACAAAAGAAACAAAAACAAACAAACAAAAAAAATTAGAAAAAAAAGAAAGAAAAGAATTTTTTTTAAAAAAAATAATGATAATAAAAAATGAAAATTAAAATTAAAAAATAATAATAAAATAAAATAAAATTTTAAAAAGTTAAAAACATTAAAAAAAAGTTAAAGAACAACAACGACAAAAAAAATTGAAAATGAAAGAAAAAGGAAAAAAAAGAAAAAGAAAAAAAATGACAATAATAATAATAAGTGTAGTCCTAGAGTTTGATTAACTTCTCTTCCAGTGGGTGGAGCTGTGCCCACTGGGTCAAGCTTCTCCTCTCAATAGGTGGGAACCAATCACTGTGTGGCAGCTCTTCCTCCCAGACTGGGCTGGTCTCCAATCCTGAGTGCCTAGGGCCTTCTCTTGTGGTTCCTCAAGCGAGGCCGTGCTCACCTGTGACGCCCACCACAATACTGGCTACACGCCAGGTCTGCTGTTCCTGGGAGCCCTGTTTTCATGAACACCTGGGCTCACTGTCCCTTTTTGCCTCCCTCAGACTCCAAGTTTATAAAGCTTGGGGCTGAGAACCCTCAGGAATTTCCTTGCCCTCCGGTAGCCACGCTCCTGATAGCTGGTGCAAGAGACCTCAGTTGTCAGCACTGGTGGGAGCGGTAGCCGGGAGTTCCTCGCTGCGAGTCGTGCACCACTCCTGATTCCCTCGATCTGGCTATCACGCTCACGGGAGAGCTGGAAGGGGTCCTTTAGGTTTCCCCCGCTGTGTGGAGAAAGGTGGCTAGGGGATTACATACCTGTCTCCTGATTTCAATGCAGTTATCTCCTCCGCCTGTGACATCAGTTCTCTGCCAAGGTGGTATCCCATGCAAATGGTGACAATTCATTCCCTTTGCCAGGTGACCAATGCAATAGGTAGGTCCTGACTGTCTTTCCCAATACCCATTTCACTCCTGTGGCCACTGCCTATGAAGGCTCAGTTGGCTTTTACCTCTAAGTTCAGAAGAGCCAACCAGTTATTTCAGCAGGATCGTTAGTGCTGAGTCACAAGAAGCAGGCGAACTGGAGCTTGAATGCAGCCGATCTGGGCTCAGTGTGTGTTTTCTGAGGGGCCCAGACTGTCAGCTCAGCATTGCCTAGTGATCCTGAGCAAACAGCCTTTAGATAATTTACGGCTCCCTATGCTCGAGCAGTTGAAGAGGTCAGAGACTTGATCTCTCTGCGCCCCCCGCCATGTTAGATCTCCTCAATGATATTCATGATACCTTTACAGCTTCCTGGCAAAAGCGAGACCTAGGGATTATACAAACTACTGCTTCTGTTTCAAGTCCAGATTTCTAGAAATGAAACCCTGCCGCCTTCACCTCCGCTTCTGGGCCGCGCTCACGGGCACCGCGCTCGTCCGCGACCTTAGCGACACCACCACGGCCTTCACCGCTCCTCGGCCAGGTGACCAGCTCCCGGGGCCCAAGCGGCTGCCGCCGCGGCTCTGCAGTCCCCTTCTCCAGAGCACGGGTACCCTCGCAGGGGGATCAGAACGACCCCAGAGGAGGCTCTGTCCGAAGGTGCAGAGGTGACCAGGCGACAGAGGCGCTTGAGGCCATGGTCCAGCCTTCGGAGGACAGGGCTCCTCACGCAGCCCAGTTTCAACCTCTAGATGCGGCTGCTGGACAATGTAGACAGAGCCATCAAGACAGCAAGCAGAAATCAAATGGTGGCTCCCGCGGAGTGAATTTTCGGCACCGAAACCACAGCCCAGCCAACAATCCCAATCCACAAACTCTCCCTGTATAGAAAATATTCAAAAAAAAAAAATGGCGGGGCGCACTGAGCTTTCTTTGCCTTGGGTACTTACAATCCACTGCTGATTACACATTCAGCTTCTCTGCCCGGAGCGAAGTGAAAGAGGAAGCAGATGGGAGCAAAGCACCCATGGCTCTGAGCAGCAAAGCTTCCAGGAGCCAAGCATCACTTTTTCAATCTCTTTGTACTTCCTGATGCTTGGTAAAGTGGTCCGCTACAGATTAATGGTGAAAGGAGCTCTAACAAGCTGTGCGAAATCTCGATTAAAGCCGCTGCTCTGAGAACCATGCTCAGCGCTTCAGCAACCCCAGTACACAGCGGCCATCTTCAGGGCTTCTGATATTGTAATGCACATTTAAGTAATGTCCTTTATGATTCCATGGAAGCTGTGGTAGGCTGTTCTCTGTAACTTGATTTTGTTTGGCCATTTGTATCCTCTTCTTTCCCCTGTTCCATCTTTAGTTTCAAACCCACAAAACTGGGGAAACCAATTCTTGCTATAATCAGAGCCTGAGCAAACTAAGCCTTGACTGAAGCCTTGAAGGATTTATCAGTTTATAATGACATTCAAGCTATTTTCCTGGGTGGACCTAAATTGGCTTTTTGTATATAACTATGAAGTAGTTAGCCTAGCAATTTAGTTTTTTTATTCTCCCATGAGGCTGGCTGAAAACTGCAGTTCTGGACCAGTATAGGCATATCTCCTTCTGGTTAACTGCTCTGGTAACTTACATACTCTTGGATAGAAAAATTCTCTGCCCTGACTCTATAGAGAAAAAGCAACCGTCTAGTCAGAAGTGGAAGCCAAGGAACATACTTTGAAGCTTCTCTTTGAAGGAGTACATAATCTAAGTGTTAACCCTTGCAGGTAAATCAGTTTAATCCAATTGCTTTTCTCAGTTGTAGATCTCAGCTTGAGCAAGCATCAGAATCAAGAGGAGGCCTGAGCCCCATTCTGACAATTTCTGATTCAATAGATCTGGGTTGGAACCTAAATGTTTGCATTTCTAAGTTCTCAGTTGCGCTCAATGCTGCTGACTCTTATTTTGCTTACATGCAGGATGAATGACTGATAGCTACAGCACTTGCTAGGTGCATTTAAGAATGACAATCTTGCTGTGAGGAAGTAGAGAAAAGAAGGCTTCCTTTGAATGGCATGCTGAAAAGAAAACCTAGGGGGACAAAAAGACTTAGAAATGCAGATAGAAAATCTTGAATGTCAAACTTGCTCACAGGTGACATAACCAAAAGCTAGATTTATAGTGATTTGGACCCTGGAAGCCAGTGAAAAAGAAATATCATGTGTCACATGTTTTCATGCTATTGTTGCTGTATTTGGAAAACCTCATTGACTAAAGGACCATGTGCCAGTTGTGTGTTTGCAAGAGTGAGTTCTAGAAATTTGCATACTTTGTAAAATATCCGCTGAGTGCCTACTATGTACAAGTCATTGTACTAAGTGTTTGATATGCATTATCTGAATTGAAGTTATACAACTACTGCATGGGAAGAGACTTTCATCTTCTGTTTTCTAAATTAGAAACTGAGACTTGAAGTGGAAGGTAATTTGCTCAAGGTATAACTATATTTAAATTCAATTTCTTTTATACAGAGCCTACCATGCTATAAAAGTTGGTTCCTTTCCATTTGACTTTTGGGAGGTGGCACCTTCAACCTGTGAATATATCCCATTTCCAAAGTAATGTTTAGTGAGCGTGTGTGTGCGCGCATGGGTATCTTAGAATAAAGATCTCATTCCAGGCATTTCAGCTTCTGAAGAGGAAATGAAACTTCCTTGAAATGGTGACTTGCCCTTCATTGTCTCCAGGGAAAGAATGACCTCTTGTTTCAATTTTTTAAATAACAAAAATAATTGATTAACATTAATTTTATGTATTAATGGGATTCGTTGTGATATTTTCATAAATGCATACAGCCTGTGACTATCATCTCTCTCTACCCTCTTCCATTGCCCCAGCACACTTTCCAGTCCCTCATAATCTCTATTCCATTTTCAGGTAGATTTTTGTTTGTTATTTATATTCCACATATTGGAGAGAACACGTAGTAGTTGCCTGTGCCTGACTTATTTCATTTAACATCTTCCTTGATTCAGAAGACAGTATTTCATTTTTCATGGCTGGATAATACTCTGTTACATATATATGGCATATTTTTCTTATCATGTATCTGTTGATGAGCACATGGACTGACTCCATATCTGAGCTATTGTAAAAAGGGTTGTGACAAACATGGGAATGCAGGTATCTTCTGTTCAATAGAGATATATATCTGTATTCTGAAGTTTATGAGAAGTATTATATCAGTGGACAGAAATAGTCACATATTACGATTAATTCCTCCCTCAATCCTATACCTCTGAGAGTGAAGGGTGTTATAGAACCAAGGGGTGCCATGAGGAATGTGGTAACAAAGAAGTGGTAACAAAGAAGTGGACGTGTAAATTTATCCTCTGCCTCAATATACTACTTCCTTTCATGGCTCCTGATTTTCTGATCTCAGCAAAGCAGAGGCTGCTGGTTTGCAAGATCCCAATAAATGATGCACCGGGGTAGCACAGCTTCAGGACTCCTGTGAGAATTGAGATGTGTGGCAGTACTGGATTTTTTCATGGAGCACAAAACAATGGGGAGAATGCCTCCAGACTTGTAAGGGCTTAATATGTGAACAAGGGGAACTAGGCATTCCATGTAAAATGTCCTTTCAATGGCTACAGTCTGATTGGCTAGAATCTGATGGGATGGGGAGGGGAGTGTTTGGGAGGAGTGAGCCCAGGAGAGTGCAATTCAGCTCATACAAGGTATATGTCACTGGGGTATTTGGCCAGCACTGCTTGATCGAAAAATCAACCTGAAGATATCCTATGAGAGCTGTTGAGAAAGAAAGTGAGGGGAGAAACCTTTGAGATTCACAGGTGAGAATCTCAGTTGTTTCAACCTTTGTTTCTTGCTATGTACATTACAGTAGGGGGCAAAAGACCAGCAAAAGTTTTCCTTATTGCCAGAGTGACCAGCTCAAAGTGAATCAAGTCTACACTGTCTGAAGGGGAGCATCTCCATCTATACTCCATCAAGGGAGCAAGTCCACATTTACATTGGCTTAAGGCAAGTGACTCCCCATCTACCCTGGCTCAAGTGGAGCGACTATATAATGAGTAGTAGAGGGAGGCACTGTGGTCCAGGCCTTGGAGAGGCTAGCTACTGGGCTCTGGCTCTAGTCCTTAGGCCTTTCTCTAAAAAAACAAAACCCGCAATTTTTTAAATCTTTGAAAAGATTTATTATAATGTTACAATGTTAAAAAAAAAAGAAAATGAAAATAAATTTCTCCCAAAGCATGGAAGAAAGGACAAAGAGCAGGACAGGGGGAAGGAAGTGTCCCAGGAAAAGTCTATGATGTGTTCCACAGAGAAAAGTCTCTTAGGATGTGTCTTCGCAGGTGGGGGCAGAGGAGTCTTCTGGTGGATGCAGATGCGCTCCTGCCTGCATCTGGGTGGAGAAGCCTGAGCCCGTCAGCAGCCGCACAGCTTAGCATCTTCCTGCTGTCCATCAGTTCTGTCTGTCTGGGCTGGGCGTTTCCACGGGAACCACTCTCTTTCTGGAGAGTGGCCCACTGAAGCAGGGTATGCAGCATAGCTGCCTGAGGCATTTGGCAATCCTCCTCCTCACCCTCTTCCAACCCGGGATTCTGTCTGGGGCTTGCCTTCTGGAGGTCTCTTGGGAGGGTGAGGGGCTGGGCACTGGGTCAGGCTGGGAGGCTAGGCTGGGAGGCAGTGTGTCCTTGAGGAAGCAGCGGAGAGTGATGGTGGGCATGCTGGCTCTTCTAGCAGGCTGCTGCTGCTGCTCACAGGGCAAGGGAAGGGCAGGCTCACTGGGAAACTTCTTGTGGCAGACCCAGGGAGGATCCTTAGGGCCTGGGTAATGCTTGGGCTTCACCTGGGCAGTGGAGGCCTCCCCTTGGGTGCTCTGGTGCTGGAGGATGCAGTAAGTGGCCATGGCATCATTGAATTTCCTTCTCACCACGGACACCCAGGTGTTGTAGTGGTCATAACCCATGTTGATCATAGTT
Organism: Ictidomys tridecemlineatus; assembly: GCF_052094955.1. Taxonomy (NCBI): domain Eukaryota; kingdom Metazoa; phylum Chordata; class Mammalia; order Rodentia; family Sciuridae; genus Ictidomys; species Ictidomys tridecemlineatus. The sequence continues at coordinate 19,552,863 of NC_135477.1, forward strand.
TTCAAGATTGTGAGGTCCGGGAGTTTGGGGAGTACCTCACCAGGAGAACTGGGTGGAGCTTCCTCTCCCTGGGTCAGCCACGGGTGCCCCATTACCTGGTCTATGGTGGGCCTCTGCTTGGGGTCCACTTTGAGTATCTCACGGATGAGGCTCTTGGCTTCCTTGGAGACATGTGAAGGAATGATGTACCTTCCCAACCTGATGAGTTTCTTCAGCTTGCTGTCGGTGCTTGCCTCAAAGGGCCAGATCCCTGTGAGCATTGAATAGAGGACCACACCCAAGCTCCAGATGTCTGCCGGGGGGCCCTCATATTCTTGATGACAGATAATTTCTGGGGGAACATAGAGGAGAGTGCCAAAGAATTTATTGAGCTTCTTTCCAGCTGTGACTCTGGTGCTCAGGCCAAAGTCAATGAGCTTCACATTGCGTTCGTCATCCACCATCACGTTCTCCGGCTTCAGGTCCAGGTGCACGATGCCCTTCTGGTGGCAGTACTGCACAGCCTGCCCGATCTGCCTAAACATTCTGCGGGCCTCCTCCTCGTCCATGCCAGTTGTTGGGATGAAATCCCAAAGCTCTCCCCCACCTGCGTGCTCCATGATGAGGTAGAGGTATTTCTTGGTCTCCATAACCTGAAAGAGATGGATCACATTTGGGTGGTCCAATTCCGCCATCATCTCTGGTTCAGATAGCAAGGTGAATTTCGTGGCTCCTTTGGCCAAGACCTTCACTGCAACCTGTGTCCCAGTAAGAAGATGGCGGGCAAGTTTCAACTGGGCAAAGCCCCCTTCCCCAATGTCCTTCAGGACCATGTAATGGTCCGTGAAGGCAGGCTCAGAGCAAGAGCTCTGCTCCTGCAGCTCTACTCTGCTCTGACTACACTGATCTCTCATCCTAAACAGGAACAAGGATGCTAGATAAACTAAAAAAAATATAATAAACCAAAACAAAAAACTAAAACAAAAAAACCAGAAAATGAAAGCAAAGAAAACAAAAGGGAGAAAAAAAACCCAAATCAAAAAACCCAATATACAAAGACCACAACCAGCCACCAATCACCAACCACCAACCACCACCAAACGCTCTAACTATCTGGGAGTCCGACAGGTCACCACCAAGAGCTTCCTGTACTTATGGACAAAAAACCCAGCCACGGCCACTCTCTTATATACCCGCAGGTTGAGATCGCCTCACAGTGGCTCCTTGTGAGATCAGAGCCAGAAATCACTCAGGCACACCCAGGCATAACCCCCAGGGGTCATCTCACTTTTGGGCCTCCAGGAGCTTTCCAACTTTCATAATAACTTTCCAACTTTCATAATAGAACAAGAAAGGACCCTGGAAGGTCTTTTGCTTCAGTGCGTTTTGGAGACTGATATTTACTGATTTACAATTTAAAATTTGTACAATATTCAGTGGTCTTTTCATTTTGAGTCTGAAAATCTGTAATCACTTTGTGGCTTTGAATGGCCTCATTCTATCTATGCTCTAGATTCCTGCTTTTTATTGCTCTGGACTGAGCATTTTTCCTCCACTGGGCCCTTACTCCATGATGGACTACCTGTCCTTGGGCAGAGCAATGGAGTGAGCCATCTAGAAACAGAGACCTCTGGAACTGTTAGCCCCACAGAATCTTCTCCTCCTCCAAGTTGTTCTTGTTGGATATTTTGGTCAAAGAGACAAGAGAGATAATTAAAATACAGCCATACATCACTGCACAGCTTGATAAATGAAATTGTGTGTGTGTGTGTGTGTGTGTGTGTGTGTGTGTGTGTGTGTGCCCACACTTGTGCAGTTCTGGGAAGTGAACCAGGTTCTTGCACATACTGGAGAAGCTCTTGTAATGTGCACATCCCATCCTTGGGGTTGGGGCTTTCTGGCCTAACCAGCTCTCAATCCTGTTACATTGAGGCTGAACTGAATACAGGAATTTTGGAGGGATACCTACATTCAAACCAGAGCACATGATAAACCAGAACCCATGGAATTTGTCCCCACTAGATGTGTCCTGTGTGAGGGGAGTCCTTCTTATTGCAGTAAAGGACTAATATTAGATAGGAACTCACATCTTGATGGAGACAGAAAGAAACCTGGTAAAATAAATTTGTGACAATTATTAAAAAAAAAGAGTGCTATTTTTGTTTTCTACAAGACATAAAGAATATGAAAGCACCCCAGTTTTCTTCTCTAGTATCAAATAAGTAGCCTATATAACACTGTAACATGAATGAATGAGGGAGAGGTGTAGAAGAGGTACAGAAGCCTCATCTGAGTACTACTGAAGTCATGCTGCTAAAGATTCACACCAGAGTGGCATCTCTTTCTCATGTTAAATGGAACCCCCATGGGAAACACAAGGAAGTCCTTGTAGAGCATACCCAACATGAGAGGTTAGGGAATTGAAATGCTTCACTATCATGAACTTAATAGGAGGAAAGATAATCAAAGAAGCAAGGCGTATTAAATAAAAGCTTGTGATGTTCTTATAAGGACACAAGACATGCTGACCCAAGGGTCCACACTTTTGTCCTTATAAGGACAAAAGCCACAGCAAACCAAAGGCCTAGTTTTGATCTCCTTATAAGGACACATGCCATTCTAAACCAGGGCCCCTCCATGATCTCGTTATAAGGGCACAAGTCAAGGTAAGCCAGGTCCCCACCCAGATATCCTTAAAAGGCCACAAACCAAGCGGAACCAAGACCCCACCCTGATATCCATTTATGACACAAACCACACTGAACCAAGAGCCCCATCCTGATCTCTAGAGACAGGAAGACCCCTCCAGAGAAACCCAGAGCCTCCTCTTCCCAATGACATGCTAGAAAGACAAAAGCTAGCAGATCTGAGCTCATAAGTGCTTGGTACATAGGCATCTCTCCATAATATCTGATAGCATATTAATGAATGCAAGAGTGCATGTATATGGTATAGCTAGCTACAGGAACCTCTCAACTTCTGACACTGAAATTCTCTATCTCCTGAGAGTAATAAAACTGTGCTTTGGTTAAGGTATATTTTATCAAGTATCTACCTGAGCAGATGATTGTTAAGAACCTGGGTTGATGTGTGACCTTGACAAACTACTTCAACTCTGTAAAACTCAGTTATTCATACAGAGCATTCAAAGTACATAGTAGGAGTTCAACATGTTGGTTTCTTCAGTAGAGAGATTTATGGTCGCATCTGACTCTTCAGAGGAGTTTTTCAGAGGATATGTTCAGCCTTTAAAAACTGGCCAGTTCTACAGTGTACTATGTAACAGGGTCATTTGTTAAGAAAGTTGGGCTCAGAGGCAGTTGATTGAAACTTAGCACTAATAATATGGGAACTGCCTCTCTATTCTCACAACCTAACTTAGAAATCTAAAAGTTTTTTGTTCTTGGAATACTCTAAAGACAGCAAAACTCCCCAATTTATAGATTCTAACTCTCCATTACATTTCTGAGGGCTTGTGAATTGCCCTGACCTTCCATTTTTGAAAGTAGATTTTCTCCTTAGCCTTCCACTGTACTGGACCAAACTCTTAATTACTATGTATTATTAAATCCTCTTAAATTAAGATGTGGGAAAATGTGTGTCCTGTAATTTCATCAAGCTTGTAAAACCATGTTTATTCACAGGTAGAAAGGGCAGAGTGTCTTTCATCTACTACATAAAACCACCATCAAATAACAGGAAATGCTACACTGCTCCCTGCAGTGCATGGAAACTGCTTGAAATATCCTCCATAGTACTAAGGTATTTGAAAATAGATTTATATTACATTACTAACATTATATCAGTGGAAAAGTTTCCATGTACATGAATACAAAGACCTGCACTGCTAAACCTGAGAAACTAGTGAGTGGCAATGGTGGAATTAAAAAAAAGACAAACACATAGATATTGAGAGAAAGCTGGCATCAGGTGGAACACTGCATTCTGATGGAGAAAAGGATGACCCAGAGATGGAACAGGAAGTTTATTATGTAGGGCCTCATAATTGTTTGTGTCCTGGAAACTTACAGGGACAGAAACATTCTTGTAGCTATTTCACTATTGCAATGCTAGGAGCTTACTATGGCACTAAGAAAGCACATTTTCCTAAGTTTCCACTTAACTAAAGCCAAAAAACAAAAGCAAAAAATAAATGAATAAAAATTAAAAAACCCTACAGTATTCAAAGACCACCACCACCAGTCACTAGCCACCAACAAACGTGCTAACTATGACCACCACCACCAGTCACTAGCCACCAACAAACGTGCTAACTATCTGGGAGTCTGATAGGTTACAACCAAGAGCTTCCTGTACTTATTAACAAAACACCAGATGCAGTCATGCTCTTATATACCTGCAGTTTGAAATTCCCTCACAAGCCTGTCATCCCAGCCATTCGGGAGGCTGAGACAAGAGGATCATGAGTTCAAAGCCAGCCTCAGTACAGTGAGACTCTGTCCCTAAATACAATGAAGGGCTGGGGATGTGGCTCAGGGGTTGAGTGCCACTGAATTCAATCCCTGATACCAAAAACATAAATAAATAAATAAATAAATAAATAAAACCCCCAAAACCCCCCATACCTCACAATGTCACAATGGCTCTTTGTGAGGTCAGAGCCAGACAACCACCCAGTGGTTATCTCATTATGGGCCTCCAGGGCCTTTCTCACTTTCATAATATGAATAAGAAAGAACTCTGAAAGGGCTTTTGTTTCAGTGGGTTTTGGAGACTGATATTTTCTTCTTTAGAATTTAAAATCTGTAGGATACTTCAGTGGTCTTTTCATTTTGAGTCTGAAAATCTGTAATCACTTTGTGGCTTTGAAAAATATCATGTCCACACTCAAGTTTCTGCTTCTTTACTGCTCTGAACTGAGCAGCTTTCCTCCCCTGGACCCTTACCCCATGATGGACTACCTGTCCTTGGGCAGAGCAATGGAGTCAGCCATCTAGGAACCATAGCGCATAATAAATAAGAGCCCAGTGAGTTGGCCCCCACTAGATGTGCCCTGTGTGAGGGGAGTGGTCCATGTTGCATTGAAGAACATTAGATAGGGACTAAGATCTTGATAAAGGCAGAAAGATCCCTGGTAAAGCAAATTCATGATAATTATAAAAGCTAGCGCTACTTTTCTTTTCTACAAGGGTGAGAATAGCGTATCAGAACACCCCAATTTTATTTCATGGTATTGGATAAATGCCATATGTAACACTGTAACATTAGTAACTGAGGAAGAAGGGTTGGAGAGCCATGTCTGTACATTGCTATGCATTCAGGCCAGTGTGGCATCTATTTCTCATGTTAAATGAAACTTCTGTGAGAGTCTCTTTCTTAGCCTTACCAGGCTTCTTTAGAAAATAAGGTGTGTGGGTGCCAAGACCTTGAGTCAGGGCTCAGAGATCTTGGGACTTGAGATCCACTGGCACTTGGGAGTTGAAGAAGTCACAGTGTAGGATTACAGGATTCTAATGGCACCCTATATCCTGTCCAGCAGGACATCAAAGCAACTCAGAGTAAACCAGAGTTGTGTCCTGGTTCAGCTGGTGTACACACCTGGGACTGAGTACCAGAGGTGGTGCATCCTGCCTGCCCTGCCAGAAACTGGTGAGCCTGAGTATCCTGTAGGCTGTCAGCTGTAGCCAGTCAGCATCTGGATTCACATCACCCCATCCACTGGCCCCAAATGTCCTACCATGTATGAAGAAAAGGATGAAACAAACATCTTCCCTCCCATAGTGTTACCCAGCAGCCGCTGGGAGATCCAGCTATAGTCTTCTTTAAGTGTTCATTTCTCAGGATACAGCAGGACCTTCAACTAAGCTTTGTAATAATCATTGTACTTTTTTGAGCCTTTATTATGTCTTACACACTAGAAAGGATATGCATTCTCTATTTGAAACAACATAACAATCCCAAACTTAAAAAAAAGCTGCTAAATATTATTCATTGGTTTTATACAGTGACAAATAAGTTTGAAAAATGCTGATCATCAATTCAGTGATATAAATGGTAATTCTCCAAAAATGGAATCCATGTAAAATTTTCCAACCTTAGTCCTAGGGCAACTTGGAGTAACTGGGTATTTTAAGGAACACAAAATTAAAGCTTGAGGAGATGGTATTTAAGTGAGTCAACAGACAATATGTCATGGTGGAACTCATGCCACTATCTTTGAAAATGGAAACTCATGATATACAGGGATGGCCAATGATTTCTTAAGGTAGCTCTGTTTATTCTCATAAGAGTGGCATCTACTTTAAAACTCTCCAAAGAAGGCTGTGGTGATATCATATGAGCAAGGAGCTTGCTTCTCACTCCAAGTCACATGTGCAAAGTAGAAAGATGCCAAACCACTGGGAGGTTCCCAGGCTGCCCCTCTGCTGTGTGAACATTCTCTAAGAATTTGAAAGGCTCTTTCCAGAGTGCAACACTGCATGGGGCCAAGGACCAAAGCCACTAGGTATATTGATACCCCAGAATCCATACAAGCTGCAACCCAAACCTTGTTCTGTTTTTCTAAATTTGCTTCCTAAAGACAACCTTCTTTACTTTTCTCCTTCTTATATCATCAAAATATTTCAGTCACATTTACACATCTTTTATACAACTTCATATTCATTTCACCCATTGGCTTTGAAGAACTTCCATTGTTGATTAAAATATTTCACATCTTCTGAACTCTCTAGTGATTCTGATCAGATTAAAATTGACCATATGTTTACGACTTGGGACAGATCAGGAAGGAACTTTCTCAGCATAGTGTAAAGGTTGCCTTAGTTAAATACACCATTTGAAAATGGTGTAATCATGTTATAAATTATTATGTATTCATTAAATTATATATTCATAAACATGTGGCAAGCCTGGGTCTGAGCATTATCCAACTTACATCTTAAGTTGAACCTTTAGCCCTATCTGAGGGACCTACTACAGCTCATATTCACATTTGTGAAAGTGAAGCACAGGAGGTTAAATCAGGAATTATAGCTCACACAGCCTGGCTTCCAGAGTCTTCAGTGTTAACAAGAAATTCTCAACAAACCTTTTACTAGTAAAATTGTCATCTGTATGACCATGGTCTTCATAAGCAAACAACATTCTCAACTGAAATAGTAATTGGTCCATGCTAGGGTTGCTTTCTGACCAACTCTTCAGGACATACTTGGAATCATTTCACTCTGGGCAAAATTTGTTAACGGAGCCAGGTTATTATAAGACTAAAGTTTTTAAAAATTGAACTATGAAACTTGGAGTTATTCTAAATGCTCCCATCCCAATTGATAGTAGAAGCAAATGTCACTCCATTTTGGTTTATGACTTCATCCTGTAAAACAACCATGCCAAGTAGAAGAGTCATGACTGGGGAAGATGTTATTTCTTTTGCTATAGAAATCTTTAAGAACAAGGAACTACCTAATGGGACATTGTTTCTGTAACTAGGGGTGACTGGGCTGTGATTGGTTAGGCTTCCCTCCTTTGACTGCACTGTCCTTCTGTAACCTGGCTTGCTTGCATTGGCTAGACCCCCCTGAACATCCCTTTTGCAGTTTTCAGGCTTATAAGGAGTGCCCTTGCAATTGTTCTGGTCAGCCGTCACCAGTGTGCTTCAATAAAGGCTTGATTCGATTATACGTGAGTGGTTGTGAGTGGTCTGTAAGTCAGTGTATGAAACCCTGGGATGAAGCCCTGGGACGAAGCTTTAACAAAATAAAATTCTCACAGCTATATTTGGCATCTTGAAAGCAATTTTCTGGATAAACACATAACATTTTTTTCCAACCAAGTTTATCCAGAAAATTGCTGTTATATTAATTGCTGTTATATTATAATATGGTAATTCTTTGATCTGAGGTTTACAAATAATATCATTAACCAGAGAGTACATAGAGTACTTTTACTTTTTTGTTATCAATTTCTGACCACTAAAGGTCAATTTCTGACCACTAAAGGTAAAGGCAGGAAGAAGCTGCCAGAGCTAGCAATGGCAGGGCTGGAAGGTTCAGGAAGCCTCCTGTGCAACCCACTGTACCCCCACACTTCAGGCCTGAAGACGAGGAAAAGATCTGGTCAAAGTGACCAGCTCAAAGTGAATCAAGTCTACACTGTCTCAAGGGTAGCAAGTCCACATTTACATTGGCTTGAGGCCAGTGAGTCCCCATGTACCCTGGCTCAATGGCTCAAGTTGAGCGACTATATAATTAGTAGAGGGAGGCACTGTGGTCCAGGCCTTGGAGAGGCTAGCTACTGGTCTCTGGATCTAGTCCTTAGGCCTTTCTCTAAAAAAACAAAACCCACAATTTTTTAAATCTTTGAAACAACTTTTTATTATACAATGTTAAATAAAAAATAAAAAAAATAAATTTCTCCCAAAGCATGGAAGAAAGGACAAAGAGCAGGACAGGGGGAAGGAAGTGTCCCAGGGAAAAGTCTATGATGTGTTCCACAGAGAAAAGTCTCTTAGGATGCGTCTTCGCAGGTGGGGGCAGAGGAGTCTTCTGGTGGATGCAGATGCGCTCCTGCCTGGATCTGGGTGGAGAAGCCTGAGCCCGTCAGCAGCCGCACAGCTTAGCATCTTCCTGCTGTCCATCAGTTCTGTCTGTCTGGGCTGGGCGTTTCCACGGGAACCACTCTCTTTCTGGAGAGTGGCCCACGGAAGCAGGGTATGCAGCATAGCTGCCTGAGGCATTTGGCAATCCTCCTCCTCACCCTCTTCCAACCCGGGATTCTGTCTGGGGCTTGCCTTCTGGAGGTCTCTTGGGAGGGTGAGGGGCTGGGCACTGGGTCAGGCTGGGAGGCTGGGCTGGGAGGCAGTGTGTCCTTGAGGAAGCAGCGGAGAGTGATGGTGGGCATGCTGGCTCTTCTAGCAGGCTGCTGCTGCTGCTCACAGGGCAAGGGAAGGGCAGGCTCACTAGGAAACTTCTTGTGGCAGACCCAGGGAGGATCCTTAGGGCCTGGGTAATGCTTGGGCTTCACCTGGGCAGTGGAGGCCTCCCCTTGGGTGCTCTGGTGCTGGAGGATGCGGTAAGTGGCCATGGCATCATTGAATTTCCTTCTCACCACGGACACCCAGGTGTTATAGTGGTCATAACCCATGTTGATCATAGTTTTCAAGATTGTGAGGTCCGGGAGTTTGGGGAGTACCTCACAAGGAGAACTGGGTGGAGCTTCCTCACCCTGGGTCAGCCACGGGTGCCCCATTACCTGGTCTATGGTGGGCCTCTGCTTGGGGTCCACTTTGAGTATCTCACGGATGAGGCTCTTGGCTTCCTTGGAGACATGTGAAGGAATGATGTACCTTCCCAACCTGATGAGTTTCTTCAGCTTGCTATCGGTGCTTGCCTCAAAGGGCCAGATCCCTGTGAGCATTGAATAGAGGACCACACCCAAGCTCCAGATGTCTGCCGGGGGGCCCTCATATTCTTGATGACAGATAATTTCTGGGGGAACATAGAGGAGAGTGCCAAAGAATTTATTGAGCTTCTTTCCAGCTGTGACTCTGGTGCTCAGGCCAAAGTCAATGAGCTTCACATTGCGTTCGTCATCCACCATCACGTTCTCCGGCTTCAGGTCCAGGTGCACGATGCCCTTCTGGTGGCAGTACTGCACGGCCTGCCCGATCTGCCTAAACATTCTGCGGGCCTCCTCCTCATCCATGCCAGTTGTTGGGATGAAATCCCAAAGCTCTCCCCCACCTGCGTGCTCCATGATGAGGTAGAGGTATTTCTTGGTCTCCATGACCTGAAAGAGATGGATCACATTTGGGTGGTCCAATTCCGCCATCATCTCTGGTTCAGATAGCAAGGTGAATTTCGTGGCTCCTTTGGCCAAGACCTTCACTGCAACCTGTGTCCCAGTAAGAAGATGGCGGGCAAGTTTCAACTGGGCAAAGCCCCCTTCCCCAATGTCCTTCAGGACCATGTAATGGTCCGTGAAGGCAGGCTCAGAGCAAGAGCTCTGCTCCTGCAGCTCTACTCTGCTCTGACTACACTGATCTCTCATCCTAAACAGGAACAAGGATGCTAGATAAACTAAAAAAAAAATAATAAACCAAAACAAAAAACCAAAACAAAAAACCAGAAAAAGAAAGCAAAGAAAACAAAAGGGAGAAAAAAAAAACCCAAATCAAAAAACCCAATATACAAAGACCACAACCAGCCACCAATCACCAACCACCAACCACCACCAAACGCTCTAACTATCTGGGAGTCCGACAGGTCACCACCAAGAGCTTCCTGTACTTATGGACAAAAAACCCAGCCACGGCCACTCTCTTATATACCCGCAGGTTGAGATCGCCTCACAGTGGCTCCTTGTGAGATCAGAGCCAGAAATCACTCAGGCACACCCAGGCATAACCCCCAGGGGTCATCTCACTTTTGGGCCTCCAGGAGCTTTCCAACTTTCATAATAACTTTCCACCTTTCATAAGAGAACAAGAAAGGACCCTGGAAGGTCTTTTGCTTCAGTGGGTTTTGGAGACTGATATTTACTGGTTTAGAATTTAAAATTTGTACGATATTCAGTGGTCTTTTCATTTTTGAGTCTGAAAATCTGTAATCACTTTGTGGCTTTGAATGGCCTCATTCTATCTATGCTCAAGATTCCTGCTTTTTATTGCTCTGCACTGAGCATCTTTCCTCCACTGGGCCCTTACTCCATGATGGACTACCTGTCCTTGGGCAGAGCAATGGAGTGAGCCATCTAGTAACTGAGACCTCTGGGACTGTTAGCCCCACAGAATCTTCTCCTCCTCCAAGTTGTTCTTGTTGCATATTTTGGTCAAAGAGACAAAAGAGATAATTAAAATACAGCCATACATCACTGCACAGCTTGATAAATGAAATTGTGTGTGTGTGTGTGTGTGTGTGTGTGTGTGTGTGTGTGTCCACACTTGTGCAGTTCTGGGAAGTGAACCAGGTTCTTTCACATACTGGAGAAGCTCTTGTAATGTGCACATCCCATCCTTGGGGTTGGGGCTTTCTGGCCTAACCAGCTCTCAATCCTGTTACATTGAGGCTGAACTGAATACAAGAATTTTGGAGGGATACCTACATTCAAACCAGAGCACATGATAAACCAGAACCCATGGAATTGTTCCCCACTAGATGTGTCCTGTGTGAGGGGAGTCCTTCATGTTGCGCTAAAGGACTAATATTAGATAGGAACTCACATCTTGATGGAGACAGAAAGAAACCTGGTAAAATAAATTTGTGACAATTATTTAAAAAAGCTAGTGCTATTTTTGTTTTCTATAAGATATAAGAGAATAATATGAAAGCACCCCAGTTTTCTTCTATAGTATCAAATATATAGCATATATAACACTGTAACATGAATGAATGAGGGAGAGGTGTAGAAGAGGTACAGAAGCCTCATCTGTGTACTACTGAAGTCATGTTGCTAAAGATTGACACCAGAGTGGCATCTTTCTCACATTAAATGGAACCCCCAAGGGAAACACAAGGAAGTCCTTGTAGAGCATACCCAACATGAGAGGTTAGGAAATTGAAATGCTTCACTATCATGAACTAAATAGGAGGAAAGACAATCAAAGAAGCAAAGTGTATTAAATAAAAGCTTGTGATGTTCTTATAAGGACACAAGACATGCTGACCCAAGGGTCCATCCTTTTGTCCTTTAAGGACAAAAGCCACAGCAAACCAAAGGCCTTGTCCTGATCTCCTTATAAGGACACATGCCATTCTAAACCAGGGCCCCTCCATGATCTCCTTATAAGGGCACAAGTCAAGGTGATCCAGGGCCCCACCCAGAAATTTTTAAAAGGGCACAAACCAAGCTGAACCAAGACCCCACCCTGATATCCATTTATGACACAAACCACACTGAATCAAGAGCCCCATCCTGATCTCTAGAGACAGAAAGACCCTTCCAGAGAAACCCAGAGCCTCCTCTTCCCAATGACATGCTAGAAAGACAAAAACTAGCAGATCTGAGCTCATAATTAACATTAGCACAGTGCTTGGTACATAGGCATCTCTCCATAATATCTGATAGCATATTAATGAAGGCAAGAGTGAATGTATATGGTATAGCTAGCTACAGGAACCTCTCAACTTCTGACACTGAAATTCTCTATCTCCTGAGAGTAATAAAACTGTGCTTTGGTTAAGGTATATTTTAACAAGATGATTGTTAAGAACCTGGGTTGATGTGTGACCTTGACAAACTCCTTCAACTCTGTAAAACTCAGTTATTCGTACAGAGCACTCACAGTACATAGTAGGAGTTCAAGATGTTTGTTCCTTCCATAGAGAGATTTATGGTCGCATCTGACTCTTCAGAGGAGTTTTTCAGAGGATATGTTCAGCCTTTAAAAACTGGCCAGTTCTACAGTGTACTATGTAACAGGGTCATTTGTTAAGAAATTTGGGCTCAGAAGGTAGTTGATTGAAACTTAGCACTAATAATATGGGAACTGCCTCTCTATTCTCACAACCTAACCTAGAAATCTAAGAGCTTTTTGTTCTTAGAATACTCTAATGACAGCAAAACTCCCCAATTTAGAGATTCTAACTCTCCATTACATTTCTGAGGGCTTGTGAATTGCCCTGACCTTCCATTTTTGAAAGTAGATTTTCTCCTTAGCCTTCCACTGTACTGGACCAAACTCTTAATTACTATGTATTATTAAATCGTCTTAAATTAAGATGTGGGAAAATGTGTGTCCTGTAATTTCATCAAGCTTGGAAAACTATGTTTATTCACAGGTAGAAAGGGCAGAGTGTCTTTCATCCACTACATTAAAACCACCATCAAATAACAGGAAATGCTACACTGCTCCCTGCAGTGCATGGAAACTGCTTGAAATGTCCTCCATAGTACTAAGGTATTTGAAAATAGATTTATATTACATTACTAACATTATATCAGTGGAAAAGTTTCCATGTACATGAATACAAAGACCTGCACTACTAAACCTGAGAAACTAGTGAGGGGCAATTGTGGAATTGAAAAAAAGACAAACACATAGATATTGAGAGAAAGCTGGCATCAGGTTGAACACTGCATTCTGATGGAGAAAAGGATGACCCAGAGATGGAACAGGAAGTTTATTATGTAGGGCCTCATAATCAGGAAGAGGCATTGTTGTTCGTGTCCTGGAAACTTACAGGGACAGAAACATTCTTGTAGCTATTTCACTATTGCAATGCTAGGAGCTTACTATGGCACTAAGAAAGCACACTGTCCGAAGTTTCCACTTAACTAAAGCCAAAAAACAAAAGCAAAAAATAAATGAATAAAAATTTAAAAAAAAACCTACAATATTCAAAGACCACCACCACCAGTCACTAGCCACCAACAAACGTGCTAACTATCTGGGAGTCTGATAGGTTACAACCAAGGCCTTCCTGTACTTATTGACAAAACACCAGATGCAGTCATGCTCTTATATACCTGCAGTTTGAAATTCCCTCACAAGCCTGTTATCCCAGCCATTCGGGAGGCTGAGACAGGAGGATCATGAGTTCAAAGCCAGCCTCAGTACAGTGAGACTCTGTCCCTAAATACAATGAAGAGTTGGGGATGTGGCTCAGGGGTTGAGTGCCACTGAATTCAATCCCTGATACCAAAAAAAAAAACAACCAAAAAAATAGAAATAAAGAACAAACCCCCCAAAAGCCCCCAAACCTCACAATGTCACAATGGCTCTTTGTGAGGTCAGAGCCAGACAACCACCCAGTGGTTATCTCATTGTGGGCCTCCAGGGCCTTTCTCACTTTCATAATATGAATAAGAAAGGACTCTGAAAGAGCTTTTGTTTCAGTGGGTTTTGGAGACTGATATTTTCTTGTTTAGAATTTAAAATCTGTAGGATACTTCAGTGGTCTTTTCATTTTGAGTCTGAAAATCTGTAATCACTTTGTGGCTTTGGAAAATCTCATCACGTCCACACTCAAGTTTCTGCTTCTTTACTGCGTTGAATTGAGCAGCTTTCCTCCCCTGGACCCTTACCCCATGATGGACTACCTGTTCTTGGGCAGAGCAATGGAGTCAGCCATCTAGTAACCACAGCGCATAATAAATAAGAGCCCAGTGAGTTGGCCCCCACTAGATGTGCCCTGTGTGAGGGGAGTGGTCCATGTTGCATTGAAGAACATTAGATAGGAACTAAGATCTTGATAAAGGCAGAAAGATCCCTGGTAAAGCAAATTCATGACAATTATAAAAGCTAGCGCTACTTTTATTTTCTACAAGGGTGAGAATAGCGTATCAGAACACCTCAATTTTATTTCATGGTATTGAATAAATGCCATATGTAACACTGTAACATTAGTAACTGAGGAAGAAGGGTTGGAGAGCCATGTCTGTACATTGCTATGGATTCAGGCCAGAGTGGCATCTATTTCTCATGTTAAATGAAACTTCTGTGAGAGTCTCTTTCTTAGCCTTACCAGGCTTCTTTAGAAAATAAGGTGTGTGGGTGCCAAGACCTTGAGTCAGGGCTCAGAGATCTTGGGACATGAGATCCACTGGCACTTGGGAGTTGAAGAAGTCACAGTGTAGGATGATAGGATTCTAATGGCACCCTATATCCTGTCCAGCAGGACATCAAAGCAACTCAGAGTAAACCAGAGTTGTGTCCTGGTTCAGCTGGTTTACACACCTGGGACTGAGTACCAGAGGTGGTGCATCCTGCCTGCCCTGCCAGAAACTGGTGAGCCTGAGTATCCTGTAGGCTGTCAGCTGTAGCCAGTCAGCATCTGGATTCACATTACCTCCTCCACTGGCCCCAAATGTCCTACCATGTAAGAAGAAAAGGATGAAACAAGCATCTTCCCTCCCATAGTGTCACCCAGCAGCTGCTGGGAGATCCAGCTGTAGTCTTCTTTAAGTGTTCATTTCTCAGGATACAGCAGGACCTTCAACTAAGCTTCGTAATAATCGTTGTACTTTTTTGAGCCCTTATGATGTCTTACACACTAGAAAGGATATGCATTCTCTATTTGAAACAACATAACAATCCCAAACTTAAGTATCAAGTATCCCAAACATTAGTACTGCTAAATATTATTCATTGGTTTTATACAGTGACAAATAAGTTTGAAAAATGATGATCATGAATTCAGTGATATAAATGGTAATTCTCCAAAAAATGGAATCCATGTAAAATTTTCCAACCTTAGTCCTAGGGCAACTTGGAGTAACTGGGTATTTTAAGGAACACAAAATTAAAGCTTATGTCATGGTGGAACTCATGCCACTATCTTTGAAAATGGAAACTCATGATATACAGGGATGGCCAATGATTTCTTAAGGTATCTCTGTTTATTCTCATAAGAGTGGCATCTACTTTAAAACTCTCCAAAGGAGGTTATGATGATATCATATGAGCAAGGAGCTTGCTTCTCACTCCAAGTCACATGTGCAAAGTAGAAAGATGCCAAACCACTGGGAGGTTCCCAGGCTGCCCCTCTGCTGTGTGCACATTCTCTAAGAATTTGAAAGGCCCTGTCCAGAGTGCAACACTGCATGGAGCCAAGGACCAAAGCCACTAGGTATATTGATACCCCAGAATCCATACAAGCTGCAACCCAAACCTTGTTTTGTTTTTCTAAATTTGCATCCTAAAGACACCCTTCTTTACTTTTCTCCTTCTTATATCATCAAAATATTTCAGTCACATTTACACATCTTTTATACAACTTCATATTCATTTCACCCATTGGCTTTGAAGAACTTCCATTGGTGATTAAAATATTTCACATCTTCTGAACTCTCTAGTGATTCTGATCAGATTAAAATTGACCGTATATTTAGGACTTGGGACAGATCAGGAAGGAACTTTCTCAGCATAGTGTAAAGGTTGCCTTAGTTAAATACACCATTTGTAAATGGTGTAATCACGTTATAAATTATTATGTATTCATTAAATTATATATTCATAAACATGTGGCAAGCCTGGGTCTGAGCATTATCCAACTTATCTTAAGTTGAACCTTTAGCCCTCTCTGAGGACCTACTACAGCTCATATTCACATTTGTGAAAGTGAATATTTAACTGGAGGTTAAATCAGGAATTATAGCTCACACAGCCTGGCTTCCAGAGTCTTCAGTGTTAACAAGAAATTCTCAACAAACCTTTTACTAGTAAAATTGTCATTTGTATGACCATGGTCTTCATAAGCAAACAACATTCTCAACTGAAATAGTAATTGGTCCATGCTAGGGTTGCTTTCTGACCAACTTTTTTTTTTTTTAATTTTTTATTTTTTTTATTGGTTGTTCACAACATTACAAAGCTCTTGACATATCATATTTCATACATTAGATTGAAGTGGGTTATGAACTCCCAGTTTTACCCCAAATGCAGATTGCAGAATCACGTCGGTTATACATCCACAATTACTGACCAACTCTTCAGGACATAGTTGGAATCATTTCACTCTGGGCAAAATTTGTTAACGGAGCCAGGTTATTATAAGACTAAAGTTTTTAAAAATTGAACTATGAAACTTGGAGTTATTCTAAATGCTCCCATCCCCCAAAATTGTGATAGTAGAAGCAAATGTCACTCCATTTTGGTTTATGACTTCATCCTGTAAAACAACTATACCAAGTAGAAGAGTCATGACTGGGGCAAGATGTTATTTCTTTTGCTATAGAAATCTTTAAGAACAAGGAACTACCTAATGGGACATTGTTTCTGTAACTACGGGTGACTGGGCTGTGATTGGTTAGGCTTCCCTCCTTTGACTGCACTGTCCTGCTTCTGTAACCTGGCTTGCTTGCATTGGCTAGACCCCCTGAACCTCCCTTTTGCAGTTTTCAGGCTTATAAGGAGTGCCCTTGCAATTCTGGTCAGCCGTGTGCCACCAGTGTGCTTCAATACAGTGTGCTTCAATAAAGGCTTGATTTGATTATACGTGAGTGGTCGTGAGTGGTCTGTAAGTCAGTGTATGAAACCCTGGGATGAAAGCCCTGGGACGAAGCTTTAACAAAATTCTCACAGCCAAACTTGGTTGGTTGGAGAAAAATGGGAGAAAAATGTTATATTATAATAATGTTATATTATAATATGGTAATTCTTTGATCTGAGGCTTACAAATAATAACAAAAATGTAAAAGTACTCTATATATCATGCTGTTTTAACCATGTTATCAATTTCTGACCACTAAAGGTAAAGGCAGGAAGAAGCTGCTAGAGCTAGAGATGGCAGGGCTGGAAGTTTCAGGAAGCCTCCTGTGCAACCCACTGTCCCCACACACTTCAGGCCTGAAGACGAGGAAAAGATCTGGTCAAAGTGACCAGCTCAAAGTGAATCAAGTCTACACTGTCTCAAGGGGAGCATCTCCGTCTATACTCCATCAAGGGGAGCAAGTCCCCATTTACATTGGCTTGAGGCAAGTGACTCCCCATGTACCCTGGCTCAAGTGGAGCGACTATATAATTAGTAGAGGGAGGCACTGTGGTCCCGGCCTTGGTTAGGATAGCTACTGGACTCTGGCTGTAGCCCTTAGGCCTTTCTCTAAAAAAACAAAACCCACAATTTTTTAAATCTTTGAAACAATTTTTTATTATACAATGTTAAAAAAAAAGGAAATGAAAATAAATTTCTCCCAAAGCATGGAAGAAAGGACAAAGAGCAGGACAGGGGGAAGGAAGTGTCCCAGGGAAAAGTCTATGTGTTCCACAGAGAAAAGTCTTAGGATGTGTCTTCGCAGGTGGGGGCAGAGGAGTCTTCTGGTGCATGCAGATGCGCTCCTGCCTGGATCTGGGTGGAGAAGCCTGAGCCCGTCAGCAGCCGCACAGCTTAGCATCTTCCTGCTGTCCATCAGTTCTGTCTGTCTGGGCTGGGCGTTTCCACGGGAACCACTCTCTTTCTGGAGAGTGGCCCACGGAAGCAGGGTATGCAGCATAGCTGCCTGAGGCATTTGGCAATCCTCCTCCTCACCCTCTTCCAACCCGGGATTCTGTCTGGGGCTTGCCTTCTGGAGGTCTCTTGGGAGGGTGAGGGGCTGGACACTGGGTCAGGCTGGGAGGCTGGGCTGGGAGGCAGTGTGTCCTTGAGGAAGCAGCGGAGAGTGATGGTGGGCATGCTGGCTCTTCTAGCAGGCTGCTGCTGCTGCTCACAGGGCAAGGGAAGGGCAGGCTCACTGGGAAACTTCTTGTGGCAGACCCAGGGAGGATCCTTAGGGCCTGGGTAATGCTTGGGCTTCACCTGGGCAGTGGAGGCCTCCCCTTGGGTGCTCTGGTGCTGGAGGATGCGGTAAGTGGCCATGGCATCATTGAATTTCCTTCTCACCACGGACACCCAGGTGTTATAGTGGTCATAACCCATGTTGATCATAGTTTTCAAGATTGTGAGGTCTGGGAGTTTGGGGAGTACCTCACAAGGAGAATTGGGTGGAGCGTCCTCACCCTGGGTCAGCCACGGGTGCCCCATTACCTGGTCTATGGTGGGCCTCTGCTTGGGGTCCACTTTGAGTATCTCACGGATGAGGCTCTTGGCTTCCTTGGAGACATGTGAAGGAATGATGTACCTTCCCAACCTGATGAGTTTCTTCAGCTTGCTATCGGTGCTTGCCTCAAAGGGCCAGATCCCTGTGAGCATTGAATAGAGGACCACACCCAAGCTCCAGATGTCTGCCGGGGGGCCCTCATATTCTTGATGACAGATAATTTCTGGGGGAACATAGAGGAGAGTGCCAAAGAATTTATTGAGCTTCTTTCCAGCTGTGACTCTGGTGCTCAGGCCAAAGTCAATGAGCTTCACATTGCGTTCGTCATCCACCATCACGTTCTCCGGCTTCAGGTCCAGGTGCACGATGCCCTTCTGGTGGCAGTACTGCACGGCCTGCCCGATCTGCCTAAACATTCTGCGGGCCTCCTCCTCGTCCATGCCAGTTGTTGGGATGAAATCCCAAAGCTCTCCCCCACCTGCGTGCTCCATGATGAGGTAGAGGTATTTCTTGGTCTCCATAACCTGAAAGAGGTGGATCACATTTGGGTGGTCCAATTCCGCCATCATCTCTGGTTCAGATAGCAAGGTGAATTTCGTGGCTCCTTTGGCCAAGACCTTCACTGCAACCTGTGTCCCAGTAAGAAGATGGCGGGCAAGTTTCAACTGGGCAAAGCCCCCTTCCCCAATGTCCTTCAGGACCATGTAATGGTCCGTGAAGGCAGGCTCAGAGCAAGAGCTCTGCTCCTGCAGCTCTACTCTGCTCTGACTACACTGATCTCTCATCCTAAACAGGAACAAGGATGCTAGATAAACTAAAAAAAATATAATAAACCAAAACAAAAAACTAAAACAAAAAAACCAGAAAATGAAAGCAAAGAAAACAAAAGGGAGAAAAAAAACCCAAATCAAAAAACCCAATATACAAAGACCACAACCAGCCACCAATCACCAACCACCAACCACCACCAAACGCTCTAACTATCTGGGAGTCCGACAGGTCACCACCAAGAGCTTCCTGTACTTATGGACAAAAAACCCAGCCACGGCCACTCTCTTATATACCCGCAGGTTGAGATCGCCTCACAGTGGCTCCTTGTGAGATCAGAGCCAGAAATCACTCAGGCACACCCAGGCATAACCCCCAGGGGTCATCTCACTTTTGGGCCTCCAGGAGCTTTCCAACTTTCATAATAACTTTCCAACTTTCATAATAGAACAAGAAAGGACCCTGGAAGGTCTTTTGCTTCAGTGCGTTTTGGAGACTGATATTTACTGATTTACAATTTAAAATTTGTACAATATTCAGTGGTCTTTTCATTTTGAGTCTGAAAATCTGTAATCACTTTGTGGCTTTGAATGGCCTCATTCTATCTATGCTCTAGATTTCTGCTTTTTATTGCTCTGGACTGAGCATCTTTCCTCCACTGGGCCCTTACTCCATGATGGACTACCTGTCCTTGGGCAGAGCAATGGAGTGAGCCATCTAGAAACAGAGACCTCTGGAACTGTTAGCCCCACAGAATCTTCTCCTCCTCCAAGTTGTTCTTGTTGGATATTTTGGTCAAAGAGACAAGAGAGATAATTAAAATACAGCCATACATCACTGCACAGCTTGATAAATGAAATATTGTGTGTGTGTGTGTGTGTGTGTGTATGTGTGTGTGTGTCCACACTTGTGCAGTTCTGGGAAGTGAACCAGGTTCTTGCACATACTGGAGAAGCCCTTGTAATGTGCACATCCCATCCTTGGGGTTGGGGCTTTCTGGCCTAACCAGCTCTCAATCCTGTTACATTGAGGCTGAACTGAATACAGGAATTTGGAAGGATACCTACATTCAAACCAGAGCACATGATAAACCAGAACCCATGGAATTGAACCCCACTAGATGTTTCCTATGTGACGGGAGTCCTTCATGTTGCACTGAAGGACTAATATTAGATAGGAACTCACATCTTGATGGAGACAGAAAGAAACCTGGTAAATAAATTTGTGACAATTATTAAAAAAAGATAGTGCTATTTTTTGTTTTCTACAAGACATAAAGAATATGAAAGCACCCCAGTTTTCTTCTATAGTATCAAATAAGTAGCCTATATAACACTGTAACATGAATGAATGAGGGAGAGGTGTAGAAGAGGTACAGAAGCCTCATCTGTGTACTACTGAAGTCATGTTGCTCTAGATTCACACCAGAGTGGCATCTCTTTCTCATGTTAAATGGAACCCCCATGGGAAACACAAGAAAGTCCTTGTAGAGCATACCCAACATGAAAGGTTAGCGAATTGAAATGCTTAACCACTATCATGAACTAAATAGGAGGAAAGATAATCAAATCAAGAAGCAAAGCATATTAAATAAAAGCTTGTGATGTTCTTCTTATAAGGACACAAGTTATGCTGACCCAAGGGTTCATCCTTTTGTCCTTATAAGGACAAAAGCCACAGCAAACCAAAGGCCTAGTCCTGATCTCCTTATAAGGACACATGCCATTCTAAACCAGGGCCCCTCCATGATCTCCTTATAAGGGCACAAGTCAAGGTGATCCAGGGCCCCACCCAGATCTCCTTAAAAGGGCGCAAACCAAGCTGAACCAAGACCCCACCCTGAACTCCATTTATGACAAAAACCATCTCTTGGAAGAAATGAAAAACAATAACCAAAACCATCAGTGGGAAGTGCCTCTATAAAGACAGAGGGTGGGGGAAAAGCTAATCTTGGAGAAACAAACTAAAAGAAGATAAATAATCAAACATGGCTGGAAGGACAAACCATATATCAATAGTAACTCTAAACGTTAATGGCTTAAACTCTCCAATAAAGCAACAAAAGCTGGTAACATGGATTGGAAAAACAAATCCAACAATATGCTGCCTCCAGGAGGCACATCTGATTGGAAAAGACATACACAGGCTGAAGGTGAAAGGTTGGGAAAAAATATACCACATACACAGTCCTTGTAAGCAAGCAGGGGTGGCCATCCTCATATCGAATAAAATCGACTTCAAGACTAAGTTAATCAAAAGGGATAAGGGAGGACATTATATACTGTTAAAAGGAACCATTCACCAACAAGACATAACAATTATCAATATTTATGCATCAAATAATGGTGCTGCGATATTCATAAAACAAATTCTCCTCAAGTTCAAGAATCAAATAGACCACAACACAATAATTATGGGTGACTTCAACACACCTCTCTCACCATTGGACAGATCCTCCAAACAAAAGTTGAATAAAGAAACTATAGAACTCAATATCACAATCAACAACCTAGACTTAACTGACATATATAGAATATATCAACCAACATCAAGTGGATATACTTTTTTCTCAGCAGCACATGGATCCTTCTCAAAAATAGACCATATATTATGCTATAGGGCAACCCTAAGTAAATATACAGGGGTGGTGATAATACCATGCATTTTATCTGATCATAATGGAATGAAACTGGAAATCAATGATAAAAGGAAGGAAGGAAAAATCCTACATCACATGGAAAATGAACAATATGTTACTGAATGATCAATGGGTTACAGAAGACATAAAGGAGGAAATCAAAAAATTCTTAGAGATAAATGAAAATACAGACACAGCATATCGGAATCTATGGGACACAATGAAAGCAGTTTTAAGAGGGAAATTCATCGCCTGGAGGTCATTCCTCAAAAAAAGGAAAAACCAACAAATAAATGAGCTCATACTTCATCTCAAAGCTCTAGAAAAGGAAGAGCAAAACAGCAGCAAATGTAGCAGAAGGCAAGGAATAATTAAAATCAGAGCGGAGATCAACAAAATTAAAACAAAAGAAACTCTTGAAAAAATTAACAAAACTAAAAGTTGGTTCTTTGAAAAAATACATAAGATCGACAGACCCTTCGCCATACTAATGAAGAGAAGAAGAGAGAGAACTCAAATTACTAACATATGGGATGAAAAAGGCAATATCAAAACAGATGCTACAGAAATACAGAAGACAATTAGAAATTATTTTGAAAACCTATATTCCAATAAAATAGAAGACAATGAAGACATCAATAAATTCCTTAAGTCATAGGATTTGCCCAGACTGAGACAGGAGGATACTCACAATTTAAACAGACCAATATCAATAGATGAAATAGATTAAGCAATCAAAAGACTTCCAACCAAGAAAAGCCCAGGACCGGATGGGTACACAGCGGAGTTTTACAAAACCTTTAAAGAAGAATTAATACCAATACTTTTCAAGTTATTTCAGGAAATAGAAAAAGAGGGAGCTCTGCCAAATTCATTCTATGAGGCTAACATCACCCTGATTCTGAAACCAGACAAAGACACCTCAAAGAAAGAAAACTACAGACCAATATCTCTGATGAACCTAGATGCAAAAATCCTCAATAAAATTCTGGCGAATCGGATACAAAGGCACATCAAAAAAATTGTGCACCATGATCAAGTAGGATTCATCCCTGGGATGCAAGGATGTTTTAATATATGGAAATCAATAAATGTTATTCACCACATCAATAGACTTAAAGATAAGAATCATATGATCATCTCGTTAGATACAGAAAAAGCATCCGACAACGTACAGCATCCCTTTATGTTCAAAACATTAGAAAATCTAGGGATAACAGGAACTTACCTTGACATTGTAAAAGCTATCTATGCTAAGCCTCAGGCTAGCATCATTCTGAATGGAGGAAAATTGAAGGCATTACCCCTAAAATCTGGAACAAGACAGGGATGCCCTCTATCACCACTTCTATTCAATATAGTTCTCGAAACACTGGCCAGAACAATTAGACAGACGAAAGAAATTAAAGGCATAAAAATAGGAAAAGAAAAACTTAAATTATCACTATTTGTGGATGACATGATTCTATACCTAGAAGACCCAAAAGGGTCTACAAAGAAACTACTAGAACTAATAAATGAATTCAGCAAAGTGGCAGGATATAAAATCGACACACATAAATTAAAGGCATTTTTGTATATCAGCAACAAAACTTCTGAAACGGAAATGAGGAAAAACACTCCATTCACAATATCCTCAAAAAAAAAATAAAATACTTGTGTATTAACCTAACAAAAGAGGTGAAAGACTTATACAATGAAAACTACAGAACCCTAAAGAGAGAAATAGAAGAGGATCTTAGAAGATGGAAAAATATACCCTGTTCATGGATAGGCAGAACTAACATTATCAAAATGGCGATATTACCAAAAGTTCTCCATAGGTTTAATGCAATGCCAATAAAAATCCCAATGGCATTTCTTGTAGAAATAGATAAAGCAATCATGACATTCATATGGAAAAATAAAAGACCCAGAATAGCAAAATCAATTCTAAGCAGGAAATATATTGAAATGTTTTCAATCTCAGAGGAAGTTTTTGATACTTTTCCACTGATTATGGTGCTTGTTTTATGCCCTTTATAGTTACCCTTTATCATATGAAGGAAGTTTCCTATATTCATAGTATGTTAAGAATTTGTAAATTTTTCTTTAATTGGTGCGTTATTGTTAAGCATTTTTATTTGAGGGCATGTTGAATTTAACTAAGTAATTGTTTTATATTTTAATGATTAATCTGTCCTTAATTTTGTTAATGTAGTCATTTAAACTAATATATTTTTCAAATGTGAAAAATAATCTCAAAGACCTGGAATAAAACCTACTGATCATGATCAGTATGACTTATTAGCATTTTTTAATTTAGCATTTTAACATGTACATTTTGGAAAGAGACTGAATTATTCATTTCCATTTTTATAACATTATCAAATTTTTAAAGTAATACTAAATCACTAGCCAGGCATGGTGGTACATTTCTGTAATCCCAACAACTCAGAAGGCTGTGAGAGGAGGCTTGCAAGTTTGAGGTTAGCCTGGACATCTTGGTGTGAGACCTATCTTAAAATGAAATAAAAAGGACTGGGGATGTAAGTCAGTGTAAAGTACCTCTAGGTTTCATCTCTAGTACCACAAAAAAGAATAAAACAAAGTATATTGCCTTTATAAGATCAGTTGGTAAGTACTTATGCATTCTAGCATAAAGTATAGAAATGTAATATGACTACTTTAAATATTGGTAAATATTGCCCTGTAGATCTATCCTGGCTGGAAGCTTTTGTTTTCATTGCTTTTGCTATAAGTTTTATACTTATGAATTTAATCTCTTTAAGGGGCAGGGAGCCATTCCATTTTTTAAAAATTCTTAATTTGCCAATATTGATAAGTTGTATACTTGTATACTTTAAGTGATTTGACCAATTTATCTAGAGTATCAATTTTATTGACACAATACTCACAGTGTTCATGATAGCCTCTCAGGATTTTTTTTTTTTTTTTTTGTACTGAGGATTCAACCCAGGAGCGCTGAACCACAGAGCCACATCCCCAGTCCTCTTATAATCTTATTAATGCCAGCAGAATTTATTTTAAATAGGCTTTTTATTCAGTCATGTCTATGTCTCTTACACTATGTCATGTTTTTATAAGTTTTTCTTTGTTTCAGTTTGGAAATTTCTATTGATCTGACTTTATTTATGTTTACTAATTCCATCTTCTGTTTATTTTTCTATCAAAATTAGCCAATGAATTTTGTTTTTCTAATACTCCATTTTTTTCAGATTTAAAATGTCCAATTTTTATTTATGAACAGTGATCCTGTATTGAAATTTTACATTTTTTGTGCTTTTGATCTAAACACCCTACTTTCTTTAAAATATTGGTCATTGTAATTTTAAATTCCTCATATTCTAACTCCAATATTTGAGCCATCTTTATGTCTATTTATGTTACATGTTTTTCCTTCATATTTATAATTGGTCACATTTTGGTCTCTCTGCACATTGAATTGTTTTGAAGCCAGATATTGTTTATATAAAGTAGAGCATCTAAATGATCTTCCTCCAGAGATAGATCACTTCTCCTCTATTAAATAATATGAGTATCTGCCCTCCCAACAGATATGGTATGTACTGCAATTATAGTATGATTTAAGATACCTCTCCTTTGTTATCATACCCCTTTTCTCCTTTTATCTGCCAAATCTTGGTCTTTTCATGCTTAAAAGACTGAAAAAAATTTCAATTTTCTTCTCTAATATTTTGTTATTAGCCTTTGTTTTCATACCCCCTGTGGATTCAACTCTGATAAATATCCCAATGGCAGTATTGGACACATTATTGAGGCAGACACCAAAATGAGAATTTGTATTTAAAACTTGGAAAGATTCCAGGAGGTTTTATTATTCTTTTTGGGGAGAGGGGAGTCATTATAACATAATGATATGTGCATGGGATATGCACCCATAGTGATAGGTGCCCCTTTTCAGTTCTCAGTGCTTCTTCTTCCATCCCCTTCTTTTTCCTCCTCTTTTCCTTCCTCTCCTCTATTGGTCTTTCTTCTATTTATTTATTGTTTTTCAATCAGTGCTTTACAGATATACATAAAAGTGAAATCACCATGGTATATTCCTATATGTACTGAGCATTTATTCTACTTTTAATGTGATCTTGCAGTATGGTATGTAGAGACCTGAGAGAGCAATGGGAAAGCTAGTGGCTTCTTCTGATTCCCTAAGATTCTGGGTCATTACTTCAGGCACATGTGAAAACCAGAGATTTGCTGATTTTTCATATCCCTAATATACAATGTCCTTCATATGGATCCTCAGCCAGTGTGCGACATTAGTCAATACCTTTAAGGAAGGAGTCAGCCAGTAACTTTCAGTAACTTAAATCATACTACAAGGGCAGTCCTTCTGGAAATGAAATTCAGTTGTGTCAGGAGCCAATAGGATGCATGTGGTTCACCGTGCATGAAAGCCTCCTGGATAGAAACATCTGGTATCTGGGAATGGCCAGTGCACATTGCCCAGAGATAATGTGAATCTCTTTCCTGTTCTGGCATGGCCCACACTGCACCTGAGATGAGTGTGAGCTGCTGAGATGTCAATCAATATCCTGGCAGCAAGACACCAGGAAGCAAGACTCCACCCTTGAAACTTTATACCTGCCTTTGATGTCCCCAGTATAAATAAAGCAAACATGGGATCCATTTTGCCAGAATATAGAAGCTCAAACCATATGATCAGCTAGCCCACCCTGCCCCTGCTTTTTGAAATTATTTTCTGTGTCCTGTGTTTTTTTTGTCGTTCTATTTTTCCTAGCTTTTATTTCTCAGCCAACCCAATCCACAGAGGGGAACCACATTTCTGTCACCTGCGTGGGATGCAGGCAAGAGAGTTGATCCATGTATCTGCCATCATTCTCTAATTTTTTAAAAATGTGACTTTAATAAGTTATCCAGTGCTTGTACATTGCACAGTGACTGCTCAATGAAGTCAGTAAACTGCTCTTTACACCTTACCTAAAAGTAAGTTACCTCCACCTAGACCTTAAGCATGTTGTTTAAGGCTGAAGCCAGGGTCTTCTTTGTAGTCATTTGCTTTTCTGAGTTATCTCATCTTCTTAAACTTTTAAACTTACACTTCCCGCACTGATCCTTCTTCTAACCTATAGAATATGATACAGACCTGTCTACTTAGTCTCTCAGTTAGAATGTTACCAAAGTCCTTCAAATGTCCAGAACTGATGCCGTGGGCTTCACCCCTAAAACAGGTCCACTTCTACCTCCTGGTAAATGATAGCAACATTCAGTTGTGTGGATTTGAATCATAGGAGTTGTATTTTTCATCTCTTTCTGAGAAATCTTGAATGCCTAGTGCACTGCCAATCACTGTTGATGTTGTCACCTAACTGTCTCTTGACTCTATTGATTTTGCTAAATTTATATTGGTATCAGTATTATCACTCACCTGAAATATTTCAGTAGTGTCTTCATTCTTGTCCTTCTCCAATTCATTCTTATCAAAGGGACTGAATGTTCTTTCAAAAATTAAATCAATTTTTTACTTCCCTACCTAAAATTTTTCGACAAATTTCTATTTATTTAAGAGTATGTTCACCAGGCATTGTGGTGCATGTAATCACAGTGGCTCGGGAGGCTGAGGCAAAAGCATCAGCAGCCTCAGCAACAGCTAGGCACTAAGGAACTCAGTGAGAACCTGTCTCTTAATAAAATACAAAATGTGGCTGGGGATATGGCTCAGTGATCGTGTGCCCCTGAGTTTAATCTCCAGTATATGCTCCCTTCCCCTCAAAAAGAGTACGTTCAAAGTTCTGAACAAGGTTTTTAAGTTCCATCTATGTATGTACACTGTTCTTGCAAATCACTCTATCCTACTCCATTTTCTATCTTTAGTGAAACTAAGCTTCTTAGTTCTTAAAACAGATTAGCATGTGTGCCGACAGATACCTAACCCTCAGCATCAGTAATTCAAAATTGTGAATTCTTATTCCACTCCTAATCACATGTAATCCTAGACCCCAGACTATTTTAACATAAATCCCTGACATCATATTATTTCATTGGTAAAAATTCCTATATAACTCTAATTTACAATTATCTTCATAATTGTTTAAAACTATTTTTAATCAGTTATTAACAATATTTTATTGATAGAATCAATTATGTAGAAGTGTGTAATTTCTCTCTCTTTTGTTTGAATTGAGATAAACATGCCAACTATACATTATATTTCCTTAATATATGTTTGTAGATTCTTTATGTATCTATTCTCTGAACTATTTGGGAATTAATGTTTATAACTCATTTACCCAATAAAAACTCCTTCAGTCTGAATGTTGCAGAATGCTTTCCAATGATATTGTTTAAAACATGTTCCCCTCTCCCCCTAGATTATCTTTAAAGTGATGATTAGTTTCATGGACTTTCGGATTCACCTGATTTTTTTGAGCACTAAATATATCATAGCTGGTCTTGCATACTTCCATTAGTAAATGCATAATTTCTAGTTTACTCTACTTTTGGAAGCATAATATTTATTGATTATATTTGCCATTAATGCTTAAGTACTAGTTTTATCCATTTGACAAAAATTCAGTATGTGCATGAAACAATCCTGTGTGATTTACTACTATAGCCCATGTGAGTAGCACAGTATTTGGCACACACTCTATTTTCTATACCTATTTAGTTAAATGGATAAAGATGTGAATATCCTGTAGCTTTTTTGTTATGTATTTAGGATTCCAAATTCTTGGTATGCTACCTTAAAAGCCCCGTTCCTCAGCTGGACTAAAGTTTATGATATACTCTTTGTCAATGAAGTTCTCATATGGTTCTAAATCGATGTTATTAACAATATCATTATACCTGTTATAGAGATCTATGAGTCAAAGAATAGTAAGCTTAAACTTATAACCTCTGCAATTTTATTTTCCTAAGGCTGATATTGAGAGTCTACTCAGTATTATTCTTAGCTATAAAATTTTTTATTCATTCAACTCTCACCAAAGTTCGTTAATGATCTTTAATACTTAATACTAACTGAATATAAGCACACAGTGGCCCCTTGGAAAAAAGTTTCTCATATGAGCTGCCATATTTTGATTTAATCTTGTATATGATTATTTAATTCTAATCATATTTTCTCTTATTCATCAGAAACATATCACTTAAATAAATATAGGGGTAAGTTTTTTGCCCTTACTGCTTTGGTTTTATTTTGTTGTTGTTTGAGTCATATGTCATCAACTTACATGAAACTAATTCTTTCCTAACCTCTAGTTGGAAATAACTCATACTTTTGCCTTCATTTTCTCAGCCAGCAATAGAAAGTTCAATGCGAACTAAGCCTAATGCTGTACAATTGTAGGGCAATTCCACTTTAAGTTGATAAATCATTCAGGAAGAACTCATTTATCAAAAATATAATTTACTTAAATCAAAGTTGCTTTATGTGCAGGGGTACTACTTTGGTTATCCAGCACTTACTAAATAATTTATCAAACTCATATTTGTTTGAAATCTACCAAAAATAGCCCACAATAAAATGAAATAAAAGCCCCAATTTCTGGGAATAGTACATTAGAGGAATATGATTATAACTTATCATCATCTCTTAAGTACTGAGTCCAAAAGTCACATATTTCCTGGTATATTTCAAAATAGATATAACAAACAGAGTTTGTTGCAAATATAGTTATAACCCTTGATTTTAAATGGTTAGTTTTGTCTATCTCGCTCACACTGCCTCACCCAAGTCTTTTTGCTGTTGATGCATAGATAATAATAACAACCTCATGAAGAATTGGAGCTTTTGGTTTTGACTTGAGATGCTGACTGGACTCTGGTAGGTGAAAGAACCCCAATTTTTCCCTTTCTCCAAGATATTCCAGTATTCAAAGGAAAATACAGTTCTTAGAGTTTCTTGTAGTCAGGTTCACCCTACACACAGTGATCAAAAGACTTGACAATAACAGTTTTAAAGGAAGAAAAGCTGATTTGGCGTTCATGGTAGAGGTCTCTGTCCATAGATGGTTGACTCCATTGCTCTGGGCTTAAGGTGAAGAACAACAAGGCAGAAGGGTATGATGGAGGAAATAGGTCGGGACATGGTACCAGGAAGTGCAGAGAGAATTTTTTCACCAAGGACAAAATATATATTTGAACCAAATCTAAATCCCAATGACCCACCTACTCCAGCCACACTCTACCAGCCTATAGCTATCAACCAATAAGTCCCTATCAGGTGATTAATGCACTGAATAGTTTTAAACTTTCATAACCCAATCATTTCACCTCTAAACCTTCAACTAGTAGAGGTGAGCGTTAATTTGATACAGAGTCTAGGCAAGCAGGCTCCACAGTTGGGATGCTCCACTTTATATACTGATCTGTTTGCTTCCTGTGTGGACAAATATGAACCAGTAATCTTTCTGTCTCCACTCCCTCATTTTAAAACAGAGACTGTAAAGAATCTTTGCATGTAACCTAAGAGCTTTCAAAACATGCAAGTTAGGTGTTAGGAAAGATACACTGATTTGGTTCCACAATGGGAAGTATTATTCATCCTATAGCAGCCATTAGAATGTCCTCTTCAGTCTTCTCACATAGGAACACAAATAAACGAGGGTCCTGGCGACTGTTGTCAGAAATCCATCCCTGTGTTTGTGCTGAGGCATACTTTTCAGAGACTCTGAGGATTAAACCTTGGGGGGCTTAACCAGTGAGCCACACCTCCATCGCTTTTTATATTTTTATTTGAAAAGTTTCTTAGGGCCTCACTGAGGCCCTGTGAATTCACCTCTGTTCTGAGACTGGCTTTGAACTTATGATCCTCCTGCCTTGGCCTCCTAAGCTGCTGGGATTATAGTCATGAGCCACCATGCTTCACATAGAGCTTTTGTGAACCATTGTGGATCTCTTTAGGCCACTTCCATCCCACCTTCACTCTGTTCTTCAATCAGTAGCTGAGAGATCTGACAGCTCCTCTAGTCTTCCCTAGCTCCTTCTTATCTTATAGTTTTGTACTTTTTAATTCAGTTGTCTTTCTAAAACCTTTATATACTTATTCTGGTCTTAGTCTGCTTTATGGAGGAGTAGCATTTATGGAGGAGTAGAATAGTTTCTAATTCTAATTTATCCTCTTCACTGGGATAATTGGGGATTCCTACTTTTAGGCCATACCCTATCTACTTCCTGAGATATTTCTGCCTGGGACTGGGAATTCACCAGTAGTTTCTCAATACACCAAATCAAGTAGCCTGGAATGAATCTCGGTGCTATAAACTTGGCATCCATTGTAGCTGTTGTGTGATCTAGTCTCTGAATTGTTGTTCTAATCAAATCCAACTTCCTGCTATATTAGTGTAGTCAATATAACTAGTCCTCTTTCATAGTTCCTTTCCTTGGAACTTGTTTTCTATAGAAATCTGACTCTGAATCCTTGTCGATATGGTTGATCTTTAAATGCTATGTAGACCTTGCCATCACCCTCTCCTGCAAAGGTGAATTCTGTTCCCACATTACAACCACAGGATGATGCCTTGTTGATTATCCAGAATCCATGATTCTTCTCCT
This sequence comes from Ictidomys tridecemlineatus, assembly GCF_052094955.1. Taxonomy (NCBI): domain Eukaryota; kingdom Metazoa; phylum Chordata; class Mammalia; order Rodentia; family Sciuridae; genus Ictidomys; species Ictidomys tridecemlineatus. Next base: position 19,584,217 of record NC_135477.1, read on the forward strand.
AGACTTATGAGAAGATCCTGTCTTGTTAGTGTTAAATCTCTGTGAATATCTGAACTAGACAACCGCTTGTCCAGGTGGGCCCCATATACTGGGTTAAAAATGCTAGGTATCGGCAGACAGCATACTGGCCAGTCAGTTTTTCTGGGTCAACAAGGCTTCCTATTTATCGCACTGTGTCAATTTGATGGATCCTCCAACATACACTGGACATGAGCCCAAATGTGGCGATGAAGGCAATATGGAATGCTGAATTCTCTTTTTATTATCATTAGGTCTTTGAGTAGAGAAACAGAGGAAAAGACAAGGGCAGCTGGTTATCTATATAACTTACTTCTGGGACTAAAAGTAACTGATCAAACTATGCTTATGTCTTTTACCTTTGCTCCATTTTTGTTTTCAAGAATCTCCTTAGCAATGAGAATGTAATTGGAAAATCATACTTGAATTTTATTTTTTATAAAAACTGCCACATTAACAAGAACATAGCAGGATGGTGTGTTGTCCTTATATTCTATTTCTAAGTAAAGGTACATAACTTGATTGAAAATTATTTGATACAAAATAAAATACTGCACATATTTGATAGAAAATTATAACAACTCAATTATGTTTTGCTTTTGTACCTTTAAGAACAATCTCTTTTATTGCTTAGGTAATCTTAAGTAAGCAGTTGCCTCAGGATTTATGTGCTGCAAAGTTGGAATCTCCCTCTTCTTCTGCCACACTCTGCTTCGTTGAGGGTCAGTCAGGATACAGCAACAGTTTAAAAGGAACAGATGGGTTCTACAGGAAGCCTGGGGCAAAGGAGAGTTTGATGTGCTGACATCAGAGCCAAAGACAGTTCTAAGTAGAATTACACTATATATTCCTGGAAAAGCAACTAGAATCTCCTGTTTGAAAACTATCATAAGATTAAGAATCACTAAGCTACTAGAAATTAAAGGAGAGGAAAAAAAAGTGCTTTAAAAATAATGTTTGAGTTGAGGGGTTTGTTATCAAATCTTCCAATGAACACAGTTTTATGTATTGTAGTGATAGTGATGTTTACTAAAATTCATAGAAAGGTTTTCTTTCAGCTTCCACTATGAGAACTGATTGCTTTCCTCTTTATTGTTTCTTTTTCTTTTAATTTTTAAAATCATATAAGTTGTGTAACAGTTTTATTTTGGTCTTTGCTATATCTTCTAAACAGCAATAGGACCAATTTGTAACACATAAATTTTAGCTGTCTCTTTGACTTTATTTTTTTCATTTAATGGTCTATATTGACTGATTCCTTCATTTCTTACTTATTGTCATAAATATGTTATTTAATATATCTTTTTTATTTAATTACATAAACCAGTATCTTATATTTACTAATAATATTGATTTGTTAGTATAATGTCTGACCACTTATTATCTTTGGTCTCTTTCTTTGGGAATTATTTTGTTTTCTTATTTTGTTTTCTGTTCGTTAAGTTCTTCTTTTCATTCTTGATACCATCCCAAGCACCTGAAGATTCTTGGTCATTGAGTCACATCCAGTTCTTTTAAACAGTTTCTTTTCTGATATTTTCTATTGTTTATCTTATAGCTAGGCATGTCTTATCTTGTCTAGAAATGTATTGTGTTTTCAATATTTTTATTTTCAAAATTCCAATGCCATCACTGTCAGCATTTTTGTCTCTGTGACCAAAAGATCTGAGGATAAAAATTAAGAGAAGGAAAAGGTTGTTTTAGCTAAGGTTTCAGAGGTACTACAGATGGCTCACTCCATTGCTCTGGGCCCAAGGTGAGGCAAAAGCATCATGGCAGAAGGGTATAGTGGAGGGAAGCAGCTCTGGACATGGCAACCAGAAAGTAGAGAGAAGGAGGAGAGGGGAGAACTCTGTTCACCAGGGGCAAAGTATAAACCTCAAAGTCATACTCCCAGTGACTTACTTCCTTAGCCACACTCTAGCTCCCTACATTTACCCTCCCCCCCCCCAGTTAATCCACATCACTGGATTAATCCACTGATTAGATTACTACTCTCCTAATCTAATCTCTTCATCTCTGAACATTCTTGCCTTGTCTCATATGAGCTTTTGAAGAATATCTCATATCTAAACCATGACACCTCTCCTCTTCCCAGATTCTGTTGTAGTTGGTCTTATTAGATATGCTCCACAGAGCTGATCTTAGTATGGCCTCCTCTAGGGAGCAATAAGGCAATTAAAGACTGGATCTCTTCTGGGAAATTTGAATTTCAATATTTGTCTTCTCCATACTAGGGAGAACAATGGAGAGTTTCTATTATTTCTAGAAATTAACCAGGGGGTAGCTAGTGAAGACATATAGGAGAGGCCATGGATTTCTAGGTTATTAGGATATTTTGATTGGGATATGAGTCATCCCCACAAAAGCTCATATGTTAGATAATGCAGGAATGTTCTGAGGTGTAATAAATAGGTTATGAGGGTTGTAACCTAATTAGTAGATTAATCCAATGGATGGATTAATAATTTGAATTGATTACTGAATGGAAACTGTAGGCAGGTAGAACATGGCTGGAGGAAGTAGGTCACTGGGCGCATGCACTTGGGGAAAAATATTTTATTTCTGGCTCCTTACTCTCTGTGCTTCCTAGCTGCCATGAACCAAGCAGTTCCCCTCCTTTGCCCTTTCACACAATGTTCTGCCTCATCTTAGGCCCAGAGCAATGGAGTCAGCCAACCATGGATAGATTTCTAAAACTGTAAGTCCAAAAGAAATTTTTTCCTCCCTTAGGTTGTTCTTGTCAGGTATTCTGGTCACAGTGATGAAAAGCTGACTAACACATAGGGTGATCATATGAGAATCTTCTTTGCTATGAAATAATTTCATAAATGGGATAATTCATAAAATAATTTATGTGAACCCAATATTCCGTTCACAATGAGTTCTCAACCATTTTTTTCCTATATTTATTTTAAACATTAAATATTTTGTTTGCTAGCTTCAATATTCAAGTCAATTCCTGTCTCCTTTGTATAATAAATGTCATTGAGAGGACAATTATTTAAACCCCTCCATATGGTAAAGTGGCTGTGATTTTGGATGAGTGAAAGTAACAGCATCACATTTCGCTTTAAGAATGTTAAGGTGGAGATAAAATTATTCCTTTAAAATGACTCTCTGGCTTTAATCCCAGTTGGGAGTAGTTAAGTAGAGTGAATTTGAAATCATACTCTTAGTCATTAAAATAATTAATTCAATCTTGATATAACCTTTTGCAACTATTAGGACTTGAAGAAATTAGAAACATCTCTTACATACAAGAAATAAATTATTGCCTGGTAAATTAAAATTAAAGAGTTTAAGAAAATCTCCCAGCAAAACTAAAAGCAGGAGACAACCAGGGAAGTTTTCTGAGAGATCTGAAATGCTGTCAATTTGTCAGCATAATTAAATCAGATCAATGTATTGTTTCCTTTTTTTAAGTCCTGACCCAACACTCTGTCTTTGCATTATTTTTAAATCTTTGCACACCTTCATTTCTCTTCTCTTGTACTGACAAAGATCAAGGCATAAAGAAAAAAAAGCCTTAAAATCTTCATTAATGGAAGGACATTGATATAAAATGCCTCAATGCTGATACATATGCTCAGTAGCTTATTTACTGGCTGTTCTTATATAAGAAAAAATGTGTGGAAGAATTTTTAAAAGAGCCTTCTCTTTGTAACTCACAGTTTAAACTAATTTTTTGATGCTGCCTTTTTCTTCATTAGTTCTTATTTGAAGCAGTTGTCATGATTAAAAGAGGGTGTGGCTATAGAATAATCTCCTGAAACCTTGGTATGTGAGGAAGAGGCTCCCTGCTGTGCACACCAAGAACAGGCCTTTTGTCTTCTTGGTTTTCTTCCCTCCTGGACTGGCTGTGAATCCCACTGCATCTTTTGCCCTTGCACTTCACTCCTAGGGTGGGACTTGCTAAAACTTCCTCCTAGAATCCATGGAGAGGAGTATTGTTCAAGAATGGGAATCCAAGGAAATAATGATTCATATTAAACTCAATTTTGATATTATATTTAATTAAATCTTGTCATATTTACTTTTTGAATAGATAATGCATTTTATTGTTCAAGATTCAATAGATACAAGAATTATAAAGCAAAAATTCTGCCTCTTGCTGCCTACCTCATTTTTTTATGCAGTTTTCTTCCCTAGAAGAAATCAATGTTATTAGATTCTTTTGTATTCTTCAACCAAATCCATTTCCCCTCCCTTTTAGAGACTTTCATATTGGCAGTAGGCTTTTTCAGTTAACAATATCTCCTAAGAGATAATTCCATAGCAATATATAAAACAATTATTTATTTAAGAAAAAGTTTAATAAAAAAAAGAAACACTGCATGGAAATCTATTACTGACTGAACATATAATAATTAATCTGGCCTTGCTGTTGAGCATTTATCTTATTTCTAAATTTTTGATTATAAAAGATAAGAAAGAAAGATTAAACTGAAAAAGTAACATGGCATCAAATGCTAAGGAGACTTGATTTAGGGGTTTGGATTTAACCTTGTTTTCAAAGGTGGTGAAATAATGTGATTGGAGTTTTCCATTGTGTAAATCAGTTTAGAAGCAAATTGAGAAAATCATGTAACTGCACATGGTTTGCTCAGTAATCTGTCATTATTTTCCCAACTATGATAGAATGGTATTCTTCTGTCTTAAATAGGGCATTGAAGACCTACATGCATTCATGCATGCGTGTGTGTGTGTGTGTGTGTGTGTGTGAGAGAGAGAGAGAGAGAGAGAGAGAGAGAGAGAGAGAGAGAGAGAGAGAGTGAAATAGAGACAAAAAACATATTTGTTGAGGGAAATGTTTGCTAGTGAAACTGAATCCCTTCTTTAGAACCTTATAGAAATATCATTCTGCTACTATTATAATATTGAAAATACCAGTAAGCAATTAGTGATGTTATGCTTTTAAAATTTGATTTCATATATCATATAATTCCTGTAGGCTTAAATATATAATTATGCACACACAAATACACACAAAAAAATTCGAAAGCACATATAAAAACATATTAAACCTTTGCACAACATGTCTGATGATATTCACAGTATGTATAATGTGGTACAAAATTAGTGCACATGTGAAGAAAGAGAAAAATGTTGTCCATTTTTAGGACAGGCAATTGGCTCATAAGAATCCTGAGAAGACTACACTGTTGGAATTAGCGAACGAGGAGTGACAACTGTTTAGGGTCCACTTCTCTGTCACTTCTGTGTGGAAAGTACCTCTAGGCTAAAAGTCAAGGAAAGCACTGAGCTCACCCCATGTGTTTCCTTTCTTAGGATTCAAGTCCTGTGCTTTTTGTTATCTAATATCTGAAAATAAATGCTGCATATTTTTTCTGGTTTTATAGTTATTTAAAGAAAAATATTAGATTTGATAACTATTGCTCCACCATGGCCGAGTCTAGAAATCCAGATAGTTTTTCACTCATCTTATAGAGAGTAAAAAAAAATGTTAAAACAAAATCTCGAGTCAGTGAGTTTCAACTTTCCACTGGTTAAGGAAGAAAACTATGAACTATCAGAATAATGAAATACAAGGGCAAACAATCATCTCCTTCCTGTCCTTGTCCATGCCAGAGGTCTGAGGTATAGGTTCTAGCTATATGTAATGAGTTGTCAAACTAAGGATCAAGCTGATGAGAGCTAACTGACCTACTAAAATAATAAATTTATAAATAAATAGAAAGCTATGATATGGGGAAAATTCTTCTTTTATTCTTTTTTTGTTATAACGTATCATGGAACTTAATTGGCCATACATGCATTGTTTTATGATTAAGGGCCAGGAAATCTATAGGAAAAAAAAAAAAAAACAGAAAAATAACCCTTCACCAAAAAGACATAAGTGGAGGACAGGGGAGGAACAGTCGTAAGTTAAATGTTATTGTGACAAAAATTCTAATTTTTGAAGATGTTAATCCTTAATTTGGTTTCCCGAAACGCACAAAAATACATCAGGCTGTGTATTCAAGGTTAAAAAGAAAAAAAAAAGAAACTCGTTTTAATGACTTTATGGGTCAACTTCATGATAGCATTGTTATTTTTAAAAGTTTATAGAGAGAGACTATAGAACTAGTTTTTGATACCTATCTCAAGTCAGTGTATACAGAAGTCTGACTCATTCTTTAAAAATTTTTTTATTTACTTATTCTAATTAGGTATACATGATACCAGAATGCATTCATTTTTGATCATCATAAGACCCTCCAGAAAAAATGTAACTACTCATCAATTATTGGACTATGTAAAAAAATTGAATCTGAGCACCATAATAGTACCTGTAGTCACAGCTACTTGGGAGACTTAAGGTAGGAAGATCACCTTGGTCCAGAAGTACAGGGTTAGTCTGGCTAACACAGTGAAACCCTAACTCAACATAAAAAAATAAAATAGAAACAATAAAAAAACTTTGTTGAAGAAATGAGAAGGTAAAAAGAGAATGAATGGTATTAGGGGCAGGGCTAATGTTTACCATCTAGGACTTTAGAACGATCATTTTATATCAGAACTTCAATACATGACATTGATATGATTCGGGATGGAGGTCACATTTGGCCAACAGTATCACTAAACCTCAGAATTATCTCATAAAGGAATGATACAATCTAACCCCATATTTTTCATGGAGCATACATTTGTACAAAAGAGTGGTACAAATGTTCACTCTTTAGTAAATGCTCTTGAATTCTAGATGTATCCATTTCTAGGGGAAGAACCTTGGGGGAAATTTTTTATTTTGCTGTAAATAGGGAGAATATCTCTGCTAGCCAGTGGACCTCATCTAGGTGACCTTTTGTAGATATATTTATTGTCAAAATTTTTTCAAATTGTAAATGATCTATTTTTTAACTCAGTAAATCTACATATAATGTTTCTTCCTATCTAAATCATATGCTTGAAGATTAATTCACTGTACTGCTGTTTTATATGACCAAAAAACTGGAAATAATTCAGATTTTTAGCAATAGGTTCTAGCTAAATAGATTATTGTTCATTCAAATGTTGTAATAAACATTTTTAAAAAGATACCATGATTCCCCCTGTGCTGAAAAAAAAAATTCTGCAAGATAGACAGTAAAATGAAAGAATAAAATGCAGAATGTTATGTAGGATGCTACCTTTTATGAAAAAGGAAAAGAAAGATTTTTATTGATATCTTTGCATGTACATAAAATGTTGCACAAAGGTACAAAGAAGGTAACAGCAATAGTTAAACTAGGGGAGAAAAACATAAACTGGATTGATAAAAGATATAGGATTGAAATCTTTTTGCTATCAAAATCCACAAATATTATATGTTTAAAAAAGGCAGTGAACAGGACACATCAAGCATCGAGCTGAACGTGAGGTCTGACTCTGATCCATAGATCAGCACAAGCCTCAGGAGGGGGAGGCTGCAGAGCAGACACAGCTATGCATATGGTGGCCTGCTTAAAGGCTTAATCCTTTCAGCTTCCTTCAGAAGAATCTGTCTAATTTCTATTCCTCACCCTCAAGGAAAGGCAGTTGTTCTCCCATGACTGAGTTTAAGCCTCCTGTGAGTTTTGACAGTGATGAAGTAGGCTGTGCTTCTTGACGAAGACGTCATCATCATGGTGTATTCTCCCCGCCTGCCCAGGCATCCTGTGCCAAGGCAGCTAATGCCTGGCAGTGCCCAGAGCCAAAGGGGCACCTGAATTCACCCTCAAAGAACATCCTTTTTTTTTTTTTTGGCTCTAGTAGGAGTGGGAGTGGGAAGACATCATCTTTCAGCACTGACATTAATAATTCAGGTGTCACCTTTTTACTTTTCTTTATAGACACCACCTAATATCTGTTTGCCATTTTCCCCCCAACTACCTCACTTTGAAGGTATGTATGTTTGTGCTCATGTATGTGCTGTAAGTATGTAAAGATGGCTATCAAAGTTTGGAAAGTATGGAATTTTGAGCTAATAAACAATTGTCAAATTCCAGTTTGACACTTCCCAACAAATGACAATGGGGGATTTATTTCATCTATCTAAACTTCATTTTGTGACCTATAAAAATGGGTTCTGTTGTCTACCTAATTGAAACTGTTGATATAAATTAAATAAATTAGTGTCAAGCAAACATCTTCTTTTTTATTTTTTCTGGATTAGTCCACCTTAATACAGAGATTAATGCAAATTTCATGCTCTGTATATGTAGGCTTTGGGTCATTTATTTGATGACTGATCACATTAGAGGAACTTGTCAGGTCAGTAAATACAGCTTATCGGATACATGTTTATATATATATACAATGTATGTATTCAAAATATATATGTATATTTTGAAAAGGAAAACATGTCTTTAATCAGATAAGGGAACCATCTATCACTGATTTAAGGCTTTGTCGTAAACCACTAACCCTGTAGAAAAGAGGCTCATACTTCTATGAAACTCTCAGTGTCACTATCACCCTTTATTGCAACTAAACCCAAAATATTTGTTAGGGTTGCCCAGCACTTTTCCTAACAAAATCATCCAAATTATGTTATAATCTGTAAGTATGGTTATCAAGCATTTGATGTTACTTTCTCTATTTTGCAGAGGAGGAAATTGTAGCTCCTTTGCCTGTGGTCACTCAACACTAGCTAATATAGTTGACCAAGCTGGAATTCAGTCCCAACAAGCCTGACTGCAGAGTCCTTGTTCTTAATCCCGTATTTCCTCTATTGCTACTAGAAAACGAATGTATTGGAAACTACAGTAACTTTGTTCACAAACCAAGTGGTTGTTTCTCATCTCCTGGGAAAGTCCTGGTTCTGCAGATATCAGGAGGAAGCTTTTACCAAGTTATGTGTTAAGACTCCCTGATTAACTTTGTCTCCTGTTCCAGTGCATGGAAGTATTGCTCTTCCCAAGTCTACCTTTGGTTAAGCTCAAAAAAGAATGCTGGGAAAAGCCTTGGAAACCTCTACCAGATTTATTTAGATTATCCTTTGCCTTTTGATGCTGGGAGTGGAAGGGGACATTTCATTTGTTAGAGATCAGTGTGGACATGGGCAGAAGAACTGAAACAACTTGAGGTGGCTCTTTTCAAATTGTGTTTATTACTTATTTAATTTAAAGAGTGATTTTAGATTGTCATTCTCAAATAAAGTAATATCTTCAGTCTTGATGAAAGCCAGGGGGAAAAAAGAACAATACAAATTCGAGATTATTTCCCTATTCCTCACTCAATCTCTCCACCCAAACTGTCAAGGAATTACATGAGCACCAATTGCTTGTGATAAACCTGTATCCTAATACAAGGGCAGTATCTTTTTACCCTGTTAATGACAGAGTTTCCCTAAGGATTCTGATTAAGTACCAACAGCAATGATACTAACTTATCTGAGGATTTCAATATACAGAATTGAAAATATTGTAGTTTCTTACAATATGGTTTAGAGACCCAGCAATCACATGAGAATGAGTTGAAAAAGTGGTTTCCTGTGAACTCTGCACCATTAACTTTTTATCATAATTCAGTAAGTCTGAGGGGAATCTCAGTAATATTACTTTTACAATAAGTTTACTAGGTGTGTCTTACTCAGGTACATTGTACCAAAATTTGAGAAACACTATTAAATGTAGATATATTTACCAAAGAATGTGTTCTGTGATGTGTGTGTGTGTGTGTTTGTGTGTGTGTGTGTGTGTGTGTGTGTGTGAGGGGGGGGAAGAAAGAGAGAGAGAGAGTGTTTACATTCAAAATATTTCATAAAATAGTAGTATGGTCAGGTATAAATGACTATATAATGACATGAGAACAATCAGAAGAACAGTCATGTTCCAAATCAGTTTATCCTTCCAAATCATTTTAAGTCTGATTTTTACCTTTAACTTTATGAGATATAGTCCAACACTCAGATACCACGCCTATTTAAAGTTGAGCCGGGCACGGTGGCACATGCCTGTAATTCCAGCAGCTGAAAAGGTCACTCAAGTTCAACTGGGCATAGTGTTTCCATTCTCAGGAGGCTGAGGCAGGAGGATCGGATCAGGAGTTCAAAGCCAGCCTCAGCAAAAATGAGGTGCTAAGCAACTCAGTGAGACCCTGTTTCTAAATGAAATACAAAATAGGGCTGGGGATGTGGCTCAGTGGCCTAGTGCCCCTGAATTCAATCTCCGGTATCTGTTCCGCTCCAAAAAATAAAAATAAATAAATAAGTTGAAGAAATTGAGGAACAGTAATGTTAGAATTACCTGTCTGAGCAAGGCAGGGGTGTCTCTGAGACCGGAGCTAGAGTAGCATCTCACCTGCTCCCTGTGATGAGCCTGTTAGTCAGAGGATGACTAAAGAGACCCCACCACACACACCTAAAGCAGAGATGCATCACTGCTTTGAAGTCTGCAGCCATGCCTCAGCCAGCTCAGCTTTGGGGCAGGCTGTTGTGAGCCTCCTCATTGTTCTTTCGGGCTATTTTAAAGAAAACTGGAAGTATTTCCTCATTGCAATGATTCCAGTCTGCCCAGCAGGCAGGTGTAGTTTCCACTCCTCCCCGGGCATCTGTCTCTCTGCCCTTTTAGGCCACAGAGTGAGGACCTCATTGCTTTAAGAAACTCAAGGGGCTGCCTAATCTAAATAACTCATTTGCTCACACAGTAGAAGAACTCAGCCCAAGGGGAGGCCACTGACCAGTTAGAGACAGAGCCCAAACCAGAGTGCACAGTTTTTGTTCCTCTGTGGCGGGGTAGAAAGAGGCCCCAAATGAACATGCAGCAGAGTTGGCTGTGGATTCTGGATCTCAACTGATTTCGTGATCTTAACAAGTCACTTAGCTCCTCTGAGTTTCATAGTTTCTTGAACTATGAAAAGGGGATAATAACAAGCATCTCCCAAGGCAGTTGACTACATTTAAGGAAACATCTGTGAGTACTGGTTGCTCTGTGAATGCTCATTCCTTTTCCCTTGTTCAGGATATTTTTAAAATTCAATCTTTACTCTTTTCCTCTAGTCTGAGAGTAGTAATACTACTCTCTATTAAATGATTAGAGTTCTTTTTTTGTGGTATGGGTGTTAAACCTAAGGATGCTGTACTACTGAGTCACATTCCCAATTCGTGTTATTTTTTATTTTAAGACAGGATCTCACCAAGTTGCTGAGGCTGGCCTGGGACTTGTGATCATCCTGCCTTGGGCTCTAAATTGCTGGGATTATAGGTATACACCATCATACCCTATGGCTTAGTGTAATGTTCTGCTGCCTAAGAGTGTAGTTCTAAGAACCTGAGAATGGAAACACTGCGCCCAATTGAACTTGACCGATATTTTCAGCCTGCTGCCTAATGGGCCCAGGCATTAACCTTCTGTGACCAAGGATTTTGGAGAAGCGTCTACATCTTCTCCTGGTTTAGGATGCTTAGCCAGCACCTCATCCAGCCTGGGCCATGCACCCTGATTCTTCTTGTAAGAGGCACCCATGATGCTCTTATAGATCATTTTAGTCTCACCAAAGGAATCTAAATGGGAGATGAAGTTAGTGATAAAGAGGACTATGTTGGTGATTGCAGTAGGACTATAGACCTATTACAGTTGGTATCCTTTTCTAGGAAATGAGAAGTCTTACAAAAATAAAAATGAGTCCTAGATATTGTTCATTTCAAGGCTTCTTATCTACATGACAAATGCTCATCCAATGAAAACAGCATTACTTGAAAATATCAAACATTAGAAACCATTTCTCTTAAATCTTTGGATATAAACTCCTTTCTACACTTCCCAGATCATCCAGTGTGCTGGTAGTGATTGTTTTTTGCTCATGTCTGAGTGTTGTGCTCATGACTAAAGTACATGACCGCAGTTGAATGGTTTACTTGCTGTCTCAAGCCTGGGGCTGAAGGAAGTTGTAAAACTGGATCAACTTTCCCAGAATTGAGGCAGAAATAAAAACAGCGCAGGGAATAGAGAGGCTGCTGTGAGCTCTTACTATAGAAAGAAAATGGAAGAGGACCTGCTATTCTCTGTTTTCCAGTTCTGGCTTCATTTCCTGGTTGGATGTTTAGTCCTGGAAGGGAAAATGCACATCCATACGCACACTGTTGACACCCATCACAGGGCAGAACTCCCAAGCAAGGGGCTCGTGCTGCTGCATATTCATGGATGCAAATCAGGCCCCTTGGCTATAGCAGTTGGCTCTGAAATTTCAAATCTGGGTATTAACAGAGATTCCTGCAAGTTTCTATGAATATTAACCAAGAGGGGAATGTCAAATAGGCAGTGAGTGCATGCAGAAAACTTTTATCCGGTCTATTTGTAAAATGCATGCATTTGCTTAGAGGATGCCCACCCTCTCTTGTAGCACCTATGTCTCTGGGACAGGACTGAGACTGAGCAGTGAAAGAGAACTAGAGAGCCCTGAGCCATGGGCTCCTGCAGAGGCACCAGCAGCCAGCTCTATACTAAAGTGCTTTGAGGGCAAGGAGCATGGCTCTTACCACTGTATTCCCTAGCTGTTAGCATGGTACCTGGCTCCCTGTATTCATTATCTATGGCTGAATAAAAAAAAATTGCTCCAGAATTTAGAGGCTTTCAACAACACTTACCTTCTCACAGTGCTCTAGATTAGGAATCTAGGTATTGCTTACCTCTATTTCTGGTTCTTTCACAAAACTGGTTAGTTCAGGTGTTATGCTTCCTCATTCATGGTTGTTGGCAGGACTTGGTTTTCCAGGAGTTATGAGCCAGAGGTCAGAGACCCGTGGGCCTCTCCAAAGAGTGTTTTGCAACATGGAAAAGAGCTTCAGCAGATTGAACTCATGAGAGAGCAAGGGAGAATGTAGCAGCAAGAGAGACCATGCAACAAATGGAAGCCACAGTCATTGGGGTGGTGCTCAGTTATATATTTTTCCTTTTGTTGTCTCAACTCATCAAACTGAAGATATAAGACTAAGTTTTTAAAAGGTTTATGTGGGAACTCTTTATACTATCTTTCCAAGTTTTCTGTGAATCAAAAAACTATTCTGAAATTTCCAAAGTTTATTAAAACTTTTATTGAAAAGGAGATTAAGTAGGTAACTTTTTATGTTTTATTTTTGGTAGTGGGGATTGAACCTAAGGGTACTTTACCATTGAGCTACTTCCCCAATCCTTTTTATTTTGAGACAGGGTCTCCCTAAGTTACTACTGGTCTTACTAATTTGCTGAGGCTGCCCTGTAATGTGTGATCCTCTGGTCTATCTCCTGAGTCACTGGAATTACAGGCATGTGCCACCACACTCAGTTAGAGTGAGGACCTTAAACTAATGTCAAGAATTCTGGAAATGAGGCCACAATATTTTTCAATCTTACTGAGACTCTATGTAAAATGATACATAAAAACTAGATAGCAAAACCAAAATCAAATAAATAATATTCAAAACAAATTAGATAACATGGTCACCTATAATCCTGAAAATACAAGTATTAATTACAAACACAACACAGGTACTTACCAGAAGCAGCCTATATCTTAGAACTTAATATGCATCATCTCATTAAAACTCCTAGGTCCACATCATGTCTATAATACTGTAATTTATCCATTCAAAGAGTCAGAGAGGCTGAGGAACTCCCCAGGTCACAATACTAATCAGAGTTCAGCGTGGTATTCAAGTTCAGGCAGTGAGACTTTAGAACACCTAAGTTTAGCTACTATCTCACTTTTGTGTTCCTAAAAGCCTCTTGAGTCCCACAGTCTGGAGGAATGTGTGCAGGCTTTTGGAAACAGAGACAAATATGGGCTGTCCACAAAGCCTCAGTGCACTCAAATCACCTTGATGCTCAGAGCTAAAAGCCAGAGAATTGCTCTCAGGACTCAGCACTCATTTTCTTCTTCCCATTTCTTTCTTTCTCCATTTTCTTCTCTATCAAGAATGATGTCTGGACCTTTAGTAATTTTCTGTTCAGTTTGAATTTTTGAGTTATCACATAGCTTCTGGTACCCCATATCCGAGTAGCATGACTGTTAGACTTTATAATATTTTTCTTTCAGTGCACCCTTGAAAAAATAAGATAACGTGGTAGATGGTTGGCTTTTCCCTTCCTAAAGAATAGTACACTTGTGGATTCTGCAAGTTTAGCAAAGTTTGTGCTTGGAAACTCAGCCCCCTTTTATGTGCCCAGACTTCTCATCAATGGGCTCCTGAATTTCTGCAGGAACTTCTTTTCTAGTAGGAAGATACCTAATGAACTGATTCCGTGGAGATGTCATGGACTTACCAATTATGCCCATTTAATACCCACAGACTATGGGCCAGGTACTGTGTTAATCTATTCATATATTATCTCATTAATTCTGTAACTTGATCTTATGCAATATTAGTGTTCATTCCATTTTAGTGATAAGGTGTAGGTTAGAGAAAGTACCATGCTCCATGGAATTCAATTTCAGATTGGTTCAGTACTGAAGACTCCAGCTGATCACTCTATGTGACATGTATGATCACTGCAGAGACATGTATGATCATTAGCACCATCCCTTGTATATCTAGGTCTGATCCTGATAGAGTCACCTGGGGTCTCCCCTGATAGGGTCACCTGGATATTTAAGTAATAAGTGTCCAGAAAGGGTTATAGTGATTCTTGAACATTAACTTATTGAGAGAACAGGTTTATATCAGATTAGAGAATTCTCAGGCCAGCTCAGATTTTCTTTAGTCAGAATTAACCACCTCCCTTCTACCAGACTCAGTGGAAAACCAGGAGAGGAAGACCAAGAATAGGACACTATGCAAAAAGAGAGAGGATTGCTCTGTTAAAATGAGTGTGCTTCAAGCAGTTTGTTAGCCTTTTTTCAGACTTATCGCAAAGGTATCTTATTTCTATATTCCTTTATTGTGCCTAAACACATTTTGGAGATTGGGGTAATTTAGTTGAATATTAAAAAGTGTTGGCTTTTCATGACCGTCAATGCTAAGTTGAATCTCTTCCTCAATCTGGTAAGTTTAAAATTTTTGAAAACAGACTTGGGATCTGCCAGTTCTGGAAATAAAAATATTTCCTCTGACGTGCCCTTTGGATGACACTTTTAAACCAATTTTCACTTTTTACCTAAGGTGCTCTTTTTGCCTGTCATATTCTCTTACTTTGAAGCTAAGAATCATATGGTTCTGAGTTCTTTTATTTCTTCTTTTTTTTCTGAGAGGTATAAAAAGAGCACATGGTGACTAAGCAACTGTCACCGTGTCCCAGGTTTGACTTGCTAGCAATTTTATAAAGTGGACTCTTTCAAGGGATTGGGAACTGCAAATAATCCCCCTGTCCTATTTCTAATTTGTGTTGTTTTAAATAGAGCAGACCTTCTGTCTTCTATGTAAAACTCCACTCAGGAGGAGACTTTTGTCACTCTAAGAATTGCTACAACTTGGGGCCTTGGATTGCTACCATTTGTACCCTCAAGCCAGAATGAGCAAGTCCTCAGAAAAGATATAGAATCCATCAAGCCCTGGAGAAAGATTATCTGAAGGGCCTCAAGATGAACTGATATTCTTGTCTTCAAAGGAGAGAAGTGAACAGTTCAATAGAAGGACTTTAGCTGGTTATAACCCATAAATCTGTCAGAAAAATTTATCCTCCAACTTTATAAAATTAGGCAAGTCTTTCTTCTTTCTTTCTTTCTTTTTTTGTTTTCATTTAATGTCATTTTGAATTACATACCTGAATTATACATAGGTCAGCTGTTTCTTGGCTGGTGGCCTCTTTGGGGAATCTGTGACGTTTTCTTTCCATCCCAACCTCCTTCAGATTTGGTGCTTGGGTGACAACATTTGGTCAGGCACCGGAGTTAAAAAATTAATTTGGAATAGGTAAGTGCAAACCACTTTAAATTATAACCAGTGAGATGTAATTGGCTCTTTTGACAATTCACTGAACTGCATTGATTTTCTTAACTATCTGAAATGCTTTATGACTCCATTTATTTTCATCCCATTTATTCTACCAGTTATATAACCTTCCCTAAGGGGGGGAAAAATGCCCTTTCAATTTCCTTAAAAAAAAATCCATGTTATTTTCCCAATGTATGTCACCCATAATGGCACTGTAATAGTTACCACTTACTAAATATCTCATGAGAGCCATCAGGTACCATTGCTGAAGTTGCATCACACAAAAGAACAGACAGCTAGGGGAGTCAATGGAGCTGAAATCTAGCTTATACCCCACTTGACAAGTGTCCCAGTGAGACAAAGGGCTACATTTCCCATTTCATGGCAGAAATTATATTAGAAGCTATATAGATACAGCTGTATTTCCCAACCCTGTGCAAGTTGGATATCCCCATTTCACAGATGCAGAAACTGAGGCTCAGAGAAGTGAACTGGCTTTACCGGGATAACGTACTCAGTGAATGGAGAGGTCAGATTTAAACCTTGATCTGTAGACCTGCATTATTCTGCTTATTTTCCAAACCATGTAATGCTTGACTGCTCTACAGAGATATACCCTCTTAGAAAAAGGTATCGTGAGTTTCCTGAGCTGAACAAGACCTTACAGGGCTTCCCCGGTACTCTCTCAGCTATTATGAGTACTGTTGCTTGTAAGATTTTTCTGGCTAATTCTCATAACTTCAGTCAAGGGAAAATACAACTTTGGGAAAATCAAATTTGTGTTTAGTGGGTTCTGTCAGCTCGTTGCACACAGAGGGAACACAGGGTTTGTCTTCTATTAGGTCTAGTTTTATAGTAAGGGAAACAAACAAGCTCAAATGAAAAGAGAAGTGGGAGGAGTTATCGTAGGAATACTGAGTGCTCAGGGCCATCTGAGAACAGTTGAAGAGGAGTACTCAGAAGAGAAAGAACCAAATCTCAGAAGGACAGTTCTGCTCTACGGTACTTGGTGTCACGTTTCCTGTTTTCCCTGGGTAAAACCTCTGTACAAACGCCCCCTTTTCTCTATTTCCCCTCCTTTACTTATCCTCAGATTCCAGTCCTTCATGACTGTGTGTTCATTTGAGCTGGAACTGGCAGCCTCAGTGTCAAGATTACACAACTTGGAAATTCCACCATCTGGAGTTGCCTGTGTTTTCTAGCTAAAATCCTCTGAGGGATTTCAGCTTTTTCTTACCCTCCCAAGCTTGTTCATGGCTAGTCTGGCCTTACTCAGGTGTCCATTCCTCACCCAGCTCAGTTTGGGTGAGCTGAGCACTTCACATGTTAAAAGAAGCACTGGGCAGGCTCTTTGGGTGGGGAGGCTCAATGAGGTGCCTGGGTAGCAGGTATGAAAGTTCATTTCAAACCTCTTCCAACTATTCTGTCACCAAATTCTCATGGTCCTGATACCCGTCTTGAAAATAAGGACCAGGTCCTTATGCCCCTGGTGTTGGAGATCAAACACTAGAGAAACACCAGGGCAAGAGCAGAAAGTAAATTTTATTTCAAAGACGGAAGAGGGAGGGAGGGAAAAGAAGGGAGGGGGGAGAGAGAGAAAGAGAGAAAGAGACGGACTCCTCTGGAGAGGAGGGGACACAGCTAGTACCCATAGGCAGCCCCCGGTGCCTTACCCCTTTATAGATTGGTTTTCTTTCTTCTCATGTGTAGGTGACCAAAAGGCAAGAAAAGACCAAAAGGCAGGAAAAGAGCTGGGGAGGGGTGGGGGTGTAGGGGGTGTGGGTGGGGAGTTATAGCTTGTGTTACAAAGTGCCATCCATCCCCTCCCCTAGAGGGGAATCTAATTCCACATCCCATTGTTACAAAACAATATATATTGGAGCTAATATCATTATCTTCTTTTTATATAGAAAATAATATAAAATTTCAGAAAACCTAAATATTTTTCAGAAAACCTAAATAACCGTAGAGGTGTTAGCAACCTGTCCATGGGGACTTGTTATCTGCTCATTTCCTTTTCATTGATAATCAGTTATCTGTCCTTTGCCCCTGTCTCAGCCCTGTGATAATCAACGTACTATATAGGACACAGAGAGACACAAAGCATGGCTGGGAAACTAATAGCTATCGTACTTTTCCAAGGAAGAGATTGCCATGATCAAATAATAAAAATGATGGAGCAATGTGGTAAGAGAAAGGGAAATGGAGGGGTTACTGGAACTCTAAAAATATAAATAAATAGGTTAATATGTGGCTCTTTACAATTTTTTAAATTCTACTTCCATCCCTGAAGCCAGTGGCTAGAAGAAATAGTTTTAAAATCATCTCAGTAACTATTTGTGCATGTCAACTACCAAATGGCTAGCTATAAGACCTAATCCCACCATTTGCTTCAAACCCTCCTTCATCAGTTTCACATGGTTGTGATCGTCTGGACATCAAGCAGAGTCCTCTTGACTGGCCCTGTTTGGATGGACAGTTTAGGTCACTCTCTTGGTTTTGGCATGCCACTTCCTGAAGATGCTGCTTCTAATACACCCCCTGTGCTGCATCAAGGCATACCCTGCATCTTCGGAATCTACACTTAATAACAATGACGGATAACATCCTTAGATCACTAGTTCCACCTCAGGTATTATCTTAGCCGCTTTCATTGTGTCATCTAATTCCACATCCCATTGTTACAAAACTATATATGGGAGCTAATACCATTATCTTCTTTTTTGTATATAGAAAATGATATAAAATTTCAGAAAACCTAAATATTTTATCCAAGGTGACACAGGTATCAAGATGGGATATAAATCTGGAGCGTATGTTCTTTAAAAATTCACCTGTGTCCGTGAATGGGTGGATGGAAAGAAATTATATATATAATTTATATATATATATATAAATATATATATATATAAATATATATATATATAAATATATATATATATATATATATCAAGAGAGAGAGAGAGAAGAGAGAGAGAGAGAGAGAGAGAGAGAGAGAGAGAGAGAGAGAGAGAGAGAACCTATGTCTAAAACTTGTCTCTTCACCTACAACATGAATGTTTTGTGGATAGAAACCATAAAATACATCCCTAGTATCCCCATACTATGGCCATAGTTTTAATTACTGGCATACTTCTTCTGTCAGTCCCGTCAAGATCAAGTTACAGTAAGATTTATATTCTTTATTTTTCTTTTTTTTTTCTTTTTGCTCAATTTGAGATTAGCTTTCTGTGAATAAGAATATTGAAAGTTACCATTCTGAGCTTTAGACTCCAAAGATTTCTATCTGGCAATAATGGGTCATACTCATTATCCTAGCAAGTTCTTTCTGAAGCAACAAAAACAATTAGATACAGGGCATATGATTACGTGGCCCATCTGTCTTTAAAATCAATTTGCTTAATGTGATTTAAAAATTGCACCTGGAAATGTTGCCCGAGTCCTGCACTTGTTCATAAATGCAGCTTAGCATGGTATGAACTGTTGGCTGAACAGTGTAGACACAAGCCTATCTTTTGAAACTGGCTTGTTTTAAGTAGGATTTAAAACAAACATTTTCCATATTGGCTCATGGAGACCATAAAGAACACTTCTTCATCTCTTTTTAAGGTCCTCACCTTCCCAGCAAGATGGGCTGGAGAATATTCAGAGCACTCTGTTCCCTAGTCACTAAAATGGGTGTAAAGGGAATATATGGAGGACATTGGCCCAGGTTCCGCACAAGCAAACTCAGCATGTCTCCATGCCCCGTTTAGCCATTACCTATGTCTGGGGAGAGGTCTTTAGGGTTACCTCACACTGTCCCTCCCCTCCCAAAGGACAAATGCTTGGTGTCCTGGTACAGGCACATATGTGCGCACACTCTGCCTTTGTTCTTATCCACAGGATACAGTTTAAGTAGGAAATGACCCAGATGGAAATGATCGACATTCCCAGCTCTCAACCCTCCTAGATGTCTTCACTTCTGACATCTCTACTCTGTGCCAATTCTCATGTACCACTGAAAGAGCAGTAGGAGCAAAACAAAGATCAGTCTCCAGTAATTGCCACCTTTGTGTCTTGGGTAAATCATTGACTTTTAGAGTCCATTTCCACATTTGAAAACTGGAAGAAATAACTGTCATAGAAAAATTGCCTTGACAGAGTTGAACAGGAAAGACCATCTATTCAAGACAAGTACCATAGGAGTGAGAGATGGAACTCAACTGTGCTGAAACAAAAGGGCAAAGGGCTTTTAAGTGCCATGGTTAGCAAGCGGAGAAATACATGAGGACATTAGTGGGAGATTAGGCCATCCTTGTTGGCCAACTGGCACTCAGGATACTACTTCCACCGAGAGATGGGATACAGGAGAGTTAGCACCACTGATGAGTATACTTCAAGGAAATGGCTATTAGATCGTTGAGAAAGATGTTACTGGGTTGTAAAACTGGCAAAAGTCTGGGAGAAAATTTACATCTAAGGGACTAGGAAAACCTCTATAGTAGCTATTTTTCTCTGATAAATCGTATAAGAAAAGAAAGACCAAGAGCCACATACAGAAAACAACGTGTTAAAAGTTTCATAAGTAATACATAAAGGCTTCCTTGATGGCAATGACTCTACTTTTTGGTACAGGGGAAGAAATAGTTTAATAAATAATATCTTATTGTTTCTCTTAAGGTATCAAATATCTACGACAAGGAAGAGTAGGGAGGAGAGGAAGAAGAGTAACAATAGCTATCATACCTTGCCATGAAAAGTATCTGGAAAATAGAAGAAAAATATGCACGCACACACACACACACACACACACACACACACAAATACTCACATACACATTTAAATGAACAAATACATATTTTCCCATGTGTCAAATGAGATAATTTTTCTAAAGAGAATTATTTTTTAAAAACAACAGCAGTGAAAAAAATAAATAGAACAAGCAATGAAGGAGGTTGCCTTGTTTTAGGATCTCAACTATAAGCTTGGACTTTCCCTACCTTCTGCTGTTTTCTCATGTTCACTTTATCTAATACCCAACAGATATCTGAGCATAGTACAAAGAACCCATTTTAACTGCGCTAACTGAGCTGATCCCTACTTTTTTCTGATCCTCTACAAACACAAAATAATTTAAAGAAATTAAAGTAATCTTAAGCCCAAGAAAAATAATTTGGCAAATGAATTTAGATATCTCCAAACTTTGCACAATAGCACTGATCTGAAAACGTTAATTTTTAAAAAATATATCCACCATCTTTCAGAGAGCTTCTTCATTGTTGCATTTTTTCAAACTCATTGGCCATAGGCGTTTGAAATTTCAGCAAGATCTTCCTGAAGGCCAGGCACTGGGCTTTGGGGAGCTGCCCTCCTCTTCAATGAGTCAAGCTAAACCTAAGGGATTGTGCTCTTATTACAATGGAGTCTCTAGAAGCCTGGTGGAGTTTCATCAGAGGCTAACCCCAAAATCCAGGCCCTGCCAAGTCCGTCACCTGATCGATGACCCACAAAATAGGGCCTATCTTGTTTCTTTCATACAGGAAACCATTCATGCATGATGAAACCCAAATCATCCTCATCACTCACTAATTTAATAAAATGCCTCACTAATTAAAATAGTGATGCATGAAACAGATTTTATTGTCAATTTTTATTGTGTGCCAAAGTAACTGGGGGAGGACATTGACAAAATAAAATGCGTGCCCAAGCATTTCCCTTCCTGATTAATCTAGGACTGTGACTGCAGGAGTCAATGTTGACATATCAGGCCCTAGTAAATGAAGAAACACTTTCAGTGAACCTCTGCAAAAAACCCCCAAAAAACAAACAAACAACAACAACAAAAAACCAGAGTAACAGCTTCCAAGTCCTGTCATTCCTTGATAGAACATGCCTGTCCCTGCTCTCTGTAGACTTACTCTGTGGATCTGGGCATGGAAAGCAAGTGATGGAGTTTACCCACCAGCATGCTGTATGAATTTTACCTGAGAGCACATGAAAAGCTTGAGAAGGAACAAATGTTAGTGTTTCAGTAGGCAGTTACTCAAAGACATTTAGCTTATAGATAGGCAGGAGTCCAGAGGGTTCTGGCTTCAAAGATGAGGTACCAAGAACATCTGAAGATTTCCTTGCTCTGGATGGATGGCAAAGGCCTTTAAATCATCCTCATCACTCACTCTGTGTCCTTATCTCTCTGGTCCAGGTGAGTCCTGTCCTGGCCCACACCACGTTCCCCTTGAACTCTATGCTGACTGTCCCCACCCATCAGCTCTCTTTCCCCTCTGACTCTGCCCATGCATGGAGATGCCACTTCTGTTCCGACGCTGTCTTCGGTTTCGTCAGTACATAAAGATCAATGGCTTTGGTCTCCTTGAAACCCAGAGTACTTTGATAGTTAAGTCATAACTGGTAACTAAATGAGAGGGCTCTGGAGCCAGCTAGCTTGATACACAGAAACCTAGATGTGGTATTTACCCGTAGAGAGGACTTGGGAAACTATGCTAACTTTTCCATGCTTCAGTTTCATTATGTAAGAAGTAGAGATAATAATAGTACATTAATGGTCTTATTGTGAGAATTGAAGAGTTCCTATTGTTTTCAGGGCAGTACCTGGCAAAAGTGATCTTCACTTTGTGTGGATATTCTTTTTAGTATATAGATTGCATTTCCTTTGTGGGGAGAACTGGAGCTCAGACATCTGCATCTTCAGAAAGACACTAAAATAAACATGAATTGGTTTAATTAGTCATTGCATATGGGCTCTTGTTGGGTATGATGAGCTGTGGCTTAGCCTTCCTCTTTTCTTTCTTAACAATCAATAATTTTGAATACTTTGTATTCTGCAGGAGCTGGGGATATACATAATCATGATCCTGCCCTCAGTAAACCACACAAATAAGCTCATTAGTGCATGATCGGATATGGGGAAAACAGTGTTATGACATAGCTAAACACACAGATCATGGGAAACCAGAAAGAGACAGGGATTCAAAGGCACCCCATGGCAATTTGTCACATACCCAGAACTCAACAGTTGCTATGGCACTTCTGACAAGAGCATTATCCTTTGAGTATTAAAGAATAGATGAGAAGTGAAAATGGATGACTCAAGAAGTGCCCTGAGTTTTAGGGAGAAATTATTTAGGGGAAAAAAAAAACTAAATCAGAATTGACCAAATTTTTTGAGATGTAAGAGGAGTTGAGTTTACTCGATTTATTGTGGTGTCATTTTCCTTTGTAAATATTCATTTAAAAAGATGAAGAGGAGAAAAATAATCCTGATGTATACAGCTGTGATTCCTATGTACCTCCACTGTGATACAAAAGTTTGAGGGCATATTCACAGCTACTTTAGCTGAGTCAAATAATTTTATTTGGTACCATTTCAGACAAGAGCCAGGCAACAGGCTACTCATGACTTAATTACTAGGCCATATTAAGACATGACAATTTCATTGCAATTAGTGCTATAATAATTTATTTATAAAATGCCGCTGTATGCATTTGCATTTGACAATCCATTTACTTTCAGCCCGGTACTGTGTGTGCCCCATTAAATTATAAAGTGCAAGGTCATTAACCTGCAATTCCATTTGTGATCACGTTATTAAATTGCATCCTGTCCCTTCTCTGGTTGAGACAAAATTGTTAGATCATTTATCTGTAACTATTTAATTTCCCTCTGAACTTCCAAAAGCTCCTATTATTGCTAATTAAGCAGGTGTGACCTGTGCAGAAAGCATTTGGCACTCCCTGAATATCTGGCCAGGATCCAAAATTAGGTCAGGTCTCTTTAGTGCTCTAATTTTCCTCTTATTTGCTTTTGGCCATTAGTGATTTTGGCAGCACAATACATGTTTTCATGTTCAGGATCATTAGGGCTCAGGGACTTTAAAGAGAGAGCTTGGCATGTAACCAAGAACACCATGGATAGACAGTGGGAGCAAAGTGCCCCCTCTCTCCAAGCCTAGATGATACTCAGTGTTGAATGATCAAGACTCGTTAGCTCAGTGTTATGGATAATGAGTGGGATTTTTAGAGTGAAACTTCCCTTGTAGGTTCCTTCTCACAGATAAAACCAATAATCCATGAAGATGAGGAACGTGCACTTCCTATCTAGATTGGCCATCTTCCATACCTCACTGGATACATCTGTCCTAGATAATGGACAGTTCTAGCTGGCTTTTATTCTTAAGTGAAAAATGAAAGAAATGGAAGGCAGCTGCCATTTCTGTTCCTCCTATCAATGTGCTAGTTCACAGTGAATATGGAGGCCCCCAACTCATGCTCAAGTTAATTTTCCTATAATGCTGTAATTGAGATATTACTATAAACCAAATTTTGGGGCCCAGAAGAGAGAAATTTACTTGCCCAGGTTTGCACAGTTACTAATGAGTGGGGGCTCAGAGTTAATTAAAGTTGTGTCTACAGGTCTCAAGGGTGCTTGATGATAAATCACAGCTCCATTGTCTTCTAGCATCACTATGTGTGAGAAGGTGGCTCATATTCCATGAGGACAGGTATCCTGTCTCAGGAGTAAGCACCTTTGGTCTTCATCCCCCCCCCCTTTTTTTACTTACTTCTCTATTGACCACAATGGCTACATTCAAGAAAAGAAGAAACAGGCATAAAAAGTATAAGGCAAATATAGTCAAATTTCAGATACTGCAACTTTCGATCAATGATGTATCATGCACATATCTAGGACCCAAAGATAAATGAGTGAATGGCTGAATTAACAGAGAAAGTTTCTCACTTCCTTTTCAAGTGGACATACTATCTTAAGACTGTATTCAATTTCCTGTATCTCATCTGCCTCTACTGTCACAACTTAAACTTGAGAGGCAGAGATTTTGTCTTTCAGTTGTTCCAAAATCTCTCAACTAGAACAGTGCTCTGCCCATGTCCAGATATTATATGAATAATTTTGTCACTATTGTTAATTAAATAATGAGGAATTTGAACAGTGTCATCCAGGATTTTGGAAATACATAGGACTGTTTTCTCATTTACCAAACATCTGAATCTTTTGCCATTCATGTTTTTTAAAATAATTTTTTCCTCTCTTTTCACTTCTAGTTGTTACTTATTTAGTTTACTGACTAAGATTACCCAAAGTAGGTGCTTTTTGCTATTAATATGAAGACTTGAGTGAATTGGGGAAAAAAGGAAGCCAAACTTAAAAAAATAAGTTGTATTAATTTGAGTATTAAATACAGAGAAGGCATGAGGATTTGTCTATAAGCTACAGTCAGTTTGAATGAATCTAAGTTTTAGTATTAAATTTGGGTACTCCGAAGACTAAATTGTGGTTGAGATGTTATGTGTGTTTATTTGTTTATTTTTCTGGGTAGAGCAACACAGACCTAAAATGGTTAGCAATGCCTGACAACTCTTAGAAGGAATGTATTGGAGCTCTTGTTTGTAAATCTAAAGTTTTGTTGCTATTATTTTTTGCTGACCTTTCAAAAGTCTTTCCCAGAGATACATCACTTGATTATCATATAATTGGTTCTGGCCAATATGGAAAATACACCTGCTTAACTTAATTCTTGATTTACTTATGAACCCACTGATCATCAAAATTTTTGCTCCTACATCTTTAATAACTGAAAAAAAGTGTCACCTTGGAAACATTATATATCAGGAGCTCTATAAGTGATTTTTAAATTATTAGAACAGCCCTAGAAGATGGGCTTAAATACTATCCTCATTTAACAAAGGGGGAAACAAACTTAGAGGTAAAGTAAAATCATTTGAAGAGAGGTTCGTGTGTTTTGTCAATGTGATTGCATATCATTGAACTTCACATTCATAGAGAAGTTTCCTTTTTAAATTTATTTAAATATTACTATAACATTTTATTTTCAGAATAATGAAGACTCAGTTTTTCATATGAAGTATCAGTTTGATTTTGTGCTTTTTTCTTCTTTTTTGAAACTTCTTCCTATCTTAATTGACTTAGAATGAAATTTTCACTTAACATCTTAGCTCTCAGTCTGCCATGCATTCCTGTCATTTTTTCCACCAGAAACTGATTGGCTAAATGAGCCTCCAGAGATTTCTGAGTCCTGTAAATTTCAATCCCAGAGTAGAATAATTTGCTGAGGGATGCTCAGCTTTGCCACTGAGAGAACAGACTACTAAGATGGTGATATTAAGCAGCATTTTGCATGAGTTTTGCCATCAAGTATGTGAAAAAGAGGCAGGTGACAGAGTAAAATGTCCCTATAAGACTCTGCAAGAGAAACACCTCTTCAATGAATTGTCATGATCTGCACAAGGTGTTCGTTATTGAGCACTAATGACATATCGGGTCTCAGATATACAGCCGTGTCACCATGTATCTGATCCACGTTCTGTAATGTCTTGTGATCTGTTCGTTTCTTATTCACAGAGAGTTTTCAAAAATTCATTCCCTCAGCAACACTTTCAGTCCTTGAGTTGTTGTTTCAGGTAAAATTTCTATTAATTCATATTCTAGGAGGCTGAATACATAATTTGACTTCAGTGACAGGGTTGTTTAAAATGCCTCCAGGAAACAGAGAGACTCACAGAATACAGGATGTTGTTCTTGGGAGAAGCAAATGCAATTAAAGTAGTCTACACTTGATACAGATACTCTTTCTCTAGGTCCATCAGAGAATTCTGCTGACTTTCTATAAGCAAGTGAGTATATAATTGGCTTCAATGAATATGTGCTATCAAGCTCTCTCTTGTTACAGTGTGAATTCCTATTGTCGAATGAGAGCACCATCTTGACTTTATGCTCTGTCCTATCATTAGCATTCATTCATGTTAGAGAAAGTCTTAATGATTGGTGGAAAGCTTAGTTATTTTTATATGGGGCAAAGGTACATCCTGGGAAAGAACTCATTCTCAAGAGATGCAGGTTCTCTTACACAGCTTCATGATTGGGGAAGACTGGGTAGATTCTCAGTATAGCATGGAAGATTTAGAGCATGTCTCCACTAATGTCCTAGCATGTTTCTCCTTTCATCTCATTAGATTTAAGAGCCTGAACAATATTGAATATGTATTACCAAAATTTAAATACCTAATTAAAAAAAAACTTTAAATAAATAGAAGGAAGATGGATAGAGTAGAGGAAGGTGAATAGGAGAAGTGAGGAAAGGAGGAAAAGAGAAAGTACTGGGGACTGAAATGGAACAAATTATATTCCATGAATGTATAATTATGTCAAAATGAACCCCAATGTTATAGTTATAATGCATTAATAACACATTAGAAAAAAATGAATAAAAATTCCTGGTTTCTACTGTAGTGCCTGGCATCCAATATATATTGTTTAATGTATAAAAAAGTTCAGGGTTAGGGTTTTATTTGAGAAAGGACAAAAATTTTAGATTTCATCCTGTGAGCCAGGCACTGTGCTAAGTAGTTTATATACATGACATGTTAGCTTCAATAACTCTTTGAAGTAGTTGGAATTATTATCCTTATTTTTCGTACGGAGAAATTGAAGCTTCTAAAAACTAGGTGAATTGACCAAGTGCACAAGACAGAGAAGAAAGCAGCTGACCTAGGATTATATAACCCTCAATTTCATGATGCCTCCTAAATATTATTGGGCTAACTCTAAAGAACTTGAGTCTCTACCTGAGTAATGGGAGCACAGTATAAAAACTGAGACAATTTGCCAGCATTAATAATAAGAAAAAATGGACATAAAATAATTCACCAAAAATGTTATAAATACAAAATACTTCACATACTAGATATCAGTATGCTTAGGATCTCTTAAAATCTGTGGGAAAGAGATTTTAAAGACCATCTAGTCAATTGTTATCTCTCTTCTATTAGATTTTAGAACACATTTAACCATGTTGTTATTGTCGATGAAGAATTGCATACCCAAGCAATGAAGGGTGAAATGAAGCCACCTTGCTTTTATTTCAGTATTTCAATTCATTTATAGTTGAAGATCTACTTCTACATTCTTTTGACATCATAGTTTTGTTGAGTATTATTTTACTATTCTCTAAAGCTATTTTGTTTTGAATATTTCTGATTTAAAGCAGCATGTGTTCTGATAAATACAGCATATAATGTCTCTGCCAGTCTGATCTATGAACTCCCCAAGATCCTCCAATTGTAGTATGGCTAGGACTAGGGATATCCACTTCTTCACATCCTGGGACAAACAAGAAGCTTCCTGAATTTAAGTTCATTCTCCACATTGGGATTGGACTCTGGACCACTTAAATTCTTACTTGTATCGAACCCAAAGATCTTAAGAGGTCTTTTTTATTTTATTTTATTTTATTTTATTTATTTTTTATATTTTTTTATTGGTTGTTCACAACATTACAAAGCTCTTGACATATCGTATTTCATACATTAGATTGAAGTGGGTTATGAACTCCCAGTTTTTACCCTAAATGCAGATTGCAGAATCACCTCGGTTACACATCCACAATTTTACATAATGCCCTATTAGTAACTGTTGTATTCTGCTACCTTTCCTATCCCCTACTATCCCCCGTCCCCTTCCCTCACATCTTCTCTCTCTACCCCATCTACTGTAATTCATTTCTCTCCTTGTTTATTTTCCCATTCCTCTCACAACCTCTTATATGTAATTTTGTATAGCAATGAGGGTCTCCCTTCATTTCCATGCAATTTGCCTTTTCTCTCCCTTTCCCTCCCATCTCATGTCTCTGTTTAATGTTAATCTTTTCTTCCTGCTCTTCCTCCCTGCTCTGTTCATAGTTGCTCTCATTATATCAAAGAAGACATTTGGTATTTGTTTTTTAGGGATTGGCTAGCTTCACTAAGCATAATCTGCTCTAGTGCCATCCATTTCCCTGCAAATTCTATGATTTTGTCATTTTTATTGCTGTGTAGTACTCCATTGTGTATAGATGCCACATTTTTTTTTTATCCATTCATCTATTGAAGGGCATCTGGGTTGGTTCCACAGTTTAGCTATTGTGAATTGTGCTGCTATGAACATCGATGTGGCAGTATCCCTGTAGTATGCTCTTTTAAGGTCTTCAGGGAATAGTCCGAGAAGGGCAATAGCTGGGTCAAATGGTGGTTCCATCCCCAGCTTTCCCAGGAATCTCCATATTGCTTTCCAAATTGGCCGCACCAATTTGCAGTCCCACCAGCAATGTACAAATGTACCCTTTTCTCCACATCCTCGCCAGCACTTGTTGTTTGACTTCATAGTGGTTGCCAATCTTACTGGAGTGAGATGGTATCTTAGGGTGGTTTTGATTTGCATTTCTCTGACTGCTAGAGATGGTGAGCATTTTTTCATGTACTTGTTGATTGATTGTATATCCTCCTCTGAGAAATGTCTGTTCAGGTCCTTGGCCCATTTGTTGATTGGGTTATTTGTTATCTTATTATCTAATTTTTTGAGTTCTTTGTATACTCTGGATATTAGGGCTCTATCTGAAGTGTGAGGAGTAAAAATTTGTTCCCATGATGTAGGCTCCCTATTTACCTCTCTTATTGTTTCTCTTGCTGAGAAAAAACTTTTTAGTTTAAGTAAGTCCCATTTGTTGATTCTTGTTATTAACTCTTGTGCTATGGGTGGCCTATTAAGGAATTTGGAGCCTGACCCCACAATATGTAGATCAGAGCCAACTTTTTCTTCTGTCAGATGCAGAGTCTCTGATTTGATATCAAGCTCCTTGATCCATTTTAAGTTAACTTGTGTGCATGGCGAGAGAAAGGGATTCAGTTTCATTTTGTTGCATATGGATTTCCAGTTTTCCCAACACCATTTGTTGAAGATGCTATCCTTCCTCCATTGCATGCTTTTAGCCCCTTTAT
Organism: Ictidomys tridecemlineatus; assembly: GCF_052094955.1. NCBI lineage: Eukaryota > Metazoa > Chordata > Mammalia > Rodentia > Sciuridae > Ictidomys > Ictidomys tridecemlineatus. Next base: position 19,613,834 of record NC_135477.1, read on the forward strand.
CAAATATAAGATAGTTGTAATTTTGTGGATTAGTCTCTGTGTCCTCTATTCTATACCATTGGTCCACCCACCTGTTTTGGTACCAGTACCATGCCGTTTTTGTCACTACTGCCTCTGTAATATAGTTTGAAATCTGGTATCGCTATACCGCCTGATTCACACTTCCTGCTTAGAATTGCTTTTGCTATTCTGGGTCTTTTATTTTTGAATATGAATTTCATGATTGCTTTATCTATTTCTGCAAGAAATGCCGTTGGGATTTTGATTGGCATTGCATTAAACCTATAGAGAACTTTTGGTAATATCGCCATTTTGATAATGTTAGTTCTGCCTATTCATGAACACTCCATTCACAATATGCTCAAAAAAAATAAAATACTTGGGAATCAACCTAACAAAAGAGGTGAAAGATTTATACAATGAAAACTACAGAACCCTAAAGAGAGAAGTAGAAGAAGATCTTAGAAGAAGTCTTTTTTATTTCACATATGATGGCTATACTGATCCCTGTATTTAAGGAGATCTACAGCATTTGTGGATTTCATAGTTTAATTTTGCTGCACCAGAAATTATGTAAAAAGTTAGACTCTCTGTCCCATAAATTATTTGAACTTCTCCTTCACTGATAACATATGAAGATTCAACTTCCACTGGAATTTATTATATAACAGCTCAGAAAAACACATTTGTCTATCTGAGTGTTCTGACATTTGGTATATTTTCATTTATTTGTCCTTCAAATACTTTCTGCAGTTATGGCAAGTCTCTCTATGCTAGTGAATTATAATATATTTTTATTATGGAATATAATAAAATTGGCTTTAAATAAGAATATAGAGCCACTTAAAAACAATAAAGTCTAAAGCAACATTTTAAACACCCCATTATTAGGTTTTGAGATAGTGCTGAGTTCAGAGTTTTTTTTTTTCCCTTTGTCTCTCTTCAGCAGATTTGGTGTGTTTTCATGATTAATTATATTAGGTATGTTTCATGATTCAGTGAAATTGTAATAACATTTTAGATGCACAATCGTTTATCACCCAAGCAGAAAGGTACCTCTTTCTTTCTCTTTGCACTTGATCAATTTAGTATAAAACCTAACTTCATAATCTTTCAAGTTCATATATCTCAGGATAAGAAGTTGAACTTAAGTTATTAAATCCCTCAGCACAGGGAGAATAGTCTCTACACTAAAGTTAGACACTTCCATGTGACAAATGATTATTGCTTGGTTACTGATAAATATATTTACATAAAAGTATTAATGTCATGGAAATTAATTAATTTAATATAAAATGGTATCTGCTCCATAAATTTGATCATTTCTTTACTTTGACTTAGATGTCTACACATTACATTCTGGTCTTTTTAAAAATATGTGTTTAATAAAACATATTAATCAATGTGTCATTTACTATGCTAGCTTAATAAACATGAGACAAGTAAACTGAAGGTAATTATGTGCCACTTAAATCTGTTTCCTAAAACACATTCCAAATATACGGCCCAGTCACTAGTTGTATTGAGTCATGACCTGAGTTCCAGTTGTTGGGTTCTTTGGCTGAGGTCAAACTGGGCTTCAGTGAAATTGTAGGCTGTGTCTACAATCAAAAGTACATTCATGTTCTTCTTATACCTGTTCCTAGATTTCATTTAATTCTCAATGAAGTCTGTAACCCATATCATTTAAGTTGCATTAGCATACTAGTTTCCCGTTGGTAAAATTATGGACAATAGATTTTGTTTCTCTAAATTCTACTCTTCCTCTCAAATTCCGATCATTCATCTTGTATATACAACAATAGCAAATCTACTTACCTTCCACCCTTCTTTTTTGTATAGATAATGTAGTGAAATTCCCTAATTTTACAGATGAAAGCAAGTCTTCTAGAGAAGAAGCAATTCCCCAAAAGTTATGTGACTTGTCTTTTCCTTGTTCAAGGCTAGGTATATGGATGTTTTGTAATCAGGTTTTTACTAAAGGAATACTACATAAAAAGCTATTTGGATGCAGTCATGAGAGAAAATCCACAGACCAATGAAAGGTCATGCCTGCAGAATTGAGATGGTCAATGAATTCACTAAGCCAGAGAGAGAAGTTTGGCTTTTTAACAAAGGACTAGAATTAATTGTAGGGATCAAGAAAATAGAGTCAGAAATTATAGAGTAATAGAAATAATCAAAGTAAAATGGCTCAGGCAGAAAACAATACAGAGTACTTCCTTGAGGAGGTATTATGCCCTGAGATTCTAGAACTCACAGAAATAAGTTCTATTGATTTGCATCAGAGCCAGCTGCATTGAAAGAGAGTAGCAACAAGCCCAAATCAACTGTTCTGCTGTCCCTCTTCTGCATTGCTTCTTACACAAGAAGGAAAATTTAACTACTGCTTAAGACTGGAGGCTTTGGAAATGAACTATATAAACATAAAGGAAGATAATTTGGGGCTTTGGCAAGGAAGTCACAGCCTGTCACACCAAATGATGAGAGAAGAGATTGCAAATCAAGCCAGGAGCACATGTATTATTCATGGGCAAAGCTCAGCTGCTCCTTTTCACAGAGTAGGGGGCAATGTCTGAGTGGTCTAGTCTCTGCTCCACTGTGAAGGTGGTTCCATCTTGGAAGGGGTCTCAAGTAGGATTCAAGAACTGATGGCTCCCTGGATACCTGAGACCCTTGTAGGTAGGTCTCTAATACTTTCTTAAATATAATTCAACCACTGAAGTTTAGAGTTTAAGGTCATTAAGTAAACCGATAGAATGGTGTGTGTGTGGTGGGGTGGGGGGGAGAATATGAAATTTTGGAGTTCGAATGACACAAATTAAGTCCACGGAATAATTTCATCATCACTAAGGATTTATCCCCATATGGAAACACGCTGATATATAGTCCTATGTCAAGTTCAGAATTTAAATGATGAGTAGAGCAGAACTTTGTGAAGCTCATTTTCTTTGATTTTAATTGATATAATTATTGTACATAATTACAAGTTGCAGTGTGATGTTTCAATACACGTGTACATTCTGCAATAATCAAATTGGACTATTTAGTCTATCACCTCACAAATTTATCACTGCTTCATGGTAAAAACATTTAAGATCCTTTCTTCTAATTATTTTGAAATATTTACTGCAACATTGTAAATCATTGTCACCCTGCTGTGCAACTGTACACCAGAATTTACTCCTCTTATCTGACCATAACTTTGTACGAATTGACCACTCAGTACATATCCCTCCTCTCCCAAGCCTCTGGTGAACACTGTTCTACTCTCTACTTCCATGAGAGCACCTTCTTTTGATTCCATATGTAAGAGCTGCCCTTTCTATATAGGAAGATTGCCCAGTGCAACGTCGTTGCTGTTGTTTCTCTGGGCTGCAAACATTGAAAGCAGGAGAGCGGAGGGGTTCGTGGTAGGTCCATAGCTCCTGATACTGATGATAGAGCAACTATTTGCTCTCCTATCCTCTTGTCATGAGTGGAGGAGACAATAAAGCTTTTCCAAGGAACAAAAAAAAAGTACCTTATTGTCAGAAATGTCAAAACAAAAGGTGATCTTTCTTTCATATCTCTGAGCAGCATGATGTCAGAAGAGATATATTCCTGCAGATAGGAGGTCTGGTTTCCAGGCTGATAACTCCACTAACTCACCTTGGAATCATGAGTTCATTCTGCCACTCCATTTTCTCATCTGTGAAAATGGGATATGAAAATCCATCCTATTTCCCTCAGAAGCGGTTAGGAGATTTATGTGAAAGCTTTTAAAAAAACAATGTTATGGAGAGGTATAAATATATTAATTGTATTATAAAAGCCAGCCAACTCTTCATTTATTAGAAGATCTATAGAAGTGTACTGCAGTGGACTCAATTCCTAAACCTTTGCCTTGGAATTGATGTGTAAGAATGAAAGCATGTGCACTTTAGAAGTAGAGAGACTTGGGTTTAAATCCTGGCTCAATCGTTTATTCGCTATGTAATCTTGAATAAAATAAAATGATTATAGTAGCAAGCACATCTGGAATAGAAGTGTAGAAGCAAGATTAAGAAAAGATTTTTTTTCTTCTTCTGTGTAATGTTACCTTCTATGTGCCATGCATTTATATTAAGTCTCAGTTTCCTTCTCTTCAAATAGTGATGCAATAGTTCAATACAATGCCCTGTCCAGCTCTAACATTTTCTAGGCCTGGGTTTCTCTGATCACATTTGGAATCTAGCTTGGATGAATTCATGAAGCTCAGAATTAATTACTGGGAATAGGCAGGAAGCAAAATTCAGGTAGCAACAGGAATGAACAGCCACATTTCTAGCTTCACTTATCTCTCTCACATGCTTCCTTGCTAATGGCCACCTCTGCAGGACTCTGCTTAATGAACATCTGCAGCAGCACATTGCCCTGCAGGTCAACCAATGGCCCTTCCACAGGCACCTGTCTTTTTAGGTAGGGGCTTGTTTTATGCTTTTTTTCTCAGATGGAGTTAATATAGTTGAAGCTCATTATGATCCCAGTGCTGGTCAAGGATGAAAAAAAGGCACTCTGCATTACCGAAAGCATTAAGGTGAAATTAACCTGGTGTATAATTAGTTTTACGAGGTACTGGCTACACAACAGCGAAAGCTAACACAACATCCTTTTTATTTATATAGGTGTTTTCACTGTGCTGTGGCAGCCCATGACAGAGTAAAATGTGACTCTTTTTTTTTTTAGCCTGTACCTGACCACTAAGGTGTGGGAAAGCCATCATCTGTTCAAGGGAAAAGAATACAAGATTTTGGCAGTTTTTGTGATAGCAAAATGACATGAATTATAGCATGGGGATTTTGTTTTGTTTTGTCCCTTTCTTGTGATCTGGTTTAGTGATTCTTCCCTTCAGCATGCATATATGCATGACTATGTAGGGTTGTATACTTCCAATCCCATATATTGTACATTAGGGGTGATTCAGGAGACTTTCCAAGATCATGTTGACAACATGCAATTTTTATGGTATGTAATGAATATATGACTTAACCCAAGAAGAAAATAATTTTATTATTTTGCACACTAAAGATTAATAATTCTCAAAATCATTGATAATAATAAGCTAGCTAATTTAGAATATGATCTCTCTCAAAAATTTTGGGTGAGTCTTAGGAAAACAGTTTTGAAAAGCAATTTGTCAATATCAACTTGAAGAATGTGCAAATTGTTTGGTTTCATCATTCCATATCTAGCAATTGTTCTCATAGACAGATTCATACACATGCACAGATATTTAGAAAGATGTTTATTATAGTGTTGATTGTGTTATCAAAACAAAATTATTAATGAATATATTTCTTATATTTTTAGGTATCATGGAATTGTACATTCAATAAAATTGAAATTCCTTATCTTGACCTACAAGGCCCTGAATGTTCTGACTTTGGTTTTACTTACAACCTTTTCTTGTGCCCTTTATCTTCTTGTCATCCATAAAATAATAATTTTTAAATTACTTGGACATCCACCAAAGTGAAGTAGATTATTATTTTATAATAGACATAATCTATTATAAAATAGATTATGTCTAGGCAAGAGAAAATCTTATAGAAAATAAAATATATTGATAAAGATGAAAAGATCTCCAAGACAGTACTCTCTTATGTAGGAAGATGTAGTTGTGTGTACACATGCATATCCTTTTCTCATTGAGAATTCCATGGTATAGTTGAAAACCTCATTTGGACTGAGTAGAAATTCTGAAGAAACTATTAAAACTACCACTCCCAAATTTCCTCTGTTCTTTCTTTTCTTTATAGAAGTTAAAAAAATAATACCCATTTTACTTCTCATCTTCTTACTAGAGAATGCCCTTATAAGCCTGACCTAAACTTTGTTATTTACTAGAATAGCAAGTTTTTACAAAAAATTGAATTTGTACTTGGCCCATACAAACTTTGCATGCATGGAGCTCATACATTCCTCTCTATAGACCCATTAGTCAAGTATGAATATCTTCATTTATGATGAAAGCCAGAGAAGCTCAATAACTTATCTATGGCCACCTAGCTAGTCAGTGATACAGTCAACGTTTAAAGTAAGTCTATCTGTTTCCATAGTCCATTCTTAAAACCACTAATCTAGATGAGCAATAGCAGAAACGCATTAAAACTAAAAAACTTAATCCCAACTGACAACACCTTTTCTCCTGCCCCAAATTCCATACTAGATAAGGTGCATGAGGGAGAAAGGAAAACTGATGATATTGTCCGTAAAGTCTCAGGACTTACTGCCCTCCCCTTCCATGTCAGATGATCAAAGACTCTTTGGATACTCTAAGATGTAACCTATAGGCACAGAAATACTTCACCACTCTTTCCAGTGTAGAGATGACTTGTCTTTATAAAGGGTCAAGTCACTTCCATCAAAATCACCTGAGTTCAGAAGGCAGACACCTAGGTCAGCTTTGCTATTTCTATTGTTCTAGGTCTATGACATCCACAGTAACAGCTGTAGAGACAGAGATGTCTATGATTAATGTCCTAGAGTTGGAAGGAACTCCTGTAAAACTTACAAAGTTTGTTTATTTTTCTTATTTTAAAGACTCTGATTACATTTTTCACATTGTGGATCTAGCTTTTGGTCATTATTTACGTAGTATCATGGGTCAACTTTGTCTTTAACTGTGTGTGTCTGTGATTCTGTAATAATAGTTTACAAAATTGCTCAATATTAATACAATTGCAAACAGGATGAGTTAGGAAGACACAGAAGCAAAGTGGAAACATCTCTGGCCTATACCTCCTGATCCTTTGTTGTGGTCAGATCTGTAAGGAATTTTGGCCCTCTGGACTTCCATCTTACGTCTATAATGAGTCTTACTCCACACAATCTAGTTGACTAGGGACATTCTCAGTTTATGCTCAAATTCACTAGGTCTAGGTTGCAAAATATATTCCACAGTTCCCATAACAATGTGGGGAGTGCTAGTATTGACTCCATAGGAGTTTGGTGAAGATTAAATACATTGCTCCATGAAGGTGTAGACCTTGAATGAGGGGACTTATGCAGTTGAGAACATGCACTTGTCTTTAGACTACAAAGGAAAAAAAAATTATTTAAATGAATCTGCCTAATCAGGGTAGGAAGTAAGGTGAAGATTAAAAGACACGATGCTATCAAATATCTAGATATGGAATCTAGTAGCTGGAAAAATATGTGGAGATAAGAATTACATCTCTCTCTGTCTCTATTCTCTCTCCAAATATCCTAATTTCTACCTCTGTTTACCTTTTCTGTCACTCTCAGAGGCCCTTGGTCTCTGGTTTCTGATTTGGCTCCATTTCCTCTATACAGATCCATTCATTCTATTTTATTACCTTTGCTCTCTTGTTGGCTAACAAACCAACTTCTGTGCAACATCAGACACCTGATGCCTGTGTTGACTGACTACAGTCTTGAGTCTGTTCTAGCTTTTGGCACCCCTCTTCCAGGGGCTGCGGGCAGGTTTAGAGGTGACACTCTTATGTATAATAGTGTATTTTCCTGGATGTTTCTCTGCTAATATCTTTATTGATAAAGTCTGCTACAGCTCCAGTTGTTTAAACATGCTGAGTTCCATCAAAATGGAACCCATCTGAGCAAACTTATAATGGCCTACTTTAAGAATAATTCTCACATCAAGAAGGAGTCTTAAGCATTAGAGACAAGACCTAATAATGTATTTTTTATAGAAAAAGGATTATTATTATGACTCTTACAGATAATGCCCCTTTGATACATATAGTTTTTTTGGACATCATTATTTTGTTTCTAATAGTTGGCATGCCTTTCTTTGAATCAGTCATATTTTCTGTCCTGACATTTACTATGAGTTTTGAGAGGTTGAATGGGATAGAGTAGGGGGAACTAATTGTAGAAAAGCTAATTTGTATTTCCCATAAGGGTCACATTCAAAACTCTGGGCTCATAAGCACTGCCTGCTTAGTAAATGAGTTAATAAAAACAGTGACATCGCACCCAAGTAAGCTTTCCATGCTGTCTTAGAATGGCCCAATGACTTCACCATCCTGACTCTCTTGATTCTTCTCATGCCAATAGCTGCAATTGGCTATAAATATTTTCTAAGTTAAAATGGTCTTTTTTGTCTTTAAAGGTAAATGTCTCCAGATTAATTTCAAAAATTTGTATTGGAGAGAGCCAACATCTCCTTTGGGATGGTAGGTTTATCAATGGAATCATAGTCAATAAAGGTCTTAAACCCAACCCCAGCCTCCTTCTAAAGAGTAGCCAGAAGGCCATTCTGAGGCATGGCTTTCCAAGTTGCACAATTATTTAATATTAGATTCTGCATTATCCATTTCTGAGAAATGGAAAAAAATAATCTTTCATATTTTGCCTGAGATGGGAGACTAGTAGGAAAATTAGCATTAGAGTTAAGGTTTACCTATTAAATAGAGGCAAATAACAGCATTTAAAGTAAATAAAAGCTATACAGAAGGAATTCCTGGCTTTGGGAATCAATGTTAGATATGGAAAAAGAATGGGTTTGGGGCTTTCCATGCAGAATCTATATCAAATATACCTCTTTAATTAATAGCTATGGAGCCTTTTCACATTTATTAAGTTATTGGAGCTTCATTTTATTTATCTGTAAATGTAAATGAAGCATTTGCAAGATTGACAGTGTATTACCTTTGTGAAGTAGGGTTCAATTTTAGCCAAGCCTCAAACTACTGGTAGTTATTAGCGAAGAAATAACCCTTTAGCCCTTGACTACATTTTCTATGAGAACCTCTGTACTGCTAGCTATCTCCCTGGTCACTCTATTTATAGTTCCATCTGAAGGTTGTGAACTTACCTGTTGTCTTCTACAAATACTCATTTACATGAACAAATAGGTATTCTAAGGGAATCAGAAAAATAATTATTCATCTTAAGAAAATTAAATTGACTAATAACATCCTTTTCCATTATAAAACTGTTATGGTTTTTATATGTATTATCCCCCCAAAAGCTCATGTGAGACAATGCAAGAAAATTCAGATGGAAAATGATTATGAGTTGTGACCTAATCAGTGGTTAATCCACTTAAATGGATTAACTGGGTGGTAACTGTAGGCAGGTAGATGTGGCTGGAGGAGGTAGGTCACTGTGGGTGTGCCTTTGGAATTCATTTTTTATCCATGGTGAACAGAGCTCTCTTTCTCTGCTTCCTTTTTCCGTGTCTTGAGCTGCTTTCCTTTGCCATGCCTTCCACCATGATGTTTTGCCTCACTTTGGGCCCAGAGCTATGGTGTCAGCCGTCTGTGGACTGAAACTCTGAAACAGTAAGCCAAAAACCTTTTCTCTTCCTATCATTCTTGCCAAGTCTGTTGGTCACAGTGATGGAAAAGCTGAGTCATACACTACCTGGGAATATGTATATTATCCATATTGAAATTCGTTGTATTACAATTTAAAATAATTTCCGAAATAATAATCATTGTCCTGATATATTAAAATTCATACTGAATCAAGATGCACCATCTCTATTACCACTTTGAATCTTTAAGGTAATAGTATTATTAATTCCATTTCTAGTTGAAGAAAAGAAGTCAGTTCAGAAAGATTATGACTCACCTGCCATCAAGATGGCATGAGGTTCTTGTTCAGCTAGTTCCCAACTCTGTGTTCTTTCAATTATTGACATATTATGTCTCATTCATATTACTTAACTATTTATAGTAATAACAGATACCTCAAAGGGATTCATACTTGACCTTTTTGTTCTGATTTCTATGAAAAAGACCCCAAAATAAGTAAAAGTTACGCATTTGATTTCATGATCTAGACCTTTGCTTATAATTCCCCTCAGGTTGCCCCTCTCCACCTCTTGAAATATAGTTCAGTTCTATGTAGAATTGACCTGAAAGCTACAAAAGGAAGTGTTCAACTACAACAATTCTATGGGCTACAAACATAAGGCAATAATTTAGGGATTGGGTTGTGGCTCCATGGTAGAGTTCTCGCCTAGCATTCTTGAGGCACTGAGTTTGATCCTCAGCACCACCTAAATGTAAAATAAAGATATTGAGACCACTTAAAAAAAACTAAAGAAAAAACAACCACCACATTTTACCATATTATTAAAGAAAATTTTTGAACTTGGATTGCCATGAGCTAAAATTTTTGTTTGATGCAAGGAGTGAATATTAATTTCCTTCATATATAATCCTCTGCTGTACCAATAGCAAAAGAAGGAATTCTAGGGTAAAACCTCAAAAGATATTTGGTTTCAATTATCTATTCTTTCTATGTAAAAGAAAAAAACACAATTTCATTTTTAAATGAACGTGTGTTTATATCCATTTCTTTCCCAATCAAAACAGGGCAGAAAATGTTTTAAAGAGACACAACACCCAAGCCCAGTGCAAAATTACAGAAACAGACTTCTCTGATTTTTGCATGTCTCTATGAACTTCAGGAAATAAACCAGAAATTAGCTTTTGCCCTTGAAGTTTTGCTGTATTGGTAGTTTATTTGTATTCTCTCTCTTTTTCAACAGCAATATTGAGATGTAATCTACATACCATAAAACATACCTATATTAAGTATAAGCTTCAGTGATTTTTAGTTAATTTAAACACTTATACAATCATTATCAAAAACCTGTTTTAGATAGTTTCCATCACTCCTGTAAAGTTAACTAATCATTATTTTAAAAGGGAAAGAATAGAATAAACTCTTTGTTATTCAGATTCCATTGACTTAGAATTTCTAGCAATTCATAAAATAGGCATTTTGTATATAGAATGACTTTGGCTTGTATAAAACATCTTTATACTTCATTTTATTTGTCTGCTGAAGGGATTAATAATATCTGCTTTACTTCATTCATAGGTCATGAGTAGTTAAAATGTGAATATTATTTTATCATTTTGAACAAAAACATAGAAACCTTACTTTCATTAGGGTCCTATTTTCTCCTTACTTTTAAACTGTAAAGGAAATTAATTTTTCTGTATATATTGAGCAACATTTCATGTCATGTTATGACTTTTGCTTCAACAATTAAGTATTTATTTAAGAAATTCAGGACAAATAAGAATTTAAATTTTTGTCCTTTTGATGTTCTTCTCTGTCTTGAAATTTCATCCTTTTTTCTGTCATTTCTTTTATATTTAGAGAACTTTATCCATAGGGGTAGTTATACTAACAAAAAATAATCTGTTTTCATTTCTTTTGAGAATATTTTTTTGATGAGGTGGTACTGGGAATTGAACTCAGGGGCATTAGGCTACTGAGTCACATCCCTAGCCCTATTTTTATTTTGTATTTTATTTACAGACAGGGTCTCACTAATTTGCCTGGTGCCTCGCTTTTGCTGAGGCTGATTTTGAACTTGCAACCCTCCTGCCTCAGCCTCCTGAGCCACTGGGATTACAGGCATGTGCCACCACACCCAGCCAGAGGATATTTTGTTACCTTCGTTTCTGAAGCATGTTTTCGCCAGATATAAAGTTCATGGTTGACCATTCTTTCTTCTAATTCTTAGAAAATGTTCTACTTCCTGCTAGTCTTTGTCTTCAGATGAGAAATCTTCTGGCTCTTGAATTGGTATTTCTCTATAAATCATTTTCTGGCTACTCTTAAGAATTTCTGGGTTGTAAGTTTTCAGAAGTTTAACTATGATGTTTGGGTTTATTCTATTTAGAGCTAACTCAACTTGAAATTATAGATTTAAATCTTTCATTATATCTGAACAGCTTTCTGTCATTTCTTTCAATGTATTTATAGTGTCATTTGCTTCTTTCTCTTTTACCACCATAAGTTTGACAATATGAATTTAGTTCTTTTGCTGTTTTGCCACAGGTCTTCTTTACTCTGTTAATTCTTTTATTCTACTTTTTCTCTGTTTAGATTTGTTAAATTGTATACTCTTTCCTCAAATTCATGTCCTTTGTGACTTCCATTTTAATGCTGAGCATCTCCAGTGAGCATTTCTGTTGTTATTTGCTTTTTAATTTCATTACTGAATTTTCCAGTTCTAATATTTCTGTTTTGTTCTTCTTTATGACATATATTTCTTAGCTGAGATTTTTCTATTTATTCATTTGCTTCAAAATAATTAGCAAATACTTATTAAAGAAATTTTTGCAATAGCTACTTTTAAAATCCTTGTCAGATATTTATTTTTATATCTGATTCATTCCAATCAATCTTGACCTGTATTGTTGATCATTTCTCATTCAAGTTGTGGCTATCTTGGTTCTTGGTATGATGAATGATAATTTTACTGACTCCTATGCAATATGGATATTATATTTTGAGATTCTGATTCCTGAATTCCCTCCATTGAGGTGTTCCAGGAGGTGAGTGGCATGTATGTTCAACTTTCTGCTGGACTTATCCTCATGTACCCCTCTGCCAAAAGTGGATCCATTTCTTTTACAAATTGATTATGTAAAAATTTGGATCCTACCTCAGCCCACTAACAACTTCTTGGCAGAAGTGTGATCCTAATGTTAGCTCCCTGTTATGCTCTTCTGAACCAAGAAGGGGAAAAACAGTCAAAACACATTGTAGAAAATAAATATATCCATTATGTTTATTTGGTTATAGAAGTAGGCTTTCACCATGGAATGGTTTCTGGTAACATTTTTTTTATGCAGATTGTGGTTGTTGGGTCTTTTAGTATATTTTTTTAATTCTTATTTTTCAAAATATTCATCACCTTACTTAGTTGAGCTAGTAGACCGCTCATTTTCAAAGACTGAGTCAGCAAAAGTCAAAATATTTGTTGGATGGCAGGATGCCTTGTTAAAAGAACATAAAATCTCTCCAAAGCATCTGAGCTTCCTTATCTTATAAAATATTCTCTAATTAGAGAAGAGGAGGGATTAGCTAATTTTGTTCTTGAACTAAGTTTTAACTTGGTACAGTGTTCTGTGGTGGCAAAATCCTGCCCCTCATTGCAGATATTATGGTTTTGCTTTTCCAGATTGATATAATTTCTTAACATATTCAGAGCCTAGGAGTCCATTTACATTTCATAAAATTTAACATCGCTATAGATATACATTGTTCTTGCTTTAGAGCTACTCATTGTACCTTGTGTGAATGATGCTAAGCCCCCTCTTACCAAGATCTTTTTCAAATATTTGTTTGCCAAGAATGTACCCCCTTTGTGCTATAAAACCTAATAGATAGACAAAGGTCATTATTAACTGCAAATACTACTACTATTTACTATAAAAGTTCCTGGTTATTATAATGGAGGGGAGGGGCTTGCAATCTGGTAAGATGAAGTCAATCTTTAGTGCCCTTTAAGATCCCACAAAATTGCAGACACAGAAACCCATGAGTCACTCTGGAGCCTGAATTGTCCTACACTGTTGGGCCAATCTTGAAGCAAAGGTCTAACTGACTAGCCTCCAAATTAGCCAGTATTTGTCTGTGGCCCCCCTAGTGACATAGAGTAACTTCATAGGCAAAGCAGCTTCTGTTGGACAGAACAATTCCAGGAACAGGCGGTAAGGGATGAGTGCTCCTATATATGTGCTGTCAGTTGAAATCTACTAGAGCTCAAGTTCATGTTGATGTCCTAAGTCTCAATAACTCAGAATGTGTGTTCTTATATGAAGGTTGGAATCCTTACAGAGCAAGTTAAAGTGTAGTCATCAAAATGAGCCATAACCCAGTATGACCAGCTGATTTATAAATAGGGGAGAGACACACTGTAGGGACGTCGATGTAACCAGACACAGTGAGAAGCCAAGCAGAGAGACTTGGAAGAGCTCTTCCTTCGCTGCCCTCAGAAGGAACCAACCCTTTCAATTCCTTGCTCTTAGATTTCTAGCCTCAAATCAACTTGTGCACCTACCATTAGAGAACCTGGGTAAGGCTCAGCCTTGGTACTGAATTCCATTTTTGTTTAATGCTCTGTTCTGTTTCTCAAATACCAAATCCTGGTTTTTCATCACTACAACTATATCACGATGCTTACAAGACAATATGTCACCACTATCAAGTTTATCAATTCTCAGCTAATGGCTGTGCTATCACCTCCTATCCCCAGAACCTCTCTGAAACCCACAGGTGAAAGGGAGGTGGAAAGTGGTTAATAGATCCTCTAGAAGGAACAAATGACTTCTTTGCCTTTGTCTAGTAGTTGTTACCCTCTGCAAAGAAAAAAAATAAGTTCCTAAATTATTTTTATCTGTATAAAGTTTGGATGTCATGTAATATTCTCAGGAAAAATTGATATGATAATTTTTTTGCTAGAAATAAATGAATCTTAATATTTACATGCTGCTGTCAGCCAGAAATATGCCTGGACAGGGCTGGTCTAGCTCCAAAACCTACGTGTGGATTGCTTTCCAACAGAGGATGCCCCCACCACATAGCCTGGTGGAGAGTTCAATGGCAGCAGACAAGGCAATTGTGTCTCTCAGCCTTGAAGGCTGGAGCAATGTCCTGAAAAGATGATTTTTCTCCGAGCTTTAGGAAGATGCTAGGTACATGAAGAGAAACTTCAGCATAAATAACTGCCCAACTTATAAACATTTTCATGAGGGAAAAAAATCAAATTTAGAAAAGCATTTTAGGAAAGGAGGAAGGCCATTTATTTAAGGGAAATATTTTTAGTAGATAAGCTGCATACTTAGTTAAGGTGAAGAGAATGAAATTAAATGGGACATAGAATTTGTTACCCATATACTTTCTACGGTTCTCCTTAAATTTAAAGGTGCACAAGGCTGTACTTGACCTGTCAGGTGGGGTCTTGGATGCACGGGTCATAAGAAGTGAGGACAGGTGATTCCACGTCATGTTTTATGGGATGCACAAGAAAGACATAGAATCCTGAAGACCCACAGACAGAAAATCTCGAGTGTGTATTTGAAGTTCGTATTTCTCTACTCTAATAATCAGTTTGCTTTAGGAATCTTTCCTGTGCCCGCCCAAAAAAATGAACTGCTTTTAAGAGTCACTATAAACATTTCACACCATTGTCCCTTTATGCTGTTATTTTCCTGAGGTTTCATTTCAGGTAGAGTCTCAGGGACCATAGTAAATACCTGAAGTTACCCATGACTAAATTTTTGCTGATGTCACCAATTCCCTGCAGCACTGGAAAGAGAGGGAGCTGTTCAGTACATATTTTTCTCAGCAATTTACTCTGACAACCTTTCAAAATATTGACTAATGTTGTGTTAACAGGTGATGGATCTGGCTGTCCTCTGGCCCAGAAGTAGATTCTCATAGCACATCATATATCAATATCCACAATCTGGTAATATGGCCATGACAATTGAAGAAATAAACTCCTTTCATTAAAATATTTGTAAGAACTTTTAAGCCTTCTTGAAGGTCTGGTACTTTTTTTTAAATACCTAATGACATTATTATTATTTCATCATTACCATTAAAAATAACAATAATAAAATATGTATTTATATGAACCCAGCATTTAGCTAAGGACTTCACATATATTATTCAATTCTCTTTCATTTGCACATGCACACATACCTCTATGAAGCAGGACTTTGATCAACTGTGTTTTACAGATGTAACTTAGACTAGGTAAGTTGTCCAAAGTAACTCGACAAATAGTACCAGAGCCAGGAATGTCTGTCTTTTTGAATCAGTCTGAGGCCTTAACCATATGACATACCACTTCTCATCTAAAGAATATCTGCCAGTTGTAAAGCAAAGGTCTTGGAACATGTCCCAGACATCAATTAAATTCTTCCTTTGTCCTTGAGGCATACTTATATTACTCTGTAGAAGGTAGGACTAACCTTTTAATACCTAAAATCCTCTGTTTCTTTTCTGCAAAAGAATATAATTGAACAGGAAGTCAAATTATTTGTTGCACACTTATTCTGTGCCAGGTTTTTACATAGCTTGTTTTATTCTTAAAGCAATCTTGAAAGGTTATTGTATTCATTTTGAAGATAGTATAACTGATGCTTAAAGCAGTAAGTAATTTCCCCATGGTAAATTCATAGCAAAGTTGCAAAGACTGGACCAAAACCCCAGTTCACTAGGTGGCCCTGTATCTAACACAGTTGTTATCAGTCATTGACCATTTGTCCAGACCTGAGATGATGTTAACACAGAAAAATGAGGTCAAAATTGAGAATATAAAAAACCAAAAGGGAAAGAAGTGAGACTATTGGGAGAGGGATTTGGGAGCCATCTGGAGGAGGTTTGCAGGTACATGGGGTGGTGCACAGGGAGGTGAAAACAGAGATGGCGATAGGGGCAATACAGGACCCACTGTGATAGAGGCTACAGGTATTGTCCTTGCCTCCCTCTCTTATGACTCCCCTTTAACTGGGTGTGGACGTCTCCCAGCATCCTTCTGTTCTTGATTGGAGGCTTGATTGAAGAGAAGGACTTCAGGAAGATTCTGTTGGATGAAGGAGGGGTGGAGTCCCACTGCTGGCTTCTTCCTGTTTATGCTGTCATTGTCACTACTGATGAATCTGTAGGTACAACGTGCTCTTTTAACTCTATGTGTGTACTGTCATCAGAAAATAATAAGACCCTTAAGAAATGTAAAAGTAAACAAGGAATTTAGCCAGAGAGAAGACAAAATACATTTAATAAGAGCCTTTCAGTTCTGAAAGCTGAGAATACCTGGGACATAACTGGGTCCTAGCAAGCACTGGCCACTCTCTAATTCTATCCTGACACCTGGAGGTTTCCAAGCAAAGGCTGTTGAACTGACCTTGAATCCTGGAGGGGAAATTTAATGACCAAGATAGTTCCTGCCCGCTTTATTTTTCATAAAACTTTATCCCATTTCAGCAATAGTATCATCTGGGAATGGAAGCAAATATCCCATAATATGGAATAAAAATCAAGCTTGGGAAATTAATTTGCTTTAAGTAAAAAGATTCAAAACCAGAAATAGATGATGTTATGATTTATTTGGTCTCTACCCTCTAATCAATTCTCACCAAGGAAATTTAATCAAATATTAATTCAGTGGTTCATTTATCCCATCCCATGCTCTTCCTGAAAAGGAAATACGTAATGCTGGTTTTTGTAAAGTGGAGGTTGGTTAGTTACACAAAGCCACTGGTTCACTGGAGGATAGTTTTTCAGCTCATTCCTATTCAAAGTAATATGCCTAAAATATGTACAGTCATTTATACAATATTTCCAGTTTTGAAAGCATGACTTTCTTCTTGCAATTCCAATGTAGTTCCTATTTCCTAAAAAAATTAGGGATGATTTGAACATAGTATGAACTTAGTGTCTGCTCATGCACAGTTTTGGCCATGTGAAATACTAAGTAAACTTAAAAAAAGAAAAAAACTGCACCCAGCCAAACAGAGCTCTGTGAGAATATACAAAACAAACACACATGCGTTCTCTCAAATATTTACCATCTACCTCCATGCACTGTGTGTTTTATGAGACATCCACGCCCAGCTGGTGTTAAAACTTTATGCCCCTTCCACCACTTTAAAGCAAGGCACAAGCTACATGCTTGAAGTAGCTCTTCCAGAACCTGTCTCAAAGGTGAAGTATCATATTTATTTGAGCATTCTATATTTCTTAACCATTTCATATATGAAAACTGTACCAGTGTACTTCTTATATTCCTATCTTTTTTACTTCATCACTGATAAAGTTATTAAGTTACTATGCCCTTAGTACCATTGCCCCCACAACTCCTGTTGCTTTTATTGTATGATTTTGCATAGTATGCTGATGTTTAAGAACACTTTCAGGAGACAGTAAAATGTTTCATTTAACAAACACGGGGTAAAAAACTACTTAATGCCAACAGACTTTATTATGAATATTTGTAATATATTTTGGAGAGGTGGGTAATAATAAGAGTGGTATTAGTGAACTATAAAGGATTGCCTCATGATGTTCAGATAATGGAAATGATAAGCCACTCCAGGCAGACCATCTGTATGCCACTCATTATTCTGGTTCAAGTAAGATAACTGCTCAGGTATAAGGTACACCTCCCCAATAAATCCTCTCTGACAAGACATGAGAGTATCATGCAGGCCACCAACCAGCCATCAATGAGGAGCAGACAGAAGATGGGCCAGCACAGTTAAGAAGTGGACAGGTTAGGAAATGGAGATAAACTGTTTGAACATAATCTTGTACTCAGGGCTTGAGAAATAAATTCAGTACCTTCACCAACACCACCACCACCACCACCACAAAAGGATTGAAGAAACAGATATATCTGAAAATGGGCTGATATGTATTTATTGGAAGAAAGTGGGACCAGGGACTTTGTATTGTTACCAGTCTATCTTTCTTGATTTTACATTTATTTTTATAATTATCATTTAAGAAAGACATATGCACTTTTTTGGTAACAAATGGGAAACATGAGTCTCTGACAAGTTAAATAACTGCCAAGTCACATGACAAACCAAGGTTCAAACTCCAGCCCTTTTCTGTAATCACTGCATTATTCACAAAACAAAGCTAAAAAAAATAGAATAAGGTGATGTATGTGTGTGTGTGGGGTTAGTTTCTTGTCCACCACTCTTCCTTGGTCTCTCCTTGTTTTATTTTTGTCATCTCAACATATAAGTGGGTCTTATCATTATATTTCTGCAAATATGGGCATTTCAGTTAGTGACCAAAATTTTGAACAAGAACAAATTAGAGGAGGAAAAGTTTATTTTGCATCATTGTATTAGAGGTCTCAGTCCACAGAGACCATCTCTTTTGCTCTGGACTCAAGTTACAGTAGAACATCATGGGGAAAAGGCAGGGCAGAGGGAAGCTGTTCCCCTCATGGCAGGAAGGAAGCAGGAGCAGGGAAGGGGCCACAGGGAAGAAAAACCCTTCCTAGTCACACCCCCAGTGACCTGCCACCTCCATTCATGCCCCACATGCTTCTAGTTACCCATCGTCCACTTAACTATGATGGATTGGTTAAGTTACAACTTTCACAATCCAATCATTTTACCTCTGAATATTCCTGCACTAATAGGAGGTTTTAGGGGGATACCTCATATCAAAATCTTAACATTCTGCTCCCAACCCACAAAATTCACGTCTGTTTCACAATGCAAATGCATTTAGTTAATCTCTGAGAGTTCTAGTCCGAACTCAAGTTTCAGCACTGTGTAAAAGTCCAAGTCCAAAATCTCCTCTGACACTCAAGGCACACTCTCATCTGTGAGCCCCTGAAAAAAGTTACATGTATTCAATATACAGTGGCCTAGACTTCACATTTCCTTTCCAAAAGGTATAGGTGGAGGGATAAGGGTATAGGAAGAAGGTATGGGGCCAAGGCAAGTCTGAAACCCACACAAGCAAACATGACTCATAATTCCATATAAAACATCTAGGACATATCCCTGCAAGATGTGCTCATCAAAGGGCCTGGGCAATTTCATCCCTTTGGCTTTGTGGGTTGCAGTGCAAATGTCCTCCTTTTTAGCTCCCTCCATGGTCAGCAGTTTCCTAAGCAGACAGTCCATGTCACTGGCATCTCTTAATTTTTAAGATCTCCATTTCAACTTTGGATTCATCTTTACAGTTTCATGTAGACACTTGCAGGGGCAGCCCATGGGGGATTCTGACCCTACTGTATTTTGCTTAGCCTCTCAGGCCTGCTTCTGAAATCTTGGTGGAAGCCTTCATGAAGACTTACCTTTAGCATTCTGTCTTCCTGCAGAACTAGCACCACACAGATAATGCCAAGGTCTGTTGCCAGCTCGCACAATACCTGAACTCTCTGGGATTATGACTGTAGTGGCTTCTGAATGTCCGCATAGCTGAGTACAGTAAAACAACTTCTTATGTTCCCCTGTGCAAGGAGGGAACCCCCACATTCTCCTTTCCAAAGAATTTTCCCTTTTACACCCTGGAGACTGCAATGGGTGTAGTCTTGCAAATTTCTTAGATGTCCTCAAGCCCTCTGTCTTATTGTCTTTATTTAAAGTATTTTGCATCTCTTTAGGGGTTGCAAACTCCTGAAGGAGCACACCACACTTCACCCTAGTTTTACAAATGCTTTTCTAGTTAAACTACAAGTTTTAAAATCCTTTAGCTCTGTGTTGTCCTCATGATTCCACAGTAAACCTTTCTAAAAGCTGCCAGCAATATCTGTGCCACTGACTGAATGCTGTGCTGCCTTGAAATTTCCTCTGCCAAATTAGTTAGTCTATCACTTATAAATTCAGCTTCATGCAAAGTCTTAGGACATGAGCAAAATGTAGACAACTTTTTGCTGGAATGTAATATGAATGGCCTTTAGTCCAATTCTGGATAAAGTCCTCATTTCCCTCTGAAGCCCTGTGAGAACAGTTCACATGCCAGTCAGCATTCTCCTCTTTTGAACTTCCATCAGAATCACTCATTAAGCTCTTCTATGACATTCTAAATCCTTTGCGTCCTGCATTTCCAAACTTTTCCAGATTCCTCCCACAAACCACTTCCAAAGGTTTCTGAGCCTCATAGTCATATCAGTCACAGTCATAATGCCAGTTCTCAGTATCCGTTTCTGGTTTAGTCATCTAACAACTGACAAGAACAACTTGGAAAATGTGAATTTTATTTTGGCTCATGGTACCAAGAAGTATCGGTCTTAGACAACTAATTCCTCTGGGCCCCAGGTGAGGTTGAACATCACAGGTGAAGGATGTGGCAGAAGGAAACTTCTTCCCTCAAGGCCACTAGTAAGCAGTCGTGCAGGGAAGGGACCACAGGGAAGATGCACCTTTCCAGGGCACACTCCCTAGGACCCACCTCCTCCAGTCATGACCCACCTACCTGGAGTTACTACCCATTTAGTCCTTTCAAAGAGGATGGACTAGATAAGTTACAGCCCTCAAAATCCAGTCATTTTGACTCTGAATATTCCTGTGGAAACACAGAAGACTTGGGAGAACCCCCATGTCAATACCATAATAAAGGGCAAATCTGATAAAATAATGTTGGAACATTCATAATCACTAGTACCCCAAGAAAACATTGAGAAAGAAAGTTATTGGAAAAAAAAATTGATTAATCCTCAGAAAAAAATGAAAGAAGTTGTTAAGGTTGGCTTTTTAAGTATTATCTATAAATATAGAGCCCAAAGTTATATAAGTCTAGGAGCCAAAAAGAGACACTTATGACTAGTTTGTGACTTATCAGCAGGATGAAAGCTGGTGATGCATATCAGGAGTTAAGATTTGTATCTTGAGGATGTGTACTGGCTATGTGAAACAATTTCTCTTATTTGGTACCAGTCAAAATAGTATTGAAAATCGAGCTTCTTAGCAAGATTGCAGTGACTCTGCCCTTTACCTTCTACTGACATAAGCTGAAGAGATTTGGGCTTATGTGTCAAAGAAATGCATTTTATGAACGGGAACGGAGGTGGCAGTAATGTTCCAGGACATAATGTACTCTCCAATAAAATTACAAAGAAAAAGAGTCCACAACAGTCTTGAATGCATGCATGGTTTCTAACTTCATATGACGCTTAAGGGAAACAAGTTGTATTTGAGTATACACAGCATTTGGAAAGCTAGATGTACTTGTTGTACATTATTTTAATAAAAATCTAGAGAAGCCCCAAACTGTTCTCCAGAAATGTGCTTTGCATTTTCATTTTAGGGCTGAATAATATAAGTAAATTCAAGAAATTTCAGCTTAAGAAAAATACTCCACTGATCATTAGAGCTTTCAAGTATGGCAAATAAATACTAAATCCCAGTTAATGTCTACCAAAGAAAAGAACATAGAATAAATTAATACATTGAGTGAAAGAAGGGCATTCAGTAAATTACTGTATTAGGATTCTGGTGAAGTTGTATTGTGAAACTTGATTATCTAATATTTTTGAATAAATATAGAATTAGAAACTAATTGGGTTTCTTCTATCAGGTGGATGAGATTAATAAATAAGGAAACACAAAACTCTTTTTAATTTGATAATGGCCATTTATGCCTTTAATTAAGTAAACTGTCTCACCAATAATAAATTATTGACCTTGTGTTTGCTCATTATTTTTCTCTTTCAGACTTTTAGTCTTTGATATTTGGCTACAACAAACATTTGAGATTCATTAGTCACAGGCTTGTGTGTTTTAGGATGCTAGTGCTGATGCTGACTCTTCTCCTTGCAGATGTTGATACAAAGTCTAGAAGATGTGCAGTGGTACTTTTAGTCAAGCCACAATAGTGGTCTGACTGTCCTTCAGTTTGTGGTCAAGGTGCTGTTTCAGCATCTGTTATATTAGCTTATTCTGCATTTCCGTTGTTCATTGACACTAAGCCCTTGTTCAAATTCAGCAGCTCCACATCTTTTCAAATCCCGTGTCACAGCTCTGGATACTTCTGCACCTTCCACCATGTCCAACTGGACAAACCTTGAAGTTGACATGTAAACATCAGGGTATAAGGTAGTTCACTTTCTTTATGAGATTTCATAGTCCCCTCTGGAGGTGACTTGTGGTATTGCCTGAGATGGGCTGATTCAGGACAGTGTGAGAGGAAGGCCTTGGATAGGCCCTAAATCACTGTCATAGGTGTATATGGAAAGGAAGAAAAGATGGTATATGGAGTAATCAGCACTGTCTGAGGTTTCAGGCACCTAACAGGGGTTTTAGGACATATCCCCTGTGGATAAGGTGAACTACAGTATTTCATTTATTTTAGATGGCCAGATAATAGTTAATCATGTGGTTATACCATGTTTTGTTTATCTGTTCATCAGTTGATGAACATTTGGGTTATTATAATAATGTTGTAATGAATATTTCTTTATATATTTTTCTGTGGATATATGTTTTCAATTCTCTTGAGTATATACCTATAAGTGGAATTGCTTCTAGCAATGTATCTGGATCTCAATTTCTTCACCAATTCACCAATAATTTTTTTTTTAGTGATTTTCATTATAATCTTTCCAGTGGGTTTTAAATAGTATCTCCCATTTTTCAATAGTATGTATGGTGCTAAAATCTCAATCTTCTCTTTCATACAAAGTTTTTTAATATGACCAGGCTTCCTCTTAATGAAACTATTTCTAATCTCCCTTGATGGGTTTTATGGTGACTCTTATGTATGGAAAAAGTTACTACCCCCCCAAAAAAATTACTGAATATTTTCTATGGGCCAGGCCATGCTCTAAATATATATTATCTTATTAAATCCTCAAAACTACCCTGTCCATTCTGACAGCAAAATTTACACTATGATAATGAATTTTCTGGAAGGATTTTGAACAAAACACAACTATTTGAAAGCTCACTCTTGAAACTCCAGGGTCCCTTCACTTCTTAACATCCCCAAATGTATTATTCAATTTGCTCTATGGTTTTTCTTCAAATATTTTGTATTACAAAGGGAATAACTTTTACCTGTAGCTTTAGCACACAGCAAGTACACATGGCAAGTCCATTAAGTGCACAAAACCACAGAGGGTAAAGCTAGGAAGAAAGAAGGAGACTTCAGTATACTATCCAAGCTCTTAGCTGGTGAGTTCCTAACACAGAGCCCTAACCACTGGATATCTCAATAAGAGGGGGTGAAGGGCTGTAGGTGAAGAGAGAGAGGCCGAGAGATAATTTTTGACTAATCAAGTAATAAAGTAGTTCGAGGACTATATCACCCAAAATAAAAGGAAAGATCATGGACTGGGTGGATGGAAGACAAACTTTGCTTGCTTCATTACTAAGGCTCAGTTATTTTCACTACTGAAAGTTACACACAAGAGAATAATCATCCAACCAGAGTTTCTTATTGTGTACTTTTATACTACACATGTTTAAAAGCCAAGATATGAAAATTCGTTTAGCAAAATGCCTCCATGGGGTTTATAGTTTGTAATTTTAAAAAACAACAACCAAGGGCTGCTGTAAGTTATAAATTATGCAAGAAGGAGTTTTAAGCAAGATTGAAAAATAGGAGTAAAACCTGTATTCCCAGCAGGCAAAATAGTGCTTGACATTTTTAATCATAATGAAACATAGGAAGGACCCAGTAGGGCCAAGCTAAAACACATTTGCATGTCAAAACCAGGTTCCATTTAATTTGTGTAACCCATGTTTGTTAGTGTTTCTGTTTTTTATGAAATAATTCAAAATGATTAAGAATATAATAAAAGCCTGAATGGTTGAGAAGAGGGATGGACCCATATGAAAATAGATAGCAGATTTTGTGGCCAGACTTGAGTGAGTGGTAACTGAAGTGGTAGGATGTGGCTGGAGGAGGTGGAATTGTGATGTGGCTTTGGGTATGTGTTCATATCTGGCAAGTGGAGACTCCTCTTTCTGCTTTCTGATCATTTATGTGAGCTGTCTCCCTCTGCCACACTCCTCTGCCATGATGTCCTGCCTCACCTGGATCCCTGAAGAATGCAGCCAGTCTTCTATGAAACCTTTGAAACTTACCTTTGAAACTGTGAGCCCTCAAATAAACTTTTCCTCCTCTGTAATGGTGCTGGTTGGGTCTTTTAGTTGCGGCAGTGAGAAAGCTGACTAAAACAGAGTTTTACTGTCTTTCTTGTCCTAATGGAAGCAGTTTACTTTATTGTCACATTTTTGGCCCTTTCCTCAGGAGAATTTTCTTGATAACCAACACCTACATTCTGCACTTCACAGTCCACTTACCTGTTCTTTATTTCTCTCTGTAAGGAAAGAAGAGAAGTTGGGGCCATGATTTACAATGAAATTGGGTTTCACAGGTTCATATTTAGAAAAGGGCTAACACATTACATAAATTTTGGTTAGCCTGATAAGCTTTAAGGATATTAAATATGAAGTTGAATAAACGAAATTCTTTCTCTATTATAGTTTTAAATAACAAACCTGTTTATGATTGGCTTTTATCTCTCACTGAATAAGCTGAAAATCCTGTCAAAAGCTGGTAAATTGATATAAAGGAACAAAGTGTCTTCCATAGATTTTCTCTTTTTAATTAATGTTGCAATTCTATCTCCATTGAGAGAAGACTTTGAGAAAGACTAATCAATCCTTAAAACATTATTTTAACTTATCAGGAAAGATCATGAGGACCTATGGTTAAGTGATTCAGTTGGCTACAACAATGTGTGGAAAAGTGAGATTTTTCAAGAGTTTTGACTTAACAAAGATTTTCCAATATTTGAACTTTATTGAACTGACCTTTAATGCCCAGAAGAGATGTTATAATGCCATTTGGAGGCATGTGTGCATGAGCTCTGTGTTTGTCTTGGTCGGCTCTCTTGACTGTTGCCCTTACAGAGGTGAAATACATGCCCCCAGGGCAGAGGCAGTGTGCCATTCTCAGTTCTATGGCTCAAGTGCCTAACATTTGCTAGGAATTCAAATATTTGCGGAATAAATGTGTAAGTGCACAAATCAATGGATGAAAATTTAAATATATGTATATGTATATATATATATATAGAGAGAGAGAGAGAGAGATAGATAGATCAATATATAGTTGTCAATGGGCCTTTATTGTTATTTACTTATATGCTGTGTTGAGAATCAAACCCAGTGCCTCACACATGCTAGGCAAGCTCTCTACCACTGAACTACAACTCCAGCCCAATGGATGAAATTTAATCCCATCTAAACTTGGTTTCTTGGAAGCCACAGTGTGTCTTTGCCACATTGTAATGGCACTGATAGAAACTCACATGGTTGGGTCTTTGAAGACAGTAAACTGAAGGTATGCACCATAGGCAAGCTCAGTAATTTGACTTAACATGTCAAATCCATTGAAAGTTGGAACCCACAAATCATTTTCTTCACTCTCATGGGCATCCACCCTAGCATTATTCAAATTCTGGTGTCCCTAGTATAGCAGTGGATCCACTTCTGGCTCTCTCTCCCTCTTGCTGTTTTGCTTTGGGTAAATTTCCTAATCTCTTCTAACTGAAGTTACTCATTTAGAAGAGTGTATGCACACATCTACTTCTTTATGGAGAGAAGTTGGGGCCATGATTTACAATGAAAATGGGTTTCCTAGGCTCATATTTAGAAAAGAGGCAACACCTTACATAAATTTCAGTTAGCCTGATGAGCTTTAAGGATACTAGATATAAAATTGAATAAACAAAATTCTTATAGATTTTTAAACAAAATCTTATAGATTTTTAATGCAATAATTTAAGTTTCCTATTGAGTCCATAAAAACTTGTAACAAAAATAAACTACCAACACCAATAGCATTATCACTGCACTAAGAAGCAGTGATGTGGTCCAAGGGGAGTGGCAAGTTAAAATGATAATCCCATCAAAACCAGAGTCTTCTCTGACAAACAAATCATGCTCCTCAGATAATAAAAGGTCCCCAACTAATGTATATTATTTATTTACTGTAAAATATATTTTCAGTGAAGGGGGCTGTAATGTTCAGTGCAACCTCAAGTCATTGACAGTATCTTGTGTATCTTACAGTGGGATGTTGTGCCATGGGGAAGCAGTATATTTTGACAAGATCATGTCACACTTTCCTTGACAAAATGCAAATATCTTCATATGTTTGTAAAATATTGCTGTTGTATATAAAAATGTCTATTACATGCTTTCCATTTTGAATAGCTGCCAGATGATAGAAACAGTTAATTGTTTTTTCACTTTGACAAGATTATTTTATAATTAGGAGAAAGCAAGATTTTTTAAATAGTCTATTAGAATAAAATCAGTCTATCATATCTGATCACAAAATCGTTTATATAAAATTTTCCATCAAACCAAATGATTAGTGATTTTTTAAAATGTAAAAACATAATTGAAAGGACCATTAGAAATATAATTTAGAATTTATTATAAAGTCTGAAATTATGAGAAAAAGATCACCTGTGGCTCAAATATCCTTGGCCAACCCTTACCCCAGTCTCATGTGTTTACTATATAATTAACCAAGAAAAAAATAGTATATAGAATTATAAAATGGGAGTTTTAAAATACAAAATATTTAATTTTGTGACTCTGTATGGTAACTTATTGATAATTTGATAACAAAATGTATTATTATTCTTACTGATTAGTAGAAATTAGAAAATATTTAATATATCTAGTTAAGTTAGAATTTTAGGAATGAGCATTTTGCTTATAATGATTGATAGTTCTTTATGGGATAAACCAGTGTGAAAAAAATATCTTTCTTCAGGTTCAATGATTCATTTACATGTGTGTGTCTATGTTTGTGTGTGTGTAAGTTTTTTTTCTATTGATTTTATGCCAGTGAGAGATCCAGTAATAAATACTACCAACTATGTCCCTATTCTTGTAGAACTTGAATTCTAGTTACAGGTGGAGATAAGTATGTGATGGGGGAATAAAGACATAAACAATAAAAAGAAATAGACTAATGAATCAATTTGTGAGTGGAAAATTCTCTGTAAAATATAAAATCATAACCATGTGATAAAGGTCCATCAGATATGCAATTCTGGGTTGAATAGTCAGGGAAATTGTTATTGAGCAGGTTGCAAACATAGCTAATTTCGCAAAGGATGCCTCATCTCTAAAACTTGTGGAAACCCATCCCAAAAGGAAAGATTGATAATAGGTAAGACTTAGGGTGATATAAATGATGCCCTTTCACTTAAAACTTGTTGATAGAACAGTTGAAAATTTATTTATATGCCATATCAAGACATCTTTATGAGACAACAGTCATTTACAAAGTCATGTAGTTATGTTACTGAGAAGGAAAAGCATGGAAAACTTCAATGCTAGTATTTAGTGCCTGGAATAGAGAAAGGGAAAAACTGTGGCCATTAAATGGGGAAAAGGGACCATGTTAAACAAAAAGAGAAAAATTACAATCACCAGAAAACTCTGAGCATGTTGGAGAATTTCCTGGAAGTTCTGGTGCCTTTTGGGGGGTATTATTTGGCTTTTTTGTGTATTAAAGGTAGTGAATGTGCTTTAAGTAGAGGATTCAGTGCAAAATGAGAAAGAATGTGCTACTGTAATTACTGATTCAGAGGAATCTCCTGTGAGTATATGGGCTATCTGGATGTGTGTCCTTGGGTATTTGGTAAAGGGTAGTCTATCAAGAAAAATCTTTTAATAAATGTTTAGATAAATGCACAATTAAATAATGATTAGAGCTACCCAACAATATGGAAGTAGTGAGCTCCCTATCTTTGTGCATATTCTAGCATTGCCCAAATAATTACATAGCATGGACATGTAGAAAGGATTAAAGCATAAATGGAGGTTGGGCTAGATAGCATTGAATTTCTTTTTGTCTAGCCTAACCTGATCTTCTAGACTGCCATTAAATTAGAATGCATCTTTTGACTGCATGTGAAGCACCTCCTGACATACTTGTTGGGAAAAATCACTTCCCCACTTCAGAGCATTTCTCAAGGAGAAGTTCTAATATATTGATCAATGGTGAGAAGAAAGCTCTGCACTTTCTTGTACAGCCATGGGGGATGGAAGTCTGTCTAACATCACATTGGATTAAAGCCAAAGGCATACTCCTTTGAATGTACATTCACCTTGACTGCAACACTGTTTCCTAGATTTAGGAAGGTACAGATTGCAGGCCATGAGTATAAGCTCCACCTGGGTACATAACTCTAAAATGTCTTCCTAAGGGATGTCAGACTGTGAAGTTTCTATGGAGAATTTACCATGGAAGGAGGGCTGTGGTCAACACAATTCTTATTAAATGTTCCGTAGTGTTATACCTAAGCGCTCTCTAAAAGCTAATTAGTGCTGTGATGTGTGTGTGTGTGTGTGTGTGTGTGTGTGTGTGTGTACACAAGAACTGTCATAGT
Organism: Ictidomys tridecemlineatus; assembly: GCF_052094955.1. NCBI lineage: Eukaryota > Metazoa > Chordata > Mammalia > Rodentia > Sciuridae > Ictidomys > Ictidomys tridecemlineatus. The sequence goes on from NC_135477.1 coordinate 19,642,500, forward strand.
GGACAAATCAGCAAATTGATGAGCGAGCTGATTGACAGCTGTTGTGTCCTTGGTAACTGTCATCCTTCCAAAAGAGTTTATTTGTGAGACAAAGTAATAATAATTGAATTTTTTTCTTAGGCAGAAATATTATGAAACTGGAAGACATCCCCAGAGCAAGCACATGACCCTCTCTTTCCACTCAGAATAGCTTTTCTTATTTAAAAATAATTTTCATTTCCTTTCCTTTTTTTTTTTTTTTTTTTGGTACCAGGAATTGAACCCAGGGACACTTAACCACTGAGCCACATTCCAGCCCTTTTTTATTCTTTGAGACAAGGTCTCACTAAGTTGCTTAGGAGCTCACAGAATTGCTGAGTCTGTCCTGAACTTGCAATCCTCTTGTCTCAGCCTCCCAAGTTAGTGGCCTAGCTCTAATATCATTTCTTAATTTGTCTGGAAGTGATTGCCTGTCACCTGGACAATCACACACACATCAACAGAAATGCAATATTAACTAGTCCCACTTATTTCTTACTTTTTTTTTCCCTTTGGCTTTTGCAACACAATAAAGATAACAATTTAAGGCAAACAATGACAATAGAATTCTAAAAGATCAGTAGAGAATGAACAGTTAAAATATCAAAGCAGGACCAGGCACTGTGGCACATGCCTATAATCCCAGTCACTCAGGAGGCAGAGGCAGGAGGATCATGAGTTCAAAGCCAGCTGCAGGAATATAATGAGGCTTTAAGCAGCTCAGTGAGACTCTGTCTCTAATAAAATACAAAATAGGGTATGGATGTGGCTCAGTGGTAGAGTGCCCCTGAGTTTAATCCTGGTACCCCAAAACAAAAGTTAAAAAAAATAAAAATAATTCCATGATTTTGTCATTTTTTTAGTGCTGAGTAATACTCCATTGTGTATAAATGCCACAGGGAAATGGATGGCATTAGAGCAAATCATGCTAAGTGAAGCTAGCCAATCCCTAAAAAACAAATGCCAAATGTCTTCTTTGATATAAGGAGAGCAACTAAAAACAGAGCAGGGAGGAAGAGCATTAAACAGGGACGAGAGGTGGGAGGGAAAGGGAGAGAGAAGGGAAATTGCATGGAAATGGAAGGTGACCCTCATTGGTATACAAAATTACATATAAGAGGAAGTGAGAGGAAAGGGAAAAAAATCAAGGGAGAGAAATGAATTACAGTAGATGGGATAGAGAGAGAAGATGGGAAGGGAGGGGAGGAGGGATAGTAGCGGATAGGAAAGATAGCAGAATACAACAGTCACTAGTATGGCAATATGTAAAAACATGGATGTGTAACCGATGTGATTCTGCAATCTGTATACGGGGTAAAAATGGGAGTCCATAACCCACTTGAATCAAATGTAATAAAATGAAATATGATATGTCAAGAGCTTTGTAATGTTTTGAACAACCAATTTAAAAAAATAAAAATAAAAGAAGTATCAAAGCAGATTCTAAATAACACAAGTGCAATAGAATATGTCCCAAATGACCCTTTTGAAACCATGAAAGTTTTAAGCTTTCTCTTGAGGAAAACACAGCATGGAAAAGTAACTGTATGACTTAACATAGGATTTTTATTTCGTGTGGTAGTCATAACTGTTAGGGTGCATTATTCAGATTTTGCACTATTGTCATTTGACATTATAGTCAAGTGACTTATAAAAGTAACTTGGTGAGTTCTTGACTGAAACTAGACAGTGGTTTTGAAGCTCCTGGTGTTCTAGCGCCATAGCTGATACACCAGCACAGTGTTAAAATTTATGAAGAGCTTCTAGGGATCATCGGCCTTTGCATTCTATCTTTCAACTCCTTGTTAAGGATCTTCCTTGCCTAAGGGTCATTTACAAGTTCTAAGGTTCTGGAACCAATGAAGTATTAAAACTTTTGTGCAGGAGAAAAGCAATTACAAATAAGGACAGAGTCTGATGGGATTTGTTCAGATATTTTGAATAAGTATATAAAGACCATTATTAAAAGTGAAATGTCAATGGCTTCCTTAAAAACCTAACATGGATTTGCTGTGGTTTAGAAGTTTGGGAGAGCAGGTGTAATGTGGGAATTGAAATGTGTCATTTTGCTGATGTCTTAGGGTCAGTTTTGGTAAATGCAGATCTGTGAGTCAGCTCAGGCCTATGACACAGCATTTCCCAGTCATGTGACAAAAATAAGTATGACACATCAATTTTTTGCAACTTTTCAGACCCATTTTAGGGATATATATTCTAAATATATTTCCTTCCCATTTTTTTGATGATTTCTCTGGTGGCAATCCCCATTGAAATGAAAAAAAGAGTTTTAGTGTTAAGAGTAAGATCTTTGTAGACATTTTAGTGATTTCTAACTTAGAAAGTTATAAGGCAAATATGAATATATACACACACATTTGTATATATACGTATATACATATATATATGTAATATACATGCTTTAGATTATGATTTCCAACCTGTTTTAATGTACCTGTATGAATTTAATTCAAATATTCACAGGATTAGAAACTTGGGGCTTAATGTGTTTAATCCTTTTCTGCTCTATTCCTCACTAATTTCAACTGTACTTTCTTCAGTTTTTCTCTTTCTTCTGCCTGCTCATATATGTTGTTAAAAGTTCAATTAATTTTTGAAATTACAGTTATTGAAGTTTTTTTCCAATTCTAGAGGGTTTTTTTGTTTTATATTACTTTATTGATAGTACATTGTTTTCATACATTATTATTATTATTATTATTATTTTACTTTTCCATGTCTTCCTTAATCCTTCAAGCATCTTGAAGACAGAGGTCAAAATTCTTTAGATAGATCTACCATCAGGTCTTTTTTAAGGATGGTTGATTTATTTTTCCCCCTTGGAATGGACCACTATTTTCTATTTTGCTCTCTGCCTTGTGCCATTGTTGAAAATTGGACATTTGGATCTGGTAGGGTAATAACTCTGGGAATCAGGTTCTCCCCTTTTCCAGAGTTTGCTATTTGCTTTATTTTGTTTATTTATTTTTTGACAAGATGTCTCTGTGCTACGGATCAGCTTAAGGTGTAAATTTAAAGTCTCTTTGGGTATTTTCTGAGATTTTAAATGTGCATAGTTACTTTTAAAACCCCGCTGTATATGTAGATTCTTTTGCATGTACTATCCATTACTGTGTGGATCCAAAAAGAAAAGAGAAAAATTAAGATGGAAAAAGAAAGGTGGTGTTTCTTTGAATCTCTTGCACTTCAGCTGGAGGGAGCTGGGCTTCTTACATCAGGGAGGATCAACAATGATATTTGCCTACTTCTGTACCTTACAGAAGGAACAATCAGAGATCAAAGCACAGGACCCCACTCCGCAGAGGAAAAGGTATTGATGGCATCCCCCAACAACTTCTTCAAGATGTACAGAAGCTGCTCTAGCAACACTTGTATCTGCCTGCCATGGGGCTGCAGGTGAGGAATAAGGAGCTACTGCTGGCATTGACCAAAGGTAACCGATTTACTGTCAATTCTTCCCTTGGAATTCAGAAACCTTCCAGACATGGCAGACTTCCAAACTAGCTACAGCAGGCAAGTTCTGAAAGTATAATTGCCACCTCCGTGATGAGATTCCTGGTACTTCCTACTCAGCCGTTTTCCCAGAATCCTCCTCCTGACGTCCAATTCTTAGTCTTCTTATTCATCATTCAATGGTGATTTAATTATTGCCACGAGGGTATGTTCAGATATTTATATTTGTTCATATCCCTTATGATAATTCTGAGACTGAAGAACTGGAGGTTGACTGATAGAAAGAGGTTTTCCTGTTTCCTTTGGAGAAGAGAATCCCTTGGCTCATTTCAAACTGATACATATTTTCTAAGGAAAAGTTAAATGAGTTTACATGCATTTTTAAAGGAATAAGAATCTTCTACTGAGCATGGTGGTGCACGCCTTATAATCCCAGCGACTCGGGAGGCTGATGCAGGAGGATTGCAAGTTCAAAGCCAGTCTTAGCATAAAGCAAGGTGCTGAGCAACTCAGTGAGACCTTGTCTCTAAATAAAATACAAAATAGGGCTGGGGATGTGGCTCAGTGGGTTAAGTGCCCCTGAGTTTAACATATCCCCCCACCAAAAAAAAAAAAAAAAACCTTCTGATATTGTTATCTGTTCTTGGAAAGAATTCAGTTGTTAGTTTTGGAACTTCCACTCATCATCTTTAATTTTTTTTTGTTCTAATTAGTTATACATAACTGTAGAATGCATTTTAACATAACATTCAAAAATGGAGTATAATTTCTCATTTTTCTGGTTGTACATGATGTAGAATTACATCAGTTGTTTACTCATATATGCACATAGGGTAATAATGTCTGATTCATTCCACTGTGCATCCCAACCCCTTACCCCCACCCCTCCCTTTATTCCCCTCTGTCTAATCCAAAGTGCCTCTATTCTTCCCTAGCTCCCCACCCCCTTGCTTATTGTGAATTAGCATTCACATATCAAAGAAACCATCTGGCCTTTGGTTCTTTGGGATTGGTTTATTTTGTTTAGCATGATATTTTCCAGCTCCATCTCTTTACTAGCAAGTGCCATAATTTAATTCTTCTTTAAGGCTGAGTAATATTCCATCAGTATATGTACCACATTTTCTTTATCCACTCATCTGTTGAAGGGCACCTATGTTGGTTCCATAGTTTAGCTATTATGAATCTAAATGCTACAAATATTGATGTGGCTGGATCACTGTAGCATGCTGCTTTTAAGTCCTTTGGGTACAAATCCAGGAGTGGGATAACTGGGTCAGACAATGGTTTCATTCAAGGTTGATGAGGAATTTCTATACTGCTTTCCATAATGATTGCACCAATTTGAAGTCCCTTTTCCCCTACATCATTGCCAACATTTATTGTTGCTTATATTCTTGATAATTGCCATCCTGACTAGAGTGAGATGAAATTTCAGTGTAGTTTTGATTTGCATTTCTCTAATTGCTGGAGATATTGAACATTTTTTCATCACCTTTTTTTCTCATTTATTGTGAGAGGGATTGATTACAAGGACCTGAATTCAGATGTTATAAAGTTTCACACTCTATTTCTCCACTTACTAGTTTGACAATTTGTGGGGGAGATGGAGAGCATTAACTTCTCCATAACTCAAGTATGTATTTGCCAAAATAGGGGAAAAAACACAACTACCTACAATGCATAATGCATGCTGTGTAGTTTGCATTAAATGAGACCAAGTATCCACATGTCTTCCAAGATGGTGTAGTATGAGAACTGGGTGTCAGGCCAGGGATCTGCTAAGCCCTTTTGTGCTAACCTCATCTGCTGGTTTTCAATCAGGCTCAGACCCAAACTTTTGCTGAGAAATAGATAGAAAATTAATTTACAGCCCAAGCTAAAATGACAAGGTCCATAACTTGACTTAGTCCAATTCCCAGGGAGTTTATTTTGTCTGGTCTTTGATTTTTCTTTTCACCAATAAGAGTTATGCTTTTAGTCAATAGTGACATGGCATATTTCAGAGTGTTATATTATTTGGTGATTCCACTCACAGTTAGCACAGTCCATCTGTTTGCTATCTGTAATGCTATGATTTGAGTGTCTGCTCCCTCCAAAACTCATGTTTGTACTTGTTTACTATTAGAGCAGCATTAAGAGATGGGAAGCTTGAGAAGTAACTAAGCCACAAGTGTTTCACACTCATGGGTGATATTAATGCTCTTACAAAAGAGCAAGATTGTCTGCACATGGTGGCACATGCCTGCATTCACAGTGACTCAGAAGGCTGACACAGGAGGAGAACAAGTTCTAGACTAGCCTGGGTACCTTAGCAAGACCCTGTTTCAAAATAAAAAATAAAATGGGCTGGGGATATAGCCCAGTGGTAGAATGCCCTTGGGTTCAATCCACAGCACTACAAAAATCAACAACAACAAAAGATCAAGTTCAGACCCTTCTTACCTCTCTTAGCCCTTCTGCAATGTGTGGACCTAGCTTTCCACCTTTCTGGAAAATGCATCATGGACAATGCCATCTTGGAAGAAGAAAATGCCTGAACAGACACTTAACCTTGTGGCACCTTGACCTAGAACTTCCCAGATTCAAGGACTGTGAGCCAGCCAGGTGTGGTGGCACACACCTGTAAGTGGTAGCTGCTTGGGAGGCTGTGGATGGAGGTTTACAAGCTCAAATTCAACTTCAGCAATTTAGTGAGGTCCCAAGCAACATAGCAAGACCCTGTCTCAAAATAAAAACTAAAATGGCTGGAGATATGGCTCAGTGGTTAAGCACCCCTGGATTCAATCCGTACTACAAAAACAAAACAAACAAAAACTGTGAGCCAATAAATTTCTGTTCATTATAAGCCACTTTCAGATATTTTAATAAAGTAACACAAAATAGGATAAAACAAGTAACTTCTTTAGCAAGGGTCCAGAAACATTTTAGATTTTGTATCTCAGGGTTGAAGGAGACATCTTTGGTTGTCACCTCTGCAGGGAGGTTCTACTGGGATCTAGAGAATAGTGAAGACCAGTGATACTACTGATATTTTATAATACACAGATAGTTAAGAAATTATCTGGCCCCAAATTTCAATAAAGCTAAGATTGAGGCTTTTTTTTTGGATTTTTTGGCTCTATCACTTAAAGACTATAATTTCATAAACAAATAACTTGTATTTTCAGAACTTCAGCAACCCTCAATAGGGTGGAAATTATGGTATAATAAATTATATATGTAATATCTTTAGCACCATATTGTTAATATGGTAAACACTGAATAAATCATATATGTTACCATTGTTATCATCTCCATTACTGTCATCATAATCATTGTCATCTGCATCATCACGTTTCATCCAAGTCTGGCTTGTAGTCACAGCTCTGATTCAACCTAAGCTGGGCTTCATGAAAAGCATCTGTGTCAATTAACCTGCATCTGACACCATGTGGGAGGCAACCTGAGCAGAGTGGAAAGAAATCAAGCAGCAAGGGAAAATGACATTTCGTCAGCGTGGACCCACTTGCTACTTCCTTTTAGATTGATTTTCATGGAAATGTATGATGTGGGCTGATGTTGGAGGAAAATGTCAACCCGTGAATGTTCTGGTTATTGACCAATACCTTACAGTACACAGTATTTTTCTTCTATTTTTTTTTTTCCCAAAAGAAGTTTCACTTGTTTTCCTTGAAACATCCAAGGTTTCTGAGATTTTGAGGATTTGCTTACGATTTTGGTTTTATCATTTAAATTAGAAGAAATTTTACTTATCCAAACTAAGAAAAGTTCAGAGCTTAGTGGCTTTAGGGGGAGGATCTAAGTCTTAAATTTTGCCCTTAGAACACAATCTCTTTCTAGTTGCTTCCAAACTCCAATCTCACCTCTCCTCACACTTGAATTCTAGTCTCAGGGTCCAACAGGTATCAAGTTTTTTCTGACAGGTCTACATCTATGTCTGCTTATGTTAAATCAAGTGGCATGGACGATTTTTTTCCCCCAGTCATCTGAGATCCTTAAATGTAGCAATTGCATCTTGGTTGTCTTTGAACCTCTTGAATTCTAGCATAAAATTCAACATTCACCAAATATATTGCAAATATTAATTAGAGCTCATAAATATCTTTTTGGTTAAGCACAGGTAATATAACTCAAGAGAAAAAAATACCCACATGAAATACCTGAGTCCAAGAGAAAAGAAAACGATATAAAGTTATAAATCTGGTTAGCACCAAAGCTATAGGGAACAATATTGTTTGCCTACAAGATAAGGTAACCTTTGTCTAGAGTGAAAGCAGTTTTTATTTGCACTAAACCATTGAAGAACATTGTCATCTGATTAATCATTTCATAGATCCAGAATTTGCAGACAGGACTCTGGTTTCTTCTGATGCCTTCGCAGAGCTAGTGCAGGACAGCAAACAGCTCCTGACTCTATGGGCCTTTCAGTCTCCCCTGAAACTTAAGGACTGGCCTGCTCAGTCTTAGGAGGAATGTCCTGGGAAGTTCCTGTGTTTCATGCACTACCAGGTCTGTGGTAGGCATGCACTCAACCTAAAGATTGATTACCTCATCAAGTGATCTAAATAATATGTCTCCAGGAGATAAATGTGTGCAGAAATAGATAAAGGCAAAGAGAAATGTGAGGGAGGAGAAGAACGTCTGACTCATCTTCATTCATGTTATAGAAACGTTATCCTAGATTTTTCTTTGAATTACTGACAGGCCCTAGTCTCAGATTTTATACTCAGAGTTCTGAGTTTTGATTGAATAAATGAAGAACATCTTTTCAACTAAAAAGCAGAAACTGCTATATGTAATTTCTTCTAAACTGATGCTTATTTTTTGTGTACTCTATACAGTTTTTTTTTAACTTATGGTGTAAAACATGTAATATAAAATTTGCCATGTAGCTATTTTAAGGGTATATATACTATATTGATGTTATTTATATTCTTGTTGTTGTGCAAAACATTTATAAAACATTTTTGTCTTATAAAACCAAAACTCAGTGCCATTGAATATTAATACTTCCCTTCCCCTGCCCCGGAACCCTGACAACCACCATCTGACTTGCTGTTTTTGTTAGTTTGACCACTTTAGATACATCCTATGATATAAACCATATGGGATTTGCCTTTTTTATGACTTGCTTATACTATTTATCATAACATATCCTAGGTTCATTCAAGAATGACAGAATGTCCTTCATTTTAAAGCTGATATTCTGTTGTGTGTAAATACCACATTCTCTTTGTCAACCCACAAGTGTTTGCATTGCTTCCAAAGGTTGGCAATTGTGAATGATGCTGTGATGAACATGGGTGTACAAATACCTCTCAATGTGCCTCTTTTAATTAGTTTGGATATAAACCAGCAAATGGAATTGCCTGATTAGATGTAATTCTATTTTAGTTTTTTGAGAAACCTCTGTATTTTGTTCCATAGTGGCACTAATACCTCACATTCCTAGTGATCTGATTTATCTTCACCCACACTTGTTACTATCTGATTTTTCTATGGCTATCCTAATGGGTTTGAGGCAGTAACACTGTAGTTTAGATTAGAATTTCTCTACTGATGACTGAGTGAGTTTGAACATATGTTTATTTACTTTTTGGCCATTTGTGTATCGTCTTTAGAAAAATATCTAATTCCTTGCTCGTTGTTAACTGGGAATTTTGCTGTTCAATTATAGGGATTTTTAAAATGAATTCTCTGGATATTTAACCCTTGTGAGATATAGGGTTAACAATTTTTTTTTTCATTCTGAAATTGCCTGTTGACTCCTCTGTTGGTTTTCTTTTTCTTGCAGAATTTTTGTTAATATACTTCCTGTGTGTGGTGTGGTTTTGTTGATAATGCTTTTGATGTCATATCCAAGAAATAAATCATTGCCAAATCCAATTTTGTGAAGCTTTTCCCCTTTGCTTGCTTCTGATTTTTTATATTTTAGGACATTCTTCATTCTGTGCTATTTTTTTTCTATGTAGTGTAGAGTTCAGGTCCAAATTCATTATTTTCCAGATGAATATTAATTTTTCCCAGGATCAACTATTGGAGAGAGATCCTTTCCATATCACATAGTCTTGTTTCCTGAGCAAGTTGTTTTTAATTTGTAAGCAGATAACGAAATGAGCATAGACATGCTTGGATGAACATAAGGCTTTTGGTTTTGGTAAGAGTTTGAGCTTCTAAGAGATTCCCTGTGTTGCTTAACATGGCAAAGAACCAGAACTGTTAGCCTAGAACTTTATTTTTGTGCATAGTTTATTTTTCAGTTGTTACAAATGAAACTCCTTAGTAGAATTGATTTTGACCTCCAACAGAGGAGGATCAATTAGATTAAATTTATTTAACTTCGACAGTTTCTGTATTATTTTTTTGTTTTATACCCATAACTCTGAAATTGGAGTTTGTAATAGCCCTTATAAGATCAGTTAAGACATTGTGTATGGCATGAATTAAATGTACTCTTTTGTGTATATATATTGGTGGGGGAGGGGATAAAACCAATTAATTTGTTGTATATTTTCCTAACTTCCACTTGGTGTTTAGCAGTGCATTAAATGAAAGATTAAAGAGATACTTGTCTTTTAAGAAGTAGATGGTTTAATAGAGGTGGTGCATGCATTTAATTATGATACATTATACAAACTAAATATCAAGAGCTTCATACAGATGAAGGATGGGTTCAGAATAGAAGAAGTTCTATCTGATAAGGTCCCTAGGAGAGGTCTCTTGAAGAAAGGAGTTTAGCTGATGTTTGAAGGGTATTGAGAGCTATAACTGCATGATAATAGCTGATAGTTATTAGGTATTTACTGTGTCATCACACACTTTTCTAAGTACTGAAATAACTGTTAACTCATTCTTCATTTAACAAATTGTTAAAACTTTATAATCATGTGATATAGGTGTTATTATCTTCTTTTATTAAGGGGTAAACAAAGTCATACAGATCACAAACTTACCCAATGTCACCCGTCTGGCAAGTACAACAGAATTAGGACATGAAGATCTATAGTCTAACCTCAGGGTCCATATTGCAACCACCTTGTAACACAGCCTCCAGGACTTAGTCTGTCCAGGACAGAAAGATATAAATTTAAAATCAGGGTCAGAAAAATACAAGGAATCAATGGAATCTGACAGTGAAGGCAAATCTGTAGTGTGCTATACCAAGAAAGTTGGTAGGAACAGATATTAGACATAACCATTAGGGCAAAACGATAGGACTGTAAAAACTACGATGTACTTTGTTCTTAAATTTGGAGAGTGATGAAGAGACAGAAAAGCTATTTTCCATAGAGAGTGATGTGTTCAAAGCCATGTTTTATGAAAATTAAATGGAGCAGGGTTTAGAATGCTGGGAGCTCACCGGATATCACTTATGGTCATTTGATTGTGCGCATATTGGTGAAAGAGAAACTGAGACTCAGAGAGACTAAGATAAATTACTTCCCCATATCCTCCAAGTAGGGAAAATGAGATGAGACTACAAGGCACTAAAGCACTAGTTTCTTTGGATCCAAACTTCCTGCCTACACACACACACACACACACACACACACACACACACAGAAGTGACTTGTCTTCAGGAATAGAGTGCCTATGAGGTGATTTCAGTACCTCAGGGGAAGAATAACAAAGGTCTCTTTTCGTACAAAACAGTCCTAGATGGTCATCAGTGTCTTGGAACTTAGAGAATCATCTTATTTTCACTGTCAGGTGAGTCTGGAAATTGGAAAAAGAAAAACTAACTAGGAACACACTGGAAGTATTAACAAAATTTTTTTAAAGGGATAAGAAATTAACAAATAATTTAGTTTTGGTCCAGATGCCAGTTCAACAGGACAGATAGATATGTACATAAAGCAGGGTGCATGTGTTGCAAGAAGTTCAGAAAGAAAGGAAGATGTAGATTTGGAAAGTGATATTCTCAGAGAAGTAAAAAAAAAAAAAATTCATACTTTCTTTTGAACTTAATTGAAGGATTTTATCAGATCAAATCAACATGGCTCTACTTTTAAAGATTAGCTTAACAACCAGTCCCACCCAAATTGCAGATTGTTGAGCAAAATAAGTGTTGTGACTGTTTTAAATTACCAGATTTTGAAGTGGTTTGTTATATGCAGCCATACAAAGTTGAAGCAGCACATAAGAATCTGTTTTTGGTTATTGTATGTGGTAATTTCTATTTTTTTTGACCTGTAGTTTCTACTATTATTGCAGTGAATATGAATTATTTATACAGGCAAATGTATGAGACATTGAGGGAAAAAATGTATTTCCAGATGCAGCTCAACGCTGTCAACACCTCTCCAAAGTGTTATAGTTAATTTGCTGTGCTGAGCCATCAACAGGCCTAGGGGGTCAAGGATAAATGGTTTTAGCAATAGAAAAGGGTTAAAATAAAAATAATAATAATTATTAAAATATATCAACATACATATATGAAGAATTAAAATTAATCATTACCGTGTTCCTTTGTACTATATACTGTCTCATTGTGGAGTCACTTAAAAATATGAGGGTACCTACATGATATAACTATAATTAATTCATTCCTATGATCGTTGGCTATTCCTGTTCTCACTGTTAAACTAAAGTAGCAGAAAAATTACATCTTATGATCAACACCCATGAAAAACATCTATTTATTTATTCATCTCCTTTTAAATAATAACTATAGAAACTGATAAGATTATTCCTGCAGTTGTCACACAAGAGCCTATGGATAAACTTAATATTATAAATTAAAGTGAACATGATATCAGTATGACAGGGAGTACCTATGCTCATTAGATTTGAGTGTATTAAAAAAGCAACAATATGTTAGGGATTGGTAAAATTATATTATGGAGGCAATCAATATGAATGTGGCAGTTTGGCTAGTGAGTAATTAGTATAAATAATGCTGACTTCATTTTAAATACTCAAATACTGAAGGAAATTGTGGAATCAATGGTTGGAAGCAGATGGATCATTTAATTTATTTCTCAATTACGCTGACACATTAGTTACAGGAATTTTCATGTCATCTATTTTTTATGGTCCATTTTATAGCCATGTTTATTGTTGTAATAAATAAATACATTATATCCTCTTATTAGAGCAGCAATGAAAATTTTTTGTATCAAAACACTCACATACTCACATAATAGAAGTAACTTACGGGGAACATTAGGGAGAATCTTTACCTAACACAAGAATAAGGCCTGTGGGTGGTTGACGCCAAAGAGAAGAATATGGTCAGAAGAAATGGGTAACATTTAGCCTTTTCAAAGGGGTGATTAATACTTGAGAAAATTTAAATCCCACACAGTCCTTCTAATAACCTGGGCACATTTATAACTGTGTATGTTTCCCAGCAACAAATTAGTGTTTCACACTACCATCTGGGATACAGATAGATTATAAAGTTATTTTCTCCATTTTAGACCTTCCCTACAATTGTGATAAGAATTGTAGGGAAGGTCTAAAATGGTACCAATTAGGCTGAGTGGAAACATCCATAACAACTTGATATTTTAAAGCTTTATTCATGTTTCTAAGAGAATGAGGTATTTACTTATATGGAAATAGATGGTTTGTCCTCTCTTCTCAGAGACTGTCTATTAGGGTATGGTGGGATTGATTTTTCTTTCAAACTTGTGGTATATGCTTTCTGAACACCTACAATTTTCCTAATACTATATTAGGGACTCATCCAATTTATTGTGCCCTGTGTTAACAGGGATTTACAGAAATAGAAGTCAATTTGAAAAACATTCTCTTTGGTTGATTGTCATTATTCAAACACAAATTTGAGTGGTCATTCTACTCATATATGATTTTCCTTGGCTATTGTAGCTTTGATTAATTGTTCACATTTTTTTCTATGATTTTTTTTCTTTAAATTGTCTAGATGAGCCAATTTTTTGCAACTGTTAAAGACTTTAAGTTGGAATCAGATATAGGGAAGATGGACAGGTGGCACTACCAAAAAAAGTAGGTGTTTAATTCCAGACTTCCAGACCTTATTGAAAGTAATAAATAGTATGATAAAAGCTACAAAGGGAAGGTTCTCAGTTTCTATGTGTCAGTATAATAGGCAGATGTAACAATGATATTTCAAGTGATACATGAAGAATGCATTAGGCAATGAGGGAAAGAGAGGAGAAGAAAAGAGAGAACTATAGCCTTAGGAAATATTATGTATGAATATCATGTATAAATGAGGGACTTGCTAGTGTGTGAAGTGTGACCATGGAGAGGAGTAGGGGTGGGGGTGTCTTGTGAGTGGAGGTTGCTGGAACATACAATGAAATAACACACACCATAGATCTAGTACGGGACCTATTAGTGAAAAGGTGAGTTATATATATGTATGTATGTGTGTGTATATATACACACACATACATACATATGTATTTTATATGTAAATAAATATCCATATATAAATTTATATAAATAAATTAGTCTATGGAGGAAATAATAACTAAGAACTCACCTATATATATAACATCTATTCACAAAAGTTTTGTAAGTCATAAATCATTTTCTTTCTATAAAAGTGAATTAATGTAAACATGGAGAGAGCCACAACTTTGAGTCCTAAGAGAGAAGTTAGGGAGATGTCCAAGTGAGAATTTCTGTGGGCATGCACAATTGTCCCTAATACTTACAATTCTTGAAAAGTATCAGGTTCCAGAAGGAAGTGGGCCTTTCCAGCCACCTCTGTACAGAAAGAGGCTGGACTAGTCAGTTTTGTATTAATATTAAAAAATGAGCACTTCACCACTGCTTCATCTCTGAAGTCTCAGAGCCGCCTTTTCTGCTTTCCTGAGTTCTAGTGGAGGGATAACAGGAAGCGAGAGCGATGATTCTGATGAATGTTCAGTTGTGGGAGTCGGGATGAATTGCCTGCGAGTGCTTCTGGCGTACAACAGAGAAAATGCCAGAAGACGCCCAACAAGCTAGCAAGGGAAGAAAATGCTCCAAAGGGAGGGCCAGAAGCAGTTTACTCAGAACAGACTCAGAGACAATTGTACCTCCTGGGAAAAGCAAGTACTTGTGGAAAGCAAAATAAGAAGGCATGAGGACCCAGGAAGGAAAGAGTGAGTTATCTGGAGCCACAGGATGCTGATAAGGAAGTGTCTCCAGGCATAGGAAGAGACCAGCAGCCCTGAGGAAGAACCTGCCTGTGATGAGAAGCAAAACGTGGTGAGCTTTTGCATTCAGGAGCAAGGCTGTGATCTCCTGAACTCCTGACCATCAGGTGTATTAGCAAGTGAAAGGAAGAATTCACAACATTAAAAATTTAGGGATCATTGTTCTTACTACGTGCTATGTATTCTGTTAGCATTGTTCTTGCTCTGTGCCCAGCAGCCTGTTAGATATTATAGTTTTGTTGAGCAAGAATTATACTTAATGCCTGTATCTGTCTATGTATCCATATGCTTATTTTCAAAAACAAGTATTTTCAGATATTCTCTGTGTTGAACAGCACTACTTTTCCTTTGCTCCATGTGGGACTACCAAAGAATATAGGTGTTTAATTCCAGACTTCCAAACTTTTTTCTCTGCATTTACACCCTCACACACATAGGGTTCCACTCTGGGAATCTCTCATCTGCTTTGCTCCATTACTAAGGTATGTGTCTGGAAAAGCCCCCCTTAATCTGTTTTCTGTTGAGTACAGGCTCCCAGCTGCAAATTCCCATCCTGTGTTTACCCTGAATCAGTCACCAAAACATTTGCAAAGCCCCCTGAAACAATAAGATCTATTTCCAAATATCTATATCCAATGTTTTTGACTATTTGAAAAATAAAGTTTGTTAAATTCAATTTTTATTGGATTCAGTCAAGAGGATAAATATACAATCTAATGATAAATGATTAGAATTACTGACAAATATGTCTTTATTTTACTGTTTTTCTTCCAGATATTGTTTTCTCTTTAAAGTGCACATTATTCATTGCATTCAGGTCTCTGGGTGGTTGGTTGTCAAGTGCCATGCCTCTGCAGAAAGGAACATTACTGTGGGTCAAAGCAAAACTGGATGAGTTCTGAATAAGTTTGCTAGGCATAGGGATTATTTTACTTCACAAAGGATTGGTATGTAATGCCAATAGAATGACAGAGAAAGACAAATTTCAAGTCTGTATTTAGGGCACACTGGAGGGTTTAAGAAGGATGTTGTCCCAAGAATCAGTGGCTGGGGAAGGAGAGTTAAGAGAAGATTTAGTTTTTATCAAAATCATTTACAAAATTTTTTCACACATCTTGGGTACAGTGTGTGACTCTAATCCCTATTTTACTTGGTGATGAAAACCATCACATTATTACTGCTAGTTATGTAAAGGCAACTTTGGCTTATAATGTATACACAAATGTATGACTAAATTATTCAAATCCAAATTACTCAGAATAGGTTGCAGAATTCCTTAGAGAAAAGAGGAAAAAATCACTGACTTGCACAATATAAAAATCAAAAGAGTCAAGAAACAGAAACTGCCTTTAGAGGATGGGGTTGGTGGAGGGAAGACTTTTTGTTATTAGGAAAGAGATGGTGCTTGGAGCCCATCCCATGGTGCTACTCTATAGCCCCACCAATTGGGATCTCCACACTGTCATGCAAGCCATTCTCTGATCACATTTTACATTGCACAATGACACTTGTCCACTGTCATGTTGACAACTATCACTGCTGACATTTTGCACCTGTAGCTATCTTTTATTTCCCATCATTGTATAGGAATTGAACCAGCAGGCATCTTTTGAAACAGTCTATTGGATGACTTGCAAATACATACTGTGCTCTAGGTACCTGGAGCCTCACAAGTACATAATTAGTCTTTTCCTCATACATTTGAGTCTTGCCTGTTCTGGTTAAATTTTCTGTGTTGGCTCCCCTAATACCTTCAGCTGACAACTATCATTCTTGTCTTATATTTTAGAAAACAAACTAATAGCTCCATTCTTCAGACACATTTTATAGTATGTTATATCATTCTCATGTTATGTATATCATTTGCATTTTCCCAGGTATATATGGATCATAAACCCTAGCTAAATTCAATACAAATCTTAAGGATTCCATAAAATCAAAGGGCCATGTCTTAAAAACAACTATAAAGTTTTTAGATATTCACAGTTGTAATTTCACTTGTGTTTAAAAAATATCCTGTATGGTAGGATTTTATAATTATTCCATTTTAAAGATGAAAAGAATAGGGTCCAAGATTAAACATCCAGCAATAATTGGGAAATTCTGAGTGTAAATCTTTCTACTCTCCTTTGGTGCATTTTATATTTTTATTTTCATCTTTATGCCAATAACAGGGATTGAATCATACAGATGCCCACTAACTGTGATTATATTACAGGACATGAAGTACTTTACATTCAGTGGTTAATTAATAATGATGCTTGCTGGGGATACAAAGATGAAACAAACAAACTGTCTCTTCTGCCATCAAAATATTTGCTGTCCGATAGAATCCTGTAAACAGACAGACTCTAGTGCTAACATATAGGGTAATGAATGAGCATAAAGAATTCTGGGTGGATCACAGATAAGGACAGTGATTATCTCACCCACTCCAGGAGAATTAGCTAAGGCTTTACCAAGGACTTTACAATTTGCCTGGATTTGAAGGATTAGTAGGAGTTTACCAGGTGAATAAAGATAGCTGAACATTTGCTTCAGGGAGAAAAGTATGCACAAAAGACTAAGTTGAAGATTTCCCTCTTCTCTCTGAAAGCAACAAGAACATTTTTGTGTCTTAATCTTAGTGGCCTGATGGAGAAGTACTTTATAAGAGGAGACCAGGGAGATAGGAGCAGAGGAAAGAAATTATGTTTCGAGTCTAGTCATTAATTCTATATAATCCTATAATTAATCCTGCTTTTCACCAAGGTACCTCCAGAGCTCATTAACAAAGGGAGGTGGTTGCTCTAAGGAGAGACATAAATAATTGCCTTTTACATTTCTGAACCCTATGGTAGGTGCGTCACAAATTTTTTAAAATTAAATTTATGTCCCCAAAGTATAATGTGAATAAAGTACATTATTCTCCTTTTGCCAATGGCTAATCTGAGTCCAAGGGAAGTTATAGACTTGCTTCTCATCCTAATTCTAGTAGATAATGGAGCTTGATTCTCTCCTAGAATCCAGTTCAGAAGCTTCTCCTGAGTCTGTTGGCAATCAGGAGGGGACAGATACACATACACACATGCACGGGGACCTAATTGTGGAGAATTTAACAACAAAGTTTCAAATTGCATAACCAAGAACTAATGGACTTGAAGTAAAAAAAATCAAAATATATAATTAGAGCTAATGATTTCTACATTTTTAAATAATAGTAAAAGTGGTGAGAAAATTATAGTTAAAACATAGAAGATGAGCAGTTTTAATCAGCTACACATAATTGCCATTTACCAAGCATTTCACCTCAAAATAGAAAAATATTCATCTATTTAAGTTTATATAGGACATTTAAGTGGATAGGTCAATCCTCTAGGCCAGAAAAACATTTTCAATGAATTTAAAAGGAGTAAAATTTTACAACTATCTTCTCTCACTGTGGTGGGACTATGTTAGAAATGGAGAACAACAAAGATGTCTGAAAAATTCCTAACTACTGAGGATTACAGAACACATTGCTAAAAAGAAAAACTCAAAGAAGAAATCAAAAGTGAATCAAGAAAGAAGGTGAATTAAAATAAATAGAAAATATATAAAATTTGATGATGCAGCTAAAGTAGTGCTTATAGCAAAATCTATAGTCTAAATTGCTTATATTGGAATAAATGAATGGTCACAAAACAGCGATCTCCGCTTCATTTTCAGACACTAGAAAATGAAAACTAAATCAAACCTACACTAATCAAAAGGAAGAAAATTATGAAGATAAAGGCAGAGTAGAATAGAGATGAACAAATTAGAATAATTTAAATATTATAAATATAGAATAATTTATATTCTATATAATAATTCTATTATAAATAGAATAATTTAAATATTACTTAAACAAGTAATAAGTTGATAAACATGTAACCATACTGGTAAAGGAAACTAAGATACATCTTACCAATATAAAAGATGAAAGAGCTGATATCACTAGACTACATACATATTGAAGTGTTTATAAGGATATATTATAAATGAATAGCTACTGGTCATTTTAAAATTTAAATTGTGAACATAATTTTGTTTTACACATCTTTTTGCTGATTTCTTATAGTATACAATTGTGGTTCTCAATGATGGTCTGTATTATGGTTAGATTTTTACCTATTTGAAAGCATTCTAAACATGATCAACGCTATGCTTTTATGTCTCAATGAAACAATTTTACCACTGAGAATACCATAGCTCTATCATTTCTGAGGTATGTTTTAGCACCTATGACTACTATTTGAAATATCATTTTTGAGACCAATAAGCATTTTTATTTGGTAGATAAAACATGTGACTTTTCCTCTTAGGAATGGATTAGAGCACATTAGAGTATCCTCACTAAGTTGTTCCCCACAACTGCAGCTGAAACTGACTGTTTTCAGTGGCCACCCTCCTTGCCTCATCCCCTTCTTCAGTACATTAGACAGCCTAAAAGAAACATCTCGTTTCAGAAAGCTTTCCCATTGGTTTATGAAATAAGACTGATTTGCTTTACGCCTCACTAGCAGTAATGTTTTCAAAGCAAAGGATGACTTGAATATCTTTGTATGTTCTTTTTAATAAGAAACAAAACTCATTTTTTCTCTTTCTAATGTGAATTATAAAAAAGAACAAATTTCCTTTTGAAATAGAAAAGCTTTCTTCCTATTATTAAGCTTTCTTCCTTTCATTTCCATGGGGAATTTGGATGCTGAGATGATTCCATTTTTTTTCAATATTTCATCCAAGAAGAAATAGAAAACAATTATAGGCCTAAATATATTACAAAAAGAAAAAGATACACTCTGACATTGCTGATGGGAGAGCAAATTGGTACAACCAATATGGAAAGCTGTATGGAGATTCCTTAGAAAACTTGGAACGGAACCACCATTTGACCCAGCTATCCCATTCCTTGGTTTATAACCAAAAGGCCTTAAAAACAGAACACTACAGTGATGCAGCCACATCAATGTTTATAACAGCAAAATTAAAAATAGCTAAATTGAGGAACCAACCTAGATGTCCTTCAGTAGATGATCGGATAAAGAAGCTGTAGTATAAAAATGTACAATATATTGCACAATCAATAAAATGGAATATTACGCAGCATTAAAAGAGAATAAAATCATGGCATTTGCAGGTAAATGGATGGAGTTGGAGAATATAATGCTAACTGAAGTAAGCTAATCCTCAAAAACTAAAAGCCTAATGTTTTCTATGATAAGTGGATGCTGATCCATAATTGGGGGTAGGGAGCATGGGAGGAATGGAGGAACTTTGGATAGGGCAAAAGGGAGGGAAGGAAAGGGAGGGAGAATGGGGATAGGAAAGATGGTGGAATGAGATTGACATCATTACCCTAGGAACGTGTATGAAGACATGAAAGGTGTGTCTCTAACTTGTGTACAAGTAGATAAATGAAAAATTGTGCTCCATTTGTGTACTATAAACTAAAATGCATTCTGATATAATGTATAATAAATTAGAACAAATAAATAAATAAAAAGTTGAGCTTTTTGTGGCAGATATTTTATATACTCATTATTGATTGCACAATCAATGCTTTTAGTTGTTAATTATTTTCTTTTCCTCTAG
The DNA here is from genome assembly GCF_052094955.1 of Ictidomys tridecemlineatus. Classification (NCBI taxonomy): domain Eukaryota; kingdom Metazoa; phylum Chordata; class Mammalia; order Rodentia; family Sciuridae; genus Ictidomys; species Ictidomys tridecemlineatus. Next base: position 19,662,722 of record NC_135477.1, read on the forward strand.
AAGTGTGATCCGGGCATTCAGATAAAAAAAATACTTATTTAACATTTACTGTGGTTAAGTAATATCTCTCACCCTTTTCAAACAATCAATAATCAGGACGAGTTAAGAGGAAGATTCTTCTTTAAAGGTTTTGTAAAACTCCACTGTATACCCATCCGGTCCTGGGCTTTTCTTGGTTGGAAGTCTTTTGATTGCTTCTTCTATTTCATATATTGATATTGGTCTGTTTAAGTTGTGAGTATCCTCCTGACTCAGTCTGGGCAAATCATATGACTTAAGGAATTTATCGATGTCTTCACTGTCTTCTATTTTATTGGAATATAGGTTTTCAAAATAATTTCTAATTGTCTTCTGTATTTCTGTAGCATCTGTTGTGATATTGCCTTTTTCATCCCTTATGTTAGTAATTTGAGTTCTCTCTCTTCTTCTCTTCGTTAGCATGGCTAAGGGTCTGTCGATCTTATTTATTTTTTCAAAGAACCAACTTTTAGTTTTGTTAATTTTTTCAATAGTTTCTTTTGTTTCAATTTCGTTGATTTCTGCTCTGATTTTAATTATTTATTGCCTTCTGCTACATTTGCTGTTGTATTGCATTTCCTTTTCTAGGGCTTTGAGGTGAAGTGTGAGCTCATTTATTTGTTGGTTTTTCCTTTTTTTGAGGAATGACCTACAGGCAATGAATTTCCCTCTTAAAACTGCTTTCATTGTGCCCCATAGATTCCGATATGCTGTGTCTGTATTTTCATTTATCTCTAAGAATTTTTTGATTTCCTCCTTTATGTCTTCTGTAACCCATTGATCATTCAGTAACATATTGTTCATTTTCCATGTGATGTAGGATTTTTTCTTCCTTCTTTTATCATTGATTTCCAGTTTCATTCCATTATGATCAGATAAAATGCATGGTATTATCACCACCCCTGTATATTTACTTAGGGTTGCCCTATGGCATAATATATGGTCTATTTTTGAGAAGGATCCATGTGCTGCTGAGAAAAAAGTATATCCACTTGATGTTGGTTGATATATTCTATATATGTCAGTTTAGTCTAGGTTGTTGATTGTGATATTGAGTTCTATAGTTTCTTTATTCAACTTTTGTTGAATAAAGAAACTATAGATGTGTCCAATGGTGAGACAGGTGTGTTGAAGTCACCCATAATTATTGTGTTGTGGTCTATTTGATTCTTGAACTTGAGAATTTGTTTTATGAACGTTACAGCACCATTATTTGGTGCATAAATATTGATAATTGTTATGTCTTGTTGGTGAATGGTTCCTTTTAACAGTATATAATGTCCTTCCTTATCCCTTTTGATTAACTTAGTCTTGAAGTCGATTTTATTTGATATGAGGATGGCTACCCCTGCTTGCTTACAAGGACTGTGTGTGTGGTATATTTTTTCCCAACCTTTCACCTTCAGCCTGTGTATATCTTTTCCAATCAGATGTGTCTCCTGGAGGCAGCATATTGTTGGATTTGTTTTTCTAATCCATGTTACCAGCCTATGTCGCTTTATTGGAGAGTTTAAGCCATTAACGTTTAGAGTTACTTTTGATGTATGGTTTGTACTTCTAGCCATGTTTGATTATTTATCTTCTTTTACCTTGTTTCTCCAAGGTTAGCTTTCCCCCTGCCCTCTGTCTTTATAGAGACACTTCCCACTGATGGTTTTGGTTATCATTTTTCATTTCTTCCAAGAGATGGTTTGTGTCATAAATGGATATCAGGGTGGGGTCTTGGTTCAGCTCGGTTTGTGCCCTTTTAAGGAGATCAGGGTGGGGCCCTGGATCACCTTGACTTGTGCCCTTATAAGGAGATCATGGAGGGGATCTGGTTTAGAATGGCATGTGTCCTTATAAGGAGATCAGGACTAGGCCTTTGGTTTGCTGTGGCTTTTGTCCTTATAAGGACAAAAGGATGGACCCTTGGGTCAGCATGTCTTGTGTCCTTATAAGAAGAACATCACAAGCTTTTTTTTAATATGTCTTGCTTCTTTATTTGATTATCTTTCCTCCTATTTAGTTCATGATAGTGGTGAAGCATTTCAATTCCCTAATCTCTCATGTTGGGTATGCTCTACAAGGACTTCCTTGTGTTTCCCATGGGGGTTCCATTTAACATGAGAAAGAGAGGACACTCTGGTGTGAATCTTCAGCAACATGACTTCAGTAGTATACAGATGAAGCTTCTGTACCTCTTCTACACCTCTCCCTCATTCATTCATGTTACAGTGTTATATATGCTATTTATTTGATACTATAGAAGAAAACTGGGGTGCTTTCATATTCTCTTATGTCTTGTAGAAAACAAAAATAGCACTAGCTTTTTTTTAATAATTGTCACAAATTTATTTTACCAGGTTTCTTTCTGTCTCCATCAAGATATGAGTTCCTATCTAATATTAGTCCTTCAGTGCAACATGAAGGACTCCCCTCACACAGGACACATCTAGTGGGGACCAATTCCATGGGTTCTGGTTTATCATGTGCTCTGGTTTGAATGTAGGTATCCCTCCAAAATTCCTGTATTCAGTTCAGCCTCAATGTAACAGGATTGAGAGCTGGTTAGGCCAGAAAGCCCCAACCCCAGGGATGGGATATGCACATTACAAGAGCTTCTCCAGTTTGTGCAAGAACCTGGTTCACTTCCCAGAAATGCACAAGTGTGGGCACACACACACACACACACACACACACACACACACACACACACACAATTTCATTTATCAAGCTGTGCAGTGATGTATGGCTGTATTTTAATTATATCTCTTGTCTCCTTGACCAAAATATCCAACAAGAACAACTTAGAGGAGGAGAAGATTCTGTGGGGCTAACAGTTCCAGAGATCTCAGTTACTAGATGGCTCACTCCATTGCTCTGCCCAAGGACAGGTAGTCCATCATGGAGTAAGGGCCCAGTGGAGGAAAGATGCTCAGTCCAGAGCAATAAAAAGCAGAAATCTAGAGCATAGATAGAATGAGGCCATTCAAAGCCACAAAGTGATTACAGATTTTCAGACTCAAAATGAAAAGACCACTGAATATCGTACAAATTTTAAATTCTAAACCAGTAAATATCAGTCTCCAAAACGCACTGAAGCAAAAGACCTTCCAGGGTCCTTTCTTGTTCTATTATGAAAGTTGGAAAGTTATTATGAAAGTTGGAAAGGTCCTGGGGGCCCAAAAGTGAGATGACCCCTGGGGGTTATGCCTGGGTGTGCCTGAGTGATTTCTGGCTCTGATCTCACAAGGAGCCACTGTGAGGCGATCTCAACCTGCGGGTATATAAGAGAGTGGCCGTGGCTGAGATTTTTGTCCATAAGTACAGGAAGCTCTTGGTGGTGACCTGTCGGACTCCCAGATAGTTAGAGCGTTTGGTGGTGGTTGGTGGTTGGTGATTGGTGGCTGGTTGTGGTCTTTGTATATTGGGTTTTTTGATTTGGGTTTTTTTTTTTCTCCCTTTTGTTTTCTTTGCTTTCTTTTTCTGGTTTTTTGTTTTGGTTTTTTGTTTTGGTTTATTATTTTTTTTTTAGTTTATCTAGCATCCTTGTTCCTGTTTAGGATGAGAGATCAGTGTAGTCAGAGCAGAGTAGAGCTGCAGGAGCAGAGCTCTTGCTCTGAGCCTGCCTTCACAGACCATTATATGGTCCTGAAGGACATTGGGGAAGGGGGCTTTGCCCAGTTGAAACTTGCCCGCCATCTTCTTACTGGGACACAGGTTGCAGTGAAGGTCTTGGCCAAAGGAGCCACGAAATTCACCTTGCTATCTGAACCAGAGATGATGGCGGAATTGGACCACCCAAATGTGATCCATCTCTTTCAGGTCATGGAGACCAAGAAATACCTCTACCTCATCATGGAGCATGCAGGTGGGGGAGAGCTTTGGGATTTCATCCCAACAACTGGCATGGACGAGGAGGAGGCCCGCAGAATGTTTAGGCAGATCGGGCAGGCTGTGCAGTACTGCCACCAGAAGGGCATCGTGCACCTGGACCTGAAGCCGGAGAACGTGATGGTGGATGACGAACGCAATGTGAAGCTCATTGACTTTGGCCTGAGCACCAGAGTCACAGCTGGAAAGAAGCTCAATAAATTCTTTGGCACTCTCCTCTATGTTCCCCCAGAAATTATCTGTCATCAAGAATATGAGGGCCCCCCGGCAGACATCTGGAGCTTGGGTGTGGTCCTCTATTCAATGCTCACAGGGATCTGGCCATTTGAGGCAAGCACCGATAGCAAGCTGAAGAAACTCATCAGGTTGGGAAGGTACATCATTCCTTCACATGTCTCCAAGGAAGCCAAGAGCCTCATCCGAGAGATACTCAAAGTGGACCCCAAGCAGAGGCCCACCATAGACCAGGTAATGGGGCACCCGTGGCTGACCCAGGGAGAGGAAGCTCCACCCAGTTCTCCTTGTGAGGTACTCCCCAAACTCCCAGACCTCACAATCTTGAAAACTATGATCAACATGGGTTATGACCACTACAACACCTGGGTGTCCGTGGTGAGAAGGAAATTCAATGATGCCATGGCCACTTACCGCATCCTCCAGCACCAGAGCACCCAAGGGGAGGCCTCCACTGCCCAGGTGAAGCCCAAGCATTACCCAGGCCCTAAGGATCCTCCCTGGGTTTGCCACAAGAAGTTTCCCAGTGAGCCTGCCCTTCCCTTGCTCTGTGAGCAGCAGCAGCAGCCTGCTAGAAGAGCCAGCATGCCCACCATCACTCTCCGCTGCTTCCTCAAGGACACACTGCCTCCCAGCCTAGCCTCCCAGCCTGACCCAGAGCCCAGCCCCTCACCCTCCCAAGAGACCTCCAGAAGGCAAGCCCCAGACAGAATCCCGGGTTGGAAGAGGGTGAGGAGGAGGATTGCCAAATGCCTCAGGCAGCTATGCTGCATACCCTGCTTCCGTGGGCCACTCTCCAGAAAGAGAGTGGTTCCCGTGGAAACACCCAGCCCAGACAGACAGAACTGATGGACAGCAGGAAGATGCTAAGCTGTGCGGCTGCTGACGGGCTCAGGCTTCTCCATCCAGATCCAGGCAGGAGCGCATCTGCATGCACCAGAAGACTCCTCTGCCCCCACCTGCGAAGACACATCCTAAGAGACTTTTCTCTGTGGAACACATCATAGACTTTTCCTGGGACACTTCCTTCCCCCTGTCCTGCTCTTTGTCCTGTCTTCCATGCTTTGGGAGAAATTTATTGTCATTTTCTTTTTTTTAACATTGTATAATAAAAAATTGTTTCAAAGATTAATAAAAAATTGTCAAAGATTTAAAAAATTGTGGGTTTTGTTTTTTTAGAGAAAGGCCTAAGGACTAGAGCCATAGCCCAGTAACTATCCTCTCCAAGGCCTGAACTACAGTGCCTCCCTCTACTAATTATATAGTCGCTCCACTTGAGCCAGGGTAGATGGGGAGTCACTCGCCTCAAGCCAATGTAAATTGATGGAGTATAGACAGAGATGCTCCCCTTGAGACAGTGTAGACTTGATTCACTTTGAGCTGGTCTCTTTGACCAGATCTTTTCCTCATCTTCAGGCCTGAAGTGTGTGGGGACAGTGGGTTGCACAGGAGGCTTCCTGAACCTTCCAGCCCTGCTATCTGTGTAGCTCTGGCAGCTTCTTCCTGCCCTTACCTTTAGTGGTCAGAAATTGATAACCAAAAAGTAAAAGTAGTCTGTCATGTTTTAACCATGTTATTATTTGTAAACATGTTATTGTAAGCCTCAGATCAAAGAATTACCATATTATATTTTTCTCCAAGTTTATCCAGAAAATTGCTTTCAAGATGCCAAATATGGCTGTGAGAATTTTATTTTGTTAAAGCTTCGTCCCAGGGCTTCATCCCAGGGTTTTATACACTGACTTACAGACCACTCACGACCTCTCACGTATAATCAAATCAAGCCTTTATTGAAGCACACCGGTGGCGGCTGACCAGAACAATTGCAAGGGCACTCCTTATAAGCCTGAAAACTGCAAAAGGGAGGTTCAGGGGGTCTAGCCAATGCAAGCAAGCCAGGTTACAGAAGCAGGACAGTGCAGTCAAAGGAGGGAAGCCTAACCAATCACAGCCCAGTCACCCCTAGTTACAGAAACAATGTCCCATTAGGTAGTTCCGTGTTCTCAAATATTTCTATAGCAAAAGGAAAAGAACATCTTGCCCAGTCATGACTTACTTGGCATGGTTGTTTTACAGGATGAAGTCATAAACCAAAATGGAGTGACATTTGCTTTTACTATCACAATTTTGGGGGATGGGAGCATTTAAAATAAATCCAAGTTTCATAGTTCAATTTTTAAAAACTTTAGTCTTATAATAACCTGGCTCCATTAACAAATTTTGTCCAGAGTGAAATGATTCCAAGTATGTCCTGAAGAGTTGGTCAGAAAGCAACCCTAGCATGGACCAATTACTATTTCAGTTGAGAATGTTGTTTGCTTATGAAGACCATGGTCATACAAATGACAATTTTACTAGTAAAAGGTTTGTTGAGAATTTCTTGTTAACACTGAAGACTCTGGAAGCCAGGCTGTGTGAGCTATAATTCCTGATTTAACCTCCTGTGCTTCACTTTCACAAATGTAAATATGAGCTGTAGTAGGTCCCTCAGAGAGGGCTAAAGGTTCAACTTAAGATGTAAGTTGGATAATGCTCAGACCCAGGCTTGCCACCATCCCATACATGTTTATGAACATATAATTTAATGAATACATAATAATTTATAACATGATTACACCATTTTCAAAATAAGACCTAGCTTTAGGAGAGTGTTGTATTTAACTAAGGCAACCTTTACACTATGATAAGAAAGTTCCTTCCTGATCTGTCCCAAGTCCTAAACATATGGTCAATTTTAATCTGATCAGAATCACTGGAGAGTTCAGAAGATGTGAAATATTTTAATCACTAATGGAAGTTCTTCAAAGCCAATGGGTGAAATGAATATGAAGTTGTATAAAAGATGTGTAAATGTGACTGAAATATTTTGATGATATAAGAAGGAGAAAAGGAAAGAAGGGTGTCTTTAGGATGCAAATTTAGAAAAACAGAACAAGGTTTGGGTTGCAGCTTGTATGGATTCTGGAGTATCAATATACCTAGTGGCTTTGGTCCTTGGCCCCATGCAGTGTTGCACTCTGGAAAGAGCCTTTCAAATTCTTGGAGAATGTGGACACAGCAGAGGGGTAGCCTGGGAACCTCCCAGTGGTTTGGCATCTTTCTACTTTGCACATGTGACTTGGAGTGAGAAGCAGATGAAGCTCCTTGCTCATATGATATCACCACAGCCTTCTTTGGAGAGTTTTAAAGTAGATGCCACTCTTATGAGAATAAACAGAACTACCTTAAGAAATCATTGGCCATCCCTGTATATCATGAGTTTCCATTTTCAAAGATAGTGGCATGAGTTCCACCATGACATATTGTCTGTTGACTCACTTAAATACCATCTCCTCAAGCTTTAATTTTGTGTTCCTTAAAATACCCAGTTACTCCAAGTTGCCCTAGGACTAAGATTGGAAAATTTTACATGGATTCCATTTCTGGAGAATTACCATTTATATCACTGAATTGATGATCAGCATTTTTCAAACTTATTTGTCACTGTATAAAACCAATGAATAATATTTAGCAGTACTAATGTTTGGGATACTTGATACTTAAGTTTGGGATTGTTATGTTGTTTCAAATAGAGAATGCATATCCTTTCTAGTGTGTAATACATAATAAGTCTCAAAAAAGTACAATGATTATTATGAAGCTTAGTTGAAGGTCCTGCTGTATCCTGAGAAATGAACACTTAAAGAAGACTACAGCTGGATCTTCCAGCGGCTGCTGGGTGACACTCTGGGAGGGAAGATGCTTGTTTCATCCTTTTCTTCTTACATGGTAGGACATTTGGGGCCAGTGGATGAGGTGATGTGAATCCAGATGCTGACTGGCTACAGCTGACAGCCTACAGGATACTCAGGCTCACCAGTTTCTGGCAGGGCAGGCAGGATGCACCACCTCTGGTACTCAGTCCCAGGTGTGTACACCAGCTGAACTAGGACACAACTCTGGTTTACTCTGAGTTGCTTTGATGTCCTGCTGGACAGGATATAGGGTGCCATTAGAATCCTGTCATCCTACACTGTGACTTCTTCAACTCCCAAGTGCCAGTGGATCTCAAGTCCCAAGATCTCTGAGCCCTGACTCAAGGTCTTGGCACCCACACACCTTATTTTTGAAAGAAGCCTGGTAAGGCTAAGAAAGAGACTCTCACAGAAGTTTCATTTAACATGAGAAATAGATGCTACTCTGGCCTGAATCCATAGCAATGTACAGACATGGCTCTCCAACCCTTCTTCCTCAGTTACTAATGTTACAGTGTTACATATGGCATTTATTCAATACCATGAAATAAAATTGGGGTGTTCTGATATGCTATTCTCACCCTTGTAGAAAAGAAAAGTAGCGCTAGCTTTTATAATTGTCATGAATTTGCTTTACCAGGGATCTTTCTGCCTTTATCAAGATCTTAGTCCCTATCTAATGTTCTTCAATGCAACATGGACCACTCCCCTCACACAGGGCACATCTAGTGGGGGCCAACTCACTGGGCTCTTATTTATTATGCGCTGTGGTTCCTAGATGGCTGACTCCATTGCTCTGCCCAAGGACGGGTAGTCCATCATGGGGTAAGGGTCCAGGGGAGGAAAGCCGCTCAGTTCAGAGCAGTAAAGAAGCAGAAACTTGAGTGTGGAAATGATGAGAGTTTTCAAAGCCACAAAGTGATTACAGATTTTCAGACTCAAAATGAAAAGACCACTGAAGTATCCTACAGATTTTAAATTCTAAACAAGAAAATATCAGTCTCCAAAACCCACTGAAACAAAAGCCCTTTCAGAGTTCTTTCTTATTCATATTATGAAAGTGAGAAAGGCCCTGGAGGCCCATAATGAGATAACCACTGGGTGGTTGTCTGGCTCTGACCTCACAAAGAGCCATTGTGACATTGTGAGGTTTGGTTTTTTGGTTTTTTTTTTTTTTTTTTTTTTTTTGGTATCAGGGATTGAATTCAGTGGCACTCAACCCCTGAGCCACATCCCCAGCCCTTCATTGTATTTAGGGACAGAGTCTCACTGTACTGAGGCTGGCTTTGAACTCATGATCCTCCTGTCTCAGCCTCCCGAATGGCTGGGATGACAGGCTTGTGAGGGAATTTCAAACTGCAGGTATATAAGAGCATGACTGCATCTGGTGTTTTGTTAATAAGTACAAGAAGCTCTTGGCTGTAACCTAGCAGACTCCCAGATAGTTAGCACGTTTGTTGGTGGCTAGTGACTGGTGGTGGTGGTCTTTGAATATTGTAGGGTTTTTTAATTTTTATTCATTTATTTTTTGCTTTTGTTTTTTGGCTTTAGTTAAGTGGAAACTTAGGACAATGTGCTTTCTTAGTGCCATAGTAAGCTCCTAGCATTGCAATAGTGAAATAGCTACAAGAATGTTTCTGTCCCTGTAAGTTTCCAGGACACAAACAACAATGCCTCTATCGTCATTAACTTCCTGATTATGAGGCCCTACATAATAAACTTCCTGTTCCATCTCTGGGTCATCCTTTTCTCCATCAGAATGCAGTGTTCCACCTGATGCCAGCTTTCTCTCAATATCTATGTGTTTGTCTTTATTTTAATTCCACCATTGCCCCTCACTAGTTTCTCAGGTTTAGCAGTGCAGGTCTTTGTATTCATGTACATGGAAACTTTTCCACTGATACAATGTTAGTAATGTAATATAAATCTATTTTCAAATACCTTAGTACTATGGAGGATATTTCAAGCAGTTTCTGTGCACTGCAGGGAGCAGTGTAGCATTTTCTGTTATTTGATGGTGGTTTTGTTAGGGACCAGCGAAACGTCGGAGGAAGAGACCACAAGAGACTGCCTCATGCAACAGCAAAAGTGTTTATTTGGGGACCAGCATGCTGGGGCTCAGAGCTCACTAGAGCAAAGAGAGAGAACCCTGAGAACAGCTTAAGCAGAGCTTATATACTTTCCTTGCAGAGGGCAGGGAGGGAAGTTCATTGATGGGTCAGGGCGAGTCGGCAGTTTGCCTGCAACCAAGTGAGGGAGTGCATCCTGCAGTTTGGCAGTTGAGGACAGCACATCCTGGGAACAAGATTTCAACAGTGTTTTGTTAAGCATATAGAAAAACAGAGTGACAAGTACCTATTTTATTAACATTTCAGTTTTATATAGTAGATGAAAGACACTCTGCCCTTTCTACCTGTGAATAAACATAGTTTTACAAGCTTGATGAAATTACAGGACACACATTTTCCCACATCTTAATTTAAGAGGATTTAATAATACATATTAATTAAGAGTTTGGTCCAGTACAGTGGAAGGCTAAGGAGAAAATCTACTTTCAAAAATGGAAGGTCAGGGCAATTCACAAGCCCTCAGAAATGTAATGGAGAGTTAGAATCTCGAAATTGGGGAGTTTTGCTGTCTTTAGAGTATTCTAAGAACAAAAAGCTTTTAGATTTCTAGGTTAGGTTGTGAGAATAGAGAGGCAGTTCCCATATTATTAGTGCTAAGTTTCAATCAACTGCCTTCTGAGCCCAACTTTCTTAACAAATGACCCTGTTACATAGTACACTGTAGAACTGGCCAGTTTTTAAAGGCTGAACATATCCTCTGAAAAACTCCTCTGAAGAGTAAGATGCGACCATAAATCTCTCTACTGAAGGAGCCAACATGTTGAACTCCTACTATGTACTGTGAGTGCTCTGTATGAATAACTGAGTTTTAAAGAGTTGAAGTAGTTTGTCAAGGTCACACATCAACCCAGGTTCTTAACAATCATCTTGTTAAAATATACCTTCACCAAAGCACAGTTTTATTACTCTCAGGAGATAGAGAATTTCAGTGTCAGAAGTTGAGAGGTTCCTGTAGCTAGCTATAGCATATACATTCACTCTTGCATTCATTAATATGCTATCAGATATTATGGAGAGATGCCTATGTACCAAGCACTGTGCTAATGTTAATTATGAGCTCAGATCTGCTAGCTTTTGTCTTTCTAGCATGTCATTGGGAAGAGGAGGCTCGGGATTTCTCTGGAGGGGTCTTTCTGTCTCTAGAGATCAGGATGGGGCTCTTGGTTCAGTGTGGTTTGTGTCATAAATGGAGATCAGGGTGGGGTCTTGGTTCAGCTTGGTTTGTGCCTTTTAAGGAGATCAGGGTGGGGCCCTGGATCACCTTGACTTGTGCCCTTATAAGGAGATCATGGAGGGGCCCTGGTTTAGAAGGGCATGTGTCCTTATAAGGAGATCAGGACAAGGCCTTTGGTTTGCTGTGGCTTTTGTCCTTATAAGGACAAAAGGATGGACCCTTGGGTCAGCATGTCTTGTGTCCTTATAAGAAGAAAATCACAAACTTTTATTTAATATGCCTTGCTTCTTTATTTGATTATCTTTCCTCCTATTTAGTTCATGATGGTGGTGAAGCATTTCAATTCCCTAACCTCTCATGTTGGGTATGCTCTACAAGGACTTCCTTGTGTTTCCCATGGGGCTTCCATTTAACATGAGAAAGAGATGCCACTCTGGTGTGAATCTTTAGCAACATGACTTCAGTAGTATACAGATGAAGCTTCTGTACCTCTTCTACACCTCTCCCTCATTCATTCATGTTACAGTGTTATATATGCTATTTATTTGATACTATAGAAGAAAACTGGGGTGCTTTCATATTATTCTCTTATGTCTTGTAGAAAACAAAAATAGCACTAGCTTTTTTTTAATAATTGTCACAAATTTATTTTACCAGGTTTCTTTCTGTCTCCATCAAGATGTGAGTTCCTATCTAATATTAGTCCTTCAGTGCAACATGAAGGACTCCCCTCACACAGGACACATCTAGTGGGGACCAATTCCATGGGTTCTGGTTTATCATGTGCTCTGATTTGAATGTAGGTATCCCTCCAAAATTCCTGTATTCAGTTTAGCCTCAATGTAACAGGACTAAGAGCTGGTTAGGCCAGAAAGCCCCAATCCTAGGGATGGGATGTGCACATTACAAGAGCTTCTCCAGTATGTGCAAGAACCTGGTTCACTTCCCAGAACTGCACAAGTATGGGCACACACACACACACACACACACACACACACACACACACAATTTCATTTATCAAGCTGTGCAGTGATGTATGGTTGTATTTTAATTATCTCTCTTGTCTCGTTGACCAAAATATCCAACAAGAACAACTTGGAGGAGGAGAAGATTCTGTGGGGCTAACAGTTCCAGAGGTCTCTGTTTCTAGATGGCTCACTCCATTGCTCTGCCCAAGGACAGGTAGTCCATCATGGAGTAAGGGCCCAGTGGAGGAAAGATGCTCAATCCGGAGCAATAAAAGCAGGAATCTAGAGCATAGATAGAATGAGGCCATTCAAAGCCACAAAGTGATTACAGATTTTTAGACTCAAAATGAAAAGACCACTGAATATCGTACAAATTTTAAATTCTAAACCAGTAAATATCAGTCTCCAAAACGCACTGAAGCAAAAGACCTTCCAGGGTCCTTTCTTGTTCTATTATGAAAGTTGGAAAGTTATTATGAAAGTTGGAAAGGTCCTGGGGGCCCAAAAGTGAGATGACCCCTGGGGGTTATGCCTGGGTGTGCCTGAGTGATTTCTGGCTCTGATCTCACAAGGAGCCACTGTGAGGCGATCTCAACCTGCGGGTATATAAGAGAGTGGCCGTGGCTGGGTTTTTTGTCCATAAGTACAGGAAGCTCTTGGTGGTGACCTGTCGGACTCCCAGATAGTTAGAGCGTTTGGTGGTGGTTGGTGGTTGGTGATTGGTGGCTGGTTGTGGTCTTTGTATATTGGGTTTTTTGATTTGGGTTTTTCTTTCTCCCTTTTGTTTTCTTTGCTTTCTTTTTCTGGTTTTTTGTTTTGGTTTTTTGTTTTGGTTTATTATTTTTTTTTTAGTTTATCTAGCATCCTTGTTCCTGTTTAGGATGAGAGATCAGTGTAGTCAGAGCAGAGTAGAGCTGCAGGAGCAGAGCTCTTGCTCTGAGCCTGCCTTCACGGACCATTATATGGTCCTGAAGGACATTGGGGAAGGGGGCTTTGCCCAGTTGAAACTTGCCCGCCATCTTCTTACTGGGACACAGGTTGCAGTGAAGGTCTTGGCCAAAGGAGCCACGAAATTCACCTTGCTATCTGAACCAGAGATGATGGCGGAATTGGACCACCCAAATGTGATCCATCTCTTTCAGGTCATGGAGACCAAGAAATACCTCTACCTCATCATGGAGCATGCAGGTGGGGGAGAGCTTTGGGATTTCATCCCAACAACTGGCATGGACGAGGAGGAGGCCCGCAGAATGTTTAGGCAGATCGGGCAGGCTGTGCAGTACTGCCACCAGAAGGGCATCGTGCACCTGGACCTGAAGCCGGAGAACGTGATGGTGGATGACGAACGCAATGTGAAGCTCATTGACTTTGGCCTGAGCACCAGAGTCACAGCTGGAAAGAAGCTCAATAAATTCTTTGGCACTCTCCTCTATGTTCCCCCAGAAATTATCTGTCATCAAGAATATGAGGGCCCCCCGGCAGACATCTGGAGCTTGGGTGTGGTCCTCTATTCAATGCTCACAGGGATCTGGCCATTTGAGGCAAGCACCGATAGCAAGCTGAAGAAACTCATCAGGTTGGGAAGGTACATCATTCCTTCACATGTCTCCAAGGAAGCCAAGAGCCTCATCCGAGAGATACTCAAAGTGGACCCCAAGCAGAGGCCCACCATAGACCAGGTAATGGGGCACCCGTGGCTGACCCAGGGAGAGGAAGCTCCACCCAGTTCTCCTTGTGAGGTACTCCCCAAACTCCCAGACCTCACAATCTTGAAAACTATGATCAACATGGGTTATGACCACTATAACACCTGGGTTTCCGTGGTGAGAAGGAAATTCAATGATGCCATGGCCACTTACCGCATCCTCCAGCACCAGAGCACCCAAGGGGAGGCCTCCACTGCCCAGGTGAAGCCCAAGCATTACCCAGGCCCTAAGGATCCTCCCTGGGTCTGCCACAAGAAGTTTCCCACTGAGCCTGCCCTTCCCTTGCCCTGTGAGCAGCAGCAGCAGCCTGCTAGAAGAGCCAGCATGCCCACCATCACTCTCCGCTGCTTCCTCAAGGACACACTGCCTCCCAGCCCAGCCTCCCAGCCTGACCCAGTGCCCAGCCCCTCACCCTCCCAAGAGACCTCCAGAAGGCAAGCCCCAGACAGAATCCCGGGTTGGAAGAGGGTGAGGAGGAGGATTGCCAAATGCCTCAGGCAGCTATGCTGCATACCCTGCTTCCGTGGGCCACTCTCCAGAAAGAGAGTGGTTCCCGTGGAAACGCCCAGCCCAGACAGACAGAACTGATGGACAGCAGGAACATGCTAAGCTGTGCGGCTGCTGACGGGCTCAGGCTTCTCCCCCCAGATCCAGGCAGGAGCGCATCTGCATGCACCAGAAGACTCCTCTGCCCCCACCTCCGAAGACGCATCCTAAGAGACTTTTCTCTGTGGAACACATCATAGACTTTTCCCTGGGACACTTCCTTCCCCTGTCCTGCTCTTTGTCCTTTCTTCCATGCTTTGGGAGAAATTTTTTTTATTTTTTATTTAACATTGTATAATAAAAAATTGTTTCAAAGATTTAAAAAATTGTGGGTTTTGTTTTTTTAGAGAAAGGCCTAAGGACTAGAGCCAGAGCCCAGTAACTATCCTCTCCAAGGCCTGGACCACAGTGCCTCCCTCTACTACTCATTATATAGTCGCTCAACTTGAGCCAGGGTAGATGGGGAGTCACTTGCCTTAAGCCAATGTAAATGGGGACTTGCTCCCCTTGATGGAGTATAGATGGAGATGCTCCCCTTGAGACAGTGTAGACTTAATTCACTTTGAGCTGGTCACTCTGGCAATAAGGAAAACTTTTCCTGGTCTTTTGCCCCCTACTGTAATGTACATAGCAAGAAACAAAGGTTGAAACAACTGAGATTCTCACTTGTGAATCTCAAAGGTTTCTCCCTTCACTTTCTTTCTCAACAGCTCTCATAGGATATCTTCAGGTTGATTTTTGATCGAGCAGTGCTGCCTGAATACTCTAGTGACATACACCTTGTATGAGCTGAATTGCACTCTCCTGGGCTCACTCCTCCCAAACACTCCCCTCCCCATCCCTCCCCTCCCCATCCCATCAGATTCTAGCCAATCAGACTAGCCATTGAAAGGACATTTTACATGGAATGCCTGGTTCCCCTTTTTCACATATTAAGCCCTTACAAGTCTGGAGGTATTCTTCCCATTGTTGTTTTTGTGCTCCATGAAAAAATCCAGTACTGCCACACATCTCAATTCTCACAGGAGTCCTGAAGCTGTGCTACCCCGGTGCATCATTTATTGGGATCTTGCAAACCAGCAGCCTCTGCTTTGCTGAGATCAGGGAATCAGGAGCCATGAAAGGAAGTAGTATATTGAGGCAGAAGATAAATTTACACGTCCACTTCTTTGTTACCACATTCCTCATGGCACCCCTTGGTTCTATAACACCCTTCACTCTCAGAGGTATAGGATTGAGGGAGGAATTAATTGTAATATGTGACTATTTCTGTCCACTGATATAATACTTCTCATAAACTTCAGAATACAGATATCTATCTCTATTGAACAGAAGATACCTGCATTGCTGTGTTTGTCACAACCCTTTTTACAATAGCTCAGATATGGAGTCAGTCCATGTGCTCATCAACAGATACATGATAAGAAAAATATGCCATATATATGTAACAGAGTATTATCCAGCCATGAAAAATGAAATACTGTCTTCTGAATCAAGGAAGACAATAGGAGAACATTGTTAAATGAAATAAGTCAGGCACAGGCAATTACTACGTGTTCTCTCCAATATGTGGAATATAAATAGCAAACAAAAATCTACCTGAAAATGGAATAGAGATTATGAGGGACTGGAAAGTGTGCTGGGGCAATGGAAGAGGGTAGAGAGAGATGATAGTCACAGGCTGTATGCATCTATGAAAATATCACCACGAATCCCATTAATACATAAAA
Source organism: Ictidomys tridecemlineatus (assembly GCF_052094955.1). NCBI lineage: Eukaryota > Metazoa > Chordata > Mammalia > Rodentia > Sciuridae > Ictidomys > Ictidomys tridecemlineatus. The sequence goes on from NC_135477.1 coordinate 19,678,837, forward strand.
TTAATGTTAATTATTTTTGTTATTTAAAAAATTGAAACAAGAGGTCATTCTTTCCCTGGAGACAATGAAGGGCAAGTCACCATTTCAAGGAAGTTTTATTTCCTCTTCAGAAGCTGAAATGCCTGGAATGAGATCTTTATTCTAAGATACCCATGCGCGCACACACACACACTCACTAAACATTACTTTGGAAATGGGATATATTCACAGGTTGAAGGTGCCACCTCCCAAAAGTCAAATGGAAAGGAACCAACTTTTATAGCATGGTAGGCTCTGTATAAAAGAAATTGAATTTAAATATAGTTATACCTTGAGCAAATTACCTTCCACTTCAAGTCTCAGTTTCTAATTTGGAAAACAGAAGATGAAAGTCTCTTCCCATGCAGTAGTTGTATAAGTTCAATTCAGTGTGATAATGCATATCAAAATACTTAGTCCAATGACTTGTACATAGTAGGCACTCAGCGGATATTTTACAAAGTATGCAAATTTCTAGAACTCGCTCTTGCAAACACACAACTGGCACATGGTCCTTTAGTCAATGAGGTTTTCCAAATACAGCAACAATAGCATGAAAACATGTGACACATGATATTTCTTTTTCACTGGCTTCCAGGGTCCAAATCACTATAAATCTAGCTTTTGGTTATGTCACCTGTGAGCAAGTTTGACATTCAAGATTTTCTATCTGCATTTCTAAGTCTTTTTGTCCCCCTAGGTTTTCTTTTCAGCATGCCATTCAAAGGAAGCCTTCTTTTCTCTACTTCCTCACAGCAAGATTGTCATTCTTAAATGCACCTAGCAAGTGCTGTAGCTATCAGTCATTCATCCTGCATGTAAGCAAACAAAGAGTCAGCAGCATCGAGCGCAACTGAGAACTTAGAAATGCAAACATTCAGGTTCCAACCCAGATCTATTGAATCAGAAATTGTCAGAATGGGGCTCAGGCCTCCTCTTGATTCTGCTGCTTGCTCAAGTTGAGATCTACAACTGAGAGAAAAGCAATTTGATTAAACTGATTTACCTGCAAGGGTCAACACTTAGATTATGTACTCCTTCAAAGAGAAGCTTCAAATTATGTTCCTTGGCTTCCACTTCTGACTAGACGGTTGCTTTTTCTCTATAGAGTCAGGGCAGAGAATTTTTCTACCCAAGAGTATGTAAGTTACCAGAGCAGTTAACCAGAAGGAGATATGCCTATGCTGGTCCAGAACTGCAGTTTTCAGCCAGCCTCAGGGGAGAATAAAAAACTAAACTGCTAGGCTAACTACTTCATAGTTATATACAAAAAGCCTATTTAGGTCCACCCAGGAAAATAGCTTGAATGTCATTATAAACTGGTAAAACCTTCAAGGCTTCAGTCAAGGCTTAGTTTGCTCAGGCTCTGATGACAGCAAGAATTGGTTTCCCCAGTTTTGTGGATTTGAAACTAAAGATGGAACAGGGGAAAGAAGAGGATACAAATGGCCAAACAAAATCAAGTTACAGAGAACAGCCTACCATAGCTTCCACGGAATCATAAAGGACATTACTTAAATGTGCATTATAATATCAGAAGCCCTGAAGATGGCCACTGCATATGGGGGTTGCTGAAGCGCAAACTGCAAACTGGTGCGGCCAATTTGGAAAGCAGTATGGAGATTCCTGGGAAAGCTGGGAATGGAACCACCATTTGACCCAGCTATTGCCCTTCTCAGACTATTCCCTGAAGACCTTAAAAGAGCATACTACAGGGATACTGCCACATTGATGTTCAAAGCAGCACAATTCACAATTGCTAGACTGTGGAACCAACCCAGATGCCCTTCAATAGATGAATGGATTAAAAAAATGTGGCATTTATACACCATAGAATATTATGCAGCACTAAAAAATGACAAAATCATGGAATTTGCAGGGAAATGGATGGCACTAGAGCAGATTATGCTTAGTGAAGCTAGCCAATCCCTAAAAAACAAATACCAAATGTCTTCTTTGATATAAAGAGAGCAACTAAGAACAGAGCAGGGAGGAAGAGCAGGAAGAAAAGATCAACATTAAACAAATACATTAGGTGGGAGGGAAAGGGAGAGAAAAGGGAAATTGCATGGTAATGGAGGGAGACCCTCATTGTTATACAAAATTACACATAAGAGGTTGTGAGGGGAATGGGAAAATAAACAAGGAGAGAAAAAAAAAGAGGAAAATTCATGTCAGAAAAAAACATCAGCTCCTTATTACTGAAGTTCTATTATGTGATAATATGCCAAAGATAATTAAAACACTATAATTTAGATTACCCCATTTTATAGTTGTGAGAAGGCAGGCCAGAAGACTTCAGTTAACCTACTGATCATCAAACTTTAGAAGTACTAGAATGAGAATCAAAAATTAAATATTGCTGTGTGTGGTGGCACACACCTGCAATCCCAGCAGCTTGGGAGGCTGAGGCAGAAGGATTGTAAGTTCAAAGCCAGTTTCAGCAAAACTGTGGTGCTAAGTAACTCAGTGAGACCCTGTCTCTTTAAATAAAATAGAAAATTGGGCTGGGGATGTGGCTTAGTGGTCCAGTGCCCCTGAGTTCAATCCCAAGTACACCTACCCTCCCCAAATAAATAAATAAATAATATTTCTTATTTTATGCTTATACTCTTAATTACTCTCTGCTGTCAACACACAAATGTGGGCGCACAGTCACTCACAGATACACACCACCTATATTCATACACACAAGTACGCTCACATGTATAGACAAAGTGTAAGAAAAAGTATAAATAGTATTCAAAGAGAAGATAATGGGAGCTAGTACAAAAGGAAAGTGAGTTTCTAGATTGATGAGACCAGAGGTCTGTTTTAATTTCAGTATATAAGTACTATAACAAGTACACTTTGGCCAAAGGACTCATTGGAAACAGTCCAAACTTTTTTTTTTATTTTTAATTGAGTTTTTAAAGGTACCGTCCACGTGGTTTGGGAATAAAAAACAACATTGCTGATGAGCCCCTGAACTGCTTACCTAACTTTACTTTTGGGAATTGTGCTCCTTTCAACATTGGTGAGCTTGTATCACTATAGTATACTGATTTTAGTTTCTTTGGATAAATACCAAGGAATAGAATACCTAAGTTACATGGTGACTCCATTTCTAGTTTTTTGAGTACTCTCCATACTGTTTCCATAATGGTGTACTAATTTGCAGTCTCCCCAACAGTGTATAGGTACACTTTCTTCTCTTCATCATCACCAACATTTGTTATTATTTCTATTCTTGATATTTCCACTTTGGCTGGAGCAAAGTGAAATGTACCTTTGGATTGCATTTCCCTAATTACCAGAGATGTTGAACGTATTTTATATATTTGTTGGCCATTTGTATTTCTTCCTTTGGGAAGTGTCTTTAATTCTTTTGCCTATTTATTAATTTTTTGACGTTTTTGTTTTGAGTGTTTTTTAAAATATATTCTGAACCTTAATCTCCTGAGTATCAGGTGGCAAAAATCTTTTCCCCTTCTGTAAACTCTTCCTTCATATTCTTGTTTCTTTTGCTATGAGGAAGATTTTTAATTTGATGCCACTCCACTTATTGATTCTTGGCGTTATTTCTCTTGCTTAAGAAGAAGTCTTAGTATGGAGGTTGATGCCTGTTCCAATATGGTGAAGGGTTGGGCCTAGTAGATGCATGGTTTCTTCTAGCAGTTGTATAGTTTCTGGTCTAATTCCTACATCTTTGTTCCACTTTGAGTTGAGCTGACTTCTGTGCAAGGTGAAAAATAGTGATCAAGTTTCATTATTCTGTATATGGATACCTTTTTTTCCTAGCACAATTCATTTGAAAGGCTATCTTTTTTTCAATGAATGTTTTTGGCAATTTCGTCAAGTGTCAGAGGACTGTTTCTATATGGAGGTGTGTCTCTGTGTCTCCTACTCCATTGGTCTTTATGTCTCTTTGGTGCCCATATCATGCTGTTTTTGTTACTATATGTCTATACTATAAGTTGAGATCAGATACTGTGATGCTTCTAGCATTGCTCTTTTTGTTTAGGATTATTTTGGTTATTCTGGATCTCTTACTCTTTCAAATAAATTTTAGAACTATTTTCCTTAAGTTCTTTGAAGAATGTCATTGGGATTTTCATGGGGATTGCGTTAGGTAAGTGAAGCCTTGTGGTAGTTTGACCATTATGGCTATATGAATTCTGTCTGTCCAAGAACATGGGAGATCTTTTGATCTTCTGAGGTCTTCAGTTTCTTTCTTCAGTGTTCTTCAGTTTGCATTGTAGAGATCTTCCACCTCCTTGGTTAGATTTATTCTTAATCATTTTTTGAAGTTATTGCAAATGGGATAGTTTTCCTAACATGTTTTCAGCAAGTTCACAATTGGGTAAAGGAAAGTGATTGGTTTATGTATGTTGGTTGTTTATCCTGCTACTTTGGTAAATTTTTTAGTTCTAGAAGTCTTCTTATGGAGTATTTTGGATATCCCATACATAGGATCATATCATCAGCAAACAGAAATAATTTGACTTCTTTTTTTCCTATTTATATCCCTTTAATTTCTTCTGTTGCCTGATTTCTCTGGCTCAAGTTTCAAGGACTGTGTTGACCAGGAGATATAAGAGTAGACATCCTTGTTTTGTTCTTCTTTTAGAGAAAATGCTTTCAGTTTTTCTCGGTTCAGCATGATGTTGGTCTTGGGTTTGTCACATATAGCCATGATAACGTTATAGCCTTCCATTTCTGGTTTCTATAGTGTTTTAAATGTGAATGGTTGCTGTACTTTGTCATATCCTTTTTCTACATCTGTTGAGATAATCATGTTATTCTTGTCCTTAACTCTATTTATCTGGTGAGTTACCTTCACCTTCATTAATATGTATATGTTGAACCAATCTTGCATCTGTGAAATGAAAAGCTCTTGATCATGGTGCACTATTTTCTTAATGTGTTTTTAAATGTGGTTTGCAAATATGTTAATAAGAATTTTTGCATTTATGTTCATAATGCCCACCAACAGATAAATGGATAAAGGAAATGTGGTATATATACACAATGGAGTTTTATTCAGACAAGAATGCATTTACTGGTAAATGGGTGGAACTGGAGAAAATCATACTAAGTGAAATAAGCCAGACATGGAAATTCAAGGGTTTCATGTTTGCTCTCATATGCAGAAGCTTGACCAAAATAAGGGAAAAATAGAGGGGAGATCAGTGGAATAGAGGAAGGGAATTGATGGGGAGGGAGGAAAGATCGGTAAATGGAGGAAGGGTAAAAGGAAACAATCTATTTTATGTATCAATCATGTATTAATTAATTATTATTAACCACAGTAAATTTCACCTTTATGTATATCCACAGTTAAAAAAAACCTTTTAAACAAAGAAGACCAGAAGAACATTTCCCCTATACTTAATTATTAATTCATTAAGTCAAACCTATTATTTCTCTTAGCATAGGGTAGGTATTTAATAAATGTGTAAACTTGACAGTACATTATGCTACTCTTTTGTGGTAAAAAGAAATATTTACTAAGATAAGAAGATCATAGTGTACAATAAAATATTTATTTCATGAGATTTTAAGGTATAATTTCTAATGATGTTTCATTTTGTAGCATTATGAGTAAAAAAAATAATAGACTTTTATTTTAGTTATCCGGTAAATACCAATTTTTAGCCAATAGTCCTAAAATTATCGTAATAGCATGTTCCACTTTAGATTGTTTGTGAGCAAAAATAACTACAAAATCCTTTCAAGAAGAGTCATTATATTCTATTTTCTCACGAAAGACTCCTGTAAGAATGTTAAGCTCTTCTTAGAATATTGTTTAAAAACAATATTGAAGAAAAAAATTTGATTCTTATGTTCCAAAATTGACTGAGGTTTTTTGCATGCTTAAAATATTTCAGGTGGAAAATATCTTAAATGGAATTTTATCAAGACACAGTGGTTTCATTAACATTGATAAAAAAAAATAAAAATAAGAGGCGAGCTTGCTTTAGAGAGAGTCAGAATCAGTCTTGCTTAGTGGCAACTGCTCAGTGGCTTGCAGAAAATAAATTTACCTTGTTTTGGAAAAACAGTAAGTACATAATAGAATATATGGTTAAGCTTGTTTCTAAAGTAAGATAATAGTGGCTGCCTAGCTGAAAAAATATAAAGGAAGTAAACATTCAGCTCAGATATGCTGTATTATTAATACACTTCCTTTTATTTTTTTCAAAATTTTTAGTGTCTGTGGTTGAGGAGAGGTGTCCTAGTGACTTTGGCAGTCAGCCGCTGGCTTGAAGAATGAAATTACCTTGACTCAGAATATGATTTTCTCACTTATGTCGCTTGTAGTGCAAATAAGTTGCATTTCTCATTTAAGCTTTAATATTTTTATATGAAATATATTTTAAAAAACATTTTAGGAATTCAACATTTTCCCCTGTTCTTTTGTTATTCTCAAGTCATCAAATTTTTAAAAAATTTTTTTTTCCAGGCAAGTCAACATAAATTACAGAAGCTACAATGTATTTCATTTGCATATATTTTAACAGCAAAAAATCTATTGAGTTTCAATGACATGCAAGGTATTATGTAAACTAGAAATTGAAGATATATTCAAAATTTTTCCACAAAGGGTGTTTAACCTCATCAGGAAAAAGGAATTGTGAGGCAAAAGATAAATTGCACTTCCAGACAGTGAGCACCTTACACCCAAGTTGCACAGGAGTTTCTGACTTCTGCTCTGGGGAAGTGAGACTTTTCCACTGTGATGGAGAGGGCTCTTACAGTCTCCAAACAACGGCACTCACCCAAATTCTTATTTGATAAGAATAGCTATCCTGTCTCTTGCACACTCACTTTTTAAAATTTCTCTTAGAACTTTATTTTGGCATCTTGGACACCTTCCAAGGAATCAATAATTGCTCATGAGAGCCTTGGCTTTCCTCTTGACAGTGCATTTAAATGCAAGTTTAGATTATAATCCAAATGATATTATCATATTACTTTGGCTTCTGAATGTGAGTTAGAATGAGAATATATTAGAAGAAAGGATAATTATGCTTAAAGCACCAATTAAACTTTAAAAATTAAAATTTGGTATAGGTACACAATCCTATGTAAGCTCCTAGCTACTCCTAACAATAAGATATTTAAAAGATGGGGGCCAAGTAAAATGCACCATGAGAATGAAAACAATCAGCAATTATTTCATATTAAGAAAAGTTCACATAAGTCAATCTAAAGCTTTCTTACTGCTGCGGAAAGGGCCCACCTACCTTTTTCACTGAAGCAAAGAGGAAGTTCTGAATGGAAAGGACCAGACGGCATCATCATGTTCATGCCAAATGTTCCTATTTCTTTGGGAAATCTTTGTGGTCCCATGAGTGTTACCAGAGAACATGTTACCTCTTTTACTACCTCTTAAGGATTACTCTCATTACATGGAGGGAGATGACAAGATTCTTGTGCTTTGTTGCATCTTTTTTTTTTTTCTTTTTTAATTGAGGAATTAGTAGAACACTTGGGAACCAATCCGTAAGAAAATAGGGAGAACAAAGAAAAGAGGAATGTTATTAATATTGGGGGAAAATGGCTTGGGTAATTTTTTTTTTTTTTTTTTGATGCTGGGGGTTGAACCCAGGGCCTTGTGCATGCGAGGCAAGCACTCTGCCAACTGAGCTATGGAAAAATTCTATATAAAGAAATTCATTATAAACACTTAAACAAACATACACATGTACATACACACATTGACATACACAGAGACACACACAGTTTTAAGGGTAAGGGCAGTCACATTGACCTCAGAAGTTTTGGAACACTGAGGGTTGAGGTTGAGAGAATAGCTCAATGATACCTTCAGATGGGGGTTTCCTCTTTCCTGATTGCCATCCTTCCAAGCAAATTCGGAATATTTGTACTCATAAAACAGAATCCGTGAACTCCTCTGATATTTAAAAATGACATTTACTTGTCAAAGTCTCCACCATTTATGTTGTCCTCCATGTGAATTAATTCAAAATGACTGAGTCACAAAACATTGTGTCTTTTGTCCTCAGACTGGCTGTTTTATATTACTTTAGTGATTTGAAGGAAAACATAATTGTTTGAAATTGTATGATTTATCTGTTTATCTGATAGACTCTCTGTGCCCTGCTTTCTATTATTCTGGTGTGTTCTGATTCCCTCACATATGCGCATGTTGGTTAGCAATCACACACACGCACACACACACACTCCCTTTCTGTGAATGGTGGTTGACTCAAAGGTCTAGGTCCCACAAGAGCTGAGATCTCCCCTTGTTCCTTGGACTGTCTTTCTGAGATAAAGTCTGTGTTGACAGTGGAGCTGCAGGTTGGTTGTGGTGACCAATCACACCCCGCCCTGTGGAACAACATCAGGAATTAATTCAGCCTGGATGGCAACCTACTGCTTCCCCCACCCCACCACCACCACTCAATGCTGAAGTTTTGAACCCAGGACCTTGGGCATGCTGTCATTGCTACTTTTAATTCAGTCCTTTGACACATTGCACTGTTTCCTTTCCTTTATTCCACCTTCTCTCCTGTGTTCCTTGCTGGTATTTCTGAGTTTCGATTAAGAATGGATTTTAATTAGTCATTGAGCCACGGCCAAGGACTCAGCAGCCTCCCCAGGAGCCCCCTCTTCCCATCGTTCTGCCCACCCCTCTTCCCCTCTTCCCTCCCTCCTCCCTCCCTTGGCAGACCCCATTTCCACCAAGGAAAAGGAATCCTATGTAGATCCACTCTCCAGAACCTCCACTCTTTCGACTCCTTTGCTGATGTGCTGATGCAAGTAAGGGTGACGACCTGCTTCCTGCTGGCACTGAGGATTATATCCATAGAAGAATTCAACAGAGAAATGGCAGGAAGACACTTACTACTGTCCAAGGGATCGCTGATGATTACAATAAAAAGAAACTAGTGAAGGTGTTTAAGAAGAAATTTGCCTGCAGTGGTCCTGTCATTGAGCATCCAAATATGGAGAAGTCATTCAGCTACAGGGCGACCAGCCCAAGAACCTAGGCCAGTTCCTGGTAGAGATTGGACTGGCTAAGGACCATCAGTGCTTGGGTTTTAAGTGCTTGTGGCTCACAGAAGCTTAAGTGAGGATTTCCTTGCCTTGAATAGAATTTCCCTTCTGTCCCTTGTCACAAGTTTAAAAACCTCATGGCTTGTACAATGTAACCATTTGGGGTCCGCTTTTAACTTGGACTAGTGTAACTCCTTCGTGCAATAAACTGAAAAGAGCCATGCTGTCGAGTCTTGAAGTCCCTCATTTCAACAGAGGTCAAGCCATGGGTGCCTGACAGTGTCCACCGTGAAACAAAGCAATAACGTGATGTTTCAGCAAAGCCCAGAGCCCCAAGATCAGATGGCTGTGACCAGAAGCTTCTCAGCTCTCCCTCTGCTGAGGCCCCTGCCCTAAGTGTCGTGACCTGGTCAGGAGGAATGGGGTAAGGCAGCTAGCTGTACCACTAGAAGGGGGTCTTTGGTAGTTTCTTTGTTTGTTTGTTTCGTTTTGTTTTTAAAAAAATCCCTGGTGTCTAACCTGACCAGTGGGCAGAGCTTAGAGGCCATTCTTTCCAGTGAGGTAATGGGACATCTGGCTTAACACCAAGGTCTTCTTTGTGACTAGACATATTCTAGCTAAAGGGTGTCCAAAACAACAGAATGTGAGGCCAGCTTCATATCAGTTAAACTTTTGACAAGGGAACAAACACTAAACTGATGTTATCAGTCCTGTAGCTAGCTGTAGAGCTTACAACTCACTAGCAACAGCTGCCCAGTGCCATGTGAAGTGATAAACTGGTTTTTGGTTTTCTTTTTCCCTTCCAGTTTTGATGTGATGTAATGTATTTAAACCCTTATTTAAATAAAACTTGTTTTCAGAAATAATAAAAAAAAAGAAAAAAAAAGAACGGATTTTAATTACTATAATTCTCTTATCTTAAATGTTGATGCGATGGTCATGAGAAAGTAGAAAGAATGTGATGGTCCTGGAGAAGTAGAAAGAGTATTTCTTCCTGCACAGGTTTGGTACTTTGGTATGAATTTTATATTTCTCTTATGTACAAGGTGCAGAGAGAAATAATTCTGCCATTTTAATCCATCCAAAGCTATGAAAGACAATATAAAATCTGTGGAGAATTACAGATTGCCCTATGTGAATATTTTGATCACTGGAAACTTTTAGCATCTTCAGCTTTGATGAAAGAAGTTATTATTATAAGCATAATTGGGCAGAGTCAGAGGTTAGGTCTGGTGCAAGAGGCAGTTAGTTATACCTGTGGATGACATTAAAGCTGACAGTCAATTACAGTCCAGACATCCTTGGTTTCTTTTGCCCTAAAAAGAGCTCTTTCACCCTCATCCTTCTGGCCTCCTGCCACTGCCTCCCTTTACCCTCCAAAGCATCTCCTTTCTCCAAGGCTTCATCCACAGGATGCAGTGTGTCTGGGAGGTCCATCGGTGGTTCTACACTGGAGTCTACTGGTTAACTTAAAACCACAGGCAGCCTGTGATGTTTGCCTCAGAGAGCGTGAAACCCGGGAAGCTGCTGAAATGATCAGAGATGGAAAATAGCTATGGAGGAGGAAACAGGAAATGGTGATCAAGCCAGTGTTTTGGCACCGGAGTAGTCACAATTCAAACCCTGACTCCACCACTCCTAGCCTAGGAGATATTGGAGAAGTACCTAACCTCTGTGAGCTTTAGCTTCCCACTTCTGAAGTGAGAAATGTATTATCATTGTGTCACCTTCTTCTGTGAAAATCAAGGTACATGAAATAGTAGAAAACGTGGCAAAATTTTGTCTATCTCTACATCTGTCATCTTATGTCTCATCTGTCATCTATGTTATGTCTATCACATATCTATTCAGCGGTTATCTAATCATCCACCTCTTTCCAGACATGCCCACAGAAAATTCAATGTTCAGGAGCATTGCAAAATTTCAAAGCAGAAGGAAAGGTGTGATTTAAATTTCTCTGTTTACTTGTTTTTCACTTTTCACTGAGGAGAAAAACACCCACTGAATGACAATGCACTGAAGTCCAATCCTTCTCCCTGTGGTGAAAGGTGACACTATAGACTTTCTAAAATCCATCATTTTTTAAAAAATTTTGATCATTTATTCAGTAAACATTTTCTATTGAATTATGCATCTTGTTTCCTTCATTGGCTATTTGTCTATAAAAGCTATTGTTAGATTTGATTATAGTTACCTTCTAATAGCTGTGTTACAGCATTAATTGATATCACATCAAACAACTAACAATATTTTTCTGTATAAAACTCATCACACATGGCCTATGGTTAGATTATGGTTGTTTTTCTCTTCTCTGGCTATTATTATCATTTTTCTTTCTAATACATTTGAGAGGGCTTTTAAATAACCTAAATGCCCTTAAATTATTTCCTGTTAACAATAGACATATTCTTTCTTTCTTGTCCACAGCTTTCTGCGGCTCAAAGGGTGCTGATTAGTCTGCTCCCTTTCACTAACAGCCTCTACCAGTAGTGGGGTGCATCTGTCCAGAGGTCTCCTTTTTTATCATTGTCAAGTTAAAAATAAATTTTCCATTTTTAAAAGGTTACAAACAAAATGGAAAACAACACAGGACAGGAACCATATATGGCCTGGAAAACATAAAATATTTATTAAAGAAAAAAGTTTGCCAACTGTTGGCCTATATTCCATTATGAACCTTTTCATAAAAAGGAAGCAGGAGAAAAAGTGGAATTTGCAGAGTCTTGGTTCTGTTTTGTGCTGTTTTTCAGACTGACTGGCCTGTTGTTACAAACTGTGACTCTCCAGGCTTGTCATTCCTTTGTATATTTAGGCCATCTGCATCTGGCTGTTGTCCTATTGGAGTCAGATTCATGTTAAAGGAACAGTAAGGCGTAAAAAAAGGTGTAGGACTAAATTCAAGGCGGCTGGACTCCTCATTCCATCTCCATTCATCCTGTAACCCTGCTTATGTCCTTCAACACCTCCTGTCCTTAGATTGATCGGCTGTAAAATGGAAATGTGGTCTGGATGGCATTCCAAGTCCCTCACAGCTCTATCAGTCTAAATTAAATCTGAAAAATGAAGCATGTTGGAATTTCTCACAGGCTAAAACAACTCTATTGCAGTACCAGCTGCGATCTAAGAATTCTTGAGTCTCCTCTAGTAACTATAGGGATTGCCACTGTCATACAATTTTAATCCTAGATAATATTTTTTAATAGAACTGTAACCTCTCTGTAACTTCCTTTCATGGTCCCAGTTCTACTCTCTTGGGACACAGACAATTAGAATAATCTTGCAGATATTAGAATTCAGCTCATGTGTTCCAACAGACCTTTTTCCTACATGTGAAGCAACTTTTAATTTATTTGACCCATTTGATAAGAATTTGGTGGAGAGACATACCCATCACTCTGATCTAGATACACTGTGGAATATGTCAATATCTTGAAAAGTACCTCTGAAGTCACTAATCCAGGCTAAATCCAAAAGGACCTCTGGCACCTGAGCAGCATTTTAATTGAGTAGAATGGCCAGGAGACATTGCTTCCAGTTTACTTCTGTAAGAATATTCTTCTACAAAGTTTGCCTGCTGAGTCTTAGCCCGTCAAGGCACTACCAGCATTCCTGACACTTAACATATTTTGTCATAACTTAAGACCTTGGAACAGAACAAAGGAAACTGAGAATTCATTTAATCCAGTCCTAGACAGGCAGTTGTTTGTTCTGTAAAGATTTCCAAAAACTCTATGATGTCTCTAACATTGATAATATCAATATTTGATGTTTTCAAATGATGCTTTTGATGTAAAATTTTTTAAAGAAAAAAATGAATTATAAACATTAAGATAAAAAAATGTAGCAGAATGCAGTGGTTTCTATTATAATTTCAAATTTTCTTGCTTGCTATTATGAATTTATATTTGTTGATATCATGTTTTGATGGATGGGGATTTCTTATTATCACTATTATATAATACCTCATTTCTAGTTCCTATTTTTTTCTGCTCTTTTCCTAATGGGGTTAATAAGATAATATTAAATAATTATCTAATATTTCTACTATTATGTTTATATATATTACTCCCTGCTTAGCCAAATAATAAACTATGATCATGTTTCTTTTATTGTCATTGGAATAGTTTTGAACATACCCATGACAAATTATTTCCATCATTACTATTACAATTTTGGAAATCATGAATTCATTTTTTATATAGCCAGAAAGCTCCCTGTTAACGTCTCCACTTTTTATCCAAATACTGGAATTTCCACAAATAATGTTTTAGACCTTACATCTCTTTTATCTTCTGATTTTTGGATTCTCTTTCTCTTTTTATTATGTTAGCTCATTTTGATGTGATTCCTCCTCAGGAGTTTGATAAAGATACATAGAAAAAACCAAGCAAAACAAAAAAAAAAAAAAAAAAGAAAAGAAAAAAGAGTACCTATAGTTAAAAAATATATCTTCCATCTTTCCATTTCATGACATTTGGTTGAGTATATGATTATATGTTGAAATTAATTTCCCCAATAAAATTTTAAAGACATTGTCATCAACACCCGCTCCTGTCAGGGAAGGTGCTGACCCCCCTCTGATTCCTGTGGTGTTCTAGCTCTTTCAAATCGTGGAATAACTTTTACTTATCCTAAGCATTCTAACATTCTAGAAATATGTGCCTCGATTTGGTTTGTATCCCCATCATGCATTATCATGAACACTCAGTGGACTTTTCTGATCCATATTTCAATGTCAATTTTGAAATGCTTGCTTTTAAACAAGACCTCCCTGAAGGAGGTCTGTGACTCTTCTAGTCCTCCTCTATGAAATCCTGCCATCAGTTTCTCACACTTGGCCCTTGCTCCTTGCTCCGCTCATGGGCAGTGGCAAGCAGCTACATCTTGTCTTGCTCTTTCCCTTTTAGCTCTTAATGGCTTGCTCTTCCTAAGCACTTTTTTTCTTTTTTAATGCTTCATGTCGTATAAGGAGCTAGATGATAGTTTAATATTTAAACACTTGTGGCTCCATTACTGCAAGTTCTTGAGTATGTTATGTCATTATTTTGTTAATTTTTAACCTCCAAATCTCCCCTGTGAACTACTTGCAGTGTTGTATCCCCAGAGAACATTTACATATTTCAAGAATATTTACATATTTTGGAAGTCCCTGACGTCTTCCTCTTGCTCTTGTTACTTGCATTTTGTTTTCAAAAGGATGTTAAATGGTTTTAAAAATGCAGAAATTACTGAAAATAATAATGTTAGATCAGAATCTTCGTTTAATAAGAAATATAATGTTTTTAGAGAACTTTTCCTTGAACATATCCTCAGATATTTCCCTAAAGAATAAATAATTACAGTTATCTCAAACTCCCCCAGAAAAGAGGACTGTAGTCATTGCAGAGTGCTTAAAATTTTCATTAGAGGACAAGGTAAATGGGTTTTAAATATTTTAAAATACTCAAATTAGATAACTAAATTTTACTTCTTTTTGGTGACCGTAATCCATTTGTGCTACATTAAGAGGAGAAAGTTAAAACCATTCATACTTACACTGAGCCAACAGCTGTCATACGGTTCCTGCAACGCTATGTCAATACTGTTAAACATGCCCACGTACAGAAGACATTTATTTCATTTATCTTGGGAGAGGGCTAATAAGACTGTAAGCTGATCTGGTTTTCACTTTAAAGATAATTTAACTGCATTTTAAAAATCTGCTTATTAAAGTATACTCTACATACAATAAATTTACCAGTTTTAAGTGCATACTTCAATACATTTTGACAAATGCATGTGGTTATGTAAGGACCACTGAAATGAAGATAAAGAATATCACCATCACTTCAGAGAGTTCACTTAGTTCCTTCTCAGACAGTGCTTCCCCTCTGCCCCCAGCCTCTGGAAATCATCTCTCTGCTGTCTGGAACCCATTACCTCTTTTCTAGAAGTCCATATAAATTAAATCTGTCAGTATAAAATATTTTGCATCCAGTTTTTCTCCTTTAGCATAATGCTTTTGAGATTCATCCATGTCATTTCATATAAAAGCAGTTAGTTCCTTTTTATTTCCTACTAATGCTCCTCAATTTATTTTTCTATTAACTGAGTTGAAAGATATTTTGTTTTGTTTCCAGTTTGGGGCCACCCTAAATAGAATTATTATTACCACCCACATATAATTCTCTGTGTGAAGACAATTTTTTTTTGGCATTATTGTTTTGATTACTTATTACTTAGGAGCATAATTATTGGACCATGCAATAAGTAAGTTTCAACTGTATAAAAAACTATAAAACTACTTTCCAAAGTGGATATACTATTTTGACTTTCTATCAAGGTGTATGAGAGTTCCATTTACTCTACTTTGTCATCTACATTGATATTGTCAGTCTTTTAAATTTTACTGATTCTGTTGAGGGTACAGTAGGATCTCATTATGGTTTACATGTGATTTCACTAAGGCAAATAATGTTGTGCACCTTTGCTGTGTCCATTTTTCATTTCCATACTTTCTTTGGTGGATTTTCTGTTTAAACATTTTGTACATTTTAATTTGAAATGGATAATAGCCCTAAGTATAAAAACTAAAATTCTTAAACTTCTGGAAAAATACACAGGAGAATATATTTGTGACTTGGGTCAGATAAAGATTTCTTAGGACATAAGAACTATGAATTATAAAAAGTATGCTAGATAAGACTTTATCAAGATTGTTAATGCTTTGTCAAAACTATTATTTATTTGAAGCTATTTTTAAGGAAATTAAGTGCTAAGCCATTGTTGTGAGTTAGTCATGAATATAGACCAAAAATGTGTATGTCTTTCCATAATGATACTGGAACCAGTATCCATTGAATGCTTGAGTCACCTGGAAGTCATAAGTCAGGCAAACACAAATTCTTTTATTCTAATCTTAATTTCTAATATCTAAAACACTCACTTTACACAATTTCATATGTATATGTGTAGATATATTTACACAGACACAGACACACATATATCTACACACATATGTATTACTTATGTATAAGTCTCTATATGAACATAGACTATTTTGTTATTGATATTTTATTTTCTTATATTGTTACCCATCAGCATAATTATTGGTTCATGCAATAAATAATATCAACTATATAAGGAACATAAACTTCTCATAATACATGAATTTATACACAGAATATATATACTATATATAATATTGTAATTTATATTTCATACAATATTGTATAATTTTTATATATATGTATATATATATATCATGGCAGAAGAGTTGGTGGTAGGAAGACATGCACATGATTATCAGAAAGCAGAGAGAGAGAGTCTATTCACCAGGTACTAAAATATATACCCCAAAGGCATGTCCCAGTGACCACCTAAACTGCCTGCAATTACCACTCAGTTAATCCCCACCAGGGTATTATTTCACTGATAGGGTTAAGACTCTCCTAACTCAATCATTTCAACTAACGTCCTCACCTTGTGTCACACACAAGCATTTGGGCAACATCTAATATCTAAACCATAACTTTCCACCCATGGCCCCCCAAAAGCTCACGCTCTCCTCACAATGCAAAATGTATTAAGTCCATTTCTAAGAGTCTTTATAGTCCTGACAGTTCCAAGATTGTCTAAAAGTTCACGTGCAACATGAACTTTCCTAGTGAGTTTGGGCAAAAATCAAAATTAATTTATATGGATCCAATATAAAATGGCAAAGAGTAAACATTTCCATTCAGAAAAATAGAGGCATAGAAAAAAGGGATAAAACCAGAGTAAGGCCAAAATCTAGCTGAGAAAACAAGTCCTATAGCTCTATATTCATCTTCTGGGGCTCGTGGCATGATGATGTTCTGTCCAGAGGGCTTGTGTAGCTCCACCCCTGTGCTCTTGTTGGATGTGGCCCAAGCAGCCTTTCTGTTGGTGTGTCTCTGCTTGACTCCTGCAGCTCTCCTAGGAAAATGTTGGTGGCATTTCTTAATCTCCATTGCAGCTTTAGCTTCTTCCTCACATATTCAAGCATCACCTTCTCAGGAGCTGCCTGTAGGGACTTTAGCCCTGGGGCACTTTTACTGGCCTTCCAAGTCTTCCATTGAAACATCAGTGGAAGGCTTCATTATACCCAGCATTATGCATTCCTGCAGCAAGAGCACTGTGTGGTTGACATCAAAGTCTGAGACCATTTGGAGCAACAGCCAAGCCCCCGGGGACACTGACTGCCACAACTTCTGAGTGTCTGTGTGGCTGAGCATGGTGAGTCAACTTCCTAGGCTACCCTGTGCAAGCAGGGTTCCACTCCAGGTTCTCAAAGGAATCTACTCCCTTGAGCCTGAGATGGGTGTGGTCTTATCAATTCCTGAGATGCCCTCAAGACATATTTTTTATTGTCTCTAGGCAGTCTCTGGTATTTTTTTTTTTTTTTAGTGGCAGTAATGTCTTTAACAACTACAACTTCCTTAGTTCTTGTTTTACTTCCAACTTTCAAGTGCAAGTTTTTCAAATATTTCTGGTTGTCTTTCTGCTCCTGAATATCATAATAAACTTGGCTAAAAGCTGCCAGCAAAGCTATTACCCGAATGCTATGCTGCCTAGGAATTTCTTCCATCAGATTAAGAAGTCCATTATTTTTAAAATCAGTCTCACAGAAAAATCTCAGGACATGGGGAAAAATATAGATAATTTCTTAACCATAAAATAACACAAATGGCTTCTAATGCAATCTTCAATACAGTCCTCCTTTTTCAATAGAGTCCTTCTTCTCCTCTGAAACCTTACTGAAGGGAAAGCAAGGAACTAGAGACAGGTAAGAAAGAAATGAAACACAGAAACCAGACAGAGATACAAAGGAGAGTTTGTTTGTCAGAGCTGACAAATAAAGGCCATCTCTCTATAGAAGAGAGAGGCAAAACAGGCTTAGGTTCTGGGACTTTTATGGGGCAGGCTTAGGAATCAGAGCTGGTGGGTCCTAATATTGTGGTTAGGGGTTAGGTTGGTATGAGGGAGTGGTGAGCCTTTCTCAGAAACACCCTTGGGTGGGAAAGCTGTCACATAAATTGGCCATCTAGATGCTAAGCAAGGACCTTATATTCCCCCCTCCCCCTTTTTTGTTTTCTATTAGGCCCCTTAGGGAACAGGGAGGTCAATCTTCTGTAACTGCTTCCTGCTGGGAAGGGGTAGAGTTTGAGTCCCTCTTTAGGGTGTGGGATGTCATTGGAATGATGAAGGAGGTTGAGTGGTTTTGGAATCCTGTTCCTGTCAGGCCCAATTTTGGTGCGGTATTAGTATTCCTGTAACAAAAGCTGGTTTATAGTTTGTTTAGAGATTTTTTGGATCTGGTCTTGAACAAATCTAATGATGCAGGGGCAAGCATTAACAGAAGGCCTATGACAAGGAGAGGGGTCAGGAAAGTAAGTGCCCACTGGAGAAGAGGGTTACTTAGCTCTCACCCTTTAGCAGAATAGAGCTATTGTTTTCAACTCCAATGGAGTTGTTTATCTTGTCCTTTACTATACCAGATTGATTGACATAAAAATAGCATTCTTCCTGTAGATACAAAGTCTGCCTTTTTCAGCCTTAAGACAGGCCCCTTCTATTCTGCAGAATTACAGCAGCTAAAGAATATAGCTGGGATTGTATGATTAATATGGTTGGAGTAAGTTGCTATAAATCTTCTAGAGATTAGAATGATAATTCTTGATAATAGAACCCCTGGGAGGTGAGTGAAGAATGAGGGAGGAGGGCAAAATTGAAAAAGGGAAGGATGGTACTCATGGTTCTGCAGTGTCCTCGTTGCCCTTAGAGACTGAAGGAAGATTGGGGTTCTGGTCTTGGAGAAACATAGATTGAGAGGGCCTGTGGGTGTCACTGTATAAAAGGGAGAAGAAAACCATCTTAAATGGGATTTATGAACCCAATGTGGGATGTCCTCAATCTGGGCCACTGAGAGAGTGGTAAGAATGACCCAATAGTGTCCATTCCATTTTGCAAAGAGTTAAGAGGAGGAGAGGGGCCTGTAGTAGGGAGTTTAAAAAGTACCAGGTCACCAGGAGACAGAGTGGGAAAAGGGAAGAGGCAGAACCCGGCTTTGCCAGAACAGAATCACTGTATTGCCAAAGAAGATTCCTAATATATGCAAGAAGGGGGCAAAAAAGATGAGAAGCAAGGGGTAGTGGGGAAACAGAGGGTGATGAGCTGAGCATGAAGACAGGCTGTCCATATAGACACTCAAAAGGGGAGATGTTCAATGACCTAAGAAGAGCCAAGGGAAGGACTTTAGTCCATTCTAAATGTAATTCAAGGGATAGTTTAGTGAGAATGTTCTTCAAGGTCTGGTTGGTATGTTCCATGTTTCCAGAAGACTGGGGATGGTAAGGGATGTGAAAATGCCTGGAGATGCTGAGTGCCTTAGCTACAGACTGTGAAACACGGGAAGTAAAATCAAAACCAGTGTCAGACTGCAGTGAGAAGA
This sequence comes from Ictidomys tridecemlineatus, assembly GCF_052094955.1. Classification (NCBI taxonomy): domain Eukaryota; kingdom Metazoa; phylum Chordata; class Mammalia; order Rodentia; family Sciuridae; genus Ictidomys; species Ictidomys tridecemlineatus. Next base: position 19,698,311 of record NC_135477.1, read on the forward strand.
GGAGGCCGAATCTGGGAAGAATGTGTTCAACGAGGATGCTGGCCACCATGGGGTCCTCTGGAGAGAGTTTAAGGTTAGAAGTGAGAAATTGTTTTAAAGATGTGGTGTTAGGGTGAAAGAGGTTGTGAAGAAAGGTAAGCAACTGTTGAGTGTCAGTTATGGATGAGTCCATCAGGAGACTAGCAAGACAGAGGACCACAGGTGGAGTAGACTGTCAGAGGGCGATGGCCCTCGCCTCAGAGTCTGCCTTGTTAAGTATCACAAAGAAGGTTTCTGTCTGATGGGATTTACAATGTGAGAATCCAAAGGCAGTGGGAAACTTTGAGGCCTGAAGGAGATCAGAGGTAAAGGGGGCATTAGTAATTGAGGTTTCCTTGGTGGTAAGGAATCCGTGCTCCTTCCCAGTAGCAGAGTGGGAGAGAAATATATGGAAAGCATATTTCGAGTCAGTGTAGGCATTGAGGGAGGCTCCCTTTGCCAAAGTGAAGGCTCTGATGAAGGCAACCAGTTCAGCCTGCTGATTGGATGTATTACTGGGGAGGGGGGCTACTTCCATAACTGAGATTAAAGAGACTATAGCTTACCGTGTCTAATGAGCTGCCTCCTGAAGGAAGGAGGAGCCATCTGTGAACCATGCGTGTATTACCTGGAGCAAGGGGGCCTCCTGTATGTGTGAGGGATGTGGGAGAAGCTCCTCCAGAGTTTCAATGCATGAATGGGTAAGAGGAGAAGAGGTGGAAGAGTCCTGAGGAGTGGGGAGGAGAGTAAGACTGGGATCTTCCTCCAGGGAAACCTATAGAGATAAAAGGCAACAGTGGGGAGTGGGGGAGTTGAGACAGATGTGAATGATCTCATGGTGTGAAGTGATAGAAGGACTTGAAAAATCCAAGACAGTAGGGTCCCCTTGGAAGGCAGTAATGGGAAGGCATTGGCAGATGGAATAAGAGATGGTCCTAAGATAAGGGTGAGGATCAAGGGAGTGGCAGGTGAGTCTGGATGAAAGCGTATATGAGGGGAGAAGGAAAACATAGCCCCCAACTTTGTGAGGATGTCCCTTCCTATAAGAGATACAGGGCACTGTGGAATTAACAGAAAGGAGTGGGTAAAAATCAGAAAGCCACAAGCACAAACAAGGCTAGGTGTCTGTAAGGGTTGGTAAGGTTTACCATTTTCCCTGACAATAGAGGTCACAGAATGAGTACTAGGCCCCAGAACTCCTTGAGGACTGAATAGGTAGTCCTCGTGTCTTGGGGGGGAAGGAGACAGGCCTAGCTGAAATACACAGTTACCCTGGGTTCTTGTGGAGGGATGGTAGTGGTCGGTGATGGGGACCTGGGCCTCGTCAATCCTCTGCAACCAGTCCTAAGAGTTGGAAAGGGGAACAAGAATGGCTGAATGGCCAGAGACCACTATGGGCTTGTGGGCAGTTAATGGCCCAGTGTCCCTTCTGATGGCATTTAGGATAAGGGCCCAGAGGTTTGCGAGGCTTGGGACATGAATGAGTCCAGGGACCCATCTGACCACATTTAAAACAGAGTCCAGGCAGTCCAGAGGATAGTTGCTGCTGTGGCTTCATCAGAAAGAGAATTTTGGTGTGGTGGGGGCTCGTCCACTGGGTTGAAGAAGGAGTCCTTGGTAGGATCTTCTGTCCCTTTGGAAGCAGGTGTAGGGGAGGTGAGAGCTAAGAGGACTTGTGCTGGAGAGCAAGAATTGTAGACAGAGGGCTTAGAATGGAGAGAGAAGAAGGCCTGGATGTATGATATCTCTTTCCATTTTCCTGAATGCTCACAATAGTTGAAAATATCCCTGATAATATTGGGGTCTAGAACCTTTAAGCAGTGATTTAGAGTTGTTATCCAAAGGATATTGAGGCCAGATCTGATTCTACAAGCAGATAAGTTTTGGGAGGTTTAGGTCTGGGGTGAGTGAGAGAGAACCTAGATTAGCCAGGAGTTTCTATGGGGGGCAAAAATGGATGAGGAGCTACCTGCGGTAAGGTGTAGGAGTTGAGTTTAGATTATCCTAAATGCCATCAGAAGGGACACTGGGCCATTAACTGACCACAAGCCCATAGTGGTCTCTGGCCATTCAGCCTTTCTTGTTCCCCGAGACTGTAATATCACCTAGTCGAGAGATGGTTAAATTCAGGGGGTCATTACCCCCACTGGGTAAGCATTGGGGCAGCAGCCTGTAGAGGCACTTGGGCACCTGGCCAGGACTACATAATAGGGGCAGAAGCCCACAGAAAGAGCAGAAGCTCTTAGAGATTAACCCATGGCTAGAGGAAGTCTCACCAGGAACAACTGCCAGTCACCCTTGGTATTTTTTTTCTCAAAACTCAGGACCCAAATAAAAGACCACCTATAGACCCGGTTGACAGTAGGGATCAGCTGTAGCTGTGAAAGCTGTGACTGGGGTACCCCCGATCACATGGCAACCCTGGATATGCAGAATATTCAACAGTCATTTTCCAGACCCGTAGTAGATCATTTAGGTAAACTGCAGACGGGTCTGGAACGTCCGGTGGTGGGTGAGGAGAGGGTGTTCCGCAGAATGGAGGGCCTAGTCCCAGGATGGAATCTGGACTGGTGCTTGGGGATGCTCAGTGACTCTCAAAGAGGGGAGCGGGGATCCAGATCCTGGATCTTAGCACCAAAATGAAGGGAAAATGAGGAACTAGACGGGTAAGCAAAAAATAAAAGACAGAGTCCAGGCAAAGATACAAAGGAGAGTTTATTTGTCAAAGCTGACAAATAAAGGCCATCTCCTGATAGTGGAGAGAGGCTTGAGTTCTGGGACTTTTATGGGGGAAGGCTCAGGTATCAGAGCTGGGCGGGTCCCAATGTGGGTGGTTAGGGGTTGAGTTGGTACGAGGGAGTGATGAGTCTTTCTCAGAAATGCCCTTGGGCAGGAAAGTGAAACTTTTCTCTTAAAATGGCAGCTGTCACTTAAGATGGCCACCCAGATGCCAAGCAAGGGCCTTATACGTATGACTTCAGTATTCATTTTGTACAGTCCTGCTGGCATTCTGGTATTCTGAGCTCCCATCAGAAACACCCACTAAGCTCCACTTACAATAATCTAAAGCTTTTACAGTGTGCATTGGTAAATTATACAAAATTCCACCCACAAATTCCAATAAGCTTTAAAAGCTTCTAAACCACATGCTAGTCACAGCAATGACCCCACTTCTCAGTACCAATTTCTATTTTAGTCAGCTTTTTTTGCTGCTGTGACTAAAAGATCTGAAAGGGACAATTGTAGAGGTGTAAAAGTTTATTTAGGGTCTCACATTTTCAGAGGTCTCAGCTGATAGAGAGAAGGCTCCATTCCTCGGTGAACATCGTGGCAGAAGAGGCAAAAACTCACACATAGAACATTTTAACCATTTTTTTTCTTTTGTAAAATCAGTCTCTTAAGGTGTGGTTTTATGGTTTATGTTTGCTCTGGAGACCATTTTCCATTCCCACAGTTGGTATTGAGGCCAGGTTCCAATACAGAAAATTACCAGACATCTCATTTTCCCAAATGTGATTAGGTCATTTCCCAGGCCAGGCAGCATAAGGAAATGAGGTGCTATTTTGAACATCAGTGGGTCAAACCTATCCCATTTTTTTAGTATTCAGGGTAGTGGTGAGCCTGGCATATCTGTTGAGAATGAAGTTCCCGTCTGAGTCTATTTTGTTTGGAACATCTCAGAGATGAGTTTCTCATGGCCAGCAAAGCTTCTCTCACTCCCTGGTTCTGCCATATTCATTGCTGCCTCACCACTGAGAATGAAAAAGGTCCATATTTGCTGCATAACAAAGACCCTGGAGGATTCAGACTTACAGAGAGATGACCGACCTCCTTCTGCCACTATAAACTTCCAAATGTGATGACCCATGGAGGGGGGAGGGAGGTGGGATACATTCCTCTACTCTGTGGATGAGACTAAAAGAATCTCCAGAAGATAAGTAGGACATAGTAGATGTTAGAGGCTTAACATCCTTATTTCAGTGGAGTGAATTCAAACCACATCCCTTTTTGCAGCCAAAGAAACTCATGGAGCACAGAAGCAACAATGGGAAGAATGCCTATAGACTTCTAAGGCTTGATGGGTGAGCAAAGGGAATCTAGGCATTTCCTTATGTACTACGCCTTGTAAACTGTTCCTCTCTCAATGGATGGAGTCTGATTGGCTAGGATCTGATGAGGAGGGGAGTGAAAATGTGGGGAGGAATAAGCACAGGAGAGTACAATTCTACTCATACAGAGGAGTCACTGGGGCATTTGCACCGCGTTGCTTGATTGAAAAGTCACCCTAAGATATCCTATGACAGCTGCCGGGAGAGAAGGGGAAAAACCTTTGAGATTCACCTGTGAGTTCCCCAGGCCAGAGTCTCACAGTCATTTCAACCACTTGTTCATTGCTAGGTACAATACAAGAGAGGCCTGAAGAACACAAAAAGGATTCCAGATGGCTAAAGTGACCAGCTCAAAGGGAATCAAATCTATACTGGCTCAAGGGGAGCATCTCCATTTATACAATGTCAAGGGGAGCAAGTCCTCTTCTACATTGTCTTAAGTCAATGGAGTCCCCACCTACTCTTGGTGAGCCAATATATAGAGTGAGCAGTTCAGGGAGGTGGATGCAAATGTGCTCCTGCCTGGAATACATGCATAGAAGCCTGAGCCAGTCGGCACAGCTCACTCCTACACTGTGATGTCAGCATCCACACAGCTCTGGGTCTTCCAGCTGTTTCTCAGTTCTGTCTGTCTGGGATGGGCATTTCCATTGGAGTCAGACTGTTTCTGGACATTGGGCCATGTAAGCAGGGTATGCAGAAGAATTTCCAGATGCATTTGGTGATCCTCCTCCTTACCCTCTTCCAACCCCAGTTTCTGTCTCGTGGTTGCCCTGTGGAGGTCCCTTGGGAGGATGAGTGGCTAGATTGGGAGGGGGTATGTCCTTGTGGAGATAGCGGAGAGGGATGGTGGGCATTCCTGCACTTCCAGCAGCATTCTGCTGGGACTGCTTGGCCTCCTCAGGCTGCTGCTGCTGCCCATAGGGCAAAGGAAGAGAAGCCTCACTGGAAAACTTCTTGTGGCAGACTCTGGGAGAATCCTCAGGGCTCGGGCAATGCTTGGGCTTCACCTGGACCACACAGGCCTCCTCCTCAGTTCTTTGGCACTGGAGGATGCATTATGTGGCCACTGAGTTGAACTTTCTACTTGCCATGTACACCCACATGTTATAGTGGTCATAACCCGTGTTGATCATGCTTTTCAAAATTGTGGGATCCAAGAGTTTGGGAAGTGTCTCACAGGAGGACTGGGTAAAGCTTGCTTACCCTGGCTCAGCTAAGGGTGCCCCATTACCTAGTCTATGGTGGGCCTCTGCGTAGGGTCCTCCATGAGTATCTCATGGATAAGGCTCTGGGCTTCCTTAGAGACATGCAAGGGAAAGTCAAATGTTCCCTGGTTGACCAGCTTCTTCAGCTGCCTATTGATACTTGCAGCAAATGGCCATCTCCCTGTGAACTTAGCATAGAGAACCACACCCAGGCTCCACACATCTGCTGAGGGGGGACCTACCCTTGGATGATTTCAGGGGCAATGTAGAGCAGAGTGCCAAAGAAATTCTTCAGCTCTTCCCAGCTGTAAAGCTGATGCCCAGACCAAAGCTGATGACTTTCACATTGCCACTGGCATCCACCACCACATTCTTTGGCTTCAGGTCCAGGGTCACGATGCCCTTCTGGTGGCAGTACTCTAAGGTCCACACAATCTACTTGAACAGTCTGCAGGCCTCCTCGTGCATGCCATCAGTTTCAAGGATGTGGTCCCATAGCTGTCCTCTTCCTATATGCTCCACGATAAGGTAGATATATTCGTTGGTCTCAATGACTTGGAAGAGCTGGATCACATTTGGTGGATCGCCATCATCTCTGGTTCAAAGAGGAACAGGAAATTCGACGCTACTTTTGCCAAGACCTTCATGGCAACCTCTGTCCTAGTGAGCAGATGGTGGGCGAATTTCACTTGGGCAAAGCCCCATGCACCAATGTCCTACAGGACTATATAATGGTCCATGAAGGCAGTTCACAGCAGGAGCTCTTCTCCTGCAGTGCTACACTGCTCTCATTACTCTGATGGCTCATCCTGAACTGGAACATGTATGCTAGCTAAAACCAAGGTAATAAACCAAAACAAACAAACAAAACAGAAAATGAAAGCAAGGAAAACAAAATTTAAAAAAACCCAATATCCAAAGACCTCAATAACCAGCCACCAGCCACCAACCACCACCAAATGCACTATCTGAGAATCCGACAGGTCACCACCAAGAGCTACCTGTATTTTATAGAAAAAAAACAAAAAACAAAAACCCTGCTGTAGCCACTTTCTTATATACCCACAGTTTGAAATTCCCTCATAATAGCTCCTTTTGAGGTTAGAGCAAGAAATGACTAGTAAACCTGGGCATAACCCTCTGTCATTTTACTTTGGAGCCTCCAGGACATTTCCAACTTTCATAATAATACATTTCTCTAAAACATTTTTTTTTTGTTTAGTGAGTTTTGAAGACTGATGTTTACTTGTTTAGAGATTAAAATGTGTAGTGTACTTCAATGGTCTTTTCATTTCAGGTCTGAAAACCTGTTATCACTTTGTAGCTTTGAAAGACCTCATCATATGCATGCTCAGTCTTTCTGCTTCTTTGCTGCTCTGATCTGAGCAGCTTTCCTCCGCTGGGCCCCAAGGCCGGGATGGACTACCTCCCCTTGGGCAGAGCAGTGGTGTCAGCCATCTAGGATCTGACCTGTTAGCCCCAGAGAAGCTTTTCCTCCTCTAATTTGTTCTTGTTGGGTATTTTGGTCACAGAGCCTGAAGAGCTAATTAAAACACAGTAATACATCACTGTGCCCAGCTTGACAAATGGATGTGTGTGCGAGTGTGTGTGAGTGCGCGTGCAAGTGCACGCATATGTGTATGTGTGGTGCTAGGAACTGAACCAGGTCGTTGTACATGCTAGAGAAGCTCTCTTTATATAAACTTCCTATCCCTGGGGTTGGGGATTTCTGGTCTACCCACATGTCAGTCCTGTTACATTGAGGCTGAAGTGTCAACAGGAATTTTGTAGGGATACACACATTCAAACTGCAGCACATAATAAGCAAGAGCCCATGGTCCCCACTGGATGTGTCTTGTGTGAGGGGAGTCCTTCAGGTTTCACTGAAGGACATTAGCTAGGAACTCAGATTTTGATGAAGACACAGAAAGATCCCTGGCTAACAAATTCATAACAATTATAAAAGCTAGTGCTACTTTTGATTTCCACAAGATGTAAGAGAATAATACACTACTTAAGTCATGTTGAAAGAGATTCACACCAGAGTGGCATCTCTTTCTAATGTTAAATGGATCCCCCATGGGAACCACCAGGAAATGCTTGTAGAGCATTCCCAAAATGAGAGTTAAGGGAATTGAAATATTTCACTATAATCATGAACTAAATAGGAGGGAAGATAATCATATAACAAGTCACATTGAATCCAAGAAGTAGCTGCTGTCCTTGTAAAGGACACAAGGCATGGTGAACCAAGGGCCCACACTATTGTCCTTGTAAGGACACAAGCCACCCTGAAGCAAGGGTCTGCCCTGATCTCTTCTAAGTACACAAGTCAAGCTGAACCAGGTTCAGCTGATCTCATGATACATAAACCACACTGAACTAAAACCCTCGCCCTGATATCCTTGTAAGTATAGAAACCACACTTAACCAAGGCCCCCACCTCACTTTCCTTATAAGGCACAAGACTACTGGAACCAAGTGTCCCACCCTGATCTCTCTTGAGGGACACAAACCACATTGAACCAAGGACCCTGATTAATATCAAAGTCTAGAACTTGTCAAAACTTCTATGCTATTAGCATTTCTCCTGGCCTATGAACTATCTTAAGTGAGAACAGGGACTGAATCTTATTCAATTTTGAGTGCCTAGCACCTAGTACAGAACTTAACCCCTAGGGGTTTTTCACTTAGTGCTGGTTAATTGTTTTTTGGGCTGATTGGCTGGGTGGGTGGATGGATAGACATATAGAAGGACAAGTAGAGGTGAACATGGATGGAAGGATGCATGGCTGTGATACCAGTCTTGAAAATCAATATTGGATCCTTATTCCCCTGGTGTTGAAAATTAAACACCCAAAAAAGCACCAAGGCAAGAGTAAAAAGAAAATTTTATTCAGAGACAGGAAAGGTGTATGTGTGGGGGATACTGCTATGAAGTGGAGGGGACCCAGGTCTTGTGCAGATGGAGTGGAAGTGTCTTGCCCCTTTATATATATTAGGTTTCATTTCTTCTCTTACTTACATGATTAAAAGACTTGGAATGACCAAAAGGCAGAAAAAGGAGCCATCCAAGTGATTATTTTTTTGTTGTTGAAAAGTTTGTTCCTTCTCCTCCCCTGGAGGTATGAACAACCTGATGGTGGGGAAGTTCTATCTACTTTTTTCCTTTTCTTTGATAATTAGCTATCTATCCTTTGTCCAGATCTCATTCCCCCACCTGATAAAGGGAAATGTGCAGTGACTGCTCTGGCTGCTTCAGGCTGAGAGGTAGTGATGTGGGGCAAGCAGGTTGTGTTTCCATTTTACAAATGTTTTGTTTCAGTTGAGGGGTCCGTTGTAAAAGCCTGGTTCAAAAGAATAGATGATAAAGTCATCTGTGGAGGTGGATGCCTCTATGAGAGAAATAAGAAGACATGAGTACCAGAATGAGATTAATATAAAACAAATATCATAGCATCTGCAATATGTCAATGAATATCATGATTATGATAGAAGCCAGTAGTTTTTTTCCCAGGAGGTGGAATAGCTATGTTATTTCCAGGACAAGGCCAATGAGAACATATCTTCTATTTGTGAATTTGAATCCATATGGATATTATTTAAATTGCCAGAGTTATCAGGAATGTAAAGACAATACTTAATTTTTATAATGTCATGGATATACCCATAAGATAAAGTTAAGATATTTAATGTTACATTATTTTTATAAAATATCTCTTGATTGGCATAAACTCTATATTTAGTAGAAATCCCTTTATTTTTGTCACTTAGGGCTAGATAATCATAATAGAAAACGGATCAAGTCTGCCTATCTAGGGTTTCTGAAAATTTATAGGTCTTAAATTGAGTGAAAACTTCTGACTCTGATAGTCTCGTTTGACAGTTATTAGGCACTCCTGTCTAAGAATCTTTCTTTCATAGCCTCCAGTCTTACTCTTGGTGGGGATTACACCTTAAATTACATTTTTTTTAAGTGCCCAGGTATGACTGTGTTTTGGTTATAAATCTCTTGTTAGGAGTCTAAGACCAAGCTATTCAAATTGACCTTGTTTTAATCTATTGTTAAGCATCAGTTGAGTTTCCTCAGGGAGTCACTCTTGGAAACTCAGGAGAAGACTCTTAGTTCCTCTGGTGCCATCTTCCAGGATACATCAAGAACTTGTTGACCATATGGCTTCCCTTGGAAGCACTAGGGACATTTTCCTCTCCAATGACCCTCCTCTTTGCAGTAGGTGCAGTGGCTGGCTTTGTCTTCTCTAGGGTCTCATGGATCCCCCTAATTGGGAGGTCATGTAGCCCAGATATCAGAAAGCAAGAGCTATATATTGAATATTTTCTTCTTAGCCTGTTTTATTTCTGTAACTTTGTCTCTCAGTTTGGGTTTTAAACATCTAGCAAGCCAGTTTCACCAGTGTTGAAGTAGGAGTACTGGGTTTTGACTTTGATATCTATTGACCCATTCCTTTTAATGGGGGTCAGTGTTAGTACTGGAGGTCCACCTTACATCCTGTCTGTCCTATGGGTGATGGCCTGTTATCTGAAATTAACTGATTGTTATATTAAAAGTTGTACTTTAGGGGCTGGGATTGTGGCTCAGTGGTAGAGTGCTTGCCTGGCAAGTGTGAGGCACTGGGTTTGATTCTCAGCACCACATATAAATAAATGAATAAAATAAAGGTCCATCAACAACTAAAAACAATTGAAAAATACGAAGTTATACTTTGTAAGGCACTAACAGACATTAGTTATAAAGTTTACAAAAAATATATATATAATAAAATTAATAAGAAAAAAACATTGAATTTATCTACTAGATATAAACCAAGAAATGTAATTTTTATAATCTTTACTTCAAACTTTGTTTGGAAGAACACCAAATGTTCTTCTAAACCTTAAAATGCTCTTCTAAACCTTAAAATGCTCTTCTAAACCTTATATTTTAAAGATTTGTATGCTTGGAAGATATGAATACATATCTTCCAAGTATACAAATAAACTAATAAGAGCACCACAGTTACAATAATGTTATTATATTAACCAAGTGTAGCTTTTAAAGAAAAATTCAGAATCTGTAATGTAATACTGTAGTGTAATACTCTAACAAAACAGTTGTTATTAACCAGAGTTGTACAAACCCTAATTCCATTAAGACTAGTTACTCTAAAGAACGAAAGTTAGCAGACACAAGAAATTACCTTATTGGATAAGAACAGTATGAGGATGGCCTTAGGCTCGAGCCTAAGCAACTCCATTTTTAAAACTCCAGTCTCATTAGGCACACCTAACAGAGCCCTCCAGTATGGCCGCAGACAAGTTACTTCCCCGCACCCTGACAAACAGAGTGAAGCCTCTGGCAGGCTGCCCTTGCCTGATGGGAGGGAAAGGCAAGAAGATCAGGGTGGAGACCACCAGACCAGATGTTTCTGACCCCAGGCCAAATGATGTCATGGAGAAATCCAATGGTAGCTGATAAGGATTGAAAGGGGGGTCAAAAGCCCCCAAATTTAGTAAAATAGAGCTAATAAACAAGGGTTCAGCCAGCCAAAACAAGGATGCACTCAAGCTGGAGAGACTGATGAAGACCTGGACTGACATCCCATTGCTTGTCATTGTTTTCCTGATCCTCTGTGTGATCCTCACCGCTCTCAAACTCTACCACCTCCTCTGGACCCTGGTGAGAGCTGCAGCTTCCCCTTCAGACCCTCTCCTCAACCAGTCCTTCACTCCAGGCCAAGAGAAGCCTGCCTGGGTTCCCGATCTGTTCACAGGGGTCTAAGTGAGTGTGCATCTGCTGGACATAAAGCCTAAAGCTTAAGACCTTTGAACATAGCATGCAGAAGGAATGTCTGTCATTAGTCTGTCATGATTAAGTGTGTTTGCAGTACTTAGAATTAATCTAGAATTGTTTTCAGTGAATTAATTAATCTAGAATTGTTTACTGTGAATTGATCATGTCAATTACAGTGTTTAGCATTAAGGATTGTCCTTTTCTTGATTAAGACTATAGAGTAAAATTGTATTTGAGTGAATAAAGCACTGAACAGGGGCAGAAGTGTGTGGACATTCTTTATTTCTCCCCCTCCACTGCATACATCGCAATTTTGCCCCCCCCCCAGGACAAGCAGATTAGCATTTTAAGAAATTTTTGTTACTTTATTCTTTAAACTTTGGTTTATATCAGTATATTAATATTTGAAGTTAGGAAAATTCTTAAATAGCTTTAAATAATTGTACCAATTATAGTCAACTTAGTTACATACAAACGTTTGGAGATTTACCCTTCACAACTTACGTAGAGAATCTACAACTTTTTCCTTTACAAGATGAAAGACTTTCTCATTCAGAAACATTTTATTTTCCCTTCTACTTTCATACTAAAATATATTTCCATACCTAGAATTTTATATCTCTTTTCTCCCTGTCAACCCCTTTCTAAATTCACATTTTGAAACAATCCTTATGAAATTTCTGAATTTAGACAAATTACTCCACTTTAATAAGATGAAATACTAAATCTTTTTTTTATAGTATTGTACTTGAAAGCCAACTGAACCTTTCATACTCTTTGTATGTAGAGTTACACCTGATAAAATCTTAACTCTTAGTAACCTTATTTATAGGGAAGATACACAAACAAAGCATTCTTAAACCTTTTTCTATTTTCCAAATTATGAAAACACATTTAATATTTCAATGTATTACTTATGGGTTTAAGAAATCAAGAGAACTTTATTTTTTATTTAGCAATTGATGTTTTAACACTTTAACTTTTAAATTAATCAGATGTAGCCTCTAACAGACACATTTTGAAGATTAATCCCATTGGTGTTAAATCTAATTTACTCATCTTTAACTGGAAAAAACAAGATATCAGATAAATGCAGTGAATACTACTAGCCATCTCTTTCTTGTTGAAGAAAAATCCTAGAAGCAATGAGTATTCCATTCTAGACATTTTCAAAAACCAATACTCTGTTAATTGTCTAACCCCCTAGAAAAACTTGTGAGTTAGTAATTTTAAAGACATCTTTACTCTCATCTATTTACCTATTTTAAATTGAACTTCGTTTTTAAGTCATGTGAACTAAACTGTATTTAGATCCATTTCTCATTTAAATTTTGATTTATAAGCACTCATTTATGTGCCAATTTTGATACCATGTACATGATATATGGACACAAACCCACATGTAGACACACAACACAACACAGTTGTGCATGCATACATGAAACAGGAAACAAAAGTCTTGTAGCTTTTTGTAAATAGATGCTGTGGTTTGAATGTGAGGAGTTCTCAAGAAGCTTATGTGTGAGACAATGCAAGAAGGTTCAGAGGAGAAATGATTGGGTTGTGAGAGTCTTAACCCAATCAGAGAATTAATTGAGGAGTAGGGTGTTGCTAGAGGAGGTGGAAATTGGGGCATGGCTTTGGGATATATATTTGTATCTGGCAAGTGGAGAACTTGCTTTCTGCCTTCTGATCACCATGATGTGAATTGTTTCTCCTGCCACGTTCTTATACCATGGCCACACTCTCCTGCCATGATGTTCAGCCTCACCTTGAGCCCTGAGGAATGGAGACCTTCTATGGACTAAAACCTCTGAAATTGTAAGCCCTGAAAAAATTTTTTCTTTCTTTAAAGTTGTTCTGGTCATATCCTTTAGTCACATTAGCAGAAAAACTTAATACAGCAGATCTCCACAGGTAGGAGGCAACACTACAGATGTTTATTAAAGCCTCTATTAGATTTAACCTGTTGGAAATTAAAATTAAATCTGACCTTGTCAGACTTTTACATTATAATTTAAATATATGGGAGACCTGTATTTTTGGAAATAATAAGGTCTAAGAGCCATGGTGGATACTGCCATCCAATGTTCAGGTGGAGCCGGGCGCAGTGGCGCATGCTTGTAATCCCAGCAGCTTGAAAGGCAGAGGCAGGAGAATCTCAAATTCAAGGCCAGCATCAGCAAGGCGATAAGCAACTCCGTAAGACCCTGTCTCTAATAAAATGCAAAATGGACCTGGGGATGTTGCTCAGGGATCTGGTCAGGTGCCCCTGAGTTCAGTCCCTGGTATTGCCCCCATAAAATAAAAAGTTCAGGTGGCCACTTGTCCTTGATGGTGATCAGATTTATCCCCAACACCATCTTATCTCTGTCCTTTTTAGGATTTTGTGAAAGGAGGTTTTTCAATGTATTTGAGAGCTAACCCTGGAAAATTGGCCTCTGATCAAAGATAGAGTGTAAAAAACCTCTATAGTTATATAAAATATGATTGATCAAAAATATTTATTTAGTCATGCAGGATCATATGCGAATTTACCATAAAAGCATGAGCTCAAAAATATAGAATTTAAAAAAAATAGAGTTCTAAAAAATAACATGGCCATAAAGACTCTAATAAGGGAGCATGCAGAACATCTTTATCAGATCAGAGTATGCTTTTGGGTCTGATTAGAGTCAGTTCAGATATTTAAAGATTGTGAGAGCCCTGAAATCTCAGGTAAAGAATTTCAAGGTAAAGAAAACTTGTGTATATGAGATCATTCTATTTTTCCTCCCTGTGCCCTAGTGTTTAGGGAGGAACTTATTAAGAAAGGAGGGTGAATGGGTAGGAGAGTAGAAAAGATAGCCAGCCATTTAGGTCCCAGAGAAGCTTGAATTTAAAAGTAACATCTTTTTTTTTCTTTGGTCTCAAACCAGTTTTGGATAATCACTTCAGCAAGGGTTGTAAGTCTTATAAGCTCTGCAAGTTCTGTAAGCCTCTGCAATTTACATTTCAAATGCAAGCCTTGGAGAGTGAGACAGATCTGCCTAAAGTAAGAAGAGCTGCTGTTTTCAGCTCCAGAGGCAAAACCTCATCCATAGGGCATTTTAACCCTTGTTTTCTTTTGTAAAATAAGTCTCTTAATGCGTGGTACTACAGTTTATCTTTCATTTGGAGACCCTTTTACATTCCCCTAGTTGGTAATCAGGCCAGGTTTGGATGCAGAAAATTATAAGACGTGTACTTTTCCCAACTGTGATTAGGTCATTTCTCAGGCCTCACATCCAAAGAAAAATGAAGTGCTTTTTTTGAGCATCTGTAGGTCAAACTTATCCCTGTTTTTCAATATTCAGCCTCGTGGTGGCATAACTGTTGAGTATGAGGCTCCCATGTGAGTAAGAGAAAACAGAATTCAGGTACCCATGCCAGAGAAAACTCCATTTTGTTAGTAACATCTCCATATTTGAGCTTCTTATGGTGAGCAGACCTATCTCTCCTTACCTGGTTCTGCCAGATTTATTGCTGCCTCCCTGATGGGAATGAATAAGTATTTCTTGTTTGACCCAAGACTGAGACCCTGGAGGATTCAGACTTAGTAGCTGAGGACCGATCTCCTCCTGCCCCTATAAACTTCCAAATGTGAAGACCCATGGGGGGAAAAAAAAAAAAAGATGACCTAGGTGGGGTATATTTCTTTGCTCTGTGGGCCAAAGGACTCTTCAGAGGGTATGGAGGATATCTAGTAGTTCTTAGATGCTTAACAACCTTTTCTCAGAGTAGTTTATGGAGGGAGTAAATTGAAAATTCTTCCATTGTGCAGCAGAAAGAATCACTGAGCACAGAAACAACAATGCAGAAAATCCATTTAGGTTGATAGCAGGTTAATATGTGCACAAAGGGAACCTGGGCACTTCCTTATGAACTACTTGCAACTACTAGAGTCTTGTTGGTTACTGGAGGAGGGTCCTTGAGAGGAGTGAACAAGGGAAAGTACGGTGTGTCTCATCTGGAGGTGTATGTCATTGAGGCTTTCACTCAGCACCTTTTGATCAACCAGTCACCACAGGATCCCCAATTAAGGGTGTCAGGAGAGGAGGTCATAGAAGAAAACTTTAAGATTCACCAGGGAGTGGCCATGGCCAGAATCTCCCAGTTGTTTCAATCCTTTGTCCCTTTCCATGCATCCAAAGGAAAACTGGGATTAGGGTCACTGTTCACTGATGCCAGCCATGCTCTGAGCCTGGATAGGACAGTAAGAAATGGCTTTGGTAGGACCCAACATGCCTGACCTGCAGGTCATGTGATTAGGAGCTAGTGCTGATACTGCCAGTCATTGGTGACAAGTCCTGCTCCCCCACATGTTGAAGTATGACATTAGAGAAGCACGCTGAGGCAAGCATATAAAACAGGGTTCAATTAAAAAGGGGTAATATAGACTTCTCCCAAGAGGGAGAAGGGGGCCATAGCTGGTATCCTGGTATCCCAAGAAGTGAGGGTATTCTGCCTTTTTGACATATATTAGGTTTCCTCTGCCCTTCTGCTCTCTTCCCCTTATCTCTCTTCTTCCTGCATACAGGATTAGGCCCAGGAGATGCTCAGGAGGGATGGCCAAAAGGTGAGAAGTAGGTGGACAGAGAGGCCAAATGGAGCAGCCCAAGACACATTAGATAACAATTTGTATAACTCCCTGTAGGAAGGGACAATTCATGGGACAGGTTACCTTAGCAACAGGTTGGAGCAGGGCAAGTTATCTTGCTAAGGTTGGAGGGAAGGCTGTGAATGCATTAGCATTTCAATTCCTCAAGGGATTGAGGACCTGACTGGATTCACCTAACTATCCTGATTGCCTGTCTAATTCTGGCTTCACTGAGACCATGAATCCTCTCACCCAAGACTTGTAGAATTGCAGCTTGCACGAACTGCATTTAATGAGCCAACAGTTGCCCATTATTGTCCTCCAGAAAGAAAGAAAAAGACAGAAAGTCACACCTCAGAAAGATGTGGGGTGTGCTGGAGCTTACCTCAGGGACAATCCTAGCAGAACCTAATCTGAAACCAGTCTTGAAAGTCAGGGTTTGGTCCCCTCTTTCCCCAGTGGTGAAGATTAAACAACCGAGAAATACTGATGCAAGAAAAAAAGTTTTATTTAAGGGAAAAAAACGGGGATACAGACAGTGATAGAGATAGATAAAGAGAGAGATAGATAGATAGGTAGATAAATAGATAGATAGATAGATAGATAGATAGATAGATAGATAGATAGATAGATACTGACTTTTCCAGAGAGAAGGGAGTGGGGGTCCAGAGCTAGTGCCCATGGTAGTAGGTATCTTGCCTCTTTTATAGATTTCAGGTTTCCTTTCTTCTCATGCCCTCCCTTATCCTGCCAACTTGAATAAAAGGTGGAGTGATCAAAAGGTGGGAAAGGACCCGCCTAGGGGATACCCCTCCTCATTTTCCAAACCAGCCCAAAGTGACAGGAAGAACTCTGCCTAGGGGGTACTCATTAACAACTTCTTGCCTAGAAGAGAAGAACAATTCTCTGGAGACAGAGGTAAACTTGGCAACAGGTTGTGAGGAGGGGGAAGTGTTCTGCAGGTATTACCATTTTATTTCATTTTGAATTAGGCCCCATCTTCCTGACCCAGTCATTCATTATTTATGCTGACTGTCTGTCCTTTGCCCAAGTCTCAACATGATGATCGGGAAACAGAGACGAGGGACTAGCTCAGATATACAGGAAAGTCCTGTCCTCAATGACCTACCTCTACCAGCCATGCCCTAACCTGCCTTCAGTTACCCCCACTCAGTTAATCCCTATCAGGGGATTAATTCACCAATTTGGTTAAGACTCTTATAACCCAATCATTTCACCTCAGAAAGTTCTATTGTCTCACAATCAGTTTGGGGGGACACCTAATATCTAACCCATTACAATCAAATAAGATTAAGAACCATCATAAGAACTTACTCAGGTCAGAGCAAAGGAACTTATTCCAGGCCAAGATCTGGAGGGACAGCAGTTTGAGAGTGTCAGCTTGAGATGTGAACTTGGCATGGGATGTGTGTGGTCACTGTGGGCAAGAGAAACCACACTCCACTAAAGCTCTATGGGACAGGAAATCTAAGGTTCATCACTGTGGCAATTTTGCAGGGCAAGGTTCATGAAGAGGTGACAGGTCTGGGTGCCACAGCATCCAGTTTCAGGTGCTCCTCCTTTTATGGGCCTCAAGTGAGATGGTTGCTGAATTCAGTGATCTGGTGTGTTCAGTAAGTTCACAGACCTGGTTTCTCCAATATGAGTTTGATATATCCATGCATCCATGTGCTTCTGATTAATCCCATAAGTCCAAAGGTGGTCATTTTTTATTAGCATCATAAATTTATTTGTCAGTTTGTGTCTTACGGTTGTGCTAGCTGGATGTGATGGTGGCTGTTTACTTGTACAAATAATAGGTAGAGTCAACCTAACTCAGCACTTGAACTCAAAATGGAGTAGTTCATGGCAAACTACTGCCTTACCAAATGGAGTAACAGGTTTACACATAGCCCCAAAACTACTCTTTTACACATCATGAAGTAACCCACAGCAGGCACAGAATACTCTCCACAGTCACGGACAGGAAAACATATTTGTGATAAAATATATATATATCCAGAATATAGACAAAAATTCTTATAACCCATTAATAAGATATACAACTTGATAAAATTATAGATTTGAGTCACTTTTCAACATAAAGATATACAACTTGATAAAATTATATAGATTTCAGTCACTTTTCAACATAACTCCAAAAATTTATTTTCATAAACAGATCAAATATGTTTAAATTCCCAGATATTGGTCTGTTTTACAATGCATCTAATTTTTTTTGTAGGATTTCAAATATTCAGTATGTATTCTTATTAAAGTGCATTTATTTGTACTGGAATTTGATAATATTTTAATATATGTGATGAGCTTAAGTCTTCCAGACCCCATTTACAGATGCATTATCAGAAGAATTTATGAAGGGATGAGGCATTTCAATAGCAAAGGGCTTCTTCCACCGCCCCAGTGAAGAGTCAGAGGTTGCTTTTCATCACATACCGTTAAACTCTGTGGGGAGAAGGGAGAAGAGGAAGACGCATGCTAATTTTCACAAAGCACATCTGAAGATAAAAGATCTGCTTAGAGCAAATGTCAACTGCCTGATATTCACATCCTCCCGCAAATCCTTACTTCCAATAACTTCCTTCTGAATGACTAAGAAGTTGCTGCTGAAGAGGGAGAGGAATTATTTGCTGGTTATAAGAGATACCAGTGAAATACTAGACTGATGGATTTCAATTATGCTAAGGACAAATTGACTTTCTCCTAAGTACTATGCTGACCCAGATGATAGCAATACTTCTCGGGGGAGCATAACTCCCTTGTTCCCCCTAGGAAGACCTGGTACCTCTGATTCATAGGCCATCCAGGAAAACATTATTTTTCATCAAAAAACATAACAGGAAAAGAATATACAAGGAAGAGGAAGGTAGTGAGTCTAGGTTAGGCCTAAAGAGAGAAAGGATTAAGAGATTGAGATTAAAGATAATACCTAACTCTTTCTTTGCACTTGCCATGTGCCAAGTACTTTACATATATTAGCATATATAGCAAATACTTTACATATATTAACTATTTTGTCCTTGCAGCTGCCCATGTGTTAGACATCTCACTGAGGTCTGTGCCTCACATGTGAAAGTAACTAAGTCACAGAGAGATTAGGTTATTTGCCTCAGTCTTCACAGATGGATGGTAAGAGGCAGGGCCAGGATTGGAGTATAGGGATGTTTAACTAAGCCTCTTGTGTTTTCATCAGTTATGTAGTGCATTGAAAGTGATTCATTACTAAACATAGTTTGTTTTTTTTTTTAAAATCAATCCATCATGCCAATGATTTGCATTTGAATCAATGTTGTCTCAGAAATTCTCTGGCTGAATTGCATCTCAAATTGGTATCAGCTGATTATATATACATTAAAGAGGAAAGAAGCATTGAACTAAATCATACTGGCTATTCAGATCTCCAAATAGACATTAATTAATCTAGAGTGGATCTCAGACTTCACTGGTCACAAGATTCGCTTGGGGTGCTTATCAAAATGTGAGTCACACAGGCCAGATGTTACAGATTCTGATATATTAGGTTGTCTTTGAAACCCTAGAATGATCTTAAATCTACCCTAACCCAGCCCTAACCCCAAAACCCTCTGCATATAAAGCACTCTTCTAAATTTTTGGCTATTGCAAGATGATGACATCTTGACCAAAATCTCTCCAAGTCAGTGTTAGTTGCTTCATAAGTTATACCCCAAGAACTCCCCTACTAGCTCCCCCAAGCACTGACTACCTACTATGCAGTGGCCTGTTGGCATCTCTCACTCTGCGTTCTGAAGATTTTAGGTATATAAAACCTTCAACAGCATTTTGGAGCCCAGAGTAGATTATGAATTAATAAATGATTATGAATGAATAAATTTAAAAAGGATTATTTCAGATCATGCCAAACATTTTCAGATGGCTGAATTCAGTATGCAAAACTGCTGCATCTAATTAAATATGGACAGTAAAGTACTTGAGAAACAGGATATGAAACAAATTGAAAGTTATAGAATAGCAGTTTACTATACACAACGAGAGGCAATTTAAAAGTAAATGGCAGTGGTGGCTGTCTGTGCTGGGGCCTTTGTCTTGCCATTGTCACCAGCATGAGACTCAAATTGTGTTCTGAATCTGTTTGACACCAGCCACAGTGCCTTGCTGAGATATCACCATGAAGATGGGCACATCTGTAATGGGAAAGCTTTGTGTCAGTGACCTATTAATACTGTAGTGCTGAGACTTAATTTACTTCCTCAAAACTTGGTTTCTTGACAGTTATTATCTATCTATCTCCAGTCAGTGTTCTGTGGTTCAGCAATTTGGGTTGGCTTCTATGAGTGGTTCCTAGCTTTTCCTCCTTTCCCTCCTACTTCTGGTGAGCTGGCCACCATCTGGAGGATGCTGGTTGAAAATAGTCTTACTCACTGCTCTGGAAGATGATTGGTTACTTGGCTGAGCTGCCTGTGATGAGGGGCTGTGATCTTATATCCCTTCCAGGTGAGCTGGGCTTGTTCTCAGAGCAGAGGTAGAGATGCAAAGGGGTGAGCCAAGAAGTTTGGAGTGTCTAGTGTTCCACTGTAGCAGTTCAAATATAACAGTGTTCAGTTATGACAATTGTCCTGGTAGTCGGTTCACGTTCATCCACACCCTTTAAAATAGGAATAGGTAGTCCCTCCATCAAGAAGCCGTCACTTCCTGAATCTAGTCTGGCTTTTTCAATGGTATTGGAAAGCAGAATAAGTAACTGTGACATTGTGCTAGTCCCAAACCTAAGGATTAAGAGGCCTGTCCCATTTCCAGGAGCTCTCCTGAAGACCTGCTCCCACCATGTGGAAAGGCCTGGGCTTGCCTGCTGGGTGATGAACAAGTCCTGCCAAGGTCTGCCAGACATAGCCCAGATCAACAGAGCCACTCAGCTAAGCTGTAGATTTCTGGACAATTAAAATGTGCTAATTGTTTTAAGTTGTTGAGTTGTGTAGTGATATGTTACAATAGAGTGCGAATTAACGGATATTCTCCTTGTAGTCTCAGTTATAATAGGCAAAGTGTCACTTCCACCTCAATTCACTGGGCAAGACAAATGAAAAAAGCAAACCAAGATATAAAATATGGTTGAATGAATCCTAATTCTTAATGGGTGCAATTTAAAGTTACACTGCAGAAGATATGCATAAGGTGAGGCATAAGAAAGTGGAGTTGTTTTTATAATCAGTCTACAAGGGCTTGGAAATTCCCTACCTCCTTTCCCAACCCACTTCTTCCTTTCTCTTTCCTTCCATCCCTTACTTCTTCTCTCTCCCCTATTAAACACACACACACACACACAGAGTTTCTTTTAAATTTTTTACAAATACTCTTTGTATGTAGAATTTCAGTGTAATGTTCAATTTCTTAAATTGAGATAATTATATTCATCTGAAGACAGTTGCTTACTGAAATATTTCTTTTTCTTTTCTTTCTTTCTTTTTTTTTTTTTTAGGAACACCAAACCTTACTTGGTGTGTATAGTTCTAATTTACCACCCTTTATGTGGACAAAAAAAAAGTACATTTTGATTTCTGTGTTCCCAAACAACAGCGATGCTCATTATGAACCTGCAATTGTGCTATATTCCTTAAAACTTCAGTTTTTGTCTAGGACTGTCATTGCATTCTTTTCATTAGAAAAAATATAATGAGTATTTGGGTTTTTGAACAAGGTTTCATTTGGTATACTCAATGGTACAGTAAGGATTAGAGATAGGCCACCTGCCTCTCTGGGTAGTAGGGTTAATTATAATTTTCTTTGGAATAATAGAGAAATTTAAATGCATAATATAGAATAAGTAGTAATTCTTATGCTTATAACAATTGTATATTTTTAATACTTATAAAACTAGATGGTGTTTTTGTAAATAAGTTACCATCCTGTTATCAGTTTTCACACACACACAAGCACATATCTCATTTTTTTGTTTTGATAGTCTCATTTATATTTTTGAAGCATAGCTTTTAGCAAACACCAGAAAATACTCAATTGAAAGCATCATATCAGTACACTTTATGTCAGAGCAGAGGACCTATTAGGGGATAAAAATGATGGGACATCTTGCAAAGACTTCTCAGAATCACAGTGTGGGGCAGGTTTTATTGAGAGCATGGCATTGTGCTGCAATACCAGAGTATCATCTTCATCATACCCTTAGTTATTTATTGAGGAACTCTGCTGTGCCAAGCAATATGATTAGAGCTAAATATAGACTGCAGATAGATTAGGAAACCAGTGTATATTGAGGCTCTGCTGTGAGCAAGGTATTGGATGTGCATCATTCCATCTTTAGGTAAATTTTATCATCACAGTGGATGAGGACTCCTAGGAATAGGGCTTTTAAATAACTTGCTGAAGATTGCACTCTTGGAAAGCAGTAGATCCAGGATTCAAACTCAGAAAAATTCAAACCCAGGACCTTTTTATTTTTGACTACATTGTTCTTAAAAGGTCTATGGTCAAATTTAAAAAGCAACATATTCAAAAACTGTAACAAAAGTCAAGATAGTTGTACATATTGAAGATATGCTCAACAAACAGTTGAATAGTGTGTATGGTCAGAAAAAGAAAAGTTCATTAAACCAAGAAGGCTGGGGAAATTAGTAAGATGTATTTTGCTCCTGGAAAGTGGGGTGGGGACAGATAAATGTGGTTAGGAGAGGAAACAAAGACGTGGGAAGACCAGTAAGGCATTGGAAAACCACACTCTGTGGTACAGTATCTCCTAATGATGCACCACTCCTATGTTTCTTAACTTTTTAAATACTTGATATTGGAAAATATTTATCAAACATAAGCAAAAGATTGAAAAAGTTAGTAAACAATAACACTATGTGCAGACTCTGAGATGGAAATAGAGGACTTAGGAGAAATAAAGTCCCCTTGTCTTGCAGAGAACATTGGAGGGGTAAGAACTTGGAAAGTGCTGGGTTTTTTTTTTTTTTTGTTCTTGTTTGTTTGTTTGTTTTTTAGTATAAATCTCAGAAGAGATTTCTGGATGAGATTTTGGAATGGGGTGGGCTTGGGAATAGGGCATATTGAGTTGGGGATAGGGTCTCTCACTGACATTTAAATTACACAAATATGGATCCAAAATTTTGAAGCCTACTATTAATGCATTTAAGAGACTTGGAATACTAGTGGTATGTGAGGTCATATAAAAAGGCCATGACTATTTCCTGGGTTGGGAAAAGACTTCTTGGAGGAGCCAAGCCTTATCCAGGGACTTCAGCAAAAAGATGTAGAAAACTTATAGGTAATGGAGCCGAGTGAGCACAACTCTACACAGGATGTTTAGGTATGTGCTATTCAAGATCTTTTGGTTCCAAGTAGCAAAAACAAAAAACAAAACAAAACAAAAAACAAAGTACAAATAGATTTGATGGAAGAAATGACTCATGATTTAAGCATAACAGGATATAATTGTCGTTGAAAATCTTTCTCTCTTTCTCAACTTACTTCCTCAGTGTTGATTTAATTCTCAAACATACTCTCCATTCATAGAAGACAATGATCACCAATAGCCCCAGAAATAACACCCCCTACTTGACATCCCTATCAACAAGAGTGTTTTTCATTTTTTTTAAATTAATTCAACTGAATTGGTTGAGTCTTATTGCCCAATTTAGTTCAGATATCCACTTAAGAACACTTTGCGTGGCCTGAAGAGTATCTGCCCTCCCTAATGGTCAGGCCCCCTAGAGCAAGATGGGGTTGAGGTGGTGGGGGAGATATTTACCCAGATAACCCATACTAGTGAAAGTTCATAGGTTCCCAACACCACTAGACTAGAAAGGCAATATTTAGTGAAATAAATGTTGGCTTTGTTGTTTTGTGTATTTAATTTTTTATCATTTGTTTGAATATTAGAGATTATGGTGACAAATATGTATCTGCAGGTGGAGACCATATCACTTAAGGCTTCCTGGTGGTTGTCCCCTTCAGAGTTCATATCGAGAAAACACTATATACTTGAAGGTTCTGTAAAGGTCTATCTCTAGAGCCAATTTTTTATTTTTCCTTGCTGCTGATTTTACTTATTTTCTGCCTCTCTACCTAATATATGTCTCCCAAATTTCTTTCCACGTCCAAGGATGTCTCAGAGAATACTAAGGCACTGAACTATTATACCGTTTCTAGTGCTCACAGTCTGGGAATACCAACCTTCTGGAGATTTCCTTGGAGGAATTGACATCCATAACTTTAAAGAGAGGAAATGCTGTCTTTGCCAGTTACTCTTTATAGTTAGGGAACATAAGCCTGTAATTAAGCATTTGAACTTTTTAATTAATGTAATTCTTTTTTTAGCACATACTGCTGACCTACCATCACCAGTCCATTGCACTCAATTTAACAAATAATTCTATATAGAAAGATGTTTCATGAGAGATTATATCAGTTTAGTTGGTAGAGTACTTTACTATATTATATCATTTCCCATACATTAATTCTTGGATTCTCCAAATAGAGCTTTAGTGTAAATGGACATACCCAGTCATTCATAAATATATATTTCTGTCAAAACTATCTATCTATTTATCTATCTCTCTATTTATAGATATATATTTATTTCAAGATAACAAGTAATAAGGAAGTAAGTCATATGAAGAAATGCACTGAAAGCATGGAGGATGGATCAACTCAAGGCCTGGTGACATCAGGGTGAAGGGAGGCTCAGTTCTTGCAGATGAGAAGAACATTCTGAAGAGTGGGATAAGGGGAGTTAGTAGTTAGTTAGTATGAAAGTGGATAGTTATTTGGCAGAAGAAACAGGAGCAAAGCCATAGCATGGTGAATGCCCATGGGGACAAGGAGACATTGAACAAGAAGACAGGCTGCATAGGCAGGTAGAAAAGGATCATCAGGAGGAGCTCCTTCAGGAAGCATTGTTCATGCACTGTGTGTGTGTGTGTGTGTGTGTGTGTGTGTGTGTGTGTGAACTGGGAATTGAACTTAGGGACACTTAACCACTGAGCCACATCTCCAGCCCTTTTTATTTTTTGAGACAGTGCCTCGCTAGGTTTCTCAGCCTGGCTTTGAACTTGCTATCCTCCTGCCTTAGCCTCCTGAGCTGCTGCGACTACAGCCATGTGCCACTGCACCCAGGTATGTACTTATTTCTTTATCCTTTATGTAAGTGCATTTCTACTTATTTAGACAGGAATGATTTATCACTAATTGAAGTAATGATCAAGAGAAAGGGCACCTGGGGACTTCCCTGGGTTACCTCTTTATCACAATTCCTTCTCAGAGGAAAAAAAAAATAGGTTTTTCAGTTCCACAGTCACAGCTTCCTTAGAAAACGATCTATTGTAAATCAGTCCCGAATTCGAGAAGTTAACTCCAGAACTCAAGCAGCCTATAAAATATACCCCATAGCAATGTGATCTGATCTTCTCACTGAAATGAGATCTGGTCAGTCTAACTGTCTCCTTCATGCTACATTTGAGCAATAGTTTACAGCTAGGTGACCTAGGCTTGCAGGCTCTTTGGGTGGTCTCTCAGTCAAAGTTTGGGCTGCCATCACAAAATACTTCAGACTTGACTTATTGCCTACAGTTCGGGATGGTAGGAAGTCCAAGATCAAGGCGCAGCAACAGTTTAGGGTTTAGTGGGGGCTCTCTTTATTTGTGTGTCTTCATGTGGCAGGAGAGGCAAGCAGGCTTACAAGCCTCTTGGGCAGTAATCTCATTCAAAAGGGTGGAGCCTTCATGACTTAATCACCTCCCTGATGCTGCACCTCTTAATATGATCCCATTAGGTATTAGTTTCCAATGTAGGAAATCTGTGGAGGACACAGCATTCACACTACAGCAGTTGGGGACAAGAAGGAAGGGCAAACTTTAGCAATAGGAGAAAGGATAATTGTGTATGGCTTGTCCAGTGGTGTTAGTATTAGAACATTAGATCTGGAGAAGGCATCCTCTGCACTACTTAGAGGAACTAAAGGAGGGGAGGGCGAACAGAGAGAAGACAATTCTGAAAGTTAAAGTGACCCCAGGGACTTGATTTAGGGAAATGTCAGTGCCTAAGCAATTCAAGAGACATATTTTTGCTAACAACCAACAGAATGTAATAATTTTTTAATTGTTATTTAATCATTGATCATTGATTAGTCAACTTGGAAGAGAGGAGTAAAAGAGAAGATGAGTTTCAGGGCAAATCTAATCATTCTGATTATTGGGGATGAGAACTGAGGAAACATTGCTAACTTGGACAAGGATGGGAATGGAAGTGAGCGGGTGAAAAACTTATGATCATGTGAGGTTTTCCACAGCAGCTGAGTAAATCATCTGGCGGCCATGATAAAGGATGGCAAACTGCCTCGGGATTTAGCCTCTCTAGTGGGTGGAGCTGATATTTCGTAATTCATTACTTGTACAAATTTCATTCTGGAAATTTCCAATAAAATTCCGCAGACAGGAAATGCTATTGAAAGATGATCAAAAATTCTCTTTGCCTCCGTAAAGGTAATAATGTACACAGCGAGGAAAGGCAAGGCTAAATTTTGAAAGGTACATCATTACTCTAGTCCATTAGAAATATTTACTTGAAGAATAGCTAAAAAAAAATGTACAAAGGGCCAGGCACAGTGATGCACGCCTGTAATCCCAGCAGCTTGGGAGGCTGAGGTAGGAGGATCACAAATTCAAAGCCAGCCTCAGCAACTAAGCGAGACCCTGTCTCAAAATAAAATATACATAAATTAAGGAGTATTAATGTGGTTCAGTAGTTAAATGCCCCAGGGCTCAATCCCTGGTACAAAAAAAAATTGTACAAAGGTAGTTACAAAACAGAAGCTGATAATGAGTGATCAATTGATTCAATGGTAATTGACAGGGCTTTGAATGATTATTGTCTCACACAGTTTACTCTGATAAAGAAGTTCCCCATCATCTAGAACCTTGATTGGGTGAGGTTGAAAAAGGAGTGCATAAGTAGATGAACAGAGTTTGGTTGTTGTTTCTGGAAATCTCAGTGTTGTGTCTTCTCAAATTGTTATCAATCAAGCATTGCCAGCCACTAGGAGTTCACTTTTTTTGCAGTTACTGTTCATGTTGCATGGCTTCTGAAATTATTGCTGCTTTTTTTGTACTGAGGCAAAATTTGTCTCAGTATAGCAATGAACCCTCAACCCTTTTAGATTCTCAGATCAATATCATGTCAGACAGCTCTATGTCTACATAAAAACTATATAGTATGGTTTCTACACATTATCTTTTGCAAACAAATCATCCAGCTTTTAAGAGAATTGTTTGGTGCACGGTCCAATTTTCAAATCCCTTCCATATTTTCATTGCCTTATGTTGGCTTTTATAGCTAGTTTCCTCCCAAGGCCATCTTAAATATCTAGCATGTAGTTCTTGATAGACCATTTTAGGGGGGACATTACAGTATGAAGTAACATCCGGGACATAATCTGGAGCAGACTTGAATTTGAATCCCTGCAGCAAAATTGTGCTAACAATATTAATCTCCAAAGATTGTTATGGTTGTTAGGATTAAATGAGTAATTTTATATAAAGTTCCTTGCATTATGCTTGATGTAGAAGAGTTACATATCAAACAATGATAAGGCTAAGGCTGTTAAAATATTAAACAACTAGTTTTTCTTATTATTAATCTGGTTAGATGGCAAATTCAGAATCAGAACAGAGGTCAATGATGTCTGCATATATATGAATATCTATCTATCTACACACACATGTACATGTATATATGTAATTTTTAACTTAAAAACTTTCTGAGTAACAATAATACATTTCTTCTTGCTTTTTAAGTATTGATATTTACTTACCCATTTAGCTGAATGCTTTAGGTAGGATTGTGAATGTTAATTTTTATTCTTCCTCTGCTAGAAGTTATCTGCCATGGTTTAATCCATTTTCTATGCCATCATCAAAGAAAATCAAAAGTTATTCTTAAAAGGACTCCTATCTGCAATGGAGCTCTCATCAAACTGACATTGAACTTGGATCCTGAGGTGAAGGAACTTCCTACCTTTAGGTAGTCAAGTAGTCGTGACATTAGGGAGTGACAAAGCCAAGTATCACCCAAAGAAACTATTCACATCATTCTTTTCTCCCAGTGTACCCAGAAGTTTATTTTCTCAGCTCCATTTGCTGTCCTCAGCTCCAACCCTTCAGGATTCCTATCTAATTCTCCTGATCTCTCCACTCTGAAACCAGGACTCTTTTACAATGATATGATGCCACTTTAGTTTTGCATTGTGGAAATGGTGAGATCATTCCATGATTAAACCAATAAATAAGTCCAGAGTTTGGCTTTTATGGTCTCAAAAGTGTTTCTCTTTGCAGGCAATGACAGTTCCCCAAGGTTATTACATCACAAAGTTTTCATGAGATAATGGAAAAGCTAAGCACAGTAGAAGATGTACAAGGGGTGTTTGATGATATCACATTTTTTTAAAGAAATTTTAGGGAGCTCTCCTAGGTGTGAATGTATAATGTTTATAACCCCCTTTCCACTCTGACAGGGGGAGCTGAGCACTTCATCATGGAAATGCTGGGATTCAGTGTCCCTTGGTCATTTGTCCTCCCTATTGAAAGATCTTTATACTTTCTTCATGAAATATATGTCTTCCTTTAAAGAAAATATTTGAAGACCTTTTAATCTGGCCAAGAATTCTAGACCTATTGTTTCTAGAAGAAATCGTGGCGCATTGCCTAGAAGGAAACATTAATTTTAATCACAGGTCCTGTTTAAGATTATTTGCTTTCATTGTGACCACCCTGAACACATTTTAATGATGTAAAATGCAGGAGAAGGTGTTTAAATTGAACATGATTCCTGCAGATTTAGTAATGCCTGGCTAATACCTGGTGCCTAACAGCATTTATAGCCATTCTATTTAAGATGACTTTAAAAAAAAATCAAATAATTTTGTGGAAGGACAAAAAACAAATGATGGGAGGATTAGGACTAATCTCTTCTCCTGTGGCATATCATCATGTAATTTTCTGGCTGCTCTACTCTGGGAATTTTGGTATATTTTTAATACATCAATGCTAAGGGAAGAACTAGCTGATGGATTAAACTATGTGGCTTTCATCTCTTAAAAGGGAGATTAAAACCCTTAGGAAAGTTAGGAATGTTCTTTCTAGAAAGCCACAGGATCTAAAGCTACTGTTCTTGGAAGAGGCTTCATATAGCATTTGTTCTCATAGTTTTCAAAGTTCTTAAATGACCTGGCTTTTTGTAAAAAGCATTAATCTGGGACAGATTCTTCAGTATGTAAACTAAGCAAAAATCAACTCATTTGGTTGAAGTTCTTACTTTTTGCCTTAGTTTTTCCAGTTACAATACACAAGATTCTGAGTTGTTTCTTAACTTCTGTCAGCTCCATATTTTCCTTTGTAGAGTAGGAAAAGAAATTACACCTGTATTCTTTACCTCATGGCATTGGTATAAACCTCAGGAATAAAAATACATGAGAAATTGTTTTTATAAATTCAACATTCAGTTAAGATAACACTTCTACAGGAAAAGATAATTCTCAAGGTAATATATGACATGACAAAGGACTTTAGACATGAAGTATCTTAAAGTGGAGTGATGGAAAGGTTCCACATGGTTTAAGCAAGAGGCCCTGTTCTGTATATTCAACATGACCTGTTAGATTATGGAATGTTATATATCAGGAATTTGACAGAACACTGATTATGGTCTTGGTTCATCAGAAATGACAAGATTATTCTTAAAAATTGGAGGGGGAGTGTTATATGTGGGGTTGTCTTGACAAGTAGTTTGTGGCTTTATTTGAGGATGGAGCTACATACCCAGGTTCTCCTACATGATATGTTCTTGTCTGTGGGCTTCATTGTTTCAAATTGTGGCCAGTCTTCTTGCTCATCAGGATAATTTACTCATTTGTGCACTCTCTCTTTTACAAAGCAGCACTTTCAGAAAATGATATCAAATTAGGAAATTCCACAGAATCCCATTTCCCTTAGGAATTTGCAAACTTTTTAATATGGCATTCTAAATTTCTCTTTCTGTGGTGTATTCTGTATATTATCCAACAGGAAAATAGAAAACACTGGACATACCTAGCCGGGTCTAAAATTCCCCGTGTGCCTCTTGAATTGCTGATTTCACAGTGGACTGGCAGTCTGCAAATGACTATTTGCTCCTGAGGGTCAAGTGGCAGGAGAAAAAGTGAGCTAATTCCACAGGTTCCCCGTGGGCTTGATTAGGAAATCAGTGTGCCCTAATCACAGCACTGTTGGTTTCCAGTATCAACCTTCTTTATCCCTCTGCAAAGTCAAGGTTTCTAAAGATTATCCAGAATCTTTCCCCTGCCTGTATCAGTAATCCTAATCATACCAAAGAGGAGACATCAACTACAGCAATTCCATCTAGAAATCCTGCCCCATTACTTCAAAGGCTCCTATGTGTAGTAGCTGTAGTGTACTTTTGGAAGACGCAGAAAACAACAGTATAACTTTCTGGAATAAGTAAAATGACTAACTGGAGTAGGTATAAAAATCCTTATTTTATGATGCATGGATACGTGAAAATATTAAACCATTCTAATGATAGATAAGAAAATTATTTCATGATGGCCAAATTAAATAAAGTTATTCTACATTAAGTTTTAAAATTCTAAAACTTAGCAAATTCTTAAAAAATGGGCAGACAACACAGATGTGCACATTTATATCCCCTTATGGGTTATCTTTGTATCTCAACATTTATCACATTTCAATTTTACAATTATTATATGGCTTTTTATATCTTGTGGAAATCATATTTTCTATTAAAGAAAAATTCTTATGTGTCAGGCTACTATCTTTTCATAAGTATTGCTATTTTATTTTAAGTTATTAGCATGCTGCATTATTAGTTTATTTCATTGACATTGTTTCCTCTGTATAGTTGGGAATAAACTTGACTGGCTTGATTTACTATGTACAGTGATCAAATTTAGATTTGAATTAAATTATTAAACTGTGGATCCAAGGAATGAGTTCCTAAGAAAATCACAGTAGCAGAATATTTCCTTCAGCAATGGGATTTGATGGAGTTTTCAAGAAAGAGCCAGCACAACTGTAATGGAAATAAGTCTCTAACAAGGGGGTGATGCACAAGTCTGTGTCAGACACCTCTTTTGTACAATTTTTATCCTCCTGGGCTCACATGTTATATCAGCATCTATACCAATGATCCTTATCATCCTAGACTTGCTTCATGTAACTGAAAACTGACAGTACATGTATCACTTCATGCCCCACACATCAAATGGATCAACTTTGAACAATGGGGAAATGGGAGAAAATTTGTAATTGCTTCTATCTCATTCTTCAGGTGAAACATTCTGAGATGCTTCTTAAGACTGTGCCAGTCAGTGGTTCCTCTGAATCAAGCACAAGTGGCTCACAGCAGTGACCAACTCGATCTTGGCTCTTTATATGGATGATTTCTCTGACTTTCTCATACACCCCTCTCCTAAGTTCATGTTCATAAATTAACTACTGAAGGTGTTTCATATGTTCTTTATGGTTATACCCAAACAAATGCAATATCCCTTCTCACCTTGGCCACGGATAATGACTGCAAGATGCTCTGTGCTAATATTATCTCTCTTTATTCAGCATTCGTCCTTTGACATGAAAGCAGGACATGGCCTCAGAATCTGTGTCTAAATGGTGTTCTAGGGAAATATGGTGAGTTGACTGGAGTTGGTGAGCTTGTTTGGGCTCTTCTGTATATTATAACAAAGACCAGACTTTATTCTATATTTCTCACTCTCATCCTGGGAGTCAAGTTGCTTTCTAAGAACCCAGAGAGACAACACACTTATTAGTTGTAATTTAAATGCTGGACAATGGGGCTGGATTTACTCATTACTTAGTAACTTTTTTTCTTATGTGAAACCCTGAGGCATTCAGGATTTAATGTTATACCTCAGAAAAGTTAAAATTATTATTGGACTTTCATAGCCTGCTGAGAATAGTAGAAATCTGATTTTGACTGAAATATGAACTCAACAGGAAAAGTACTTAAGAGTAATTATGCCCTAAACTAGTATAAGGACTGCATTTATGATTTTTTAATAACATGATTTTTGAGCCTGAGACATTCACATTTCTTGAACATCTAGACCTGTCTAATCAATATTTACATGTCAAAGTATATTTCTGAGTCTCCAATTCATGTCTTGCTCACTTTGTACATAAAACTTTTATTTTATTGCATTAGGTTTATCTCACAAATCAGAAACTTGCTCCTCAGAGATAGAGCTTGGTAAGTTGTAGGACCCTATAGAGTGGGAAAGACATCCATATACATGTTCTCAGGGAAATGGTAACACAGTATGTCCATGGAACTGACAGACCCACTCTAAGCCATTTATTATTTATTATCATTTATTATCTTGGAAGAGTGTGTGTCTATGATAATACTTCAGGAATCTGATTACTAATGTAAACCCTATATCCAGGATTCCTGAAATATGTGAGTCTCCTCCTACCCTCCATCTGGTATATAGTAACCAGAGTAAATGCTCAAAGATTTCTTCATGGGAACAGAGAAATCATTACTATTTAGATGCTGCAAAATTCTTCATCCTGGAGATCCAGCCATCCCTTCAGCCACTGGAGCTATGGGTCTGAAAGCTGTGTAAGAAACCAAGATTTTTTGCTGAGTTATCTACTTTCAGCATTCTATTATCCATCCTTGTTTTCTGTTATTGGTAAGAACTGAACAATACCTTTGTCAACTACCAATCTATTTTGCTTCTGGTTATTCCATGTCTTATTGTGAATCTCCATTTTCTCTGTGAGTTATCCTCCATTGGCTTCCAATCCAATGTTGCTGGTCTCTCTGATTGTCCTGATCTGGTTTCTGGTTGGTAAGTGATACTACTACCTAGATTTTACTATTTGGGGATTTTATATTCCCATTTGTATCGGAGAGAAGTTTTATAAAAGCCTCCAATAATGTCTTCTCTGGCTTAAAGAGGAGCCCCTTCACTGTAGTTTTCAGAGATATTAGTGCCTCTCTCACTGTCACCTCTCTCATGGTCTTTGTGAATATTGTATCCTTTGACATTTGTTCTAGAACTCCATCATCTGTTTCCAATCAGAAATAGTTTATCCTTTCCACCATGCCAACTTTTCGAAGACTTATCTTTTTCCTCCATCTGCCTCGCAATTTAATGCTTTTACAGTATACTCAGTCTGGGTTGTCACATATCCTATGTTTCCAGAAGTCATCCTATTAGCAAGTGTACCCACTTCCTGGGGCTTACCAGATTTAAATCTCGAACCTAGAAAGAGTGTTCTCAATTCAAAATACTGTTCCATGTTTAAACTTATGTTCTAGTCTTCTTGATCAAGCAAGCCCCTTCATGATCCAGATTCAGTAGTGCATCTTCCTGGTTCATCTCAAAGCATAACAGCTCAAACTTGAAGATTTGTCTTTGGATTCAGTAGGGCCTTTGTTGAATTGTGCTGTGACCTAGGTCTGCTTTGATTCCATTTTTGTGTAGGGTCCTCTAAAAGTAACTCAGTTGCATAAGCAACATGTCCGTCAACCTACGACTAACTATAAATGAAGATTCTATATCTGTGATTTCAGAGTTTTAGAGAAGTAATCAGCATAGAATAAGTTTTGGCCCTTATTCTGAACTTGACCTTTACCCTGACCATCTTCTTGTCATATTACTCCTGTTATAGATCTAGTGGCCAGTTAGAGTAGGTCCTGAGTGGGACAAAGTTGTCTGATGGGAGAAAACCCATGTTGTTTTCTAGAGTCCATGTAATATATCTTTAAAAAGAATGGCATGTCACTTCTCCGGGCTCAAAGTGCTCATAACAGTTTGAGGAATCTAGATATTTGGGGTCATCCACTCATATTTCCCCGTTCTGTGTATCTGAGTCTTGGGTTTTTCCAACCAAGGCCCTTAATATGACCTCTGTTGGAGTCTGATTTTTCAGGCAATAACTCAGTTACAGAGACTAGAGTATGAGGTCATAAGAAGCAAAGCAAAAACTAATACTGAAATCATAATGTCAGCTTATGTCCATAAATAATCCTGACTGTATAAAGAGATTTCAGATGGTCAAAACTGGTTCGTCCTGTCAGAAATTTGACTGGACTATGACACTGGTCTGGACTAACCTTATGGGATGAAGGATACGTACCCCCTATCTGCAGGGAGTGAAGGAAGCCCAGAGAGCAGTGTGTCTCGCTTGCTTAGCATGAAGCCTCCCTGCTCAGCTTGTCCTGCTGCCATGAATCAGTCTCATGAAGAGTCACATGAACAGGGACCAGATCAAGATGGTTGCCTGTTGCTAGAACTATGGGTATCTGAAGTATTTGTAAAAGACCTTTATCTTGACAGTTTGGTATGTCTTCTATTACAGGCAAAATGTTCTTTAAAAATCTCTTAAAGTTAATTTTTTAAGAATTTTCATTTTTATTAGTACATTTTAATTTTGCATAACATTGAGGTTCATTGTAACATATTCATTCATGCATATAATATGATCTACTCTATTAAATTCCCTAGTTAAGTGGAATTTTACAAATTTTAGTTTTTTCAAAAAAATTCTGTTTATGGCAAGTGAACTTTTTTAGGGAGACAAACTTTTGATTTGCGGAAATGTAAGCAAGTTTCTGTTTGACGTCCATGGTATGGCAGAACTATCTTAACAGTTCTTGTCTGTTGGGAAGGAAGAGTTGTTTTTCCACTGAAGAAGGCTTTTATCTGTGACATGGGGGGACAATAGTGTCTTCTATAAGTAGAGAAGTTTGAGATTAAAGAACTTGCATTTAACAGAGGTCAGTTTCCAGACTATAGGTTATCAGGTTTGTTTTGGAGGAAAAGAAAAATCTGAGTTGTTGAGAAGAAGTAGAAGATCAAATATTCAATTCATTAACTTAAAGCTTTAGAATGTGGGGACAGGAAACTTAATCCTGATAGGAGGCTGCTGGAGGTCAGAGACACTGAAAGATTCTGGAAGAAGATGATAAGAATGTGGGATGTGGATATCTTGCCAAATGAAATAAATAATTTCAGTCAGCTAATAAGCAAAAGGAAGTTTTCTAACCCTAGACCAAATGTAAGACTGTGTACTTTTTAAAAAAGATGCTGAGCAGAAAGACAGAGGAAAGTCATTTTCTACATGATTTAGACTTTGACAGTCCATAAACTTTTTTTAAAAGTATAGCTTTGGGGTTGATGAAATCTAATGCAAATTCATCAAATTAACAAGCTAAGGATCAGGTTGAATTCACCTGAAGTCAAGGTTTAAAGTCTTCTCTCCATCTTTCTGGTCTTCATTCTTTTTGCCTTCATTATAAAACTGGCTTCCATTTTAAAATGGTCCTGCAGATCAAAATTTATATCCTATATGTTTCAAGCCAGTAAAAGAAGTGTGCTATTTCTCAGTGGTTCTGACACAGGTCTATGAGATGAATCTCATTGGCTCTGGTTATCTTGACTCAAGTCACATGTCTACCATCTCTCTCTCCATCTCAACATGATTTGAGAGTGAAAGATACGTTGTTAGTAGGAGAAACCAAGGGGACCTTGCCAGAAATGAGAGCAGGGAGGTATTTTCAGACCAGAACAATCACTTTAATCTGTTAGACTTGTCAAAGAGGAGGAGGATGAGGCTGTGATTTCCTCCCATCTAGCTCTTTGGCCTCAGTGCCACATTTATCCTGTGCTGGCAAGTATACATCTCTCAACGAACACTCTGTTAGTTTTGATTTTTGCCTTAGAGCTCCAGTGTGTTTGAAGAGATTCTTAAGGTTTGCTGAGATCTCCCTTGAACACTGTCTGTGGGCTCTTTCCATTCTCCTCTTCCCACCCTCTGGACTCCTTGCTCTGGGAAACACAGCCTTCAGCAATATTTGCTAACACTGTTTGACTTTGGATGTGTGCATTCAAGCAGTGAAGAGGTCTATAGAGGTCATCATAATCTTGCTCCATGGTGTGGTAGGTACTTGGGAGTCTATAATGAATACAGGGATAGGCAGTGACATTCTGATGCCCACTTGATCATGAAACTAACAGGAGAGGTTTGTGTGATGCAAGTTTACTCAGAAAAGAGAGGAGATGGCTATTGAATATGTCTAGGATAGTGTCTCTCTCCTCCCTCCCTCCCTCCCTCTCTCTCTCTCTCTCTCTCTCTCTCTCTCTCTCTCTCATATAAATGGCAGGATATCAAGTCTGGAAACTAACTCAGGATCTTCTGCAACCTTTCTAGTTGGGGTCTCCGATGATGAGGAGGATATTCAGTATCCACCTGCTTCTTATCAGCTATACAAGGGTATCCTCTCACAAATCCTTGGGGATCCAGGCACATCATCACTGATGCACGACAGTGGAACTCCATGATTCTTTCTTAAACATTCTGTCAGAGAGTAAATGCAAACCAGTACTGAGTCGACAGTGAGTGCTTTCATTTCTGGGAACCCAGTTAACTAACTTTATGCCATTCTGTGGCCTAGGACAAACTGATTCATTCATATTCATTCTCTCTCTCTCTCCCTCTCTCTCTCTCTCTCTATATATATATATATATATATATATATATATATATATATATATACACACACACACACACACACACACACACACACATACACAACGACTTTTAATTACAGGAATAGAGCAAGAAAGTATATTTGACTTCATAAAAAAGAATTTCCCCTGAAGGAAGAATACTCATCATGTGTGATCTACTGACAATTGATCTGTATAATTTTGAGTGATCAGGGGATCTAACTAGAGCCAGAACCATCTGTGGGTACGTGGTCGACCTTGCCTACTTTTAGAGAATTAACACAGGATTCTCATCTCATCATGTAGCTGCAGCAAAGAGATAGATGCAGAAGAGATTTTATCATTTAATGTTCATTTTCTCCCTGTCTTCCAGGGGGACTTTCAATAAACATTTTATTAAAAAGACTGAACCACCCTTATGCAAATATCCCTAAGTTAATTATTCTATGTTAATGGACTTTTAATGGTATGGATGATATTTTAATTCTTGACTTTTCTAAAATGTCTAAATTAAGCATAATCAGAGAGGGGAAAATTAAAACTTTTTGCTGTGAGATCTAGAGATGCCTTCCTTAGGAGAATTATGCCAATTTCTGTGGTCATCACAAAGTCACACTGGCTCTTTTAGAATTATTTTAGGGGCTGAATAAATACATAAATAAATACTATGTAGGCCAGGAGACTGAAATTACCAGGCAAGCAGGGAAAGGGCATTCAATAGAATAATGACATTTAGAAAACACTTAATACTAGTGAAAAAAAGAGCCAAGTGTTGTGGCATACAACTGTGATTCTAGAGACTTGGAAGGCTGAGGCAAGAGGATCACAGGTTCAAGACCAGTCTCAGCAACTTGGTGAAGCACTGTGTCAAAATAAATAAAATAAAATGGGCTGGGGAATGTAGCTCAGTGGTAAAGTGTCTTGTACCAATCCCCCATTATCAAGGGGGGGGAATCATAAATACTTAGAGAAAAGATGAAATTCCCTGTCATCACAGTGGTTTTGTTCCAGGGATAAGGATACAAAAATAAAATGAATAAGTAAAATATATAGTCTGTTAGTTAAAAAATATTCTGGCAAACAAAATCAAGCAGGGAAAGATGACAGAGGATGGTGGTAGTAGAGGCTCAAAAATAGCAGGGAGGCCAGAGGAGGTTATTGAGCAAAGTGCTGGAGGAAACAAGAGAGCAAATGTTCTGCTCATTTTGGAGGGAGGATAAGAAGAAATGTAAGAGATCTGAGGTAGAATCATGCTTGGTGTGTTCTAGAAAAGAGAAGGCGTGTCTGGAGAAGGGAGAACAGAATGCCATTCTTTAAGAGGATGGTGCAAAGAAGGGGAAATTACGGCACTGGCTTCCTGAGTGCTTTTGCTCATGTGGTTGGTCTTTTTTCTCTGTGCTATTTCTTTCCATTCTGGTTCCATCTGTATCCTCATGAACTTAACCCTACTATTTTGCCAGCTTTTTCGCTGCTGTGACTAAAAGATCTGATCAGAACAACTGTAGAGGAGGAATAGTTAATTTGGGGGCTCATGGTTTCAGAGGTGTCAGTCCATGGACAGCCAGCTCCATTTCTTGGGGCTCAAGCTGTGGCAGAATATCATGGTAGAAGAATGCGGGCAGAGAGAAGCGGCTCACATGATGATCAGAAGGCAGAGAGAGACTCCACTCACCAGATGCAAAATATATACCCCAAAGGCATGCCCCCAATGCCAAACCTCCTCCAGCCAAACCCTAGCCTTCCCTTCTTCAGTTACTAGTCAGTTAATCTCATCACCAATGGGGTTAAGTCTCTCATAATCCAATCATTTCTCCTCTGAACCTTCTTGCATTGTCTCACATGGAAGCTTTTGGGGTACACCCCACATCCAACCATAATACCCTACTAAGTAGATCTCTCAGGGTATTTTATCAAATATTTTTGATAGCTGAAAATATTGTTGATTACTTTGGTAAAATGTAGTTCAAAGCACTGGACTGGAGACTAGAACCACGGCTGCAAATTTAGACCCTGACACTAACTAGCTTTGTGACCCTCAATTACAACATCCAACTTAGATTCTTGAGTATCATGTTGGCTTGTTTGAGAAACCTCTGTCATTCTCTACTTTACCATGAAATGGATTCCTGAACATTTTATTCATGCCTAATTTTTTCCACATTTTATAAGGGATTTGTGAAATTTACATTTCCCTACAGGAAATCCCTTAGGGTAAAAGTCACATTGTTCATGCCAGCATTTACCAAGGGCTTCAGCATGCCATATATTGTGTGAAATGTTTTACATAAATTATCTCGTTTAATCATCTTAATCTTCAACTAATCAAAAATGCTACAATTATTTCAGTTTTAGAGATGAGAAACTGAAGTTTACAAAAAGTTTGCTCAAGATCAGTTAGGAAATGCTGTACTCAGGCCTTGAGTTCAAGTTAGTATACAAAACCCTTACATCCTTGTGATATATTTCTACAGTAGTTCAATAGGAGTGGTACATTACTGGGCCTCTTTGCATGTCCTTTACAAAATTGCAAACCTTGCAGGAGGTGTGGATTTCTGTCCTTAAATACTCAAACGTGTACCCTCAGTATTCACTGTAATTCCATCTAATCAAAACAGGATCAGAGATCTGCCAGTGACGAGGTTCCCATTTGTTTTTCTTAAATATTTTGTTTGTTTTGTTCTATTTTGAACCCACGGCCTCACATGTTTTAGGCAAGCACTCTACCATTTAGCTTCATTCCCCAGCTTAAATGTTTTAAATCTTCATTTTTAACGAAGCTCTTGGCTACCTCCTCTATTTTTATGCTACTTTTATTATTTTTGTTAAATTCAATCCATGTATTTTTTCCCAGAGCTATGAAAGTTTTAATGACTCATAAAAGGATTAAAATACCTACCCAGAGTAATCCATAAATAAAATGCATGAGCACAGGACAACCATCTGCTGTCCGATTTAACTTAAAATCTAACAATGGATCAAGACAAATTTGTTTTTCTCCTTACTTTCAAACCTTTGCCAAATGAAAGTCTTCAGTCTTGTTTGTTAATTGCATCTTTGTATCAAAAGGGGGAGCTAGCCATATATCTTCTGTGCCACTCAGAGAGAGGGGGAGAGAACTGTCCTTCAGACAGCAGCCTAGCATACTGAATCCCTGTCACTCTATCTCTCTTGCCCTGTCACTCATTTTTTGCTGACATATGGATTTCAGAGGGATGCCTGTTAGAAAGAATCTATAAGAGCTCTGTAACTTATATATATTTCATATAATGTGCTTCAGATGTTTCTCTAAAATAAAAAAAATGAAACATTTAAATTTTTCTAAGTTTAAAGAAGGAAAGTCAATTCTGAGATGAAGATGTATCTGGAGAAGTGAGAGCAGAGTGCCACTCATCAAGAGGACTGCGCACACTGTGGGAAATTCAGACTAACATGTAGTCATTTGGGGAAAAGAAAAACATATAATTATTAAAAAAAAAAAAACCCAGCATGTGTTATGGCTTGGATATGTGTTGTCCTCCAAAAAGCTCAGATGTGAGAAAATGCATGAAAGTTTAGAAGTGAAATGATGGGGGTTATTAGAACTTTAACCTAATCAATGCATTAATGAAAGTGAGCAGGTTAAGTAGTTGGTGACTGTAGGCAAGTAGGGCAGGGCTTGAGGAAGTGGGTCGTGGGGGCATGACTTTGGTATGTATATTTTGTCCCTGGTGAGCAGAGTCTCTTTCTCTCTTCCCGGTGGGTGGCCATATCTAGGCTGCTTTCCTCCCCCACACTCTTCCATCATGATATTCTGCCTCACCTTGGACTCAAGGCAAAAAAGTCAGCCATCTGTGGACTGGGACCTTTGAAACCTGAGTGCCAAGTAAACTTTTCATCCTCTAAAATTGTTCTTGTCAGGCGTTTTTGTCACAATAGTGAAAAAGCTGATTAAAACATCATGAGGTATCAGAGAGTGATACCCCCCTATTAAGGGCCTGCTGTATGACACTTCTGCTATTAAAAGCCTTAGGAGAAGAAAATAAAATGATACATAATATACTAAAGAAAATTTCTATCTATCTATATTATCTGTATAGTTCATATATACATATGTAGGTATCTCTATAGTTCACATATATATGAACTATATATATGTATCTATAGATGTATATACATATATACATATACATATATATATACACATATACATGTATATATGTATCTCTATATTTCATATATATATATATACACACACACACACACATACATTGTTGGCTTTTAACTTTTTATTTAAAATTTAATTTTTAACAAGCAAATAATTGTATAAACTTAGGGTGTACAATGAGATTTTTTGACACATGTAAACATGTGGAATGGTTATTTCAAGCTAATTAACAGATCTACCACCGCAGATACTTAGAATTACATTTGTACTGAGAACATTTAAAATCTATTTAGAAATTTTGAAATACTGCTAGAAATACCAAGGTGATGCAAAAAAAAAAAAAAAAAAAAAAAAATCAAATACATGCAGGCTCCTGCCAGAAGGGTGTGCTACTAGAACCTGGCTGGCAGGCTTGCCTGGTTCTGCCATCTGCCTGCTTATACACTAACCTGCCCTTCACTCGGATTGGAGGAGTTCAGGGTTACAATCTATGCAATTGGCTAATTTGGAAATTGAGGATGGGGTGACAAAGGGAAGGATTATAATTAAAATAGCTACAACTGGATCTAATTAAAGCTATATTCTGAAAATGGACCACCAGACTTTCTATTTCTCACAATACATAAGACATTGTCCTCAATCAAAATCATCATGCTGTGCAATGGATGGTGAAAACTTATTCTTCCTCTTTCACTGAAATGTCACACAACTTGGCCATCATCTTTCCGTTTTCAGCTTCTGTCCCATCCAGTCTCCAGGAACCATCAACCACCACTCTATACTCAACTTCTGAAGTTCCTTCGCTAGATTCCATGTGTAAGTGAGTGCATGGGGGATTTGTCTTCCTGTTTCTGGCTTATTTCACTTAGCATAAT
Source organism: Ictidomys tridecemlineatus (assembly GCF_052094955.1). Classification (NCBI taxonomy): domain Eukaryota; kingdom Metazoa; phylum Chordata; class Mammalia; order Rodentia; family Sciuridae; genus Ictidomys; species Ictidomys tridecemlineatus. Next base: position 19,739,637 of record NC_135477.1, read on the forward strand.
TTCCTCCAAGTTTATCTATGTTGTCACAAATGACATTTCCTTCTTTTTAAAGACTAATGTCCTATTGTGTATATATGCCACATATTTTTTCTATTCATTCATTGACAGACGTGTTGATTCATGTCATAGATAATTTGAACAATGCTGTAATGAACTTGGAAGTGTAGCTTTTTCTTTGAAAAGTTGGTTTCATTTATTTTAGACATTTACACAGAAGTGAAAATGCTGAATCATACTATGATTTTATTTTCAGTTTTTTGAGGATACTATACATTGTTATCCATAATGACTATGCCAATCTACATTTCTATCAACAGAAGAGTGGGATTTCCTCTATATCCTCTCTGATAATAGGCATTCTATTCTATCAGGTAGGAATTGATAACCTCATTTAATTTTTATTTGCATTTCTCAAATTGTTGGTAATGTTGTACATTTTTATATTAACTTTAACAAATGCATACCTACTCTTGGTAAACACTTATGAAGATTACTTATTCCTCCAACTCATATACTAGGTAATATATATAAAATGTTTGTGACATGTTAGTGGTCATTTACTGTTCATAGGATATACTGCATGAGCAAGCAGAGTGGGGAGGCAGGCAGTGGATGGGTTTATGGTCTGCTTGGCTGGCAAAAGAGAACTCAGCACAAGGTTAGTAACATGCCACAGGCTACTATTAATTCAAAATTGGGTGATGCAGTTGATTTATGAGGTTAATTGGAGGCAGGGAAAAGTCTACTGTATACAAGTAGATTTACCTGTTAAGAAAAAAAAAAAAAACAGCATGAGTAAGGGCAGTGATGTGGGACAAACAGCCGAAGATGTGGGGACATTTCCAATTAGATTTATGTAACATGTAACACATATTGATGTTAGGAATTGGGAGTGGAAGTAATGGAGTTATTGTGGAATAGATTTCTCTTTTGGAGAAATTAAAAAAAATTTAATGTGCAATTGTAAATTTTAAGGGCAATCCAGAATTGATATTCCTAAGGGTTAGCTTGATACCATTAGTAGAGTAAGATAAAAAATAACAGAGATTTTTTTATCTCCAGAGTTATCCTTTAGATTTATTTTGTTGTTTTAATTTTAAAATATTTTGAGTCAGATTTTATCTTGTCACTACCCAAAAAATTAAGACTAGTTAACATAGCATAGGAGAATGAAAGAAACAAGATTGAAATTGAAGGTTAAGGACCTTCTAGCAGAAGGGCTTGAGAAATTATGCAGAATGAACATCTTTATTTTATCATATTTATAGAGGGGAAACAATTATAATTTTAATTACTCACCCAATAAAATGTTTTGTTTTTATCTCTATTAGGAGACTCTGTAAGAATCTAGCTTGGCTGAGCAAATTTTGAGATTACTTGGTGAAAGATAAAGTAGGGAAAAGTATTTATCATTTAATATCCATGTTTTTTTCTTCCTTTTTTTTTTTTTTTGAGTATCAGGAATTGAACTCAGGGGCACTCAACCACTGAGTCACATCCCCAGCCCTATTTTTTATTTTATTAAGAGACAAGGTCTCACTGAGTTGCTTAGTGCCTTGCTTTTGCTGAGGCTGGCTTTGAACTCGAGACTTCCTGTCCCAAGATCTGGAGCTACTGGGATTACAGATGTGCACCACTGCACCAGGAAGAAATGCATTTTTCAATAGCCAAGCATCATCTGTTTAAACTGGCTGCAGTGTGAATCATTTTTTGAGTTGTTTCACAAACCATCGCTTCAGGATAGACCCTGCTATCATTTTGCTGTCTTCCTTTTGCTTCTTTCTGCTTTTCCTTCCCATCTCTCTCCTTTGAGATGGACAGAGACAGAGATAGAGAATAAAAACGTGAACCAGGCAAATGACTGATTGAAAGGCAATCTGCAAATAATTATAAATTATTATTATTATTATTAAGGGACTATCATTACATTTATGCTCTTAATGCAACCACTAAATGACAGTTTCCATTCCTCATCTCACACAGATATGGAAGCCCGCGGTGATTTGCTTGGCCTCACATCTTACATGAAAAGTAAACTCTGCTGTGCATCTGTGGCTACCCGTGGTCATCACTTACTCTGATAATGATTGAGGTGATGGGCGGAAGGGAGGTCAATTTGAGTTTGTTATTAGGATCATCCTTTATCATTCCTGACAGATTCTGTGCTCTGAGGAAGCAGTAATGAAATGAGGGGCTCAGGACGCATAAATAAGTTCCCTGGTAACTGATCTTTATTGTAATTATGCTGAAATTAACCCCAGGGTGCCCACATGGGGATCTTGTCCCTAAACTCTTATTGAAATTATTTGCATGGGGAAAAGATTGGAAAAACAGTATTAGTGTCCCTTCAAGGGGTGGCCTTTCCCTCAAGTGTCCTCAGACATGTAGAGCTGCTCTGAAGGGAGCAGTGCATGCAAGGAGCATCTTTGCAGGCTGGATCTAGAGAAAGGCCCAGACTGGCATGATTTGTGGCAAGAGTACACAGGAGAGACCACAGGGGGAGATGCCTCCAAGGAAGGGTCTTTGCATAGAGTAAAAGATTGGATGGCAGAACCTAGAGGACAAGAGCCTAATAAAGACACTTCGGCTATACCTTGGAGAAAATTGCCAGCTGACCTCCGTCCACTAGTCCTTTTGCTCTACCCAGTTGCACAAATGAAGCCTCAGTTATTTTGAGCGAAGCACTTATTGAATCAGAATATATCTATACTCACGATAGCGAAAGGGCTTAGAAGATGGTCAGTGATTATTAGCCTCTTTCTTTTTGGTTGTTATTTTCCTGTTTATCTTTACTGATACCTTTTCTAGAATTTATTTCCCTCTCCTGGCCATGATTTGGGGACATGTTATATAAGATGGAATTTCCATGAAAGCAGCGTCATATAGGTTTCTTGTCATGTGCTCTGACTGAATTACTGTGTGTTGAGAAAGATTCTAAAGTCTGGCTTGGGCTCAGAAAGAGGGTAGATAACACCATGGACATGGAGGAGTGATGGAGCATTGTCTTTGCCACACATATTTCCCAGCTCTGTACCTTTAAGAATATACCTGGGAACAATATCCTAAGTCATCAGACCTGGTGCTAGGGAAAAGAAACATCAACCAGACTGGCATTAAATCACATGCACTGCAGTGGGTCCTGGCTGTGCTTAAAGGAATTCATTCAGATGTCTTTGCAAATCCTGGATCTCAGTAACAATACATTTACTAAGCATCTACTATATTCCAAACAATGCTCTTGTTAATCTAAGTTCTTTATAGGGATTCTCTTTCATCTGCAGAACTGAATCATTATGAACTAAATTGCTATCACAAATGAAGAAACAGGCTTAGAGAAAGTAAGCAATTGTTCTTGGTTGTAAAGCATAGTTAATTCCTTTCCTACTAGATAATAGCAGTAATTGAGGTAAAGATGCAGAATAGTCAGGAAGGGACAGTTACAAGTTCATAAATTGCTCTTTCACACCAGTGAGTTAGCCTTAGTACCAACTCATTCAAATTCTAGTGAGGCATTTTGCATGCACTGTCTCATTTAACCTCCACAATGATTCTATTGGGTAGCTGTGAATATTCTTAAGCAGTGACTGGTAGGGTAAATAGCAGATAGTTAAAACCACATTTATACTCACTAAGGGACGATTTTAGTCCCAATTATCTTTCAGGACTACATTTTGAATATTACCTTTCTGAGAACAGAAAAACAAATGGGCAGGACATTGGGAGGTCCATGTTCATTCATTACCAATAATGTAACAATTTATTACAATGGTGCTGTTGTGTCAGCGTACAGGAGACCCTGAAGGAGCGAGATGCCAAGTTTATTTGGTTTTATTATTAGATAATATTCAATGCAGCATCAATGCAGGTAAATATTTTATAAATCTCACTTGTTTGTATAATTCATTATGTATGTCATTCTCTTTCAGCGATTTTTAATGGCTTATTTTAAGAACCAAAACGGCAATAGAAATGAAAACATTGTTAACAGAGAAAAAGAGGAAGATCTGTCAGCTATGCCTTCACTCCCTCTCGTAAATCGTCTCCAGAGAATATAGTTTAAGTTGATTTATTTTCATCAACACTTTAAATTGCCATTTCTGGTTTTTCTCAGTAAGGTCAAAGCATGCTATCTTTATTCTCAGTCCATTTCTAGAAAACTCACATCTAGATGGTCAGTAATTCACAAAAATAGGTAAGAGATCACAGAAGGAACCCTTCCCTATTCGTTATTATTATTAATAGAGCAATGACTGGTTGTTTGCACTGTTTCTCACATGCATCCTTTCTGGAAAAGTAAGGCAATTATGCTGCATAATTTCTGTAATTTTTCTGTTCCTTCCCAGGGTGACAGAATTCCCAGAAGAAGCCTCTATTGCAGAAACCTTATCATTTCTGTATCATGTTTTAAGAGATAAATTCTCTTATAAATATTAAATAAATATTAAAGAAGCCCATGATTTTGTCTAAACTTTTGTACTGAACTGAATGGACCAGATTAAAAATCAAAATGGAGTCACCCATGCTAATGTTTCATGTCATCAAAGGGAAACACAGTTATCTGACTTCTCAGAATCAGGAGAGAGAACTATCTTTCCCCAACAGGCCACTTTCCATTGGCATAATAGTGAAGTTCCTTCTGTCTTTGTCCTTCTACAGCAAAGGTGATGTGAACTGGTCTGAGTTTAACCACAGTTCTGTTATCTCCCCTCATTAGGAGGAAACAAACTTTGACTTGACCCATATGTGGTCATATGTGTGTGTGTGTGCGTATGTGTGTGTGTGTGTGTGTGCGTGTGTGTATGTCTGTTTCTGCTGCCTTTTTCAATAATTCCCTGTCTGGAGAGCCAACCTCTTCTGCTTAGCCCATCAGAACATCCTAATGTATGGAAAGAAGTATTGCCTCATTTTAGAATGGAAAACAAAGGCAATATCATTAAATAGTCGTAATTCTTGTCCTTTGACATAATTAACAAATGGCAGAAAAGAGAATAAACCTAGGTACCAAAGAAAAAGCACCAAAAGTTTCTAGGTTTTTAGAAATCTAGGTAACTGTAAATTAAATAAAAGACAAAGATCGCAACCCCCATGCTATAGTGAAGGGAACAAGGCTTTGTACTGCCACAGATCTTACTTCCAAATCCTGTGAAAACTCTTAACTAGATAGGTGACTCTGAGAAGGTTCTATAGTTGTTCTAAGACTGTTTAATCATCTGTGAAATTGAGGCTATGACAACCTAGGGCTGAAATGATTGTTAAATGAGATAAGGCACATAAAGCATATGGTGCAATGCCTGGCACAGAGTTGCTCAGTAAACACGAGATCTTTCCTTGGAATTATGTGGTCCTTCACAAAGAAATATAGGATTTAATTTTTGTCAAAACTCCTAGCAATCTAGGAAAGATGTTTTGTTTATAAAAATAATGACACATACACACAAAAAAGCTAGCTCCGAACACAAACAAAAACAAAAACAAAATAGTTTTCTGCACAAAAGGGAGGCCCCATTCTTTGGTAAGGATTGACACCCATCTTCTAGTCAATTATAAGGGAGGCCAAGTTTCTTCTTCTCCAAGGTTTTTGACAATTGATTTATTTACTCCCCTTTAATTCTATGGTTCTCCTCTTTCCTTATAGCGGCAAATGAATGTCCCTTTAGAAACTCCCTCCCCTCTCCCATGCCCTTCTTGTTTCTTTTCTAATGATTCAGTTGGGTTGGCTCTTAGTTCCTAGTTCTATTATCGGGCATGAATAGCCTTGTACAATTTCTTTCAAAATAAAAAATATTTTATTCCAAATTACTAGAAATAAATTATTTTTCTTGTGGGATGATAAGTAAGAGGCCACTATATATAAGTGTTACATCTGAGAGGTGATCTGACCCAGAGAAATAGAAGATGCTGGCTTGCATTCCTACACAGGTACACAAGATGCTATGAGGGTCCAGACAAAGGCAGCTAAGTCACCTTGATTCAGAGATTCAGAGATTCTTTTCGAGTGTGAAGTCCTGAGTGAGTTAGTTAGAAAAAAAAAAAAACATAGATAAAATGTGTCAGCCAAAGGGAAAGACATGGGCAAAGATATTGTGGTATGAAAGAGATTTTATATTTTGGAAATAGAAATTTAAATTGTCTGGAAACACAGACTGAATGCAAGGGGCTCACAATCAGTGAAATTATAAGATCTCACATAATATGTTCAAATTTATTTTTAAATCCATATCTATTAACTGCAGTAGTGAGTTGTGATGCCAAAGGCAAGTCAGTATTGCAGGTCATAGGAAGAAATGTAAGTACTTCTGAGGAAGGATAGCTGGAGTCTTTGAATGATATACCAATTTGAGAAGATAAGATGGGATACAATAAGCCAGGCTCAGTGGTGTGTGCCTGTAATCCCAGTGGCTTGTGAGGCTGAGGCAGGAGGATTGCTAGTTCAAAGCCAGCCTCAGCAAAAGTGAGTTGCTAAGCAATTCACTTAAACCCTGTCTCCAAATAAAATATAAAATAGGGCTGGGAATGTGGCTCAGTGTTTGAGTGCCCCTGAGTTTAATCCCTGGTATTCCTTCCCCACCCCTGCCAAAAAAAAAAAAAAAGATGGGATATAATCATACAGAGGTGTGGGAATGAGTAAAATCTACTGCCAGTCAGATGGATCTGAATTCTTAGCAAGCAAAGAAGAGCATACCTTCCTACTTACATAATACATTTGCTTACACTGTCCTTTGACGTGCATATGAAATGTCCCCTTCCATTCTGTGTCTTTTCACTTCTTTAAGCTCTTTCAGTGGACATTCTGCATAGAGCTATGCACATGCTCTTCCTAGCTATGCTTCACCTGCCATTACCATCCATGTGTTCCACAAATGTGGTTTTTAGTTTTCTTGGTTTATACAAATGATTTATGAAGAAACACCTTTAAGTGAAAGAAATTCATTATGTATTTAGAAATTACTCTGGAAAGAAATCTTCATGATCAGTCTTAACAATAACCCTTAGAGTGTGTGATGTGTGTTCTGTAGGGGGTTCTGTGTTGGGATTGAGGTCTCTGATAAACTTCATTATTGTGACTAGGAAGTTTCTGTGCAAAGACACAGGATGCCTGGCTGCTATAGCAATGTCCCTCACAAAAACTCTGTGTTGGGGTCTTATCAGTTTCCATTCTCATCACAGGCACAGAGCTCCTAAGAATATAGGGATGTGTAGGTATCCTGACCATGGAAATGTACAGGGAAGCCTTCCTCTGGTGAGCAAGCTCCCGGGCAACTGGCACTCTGTTTCCCATGCTTGGAATGCTCAGCAGTTTCTCCTTGGAGCTCCTAAGATAGCTATACAGGTTCAGTATCTAGTTTCTATGGTAATGTCCTTAGAGAAAAGGGCTCTGTGTCTTGATCCGCCTGGATTTTGGTCTCAATTATTTAGCATCTGGAATTAAAGGAATACTACATAATAATGTAGTCATTATTGTAAATTTTGATGTAAATAAATGTGTCTGCTTATAGGGACAGCCACTTCTTTTCCTGCCTCTGCCTCTTGTCTCTGTGTCTCCTTTTATTTTCCTTACAGAGTTCTTGCTACAAAGCACTACTTTCTCTATTATATGTATGTGATGGGTACTGAGACTCAGTTGTGCAATTAACTCAGACTTTACCCTTTTGCCGACGTATAGTTTTTTTCATCATACTTCGAGCGTGTAAAATGTATCTGTTATTTGGAGGAGAAAAGAGGGTCATATGCCTTTGAGAACCAAGACTAGCCATCTGGTGTCAACCTAGAGACCAGCTGAGACAGTGAAACTTGCTTCAGGAGCCCATGCTGTTCTCAGCTGGGTTGCACAGCCATCAGAGAGTTTTGGCGTGGTGTGCAGGTGAGAGATCTCCTGGAATCAGGAACGTGTCTCAGAGAGTTGGTGTGCTGAGTCCTGAGGTACTCTAATCACCCAACATACAAACTCCCTAGAGCTAATCTTTCTTCCCAGTTGCCCTGATGCTACAGTTAAATGCTTCCCGTGGCTATGGAAATTATATGGTGCAGGATCTAATTACAGGTTATAAAAATAAAAAGGGAATAGAGAAGTAGCCCTGGAGTTACTACTGAGCATACAGAACCAGGGGTGGACCTAAACTAATTGGCTTCCTGACAGAGTTCTTCAGTCCCCAGGCAGCCTTTTAATTTAATGAATGTTGGCCAAAATTAGAGACTTCTTTAAGCCCTGAGTACACTGAAGAAAATAAACTTTGTAACACATTCTGAGGTTTCTGGAGTTGAACAGGATGTCATCTGCGAGTGTACAGTGCTGATTAGTTTTAATTATTTGCTAAATTTCTCCTATAAGTACAAGGAAACTTATTTCATTTCCTGGGTAACATGAAGCTGAATCATAGAAATATTTGCACTTTCAAGCGAGTCTTAGACACTGAAGTATCCCAATGCCTCTACCTGTGATGTCTCCCAACCAGACCATTAATAAATTCTCATTGTCTTCATTATTCATGGAAGTTGCGCTGTATTTGATTCTGTCATTGTTCTAGTTAATTCTCTCTAATCTTTTTAATTAGATAACTGATCAAACAGATGCATAAAGCAGAGATCTTACTTTGAAGAGTTTCTTACCCTCTGGGTGTCCTAATAAGTATTCAAAAAGATATCAAACATTCTGCATCGGATGAGTTGTAGAAAGTAGTTGTACGGATATGAGCACCGGCTGTGATTCTAAGGGACATTTTCTTAAAGGATGTGACATTTAAGTGGAATATTTAAATAAATGCAATTTAGGTCATTAGAAAAGTGGGATTAAGAGCTTACAAGCCTGGGTAATGTGTCTACGGAAGCAGAATCTTGAATGACAGATTGTAAGGGATCAATTTGGGAACATCAGAGGCTTTCGCTTAGGAAGAAAAGAGGAACATGAGTGACCATTACGTCTATACCAGATGAAGGGGACTTTGATTTGAGGGTAATTTTCAAACTGTGGATAAAAGAGATTCATTGTTCATAGGAGGAACAATTTTGGAAGAAAATTCTGGCTTGAGTGTACTAATCATGAATTGTAATTAAAAGGCCAAACTTAGGGCTTCAGATTAGTTGAACTCTCTGATGGTTCACAGATGGTGCAGTGGAGATCTAAATAAGGGGAGGAAGCCAAGGAGACGGAGTCTAGACATAATAAAGGACAGTCTGTGACTGCGCTTCTCTTCAGTGCTTTTTTTTCTTGCTCTCTTTCCTCGTGATTCTTTATGCGTGTGCATACATGCTAAGCAATTCATAAATATTTGTGATGCAAAGAGATTAGACAAAAGTCTGCTGAATTGAGATAAAGTATTTGGTTCTATTTTTCAGTTCATTGCTTACCACCCATGGGACTGAGAGAAAGTTAAATGCTTTCCCATGACCTCTTTGCTTAGTTGGAATAGTCAGTCCCATGGGGTTATTTTTCATACTTCTTCCAGTTTCCTGCCAGGTAGTTGTGTTCTGGCTTCTGTTATCCCCAAGTATGATTTCCAAACTACGTCATCAGTCAAGACTTCTTTTCAAAATCCAAACCAGTCTACCTATCTGTTTTCCAGATATCTCCGGCCTTCTGACCACAACCATCTCAAAATTCATATGTCACACACACAAAAAGATTCCCTTTTCTCTCCTTCCTCCTCACCACCAAGTGCCTAACTCTGGTCTTGCACTCTTCTTTATCCCGATAAATATGAACTCCTCCCCATTAGATCTTTTCTTTCCAGAGGATTTGTAGTTCAACTAGCTGGGGTGGGGTGTAGGACCTTATATCAAAAACTTAAAGTTGGTTAAAATTGAATAACTCTTTCAAAGGCAGTTTTCTTTCATTATATATATTCACACTATATAGCCTAAAGGTTTGTGTCTCTCTCAACATCATATGTTAAAGTTGTAACCTCTAAGGTGATGATTTCAAGGGGTAGAGCATTTGGTGAGATATCTAGGTCATCAGAGTAAGCCTTTATAAAGGAATCCCCAGAAAGCTGCCTTGGCTCTTTTACCTTCTAGCACAAAACTAGAAAGTAAGGACCCATGAAGAAGGGCACCTTCACCAGACTCTAACATCACCTTGATCTTGGAATTCCCAGCCTCCAGAACTGTGAGAAATAAACTTCTGTGGCTATAAGTTATAGGTATTTTGTTAGAGACCAAATAGACTAGGACACATACCTTATAGTGGCATAATCCTACATAATCCATAAAATGTGCTTTTCAGTATCCTATGGCTGACAGTCAAACTAATCACTTTTAATGCTTAAAGTGAATCTGTAATAGAAAGTTTTCACACCAAAAAGTGTTAATTTTAGGAAAACAAGTAGACATTGATTACATCTCAATATAATCTAAACCTTTTTACTTCGTATTTTCAATAATTTGTAGTTGTTTACTAAGAGCAGGTTTTTTAAAACAAATGAATTCTTACCTGTTTTGGATTTGTTTACATGTGACTCAGAGGTGAAAGGGTACCTATGCATACAGACCTACACACCCCGGGCACAAGCCCCTGAAGCACAGAGCTGCAGGATGCTGTGTAACAGCATAGACTGAGGACATTGGGAGTGGTTCCACGATTTAGGAAACTGTAAATTCATCCTCTGTATTTTCTTCAGTTGTGGCTTCCATGCCTTTCATTTATAAATCTCAAAGTTATCAAAAGGATATCCAAGTCTGTAGGCTCTTGGGATTTATGAAATGAGAACTCCAATAAGGGAAATGTTGAATTGATATAAACAATTCATTCTTAGTTTGCCTTTCCTAGGTGGAATAAAAAGGCTCCCAACAAAAATCTGGGGAGTTATTTTTACTGTGTCCATTCCTTGCTAAGGATGAAATGGAGAACTGGACCAATGAGACTGATTTTTCATTTTTTTTAAGTTTATGTTAATAGTTTTATTAGATATAATTCACATGTCATAAATTTCATCCCTTATGTAAAAGGGATAATTCAATGATTTAAAATATGTTCACAAAATTTTGTAACTATCACTGCTGTTTAATTTTAAAGCATGATCTAATTTTGTCACTCCATGAGAATCACAATACATGTTAGCCATCACATCCATTTTTCTCTACTGCCCCAGCCCTAAGAAAATGTTAATCTATTTTCTGTCTCTATGGATTTGCCTATTCTGGACATTTAATATGAATTGAATCATTCAGTATGTGATCTTTCTGAGTGGTTTCTTTCACACAGGATAAAGTTTTACAGGTTTAGCCACATTTTAGCACATATAAGCATTTAATTCATTTTGTTGATAAATAATATTCCATTATATAAACATATGAAATTGTATTTCTCTCTTCATGAAGTTACACATATTTGGGTTCTTACTATTTTGACAAGTATGAATAATGCTGCTATGAACATTTGACTACAAGTTTTTGCATGGACATATGTTTTCACTATACTTGGGTATACATTTAAGAGTGAATTCCTGGATCATACTAGTAATGATATATTGAAACTTTTGAGAAACTTCTAGACTTATCCAAAATATCTGTATTATTATACATTAATCAATAGTGTATGAGAGTTCCAGTGTCTCCACAGCTTATCAAGAATGAGCTGTATTTTCAATTAAGGACATTTTAGTGAGTCAATAATGGTATCTTGTGGCTTTGATTTACACTTTTATAATGATAAATGATGCTGATCATCTTTCCATGAATTTACTATTTTACTGTATATCTTATTTGAAAAAAAATTTATATTCAAGTTTTTTGTTCATTTCTAACTGGGTTACTTATAGTTTTTGTTTATTTTTAATTTTAATTATTCTTATTTTTGAGAGTTCTTTATTTAGAGTTCTGTACTCCCTTTTCTAATAAAGAACAAATATCAGTTAATGATTTACAAATGCTTCTTCCTAACAAGTTAGTTGTCATTTCACTTTCTGATGTATAGCTTGCAGTAAAAAAGTTTTGATTATGATGAAGTCTTATTTATATATTCTTTTGTCTCTTGTGCTTTCAATATCATATGTGAAAAAAACATTACTTAACAAAAGGCTGCAATTACTCCTATTTTTTCTAAGATTTAAAAACATAATCTTAGTTCTTTTATTTAGTTTTAAAATTTGAGTTGATATTTGTCTATGGTGTAAATAGGAGTACAAACTTAATTCTTTTGCATGTAGATGTCCTAGCATTATTTGTTGAAAAGACTTTTCTTTCCCCGTGTATGGTCTTGGCACCCCTGTCAACAATCCGTTGACCACAGATGTAATGTTATTTTAATGGAATCTCTTTGCATTAATTCAAGCATCTGTTTTTATCCCAGTAGCACACAGTCATGAATACAAACACTGCAATTTTTAGTAAGATTTGAAACCAGAGAATTTCAGTCTTATTTTTATTTATTTATTTTTTATTTTTGCTGGTCTGGTATCTTTTATTTCCACATAGGCATAAGAATTTTAAGATGAGGATGTCTATCCTTGAAAGAAAGAAAGAAAGGAAGAAAGGAAGAAAGAAATGAATTTAGAATTTTGATAGGGGTCTCTTGGTCATTTGGCATTTAGAAGAATATTATCATCTTATTAATATTAAACTTTCCAATCAATGGGCATCGATGTCCTTCACTTTTAAGGTCTTCTTTCATTCCTTTCAGTAGTATTTTGTAGTTTCATGCATATTGTAAACAGAAAAAGTCTTGTACTTTGTTGGTTCAATTTATTTCTAAGTATTATTTTTTATTCTGTTCTAGAATTTTCTAATTTTCATTTTCAGATTGTCTGCTGCTAACAAGTAGAAATACATCTTTTTTGCTTATTTTTGTATTCTATAAATTTGGTAAACTTGTTTATTAATACTATGTTTGCATTTTTATGGACTCTTTAGAAATCTCTATGTATAAGATCATGCATATGTAAGTAGAGTTAGTTTTACTCCTTTTCCAATCTGGATGCCTTTTATTTACTTTTCTGGTGGCTGGCCCTGGCTTCATCTTCCAACACAATGTTGACTGGAAGTGCTGAGAGTGGTTCTTGTCTTACTCCTAATTTTAGAAGGAACACTTCCAGTCTTTCCACATTATGTATGATATAGCTGTGTGTTTTTCAAAGGTGCCTTTTCTGAGGTTGAGGAATCCTGCATTTATTTCTAATTTGACAGGTGCTTTTTTCATGAAAAGGTCTGGGATTTTGTCAAATGCTTTTTTCTGTGTCAATGGAGATGATCATTCAATCCCTGTCACTGTATTAATGTGATGTTTTACATCAATTGATTTTTTTGTTATCTGAACCAGTCTTTGTTCCTGTGATGAATCCCACTTTGCCTTAATGTATAACTCTTTTTATATGTTGTTGCATTCTTTTTGATCTATTATATGAGGAACTGTTGTCTTAATTTCATTGTATGATTTTCAATTCTAGAGGACGGTAATAAAAACTATTTTTGTATTCTTTTAAAAGTTTTGTCTTACCTTCATTCTGCCCCTCAAGTGCCTATTAGAATTTATTAATGAGCAATGAAAGTTTTATGGCTTTAATGGGGTTTTGTCACTAATGTGATAAACCAGAATTTTAATTTAAGACAATTTCAAGTCTTTTACTCGATACACATAGTGCATATAGTATCATGTTGTGTGTATCTAGAAAACACAGAGGTGTTCCTGGAGATGGGGAGATGTGGTGAACTATGGACCCCCTAGGAAAAAAAGAATATTTGTGTGTTATGGTTTGGATGTGAGGAATCCCCCAAAGCTCAGGTGTGAAACAATGCAAGAAGGTTCAGAAAGAATTTGGCTTGTGAGAGCCTTAACCCAATCAGTGAATTAATCCCCTGATAGGGATTAACTGGCTGGTAACTGAAGGCAGGTGGGGTGCGGCTGAAGGAAATGAGACATTGGGGGCATGGCTTTGTGGTACACATTTTGTGTCTGGAGAGTGGAGTCTCTCTCTGCTTCCTGCTCATCATGTGAGATGCTTACCTCTGTCACACTCTTCTGCCATGTCGTTCTGCCTCACCTGGAGCCCCGAGGAGTGAAGCCTTCTCTGGACTAAGACCTCTGAAATCGTGAGCCTTTCTCTAAAGTTGTTCTGGTCTGCTTGTTTAGTGGTAGGGGCGACAAAGCTGACTAAAACACTGTGCCTGGCTTGTGAGCTGACCACTCAAAATGACTAATTGAGATGGCCATGTTACCAGTCTGACCCTGTGATATCAGTTTTCTTTTGTGAATTTGTGAGTAAAATTAAGAAGTGGGAACAGGTGCAAGGGCATAAGAAAACTTGAGAACATTTATTTTCAAACTGGAATGATATTTACCCAATGAAAGCACTGGGTTGTTTGGCCATGTGGAATGCAACTCTGCTTTAGAGTGCCATACATTTCTTTCAAAATGAGCTGGCTGGGTAGAAATGAGAGCAACATGTAAAGCAACCCAATAATATAAACACAATCAGGGTGACCTGTTCCAGAGGAGGAGCGGGTGCCCGAGGTGTTGTAAATTTCAATTTCCATGTCTCCACATCAAAGCAAGGCCAATCGGCCCTTTGTGATGAACAGGCAGTTCTGTTCTTGCTTTATTCCTTCCCCCAGGATAGGAAAATGGAAATAAGAAAGTCATTTTTTTTTCTTTTCCCCCATTCCAAGATGACCGAATTTTTCTACATTAAAATAGACTCTCGATAAGTAAAGGTCAGCCCAGCTTTTGTGTTTCCTTCAGTAATAGCAAATTGACATCCAGCTGTCTCTTCATGATGCTTGAACATGTCATTGGTCTGGGCCAGTGAAGCATGGAATGACTCTATCTATAGATACAGACACCAATATAATTAATAGCACAGGCAAGATGATTATGTTTAGTTCAGCAGTTATTATTTAGTTATTTTATGTGCACGGCAGCCCAGTAACTGTAATCTTCATTAGGTTTAATGCCATATCATGAACTGTAAAGTTAATGAATTGTCTGCAGAGCACAATGAGACAATTGTATATTTCTGCTTACTCAGAAATTTTGGATCCTTAAGATACAGAAGTTAGGCAGCCTTTATGATGGGCTAGAGTACCTCCTTCTGCAGGAAGGTCTTTGCCTTTGTTGATGTCTTTTTTTTTTTTTAATGACCAGAATATATAGGCTGTCTACAAAGATTAGATAGAGTTCTGTTAATAATTAGAGTCTGATGTGAAAGGCAAGAAAGACGTCAGCAGAACAATCAGGGGACAACTAAAACAGAATATACTTCAGAAATAGCATTTGGGCCTGGCATATGTGATGAAGATAGCAGGAACGGGTTAAATGTTAAATAATGAAATAAAATGTGGCAACTCATCGCATGAGGAGGAAAAGGTTGATTTTGAAAATTACATGGTGGTTAGATTTAGGATAGGAGACACAAGGAAAAGTTGCTCAATCAATAAATTTATTTATATTGCAGTATTGAAATCAGTGCAATTAAATTGTCAGTATTATTTGCAACAAATGCATCTGTAAATTTATAAAAATAGAATTGTTTTAGGGCCACCCTGTAAGCACCTTAAAAAAGAATTATTTTGAGTCACTTATATACTAACAGTAGTCATAAGAAATAGTAAAAAGATCAAATATACACAGTTTTCTGAACAATAATGTCTTGTGAATCTATGATACTACATCACAAACCAAATGACACTGATTCCATTTACATGTTGATCAATACTACCAGCAGATGAATCCCTCATTTGCTTTCTTACAGCCATATCCAACTCCCCTTGAACATTTGTGTACATGTTTTTGTGTAAACATAATTTTTTATTTTTCTGGGATATATGTCCAAAAATGCAGTTATTTGGGTGGCACGATAATTGGATTATTTTTAAAAGAAAAGGCCAAACTGTTTCCAGAGCCGCTAATCATTTCATATTTCACATCTACAATCGACAATCGATGCATGATCCAGTTCTTCCATATTTTGGGTAGCTCACTTGAGGATGTCACTTCTTTTTATTCTTTTACTCTTTTTTTTTCTTTCTTTTCCTCCCTCCTTCACTTTCTCTCACTTTCCTTCCTTCATTCCTTCCCTCTTAATTTTATTCTAGCTTTAGCCATTCTGATGTGTGTGTAATTATATGTCCTTTTGTTTGCCATTTGTGTTTTCCTGATGGCTAGTGATGTTGAACATCTTTTTGTATACTTATGTGCCTTCCATATTTATATGCTCTTTGGTGAAATACTTGTTCGTATCTTTTACTGATATTCTAATTGGATTCATTTCTTTTCTTTACTATTGAATTTTGAGTGTTCTCTATATGTTCATGATACTGGTAGTTTATTGACTATGCAATTTGCGGATATTTTCTTCCAGTCTGTAACATGGGTTTTGATCCTCCATTTTCTTGGGCCTTTTGCAGATCAAAAGATGCATTGCTTCACTATGGTGTACTTGTTGCAATCAGTGAACCAAATTGGGAAAGAATATGTAAATACAAACACAGGAAAGAAAGCATGGAAGGGATCACCATCTGTGGAGCTGCAGGAACAGAGTGTTACTGAATCTTAATGTACTTGATACGATTATAAGGAGGATGAAAGAAAAGGCAAAGCATCTTTCAGAAGATTTTAAGTCTTCTACCTAGTTAAGGAAAGTCTATTTGCGTGTGTATTTTAGGATTCTTTTTTCGTGGTAGTATTTTTATTTCAACAGAAATTTAAATTTGCATCACATTTTGCTTAAATTGATTCTAATTTTTTACCAAACTGCTTCAAGGCTATAAACACAAGACAGTGCAATATAATAAATCATTAGCTAAAAGGTCATAAAACATAAATCTAAAACTAAAGTGCAATGTCATAGAAATTATTGAGATTACCCTATAACTGTTTTTATTTTCTAAAAATATTTCTTAGTTATAGTGAAAAGGCATGTTGTTCACATACAAAACTTCTCAAGTGTGTGCATTCATACAGAGAGTAAAGCCATTCTGATTTCTCACTTGGGTACCACACTGCATTTAGTATAAACTGCTATCAAAAATATACTTTAAAAAAAAATTTTGGTTTGGGGTACCAGGGATTGAACTCAGGGGCACTCAACCATTGAGCCACATCCCTAGCCCTATTTTGTATTTTATTAGAGACAGGGTCTCACTGAGTTGCTTAATGCATGGCCAAATTGCTGAGGATGGCTTTGAACTCAGTGATCCTCCTGCTTCTGCCTCCCGAGCTGCTGGGGTTACAGGTGTGTGCCACTGCGCCAGCTCAAAAATATACCTTTACTGAAGATGTACTCTTACATAAAATATAGGAAAATTTCCCTTGTATAGAAGTGGAGAGGATTAGATCTATTTTTGCAAGAGAGAAGAATTATGTCTCATGCATGTCCTCATGAATTAAGCTTGAGCTGGGAAAAAGATAGTTTTAGGAAAGGTTTAAGGTCAGATAAGATGGGAAATGAGATGGAGCTAAAAATCTAGAGCCCAAAACTGCTAACTACTCTATATTAACCTGAGACACTCAAGATCTTGTGTCCTCAAATAATTACACCAATTGATGTCAGGTGATTCTGAGACATCAAAAAGCCTGGAGGCAACCTTGCTTGACTGCAAAAGCAAGTTCTCTGGGGAAAAAAAAAAACTTGAAAGGATGATAAAGCCTCTTGGACACATGAGAAGCTGATTGTATTTTAAGGAATCATCCCCTCAGTTCATTCCCTGATTCATCCGTAAGTTCATCTGATTCTGAGGAAACACTGGAAAACAGGAGAAAGCAAACTTCTTTTTAATAGGAGTTGAGGTCTAAAACTCCAGTTATGATGTTAAGCCTTTGTATTAATGGGGGTTCTGCAAAGAAACAGAAGCAATAGAAAATTAAATAACAATTACATAAATGTGTTATTTCATGTATGTATGTGTATATTTGTACATGTATATATGTGTATATTTGTACATGTATATATATATCTATACAAATGTGTATATGGGGAGAGAGAGATTTTCAAGAAATATTCTGGGGGCTGGCAAATCAGAAGTCCGTAGAGCAAGTTGGCAGCTTCAGGCAGGAGGATATTGCAGTTTTTCCACAGAATTTCTTCTTCTGGTAATCTTTCTTTCCTCCCACCCCTTATTAAGACCTACTCACAATATCAAAAGTAAACCCTTTACTTAAAATTAATTATTGCAGATATTAACCATATGTGGAAGATATCTCTGCAGCAATACCTTAGATTATTATTTGATTAAAAAACAGGTACCATAGCTTAGTAGATACATAAAGCTAAGGATCATAATTTTTAGTATCATATCCTTAACTCTTGTAGTCACGATCATTATACAAAAAAAAGAACATATTGGCAAATTGATGAGGAGCTCGATTTAGCTGTGCTTTGAATGAGCAGATAAGACAACATCATCAAGAGAAATGAGGTCTTATTTTCATACCGATTTGGGTAAGAGTAGTTTTTCACATTTGCCCAAATGTTGAATTTCAGTGGCAAGACATCCCAAGGAAAATTAATGGTGAGAAACTTGCTACCAATTAGAATCCTGCAGAGCATGTGATCTGAAACCTAACAGATAGGCTGGAATAAAATCAGGTGCTCCTGGCGTGATCTGAGGCTAGCTGGACACCATTCCTTTAGGTCCTATATTCTGGTGGGATGCCTGAGTTATAGGTTCTCTATTTTAATGAAAGTAATGTGGGTAGATTATTCCTTACAAGCACTTATTTAAAAGTTGATTAGGTATTATCAATATTAATATTTATATATTGATAATAATTATTAATAAATAAATTCATATATTAATAATCAATGTTAATAATGTTTCTATATTAACCATAATTCCATCAATCCCAGAAATTTCATTCCTCTAGCAGCTTCCACACTTGAGGGCCCCCATGTGCATCCCTAAAATATCTGAGCTTTGACTTCACCAAACTTCATACAGGAAATTCATACGCATTGACCATGTATAATGGATTAGATTCTGTCACAATGAATGTGTGAAATGTTGAAAATATGTATATAGGTCTCTGCCTCCATCCCCTAACACAGAACTTTTAATACCTTCATAGATAGGGCTGCTAGGAGAATCTCTTGTTCTAATATTTGGTCTCTGCCCTGTTTTCTTGACTCAGCTCCTGAGACCGTGGTAATTTCTTGGGTGATACGAACACTTGATGCAGATGTCCTAAATCCCTTGGAATTTCCTGCATGTAGGAGGATGTTTTGCTTTTAAGTTCAGGGTCATTCCAGACCTTATGTGTCTCTTCATCTGTCTATTCATTTGTATTTTTTAAAATACAGTATGTAATAAATGAATGAACATAAATATTTTACCTGAGTTCTGTGAACTACTCTAGTAAATTAGTGGGACCAGAGGAAGAAATTATAGGAATCCTGATTTATAACTGGATGGCTAGAAGTTCTGCTGGCCCAGACTTGAAACTCATGTTTAGAGTGAGGGATAGTCTTGTGGGACTGAGCCCTCAATTGGTGGGATCTGACACTATCTCCATGTAGGAAGTGTCAGAATCATATTGAATCAGACCACACCTAGCTAGTTTCTGCTCAAGAATATGCTGGAAGATTGCATGGTGTGTTGGGAAAATAACCAACACATTAGGGGTCACAGAGGTGTGCTCTGTTGAGTGTCGAGTGAAAGCAGAAAAGAGACTCTTTGCTGTTGTTGTATATCCTCACAACATGATATCTTAATGTTGAATATAAAAAGAAACTTGTTAAGTGGATAAGTCAAGTATATTAATAAGGGCAAATATTTATGTTTATTTATGTTTCTTACATCTGAAACACAATGTATATGCTTTTTAAATACTATCCCATTCATTCTAAGAGGTAGGTGTCTTTCTTATCCTACTTTTACAAGTAAGGAAGTAGAAGATGAGGGAGGCTAAGAGGAGGATGTGACATTTGAACCCAGATCATCTGCTCCCAGAGCACCTATTCTTGTTGCACACGGGTACTGCGTAACATAGAGAACAGCTTCTGATATGTTCTAAGTAGGCAGCTTGTGCTCCTTAGGGAGACATGGTGAGGGAAGGGAGGCTGAGCAATCACAAACACACTGGAATGGCAGGAGGGGCCAGTGCTGAAGGACCTTGGATGGGATCTACACTGTATCCAGAGTGCAGTGGAGTAGGCTGAAGGGTTGGACACAGTGTTGTTGCTTGTCACAGGGGTCTCTTAAGAAGTTGACTCCGGCAGTCATGTGGAAACAGGTTGGAGGCAACAAGTAAGATGAGTGACTGGGTAACAAAACAGAGAGCAGAAAAATCAGGTGGCGAATAAAGAGACTTAAAAATGGCAGGAGAAGGAAAATTAAATAGAGCAGGCAAGAGTAAAGAGACCTTTAGAAATTAGAGTTTATAGGGTTGGTGACTGATTGGGTGTAGAGGATGAGTCTGGGCTGACTCCAGGGTGTCTTGTGTGGTCAACTGGATGAATGAATGGAACATTCATTGAGATGGGGAATACAAGAAAAGGAGAGGCAGGTTTGTTAAGGAAGATAATTAGTTTTCTTGGATGAATTATATTAGACAAGCTTCTAGGCCTGTGCTGTCCAATGTGGAAGCAATAAGTCAGAGATCACTATTTAAATTTAAAATAATTAAAAATAAATAAACTTAAAAGTTTGGGATCTCAGTTTTACTTTTCAAATTACAAGTGCTTAATAACAACATGTCATTAGGGGATGCTTACTGTGCTAGCATAATTATAATATATTTATAGAATCATAGAAAGTCTGGACAGTACTACTCTAGATGGTTCATGAAAAGGTAAGATATTCATCAGAAACTTGAGTACAGGATTCAGAGGGGATGAAATGTGTTGTCCTGGGAAATTATGAGTTTCTTATTACCTTTGGAGATAGGTCCTTAATGAAGATATTGTAGGTGAGACTTGATTGCCAGATGATAGTTTGGATCTACACTAGGCATTCTCTGAAGGCTGTTTTAGGTAAAAACTTACAATTATTACTGAAACTGATACAGATGATGATATATGATGCAATCAGGTGAAGAAAAGAAATGGGCACTATTTTAATTCCCAAAAGTTATTCTTT
This sequence comes from Ictidomys tridecemlineatus, assembly GCF_052094955.1. Lineage (NCBI taxonomy): Eukaryota > Metazoa > Chordata > Mammalia > Rodentia > Sciuridae > Ictidomys > Ictidomys tridecemlineatus. The sequence goes on from NC_135477.1 coordinate 19,760,637, forward strand.
TACCTTGCTTCAAAAATTCAAAGCAAAACCACACGCAAAAAAAAAAGCATTTTAAATATATGTGCAGTTATAGGAATATAGAGCTTTCACATATTAACATTTAAAAACTGTTTTGCACATTTTTTTGGCCCAATTTTAGTTTGGCCTAGGTAGAGAAATAATTCATTTCTGCTTTAACAAACTATTGGATTACGGGGAAGCTACTTTCTTGAAGCTTGTGCTTTTTCTTTTAGGTAAAATTTGCATATCATAAAATACTCCAATTTAAAATGTATAATTCAATGATTTTTAGAAAATTTATAGAGCTATGTTATTTTCTCCATAATCCAATTATAGAATATTTATATCACCCCAAAGAACCTTGGTGGCCATTTGTATTCATTACCCATCGCCACTGCCAGCCCTAGACAACCACAATTTACATTTTGTCCCTGTAGACATTCCTTTTCTGAACATTTAATATGAATGCAATCATACAATAAGTGGTCTTTATTTTTAATTTTTATTTTTTATTTTTAATTTTTGTACCAGGGGTTGAACTCGGGGGCACTGAACCACTGAGCCACATCCCCATCCCTATTTTGTATTATGTTTAGATACAGGGTCTCACTGAGTTGCTTAGCAACTCGCTTTTGCTGAAGCTGGCTTTGAACTTGAGATCCTCCTGGTTGAGCCTCCTGACTACTGGGATTACAAGTGTGTGCCACCGCACCTGGCAACAAGTGGTCTTTTGCATCAGGCTTCATTCTATTAATATAATCTGAGATTCATCTGTATTGTATTAGCCCCCTTTATCTTATTATTACTGGGTATTCTTGGCTCTATCTAACTATCTCACTTTATTCATTCATCAGCTGATGGCGATCTGTTTTCACTTTTAAGCTATTAGGAATAACTGTAGTTATGAACATTCATACATAATTCCTTATATGAAGATAAGTGTCTGTTTCCCTAAGAATGGTATGTAGGGGAAAAAATGTGGGTAACAGGTAATATGGGTAAGTTGATTTTTAAATTTCTGAGAGATTAACAACATGGTTGTACCATTTTACATTCCCACCAAAGATTCTAGTTTCTTCACATCTCCTCCCACACTCTTCCTTAATTTTAACCATTCTTGTCCATGTGAAGCAGTGTCTCATTGTGATTTTAATTTTTCTGAAGAACAAAGACTTTGAGAATCTTTTCATATGCTTATCAACTATTCACAGGTCTCTTTGATGAGATGTCTATTTATGTCTTTTGCTCATTTTACCCTCTGATATTCTTTTTCTTTGGTGAGAACCTTGTAGGCTGACAGGTTTAGGTTGAAGGTTGAAGGCTAACTCCCTTCTTTACAGTCTAATTATTTTCCTGGCCCAGAAGGAGAATATCTTTCGCTTTTCATTTTTTTCCTGTGTGCTTTTCTCTTTTTTCACAATATGATGTGATGATGATCTCTCTTTAATGAAAATTGACAACTTGCTCATAATATATGCTAGATGCAGGGGGACTTTTCAGGTAAATTAATACCCTTTAAAAAAGACCTATTAGTAAACATTATTAATAACATTTAAAAGAAAACCAGGCATTTCTCTGCCCCTGAACCTCAGGAAGTCAGACCACAGAGTGAGTCCTGAATAGCTCTCAGGGTCTTCTGTTTCATTATTTGGACACAGATGTTGTGGTCAGAGATGAAGAGGGGATGTCATTTCCCTAGCTAATGCCTCTGCAATCAAAACTTCTCTATTCCAGTGCATCCACTTGGAATCTCTGCATGTGGCAGACAATGTCGAGTCACCATCAAATGTCAAATCCATAGTTCTTTCCGTAGAAAGGAATCCATCAGGCCCTGCCAGGACTGCCTGATCTCACTTATAAGTGGAATTTACATGAATCAAATTCACAGAAACTTAGTAAAATGGTGGTTTCCAGAGTCTGGGGTTTGGGAAAACTGGAAGAAATTGGTCACAGGACACAAAATTTCAGTTGAGCAGGAGGAATCAATAATTAAAAAGACTTATTGTACATCATGGTTACTATACTTAGTAACAAATTGCTAGGAGATAGATTTTAAATGTTCTCACCACAAAAAAGACAAAGATGATAAAAGGCATTTTGATTAATTTGATATAGCTATTCTACAATGTGTACATATTTCAAACAATATGGTGTACACTATATATTTTAGTCAGATTTTTCACTGATGTGACTTAAAGACCTGACCAGGACAATTGTAGAGGAAGAAAAGTTTATTTAGGGGCTCACAGTTTCAAAGATCTCAGTCCATAGACATCATGTTCCATTCCTGGGGCTGGAGGCGAGGCTAAATGTCATGGAGGAAGAATGTGGCAGAGGGAAGCAGCTCACTTTGATGATCAGAAAGCAGAGATAAACTAGGCTTAGCTCACCAAACCCGAAATGCATACTCCCAAGGAACCATCTCCTCCAGCCATACCCCACCTGCCTTCAGCTAATACTCAGTTAATCCCATCTGGGGATTTATTCACTGATTGGGTTAAGGCTCTCATAACCCAATCATTTCTCCTCTAAGTCTCTTTGCATGTTTCATGAATGAACTTTTGGGGGACACTTCACTTCCAAATCATAATACTATAAATATATTTCTATTTCCATCAAATTAAAGGGGGGTGGAAAACATGTGAGGTAAACAAAACTTAAATCACAGCCATCCTCAAACTATGCAGTGATTTTAGTGGCACCTGAGACTGGGCATTGTTTTCTTCCTGAGTCCCGCTCTGCTCAGGTTTCAGGCTGCAACGTTTGGTGCTGCATGAGGACCTAGAATGGACAATATGGTCCCTTTTGAAGTCTGTGTTCATGTTCCGTTCCCAGAGTCCCAGCTGTCTCTTGACTGGAAGCAACTAATCATTCTATAGCCTCTGCCTTAACAGTCCCCCAGCTCTCGTGGGCCACAGGACTCACAAAGGTGAACAAAACACAGGGCCCTGAGATCACAGTGTATAGTCTAGTACCAGAGACTGAAATATTAGAATATCCATTGTACTGAATGTATATTTATAATTTTTGTGAATAGGGTAAGGAAAGATACAACCAGTTAAGGAATTTGATACAGGGGTGGAGTGGAGGAAGAATCCCAATCAAATGTAGATGCGGGCTCAGCTTCAAATACATCAGCTTGGTGACTGCTCCTAGCCCATAGTGAATGAAGAAAGGCTCTTGCTACCAGTTGTTACCTCTCTCTGCAGCAAATGATGCAAACACTATAGGAGGGAAGGCTGGACACATGACCTGGGGAACAATGATAATCAGCTCCCAGCAGGCAGCTTATCTTTCTTGAATTCAGCTACTGTTTGTATGTGGGATGGTGGCAGGGCTGGGGCTATTGAATGTACAGTCTCCACATGATTATTTTTCTTAACAGGCTGTATTTTGTGCTTTGCTCTTCTGTAATAATGGAGGTTGATCATAGTACTTAGGCATATTTCCTGGGAATTGAGTATTTGCATGAATTGAATGTGGAGGAAAAATGGAGCAGGCTTTGTTAGAACTTTGTGCTATTAGGGATACTTTATTTTGCCTAATGGGCTGGTGGAAAATGCGACCTGTTTCAGTGGAACCCTTACGTTTATGGCAGCATAATCTCAAGATAATAATAAAGTAAACCTAAAGGAATTTTATCTGTCTTGAAGTTTACTCTACAAATAAATCTGGTGGCCAGTAATTCACTAAGGTTTTAATTACTTGTCTTCTTTTGTCCTCCTTTTATACCCTTTTTAAGTTTGTCTCCTTTTCTTCCAACCAGAAGCACTTAATATAAAAGCTATACCAAGAATTTGGGACTTGACTTTGCATGGTCATTTTTAAATCCCCCATCAGTTTCTCTTATGTGTATTCTCAACATGAGCATCTCTTTCTCTCAAAGCTGGAAACTGAGTATTTCTATAGATGTGATTAAAATAGACTTTCTTTTCTGTTTTTAGGCCATGATAATTAAACCCATTTTCCCTCTGTTTCATTATATAAAAATCTACAATGGTTTTCCTAAATGAAATATTTTGCATGACACTAATAAAGAAGTCAACTAAAAGAAATCACATTTCAGAAAAGAAACATGACAAACACAAAAAAAGGAAGAAAAGTCACCATTTAAAACAAAGTCTCATAAATATTAATGAGAAAAATTGGCTTGAGAGGAAACCATTGTCTCTCCTTGCCAGTATGAATATTTGAACTTGCACAAATAATTAAATAACGTTTTAAGAGTTACAGTTATCTGCAGAAACTTTGAGTTGCCCAGTGCATTTTCAATAGAATTTAGTTTTTAAAATCTATGTCATCTGACTTTGCAGGAATGTAGTTATTTGGGTTTTTATGTATGTAAGAGGAATAAATAAGATTAAAATATGTGGCTAAGAAAGGAAGTTTCAACAAAAGAGGAAGTTCTAGCAATTCCAACCATTATTTTTAAACATGGGCTATTTGAGCATGAAGTAAAAAATGTCTAGCCCTCAAAGTTCTCCCCAGTGATCTCTCTGGGAGTCCACCTTTTGGATCAATGATTCTCCCTGGAATAACTAGGAGCAGAGAAAGAATCTATAAGAGTGGAGCCCCAATTAAGGAAGGCAACAGATTATGGAGATGTTTGGATCTTACCTGTTTGAGCTTCATTCCTTTTTGTTTTTTCATCTTCAGCTATCTTTTTCTAAAAGTGGTTAGGGGTTGTGTCATTCTTGTAGGATCTTTATGCCTGAGGAAAAACATCTTGTTGCTAGCCTAAGGATATGAAGAAATAAGGCAAGGTGAGTGAGGTACTGTTGCCACGAATTGCTGAGCTATTGTTCAGCAGGTGTAGAAGCTATTGCTGCAGTTTTCAAAGGGTTAAGCCATGATATTCTTAATCTGGAAGTTGATATTTATTTATTTTTAATTGACATGTAATATTTATGAGATGTATTATTATAATTTGATGCATTTATACAATGTGTAATGATCAGGTCAGAGTAATTAGCCCTTGGAACTTCTCAGATAACACTATTTATATGTCTTAGGAACCTTCAAACTCTTTTCCAGTCATTTTGAAATATATAATTAAACATTGTAGACTATAGTTACCCTATTGTGCCACACAATACCAGTGACAGTTCATACTTAAGTTTATTTATTTTAATGTATGCCCAATGCTGTAGAAATACACTCATTAATGTGAAAATATGCCAAATTTAATCTGTTAAAACTTAAAAATATTACAGCGTAGTATGAATTATTTTTATTAAGAAATATACACAGTGGTAGGTGGATAAAATTATATGTCTTTAGGTGGAGAGTCCATGCATAGTTTGATGATTGTTTTCATGTTGATCCTTACTTATGTTCACATTTTCTCCCAATAAATGCATATTCAGTTTTCAACAAAACTATTTAAAGAAGCCAATCATCTTTTTGGAGTTCGTCTGCCTATGACAACATTTTTTTCCCCCGAGTTTTTATTTTTTTCTGAGACTAGTGATTAATATTATAAGATCTCTATATAAAATGTTAGCATTTTAGAATTTCTCAATTTTATCCTGAGAGCTAATTTGCTGAATTAACTAGCTTTCTGAATGAAGATGTGGTGAGATACAGAATTTGTACTCTCTCCTGGACAGCTTTTCCTGACAAGGGCATCCATCTATCTGAGGGATGGAAAAATTGAGAGAAAATAAGACAAGACGGTGTTCATTTGGAAGAAGATGCTCCAGGACCTTTTCCTCATTACCATTGGTCCTTGTACTTATTGGAGAAATTGTTCTTTTCTGTCTTTCCCCCTTTAAATATGTTCTGGTTGCATGGAGTTAATGTACCGTGCCAGATAATTATCTCTCCACAAAGTCTTCTGTCTTGGGAGGAGACAGTCAGATTTCAGGGCACCAAAGTCAACATGGAATTGTTTCTGCTCTCCTGTCTGCGGGCATGAGGGTGGACACTTTGCTGTGAGCCATAACCTAGGTCAGACTACACAGGGAATCTATTAAACACATAGATAAGCATCAAATGAAATCACTCTGTGAAAGCAAAGGCTGGAACTTTAAAACCCCTCATTTTTTTTTACCCCAACGTCCTTTTCTTTCTGCTGTCTCCTAAATTTTCTACAATTTTTCCTGGTTTTATTGAGGTCGTAAGTGACAAAAATTGTATATATACAAGGTGTATGGGATGATCATTTGATATACATTATAAAATAATTACTATAAATAATGAACGTGTGCATCACCACATGCTTACCTGTGTGTGTGTTTATGTCAAGAACACTTAAAGTCTCTTAACACATCTTGTTTTATAAACAAAACAGTATTATTAACTAGAGTAATCGTGTGAGTTTTTTGTTAATGTAGCAAATATTTGAGATAATAAACCAATGAAAATGAAAGGCTTATTTTGGCTCGTAGTTGTTGTAGTTTTGGAGGTTTCTGTCCATGATCTGTGGACCCCATTGCCTTTGGTCTTTGGTGAGGCATCCTGGCAGGAACACACTGGGGAGGAAGCCCATTCACCAGGGGCCAAATGTGAAAGAAACAATAAGAGGAAAAGGAGAGGCTGGTGTCCATCAATCCCCTTCAATGTCATGACCCCAGAGACTCCAAGACTCCCAGTGGACCCCACCTTTAAAGTCTCCACTGCTTCTTAACACTAGCTGTCTGGGAACCAAGCCTTTAACACATGAGCATTTGTAAAAGATTTAAGATTCAAACAATAGCAGACAATGTGTCATATCAGCTCCTTTGATCTTGTTCATTTTATAACTTCAACTTATCCTTTGAATAACACCTCCTCACTTTCCCCCAGCTGCAGATACCAGCAACCTCTACTCCTTTCCTGGCTTCTATGAGTTTGAAATTTTGTCATAAGTGAGAACATAAAATATCAGTGTCTTCTGCATCTGGATTGCACTAGATGTTGCTTTCTCCTGAACTTAGTCTTTACTGCACTCTTTCCTTCCCTTCAGGTGGTCTCCCTTCCATTTTTCCTACTACCAATATCATTTCTCAATTCAAATGTTACTACTTCTGCTGGAAGCTGCACATAGAAAGAGGCTTTGCTTGCTCACCTCCTCCTCTCTCTAAAATTTGCAGGGAACAGTCTCACCTCCCTCAGATTAGCAGCCTTTGGTGCCCATGCCTGCCATAACAGCACCAGGAACGTGGTGAGTTGATAGATAATACAAGTTAATTGCAAGAAGGAAACAAAAATCAAATCTTTTCATTCTTGGTTTGCCTATGTCATCAGACTTTGGCCTCATATTATTTTATCTCAGCCCATTTTTTTGTTGTTATTTCCTTCTTGGATGGTAAACATCCTGAGACCAGGGCATGAGTCAAAGATATCTTGGAACTCTTTCCTTATTCCCCATGAGAAGCTAATACAGTGTCTTCCATTGAGTGAACAGATCTTCATTAAAAATTGTTCAACTAAAATAATAAAAAAAAAAATTCTATATGATCTCTTTCAACTATCCATATGGCTATAATTTTAATTTTCCTTGTACCATTGAGGGCCTCTCCCTGTGTTGTGTACTGGTAGTTGTGCAATGATATGTGTACTGCAAAAGTGCCTGACCCTGTATCAAATGTCCAAGTGTAAATATTACTGTTCTTCAAATCTGCTTTCCATTTCTTACACAAATTCCTTTTGTTAATGATTGTGACCATAGGACCTATCAGGAGGTAATTCTCAGAAATTCACTTTTATTTTATCTAAATTGCCCACAATGCGTTGGGAACTTATGAACATCCAAAGATGTGTTTGTCTTTTTTTTCTTCCTTATTTTTCTTCTTTCCCCTCTTTTCCTTCTAATTCCTCATCTCCTTCCTTGTCTTGCCCACCCCAACATTATTTCTTTAATTTTCTCCTGTTTCATCTGCTTTCCTGTTTTTTTCTCATTCTTTTCATCCCACTTTATCTCCCAGTCAATCCAAGCTCGTCAGCTGCTATGCTTTCTGTGACTGATACCTCCTTTTATTTGTATTTGCATTTACATTTTTTTCCTTGTCTTTAATGTCCCTTCTTCCCCTGTCTATATTTCTCAGTTTTCATCTGTCCTGAAATCTTTACCCAAGTGCTCTCATTGAACACAGACCTCTCCTTCTGGAGAATTCTCAACTTCTGAGAATCAGAAACTGCGTTTGCCACTCAGCAGCCACTGTCTTGAATTGTTTCACAAACATCTCTTCACATTATCCTAAGTAAAGCACATATGCAGGGAATAATAGATGCTCAATAACAACTTCTTCACATATCAATAAGGTGAAAATACATGTTCTTTTTATTTATTTACTTGCGGTAATAGTACTTGAACCCAGGGGTGCTCTACCACTGAGCTGCATTTCCAGTCTTTTTTTAAATATTTTTTTTTTAGTTGAACACAATGCCTTTATTTTATTTATTGTTATGTGGTTCTGGATATCAAACCCAGCACCTGGCATGTGCTAGGCGAGCACTCTACCACTGGGCTACAACCCCAGTCCTTCTTCTTCTTCTTCTTCTTTTTTTTTTTTTGAGAGAGAGAGAGAGAATTTTTTAATATTTATTTTTTAGTTTTCGGTGGACACAACATCTTTGTTTGTATGTGGTGCTGAGGATCGAACCTGGGCTGCACTCATGGGAGGCGATTGTGTTACCGCTTGAGCCACATCCCCAGCCTCCAGTCCTTCTTAATTACTTATTTATTTTTAATATTGAGACAGGGTCTCTCTAAGTTGCTGAGGGTGGCCTCAAATTTGTGATCCTCCATCCTCAGCCTCCCAAGTCACTGGGATTACAGGTGTGCACCACGACACCTGGAGGTGGAAATACATGCGCTTATAAAAGCCTCCCTTGATGTTTCTCTTTGATTTATTTCTTGCATTTCCCGCAATTCCTCTCAGTTATCACCTGTCTTTCACTTAATTTCTCATGATCCTCCTTTAGTATGAGGTTCTGAAGTCTGCTCAGGCTGGAGAAGTACTGGTTTTGGTCAATCCTCCTGAAGAAGGGAGCCAGGACGTGCACAAGTGTGTCACCCTGCAGTGATAACGGTACCTGTGTTGCCATTTCAGAGCACCTATTCCGAGTGCTCATCCTTAGCTATACTTTCATACAAAAATGATGTAATTGTAAGAGTGTACATGCATCAAGGAGTTGAAAGAACTTTCCAGCATGTTCCCCCATACATCTCCTCTTGGAGATGCTCAAGGAAGGTTGTTACTTACTGCTGGGAGGATGAGAGAATCGTCTCTCATGGGGAACTCGCAGCACTGCCAAACTCTTGATCTCCTCAAGCTCTCTGTCCTTTGCAGGGAAATGAATAATTTCACAGAAATCTTCAGGAACATGCTGTTTATGACATTGCTTTTTTGCTTGCTCTCCCTCTGCCAATTCCCCCCATTCCCATCTGTATTTTCTCGCTGCCCTTTCTCTAACTCGATCTTTGGAGAAGCTCCAGGGGTGGCTTCATGAAAAGTTCCCCACTTCTCCCCCTGTGTTTCCAACCTCTATCACCTACTTTTTCTCCCCCCAGCCCTGATCTTTTAGTGCCACAAATTTATTTAGCAAAAAAAGGCAAAAAATGAAAGTAATTTGAAGTTCAGACCATGCAGGCCAAACCTTGCCTGGAGAAAATGTTGATAGCTGAGTGGTTATTATTGAGGAATTGAAAGCCTTTTAACTAAAGGAAGGGAGGAAATGTTGCCAGAATTGCTGAAAGTAGGAAAATAGAAATGTAATAATTTCTGCAGCAAAAAATAAGTATATAATGGCAACCAAGGTTGAGAGCTATGATGGTCTGTTTGGGGATGAAATTAGGATAAAATTTGGTTAGTAGAAAACACACTCACCTGGCCTTGAGATAATATCACCAGGCAGGACAAAGGCTGGGACTCAAGACAGGCGATCCGAGGCTGATAGCCAGTCCTTGGATTAGCGATGGCGAGAGTCCAAAAAGCAGCTCCCCTTCTGTTTCTGAAACTAGTAGTGCTTCCTTGTCCTGAGGTTCTCTGGTTGACCATAAATGAGACACTGGTTAATATGCCTGCATTATAGAATTTGGCTTCAGGAACTACAAATAAGCCGATTATCATGCAATCAGGTCTACGGGAGCAACTGGCTGGTCATTTGCCAAACACAATCTCCTTTTAATGTACAACGATAAACGGCATTCCTCAGTCTTTCTCAAGAGTGCAGACACGTGCCTAAATTCTGGCCAATGACATGCAGATGGAAATAGTGAAGGCCATCTTTATGCACAGCCTATAAATCCCTCCCATGGCCAAACCTTCACCTTTTGTAATCATCTCTTATCTAATGGGAAAGGAGTCCATTGACATAAACAGACACCATATCAGCCACAATGTGTAAATGATCCAATAGTGCAAGATACCACCAGGAAGAGAAATTCCCGACAGGGCAAGAACAAAACTATCAAAATGCTATCACATTGGAACATCTGCCTCTGACTGTTGAGTTAACAATATATTTTATTTTAGTAAGACATTGACATTTTCTAATGTTGGATAAATAAGCCAAAAACTAGGCTAATTAGAGTGGCCTGTGTAGATATTACCTGCCCAGTATTGCTACTCTCCTCCTGATTATCAGTGATCTAGTATTCCCAGGGAACTACTCCTACCCTTAGCTCATGTGGAACCTGTGAGTTGACCCCATCTCCCTAGGGATTCAAAGAAGAGCATGTAACCCAGAACTCACCATCACCATATCAAATATTCCTTCACCACAGTGATAAATAAACTAGTAACTTCACTTGGGCTAATTAAAATTATAATCACGACTTTTGTACACATTGCAAGGAAAAATGCATTTTAAGAAGACCTGCAGGTACAGGAATGTCATGGTAAGGTTCTAGGAATCTATGTGGAAAGTGCCTGATAGAGAAGATTAATTGAGATGGAGTGAAAACCTTTTAGTGAAATTTGAACATCTGGATGCAGTCACACTGAGGGTAGAGGCAGCTGAGTAGGGCTCATGAGGAATGACAACTAAGAGTCTGAAGGCGGCAGGTCTATTCCTATTTAGCTGAACTCACATGTAATCCACAGTTGCTGGAAGAGCATGGACATGTAGAGGCAGCAACTGCTTGACTATTTGACAACTAACAGACTAAAAGATAGAATTTATGCAATAAGTTTTTCTAGACAACTCCATCCCCTAGTGGGAGATCATTCTCCCCTTTCAGCTCTTGCAGCACTTGCCACCTGGGCCACTCATCAGGGACCCTTATGAACCTCCTCCTGTTAAATCTCATTCTCTGCATATGCTCCCTCTTACCAGCTGTCTCTGTATTCCCTGTAGCTCCTAGCAAATCCTCTTGTCTGTGATCAATGCTAAAGGAAACACTACACATTGACATAAACAGACAGAAGCCTGCTGCAAGATCCCTGGGTATGTCTGTTATTTGCAAAGAAATGCAATAGTTGTCAAAGCAACTGTATTGGAATACTTATAGAATTAATCACTATATGAATCTCTATCTTTCTCTCTCTCGTCTCAATTAATTCTCACATATAACACATAGATGTAGTCATGATTCTCCTCTTTGAACAAATGAGGAAAACTGAGACTCAGGAAGATTTTATAACATGCTGTAGATAGGAAGCTAGACATGATGGGGGAGTGCTGATCTCAGATTCCAAATCACCTGCTTTTCCTTAGACTTCTTTTTCCCTCTCAGAAGGTCACTACTCTCCTCATCATTTTTTCCTGGAGTCTGGATGTTGTGGAGATTGCAGGCATTGCCTTTACTTCATTCTATGTAGGGCAGAGACCTTCAGGACACATTGCTGAGCAGCGCTTGGTCTGGCTAAATATCAAAGGAGAGGCCAACACATATTGCAAGAAGGACTTGATCTTGCTGGAAGAATTTGGAGTCTTCCTCCCTCCTAGCAAGAAGCTGTTGTAGCTGCTCTTCCAGGGGTGAAAAGGCCAGAACTGACCAAGACAGGCCCAGCAACCCTGCCAGGAGAAACAGCAGAGGCTGACCTTGCCCACAAGGACTGTGCCATTAGTGCTGTCTGTTACCTTCCATCACTGAAAAGGAGACTTTCCATCGTAGGCTGTGGGCTTTTTGTGGCCACTGTATCACCTCTTAAGATAGAATATTTTGTGATTTGCATAGGATTATTTAACAGCCTCCCAAAGAAATCCACTTACCTTGAGACCGTTTGTAAGTCATAAAGAACCCTAACAATGTGTTTTATATATTTTTCATGTAATAACGTACTTTATTTTAGAAAACATAAAATAAGTTAATTGCTAATAAGCAATAAGCTAGGACACATTAAAATGATTCTCAGACGATTCTGTTTTTAGCCATTTTTCCATTTTTATCTTTGCAGCATCACTGTGAAAGGGATTCGAGATTCCTTTTTAGAAGATTAAAAAACTGTGGCTCAGAGACTAGAATTCATTTGCACAATATCACATGGTTTAAAGTGGCATCCAAGGAACTTTAATTCAAGTACAATCTACATCATTCCATTCTACCCCAGCTGCTATTAAATAACAATGCTTAGCATTTTAGAGCTTTAGAGGTCATAAATGTGTTCCATATACATCATCTAATTTCATTCCTAGCAAGGTAGGAATGGCAGGTAGTATTTTCTTTTACAGCTGCAGAACCAGGGCTGCAATGGCTAACTATTTGCCTGAGGGAACATGGGCAGATTAGCAGCTGAGTCACAGTGAATGGATTACCTGTTCTAGAATGCCTCCTTCCACTGCACCATAAGACACTAGGAATCACCAAGAGCATTTAATGCAAGCTTCTGTCAGTGGCAAGGAGATGTTTTGACCTGATCCTTCAAATGAGCACATTTTCAAGCAATCCAGAAGACAAATTAAGAGCTTGTAGAGGCCATGAGGGAAATACAGAGGGTGGTGGAAGCAGTGGCCATCCCTGAGGACCTTGAAGCCAGGTCCTAAGGAGGAGCAGGGGTCATTTGGTCCCTGGTTTCAGGGCCTCTGTGATATAAACTTGATGGCTCCTTGGAGAAGTGGTTCATCACACAGGCTTTGACATCAGACATATTTGGATTAGGGTGGTCTGGCTTGATCTATTAAAAACTAGGTGACCTTGGGCTTCAGTGTTGTAGTGGCTAGACTGGGATACCAATGATATTTCTCCATGGAGGAACTGTGCTAGCTGACTGTAGTGATGTATACAAGACACTTAGCACAGTGCCTAAAATAAACAGAGCCAAATGCGAGGGAGAGGACATCAACCCCCTCAAGGTATTGATATGTTAAGGCTAGAGAGGAAAGAAGAGATAAAAAGGGATAAATGTTGCATTTGAGCTCTTCAAAACTATTCTCAGTTGTGATTGTCAAGTTTATCATGTTTTCAATGTTCTTTCATTGACAAACCCAGAGGACTCGCAAGTTATTTATTTCTTTGAATCCTCACAACCAGTCTTTGAAAGAGATTCTGTGGGGACATGAGAGGTACTTGCTGATGGTGACACTTGAATATCTAGTGATCTGAGGCCAGAAATTGCCCATTTCATCTTGTTATCTCCATTCTGACCACTCATGCTTTTCTTCCCAAGGCAAACACAGCAGAGCCATGAATCTGAACATCAGAAAGATATTGAAGGTTATCCACCAGGCCCCTCCAACCCATGCAGGATTTGCCTGTGGGAATGTCACTGCTGGGGGCTGCTTGAACCCCTCAGCTGAACTTTTTGTCCTGGGCAATTCGTCTTTATACTGTGCTCAAACTTGCCTTCAGCTCCTATCTCACTGTTAATGCAGGATGCGGACCCTGTGTTTGCCTCTGTTTCTCAAAGCAAGAGGAATATATTAAACCCAAGAGGATCTACTCACTGCTGCTTCAATATAGCTCCCCATTATAAATGCTATAGCCTTGTTTAATCCATTTTCTGAGAGTCTAGAATATCATTTTCTTCATTCTGTCTTGGACAAATTAAGTTAAAACTCTCAATCTCTTCTCCCATCTCTGTGGTGTATGTGTGTGTGTGTGTGTGTGTGTGTGTGTTTGTATATATATATATATATATATATATATATATATATATATATATATATATACCCAAGTCAATCTTAATTTGCTGATTCATGGATCCTCACTTTCACCAGTCTCCTTCTCCTCTGACTATGAAGTTCTTTTTTTTTTTGTATGAGTAGCTATATGGAACTATGAAGCTCTTATTGTCTGACTGTGTGGCAATGATCTCGGGTAGACTGTGATGTTATTAATCACATTCATGCCTTGTTCACACTACCTGTGTTGAGTTCTCCTTGTGGGAAAACAGTGCTGTCTTTATTTCTCTGTTACTTTTGTCTTCCTACCCAGTTCCTGGCACAAAGTAAAAGGCCCAATTAACTTTTAAAAAATGATATGGTTCAATTAGAGCATAATATTACAGTGTCATTTTATTCGGTTCCCACCACTTAAAATACGCTCTGCTGAGTAATCCTCACACATTATATGATCTAACCCTTGGACTAATTCATTGTCCTAGATATTATATGCACCATCATTTTCCATTTAACTAAACTGACATCCACAAGTGTTAAATAACTCGCCCAGATGTACACATTCATAAAATCTATGAATCCTCCCTATTTTTAACACATTCTCCTTTGAATGTAAGGCTTCTATAGTCTGTGTGGCAATTGATCACACACAGAGTGACTTGTGACACTGTTAGAATCAGGCTTTGATACAGTAAATCTGGTGACAGAACTTATATCCTTAACTCCTTCCGAATACTCTCTCCCAGGTGTGGTTGACACTGTGACTCCCTTGCATGTAACAGGAGTAGAGTCAGAGGGTTTTGTTGTTGACAATGATGGCAGCTGCTAACAATGTTGACTGATAAGATGCCAGGGAGGAAAGCTGTTCTCAGCTCAAGTTCCAGGAAACTGAACTCTCTCCTGTTGGATTTCTAACACAGTTTAGATCCTGCATCCCTAAAGTGAATGGGAATAAAAAAAAAATAAGAGGGGCTTAAGGTAAGTCAGACTTCATCTAGAACATATAGAAAACAGATGTAAAATTAAATATTTATTAACAGAATTTGTGTGTGCACGAATGTGGTAGTAGGGATTGAATCCAGGGATTTGTGCTTGCTTGCTAGGCAAGCACTCTACCACTGAGTTACATCCCCCAGCCTTATTCACAGGTTTTTACAAAATTAAAAATGCATCTTTTGGGTTTTAATGCCACCTGAAAGATCTGAAAACCCCTTTCTATCATAAAATCTTGCATTTTGCAACATACAAATGTTTCCTGAACCTCAGTGGAATTTTATTTTCCATGGAAGTTCCATTTTGATTGTAATTGACTATCTGGCAAATTTTCCTCAGAGTATATAAAAAACATATTTCTTATC
Source organism: Ictidomys tridecemlineatus (assembly GCF_052094955.1). Taxonomy (NCBI): domain Eukaryota; kingdom Metazoa; phylum Chordata; class Mammalia; order Rodentia; family Sciuridae; genus Ictidomys; species Ictidomys tridecemlineatus. The sequence continues at coordinate 19,775,981 of NC_135477.1, forward strand.
TGTAAAATAGAAGTGCCAGGACTAGGGTTGTGGCTCAGTGGTAGAGCGCTTGCCTTGAACATGTGAGGCACTGGCTTTGATCCTCAGCACCACATAAAAACAAATAAAAACAAATAATATATATATAATGTGAAATACTTTTTAATAAAATAGAAGTGCCACTTATGCTTTGCTCATAGGCAACAGGAGAGAGAGTCCAACATAAGAGGGAAAGAGGAGAGACTATTCTATTTAGGGTGAAACATACTTTTATAACACATGGTTCTCCAACCTTTCTGACTTCCAACTTGCTGGGACAGATCTTTAGATTAGAGATTGTGGACTCCAGCATAGAGCTTCATGATATATGGGATGGGGCTGGGAATCTCTGGTTTTAAGCTGGATCCAGGTGAATCTGATCATTAACTAGGTTTGAGTGCCTTGCTTTAAGCCATGTGAATATCAATCTAACTTAACTGAGCCCACCTAAAGGAGGATTTCAGGAAATAAATAGCACCAATCAGGTACTGGAATAGAGGCTTCCACCTCACTCTTGGCTAGGTAGGGTTCTAACTTACGTGGGCTGTGTAAGAATCACTTCATCCCTCTGTTTCTTCATCATAATTGGGTAAGTGCTCAATTAGATGATCCTAATGATCTTTCTAGTACTTGTATGCTGTAATAAGAGAAAAAAAAGTTTAAAATGGAAAGACATAGGTGTCTTTGCTCTGCTTCTGTCATCCTTGGAATCCAGAAAGTGAAAAACCATGCTCACCCCCAACCTCACTCTGCTTTTGAGTCAAGGAGGACCACTCAAGAGAAGCAAAGACTTATTTTTCACAGACTTTCTTTCTACATTCATGTCACAGTGACAAAGTACCTTTTTAGAGGGAGGAGGAACCGAACTGAGTTTGTAGTAAGAAAAAAGAGCAAAGCTTGAAAAGCTGCCGGCAACTCTTCTGAGACATTTTTGACTTTGTGAAGGATCTTTGGCTTATACTCCATCTGTAAACTTTTGTGGGGTTTTTTTTTTGTAACATAATTGCAGTTGTGTGCTGAAAAGCAAAACCTTCTTTAGGGAGAGGGGATAAAGCAGGAGGAAAAGAGAAAATGAGAATAAGTGTGTTTTTGTTTTTCAGACAAATCTTTAGTAAGAGATAAGGGTATTGTTGGTATTGTTGGATTGGTTGGTAGTATTATTTCATTAAATAAGTATTTCTGCAAATCTGCTCATGGATTGTAAGCCTAAGTCTCTAGATGCATCTAGAAAAGGTGTGTGGTGTTGCCATTTTGGCATCCAAATTCAGAGAATGAATGAGTTTATTGTTCTACCTGCAGTTCCACAGTGCCTGTTAGAATAGCAGATACAGTAACTCTGGTCTCAAAATAAAACCATAATACACACTTGTGATCAAAATGCCCTCATTCTCCAAAATCATTTATCAATTACCTAGCAACTAGTGTTCTGTGGAAAACAAGCTGTCACTTAGAATTAAGTCATAAACTACATAACTACAAGAAGCTGCAGGTTGCCATTAACCCTGTACTCATCACAAATATGTGTAGAAAATATACTGGGTTTTTTGTTTCCATTTTTGGAAGTAAGAAATTACATTCCCAAAGGAAAAGATACATTATTTTTTTTTCCTAAGTCACAGTAATTCACCTTGTAGGGTAGTAGTAGGTGAGGGAAATAAGATTTTAAACAGACTGAAGTCCATGCTTTTGGTGGGGATGTGGGGAGGAGCTATGTATTATATTAGAGATTATATTAATCACAATTATTTTGAAATTGTTTTTTTTCCTGTCTCTCAGACCCTTACTGATAGATTAAATTAGTGAGCCAGGATTATTTTTTTGAATCATATATCATAGTTGGTTTTTATAATTAAACACTTAGGCATGGTTTTCACATCTATGGAAAATTATGGCTTTCTGAGTACTCATTATTCATCAAATCACAGTTAAACTCTCATTCTCTCAGTCTAGCTTAATGATCCCACTTCTGCCCTGACTTGAACTTATTAAATACTTTTCATTTGAATCTTCTAAGAATTAAAGTGCATTTATTATTTGGTACCATCTCTTGACTTTAGTGTTGAGAATAGGGAGTAGTAAGGATTGTGCATGCTGGAAAGTGCTTTCTAAAGGGGTGACCCATTCCTCAGCCACAACAGACCTAAGAAGGGGGATTGTACACTTGGGATTTCTGAATCTTTGTTGTTGTTTCTACAAGGAGTCGGAAATACAGATTATTACTTGCACTCCTGACACTTAAATATTGGTCACTTTTTAATTTGTAGAATACCGTAAATGGGTTATTTTTATGCAGGGCATGAAAAGCCTACCTGTGAAACACATTTGATCCTCTGGACACCAGGTGGCAACTTCTGTCTTACAAAATTCAAACCCTGTGACTAACAGCTTAGTCAGAATGCACATCTTCCTCCTGTAAGGAAATGGTGATAGCTGCAGGAATGGGAGCAAAAGCATTCTCTAATCAAGAAGGCCCAATTATTAATAGAAGCAATTGATGACATAATCATGATTTCAAAAAGATCTATTACTGAATAAGTGCTCTCCATTTCTGGAACAATTTAGGAAAGCATTGCATTGCAAGAGTGTATGCTGAGAACTTTTAAGAACAGATGCAAAATTAGAATTATTTCCTTATGAAATACTGTTTTATAATCACTTGAACATAATTAATATTTTCTTCCAAATATAGAACTTGAAATACTAATATCTTATTTTAGACATATAACTGTTGGAGCATTTACTTGTAAGAAGTCATTGATGTCCTCTAGGGTACACTTAATAAGTTTTGGTTAATGTAGATGGATATATACAGTGGCCTTTATAGGAGCATGTTTTTAAGAGCTACTTTTAGGGAAGTAAACAAAAATAATACAGATTGAGAGATGTTCTTGCAAGTGGTGATTGTAGTATTGTTTCCTTTTTGAACAGTAAACAAGGTTTTTAACCAGTCATTTAATCAACAGGACAATTGTTTAAGTTCTGGATGCTGCTAATAACATGAGAACTATATCTTTTTCTTTCTTCTGCTTGTATTCAATATCACACATGCATGTATGTCTTCTCTTTCTTAATGTTTTCTTACATCTCAATTATTGAAGTGTTACTTATGGCACTTTATATTGTGTAAAAAATCCATTTAAATATTTAAGTGTGTAGTATTAACTATATGCAATTGATTGCACAGAATATCTCTAAATCATTTTTATCTTACAAGACTAAAAATGTATACCCTTTGAAAAGTAACTCCCTAGTTACCTAGTGCTTGCCTACCACTGCTCTCTTATCTGCTTCTATGGGTTTGACTGCTTTGGATACCCTATGCAAGTGCAGTCATGCATCATTTTTCTTTTAGTGACTGGTTTCATACTTAGTATAATGTCTTAAAGGTTAATCCATGTTATAGCATGTGACAGACTTCCTTCTTTTTAAAGCCTGAATAATAATTCATTATAAGTATATGCCATATTTTCTTTATCCACTCAATTTCTGTATCCACTCCTCCATCTATGGATATTTCTACAAGCATATTATGAATAATTCTACAATGAACATGGAAGTGTGAATATCTCCTCAAAATCCTGGTTTCAACTGTTTTAGAAAAGTGTGCAGAAATGGGATGGCTGGATCATAAGATAGTCCCATATTTAATATTTTTTAAAAACCACCATAGTGTTTTTCATAGCACCTACATTTTTTTTTTTACATATTTCTTACCAACATTGCCGAGGATTCTAGTTTCTCTATATCCCCACAAATACTCGTGATTTTCTTTTTCTCTATTCCAATTATAATAGATATCATAACAGATATGAGGCAAGGAGAGATTTAAATTTATACTTTCCTAATAATTAGTGATGCTGAGCATCTTTTTATATATTGGTGGGCCATTTAGTTGTCTTCTTTGGAGCAAAGCACAAGTTTTTTTTTACCAGTTCCTAGTTTATTATTTTGCTATTTTAGATATTACCCCCTTATCAGATAGATGGTTACAATGTTCCTCCCATTCTTATTTCACTTTTTTACTTAGTAGATTTCTCCAGAAACTTGGCTGTGCATATACATTTTAATTTGTTGTAATCCACTTGTCAATATTTTGCTTTTGCTTCCTGTGTGTGGAGTATATTATATCTAATAAATCATTACCAAAACCAGTGTAATCTTTTTTTCCTATATTTTCTTCTAGGACTTCTATAAGTTCAGGTCTCATATCTACATCTTTAATCTGTTTTGAGTAGATTTGAGTTTATACTTGTCTATGCTATGAGATTTGTTTGTAGCCGTTTTGTTTCATGTGGTTTTCCAGTTTTCCCAGTACTTGCTGAATATCATTTTAACCTATGCACATATGGTAAAATATCATTTTACCATATGTGCATAGGTTATTTCTGGGCTTTGTACTCTCTTCCATTGGACTGTTCGTCTGCTTTTATGCCAGTGCCAAACTGTTTCGTTTACTGTAGATTTGTATATTGCTTTGAAGTCAAGAAATGTGAGTCTTCCACTTTTTCTTCTTTCTCAAGATTATTTTAAACTATTTGAGATCCTTTGTGTTTCTGAATGAATTTTATGTTTGTTTTTTCTATTTCTACAAAATAGAAATGTTAGAATTCTCTAGTAAAAACATCAGATCCTGGGCTTTTCTTTATTGGGAAGTTTGATCACTGATTTAATCTTTTATGAGTCACATACTTTGTCTAGACTTTCTATTTCTTCCTGTTCAATCACATTATATTGCATGTTTATAGGAATTTCTTTTTCTCCCGTTATCCAATTTTTTGTTGATGTTTTCAATAATTTCTTATAATCTTCTCAAATTTCTGTGATGTCGTGTATAATATCTTCCCTTTTATTTATGATTTTTATTGGATCATGCTGTTTTTCCTGTGCATTCTGATGCAGTTGGACAGAATGTGCTGTTTGTCTATTAGATCCATTAAATTTATTCTTATCTGCTTCTATGGATTTGACTGCTTTGGATACCCTATGCAAGTGCAGTCATGCATCATTTTTCTTTTAGTGACTGGTTTCATACTTAGTATAATATCTTAAAGGTTAATCCATGTTATAGCATGTGACAGACTTCCTTCTTTTTAAAGCCTGAATAATAATTCATTATAAGTATATGCCATATTTTCTTTATCCACTCAATTTCTGTATCCACTCCTCCATCTATGGATATTTCAAGTCTTTTGTTTCCTTATTCATCTTCTATATGTATGCTGTAACCATTATTGAAAATGGGATACTAAATTCTCCTCTTATTGTATTGTTATCTACTTCCTCCTTCAGTTCTGTAGATGTTTGTTTCATAATTCTGGATGCTCTGATTGTGGGTTTATATGTGTTTATAATGTCTTATATTTTTTGGTGATATGCTTTTATCATTATATAGTTCTTTGTCTCTAATGTCAGCTTTTTATTTTATTTTTTGTGATATAAGTATACCAATACATTTTTTTTTGGTTATCATTTGTATGGAAAATCTTTTACTTCAATCAATGTTATTTGCTTTAAAGTAAGTCTCCTATAAGAAGCAGTAAGTCACCTATAAGTTGTGTTTTGTTTTGCTTTTAATATGTTCAGCCATTCTGCCTTTTGGGTAATGTAGTCTATTTCACTTAAGTTATTCACAGCCATCCCTTACTTTATCATTTTGTCAAATTTTTTGTCTAGTGGCTTCTTTTCCCCCTCTTTTCTTCTCTTGCTATCTTTTCTTGTGTTTTGGCTTTTGTTATCCCATGCTTTGATTTCATGTACATTTTCTTTCCTAGCTATACTTCAGGTATCCTAGTGATGATGCTGGACTTTCATAAAACTACTATTTTAAGAAAATAGCACCTGAAATTTAATTGCATACATAGATTTTACTCTCTTCTTCTTTCCTACTCTCCTTAGTTATTGATGGCACAAACTCCATTTTTTTTTGTATTGGGTGTTAGCACATTTGTAATTTATACTATTTGACTTTGATTCCAGAATTGTACCTTATATACTACTAATACAATTTTCTGTTTGTATATTTATATTTACCATCAAGCTTCCTATTTTCATCTGATTGTTCTGTTACTGTCTAGCATTATATCATTAAAGTTTCTTTGGCATCAGTTTGTAATATAGAGCTAGTGGAGATGAACTTTCTTAGATTTAGTTTATCTGGGAATATTTTTATTTCTCCTTCATCTTTGACAATTTTATTGATATGATATTTTTGTTTGAAAAGGTTTTTTTTTTTTTAACTTTACACTTTGAATACATGATTCCATTTCCTTTTGGCTTGTACTATTTCTGCTGAGAAATCTGGTAATGGTCTTACATGTACTTCCTGATACATAGGAGCTGTCTTTCTCTTACTGTTTTAACTAAATTGACTACTCGAAATTTAGTAAAGAGTAAAGGAATAATGCATCTTGTGAATTTGTTTGGATTCATCAAAGTTGGAGTCTTCTAGGTTTTCTGAATTTGGATGCCCTTTACCTTCCAAGGATTTGAGAGTTTTCTGTTATTATTTTTTAAAATTTACTTTCTGCTTTTCTCTCCCTCCTTCCTCCCTGCCCCTGTTCTCTTTCTTAGACATCAGTTATGGACATATTGGTTCACCAAATGTACCCCATAACTTCCTAAGTTTCTCTTCAGATTTTTGCTTTCTTCTTGGACTGGATTTAAAAGATCTTTGGTTTTTGTGTTTGTGTTTTTTTTTTTTATCACCAATTTTTTTTCTCAAACCTGCTGTTGAATCTCTGTGAAATTTTCGATTTAGTTATTATATTCTTAAGCTCCAAAATTGTTGTTTTAACTCTTTACTGGCATTCTCCTTTATTCATCATTTTCCTAACATGAGTATCTTCATGATGCTTCATGATAATTTTGTAATTCTATTTGTTTGTTTGTTTATTTATTTTGATAAGATAATTCATATATCTCCATTTCCTTGGTTTCTGGAAATTTACTGACTTCCTTTTGATACGCCCACCGTTCCTTTACCAGTCAGCTTAACTATAGATTCTGAAGGGCCTTTCAAATCTTTTCTGTGGATGAATCTTCTCGCTGTGTTTGTAAATTATGATTTAGAGGGATTTGCAAAGAAAAAGGGAGGAAAGTACTGGTTAAATGTTTGATTTTTTTTTTAATGGAAACATTAAACTATATTTGAAAGTGGGTGCCGTGTTAAGAGTACCATTACATACAAAAACTGTGTTAGACCCATAATGTTATTTTTAACTTTTAAATCCAACCATATTGAGAAGAATATATTACCCTAATTTTGTAAGAGAAACAATTAAATTTTCACTTAAATTTCTAATGACATAACAAAACATGATATACCCCTGTCTATATGACTTGGTTTCCTTTTGAAGGAAACAAACATGTAGTGAACCAAATGAATCAAATAGATTAAATTGACATAATTACCTTATAAGTACCAAATAATATGAGAAAAAAGTTTCTGAGAGTAGAGAAAATGTAAAATAAAATAAGTTATTACCCCTGCTCTCAAGAGACTTAGAAACCATTTTGGGATATGACACAAAAAAATATGAAATTCTAGCATTCACAATGGGCCCCATTTAGTCCTCAGCCCTTAAAAAACAAAAATAGCTGGAAAAAAGTTAACTGTAGACTATGCTATATTCATATTCATCTGGAGAAGTCAACTAGAGAAATAGGGAAAGGGGTTTAGAAATTAATGTCTTTTAGAAATTTTTTGTCCACTTTTTTGATGACCACTTCTTAGCCCTGCTTCTCTTCCAAATATAAAGTGATTTTTATCCTCTATGCCTTTATACTGTGGCTGAAGCTTTTATCTTTTTGAATTTAATTTCATTAAATTGCTTTAAGAATTCAGATCTCTTGTGCCTCAAAATTACTGATTTTTTATTGACAGCCACTTTGTGCTTGTTTGGGTTGAGATAATATTTTTCTATAATTTTCTATAGCTTAAGCTTCTATAACATTTACTAACATTTCTTGAGTTTTTAGAATTATTTATTTCTTTATATATCCTTGATACTAGCCCATTATTATAAATGTGACTTGAAAAAATTTTCTTGCATTTTATGAATTACATTTTCTTGCTTTTAACAATGTCATTTGAAGAGCAATTCTGCATATTGACAGAGTAAAATTTATTACTTTTTCCATGATGGATTGTATTTTGGTATAACTAAGAAATATTTGACTAATATCCAATCTTGCATATATTTGTGTTCCTGAAGAAGTGTTTTAATTTTAGGATTTGCATTTAGGGCTATAATGTATTTTGAATTTTTAAAAATACATATTATGAAGTATAACTTAAATTCTATATACATATGTAAAAAATTTTCTAGCACTATTGTGCAAAAGACTAGACTATGTCCATTTAATTTCATTTCCTTCTTTATTGAAAATAAAGAGCCTATTCATTAACTTTCTATGCTATTCTTTTTTAAGTATGTTCATCTTTTTTCTGATTTTACATTTTCTTGATTAGCTTTAAAATTTTAAAAGTTAAGTAATGTAAGTCTTCCAACTTATTTCATTTCTCAAAGTTGTTTGAGCTTTTCAAGTTTTTTTTTAAATTTCATAATTTAGACTCATCTTGTCAATTTCTATAAGAAAAACTATGGATTTGGGTTGGGGTATTGTTGAATCTCTAGATCAAGTTGAGGAGAATTGATGTTATGAGATATTAAATCTTCTGATTCAATAAATAAATTAAATAATATTTAATTATTGGTTATTAAATAAATCTTCATTAATTTAGATCTTTAATTCCTCTCTGTATTTTGCAGCTTTCACTGTATAATTCTTGCATAGCTGTCATTGTATTTATTTACCCTTAAAAGTTTTATACAATGTTGTAAAAGGTTTTTATCATAATATTTCATATGAATTATAAGCATATAGGAATGTAATTGTTTTTGCATGTTTTATCGTGACTCTTGTATGTTTTCTAAGTTTATTTGCTAACTTTTATAGTGTTTTTTTGTAGATTTCATAAGAATTTCCATATAGTCTATGAATTTTAGTTAAAGTAGGAAGTTAGGTAGAAATTGGGGCTATGAGGGAGGAAAAATCGGGCCCACCCTTTTTGAGTGTTGAACAAAATGACTCCACCTCAGGTGAAAGAAATCCCATCCAACAACCCATCCCCTTCACAGTCAGGTCATAACTTCTTCACCTAGAAGTACCATGTTTAACCAGCTTAGGGATCTTTTTGCAACTTCAAAGCATGCACAGAGCACTGAGGCATTGTCACAGATCAGGACCCTCATTCTTTATAATCCATGCTACAGCTTTAAACCTCTGTATGCTATACTCAAGTGTTAATGTAAATTTCAGTTTGGTCAAATCAGTTTGTGTACATTAAGCCATAGTGTGCAAACCAGAATGTGAAAACCAGAATGTGCACAGGTGTACTACTGATGCAAGCTTTACAACATGGCACCAGCACAGGTGCAATAACCATGGCTGGAAGACCACAGTAACCATCCCAAATACACAAAAAATGAGGAGGGAGTTCCCCAGCCTAAATACAAAATCCTGCCCCAGTCTGTTTCCTCTCATGAAGGCAGTCAACTCCATGTACCTCCAAGTACTACTTGACATTTCATTAAACAAACCCTTTATGCTTGTCTGACTGTGCCTGTCAACTGAAATATTTCTTTGGGGAAGATAAGAACTGAGGTGCTGAGAGCCATAGCCAAGTAGGAATGACCCATGGCAATTTCCTTGTCAGCCTACCCGTGTTGCTTAGAGGGAGGACTCTCCATTGTAGAAATGGGCTTGCCTTGGACCCAGGTCATTTTCAGTGACATTGCATGAATGTTTGAGAAAGGTGACCCTGCTCAAGGACCAAGGCCAATCTGGGTTTAGGGCGGTTCCAGGTTTAGGGTGTGGACCCTGCTGGGAATAGGGCGTATCCTGCTGCCTCAGGCGCCCACCTGCTCCTTGAGTTCCCATTGAGTTCTCACGGGATTCAGAGAGTATTTGGGATGCAGAGCCCAGCCTGGTGGAGGTGTGGATTTTCCCCCAGAATGTGCGTGTAGAATGCCGGTGACAGTCCAAGAATAAAGAGTTGCTGTTTGAATCTACAAGGTTTGTGGTGGCTCGTGATTTTGTGCCCAGCCAGACTACGGCACTGAAGGACCCTCAACTGGAAAAACTGAGGAGTGTTATTGCCCAGTAATAAACTCCTATGCAATGAGTCATCATTTTCTTTCTGATGACTTAAAATAATTTTTTTCTTTTGTGTTTTCTTCTCTCAGATATAATTTACATATAATTTAGATCTCAGTGTTGTGATAAATGTTAGCCTAAGCACCATGAGAACTCGGATTACATATTCCCTACATATTATCTACAGGATCTTGCACAAAAGATGGATGGATCAAAGCTGTTTTTGAGAAAGTCATCATAGGATTTAGAAGTGAGCTTTGTCCATGAAGATGAAATTTTCCATTTAGGGAAAGATGCCTCAACATACCTGAAGACTGAGTGGAGGTGTGAATAGCGAAACACCTCTAAGGCAAACCCAGGAAGGGGGCATAGTTGGATTTGAGAGTTGATAGAGTTGGGTAGAACTGGGGATGAAACACTTAAGCTGGGCCTACTGTAGAACTTAGTAGTGTCTTGTACCTATACCAATCACAAGAAACACTTCTTTTGAGTGATGTGAGGAAGAGGAGGAGGCAGAAGGAGTGCAAGCCAATTTCATGCTTTTTTTCAGTGCCCACTAAAGAGTCAACATAAGCTGGGCACAGTGTCACATGCCTGTACTTCTAGCTAGTGAAGAGGCTAGGGCAGAAGGATCACTAGCCTGGGCACCTTGGCAAGACCCTGTCTCAAAACAAAATAAAAGGGTTGGGATTGTATGTAGCTCAGTGGCAGAATGCTTGCACAGCAGGCACTAAGACCTAGGTTCACAACACAGTTTTGCCAACACCCCAAAAGTCCAGATAGATAGGGGCAGGCAAAAATTTAAGAGAAAGTCCTATGTAAAATGTCTCTTCTGAATGTAAAAACCAATGTAGTTGGGGGGTGTTTGTTTCTGTCGTATAAAACTGGAAACTTTCATTGAACAAGCAATACCCTCCACCATCCTTCTTTTCCCTCTACAAAATTCATTTGACATGCTTTGAGGATTAATGATCACTAACTAGTGACAGATGTGTTCCTGTTTCCATAATTAGTTTGATAATTTTAAGCTGATGTTATTTAATAAAGTTCTGAGGCTTACCTGAGAAACACATTACTTCATTTAATTTGTACTGTAACTTCCCAAATAACTAGAGATGGGGAGAGAATTGAGTTGAGCTAATGAGTTCTAGTGCACTTTAGATTTAATCTCTTTGGCACAAATCAGGGAGAAATGATGAGATATATGGAACAGGTAGAATTAAGTATGCTTTCTGAGTGAAGGGTTGATTTCTTGTGACATCGTAATGTGCCTGTAGCTCATGCATGTGCGAGTGCACTCAAGTGTGTATGTGTGTTTAGTTTTAGACTATAATTTTCCGTGAAAGAGGAAATATCCTTCACCAGTAGGTGGCCTCACATCTAGTCGTCTTGTCTTATATCACAAAGATAAAAGATCCCAGAAGCAGAGAGTTGCCTGGGACAGAAGGTAAAAAGAAACAGTGGAGAGTCTCAGCCTTGAAAATAGAAATGTGACATTATTTAATTTGTTATTGAATTTCTGGCCACATTTCATTGGGAGTGAAAGTGAGCTGAACAGCTGTAAAAAGTAATAAAATGGATACTGGACAGGACATCAGATGCCTAAATCCATCTTTAATTTTTATTCCAACATTTAAAAAAGTATTTGATTAATCATTTAAAAAATTAAATGCTGGCTTAATAGTTATATTGGTGGGGATAATTTTGGAAGTGAGCCCCAGAAGGCTTCTAGGGTTTGGTAATGTTCTGTATCTTTATCTAGATACCAATCATGGAAAAAATTATTACATGCTATGCTTATTATTTCTGTATTTTTAAATATATGATAGACTTAAAATTTCTTAAAAGTTTGTGGCAAAAAAAATCTAGTAGCCACATCCTTATTGAGCAAAAGGTCTCAGATAGAAATATATATTTATCTATTTCATATTCTGATTCCTTATCTTGATTCACATTTGTAAGGGCTACTGGTTTCCAAAGGAAATACGAGTTAAAAAATAAATGTAAGGGGAAAAAAGACATACCACTAGTAATCTTAGTGCCAAATCAGAATGGACTGTTCTTGGTAGTAAATCTTTATTTAAATGATCACTTAACATGGTATTTCCTTTGAAATATGACCCAAATTCTTCATAGTCCAGTTTGTTTTATTAAACTGTGCTCTGAGGCATTACACATTTAATAAATTTCAGTTATGGAGCATTAGCTGAAGCCTATAGTTACCTAGACCTTAAAATCTTACCAGCTATATTACTGCCCTGTGGTGCTATTATTCCACAGCACAATGAAACTATATATTAAGCTTATCAAGACACAGGGAGATGAGCCTGTGAATCAGTTCCCTATCTGTTGTTAAAACAGATCACATTTGGATAAATGAAGTCCTTTATTTGCCATTAAACCAAACTTTCAATTACAGTGGAAGATGTGTTTGAAGAGAAAGAGCTCTAAAATGGTGAGGGTTAGGGGGAATAAACTTGTACTTTGAACACTAAACAACCCAGGTGACTTCAGGCCATGGAATAATGGCAAAGAAAAGAGAATCCATTCAAACCAAGGTGAACTTGAGTCCCTACTCTTAAGCACACATAAGAGTGAAGTAGGGGATTTAAGATACAGTCCCATGAGCAATGTTGACAGCAAACAGTACCCTCATATAAATGTCCATGTCTACAGGGCTAAGAGTTAGTGTTAGAAAACAAGAATTTAGCAAAATGAAAATTCAGAGGATTGTACATTATATTACCAATTTGGAGCTGTCTGAAAAACTGTAATAAAATTGAGTATATACACAGGCTGTGACCTAGCATTTTCACTCCACAACATGCCTGAAAACAACCTGTTACCTGTGCCTTCAGAGACACATGGGTGGATGTGCACTGCAGCATGGTAGTAATAGTGAACACTGGAAATTGTCTCTATAAACATAAGAGAGGGAAAACATTACTCTAAATTCATAAAAAATACTAAAAAGTAGTTTTAGAATGAATACAAAGAGCATCATGAACCAATAAGGATTTAACATATAAACATAGGTGAAAAAGCAAGTTGCAGAGATGAAAAAAAATTTTTTTTCAGTTTATAAGCATGTAAGGGAAAAGTGATATATTACATGGCTGCTCACATATGTGTAGAAAAGAAGAGGTGCATGAAAAAAATGTACATTAGACTCATTATGGCATTTACCCTTGAGAGAAAGGGGAGGCAAATAGAAACAGAAGAGAGATTTAATAAGTGAGTTTGGTGTTGGAGTCGGTCATTTGTATTAGTCATTGCATCTTTTTACATGTTAGATGTTTGAGTTAAATTTTTATTTTTCATAATTTTGGCTTTGCCCATATATGCATTTTCTCATAGATTTACTTATCTTTACTAAATATGTGTGTTCTTTCTACTTTTCCTGAAACCTCCATCTAGATCCTGAGACATAAATTTGAGATTATTATAAACTATTATCTTCTCATTCAAAGAAGTTGGTTTTAGTTGGGATTAAACTCACAGAGAAATCTAGATATTTGATAATGAACAAAATATTTGATAATTCTTTTAATAGGCTATTTCTTTAAAGCACTTGTAGGCACACATCAAGAGTGAAAAATACAATGTTCTCATATATTTCCTGTTCCCACATATTCAGTTTCTCCACTATCAAAGTTCTAAACAATTGAACATTTGTTACTACCAATGAACCCACATTGACACATCATTACCAGAAATTAGTAGTTTACATTTGGGTTCACTGTTGGTGCAGTTATTTTCTATGGATTTTGACAAATGTATAATAGCATGTATCCACCATATTAGAAGCCGACACAAGTTTCACTGCCCTAAAAATCATCTGAGCTTCCTCTCTTCATCCTTCCCTCCTTGATAATCTGTGTCAGACACTGAACTTTTAGCTATCTCCATGGTTTTACTTTTTATCTAAATGTCATAGTAGGAATCCTACAGTAGGAAACCTTTTCAGATTGGCTTCTTTCACTTTGCAATATATACTTAAGGTTCTTCCATGTCTTTTAATGGCTTGATAGCTCATTTCTTTTTAGTACTCAATAATAGTCTATTGCCTGGGTGTACCACAATCTGTCCATTCACTTACTGAAGGACATCTTATTTGTTTGCAAATTTTGGCAATTGTGGATAAAGCTGTCATAAACATGTTTCAGGCCCACATTTTTTTGTGGGCGTATTTTTCAACTCATTTGAATAAATACCAAGAGGAAAAAAAATGCCTTACACATAGAAGAGTAAACTCATTATATTAGATTTCTCCTCAGAAACCATGGGATCAAGAAGGAAGTGGAGTAAAAAAATGAAGTGTTCAATAAAAAACTAAACTCTGTATATTTATCATGTATGATGTTTTGAAGTGTGTGTAAACTGTGGGATGGAGAAATCAGGCCATTTTGTGGTAGGATAAAGAAATTCAACAGACAGAAGGCATGATGTGATTGTAGTTAATAACAAAGGATTATATTCTTAAATTACTAAGACTATGATTAGTTTTGTGAAATACTAGCAAACTGTCTTCCAAAGTGGCAATACCATTTTATATTGCCACCACCTATAAATGATAATCCATATTATACTATGTCTTTACCAGTATTTGTCATCAGTTTGAGATTTTGGGCATTCTCATAGGTATGTATTGATATTTCACTTATTTTTCATTTGACATAATCTAAGGATATATGATAAGCATCTCTTCATAAGCTTAGTTTACATTTATATATTTTTTCTGAGATATCTGAAGTATCTGTTTTACATTGGGTTAACCCACTTGGGCCTGTAATTTGTATTAGAAAGTTTTGAATTATTGGTTGCATTTTTTTGATAATGTGAATAGGATATCTATTATTTCTTGTATAAGTTTTGGCAGAGTATATCTTTCATAGAATTTCTCCTTTCATCAAAGTTATCAAATGAATGGGTGTGGAACTATTTATTATACGCCTTTATTTAATATCTAGGCAATCTGTTCTTCTATTTTAAAAAATATTGATGTCTTCATATCTTCAGGGAATATCTTCCAAGATTCTGTAGATAAGACAGTTTTGCTACTCAATATTGAAGGCAGTTTTTCCCTCTGATTTCTTTTAAGGTTGTTAATGAATTTTTTTTTCCTGCCTTAAATTTGGTGTCTTCAGGTATAGAAATTTTAACATTTATCCCACTTGGTGTTCTCTGAACTTGGGTCTCTGGGATTAAACTTAATTTCGTGGCAATAATATTAATGACATTAATGTACTTGACATTAGTTTAGTTAATTTTAAATCATTCGCTCAAAGTACTTTTTTCTATTCCTATATTTCTTCTCTATCTTGCATTCCTATGATGTGTGTTTTACACCTTTTGTACTTGTTCCATATTTCTTGGATTTTTACTTTTCAGTCTTTTTTCTCCTAGTTTGTTTGAAAATTTCTATTGACATACCACAAAGCTGGGCCATTATCAGTCAAGTCTGTCTGTTGAGCTAATGAGCCCTCCAAAGTCATTCTTCATTTGATTCACATTGTTTTCAGTTTCAGTGTGTGTTCTGGCGTGTTTTCTACTTTTGTCATCAGAGACCTTAGCATAGTGATCAGTTTTTGTTTTAATTTCTAGACTAATAATTCCAGTGTCTTTCCCATATCTGATTGAAGTATTGATGCCTGTTTTGTCTTTTTTTCCACTACTACTTTTGTTTAATTTTGTTTTTGCCTTGTAGGATCACTCATACTTTTTTCTTGATAGTTGGGTATGATACATTGGGCCAAAAATACAAAAACAAAATCCCCCAAACAAACAAACAAACCTAACTAGAAAATAGGCCTTTACTAGTATGTGGAGCAATCTGGGGGACAGGGATATGTTTGATCTCATGATTAGGCCTGAGTCTGTCAGTGAGCCTCCTCTGGACTGTGAATGTCACAAGTGCTTCTCCATCCCTTTACCAAACTCCTCTAGGTGGGGCAGGGCAGTTAGATGGGGCTGAGTTGGGTATTTCACTTCCTCCAGGGTAGCTGGGCTCTGATAAAATTCCAGTAGGAAAATACTTTCCCTTGAGGGTAGACCTTGTTGAGAACAATGGAATGTCCTGGAGTATTCCAAATGCCTACCTTTCCCCTTCCTCTCCTGGAGTCATGAGAGCACATTTCTCTGATCTTCATTGAGAGAACTTGGTAAAGGTTTGGGAGGTTAAAGTGATGAGTCTTGAGATTCCCATACTGGATTCCTTGATGGTTTTTACTATGATCCATTCATACTGAGCCTCCAGGCATTTGTCAAAGTTTAGGTTTCCTACCCCAGCACTGGCAGCTGTGGAGGTTTCTACTCTTAAAGGTGATTCTCTGCATCAAGACTGTCTTTTGGTTTGGGGTATCGATTTTCCCTGGATTCTTACTACTCTGACAAACTTAGGAACTATTTTTTCCACTATGTTGGGATTTTACTTATTGTTGGGATTGAGAGATGACTTTTAAGCTTCTTATAAGAGCATACTGGAAACTGGAAAATTTGTCAATTATTTTATTTAGAATCAACTCTAAGATTTGTGTTAGGTTATATGCTTACTACTGCTTATCTTCCACAAAATTGACCAGAAATGAGGGAGGTGTTGGTAAACCCAACATTAGATACTTTGTGTTTCTTGCTGGGATATGGTATAATTCATTAAGTTGGCAAGTGCTCCAAATGAAGCCTGGATCATTAAATAGTCAACCAATTTATAGGGTGGCTCAAATTTTACAAAACGATCATTTTTTTTCCTGTATTGTCTACATTTTTATTTTATATTGTTCTTTGGAATCTATCATTCAGAGATGTAACTTAACAGAAATATTTCAATTTCTATAAAGTCCCCAGAGGCAAATTTAAAGCCACAGTTTAAACTGTGGAACTAGGTTCTTGATCTCTCATATGATGTTCTTCTGTTCTTCTCTGCCACTTGAACTTAACCTACAGAAGGTGAATATCTTTATGTCAATCATATTTGTTCAGATATTAATCCACTGATGTGATAATGAAATGGGGGAGTCCTTCTGAGTATAGATTTATCATTTACAATTGAAAATCTTAAATTCCATATGTCAACGTCCCTATATATTTAATCCCCATCATAAACTGTTGATTTCATAAACTATTCAACTTGAAAAAAGACCTTGGAGAACATCTATAGTTCTTTGAAGTTTTCCTAAATAACCCAAGACTGAGACATTATATTAATTGCTATCACTCATAAATCTGGGATACACTTGGTTAAGGTGAATGAATTGGATTTATTTTCTGCATTTTTTTCAGCTTTTAGAATGCTAATGTGATGGCTTCATCTGCTTTGAGATGGAATTTGCTATATTTCTTGAACATTTTTGTCCATAGAATTCTTTGATCTCTCACACACACACACACACACACACACACACACACACACACACACAGGGTTTTTTCATCACAAACAACAAGTTGTATTTGGGGAAGGACATGTCTCAAGTCTCACAGAAACAGCCTGACTGCAGATACAGTGATTTATTGGGAGCCAAACAGCTGAGCTGGTCTGTGGATAGTAAAACTGGTAAAACAGAGCAAGAGAAAAGGTGATGGGAGTCATCGAATGAACATGTACACACTGAGGTGTGCATGTTATGATGCTTGGTAGCCTGCATAGTGATACTGTTAGTGATAAAACTAACAGGAATATATTTCACAGTAAAAAAAAAAAAATAAGAAGTGGCACACATCTCTATTTCCTGCCTTTGAAGATGTCCCTTACCATTAAAGACAATACAGAAAGGTCAAAATCAATTACAGAATCAATAATGTGACATTTGCATTAAATTTTTATTTGACATCTAGATTACAGAACTCTAGATGCCTAGATCGGCATTGTTTTAAACACATAAAGAAGTTTTGACAATATACTTGTGAAATTATATTTCATAGGTCTCATGTTTTCAAATGAAAGCAGACTGAGGTAACAAAACTTTTCAGATAAAGAAATTAATTGAAGTTAAGTTAAACGACAATCCCTAACATTTGTGGCAGTGCTGGACCAGCAACCTGGGTCTCTTTACTTCTGTAGAGCAGTGCTTCCGGTTCCACATCATGGTTATGATGCTAAACTGTTGGCAATGACTCCGGCATGGTATTCTTATTTATATGTCCATTATTTTTGTAGGAGAGGGAACAATTGTGGGAAACAAAAACACAGAAGTTTAAAAACAAAACAAAACACAAATGACTTTTTCTCTACCTCCGGTTCCACTATTCCAGGCTGTCTATTACAGGCCCCAAGTCTCCTAAATTTAGCTAGTCTAAAGCAATTCTATTATCAATAACTGCTTCTACCTGTCACAAGCCAATATCGAATAAAGCCATTCTCTTGTGCATCAAACACAGACTTTTTATGTGCTCAATCTTATGCTGGGAGAAAAATTTGTCCCCCTCCCCAAAGCAGGACAAATATCTCTTCCATGGGCAAAAGCAACACTCATAATAAAATGAACATAAGACCAGACATAGATCTGAACCTGACACATAAAAGGAAAGCTCACTGGAAGACCTGTTAGAATGTGATCATTTATGTACTAATTAATTTTGTAAATCATTTTGTAATATTCAAGTTTATTCTAGATGGCTATTGGCTATTTCTCAGAGTAGAAACAAATTGAGCAAAGAGGACAGATTGGAAAACTAAGGATAACTAAATTAACTGCCTCATTTAATTTTTGTTCCACTTTAGGTAAAAAAAAAAATCTGTTATAATGATAGGTAGCAGGTAGGCAGAAATGATAGCAACATGGAGATGAAGGGATTAATTTTATAGACATGAACAATATCACAAGAGGAAAGTGAAGTTAGGGGTGGGCCATCAGGAGGGGCCACACACTTTTGGTGGTCAGAATTGGAAGTTCCATCTGGAATCAGGATCCCTGATCAAACTGGTCCCAAGCAACCCTTCCCCAGGACACTAAGCTGCAGTATCTCTGAAGCTACCCTTTGGCAAATCACCATGCTTCTGTAATATCATTAACCTTGCTTTTGATCCCACTACGGCATTTTGCAGAAAATTTTGTAATAGTGCCTGTGCCTTTCTACCGGAAGTTATACAAACACCATCTGTCAATCACATCTGCCAATCATGTGATACAGGGACAAGGGAGGGACTGCAATCAGATCAGATTTAGACCTGGGAGAGCCTTTTCCAAGTTCTCTATAGTGCAATTTGTTTTTTTAAATAAACCTGTTGTGTGGGTTTATCTACTCTGTCTGCTGACTGAGATCCAGGTGGCTCCTCCTCAAAATGACCCAATCTCATGTCCTGGGTGTATACTTTCACTATTTTGCTTAAAATATCTCCTTGCTCACACAATGCACTGTTTCCATGTCTCTGAAACCTTTCCTTCAGGAATACAACTGAGAAACTTTTACCCACTAACAATAAGAAATTAAATAAAAGCTGAAATTACAGGACATTTTTTTTCTTAACTTTCCTGCGTTTTTGTTGTTTCTGAAATGTATATCTAGAGTGCATAGCTTTACTTCATATGATAGTTTCCCCAAAGCTAATCATTTGTTAAATCTTGGTATCTCTGCCTTACCCCATCACCACCACCACCAGCAGCACCAATGTCAAGAGAGGAACCACTGTGGGGCACAGGGAGCAAGGTTAGGAAATTTAGACAGGAGTAACACATTAAGAAAAAAGGGTTCACATTAAGGGGAATGGATTTCTGGAGATGTCTTTAGAGCTGTTTTTGTCACTGGGTCCCTTCATAATGTAAGTTGCTATGTACAGAATGATGTTTGTAGCACAAGCTCTCAAATAAAGTGGAAAATTCTACGTGCAGGTGGCTTCGCTTCAGGGTTTAGATGTTAGACCAGAGGCACTTTCAAGGTCTTATTTTAATTGAAAGGCTTTTGCTGTTTTATTTTATTTATTTATTTATTTTGGTCTAATCTATGAAACAGTAAGGTTCCAGCAGGTAGAATTCATTGAGGGAAGTGGCTTTTTTATGAGGATATGATTTATCCATTCCCATCTCTGGGCTATTTAGAGTAAATTATCCATGAGATTGTGTCATTAGTTTAACGCAACTGCAGTTGTTTTCTGTTAGTATAATTTTAAGCCAGTAAGATTAGCAGTTGGAAAAGTATATTTGAATAGGTGTATAATTATGCCCATATATTTTTAAATTGAGATTTCAGAGAGTATCTGACTCTTCATTTGAAACCAGTTATGTGAGTGTGAACAGTGAGCCCTCTTCTTCAGACATGAAAATACACAATACTCCTCCAGTTCTCCAAGGGAAGTGGGTAGGTTTTGGCTCAGCTCTGCCTGGCCTGAGCATGGTTAGAGAAAGGTCTTAAACTGCCTTTTCTATAAGCTTCTAATTTACCAACTGAAAGTGTCAATGTTGTCTTTGAGATTCAGGAGGCATTGAGACTATTCTTCAAAATTTTATATGAAACTCATATGTCTACTCAGTATCACTTTTACCAAGATTCTAGCATAAGCTTATATCCAAAGGGCCCTTTTCTTTAAAACAAAAAACAACAACAACAAAAAAAAATACAAATATGTACAAATGTATATGTAGGCATAGAGAGAAAAAAATATGGAAAATCACATGTATTAGGGAAATTCTTGTACAATATCTAATGGCATGCATTCCGTGTTTTTCTCATGAGCAAATATGTAGCTCTCAAAACATTATAAAAAGAAAGCAGTTAAGAGCTTGAACAATTATCCACAACTGGACATGTAGATCAGAAATATTAAGCAGAAGGTAAAAATCTTGTGCCACAGAATCAAAAGCAAAATAAGAAGGTGAGTTTGTGCTTTGGGGAAAAAAAAACGTGCATTTTTCTATTCTGGAAGGTAATGGAGTCATCAGTGCTACAAGTTTGAAGACCATTTATCCTCACTACATCTCCACATTGGTTTCTACCTGTCAGTTTTCTGGATTCTTCTTTTCCAAGACCTTCATCTATAAAAAACTGGAGGAGAGCATCATGATTCCTGTCGGCCTCATTGTTCTTGGAACAGCATAGTACAAATAATAGGAAGCACAGAGGATTTTGTTATTGAAGGAGAAACGGGTTTTTAAAAGCACTTAAATTTTTATAGTGGGTTAGTAGTTTTTGGGGACAGTGGAAAGAGGGAATAGAAATTATTTTTTAGTGGATATAAAATTCGGTTTTGCAAGTTGTAGAGTTTTAGAGATGGTGCTGATAGATGCCCACCAATACGAATGCATTGAATACCACCGAACTTAAAAAAAAAAGCTAAAACAGAAAATTTTAGGTTTGTACATTTTATCACAATGCAAAAATAGGGCTGGGAATGTGGCTCAAGCAGTAGCGTGCTCGCCTGGCATCAGCACCACATAAAAATAAAAATAAAAAATTGTGTCCACCGAAAAACTGAAAAATAAATATTAAAAAATTCTCTCTTTAAAAAAAATTGCAAAAATAAATGCAATTCTAACTTCAGAAATGTGCCGTTTTCTCCATTATTCTCCAGTGCTGGTCTCAGCAGATTCTGAACATTCTTAAGGAAAATTTCACTTTTTATATGGTTAAGAAAGTATTTTTTGACAGGAACCTATTTAATACCTTCTAATGTACATGGCACTGTGCTGAGATTAATAAGATTTACTTTTCCTAGGTATTTGTAGCATTTTCCTTTCTTTAGATTTATTTTACATTCTGTGCTAAACTGGTTATAATGATGCCTATTCATATTTTTTCTCAAAGTGACAAAGTATTATTTTACCTTATTAAGCTTACTGTTTTGGTCATTGCTCCTGTTATCAGTCCCTTTATTAAGGGTAGCACTTAACAGTGTGTTGTCTCTGTGATAGATTTTCCATATCTTTATTATCAGTCCCCTACTAAAGCTAAAATTGTATCCAATTTTTATTCCAGAATTATATCCAATATTCTACAGTATCCATGTTGCTCTTGAATGGATTCAGATGGAAATTATTATTTTTTCCCTAGTCATCTTTGGTACCTCACTTGCCTGTATATTTTCTCATTTATGTTGTTGTTGTTTATTTTTTTCCCTTTTGGATTTATCATTAATCTTTAGCTATGTAGACTCCTAATTCCTAAAAAAAAATGTTTAGAACTCTTTTAGGAGACTTTGCAACACTGTTTTTGATCTTGATCTGTTTCGCTGCATTGGCCGTAAGTTCTTCTGTTTTCTTTCTTTGTCCTTCTTACTAAAGTTTTCTGGGCTTGATTTTTGTAAAGAGGCTGATGGATGACTTTCCTTGTTTCATGTCTGTTTCTGGGGTAATCAAATTCCTCAACAGCCCTATAATTTAAGGGAAGATTCATGTGCTCAGTTACCTCTTCTGATTCCCACTTTATAGGTGATAAAACTAAGGCACTAAGAAACTTGCCCCGGGGAACACGGCTATCAAGTAGTTAGCAGTCCAGTTAGCCATGAAACCCAGGCCATCTGTCTTCAGACCGTATGCCATAAACCTGTGTATCAAGAATTACTTTTTTCTGATTTACCCTATAAGTAGAGAAAAACGTATCGGAAGTCAACAGATTGATGAATATTTACAAACACAGCACACCTATTCAATGAAGTTCCAGAATTGTAATCAATTTCCAGCATTCCACAGAAGTTAACCACTGTATTACTTTTTAACAGTATAGTTTCACCTGTTTTTGTCCTTTATACAAATAGAAATATGTAGTATACACTCTATCATTTCTTTAAAAAAGTTTTATCGTATCTGTTCAATAACTGTTTTGCAATGAAGCAATGACTATATAGAAATATCCTCCTATATATTAATTCTGATGTTAATGGGCATGTAAATAGTTTCCTTTTGAGGGGCAGAGCTATAACAAATGTTGCTACCTTCAAATATTTGTATTTTGGCTAACATTGAGTATGTATATTTCTAAGGGTAGACTTGCTGGGCCTCTAGAATATGATATTTTTGTCTTTATTAAATAATCCTGAACAATACTTAAATATGTTTCTGCCAGATTCAACATTGGTATGTGTCTAAGAGCTGTTTTTTATTTTTTTTCCATATTCTGGAATATGAGCTGGGATTTCACAGTCAATAGTAGATTCTGATTTTTTAAATTTAAACTAGTTTTAACATACATTTTTATTATGTCTGAAGAACTGGAACATCTTTTCGCATAGTTATTAGTTATTTTGTTATCCTTTATTATTTTTTTTGGTAAAGAACCAAGTCTTTCATCCATGTTTCTATTATGTCATGTGACATTTTTTTGATTTGTAGATATTCTTCATACATTATGAAAAAAATGCTTTTGTCATATTACTGTATGCTGTGCCAGCCTGATTTTCCTTTTCCTTCTACTTTCTTATTAGTGTCTTGTAATGAAATAATTTATTTTTGTCTTTGTAAATTCTGATTTATCAGTTTTCTTAGAATAGTTTTTTGTTGTTGTTGTTTGTTTTTTGGTAGGGAGGATTTGGCTCGGGGCTTTACAACTGAACTACATCTTTAGCCCCTTTTTTTAATTTTTAAGACAGAATCTCACTAAGTTGCATAGGGCCTTGCTAAGTTGCTGAGACTGGCCTTGAGATTGCCATTCTTGGGTATCAGCCTTCTGAAAGGCTGGGATTACAGGTGAGCACCACTGTGCCAGCTTGTAATAGTTTTTATGCACTTTTTAAAACACTCTGCCTATTGCATAATCAAAATGATGTCCTCCACTATTTTTTTCCTTAGAGGCATATTTTCATTGCTTCTCAACTCATCCTTAGGTCTGGCATTTATTTGGAGTACTTTTTTTTTAAATTCCAAAGTGAAATAAAGATCTAGACCTTTTTTTCAAACCTACATTTTATTGATAAGGTGCTTTTTTCCCCTCCTGTGCTGTAAATCATTTCTCGGTGACTTGTAGTAAAGTTGTGGATGTGGAATTTTCCACATTCTGTATCCTTCATTGTTTATACTTGTACCAAGATTATAATGTGTTTTTAATGGTTTTGACATAAAAAATGCTCTTTGCTTCTGTACCTTCTCCAGCTTTTTTCTTCTCTGCCTTCAATATTGCCTTTGAGCTTGTTTAGTCACTTGGATTTCCACAGTTGAATGCAACATTTCTCCTAGAAAAGTTTATGTACAAGACACATTGCGTATTCTTCCTTGGGCTTTGAGGTCCTTTTAAAGTCCACCAGAGTATAACCCTAACCGCAAACACACGTGCTCATCCATTGCCACCAGCTCTTTATCCCTCATTGCACTTGGGTTTCCTGGGCTGCTTTCTCTCTCTCCAGGTGGTGGGAAATTTGTGCTGTAGAAGTTTCCCAGCTTAACAGCTTTCAGGATGTCTCTTATTTATTTTTCACAAGAATGACATCTTCAACCTTAGTTGTCTTATGGTTCCTCAGCTTTTGAGGAATTCTTATCTTCAACTCATATATACATATATACATCTATCTATCTATCTATCTATCTATCTATCTATCTATCTATCTATCTATCTATATCTATATCTATCTATCTATATATATATATCTTTATATATATGTTTTTTCTTTTACTGAGTCTTTGAACAGATTCTGTCCTAGAAAAATCAGATCCACAGCACAACATTTTCAGGTCCACCTTTTGTCTTATTCAGGACGACAGTTGTTAGTAGAAGTGAAGTAAAATTAAAAAACTGAAAGAAAAACACTTATGTATATGACTTATGTTCTGCATAGCTAAAAATTAGCAATCTTTAAGATTCCCGTTCTTCACAGTTTCCCATTATTCAGCTCAGAAGGCAAAGCTGCAAGATCTCTTAATAGTATGGTAATTAATACTCAATGTGTGATGTCTCATTTTATTCAATTTATATTTAGTATGCCTTGCCAAAATGCAATAAAAAGAAAATTTAAGAAGCCAAGAAGGCATAAATTATTAAAGCTTTCTTTTTTCCCCTGAAGCATGATTTTAAATAATATTCAGCTAGTGCAATGTCATCCAGGGCATTTGGAGATTACACATTTTATTATTAACAAATATTTGGGCTGAAACTCATTGCATAAGTAGCAGGAAAGCATGTTCGATATGGTTTTTTCTTCTCTCTCTTTTTTTGAGTGTGAAAAGATGGTTACTCAAAGAAGGGTGTTGGTGCCCTTCATTTGTTACCATATTGACCCAAGGAAGCTTCATTGGTGAGAGTTTGTCAGAACACATCTGCAGAGCAATGCAGGCAAGGACCAAGAGCCACACCTGCTCTCAAATTCCAGCATCTTTGTGTGGAGCAGATTCCATGAAGGAAGCTTGCAGGGAGGAGACCCAGGCCTTCACTGGAATTCCTAGAAGGGATTTGTGATGAAAAAGTGAATTAACCCTTTATCTCTAGGAGTATCTATTCTTCTCAGTATCCTTATTAACAGCTTCTATTTTGGCCGTTTTTAGATTATCTTTTGTGTGTGCAAGCTCATTTTCCTACAGAGAGGGAAGCAACACAGAATAGAATACAGTGACATGAAAGCAGGAAAGGGAGGAAGATGACCAGAGGACCACAAGGCTATACCTGTCGTCACAATCAAGTGAAGGAGAGAAGGGATGGACAGTGCAGGAGTCAAAGAGGTGCTCACCTTTGTAGAGATCAGACAGTAGGATACAAAAACAAAAACCAAAATAAAATAAACTAGCTGACATTTTTCATGCAGTGGGAAATCTGACGTCATATCTGACATCATATAAGCAAAAGGGGAAATTTTTGAGATCTTGGGATATTCTATAATTAAAAACTGGATTTTGTTGCCTGGCACAGAGGAGAGAAGCTGACATATTAAGTGGAGAATTAGGATCATCCCAGTCAGATCTCTTTCAGAAAATAGACTTGACTTGACTTCTCTCTAGGCAAGAGCCTCCTGAACATCAGGGCTGTCTCCATAGCTCCTGCCCTGCACAGCATAATTAAAGACCATCTTAGGAGAGGTATTTCCTAGTATGTCACATCTGGTGAACAAAAGACTGGATACTGACTTCTTTTGTCCCCTTCTTCCCACTAATCACATTATATATGTGGACCCAGGATGAAAAAAAAAATACATGTTGCTTTTGTCAGAAAACTTACAGGAAAGATGTGTACCCAGAAAACAGATTTGTACACATTAGTTGATCATCTTTGTTCAGATTAATTAAGGAAAGGCTTAGTTGAGAGTTGGGCCTTGAGGTATGTTATGGTTTGGATGAGAGGTGTCCCCAAATGCTCACGTGTGAGACAATGCAAGAAGATTCCGAGGAGAAATGATTGGGTTGTCAGAGTCTTAACCCAATCAGTGAATAAATCCCGAGAGGGATTAACTGAGTAGTAACTGAAGTATTAGAGTTTTGGCTGGAGGAGGAACTAGATCTAAGTAAAATTCCTGGGGTCAGAGGAAGATACTGTGTGTGGACCTCCCAGCCTGATTCGGTCAGAATGCTCACACAGAAACCCACCCCAATTATCCAAACGGAGCCCTGAACACCTCCCACTTCAGTAGCTCTCAAACATTTACATTCTTAGTTATTAAACATTCTGTTAGGCAAATTACAAATGAACAGGACTTTGGAGTCATGGCACTTTAACTGATTTTTATCCTAGAGGTATGTGTGATACTCTGATAAAGTTTCATGGCATGAGGCTTTTCAGTGAGCTTTCCTAAACCACTTGGTACTTTTCCTACTTTCCTAAATAAAAAGTATGAATTGTCCCAATGACACTGGATTCAACAGAAACATAGAGCATCCATTTTCAGTGCCTTTATGTGCTTGTTTTTTTTGTTTGTTTGTTTGTTTGTTTGAGGGAACTAGGGATTGAACCCATTGGGGTTTAATCACTGAGATATATGTATATGTGTATGTGTGTGGGTGTGCGCACGCGCGCCTGTGTGTGTGTGTGTGTGTGTGTGTGTGTGTTAATGTATGTATATAAATTTTGAGACAGGTCCTTGCTAAGATGCTTAGGACCTTGTTAAGTTGCTGAGGGTGGCTTTGAACTTGCTATTGTCCTGCCTCAGCCTCCTGAGTTGTTGGGATTACAGGCATGTGGCAAATGTAGTATTTTATTGACAGTTCTAAGAGTCCAGAATC
Source organism: Ictidomys tridecemlineatus (assembly GCF_052094955.1). Classification (NCBI taxonomy): domain Eukaryota; kingdom Metazoa; phylum Chordata; class Mammalia; order Rodentia; family Sciuridae; genus Ictidomys; species Ictidomys tridecemlineatus. The sequence goes on from NC_135477.1 coordinate 19,803,217, forward strand.
CTCTCTGCCCAATGCAAGTATCCTTTTTGTTAGACTCTAGGACCATTCTGAAAATTGAGTAGTCATGCCCAAATGTGAGTCCGTGGCTAGAAGGAGAACCAGTAGAGAAAACTTTTCCAAAACATGATTTTACCAAAAATAAATCAATAAACTTTTTAAAAATAACCAAGTCATAAAAGTTACTCCCAAATCTCTAATTTATTCTTTCTTTAAAATTAATCAGATCAAATTTGCTTCAGTTATTCAATTATGCCAAGTCATGTATGCAACTAAATCTCCCCCCTGTTTTTCTATTCTTTTAATATGATTCTCCCAGGTGGCCATCTACTCTGAATCATTTTGAAATGTATAATGAACAGAATATTGTGCCTGGATATTATGGTGATTGTTACATCGGGAATTCACAAGGAGGAGTTCTGAATTAGTTTTCACTTGATGTCTCCAGCGTATTTTTCAAAGGAAGCAGAAGGACTCACCTGACCGCTTGTCATCCTTTAGAATCTGAGCCTCTGCCCAAGAAGGTTGTAATCTTGCTCATTGCAGCATTTCTTGTAATAGAAAGTAATGACTGAAATTAGGAAAAAGTAAGAAAATAGCTAAATGATGGAATGTATGCAATATATATTTTTACATAGCTGCTTTTTTAAAGCATAAAGTAGAATTACATAATGATATGAAAATATTTCTAAGACTGAATGTTGAATAAAAATTCAAAATTTCAGAACAATATGATTAATTGGAAAGCAATAAATAAACAGATGATACTGTGTGCACATGAGCAAATCCATACAGACACACATGCAATTATATATATATATATATATATATAGAACACTATTTGAAAGGAAAATAGTCAAAATGATAGGAACAGTGGAAGGCTCTAAAATTGTGGATGAAAAGAGAGATAGTGAAAGGATAATTTCCTCATGCATGTTGCACTTTTAAAAAATGTCAGCTTTTAGAATTATCCACTATAAAATCACATCTATCTCTGCATTTTTTTTAGTTGCTACATACTGACTGCCAAAATTTCAGCAATGCAAAGTATCAAAATGAAATTGAAACTTAAACTAATTTTTGTATTAAGTCAGCATGATCTCGGACAACTCTGAAGTATTTAATTGTGCAGAGATCTTTTTTCTGAATGTGTATCTAAGGCTGAGATAATACTTTATGAAAAATCTAAACGGGTTAAATGCCATGTTCACTTAAATTTTAAGGAGAGCAAAGTATAGCAAGTGCTGAAATTCAAATAAATGCTACCTCATCACAAGCTGCACCATTTTCTAATACATGCCTTTAAGATTAAGTCAAATATATTTAACAAATAAGTTTAAAGACATATGAATCAATTTTCTTATTTTTTCATTTTAAATAATTTAATGATCTCCTGCTATGAAAGATGAAAAGAGCAGGCTATTCATCCTGGTTCCTGTAATCCCGTCCCTGTATTTTCTGATTTCTTCTATTTATGCTAATATTTTTATACTGACCAAGTTCTTAACATTCTGTTCTATAATCATCTCCCAGCTTAATATAGAATATAAATTTGAAACAATTCAATTCTGAACACAGGTGTCTTTTTAAAATAAAAATAGTTTCTTCATTCCTGCGGTCTGTCTTTGATTGACAACCTGTAGATGGCAAATTTTTATAGGTTCATTGTGGATTTTTCAAAAAAAAATATTTATAGGAATTTATATTCACTGCAGTCACTTACATATTGTTCTTTTAGTACATTATAGATACTTTTATCTTTTGGTATTGAATTTTGATGTAGGGAAGTCTGCAACCAATTTAATTTAAATGACATACCTGACAAAGCTGTTTTATCCTTCTTGCAGTTGAGTAGCTTACCTGTCATGAGTTAGAAGTAAATGTTGTATGTCAAATTTTTATGGTATACTATATGTTCCTTCAATAGACAGTATACTGTCCAGTTCTAAAAATAAATTTTAAAATATGTTCTTTAAATAAATTTTACATTTCTTCAACTTTTCCCCACACAGACACCACATTTCCTTAGGTGGGATTATCTTTTCCTATTCTCTCTAATTTTATTATCTCTGTATTTGTCACATTGTATTTATACATTTTCTTGATACTAGTAATTGAGGTGTCAGGGTATTTTGTTCCATACTTTTGGGGGGGTGGGTACTAGGAATTGAACTCGGGGGCACTCACTCACTGAGCCTCATCTGCTGAGAGCCATTGCCAAGTAGGAATGACGCATGGCAGTTTGTCAGCCTTCCCAATGTTGCTTAGAAGAAGGACTTTCCATATTGGACCCAGGTCATTTGCAGTGACATTGCATGAGAAAGGTGACCCTGCTCAAGGACCAGGGTGGATCCGGGTTTAGGGAGGATCCTGCTGGATTAGGGTGGGTCCAGGTTTAGGGTGCATCCTGCTGGGAATAGGGAGTATCCCGCTCCTTGGGTTTAGGGCGGTTCCAGGTTTAAGGTGTACCCTGCTGGGAATAGGGTGTATCCTGCTGCCTCAGGCGCACCAGCTCCTTGAGTTCCCATTGAGTTCTCGTTGAGTTCTCCTGGGATTCAGAGCCCGGTGGAGAGTGTGGATTCTCCCAGAACGTGGATTTTGCCCAGAACGTGCTTGTAGAATGCCGGTGTGAGTTCGGGAATAAAGAATTGCTGTTTGAATCTACAAGGCTGTGAGTGGCTCCTGATTTTGTGCCCAGCCAGACTGCGGCACACTCACTGAGCCTCATCCACAGCCCTATTTTTTTTTTTTTTTTGTATTTCATTTAGAGACAGGGTCTCACTGAGTTGCTTATTGCCTTGCTTTTGCTGAGGCTGGCTTTGAACTTGTGATCCTCCTGCCTCAGCCTCCCAAGCCTCTGGGATTACAGGTGTGCACCATGGTGCCTGACTTGTTCCATACTTCTTGATACAAAATGTGTGACCTTAGATTTGTCCTCTTCCCCCTCATCTACTTCTATTGTCATTTCCTCTGGTGTTTAAACTTCTCCTGAAATTTTTGTTGGTTTTTCTTGTAAATGTTAAAGAATTATAAGGAAAAACAGAATCTCCTCTTGACCCAGAAAAATTCCACAAAGTTATAAAATAAACAAATCAATTTTATTATTGAAAAATAAAATTGGCAAATCATAGAAAATCTAAGACTACAAAGATGGAGGGAAAAATCTACCATTTTATATAGGCAAGCAGATATAACCCAATACATATGTGTTCTGTGAAGAGGACTTTTCAGATGAACTAAAGGCACATTTAGTAGTTCTAAATTGAGAACATGAATGTAGAAATGCTTTGAGAAATGTACAGAGATCTAGCTGGTAAAAACTATTCTCATTGTATTACATACTTTGTTTTATTTTGCATTAAAGAAGCTATTGGAAATGATACAAAGGAGAGTAGATAAGTTATTAACAATCATACATTCATTTGTAATAATTTATGTATATCTCATAGTTTATATATTAAATGTTAAATTTATATATTCTTACCCTAGGGAACGTGGCTTATATTTCCTACTTCACTCTTATCCTTACCTACATCTTTTATTGCCAGTAAGGAAGTAGCCATTTTTACTCATATAAAGTTTCACTTTGATCTCAGGGAGGCACCTGACCCAAAGAGTTACTACCTCTCAGTATTATACTAGGTACTGGATAAAAGGGGAACAGGTTTTTTTTTCTCAAGTTGTTGAAGGATAAGAGGCAAAGTTCGGAAATTTTTTCTTGTTTTCTCTATCATCTGGGAATTGTGCATAAAAGAGAAATATAGTGAAATAAATACAAAGAGAGGGCAAGAAATATGACAGAACTGCTACTGATGTGTATTTAACTCCTAGTTCCGTTTGTTCCTGAAGTCTTGCAGTTTTCCCATCTGAATTATCAAAGCCAGCAGTGTCGTGTTGTATGGTCTTTCCTTTTAACAAGGTCATCTGGACTGATTTTATGGTAATCAAACATGTACTGCTAGTGTTTTCCCAAATACAGTTTAATTTTATTTGATTCAACATCCCATTTAGAAAATTTTATCCCTTGTTTACATTTAATCCCTTTCCATATTTTCAAATTTTAAAAAAGGAAATCTCTCTGGGTCTTATGCTCATAAGACCCTGCCTTGTTTCTTAATTACCTCCATAGAGAATCTTAAGCAGCGCACAAGGTAGTTCCCAATAATCATTGTCCATTATTGTTGTCTTATCTCCAACCCATGATCACAAATAAATTCCCTCTTATAAATTTCCAAATGGCTTTTAAAAATCCTTAAAAATCTTCCTTAAAATCTGGTCAGCCTTTAACATGGACCAAGATTTTCTCTTTCATGAAATACTCCTAGTTTTTTTCCCCCAACTCTGTCTACTACTGACTTTTTTTTTTTTTTTTTAAGAAGTGATTACTGATGTTCTCAGGCTTTTGTTCTGACTGATTCTCTTCTTTCACTCTGCACACTCCTTGCATTTACCTACACACTATGGCTTCTGTGGCTGTTTATCAATTCCATAGTCAGTGTGTCCATACTGAAATATATTCCTTTTCTGGAACTCCACAACCATAAAACAATTATGTCTCTCACAGAAAATAACAACATCATCAATAAAGATATCTAAGTCAGAACAGGAGACATTATCCTTGACCCTTCCTCATTCATCTTGTATATCCAAGAAAGCGCTAGGTTTTAGCCTTGTAAATGTCTTCCTACTCTCTCTCTCTGTCCACTCTGAAGTGAATACCTTGGTGCACTGTCCAATTGCCAAAGGAATTTTTCTTTTTTTCTTTTTTGCTTTCGGAAGTGCTACCTGATGAGCAGTGCTACCCAAATGAGTCTCTCCCTAGCACATGATCTTAATTGGGGGTGTTGTCTCATCTAGTATTAAGCTGTTCCCCATGCATAGCCCATGTGACTGGTCAATGTGTGACATGAAGGCTCAACCTTCTTGCCTCAGTTTGAAACATCCCAGACAGAGCATTTCCAACTACAGAATTCTCTGCAGAACTAGTGGAAACCATTCTCTGTTTTAGCCCATCATAGTTTAACATCTCCTTCTGCCTATGCCCACTTCCTATGCAAGATCTTCAATAAGTGGCCTGTATGTTAATCTCTTCTTTAGATTTGTTCCTTTGTGGAACCAATTGATCACTATTCATGATTATACCACTATGATATCTTGCTTACCTTTCTGACTCTACTCTTGCTGTTCTAGGACACACTGCAGCTCAAAGTGGTCCTACTACTGGCTATCTTTTTGTGGAGCCCTGAACTACTCCAGGTTTAGTGCTGATTAATGAACTGCTATCTGCTGAAATAAACTCATTAAAATCTAAAAAAAAAAAAGAAGGTCCTACTAATCTACAATTGTATTTTATCCAGTCCTTGCTAAAGACCATGCAACAGATTGAATCACAGACTAGATTTTAATGCCTGTACATTATATCATAAATAATCTGAAGTCAGTAATTATACTTACATTATAAATTCCTACATTTAAATACATGACATATAGTAGGCTCTTAGTTTTTAATGTAAATAAATGATCAAAGAACTGCTCTTTGAGCAAATGTTTGTATCAATATAGTGGAAAAAACTAGTAAACTAGAGAATTTCCTATAAATTTATGCTTTGCCTTCATTTGGTATTAAGGACAACTCTACATGAATTTTGCAACCAATAGAATTAGAATTTTCAACCAGCTGACTTTCAAGGAATCTATAAATTTGATATTGTGTAGTGAGCTATACATCTACCAACTTATTGATCAACCTGTCTTAGAGCTTGAAGATGAACAAAAGAGGAAAATGAGAGGGGAAACGTTTAAACTGATACATGCAGTTTACGCAATTAAAATTAATACACATGGTACTCTTAAAAATATAAAACTATAATAGCAACATTTTCTAAAAATGAGAAAATGCTCCCCTACTTCCATTTCCATTGGTCCTTGTACATTTAATTAGGTATGTGCACTACAAGTGTCAATTATATAGGATTCTAGGCATAGGTTAATTAATATTTTCCTAATAAAGCGAAACAAAAGCTTACTGCTGTTTAATAGGGTTGTGTATGAACATTGAGATATATTTCATTATTTTTCTGTGGAGGATCACAATCATTAACCCATATATGTTGTGTGAAATTATTTTTCTTGCCAAATAAGTTAGCCAAAATGTAAATATTGATGTTTATTGAGGAAACATGTCAATTTTGTGCTAAAAAAGTATCAGCTGGTCTTACCTGCCTGTAATTTTATGAAACAATAAATTACGAATAGAACAATTTTTGAGCACCATCTGTTACACAGCAAATGTAGAGTAGTTAAATCTTTTGCCATTAAAAATTGTGTAGTAAAGAAATTCAACATTCATTCAGCAAACAGAATCAACCTTTATACCAAAGACAATTTTCCCTTTCCTAATTTAACAATTTTTAACACAATAAACAATCTTTGATAATATTTCATTCTTCACTTTAGTAAAAAGTTTCAAATGACACAAGAAATAACAATGAAATTGCAGGGAGTGACATATTACCACTGGGTACCTTGCCTAAAAGGAACAAAATATATTAACATTCATATGATGAATGGCTTAAGAATTGTTAATGATCAAAATAAATACTCTCTGCCGTGCTCTGACAGATGTGTTAGTCTCTGTACACTGCAGTAACTAAATGTTGATTGCTGTTGTGAAAAATAAATACAATCATAACAGCTGGAGGTGTTACTCTTAATCAGATAATGTGATATTTGTTGGTTCCTTCTTACATAGGAGTTGCATGCCCCTGGGGAAATTGTGATGGAGAAAAAAATGACCTTCACTGTCTCCCCTCTTTGCTTTCAGCTCTTTTACCTCTGTGCAAAATGTAAATAAGCCATACAGATTATTTAATAGCATTTCATGGATGTGTCTCTCTCGACTTTTTAAATTATACTTTGTTATATAAGATGATAAATATTTAGGGAAGCTGGTTGAAGGGTTATGCAAGTATTCTTTGTATAAAAATAAATAAAAATGTGCAGAATTCAGCTTTGTTCTTGTAAAGCAAAACTAAGAAGTATAGGTTTGGAGCTGACAGGTAAAAAAATTAATAACTGACCCAGTTATTCTGAGGAGTGGTTGTGTTGTCACTACACCCCAGCCTGTTACCTGAGACACCCTGATCCATTAGAGGTGAGAGTCCGGACTTTGAAACTGGGGTTGTGGCCCTTTTCAAGGCATCCACTTTGACTTTATCAGGTATAACTGCTTTTTAGAAAGGGTGCCACTTCTATAAAGGGCAACCTTCTATTTCTCTGAGACTTGAACATGGCCATTACTGCCCAGAGAATGGGAATAGAGAGGATTTACTGCTTGAAAGTCGTCTTAATAAATCATTAAACCCAGCAGAAATGTGTTTTCCTAATTTATAGTAGAAGTGATGAATCGCTAGAAAATACATTCTTCCTATTAAAGTGAGTCATTGGCCTTTTGCCCAGTCGATCCTGCTAACTGAATGGGCCAAGCCAAGGGCACCTGGAGGTCTATAGATGCCTCGGCCTCAGAGGTTCTGGAAAACTGCAGTTCAAGATAGCAGGGGTGTGTGTGTGTGTGTGTGTGTGTATGTATGTGTGTAAAGAGAGCGGTGTAGGGGGGAAGAGAGAAACTAACTCAAGGGAGAAGAGTCTCATATTTAATGGGATAAAGTTTGAAGAGAGAAGCTCTAACTGGTCACGTAAAAGAGGAAGTAAGAGTAACTTATTAAGTCCCATATCTGTGGCCAGGTATTTATTTGGAAGTTTTGGACATTTGAAATTGATAGATAACCATGGACTTTGGCTATCAATACTCTATTCCTCTTGCCCTCTCCAAAAAAAAAATGTATGTGCTTTTTAAGGTACATAGGCAATTGACATTTAGAATCATATCATTTCCACAATTGCTCAATTGACCTTTACCTTGTCTTAATTTAAAATAGTTTGGGAGTTCTCAGAAACACATCTGTTCTGTCTCCTCTGATTTATGAAACTGAAAAATCTTGGACAGCGTGATCGCTTGACAGATATCGCATGTCACAATGGACTGAACTCTCTAATCTGACTTTACAGAGACAGTTTTGGAGTCTCGGCTTTCCCAGCCCCCAGGTCTCATACGTCACTGCCTTGACCACAGGATAAGAGAAAAACCGTGTTCATGAGCAATAGCGAAATATTCTTTCTTAATTATTTCCAAAGAAATTGCTCTATAGACTCTCTGCAGAGAGCCCTTCCCAATGTGCATGGTTTAATTTGAGGGTCTCGGTATAACTCTCTCAGAGAAGCCTTTGCTTCACTTACAACACTTATTTGTAATCCTAAGGTCCATGGTGCTGATCTTTCCATGATTCAGAATGTATTTGTCCCCTTTCTGATCACTACCAACCCATAATGGTTAGCTCTACCTCTCAGAGTTTAAACCAGGTTTACACTTAACATCATCACAGAAGAAGACATTTTGAATTTTGATTTGTTAAACTGATTTATTAAATATCTCTGTTCAACCCACATTCCAATCTCGTCTCTCCTCATTTATGCCTTTGGGAACCTGCCTCCCATTTTGCATTCTCCTGTGTAGTGGTGCTTTTTCCAGCCTGACACTAGTGGTCACACTTCCTAGGCGATCACCGCTGTCCTGGAACTTGAGCTTGTTCTAAGTGTTTCTTCAGGCAGAAGAAGATTATGTAAATCTTCAGTTTCCTTCTAAATTCCTCCTGATGAAGCTTTTTTGGAATAACCTACTCTCCTCACATTTGAGGGTATCTTTCCTTCTAAAACACTTTGATTGAACTGCTGGGGGATTTTCCATTTTTTTCTGAAGTTCCCCTCAGCTGCTTGTCTCTGCCTGCTTTCCCGTTTCACTGATATTTAATGGTAAAGTCCTCGTTATATTTAATTGATGTAAACTGTCTACAGTTTGCAGTATAAAAATAGCATGTGCATTTCCTTAAAATAAAACTTACTATTAAATTTACTCATTCAAACTATGTATGTTTTCCACTGACAGAAAACCACAATGTAAGTGGCTACTTTTCAAAAGGTAACAACATCTTCTCTGACACTGATTGACCACTTTGGTTGTTACTAAAATTATTTAGAGACTTGCATGAAAAAAATAAAAACAACCTCTTATTCCCAGATTGAACCATGAACGTCCTGACTGTACTATGAACAAAATACTCTAAAAATCTATCTTAATGATTGCCACAGGCCATTTTCAAATTTCATTTTCCAGATTTGAAACTGAAGCTTAGAGAAATTAAGTAACTTTGGGAATACATATCACTCTGGACTTCTGGCTCTGAGTGCTTTTCAAACTTATGGTGCTCTGTTGTGTTAGAGTTGTTTCAAGTGTTGGAGGATCCTTCATAATAAAAGTAATCTCATCTCTTGAATCATTTTTTCCTTTTAACACTAATCATTCATTTTTTTAAGTCAATATCAAATATTTTAAGGACATATCAAATATGTACCATAAACTAGGCACTAAGATAGGAGAAATGTCCTAAATGAGCCACATCCCCAGCCCTTTGTTATATTTTACTTAGAGACAGAGTCTCTCAAAGTTGCTTAGGGCCTCACTAAGTTGCTGAGGCTACTTTGAACTCGTGATTCTCCTGCCTAAGTCTCCCAAGTGGCTGGGATTATAGGTGTATGTCACCATATCCAGCTTGTATGGTTTGTATGAGTTTTAATTCTAACTATGATGGCATAATCAGTATCAGACTCACTCTCACAACATGAGCAATTACAGAATTTGGTGAAGTAAAAAGAATAGCCCATCATAGAAAATCAGGAAAATATCGAAATTCTATTATATAATAGTAGTAATAAAAGGAAAAGACAAAAGAAGCAAGGAAAACACATGGATAAAAAGATATTAACTCATATATTCAGAAATCTTGATCTATAAACAGAATAAGTAAAATCACACTTGACACATCATTTTTTTAAAATGTTGAAAAAGTGTTAAGATATAAACATTTCAAATGAATATAGGTTTGACTGACACATCAGGAAGACATAAAAATGCATACTCATCCAAAGACATAGTTTTAAAAACAACTTAAAAGAGAGATAACAGCAAATATATTTAAAATTTTCAATATGCTTATCAAGGTAAAAGACTCCTAAATCAATGGATTAAAAAAGTCAGTCCAGAAATGGAAAACTTAGAAAACAGAAAATCTAGGTAATTTTTTTTAAAAAAAAATTCATTTTAAGTGTTACATAAAATATAAAGATTACACATACATTGGCATAACATTTCATACACATTCCACCCTCGAAACACATTGCATAATGTTCAAATCGGGTTAAACATATAGTTTTACTCAAACACTTATTTCTTTAGGGTGAAAGCTTTCAAAATCATTTGTTCTAGCTTGTTATAAGGTACAATATATTGTAGTACCCACTGTATAATAGCACACCTGAACTCCTTAATCCTGTCCACTGACCAACTTATGCACTGACCAACTTCTCATCCATCCCTTCCCCCTAATGTCCCATCCTCAACTATACTACTCCAACTTCTATAAGATCAGTTCCCTTAGATTCCACCTGTGGGTAAGTGGCATGTGTCTTTCTGTGCTTACTGTTATTTCACTTAAAATTATAATCACCAATTCCATCCATGTTGTTGCAAATGAAATAAATTTTATGGATGAGTAGCATTCTTTTGTGTACATGTACCAGCTTTATCTACTTGTCTGTTGATGGACCCTGAGGTTGCTTCCATTTTTTGGCTATTGTGAATAATCTTGCAAAGAATGTAAAAATGTGAAAATGCATATGTCTCTTTAACATAATTATTTAATTTTCTTTGTGTACACGATAGTGTGAAGTCTGGATCATATGGTAATTCTATTTTAGCTTTTTGAGAAACCTCGATACTGTTTAACAGGTCTGTTAGTATAAATTCACACCAATGGTGTGAAAATGTTCTCTTTTCTTTATATCCTCACCAACAATTATCTTTTGTCTTTCTTGATAACAGCCATTCTTATTATGTGAAAAGGTATAGATTTATGATTTTGATTCATATTCCCAAGAGATTTAGTGTTGAACATTTCTCATGTACATTGTCATTTGAGCAATGTCTATTTAGAACCTTACCCATTTTTAATTGGGTGATGATGATGATGATGATGATGATGATTTGCTATTGAGTTTTTGGGGTACTTTATATATATTGTTGACATCAACCCCTTGGATGTTGTGTTTGATGATGAGTTTTAAGATGCAACATCAAAAGCAGAATCCATGAAAGAAAAAAATTGATAATATGGAGTTGATCTACATTACAAACTTTGAATGGCTCTTCAGAGTACATTGTTAAGTTAATCAAATTACACACAATTCACCTAGATTCCATAGACCCAGTCTGATTCTTCCACTACCCAGTTTACTTCCTCCAGGACTTACAGGTCTTAAACTAATCTGCTCAGTTTAGGTTGTTGTGCTATCACCTTCTGCTGAAATTTATGTGCATCTCAGAATAGTTAGAAAAATTATAAACATTCTTCTGTTTCTGATTCTGCTTCTTTGTGTCTTTAGCTGTCCTACCCTACTTTGTATGAAAAACTCCTCACCAACTTAGCTTTATAACAACGATAATATAGTCCTGTTTGTATGTATGCCGAGTCTCTGTGTTGTCCTCTCATGTTATAGTTCTTCTGCTTTTATTTCTCCCAGTGTTTATACACCTTTCCCCATGAGTACCTCGGGAACAGGCCTTTCCCTCAAGAGTAGTCACACAGTCCAGTCATTACAGGGACATCTGCAACCGCTGGATTCCCTATTCATTGGTTCCATTTGTGTATGACTGAATGATAGAACTTCAGAATAGTTGATGACTTCTACCTACCTATGCAGTTCGAAGAAGTCTCTTCACACTGACAATCTAGGAGTAATCGTGACCTAAATAACAGGTAGAGAAGGAAAAAGTGTAATCTAAGAAGCTTTTCATTTGCTCTGGGGGTTATTTCTTTGTTTCTAATTAATTTATTTTTTATTTATATATGACAGCAGAATGCATTACGATTCTTACTACACATACAGAGCATAATTTTTCGTATCTCTGGTTGTATACAAAGTATATTCTCACCAATTTGTGTCTTCCTACCTTTACTGTGGATAATAATGACCATCACATTCCACCATCATTTATAACCCCCTGCTCCCTCCCTTCCCCTCCAACCCCTCTGCCCTGTCTAGAGTTCATCTATTCCTCCCATGCTCCCTCTCCCTATCCCACTATGAATCAGCCTCCTTATAGCAAAGAAAACATTCAGCATTTGGTTTTGGGGGATTGGCTAACTTCACTTCTTCTCCAACTCCATCCATTTACCTGCAAATGCCATGATTTTATTTTCTTTTATTGCTGAGTAATATTCCATTGGGTATATATGCCACATTTTTTTATCCATTCATCTATTGAAGGGCATTTAGGTTGGTTCCATAGTTTAGCTATTGTGAATTGTAGTGCTACAAACGTTGATGTGGCTGTGTCTTTGTAGTATACTGTCTTTAGCTAAGTAACAAAAAAACCAAATAACCCAATCAATAAATAGGTCAAGGATCTGAACAGATACTTCTCAGAAGATGGTATACAATCAATCAACAAATATATGAAAAAATGTTCATAATCACTAGCAATTAGAGTGGTTTTGATTTGCATTTATCTAAGATTTCATCTCACTCCAGTCAGAATGGCAGCTATTATGAAGACAGACAACAATAAGTGTTGGTGAAGACGTGGGGGAAAAGGCACACTCATACACTGCTGGTGGGACTGCAAATTGATGTAGTCAATATGGAAAGCAGTATGGAGATTTCTTGGAAAATCTGGGGGTTATTCTTTTAAGCAACATTTAACAGTGTACTGGCTGTAGGAAAAAATAAGTTAACCAAAGATATACATCTCTACTCAGTGAGTCTATACTTTGAATAACTATGCATGCATTTCCAAATCTACATATTCATGTGAGTGTGAATTTGTTTTTTTCTCCTGGTACACACACACACACACACACACACACACACACACACACACACACACCATTCTGAGAAGTGAGGAAAAGCCTAAGGCTAAAATGAGCAGAGTGTCCTAGAAAATAATAGATTATTAGGGAGGTTCATGGAGGGGTGTGCACTTCTAGCATATATGGAACTCTCAGGACATTTTTATTGTTTTCTCCTGGAACATTTAAATATTTTAAAATTTAGAGTAGGTAGACAGACCAAATCATTTAGAAAAGTTGACTGTAGATCTTTAAATTTGAGCAGTTTCATTCATCATCTGGGGTATTTCATACATCGTTATGTTGGAGTTGGTTTAAGCATCATGTAAATCATTCAACAAAAAGATGTCATGTGGCCCTGTGCACCAAGTACTGTTCTGGGTACCAGAGTTCAGTGGTACACAAAGAATCAGGCTTCCTGTTCTCTTGGAGATGACACTTTGGTTGGGATTAGTTAGTTTTTAAATACGTTTTTTGTTGTTGTTCTTTTTAGTTATATATGTTATTAGAGTCTATTTGAATAACATTATACATGCATGGAATATGTCTTATTCCTGTTATAAAGCAAAAAACTCAGGTAATAAGGAGGGCTTTTGATAAGGGAGCTGACCTACTTTGGGGATGAAGGTGTTTAGGAAATGTTTACTGGAAAATAAATCAACGTACTTGGATCTAGTAAATGAGTAGAGGTTAGTTAGGGAAATTGGAGAGGGCACAAAAGAAAAATGTGTAGATTAAAATATGTGACATCTGGAATCCCCATTCTTGACCACACTAACATGTGGTCATGTTATGGGGAATGGGGAAAAGTCCAGTTTTTCTTTGGCTCAGATTTATAGAGCTCTCGCAAGCTGCTGCCTGCCTGCCCTCTTTTTTTGTTTCAGAAAGCAATAAAAAGAACAAACAAAAATTAAATAAAAGAAATCCATTGCTGTGAGGATCCAGGGTTCTAAATCTGATAGCCTTGGATGTAGGATGTTGGGAAGGGGATGCGGGGACTCTGCAGGAAGGCAACAGCTATGCCCTGTTAAGTAGGAGAGTCAAATCACTTTTACCTTTTACCCACCCAACTGCCTTTCCACAGGGCTTTTGTTCAAACTTTAGTCATATAGTTAAACATGGATAGCAATGTGTTTTTTTCTCTTATTTCTCTCTCTCTCTCTCTCTCTCTCTCTCTCTCTCTTTTCTTTTTCTTTTTTGGCTTCATTGAAATATCAGTTTGAGGCCATCCACCTGAGACTTGACCAAATTTATAGAATTACTGAAATCAATATCTCAAGACATAATTCAGTTCAGAAAAAGATTGGACTAGGGAAGAAATTGGCTATTGATGTTGGACTATTGCTGCTTGCTTAGATTCATTTTTTTTTCTCCCTTGGTACGGGGGATTGAACTCGGGGGCCCTTTACCACTGACCTACATTGCCACTTCTTTTTCTTTTTCATTTTGAGAGAGGGTCTTGCTAAGTTGCTGAAGCTGGCCTCAAACTTGGGATCCTTCTGCCCCAGCCTCCTCGGTTGAGGTTCATTCTTATTAACAATCACGTTAAAATTCTCTTTCTATATTTTTTTTTCAAAAAGAATATTCTGGCACTGCCTACTCAAAATTTCTTCTCAATCACCAAATCAAAATTTTACCCCCAAATAATTATTTTCTACTTAATTTAGTTCTCTATGGAAATTAATAAAAAAATTGAGTAAAGAAAAGTTTAGATCAAAAATTGAACCCAATGTATTTTAACAAGAAAGACTTCCTAAGTTTAGTTTCTACATATGGATGAATGAGATTGGGGAGGATTGGATGGAAGGAAGCCAATTACCTGAATTATTTACAATCAACTGGAAAAAAAATTCTTCCATGGTGATCTGCCAATAATCCTCCAGCTTCGGTTTAACTGAAATGAAGAAAATAAGTATCACAATTCTTAAAAGGAAATTTTCTTTATTCCCCATCTTTAATTTTTCTCTAGACTAAATTGAAAACAACAACAAACAGCAACAAAAACCCTTCTACTTAAAGAAGCTGTAACTTGTCAGCAAGATTCACTTCTTAAATGTGGCAAAATTCATCAGGAAGTAGAAGAAATAAAGAGAGGAAGTGCTAGGGAAGCCAAAAGGAAGGAATGGTGGGATAAATCTGATCAAATTATTATGTATGTGTATGAATATGCCACAGTGAGATTCATTTTTACATATGCATGCGTGAATACATATGTACATATGTATGTGTATATGTATATATGTATACATATGGCACCAATGTTAAAAAAAAAGAAACTATAAATAAATAGAAGACCAGTAATGTAGTGAAAGGGAAAATTAGAAATTGGAAAAGGAGAGGGAAGTTGGAAGTACTGGGATCTAAAGCCCAAATGACATTCCATGCATGTATAATTATGTCAAAATTAACCCCAATACTATGTATTAACTGTAACACACTAATAAAAACATTAAAAGAATATGCCAAGAAACAGCTTGGTCCCATAGGTGAAGTTTTGAATTCCGTGAGAGAAGGCCTGTGATCTTATTCTTGGTCTGCTCCTTATTTTGTGAACAAGATGAACATTCCCTGGGAACCCAACAGTTAAGTCTTGTTAGCATTTTGTGGTAAAATTGCCTGTTTACATATCTCATCCTGAAGTGTCTACATATCATTTTGTGGTCTAAATCAAGGCTTCCACCTCCACAAAAAAGTTTTCTCCCCATTGTAAGATCATGACAATTTTTCTAAGGTTTTCTTGCTAGGTTGTTTATTTCTTTATATATCAGCCTTGCAGTCTATTAGGGAAAAACTTGCTCAATCTGAATAACTGTGAAATGCAAGCAATGCTACCTTGAGGCCCTGTTTGTGAATGTCATTAGAAACATAGACCTCTCCAAAATTTCAGCGTTCTATAAAACATCTGCATTATGTACCTAATACTTGTAGCTTATAAAGAACTGTAAATATCTCATCCTTTGATCTTGAATTTGGGTATCAAGTGCATTTTACTAATGAAGAAACTAGCTCAGAAAGGGGAAATTAATTGGCACCTGGTCACAAAGCTAGTAATTGGCAGACAGTAACACAAACCTCCAGCTGGGATGCTTACTCTTTCCATTCCACTTCCTTGTTCTTCCCCAGCCTTCCTTAAAGCCTCAGCTGATCAATGTCTGCTAAATCCTCCTTCCTCTCAGTACCTGCCTCTATTCTGCCTCTACACATGCCAGCCCAGATGACTGCAGACTGACAGCGCAGGGCTCTTTGTCTACTTTTGTACACTTTTTTCATTCACAGGGAAATCTTTGTGCAAATTTTTTTTCTAAGATTCTGATTTGAAGGAGTTGGTCCTTATCTGAAGACTCTGTGATCATATCCATCTGTATGCTCACTGTGGTTTTTATTTTGCCCCCTTTCATCCAGACCAGAACACCCTGAGATACTCACAAGCTCTAGGAAGCAGAACAAGGTGAGGATAATGCAGTTCATTTAGGTACAAGAGGAAAAGCAAAGAAGATGACATCAAAGTCAGAAAATCCTTAGGGACCTCAAAACACTGATAATAAGGAGGGAGAGAGACACATGAGTGATCAAATAGTTAATACTCTGTATGAATGTGGCTAACGATTTTCCCCAAACGAGTTTTAGAAGTCCTTTTCTTAGTCCCACTCCAGGCTGGGATTTGCTGTCCATTCTCCGTGCCACATGGACAGGCCCAATTCTGGTTTTGTCACCTCCCAAGTCTTTATTTGTTAGTAGGATTTTGTCTCTCTTAGGGATCTCTCTTCAGCCAGGGGTGTGTTGACTCTACTTCTTGATTTGCAGGTTCCTGTTAACAAAGTTAAACTCGGAAGAAAAGCCTCCAAAAAGTGCATTTAGGGTGCTCATCAGATCTAAGGGCTCTGTGAGACAAGTGGTGCTTTTATGTCAGGATACAAACAAAAACCACAACAACAACAACAAAAAAACCTGTCTTTATTCATAGCCAAAAAAGAGACCCCAGATCAGATCAAAAGGGAGAATAAAGCAAGCAAGCGGGTGACATCTTTAGGTATTCCGGAAGGCACTGAGATAATTTAACTGTCCCAGTTGTAAGAGAAGTAATACATAGAGTACAGCCGTCCACCTTATCCAGAGTTCAGCTTTCCACAGTTTTGGTTACTCTCAGTGAACTGCAGTCCAAAAATAGTCAACAGGAAATTCCATGCATAACTCATATTTTAAATTATATAATATTCTGAGTAGTGTGATGAAATATTGTGCCATCTCACTCTGTCCCACCCAGGATTTGAGTTGGATTTTTTTTGGTCCAGGATATCCACACTGTATCCTCTACCCACCTGTTATTCACCGAGTGGCCACGTCAGTTATCCCATAGACTGTCATGGTATTGTAAGTGCTTGGGTTCCAGTCACCCTGATGTTACTTAAAAATAGCCTCAAAGTATAATACTGAGACTGACAAGTGAGATATGCCAAAGAGAAGTATTTTCTTTAAGTGAAAAGGTAAAAGTTCGGTACTCTATTGTAGGTGTGTATATAAAGGAAAAAAAAGACAGTATATTTAGGGTTTGGTGCTGTCCATGGTTTCATACACCCACTGGGGATTTGGGACGTATCTCTTGTGGATGAGGAGGAACTACTGTAATACATCTTAGTATTAACTGACATTCTCTTTCGTTATTTATTATTTGTTTATTGAGTGTATTCTAGGACTGGTACTACTATAAGAACAAAAACACATTTATTCAATTATTATATCAACTCCCTCAAGCAGGCACTGAAACCTTCCTATTTAGATGAGTTAAGTATCTTTCTGAAAGTGATTCTCATATCCTTAAGTCTGATTCCTAAGCTCTGTCTATGACTGCCAGGCAAGTTTGGATGTCTTTCTTTCATATTTGGCGGTGTTCTGTGGATCTTATGTATCTGATTTGCTGTTAGTTTTAGCACCACGATAAGCAAGGTCCAGAAATAAAATGAGAGGGATAAAGCGTTCAAGCAGTAGGAGGGGTGGGAATTAATAAATTATAATAATAACAACAACAACAACAAGTGGCTAAATAGAGTTGTCAGCCATATGGGTGAAGCAGAGAGAGATTTCAATGATATGAATTTGGCCTGAGGAGGCAGAACCCAGGTCAGAGGAAGGGCAAGGGGCAGATCCTCAAAGTTGATCATCTCCTTTATTTTTTTTAATTCTAGAGATTTATTTATACAAGCAATATAAAGTCACTGTAGAAAAATTAAAAAATACCTACTCTAAGAAATTCTCTATTAATTAAACTTTTAAAGGCTATGTATAGTATGATACAGTTCATGTAATTTCTTTTTCTTTTTTCTAATTAGTTATGCATGACAGTAGAATGCCTTTTGACACATCATGCAGAAATGGATTATAACTTCTCATTCTCCTGGTTGTATGTGATGTAGACTTACATGGGTTGTGTAAGCCTTTGATTCTTTGGGATTGGCTTATTTTGCTTAGCAGAATATTTTCCACCATTTACTGGAAAATGCCATAATTTCATTCTTTAAGGCTGTTTAATATTCCATTGTGTATTTATACCACATTTTCTTTATCCATTTCTCTGTTGAAGGGCATCTAGGCTGGTTACACAGTTTACCTATTATGAATTAAGCTGCTATAAATATTGACATGGCTGTGTCACTGTAGTATGCTGATTTTTAGGTATAGACCAAGGAGGAGTGGTATAACTGGGTCAAATGGTGGTTCCATTCCAAGTTTTCTGAGGAATCTCCAAACTGCTTTCCACAGTGGTTTATACCAACTTGCAGCCACGCCAACAACATATAAATGGATCAGCTCTGTTTTATAGAGCTGCTTTATACTGGGAGCACAATGTTAAAACTTCAAGGCACAGCATGACGGGGAGATGAGCCCAGTGTTTTCTCACTGTGGACAGTGGGTAACTGGTTACATACGAAAGGGGACATTGGCTCTTATATTCATAGGAGCATATGAATTTGGAAAAATATAGAAAAAAGGAGAAAGTCAAAATGAAGCATCAAACTTATGATTTCCTAGATAAAACATTGCTAAGATATAGATCAGGATATTTCCAGAGAATTCATCAAGTTATTTTGAAATGGTAAATGGATGATATCAATAATTAGAAATTCAATCACAGGATCATGTCTGAAGTCTGGAAAATACTTGCGTATATACAAATGTGATTACATTGCTCAGGACAGAGTCATCAGGATAGCAGAAACAAAGGGGAAAACCAGGTAAAACCTCTCCTTTAGATGAAGAAAATTACATATTGCTTTTTGCAATGTGTCATTAGCTGACTCGAGTGGACAAAGTCAGCAATCCTTAGGCACCACAGCACAACCCAAGAGCACAGACTTGAAGTGAGACAGGCTGGGATCCAGTTCTCTGCTCATAGATATCCTGGCTGAGTGAGCTTGCCCATGCACACCTCAGTGTGTCAGAAAAGAAGGTAGCAATCCTCCCTGCACTGGATTTTCATGACCATAATGTGAAATGATGCTTTTAAATCATTGCTAAAGTATAGAAGGTCCTCATAACCAAATATTCTACTACTGAGTGGGAAGCTGCCGTACCTGCAAGTTCAGTATCTGCTTCATTTCCAAATGAAATACTTGTTGACCAAGCCTAGGTTGGATGATCTCTCCTCCATTTGACACATCTGCCTCAAAAATCAGAGGTAGAAAAAGTCCAGGGTATGTTCTTGTATACAGCTTGATATTTTTATATCTGCCAACATCACATGAGAAATTGTCATTGGATCAAGATAGAAAGTAGGGGAACCCAAACTTTTGATACATGTCAGTACAGTTATTTGATGGTTTTTTGCTATTTTCTTTTTTCTTTTTCTTCTTCTTTTTTTTTTTTTTTTTTGATACTAGGGATTGAACCTGAGGCACTTACCACTGAGCTACATACCTAGACCTTCTTATTCCTAATTTTGGCAGACAGTCTTTCTAAGTTGCTTAGGGCCTTACTGAGTTACTAATGCTGCCCCAGCCTTCTGAGTTGTTAGAATTACATGTGTGTGCCACCACACCCAGCTCTATTTTTTTGTGGTTTATAATGAAAAAATCCACATTTATATATATATATATATATATATATATATATATATATATATATATATATATATATAACTAAGAAATTCTCTTTTAGGGAGTGTCATCACATATGTAGCATTTGGGGGACATGCCAATTTCACTTCCCAATCAGGTACACAAACACCAATTTGCATAAGCCTCAGCCTCCTGCCTCTCTTAAGTTCCCTGGCTCCCAGTTCTCACAGACATTTGTTTGTTAATTATTCTTTCAAGTGGCAACTTCCTGAGTCTTTGCCCACCTAGCCTGAGATCATAGCCACTTGAACTGGCTTTCTCAAGCACCTTCTACCTGATTCTTGTGGTGAGCGCCTTCCCCATAATCCTCTCTGCTTGGGCATCCTCCTTCTTTAGTCCTAAGCATGGAACAAGGACTAATCAGTCTTCAGTGTGGTTAAAATGCTGAAACTGACAGAAATCTCTTCCTTTTTCTATTTCCAGTTTAGTTAGAGGATATTTTTCTCTCTCTCTTTTTTTTTTGGGGGGGGGGCGGCAGGGGATCAGATGAATAAGTAGGTGTACAACATTTCCCAGTGTCCTTAATTTGAGATAACACAAAATAGGGAAGAGAGACCATTATTTTTCACAAACTAATTATCAAGTGAGTAATACTTGGAGTTTTTATAACTTTGAGTCACTGCCTTCATTCCTTGCTTTATATGTCATTCATCAGGAAAATCAGTCAATCTAAATCAGTTCAGTCATGACTTCACCCTCACACATTCTATGACTCTAATAGTTTTCAGGGCTTGAAGCATCAACCTGTGATTGGTTCCCTAGGTTTACATAGGATATAAATGCCTTCAGGTAAATGGATGGAGTTAGAGAAGATAATGATAAATAAGTTAACCAATCCCCCCAAAACAAATGTTAAATGTTTTCTTTGATATAAGGAGGCTGATTCATAGTGGGATAGGGAGTGGGAGCATAGGAGGAATAGACAAACTCTAGACAGGGCAAAGGGGTCAGAGAGGAAGGGAGAGGGAAGGGGGTTATTAAACATGGTGGACTGTGATGACCATTAGTATCCAAAGTACAGGTATGAAGACACAAATTGGTGTGAATATACTGTGTATACAACCAGAGATATGAAAAAAAATGTGCTCTATATGTGTCATAAGATTTGTAATGTATTCAGTTTCGTATATAAATTAAAAAAAGAAAGAGCATGTAAATGCTCTCATGAAGCGTCCCTCCCATAAGACTCTATTTCTCCTTTCGTGAAGAGGTGAGAGCACAGGCAGACAGGAGGAAAGAAAGAAGCAAGAGATTGTGAGATCCTGAGAAATTCCCCATCACCCTGTTATTCTGACAGCAAGTGAAGAGCCAGATTGCCAACTCTGCTGAGCTGCCTATCAGAACTGATCAAGATGCTGGCTTTCTTTAAATGTGTGTAAAAATACAGTGGGAACTTCTTTCTGAGGTCAAAAATATCTTCATTACCCATGGTAATGGGCCGTTGCTGAGAGTCAGTCCTTCCTGAGAGGTGCAAGCACGTCTCTCTGGGTTATTTTAAGGCTGAGAATTATTTTGCTCTGACAGACCCTGATGCTTGGCAAGCAGATCAGCCTGTGAGATGGGGGGGGGGCGGGGTATTCTTAAGCTGCGGGTGCATTTTGCTTCAGAAATCATGTCAGTTGATGTTAAAAATCTATTCTTATCGAGGAGGAAGTGAGCATGTGTGAGTTGATAGAGAAGCTTGTTAGAGAAGACGGGTCATCAAGGCCCACCCTGGAGGGAGGATCCCCATCATCACCCGGGGTCTAGTGTGGAGGCTCCTTTCCCAAGGGGCAGGTGAGAAGTGACCATTCAATATGACATGTCAAGAACCTTGTAATGTTTTGAACAACTAATAATAAATAAAAAAAAATTGTCTTCTGGGTTCAGTCTCTCAACCCTCTAGCTATTGGGCTCTTTGAGCTATTTGCCTGCCAAAGTCCATGGAAAATCTCAGACACTTCTTTTTGCCTTCATAGGGTAGAAATACCAAGACGAAGGGATCTGAATTTGTCACCATAATACAGTGGATGGGTAACATTGAGCAGTCATAGAGCAGTACCCTGATTTCCTTCAGAGTATGCTTTCTTCCCTGCTCTCCGTCTCTGGCTCTGGGCTCTGAATACACAATGCTCTCCTTATTCACAGGATAGGTCTTGTACAGACAGGGGCTCTTCATGCTGCCTACACACTGCAATCACCTGGAAAACAAGCTGCTGAAAAGCAGAGAAGTCATCTTTCAATTATTTATGCACTCATTATTATTATTTCCCTTCTCCTTTCTCTGAGTTTAAATTTCTCTTCCTAATTGTTTTAGTTGAAAGATTATATTATCTTATAACCCTTTGAAAAACAGAGGCACTTATAGCTCTCAATTTCCATCAAAGCACTGATGTCACAACATCTCATAAATTTTGGCCTTTATCATTTTCTTTCTTCTTGAAGTATTTTGCTAATTTGGCTCTGATTTTTGTTGACCTACTTATTATTTAGGAGTGTTTTGTTTCATTTCCATATACATGACTACTTTCTTCCATTAGTGATTTTGAAATTTATTTCGTTGTTAGAGAACAAATATTACATGATTTAGTATTTTTAGACTTATTGAGATGTGTTGTATGGCATATTACGTTGTGCATTCTGGATCAGGTTTCATGTGCCACGGAGAAGAATATTTATCCTGCTATTGAGAGTATTTTTCTAGAGATGCGTATTAGGTCTACAGTGTTTCTCAACTCTTCTAGTTTCTGGCTGATGTTCTGTCTAGTTATTTTGTCAATTATTGAAAATAAACATTGAAGCCTCCAACTACTGGAAAGTCTCATATTTCTCACTTTGTTCCATTTTTGCTTCATGTATTTAAGGTTCTATTGTTAGATGTATATCTACCTAGATTGCCGTGTCTTATCAACATAGTCATTCTTTCTATCATTATAAAATGTCATTTTTTGTCTGAAAACATTTTTCTTGATGTATATTTTGTCTGCTGTTAATATAACTATTCATCATCTTATGGTTGCTGTGTATATTTTCTTTATTTTTTTACTTTACTTTCTATTCTTTAACTTTCAAAGCCTTTTTGTTTTGGAAACTAAAGTGCATCTATTTAATACAGCATATTATAGCTTAAAATATCAGTTCTGGCAATCTCTATCTTTTGATTAGACTGCTTCATCCATTCAAAATGCAATATCATTATTGATATATTTGAAATTATTTTTGCCATTTTGCTTCTTGTTTTCTGTGTGTCTCATAGTTTTGTTCCTCGTTCCTCTTTATTGCTTTGCATATATTAAGTACACATTTTCTAACATAACATATTAATTCTCATTTTTTTTCTTTACAGTATTTTAAAAATAATTTTAGCATTCATCTTGGAAATCACTATTAATTAGTTAGTATTTCAGTCTACATTTAATTTTGATTTCAGTTGTACGTTAGTGTGTTCTCCAAAAATAACTTTATTTTCTTTTTTTGTGCCATTGTCATACAAATTGCATCTTTATAAATTATAAATTTGTCAACATAGTAGTATAATTATTTTGTATTCAGTAGTCTTTGAAATTAGAAAAAACAAAAACACATCACAACATATCTAGAGATTTACCAATATCTTTCTCTTTGCTCATGATCTTTATTTTTTCAAGTGGATTTGAGTTGCTTTCGGATGTTTCTTTGTTTCTGTCTAAGGGAGTTTGGATGTTTTTGTTGTTTATTTCTTACGTTTAATCTTTGGCTAATATAATTGGAGGTAGAGTAGTGAGGAAAAAATTTCATCTGTGTCAGAATATTTTTGAATTCAGGATTACTGAAGTAATCTGCATAATCCTATAGTACCTTTAACTCTTGAAATAACAATGTTTAGAATATCATGGCAAACAGAAGGAATTTGGATCTCCGAGGGGGAAAATGGTTGGGATCATATCAAACCAGTCAGTGTTCCCTCAGATTTGAGATAAGAACTGATTCTTTTTCATGTTCTTAATACCAAATCACTGTTTAAAAAGGGTATAAATAACTTTTTAATTAAAAATTGCAGCTACTATGATCCTGGAATTGATTTTGAAAAAATAACCAATGCAATTGAAAGTTTCAATTTATTCTGGAAATAGCTTCTTTGTCCAGACTTTCGACTCTCATAATTGGTGTTTAGCTTAATGAACTCTATATACCTTAGAAGGTGTGATAGACTGCCTTCTGAACTCTGGTTTTGTTTAGCATTTTAACTCTTTGTTCTCATCCCCAATTAAAACAGAAAATCAGCCAATTTGCTCTGGTCATAGCAAATGAAGCTATAGATACCATATTGAAGAATGATAAACTTAACATCAAACCATTATCACACTGGGCCAAGATTGATTGAGTGTAAGTTTATGAATGAGGAATCCTTGAGCAATAATTAATCCAGATCTTAATCTTTCTGAGACTGACTAGGGCTCAGTTTCCAAGGGTATTAGTCTTATTCTGGATGCTAGGACAGCTTTTATGTTTAGCCTGGGAACAGTAAATGTTACTTTTTTTTTTCTTTCCGTGTGTGTGTGTGTGTGTGTGTGTGTGTGTAAAGAAAACAGATTCTTCCAACATTTACCTTTCCACACTAGGCCTATTGAACTTTCCCATCAGTATCTGTTGCAGGAAATGATTTTTTAAATCTTTTTTTCCCAAGAAGAGAAAGAGAAATTAAGACATGGGCACAATGCACAGGCCCATCTATCCTCACTTTGCTACCAAACCAGTCGTAATGAGGCATCTCTGGACCTGATATTCTTCTAAGCTAATTAGAGAATTTCAAGGCAGGAAAAATCAAGAAGGCTTTGTCCTACTTTTATACTGACAACTTTCAATTGTCCTGATGATTTGTCCTCTGGTATCCTGGTTGTATCAATAGGACCAATTTAAAATTAAGGACATTTAAATAAATAAAGCAAATCGACTCTTAAAAAGAAAGATATGGTAGTGGTGTTAATAAGAAAAATGAGTACCATAACTTCCAGACCGTAAGAGCAAAGATCATGGGTATGACAGTGGGTCCTATAGACATAAATTCAATAGAGTATGTTGAAAACTTTAAATAACTAAAAACCTATTGTTTACAAAGTTTTCATGGATCATTCCTAGGAGATCTCTTTTTGCATAAGGGTTCGGGTATCTATGTTTCCTTTTTTACTGTTTCTAGATTTTCATTATACACTGAAATCTGATGACTTATTTACTACTGCTGAAAACAAAATCTAAAATGACTCACCTTGTTCTTAAGTGGCTCCATGCTGTGCCACTGCATCTTCTGACCATTATCGGCTGATGCAGTTCTTGGAAATGATGTCTCAGCCATGACAGACATATTAAAATGGATTATGTTTTCTTTATCCAGATGTTTCTCAATTTAGACTCTGTCAAACACATCAGGTACAAGGGGGTTGACAGTATTGAAATAGATAAAGGACAGATGTCATGTTCTGAATTTAATTTAGCAGCAAAGATTGCAACCTTGGAATTAATTGCAAAGAAAGATTTCATTGAATGCAGAGGACAGAACCAGTCCCACAGGAACCAAACCAGGCTTTACCTTTTGAAAAGGCAATGATGAACTTCGGAAAGTCTTTTAAAATTGCATTCAAAGAAATTAGAAAGTGATTGATGGGGAGAGGGTTCCTTGGTGGATAAGAGGGGAGGAGAGGTTGCAGACAGAATAAAAAGTGAAGTAACCCAAATAAATGTGGTTTGTTTTCTTAGTGAAACTTCTCTAGTTTTATTTTATATATTTACTTTATTTCTTTGGGGCATTATGGGAGATTGAATGCAGGGGTACTCTACCACTGAACACCAGCCCTTTATATATTTTTACTCTAAGAAGGGTTCTCACTAAGTTGCCAAGGCTGGCCTCCTTCCTCAGCCTCCTGAGTTGCTGGGATTATAGTTGTGCAACAGGGGGCCTTAGTGAAATTTCTTAAAATAGATGTGACCAGCGAGGCTGCAGTGTCACATGCCTGTAATCCCAGCAGCTGGGGAGGTGGAGGGAGGAGGATTGCAAGTTCAAGGCCAACCTCAGGGATTTAATGAGATCTTAAACAACTCAGAGTGGGACCCTGTCCCCCAGAATAAAAGAGTTGGGGATGTGATTCAGTGGTTAAGCACTCCTGAGTTCAGTCCCCAGTACAAAAAACAACAAGGATAAAAGAAAGTGACTGCCCTTAAATACCAGAAGTGGAGTACTCTTAAAAACAACAATATTCACAACTGTGGTTTACTATGAGATTAAAAAAAAATACCTAGAGACAATGATGTTTAATAATATGCAATCTCTAAACAACAAGCATTATTCTACTATTTGACAGATAAAAGCAATGAGGTTTATACATGAGTTATGTCATACATATAGAACACAATTTCATCATTTTTGTAGTCATATTTGAGATTCATGAGATTTTTAAAAAATGGATGAAACATCACATCTGCTATTACAAAAGAACACATAAAACTTCAGGTAAACATTTATGAAAGTGTTTACATTGATGATTGTGCAGCCTTAGCAGTTAACACCTTTACTAAACCTGATTTGGGTGGGTGGGGGGAATATTTTGGCTTTAATGATTTCAATCCCATTTCCTCAGTGTCTGAGGATCTCCTCCCCCCAGCAGCAAGCAGCCTCTTTGCCTTTCTTTTTCTGGCCTCCTTCCTGCCTCACAGCACATTGTTTTACTGCTTGTCGTGAATTAAGACTGCTTGGGCTCATTTCTCTCTAAAGGAGAAAAGATCTCCATCAGCTGGTAAGATCCGAGAGCGGGAACTCAATCATTTACCTCTCTGCATCCCACAAAGTATTTTACACAGTGCCTCACAATAAATAACACAAATTCAATAAAAGCTTGTGAAATGGAATGGAGAGAAAGTTGCCATTTTTCTCTCTGATGTGCTTTTCTCCCTTTCTCCCTCCTGTCTCCTTCCTTCCTTCCTCTTCTTCCCCCCTTTGATTTAACCAGCAAAGTCTTTCTATGTAAAGAGACTTCTTTGGGGGAATATTTTAAGAGGAGGAGAGGAGGCTTTCTAATAGCCAAAGAGATGATAAATTTTATGCTTATTCACTTAAAAAAATCAAAATATAATCTTGGAATAAACATAATAATATAAAACTTGAATATAATCCTGAGACTGGCAGCTTTTCCACACAGACTTGGACAACTGTGACCCCATGAATACAGACAGTGCTTGTGTATGTTGGTGTGCTGTTTGCAGGAAACGGTTACCTCGGTGAGCACTGAAAACATCTGGTTCAGTCCTTCTTGCTCTATGGTAGGCTGTTACTCACATCCCTGATACTTTCGGAGACTTCAAAACCAAATCTCTACAGATTCTGCGTGTTTGTACGATAATGCTGAACAAGGAAGCCATCCATTTCTGCTGGATTGTAATGTAAGTTTTATAAGAACAGAAACTCCATCTGTCTTGTTTGTTCTTACACCTTTGGCACTAGAACAGGACTTCACATATAACACACCCTCACTATTTATTTCACAGAAAAATGAAAACAAGTGTGCAGGAGAGGGCACCTTGTTTAATTCTCGGTGCTCCGTCACATTATGAAGTAGAACAGTAGAAGTAAGGACCAGAGTGCCTATCTTCTGCCACATTATGTCAGTATGATTTGTGTGAGGTAATATAGAGCCAAATGTATGAAATAGGATGAACGACGAAGATCAAAGTGTAAATTGACTGACATTTTACAAGGGAAAAAAAGTTATGTCTTCCTCTCTCCTCTTGGTTTTCTCCTGCCTTACAGGAAATGAAGTGGCAAAGGTATGCATTGAGCTTTCTATGCCCCGTATCTATAAACAAACCAGTTGACATTTATATAATACTTTGACATTTAAGCCCCATAGGCAGAATCTTTCAGAAAAAGGATATTATGTGCTTGTAAATGAAAAACTAGTAAGCATGTCTTCTGTTGTCATTAAATCAATAAATAAATTATAGCCATTACCAAAAAGATGGTATTTTGAATACATATTTTAATAATATTTTTATTATTGTGATGGTGGTGATGATGATAATGATTGTGATAGTTCATTTTATGTTTCAACTTGATGAGGCAATGGAACAGCTAGATACTTGGTCAAAAGCTATTTTAGGGGTTTCTGTGAGAACATTTAGATGAATTTAACATTTAAATTGGTAGACTGGGGTGGGTAATCTGCTTTACTCAATGTGGGGGAGTCTAATTCAATCAGTTGGAAAGCCTAAATAGAACATAAAGATGTTCCCTCCTCTGGGAAAAAAAAATGACAATTAGTTCTGTCTGATGGCCTTCAGATGAAACATAGACTTTTTCTTTTCTTTGGACTCAGCCCCAAATCAACTCTTCTTATGTCTCAAGCCTGCCATCCTTCAGGCAGAAACTACACTACGGGATATCCTGGTTCTGAGGACTTTGGTTTCAACTAGAACTAAAGTACCAGCTTCCCCAAATCTGACTTACCCTGAAGATCTTGGGACTAGCCTACTCCAGAAGTACATTAAGTCAATTCCTAATAATAAAACACATATATGGGGCTGGGGATATAGCTCAGTTGGTAGAGGGCTTGCCTTGGATGCACAAGACCCTGGATTTGATCCACAGAATCACACAAATAAGCAAATAATAAAAAACATATATGTAATATATATTTATATATTATGGTAATGAATCATATGTTAATATATAAAGCACAACCTTTACTAATGGTGTTGATGATATTTACCGGGTATGAAGTATGAGTTTAAAATATGAAAAAATAAAATTGCAAAAATCCTAATATTCAGAGGGCTAATATCAATCTTGCATTTACTTTAGTCCTGATTATTACTCTGAAAGCAGAGGTATATAGAATATAAATAAAATTTCCAGCAATACTAGGGAAAAAGTGACTCCCCTTTCACGCCTGGAGAATAGGACACAAGATTTGTGACAAAGCAGACAGACTTTGAGATGGGTTTTGAGCTCAGCTGACTCAATGAATGACTCCGAGTTTTATTTTTTGTTGTTTGTGAGTTGGAGTCACAGTGAGAGGAGGAAGAGCGCAGTACTTCCTTGTCCTCTGCGCATGGGCTGGCCATGGGGCAGTAGGAAGTGTCCAACCCAAGCATCACAAGACCTGCATCTTCTTGACTCACTCCCTAGAGTCATAGCCCTTGGTAGCTTGAAAAAGCTACTCCATCTCCTGTGCTTTAGCTTTGTTACCTAAAATGGGATGACATTTCAGCAGGCAATCTGTAGAAGTCCTTCTGTAATGACCTAGTACATGTCAGTGTCTAATTCTTAATAGTGACAAAATGATGCTTGACAGGAAAAATTGTCTTGATGACCATCATAAGCTCGAGGGGAATGCTGAGTAGATGTGATTATCTGCTTTTACAGTTGAGTAAACAGAGGCTTAGCCAAATGGAAGACACACAGGGAGCTAACTCCTCTGGTTCTGTGCTTTCTGGCTTCTTATTGTATGTCTTTTTAACTATCCCAACCTACTGTTCAACAAAGAAAATAAAGCTTCACATCAGTGGACTATTCAGGAGTACATGAAGATTGAGGTTTTGAGTTCCTCAAGCGAGAATGTGGATTTGAGCCTGTATTTTTTAAATAGTAATCTTAATAGTAACCATTGCGCAGTGTGGTGTTACATGCCTGTAAGCCAAGCCACTCGGAGGCTAAAGCAGGAGGACTGCAAGTTCAAAGCCAGTCTCAGCAAATTAGCAAGGCCCTGTTTCAAAAGAAATTAAAAAAGAGGCCAAGGATGTAGCTTAATATTTAAGCTCACTGGGTTAATTCCTGGTGCTTCAAAAGTTCAAGATACAGTCAGACATGTTAAGATTACTATTAAATAACTATTTATTTGCTTTATAATTGTTCCATATGCCATACTTTATAAGGTTAAATGTAGCCCAAAGGTACATGTTTATATGTTCTTGAAAGGAAAGAAAAAATACGTTTTGGGAATAATGAAGTTTGAAATGATAATAAAATGTTTTTTAAAGAATTAGAGAATACCAGTAGGCACAGAACCTTAGAAAAGTAATATTAAATATTACGTAGTAGAAACTTCTTCTCACTGGTATGATATATACTAGGTTCTTTTACCTCTGTTTTTATGCTCCTAGTCCAAAGCCATTCTCCAGATGATGCAACCCATTCACGTTTGGATAGATCTGATTTTTACATGAGTCACACTGTGGAAGACAACACATACTGTTCAAGTGTCCAAAACTTGCATTGCTTATTTCAAATTAAAGATTCATAAATTATAACCTTAAGGGAAAGGAAGGAAAAGAAATTGAGCAGTAGAAAACTCACTAGGAAATGTACATAATACTCTAAGTTGACAGATATCTTTGTAGTCCCAGAATATTTGAGTTGAAAAGAAATTAGGAGTCATTAAACACAACTTTCTCATATTGCAGAAAATAGAGGTCCAATGGCTTTATACTTAATAAATTTGTTTACCTATAAATTTTCTGTCTCTCAAATGGGCTCAAATTTAATCAGGTGGCTTCTCAATCTGGAAGAATATATCTGTATAATTTGGTATCATTTAAGGTATCTTTTGTTAATTGTCATTAATGACAATGACACCTTCTTTAAACTTTGTGGATCAGTGCTATAGATGGTTCATAGAAAGATCAAAAATGTGATTGGATGATGGTATTATTTACTTAGTATTAACACTGAACTATAGATATTTGATATGATTATATTTTAACAAATAATTTTTGAAACTAATTCATTTAATCTCATTCTTTTGATTCTTAAAATCTCCCTTCTCTGCAAAAAAAAAAAAAAAAAAAACCATGCTGGTTAAACTAATGGGAGAAATAGTTTCTTCACAGGTCATAAATTATCCTCAATACAACTGCAATTTAATGAAAGTCAGGGAAAACAGGTAAATACTCAAGGTTGAGAGATGAAAATAAAGTATGTATTTACTTTTGGATTCTTTTCAATCAATGGGGAATCACACTTCTGGTCAAGAAACAACCAAAGAGAATTTACACAACTTTGATTTAGACCCATCTTAGGGTAAGGCTGTGATATTGTGGAATTTAATCATGGAGTCATTTGATTTGAGATTTCCACAAGTAACAGTTGAAGCAATTGAACGCAGCCAAGCAACAAGTATTATGAGAAACCCAGAATGGAGTAAAAAATTCATTCTATTGTAATGATATAATATGCTTCTTAGAAATATACATTTCCATTATAATTGAAATAAGAACAATAGTTAAAGAGAGAAACCAAATCAGGACATTCAAAAGGGCAGGAAGAACATGAATAAGATAAAGAGCCATATTGGGATAGACCTCTGCTGATAATAGGTGAATATTTTGATATTTATGGGACAATGAGGGTTCAAGATGATAACAAATTGGAGTTTGGGGATCAAAGAAGGGGATGAGGCTGGGTGCAGTGGAGCACACCTATAATCTCAGCAATTTGGGAGACTGAGGCAGGAGGATCAAGAGTTCAAAACCAGCCTCAGCAAAAGTGAGGTGCAACTCAATGAGGCCCTGTCTCTAAATAAAATATAAAATAGGGCTGGGGAGGTAGCTCTTTTGTCGAGTCCCCTGAGTTCAATCTCTAGTATTTCCCTACTGCCCCCGCCCCAGCAAAAAAAAAACAAACAAAAAAAAAACGAAAGCATCAAAGTTTTGAATAATATAGAGGATGTAAAAGTTTTCTCTGTATAAAATAAGAACAGTATTAATGTAGGGTATAGTCTAATGTGTCAACATAGAAATCCCTTAATTTATTTTTTCTATTCTCCATAACTGGAGGGTAAGCAGTCAAGCACTGGTTAGGGTGATTCTGATACCTATAATTTGCTGGGTCACCATGTGGGTATAAAGGACTTCTTCCAGGTATGTCTTGGGGGTATATTTTATAAGTCAACCTCATTGGGTCAAAGAATGCCAGAAAGCTAGTAAAAAATTCGGGTATGTCCCTGACAGTATTTCTGGAAGAAATTACTGTCTGAAATGACAGACTGAAGAAAGATATATCTTTACAATTGTGGATTGGTACCATCCAATCTGTTGATGACTCAAGAGAACAGAAAAGTGGAGAAAGGAGGAATTGGCTCTCTGTGCTTGACTTGGGACATAGATCTTCTTCTACCCCTAATAATGTTGTATTTAGTCCTTGGAACTCTGGACTTGACCACCCTGGTTTTCAGACCATCTGGCTATTACTAGGATGCACCACCAGCTTTCCTGGGGCTCCAGTTAATAGATGGCAGATCAGGGGATATCTCAGCTGCATAATCATGTGAGCCCATATCTCCCAATAAATCTATTTATATCTCTGCATTTGCATTCTATTGGTTCTTTTTGAATATAGAGTGTCACTCCCTTATCCTTGGGAGATAAGTTTCAAGCCTTTCCATATAGGCATTAAACCCTGGAGAATACTAGATTCTTTATATACTCAATTTTTCCTATACTTAATACCCATGATAATCTCTTTTCATGCCTAATTTATAAATAAAAGTTTCACTATTAAAATAGTTTAATTATAAACTATGTAATACAGGTATGTAAATGTGATGCATTTCTCTCCCCCCCTCAAAATGTCACATCATATTCACCCTTCTGTGATAATGTGGAGAAAGGATAATTATAATAATCACAATGCTTATGTAATGAGATGAAGTGGGGTAAATGATGTTAACGTGTGATATAGTACCAAAGGATCAACAGTACTGCAATACTGCAAGAGTCACTCTGGTGACTAAGGTAGCTATTGAGTGACGTATACAGGAAGGTAACATATATAGCTTAAACACACTGAACAAAGCCATAATTCATTTTCTGGGCAAGGCTGAGTACAAGATTTTATGCTGCTTAGAACACAATTTAAAATTTATGAATTGTTTGGAATTTTTCATCTAATATTTTTGGACCATGGTTGACTCCAAGTGACTAAAACATGAAATGTGAAGCCTGAACCGGGTCTTGTCATCTCCCAACTGTGACATAAGGAACAGTAAAAGGGGAATGTATGCTTAGTCCTTGTTATTGCAGGCTTTCAAGTTAATGTAAATAAATTCTATGACTATCCTGGAGTAAAACCAGTGAACAAAGGAAGAATGGATAGCTGGTGGGCAATTGATAATTTTACAGAGTGAACCATCAGTGATTCTTATGCAATAACTAATGGGATTAGATATGTATCGAGGGAAAATACATATAAAACCGTCAAAAAGTATTATTTAATTATGTATTATTTAAACTCTACCTTGTTCTAAAGGAAGAGGGAAGGTAGAAATAATATGTACTTTAAATTGCTGATTTGAAAATCACCAAAGTATAGCATACCTTTGAGTAAAGAAATGTTTCACGTGGCTAGGAAGCAGGGAGATCTGTGAAAAGGACTGACTATGAAGATGTTATGGAGTAAGTGAGGCTTGACATAAAAACTGGCACAAAATTTGAATAGGTAGAAGAGAGGGATGAGGTCCCTGGGTGGGGAGCAGTGTGTTTTTCTGTGAATATAACAAGGCGATCTTAAATGTAAATATTGAGTATACTTATAATGGATCCTGATTAGTGTTTGCAAGGGCCAATTTTTTTTGGAGGGGTGAAGCATGAATCTCCATTCGTAGGAGTTTTTCAGTACACATGGTTCATCCTTGGGAGTGGGGACCAGTGAACAGCAACCAAAGAATATTTGAATTGAATTATATCCAGGAACTCATTGCAATTATGATATATTGCATTTGTGGAGCTTAAAGAGAGGATAAAATAACATAAACATTTGAGTGGATGGTTTGTAAAGGAAACATGTCCTTCCACCCCCAGGCTGAAATGGAAGTCTGACATGGATTCCATACTCAGGTAAAAGCTTCTTTGCTACTCTAATAATAGGATGCTATTTATTGAGAGTTATTAAGTTCTAGGTACTCTGTTATGCTTATTTATGGGCATTTAATAAGTACTAGGCATCATGTCTCATTTAGGTTTTGCAATAACCCTAATGCTCAGGCACGCATTCGGATCCATTTTTTTAAATGACAAAACAGGCCAGGGAAGGTTAAATGACTTGTCTTAACTCACACAGAGGTGACTAGTTGAAACATAAGCTCCCTTTGCAGGCTGTCTTCTAATATGAAGAAGTATTCTTGGAAAAGACAATTGTTTGCTTAGGTGCTTTATCAGATACCATTGCCCTTACCCAAGGCCGGCTTATCTCCTAGAGCACATTACTTCATTTCAAATCTTCTTTGAGGTGGATGTGGCCACGTGACAGAGTTCTAGTTTATGGAACATGAGCAAAATGATGTGGAAAAACTCTTGGAATTAGTGTGTAAAATACCCTGTGAATTGTGGTGCTTGGTATTCCTATTGTCCTGTGGGTGGTGGAAATTCAGACTGTCACTCAGAAAATGCTAAAGGCCACCTGTTGAAAATGGGAGACCATATCACCCTTGGCCTCAGATGACTAAGAAGAAGAACTCACCACTTCTTTGTTCAGCTGTTAGGTAAATATGAAATAAATGTTGATATTGCTTGAGACATCTTCATTCAGATATCTATTTTTTCTATACCATATGTCTCACTTTATCGTGTATCATGTTTAGAATTATAATGGTGGAAGTTCATTGACCTC
The DNA here is from genome assembly GCF_052094955.1 of Ictidomys tridecemlineatus. Classification (NCBI taxonomy): domain Eukaryota; kingdom Metazoa; phylum Chordata; class Mammalia; order Rodentia; family Sciuridae; genus Ictidomys; species Ictidomys tridecemlineatus. Next base: position 19,837,953 of record NC_135477.1, read on the forward strand.
ATCTGTCTGTATCTTATTTACCTGACGGAGGAGTATTTGGTATCCCTCCTTCCATGTGGCAAAAGTGCCTAGTGACTTAAGGCTATATGTTTAGGATGCCATAGACACAGCCCAGAAGGGCCACACGTCAGCATTATCCTCAGCTACTTGGAGTAGCCGAAATAAAAAAACCCAGTGTTGACTGTTTGGGTAAAATGCAGAGTCATTCCAGGAGAGAGTATGCCATAATTTTTCCAAAAGTGGTTGCGTTCAAATGAATGTAACCTGGCATTTTTGATCCATGCACATTTTTAATTATTAATCTAAAATGATGGTAAGATTAAACTACCTTATGCAGTTCATAAAACATCTGGGAAATGAGTACAGATGTGCCTGCCCCAAAGAGCAGAGTTTCTGTATGTCCTCAGAGAAATGAAGTACTATGTTGTCACAGGCAACCCAGTGGCCACTTGGTGAAAAAAACTTATGGCATACAGAAATTCATCACTGGCCACATAGTTACATCCCTTCTATAAACTTCTTAATTTCAAAGATACATTTGGTTGCCTCTCTTAGAAAATCAATGGAAACTATTGCTACTAAGATGTTAAGCAGTGACTCTATGCTAGTAAGAATTAAGAGTTCATCATGCACTGATTTAATTGGCTACTCACACTTCATGGGTAATCTTTAATCCCATTTGTGAAATCTTCTTATCAGGAAACTGAGGCACAGAGAAAATATAGACACAATAAATGGAGAATTGGAATATAAACTCAGGAGGTTTTGATTCCAAAGTCCCCAGTCTTAATCTTCATGCTTTCCTGTGACTTTGTCAAGGATGGTATTTTTAGCCAAGGAAAAATGCGTCCATTCTTCACATATCTTCATTTTGTGTTTTTTTTTTAAAAAAAACACGCTCTTATCATCCAGCCCCCAATATGTGCGGGATTCCTCACTTATACAAGATTATTGATTCTGCTCTTCTCTGTTCTCTGTAGGGAAGAGACTTAAATTGGTACTTACAGACAGAGAAGAGGGCTTTGAAGCCACCTGGATGTTATCTTGCTCTAGCTCCCTTCTGGAATAAAGTGCTTGCTTTGACTTTGGTGTCAGGGGATAAGGAAGACTTTATGTTACAGTATGTCTGAGTAATTTCTCTTTGGAATGCAGAATAAAAGGCACATCTTTACTGTGGCTTTTAGGGCCATCACTTGTCTGGCTTCTCTAACCTTCCTAGCCTAACTAACCAGCCCACTTCAAACAACACATAGTTTAATTTTATATCATTTTTCATAAGGCTGGGAGACCCACATAACTTCTGAAATATTAGGTATGGTTGGGAAATAAGGAGCCTACTGGACAGTAGGAAGATGGATATATTTGTTAAATACGATTGTTTGATGCCCCAACTCTTTAACCTATTTTAAATACTAAACAATGGTCGTTATTATCAAATACAAAAACTAATATGTGCCATAAACTGAGGACTTTTATAAAGGGGACCCAGACTCAGGTTATTTTAATGTTATAAGGAGGACTTAGTCTTGGTCCTATTGTATAAGAATTAATATTGGGTGAAACAAACCTCATTGTTTTGCTGTTTGAAACATTGTTAAGCTGTACACGAACACTTAGGAATGTTGTCATCATAAAAATTTGAAGCCATGGAATATTTAGAATGCCCCATCACAGATAGTTGGCATATGGTATATTACTCAACAGTTGAATAAAAAAATGACTAAAGACCCAAATTGATGCTTTTAAGTATTCCTGCTAGTATAAACAAACCTTTCCTTAACAATAGTCCTCTACCTGGAGATTATGTTTATTCTTAAAGGTGGTGTTTTCCTTTTAAATGACAGAAATAAATCTAGGTGAAACATTTTCTGACCATCGTTCAAGCATATTTGACTTTTTGAAAAAATATTCTGTTTTTTGTCTGTTTCATTTCTCTTTACTCCCCACTGTTCCTTATAGAATATGGCTACCTCATAAAAAGATATTTCTAAGAACCTATTTGCTTAATGAAATATTCTTTAAGGTGAATTTTGCATAGTTCTGAGCAAGCCCCCTGCCCTTTTGGTGTCCCAATGAAAGGATGGTTACATCAAAAATCTCTGAGTTCCTGAGAAATAACAAGTACAGAGTCATAGGCATTGCTTAAGTTGGAACATGTCAGGAGCCTTCCCTTTGTAGATTAGTGAAACTCTGTTTACTCTTCTCTGTTTTTTTTTTTTTACATTTTTTTTCTTCAAATCACATTGCTTCTGATACTTCTTGCTTTTCTTATTGTTCCCCAAATATTGTTTCTTCTTTGTTTCTCTTTCTCATTATATCCATGCTTATCAAATTGTTTTTAGACATTTATAGATGTTTGTTTACTGAAAATCAATTCATGAAAAGAATCTGTGAAACTTCTTAATTAGACCCCAGGTACTTTGCTGGAAATTAGAGATGGATTAGTAAGAGGGGGAAGAAAGGAAGGTAGACAGGGAGACTCTGTTACCTAAGAGTTCCAAACATTGTGGAAGTGACAACTCAAAGTCAAATTATCACACAAAACCAGTGGGAGATTATTGAACATCATCAAAAGCAAAAAATCACATTTTTCTATAAAATGCCAGATGATAAATATTTTTAGCCTTGCAAGCCATCTAAGTTTTTGTCACAGTTGCATAACTCTGCCATTATAGGCTGAAAACAGCCACAGGCCATACATAATTTAATAATCATAACTGTGTTATGATAAACTATGCTTATTTATACATGCCAGTAGCATGATATATTGCCCATGGCTGCAGATTCCTAATCCACTGATATAAAGGAAAACAGTCAGAATTGTCCATAGTAAGAAGAATGGAATAGTGAGTACAGAGTAATTTACTGATCACTTACTCTGTCCCAATTGCTGCAAAATTGATAAATCCATTTTCAAAGAAAGCCCATTATGAACTGACTTCAAGCACATAGTCTGCATATGAGTGTCATATATTGGTTCCCAGGCCTCTACTATTTTACATTTGTGTGTGTGTGTGAGGGGGTGTCTGTGTGTGCAAATAACAGAGAAAGTATGAAGAAAAGCATTTCTATAAATTCCAGGCATCCTTGTGGTTAGTTCACTCTTTCAAGTAGAGTGTTAATCTCAAAAGACATCCTGATGGTCCATTCTTTTGCACCTGGACTTACCAGATTCACACTCTGTAGTTCCTACTTACAATCCTGATTCTAGGTGATCATGACTGGGCCACTCTGACTCTTGCAAAAATCTGAGTGTGCATTTTATTTATTTTAGATCAATAGCATTATTTTTCAACATAGTAGAAGCCTGTTTGCTTTTCCCCGGGCTTTTCAATGACATCAAGTCATCACTAGAGCACTGAACACAGTCAGTGCTGTGAAACAGCACATACAGCACATAGGCAGCAGCTTCATGCATAATCTTATCTGCTTGCATGTTAATCATTATTGCCTGGATTGTCAGACTAATGTTTAAACGAACCATGTACTCTTTGCTACTTTTTAGAGACCCAAAAGTCACTAAAAATATTATGTATATCCAGGTAAACTGAAAAAGGTCTAATGGTTTGGCAGATAAGCATTTTATTGAACACAAATATAACTCATTAAGGATTTGTCATTATTTTTTAAAAGTGAAACTAACCTAGTTTTAGATACTTATCTTTCAAACAGTGCCTATCCTATCAAGCTTCTCCCAATGACTCAAATGACTTGTTCCCCTCCACACACACACACACACATACAAAAAAAAAAAAAAAACCTCCCTCAGAACTTTTGCTTATTTCTTCTGGAGTATGTCCCATTTTGGCTTCTTAACAACTTCCCACCCTGGTAGATAGTAGATGCCACATAGTAGGAATTATTCTTGCTTGCTCTCACCTCCTAATCTTTTTTTTTTTTTTTTTTGAGAGAGAGCGAGAATTCTTTTTTAATATTTATTTATTTTTTTTAGTTTTCGGCGGACACAACATGTTTGTATGTGGTGCTGAGGATCGAACCCGGGCTGCAAGCATGCATTTCAGGAGAGCACATTACCGCTTGAGCCACATCCCCAGCCCCACCTCCTAATCCTTTGAAGTATGTAGTTCATCTTATAGAAAATACTCAGTGTATTCTGCTTAATTTTAACTGAGGTTAGGGAGGATCCCTGAGACCTAAAACCTGGAGTCTAGTCCTCACATTGCTTTGGCAAAGTGAGAAAACACTAGTTGAGGCTGCAATTTCTGTAGTCTGACTTGTGTCTCCGTTGCCAAGCAAATAATCAACCTAATGCCAAATGTATCAACTGAAAGAGTCTTTATAACTAAGATTATTTTAATGAGCAATTGTGAAATGTGCAAAAATAGCTAAGGGTATTAATAGGTAAATTGCAATTGTAGTATATGTGGTTTTCTCATTTTTCTCTTAAGCAGGTCTTTTCATTCTTCTTTTATATAACTTTGTAATGTTGGTGCAGGATGGATATATATATATATATATATATATATATATATATATATGTAATATGTGTGCATGTGTAATATACATGTGTATATACTACATGTGTATATACATATGTATTTAATGATGTTGGAAATGAATGAAATATGTTACAGTAAAGGAAAAAGGAATGACATGTAAACCCTATATTCTAGTTGATAAGGTCACTTCTTATGGGAGTGTTAGTTAATTCTGACACTGTTATACATGTTCACAGAAATTGAATGATTTTATGGATGAAGAAAATGAGGATCAGGGTGTTTCACTGTTGGAGTGTGAACTGCAGATAAGCAAAGAAGGAAAGAATAATATGTGTTAAGGATTAGCACTGGAGATATCAATGTGACCTCAAATTTATTTTTAGCATAATATAAGTACAGACGGTTGTATATAAAATATCTTTAGAAATGTGTATGTGTGGGTTTTTATGCACAAATGTAAGTCCTTGTATTGTTAGCTGAAAGGGTGTAAAGGCACAACAACTCAGTAACAAGGAGAACATCCAGAATCTGGATTTTTTTTTTCTAATACTGTTCTCTAATAAAATGAATTAAGAAACCCTGGGAAAACTGCTGACTAGAACAGGAAGTAAACAAAATAAACCTAGAGCAAAAAAAAAAATGTAAAATGCTCAAAATAAAATTGAGTGCAAAAAATTTAAAAATGCTCAAAAAAGCATAATAATATGTATATATTATATCTGTTAAAGAGATATAGAAATCAACTGAAAGAGTTCCCGGTGACCAAAGTTAGAATGATTTAAGCAACAAAGCAAAGTATTACGGGTTCAAAACCTAAAGTATAAAGCATATCCATGAGTCTAATCTGATATAAATATATGATTAAATAAATAGGAGGGAGATAATAGGCAAATGTTCCCAAATTCCACACAATTTTTATAGATGATCTATCTGCTCTAAAGGGAGCATAATTTCCCAGTCTTTAGATGTGGTCATATAGTAACTTCCAATAAGTACAGTATTAAAAGGAGGTAGATAGGGAAGTACCTTTACAGTAGAGAAACCAAATAGGCTGTACCTGAGTCAGAAGATCAAGGTCAACATCAACAGTGATAAATCATGTTGACAGTTTGTACATGTGATGTGATATGAGGAAAATGATTCTTTATTGCTATTAACTTTAGTCTAATTGAGACTAAATCCCTGAGAGGGACATTCCACACATGTCTCACACATACCCATAACACTATCAAGGTCATCAAAAATTAGGAAAGTCTGAGAAAATATCCCACCCAAGAGGATCCTAGATTCACATTAGAACTACATATGATATACATCCTGCACAGAATTATGGAACATAAAGTAGACAGTAGGAAAAGCTAAAATAATCTGAATAAATTAATGGACCCAAATTGATAAAAATGTGTCAATGTTGCTTCATTGATTGAGACAAACTGTAGTATTGTAAGATATTAGGGGCTGGGGATGTGGCTCGGGCGGTGGCGCGCTCGCCTGGCATGCGTGCGGCCCAGGTTCGATCCTCAACACGACATACCAACAAAGATGTTGTGTCTGCCGAGAACTAAAAAATAAATATTAAAAAAAATTCTCTCTCTCCAGTAAGATTGGCAGCCATTATGAAGTCAAACAACAAGTGCTGGTGAGGATGTGGGGAAAAGGGTACACTGGTTCATTGTTGGTGGGACTGCAAATTGGTGCAGCCAATTTGGAAAGCAGTATGGAGATTTCTTGGAAAGCTGGGAATGGAACCACCATTTGACCCAGCTATTCCCCTTCTCGGTCTATTCCCTAAAGACCTAATAAGAGCATGCTACAGGGACACTGCTACATCTATGTTCATAGCAGCACAATTCACGATAGCAAGATTGTGGAACCAACCTAGATGCCCTTCAATAGATGAATGGATAAAAAAAATGTGGCATTTATACACAATGGAGTATTACTCTGCATTAAGAAATGACAAAATCATAGAATTTGGAGGGAAATGGATGGCATTAGAGCAGATTATGCTAAGTGAAGCTAGCCAATCCTTAAAAAACAAATGCCAAATGACTTCTTTGAATCAAGGGGAGTAATTTTAAGGACAGAGTAGGGATGAAGAGCATGAGAAGAAGCTTAACATTAAATAGGGATGAGAGGTGGGAGGGAAAGGGAGAGAGAAGGGAAATTGCATGGAAATGGAAGGTGATTCTCAGGGTTATACAAAATTACATACAAGAGGAAGTGAGGGGTAAGGGAAGAATAATACAAGTGGAAGAAATGTTTTACAGTAGAGGGGGTAGAGAGAGAAGAGGGGAGGGGAGGGGAGGGGAGGGGGGATAGTAGAGGATAGGATAGAGAGCAGAATTCATCAGACGCTAGAATGGCAATGTGTAAATCAATGGAAATGTAACTGATGTGATTCAGCAATCTGTATACGGGGTAAAAATGGGAGTTCATAACCCTTTTGAATCAAACTATGAAATATGATATTTCAAGAAAGATGTAATGTTTTGAACGACCAACAATAAAAAAAATTCTCTCACTCTCTCTTTAAAAAAAAAGATATTAACACATTTTCCTGACTATAGGATACACAGGGACTCTCTGTGTCATGTTTGCAATTTTCTGTAAATTCAAAATTTATTTTTAAAATACCCATCAAAGTTAATGTCTCTTTGGGCATATGGACACATGTCTAAACACAGTTGACCTGGCATAGACTTTCTTCTCAGATCTGGCTATGCTCTGGCTCTCAGACACATGGAATTGAAGCAAACTTTTAAAATCTCAATATGAAAGAAACCAGCATGCTGAGAAAATATAACCAAAACCATACTTTAGAATGTTATGCACATAAAAATTTGTTCTTGCTATTCACCATTCATTAAAGTATGCACAGTAGGTTAATCTTACCTTGAAGGTGTATTTTCCCCCTCTGGGTTTTAGTAATTGGAAAATCCAATAGCCACATTAAGTGATATTAATTCATTTTCAAATATTATTGCTATTACATAGATAGGAATTTCAAAGTATTGTTTGCTTCATCATTTGTTTTAAGAATTTATTGTACATTTGTATGTTATTACTTTAGTGTTATAGAGATTTTTATTAGTCCACCTTAAATTTAATACTTTCAACATGTCTCAGTTCAAGAAATTTATTAAGATTAACTATATTTGCACCATTACTATGACCTGTACACTATTGTTAATGCATTCTTCTATGATTATGAAACCTATGGTCCACTGTAATTGTGTCTGCATTATATGCACATGTGATTTCCATCCCCTTTCATACTGTTCTTCATTATGGGATCATTTTCAGCCTTATAAGAAATAGAAGGTAACCAATTACCTACCATTTTATTTCTCACAAAAGTCTTTGTATTGTCTTACATATTAATGGGCATTTGCTTTGCTTTTTTGTTTGTTCATGACAGTTCCCAATATTATCCTGTTGTCTTCTCACATCCATAATTTTGGATGAAAACATCCATCAACCTCTTATACTAAGCATGTGAAAATAATTTTTCTTTACTTTATGACTTTTAAAAATACTTCCAATATTTTTGGATGATGAAAATTTGACTAGATGTGATTTACTTTATGTTTATCTGACATGTGCTTTGATGAATTTATTTAATCTATTAATAACTTAATTTTGGAAAATTTTTACAGATTTGTTAATAACTTAATTCTGGAAAATTTTTACAATTTTGTTAAAAGCAAGCATTTCATTATCATTCAGTTATTGTCTTTCCTTTGGAACTAGACTTAACAAATTTATTAGCATTTCTCTCTGTCCTACTATTTATTACGTTCGGTTTTGCTTTCATTGTTTTTATTTTACTTTAGTTATGTATTTTACTCTGTTCTTATACCTACCCAACATGTTATTGATTTCATACATTTTATTGTTAATCTTAGGATGTCCATTTTAGTCCCTTTTTGAATTAATTCCTCTGTAATCCTTCTATTTTTTAAATTAACCAATATCATAGTCACTTTTGTAATTACATCTGTTAAACCCAATATCTATAATCTGTGAGGCTATTTATATAATTTTCTATGGTGATTTGGTATATTTCACTGCCTCCTAACTTTTCAAATGTCTTCATTTTTATAGTATGTATAACTTGAATATAAAATATAGATATTTAGTGATTTTTCCCCCCAACACCAGAAAAAGTTTTATCTTTATTTTTATAGGAAAATATAAAAAGCTTGTCACTTCAATACAATCAGTACTTGGAGACAGTCAGGGCTGCAGTGAAATTTTCACCAGACTGAGTATGTCTCTGAATTCTAGTGTCTTAAACATGAGTCTTCTCATTTCAGCCCTCTGGCAGTGCCTTTTTTTTCTAGGTACTACAAGAGTACAGACAATCTCACTCTACCTTTCCATCCAGGTTTCTAGACTCCAGTTCCTCTCTATAACTCAAGAAAAGTGTTTCACTGGCAGAACTGTTTTAATTTTCAGTTTCAACATCTATGATGTATAGAAGTTTCAGTATTTCCTCTTAGGAAAATTTTCTTCCTTGGATACATTTGATCCTTAGTTTATGCCCAGACTCTGAAAATATACTTGGGAAAGCAACTGTCTTATAACTTCAGGTACCCTCTCTGAAGTTTTGGCTTCTGGCTGAAAAATAAATAAATAAGTAAGCAAATAAATAAATAAATTTTAAAAAGACTTTTTTAAAAAAAAAAAAATCTACAGTTCTCTTTTATTATGTGAAAATTTTATCTACATTTTCTCTGAAGTAAGACTGATAATCTGCCATTAACTGTTGTTTCTACTGGCAAATGGAATTAGATGATGCTATTATGTTATGTTCTACTTCTTCATTGATTATGTAAGCTATTCTTAAAAATAATAACTAAAGTGATCATATCAGCAGTGTCTAACAGCTGAAAAGTAAATGGAGAACAAAATTGCTTTGGGTTGGGTAGACAAACTAGCAAAAATTTACTATTATTATGGTAACATATGCTATGTCTATGACTTTATTTGTTGCTTTGATATTTTTCTATAATATGCAAGTAATTCCTGTTTTCCACCTAGCATTCAGAGTACCTATAAAATTCATTAAGTTAGAAAAAAACAGAAATTGTTTAGTCTTATAATGAGCCAGGGGTTACACAATGTAGGAAAATACTACTCTTATTGAATAATAAATAATGTTAATTAATAAATAATATTTTATTAAGAAAGTGACTTACCTTTTCAACTTTCTTAAGTTGGTTAAAGAATCTTAGTACATTATTTACATCCAGAAAGCCTTATAACTCTTTTCTTAAACTACTATTGGTATAAAGTAGCAGAAATACAATGACTGGTTTCAGACCTCTGCCAGAATTTGTTGATGCTTCAGGATGTTTTAAAAGACAGTTCCCCTAGGCAGAGTATGAGAAGAACTAGCATCTTGGCTCTACCTAATTTTCTCTCCTTGGATACATTTAATCCTTAGTTTAATTTAAAAAAAACTTTTTTAAAAAAAATCTACAGCTCTCTACTCTTTAATTATGTAAAGATTTCTTTATAAAAATTATATAAAATAGAGAATATCTTCCTAAGTGGTATTCAATGGAGTTAACATTTGAGAGTTAATAAAAATCACTGTTCTAATTCTGAGGCACAGATTGTATCTATCAAGGAAGGAAGACCTAAAAATGAGAGAAGCAAACCTAGGGTGACCATTACTTAAAATAAAACAGTAGCATTACATGAAACGAGATTATGCTGTATTCCAGAGAATTGTCTCTTTAAAACAAGAAAATGTAAGTGGGGAATATGGAGCTTTTTTTCCATTAGACTTAAACTAACACAACTTTCTTATTAGTTTGCAGAGCTGGTTGCTTAAATAAATTAAGAGTTATTCAAAGAGTTTAAGACTGCCTTTATCATAGCCAGCTCCCAATACATGTATCTAATATGATTTAAGAGAAGTGATATAAAATATGTAACTTTGTATTAAAAGTCAGATTGGTTGGTCTTGAACCTTATTTCTCCACTAATTAGCTGTTAACCTCCTGAATCAAAAAGAGACAGTGCTAATTCTTGCCTTACATAGTCTCGGGGGCCACTTAATGCACGTGTACAAATGATGATTGCACATTATTTTTTGTGAGTACCTTTCCAGAGTTTCCCATTGACCAGTGCCTACAGCGTGAGTGGAAAGTCAGATGAGGATCCTAGTCCCAGAGACTAGATGCGGGAGCAGAAGCCCTCCTCTCCCCTGACACCAGAGTGCCGCTGGGAAGGAGGCAGGCTATGGCAACAGAGCCCATAGCTGCAGCACCTACAAGGCCACTGGGAGGGTCCGTGCCTGAAGTGCACCTCCACAGTGGGACAACACTCCTGGTGTCCTTTCCACCTGTCCTCTTTGTGTATCAGCCCCCCTTGGCCTGCGGCTTTGGTGCAGCTCCAGTCCTGCGTGGTCCAGTTTACCTTGCAAGTCCAACCCTAAGCTGGACCCAGCCCAGCCCATGCACGAGGCAGTGCCACCCCACCCCACATAACAGACAATAAAGAGTTAAACTTGGTAATTTGGACTCTCCTTAGGGAGGTTTCAGGGTTCCCAGAAAATTGTTCATGTCTGGAATCTGAGGGAGTCCTAATTTAAGTTTAACTTATAAATCATCTAGCTCAAAGAATAAGGAAACATTTGATAGCAAAAGCTCAAGACCATTAAAAAATGTAAAAAGGTCTCCAGACCATCATAAAGCAGACAAGAAACCATGGAAATCAAAGATGGCTACAGGTAAGTAAATAAAAATCAGTTAAGAAATTGAGAATTTTGTCATATGCAATGATTATCAAGTAAAGTAGTTCCCACTGTTTACAGTGAAATTTAATGGCTAGAAACCATCCCAGAGAGGTAGATGTTATTAGATTGTGCTGGTTTCTAGATCTTTAATCAGAGCTATCACTAACTTTAAAGTAGTAGTCTGCATATTTTGAATTCCCTTGATACACAGATATACTGCGCTAAAAACAAACAAACAAAAAACCAAAGGCATTTAGTGTTGATGCTTATGTCCTGAGAACATCTGCAGGATCCCCTTCATCATGCCCCCTTCATTACATGGACTGTGATTGTATAACTGATTTCAACATTGGATTAATTAGATACATGAAGCAGAATTTCCTTCTTTTCATGTACTTAAGAGTTTGCCTCCACTTCCTGCCTTACCTAGCATAGTTTCCTAACTGTGGCTACTATTAATAATCAACAATTAAATAAAGCAACAACAAAAAGGTAAAAGAAAAAAAAGTCTTTCAATTTGAATTTGAATCTTATTAAACTGAATAACTTTCTTTATACTTTAAATTAAACCTTCTGACTTTAAAGGAAAGATTTGAAAACACGCATGTATATCTGACCAAGAAACATAGGACTTATAATATTATTTAAGCTATAAAATATCACTCATACATTAAACCTCTGCATCTAATTCATCTCTTGAAAGAGTGAGAGAAATATCTCTTTGGCTAATTAGTATGAAGACTTGGATCAAATACTTTCTACCCTCCTTGCCCATCTCTGGTTGCTACTAAGCATAGTACAGCTTATGTGTGTTACAAGGTGGCAGTCACAGAAGTCAAGGATAATGTTAATAGAGAGGTGATGATTGTTAACCCTTTGAGTACCCTAACATATTTCACTGTACTCTGTAAAAGTACCAAATCCCTAATAACCAATACTGCTGCCCTACCATCCCTGCTCCCCCTATATGCACAGATTATTTTTTCAGTATTTACCTACAGGATGAAGGGAGAAAATTTGATATGATCCAGGTTTTTCTTTAGAAAGTGATATTCAGTTTCCTGAAACCCTCTATAACTAGCTTCATGAGAAATTTTGCATGTACACTCATATACATATGCAGATATGTACATGTTAGAGTTTGAGACTGGGTTATTCATCAAAAGCTACTATGTCAGGGTCTTGGTCCAAAAGCTGCTGGTGCTATTGAGAAGAGTGGAAACTTGTTGGAGGAAGTTGGTCCCTAAGGATGGGTCCTTGAGGGGCATATTTCATCTCCTTCCACACACATCCTGCCCCTTCCCTGTCTCTTTGCTTCTGCATAGTCCTCCTCTTCTCTCCACTAACCCTAAGGCCAAGACCAATTTGGGGACTTTCATGGTTTCAAACTAACACTCCCTCTCTCATTAAATAAAGTTCTCATTGTTTTCAGGGTCATAGGTATCACACACCCATTGAACTTGGCCAGTCTTTGAAACTGTAAGACTACTGATTTTCATAACATCTACATTACAGTTGCAAATGTATGGTAATGATGAACTGCCTGTCATTTTTCTCAGGAGTTCTGAGTGGAGCTATGAATTCCTTTATCTGTCCTCCTATTCTGCAGGTAGATGAACTGCAATTGTATCAAATGACATAATGTGTGCCCTTAGTTGGCCTGTTGGGAGCTGCTGCTGGAGTGAGGAGAAGGTATATAGAATCTTTTGTCTAGAAGACAACATGTATGAATTATCACTCATGTGCAAGATATCTTTGCCTTAGCTCTACTCTGGCATGGTGGGCTATGTTCTTATTTAATTTCATACAGGAGCACACAGTGTGATATGCATACATATGTGTATTATATTGAGTATATCCTTGCTCCTTAGATGTTCCATAGTGTCACACTGCTAATAGCTCATTAACTTTTTAAGAATCCTTATCATGTGTGTGGTAGCCATTAGTATTGCTCAGTGCATCTTCTTTTTGCATTTTTATACTGAAATTAGCTTAATTTTTTTTTCCACTGGTGATTCATTTATAAGAAATTGTCATCAAAAGGAATCAACTCTCTTTTTTGACTCCTCTTAATAGTTTTGTATCTTTGTGCTGTGTGTATATTATGGCTGGCTAGTTATTTTCTCTGAAGTCCCTTCTTTGATTTGACATGACTCATCTCAATTTTCCCACTAAACTGAAGGTCCAACTTAAACCAGAGTTTTAAGTTTGTTTCAATATTTTAGCTGCTGTCCGGAATGATCCTGTGGAATAGGCATTATAGTTCTTACTGCATGAAAGAACAGCTGTCAATGACTTAATCAAGAAGCTTGTCTATCATTTTGGGCTCTTGAAATAAAACATTATAAAGTTTTTCAGTTTTATTGAATTTTAATTATTTTAAACTTCAGTATTTCTAGCCATAAAATACCCTATTGATTGCTTTCATCTGACAGCCAGCCACATGCAAAATTTAGATCTTTACACACCCTGTACAGAATGATTATAAAGACTGATACACTGAGCGAAAGACACCCAAGAGAAAAGTAGAAAGGTTCATTTCACCATGAGTGAGGCTATCCTTAAATCCAGTATCCTTTTTCTGGTGGTCTGCCTCTTCCTCAACCTCCTTTAGTGACTGAGAATTCTGCCATAGACCTTACCGCTCCTATATCATATGGACTTGCCTTTGAAACCCTAGAACAGTGTCTGGTTTGTTGGGTTTCTAGACATGTCTATCAGATAAAAGCAGCCATTTTTTCCTAAATGAGTCCACTGGGCTGGATTCTCATTGAGAGGTGAAGAAGTCTGAAAATTTAGGGCCAAAGACCTTTCGAAATCATGAATCTGTGTTTTCTAAGTATAGTACGTGTAATGTCATAGTGTGTGAGAAGATTTTAAGTGGTACAATAATGTCCTTGGGGGCACTACTTTATTTTACTGATACTTTATTTAATTTCATTAATAAAACTTATTTTAATGTGCACCCTTTAGTTAATATTCACATGATGTATCTTTCTCCTATTTCTTTTGTGTCTTGTGATACTACTCATGCCCACACAGTAACATTGTATGGAAAGTGGCATGGGGGAAACTGTATCATTTCTAAATGTGCCTTTTAAAGTTTCACAGACACACATACACACACGTATATATACATACACATATATATATATTTTTTTCTAACAGGGAGTACCTGTGACTGACTTTCTTTTCAGCAGACTAAACTCTATCACTATTTCAAAGTAAGAAAGTAATTCACATCTTTCCTACTTGGTAGCCTGAAAAACTAAATTAAATACATCACATGACATGGAGTCAGGGATAAAGGGAACAAACTAGCGGCTTTGGGTGGAGCCTGGAAGTGCCAGAAACATGTGGACATTGAATTGCAATTCAGGTTTCTTTATTCTCAGTTCCCATGACAATATAGCTTGGCTCAATCACACACACACACTCTCTCTCTCTATTTATTTATTTTTAGTAGATTCAAAAATTATTTTCTGACTCAGATTTGATCTAGGCACATACTGATGGAGATATAAAGGGTTATATGTTGGCACGTTTTTCCCTGAGTTCACCATCTGGCTGGTAAGATAAGTCTAAGTCGGCTGGTTTTTTGAATAGTAGAAGAGTAAAAATAGTTGAATTAATTAATTTTAATTACATTTCTTAGGCTAGTCTTTGAGGCTCTGTCCCTAGGTGAGGTGCACCTTCTCAACCAAGTTGCTTAGTACAAGAGAAAAACCAGGGCCACTATAAATCCCTTCCAGCTTAAGTACCACAGATGTGTTTGTTTCCACAAATGACTGTTTGACATAAACATTTACTTCCCACTGAGGAATTGTTTTATGTTAGTCAAGCAGCTTTACAGGAGCCATTTTAAAGACTTCTACTTCAGTCTATCACCGGTCTGTTCTCCACTCCTGTAACTGTCCAGGGCCCTTGTCAAGGGAGGGAGTCATTTGTTCAAGTTTGATTAAATAAACAAAAGAACGGATGGCTGCTGCTTAATTGCTTCCTTTCCTCTGGGATCTCACTTTTTCACAGTCACCTTCCATGATGGGATCCTGAAGAGGAATTTAGGATTGGAAATGGGATCTTCCTATGAAAGCCAATGAGAGACAGAGTGATAAGGTGTAAAAACAGATATGCAATGCTTTGACAGATGCCATAGGACCATGACTGTTGATAAGTGAGCACAGTGGCTAGTGGAGAACCTAATCAAGAACAGAATTTAACCAGTAATGTGAAAACGACTGCTTTGCAATTGAATGGAGGCATAGACTTCTATTATTAATATGAACAGCTTCAAATAGAAACATTAGTCTTAGAGGTGGTTGTTGGAACTTCTGTTCATATCTAAATGATATCAATATATCGAGAAAGGAAGCATGGGCTATAAGCAGTGGCACAGTGTTAGGGTTTAGAAGTGAGATGTTTCCCAAAACTCATGTGTGAGATAATGCAAAAGGTTTAAAGGAGAAACGATGGGGTCCTGAGAGCCTTAATCCAATCAGTGAACTATGGTTGGGTCACACCCCAGCCCATAGGTTGTCAAACTTTATTGAGGAAATAATTTCGTTATTTTGGGCAGGGTATAAAAAGAGGGGTTTTTTTTAGGGGGGGGGAGGGAGTGGGTTGGGGTGGTTTACTTACTGCTGGGCTAAACCCTTCCAGAGATCTTTCTCTTCCTTCCTCCCACTCACCATTCCATATTTTGTTCTCAGTTAACTGAGAGCTTCCCAAGGGCTTGTAGCTAGCTAGTCAGTGTCACGGCTGGTATTTGGACTTGGTCTATCTAGAGGGCAGCCCTTTAGAATGAAGTCACTCTATCTGACCATTTTAGCACCATTGACTTCCCTCCTTGACCCAAGTTTTGTTAGGTGGGGACTAATGGAGATACCAGCTATTACAATATGTATTTTTTTTCCTTAGGGCTTGTCTCCATTTATGTGACATTATTTCTTTTCTCTGTAGCCCTCAATGGAGGCAGAAATTGAGGCCCATGAAGAGAACTCTTGTCACAGATGAGTTAGCTCTTCAACATGAAGGGTAGATACGGTCAGGACTCAAACATAAAATAAAGTGTTCTGATTATTCTCCATCCCCACGAGAGGAGTAACAGTTGGAAGAGTGGTAGTGACCTACTGTAGTGCTGTAAAAACTAGTTTGGTTCTCAAGTGGATACAGAAGGGAAGATTAGACACTACTCCTTGGGGTTGTGGCTTTGGGGTAAGTATTTGTATTTGGCAAGTGGTGTGTCTCTCTCTGCTTCCTGGTCATCATGTGAGCTGCTTCCCTCCACCATACTCTTCTGCCATGATGTTCTGCCTCACCTGGAGCCCTAAGAAATGGAGCAAAGTGTCTATGGACTGAGACCTCTGAAATCATGAGCCCCCAGTTAAACTTTTTCTCCCCTATAATTATTCTGGTCAGATCTTTCAGTCACAGCACTGAAAAAACCTGACTAAAACACACAGCCATGTCCTCAGAGTCTTTGACAGTAAATCCCTTTGCTTCATGAAACCAGAAGCTGGGCTATTGCTCTCCCCTACTTTGTCCAAAATGGGGTTCTTTTTTACTTTTATTTGAAGTTACAATTGCCTATCTGATGGTTTGAGGGAAAGCATCTTCCAAGAAACAAATTACCCATTGTAGAGAAAGACTATCCGAGGCAGGCTCAGCTCATTTCTATCACCTTAGGCCTCCTATGCAGTTTTCCTTCAATTTTACTTTTTAGATTTTAAACAGAGGCTTAGTTCAATGTAAAAACAATGTTGCTTCCTTTTTTGAGAAAGCATATCTAACATGACGAGATTTTGCATTTTGCCCCCCTCCCTACATATGCATATATCAATGTGAGAAAGACCTCTAAGGTCACTCTCCTTTCTTAAAGAGAGCATTACTAATATGAAATGAGATTGTAGAAATCACTAAAATTATATGAAGGGCAGTAAAGCAGCTCACTCATGTGAAGTCAGGCTTATCCAGTTTATGAGGTCTGTGCAATTAATTATTAAAGGGTAAGATACTTCTAGCAATCATGCAAGCATTCTATTAAGGTCAAGGTGGTTAAGACTCAGGTTGGAATAGCTTCTGCCCTTGTCTGGATTCTAGAACTCTATTCCATGATGAGGGATGAGGTTAAGGACTATTTGCTGTATAGTATCTTGATCAGATTACACAAATCCCTGAAACCCCTTTTTAAGCCATTTTCTAATTATCAGCTCTTACTTTCTAGGCTGTCTTTCACTATTTCCTTCTAATTGGTAGACCATAGTCCTGATATATCCTAGCTTAAACCAGAGAATCCTGAACTAGAAGTCAGGAGACCTGGCTAAGGGTTTGGTTGTGGTTTACCAGTTCTCTGACCTAAAATTGGTCAGTTGTCTTCTGTGACCTCCTCTCTTCCTATCTGTAAAAGAGGAATATACTATTACTGCTTCCTCAGTAGGTTAGAGGGTGTCATGGGCTATGAGAGCAACTGACACAGGAGATTCTTGGTGCACACTAGGTGCCCAGTACTTCACAGTTGAATCTCGACGCATTTTTTTTCAAAAACTGAAAAGACTACTTTCAGGCAATGCTTTCAAGTAGAGTTCTTATGATTGCCAATGGGGCAAATCTATGATTCTCAGTCCATTTCTGACCTGTATGTGTGATCTGGGACTTCAAAATGCTTGGACTTTGTATATGGAATATCTTTCTATGTTGTAGAAGGAGCACCGGAATAGATTCCGGAAATTAGTGTTTTCTCCTGGCTCTGTTTCATATTAGCCAGTGTAATTTTGAAACCCTTACAAATCACTCAAATCCTTTTGAACACTGATTCCTTGTTTGACAAATAACTACATAATCTTCAGTGTGGTGTGGTTGTACCCTGAGTGAAAATGCTTGAATTGACGTCCTAGCGCTGCTTTGTGCTACACAATCTTGGACAAAGACATGGGGCTAAGCATACTATGTACCCCTTGTGTAATAACAATCATAATAATCAGACCTACCTCATAGGCTTTGTGTGAGGAAGGCATGCATCAACAGGAGTAAGACACTCAGCAGAGGACCTGGCAAATAAGGTACTCAAAGCATATTTGTTGGTTTGATTTCCTTCTCCTCCAATTAGATTTCCCAGGGCAAAAATCTCCTGAATACTTTAATATACTGTTGAATCATATCCAACATTGCTCTCTCTTTACTAAATCCCTTGTAGAAGATCTAGGAAATCTGTCTCATGATGTTTTACTTGTTTTTTTTCCCCCTCTAATAATCTGTGTGGCAGGGCTAAAGACTTTGAAACACAAATACTTCAGGAGCAGAAGATAAATTTCCAGGAAGAAAAAGGAAGAGAAAAGGGAAAATAAAAAGGAAGAGAATTGGCAGAAGGAGAAAGAGGAGCTGGAGGTGGAAGAAGAAAATGTTGAGAAATTCACTCTCAGATATTCAGCTGTGGTTTTGTGGATCTTTGGCAGGGATGTTGAACATGTGACTTCAGGTTGCACATGGCTTAGTGCAGAAGCTGATCCAGTAGCTGATAGTTTCTCCTATGCAATGCATACTACAGTCACTTGAGAAGGTCCTTTCCTTCCCTGTATTAGCCTCCTTAGATCTTGCCAGGCTAAGGAGAGATTTTGCATGGAGAGACTGAAATGAAAGGATCTCCCAGGAACCAGTGTCCTAGAATTGGAGTGTGGTCTCCGGAGTGTGTTTTTCCTGGGATGTTATGGTCTTAGATGATATATGAGATCATGGAGAGAAAAGGGAGGTGTGGAGTTTGAGGGACCAGTGGAAGCTGCTGCCATTTCTTCCCATCTGTATTGGGTCACAGTTGTCTTCCTTAGTCTTTCTTGGATTTATTTTATGGATTTTCTAGCTTTGTACATAAAACATTTTTCTTGAAAACAGGAGCATGGAACATTGATATGGAAGTTGACCCAGGTTTGGTTTCTAAGCTTCTGTATGATTTAGGATTAAGTGATTTAATATCTCTGAGCCTCAGTTTTCTCGTATGCTGATGGGAATACTCACACAACCACATTATCACAGTACTGTTATTAATATATATTAAGCCTCAACTTTGTAACTTGGGAATCCTTGAGATAGAAGTAATAAAGTCAGAAGTCTTCTTACACAGGTCTTATGATGTAGGGATCCCTTCACTTATTGGTATCCAGAAAGTGAATCTCTGGCTTCTGAATGAACTGATCTGACTGGGAAGCATCTTTCCTCAAAAATAGCTTATTTTTTGTTTGGGGAGCTAAAGTGGTTACAAAGGCAAGCAAGGCACATGGTTGGTTTTTAAAAGAAAATAAAAAGTGACACTGGAGATTCTCCCCAGAATAGTTCCCAGAAACTAAGAACCAATATTCCTCTGTGATGTGAGTTCTGATGAATAAACTAGGCTTTCCCCAGCACAGGTAGATTGCTTCCCTAGAACCTTCATGCTGCCATCTCCAGGTCACTACTGGTGGCACAAGAGGACATGTATAGATAATGTTACTAGCTGTGTTAATTATGGACCTCATGTGCCCTATATAAATGATGACTCACCCTATCTTGGTTCCTATTTATACAAGTCTTCTATATTTTAGTATTGAGGATCACTTTTTGTTAAATATGAGCTTTTGGTAGTTAATTGTAGTAAATACAATTGACATAAAATATTTTTTTCTTTTCATTTTAATATATTTTTCAAATCCCAGAAAAATTCTGACATTTGAGTCTTCAGTTTTTGTTCCTATAGATGATATAGAAATATCAGTGGATTCTTTTGTGGAGAATTAATGGAAAAGTATGAGGATCGTGATTGTGGCACGTAAGGAAACCATCCCAAATTCTCCTTATTTTTCTCATTTGTCAAATTCAAAAGTTCAAGTAAACCAGCTAAAAGCAATAGGTCATTTGAAGATAAGGGTATCTTCTTCTGATGGGCCATCATTAAGATAGCAAACTTCTCCCTCAATCATTATGGGATACTCAAATTCTGCAACTAGAATTTGTCAGTGACCAGGTAAGCAGAGCACATACCTGTGGCAGCTCCACTGAAGCCCTATGTAGCAGAAATAGAGATACATGACTTTGCACAAAATGCAAGATGACATGTGGGGGCTCCTGATTGTGTATGTTAACAGAGTGTCTTAAGCGCCCCGTGTTCCACAAAGCATGCAGGAACTGAGAAGCAGAATCCCGTTCTGCATAGAGGTTCCTCAACAGGAAAGAAAAAAGATGACACTGATACACCCTCATTAGTTAAAATGATCACACAGGAGAAATCAAGATCTCCCCAAAGCCAGCAGACCAGCAGCCAAAACTTAAGTTGGTATGATAAAGACTCTACTAGTACGTGCACATATGTCCAGAGTGGCAAAAGAAGGGACCCAGGACCAGGGCTTGCAAGTTCACAGAGGTGCCCAAGGTTACATCAGAGCCAGGGTTCATGATGGGGTAGATGCACAGAGACTCAGCAGACAACCTGAGTCCTCAATCAGACAGAAGCCTCATGGATACTAATTCCATTCCAGAGCAGGCCATCAAGACTCCTGGCAGAAAACAGATATCTGGCAGGACGTAAAGGAGAAGAGCCAAATAAACAGTTACTCCTGGTAAAATGAAATTTAAAAGTCTCTGTATAAGGAAGTCATTTGCTTCATCCCCAAAATATTTGTGTACGTCTGTAGGTAGGAATTATCCTCGGTTGGGGATGGAGTAGGCTTTTTACTGGTAATAAACGAAATTACCTCTGAGGAAAAAGAAACAGTGAGAAACATTCCCTTTGGCTTTCTCCTGCTAGAGCCTTGGCATGCTTCATGCATCAGGAAACTCTTCCAGCTAGCCAGCTCACAGATGGTGGCAGAGCAAAGTCACATGTGTCTCTGGGATTTTAGATCCTTGATGCTTGTGATACCAGCCCCAGGGTGTGCACAGTCTGTGACCTGCAGTGCCCTTTCAAAAGTAAAGAGGTAATAGTAAATGCTGTGGCTGCCCTCTGCCCTGTCTCTGGTAGGTCTCCTGACAATTAGTGAATGTCTTATAGATGTGTGTGTTGAAGAAAAAATGCAGAAATAGGCCACCAGGAGGATACTGGTAGCTCATGAGAAAGACCAAACCTATTTCCTAACATCATTGACTCTTCCCCAGGGAGAAACACAGCAGACAGACTCCAGAGGTCTTCTTTCTTCTTCTTTTACACATACTTTTTCATTTTTGTTGCTATTTTTGGAATCTGAGAAGTTCCACACCTCCCTAGTAATTTTGATAACTACTTTGATTATGTTTTTAATTTTAATTGTTGCAAATAACCCAAAAGTCATGTTACTGCTCCAGTAGGGCCTTGCCCCCACCAGAGGACATGGGTCCCTGGCCCATGATGACCAATCAGTCCCTTTCCATGATAAAATTTCAGCTGCAAGTTAACATTCTAGACATATGTACTGTCGGAAGAGTATATTTATGACTGGAGAATTAGGTATCCAAGCCACGTGCCTGCACAGTCCCCTGTCTGGCATACAGAGCTGTCGGGAGAGCCATTTCCAGGCCTGGGAGCTGCAGTACTGGAGCAGCTGACTCCGATGGAGCTTCCTGAAGAGTCTCAGTGGAAAGTTTTTGTTTTTTTCTTTTTCCCCTCTTCTGGAGATGACAGTGAGCAGAGACTGCAAGAATCCTTGCACTTCACCTGGGTTTGCTATGATGTATTTTTGTTTTCATTATTAAAAAAATAATTTGGAGTTAGCTACTTTTAATTTTTGTAGTGATGGTTTTATGAGGTTATTCCTATGTCAAGTGTCATGGAAGTGTCCAACAAAAATAAATTGACGTGTAATTTAAAAATAAAGTTAAAAAGGAAAAATAATATGAGCAATATGAGACAACAAATTATATGGAAAGTATTGTAAAAATTTTTATATAGCTATCATATAGCTTATGTATCCCTCCTGGGTTTTTTTCTATTTATGGGTCAACCTGTAGTATTTTAGTATGTATGTTAAGACTTATTCATGTATCTACATTTATATGATTATATAAATTGGATACTTTTACAACTTGATTTTTTATTATTTGGTTAATTTTTCTGTATCTATACAAGTAGATTTGTTCCATTTCATGACTTATTCCATTTCATGGCTATATACTAATCCCATTATATAAACCTATTCAATTAATTTATTTTCATTAAACTTTGAATTCTAAAACATTTAAACATTTTAAATTCTAAAACTTTAAAACATAAAAAAAAATCTATCTTTGGTCATTACCCTAATTAAAGTCAGCTCTATTGCTTCTTGCTCCCACAGGAGACCCACAAAGAGAGATTAACTAGTCTGTAAATCCAAATACCAGGAAACATGGGACAAACTGATTATTAAATAGCACGCTAGTTATGCTTTAAAATACTCTGCTCAATGTATTTTTATTTAATCTTGATCTTTTAGGTATTTCTAAGTTCAAACAAGGTTTTTAATCTGGAAAAAAATTTAAAAAATACTATACATACTCTAGCAAGTGTCTAAAAAGTCTAGAAACACAAGGAAAATCATGTAATGCAGATCAAATGTATTCACCTATTCACCATCCAGAATTGTGGTAGCAGGATGGCAGCAATGCTGATTATCCTAATAGAAAGACTTTGACCTAAGGGCTTAAAAACAACTTGGCTAAGTTTATTTAATATTTTTATTTTATTTTAATTTCTTCTTCCAAGAATATGATCCCAGCTTCCCATTATGGGTGAAGGGAAGGTTCAGAGCTAGTTTTCAGTTATATTTGTAACTAGAACATGGAAGAATAGGAATAATACTTTAAACTTGCAATACATGTTTGATTCCCTAGAGATCAACATCAAATGATGGATAATTTTTCTTTCTTTCTCTGTAAACAATTGCTTGTATATCTAATACATTCCAGAAGAGTAGACTTAGACTGAAATGTTTCTCCTTAAATGGACACACGTCAATCATGTCATGCCTCTGTCACTCTCCCTTCACCCCCAACGAGTCTAGGGACCTCCTCTTTGCAGTAGCAGTTATCTCCTCTATGGTACCCTGAAGGTTTCCCTTTCTCTGGAAAAGAAAACTATAAATTGCAGCTGATTTGTAGATTAAACAGACTGTAACTCAAGTGTGATGGTAACGCCACTGTTTGTTCACCAGGCTATTAAATGTGTCACTTTCTATGGCAGCCTGAGAGCACAGTTTGATTTAATTGGTCAAACCCAAGAAACAGAAATATTCAGGTGTCTGGCACCTACAACTTCCCTTCTATCTTTTATTTTTCTTTTTCCTGGGGAATAAACTCAGGGGAGCTTTACCACTAAACTACATCCCAGTTTATATTATTTCTTTAATTTTGGGTTTCACTAAATTACTGAGGGTCTCACTAAATTGTTGAGACAGGCCTTTAACTTGTAATTCTCCTGTGTTAGCCTCTCGAGTCACTAGGATTACAGGCATGAGCCCCTGCGCCCCAATGCCTAGAGATTCTTACTTGGATTTTCCTTGGGTTGGCATTTAAGTTAAAGAGAAATAAACTAGGCAATTGGGCCTCGTAAAGACCGTGGATATTCAGAATAAAAATGTAATTTTACACGAGCACAGAGGAAAGATGATGTATAAAAATGTGGGTCAAAATAAATGATGTTTTTTACTTTTATATAAATGATCCAAATTTCTGGATGAAAAAAGTAAGCACTATACTAAAGTTAGTATCTACCCCTAGGGGTTACTCACTATTTATTTGATTTTTTTTTTCGGTATCCTTGTTGTGAAGTTTATAGTCAAAGAAATGAATTTGACAACAGGGCTCAGATCTGGGGGTACATTTCTTCAACACATCAATCACTGAATTCATGGCAATCATTTCTTATCCCTCTGGTAGAAACTCCTACCCATGAAATATGTCGCAATGAAAGGTTCTCCCAACCCCTCTGAAATGACTGCTTTTCAGCCAGAGAGACAGAAGGTTAGTTTTGTTCATTTTTTTGTTTTTGTCTTAAATTGGAAATTGCCCAGTTTTCAAATGTTGGTTTTGGTTTTGTAGCATTTTAAGAAAACCAGCTTTGGCAAAGATATAATCCATCACCTGGATTTGGGCCCCAGTCACTAGGTACACTGTAACCTTCTTGAGGACATTTGGTCTACCTCTATTCCTAATCACCCATTATGCTAAATGCTTCTTTCCCAATGAACAGCCCAGTATCACAAAGTAGGCTCAGTAAAATGGAAGTAGTCTATGGTGACTATTAAGAGTCATTCCAAACATTGCACCTTAGCAAGGATATAAGCCAGTTGTAATAATAGCTTGTTCAAAGCAAAGAAATTGTTTTCAAGTCAGAATGTTCTGTACTCTGACTGCAACATTGGTTTTGGAGACAGGAAGTTTTGGAGTCAAAAGGAACCATACATGTCACCTAGCCAATGTCCTCCTATGGCAAATGAGAAAACCAAGATCAAGACTAAGGATGGAGCCTGTAAATCCCTGCAATCCTGGCACTGTGTACAGGACTCTTTCCAACAGAGGAGATGTTATCCAGCTCCAAAATTCCCCCAAAACTGCCTTGCAAGCAGGTACATTCCTTTCCTCTAATCCTCCTCCTAGAAGTCTCTATGCTTCTGTTTGTCTTTCCAAATCCTTCCTCTTGAGTCTAGTTTAGGATTCATATGTGTGTGTAAAGTTTTTCCTGATTGCTCCAGTGGGAACTCCCTCCTCTAAATCTCTTTAGCATTTTCTTTGCCTTTTGAGTCTTAACCAACAATTTCATTTAATTATCACGTAACATTCCCCCTTCTCCCCAGTGACAATTCTAGCTCTTTGTACATGAAAACAGGAAATCTCACAGGGTCTGAAAGATAGGAGATACATAACCATTTACTGATAAAATTGATGAACGAAATGCCTAACAAATTGTAGAATAGTGGTAAAAGTATGCAGAAATGTCAATAGTTACTATCTGTAATCTTGCACATAGAATAGCTTCTCCGAACTCCAATTCCTTCATTTGTAAAACAGAATTAAGAACTGTACCTACCTTTGAGGGCTGTTGTGAAGATTACATGAGATGAAGAGCTCAGGTTCAGGTCTGCCCTCTTTGAGAAGAGGATGAGCTAGTTGAGAGGGTGCTTCTGTGTACTGCAGGCTTCCCAAGGGGGAAAACTCCATATCTGGGGTTTCTTTCTCATTGTGGGGAGCAGATTGATAAGAGGAAAAAGAGCCTCTGGAGGCCTTTGATGCAGAACTAGCTTAGTGATTAATTCAACAGCACATAAATGACCCTGAGTTAGGCAGGAAGAATTTTAATACAGCAATTATAATCACTCACTGTATTTTTACATTTTATGATCCTTTAGGGTTTGCAGAGTTTCCAGAGAAAAGTTTATGTTTTACTCAGATTCTCAGTTTCAGAATGTCCTGGAAAGAGTTGAATTAAATGAGTTTAGTCCTAGGCATTGCTTCTTTTACTGGAAATTTACAAGGAATGCAAGCATAATGATATGGTTTTTGCATAGTTATAATTTGATTTAGAAGAACGGCATCACCCAGCTTAAATCTCTGACTTGGTTACAAATTACCTTTAACAATATATTTTTAAAAATTAAAAATTCACCTTTGAAAGACCAACCTCTATTTATTTATTTATTTATTTATTTATTTATTTATTTATTTATTTATTTATGTACCAGGGATTGAACTCAGGGCACTCAACCACTGAGCCACATCCCCAGCCCTATTATGTATTTTATTTAGAGACACAGTCTAACTGAATTGCTTATTACCTCACTTTTGCTGAGGCTGGCTTTGAACTTGAGATCCTCCTTTCTCAGCCTTCCCCAGCCTCTGGGATTACAGACATGTGCCACCATGTCTGATGAGAACAAGCTCTTTTAAATGAGGGAGCAGAAAA
Organism: Ictidomys tridecemlineatus; assembly: GCF_052094955.1. Classification (NCBI taxonomy): domain Eukaryota; kingdom Metazoa; phylum Chordata; class Mammalia; order Rodentia; family Sciuridae; genus Ictidomys; species Ictidomys tridecemlineatus. Next base: position 19,864,036 of record NC_135477.1, read on the forward strand.
ACTTTTCCTGTAAAGGAGACATAAATATTATAATGGAAATTTTTTTAAGTTTTGAGGGCCACACAAAATGAAAATTTCATAGGAACTTTGGTTCAGTAAGAAGTCGATTGTGTTACGTATTCATCACCTTTTCTGTATAATGCTTGGTCTCTTTCCTAAGAAATACCCCAGTGCTCATATACGTCTTTGACTTTGTCTCTTCTGTTTCCTAAGCTTTCTGAGACTTGTGTCTGAGGATGCAGGAAACATTCTGAATGGAGCTAGTTCTCCTAGCCCTGTGCGGATGCCTTGGTCTGGGAGGTCATGGCGTTTTGTGTGCAGCTGTTAACAGAATAGAGCATGAGTGTTTCTCTGACCCTACATGAAACAAGCAGAGATAGTAAAGAAAGTACTTCTAAAAAAGTCTGCTGGCTATGTGGAGGTTGTTTATGGTAGCTAGAGATAAATGTTTAGGATCGCAGTAGGAAGCACATGCCAAAGATTCTCTCTTGAGAGATTTGCAGAAAAATGACAGATGATAATAGCTGGAGAACACATAGGCAAAGTCCTTGGTCTCTGAAACTAACTCCTTGGATATTTCAATCTTTGAGCTACTATTTACTATGTGACCTTTAGGGAATATTTTTTTTCTTACCTCAGTTTTCTTATTTGCAAAGTGGGGATAATACTAGTATATCTCTAAGGTATAATCTGAAACTCCTGCTTACAGGGATATCTGACGTGGAGTTAGTACCAAATAAATGTCAGCTAGAAGCAGAATGATTCCTGAAGCACTTTTTATAATTATCTTGTATCTTTGGTACAAGATACCTGAAGTTTGCAGAATAGGGATTGTGGTGGATATTCTACAGGCAAGAAACTGGTATTTCCAAAAGTTAGTGGTTGGAGTACCAGGACTGACATTAAACTTTCCTGACTCTGACTAGAATATTCTCTCTCCATATCACTCTCTTTATCTAGAGAGTTAGAGGAAGCTGGGATGTGTTTATGTATAGTGGTGAAAGCTACTTGTCTCTGGCCAATAGAGATATTTTGGTAGAAAAGAGGCATCTGAGGAGACCCTAAGAAAACTACCTAGCTCGGACTCTCAAAGTCTTCATGATGGACAGTGTCAACTGCTAAAGACTAAAAGAAAATTACCAAGAAATCAAACAGGAATTTTCCAATTAACTCCCATTGCTGAGTGTAGCCTCTTTCTGTGCCCTGTCCAGCGGAGAACAGTGGGGAAAACCAGGAGAGAACATCTTCCAAGAGATCAAGTTGACCTGCATACTGTCAAAAAAAAAAAAAAAATCAAACCAGGGAAGACCCTCATTTGCTTCTTCATCATAAGTGCTGAGGCCAGAATTGTGGATTCCATTCAGTTGTCAAAGTAGGAGGGATGCAGAAGGTCACTGTGCCAAGACAGGGCCTAAGTATAATGGAGGTAAACTTCATTATGAGAGTTTTGACTCTGCCAGGGAGAGGCTTTCTATAGAGTGCAGGGGAAATGGAAAATGCATCAGACAGGATCCCCGCTCTTGCAGAACTTGTCTTTGGTGTGTGCCTGCCCAAACATAGCTATGATGTCAGGCAGTTTAGGTTGTAGGTGATGTAATCAGTTGGTTTCTACTACAAAACCTCTCGAGGGTCTCCCTGGTGGGGTTCCAGCACAGTACTCTGTCACCATGGTATATCCTTTATGCTTTGCTCAGGCTGCCCAAATTTCTGAGTCTATTTTGTGTCTTTGGTGGCTACATACGTCTCCTTATTAGGTTAAAAAGACCTCTGCAACCTCAATTCTAGGCGGGTCACGTTGGTAGGAAATAGTCATGCCTCTTGTTTTCACCTCTAGTTCTTCCAAGTCTCTACCTTCCTAATACTTGGTGAATTTCTCTGACTCTGCCAAATTATTCCTTATATCACAAAGCCTGGTACTAGAATCTTCTCTTCATAGAGGAAAAGAGAAGTGGGGATGACCTACAATTATAAACACTCTGTAGATACTCACTAGATAGAATGTCTACTATTTCCTTAACAAAAGCTCCTGATCAAGAGAATGACATGACTCTGACCCCTGGATTGTCCTGCATTGTTATTTGCCCTCTCCATATAAGGGTTTTGAACACCCCAGCCTCAGCCATCCTGCTTGACTAGCTCAGTGGAAGCGCAACTCCAATTAGATTTGAAGACCTGCATTTAGTTCCCAAGTGGGTCAACAGTGTGATTCATTCCGTGGCCATAGTCACTGTTACCAGCATCCCCGTTGGTGTCTGGGCTTCTTTTCCTACCCCTCCGTTCCTTAAATCTGAAAAAGTGAACTCTTTAGCTTTCACCAGCAAGAATAGCCATACATCATGGGAGGAGGACTAAGTATTTCCTTTGCTAAGGGAATTTCTAGGCTCAGGTTGATCCCTGAATTGATTCTGGGCCTTTTCCATCACTCCTGTCTCCTTTTTTGGGCTTCATGTCTAGGAAAGTTTCTTTTAAACGTGGGAACTGAGTGTCATTTCCCTGTGGAGAGAGCATGGCTCTGAAATCATACCACAGGATTTGAATACGGTTTCTATCAGTTTTGTCACTTGGCATAGTATGATGGCTCATTTTATGTATCAGCTTGTCTGGGCCAAGAGATGCCAAGGTAGCTGGTAAAACAGTATTTCAGGTGTGTCTGGAAGAGAGTAGCATTTGAATTTGTAGACTGAGTGAAGAAGATCAGCCCTCACCCTCTGCAGATGGAAATCATCCAGTTTACTGAGGGCCTGGAGAGAAGGAAGAGGAAAAGGAAACGTGAATTTGCTTTTAATTGGACTCTCACCTTTCCTTGCCCTTACACACCAGTGCTCCTGGCTCCTGGACCTTCAGACTGTCACTTACCTGATTGGTTCCTCTGGTTCTCAAGATAGAGGATTTAGACTGAAACTTGACCACCTCTAGTTTGTCTGGGCTTCCAACTCAAGAAGACTGCTCAGGGGCTGGGGTTGTGGCATATGTGAGCCCCTGGGTTCAATTCTCAGCACCACATATAAGCAAATAAAAAAAAAATAAAAAGGTCCATAAGAAAATTCTCAGCCTTCATAATTGTGTAATCAAATCCCTCATAATAAATCTCTGTCTGTGTATCTGTTCATATTGTATTCTGTTTCTCTGTAGGACCCTGAATAATGCATGTAGATTTAGTGGCTTCCCTGAAACTCACTTGCTTTATTTCTTAAAAGGATTTCAGTGGCTTAAGATACAACCTGGTAAGCATATTATGAAGAGTAAATTTAATACATTATGAAGAGCACCTTTTATAAAATAGATGTTTAGTAAATGTTAGTTTTCTCTCTTATCTGACTTTCTATGCTTAGGGCCAACTCATAGTAGCCACATTTTGATGACAGATGTCTCCCTGTATTTCCATAATGCTCTCACCCTAAGATGACACAATTTCATATTATCCTCCCTAGTCACATACTGTCTTGTCTTGTAATTCTGGTGGCGATTCTACCTGGACCATCAATTCCCACCGTGCTTCCCCATACCCCTATGCTGTGACAATCTATTCATGCAAAAAGGAAAAAAAAAAAAACCCTCAAGTTAAACATGTTTAAAATATGAAATCGTATAATGACAACTTTCCTCAATGGAAGTTTATTGTGTATATCACTAAAAATTAGAGACTCTGGGTCTGGAAAATGTTTTAATTTTTTCTCTCTTTGTAGGTTCTATTTCACTAGTGGCTTTTCTAGGTTAGGGAAAAATTAAACATTTTTTTTCAATTTACATATTTATATGTATACATAGTTCAAGTTGTAATTCAATTTATATATTGAAAAAATGTACATTCATATGTATGTGTATATATGCATTTGTGTGTATATATAATTATATACATATACATATATATGCTATGTGTTTGTATAAATATGTATATATGCTATATTCTAGGTTTTCTCTCTTCAGTTCTCATAGCCAGGTTCTATATATCTATAGATAAGCTGCTGAAGCCTGATTTGAAACACCACAGAAAAATATTTTTGCAGCAAGAGACACTGTTCTGATGACTCCTTGCTTGGACACAATCTATTTGGGACACTTATCCCTGAAAAGTCTCCCTTCATTTTCTCCCTATTAGAAAATACCAATTGTTTGATTAGACATCTATGGGTACCAATGAGGTGTGCCTATGCTCCTCTTCTTCCATAGTTAAGCCATCAATGGAAGTTCAGAAGTTCAAAGTTTTGCCAAGCAAATAATAGAGCCCAGAACCCTACAGGTACATTAATGCAATAGGCATTAGATTCAAAGATTTTAAAACCTAAGCAAATTTAAGAAGGCACATAATATGGGAAATAACTTTTCTTAAATCAGGTCACTAAAATTATGAAACACCCATATTAGACATCAGATTTTGGAGACTGATTTCACAAGAAGTAAGATCTGTTTAATAACAACAACAACAACAACAAAATGTTTGGCCAGGTGCAGTGGTGCACACCGGTAATCCAACCAGCTCTGGAGGCTGAGGCAAGAGGATTGTAAATTCAAAGCCAACCTTGGCAAAAAGCAAGGTGCTAAGCAACTCAGTGAGACCCTGTCTCTAAATAAAAAGTACAAAACAGGGCTGGGGATGTGGTTCAGTGGTTAAAAAGTGCCCCTGAGTTCCCTCCCTGGTACCCCCCCACCAAAAAAATTTTAAAATGATGGAAGGACATGATACAAAACAGAGAATAGCTATAAAATGGAGTAGATTGAGGCCTATGAAAAATGGAATTTGTTTTTCTGATTTGTATCAGTTTTGGAAGGCTTCTTTGGGAGGGAACCTGTCACCAAATTCAATTTCCATTTGTTTCTGCAAGGGCAAGTGTATTGTTGAAGGGCATGTGAAAGTCAATGCCAGAAAGGGGATATCCAACCCACTAGGCACTCAGTCTAAGGAATGTGGCTTGGACTCTTCACATGTAACTACTGCAGTATGGATGTTAGCAGTGGAAAGGATACAGCTTCCCTGAGGTTGTCCCTATTTTGAGTGCCAGGTATAAAGTACACATTTAGTACACACTTTTTGAAATGTTCAGTGCATATATATTTCCTTCATTTGGTCGTCACCACTGATGGGAAGTTTTCTCACTTTAAAAATCAAGTACCCATTCTTCTTGAACCTTTAGGCCATCTACCACCAGTCCCTCAAACTAGATTCATCATCTCATTATTCTTTTAATTCTCACCTTTACTGGGTCGTTCCTCTCTGCCTACAATGATTCTCAGCATTCTTTTGTCCTACAAAAACATTTCCTTTCTAAAACTCACTGTTATTCAGTGAAACTTATGTATTTGAGCATCTCTAGATGCCATGCTCTACACAGATATTATGGATGCAACTATGAATAAGGTGCATACAGTCTGTGTCATCACTAAGCTCACAATTAAGCATGACCTGGTGTCTTAAATTTCTTTCAGTATTGTTCCTCTGTTGTATTGTAGTGTTTTTAAACAGCATGATCCACTCTGATTTTCTACTCTTCTTTATTTCTTCTCTTCTCTTTATTCCTCTGCTATCTGATTTCCGCCTCATTGTTCTATTATGTTTTAAAGGTCACCAGTGTCCTCTTAATAAGATGCCTATATATTACAGTTTACTGCTGTTATTTTGGCACATTATTAAGAGTACTCAATTTCCTCTCCAAAGTATCCTGGCATGGATAATGATTTAGAATCACCTGTTCATAGTTATCACTGGCTGAGACCCCTACTCAGTCCTCAGTCTCTCTGACCTTTCTGTCATATTTTCACTGTGAAAAATATTGGTATATAGACCACATTTTAATGATAAAGCAATGTGCTTTTAAATCATGATGGTTTCACTTACTGTGTGGCCATGGAAAAGTTACTTAATACCCTATATAATTTTTTCTTCTGTAAGATAGGAAATGATTGTAGCACCTTATAGAATGGATAAATAAGTTCAAAAACAGAGCTTGTGATGTAATGGGCCTGGCGCCCAACATGGTGAGAGTCATTCCTCACCATCTTGTGCTAATGGAAGGCTCTGGCTTAGATGACTTCCCTCAGTCTTCTTGTCAATGTGATGCTCTTTGTCCTATTGTGTCAGCTGCCACTTTCTGTCAGCTCATCTCCCTGTCCTCTGCTGTCCTCGGGTGTGGCACTCTGCCAGAACAGCATATGACATCACAGATGAATGTGTCTTAGGTTCTGGTGAAGGCTGGGGGACACAGAGTAGGGAGCACCCAGTCACCTGCTAAAGTGGAAAAGGCCATTTTGTTGAGGTGCAACTTGGAGGAAAGGAGACACTGAGACTGAGAAAGTCTCCTGGAGAGGGTGTGCCATAGGAGAGGACCAAGGCAAATGGTGGCCATGCCCGTTTTCTACTTTCCTTGAAATAAAAGTTTCTATCCTGGGGATACTCAGGGTATAACTGATCAAAACAGGAATCAACATGTACCTTAGGGTTTGGTGTAGATTAATCTTTCATAGTTAACAGAAAGAGTAAGGTCGTTGGATCACATAGGTGTGGGTTCAAATCAACTTTCACTGTGGATCATAAGGCACATGCTAACACTCCTGGGCTTTGGTTTTCTCGTTTGTGCTTAAGAACAGAGACTTGGAGGGGGTTTGACTTGGGTCTATATTCTGGCTCTCCTAACTCATAACTCTGTAATCTCATAAACTCTGTAATTGCTCATCACTCATTTCTCAACTGTAAAATAAGGATAATAATAGTGCCACAACTTGATCATAGTGAAGTTAAATGAAACAGTGTGAGTAAATGCTTGGCATATTTTACATATTCTGTATGTGTTAGATTCTATTACATTGTAATTATCATTATTACATCATCAGTTGTGAAATTCAATTTCTTTCTTTACAAAACAAAAACAGAAACACCTTCCTAAGGATATTTATTGAGCTACCATTTGCAAATTCTGGGTATCTATAACAGACTCTAGATTAGTCACAAATTGAAAGAAGCTTAAAGCAAGCTATAACTAGGGCTGATTAAAAAATATTGTCACCAATTACATAATTATTTGCTTTCCTCCTCCTTCCTATTTCATCTTTCTCCTCTCCTCTTATCCTCTTAAAATATAAACTCCAAAAAGCTAAGGGTTGTGTGCATTCTTTTAGTACCCCACTGTGAGGGTCAGGGCCATTGCACTAATTTGAGTGGGACAGAGACTAGCTTTGGTAATTATGAGTCATGGTGAAGAATGTGACCCTGGATTTGACCCTAGAAAAAGCCATGGTTGTTAAAGCAGGGTTAATTTGAACATGAATATATGTCTTATGCTTATTTTGTTTATTACCATAGCACATGGGGCTGAGATCTTTCCAGGAGCCTAATTGGCTATTTGACATGAGTAATGGCAAATTCAGGGTTCCTTGTTTTGTGAATAGAATATTTGGTTTCCTCTATTCATACTGGAGTGTCTCACAGGAGAGATCCTTGTGATGGGTGAGCAGGCCCTTCTGTGGTCTAAAGGACACAACCTGATGGGGTAAATTGGGTTTAATGATTCACTGTTGGTCATATTTACTCTACAGGACTCCACTTCTCATCAAGATGTTAACAACTCCCTGTAGTCTGCTCTTTGAAATTTCTGCCTGTGTTTTAAAAATGAAATAAATAGAAATATTCAAATACAGGCCAGGGAAGACATGTTATTTTAATAGAAGACCCACAAAGAAATGCAAATGTTATCCAAATTTTGGACCCTTGGAAATGAGGATTTATTAGAAAAGGCATTCTCAGAAATATAACTGAAATTATGTCTTTTCCAGCTTTTTAAAAAATGGTGTTTTTAAACTTATGCATAAACACACATAACACATTAAAATTGTACATGTTAATAAGGTACTATGTGATTTTGATACATGTATATATTGCTTAATGTTTAAATCAGGTAAATACATCTGTCTCTTTAGACATTTATTATTTCTTTATGACATGAATATTCAAAAACATTTCCTCCAGAATTTTGAAATATAGTACATAATTATTATCTATAATCTGTGTACAATGCAATAACATCCCAGAACTACTATTTTACCTTTAAAAAATTATTTTTATTGGTTCTTTTTAGTTTTGCATAACATTAGAATTCATTTTAACATAATTATAAAAGCATAGAATAAATTTGCTCTAATTCAGTTCCAGGTAATTCCCCTTCTTCCCTCCACTTGTTCCTCTCTCTCTACTCTACAGATCTTTTTGCCACTTACTTATATATTTTTTAAATTAGTATCTTGTGGATGTACACGGTGGTGAGATTCACTATGGAGGAAGGAGAGGATAAGGGAAGAAAACCGGAAGGAATCTGATCTAATTTCTTAGATACATTTATGAACACACCCTGGAACTTCTCCTCCCCCAATTGTAACTCTTCCAGTTGTCTTTATCCCCAGTTGTGCAGTGTTTAGCTGTGTATCACCAAGGTCCTTGTGTACCTATTTCTGTCTTTAAAGTCAAATCTTGGATCCTTTTCAAGTAAAAGTGAATTTTGCATAGGATATTTATAATTGTTAAAATAATAGGTTATTTTGCTAAAACAGCTTTTCCCTAATCACTGACAGTGTCTTGTTCTCTGTAACTCCATTCATTCATTCAACAGGTACTTGTCAGATGATGTTCTAGGAACTGAGGCGATGGGATGTGCACCGATATGGAGAGCTCCTGCCCTCACATAGCTGGTTGAGGATGTTGTTCCTGAGCACTCCTGGCCCTCACCTAACTTTTAGTCCTCCTTTTCCTTTCCTTTTCTACTTTGTCCACTGGCTTCTCTCAGTTTCTTTTCCCTCTGTCTGGCATCCCAAAGAGAAATGAGTGGTGTCCTATAAACAAAATATGTATCTACCAAAAACATTATGAATTCCCTACTTGTGTAGCTGTGTTAAAGAGGTCTGTCTAATCCCTGGAAAGGAGCCAAAATAGGACATCCCCAGAAAGGCCAGAATTGTGGTCATGGGAGCAGATAGAAGGAAGACTTAAACAAGATAAGTACAAAAAAAATACAACCATAGCTTTCATGTGCTAGCTTCTCCATATGTTTGTTGAAATGAAGCTGGTGCAGAAAATGAGAGGAGGAGATTCATAATTGGTTGCTTCCCAGATATCCTGGGGGTATGATAGGTTTGAAATAGATGTCACAAATACCAGTTTTGGTAGTGGTTCAGTCTCAAGCCACACCTTAATGCCACCACCAAGGAAGGGCAACTGGACTGAAATGCTATGGCAACAAGCTAGGTTGTCATTTATTATGTTCTAGGTAAAAAGCCTAAGGACACTGTCAACTAATTGAGTGGCTTGTGCAAGTCACAGCACCTCTTAGCCTATATTGTGCCTCTTGAAGGACAATCAGAAAAATCTATTATATTTCAAGAGGTCATGTTGAGAAAGATAAGGCACAGGGGTAGAAATGCTTTGAAGAAAAAATGATAAAATCTCTGCATAGTCTCCAAGAACACACACCTTAAAATCAGCCTTGTAGTATTAAAAGCAAACACACACACACACACACACACACACACACACACACACACACACAAAGTTGCTATTACTTGAAATTAAAATTTTATTTCTTTTCTTCCTCCCAAACTGCCACATCTCTTCCTTCAACTTCTTCACCTTGGTACCCAGGTTTATTTCAGAATGGGAAGAATGTCCTTGAAGCTCCACTGGGAGATGCACTGCCTAAATCCTTTGGGGAAGAATGCACAGCCTAGTCAACAGAAGCACAGTCAGCACCTGGTTACAGATCATTCATAGTTTGCCTCAGCTGCAGAGAGCTGCCTGGCACAAGAGCAAGCTCTCCCAGGGTGGCCAGTGCTCACTGACGGATCCTGGTGGGAGCAGGAAAGGTCCTGCCCTTTCAGACCTCTGTGGGGAAACTCAAATAGGCTGCACACCCTCCAAGCTTTCTGCAGGCTGGTGGAGTATTTGTGGAGCTTGAATCACCGTTCAGCTTTTCTAACCCTCCATTGCACAGGTGTTGGTTGCAACACATATTCATTCATGCCCAATACCCTCTTTGCATCTGCAGCACTTACCATCACGATTAACCTTTGCTTGAGTAACAGGATTGTCATTACATACCCCAGGCACCACCCATCATCTGCATCCTCCCTTAGGATGCAGCTCTTGCTTACAGAAAAGGACATTTTACAGGATTTGATGGTGTCTGATGGAATGCACAAGTTAACTCTCAGTATGCCAGGAGTAAGGATCCTGCATTCAGAAGAAAAAGGTAAAACAAAGGTTGACAGGGGATTTTTTTCCAAGGGTCACCCATTCTCTCTGTTTAGTGATGTCATTAGATCAGAGTCTATTATACTAACAATGAAGAATGAAATTCATGAAGTCAAAGAAAGAAACAAAGTTATTAAGGAAGGAAAAAAATCCAGCTAGCATTTTTATTTTTAACTGCAGTCTGTCCACGAGGAGGCACATGATTTGATGAGGGGCTCTTTGGAGAGGGTGTTAGCTTTTTGTTCCCTACCCTTTTACTGGGATTCCAGCTTGCTAAGGTAAGAAGAAGATGGTTCCAGGGCTAGGAGAGCAGGAGGCAGTTGCTGTTGAACAGTCATCTCATTCTGGGAAACCTGGTCTCCCCTGTGCCTCAGTTTCTCTGTCTGAGAAACAAAGAAGGGATCAGGACCAGTGAGAGTGCATTCAGCTTGCCTCCAGCTAGTTTCTCTAACTTTTCATTGTTCATCAAATTCCTGTGCCATAATTCATTCTCTCCTATGATTTCAATAGGAGAGTATCAGTTATTATTTTAAGTACGTTATGAAGCACATTCTTAAAGCTGTTTTCTCGATGTCGTTGTCTCTATTCTCTCTGCATGAAAATCCTAGAATTAGGGAGTCAAAGAGTGTGCACTGTTCTAGAGAATTTTTATTAGATTTATGTTGTCGAATTATCCTAGGATGCAGATTCATTTTTTATTTGTCCTTATACATTGAAAAATCTCTTTGCTTTTGTAACATTATTAAGTAAGATAAAATCATGTTTTTCTGGGTATCTGAACATGTGTTGTTAGGGACAATTTCAAAGTAAGACAGTGTAATATCACCCTCGGAATAACCTTCCAGGTGAAACAGTGGTAAATTGGAATCATATTCAAGCAGGTATCAATCTGGCCCAGAGTTGGTTTACTGTGTCTGTTGTTTGTTTAAGGCATCATTCAACAGATGAGCTCTCAAACAATCTTCTCTTTTCTCCTACTTTTGAAAACTATGGAAATAATAGACCTTTTCCTCTAAGATACATCTGCTTATTTCATATACGTATGTACAATTAAAAAAAAAATGAGCATGTCTCCTTTTTCTCCCTCTCCAGAAAATAGCTCCTCATCAAATGAGGCTGGAATTGGGTAACCATCTTCCATCTTCACCATTGTGACAACCACACTTGACACAACCATACAATGCAAAAATAAAGAGATGAATCACAGGTGTTGAGGAAGGAAGGAATACTTGGAAAAAGAAAAAAATTTTTCAAGCTTTGAGATGGTTAGAGGGAAAACAATAAACATTTATTATTTCTGTATGCTAAAAAATTGTAGGTTAATAGAAAAAATAGTTGGAAAAATATTTAATGAAAAATAGTTAATGTTGGTAGTGAACATTTTACTCAACCAAAACACAATACCCTGCTTATACTGATTGTAGAGAGCCCAGTATAATAGAAATATTGTATTCATAAGAATAGTACTGAATGAATCTGTGTCTGAAACATACTATTGTAAGCATTATAATGCTATGAAATTTTAATTAGAACAACTCTAGTATCAATTAAACCTCAGCAGTTGAATTAAAAAGAGATAAATTTAAAATACTTTCAAAGAGAGAAAAAAAAAACGAAGATGTGCTTCTGGATGTTCAAGGCTGGCTTTAATAAGCTGAATTAAACCTTACTGAGACCTTGGATCCCTTTACCCTACAGCTTAGACCTCCTTTTTGGGGACCTGATGATCCAGGGGATCCTGGATACAGCTGGGCCTCTGAGGGCTATGTGTGGAACAGCCGAAGCAAACGGGCCACTTGGAAGAGTCTAGAAGTTAAACTCAACCTTAGCCAATATTTACCTGTTATTGTTCCTTTCTTTTCATTGAGCTTTATATTTTCAGAGCTACCATCCAAGTTTCTTGAGCTCTTTTCTCATCAACAATAATATAGTATTGATAAAAAGAATTGGTTCTTTAATTCTTTATCCATGTTTTCAACCATCTTCTTGCAAATGTGCTTCTACCATGTAGACCATGCATCTATATATTTTGGGAAGTTTCCTCTGTTTCTAAGCAGTATTTCCTCCTCAGCTGATTTTCTCTGAGATTGCATTACATATTCTTGATGTACTTTTGGCAATATTTCAATTTCAGTTGACGCCTCTGTATTTCACTTTCAAGCTGTGAATTTTCATATTGCAAAGAGAGTTGCTTGGTTTGGGAATGTGATTGTCCCGCAAACTCTTTGTTATTCGATTTTCTTCACATAATTTTTTTGATAGTTCTTGGTTTTCACCTGGAAATCTTTCAGAAGAAACATTTAAGTTAACAGGATCAGTGAGCTTTATTCAGATCATCTTCCGATTGGTAGGAGATGAGGTTTACTTCATTCTTGGCTTGGATCTTTTTCTCTCATTCCTGGTTACTCTCATCCACCTGCCACTCTGACCAGATCACAGGCAATGCATGGTCTTCAGCGTGGTCTTGGTCAGAGGTTTAAATTGCCATCTTTATCATTCATGACCTGGTTTGTTTATACCTTTGTGTTTTCAAGTGTTATTTCTTGTGCTTTAGTTTCCTCTCTCTTTGCTTTAATCACTCGATTTCTCAGGCAACTACTTCTTAACTTTCCTGAAGTTGAGTTCTTTCATTTAAACCATCTATGGTTTTATTCTAAAGTTTTTGAACCTTATTTTGAGACATTTTCAAAATGTGTTTTGCATCACACGATTGAGATTCGAGGGATTCTGGTGCCTCTTCAGGTGACTGTATTAGATTTTAAAGATAAGTCATCATGGGTCCAGGAAGTGACACTTAAAGGAACTCTCTCCTTTTCCTTCACAAAGTCCAGACTCGGAGTTTGTGATTGCAGTTATCAGCCCCATCTTCTAAACCTATGATGGGGTCACATCCTGAGAAGCCCACAGTAAGTCCAAAATAAGAAAAGTAAACCATGCGTGTAATGTACACAGCCAACCACAAACCATAGCTTAGCCACACAGGACACTGTAAAGTATGGAGTGTCTGCTCTCGTCATCTCATGGCTGACTAGGAGGGAAAAGATGAACATTCAAAGTTCAAGTATGGCTCTATGGAATGCCTATTGCTTTTTTATCACAATAAGTCAAAAAGATTCTAATTTGAATGATTTTTTATTTGGGAGTTGTCTATACTTCAACCCAGACAAAAAATATTTTGCTTTGTTCTTCTTCCTTTCTTAAAGTATGGTAGCTCTCTACTCTAAAACAACCATAGTAGAATATAGCAGCATCTCTCAGGAATCCCAAAGAGACCTTGAGCTCATCTCAAGCCTTCAAATATCACGAGAAAAGCACCAAAGAGTGGCTTCAGGAGCAGTCTGCTGGACTTTTGTGTGTGTGTGTGTGTGTGTAGTAGGTAAGCGGGCCTTATATGTTTCCAAAGAGCACTGTGACTCTGCCTCTGAATGTGAGTGCCCTGTGGGCTACACTGACCACATTCAGGGATACTTGTGTAGTGTTCCATCTCTAATATAAAGAAGTGCCTGTCTACAAGGACAGAGCAGTTGGGCCCTGAGACGACATGCAGGTTCTTTGAAACAGTTCTAGGTTTGCTCTGCTCAGTGCCCAAATAGTACGCAACATCATCTAGATAGTGCATTTGAGGAAACAGAAGGGGCTGATTGCAAACAGAGATCAGCCAGGACCTAGGTCACTTTAGGTCCCACTTGGCCCCAGGACAAATCTGAAAGATCCAAGAAGCTCCATGCCATTTCCCCGCTCTGCACACAAATGCCACAAGGCATAGTGGTGACATGCACTTGCGTAGAGGACATCTCCAGCAGAAACTCATTGACGTGATCTGAAGTTTCTTTCTGCTGCAGAGAAACCTGGTCCTACCTACAGATGTCATAGGGACCTCCCTTCTCTTAACATTCTGTCTTCCCTTTGGGCTCAGGAAATGCAAGCAGTCAGGAACAGAGAATGGAAGGTCCCACTGAAGATATTCCAGATGCCTAGATTTCAATTTAGAGAAAGCAACTAGAACTGGTTAGGTTTTAAAATGGCAATTCCAATAGATAGATAGATAGATAGACAGATAGATAAAGGGTCTTTTGTGGAGTCCGTGTGTTTATATTCAGTTCAGGTATTCCTTGGTGGGATGATTAAGGGACTCTGGATCCTTCTCTCATGGGGCTCTGCCATCTTCAGTTCATGGTCATCTCATTACTCTGTCGCACTCTATAGTCACCAAGTTGTCTTCAGTCGTATACCAGCTCTTTTCTATGTGAAAATAATACACAGTAGAAGATGACTACAGAATGTATATTTCTTATAATCCACGCTATTTTTATTTGATATATATTTAATTATATTTCTATGTCATGTTTAATAAAACCATGATCATCATTAATTTTTTTCTTAAGATTGGATTTTAAATCCCTTAGCAAAAGGAAACTTAAAAAAAACAACTCAGAGCTTTAAAGGACCTTGAAAACATGTAGATGTATATAGAAAAAAATTCTTGAATTTTGAAGCCTGCAGTTGAGACTCAGCTTATGCTTGGCCATCAGTTAGCTATTAGTAAACCCCAGATGCAATTTTATGTCACCTTTTCTTTTTCCTTTCATTTTTATGGCATCTTTATTACTAGTGGCTGAGTGAATAAAGTCTTATGCATTTCTGAACTCCACTTTTTAAAAAATTCTTTATCTGTTCTTTTACTCCTTTCTTTGTTCCCCTCCTTAAGAATCTCGGAAGTGTTCAAAGTCGTTTCTGGATCCTCTTGGCAGCAATGCTAATCCTTGCTGTCCTTTAGCCCATTTGTGCCTATATGTGTCACCATATGGTAACGTCTACTTAAGGTTCCTTGCCACCATTTTTTTTTCTCTTTTGAATCACCTCCTTGGATAGGCCTTAATATCCATTCCTCTTTTGGCAGTTAAGGAAGCCTAGGTCTCCGTTTAGAATCTAGGAGCTCACACATTCTAACATTTATTGCAGGCTCATTCTGTGCCAGGCTGTGTTGCATCTGTTTGCCCTTCTGAACGTAGCTCCTTATTTAACTCCTCCTCACGGCAACAATGTGAGGTTGGTACATTTATCTTTTTTTTTTTCCAGATGGTAAATCAAGGAACGGAGAGAAAGTGATTTCCTAAGAGTTTACTATTAATATCTAAAAGAGCTAAAGTTTAAACTCCAGTCTTCCAACTCAGATGCTCCCTCTCATAGGCGCTTTCAGGTTTGACTCTTCCATACCCATCCTTTCAAAGGTGAGCTGCAGGTGCTTGTGCCTGGTATGGGTGTGTGTTGTGTTCATGTGCCCATGCACATATTTTCATCTCTCTCTCTCTCTCTCTCTCTCACACACACACACACACACACACACACACACACACACACACACACTCACACACACACACTCACAACGTCTTCATCATCTCATCTGAGAGAATGCAATTTTTGGTCAGGAAAAGGACTTTCCCTAGAACAGGTCAGTGTCTCTCCAACAAATAAATCATGGCCACTTCCTCTGAGCTCTTATGGGAGTCATGCTCTCCCATTCCATCTTTTTATAGAAACTCGAGCTGCGGTTTATGAGCATCATCATTTCAAGAGGTAAGAGCAATGGTTTATGCTAATTAATTTCCTCCTTCTACCTCTTCAGGGAGTGTGGTTTCAATCTGAGAAGGGACCATGTAAAACTGACACCTCCTTCTCAGTCAACATTACTGCTCTCTTGTATGTCATGACTCCCCCATCTCAGCGAGTTATGGGATCCATTCTCGGCAGTATCCCAGTGAGACTGTCATGATCAGTTTTGTTTTACAAATTTCCATGAACATTCAGGTGGGAAAATATTAATGTAATTGCTAAAAGTTTACTGGAAATTAAAAGTACCTTTTAATAGCTTTTTTTTGTAACCTATAAGAATACATTGAAAGGCAGACAATAGCAGGACAAAAGAAATGAGTTCTTTTAGAATGTGGATTTGGGGTCAAGAGAGAGAGATGATTGTGAATGATAGCTCTGGAATTTACCACTCTATTGCAACCTCACTTTTCTCATCTGCAACATGCTGATGATAATATTTACCTCATTATGTCTTATGGAAGATAAAGTAAGGTATGTACATAAATGTCCAGCATAGCGCTAGCACCAATCATGAGTGATAATTAATAACAACAGCATCTATATGGGCATCTTCTCTTTTACAGTTTATCAGGCATGACCTCAAGCCTTTTTATATTCATGATTGAGAAGTACATGCAGCTCTCTTTGCATATATGAAACACAAGCAAGCTGGCTGATTTGTTTGGATTCTTCATACTTTGTTTCTTCTTTAGCACCAGGAGGCAAGAATTCTTCAGTTTCATGAGACTGAGGGATGAGTCTGAGCATAATATTTGTGGCAGGCTCACTGTCTGCTATACAGAGTAGAATATTGTATGGCAGAATGATCTTTCCTGAGTCTCACAGCTCATTTCTGGTCCTTGAGCAAAGACTGTTAAAAAAAAAAAATAAGAACTTGGTACACATCATTCAGTGTAGGCCAAGTGCCTCATGCATATTTTAGGTCTGGATTTTGTACCTGATTAGGACATTGAGTCTCCTGACTTTTCTGATAAATGAGCAAAGAATGGTTGTTTTCCAGTTGCTAATATGCAATAGGAACTCTCAGAGTATGTGTGTTGACTGTATGTGTGAGAAACTGGAGAATTCAGAAGCCACTTTCAACACTATGGTTTTTGTTTCTATAACAGGGAATGGGTTAGGCATCACTGAAGTGCAAGTTCAAGGCTCTTGGCCCTGAATTATAACTCAACAAATATTTAAGGAGGCAGCTCTCTCTTCCAGACACTAGTCTTAGGCCAGAAGAGTCACTTTGCCTCTCCATAGGGGAGAGACATAGCAGATGGACAGATTACAGCATGAACAAGAAAAGAGCGATCCCAAATGAAAGAAGTTTTTCAGTGGTAGAGAGTTCTTGAGGTTCAAAAGGAGATTCTCCATAACATTTCTACGACTTTTTTTAGAAGTTCCGTTTCAATGGCAGAGCAGGGCTTATGGTTAGGCTGATCTTTATGAGTCACTATCTTTTTGAGGTAGGGGGATGAAGAATGGAATATAAGTTGAAGGCCTTGATCTTCTGAAAGACACCATGGGCCCAAAAACAGAAACGGAAAATGAAGTGTCAACTTCAAAAGCCTTTTACTGCAATTCTGGTGTCAGGTGGGATTGTGGTCTTTTCTGAAGCCCAACATGGAAAAGATTTGCCTTACATTAGTTGATTGTTGGAAGCATTTAATTATTGCAGATTGTGAGCTGCCTTCTCTGCAGAATGTGGGCCAAAAGCCAATCTTACCTCCTTATCCTAAAACCTTAACAATGTAACTTGCTTGCTTCCTGAAAGCCAGTCAGGGGGAGTCTGCTCCATGATGGGCATTGTAATCTTATGTAATATATTCAAGTATGCACAATGATGTGCATGCTGATAGTGCTGCTGCATTCTATTAGGTTGAAGCAAATTAACTGGTCTTGACTTCAGTCAAGGGAAGAGAATTATGCACAGAGGTGAATACTAAGAGGTAAGGAACATGGAGACATGCCCACTATATGTTCATACCTACCAAATCATTGAACTTTGGAATCATATCTTGATTTATCAAGGATGTATTGAGATAGTTTTGTTTCAGGATCTGTGCTCAACATGTTAAAAGTCCTCAGTGGTGAGCAAACCCAGTACCCTTTTGAGAAGATTATATTCCCAGTCTAGTACAGAAAACGGAATATAAATAAGTAACTCTAGAGTGAGGCAAATGAAATAAAAATTAGGGAAGGGCAATGATTGATGGAATTGAAGATGAATATCTTTTGGAGGATAGAAGATTTTTTCAACCATCTTGCTTGTAGGGTGAGTGGAGTTGGACCAATGAACACCAAGGGTAGTGAAATTGTGATATGGCACCCTAGAGATTTCAGTTCTGCTTTGAGATGTTTGGTTTAATCGCAGATATTGGCCTTTCAAAAGTTGGACCTTTTATTTTCTGAAACTTAGTTAATATTTGTATTGATAGCAAAGACACTCTTAAGAAGTTAGAATGAGATGGTGTCAGAGAGCTAAAGAAGAATTAAAAGCTTTGGCAGGAATTTGCTGCTAGGCCAGTGTCCTGTGAGATAGCTAAACTATGTAGCGGTGACAGCATAAAATCCCTTAAGAAATTTCTGAATAAATTGCTTAAATCTGTATTCCAGTTGCTTATCACCCTCAGATACAGTAGTTAACATCCCTGGAAAGTGAACACAGTTGAAAATGGCCTTTACAGTGCAGATTTAAAATGTGCAGTGACCCTATGTTAATCTCAGAGTAGTTGCTTTGCTTTTCACCTGGGAAAAGAAGTTGAACTTTCTCTTAATGAATCATCATCGATCATCGGATGCCTTGAGAAAAATATTAAAAGGATGTGATTTGTCAGGAAAAGACAAATGTTGCTGTTTTCTTGATGCATTTTCCCCTGTGAATATTTCTCCACGGAACAAGTTGCCAGTTATCAAAATGGTAGTAGCGCCTTTTAAAAGTTTTTCTTTATATTTTACTTTTTTCAAAATTTCAAACTTACACAAAAATTCTAAGAGCAAGAAAACACATTCTCTGTACTTTGCACCTAAGTTCTGCAGCTCTTGACAGTTATCACTTTTCCTTTGTACTTCTTGAAGTCTGCCCTATGTAAGTACATAGGCATATGTGTAATGGTTCAGGACCATTAGAGAATAAGTTACAGAAACGATGTTTTGCTACTCCGGATATGTTCATGAGCATTTGCTACATCAAAAATGACATTTTCCTACACACACCCAGTAAATCCTCAAAATCAAGAAGTTGATTTTAATATAATACAATAATACAATCCACAAATTCTATTCTAACTTAATTTTATGACTAGTATTTTTAGAAATGATTCAGTCCAAGATAATGTACAAGTGTGTTTTCCAGTTGGAATGTTTTAGTTACCTTTTTGTCACTGTGACCCAAAGGCCTGACAAGAACAACTTAGAGAAGGTGAAGTTTATTTGGGGCTCAAGGTTTCAGAGGTCTCAGTCCATAGGTGACCAACTCCATTGCTCTAGACCTAAGATAAGGCAGAATATCATGCAGTAAGGGACCCGCAAAGGAAAACTGCTACTTTCCTGGCAGCAAGCAAGCATGGAGAAAAGGAGAGGGGAAGGGGCCATAGAGAAGAACCCGTCCAGGACACACCCCTAGTGACCCACCTCCTGTACCCAGGCCCCACTTGTACAGTTACCACCCAGTCAGTCTGTTGGAACTGCATTGGATGAATGAGGTTACGGCTTTCATAGTCCAACCATTTAACCTCTGAGCATTCCCGCATAAACATAGGAGCTTTGGGGCCATTCCTTATATCCAGGGTACTTTCTCAGTGATTTTCTTTTCTTTTATGATTTTTTTAAAAATTGCAAAGAAATCCTTTTGTCAAACATTCCTCAGTACCCAATTTTGGTGCCGTAATGATTAGAGGCAGATTATACATTTTGTCCAAAATAATCATGGAATCAAGGTTGTGTTTGTGTTGGAGTCTGAGTGCTCTCCGTGTGGACTTTTCCCATCAGTTTTTGTCAACATTGGTGTCAATTGGTTAAGGTTTTATGTATCAGATTTCTCTTCTCTACTATTCTCATTTTTTTTCTTTTGAAATTAGTATTTTGTTAGAACATAACTTGAAACTATATATGAATCTTTTGTTACATTTATACATAGTTTAAATCTATTCCTCTTACATTATTAGTTGGCTTTCTAATCTAAAAGAGTGTTTTGTTTTTACTTATTTAATCGTGTGTTTATTCATATCAATCTTGGCTTGTAGATTTTTATTTTTATTTAATGGATTTTAATCTCTAACCATATCATTTGTTCTTATGATCAAAGTAGCCACATTGACCAGTGGAAGACTTCAAGCCAACTTCTATATCCCTTTGATACTCTCCTCTTATTCTGTGAACAGTTTACCTGATTGGCACAATAAGATATTCTAGTTCCATTTTGGACAACCACTGTTTCCGTCTTATGTCCATTCATCATGGGGCTACCGTTTGTTTTAATAATTATTTTTAGAAGTGAAGATTTGAGTGTGCCTATTCTCAGTAGCTTTTCATTAGACAAAGTCCAAAGTAACAGATGTACATCTTATACACACACTTTCTATATCTACGTGTGTGAAAAGAGAAAGTTATGAGTCTACATCAATACTTCCAATTCAAATCCAACCATTTATGCTCTACAGTCAGTATTTGTAACTCTCTTTTCCAACACCTAGAAACTTGATTCCTGTTAACCCAATGTATTGATTTTCTTACTTTCTTATTCCCCTGTGTGTTATCACACTGGCCGATTCCTCGCCAGGGCAGCCACCTCTCATGGAAGGGCTTTTGCTGTACACTGAACTCCCGGGGTATAATTTGCTGAAATACTCACCTTGCTAATTAATCCCTGAATCCTGGTGGCTCACATGAGCACACTCAGTTACCTTCTTTTCTTGGCTCCCTGGCCCTCCATGCTCCTGTTCCCTTCAGATCCCTCCTCACATCATCCAGTACCACACGTGGCCTTTTTCCTCTCATATCCCTAGACTTCACTGATGCCTCCAGCAAATACTCAGGAGTGAACTGGAAAAAGGAGAACACTTGTGATAAAAAACTTTGACTTATAGATATACTTGGGCTTTGAATCTAACTTTACAGTACTGTCTTGCTCAGAATTTTTCCAGAATGTAAATTTGAAATCTCCAGCGGAGTTTCTGGCTAACTTTCTCTTTTATGAGGAACTCATCTCCTCTTAGGATAGTCAGATTCGTAACATTCCTGTCTGCTTTCAAATGTCTGACATGTCCTCTCAAATATATTTGTAATTTAATTCTGAGATGGTAAAGCTTATGTGAGAGGGTGGCATTTCACTATCCAGAGTCTTACTCGCACACTCCAGATGTCTTTTAAATAAACTATGAAAATCCTCATAGTTTCAGTCATAATTTTTGAGGCTTTCTGTTATTAGTAGCTGAAAACATCCTAAAGGAAATCCATTTAAATTGCTTGTTCTTGAAATGTGCAATCTTTATATCATATTTTTTGATTGAAAAGCTTCTTTGATTGAAAAGCCTTAATGTACACTGTGGGTTTTGTGAGTAGTGTTTGAATATTGTGAGTATTGTATGAGCATGAGAATTATTTTTTATTGAAGATTGTAAAACTGTTGATTTTTTTTTTAATTTCCATTGTTTTGGACTTGGCCAAGCATGATACAAAACATGGATATCTAAGGGAATTGTGGATCATTTTTCAATGTTCTCAAGACTATGATATGAACAGCAAAAAAGAAATAGGGAAAATGAGATAAGTATACATGTATGTATATGTGTGTATGAGTAGCTGTATGTAATATATATGTAATAAATATACATTACATATATTACATATGGTATAACACATTTTATATGTGTGCGATATATGTATTGCACACATGTATGCAATATCCCCACACACATACATACACACATATATAAAAACTATAGTACTATATTTAATAACAAAATTTAGGCTTTACCAGAGACTTCAAGGAACACAAAAATTTCTTTGTTCCTGCTTCTGTGTTTTCAAACCTGTGACAATTCAGCTGGCAACTATGGTCCCAGGATTTGGGACCATATTAATAAATATCCTGATGATACTAATATAAGAAATCAAGCCAGGAAGAGTGGCACATGCCTGTAATCCCAGTAGTTTGGGAGGCTGCGATAAGAGGATCACAGGAGGCCAGCCTCAGCAATTTAGTGAGGCCCTATGAAACTTAGAGTCCCAGTACCCCCCCCCAAAAAAAAAAGAAAAAAGAAAAAATCAAAACTATTGCACAATGATGCGCAACTATAGATTCTGGGGATGCTCATTCAAGATGTGCTGGGGATAAGGACATGCTATTAGAAGTGCTCTCTTATTTGTGGACTGTACATAGCAGCTGATATTCCTTCCTGACATGTGGCATAGTCACCTTGCACTCAGGATCTCAAACCTCAGTAGTCCCTTTTCACTGTGGATTGCCGCAGTCTGGCTGGCAAAATAACCGGGAGGTGACAAGCAACTTGTGAAGGTTGATACAGCGGGAGCCACTTTATTGTAGGTCAGTAGGGGTATATATACATAACTGAACACACAGCTTGTTCTTAATTAACATAAACCAGATACAGCAATCAACCAATAAGGAATCCTCATCATCTTAATGATTACACACAGCTTAACTTAATTGACATAATCTAGACACAGCAGTCAATTATTAGGGAATCTCTATCATCTTAATGGCTCGCTGGTGTTACTCAGAAATCACTCCTCCTAGCAAACTGCCAGGCGCCATCTTAACTTGGTTGTGGTCTTCATCAGTGGATAGTCATTGGGACTTGGGAAGATCATGTATGTTGCCTGGTATTTAGGAGAACAGCAGTGATCCATGGAGGAATTACATCAATCCACCTGCTGCCTTGCATAAGCTCCTTAGTATACACACTCACCACATCTAGATACACTTAGACATACCTAGATTCTCAAAAGAAGAATGTATTATCTGAATTAATAAAGTGCTTTCTATAAAAATGATACTTTGCTTAATGCTGTTTTATCCTTGATGACTGAAATCATTTATTGAAGTTCATTGATTCATATATGTGGGTATGTGTTTTAATAATTAAGAAAATAAAGGGGTTGGGGTTATAGCTCAGTGGCAGAGTGCTTGTCTATCATGTGTGAGGCACTAGGTTTGTTCCTCAACATCACATAAAAATAAATAAATAAAATAAACGTATTGTGTCCATCTATAACTATAAATAAATAAGCAATCAGACAGACTGGGGATTTAGCTCAGTGGTAAACAACCCCTGGGTTCATCTAGTACCTTTTTAAAAAAAAATAAAAATTATAATCCTTATTAAAAGGACATTGTAACTTTGCTGTGACAGATATTTTGTTCAATAGAAGATATTGATAAAATGGGCAATGAAGAAGGGGACCAAACTGGCTCTGATCTTGTGCTAGATTTTTATCAGTTTTCCAGTGTGTAATTAGTCATTGAATTGTTAATTTGTTGATTTATTTGCTTCCTCCTGGCCTCAGATTCTCTATCTCCTCATCACTTTTTCATGACTTTGCTAAAGGCCCCTCGTTTTTGAGCTCTGTTCTAGGTGCTCTAAGGAAAGGCATGCTTAGATTTCAAAGGGAGGAAGAAGGCACAGTTTCTGACATCTGAGGCTTGAATTATAACTAAGCAGAAGGAAGACAGTTGGAAAAAAATGTTGGTTTACTAAGAATACCTCTTAATCTGTCTGTCCTACTATAACAGAATACATGAGCCTGGGTAACTTAGGATGAGCAGAACTTTAATGGCTCACAGTTCTGAAGGTCAGTAAGTCTAAAATGAAGGCAGGGCATGCGGTGAGTTTTTATCTGTGTCATCACATGACAGAAGATAGAAGGGCAAAGAGGCCCATGGTGGCGGATCCTGCCCTTTAAAAAATGGCATTAACCCATTTATGAGAGGAGAGCCCTCCTGGCCTACATACCTCCCATCAATGCCCACTCCTAACACTTGCATTGGGAATTTAGGCTCAACATGAATTTTGGAAGGAACGAAAACATGCAAAGTACACAAGAACATAACAATCAAGAACATTAAAGGACCAAGAAAATTGGCTGGTACAGTATTGCATGTCTGTAATCCCAGAAGCTCAGGAGGCTGAAGCAGGAGGATCACAAGTTCAAGGCCACCTCCGCAATTTAGCCAGGCCATAAGCAACTTAGTGAGACCCTGTCTCAAAAAGTAAGAAGAGCTGAGGATGTTGTTCAGTGATAAAGTGCTCCTGGGTTCAATCCCCAGTATCAAAATAGGAGGGAAGAAAGGAAGGAAGGAAGGAAGGAAAAAGAAAGAAAAGAATACCTAGACTAAAATTCAGTCACTATTACAATTTTATTACAGGCTTGCAGTAATTCATAGAATTTTTCCTTCTTCACAATCATAGTCTATTTCTGTATCTCTAGTGGACATGTATCCTTATTTTCTTCTGATCTACATCTAAACCTTCTTATTGTCTTTGGAGAAGCCCTTATGAAAGATCCTCTTCTATCACGTGAGTTGTCAGTGCCAAGTGCTTCTTTTCCTACCTGTCTTGTGGTCATGCAAATCACACACGTACCTCAAGTCTGAATCAGAAGCCAAAGTGGCAAAGTCTGCTAAGGCTTTTGTCCTGGAAGAGGTGTCTGCGGTGGTGGTGGCTCAGCAGGGTTTATGAGGCTCTGATTGGCATAACAATCCCAGGGCAGCATGTAGGCTCTGGCACGGGTGTGGTCAGCAGTGCATGATGACATGTCTTGGCAGAGACCCCAGTAGCAACGTCCATTTCTGTGGGGTGCTCTAAGGTATTTTTCCCTGGCTCTGCTTACTCTTACTTCTGCAGATCTCCTGATGTCTTTCTTTGCATTAACCTGTCAAAAATTGTTCTTAAGGCTTTCTAAAATCAGCTGCCGTCAGTTTCTGATTCTTGTAGCCAAAAATTTTAACTAAACCATTTTACTCTTTGCAAAAAGTGAAGCTATCATAACCAGCATCCTGCTGCTGTATAGTATTTAAACATACTTTTAAATTCCTGAATAATATTTGAGTTGCTGCAACTTAGTGAATAAAACAATTATTTTATGCAGAAAAGTAGGTCACTTCTAAACAATCCAAATGTGTCTTTGTATGTGTTCTTTTCTAGTTTCATTTTTCCTTTGACATTCACTAGGCATTTGTTTATTCAGTCAACTATTTCTGTGAAATAGTTTCATTAGTTTTTTTTCCCCCTAATTTTAATTCTACTAGGAGAACGTAGGGATTTCAATTTTATTATGTTCTTATTTACCTGGAATGGTACTAAAGAGTCCACTTCCTAATATTCTTTTTCTCTTGCTCTCCCTCTCTCCTCCCTCGCTCTCTTTCCATATACACACACATCTCCATGTATATATTTATATAGATGCAGATATATTTAAAGCATCTCATAGTTCTAGTGTATAGTCTGGTATAAAAAAGAATGCTATTCCCATGCATTTTTCACTAATTTGGAATTCACTAATTTTCTCCTCTGGAAACAAGAACTTCTTATAGAGATACCTAACTAGAGGGAATCTCCTGAGACATGTTGCATTTTAAACATCCTAGATTCTCAAAAACTAAGGGCTGGACCACAGCTTGAGAAATATGCTAGGAAGAGGATTCACTAGGGAAAGCTGAAATAAATGGCTTCAGAGACATTTCTGGTCCTGAGAATCCCTGTTGTTGGGGAAAGGCCACCTAGAAACCCGCTGTGTCCAAAAGTGCCAAAGTCTGTGACTCTTTTCTCCTTTTACATCTTTCCCTCATGGCCTAATTTTCTCTCCCTTTTTCTTTCTTTTTTTGTTTTTGTTTTTTCTTCCTAGAGAATGTAATCTTGACAACATTTCTCTAATGGTCACTTTCTCGTGAGCTCTTTTTAAGCTCAGCCAAGCTATGACTGGGCATTTACTTTCCTTCATCTCCAGGGTCTGGATGGAGATCTTGCACTATTGTTCCAAAATGCGACATTTCTATTGGTAAGTTCCCTTTTGAAAGCAGGCAGCAATAAGTAAAGATAAGCATGCAGGTGAAACGTGTTTGTATGAGATAACTAAAAATATGGATCAGATAAAGAGCTGCTGGATCTCTTTGATAACTTGCCCACTTTTACAGCTTGCTTCACTTGCATGCACTGATAAGACAATTTAAAGGTGGCCACATTGCATGAAACATAACAATGGGTGATTATAAATGTTCCTCAACATATAATGGGTTATATCCAAATAAACACTTCATATGTTAGAAAAATATTCCAAGGGGAAAATGTACTCAACACTCCTAATCTACCAAACATCAGAGCTTAGCCCAGCTTGCTTTCAACGTGCTCAGAACATTTACTTTAGACTGCAGTGGGCGAAATCATCTAGCACAGAGCCTGTTTTATAAGAATGCTGGGTATCTCCTGAAATTTTTTTGAATACTGTTCTGTAAGTGGCAAGAAGAACTTGTTGCCTCAGTATACTTTCCTACTGTCATAGAGTTGAAAAATCATAAACCAAACCCTTCGTAAATTGGGACTGTCTGTATTTTTGGGCTGCTTGGTTTGCCATATTTAAATGTGAAATTAGTTGGATTTTTTTGTTTTTAACTTTCATGGAAAGATTAGAATGAATCAGAGTGTAAGGGTGTGTGACCTTGTTTCATTTTCCCACAGGGATCACTCACTCTTAGAAGTCAAAGTCATGAAAAGTAGCAGAGGACATCACAGAAGGTCTCTGAACATGGCTTCTGCATGTGTTAAAAGCTTTTCTCCACATCATACACAAGGACATGAGGAGAAAGGAAAGGGTCCTTTTTGGTTCTCACAGAAAAAGAGTAGTTATTTTTATTGAAGAATATGCTGTTGATCAGAATCTCCTGGGATTGCAATGGCCAAAGTATAGCATGGACAACAAATCTGTCTTTTGAAATAGATGTGCTTATGTACATTAAGAAGTATATATAAAGCAGCATGATGTAGTGGAATCCACATCAGTTGTGGAGGATGCGAATCTCGTCCTAGTTCTGTCCCCTGGCTGCTGAGTGCACCCACTTCCTTAGACATGAAATGAAAGCTCTAATCTGACAATCTTCATGGCTGTTGTTCTAAAATTTTGTAATGTGGTCATTTTTCATAGCTTAAAAATCACTAAGCAACTCACTAAAAATCACTAAGTCATGTCCTATTCAAACTTGTGGGATCAGAATATGTTTTGCAAGCTGGCATGGTGGCATTCACCTGTAATCCCAGCAGCTCTGGAGGCTGAGGCAGGAGGATTGGGAGTTCAAAGCCAGCCTCAGCAATTTAGCTAAGCACTTAGCTACTCAGCAAGACCCTATCTCTAAGTAAAATACAAAAAACCATCTGAGGTACATCTAAGTGATTAACTGCGCATAGGTTTAATCCCTGGTACACACACACACATCTACATATACATACACACATACATATTGCTTTTGTCATAACAGGAAGTCTATGAAACACAAAGGTGCTTGTTCATAAAGTTTCCAAACAGTCTATACTTCTCCCCATTTATCAATTGCTCTGTTACCAGTCAATGACGGTTCCTAACTCCTTGTCGTTAAGCAACTAAAAACAATTCTCTGTAATGGAGTATGAGTTCTGAAATCACATGACCTGAATTGGAATCCTCAATTTTAACTGTTTGGAATTTAGTGTTCTCAACTGTGAAATTGGTATAATATTTAGTTACTTCTTGTGGTACTTAAAGAAAGATAACATAATCCTATTAAGCTATATACATAATTCATAATAAAAATGCAATAAATAAACATTAGTTTGCATTTGTACTCATCCAGATTGGTTATCTTTTTTTTTTGTATAACAGGTGATTAGTGTCTGAAATTAATAGTTACTTTATTTTTTTTCTTTTGATTAGTGTTAGCCTGGTATATCTTTTCCCATCCCTTTACTTTGAACTTAACCAATGCTTTATATTTAAGAGGTTTTTTTTTTTTTTTTTGGCGGGGGTGGTGTGGGGTAGTTATTTATTTATTTTTATTCTCGATGCTGGGAATGGGCACCTCTGAGTTTTGTGTGTTTTTTAATCCAGCCTGAAAGCCTGCCTTGTGACAGATTGTTTTGGCCATTTACATTTTAAACAATTAGTGATAGAGCTGAACTAAAAATGAGGATCTAGTGTTTTCATGTGTTTTCATTTGTTCTTTGCTTCTTTTCCCTTTTTCTCTGCCTTCAAATCTTTAAAAAATAAATCTATCCTTAATTAAGATTATCTTAGGTTTTTTTTTTTTTAAATCTTTTTCTGTTGCAGAATTCCATCCAGGATATGATATTGTATGTTGTTTCCTTTCTCCTATTCCTTGTGACTGTGGTAGTTTATCTTAAAATTTTCTTAGTTGTGATTATCTTGATAGTTTTGAATGTCCCTCTGTTTGGATTTGCACGATTATCTTTTCTTGTGCTTATACTGTAGTCAGGAGTATTAGACATCCCGGTGCCTACAGCTTGTTCTCAACATATAGCTCACAATTAGCCACAGCAATTCCTTGATATTTCTAACATTAAGTTCTTAAACTGATACAGCATCTGGCCACTTATGTTCCAGATACAAAGCTCTCACTTGCTGTGTCTCTTGGATATATGTTGTTCCCAATTTTGAGATGATTGTTTGATCTGGAACTTCAATAATTTGACGGGAGAAATAAAATTCTTTTGTTTTTGTAGTTTTTCTTTTTGAATGCTTGCTCCAAGCTCTTAATTCATCTGAGTCGAGCCCAGAATCCCCTCACTATGCTTTTAAATACCCTCGTCTATAGCATACCAAAGTAGATATGTCATTTAGAGTTGATTTAATACATGCCATAATTAGGTCCAGATTTACTACAATTAACCAAGCAACCTATCAGTGTCCTCCTCACAGTTTTAGAGTAACATGTTGAATTCAACATATCTGTTTGAGAAGCCCAAATTTATACTCTTCCAATATTATATTCCTTGAACTCTGATTCCATACTATTAGTACACACTTCAGCAAATATTTCCCAAGAATGTTCTGTATAGAGTTTGAAAATAATGTGGTACATTTGGTTTGTGTGGCACTTTCCCAGGAATCACATTTTATATCTCGCCCTCATACTGTGCTTTGACTGTGTCCATTATAAAGCTTAAAGCAATAAGAAAATTGTGTGTGCAGGTAAGATGAAGGACCACAACTTCCTTATAGCATCTCTACTTCATAAGAGCCTTAACAGGTTTGTCAGGTAATCCTATTCAGACAACGAAAGAAGGTGCTTCTTCTACAAAGGAGAGGATAAGTGGAATTTTTCTACTTCATCCAAAACTTACCATCTGTCTCTATCCCAAATTCCAGGTGCCATCTTTTGCCAGTGACTATTGTAACTTTGGCATAAAGAAGCCTACAAGGTTGAAAGGTTGGATGCATTTAAAATTTTTTTTTATTTTTGAATTTGGTCATCTGTATGATAAGCCTGTGAATTTCATTTTCAGAAATTTCAATCCTGTAGCTTTAGGTAATAAAATTTTCTTTTAGTGCAATCATAAAAGCTTCTGAGTCCCTTCAGTAAGTCCTTGAACTGGGAATTTAAATCCCTGTGCTTATAATTTTATTTCAAAGTCTCTGATGAATTTAAAAGCAGTGAACCAACTACACCATGCAACTTGTTTTCATTAAAATATTCTGTGGTAGTGGTCATTTCTATAGGTGTTTGTTTCTGAGTATCAACAAATGATCATTTAATTCATTGTTTGGCCACTGCATGCCATAGACTTATGTTGATTTTCCAATAACAAATTAAAGCAAAGCTGTTCAATGGTATCAGAGAATGATTTCTAGGTAAGCCAGTCTATTCTGAGAACCTAGCCTTAAAGTTCTTTGCTTTGAAAACTCCTTCAGATATGTTTTAAGTGGAAGTGAGCAGGGACCATGGGATTTTGTAAGGAAAGAGCTGAAGCCTTTCTCTTTCTCTCTCTCTGTCTCTCTCTTTCAAAACTATGTTGGGCTCTTTCCATTTATAAGCTTCCAAACTCTTTATTATGGCTGACTTTAAAAAATAATCTAGAGATCTGGCCATAGAATCACTTTAGTATTTGGTCCAGGATTTAGAGATAATAAAGGAAGAGATTCCATGTGGCTACTATCTACAGAAACAAGATGAACAAGAAGATCTTCAAAACCGTACTTTACCTGTAGTTGGTTCTGTCCTGCACTGACTCTCTGAGTATATCTGATTATGGCTTACTCCTATGTTCCAGACCTCTTGTATGATATTTTAATTTTTGCAATAAACTGAGCCTGAAAAGTACATGGATAGTGAACCCAGGAAATAGAGTTCAATTTAGTTAACAATAATCCAATCAGTCAAGAATCCATATTCAGGAGCCCCAAGATGGTGGTATCCACTAAATAGAAGTTTCAGGAAAATTATTAATTTTTTTGTTCATTTTATATTTTCGTGTCTACAATATTGAATATCAGCAAATAATGCAGATGAACACATCCATGTTTTCTACTTCTGTCCTTGTGGACATTTTCCAAGAATACTTTTTTCCAAAGCATGTTCCCTTGCTGAAAGATTTGGAGACTAAAGAAAGAATTTTCTGTAGGGTCTTTGTTTTATCCATTTAAAGAAAGGATCCTTTTGAAGTTTCCCATTCTGATCCAAATTTTCATCAAACAGTAATACATTTATTCATTAAGTAAAAAAGTATTTATTGAGCAAATGCTAAGTCATCGATTCAGAGAAATATTTTGATATCCGGTATTTCTTTTTTTCCTAATAAATTTGATAACCATCCAAATTCTCCAATTATTTGTACATTCTCTAAAGGTGTGGGCTGGAAGCTGAGAGACCGGAAATGTCACATGGGCCCCCAAACAGCCTAACCCACTATTTATCTTCTCCAACAGGACTGTCAGGACACACACTCCAAAAAGACACTCATCTGAAGAGGCAGCCAGGGGCTGCATTGGTGAATTCTAATTTTCACAAAGCCAGATTATGGGTTACAGCCTTGCTTCCCACATTTTTTCTCAGAGTTTGATATTTCTTTCTTCATTTAGATTCTACTCTTCTCCAAGGTTAGCAATTTTGTCTCATTTCCTGTTTCTCCTCCTTTTTTTTTATTCCCCTGTAAAGAATGCTCCAAAACATGCATTTAAATTTTTATAAAGTACTTGCTTTATTATACCCATATATCCTCTGTTTGTCAAACACAGGCAGTGAATATGAAGATTTTATATGGACATTAAAACAGGGCTATAGCTTATTAGTTCGACAGCTTATAAATGGAAAGAGGCCCGTGTTTGCTGTAGTGAAGGGAGGTAGGCTGGGAGAGGACTATCTCTTTCCAGGGGTTAATTTGGAAGCTGCTGTTACACACTTTTCTAATAGATCATCTTCCTATTGGGCAGAAAATGGGAGAGTCAGCCCTTGGCTACACCAGATAATCTAATTAAATTCTCCTCCCTACTGAATTGTGATAAAATTAAAGTCACACAGAAGTAAAAGCAAGCTATGCATTTCCAGGGAAAATAGCAGAGGTCTGACCGCATAGCTAGCATGGGAATTCTGAATTCTAGATGCACATCAGAAGTACCTGGAAGCTTAGAATTGCTGGTATCTGCCCAACCTCATAGTATTTTCTTTTTTTTTTTCTTTTGCATTTCAGAATAAATGGGTATTCTGGGTAGTCTTGTCTACCCAGAACCCAGCTTATGGCCAAATGTTGATTCTAGTCTTAGGAAAAGTTTCACTAGAGATGGACCTTTCGATCATCCTATGGGCTGTATGTGAGCTAGACCAAGGGCTGCAGGAGATTATTAACTCTGAGAACAAGGATTCAGAAATCAAACTGCATGCTGATGCTGCCTGACTAAATGACAGGGTTGGGCATTTGGGAGCAGGTGCTCATCTGTTTGCCTTTCTGGGGCCATGAGTTTGGCTGGAATGACAAATACTAAGTAAATGGACAGACTCTGGTCATTTGAACACATTATGAAATTCCCTCTGTAACTCAACTTGATATTTTTCTATGGGGAGGTCTGTATATTCATAAGTGCTGATGAATTTCCTGTCACTCAATAATCAAGTTATGCATTTTCCAACTTTGGTTTCTGCAATGGGGTCAGTAGCAGACATTAAATGAGTACTATTATACAAAAGGGTTGTGGTTTAATTGAGGAAATAACATTTAAAAATCATTACATTTTAGAAACAATTAGCAATATCTTGCCTAATAAATTTTATTTTTGACTTAAACACACTCTGTAAAAAATATTTGTACTCACTGTCAATATTTAAAAATCAGGAATTTTCAATCAGATCTATATTACTAGCAGGAAAAACAAGCAAAATCAGCAAATCAGTCAAATCTGGGACCATATTCCCTCTTAGAAATATTTGGCTTTTTAGTTGGAATACATATTCCACATTGAGATAGTCCACAAAACTTCCTATTGTGTTAATTCAGTCTTGCTTTGTCTATTTGATTACCTGTCTGATTTCTGCAGGTGTCTGGTTTTCCAACTCTGTTAGGCAAAAGTTATTATTAATTCATTGAAAATGTTTTAGGGAAAGGGGCTTCAGGGAAAAGATAGTCAGAAGGACTTAAAACAATCAGAGAGTGTTGTGGTTTGGATGTGAGGTATCCCCCAAAAACTCATGCAAGAAGATTTGGAGGAGAAATAATTGGGTTATCGACTTCACCTAATCAGTGAATTAATCCCTAGTGGGATTTATTGAGTGGTAAGTGAAGACAGATAGGATGTGGCTGCAACAAGTGGTTCATTGAGGGTGTGGATAAGTGGTATATATTTTTGTACCTGGAAAGTGGAGTCTCTCACTTTGCTTCCTGATCACCATGTGAGTTGTTTCCCTTCACTACACTCTTCTACCATGGTATTCTGCCTCATCTGGAGCCCTGAGGAATGGAGCTGGCCTTCTATAGTCTAGGACCTATGAAACCCTGAGCCCTTAAATACATTTTTCCTCCTGAACAGTTGTTCTGGTAGGGTCTTTTAGTCACATCTGTGAAAATGCTGACTAAAACTGAGAGGTTTCATGAAGGCAGTGGGGATTGAGCTATCGCAAGTCAAGGATTTCACAGGGACTAAAAAATATTTTTTAACACATAAAACATAAAATAAATGCAAAAATGCATATTCATCATAATCTACAAATATAAAAAAATTAAAGTCATGTAATTCCAAAGGACTGATAAGAATATGGGAAAACATAGGAACTCTCATGATGAAGGATGAATAGTGGTGCAGAGCTCTTTGAAGGCACTTGCGAATAAATTTGACCTTCATATATATGTTTGGAATTAGCGATTCCTCATTCAGAAATCTTTAGGCATTACCTTATCTAAGAATATATGTAAATAAATTCAACATGGCATTGTCTGAGCACCCAAACAAGATCACACATAGAAATAAATAAAATGTCTTTCTGTAAGACACTAGTTAAATAAATCTTGCATTGGGAAATTCTACAGCAATAGCAATGGAAATTACACATCACTTTGGCTAAATCCCCAAACTAGATGTATAAAGGAAAAAAAGAGTTGTGATGTAGCATATACAACATGAAAATACCTATGATAACAAGTGTTAAAAGCAAACACACAAATTGAACAAATATGATATTTTAGGGTAGTACAGATTATTCCCTTGGGACTAGCAAAACTTGTATGGGTGATAAGATTGGCCTCATGTGGCCTGGGGACACAAGAAGCCTGGCCAAACTAAATGGAGGTCTAGGTGGTTTTATTATCTGATCAGATGGCCATTGCCACTATCTTTCTTCTTTTTAAAGCTATTATCTTTGGGGCCTGGAAATGGTTGACATTGTAGATTTGTATGAAAGATGTTGGTGGGAAAAACATCATCTAAAGGATGCTGGGAGAATCTTGCCGAACTTAGAGAAATGGAAAGGAAGGAAAAACAACAGATGCATTTATAATTTGTTTTTTCTTTGCTATGTTTGTGAAAATACAGAGTCCCTCAGATAATGCACTCAAGTGACAAATGTTAGCTTTTGCCTGGGTGTTTCGCAGTAGCCTCCTAATTGCTTTGTTCTTTCAATCCTTGCCAACTTCCTCCCTCCTCACACCAAATGAGTCAGTCTCCTAAAAGCACAGTTGTGACAACTTATCACTAGTTCTTCATTGTCCTCTGCACAGATTTTGGACTATGCAACTGCCACCCATCCTGCTCCAGCTTCTCTTTCTGTTCTGCCTCACCCACTCACTATCTCAACAAATATTACTAAAAATTGTCTCTGTGGGCATTGGCCATTAGAGATGTGAAAACTAACAACTCACCTATCCTTATATGTCTCCCAGTCCAGAAGGGGAGACACACAAGAGAGCAGAGGACCTACTCTTTGGGGCATCGCACTTGACATGTGTACTACAAATTCAAGTGGACACACAATGATGGTCCATGACTGTGAGCATTAGATGAGCCACTCTGAGAAAGTGACATTTGAGCTGGTACCAAAGAGGTGAGGAAAGTGGTGGTCATGGAAACGTCTATAGGGCGATATCTCAGTCTTCTCTCATGCACTGGCCAAATTGGTCTCTGATCTGAGCACATTCTGTTCATCCTACCGATTCTGCTTTTGCCAAGCTATTTCTTCTACCATGAATATGTCTTCTCACATTTCCTCCTGTTGAAGCCAAGTCTTGCTTTAAATCCCACCCCTTTTGTGAAGTCTCACCTGATCTCACCAACTCCTTCTTCTATTACCTGTAAAAGATCTAGTGTGAATTGGGCATCCATTTCTTGGTAGGAACTATTCAATTGCAAGCAACAGAAGTTAGCTGGAATAAGAGTGAGCCCACAGGAGAGTCAAATATATTGGCTTAAATAGGCAAAATATGATGGTCAACTATAGGGAAGACTGGATCCAGAGACTTCAACAGCAAATCAGCATGGGTCCTCTCCTGTCCCTTCCCTTACTCTTTTTCCTCCTATTTCCTCCTTTCCCCTCCTCTCTTCCTCTCTTCTCTTCTCCATATATATATTTTCCTTTCAGCCTACCTTCCCCAAAACCTGAAACCATGGCAGCATTGTCCTGTGCATATTTATATCTGAGATCTTTTGAGTCTGAAAGATAACTTCTCCCCATTAACTCAAGTGGGAAAATCTCCAGGGCAAACCGCTCTGGTTCAGATGACTTTATATTGCTTGAAGATACCTGGGAACAGAGAAGTAAGAGAACAAGATGGGTCACTCAGCTGCCACGTGCCCACCCATATGAACTGAATGGCAACTTCCTGAGCAACCATTTGTTTGGAGTTGAGGAGAAGCCTGCACCCAAGGAGAGGGGAGGGGGGTGTTCTGAGCTGATGAAAGTAAAAGATGCTCATGCAGAGAAACACTCCATCCCTATACGGAGGCTTGGTCAGGGTGTGTGGCCTAAGAGGTAGGCCTCACTGTGTCCCACAGATCTAAGGTACATCCCAGAGTCAGGGCACAATTGTATATGTGGTCCATTCCCAGCCTCCCATAGTTCTTGCAACTCCATAACATCAGGCACATCGCATATCACATTTTTGCAAACCTATTTATTCCACACAGTCTCTGTTTCCATCATATTTCTGTGGAGAACTTGTCCCAGAAAGCAAACAGGACTGAGTATTAATGCCCCTCTAGAGAAGTTGTTTTGCAGCATGCGGAGTCATACCTCTGTCTGAGGCTCACTCTTAATTTATGGACAATTTCTGTTGCTGTTAGCTTCAGCTTCTCCCTTAGACCACTTTTTATCAGTTTCAATGTCATTTACTTTGTAACTAGAAAGTATGGGCTTCCCCGCGGGGAGCCCATGCCCAAACCCACGCCCTCCTTCTTATTTGAATGGTATAAATGATTAACCTCACTCACTTGCTTTATTCATCCCTACTCCATTGTAAAGAATACTGGCTGCTTCATCTCAGCCTGTTGTGCCCACAGTTTGTTTATAACTGGCACGACATGTATCACTTTGTACCATTTTTATATTGTTTAATATTGTTTTATGTGTTTGAAGTCCTGACACACACATACTTCCTGCATCTTTCTTTAAGCAATTATTGATTCCTGTGTCAGATCATGGATCTTCTTTGATAGTGAAGAATCTGAGTGTTACAAAAAAAAAAAGAAAACAAAGAAGAAAAGCCACAGGGATGTGAATGATAAATCACTGAGCCAAAGTGAAGAGGTAGAGAGAGAAAACCAGAACATTCTTTACTTGAGTTAAAAAAAAAAGTTGTGGGGAGGTTTTTTATTATTATTATTTCTTTTAAAAGAGTAGAAACAAAGGAAAAGAGAGACATATTGAAGAAGGATATGGAATGATGAGTGTGGAAACTTAGAAGTGTGTGAAAGATTTAGAAAAATAAGTTTTTCTGAATGGTATTCATTGAAACTTCTTTGATATCTATAAGGAGATAACAAACGTGATGCAAATTGATTTGCAATCATTTTTGATTGTCACTTTGGAGTTTCTTAAAATGTAACCCAATGTTAGGACTGAAGCAAAAACCTGCTAAGTTTGAAATAAACAGTTTAATTGTTTGCAAGTAGCCAGGGGAGTTTACAGATTCTTCTTCAGAGGTCACCTTGAGTGAGCTGTGGCTATAGAGAAGCAAGGTTGGTTTAGGGCTTAGTGAGGCTACCTCTAGCTCACAAATAATGTAGGAGGGTGACGGGAACTTCATGATGCCTTTTCTACCTGTCATACCACTGCAATATTTACTATCTCATTGTATTCTCCAAAGAGCCGTTGTGTTCTCTCACTTTTCACAAAAGGCAATGGAAACTCAATATTCCTGGCTACAATGGTGTTTTCTGTAGTCCTAAATGTTAGGAAATAAATAAATATATAAATAGTTGCATAAATGATGGTATATCCATGCCATGACCATTATGCAACCTCAAAAAAATGGCAGTTTTAAAGCAATTTAATGTCATATGACAATGTATAGGATATGACATTAAGTAAAGAAAAATCAGGCTATCAAATTACATGCATGACAAGATTCCAGGTTTATAAAATGGAAAATCTATTCAGTAGGGAGAATGAAACTGAGCTAATGAATGAAATCAGTTTTCTCTGTTCTAGAATGAGCACTCATGTCATGTGTCCTGAGTAGTAGAAGTGACTGTTTTCTCTGCCTTTTTAATGCTACTCACTTGGACCTGCCATGCCCATGTGACTCTTCCTTCCTAACCGCTGTCCCTGAACTCAAAATTTTGTCAGGAGCCACCCCACCTGTCAGACTTTTCTCATTGGTATCTCTTCCCCTTCTGGATCTTTTTTCTTGTGGTTTGTACTTGCTTCAATCTATGTTATCTTCACACACATCATGTGTGTAATAGTTTGTGCTCTCTCACATAACTCTAGGTCTATGCTAGGACTGTCTGGTCCAAATGGGGAAGCCACAAATATATTGTACATATGTAATTTTTACTTTCCTGCTACCTACATTAAGACATGTTTACTTTTTATGGTAAGAAAAAGAAATGCATTTAATTTTATATCACTTGTAATTGTTTAAAATATTATAATTTCAATACATAACCAATGTTGAAGTTAATCTATGAAATAACGTACATCTTTGTATTAAGTCTCAGATTTCAGTTTGCATTTTAACCTAGAGCACATCCCAATATGGACTAGCAATATTTCAAGTGTCTAAGTGACAAGTGTGGCTAGTGGCTGCAGTACAGGACTGCACAGATACGCTATAAACAATACTCTTGTTTCTTAGATTGCTTTTTAAACTTCTTGGCTTTGTACAGTACATTTAGGTAAAAGGATAATCAGCACTCTATCCAATAGTGACTTGTCAGAAAACTGTTTCCCTTAATGGAGAATTCAGCTGTGGTGCCTCTGTTAATGAATTAATTGGCAAGAGATATTTGGCAATGGGGAAATTTTCCATTTGTTTAATTAAATAAAAATGGGGATTAAAATTACTGATTTCTTTGAGTCATGTCAGGATCCTCCACTTCTCTGAAACATGATTGTCACCATAACTGAAACTTTACCAAGATGAAATAGCAGATGCCTAAAATGGCTGGCTACAGGCCTGCAGAGTGAGTCCCCTTCTCTAGTGACATCTGAAAAACACTTAGTCTTAGTTTGTACTGTTCTGAAAATTATGGGAAGGCCTGAACTTTGACTACCAATTATTGCTCAGAAGTAACGTTTTTCCTTTTCTTTATCATTTTGTATCTACTTTACTACTTTATGTGAATTATCAATTTAGTCACAACCAGATAATTAAATATAATTATTTTCTAAGAGTTGGGCTGATTTGCTACTGAATATTTTCTCTGGGTCATAGCAACCTGTTCATGATCCCTATCTAAACAAATCTGATATGCATCCCAATATTATTACACTTGCAACATATTGACCTTTTTCTCAATGAGAACTTTACTTTTAATCGGCATCCTTTCTTACACATTTTATAAATTCTCCTATGATTTCCGACTTTGTCAGTTATATTTGACAGTTATTATCCTTATTTTACAGATGAGGAATATAAGTCTTGTTTTTTTTTTTTTTTTGAGGGGGGCAGTACTGGGGATAGAACTTGGAGGACTCGGCCACTGAGACACATTCCCAGCCCTATTTTGTATTTTTATTAGAGACAAGGTCTCACTGAGTTGCTTAGTGCCTTGCTTTTGCTGAGGCTGGCTTTAAACTCCGGATCTGTCTGCCTCAGCCTCCTGAGCCAAGTCTTGGGATTTTTAAATGACTTTCCCTGCTCTTGACTCTCACTTTGCATACTATCCACCATGTCACTGCTAGAGTGATGCCACATGACAGACAATTCAACTGCCATGGCCTGAGTACAACATTCTCTGCTAGTATCTGCCCCAGTACCAAGTCTTTTATGTGACCCATGCTTCCCTCTGTGATCGGGCCCCTGGTCCCTCTCTTCAGCCTAATTTCTTATCTTGGTGAGCTTGGAATGCTGCTAAGAGCCACAGCCAAGTAATATGATGCATGGCATTTTTGGTTGAAAGATGAGGCCAGCTAGTCATTGAGATGATATGATTATGTTAAGATCTGCATTCATGTGGATATTGGACTCCTGCTGTCCACCTCGGCCTGCTACCAGACTCCTGGAGAATTCCCATTGGTTGGGGAAGTGCGGTAGGAGGGAATTCCAGAGGAGGGACTTGCTGTTGGGGTTCGGGAGAAAGCCGCGTGGGTCAGTCCGCAATCTTCCCGGGAGCATACGGGCATTGGTGGCAGTTTCAAAAATAAAGTTTGTTCCTGCTTGAGTGGCTCGTGATTTTGTGCCCAGCCAGACTTCGGCAGAATGCTACACATACTGGTGTATGAAGAGCCCTAACTGGGTGTACACAGCTGATATAAAGGTTTAAAATGAGCTCTTAAGATTTCTGCATTTAACTATTTATATCTCAATTTTAAAGATAAGGCACAGGCTTATCACAATACATAAGTGCTCCAGCAAATGGATTTCTTATTTAACCTCTCACTCTTTCTCCTCTCCCCTTTCCACTCCTCACTCCGAGGGTCACTTGATTCTGTACTGGACTATTCTCATTCTCTGAGTATGGCATGGTATGGTCAAATTCAAATGCTTACTATCTTGACCATTTCTGAACACATATTTATGTGTGAAACAAAAAATAATAATAGTTGCCTCCAGCCATTATCTTAATAATTATAGTGTACACAGCTGATTCTGCTGATTTTCAGGTAAAATTAAAGTGTACGAGGAACAAATGAGTCTAGGGTATGGGTTAAGAGCGTGGGTCCTTGGAGGCCACAATACTTGCATTTGAATCTGTCTTTCCATTTTATATATTTATTGCATGCTCAAAATACCACTTGTGTTATTGGTGCAACAGATAAAGAATCTAGGGCTTAGAAACGCCAAGTAATGAGCTTAAAATGAAGAGCCAGTGAGGAGGAATGCAGATTTGGCCCAACTCCACCTAAGTGTAAAGTGCATGCCCTCAGCTGAAGAGAAGATGACAGCACACAGACCCGCAGGCTCAGATTCCTTTATCCTTCTCACTGTCTGTCATCTATCTTGATGCCTCTTTCCAGCTAACAGGATGTTGCTTACGAGAACCTTCATGTTGTACACAGCTGAAAAATATCAGGGAGCTCTCAAGGGGAATTTGATTTGCTGCTGAATGTTTAGTTTAAATGTTTACTCAACTTCTTAAAGAGAGGTTTTTTTTAAAAAATTCTTTTAATTTAGCTGTCATATAACTAGGGTTTCTAATTTTCAAACTTAATAATGTATTTCTTTTGATTCTTTTAGTAATGATAATGTCTTAATGGGGTTTTCCAATAATTTTAGACTTAATTTAAATAACATAATTGCTGCTGATTTGAATACTTTTTATCTGCACAGTTACCCAGCACTCCTGCATTTCACATGTACACCATTAAACACCCTTCCTTCTCAAGCCAGTTGTATTCTGATATTGCTATTTCCTATAAAACTTCATCTCTAACAAGACAGTTTGTTTGAATGTTTTCATAATAGGGTGACATTGATCTTACTTCAAGGAGAAGTTGGCTATGTTTTAAACTTATACATTGGCAAAAGACTCAATTTGTTTAAAAATTATTGAGCACTGCACTCTTTTACTAATTAGATGCTAATTAACATTCTTTTACTTTCTCTCTCTTTTTTTTTTTTTTTGGAATCTTTCTGCTTCCTGTCGGGGACCTTGGAAAAGGTCTGTAAATTCATTAATGGATTTTATATTCTACCTTCAAGAGATTGCAGAATAAAATTTAGAAAACTTAAGCAGGCCAACATTTGTATTTGACAAAGATGTGAAATTCCAGGGAATATCATTAAACTGGCAGTCATTAATAATTTCAGTAATTAATGATTCCCAACACTTATAATAGTTTTTTTTTTTACTGTCAAATCAATTTTTTAGAGTTTGCTTTTGACATTGAAGCTCTGAGAAATCATAACAGATATAAGGATGAAATTTACAATTCTGGGGTACATATTTTAAAACTGGAAAGTCAGATATATGGTTATTCTGTTTCATCTTTAAAGAGCCCTGTTGAATGGCAAATTAGTCCCCTCTTAGAAATGTGAGGACTGAGACTTGGTGTTTACATACGTTGGGGTGGAGAGAGAACTCTATGCAGGGGAGGCAGCATGTGCCCAAGTCAGACCTCCCAGGAACCTGGAGAGTTAGAGGGAGTGAAGGAAGGAAGATCTGAATGGAGGCCCAGGATGCAGGCGGGGCTAGCACATGCTGAGGCTGAAAGAGGACACTAAAGGTTTGGTGCCTTGTTTGCTGCACTGGAAAAGGCATTGTCACTCTATTGTGAAGTATTATTAAAAGGGTGAACATGGGAGGATTAGATGAACTCTAGATAGGGTGAGGAGAAGGAGGGGGCAAGAGGTGTAAACAAGATGGTGGAATGAGATGGACACCGTTACCCTAAGTACATGTATGAAGACATGAAGCATGTGAATATACTTTGTATACAACTAGAGATATGAAAAATTGTACTCTATATCTGCAGTATGAATTGTAATGCATTCTGCTGTCATATATAACAAATTCAAATAAATTTTTTTTTAAAAAAAAGGGTGAGAGAAAACTCTAAGTAAAGATGGATTGCAATAGCTCCAACTAGGGTATTGGAAGTACAACTAGAATACTGATAGTATTGAGAATGATTTTCTAAACAAGCCAACAAGGTTCATTTATTGGGTAGATGCGAATAGCCAAGACTAGGGGAGGAGGAGGTATTGAGTAGGATTGTTGGGTGTTAAGGTTTCAAAACTCTGTAGAAGGTAGAAGTTTCATAATTTTTTTTAAGAGAGTGCTGGGAAATAAAAAGAAAAATTAAAAATTTTAAGGGAATTGCCACAGGTAACCACAGTTGTACAAGAATAGGCAGGGAGAATAGAGAGATGGAGAAGGTGGACACTGGTATAGTGTAACAGAGGCCTCAAAAATTCTACAGGGAGCCTAAGACTGGAACAGCCTTTCAAGCATGTTCCTAGTTGAGGCAAAAGAAACAATCTGGCCCATCATACAAAGAGGCTCACCATGGAGAAGAACCTTACTTCAGATGAGTTAGTTCCCTTCAATTAACAGCAATTCTTGGCAAAAGATTCAGTTGAGAATGTATGTCAGGCACATCCCCGTGGATGAGGAAATGAATGAGATCATCCTGTGGGGTGTATAATAACATACAATGGCATCTACTACATTCTGTTCTTTGCACTTCTCCAATGCATCAGAAATCACTTCTATAGGAGTCTGGTAGGACTTTTCCTGAAGAAATTTTCAAA
Source organism: Ictidomys tridecemlineatus (assembly GCF_052094955.1). NCBI lineage: Eukaryota > Metazoa > Chordata > Mammalia > Rodentia > Sciuridae > Ictidomys > Ictidomys tridecemlineatus. The sequence goes on from NC_135477.1 coordinate 19,906,201, forward strand.
AGAAGTTTACCAGGACAGTTGATAGCCCCTATAACTACAGCTGGTTTGGGGACTGCATCTGAAACTCTCTTTCCCTGAGGCTGAGTATTGGGATTTCCCTCACTCTGGCCAGGACCTCTGATGGGCTCAGCAGTGTATCTGGCTGGATGGTGCAGGTGTTCCCAATGAGGTTTCAGATCCCTGATCAACGTGACCTTCTCAGATCACTTATCAATGTAACGCAAAAATTGGATAAGAAAGTACCAAGAACTGCTGCAAGGATATTCTGACCCTGTCCTCATCATGAGACCCAAATCTAAACTATTGTTCTGAATTTCTCTATGTGACAGTATAACCCTGCATCCTTCTGATGTTTAGGGTGCCTTGCCCTTCCAAGAATGAGGACTTTTTTCTTTACCAGTTTCTCATCACAAGTAGCCTCAGTGACCCAGGGATAACCTAACATTAAAGTTCACCATATCCTCAGATGGGAATCTCCCTCTCCTTAAACTAGAACATCTCTTTCTGCTTTCCAGCTTCAGGTGATGAAATTCATTTTACACAGCCACAAGGAACTTCTTATTTTTAACTTCATTTTAAATTGACCTTAAATAATCAATAACCCAACTTTATAAAATACAATTCTACTTCCAAAACTTAAGGTCATTAAAAAGCATCAGAGCCAAGCAGTTTAAACAAAGCTACCTTAAAATTATATAAAATTACACATGGGTTCAACTTGAAACATATGATTTTTTCCCCCCATTCATCTTGACAGTTTAAAATGTAATTTATATTTTACAGTTCAGGTCCGGAATTAAGTGCCGTCACTGTTCCATTGATTGGAAATAGTAACCAGACCCCACAGGGTGAAATTGCAAATTGATTTCTAGAAGCAAAGAAAAGATGGATTGCTGATTGACTAAAGCCTGAAATTAGAATGACACGGAGTTTTTCCTTATGACCTGAGAAACTCAAAATGTACCTGTCTTCCCTCCAAAGTGGGTCACAGCCAACATGCCTAATTATTGAGGTTGTATGTCTGATGTCAGCTTTGATAAATTCCAATTTAGAATTTTCTTTCCTTAAAAATATGGTACAAGCCTTTCCTACAAATCTCTCACACAGGCATGCCTGCACACACACACCTACCATGCATACCTAAGTGACCATAAACTGTTAGCAAATATCAGACCCAGCTTTCATGTCTTTATACATGTCTTATTTTTTCACCTATAAAAATAGATGACTTGTGATTTTGAAGACTATAACTTTTTGTTCATTTTGCTTTCAAAGCCAGGTTCTGGAACCATCAATTTCGGTGACAGGCATTAATCTCCAAAGGACCCATGATTTTTTACCATGTGGACATTGACCCCTCAGAATGAAAGTCAAACATCCCTAATTCACACTAACCTCTGCACCAGTATCCCCTTGAGCTCTCCTTCCATCTTACTCTGAACTCTGCGGACATGGCCCAGTGGTTTGAACTCACCACTGACCAGTTTCTCAACTGTAAAAATGGAAAGGTCAAACCTTCCCTCATGCACTGCTGTAAATACTAATGAGATAATGAAGTCTCTCTTTCTGTGTCTGTCCTATTTCTTCTATTGCTATCATTTTCTAGGAACCAAGGACAGGCATATTTTTTTTTTAAACCTTAGAGAGTTCTCTTTCCATCTGGGACAAGTTTAAGATGGTGGGTAGGGAGCCGAAGGGAGTCACAGAAAGAACAGGGGCTCACCAACAAATGAACTGTGATATATATATATATATATTTTAAAGGCAATCTAAGTGAAATCTGTGGTTTTTTTTCTTTCTACGCCTCATAGTTCACTTAACATTATGTCCTCAAGTTTCACACCCGTGTTGCTGCACATGACCAAATTTCATCATTTTTTTGTGGCTGAATAATATTTGCTGATATGTGGAAACTGAAAACCTTGAACTTAAAGAAGTACAGAATAGAATAGTGGTTATCTGGGAAGGGTGTGTGAGAGCAAGGGGGTGGAGAAGATGGTTAATGGGTGAATCTGGGTAGGAGGAATAACTTCTGATGTCTATAGCTCAGTGAAATAAATATGGCAGGCAACAATTAAATATTTCAAAATATCTAGTAGGATTCTGAAGTTCCCAACACATATAATATAATTCTGAGGTGAAATGTATGCCAGTTATCTTTATCAAATCATTAGAAATTGTATACATGTATTGAAATGTCACCCTGTACCCTATAAATATGTAGATAGTGCCAATCAATAAAAATATACTGAAAATCCATCAAAGAGTATTGGTAACTATACTAGTTCTCAAAAAGTAGCTCCTAGGCATCAGGTTTATGTTCAGTGACAGTTAAACTCAGATTTCTCAGCTTTACCTCAGATGCATGAATGAGAATCAACGGAGGTTTTTTAAGAAGCTGCTTCTGATCCTTAGTAAATCTTAACCACCATGAGTCACTTAATTCCTAAAACTGCGGGAGTTTTAAAATGTCTAGCAATAAGACAAGAATTCTGCTTCCCGCTTTAATGAATGTTTCGTTCTGAAGAAGTAATGACAGTCCTCGCCTGCCCTGTACCACCCATTCCTGCATCCAGATCTGTGCTGGAGGGGACTATCAGAGCCAGCCACAGCTCCTTCCCACAGTGGTGAACAGACAGGTGCTCCTTAAACCATTCCAGACAGGCTGGGTGTGTCTTAAAAAGAAATACAGCAGAAAGGCACCCCAACCTTGTGTGGAGCCTCAGACTCCACGTTCAGATTCCCAGGCATCAGGAAATTCACCAATCAGAAGCTCTGCCTACCCACAGCCCCTGGGATATCACCAGCTCAGCAAAGCAGGTGGAAATTGAAAACTTTCTCAGGGTGGATAATATAATCTTATTAGTTCCAATCCAATAGCAAGGCTGAAGCACCTTATTAATAATTCCCACTTCTCTATGTGCTCTAACGCCTGTGAGATGTGTTTCTCCTTCACTCCAGGAGTCCATAATGACCAGTGCTGAATTATTGATTTCTGTTTTTCCATTGAATAAGAAGCATGCAACAAAGGAGCCCATAAATGTGTTCTAAACCCATCTAAGCCAGGCATAAAGTGTTTTTTTTCCTTTTTTTTTGCAAAACAAAAGAAAGAGATCCTCATTTCTTAATGACTATATTTGTGAATAGAGCAGCCAGGGATGCAGAGGCCTGAAAAATTACTCATCTGGGCTACTTTCAAATATTTACTGCATGCGCTTCCACAGATAATATTTCAAACACAGATGCATAAACACATGGACACACACAATCATGAACTCCTACCCGTATAAAAGCTGATAAATCATGGTAGAAGATCAAAATCAGGATCTGATTCCTGGTTCTATAAAATGAAATTTAAACTTGATTTTTATTTCATGTCAGCCTATTTATATTTACTAGAAAAAAAGCCAGAGAACTAAACATTTTTGTTTTTATTTTCAGGTTGGTTTCTTCCTGTGTGTTTGACTTTGTACCCTATCTCCTCTGCTCTATTCTTCTCTGTTGCCCTCTCAGCCTCTCTGTTTCTGGGGAATATGTACTGTTTGTTCTCCCTCTCTCTGATAGACACTAGTTAGACAATTTAACAACTTCTTGCCTTGTTTAACAACCCTAGTTTTTTTTTCTTTTCTCCCTGAAAGGAATACTCTGTGGTTTGTGTGTGCAGAATATTTTTATTAGTTCATGTTCCATGCCAAACTCATCTCTTTTGTTTACAGCCATACATTAAACTATAACTTACATAGTTTATAATCAAAGCTGTGCTATGTCAGTGTAGGCATGTGTGTGAATGGGTTCATAATAAAAAGCAAATGTTTTATACCCCACTTTTCTCCACTTGGTATCTCTCTCCTAGATAGAACCACTACTTAAGGATTTCTGACTATCGTGCATTCATGGTTAATTCATAACTTTATAAAATGCTCCTATCTCTATATCTTGATGTATCCACTCATGAGCTGGATGTTTTATGTTCTACATTTCTCTCCTTTAGTTCTATCTTGATATTGAACCCAAAGAGAGAAATTTAGAAGAATGAGGATCCCCTATGCCTTTCATTCCACTTCCCTTGTCCCCTAAGGATTGGTTTCTACTCAAATATAACACTGCTGGGAATCCAAAGGTCACAGAGTGATCTCAGGAGTTGGAGCCAATGAAAATGCTGATTTTCACATTGTCACTCCTCTTCCTCAGTTATTACATTGTAGGATACCACCTGGAAAGTAATTCAGAATCCCATACATGACCAGAAATCTCAGGCAAAATTAAGTGATCTTTGAGAGGCTATGAGACCTGCTGTGACAATTACATGTTCTCCCTTTTCCTGACTGTCTCCCTGTATCTTAACATCATTAACATGTATAATCGGACCTGGAATTTTACAACTGTCAGAATAAATGAGGTACAGCATAAATCCCATTATTTTATCCTGCAGCAGTTGGGGTTGGTTTTCTAAACCAATTATTCAAAAATACAGCATTATTACCTTGTCTCCTTAGGGCAATGGATGAAGGCTTACTATAAATCAATGCCCAAATTCCATCTAGAATCAGCCTGTGGCTGATTTTTTGGAGATGTTAGGAGGAAAAAGAGGTTTATTATGAGGAACAGCAAAGGGAATGTTTAGATTTCAGAGAAAAAGACTCAGAAGATAACAGAAGAATTCATGTTAATGATCAGCAAGGAGCAAACTAAGAATATACTTGTCAATGGAAGAGATCTAATTAGAAGGAAACTACTTTCAATTTGGGTTAAACAAAATATTTCAATGAGCCTAAAATTTCATCTTTATGACTTAGCCAGAGGATTAGTTACAAAGATAACTTCATCAGTTTGTAATAAGAATTGAAGAAGTGGACCAATGAGAAAAAGGAGGAAGATGTTGGCAATAAAATAACAGGACTGAGTGGGAAATTACTTGGGGGTCAATTTTTTCTCCTTTTAAAAGTGCTAGAATAAATGACCTTTCTTTCTCTCACATTTTTCAAAAGCTGTCAATACGTCCCAACCATCTCCTTTACTTATAACATGCACATAAAATGTACTATTTTGTGGGGAAGGGCATTTATAGCTTTTAAAAACACGTTGGTAGTTGTATGTTTAATTTGAGTCTTTAAATAGGTGAGGTAGGAGTTTTATATGAGAAAAAGAAACTTAAAGAGTGTAAATATGGTGCTGAGCCTGGACTTCAATTCCATTTTAATTCTAAGCTTTCAACTGAAAGTCAAGACTCAAAATATTTAAAAGAAATCACTTTCTTTTAAACATAATGATGATATACTAAAGTTCAATATTTATGCCTTTTTTTCTGATTAGCCAATTCTGAACATTTCTTCAGATCCACCTAAGTTTTTTTTTCTCAAAAACTGTCTTATACTATGCATTATAACTTGTTCACTCCCAGAATTAGTAGAGTGTGTAGAACACACACACACACACACACACACACACACACACACACACACTGCATTGCTGATCTTCCCAGCATACCTCTCCCCAAGTGATGATTTGGAAATACAATTCAGTTTAGTAATTTAGAGTATGTATTTTAAAATCAATCAGATCTTCATCAAATCTACCCTAATACTTAAACATGGGTGATATTAGACCAATAATTAAACCTCATTAAAGCTTAATTTCTTCAAATACAGTATAGTAAAATAAGAAAACCCAGCTATAAATAGAAATGGATGTGTTTTTTTTTAATTGCAGTTGTAGATGGACAGAATGCCTTTATTTTATTTATTTCTATGTGTTGCTAAGGATTGCACCCAGTGCCTCATGCATGGTAGGCCAGTGCTCTGCCACTGAGCCTCGGCCCCAGGAATGGATGTTTCTCATCTACCCTCTTTATTGATTTTCCAGATGATTTTAATGTGAGGAAAAACAAAGGTTGGCTAGGAGAATTAGAGCTGCTCAAGCGGAACACTTCTTCCCCCCGGGTGACGATGAGATAGGTTAAAGAATAACAAGTGATCCAGGAAAGCCCTGGTGTTCTTCCTCAACAGCTCTAAGCCTGGGGGGGAAGGGTGCCCAGACTTTATAAGAACAAATACCAATCAGTCATCTCTGCCACAAAGAGGAGTGCTCTTCTGAAAGAAGAATAAAGAATAAAACCAGATCAAAGGAGAGGGGAGAGAATGAGCAAATATTTGCTCATAGCGGATTAGAAAGACCTGCTGTCATGTGTTAACTGCTCACCTGTCTCACTTTCATTATCTTACGCTATACTGAGCTGGATTTTCTCATTAAAATTGGAAGAGGCCTCTTCAGTATAATACCTTTTAGAGTTACAGGGTTCCAACAAGCATTACATGAACTAATGCATGCAAAAATTTAGAACATTGTCCACCTACAGTAATCAAACAATGAATATTTGTGCTAATGAAAGTGATAATGATACTATCATCTCTTCCCAATTCTTGGAAATTCTCCTGTCAAACATCATGTCAAGACTAGGCATTCACTCGATTTGGATTAAATGGTGTGCTTCCTTTCTCTGGAAGATAGAGTTAAAGAGTTAGGACTAAACTGAGCACAGTGGCATATGCCTGTAATCCCTGAGACTACAGAGGCTGAGGCAGGAGGATTGCAGATTGGAGGCCAGCCTCAGCCTCCCCAATTTAGCAAGACCCTGTCTCACAATAAAAAACTAAAAACTTTGGAGATCTAGCTCAGTGGTAAAGTACCCCTGTGTTGAATCCCCACTGCTTAAAAAACTTGGAATGGAATGGCAAAGCTAAATAACTGGTATCTGTGTTTTCTGTAGTCAGATCTAACTACCTTCAGACTTTCTAGCTCATTTACTTCCATTCAGTCTTATCATTGTTAATTCAGGTTGAAATCTCAGCTTAGACTCAGCCATGAAAATAATAGTTCAATCCCTGCTCTATGTGTGTCTGTTTGGAGAAACAAATGCATCTGTTATCTCTTGGACATGGTGACTATGTGGAGTTGATTGCTACTGCCTTTCATCTGGGTGAATTTAAGGTCCTGCATCATTCCGCTCTATCATGTCTCTATGACTGTCTTGCAAAAAGGCAACTCTGAAGCTAGTCCAGAAAGGAGGATGTTTGGGGAAATTTTTAAAAGGGCAGTGATACAGTCATTTTCTGTATATATTTAAGATAATGTACAGATGAGGAAAAGTGTGTTAGAAAGATTTGAAACAATTTTGGAGAAACACATGATTATCATTTCAGGCTGCTCATGGTCACTAATTATTGTATTCATCTGCTTCCATATTATCAATGTTAATATTGTGGTTAATTCCAAACCCAAATTTGGAATATACCAGTGTATTTTCTTTGCATCTCCAGGAACCTAGTCAACTTCCAGGTAAGGACTTGAACCAAAGCAGAAAACCCTACAGACATTTAAAAAAAAAAACATCAGCTTTGAGAATAAAATAACAGATAGTTTTAACTGCCATTTCTTCACTGTCAATTTAAGAATAGTTTGGACTTCAAATTTAGTGATTACCCTTGAGAATAAATAACCAGTGTCAAAATGAGGCTTAGAAGCTGACTTTAAATTTAAAATTTTCCATATACATGAAATGAGATCTCCTATTTCTCAAGAGTTGATGGTAGAATTATTAGTTGATGCTTATAAGAGGTTTAGTCATCATCAATAATATTCTGACAGCCATATTATCACCTCTTGGAGTTTGGACCCTGTGAGACAAGATGACTGTTTTCAATTGGTGACACTGCCTACCTCTGAGACTTTGGAGAAACTTGAGAGGTTCTGGAGGTTTTAGAGGAAACTTAGAGGCCTTCCAGAGGTCCACCCTAGCTCAGCAGCCAGGTTGTTTAAAACATGCATATCTGATCACATTGCAGTCCCCCAGGGCCATGAAACATGCTTCAGTGACTCCCCGCTGCGCTCAGGCTCTCACAGTCACAGTAACTAGGAATGCAAAAGCCTTTGTGGTTTTGCACTTCCAACGAGTCAGCTTCATTTCTGCTTATTCTCGTTTCTTGGTTCTCTAGCTTTGTGTGTGTGTGTGTGTGTGTGTGTGTGTGTGTGTTTCATCTCTCAAGTGCTGTGTGTTCCAAGGTCTTTTTGTTGTTGATAAGTCTTGTATTATGATGTTTCACTCTCGCCCCTTTTTCACCTAAGTTACATTTTTCAAATCTCAATAATAACTTTCTCAATAATGATTTCTTCAATGAGGTCATACGAGTCCAGGTAAGAGTACTATTTTTTTTCTCATCCAATTGGGCATCTATATCATGAACTTGATCAATTTGGACTAAATGATGTGCTTCCTTTCTCTGGAAGACAGAGAAGTCATATTTGGACATACCTTGGCTGAAGTGAGTTACCTTTGTAACTGGGACCCTCTTTGTCTATAGTAACTGGTTGACACAAAATAACAGAAAGTCTTACTGCTTTGCCCAATTCAGAGAGAGCTAAACTTCTTCAGAGACATAACAGAGACTTTTGTTAAATTATGTGATAGCCTAGTCTCTCTCTTATCCACATCCACTTCCTCTATTTCCCTCCCACAAGGTAATAAAAACACACTCAATCACAGATTGAACTCCAACCTGTAGCAATCTTCTTGGGAACTTTTGGGTTGATATTAAAGTTCTCCTTTGTCAAATCTAGTGGGGGTAGCCGGTATCTGTCTTTCCCATCTCTGTATTTTCACTAAGAAGCAAAGATTCTGACATCTAATAAACTATCAAAAACATTACATGATTGAATAGTATCTGTCTTCCTTATTTTTATGATTGATTCAGGATGTAGAAAATTAAATCCCCAAAGGCACCTGACTGGGTAGACTTCTCTACTCCTCTTCTCACCTACTATCCTGTTATTTATTCTATTCCTTTCCTGAGTTTAAGAATTTGTAGAATTTGTATGGTCCAGGGCTGGGGATGTGGCTCAAGTGGTAGTGTGCTCGCCTGGCATGCGCGGGGAGCTGGGTTCGATCCTCAGTACCACATACAAATAAAATAAAGATGTTGTGTCCACCGAAAACTGAAAAATAAATATTAAAAATTTCTCTCTCTCTCTCTCAAAAAAAAAAAGAAAAAAAGAATTTGTGTGGTCCCTTCACTACAAAGAGCAAGATTTTATTCTTTGCAGAAGTTAGCTATTTTCTTCTTAGGTGGACTTATGGTCTGCAGCCTCATCAGGAGATCATAAGTCCAAAATTCAGGCATGTACCTGGAATTCTAATAGTATCAATGTTATTGTACATCCTCTTCTCATCTGTGAACCATTCCTGGACAGCCCAACATCAAAAATTTATTGCCCTGAGCTTGATAAAAGGACCTTGGCTAACACCAACATCTCTCAATGCCTGTTGCTAACAAGCATAGCTAAGTAATGGAACATGCTTTAACAAACTACCAGGCTATATCAGGGGTCATTTGTTCTCCATGTAATTTAGGTAATTTTTTTCAACTACAAAAGTCTGTAAGAAAAGGTGTGTGCCACTCTGCTTTTAAATTTGAAGGGTAACATAGCTGACTTATTTGGTTTCATATTCACTTCACTCCTATTTGTTACAAAAGTGATAGAACAGAGTTTATTTCTTCCAAATTCAAAGTTCAGGGATTGGTGTCAAAACAAATATTTCCGCAGAAAAATACTAGAGCTTGGTTCAAGATTGAAATGCATTTTTCTGTGTGTGTGTGTGTGTGTGTGTGTGTGTGTGTGTGTGTATGTGTGTGTGATGTGTATATGTGTGTCCTTGGTTCTTCAAAATGTCCAAGCTTAAATCCCTTGTTGAACATCCATGAAAGCTACTGCCCATCCACCACCTCCACCACACTAAGAATAAGTCACTACTCTTTGGATGCCACAGAACTGAAGAGCAGGGACTCTGCCATTGGAACTGACTGTTTTGAACATTGACTTCATGACCCATAGTGGTTTATCCTTAGTCAATATATTTAGTGTTTTTGAACTTAGATTCATAGCTTCTGCAGCTGAGAAAAGCCTATTTATAGAATGAAACTTGCTGCATGGTTATAAATGGAAATGATCTAATAAATATAGTAAATTCTGCATTAGCACAACTATTTGGTCTCAGCACCCTTAGCACTGCACTGACACCTTCTCTGCAACCTCATCAGAAGACCATGAGTTCAGCACAAGCAGGAAAGATCTTATCATATTAATCATTAATTCTCTAGAACCAAGCATATCAGCATGGTCCGTAAATAGCTAGCCTCTTAATAATTGCTTAATTTGTGAATTTATGACTTTAAAAGTTTATGATGGTTTCTGTCTTCATTAAAGGCCATTAGCACCTCACTATTTGTTGAACTTGACAAAGTGATAAAATATGTATGTGATTACTCTTGTATCCCTATGGCTAATTGCTGTTCTGAGGGCCTTAATGAAGATGGATAAATAAACATAGCAGTAAATTAAAAGTTGAGTTCACATGCTCGGTTTACTGATTTGCTGATCACTGTTTTATTCATTGATAGGCACTGGACGAATAGCAGTTTTGTGTGGTAAACATAATATGAATATCAGATTTTAATATAATAGTCTAAACCTATGATAAATTTGTATTCATCAAAAAAGAGGAAGAACAAGACAAGTGCTAATTAAAATCAATCAGGAGAATTTTCTGGAAAAAAAAAAGTTCTCTCTTGGTGTGGTTATCTATTGCTAAACAACAAAACATCCCCAAACTATAACGGCAATTCATTATTATCTTTGACTGTCCTCTGTAGAAATCAGAAGCTGCTCTTTGGGGTACCTCATGAATTTGAGCTATGCTATTATATGATGTCCTTCCCTTTCTCCATGTGCCTTTGAATCCCTCTTCCTCTCTCTCCTCTCCCTTTTTCTCCCTCTCCCCCACTCTCCACCTTAATGCTTCAATATTGTCACATCTTCCAAGGGGTTTTCATACGGCTGGGGATGTTCACAGTTTATTGCTCTCCGCACATTTACCCTTATAATATGGCTGATGCTATCACGTAATCAGAAGCAGAAGCTGCCAGGCTAAGCCAGTTAAGGATTAAGCCCAGAATTTATACAGCATAATTGCAATTGCTACTTATTGGTCAAAGCAGTCAGAGGCCTACATGTTTGATTTAATAGAGGAAAGAACACTGTTGATTGTGGACTGACAAGGTCACATTGCAGAAAAGCATGTAAGAGATATCATTGAAGCTTTAGAAAATATTAGCTAATGGTCTGTTTTCTGCCCAAAATAATATAAATATTTCTCACATGCAAAAATATCCCCACCTCCTACAAAGACTCCAAAGCCTCCTCCCTCTAGAGACTAAGTTGCAAGTCTAAAATCTCATTATCTAAATCTGGCTAAAGATGCACATGAGGCTCTTTGAATGTGTCCCCTCAGGGATAGCCCCTGAGTACAGTTTCTGTGAGCTAAGAGGCATGTTACCTCCTCTGTATGCAGCAAATATAAAGAGGGAGAAAGGCATGGGGAAACTGCATTAGATCCTCCTGTTCAAAAAGCAGGGGGTAAGCAAGAGTCATATTGTCCTCATTAGTCCCTAAGGGTTCTAAAACCAGAAAGCATGTGTTGTTAGTTCTTTGACTGACAGTCTAGTTCTGTAACTTGGGAAAACGGTTAGGTCCTAATTTTGAAATGTTCTGTCCATTTTAATTCATATTAATAGTGTTCCTATAACATGTTTTATGGGATTCTGTGTCTCCATTTGTAACTTTATTTCATTATAACAAAGGACACACACTTATTATGTTTTGGGAATTATTTTTCTTCCAGGTGATAGAGGAGAAAAATCCCTTTAGATTGTTAGACACTCTGCCATCAGCCAGGTTGAAACTGTCTGGGAAGCACATTAAAGCATCTTAAGGTTTTGGCGCACACTTATAATCTAGACACTCTGCCATCAGCCAGGTTGAAGCTGTCTGGGAAACACATTAAAACATCCTAGGTGGTGGCACATGCTTGTAATCCCTGTGGCTTGGGAGGCTGAAGCAGGAGGATTGTGAGTTCAAAGCCAGCCACAGCAAATGCGAGGGCCTAAGCAACTCAATGAGAACCTGTCTGTAAATAAAATACAAAATAGGGCTGGAGATGTGGCTCAATGGTCGAGTGCCATTGAGCTCAATCCCTAGTACCCAAGGGGAAAAAATTGTTTTAGAGATCATTTTTATCTACTTGAGAATGTTTACAGGAGACTATGATTTTGTCATCTCATCTAATGGTTTTATAATCGCATCTTGCTCTGAACTTTACCCTGAGGCCACTTTTTCCGTTTAGATTTTATATTTTCCTTGAGGTTTTTTCTTAGTTTGAAAAACTTTTTGGTTTTGTTTTTCTCTCTGACTACACATTTTTAAGTATCATCTAAACATAGAATTTTTAGTTTTCCTGTATAATATTTTTATTGCCGCAGTAATATTGCATGGTAAAACTACACAGAACATTGGTGACACTGAACATTGACCTAGCTTGCCTATATGCAGGGTTTATTTGGTCTGGGTGAGGCTGACTTGTTATGGTTTGGAGATGAAATTTCCCTAAAAGCTCTTGTGTTAATGCAAGAGGTAAGAGGATTGGATGATGAGAGCCCGTAACCTACACAGTAGATTAATCCATTTGATGAATTAATAATTTGAATGGGTTACTGGATGGTCACTGTAGGCAGCTTGGATAAGAGGAAGTGGGTCACGGGAGGCCTGCCCTGGGGATTCTATCTTGTCCTCCTGGCTCTTCCTTCTCTCTCTGCTCCCTGGCTTCCGTGAACTGAGCAGTTTTTCTCTGCCAGAAGGTTCTGCCTCACCTAGGGTCCAGAGCTACCAAGTCAACTGTCTTTGAACTGAACCTCTGAAACTATGAGCCAAAAAAACTTCTCCCTTGCTAAGTTGTTCTTGACAGATATTTTAGTCACAATGAAGAAAAATTGACTAACACAACAGGTTTTCCTCGTGTGTCCTCTTAGGTTTGGGTAGATTTGGCAGAATAGTCTAGGAATATTTCAGTATAATGACCAAAAATTAAGAGATTAGAAATATGTGTTCTGTTGTAAGTCTCTTCTAATGCATCTCATTTGCTAACATCCTTTTAGCCAAATCAAGTCAAAAGTCCAAAATCCTGAATTGGGACTATGGGAAAAAGAACAGTTCCTTGGACAACTCCATGTCCAGATAATTAGATATTTACCATCCCAGTATTGTAATTTAAAGAGCAGTGAGCAGGAGGATATGAAAATTTAGGGTTTCAGAGAGAAAATTGAAGAAGAGACAGATGAATAAGATATATTTCCTATATTTACCTCCATCTGTATAGAAAGATTTTAATTGATAGTGATTTTAATTGGTAGTGATTTTTTTTGGCTCAAATATGGCAATTTTATTAGCACTTGTATTATAATATATTTATCTTGCTATCAGAAATGTGGTTTTCTTAGTCTCACATTAGGGAATAAATGGTAAATAAGCATGATGGTTCTTTTCTATGCACAATTTCATTATGAAGGTTTTTTAACTTATATATGACAGCGGAATGCATTACAATTCTTATTACACATATAGAGCACAATTTTTCATGTCTCTAGTTGTATAAACAGTAGATTCGAACCAATTCATGTCTTCACACCTGTACTTTGGATAATAATGATCATCACATTCCCCCATCATCAGTAACCCCATGCCCCTTCCCTTCCCCTCCAACCCCTCTGCCCTATCTAAAGTTCATTTATTCCTCCCATGCTCCCGCTCCATATCCCATTATGAATCAGCCTCCTCATATCAAAGAACACGCTCAGCATTTGTTTTTTTGGGAATTGGCTAACTTCACTTAGCATTATCTTCTCTAACTCCATCCATTTACCTGCAAATGCCATGATTTTATTCTCTTTTATTGCTGAGTAATATTCATATTCCATTGTGTATATATGCCACATTTTTTTATCCATTCAAATTTTTTTTTGGGGGGGGAGGACTAGAGATTTAATCTAGGGTTGCTTTACACTAAACTACATCCCCAGATCTTTTATTTATTATTTTTTATTTTGAGACAGGGTCTCACTATGTTACTGAGGCTGAACTTGAGCTTGTGATCCTTCTGTCTCAGTCTCCCCAGTAACTGGAATTGTAGGTATGCAACACCACATTTAGCTGGTAATGATTTTTTATTATTGATGATATAACTGAAGGAGTTGATTCTACTTAAGCATAAATTTCACCAGAAAAGTGTCAGTGGGACTGCAGTGGGATACAAAGTTTCACACCACTCATCTTCGGTGAAATAATATAAATCTGAAATGCACTTTTTCTGGGTAATATTAGTGAGACCCAGAGGAAAGCTCACTATTCACTTTCATCTAAGCCCCCAAGATGCTGGAGTCTGGCTGGGCACAAATAACTGAGCCGCCACGAAGCACTTGTAAGTTCAAACAGCAACTCTTTATTCCCGAACTCTCACTGGCACCCCACACACGTTCCCTGGGGAACACTCTCCCCTCCCCTGGGGCTCCACATGCATCGCTGGCATCACTTCTCAACTACTCCCTCTGGCAAAATGCCAGGTGCCACCCCGACTTGGCTGTGGCTCTCAACACGAAGATACCATAAAAGGGTCATTTATTGCTATAGAATCAAAGGAAATGCAATACAGAAGCTGATAATGTCATATCCTAAATGGCAATACTATAAAATTTTTTCACAATTGACGAATTATCAACTTGGACAATCATAATCAACAAATGCCAACTCTGAAGAGACTGAAATGATAGAATCATCTGATGTAGATTTTTAAATCCCAAATTACAAAAGTACTTTGACCAGTGATTATGAAGAAGAAGAAGAAAAAAAAAAGAAAATCAAAGCAAACAATAAAAGAAAGAAAAAAGAAAAAGCAAACAAACAAACAAACAAAAAAGGAAAATTTTTAAAAGTACCAAAGGAAAATTATGGACCTAGAAACTAAAGAATATCATAAAAAAAATTTAATGAAAGAAAAAAAGGCTCACTGGGTGAATTCAATAGTAGATTTGAGACAAAAGAAGAAAGAGTTCATGAAATCAAATACAGAATATTAAGTAACCCAATCTCAAAAAACAAAAAATAGTGAAAGAAAATGAAATCCCTAGGGATTTTTGGAAAAATAATAAATGATTACCAAGAAGGAGAGAAGAAACAGTATGGAAGTGAAAATATATATATATATATATATATATATATATATATATATATATATTATCTTTATTATATACATAATAAAGATAAAATGCTTGAAAGTTAAGAAAAACAACATAATAACCAGAGTAGAAAAATGATTGTAATGGACGCAGATTTGTCATCTCAAACTGTGGGAGCCAGAAAAAAAAAAATTGAACAGTATTTTTCAAGCCTGTGGTTTAAAAATTGTCAATTACAAATTCTAATTCCAATAAAATTGCTTTAAGAATAAATGAAAATTAAGACATTCTGAGGTATAGGTAAAATAATGTTATCAACAGCACACATATCCCTAAGAAATATCTAATGAAATTTCTCTAACTTATAATAAAAGAAAGAGGGTTAAAAATTGAGAAAGAAAATTAGAAAATTATAGAGATTCTAAGGGTAAAGATAACAGATAATTATTTTCATTATGATTGTCTTAAATAATATTTAAAGGTCCAAAAAATTACGTAATACCATTTGTTAAGGTACTCGGTGTACATAGAGGAAATACTTAGGGCAATTACATTTAGAAAGGGACTTAATATGAAAGGTTATAGGACAGCAATTGAAGAGCTGACACAATAATAGTACCAGAGGACTGTGCATAGTGCCATACCTAGATCAACCATTAAAGAAACTACAAATTAGTATAGCCAAAATACAATCCATAAAAAAATCTGTAAAAAACATTAGTAACCTACAGGAAAGTGAGGGAGCAGTTGAAAATCCAGCAAACTAATATAAAAAGAAAAATGAAAAACTGAATCTTCATATAGATATATTCTAAATTAAAATGATTTCAATATAACAATTGAAATATTTATAGAGTGAATTTATAAAAGAAATACTGCCCAACTACATATATACTGCCTATAAGAAACTCATTTCAAATATAATGACCTAGGTTGACAGTAAATGAATGGAAAAAGCTGTATCTTGCAAACACTAATCAAATACACAGTGGCTACATGATATCAGATACAATCAGAGAAAAGAAAGTTGCTATAGACAGAGAAGTTGCAGTCCTAAATCTGCATACACCAAACCACAATTGACTGTCTAGTTACAGCCTTTTAGTTACCTATTTCCATTTAGAAGACAAGGGTCATAAGGGGATTAACTCCAAGAATCATTAACTCCAAGAATTATCTTCCCCTGAGGAATGAGACCCATAGAACTTTTGAAGATGGATTTTACTTGTAAAAATTAAGAGACATTTCAATAACTGTTTTCTTTACCTCCTGTTGCTCCAAACCGTAACATGTGCAGACATGGAACACAGTCATAGTCTACATGCAGGTCATCACTTGGATTTTGTATCAGGAGAACTCATAAATAACCCTGAAAACCTTGGGGTTTATCAGGCCCTGATGAACCCAGAATCTCCAGAGATAAAACCCTTGCATTTAAATAATCGTTCCTAAGTGATTCTAATGTGTAAAGAGGCTTTGCAATTACTTCTTTAGATCAGTGGTTCTCAAGCTTTTGTAAGCATCCAAGTAAAACAGAGATTACAGTCTAGTAGCCTGAGTTTCTGATTTGGTAAGTCTGGTGTTGGGTCTCATATTGCTTATATGTTCCAAAGTGATGCAGATGTTTCTTATCAGGGGAGCACAATTACAAAGCTATTGCTGGGGATGCAGCTAGGTGGTATTTAGCAGGAACAAGGCCTTGGGTTCATCCCCCTACCACCAAAAACCAAAATGGAATGAAAAGTAAAACAAATAAAAATGCAAAGTCATTGCTCTGGAGCAGGGGTCATAATTATTTTCTCTCTCTAAATAACTCTCCAGATACTATCCAATTGAGGCTTTGTAAGTCATATTGTCTCTGATGCATATGTATTCAGCTCTGCTGTTGTGCAGAAGTAACCACAGAAAATACATAAATGAATAGGTTTGTGTTTTATCTTCACATAAACAGATGTTGAGCTGATGCGGCACATGAATTAACCGCTTTCTAGTCTAGAAAATAGTTCAAAAGTGGAGTTGTTGAATCAAAAGTCTGTACGTTTATAGTCTAAGTAAACATAAATAGTTTCCTCCTCTCTAGATTTCTAAGTCAAAGTCCAAAATTACACATGTATCCATCCCTCTGGTGGGGAATATTGACAACAAGGAGTCTAAGCCTGTGCAGAGGCCGTAGGTAGTGGGGCAACCCTGCACCTTCCTCTCAATACTGCTGTGAAACTAAAACTTTTATTTACATAAATAAAATCACAAAACCAATCATACTAATAAATCTTAATTTCTTTCCTTCTTATTATTACTTGGACTTCTCAGTCTTCCAATAGTTTTCTAGTTGGATGTCCCTGTTCTTTATGGACCACCATTTTTGAAAATTCAAGTTTCTGGGCTCTTTTTATACTGAGCCTTAGGCAAGCAGGTCCTAAATATGCCTTTATAACAGAGTATGGGAAAGTGGACCTTCCTGTCAGTGTTCAGATCACAAAAGGCAAAGGTGGACACACACTGGTTTCCCATGCAAACAGCCTCTGGGGAAGGTTCCCTCACCCTCTGGCACTGTTGACAGGTTGGACCTTGCGCTCTTGTTACGAAGGGTTGCCTTATACATTGTAAGATGTTTAGCAGCATCCTGGCTTCTACTCACTGGACACCAATAGCAACCCTGACCAAAGTTTGAGAAATAAGGATTTCCCCAAATATTACAAATGTCCTCCGATGGGTGGAACTTCTCCCTAGTTGAGTTCCGTTGATCTTGAACCACTAGAACCACTTTTAATTTCTATCAGTGATGTGATGACTATGACCTTTTCTGGAATAAGAGCTGCCAACTCCTGACTTGTCAAATGACACACTCTTTACTAAAGACTGGCCATGCACCCACGCTGTGAAAAGAAAAAGAAGTACAAGTCGTGTTCTCATTTCCAGAGTTTGTGCTCTCTGAAATGAGAAAACAGAAGCCTTTGGATCTAATTTAAACACAAGGTATTTATTTAATTCATCTGTGTCTTTAAATTTATAAAAAAAATATTCGCCAACATTTACAAAATGGGATTGGTTACATAATGAGAATTTAAGCTTCCTTTTAAAAATAGAAAATTCCGGCAATATTGGACTTTCATGCCTACAGTGAGCTGCTAGAGCTTTGTAGCAGCTCTGTCCATACACACAGGTGCTCTTTAGGTTTCTGCAATCTCTACCACTTCCATTTGACTATCCTCACATCCTTGTGATGATAAGCTTTTGATTTGGATTATTGGGTCCGTATGGGTCCAAATGCATGTAGGGGGCCAGGATTAATCAAAGGAAAAAAACTGACTCAGACTCCAATTTGCAAATCAAGTTGCCAAATTGCAACTTTCTCCTGTACAAGTCTTAACTTTTTTGCAGTTAGCTAGTGCTGACTAAGAAAAGCAATGATATTTGAACACCAATAAAATAAAGGTGCAGAGGGAAAAAAGAATAAGATGATGTTAGAATGTCATAAAACAGGTTAGATGTGAAGTTTTCCCCTTCACTTAATCTTAAATTTCTCCTGACTTAGTGTCTGCTGTTGAAATGATGGAAAGATTCTTGGAGCAAAAGACTGAATAATTTCCTCCAAGGCAGGGAGCAGGCAATTATAAAAAATTAAAATTAGTTTTCCACTTGCAATTGGAGATTGCCTCTTTGAAAGAATGCCTGAGCATTGGTAAAACATGCATTGTAAGTCACATTTTTCCTCTTACTGAGTAAATAAAACTGTTTTATGTTCTAGGGGAGAATATAAATATGTTCCCTAGCATTATATCTCATTACCTGATCTCTGTTCCTCATGTTGAAGTAAGGGCTGCTTGTTACACGGCAACTCATATATCATAAAATGTGGCAGTATTTGGGGGATAGATGGTATATGCATATAATAGAGATCACAAACAAGGAAGGCTTTGAAGGCACATAAACCTGAGTTTGTCCCTGCTCAGTTCTTGATGCTGTCATACTATTGAAATCTTCTAGTCACTTGGTATGTGCTAACTGCATGATGTTGGCTAGTCTTTTCTTTTTGTGGGAGCAGAGGGGAGATTGAACCCAGGGTGTACTTTACCACTAAGCTACATCTCTAGTCCTTTTTATTTTTTAATTTGAGACAGGTTCTCGATAAGTTTCCTAGGCCTTGCTCAGTTACTGAGGCTGGCTTTGAACTTGCAATCCTCTTGCCTCAGCCTCCCTATTCATTGGGATTATAGTTATGTGCCACTGTGCCTTTTTTGAGTAATTACTTATCTGAGATTTAGGTGATCATGGTATCAAAATTGTTCAATCTGGATCCTGGTCACCTTTAATTTTTATATAGAAGGGAAATCATCTTCTTAGTGGAGAGAAATTGACTCATAAATTGTAGCAGTGTCAAATAGTGCATCCTACAGAAAGGTAAATGTGCTGTAAGCTGTGCTCTCTAATATTCTATCCACTAATCACAAATGACTATCAGTCCCTTAATGTATGGCTAGTGTGAGCAAATTTCTAAGTTTATTACCTTAAAATTATTTATATTTAAAGAGTAGCACAAAACTAGTGGTTACCCTATTAGATAACTCAGATCTAGTCTTTTATCACATTCAAAGCTAAAAGTTGATTGTCAGAGTACGGAATGAGTGGCAGTGATTCACAGACAGTTTTGAATAAGAAACCAAAGGTCTACTAAGTCATCATTCTCTAAAGAAGCAGAGGTAACACAATAAGTGTATAATTATATATGATATTTATTTTGAAGAAATGGCTCATGCAATTATAGAGGCATGGTAAGTCCAAAATCTGTAGGGCAGTCAGGGAGGCTGGAGATCCAGGAAGAAGTCATAGTTCAGATCCAAATGCAGTCTGCTGACAGGTTCCTTCTGCCCAGGGAAGGTCATTATGTTTTATTAATGCCTTCAACTAATTGGAAAAGGCTCAATCACATTGTAGAGTATCTGTTTTACTTAGAATTCATGTATTTAATAGTCTCATCAAAAACATACCTTCATGGGAACACCTAGATTCATATTTGACCAAAAATCTGGACTTCATGGTCCAGCCAAGTTGACATTAAATTACCTCTCACAATACAATGCTAAGTGAAGTTAGCCAATCCCAAGGAAACAAATGCCGAATATTTTCTCTGAAATAAGGAGGCTGATTCACAATGGGGTTGGGAAGGGGAACATGGGAGGATTAGAGGAACTCTAGATAGGGAAGAGGGATAGTAGGGGAAGGGAGGGGGGATGGGAGTAGAAAAGATGGTGGAATGAGATGAACATCATTATCCTAAGTACATGTCTGAAGACACAAATGGTGTGAATATACTTTACATACAACCAGAGATATAAAAATTGTGCTCTGTATGTGTAATATGAATTGTAACACATTGTGCTCTCATATATGACAAATTAGAATTAAAAAATATTTAAAAAAGAAAAAAATTACCTCTCACAGCCACTCTGATCAGAAAACCTGGTCATCTATTGAGGAGAGAGGAGAAAATAGGTACAACTTAAAGACATTGTCAAATGAACAAGCATGGAATCAATAACCATCAGAAATGTGAGTTGTTCTGTAAAAAAAAAAAACAACATTGTTCCTTTCATTTAAATATTTTTTTCTGGATACAAATATTTAACTTCTATTTATTATAAAAAATGATATTACGGAAAATTGATTTAGAAAAAATGTGTGCATGATTATGTGGTGCTGATTATGCTTTGCATTTTTCTGAACCCATCTCCCTATATTGTGTTGGAGTCATGATGAGCAAAAGAGAAAGTTAGGTGAGATTTGAAAGCAAAAGTGAAACAAGACATTCCTTTGGGGTGGCCATTAGAACTAGATAGGTGACAAGCAGATGTTGTGTTTATTGACCTTTTATTTTCTACCTCCTCTCCATTTCCATCCTTTATTCCTGCCTGCTGTCCCTGCTGACCAGCAGCCACTCTAAGCTGGTAGGAGGATGGATGACTACAGATTGACAAGGTATGAGCCTCATGGAGGCATTTTCTTCTTGTGCTAGCTCTGAGTCCCAGCACCATGACATTTTTCCTCCTAGATGTGCATGACTTCTCACATTTCCCTGCAGATTTCAATTTATCCATGTATTGAAATATTTTTCCTGAGCTATCAAAATACTCCTTTTTCAAGCCTCCAGCTCCTCCTACATTTAGATAATGGCCAATGCTTATTGTACATCCCTCATTCCTATAATAAACTGGATCTACTTCCACACTTGAACCCTGATACAAGGCACCCTCATAATTTACCTAGTTATTTTTATCTGTGCTGCTTTGAAGTTGAGTTGTTATGTTCATATAGTTGAGTTTCTGAACCTCAGAGAATGATTTTGGAATTGTCCTGGTTAATTCTCATTCAATAGATTGAGGACATCATTTGTTTGCTTTGAAATAATTTCAGTTGATGTTTCACATAGTCCTTTTTCATCTAAGGACCTGTCATGTAGGATTATCAAGTGGAGGGAGGGGTTCAGCTTTAGGAAGTAAGCACATAGTACAGTAAAGGAAGAAGGGGCAATTTGTCATCTTCTGACTAAACCAAGACTGTGATCAATGGGGAAAATGGTAGGTGTTAATGAGAGGTAAGCCATTTCTACATGAACTTGTCATTTCTCTATGAATTTGGACATATTGCATTAAGAGGTGATGCTATGGCTTGCTTTGATGGAGAAATTTTGGCAGAAGTGACATCACATGAATTCCAAAGACTGAACCTCAAAAGGCCCTGTACCTCTTTGCTGTCCTGAGATGGCTGTGTAAAGGAACCTGACCAACCTACTAGGGGGTGGCAGACCAAGTGGAGATGTTGGCACTAAGGATACATGGAGGTGGGTCTGCCTTCAAGGTGGGGATCTGTTTATCCTTTTCTCCTTCACCTAATCATTTTTCTTTTGGGATTTTTTTTTAGTGTTTCAGACCTAAAATTGTCACTTTCTAGAAATGTTAAATTACTAATAAAATAAGAAGGAAATTTTTCTGATTTCTCCTGCTACTGCACACAGATGAGTACTGATTCTAGAGTCCAGTTAGTTCTGCCATTGTTTAGTATTCTAAAAGGGAGACTGATGACAGCAATCTTTCCTTCACTGCAGAAGATCATGCTACTCTAGGAAATAAGACCTTAGATCTCAGCTCATCCGCACATTCTACTGCAGTCATTTGAGCTCTTCCCTCTACTCTGTAAGTGCATGTATAAAACTCTCTTTAATTCCTGATTTTTTTTTTTTTTACTTTGAAGTGATATGTTGTAAACAGGCCCCAAACTGTAGTTTTGTGGAGGCAATAGGCTAATTTGATGCTTTTCCTTTACTGAAATAAACTCTTCTTCTGATGTAGTCACCTGCTTGGGACCTCACATGTGCTTGTATTAACTTTTGGGAGGAAATACATAGCAGTATTCTAAAACAGTAGCTTGGGAAGAAATGGTTTCATCTACATCTCACCAAATGCTAATGGACATAGGTATCTAATCTAAATTCATTGGATGATTATTTAAGATAATGAGAGGGCTAGAGGTGTGGCTCAGTGGTGGAGCCCTTGGGGGCATGCATGAGGCACTGGGTCCCATCCCCCAAAACCACATACACACAAAGATCATGTGAGTTGCACTGCACCTGTCATATGCATTTTGATAGTGCCTCTTAGGGAAGTGATGAATTTAAATATACCTTTACCCTTTGCCCTGTTCTTTGAATTATTGATCAAACATCAATTTGTGAGAAGATTCAGTGACTCAAAGTTATAAGGATATGAAGCAACCAAGTCAGAGTTGCCTAATGAAATTATACTAGATACTTCACTAGCTGTGTGACATCTATACATTATATAACCACACTGGGTCTGCTTTCTAATTGGTAAATGAACGTCTTCACTACCTCTCAATCATCCCTCCCTCTTTGTTTCCCTAGTTGTTGTAAATCTCAAATTAGATATTATGTAGGACAGTCTAGAGTACGTTGAAATGTGTACTATTACATGAGTTACTGTTATCCATTTTATTTTATATAACAGAATCTAATGCAGACAGATGGAACTCACTTAGTGACATTGAAGCAAGTTGAGTCAAAGTTAAGTTTTCCTGGGTAGCAATACCAGATTTAGAGGCAAATGGTCTCATGCCTTCTTGCCTGCTTTAAAATGCCACCTTCTGAACACACTTTCTTCTGAAATGTTTTCCTCTTAAAAATTGAATCATATAGGACTATGCTGTTCAATGCTGTGATTCTTCACCTTGATTACCCATTATAATTACCTATCACTCCTTAAAAATGACAAATGCCACCTCTTTATCAGAGTCCCTGAACATGGAGACCAATACTGAAATATCTTCAAAATGCTTATATATGACCAGTGTAACTCCACATCATGTTCAACCACAAGAATGGGATAAAATGGTAATGAGTTCCACCCCATGTATGTATAGTATGTCAAAATACACCCTACTGTCATGTCTATCTAAAAACAAAAACACTTAACTACCCTCTTGGGGAAAAAAATTTAAATGTTAATCCAAAGTGAAGCATCTATTACAAATTGTGCCAGCTTTGGAGTCAGACATTACAGATCATGCCACTGTGCTGGTTGTCTGAGCGTGGGCCAAGATTTCTGGATCTCAGTTTCTAACTCTGTAATGCTGAGATGATACTTACTAGCTTGCCAGGTTATCGTGAAGGTAAGAACCCCCCAGAGCCTGCTTCGTCCAAGAGGAAATCACAGTGCTAGTCCTACTATGTTCTATCTTGCGCTTATTCATGACTGCTCACATTGTTGTCCTTGACTGGATTATAACAATTCCACAGGTGATGTGTGAGGGCAAGACTGTTTATTTTTTTCTTTCTCTTGAATTTTTGGCAGTATTTAGTGTTCTGAGAAAGAAGCATATATATATGCCCAAGAAAAATTAAGTGGCAGAAAATAATAGCCAAAATTACCTTCAGCTTTGCCTAGTGGAATTAAAAACACACCAAAAAATGCATTATTGTTCATTAATCAAAACTTTAAATAAGTTTTAGGGCATATTTGCATATATAAAAAGACTCTAGAGAAATGTTTCATACAGTCTATGGAAACTATTGGCTTAGAGTTTTTTTTTTTTTTTTTTTTTTTAGAGGAAAGCTTACTCCGAATCATCTTATTTGAGTCAGGGGCGCAGGGAAGCTTTGAATACATTTTGAGGGCAATGTTTGTGTGACATCTCTAAAGTTAAAAAGATCTATTTGAGAAACAGGGTTAATGGGCCAGGTTCAGTGAAAAAATATTTCAGGGCATGGTTTAAGAGTTTAGTTATAGAATTTGGGAAAGACTGGGACACTGAGGAAGATGTGGGGAACCCGGTCTGAGTAACAAAGATTATGACTGGAGGGGCAGAGAGGTGTCCAGGGGTCAGCCCTGGGTCCTGCATTTATGGTCTACCAAATTGGAAGAAGGCAGAAACTTACTCAAGTTTCACTGTATTG
This sequence comes from Ictidomys tridecemlineatus, assembly GCF_052094955.1. Lineage (NCBI taxonomy): Eukaryota > Metazoa > Chordata > Mammalia > Rodentia > Sciuridae > Ictidomys > Ictidomys tridecemlineatus. The sequence continues at coordinate 19,930,780 of NC_135477.1, forward strand.
GGGGAAGAATGAAAGAAGAAAAACTAGAGACACTGAAGTCTTTTCTTCCTTTAATTCAAGATGGGTCTCACATGTGGTGCACTTTTGAGCCTATTGATGTATAAATCATTGGTCCCAGCTGTGGGGATCTAGAAAGAACTAAGGAAGGAAGGGAGGCAAAGGGGATGGCAATTTAGCTGGGCTACATCGCTGCTGTTTGACCGTCCTAGTTACCACCTGGAAATGGGAAGCAGGCAGATGACTCATAGACTTTGATGTAGCTGAGGTTATTTTAAAAGGCATTTCCTTTAGGTGGGTGCTACTCTGGATCTTGTTTCTGGCATCTCTGTTAGGTCAATCTAACACAGCATATTTTTGGTGTCTGTGGGTATTTGAGCTTCCCACCTCCGAGTAAGGATGTGTTAATAGTCACAAGACTGAGCTGGGTTGTCCTTTATCTTCACTTTCCCTAAACATTACATGGTTCAGTTCTATACTGTTTATGATTTACTTCCTTTACACAATGGGCAATTGGATCAATGATGGAATGGAATTTAGGTTTGATCCTGAATAATCATTAGTTACTGTGTGTCACAGGTGCACTCTGGGCTTATGGAGCTAGAAAGCTGTGGAGGAGTATGTAGCTAAGATGTCAAAAGAATGAGCTTCCTAAAATCAGAAAAATAAAACCAGTTTTTGGGTAATTCCAAATCATACATTATTGGTTATTGATTATTTGCATCTTCTATAATATTTCTGTATGTAATTATATGATTTTAAAGGGTAAGTGTAAAAGGAGGAGAGGATAGACTTATTGCATAGATTATACGGTCATAATTATATGAAATTATGAAATGATAGTCAATAAATGATTGTAATTGATTATCTTTTTTCATTTTATATCAATTATCTCATTTGCTGCTGCAAGTCTATGACATTTTTAACAAAATAAACCACACTTACTAGTCGAAGAAACAGAAGACAATTGGAGCTAATTAACACCCCAAGATTGGATGGCAATACTAACATACTTTAGATCCAAACAGAGCAGTCGCACCCCAACCTTATGGTTAACACAAAACTCTACTGTCTCCCTATAGGAGTCAAACATCAAGGATGGCTAGAATATGCCTGGAACCATCCATAGACACATTATGAATTTGAAATTTTTTTCTTTATTTTTCAAAACAAGTACATGATGAAGTTTAACTTGTCAATATTTCATTATCTTTTGTCAATAAAACTGTGCCCTCTGGGTAAGTTGGTAGCTAAAATTATATACTTTTACCAATAATTCCAGTATTCTGGAGACATGAGTAATTTGTCCAAGGTGACAGAGTGAGTCACCAGCCAGCACAAGCCCCTCAGTCCATTAGGCTCAACTTCTTCCCATAATGAATATACCAAGGGCCCAGGTCTGTGACTCACTTATGCCAAAGATGAAGCTTCACCTGTTCTGACAGTGGGTTCTATGACTCCATCATGCCTGACAGTGAGCAATTGTAATTTCCTTTAGGCAAACCTCTTTCCTCCCTCTCTTAATGAGTGGGTTTGTTAATCCCAGTGTGGCTCTGACATGTCATCCATTACACTGCCAGTTTTTCCTCGCTATCTTGTTCCAGATGGCTTTCATAAGTATTTTTTCAGATATCGTAAGGGAACGCCAGGACATAAGTCAACAACAAAACTCAGCAGATAAGGAAGATGGGCTTTTTCAGGAGATTATTTACTATTTGAAAATGCATACATTTTTGTGTGTCAACTTCAAGTACTATAGGCCCCGGAGTCAACATTTCTTAAGCAGGAAATGTGTTCTCAATTACTTGTGATCAGGAATTTTTCCTATTGCTTCTAGAATGTTTGAAAATATGAAAATAATTTTAATAAGTAATAATCACACATCACTGAGTTAATTAAAGCAAAAAAATCATGTGTAGATGTAAGCTTTGAATTTTATATTTGCTAGATATGGAAATGTACTTGGAAAATAAAGCTAGAAGGAAAGCCAGGCAAAGGTACTACTATCCCTTTGTTTCTGGTGAGGAAGTATCTCTGACAGGTTATATGTCTACTGATGATTGCGCATTAATCTGGGGAAACAAGTGACCAGTCTTTTTTGTTTCTTTTTTGGTGCTGAGGATTGAACTCAGGGGTACTCAACCACTGAGCCACATCCCCAGCCCTATCTTATATGTTATTGAGAAACAGGATTTCACCCTTGCTTTTGCTGAAGCTGGCTTTGAACTTGCAATCCTCCTGCCTCAGCCTTCTGAGCTACTGGGATTATAGGTTTGCGTCACCACACCTGGCTCTCTTTCTTTCTTATTCTGGTAACATATTGTGACTCATACATTGCAAGTGCTAAGAGATATAGGCACTAGAGGCCTCGAGGCTCTTTCCAAAGTCAAGATTGTTAGGAAACAGAATTTGTCTTTTGTGAATATATTTAGGACAAGATGGTAGTTCCTTGTGTCCTTTATATATATATAAAAAGGCAGAAATTCACTTTTTACAAAAAGAAAAGTCTCAAATCTATGACTTGGGGTGATTCTTGAAAGTCATGAATTCAAACATCCAACTCATTGTACACACCACTATGGTTCAGTTACATAGAATGTTTAAGAAACCCTAAGTCACTGAAAACAGCATTTACTTTGTCTGCTGTGGGCAATATGGGCATGCTTCAATTCAGCTCCACTTTGCTGCAGAAGGATGGCCTTACTGGATGGGGTCTCTAATTTCAAGACTTGCTCACTCAAGTGTCTGATGCCTGAGTGGAGGTACTTGTCCTGTAACTTAAGACAAATGAACACAATTGAGGTCACTCTTAGGTCTTCTGCTTCAGACTGAATGTTTTTATAATTGAGATAATTTATTCCATTTTGTTGCAGTTAATTCTCAATAGTAAACAATTGTAATTTTCTTTATCAGGAGCTTTAAGATCAGTCTCCTGCCTTTTAAAATTACTCTTAGGCCCATCTTCTGTTGTACATAGGGATATTCTTGTGGTGAATCAGAAAGGATACTGGAGGTAGTAATTTCAATGTTCAACCTATCCTGTATTAGGGTTCTCTAGAGGTACAGAATGAACATGAAGTATAATTATGGAAAGGGGATTTATTAGATTGGCTCATGCAAGAAGAAGGTGAATAGTTCACAATGGCCTTGTGCAGGCTGGAAAGTCAGAAGAACCATTACCACACAGTCCAAAAGGCTGGAGCCCCAGGACAAGAGGGATCAAGGTGAGACCCTAGTCCAAGACCAAAGGCTTCTGGGGAATCACTAGCAGAGTCTGCTTTGAAAGAGTGAAGAAGCAAAAGTCCCATATCTTCAGAGGATTGCAAAAGAAATCAAGAATCCATTCAAGAAGAATCAAGCTTGCAGCTGCTGCTGCTTTCTTGTTCTTCCAAATTTTATTTCATCCAAGTTATCATCCTATTTGCTGGTGGTGCCCATGCTTAGGGAGGGCCTCCATTTCAGTGGGCTATTCCATATGCCAATTGTTCCTAGACACACCCTCACTGGCACACTCATAATCCTGTTAATCCTCTGCATCTCTAATCCAATCAAGTTGACAATTCAAATTACCCATTACATATCCCAAGAAATTCTACTTAGATGTGATCGCTATATTAGGGTAAAACACGTTCCCCTAATATTTCTGTAAACACACTCCGACTTTAAAATGTACTACCAAACTGGAATAATGACTAACTGTCTCATTGTTGGTCTTATTCTTGTTAAGTGCACTTTTTAATATGCACTTATTCTTAATCCTTCTGAACATGACTGCTGTTGGTACGTGCTGTATGGGTGAGAGGACATAGATTTCCTCAGGGTGCTCTCAAGCAGTGAGTGCATTTCGAGGGTTTCCAGTTTCAGCATGCTTAGTTGGCAAGGTTATTTAGGGAGGGGGAGGAAGGAGATAGAGGTGTAGAATGGATTGGTGAGTCAGGGGAATGATGAGAACTGTATTCTGTCTCCTAAAAACATTGTTACACAGATAATGCTGATCTTCATGGGAATGTATCCTAAAAGAGTCAAGATTAGTTAGTATAAAATTGAACAGTAAGTAAATATCATATAAAGCAATAGATAATATAAGGATTTAGACTGTAATATTATTGAACTCCTAAAGATACAACACAGGGCCAAACCAAAACTGTAGTTATAAGAACCAAACGACAAATACTATTATTTTTAGGACATAGAACGTCTGATAACAATTAGAAGAGAGATAACTTAAGGACTCTCCAGCTGCATCAAGAGGATGATTGAGGGAGACACTTTAGAGGGATTTATGCAGCAGAATAGAATAATCAGAGAATAATTGTGTTTTGAGAGACTGTCAGGGAATTTATGCATGGACCAAACTCTCTTCCCTTCCATGGCCTTTAGTTGTTCTCAGTGAAGCTAATATCTTAAAGGGTGTATGGCAACCACTTTGCATTAAACAATTCTGTTTGATGTCATTGCTAGATACAAAGATATCAGAAATGGTGCATCCTTTGAAATATTCATTATCTATAGCTAGAGGAATAGACCAAGATTGGCAACTTCTTTGATCCTGATTTAGAGTTGAACTCACTTAAGTTTTGATTTATCAACTGAGATACAGTGACTATGTTAAATCTATAGCACATGGCTCTATTAGACAAAATAACATTGCTCCCCAACCATCACTCCTGACAATGAGGCTGTAAGATTCATTATTTTCCAGGATGTAATTTCATAAATATGTTGCAGAAATTTGGAAAATGAAGAAAATGATTAAAATAACTTCAATAATGTACGTATTTTCTGTTTGCAAACATATTTGCCTTATTTAGGTTTACCCATGTTTTGCAAAAGCATACTTCCTCTAAGATTGTTTAAAAATCTCCTGTCAAATAATAACTAAGACTTTTAAGATTTTGAAATTTGGTTTTGAATGGGGAATATTGTTTTTTTGAAATGAAAGTCACTTTGAGAGCCACATTGAAAGGGCTTTTGAATCTGAAGTAGGGAGGTGATTAAGGAAGCAGGACTTATGCATATCTCAGGCTGTTATTGGTAACTTCTCCCTTGGATTGACCATTGGAATTATCAGATGATTGCCTTGTATCCAAATACTCCTCCATATATGCCAAGAGATTATCAGATTCATGTTTTATAGACATTTTTACTATGCATATACATTCTATTCTTCGTCTTCTACTAGTCACTAACCCCTATCATGTAGTCCCCATTCATTCTCAACTTTCAATAGAGGTCTCCTACAAGGAAATTTTTACTGCTTTGTAATAAATCAGCATTACTTGGCTTGGTAAATTCTTACTATCTCTGCCTCCTTTGGAAAACTGATTTAGAACTATCTGAATCCATCTCCCAAGTTGCAATTACTAAGATCTCAGATAAAGTTCTTTTATTTTTATAGTTTCTGGGTCCAACTTGATCAACATTGTGAGTATTTTACTTAGTCAATGGCCCATTTTAACAATTTGTATTGTTTTCCATTTTATAATTATAAACATTTTTCACAAACATTTATTTGTATTTAAGATGTTTTCCACAGGTAGAAAATTTTAACTAAAAGTATGTTCATATTTATTTATTTGAAATGAATTACCAATTACATATTCCTTTACCCAGTGACCAAGATATTATATGTATATATGTATAAATAATGTTTTCAACTATTTTATATGCCCAAAGTCACATTTGGCATGGGTTTTTATTGATAAATATAACATGCACACATTGGATTTCTGTAATTATTCTTTTTGTTTTCTATTTGGATTTCATCATTTTCTAGAAAGTTTATTCATGCCCCTAGACCTGTAATGGAGTTGACTTGAGTTTAGCATCTCATGATTTGTCTTAAATCAGCAGTTTTATTGGTGACTAGATAGGGACTTGAAATCAGGCTTTGGCCAAAGACTTTTATATTGTCTGGCTACATAGTTTAGGAGACAGCCAATCTCTGTATGCTGGCTTTCCCTTTAAAAAATGATCATAAAACTAGATCCTATATGTTTCATTAAATTGTCATTATATGGAATGAGACTATGATCTACCTCCTCTGAGGCCTCTTGGAAAACTGTGAAGGTGAGTTTATGTTTTCACATTTCATTGTTTTATTTATTGGTCATTTTCAAGTTATTTTTTTAGGGCCCTGTATTTATAGACTTTTAATTATTCTGCAGAAGGAAGCTTTAGCAATCATCCTCAACTTTCTCAATTTCACCTCCATAAATAGAGACAGAAATGCTGGGAATGAACAAAACCAAAGCCTGGGATTAGACTCTAGGTAACCACATTCTTTTTTCAACAACTCTACTTTCCTTAGAGAATTTTGGCTCTTGACTCAAGGACATAATTACACGTATATAAAGAGAAATGCACATGTTGAACTAATATAGCTTCTAATATCAAGTAATTGAAAGTGAGCCACATTTCCTTAGTAGTAAATTTATAAATGAATTAGAGAATATAAATACAGGGGAATATGATTTCATCATTTAAAATTATAACATGAACTCCATTTATTTACCTACATACTTATCTATGATGACTAAATAGTAGCCCTGTGCCAGGCATGGTGGCACATGCCTGTAATCCCAGTGCCTTGAGGCATGAGGATCTCAAGGTCAAGGCCAGCCTCAACAATTTAGCAAGACCCTGCCTTAAAGGAAAAACACAAAAAGGACTGGGGTGGTAACTCAGTGGTAAAGTGCCCCTGGGTTCTAGCTCTAGTACCCAAATAAATCAATACACAACATAAAATACCACTGATTATAAAACATATATGGTGTATGTCTTTGTTAAGAATTTTATGCATGTAGTCACATACAGAGAAATGCCTGGTATAATATTCAAAATGTTTAGAGTATAAAAGTCTTGTGAAATCATACATAATTTTTAAATTTGTTTCTTAACTCTGAACATTTCAAATATTTGCAAAGATCATTTATAATTTTTATAAAAACAAGGTAAGGCTAACTAAAAGAAGACAGTAGTTCTGATTTGGATGCTTTCTTTAACTGTCCAAACTGTTTTTGTTAAATATTCTAGCTGTTCTTTTCATTTCTCACTCTATAGGTAGTTTTTGACAATAATGGCCAGAATTTTTTTTTTCCTTTTTCTGTTTGTTTTCTATCTTTCTAGGTAAATTGGAGTTTCTTATCTTTTATTGCAATTAGTAAATAGGTTTCAGGAATTGTTTTCTTAAAGTTAAAGCATACCCTTTTATAGCCAGGAACATAACGCAATAATCGTTTCTCCCAAGAGGGATCTTTTATCTTTATACCCTTGATTGAAGATGTTCTCTGATTTTATGGCAGTGGTATCTGCTTAAATGTATGAGCAACTTGGGAATAATCATGTTTCTCAAACAATGGTAATTGTCAAGCTATTCTGCAAGTGGAAACAGGGTCTTAGAATGTTAATTTTAAATGCATTTCCTTTGTGTATTTTTTATAAATAAAATGCCACCATGGGAGAATATTTCATTTTTCAAAGTTAATATGAAGAATTGAAGTGTTCAAATATTTGCTTTAAATTAGTTATAAAAATGAAAACATATGGGTTTGAGTTAACCTTTTATTAATAAATACTGCACAGAAAAGATTCAAGATTCAAGCAGAATGGTGGATAATTTTCGTTCCTAGCTGGGGATTAGTAAATTTCTTCATATTTATGCTTTTCTTTATTATTTAGTACTGACATGCAAATGAGAATAAAAATAACAGTTACTAAGGCTTTTTATGTGTCTGTCCATGTGCAACATTATTTATCCATTGGATTTCCACAGTGACCCCACATGACAGTGGCTTCCATTTTACAGATGAGATCTATGAAATTGAGGTTCACCAATTTCTTAAGATTAAAAGATAGCTTGGTTCCCATCTGTCTGACTACAACATCCAAAGCTTTAATCACTCTGCAATTATCTAATGCCCAAATAACAGTTTTAGAAACCATTTTTTTCTTTTGTTCCATTTTTTTGCTTCTTTTTCTTAACTTTAATCTTAATTTTTAGAGTCAGTAGTGAGTATATATTTACCTTGAAACACTTTGAATTGATAATGGATTAGAGTGTGCTGCGCTCCTTGAACTCTGTTCAGCTATTGACACCTTCTCATCAACTCTTGGATAACCACTTAGCAACAGAAACTCATGGGTCCATTGCTGTCTCTGAATAACATTTCCATCCAACAGCACCTAGCAGGGTCCATCACAGCAAATCCCTGATTTGGGCAATTAAAAATTAAAGTGATGTTGGCAGTAAAGGTCATTATCATAGTGTGACAGTGAAACTGGGTGAGATTTAACCAGACAAACTTTACTTCTACGCTCCTCTTCCCCCAGCATTGTGCCCTTTCTTCCTGTCAGGTCCTCAAAGTCCTGCTGTTTTCTCTGAGTAATTATTGACTGTTGGGTCCTACAGATTCTGCTAGGTATTTTACATTTAATGCAATACTGGCAGCAACCCGGCAGGGCTCAAAAAGATTAAATGACTTCCAAGGTCGCAAGCTCAGAAGGGGCCAAAGTCAAATCTTAATTGAGGGTTGTGAACTGCAATGCTATCTTGTACCAAGCCCCTCACCATGAAAACAAATTCTCAGGAAATATTTTGGTTCCAAGTGTTTTTCTGTAAGGAAATTTCAGTAATGTTATGACATGACTCCTCTCGTAGGGCTCTGCTTGAGTTTTGAGTGTTCTGTTATTGGTGATTAGAAATTTGAATCCTTCCCTAGGTAGTTTATGCAGCAATGGGTGATCAAGAAAGTAATTTTGGACTAGCAGGACCCTACCAGGCTTTTAAAGTGGTTTCAAGTATAAAATAAATATCTTATTTTACTTACAGGTAAGGACAATACTATTTTTGTATCATTATAGAAAAAATGTGAGGTTTACATTGGGGATCTCCCTCTACAAGGGGAGATGTGTTTTCTTTTGATAATAGAAAATCATGTTTCCCAAGTATCCTTCAGATGGATAAGTTTTATTACCACCTGGATTTTTTCCCCCCATCTAACCTCTTCCTTGAAAATTCTCTTAGAATAGGTCTAGAAGAGAGGTGGTCTATTCTAGGTATGTATGCAGTGTATGAGATGTATGCATTTGTGTATGTGTGTGCATGTATATTGTAGTTCACATGTATTATTAAGTCAGTGTTATTCTTCGTGTATTGCAAGTTGGGAAATGAAAATATCATGTTCCAGTTAGAAACTACAAAAAAGACAGAGGCTCACAGATGAGGAAGCTTTATGCTGGCTCTCTAGCTCTGCTTTTTCATTGTTTCACTTTATTATTAAAGACAGCTGGTTCTGTTTGTTGCAATACTGCATGCATGCATTTGGAGAGATCATTCAGACACCATCTAATTGGTATTTCCAAGAAAACCTGGGACATCTTATCATTTGTAATTTGAATTCCTTTGCTAACACTATAGGAGATCAATCAAATTTGATTGTTAGGGTAAATAGGAAACAAAACACACTTTATTTTGATAGGAAATAACCTGGTTAATGATGAAAATGTTTAGCGTGTGAACATGGAGTTGCTGTGAAGCAATTCTGTGATCATCCTGTCCCATTTTATAAATTACTTTGTTTCTTTACATAGGGTTATGAAAGTTCTCTGCAATAAAAGGGCCATTCAGAGCTCATTGGATTATGAATTTATTGTATGAGAAGACATTTTTGTGAAGATCTGGTTTTTTCCAAACGTGTTTCTTTCATGAATGAAGTAAGCAAGACTAAAATCCTCATATGTATTTCCACTTTCTGACAATTATTTTGGTGAAAAACATCTCAAAATAGTTTAAATAAGACCAGAGGTAGGGCAGGATTCAAGTGTCATTCGGTGAAAGACACCAGCTGCCTTGGATTCTAGGGTTTTCCTTATTCAACTGCACTCTTCTCCTGAACATTCAGGATGCCTTGGGCATAGGTAGAAAGCACTTGTCAGGAGCACCTTAGGCATGTTCTTCCTCACTCACAGGAAGGCCACAGAAGAGATTTGCCTCTTAAAATATGAGCAAAAAAATTCTAAATTTTAACATAATTAGAGCAATTCCATGATCTGATTGTCTTAGCCCTGCATCACGAATCTCTTCATCATTGTGGCACTTTGGATGACATTATCCTCATTTCCATTTATATTCCTGTGGAAAAGTGGAGAATTGAGAAAAGGAAGAAACTGGGTCGGCAGCCAAGCCCTGTTCACTATGTTTTCTTTTCCTTTCTTTTGTTTGTCAACCTGGATGGACTATGAGCTCCATTTTTGAACTGATTATTGTGGTAAAGTGCACACCAGCCTGAAAGGGACCATTTTATCCATACTTTGTTTCATAGTCCAGGGGCGTGAATTACACTAACAAGGGTGCATGGTGTCACCTCTGCTTGCTTCCAGAACACTTTTCATCTTCTCAAATGGAAATTGCACCCATTCAACAAAGACACTCCATCCCCCGACCCCGACCTCTACTCAACCTCTTTCTCCTCTTTCTTATTCTGGGTTCCTTATGTAATTGGATTCAAACAATAAGTGTTATTTTGTGTTTGGTTTATTTTATTTCAGTTCCATATTTCAAGGTTCAGGGATAGTGTAGCATACTTCAGAATTTCATGTTTAAGTTTGAATAATTTCCCTTTGTATCTCTATATCATGTATTTTTCTGTTTTCCTTTTTTTTTTTGCTGATAAACACTTGATTTGTCTCCATCATTCAGCTGCTGTGAAAAATGATGTTGAGGACAGGTGTACAAGTATCAGTGTGAGTCACCACAGTCAATTCCTTTGCATGTACACCTAGGGGTCAAATTTCTGGGTCACGTATAACATTTTGAGGAAGCACCAAAGTGTTATTTCCACATTGGCTGTCCCATTTTATACTGGGATCTGCAGTGCACAACAGTTCTCTATATAATCACCAGTACTTGATATTTTCTGAGGGTTTTTCTTTGTATTTTATAATAGGGGTCCTAAAGGGTCTGAAGTGGTACCTCATTGTGATTTTAATTTGCATTTCTATAATTGCTAATGTTGTTAGGCATCTTTTCATAGTCTTATGGACCTTTCCTTTCTTTTTTCTCTCTTCTTTTTCTTTCTTTCTTCATTTTTCTCCTTTACTTTTCTCTTTGCATCCTCTCTGTCTCAATCCTCCCCCACCTCCTCTCCAGTCAGCATAGCCAAAGTAATCCTTAGCAAGGAATTTGAAGCAGGAGGCATCAAAATAGCAGACCTTAAAGTATACTACAGACTCATAATAACAAAAACAGAATGGCATTGGCACCAAAACAGATATGTAGACCAGTGGTCCAGAGTAGAAGACACAGAGACAAATGCACATAAATACAATTATCTCATACTAGACAAAGGTGCCAAAAAACACACACTGGAGAAAAGACAGCCTTCTCAACAAATGGTGCTGGGAAAACTGGAAATCCATATGTAACAAAATGAAATAAAACCCCTATCTCTAACTCTGCATGAAACTCAACTCAAAATAGAACAAGGACCTAGGCATAAGAACAGAGACCCAGAGCACAATGGAAGAAAAAGTAACCCCAAATCTCCACTATGTCAGTTTAGGAACAGACTTCCTTAACAAGACTCCTAAAGCTCAAGAAGCAAAATAAAATATCAATAAATGAGATGGACTCAAACTACAAAGCTTTTTTCTCAGCAAAGGAAACAATAATGTAAAGAGAGAGCCTACAGAATGGGAGAAAATCTTTGCCACATGTACCACAGATAGAACATTAATCTCCAGGATAGATAAAGAACTCAAGGGCTGGGGTTGTATCTCAGTGGTGGAGTGTTTGCCTAGCACATGTGAGGCACTGGGTTCAATAAGGGACCAACCAAGATGCCCTTCAACAGATGAATGGATAAAGAAAATGTGGTATACACACAATGAAATATTACTCAACCTTAAAGAAGAAGGTAAATGGATATAATTACAGAGTTTCATATTAAATAAAATAAACCAATCCCCCCAAAACCAAAGGCCAAATGTTTTCTTTGATAAGTGATGCTGATTCACAATAAGGCGGGTGGGAGCTAGGGAAGAATAGAGGCACTTTGGATTAGGCAGAGGGGAACAAAGGGAGAAGAGGGGGTAAGAGGGTAGGAATGAATGATAATGAATGAGCTGGACATTATTGCCCTATGTGCATATATGATTATACAACTGGTTTAATTCTACATCGTGTAAAACCAGAAGAATGAGCAGTTTATGCGTGATGCATCAAAATGCATTCTACTGTCACGTATAACTAATTAGAACAAATTTTAAACATGCATTACAAGGCCTCAACAACAAGTAAATCTGTGAGATTTACTTTCACAGGTTTAGAAAATGGCTGCTGTGTTTCAGGCATTGTTCTGGATACTAGAATATGTAAATCGAACAAAACAGATAATCTCTACTTTCCTGGTGATCCTTTTGGTAAAAAGAAGGGGACAGAGGTTTTTCTGCATATATAAGAAATAAATGTCACACAACCTCTATTTTGTCAACAATAGAAGGAAATTTTTTAACCTTGTCATTAGCATTTAGCTTTAATACTTTATGTTCATAATTATTTTTTTAAATGTCTTTTTTTTTAAATCCTCCAATTCCTAATCCCATCCAATATATTTTTAGGCCTTTTTAATTCTATTTTATTTCATAGCTTATACCAAACTTCATTTTATTTGTCCCTGGGTGTTAGGAAATGCAGAGGGCAGATTTGTGAGGTGGTCAAGCCACAGCCATAGCATACCTTGGCCTGGAAGCCTCAGAGTGCCGCCAGCTGCACTCCACCCATCCTCTCCTCCCACCTGTGCCAGGCTGCTGATGGCCCGTGGTTGGCCACCTTTCTTGATTTTCCTGCCATTCTCACAGATGGACCCAGATGATGGGGTCAGGATATCATGTGTCAGAATCAAATGGATCCATTAGAAATTATTGCTGACAGCTGTTCATGAGTCTCTATAAAATGAAATGATCTGCCCATCTGGGTCTCAGAAGATGTCATGGGTCAATATGCTTGAGATTTTAAGCAGCATGCTCTAATTTAGGCATTTCAAATACGAATTTTCCCCCAATAAAAATATATTGCAATGGGCCTTAGAGAATCCTGGGAGGGGGTTTACTTCTTGATACCTTTCCTGAAAGTGATTATTAGATATTTCAACTCCCTGTCAATTTCAACCATTAGTTTTCAATGAATAATTTATCCACCAAGCAATACACATTGATACATTAAATACCCTCTCTGGGGATACATAAATTAAGAATAAAAATGAGGCCCCTTACACTTAAAAGTTTCACGTAACTTATAGAAATATAATACGAGTGATTTTATCCATTTTGGAAAAAAAAAATTGAGCATGGTATTTTAATACCAAGGAATATGATATTTTAGGAATGCACATCAAAGTAATAGTATATAAAGATCTTGTTTTGAATGGCTAATAATTACAAAATATGTAAAAGGTCTCCAGTATCAGAAGAACCTAATGCTCATATCCATGGGTAAGTTGGAGAAAGAGGGGGTAGCATTTTTCTCTTTGGGATTTTATACACCTTGCACAACCTGAAAGTTTAGACCATGTTATCAGGATAGAACCTTGCTGGTTGATTTCATCTGCTCAGGGAAGGAGTCACCTGAATCATCCGCAAAGGTATCCTTAGCTTTCTGTCAAACAGGACCTAGCATTCATTTTTCTTTCACTTTGAGTAAGTGAGCCTCTCCTTTTGGGGAATGTAGTTCAGTGATGAGTTAAAAATAAGTAGCTGACAATGATGAGTCGAGTCCTGGGCTTGCTAATAAAAGTCTAAAAATGGTAAACATCTCTAAAGTATTTCATACTTTGTAGGAGGTGCAATGACACCAGGTAAATTGTCTCCATTTACCAAGAATAGTCACAATATACAGATGCCCTGGTCAATAGTATATACTTTTCCAAACTTCTAGATGGAATGATGCATTTGTAATTACCATAGATATAACCAACACAATATTATATTCTTACCAGTTCAAATCCCAAATCAAATCCACCCTACTCCAGGAAGAAAATTCATCACCAAGGGAGGAAACTTTATAAGAGGAACTTATGCCTATTCCCTGTTAAGTTATAACAACTCAGGGATTTTCATATACTCTGAAGACAACTAATGTGATATTTGCCTTATTGCTTTAGGAAAAGGAGTTGGTGGAGGGGAAGTAGAGAGGAATAAAGTAACAATAAAGTCCAACTGCTTGTTTAAATGGATTCCCATTTCTGGCACAGGAGGATGTGATATATACTTAATAGGCCATAACTATATGTGGTTATGATCAGCAGATTCCTGAAAAGAGCAGAATGAAATATTCTTTTTTAAGATGGTAGGTGTGGATGCTGTGAGGAGGGCTCAGGCAAAAAAAGTCCAAGAACAAGAGTTATATTTTCTTAAAAAGCAGAGTATGGTAATTGGGAGAGGAGACTTAGAAATAGTATAGACTTAGGTTCAAATGCTGCCTTTAAATTAAATAGCTGGGTAACCTTAAATCTCTCTGTTTCAAGCCTAATCCTCATCATGTAGGAAACAGAAGCACTCAAAGAGCTGTCTGGGCATTACATAGGATCATAAATATAGATGGATAAATAGATAATCACATAGTGACTAATATCCAGTGAGAGCTTATTATATTTTGCAGTTAGTGTCACTCTTTTTCTTGGGACTGAAGCTGTCGGTCACCTATGTTTTTTTGGTCTTTATTTTCTTCTTGATTTTTTGCCAAGTTCTGACTTGACTGTGGAGAATTTAATTATTCTTTTGTTGTGGGTACCTTTAACACCTATACATAGCTTTCAGGAAAAGCCCATGCTTGCTGTAAGTACAGAGCAGAGTTAACTTTCATGTCCCTTTAACTTTTGTGTCCCTTTGACATTTCCAGTCAGCAGAGAAGGGTCAGTTCACTTGGGCAGTGTTCACCCATTTAGCTCTTGCATGGGTTGACCTTCAGGGATTCCTTGGACACACAAGCCAGAGAATATATCTGTCTCAGATGTCCTTTTCTCTGTGTATACCTTTGATTCTCGTCCTGCATTAATTCTTCAGGCCCCATCACTATCCCCCTGGCTTGGATTTCATGCCAGCCTGCATGTGTGACTGATGCTGTAACCACAGCAACCACAAACACACTTTTCACAAGGTTGTGTCTCTTTATTTTGGAGCTAAAGTGAACTGAATTTAGAAATCAGAAGCTCAGCCTCCTCCTGAAGGGAGTGAAATGTCAACAGCGTGGGGAAGGCGACAAAGGAAAAATGGAGAAAAGATGAAGTTTCTCAGCATCTTAAAAATAATATAATAAAAACTAAAGAGTGGAGGGGCAATGATCTGTTTAATGTCTGCCATTCAAGTCAATGCAGGGCTTTCTTGAATCTGAAGGAAATGGAGAGGGGAGCAGTGTAATCCTGTGGGAGGCACTAAGTTCAGCATGAAATAGGGTTACTCCTCCCACCCCTGGTTACAAAACTACTCGACTTAAGATTCTTTTTCCTTGCTTCCAAGCACAGTGATTTGGGGCAATCCCCTTACCCCATGGATTCTTGATTTTTCTCACATGTGAAATGTGGATAGTAATTCCTACTTGGCCAGATTGTTCCGGGGGATAAGTGAGAAAATACATATGAGGCACTTATGAGAATGTTTGACATATGATAAGTTCTTCATAAATTTTAAGTATCATCAGTAATGTCACGATTCCTTCTTCTTCCACACGTTGTCTTGGCACACTATATATCACAAACATGAGCTTATTTAATTCTCATAATAAAATTACCCTTTTCATCACCCCCAGTCAGGTTTACCTAACTGAAGACTCATAATTAAATAAAGTGCTCAAGGCCACACACCTTGTAAAGAAAAGAACGGGATTTAATCTCAGGTTTGCAACTTTAAAGGCTTTTTTCTTTCTTTTTTATCACAAGGTAAACAATATCCAAAATAAAACAAATGTGCTCTTATTATAGTTATAGTAGATCAAAAACTGTTTCCTAAGAGCATTAACAGCATTCAAAGAATTTGAATAACACAGAATAGGACTAGGTGTAAGAATTTAATGTACTTAATTAGTAAGTTTTGCAAATGCTATCTGTAATGATACTGCAGGAGAGCTAAACTCTCCCAAATGTTTGATTGGGGAAGTGTTCTATGCTCAGTTTTTATTCAATATTCTTCTGTAGAAGATAACAGAAAAACAAGAGAGATCTCAAAAGATTACTTTGTCTTGTTTTTTTATTTGTTTGTTTGTTTTTTAAGATGACCATAACTGAAACATTCAGCTTCAGTGATGATTATTGTTTTCTCCGGGTCAAAATGGATGAAAACATCACTTAGATATTTTAAATAATATTTTCATTATACAGATAGCACCACTATTTTCTCAATATGAAATGTTCCCAAAGTGTTCATGAGTACTGTTTGTTGAATATCCCATTAAATTTTCTCCATTTATTAAAAATATTTTAGGTACCCACTCTATGAAAGCATTGTAGAAACATGAGGAGACATCAACAACAACAACAATAACAACAACAAAAAGATTGGAAAGAATCCATTGCCTTTATCTTAAATTCTAGTGAAGAAAAGACCATAAATGGTAGCATAATAAATAAAAATGCAGGTGTATTGTTTGTGAATGTGAATGTTTTATAAACAGTAACATCAATAATAATGAAAATAATGAGTCATTGTCCTTTTAAAAGATGAGATAAAGACAGTCTCCATCAAAGGTCATCTTTAAGAAAGAATTTAGATTAAGGAGGATATTGCAGGAAAGGGGTCTAGGCAAAGCAAACAGCTTGAAGTGGGAGGTCACCCATAGGCCTGCCTAGTGAGGGAGGGATTGCCTCAGGCCAGGTCTTATAAGGACATTGACTTTGTAATAAGAGACACTTGGAGAGCATGGAGGGCTTCAGAGGAGCAGCATGATGTTTTTGCTGCTGGCTTACGTTTTGCATAATCAGTCCCCTTGCTGTGCTGTACCTATACTTAGTTTTTTCTCATTCCATCATTTTTCCAGTCTCTGCTCTGTGGTTGGCTGCCTCCATCCAAAATCTAGACCATTCCTGCCTCAGTCTTAGAAGGGCTCATGTGTGGACTGCTACTGCTTAAGTGAGGGATACTCTCCAGCCCCACAATGGGACTTTTGAATAATAAATGAAATATTGTATTGCTAAAATAATATCACAGAGTAAACGTTTCCATTGAAAATGCAGGGAAAAAAACAGCTAGGAGAGAAGATATGAAAGTACAAATGTAATCCAAGTGATGATATTGAGGAGATCCCTTTGTGTTTATTTTAGTGTGTAATGACCACTAGAATTTAAATTTACTCACAATGAAAATAAAAACAGAGCTTCTGTGTTCTTTAAAATCTCATGCATCCTTCACAACACAGGGCAAGGTGACATTCAGATCCTTTAGTCATATATACAGAACTGAAATATCCACAGCATACCAGCAAAAGGACAAGCACAATCTGTGGAGGAAGACTAGGCAATGCAATGATTAGACATCTGTTTTTTTTTTCCTTTCTTTTTTTTTAATTGAGGCACAATTTCAATATAATGAAATGTGCATTTAGCTTTGACTATAACTGCCACCACAATTAATATGTATCCTTTTTTTCTATTACTGCGGAAATTTCCTTTGTCCTCCTTATACTATGAACGTAGATTAGTGTTTCCTGTTCTTGAACTTCATCTAAATCAATTCATATATATGTACACTTTTGCATCTGGTTTCTTTAGCATACTAATTTTGAGATATATTGTTGCCAGTTTTAATACTTAATTCCTTTCACATTCCTTTTATCAGTGAGTATATTTTACTGTAGGATATATACCGTCTGTTTAACCCTTATCGATAAACTTTTAGATTGGGTCCAGTTTGGAACTATTATGAAGAAAGCATCAGCATATGTATACAACATACTTTACAAACCTGAGTTTTCAGTTTTGGTGTTTAAATCTCTAGAAGTAGAATTAATGACTCATAGGTCAAGTGTGAGTTTAACTTGGTAAGGAACTGTCAGAATTCTCCAAGGTGATTGTAACCTCTTAATTCCAATTGTGATTGTGAATTTGTCTATTTCTTTCATTTAGTTCTCTTGCTCGAATTTTAAAGCCATCTTACTAAGTGATTAAACATTTAGAATACTCATATCTTCTTGATCAATTTCCTTTCTTCATTTTGAAAGTTATGCCTTATCACCATGAATAGAATGTATTTTCCTATCCTCTACTTTTAAACTTATTCTGCTTTCATATATAAAAAATATATTTGTTAAATACAGGACATAGTTGTATATTTTCTTTTAATTCATAAGATATTTTTTCTTTTTAACATCATTAAATAGTCCATTTATATTTAATATAATTGCTAGTATGGGTAGCTTTAAACCAACATTTTGCTATTTGCATTGGAAACTACTCTTCTGTATTTCTTTCCTCCTTCTTCCTTTCATGTTTAGTATTACCATTATTCTTGTTTGATGTTTAATTGTAGGTACTTTATTAACATTTAATCTATACCTCTTTGTGCATTGCTATTGTTGTTGCTTTAGTGGTTGTGGCATGTGTTCCTAATTTATCTATTTTAACATTACACCACTGTATATACTATGAGAGAATCTTAAGAAAGTATAATCTACTTAGAACCTCCTTACATCTTCTGTAGCACTACCATACCTTTTACTTCTATCTATGCTATGAATCTTAAATATATCCTTTTAATTTTTCTATAGATATCTCTTGCATTTGAAAACTTTAGGGATAGAGGAAAGAATAAAATATTACATTGTGATGTATTTATCATTTCCTGGTATCTTTATTACTTTTTGTAGATTTAAACCTCTTTCAATGTTCTTTCTCTTCTGTCTAGTAAAATTGCTTTAGCATGTTCTGTGTAGTACACATAGTCTGGTGATGATTATCTGAGACAGTTTTATTTATCAGAAACATTTTCATTGTTTCTTTTCTTTTTTACTGACTTATTTGTTGTGTGTGAAAGTTTAGTTTAATTCCACTATTTCATTAT
The DNA here is from genome assembly GCF_052094955.1 of Ictidomys tridecemlineatus. Lineage (NCBI taxonomy): Eukaryota > Metazoa > Chordata > Mammalia > Rodentia > Sciuridae > Ictidomys > Ictidomys tridecemlineatus. Next base: position 19,949,821 of record NC_135477.1, read on the forward strand.
TTAAAGAAATTTTTCCATTGTTTCTTAGCTTCCATAATTTCTACTGAGAATTCAACCATTATTCTTACTATTTTTCTCTGTATGCGTAAACAAACTGTTTTCTTCTGAGTGCCTTTACAATATTCTTTTTATGACTAGTTTTCAGTGGATTTAGTAAACTGTGCTCCAGTATGGTTGCTTTAAATTTGTAGAAAATAGTCTATTTTCTGCCTAGGCTTTCCTGAGATTTTTGGGTCTGTGAGATTCACATCCACCTCCATTTCAAATTTACACTCCTTACTTCTAAATTAAAACACATATGATTTTTAACCTCGGACAGCCACCCTACCCTACCCCCAGAACAATCAGACATCTATCCTGCTTTCAAAGGTCATAACCTTTCAATATCTATCTGCTCTTGATCATATTTCAATGTCTTTATTTTCCCTCGAATTTCTAATTCTTGTTTTCTGCAGGAGCTACTCCAATACATGTTTCACTGTTCTCACTCAAACTAGAAATTTATAATCTCTTTTTCATTTTAAAATTTTCAATACTTATTACAATGTCTGGTACATTGACAGTCTTACTATTTGATTACTGAGTTATGAAAAAATGCCTAAATACAACTGCTTTGCAGGAATTCTTTATGATGTAAGTAATCATTTTCTTCTTACCCCTATAACCTAAGATGCATCATGAAGACTCATTGATTTTAAAGCTTGAACATTTTATACTTTCTGTAATATTCTGTTGGCTTCATGAGCTATCTCACAGACAATTATTTATCCAAATATCACAGATCACCTGCCTTAACTTGCCTCTCTTTATTTATTTACTTTGACTTTTAATCTGGTTTCCTAATAAAATTTATTTCAAGCTTTTATCTTTCCCTTTTCAAGTTCATATTCTAATTCAACTTCTTTTCTTCCATTGTTCTTTGGAGTTGGTTTTAATTTCAGATCAAGAAATTTAGAAAAATTGTGGAAATGGAATCCCATATTTGCCTCATAAGCATTATAAAAACTATGCCCATATTGAGTGGTCTCCCTTCATTTGCCTGCTGGGTTGAGTGATGTCCCTACAACCTACTTTTTCCTTTATTAACAAGGATTGTTATTTCTTTCCACCATAAATTTTGTCAGAAGAAGAAAATATTATTTGAGGAATGTAAGTGGTCAATATATCTGCATGTAACCATTCTCCACATTTATTTTTATAAATAAACTTTATATCATTTTGTAATACAAAATTTAACATAATACTCCCATCCATAAACTATCCCACCTTCAGCTTCCCTGCAATCCTGCCATAGCTTTACTTTGTGGACCACTGCTGTTCTTTGCTCCTGGTTGAAGGAGGGGGTGAAGGAAACAATTTTACCTGGTATGAAAAAGCTTCAAAACTATGTTTTACCATGAAAGGTTTTATAATATTTCATCTTAAATGTGGATATTTAATGAAGATAATCTAACTTTTTTTCTGAAGTTTTGGGCTACAAAATCATAAAAGAAGCTGATTATAGTTATTTTTCTTTGTAAAGATATTGAATATAGAAAACTGGGATAGCATTGAGATAAAGTACAAAATCATTCTGATGCAATATTATTTTTTCAATCATGGAAAAAGATATCAATATTGTCCATGTGAAAAATAACTATTTTATTTAGAGTGAGACTTTGGCAGTAGAATGTCCAAAGTGTGGGTAACAAGTTATAATGAAAGCTTATTGCTGCCTAGAGTGAGTTAATAGATCATTGATCTTTTCAATGGTTAGGGGAAAACTAATTTTTACATTAGCTCTGCAGTTGGGCATTAGTTCATTTTGGAGTCTAATCTAATAAAAAATTTCTTATTTGATTTAATTTTCTTATATCATTTAGCATATGACTTAGATTGACTAATCTTAATTATCACCACAATCTCTCTGTGTTACTCTCATTGCCATTGTGAAATCTCATGTATAAAAGACTATATTTTTTGTCTAACATGACTAACCAATCGATTCACTGTGAAAAGACCTAAGTTTGCAACCACAAACACAGTGTGCAATTTGATTATGCCATAGACTGCTAACTAGGTTGGACTAAGCATCCATTTATGTGACTGTTCAATATTGTGATGATAAGTATAAATTGACAGGTCTGTAGTCTAATGCATTATAATTTTTGAATGCACATGAATTGAAATATTTTGATTATCTGTAAGCATTCAATCGCCTATAGTTTGAAAAAGAAGTTAATAGTTGACTTTGAAAAGGATACCAAATTTTCAGTACAGTATATACTTGGAGAAATATATAGAGATAGATAGATAGATAGATAGATAGATAGATAGATAGATAGATAGATCTATACAAGATAGATAGAACAGTCCTCCAGGATTTGGTGAAGAACAGATAGCAGTTGTTGGTATGCTTGTAATATATAAATAAATTATTTATAAAATATTTTCCATAAACAGACTAAAGTTGTATAATGGAATAACCCTTGCATTTCTACCTCTTCTTTTTCTCATGTACCATTTCTTCAGGCTGACTGGTTTCCTTTACTTCCTTGAACTAGTTATTTGCATTTGAAAGGCAGCATAGATCTGATTTTTGTGATGGTAGAGTCTCCTGTCAAGTAGCCTAGATTCATGTCCCAGCTCTTGTACTTAATAACTCTGTCACTTAACTTTTCTTTCCATTTCTGTAAGTTTACTAGTACCTCTCTTGCCAAGGTTGAATTAATATTTCAAAAAGGTAGAAGAGCTTTGAGCATATGTTATTCATTAGTATATGACCTAACGGTTATTAACCTGTAATTTACCCTAATAACAGCAGCCTCCTCACCTGCCAAGGCTCCCTTCCTGCTTCCCTTGGTAACAATGCCCTGAATTTCTCTGGAGCCCTCTCTCCCTTAGATCTGCTTCTGCTGAGGTAGTCATTGATCTGCCTTTTCTCCCCCAGCTGGGGCTGAATAAAAAGATGGTCTTAGGTAAGTCAGAACTTTTCTCTAAGGAGTTTAAACCTTGGGGAATTACATAAAGGCAGATTTGGGAGGAATCAGTGGGGGCTAATGCACAGGATGGGTGGTATTCTGAAGGGAATGTTCTTTATTACATGCCTCTCAGAACATAGTTAACCTGTTGTCACATTTGAACAGTCGGTTGTTCAGTTTCTCCTTTGAATTTCTGAACTACTTTCAATATCCTTCCAATAAATTCCTCTTTACTTTAGCCAGGAGCTAGGAACCCAGGAACAACTGGGTCTACCGTTTATATCATTCTTTACTGTGTGGATACTGTTTAACATTCTATCTTTTCTATTCACATTCTGCCCATCCTCAGTCCCCGATTTATGCTCTTTTTTTTCCTCTAACAACCACAGGGCTCCATGGCCTCTTCCATTCTGAGGTTGATCCCAATTTTTTTTTTTTATCTCTACCATTTATACAAGTATCCTATAATTCTTGTATGGTTAATTTTATTTGTATATATTTATCATTTTTATTGCTATATAACAACTTTGAACCCCTGTGACTTAGAGAAATGGCCATCAATTTAGCTTTCATTTCTATAGATTGGGAAATTGGTCTTTGCTTCTCCATGAAGTTGTTGCTTCCTGGTCTCAACCAGGCCCTTTTTCCCGTTGTGAGTTCACCTGGCCCCTTGTACTGGTGGTAGTGGAGATCTAGCAGTTAGGATGGTTTATCTCTTCTGCGTAGTTACTTCATCATCTATCAGAATAGTCTGACTTTGTTCACATAGTAGGGAGCCCCAAATGCCACAAGACAAGTCCAGCCCTATTGCTCAAGTCCTTTCAAGTATCTGCTAACTGAGATTATCTTGGATAAGTCAGGTCACATGACCAACACCGGAGTCAGGTGACAACTCCATGCTTTGATAAAGGGAGCTCTGAGGTATAAGGACCACAGTACTGATCTGATACATGAAGACTCTATTTAAGTTACTTTGAACATGTCCAGTAATGGCATGCTCAGTGTTTAACAAGTAGTCTATTCACATTTAGAGTAACTCTGGCGGTTCATTCTTTAAAGTTCAAATCTCCCTTTTTTTTTTTTCTGACTCCTACATGTGGGTTCCAGTTGCTGAAGCATTAGCATCAGCTTTCTCCTCTTCCTACAGAATCACCCTTCAGATATTTGTGAAAAGCCATTATGTCTGTATTGAAGCCTTTCTTCCTTAAGCTAAATACTACTTCATTCCATTAATAATGCCATGTAGGAGAAAGTTTCCTTGTCAGTGCTGTCATAGTCTCTGGATACATTCTAATTAACTTCTTATTCCAACTCATATATAAAATGACAGGAGAAAGAACATTATTCAGGATAGAGACTTATCCTATTATATGGCAGAACTGCTACTTAATATTCAAGAACTAATTTTAACTTTATAGTTTGAAGAAATCATTGTGTAGGCCATTGAAGACAGTAAGGTGAAAGGGACTGATGTAAAAATGAGATTAGAGAAGGACTTTCCAAGAACCTATTCTTAACAGAAACAGATTTTAAATTTCTCACTACCGTAAGTAGAAATCTAAAGTACGGGACATCCTCCCTTGACAAAATGTATTGGTGTGTAGCTTCACTGAAAAAAAAAATTCCCCTTTAAAAATAATGTATAATTTATATAAATTTGGAAGAGATAATTTATTTCCTCCAAAGAGTGGGCCACAATTTTATTCAGAGTTCCTCAAAAATACAGTATATTCAATAAATCAGTTTAAATGTAAATTTCAAGAATACATCATTTATTTCTTATGGGAAATGAAGTATTTCAGTAATTATCACAGTGGGATTTGAAAGTTGAACCTCAGTTTAATGGATTGCTTAATCAACTATTTAAAGGTTCAGCTTCTGAATTCAACAAAATGTCATTGTATTTTAAATGTAATATATTTTAAAAGGGCTACATTAAGAATAGTGTGCGGAAACACTCCTTAGGCATGGGAAACCATAAATTGAACCTCTGTTGTGTTTTCTGCTGGGATTAGAAATGCTTAAACATATCTAAAGAAAAAGGAGATGTGTGAAGTCAGAGTTCCTTAAGACAGGTAACAGTATAGATACATAAAAGAGTAAACCCAACTTTATCCTTTACGAGAATTCAAGTTAAAAATTTGTGTAATTTCTCATTCTTCTGGTTGTGCTTGATGTAGAATCCCACTGGTTGTATAGTTATGTATGTATATAGAGTAATAATGTCTTATTCATTCTATTATTCTCCCTACCCCTATACCCCACGCCCTCCCTTCATGCCCCTTTGTCTAAGTAACTCTCTTCTGCCCTAGCCACCCCCCTGCTATCGTAAATTAGCATCCACATATCAGAGAAAACATTCAGCTTTTGATTTTTGGTATTGGCTTATTTTGCTTAGCATGATATTCTCCAGCTCCATCCATTTACCTGCAAATGCCATAATTTCATTCTTCTTTAAGGCTGAGTAATATACCATCTCATCATATACAGTGAATGTTTTTGGCAACTTTTTCTAGTATGAGATAGTGGTATTTATGTGGGCTTATCTCTGTGTCTTATATTTTGTACCACTGGTCTACATGTCTGTTTTTGTGCCGATACTATGCCATTTCTGTTACTATGGCTTTGTAGTATAGTTTATGGTCTGGTATTCTACTGTCATATATAACTAATTAAAACAAATTTAAAAATTTTAGAAAAATAATTAACTTGCTCTTTAGCATAGCAAAAATTCCTATAGCTACTATGCCTGTTTTATTTACTGGGAATATTATTAGTGTAAATAGAATTGGAATAAAGATAACTTTATCTCAAAAAACTTGAATTTTTTTTTTATCTCTAGAAAGGTAACATTTAAAAATATATATGGTTTTTTCCAGTCAGGGTTATATATATTAGAGGAAACTACTGATTCCTCTTTGAGTCTTTAAATATTTTTTCCTTTGGCCTACAGGAATTGGAAATGTATTAAGTAAATCTTCAACTCAAGAAATTCTTTTTGGATAAGAGCCATAAAAAGATTATCTTGTTATCCTATAACTTCTAGGAGCTATTGGTTAGCTGGAATGTCCATTTTCAGATTTCATACGTTTTTTAATATAAATTCACCTGATTTATATTAGTCTTGACTTTTCCCTTGACTTAAAAGTTATGAAAGAATTTTTATAAGTGCATTACTATCCCTTTAAAAATCATTTCATTTCCTTTGTACACTGACTGTTTTTATATTGTGTGTTCTGTTTTTCCTCATGTGTATTTCAGGTTTCTGTTTGTTCACATGATTTTCGTCACTATATATAAGAGATGGCAAAGCTACATTTTTTTTTAATTTAACATTAGGCACATTTATACACTGTAACAAAAATTCAATAATTATTATTATGGTTAACGTTAAATCAGATTGATATGTAACTATTGACTTATTAGTCCTTTGTTTTTATTAATTGTGCACTTTTTTTGATAAAGTTGCAAATTTTATGTTTTTTTTTTTTTTTCTCAGATTGAATAACCTTAGGATAAAGTGAACCTTAGTACAAATTCCCAGGAATGGGATGGTTTGAAGATAATAACGGTACTTATCAAAATACTTTCCAGACCAATTTAGAAAGAGCTGAAACAGCAACAGTGCTACCAGCATTGTATGAATGAATCTATTCCTCTACCACTTCACCCCTCAAAGATGGTGCTGTGCTTTAATTTTTGGTAATTTTATTAACTGAAACATATTTTTTTGATATAAATTTCTTTGATTAATTAGAACTGTTAAGGAATATTTCCATTTTTAATTCATTGCTTGTAATTCTTTGTGATAATTATGTCACTGTCTTTGCCTCTGTGTTAAAAATTTGCAGTTATTTCCATTAAATTAAAAATGAAAAAAAAATTAAAAATAAAAATTTCTTACAGCACGTTCATTACTTGATTAGATATGTTACCCAAACTAGTTCTACTCATGATTATAAAATTTATTATGTTTTCTAATCCTTATAATTACTTTATTACTTATTAAGAACATAGAAAAGAATAAAATAATTATAATTGATTCTATTTCACACTAAAATTGAAATTAATAGGTTTTCCAATTATTGACTCCTGCCATGGTTCACAACAAAAGTTTGGCCTCAAGCAGGAAGGTGCCTTAGTGCCAATCATATGAGGATTCAGGTCTCATTTAGGTCTGACAATTAAAGAGAACTGAAGGAGGAATTTCTCTAGGGGGGGGTGGAGTATTAAAAGAACAGGTCCTACCTATAGAGATATTCATTAAATGAGTGGTCAAACTTATAGCCTAACTTAGGTCTTCATCCCCTCTCATCTGAACTACAACTAGAGCTTCTGAGTGTCCCAGTGCTCACAATCAAATCCCCTTCAAATGTAAACAATATGGTCAACACCATTGTCCATTTAAAACATTTATCTTAGCACCCCACAAATAACATTTCTGTGTTGTGAGCTTAGTGCCTCCCAACAATAGGTATCAATTTAACAAGAAAAGTTATGATTTTCAACTTGGTTTATAAATGAAAATTCTCTGTATTCTGTTTAAAAAATAAACTGATCAAAATAATATGAACAATGGCCTATAATGAACAATAAAACCATGGCATTTGCAGGTAAATGAATGGAGTTAGAGAAGATAATGCTAAGTGAAGTTAGCCATCCCCCCCAAAAAAAACAAATGCCAATTTTATATATATATATATGGAGGCTGATTTATAGTGGGATAGGGAGGGGGAGCAGGGAGGAATAGATGAACTCTAGATAGGGCAGAGGAGTTGGAGGGGAAGGGAGGAGGCATAGGGTTATTAATGATGGTGGAATGTGATGATCATTATTATCCAAAGTACAGGTACAAAGACACGAATTGGTGTGAAAATAATGGAACAAGTCTACTGTGGCTTGGCCTTCTCCCCCTCAGCACTGGGCTATCATTCTCTAGCTTATTTTCCAGCCATGCTGTTCTTCAATTTTGCATCTGTGATCATTATGACCATGTATACGAGTTATGTTTGTTCTGCTTTTTTTTGTTGTTAGGCTAAAACCTAGTCCTACTTTAAGGTCTAGCTGAGGAGATCTCCCTAGGGAACTTTGTTTACTCTAAGGTATTAGGAATACCTCCTTGTTATTCCCTAAGCATATTTCTATGGGCAGACTTCTCCAGTATAAGTTATAAATACTTAACAGAAAATTCCATGTAATGAATTAGAATCTCAGTACAAATATGAATAAGTATATTTTCTTTTAAGGCATCCCATAATTTCTTAATTTTCTTTGAATTCTAGTAAGGATCTAGTTTCCAAAGAAAGTAATTTTGTGACAGGTGGACCCAATTGTCTATCTTAAAATCAAGAGCTAAATTTTATTCTTTTTGTGTCTTTAATAGGTAATAAAATAACTGACATGAGCATAGTGGGATCATAATATTGTTGAATGTATGAAAAGTATAATTATTATATAATGAAATTCAATTAGTTTGTTAATTTTCACCCTATTCATTATAGCCCAGTATCACCAAGGTAAACTTTCTTTAATGTGCATCATAACTACTATCCCAAAGGCAGCATTTCTGTTTAAACTATGTATAAGTCATTAGATGGCTGGAAATGTAGTCCTAAGAGTGAAGTCTCTTAGTTAAGTGTAGGTGTCTACCACCTGTCCGCTGATGAAATGTGAGTGCCTTTCAGACAGCTTCTGCCCAGGCCTCCAGGAGACTTAGGATCTCGAATAATCCATAACTTCAATTAAACTGCTCTACTCTACCTTAACAAATAAATTTGGGCACTATTTATCTGGGATAAGCATTCAAAGCGTGAAAAAAGTTATACTGATATAAGCAAAATATATAGAAGAAGAGGAGAAGGAGAAAAGTAAAGAATGGAGGGAGGCAGGAAGAGAGGGAGGAAAATAAACAAGAATGTCAGCTATTTAAAAAGTGTTGAGTTTTATTTTGTTGTAAATGAATGCATCTGTCCTGGAGGTATACCATCAAAACTCACTAGAAAGTCCTAAATATAGGTAGGAACTGAGGTTGGAATAAATCTGCTCATACGAGGTAGCCTCTCTGTAAGGGCTATCTCCTATAGCTCTGCTTTGTGATACCACAAATCTCAAGAAATTTCTATTTGTTTCTTAGGAATGTCATCTAAACAGTAAAGGCCTACTGTGTAGAGAAGCACTACTAGCTTCTAATCCCGAATCATTTCCCTCTTATTTTTTATTTCGCTCTAATTACTCAAAATGATCGCCTTTGGATTCTAAATTGAAACTTGCATCATTGTGCATTTTTCCCACTTAGTAGTTTGTCATTTCAATTCTTTATTTTGTAGACATCGGGGTTTTTTTGTATATATAAAGTTGTATCTTGAAATTAAAATAAATAAGCAAAATTAGGATGTGGGGGAGAAAAAGAATTGTTGTTGTTCCTGAGCACTTGGTTATTATAAATTTTTTTAAAATGTGGTTTCAAGTTTACCAATGTGTCATTAATAGTTTAAAGATTGAAATCTGATTCTTGGTTCTTTCTGTGTTATCCCTATGGTCACATTCATTTCATACTTTTACAGATTTTGAGTGAGAAAAAAGGATGGAGCTTGTACTATCATCTCATATTACACAAGAGGAAACTAAAGCTTTAGAATAATCGCCTCATTCTAGTCTCTACAACTTGAGACCCAGGCCAGGAACCTCTGCATGTTCATGGATTCCAGTGCCTTGGATCCCATTGTCTTTATTATACTGCTCTACTAATGTTATCTAATCAGGTTTTGCATTGCATCTAGAAATTAGAACCTACTGGTTTATTGATAATAAAGACTGAGATCCATTTCTGAATGTATTCCTCAAATCTAACATTTAAAGTAGTGTAGCTCACCCTAATTGAGCATTTATTATGTGCTAGGTGTTGTTCCAGGCACTTTATGGGTATTAACTCTTATCACTCACACAAAGTACAGGTAGGCACTTGTTGTTTTTGTTATATTTCTATTTTGTAGTTTAAAAAACTTAATCTAGAGAGATTTGGAAACTCATGCAAGGTCACATGGCTAGCTGATGTTGGAATCAGAAATCAAGCTTCTGCAATCTGGCTGTAGTGTCTATTCATGCTTTTGGCTATCCTGTCTCCCTTGCACGTCTCATACTCTGGTGTATAGAATTTAGGGGATATTTCCCTGCCAACCTTTCCTGATTTATTTAGTTAGTCTTGCTAGTGAGTTTTACTGTTATTAGGATACGCTTTCATGTCAGACAAATAGCATCTTAGGTCCCGAGGAGACAGGAACTCTAATATCATCAAGGTGCTAAATTCTACTTCTAGAGGAAAGTGGTGAAATATTCCAAATGACACTGCACAGGCTCACAGCATTAAACATCTTTGTATAAATTATGGCCCTTCAGCCTTGTAAAGCCAATGCAGGTTTTTCATTTGGATATTCCCTGTCCTGGACACAGATTGCTTTATGGCATGGTTGCAGTATGTGCCCATTTTAAATTAGAAACAATGGCTACTGTTTGTCCATATAAAAAAGATATGCACACGCACAAGTACATATACTGTGCACACAAAAGAACACTCTTGGTCTCTACTCCCCCTCCATCACTGTTCATGGTCTGCCCCTCGGTGTGTTCAAAGTGGTCTGTACTTACTGTCCTGTTTTGACCTCCTTTTATTCTGACCATCTACTTACCACCAATCCTCTGAAATTATTTTTGTCATGGTTTCTAATGACCTTTACCCTGCTGAACCTAATTATCAATTCTTGGCCCATCTGCTGGATCTTTGAATAGCTTGACTATGCATCGGTTATGGTTTCGGATATGAAGTGTCCCCCAAAGATTCAAGGTCGAAGGCTTGTTCCCTAAAACAGCAATGATCAGAGGTGGAATTTTGAGAAGTCATTGGGCCATGAGGGTCTTAACCTCATCAGTGGATTAATCCCCTGAGAGAATCATAGCTGACTGGATTACTGGGAGTTGAAATACAATACAGGAAGTGGAACCTCGTTGGAGAAAGTGGGTCCTTGGAAGCATGCCATTAGGGACTCTATCTTGTCTCCATCCACTCTGTCTCTCTTTCCTTCACAGCTGCCACGAGATAAGCAGCTTTCCTCTACCACATCTGCCTACCATGATGTGGAGCTGGCCAACCATGGACTGAAACTTCTGAAAACAGAAGCTGAAATCTAAATCTTTCCTCCTCTAAGTTGTTTTTCTCCGATATTGATATTTAGTCCTAGTGATGACAAGCTAATATAGCATTCTATTTTTCTTGGGACAAATCTGGTGTGTATCCCTTGTCCTGTTTAATTATTTATAGTATCCACTTTCATCCTTCAATGCATGCAGATTTCAATGATAAATTGTAAGGTCACCCAACTATGAGCAGTAGTTGACCCATTCACTCTTCCATGGAACATCTTTCACTGGACTTCCAAGTCACCACAGACCTGCTTTCTTCTCCTTGCTTCTTTCTCTTCTCCTTCTTAGTCTTTTCTGATTTCTCTTCTCATTCTTCCCTCCATACATTTAAATACTCCAGGACTGAATAACCAGAACTCTTCTATTTTCTATAGATTCCTTTACCTTCTGTAATCTCACTTAATTTTGTGACTTTATTTAAGATGATGTGTCCCAGATTTCTAATTCAGATCACTTTATTTAACTCTCTTCTTATACCTAATATTATATTCCACATATTCAGTTAAATGTCCATTAGGCATCTCGAAAGTAATATGCCAAAAGCAACTTATTGTTATTCCATATCTTGTCCTTGTAAATCCTCTACAAACCTTTATAGGAAATGACAATTTCATGTTTTTCAAGTTCTTGGGCCATAAATTTCTTTAATCCTCTGTATTTATATGGTATACAGTGTAAAATCCTTTGTCAAGAAAAAGCTTTAAAAATATTTTCTTCCTTGGTTATGAAATGCCTCAAAAGACTGACCTGAGCCCCTTGTCTTTTCTGTTAAATTAATCTGTGTATTATCACCTTCAAGAGGGTGGTGTCAGAATACATCATCATAGCTCTTCTGTGTTTGAAATATTAAAATATAGGCACATTTGTTCTTGAGCTTAACCCCTCATTATTCCATGTATACTGGTCAGTGACTATTTCCCTCTCCTACCTCAATAGTTCCCAGAGGTCTCTGTAGTCCAGGTCCTAAAAACCTCCAAGATCTCATTCCCACAAGGGACTGGCATACATTTTTGCTGGTCAGTTCCAGACCACTCTGACTATAATGTAGTTTGACTCTTTTATCATCCTTCCTGGAATCAGAAAAATGAAGTGCTTGGCATACCTATGAATAAATCCCCGATGCTAATTGCCTTTAGAAAACTTGGTAAGTTCTCTCCAATTCACTTGTAACATATTGCAGCTGCCACTTCATCAGCAGGATGATCTGTTTTCCTTTTGCCATAATTTTAAAAATAGCTGAATTCCTTTGTGACTCAGCAGCATGTTCTATATCACAACTTGCGTAGGTATTTTCCTTTATGCTGACATTCTTTCTTACATGCTTCGTTGCAATCCCCTCTATCTACCACTCTTGGATATAAATCATCAGTAGATAACTTTGACCCTAATTCAGTCTCTCCTTTTGACTGTTTTCTGTAAACAAAGATTATTTAGAAAGAAAACCTATAAATATGTATCTGTATTAAACAAGGTTTTATTCTTGGGGTCTGCATGCAGGGACAGAGAGAAAGCAGGGATCACTCCAGTTTAGATCTTCAAGTGAAGACAAGGAGGAAGGAAAATGTGAAGCAGTAATGAGCTAGGAGACATCTTTATACTCCTTAGAATCTTCACATAATATCTTTGGAACAAATGTTCATTCCCTCATCCATCTACCATTCATTTGCTAAAAGTCGTGACCATTGGCTACTGAGTCATTTAGCCCTTGCGAATCTAGCTAATAAGTACAGATTTTTTACTCTTAGGAAGATTGAATTCATACATGGACCTATAACTTGTCAGTTTCTCCAAATTAATATTTTTTAAAATCTGATAATATTCAAAGGCATTGTGGGACAAGGCGTAGAAATTGGGATGCAAGGCATGGATTCGACATTTATTTGTCATTTTGAGTACTCAGCTCTGTCTCTGGAGTTTTCATGTTCCTCTAAATAGAATCAGTGATGTACAGAGTCTAGGTCCACACTCTGTAGAAGGTACTCTGATGAGCTATCTGTTGTTATTTTCTGTAGCTTGCCTCCTAGAAGTCTCAAGTCCTACCTGGATAGCTTTTCCAACCATGCAGAGTCCACATTGAGATCAAGTTTCTCAACTCTTCTTCTATTTCCAAAGATTTGATAGTAGCCAAAAGTGATCTAAGAGTGCTTGTCTTAAATCTGTCTCTCTCTCACACACACATTCAAGAATATTGGCTGTGTTTATTTCTAACCCTGGAAATTTAAGCACAACATAATTTTATTACTTTAATTCAAAAGATATTGAGGAATGGATCATTTTTACCCCAACAATTCTATGCAGAAGAAAATGAAGACAGAGTTTGAATGGACATATTTACTACATTCATCATCTATCCAGATATTGAAAGTGACGTGAGATATTTGACATAAATAGAAATGTGCATCATGAATTCAATGGATGGGCATTAATTCATTCAGTGGGATCTACTGAGGCCTTATCCCTGTTAAGTTTGTTGTTTGGTGTGGGACACAATGACAAATGAAACACTCCCTGCTTTCAAGGAGTTTTGAAAGAAATGACACAAACTGATATTTTATTGTTGAACTCACAATGACTTCCAGCACCCATCAGTTTTCTGGCTACACATTAGCCCTCCCTTGTACCAAAATATGCCTCACTTGTTTCTGGATATTTATTAATAACATCTATTAAACATGACCTCCTGGGATTTTGAAATAGTCTCTTCACTGAACCATGGCACTAGTTCAGACAGGATTTAATTTTGCTAAAAAGTTTATACTCAGAATGTCAGAAATGAACTACAAAACAGGAGGAGCTGCTTCTGTGGAGTGCACAGACTCTTAGTGACTCCTTGCCCTGGTCTCGCTCATTCCTGCTCTTTTTCCTTCCTCCTGAGGCTGCTGCAGTGCCCTGGTGGGCAAGGCTTTCTCATATTGTACAAAGAATATATAAAGCAATGTTGAGGGGAAGCAGGAATTAGTAGCATGAAAACAGCCACAGAACTTACCTTGGTCCTGGCTAGATTTTAAGAAATCTTAATGGAAGACAAGATATTTTTCTATTGTATTTGCTAACATTTTTATTTTCTCCATGGTTTAATTACCAATATCATCAGCTGGGCAGTTGTAATTTGATTTGTGACTGTGAATTTCACTCCTGAAATATGTGACATTAAGGATTTACAGTTGTCAGGTGCAGTGGCACACGCCTGGAATCCCAGTGGCTTGGGAGGCTGAGGCAGAAGAATCACAAGTTCAAAGCCAGCCTCAGCAACGGCGAGGCGCTAAGCAACTCAGTGAGACCCTGTCTCCAAATAAAATACAAAATAGGGCTGGGGATGTGGCTCAATGGTTAAGGGCCTCTGGGTTCAATCCCCAGTACCAAAAAAAAAAAAAAAAAGAATCTACACTGGAGTCTCCCCAAAACACATTTCTGTTTCTGGCAGAAGGAAAAGTGCTCCTCATAGGTGATACTGGAGCAGCCCAAACCACCCACTTTCCAGTCTCCTCAGGCTGCACTTTATTTTGTGAGCTTCCCTGTGGAATAATGCTTATTTTACCCTCTGAGCTGAAGCCTGCAAGCATTTGTGTACCCTCAAATATCTTTTTGATACCGCCTATGGCCTATGAATCAATTTTGTTCTTTCCAAGCCACTCAACACACTCCTTTCCTTTTATTCTTTAATGGAAGATGAATGGGTAGGCAGAATTGTCATTACTGCTGTGAGAAAAATAAGCTAAATATAAGACTGGGTGGAAGGAAGGAGCCTGTAGATCACTGTGCCTTTTAGTTATCATTTTTAAACCAGTTTAACCAAAACCCCTCAGAGATTACTCAAGGAACAATTCTAAACTGACAATAAACTATTGCTGCATCAGATGACTTATTGTAAGGGTCCTTTCTCCCCTTGATTCACTTAAAAAAAACCCATTGTGATGGAAATGGACTGGTTGAATGTGCTCCAATAGCATCAAGTCTGCAAAAGTCATATTATTACTGCTTTGAATCTGGACATTTAAAAGTAAAACCTTCAGGTACTTTTCTCAATTCATCTCCATTAAAAAATATAGTGATTATTAATATTAAAGGGATAATTATTTCCTAACTTCTCATCATAGAGAATCATGAAATTATACCTCTCTTGAGTATTTAAGATATATTGTACATGTCTCCATAATTATAAATACACCCTTGCCTTTTTCATTTTGTAGAAAAATCTCTCCAGACAGCACTTATTCATTTTTCATAATCAAATATTCAAAGAATGCATTTAGGAAACATTAAAACAGTTCTAAGAGTGAGCAGAAATATATTTTCTTTTCAATATAGATGATAACTTTAATAGCATCAATGAAAGAACAAAGTTAGGAGAAAGGATAGCCATCCTTAATGAATTTCTATAACCTAATGTTTCCTGTAAATTTCATCTGAAAAATGAAAAAGAACAGAATTCATGCAGCAAAGATCCTGGGCAATACTTTCCCAATGACTTTAGTAACTACTTTCTGCTCATGTATTTTCTCTTCTTCCTCCTTTACTTCCTGCTTCTCTTCTATATTTTTCTTGAAATTAACACGTTTCAACTCCTATGAGTAGAATATCACTTTTTTTTGCAAAAATCATAAAGAGGCTCTAAAATCAATCTCTCTCTCTCTCCCTCCCTTCCTTCCTCCCTTTTCTCTCTCTCCCCTTCTTCCCCCCCCCTCTCTCTCTCACACACATACACCCCAGAATAGAATATTGGGACACTTGGAGAGAACTAGATAATTTTGCTGTGAGTTATCATATTAAATCCCATGGAACTAGAGATTTGAAAGCAAAGTAATAAATTGTCTTAAGTCCTTAGGCAACAGATTCAACTTGTATTTTTTTTCCTAAGTTTAATTTCATCTCTGAGTCGACAGAAACAAAAACAGTGTTATAACTAAGTTCATTTCTTATACCAAGTATAGCTAAAGATTCCTTTGTTTTGGAGAGGCAATACATGTTAGTATTCTACTGCAAAGTTAGGACAGGGCAAACACACTAGGCACCATCTATTGGATAAGAAAAATATCAGCAACAAGGGAAAATGCAGCAGATTCTAACAACAACTTTTACTGAAAATGTAGTCTCAATATCTCTACCCCTTATCCCACTTGGATGATCTTTTACACTCTAGATGTAGTGGCTAATGAGCTTTATAAATGAAAAATGCTAAATTACAAAAGCATTCCACCCTCTATTAAAAAAATCATCAAAACCCAGGTTCCTGCCTTGGCAATTAAACCCTAATACAGACTATTCATTATGATAACACTCCCTTCATTACCTATGCCTCTGAGTCCATAGATGTCTGTTTATACCTATGGTTTGGCTGCATGTTCATTATAGTGATCTTATATTAAAATAAAATTTTTTATCCAAGGAATCACTAAGCATAGTGAAAACTCTGGTGCTACTACTATTTATGAATCTCTAGAGCTGTATGTGAGATGAACCTTGAGATGAATTACCCTGAGTATCAACTTATTGAAGATTTATTTTAATGATCACCAACTTCACAAATAAAATAACAACAAAAAAATGAAAGAATTACTGAGATAAGTCACATGTGTATCTGCAGGTTAGCATTATCCTCTCTACTAGAAAATTTTACACTCTGAATGAAATTACATCACGGTAGGAAAAAAATCCACAAGCACAGCAGGAAGACATAATTAATTGGCACACTTAAGTATTCAGTTCGGGGTGCTGCATTTTGTTTTGTTGACAGTTGTTTGTAAATTATCCATCTATTGTTTAGCATACATTTGTCTAGTTCCACAACCATGCTGTGAACTCTTTAAAGTAATCTTGTCCTGCTGTCTGTGTCTGAAATTTTCCAAGAGTGCCCCAAACTTTGCACAAGTACTTCTGCACTAGCCTAAGGCTGAATGTGTAGTCAGAATTATGTGAACAAGCTGGTACACATGAAGTGTGTAGTAATTATAGATGATAATGTTCATGGAATGATAGAAATGAAAAAAGAATTTAGTAGAAATGAGGCAATATGCTAATTTATTAGTACATCTTTCTAATAGCTCAGTGTCTTTCTTTTTAAATTGAGATATCTATTCTGCCGTTTCTTAGGCCCTGAAAAACTAATGCATTACAAAGACTGGAAACTGCTTTTCCACATTGATTTACTAAATTTCAATTATGCCAAGATCCATTGCAGTGCTATTAAGCATAATATTAACAGGGAATAAATTGAGTATTACTTGGCTATTAATTGGATACTACTTAGTTCCAATTTCCCTCTTACATCTAAGTACTGGTACTGGTCATCCTGAACACTCAAACAAATAAATAGTAGTCTTCCAGTATTTCCTACTTTGTATGAGCTACCTCATAATAAAATGCAAAGCCATATGGGCAAATTGGGGATTGCATTTAAAATTTGGGGCTTAATTTATCATCTTTATAAATGCCTTATGATACTTAATATGCATGAGAAAAGGATTACACACATATACATACATATATTTACAGATCTTCTGACTCTGTTATATTAACTCCTCTCTTCTCATGATGACTAAATTTCTGTGTAGAAACAAATGCTGATGTAGAATATTCTGCATTATGGTTCTTTCTAATTGTCTGAATTGTCCCTGAAGCAAACCATTAGTACAGGAAAATTGGAGAACATGAAATGCACCATTAGTTGCTAATAAGGACTATAGATTCAGTTTTAGGACATACAGGGAGGATGAGTGCCTTGTGTAATTGGTCCCCCAACTTTTATCCCCTGGGATCAGAGCTGTATCCACTGAAACTCATTAATGGACTGTTATAAATGGGGGAAAAGAAAGAAAAATTTGCCCACCTCTGTTCTTCATTACCACTTGAAAGTGATAGACCTTGACACTTGAAATAGCAAATAATTTCTAGTAGTGGTTTATCTGCTTTCAATTGCTGTCTCCAAGACAGTCTCCGTGCTTATTTGGTTAATGCACCAATTCTTAATCAGTGTCAGCTGTGGGCCAAAGGTTAGGTATTATGTATCAGGATTACATGAAAAATAATTTGGTTTAATCTTAAAAGTGTGTGTTATTGAAAAAAAATGTGTAAGAGCACTTAAAAGAGTACTTACATATTTAAGGATCATTAACTGTTACTATTGTGTTTTCAAAAATGTCAACTATGCTGAACATAGTGCTGAAGCAACTCTATAAATTATCTTGAATTTTGCCTTTGGAACCTCACAGTTTGTCTCACATAGTTTGTAAGTAAAATGAGTTCCCTAACTTTGTTCTTCCTTTGAAAAATCATTTTGGTTAGTCTAAATACTTTGCCATTTCATATAACTTGACTAGTTTATCGAAATAAAATCTTCCTAGGATTTTGATCTTGATTGCATCAGATCTATAAATCAGATTCGGGTGAACTAGTAATATCTTAACAATAACAAGATTTACAAACCATATACCCAGAACAAATATCAACTCATTTGTCTAGGTTTTAATTGATTGTTTTGAAAAATTAATGTTTGCATTAGGCAAACAAATCTTTCACATATTTGCTTAGATCTATACCTAGGTATTTCATGCTTTTTGGGACATTGTAAACTGTACTTTTTACGTTTTAATTTCTGTTATTGCGAGTATATAAAATACAGTGTTATTTATTTCTAATAATCATTCGTCTTTATTAAACTGACATTTCTTATAGTATTGTAGATTCTTTGGATTTTTCTAGATTATTGTGTTATTGGCAAGACCAGTATATTTTATCCTTTATCAATGTAGTAGCATTTTATTTGTTTTCCTTGAGATATTGTGATGATAGTTCTGTATGATATTGAATGGGAAAATGTGGACATCTATTCCTTGAACTTAAAAAGAAAACATTAAGTCTTTGTGTCTTTGTGTGTGTGTGTGTGTGTGTGTGTGTGTGTGTGTTGTGTCTGTTTGTCGGTCAGTGTCTCTACTTGTGTTTTACTGGGGATTGAAACCAGGGGAGCTCTATTACAGAGCTTGGCCCCGACCCTTTTTAATTTTTCAATTTTGAGACACAATCTTGCTAAATTGTAAAAGTTGGCTTTGCAATTGTGATCCTCCTGTCTCAGCCTCCCAAGTTGCTGGGAACAAAGGTGTGCCACTGCATTGCCTTAAGTCTTTAATAATTAAATATAATGCTATCTGTAAATATTCTGGAGAGTTCCTTTATCAAATGGAGGAGCTGTTCAGCTATTTTTAGTTGATGAGACATGTTACTATGACCATGTGTTTTAGTCAGCTTTTTTGCTGCTGTGACTAAAAGATCTGTGACTAAAAGAACAATTTTAAGGAAGAAAAAGTTTATTTGGGGGGCTCACGGTTTCAGGGGTCTCAGTCTATAGACACCTGGCTGCATTCCTTGGGGCTCCAGGTGAGGCAGAACATCATGACCAAAGAGTGTGGCAGAGGAAACATTTGGGAACATGGCAACCAAGAAGCAGAGGGAAAGACTAAGCTCAGCTCACCAAATATATGACCCAAAGGCACGTCCCCAGGGACCTACTTCCTCCAACCACACCCTTCCAGCCTATAGTTACCACACAGTTAATCCCTGTTAGGGGATTAATGCACTGATTGTTGGTGAATTACATATTCTTATAACATGTTAAATCAACCTTCCTTGTCATGATAAACACAACTGGGTGTAATATATTA
Organism: Ictidomys tridecemlineatus; assembly: GCF_052094955.1. NCBI lineage: Eukaryota > Metazoa > Chordata > Mammalia > Rodentia > Sciuridae > Ictidomys > Ictidomys tridecemlineatus. Next base: position 19,969,631 of record NC_135477.1, read on the forward strand.
TCTTTTTATATATTACTGAATCACATTTGCTATTTTTTTTTTTAGAAATTTTGCTTCTATGTTCATGAGGGACATTAATTTGTGGCTCTCTTGTATTGTTATATGTCTTTGTGTGGTTTGGTATTAAGGGGCGCCTCACCTTATAAAATACATTAAAACTTTTTTCTCTCCTTCCGTCTCTGGAAGAGTCTGTAGAGGGTTGGCAAAAGTGTTTAAGAGTTGCCATGTAGACCTAGAATTTTCTTGGTTGGGAAGTTTCTAACTACAAGTTCAAATATGATTCATTTAATAGCTCTCTCTCAGATATAAATATGGCACTCTGTAGATTTCAATAGTTTGTAGAAGAAACAATAGTAGCAGGAGACTCTCTATAAAGTTGCCACTTTGTGTAATTTATCACATTTATAAGTCTAAATTTGTATTATTTTCTTATTTTTCTATCGGAGTGCTAAGAATGGGTCAAGGTATTCTAGAAGCAATTTCTGCTCACACATGTGCAGTACATTACTTGCCAGAGATTCAAAGAGAAGCATACGATCTTCAGAACTTGCCTTCCAGAAGTGTCCCTTCTGAGGTAGCCTGCCCCCCGTAGTCTAGCTCATTCAAACTCTGCCTTCTAAACTGAGAAAGACATGCTGACTCTTTTTAGATTCGCCTTTCCTGCACTGAAGGTTGGAAACTACCCCCAGAGAGGAAGCTGGACATTCCTAAATCTAATCTCAATTTTTATCTTCAGCCCAAGTGTCATGGAGAGAATTATTTTTTTTGTAGACCTAGATCAAAAAAATCACAATTCTATACAGTGTGTTGTTCAGTTTCTGAAGAACTTTGTTTCATGTATTCTATCCATTGTTTATGATGGAAGGCCAGAAGTGGAAACCCCTTTATTACAAACCTGTAGTCCCCAGACACCCAGTCTCACGGTTTTCATACCTTGGTGTGGCGGTTGTTCTGCATGCACTAGTACCTGATGTCCTCTGCCAGCTCTGGCTGCATTGTGCGGTGGCATCTCCTTGAGCATGCTCATCTATCTGCACCTCCTGCTGGTATGGCTGAATCTCCTTCAGGTCACCATTGCCACCCCTGAGCTCTTTTAAGTAAGGGCCCAGGAGCTGCTGGTCATTAACTGGGAAAACTGTCAAATTCAGTAGATTCCACTAATCTTCTTAATTTACATTTTTTATTAACTATTACAAATTACAGGACACTGTGTAATAGAACAATGCTAATTACTCATGTTATATATTGCTGTAATCAATATAATAAAGCAAAAACAGTGAGAGTATTTGATTGGATTGTTAAATGAAAAATTGTTCCACAATTTACTATGCATCCACTCTGTATATTTCCATTAGAAATCATTACCTTTTTTTCTTTTAACATGCCTGTAAAAACAGTGAAAGTCAATGTGAAGTCCTTTGAGAGAATTCTGTTTATTAATGGAAACTTGCTTGTCAAATTTGTATACTCTATCACAGCTTATGAAGTGATTTTGCTTTGTGATTAAAAGCCCCTGGGTAAGGCAGGCTAATTATATTGGTGATTTCAATCCCACAGTGATATATTTTTGCAATGTTTTAGTGACTTTATTGAGTTGCTAAATAAAGAATTTATTAAAATAATTTTTCTGTATGTTAGCCAAAGTACCACAGCTATAAGCTTTAGGTTAGGAAGATTAAATGAAAGAAAATAGGCTTAAGTTACTTTATACAGCAAAGCTAAGTGGGTTTAAAATTAGGAAATCTTTGCTTTATACTGTAAGATCTTAGCAAATCAACCATCGTTTGTTGTTAAGGCACTGTGATATGAGAGGAAAACCATGTCTAGATTTGCAACAAGAAGATTAAAAAATGTGGAGAAGTCACTCCATCCCAAGTGTCATGGGGAAAATTATTATTTTGTAGACCTGGATCTTAAAAGGAAAGCAGCTTTAGGGTTATTTGACACAGGAAATTCATTCCCTTTGATCTTCATGCGCTGACATTTTAACACCTTTACTAACTGGGAGATATCACCAATAATGAATGCAACCAAAGAAAACTGAATCAATGAATATTTTTGGAACATTAAAGTGTCATTTTCCTCCTTTGGAATAAATATACCCTTGCATTTTGTCTGTCTAATTTTGACACACACTTTAAACCCTGCTCTACTTCCTTTTGCCATCTACAAACTTCCTTGTTTACTCACACACCTAGCACATAGAATAAGACTTCATTCTAAATAATGGAGTGTTTGATTCTTTGCATCCCAAGTGTTTCCTTGTGTGGTGGGGGTGACATTGATCTTACCAAATAAATGATGCCCACCATATGACATAAATATTGATATGGAAAAAAGTGAAGTTGTCTTTTATCAAGAGATAGTTTATCCTTGGAACTAAGGAGCTACTTCGTTTTTGATTGCCATAGGATCTGTCAGGCAGTCACGGCAGCTGAATTAATGGATGTCCTGATTCCTGGGCCATTTCTAACCTGTGATGGACCCTATTACAGGAATCACAAAATGTTTACTTTTCTTGCTACTTCGCCCAAGGTAACTGATTTAACTAGTCCTGTAATGAAGTGAATGGGATTAAATTAAAGGTATGATAATGTAGTAGCTATTTTGCTTTTGTAGGAGAGAAATGGGAGTGTTAGGAAGAAATGTAGAACAGAAACACGGGAAATAAGTTGAAATCTTAATGATATGCAGATGGTTCTCTGTAGTTTATCCATGGGCCTGCCAGAAACTTATTTTCTGGGGACTCCAAGAGCTCTCGGGAGAGGAACAGTTGTAAAGGAAAAATGACTCAGTGACAAAGTTTTCACTGAGCAATGATCTTGAGCAGGTGGACTGTTTCACTCATTTGTATCCAATCCTTTAGGGATTTGATTCTAATTTGAATTAGTATAGAAGCATCAGAGTAAAATATGAAAACACTATTATATGAAATATCCCTAATTGGCTGGAGAACAATCCCAAGTCCTTGGATTCACCTCTAACAGACTGTGACCAAAGGGGAGATATAAATTCTTCTGATTATCAGCACAATTTATCTCACAATTTCAGCATTTCAAGAGCCCCTAGGCACTTTTGAGGCAGAAGTAAAAAGGGTAGTTTTCAATAAACATCTAGGAAAACAGTATGACCTCTGGCACATTGGAACTTAAAGGTGGTCAGGGGAGGTTAATGTATTAGCAGCAATGATGAGTGGGAATGGGCTTGTTTGTGAGCACATGCTAAACATACTCCTGAAAACCTTTGTAACATCCTAGACAAGTGGTAGAAATTAACGGTACAGGACTTTACTGAGCATTAGAGGTGGAACCATAGCCAAAAAAATTTATTTTTTTCATGACCATATATGTACACAGAGCCAGGTAACATTGGGTTTATAATGATAACCTTTCAGAAGTGTTTGATAACCTGTAGAATACTTTCTAAAAAGGACAATTAAAATCCTTCTATAAAGAGTATTTATGAATAAGAGGGTAAAATCAATAAGACTGTGTTGTCTTAAGCTTCTCAGTATAGAAATTGAGCATCGGTTATTAATTATTCTAACTATACCAGAACTTATTCAGAAAAGTGCATATAAAGTGTTTATTTTTTTAAGAGAGAGAGAGAGAGAGAGAATTTTTAAATATTTCTTTTTTAGTTTTTGGCGGACACAACATCTTTGTTGTATGTGGTGCTGAGGATCGAACCCAAGCCGTACACATGCCAGGGGAGTGCGCTACTGCTTAAGCCACATCCCCAGCCCCTTAAGTGTTTATTAATAATTATTATTTATCAATTATTAGTAATGATTGGTAATTTTTAATTGTCCCAGTTATTCATAGCAGCTCATATTTATTTCCTCAGGTAGGCTTTCCAATACTGAATTATCCCAGATACTTGTTCCAGACACTGGCATGTGGGGTGTGTGGAGAAATGTAGAGGGACTTCAGAGCATCTCCAACAAGCATCAGGCTCTTGGCCAGGAGGGAAGAGAGTCCCAGGTATGAGTGTGCTCAATGCCATATGCTTTCTGTTTCTTTCTAAATGTGAACTTTGAAATCACATAAAGGCAATGACCATTTTTATTTTATATCAATAACTTGAATGTTGGAAAACACAAATACATGGGTAATCTCTAAAAAGCAGAGACGTGAATGATCTGTAAGTTCAGATGTCTTCTGCCTTTTCCTACTTCTCTCCTTCTCCCTCCCTGCCAGCCTCACCCTCTCCTATCCTTCATTTACCCCTGCTTATTGCTACTGCAATCAGTTATGGATGCACTCTGTTTCCTACTGGGGTGCATAGTCTTTAAACACAACTTCTACACCTATAGGTCATTGACTAGTGCTGGTGAGAGACTAGAAAGAAGAGAAGGCACATTTATCTCCTATGAATTTCATTCATGTCTTTACAGACTGGATTATATTCCCTTCAACAGAGGAGGGAGAAGATGATGAAAGAGTGAACTACCTTCTAGGAAAGCACTGTTTTAATTTCCACATGGGTGAGAGTTAGATGCAAACCAAACCAAACAAATAGGATATCCTAAATATCTCATAGGATTATCAGTGGATATTGTATGGGAATTTGAAAAAGTATATAAATAAGAGAAAAAGAACACAATTTGACCAATTAAATTTATGTGTAGAAATTTCACTTTTAAATACATAAGTAAATTAAAATCAAGCAAATCAGAAATAATAATTGTATAAAATAATGACATCATTAATATCTAAAGACTAAAAGGAGACTTGTAGACTAATGACCAAATGTGTGCTTACAGACAATATAAACAGCAATAATGTAAAAATCATTTTCACTTTTAAATAAATATAATGTGTTTGGTTTTGAAAAAACAAAACAGTAATGAAAGTAATGATGAGCTTCAATATTGGCAATATGAAATATAATAAAATAGGCAGCTATGTTAAATTTCTGAAATGATTTTACAGTGATCTATACTTTAGAGATCAGAATTTGGCAGTTCATTGTAAAATTTTTTCATATTTATAATCCATGTTTGTACATGCAAGAATCTGTATTTAAATATGAAAAAATCTATTACACATAGACACACACAAAATTTTGTTTGCAATTCAAAATTTGGAAATAATTTATATGTACCATGTTGAGTAGCAGTTAAATAATTTTAATACCAAGGAATAAAATATCATGTAACATGATATTTTATGCTAAAGTAGCCATGTCTACTATTGATCCACAGCTGGTTCATGAAATAAGAGGACTGACATGAATTTCAGGGAAGAAATTTCAGCGTTCACTGTAACACATCATGAAGTTGTAATGAGATTAAAAAATATATCTAAATTATTTAACAATATACATATTTCCAAGTAGACCTCTACTGTACATAAGTACAGCATTCCTTATATAATTTCGCTTTTGCAAGATTCTGTATAAATTCCTTATAACCCACTACTTCAAATCAAATTTTCCTTCCCTGATTTTCAATATTTAATCTTCAGATTTTTTCCTTTACCCTTATTTGATATCTATCTTACTGACCCCCAAGCCACCTCTCCTTTGAGCTGTCTTTGCTTCTTCTGTAAACTTCACTGGAATACCCTTCTCTTTCCTGTTTTAATCTCAGTTTTGAAAATACTGCTATTGATTTCACTGCTAGTGAACTGGATTTTTGAACCCTATTGAAATGATAGTACATACCTATAAAGTGGTTATTAGTATTTATTTTAAAGGTGCTAAATTTAATTTTGTTATTAAATTGAAATGCTTATTTTGTGCTCTAGTTAGCACAGCACAGCTATTTTTTCTTTTTTTTTTTCCTTTGCAGCAACCTGCACTTAATGTGAAATAACTGATGAGCGATACTGTAACTATTTGGTCTAAGGATTTTGTTTGTGATCTAATAACATTAGACCATTAACATTGTTCTGTAATTTTGGGTAAAGAGTCAATTAAAGTGAAAGCAAAACCCTAAAAAAATATAGATTAATATAAGAAAGACCAATAGAATAGAGAAAGGGGATCAGGAAGAGGGAAGAAGAAAGGGTATAGAGTAGTACTAGTGACTGAAGTGGAGCAAATTATGTTATATGCCTTTATGAATATGTCAAAATGACCTTGACAAATATGTATATATTTTATTATGTGTCAATATAAAAATTAAAAGAAAATTCTCCTTTGTATAATGGTAATAATAATGATCTCTAGTGTCGATCAGTATTGTTTATGTGCCAGGCACCACCTTAAGCAGTGTACATATGTAATTTGACTTATCCACATTACAAAAGCATTGCTATCTTTGTTGCACAAACGTGGAAACCTAGGTTTTAAGGAATAAATGTTTCTCTTGCTCACAGTATTTCCAAGTGTCAGTGGCTTCTGCCTGGCTTAATAATAGTAGCCGCAGACCTTCACTCAAGACAGTTTTCAAATCCAGAAAGCCTCATATTCTTTAATATTATTGAAGATCCCAAAGAGCTCTGATTATATGGTTTACATATCTATGGATTTTCAGTGTATATTAAACCTGAGAATTTTTTAAAAACCCAGTAATTTACAGTAGCAAATAAACCTGCATATTTATTTTGAAAATAAATATTCTTTTAGAAAAACAGAAAAAGACATATGGCACTGGTTTTGCATTTTTGTGAACCCTTAATATCTGGCATCAGAGAAGACACCTGAATCCTCACTGTACGGTGCTCCTGGCATCACACTTCATTTGGAGATGGAAAATCCCTCTTTCAGGTTTGGGAATCAGCTTATAAGGCAAATATGACCTGAGTCAGATAATGAGGATACTTTTGATCTTGAGGATCTAGAAATGGGTCTTCAGGACACTAGGAGCTCCTGAATAATTTACCACTATTGTTGAGAGACAGTTGACAAAACAAATAACCACAAAGAGAAAAGAACTTTTAGCAACTGTAAAAATTGAAATTTATGTACTTAAGTTCTTAATAATTCTACGTAGTATATATGTATAATGTGTGTGTTTGTATGTATGCATTTAGCCAAAGAAGTCTTATGGGAATCCCACAGTAAACCCTGTGAATTTCAAATCATTGACTATTATTACAAAGAACAAGAAAGACTCTAAATATGTAACAGTTGAGAATTATCAATGGAAATGTAAATGGGATTTATAAGTAAAAAGTGAACAATGTTTCTCCCTAGCGTCACCTTCTATTATCTTTACCACAAGTTAGATATTTCTAAAATACCTATCAGGAGTCAGACAGTATGCTTTTCAAGAATGCATATTTCACTATCAAAATGTGAAGGATTCTGTTTTCTTAGGGTCACCTTTACCTGATTTTAGCACGACATAACCAGCTGTAATAGAAGAAACTAATCATCCTAATACATCAACACTTGGTGTTTAGAACAACTGATATGTCATGCAAATGAGATAATCAGAGATTTGGACTCTAAGAACCCAATGAATTGTTTCCTTAGAGGAAATAGCCTCTGGTGGAAGGCAAAGGTTCCTTTTGTTGTAAACTACAAGAGAAATAAAAAGGAACAGAGTCAGGCGAAAAGTAAAATGCTTTCTAAAAATGCATCTGTCTTCTCTTAGCTGCAATCATAGAAAATATTCAAGAAGAAAAGTATTCAGAAATAGAAAGGGAGACCTCCCTGTTGTATGGGAACAGAGATTGCCTTGCTTTCTCAGACTGGGGTACTGTCTCCCTTCTTTGACACAGAGAAAGGTCAGATTTCAAATTGAGAGATGGAGGGATAATTGCATATGGAAGACCCTTGTTAGAACACACTCAATGATGAAGCATGAAAAAAAAAAAAAAAGAAAAGAAAGAAACAGGGGATACAGAGAGGGAACTGGTGGCCTCCTGAACTGTGGTCACTCTGCCTAAGTCATTGGTAAGTGCAGGATTCTACTGAATAAGAAAATAATATTTCAGAATTTTGACGGATCCAGAGGGAACGTTTTATCTAAGATTACCAGAGTGTGGGCATTAGGCCGGAGAGTGTGGTTAGGTAAGAAGGAGGATATTGTAACACTGGCTGTTTTTAAGTGTTCCAGTAGTTTGTTATGAGGAATGCAGACATTAATAGAAAATTCCTACTTTCATTAACACAAACTGAGGTTCAACCATGATGTAAACAGAATAAAAATCATTAAAACGTCCAAGTCCAATAGCGTGCTCACATTATTTTCATTCATCGTCCATAGTGAAGTTACAAATATGATCTAATTGCACAGACTCTCATAAAACAATGCATAGTCTTTCTTTGTCCTTCATGCTAAAAGTTGTAAAAAGCCTAAGGGTCAAACCTACTAAACACTGTACAGTACAGTTGTTTTGATTTATCACAGTAGCTGAATCAATTGCCTAAAACTTCAGCAGCCAGCAGAAATCTGAGAAATGTCCACGTATATATTTATTCCATAGGCTGAAATTTCTCTCTGCGTATGCTAAGTACCCCTTGATGATATTTGCCGAAGTACATAACTGCAAACTTTTTACTTGTCACAGTTCCTACCCAAGGACACTTTTTAAGCTCAGTGAATACTGTGGTGGTACCAGTATCTCTAAGCCAAATGTGGCCTCTTAAAGTTTATCATGTAAGAAAGTACTTTGTGTTATAGTTTAATAAGCTCAGTTATCTCCAATGATGCATCTTCTTTCTTTGGCAATCAAAGATAATTTCCGTGATTTCAGATTCATGTAAATTTTATGTTTTTATATTGCTTTTGCTCGAGTCTCTGTTGTTTGAGCCACATACTGTCCATTTAACACAAACCCGATTTTTCCTTACCTTCCTCATGGAAATGTATTTTCTGCCACTGTTTTCTTAGTCCACTATAGAAGCAGCAAATGTAAAACAGGCCCCATACCACGCTGCTATAGGGCCATTCCACATTGTGTTGATAAATCATGAAGACACAAACCATTTGTCAAAAATACATTTAGTTGAATCAAATTTACTTTGCATGCAGGGGGTACTGGATTCTCATCTAGATTTCACTCAATAATTTATCAAACTCTGATTTGTCTGAAATGTAATAAAAACAACCCATAATCAAATTAAACAAAAATTTCTGTACCTTGGAAGAGTACACTGGGTGAAATGTACAGCTCATCATATCATACCACTATTACTTGGATTTCAAAATTAAGTGTTTGGTGGTGAATTTTGAAGCAAACAATCATTTTAATTTAATGTAATTTTATAAATTGGTCTTGATTTCGAAATCAAGTGGGTATTCTTTACTTTTTCCCACTTTTCCACTTTGCTACCAGCTCATGCCTCTTTTCTGTATGAGATGAGGAGAAAATGATACTAATTTCATGTGACAGAGGTATTGGCCTCTCTCGTAGTCCTAACTGAACTCAGGGACCTTAGAAATAATGACCTCTAGTCCATCAATGAAACACTAGTGTACACAGGAGTGGACAAGGCTTGCCACCTGTGATACCTAATAACTCTCTTCATTTTCTAGAAAAAGTAATTGTGCTTCTAGGTTGGCTCCACAGTTTAGCTATTGTGAATTGTGCTGCTATAAAGATTGATGGGATGAATGATAAAAAAAAGTGACATATATACACAATGGAATTTTATTCAGCTATAAAAGAGAATAAAATCATAGCATTTGCAGGTAAATGGATGGCACTGGAGAAGATAATGCTAAGTAAAGTTAGCCAATCCCAAAAAAACAAATGCCAAATGTTTTCTCTGATATAAGGAGGCTTACTCATAGTGGGGCAGGGAGGGAGAGCATGGGAGAAATAGATGAATTCTAGATAGGGCAGAGGGGTGGGAGGGAAAGGGAGGAGGCAGGGGAATAGCAAGGATGGTGGAATGTGATAGACATCATTATCCAAAGTACGTGTATGCAGATATAAATTGATGTCAACATACTTTATATATAACCAGAGATACGAAAATTTGTGCTGGATAAGTGTAATAAGAATTGTAATGCATTCCTCTGTCATTTATTTATTTATTTTTAAATCTATAAAAAATAATTAAAAGAAAAAAAGAAAAAGTACTTGTGCTTTTTTGAAAACTAATAGTAGTTTGAGAGGCAGCTATACATTTAGTTCTGGTGAGTTGGTATGTTTTCTCATCCCCAGCCAAAGATGTCTCAGCAAGTTAGGGGGCTCACTACAATATGGGGGCTCAATGTGTAGTACCTAAGACTTGGCTCTTCTATTTTGAATCATTCTTCCATCACTGTCTTAGCTGTGTGAATGTGGGTGGATTGTGTCTCTGTTTTTTTTTTTTTTCAGTTTTCTCATATAACACGGATCATGATAAAGTCTATGTCTTATAATTTGAGGGAGAAGTTAATTACAGAATCATGTGCCTTACTCATAGTACACACTCACTAGGAGGCACTGAGTGTAGTTCTACCAGATTAAGTCATTTAGTAATAAATAAATAAATAAATAAATAAATAAATTGAATCACTTTCTATTTCCTTCAACTCCTTTAAACTGGAATGAATGGGGCTTTCTACTCCTGCTTATTTTCCTAAGTAATTTCAGAAATATTCCAGAGCAGTCAGCATTTATTTAGCTCTTCGTGATGACTACCAGTTCACAGGGTCTGTAAAGATTCTTGATGACTAGTTGCATTTGTGCTGTTATTGATCTGGATATAAATGTGTTTAAAAAATGTCTGCCTTCTTGACCTCATCTACCTGCCATGTTAGCTCTATCCTATGGACCTTAGGCATCTTTCAGTCTTTGCAGTAGACCTGAGTTACCAGACTCAGGTTCTAAATCCTGGGTCTATTTGACCATGCCTCTGACACTCTACTTGATTTTGTCATTGACTTCTGCAAAGATAATTCTCTCCTTACGTCATTGGCATTGGTTGGCTTCTTAGGGCAAATACATGGATGACCCAGAGCCACAGTAATTCTACCTTAGAGAAATATCTTTTGTTGAGAATCTTGCTGGCTCTTCTGTATTAGAACTTCATGAGTAATAGGACATACCTGAAACTCTTCTGTGTGCCACATACTCTTGGATGTATCTTGTGCATTGCTAGGTATCTGGAGAAACAGCTATTTGGCCCTGCATTTTCTGTTGATCCAGACAATGTTTCTTCCCATTGGCCCTGGGCCAAAGTGGTGACATCCTAGCTTGCTTTTTAAGTTAAGCCAGTATGTAGCCATTAAATAAAGAATGCTAAATTCTGTTTTGATTCTCAATAAGGCTTTTTATTTTTAGGCTGGATTCGCAAGAGTAGGATGATGGCATCTGTAAAATAACTTCTGGGAATCCTTTTTTTCATGTTCTCTTTTTTTTCTCTATGCCACAAAATCTCATTATCAATGAAAATTTCATATGCCATAGAATCTTTGTGCTACAAAGATTAAATTCATTGTTCTATACATCTTGCAGTGTGGGTCTGCTGTTGATAAATTCTTTCAGTGTTTTTATTTCTGAAATGTTTTCTATTTCACTGTTATATATGAGTTTTTATTTAAGTATAAGTCATATGCAATAAAATGCATTTATTTCAAGTGTGCATTTGGGTACTTTTGGTATGGATAAACACTCACAAGTCATCACTGTCAGCAAAATGACATATGTTTTCATCATCCCCTAATTTGTCAATGTTCTATTTTAATAAATCTCTCTCTCATTCCTCCTTGTCCTTCCAGACAACCTTAATCTGCTTTCTGTCACTGGAGATTACTTTGTATTTTCAAGAATTCCATGCAAAAGGAATCAAAAACTATGGACTCTTCTTGTCTGACTTCTTTAGCTCAGCATGATTATTTTGAAATCCATCCAAGTTGTTGACTATGTCTGTAGTACATTCATATCATTAGTGAGGAGTATCCTATTATTTCCATGGTAAGGATATATCACAATTTAGTCATTCTTTCAACTGATAGTGGAATTTTTGTTATTTGTCAAATTTATAATTGAGCTTTATATAAATGTTTTGTAAAAAAATAAGATAAAATCTTACATAGGCATTTGCTTGTATTAGGTAAACAAAAGTTGTTGATAACTACTGAGTTTTATGGAAAGTATACATTTATCTGTGTGTTGGGGGTGACTAGGGGTTAAAACCAGGGACACTGTACCACTCAGCCACATCCCCAGCCCTTTCATTTTTTTTTCATTTTTTTTATTTTGAGATGGGGTCTTGCTAAGTTGTCAAGGCTGATCTCAGACTTATGATCTTCCTGTCTCAGACTCTTGAGTCTCTGGAATGACAGGTATCTGCCACCAAAGTTCATCTATGTTTACTTTTTAATGAATATGCCAAACTGTATTCCAAGTTGTTATGCCGATTTACATCCAGAACATCAGTGCGTGAGTTCCATTTGTACCAATTCTTTGCCAATACTTGTTTTGATTAATCTTTTTAATGTACATCATTATATCTATAATCACCCCATGTTTGATATATGTGTCTATAACATCAGAACATCTTTCTCCTGTCTACCTGTAATTTAGTACTCATTGATCAAACATCCTCCAACCCTCCCTCCTCCTACTCTTTCCAGTCTCTGGGAACCACTATCTTACCCTCAACATTGATGAGACTGATTTATTTTACATTATGCATACATAAGTGAAATCATATGTATTCCTCTTTCTATGCATGCTAAATTTCACTTAATGTAATGTCCTTTAGTTTGTCTATATTGTCACATATGACAAGATTTCATCTCCTTTTTTGTGGTTGAATATGCCTAATTTTTAAAAGTAACATTGCAAAGAATATGTCCTGTTTCACAGTTTTCGAAAGCATAGTAATTTTAACAACTGGATAGGAATCACATGGGGAATTAATAAAGATACATATTCCTTGGATATAAGTTCACTGATTCAAGAAGTCAGATTATGACCCAGTATGAATCAGACTTAAATAAACACCTCAGTTTATTCCAATTTGTGTTTCAGAGTCAAACTGAGAAAAACACACACACACACATATATACACATAAAGACACACACACACATATATACACACACACACACATATATATAGGTATATACTCACACATCCATATACTTATATTTTTATAAATTTCATACAGTACATATTTATTTCTCATACATATATGGTTTATGGCATACCCATACATTATATGTTTGTATCTATACATACAAACATATATATAAAATAAATAAGTAGACAGCTTTCTAAAACGGTTTGTCTCTCTTTTCCCAGACAGACATATAGGTGTAGATAATGAAGTCCTTGATATAGATACATATACATATAGCTACAGAGAAACTAATACTGTGAATAAGCATAAATTATCCAAACAAACGACTAATTAAGTGTTCATATACCTATTTTCACTACAGTCATATGTTCTGTAATTTTACATCAAAGCTATTATATTAAGATAATTTATTCTTTACAAACTATTTTTATGTTCCATGTTTTTCATGTGACCCTTGCAGATTAAAATTGGGAGACTAGGCCATGATATGTGGAAACTGGAAACAAACTATATTAAGTGACTTATCTATAGGATGTAGGACTCTGAGACCAGAAGCTTTTGTTTCTGCTACAGAACAGTACCTTAAATTGTCTCAAATCATTGCAGAACTTGAAATTTCTCCTAAAGCATTATTTTACTCCCAGGCCAGAGGGTGTCTAAAACATTGGAACTGAAGGTTCTCAGAAAATCTCTATGTCATCAGTATATCCTGTTTCATGAGATCTCCAGCCCATAGAGCTAGTCCAGTTTAGGGCCAGCTTGTGTACGTTTCCTTGTTTTTTTTTTTTTTTTTTTTAACTGAGGATCATGTTCTTCTGATTATAAAAGAATCTTTTTAGGATGACAGTTCTGAGTTGAATAAGTTGATTTTTGAGGAGGCACAGTGCAGACCTTTGGGCCAGCTAGGGAAGACCAGACCCTCCTGCTCAAAGAAATCTTAGAGATATACTGGTCCTACCCCTATATTGATTGATAGGGCACAGATTCCAGAGGTAAAGGGAGTCCTAACAAAAAAAGCATATCTGTAGCCATTTAGTCAAAGCTAGGGACCACATGCAAGTCTTTGAAAAGTATGTGGAAAGAACACCAGGATGGAAGTCAAATGGACCTGCCTTTGAATTATTCCTCTGCTACTTACAAGCTCTTTTACCTTGAACAAAACTTAAATGATCTGAAACTCAGTTTCACTGTCTGTAAATGTGAATGATGCATATGTAATTGGGTGGGGGAGTTTTCCTTAAAAATACATAATAGCTTTTTGAAGGAACTAGCTTAAGAGTTATAAGAAAATTAGTGAATGAATCATCTTATCTACTTATAGAATCTCTTTGGAGTTAAGGTTGTTCTCATTAGATCTAGTACCAAAATGCAGTTCTTCTTTAGATAATGCAGTGTTCTCAAAGCAGTAGCCTATTGTACATGATTTTAAATCATACTGGTGCCATGTGGCAAGCCATAGCCATCAATGCAGAGCTCATCCTAATGTCCCCAGCAGCCTAGACCTTGGCTTTCAGAGGACAGGTCCTGGCTGGAGTTTCTGCACCCTTTTGTAGAGATGAGACTTATCCAGAGTCAAATTGAGCTTGGGCTGCAGGGTCTTGTTTCCTTCTCCAGAACAAGTGTCCACTATATTAGGACTGATCTAGTCCCCATTTATAGAATTCAAGAAGGATCATATGCTGCAACAAAGAGGTTTCATCTGTTGAAAACAAAGATGATAATGATAATGGAAATAATAGAATGAGGAGGGTCAAACTCAAGGACTTTGGAGAACTGAGTGGTACATTTCTTCCAGTCACAGTGAATGGCAGATAGTCCCTTATTCTCTTTCCAAGGATCTCTTAACTGTAAAATAAAATTCTTAAGACAGTAAATGGAAATTTGCCTTATAATATCAAATATTACTCTCCAAAAAATATTTTGTTGTGCCCTTGAAAATATGTACTTTATCATTATGGGTTTTTTTGGCTTGTTTAGGTATTAATAGAATAATCTATTATTAAAAGAGTTTGCTCACTATCACTAAGGGTTAGAGCTGGAAGAAATTCCAAATTTGATGGTAACTTTTATCCAATTCTTTAACAAGGCTAAAAAGTCAGAGAAGGTAGATACTAGTATAAATAGGAAAAGAAAGAGAGAGGAAAAAAAAAACCTAGAGAGAAGAATGATCTGTTTCCTCTTCCCCTTAAGACCCTTGAAGCCATACTGTATATATCAGGCATCTGGTTCAGAGAAGATGGAGTCAGAGACCAAGGCACAGGTCTGGTGTTTGTCATAAAGGCAGAACCATACTGGTCACTGGTGTGCAGGAGCATACCTGTGGAAACAAACTAACGCTTGTGAACACAAGAGTGTGGCCCTGAGGTTTTACATCTGGGCATTCACTGGGAGATCCATAAGTGTCTTACACTACATCAGCTAAAAATGGAAGAACAACAACTTGTAATAACCCAGAGAACGTTTTCTTTCTTCTGTTGATAAAGGTTTTAGAGAAAAAAAAAATGTTTTCTACCACTTCCCTTTATTTTGATAGATAGAGATAGACAGGTGTGTGCATGTATATTTGTGTTTGGTGTGAGTGTGTGTGTGTGTTGGTATGGGGAATCCCAAGGCTTATTTGTGACTGGGACTAGGGAACATTTGAGTCAACATTACCTAAATGTGACTCAAATTACCATAATCAATTCACTACACTGCCCCCAGTTCTTAGTGCACTTCTTGATCTATAGCAGGTGCTCAGTAGATATTTACTGAAGGAATTAATAAGTAACATTAAACTTTATTTCTTGTCTTCTGTTGTCGGCTCTTCATCTCCTGTAGGTTAACCTTGTCTCTCCATCAGAAACAAGCTCTGTGAGAATAGGAAATGTAGTAATAATGTAGATACATTTATTGAGTACTTACCCCTGGTAACTGGCCTCATGGGATGCACATCACATGCAAATAGGGTCCTTTCTACCTTTTGGCTGGTGAAAAATAGGTTCAACGAGGCTAACTTGCTGAGGTCACACAGCACATCACAGCAGAGCAATCCAAAGCCCACATTCCTAGTCACCATGGAAGCCTGATACCTCTACTCATGGGATGCTGAGGAAGACGTTTAACCTTTGTGTGAACCAGCATGGTAGGACTGGCTTACTGAAACACCTGACACTAGCAGAGCTTCTTTCCCACCCATTTCCTTTTTTCTGGAACATTCCAAGCAGACCTTGACTACTTGCTTCCTCAAAAGGAGTAGAACCATATATGGTTTGACTAGTAAAGGCAAAATCAGTGTTCATAAAAGTATGAGCTGCCTGCACTGTGTGGGTTTTGTACTCGAGTGTTCATGAAGCCCTCACCTCTCAAGCTGAGGATATAAGGGCTAAGGGCCTCAGCAGGCTCCTTGGGTTCAGAAACCCTAGAATCAGTGTCTACTGTTACTATTTCCTTGGGTACTTTTCGGGTCAGTCAGTGAGAGAGCCCCTACTTGGGCAGTTTCCTAAAAGACATTTGTTTCTGGCCCTAATATTAAATGCTTCTGAGACTACTTAATCTTTTTCCTTAAGGATCTGATCTCTTTTGACCAATTCTTCGTTACAGGATAGTTTGTCCAGAATAATAATAGTGGAAAAGGGTCCAGATCAGTTTGGATGCTGGTTTTCAGGTTTTGTCTGTCCTATCTATTTCCTATTTGATGGACTACATGACAATATTGATTTTTTTATTGAGTACTTACCCTACATCAACATTTGGCTAAATAAATTTATATGTGTTCTCATTTATGTATCATATAATTTTACAAGGTTACTACTATTCTTTTTACAATTCACATTTGAAAAACTAAGGCTGAAAGAGTGAAAACTCTTTGTCTACTATCATACATGGAGGCAGTGTTCTATGTGGTATTACTAAAACCAGGCAAGTAACCCTAAGCATGTTCTTCTAATGTTCACCATTTAACTAAAAATCTCCATGAAATTTAAGTACGTAAAAAAAGTTAAAAATAGTAGATTTTTTTTGTTCACTTTCAGTTGGTTGTGTTTTACTTGTTTATCTGCTTTTTTAATGGACTATTTGAGAAGCTTTAACAAATGCAGAAGTTCTTGATAAATTCAAACACCAGAGAATTGACTAGTTTTTTTTTTTATTTGCTTTTCTTTATTTTGCTCAACTTTTCTTTAAAAGAATGATAGCTAGAGTCTCTGATTCTGTGACTAAATTTTTGTTTATTGATAATGATTTCTTTTTCTACTAGCATATTATAGACCTCAGATATTTTTATTTTAGCAAAAATTTATGACAATGAAGTAGTAATCATTACATTAATTCTGTTTCTCTTGAAGGAGTGGATAAACTTTGAGACTTGAAAAATTTTGCCAAATTTTGCATAGTTTGTCACAGGATATCCTAAAGGTTCATTATCCTTTATTTTGCTGTCTTATCAGCGGCCAACCCAGATATCTCTAATTTAGGGAAGTAATCTATTGACCTATTTATAATGATCAGTTGATAACACATAGCTTCAGAGGTGTTTGGATTTAAAAGCAAGTCTGTATGGAGACAGGAAAAAATGTTTACCTTAAAGAAGAGCATTTTAAGCCATAATTTTTGCATTAGTCAGCATTTTCCAGAGATAAAGATCCAATAGGCAATCAGTTTAAATTGACTCAGATGATCACAGAGGATAAAGAGAGATGATGGTATTATTCACAGCCTGAGTCTGAGTCCAAAACCAAGAGAAGGCCAGTGTGCCTCCCTGAAGATAATCAGGCAGAGTTCTTTCTTGTTGGGTGTTTATTCTATTCAGACCTTCAAAGGATTGTTTGAGGTTTACCCACATTGGGGAGGAAAATCTGCTTTATTTAGTAGGTAGGTTCAAATATTCATCAGAAAAAACCCTGAGACACACCTAGAATTAACACTTAACCACACAACTGGGCACCCCATGGTCCATGTAAGTTAACATGTAAAATGAATCATCACAATATTTTAAGTCAAATTATTAATGGCTCTCATTTTCAATATGTTCATTATTGCCACCATTTAATAATCATCTTAACACAATCAAGAAGATTGATTCCATTTCACTTTTTAAAAATTTGCAACCAAAAATAAACAAAATCACAAGCCTGTTGAAGTTCAGAGAGGTTCATTAGTTTGTCCCATAGGACACATTTTCAAAAGGCCAACAACAATGTAGTCAGATGAGGTTGAAAGAATGTAAGGTGGGATTTCCCCAGCATCCCCTGTACAATTGTATTACCTTCCTAGCTATCATGAGTGTTTACTTGGTTATTAAAGAGAGAGAGTAAACATACATTCTGAACTCTGACTCTTCCTGAGGAAGGAAGTCTCAAGTCAGTCAAGGAGTCTTTGTGACCATCTTTGCTTGCATGTAATAAGCACCCACTTCTCCATTGCATTCAGTAGGGATATCTTAGGAAGTGGGAAAAAAATGAGATATTCTACTTGAGGATAGAAGGGAACACTTTTATAAAATAAATGTTTTGTACCAAGTGCCATGCTAGGAACGTTCAGACAAATATAGTTCAATCAATCAATAAATAAGTGTAATTCTTATTGCCTTGATCAGAGTTTGATGTGTAAATACTGTTTGGAGGATCAGTTAGATGGACAACACAACCTTGACTCAGTCCTTTTCTAAAGCATTGACATTCAAGGAGCCACATGACCTTGACCACACAGCAGAGGGTGTTAGAGGAGCTGCCCTGAGCTTGCCCACTCTCAGGGTCTTCAGAAGCGGCCAACTCTAGGAGTAAACATGTTTCTGCCTTGTTTCTTGGATGATAGCTTTTAAACCAATTTCTAGCAATTTCTCAAGGCACTCTTTGTAGTTGTCAGAATGATTGTCCTCTTGCCCTAGTAATGTGCAATCACATGATTCTAAGTTCTATCATTTCCACTCCCACAAAAATGTGAGGTGAGAAGGAGCATGACATGCCCAGGCTATTTTCAATGACCCCCTGAGATTTGGGTCATTCAGCTGTTTCAGAAGATGAACCCCCTTAAATAAGAACATGAAATTTAAATGTCTCTAATTGGGATGGTGAGGACCACATGGCTATCAGGGCCACTAGTGTAAAAAGTCACACGAGCAGCACAATGTTGCCTCAGTGCCACTGTGACTTGGAGCCCCAGATTCCCACAGTTTGAACACTGAGTCAAATTTAATGTTTCTCCCTGACAGATTTAAAGTCCAAAAGGACTTGAGGAAAAAGCATCTGACAAGCCTGAGGATTAACAGTGTTCTAAGGGAAGTGAGTGAAAACATTTCAGCAGAATAGCATTTAACAGGCTGAAACACATAAATTTATCAGCAAACTTTACTCTCCACGTACATGGAATCAGGCAAGGCTTCTTAATGCCATTTTGAATTATGCACTCTGTAACACAGATATATCAACTGTTCCTCATTTGTTAGCCAATCATTTGGAAGACAAGGATGGATTATATTTTTATGTCAATCTGCTTCTGATTCAGTAGTTAGGGTGATATATTGTCAGGCATCACATCAAACATGAGCTGTAAGAGTGAGTGCAAACTATTTTCCATTATGCCTATGCAGATATAATTGGTACTACTGACAATGTTCTGGATTATATTGTGCTTTTTCCCATTAGTTAAGAATCCAAACATATTTTTCTTTTTCCTATCTCATCTAGCTTGTGCATTTTTAAATGATTTCTAAGGAAAATCTATGCTAGTTACAATTTCCTTATATGTATGTAAGTTGTATTTTTGAAAGAATTAATTGGATATAAGTCATCCAGCCTAAAGATTATTTGCATCATCTAAGGTCATCTTCTCAAAAGTTATATGTGTCAAGTAATGTCATCCCTATTTTACAGACAATGAAGTTAAGTTTCAAGAGTTAAGTTACATACACAAGGAGCCCAGGTAAAATGTGGCCAGAATGGACTGCAAACTTGCATCTGACTGTGGAGGGTGTGTACTTGTGCACTTAATATGTCCATTTCTCTGGTTGTTGTAAACATCAGCTTTCATTTTTTGAAAACTTCTATGTGCAAGAACCACATGAGTTTTGTATAACACCAGCCTAAAATTGAAACATGAGTCAAGCCCTCCAGTACCATATTGTTTCCTCTTATCTTTTCAACATTGACCTTCCAAAGATTTTTTTTTAAAAAAATTGATCATTTTTCTGATTGAGTGGCAAGGAGAACTATTATCTTTGTACTAAATTTATCCTGAAGCATCTGCCACTGTTAAAAGCAAAAGAATGTAATTGCAGAGCCCCTGTTTTCTGTTTTTCTCATCATTTGCATCATTTAGGAAGTGCTTTGATAAATAAAAGAAGAATCCTTCTGCACAGACACCTCTGTGTTTTACCCACCCCACTCTGCTATGCCCCTGGGAACACTGGTATAGTGAGAGAACCTGGTATTTTCACATGTAAATCCTGATCTATTTTATTGTCTCTATTAAAGGCAGACTCAGCTCTTCATAGTGATGGGACAGTCTAAACATAGGAGCACTCAATATTTTCTCTGCCTCACCTCTGCTCCTTTCAACAAAGTGAAATATATTTCTGATTTAGTATAATAAGGTGCATTTTGACTTTTTCTCGAGAAACTATTTTTTCCCTCTAAGAAACAAAACAAATAAACCTCCTGCTTTGTTTTGACACCTTATTAAATACCACGAAATCTGAACTTTTCCTATATGCTCTTTGCCTTATCTGTTGCTGGTCCAGGGCATCATTATTTCCCTTCCCTACCCTCCTGCTGCATTGCCCTTTTACATATTACAATTTGATTTAAAAGGAGGCTTTCAAGGAAGTTCTAGACCCCAAGTATTACTAAAATTTGGGTGCTGATTTTGCTTGTGCATATGATGAAGGCCTGTTCCTTGCAGCAAGGATCTCAGTCCTTGGACACAGGTTCCCCTACACCCATTAACATGTGGTTTTAAGCTAAGAACTTGTGGTCCAGATCATAGTGGTGAGACTATGGGTTTTTGAACTAGACAAATCTGAGTTTATATTCTGGAACCAGCATTAAAACAGCCCTTTAGCTTTAGAGAAATTCTGAATGCTTTTTCAACTTCAAAATCCAAGAGATATAGAGATGGTTATTACTTTTATTTCACAGAGTTGTGATGAGCCTTAATTTACATATACACCCATCCCAGGAGCTGGTACAGGAAGGCTTCCCAAATAGCAGCTCTTGTCATACCATCACTGTTTTTATTAGTGATGAAAATGCTATTCTAAAGTGGCTAATATTTTTGTTCTTCCAGGATACCAGTCAGCACCAACTTTTCAGCTAGCTCTGTATAATCCATTCTTTGCTTTGATTTCTCCCATAATGTGGCATGAGGTAGGGACTCCTCTAATGCTTCCCGAAGTCCAGGATCTACCACAGAGAGCGGTCTTCCTCAAATAGGCCAAGTGCAAAGGATTTTTAATTGACTTAGATCATGGATCAAGAAGGCAAGTGTAGGTTATTTGCAAATTCAGGATAGCTGCAGACAAAACAGCCTGACTGGTTGATCTCTGGCTTCTGTTTTCAAAAAAAGAGGTTATTCATTATTGATGAGAACTGAAAATATCTCCATCATCTACCACCCTAATTTGATGAAATAGCTTGTTAACTAAAACAGTGGTGCCTGAAATAGCTATTGATTTAATCTTTTATTTAGGGGCAAGCGAATTTCCCGTGGTCAGGGGTGGATGGGGGTACAAATCACACTGGCAAATTGAGATGTACGCCCAAGCCTTAATTCTCCTGCTCCATCCAAAGTCAGGTGCCTCCATTAGTCAAAGAGCCAGATGTTGACATTGTAAGTACAACAAGTCAAGAAAACACACCATGTAAAACCTATACAGAAAGGAAACTAGGCAGCCCCCAGGCTTCTTTCAAGAAGCCACATCCTTCATATTCTGACAAAATTTTGGTCGTGCATGAAAATGAAGGGGTGTTGGGCCTATATTTGAAAGTCTAATTGACAGACCCAAGGAGAAGCTGTGTGATAATTCAAGTGACATTTAGTCAAGCAACCGGAGACAGGGCTTATATGACGTTTCCAAGGGCCCCAGTGCCATGATGGCAGAGTTCCTCTGGATGTTCCTGATAACTCCAATTTGGAGAGTTCTTTAAATGAATTATTTTGAGCCTACTTGTGGAGTCCATCGGATTCCAAGGGTAGACTTAATAAAATGTCCATCTGTGGATGGAGTCACACAGAATTAATTTGTTCTCTCATCGTTCTGGAGGTAGAATTCTGAAATCAGTATGTAGGCAGGGCTGAATTATTGAGAGGCTTTGGGGGGGGGGGACTCTCTGGAGCCTGTCCTCTAGGTTCTGCTGGTGGCTGGCAATGGATGGCTTTGGTTGGCAGGAAAATGTATCACTTCAGCTTTCCCCTTCATTTTTCTTTCTCCTGCATCTCCACGTTCTCATCCTCTGTGCTTATCTCTGTGTCCAGCTCTCCCTTTATAAGGTCATTAGTCATGTTGGATTAGAGCCCACTCTAAAGACATCAGGTTAAATTGATGACCTCTGCACAGATCCTGTTTTCAAATAATGCTACTCTCTGAGCTATGCCAGTTAGAATTTCAACTTACATTTTAGGGAGATGAAATTCAAACCATCACAAAGAGTCATAATGCATTGGCTCAACTGAATCAGTTCATTAGACTTTCTTAAGACAAAAGCAAGAGAATTTTTTTTTCCTCCTATGAACATATAATTACTTTGGGAACCAGAATTTCAACAGAATCATCATTTCAAGAATCATGATTGGCTGTCGGTCATGGTATAGCATTTCTTCTAAAAGTAGAATCCACAGACCACTTGCAAGGTGAAGGTGGTTGGTAAATATTAAAAACATAGGTATATCAGAACCACTCCAGAATTTCGTGAGAAAAAAGCAATCAACTGACACCTCTGTTTATCTTCCAATGTATCTTCCTCTGTCCTGTTCCATCTGGCTGGCATGACAACTTTTGAATTTCATCTTGAAATTTGTTGTTGTTGTTTTGTTTTTGTGGGCATTTTTGTTTGTTTGTTGTATTTACTTAGGTTATACATAGGGTAAAATGGCATTTTTCTTGTTTTCTGAAAGGGTGACAACTACTCTTTGCTTTGTTAATTCATCCTCCATCTGTTAAATGTCCTAAAAATTATCTCCCTATATATTTGTTTATTTTCTAGGTATCTGCCTGTTACCTAACATAGATAAACCCACTTGTTTTTTAAGCAGGAACATATTCTCTGTCTTTAGTGGCTCTTATTCATTTCAAGGACATGGCTGAGGACTTCACCAACCAGCCACTCAAGAGAATCTTGGGCCACAGAGCACATTGTAGAGCAGGTGGCTTCTTCACAGCCTAGCAGAAACAGCTGTGACCTCCAGAGAGTTTTCCTCTTCCCTTTTGCAAGCCAAATAACTGTTTCTTCTATTCAGTCCCCGTATCTTCTTCCTTTCATCTTTATTGACAATAATTTTCTTCTGTATTGTTTCTATTTCTTGTCTTTTATTAAATTGTGAGCTCTTTCAAAGTTGTAATCATATGTTATGCCTTTGCTTTATGCAGTCTACATGCTAGGGTGATGGCAGCATAATGTGAATATAAGAAATGAATTGCATTGTGATAATTTTTAATAATACTAATAATACATGTTAGGTAGAAAAATTCTGGAAGTATGGAATTTTAGATGATAAAAAATACTGCAATTGATAAAAGGTAACCCATTTTATTTTGTTTCTTTTCAAATTCATTCAAAATAAATACAGGCAACTATCAAGCTCTACATATAACTTCATACTTTTCATAATGGTAATATTATAGAAACATTTTATTCCATGGAATCTATGCATAGAATGTTAGTGTTTTAATGGCTAAATTATTATCCACTACATGAATACAAGAGCAATTGCCTTATTTATTCTACTATTTTATGAATATAAATCATATCTTAATGGACATCTTTGTATATAACTTTGTTAAGGAAATATTTGTTCATTTATTTATTTATTTTGGAAGTTGAATGTCCATAATAGAATCACAAAGTCAAGGGTTAATTTCTAACACATAATTGTGTTACTAAACATTAAGGGCTGCTCATTTTTCCCAAAATAGAATGAAAGTATTTATCATAATCTTCAAAAATATGCATATACAAGCAGTCTTTTAATTAAATATACTTTTGAAAATTACAAGAAACAGAAAATATTTGCACAAGAGATTAAGTCGGCAGTATAGAAATTTGGGCAAATTGGGTGTTCTTCAAAGGCCTGGTGAGGGGAAAAATGGAGGCTGAAATGCAGCCTTTGTTCCATTTCCAAGCTGAGCATCTGAAGCTGTATCTGTCCAGGGACTTTAACTAGTATGAAGATGCCATCTGCTCAGCAAGTCGTGTGCCCATCTGGAGAGGGTGCACTCTCTGATTAGCACAGAACATTCCTAGAGGCCCACTGTGGCCCTTGCTAGGAGCTACTGGGGGTGGAGAGTTGCAGTACACATCTTTCACTTTGTGGGGCTAAGTTTTAGAAGGATCCGGTGAAAAGCATTGTCTATTGGGGCTCTGAGGTGGCAAGGACCTCTGAATATTTTTCAGATGATGTCAAAGATTTCCAATTTTCTGTCCAGTCTT
Organism: Ictidomys tridecemlineatus; assembly: GCF_052094955.1. Taxonomy (NCBI): domain Eukaryota; kingdom Metazoa; phylum Chordata; class Mammalia; order Rodentia; family Sciuridae; genus Ictidomys; species Ictidomys tridecemlineatus. The sequence goes on from NC_135477.1 coordinate 19,994,168, forward strand.
ACCACTCCCCCCTGCTGCCTCTCCATGTCTGCTTGTTCATCCATGCTGACTTTTCCCCTTATGCACCTGTCATCTGTTCCCTTTGCCCTTAGATATATTTGGGTCTTTTAAGGCTTAGTTCAACACAGCTGTAAACCCTGATCTCTGTAATTCTATTTTAGTGAAGACGTGACTTCCTTTGAATTTGTAGAATGTGTGTTTGGCTTTTCTTTTTTTTTTTTTTTTTGGAGAATCACAATAAGTTGGTTGTATATACAAGCCTTGGGGCCCTTCAGGCTAGATGTAAGCCTGTCCATCACTTGGCTGCATGCAGAGAAGCAGTAGTAATGTTTCCTAATCTATACCTCAGTTTCCTCCTGAGTAAAACGAGATAATAATAGAGCATTGGCTCAGGACTCTGGTGAAGAGTGATATGTTAATATTTAATTCAGTACAGCACTAGGAAAAGAATGCTTCTGTTTGTTGGTTGGTTTTACTATTGTATTCTTTGCCAAATGATTATTTTTCAAAAGCATATATTATATCTTATATATTTTTATTCTCAGGGATTCTTGCATAAGAAAAATCCTAGATAATTATTAGTTGGTCACTGGAATGAATACACATGAGCTTTTGGTGACAGGCATTAAGTAGATGATTGCACATTGTTCCCCCCCCCCACCCACCTTTTTTTCTTTTTGTTTTTTCATACATTCAGAATTTATAGAGAATCCACTGTATTGTAAGAATGGAAAAACAAAAGAGGGTCACATTCCTGAACTGAGGATTCCCCATCAACAGGCTGACGATCAGATATGCTAAGAATAGTACTGTGAGAAAGCTGAAGCCTGGCAGCCCAAAGAATGGATGTCTGCTCCAGATCAACCTGGGGGAGGTTTGTGCAATGCCACTGTGGCATTTCTGATTAGGAAGAGTTCTCTTTAGTACTAAGGAAAAAATAAAAAGAAAAACTGGAAGGCCCAAAAGTTTCCTTAAAACCCCGACAACAATTACCACCCCAGAAAAAACACCAAGCCAGTCGCTGGCAGTGTTTCTACAAGAAAGGCTAAGATTTTCCCGACTCATTGTAGACCTTGTGTATATGTAGAAACAAGCCAGGATAAAACAGCAGAAACAATCCTTTGTACATAGTTCATAGGCCCAAACATCTCTCCTCCAATGAAATTTAAGTATGAGGTATGTTCATGTCCATATTGTCTAAGTCAACGTCTTTTATTTGTTGCCCATTTAGGAACCAGCCAGGCATTGAACAATGTATTGTATAATTGCAGCCTCATATTGAAGAAAGGCAATTTAGTTGCAATTAGTGTTAAATAATTTATTTATGAAATGCCAGGATATGCATTTGCGTTCTATCATTTATTTCCAGTCTGGTGCTGTGGGTGCCCCATTAAGTTTTAAACTACAAGGTCATTAACCTGCAGTTCTGCTTGCAGTCACATTACTCGACTGTCTTCTGTTCCTCTCTGCTTGGCATAGCATCATTAAGCCCATTTGGATCCTTTATCTGTAGCTACTTAATTCCTTTGTGGTCACCTAAAGATTCTTTTCACTACTCATTAAGCAGACGTGAGCTGTGCTGAAAGCGGTTGCCTTTCCTTGAGCATCTACCTGATGGAGAACCAAAACCCAGCCGCACCCCTTTAGTTCTCACTAGCTGTTCACATTCGCCTGTGGTCATTATTGATCCAAGAAGCTCAACAGAGCTCCATGTTCCAGACCACCCAAGTGTTGAGGGTCTTCACAGCACTTATCACACCATGAAGTATATTAGGGGTAGATTTTGAAAGCCATATTCTGAAACTCAGACACCATTTTGCCATGTGATTCTCAATCTGGTGCATTGGTGAAAATGGATCTTTAATATAAACTCATTTTCCAACTGCTTGTTTAAATAACAGGTACCAGAGTAAGAAAGAAATGCTATTTATTGAATTCCTTTTACTTATGCAGTAGGTAATATTGATATGGAACTTTCCATGTCCATGGCCCAAGTCAAAATCCTCAACTCTACATTGCATTTTACAGACAGATTAGCTTAAGTGCAGAGAGTTTACATAAAGTAATGCAGCTAAGATTTAAACCCAAGCATATTGGAATCCAAAGCTCTTTCAAATACCTCAAACTCCTGGTGAACCTGTAACATTGCTGTATGCAATTGATCTTATGAAAACTGATTATACTGTCTGAGCATTAAATATCTTGCCTTTATTCTCCTCCTCCCTCTTAATGGTCAATTATTAGCCACTAATGTCATGCACACAGGGGGTAATCAGGAACTGGAGGAAGAAATAAAAGGTAATTACAGTCAAATTTTAACTACTGGTAATTCATGAGTAATGTGTTTGTTTGAGTGTGTTATGTGTATGTACATGCTAAACATTTATGTCATTATAAACAAAACAGTGTGCCCACATCTAAGTGTTTGGATTCTGTGTTGCTCAAATTGACTGTCCCTATCTCTGTTATTTGTATAACTTGGTTAAGACCTGACTTGTTATGCATTTTCCACTAAATATTGAGTCTCACAGTGAAAATTCTTTAGACTTAATGTTCACATTTTATTAATTGCCCTCCATGGGGGAACATTCTGCTGTGTAGTTGCAAGGTTAAAGGTAGAGGTGATAGCAATTGAGTGGCCTGCTTAGGCTTTAACCAGACAGGAAGACATGTCAGAGTTTATTGTTCCATCTTTAGGGACAAATTATTTCATTGCTTAATTCCATGAATGTGTTGTTGGATTTTGGTCAGAGATACAGGGAGACGTTATTTTTGTCAGCCTTTTTTGCTGCTGTGACTGCAAGACTTGATAAAATCAATTAGAGAAGGAAAAGTTTATTTGGGGGCTCAGAGTTTCAGAGGTCTCAGTCCATAGACAACCAGCTCCATTCCTCAAGGCTCTAGGTGTGGTAAAAGATCATGGAAGAAGGGTGTGGTGAAGGAAAGCAGCTCAAGGAAGCAGAAAGAGAGCTCTGTTCAACAAAAATAAAATATATACCCCAAAGGCACGCCCCGGCCAGGGACCCACCTCCTCCAGCCATACCCTACCTGCCTACAGTTACCATTCAGTTAATCCCTATCAGGAGATTAATTCACTGATTGGGCTAAGGCTTTCAAAACCCAATCATTTCACCTACAAACCTCCTTACATTGTTTCACACATGAGCTTTGGGGGCATTCCTAGTATCTACACCATAATACATTTTGTAATTTTTTAACAGTCTGTAGCAATTTAAAAGTATGTTGTGTTTGTAAGACCAATACATATAAAAGGCACTAAAGAAGACAACAAAATATGTCTTCATATTCTACCTACTCTTCCTCCCTCACAGTGTCACCCTTCATAGATGGAAACAATATAGCGTTTATTCAAAACACACTGAGGGCTTTGGTATTGAGAAAAAGATCTTGTAAAGATGCATGGTGTCTTCCCGGATGATGCCCCTGGTTTTATACAAATGTCAGTAATGGAGACTCAGAGATGGCCAGGAGACAGCACGCTGCATGAACACAGTCATCTTATTCAGAACTTTGGTGACCTTGCATTGTCTTGCCCTTACTTTATGACTCTCCCCCCCACAGCACTCTCAAACTTTAGAAAATCACAATGTCCTTTCTGTCGTGCATCTTCTTGTCTTTCTCTTCCTCGTACTTGTGAGCAGGAGTTCAAAAAAGAAACTGTGCTGTGTCTTATCTCCATCTGCTCAGTGCCCATCACAACCTGGCACACAGTAACAGGACATATATATCGGAATCTATAAAAGAAATGTGGCACTCAGAGAGAGCAGGGTGACTTATAAAACAAAATGTCCTGATATTTGTCTTTCTTATTTGAAATGGACACAATCCTCACCTTTTCCAATGACATCATGTGAAGATGAGACAATAGGAAGGACACTTTGATTATTGAAAAGTGCAATATAAAAGTTGCCTTTTATATAGTTGCACAATTAATCATTTCTAACTAAGGAAAAATCTTCTTGTGTCAAATATGCTTGTTTATATATTTTCTACTATTACATACACACGCACAACACTCTTACCAGGTAGGAAGACTACAAAGCTTAAATAATGGTAGAATATTGCTATGTTGATTTTTTATTCTACCTTTTGCTTTCTTTTGTTTCTCTTTCAAGAAAAATAGTCCATTTCATGCAAAGGTGCCATAGTGCCACTGTCTTCTTAGATTATCTCTTTCAGTTCCTAGTATCCTTTAGTAGCAACTAGTGGTCCCTTGTCCAAGGTCCCATCATATTGTATAGCTGGGATTCAAACTCATCTGTTTCTGGCTCCAGAGTTGATCTTTCCCTTCCATGTCAACTGCCTCAGCCCTGGAAGAGTTCCTCGCATCCAACTAACATACAAACTATCTCCTATCTTCAAGATGGTATAGAAAAGAGGCTAAAATTCCAAGCTTGGGAGATGGACTTTGGTTCAAATTATTTTCTGTTGTTTCATAATAGTTCAAGGAGTGACCCATTTCAGAATCTCTTTACATGGTCGATGGTCCTTCTTGCCTCCCAATGTTGTTATGACCATAAACTAACTGAAACAAAAATGTGTAACTCATGAAATGAAATTGAATGAACATACAACTCTTGTTTTAAATGGCAGTTACTGTCTTGAGACCCTTTTATGAAGGACAAATTCTTTCCTTTTGTAATTAGAAATGTGGAAATGGCTTTATAAGAGATAAAATATAGTTGTTGTTTCAATTTATACAAAATTGACTTGATCAATTTGATAATGAAACTTGTTGACTTTTTTCTATTGAGAGTAAATTTTTGGCTAGTAAATCTGCTTATTTGCTTTTAAAATTCCCTAAAGTCTTGGCTATTTCAGTGAACTTTGACCATGATCTATCTGTTTATCTCTCTCTCTCTCTCTCTCTCTCTCTCTCTCTCTCTCTCTCTCTCTTTTAAAAATTTTTTAAAATTTGTTTTAATTAGTTATACATGACAGTAGAATGCATTTATGCACTTTGATATATCATACATAGATGGGATATAATTTGTCATTTTTCTGAGTGTACATGTTGCAGAATCATATTGGTCATGTTGTATATATATATATATATACAGTATATATATATATATATATATATATATATATATATATATATATATATATATATACATACATATATATATACAATGATAATGTCTGTTTCATTCTACTATCTTTCCTATCCCCACATGCCTCCCCTTCCCTCCCATCACTTCCCTTTACCTAATCTAAGGTAATGTTCTTCTTCCCTAATGCCCCCTGCCTTATTGTGAATCAGTACCTGCATATTAGAGAAAACTTTCGGCTTTGGGTTTTGTGGGATTGGCTTATTTTGTTTATCTTTATATTCTTCAAATCCAACCATTTAGTAGGAAATGCCATAATTTTACTCTTCTATAAAGCTGAGCAATATTCCATTGAGTATATAAAATCAACACCCATAAATCAAATGCATTCCTATACATCAGTGATGAATCCACTGAAAGAGAAATTAGAAAAACTACTCCATTCACAATAGCCTCAAACAAAATAAAGTACCTGGAAATCAATCTAACAAAAGAGGTGAAAGACCTAAACAATAAAAACTGCATAACACTAAAGAAAGAAATTGAAGAAAACCACAGAAAATAGGAAGATCTCCCATGCTCCTGGATAGGCACAATAAATATTGTCAAAATGGCCATACTTCCAAAAGCATTATACAGATTTAATGCAATTTCTATTAAAATCCCAATTACATTCTTCATAATCATGAAATTTATTTGGAAAAAAAGAGACCCAGAATAGCTAAAGCAAACCTTAGCAAGAAAAGTGAAGCAGGAGGCATCACAATACCAGATGTTAAACTGTACTACAGAGATATATTAATAAAAATGGCATGGTATTGGCACCAAAATAGACTTGTAGGCCAATGGTACAGAATAGAAGATACAGAGACAAACCCACATAAATATGGGTATGTTATACTAGACAAAGTTGCCAAAAACATTCACTGGAGAAAAGATAGCATATTCAACAAATGGTGCTGGCAAAACTGGAAATCATATGTAGCAAAATGAAATTAAACCTCTCTATCTCTCACCCTGCACAAAAATCAACTCAAAGTGGATCAAAGACTTAGACACTGAAACAGAGACCCTGCACCTAATAGAAGAAAAAATAGGCCCAAATCTACACCACATCAGTCTAGGATCTGACTTCCTTAACAAGACTTCTAAAATGTAAGAAGTAAAATGGAGAATTAATAAATGGGATGGATTCAAATTACAAATCTTCTTCTCAGAAAAGGAAACAATAAATTGAGGAGAGAGCCTACAGATTGGGAAAAAATCTTTTCCACATTCACCTCTGATAAAGCATTAATTTCTAGGATATATAAAGAACACAAAAAAACTTAACACCAGAAAAAAAAATAACCCAATCAATAAATGGGCTAAGGAACTGAACAGACACTTCACAGAAGAAGAAATACAACTGATCAACAAATATATGAAAAAGTGTTCAACATCTCTAGCAATTAGAGAAATGCAAATCAAAACTGCTCTAAGATTTCATCTCACTCTTGTCAGAATGGCAATCATCAAGAATATAGGCAACAATAAATGTTGGTGATAATGTGGTAAAAAAAAATGTACACTTATATATTGCTGGTAGAACTGTAAATTGCTGCAACCACTATGGAAAGCAGTATGGAGATTCCTCAGAAAATTGGGTCTGGAACCACCATTTAATCCAGTTATCCCACTCCTTAGTTTATGCCCAAAGGACTTAAAATCAGCATACTATAGTGACACAGTCACATCAATGTTTATAACAATTCAGTTCACAATAGCTAGATTATGGAACCAACCTAGGTGTCCCTCAATAGATGAATGGATAAAGAAAAGGTGACCTTGATCTCTTTAATCTCTTCCCTCTTAAGGTACTCTCTCCATCCTCTTCTTTGGGAAAAGAAGAATAGACAAAGGATCAATATCCTGTATACCAGTTTTAAAGGTGGGAATTCAAGGCCCATAGAGATTTTCAGTTTCACCATTGTCATTCAGTTCATTAATATCAAATTTTAAAGTCAAATTTTGCAGATTTCAGCCCATATTCCTATCTGCTCTCCTGGAAACTCAGCTCCCTTGCCTCTGTATCAATCGGAGGATTGTATAATTTTGCACAAGTCAATCATGTGGATCCTTATTGCTTTAAAAGCAGTAATTCCCCTATTCTTGATTTGTAAATTGGGATTCTTTTGGAAGATAAATTCAGATCAGGAATATTTCGATGATTTGGTAGCCCTCAGAGGGGTATAAGAGTTAAGACCCTAAAAAGTACCAGGAGAATGGTACTAAGATGTTGCTGGGTGAGTCCTTATAAACTTGAAAGTGACGTTCTGTACAAATGGAAGCAAAAATGCCAGAAGCACAGTGATAGATTGACAGATTATAGAAAAATAGGTCAAAAGATTTAGCAAAGCATTTAAAATGGAGACAGAAAGAAGGGTCAGGAAAACCACCAGATTTCTATGTTTTTCAGTAGGACATGGAGACACCAGGTTACCAAAGCAAGGAACTGGTAAGGGGGAGGGATACTAGCATCATCAGGAGATGTCACAATGGAATTGACCTCACTGTGAGTAACAGGATGCTAGACTACTGAAATAGTAGGCATGAGGTGAGGCATTTAAGAATCAGAAAAGATCAAGCAGAATTATAATGAAGACTAGCGTATAAAGATCATTCATGGAATTGTGTGCATTTAGGGGAAGGCAGATTGCCAGTAAGTAATAATGATTATTCTATACAAATATGGATATAAATTTTGGGAGTCTGAGGGCAACTTCCCCAGTGAAATGTCATAATTCCTTGTGCAGCTTCGGACTGCTATTTACCCAGGTAACCATACACTACAGGGCATCCAAATATAGAGAGAATCATTGAATCCAGTGAAATTTGTCCTTTGTACCATGAGGTAAGAGCTATCATAGTGGCAGATCCTAAAGACAGCCTCTTAAAATGACCCTTTCCCCTCACCAAGACAGAAAATTCAAGCAAAATACAAAGCGGAATGGTATAAATTGGAGGTATTCTAAAGCTTCAGAAAATTATAGCAGTGGTGCATCCCATTATGACTCCATTGGTTCCACTGGTGTGGCCACTGTAAAAACCATGTAATCTGGAAAAATAATTAATGAATTATCACAAACTCAACCATGTGGCCACCATGGTTCCATTTGTAGTGGTCATGTGGTCTTTGTTAGAGCACATTAGGATGACCTCAGGATGTATTTATAAAGCTGTTAATCTAGAAATACATTTTTTTCCATCCCTAAAGGGAAGTGCATGCAGAAACTATTCTCTTTCATGTGAAATTAGCAATAAGATTTATTTATGTATTCCCCAAGGCTATGCTAACTTCTCTGCTCTCTGTCATTATATGATGCCAAGAGACTATCTGATCATACCCAGAATTTCACACTGGATCACTGTGTGTATGACATCATGCTATCATACCGGATATACAAGAAGAGACAATATACTGGAGATTATAGTAATTCACACATACTTCAAGAGGAGAATGAACCAACAGACACTGAGACCCACTAACATCAAACAATATGTCCTGGCAGGCGGGAATTTTCTTTTAAAGGACACATGATTGTATGTTTTACTTCCTTCCACAATCAAGGAAGCAAAACACTTTTTAGGACTCTTTATGTTTTGAAGGAAGGCAGCCTGAGAAAACTTCATCAGCCCACAAATGATGTAACCAAAAAGGCGGCTGGCTACCTTTGAGAGAGGCCCAAGGAAGAAAGGAAGAAGTGTGAGGCAGAGTCTGCTATGCTCACACAGTCCTGCCTCTTGCACCATGTCACCAAGCAGAGCCTATGTGTTTGGAGATGCTGGGTGAACAAGATGCCATGTGCAAGTTAATGAAGAGCTCCCGTGACGCCTTCACACATGGGCATCCCTAGAGTTCTGGAGCAAAGCCATGCCAAGCACAGTATAGAGAGCTTGGTAAAAATAAAGCATCGTGAGATGGGTGCTGCCCTACCCTCTGAACCATGGAAAAGAAGACCTGGCCGGAAATAATGGTGAGTCAAAAGTGGCACATGCAGGCCCTGGCCTGAGTCAGCTACACACCAAATGCCCCTGACCGGCCCGTCAACTACTCCAGTTACACTCTGGTCTCCCTGAGTCATACTATGTTGGACAGGGCTGGGAAGCAGGGGTGACATTTATGACCCACTCAGAAGAAAAAGTCTACTTCAAAATGACTGTGCAGAAAGTTCTAACAGAGGTACCAAAGAGTAAAGGCCCTACAAATGCCAGCCATTCTCCATTATTTGTTGGTTCAGCCTCCGAGATAAAAATTTCCTTCTACTTAAAAAATTATTTTCTTTTCCTACTTTTTATCTTAGACTCATTGCTTTAGTGTCTTTTCTTACCTTACCTGAACACACCGCTTAGGGCAGAAAGCTGGATGTTGCTCTTTGTGGCTGATGGGTGGTTCAGGCCCAACCAAGACGTCTTTCGGGGCCCTGCCATAGACCAATGCCATGCTCTACTCCTAAGTCTTGTCATTCACCGCCACTCCTATACTTTACATAACAGCAGTGCTCAAACTTTGCTACCACGGAGAAGTTTCTTTGCCTCTCTTTATTTCTTCTGAAAAATGAAAACATCCATTAGTATATAATTAGCATTATATTTCCTTTTTAAAGCACTAGAAATCAATTTTTTTTGTATGAAAAGTTCTTTATGTTCTGATATGATTTTTTTTTTTATTCTGAAACAACTGGCTTTTAATGAGGTTTTTATTATCCACTGGAAGCCCGCAGCCTTCCCTGGGTTCCTGTTGTGGTTTGCTCATCATTGATTGACCCACCGTGGCTTTCAGAGAACTCATCCCCAACCCCTCTCTCTCTCTTTCTCTTTCCCTCCTTCATTGATCTCAGGGTTGGATAGTTTGCTGAGAGATCTCTGAGTTGAACATGGAGTAGAAATTAATGTAATTAAAATGCTGACCTTGTGAAGTGCTTTCCACGTTTTACAGGGAAACTTTTTCAGACCACTCAAAGTGAAGGGCCACACAGATGCTTCAACTTCATTGCCAGAGAGCGTACTCTAGAATTTATACTGATAAGCTCACTTCTTCAGCATCCTCTTCAGCTACTGAGCATGTGGAGCTATGGGTTCAAGTACACTTTTCATCTATACATCCCCAAAGAGGTTCAAAGATGTGTTTGCTTTATTGACAATAAAATTTTAAAAATTCCCCCTGGACTTAGAAGGGCCAGAAGGCTGGGGAATTCTATACTTAGGGGGAAAAAACAAAAAATAAAAAAACAAAACAGAAAACAATTGAACACATAGCAGTTGTACTTGTCATAGAACGTTTATCTCAGAACAGAATAGGCCCCGGGGTGTGCTCAGTGAACAGTACCATCAGAGAATTTTGCTGAATTCTCCTATTCAGTGAGTAAATAATTGGCCCTCACATATATGTGCTAAGATACTCTATTTAGAGGACTAGATTGGCTTTGTTCCCATCCTGAATTCCTACTGGGTTTTGTTTTATTTTTGGTAAATAATCTCTGTCACATTAGTTTTGATAGGATGTTTAGTAAAATTATCAGTCTAAAATAATTTTTGGCCAAAAAAATCATATGCAATGAGATATTGCAGCAAATTTGAGAAACTTACTGATTTGTTCATGCAATAAATACTTATTTTATACTTATTGCATATTTAGCACTGCTCAACACAGAGGAATGAAAAGATATGCAACACCATATTGTATCTTCACTTCCCAGAAAAAGAAAAATCAAGCAGACATTTATAATAATGGCAAGAGTCCTGAGGCAGTCAGCACAGAGAACATGTCTAGGAAGACCTCGAAAGGCTCTGTTAGGAAATAACCATGGATCTAAAACAAGAATCAGTAAGAGTGATCGCAGGGAAAAGGAGTAGAGCTTCAGCTAGATGTGAGAAAAAGAGAGAGAGGTTTTGACATTGGGGAGTTGTTTTGTTTTTTTCCTAGATAGTCACATGGCAAGACCATGGAGTTAAGTTAAGGAGGTGTGCAGGGCCAGGTGATGCGATGGTTTGGAGCAGCAGTGCTCCTCTCCCACACATGGCACTTGTAAAAATATGTATCACCACACATATAATATTATCAGTAAAATTAGTGTAAAAGGGTTCATGGTTCACTTTCTGCCCTATAGGACATAGTCAGTTGCCCTATCTCCATCCATCCTCCTTACAAGGAGCCTCCCAACATGAATTTTGGAAAGTTCGAAGGTTATTGCAGTGTTCTTAACAGCATGTATGGGTACGGGTCGGAGGAATTCTGCTTTGTTTGCTAATTTTTAAACATCAAACATACTTGATCTTATTTTTCCAAATAAGATTACGTACCCCATTTGAATCAAATGTATGATATGCCAAGATCATATTAATGTTTTGAGCAACAAATAAAAAAATTTTAAAAATAAATAAATAAAAAGATATTAAATTTGAAAAAAAACCATACTTGATCTTGCATAGGGTATACATCAAAATTGTTAAATTCTCTAGGCATCCATGTCAATGGCAAGAACATAGTCTTATTCAACGTCTCAAGAAGGCTTTAGAGCAGGGGAAAAAAGTGTCTCTAACATTTTGAAAATATGACCATATTCTTGAAGGCCATATTGTTTGCATTTCAAAGACTGACATGTGTGTGTTCAGTAGTGAAAGCACAAAATATGTTTAAGATAAGATGTTTAATGCAGGATATATGTGAATGCTGCACATTTCAGGACATTAGGTGCATTTCAGTATCCACTTAGGAAAGAAGCACCTACTGAAAGAATCAAATATTCTTCTAAGAATAAAATATTATCCTACAAATACAGACTTCCCACAGCTAAAAGGAATAATTTGGTAAGGAGAAAAAAACAAGACAACTAAAACCTAACTCTATCCTCTAATTCTAGAAAAGATCAACATATTCTTCATAATGAGCCAGCAATCCATTATGGCATGATTATATATTTTTCTCTTATCTTTTTTTGAACATTATCCTCTGTTTGTACTATTCAAAGATCAGCAAAGATGAATAAACCACAATCATGCAAGGGCAGTGGGGACCCCAGCCTCAATATTTATTCCAAGCTTGCAGAGAAAAACATGCACACACACACTACTTGGAAGAACATATAAAACAATATTTTCCACTTGAGTTTGGTTTGTAAATTTTAAACTATTGGGCTTTAGACAAATGGGAGTAGCAAGTCTTTCCTACTGTACTTCAGTTTCCCATATTAATGTTACGGCCTCAATTCTAGATTCATAAAGGAAACCACTAGGCTTCTGATATGCTCTCCCAAGGAAAATCCCCTGGATATCGTATTTTTCCAATTCATTCTCAATCAAGGTCCTTCAAACCCAAATCCTCTTGGCATTCTATCCTCAATAATCTTGCTTCTCACATCTTTAGTAATACCTAGCTTTTCAGTAGATAGGATTAAAGCAAGTCATCAATCTGTGTTCTTAAAGTTCTTACAAGAGGAAAAAGAAAAGTCAGAATTCTAATCCTTTAAATGTGAATTATGAATAAGAAGAGGTTAACTGTTAGTTAACCAGAAGAGTCCATTACATAGGAGAGAGTATTAGAATTCTCAGCTTTTGTGGTGGAACAGGAGTATGATGTGACCATTCTTGGAAATATCAACAACAGAATTTGTAATATATTTTTTTCCTGCCATTATGAATTTAGTCTTTTACAATATTAAGTGGGTAGTTCTGTTTAAGGAGATGCCAAAAGTATTGCAATAGAAATTTTAGTAGTAAAAGTATCAATAGCAATAACCACAGTAATAAGTACAGTATAGCAGCAGGAATGGTAGAGTTCCCTTTATATGGAAGTCATTGCAGTGATCACTTTATATTCATAAGCTCATTCTACTTTCAAAAATTCACATTTTTGAATAAATTGTGCAACCACCACTTAGGAAATTGAAATCGATTTTGTAAGTTTATGCATCTGATTAATGGAATCTAAATTCAGCAATCTCTGATTTCAAACATCATGGTATTATTATTACTGCCTCTTAAATACTTACCTTATGGAAACTGATTCACCTTGTTTGACATCATCATCATCATCATCATCATCATCATCATAATAATAATAATAATAATAATAAAAAGTGGAATCCATTTATTTTAATGGAAATAAATAAAAACCTTGATATCCCAAAACATAGAAAATATTGTAGAATTTTAGTACTCTATGGGATTTTCAAGTTTATTCAGCCCATTCACTTTTCCTTAAAACTTGATTATGGGACATGTTGGACATCATAGCTGTTATGTTTTGGATATGAGGTATCCCTAAAAGTTTCTGTGTTAGAGCAACATATGAAATAATCAGATTATGAGAGCTGCAACATATTCAGTGGATTAATCTATTTGATGGGTTAATAATTTGAAAGGATTAACTGAATGGTAACTGCAGACAGGTGGGGCATGGGTGTGCCCTTAGGGATTATATCTTGTCCCCTGGATCCTCCTCCTCTTTCACTCTCTGCCTCCCACCTGCCATGAGGTGAGCAATCTTCCTCAGCTGTTTCTCTTTTGCTGTGGTGTTGTGCCTCAGCTCAGTCTCAATTGATACAGACCTCTAGTCTGATCGTAGCCTGAGCCCCAAATAAAATTTTTTCTATTCATATGTGGTCATGTTGGTCATAGCCATGGATAGCTGACTCTCACAATTACTATTTTATAAGATTTTTATTTTTCATTTTAATGGACTTATATTGCTTTCTTTCAGCAATGAGGACAGATTAGGAGCATAGGAGTCTCATTAATACTATTATATCTTCCTGCTCCACCTGTGCCTCCTGAGCTACCTTTAAAATTCTAGATTTTTTTTTTGTACTTTGCAAGCAATTAACTCATACCCTCCTTTTTGTGTTTAATGAACTCAGGTATTGAGTGTCCTTACAAAAAGAAAGTATTATAAATTACAGAATATATTATAAATATAACATATGACTTGCCTTCTACCCCAAAACTGTTATTCCTCCAAGTCCATTCAGTGAATTAATGTTAATGCTTTTATACAACCTTTTCTCTTTAGTATCCCAACCTGAAATTGATGACATCTGCTTCCTGAATTTACCTGCTTTTTTATAATAGTCTTGCTTTTCATCCTAGACAATCCACCTTTTACCTCTGTTCTCATCAAGGCTCATTACACCCTTTCTCTGATGATAAAAGAACTCTAATTTACACACACACGCACACACACACCATAGATGAATTCTATATGAAGGCAATGTATACATACACACACACTATTATGGTTTGGATGTGTTGTGTCCCCCAAAAGCTCATGTGTGAGGCAATGCAAGAAGGTTCAGAGGAGAAATGATTGTGTTGTAGAGCCTTAACCCAATCAGTGAATTAATCACCAGACATGCTTAATTGAGTGCTAACTGAAGTAGTAGGGTGTGGGTGGAGAAGGTGGGTATTGGGGACATGGCTTTGGGATATATATATATTTGTATCTGGCAAGTGGAAACCCCTCTCTTTGCTTCCTGACCACCAGCTGAGCTGCTTGCCTCTGCTACAATCATCCACCATGATATTTTGCCTCTAGCCCTAAGGAATGGAGTTGGCCTTTTTGGACTAAGAACTCTGAAACCTTGAGCCCCTAAATAACCCTTTCCTCCTCTACTGTTGTTTTGGTTGGATCCTTTTAGTCACAACAGTATAAAAGCTGACTAAAACACACACCATAGATGAGTTCTACATGGAGGCTTTGGGCATGTGCAAGGGTTTTGTTTACCATACTCTAATCTGCAGGAAATGGGCACAGACTTAGGATCTGTCTCCCAAACTACTGAAACAAATTCTTCATAGCCACAGCACCTGAGATCTCAGCATCTTCTGGTTCTTTTTGGTGAGTGTAACAAGAAAAACACAATTCTAGGTTCATCTGACAGCTTTCCTACTTGGTAACATATTTATTTATTTACCCTGCACAGATCTTCTGTGATCTTTGGCCCAAGTCTGTCAACTCTGATGAAGCATATTATATATTTTTGTTATGGATTTTGGCAAGAGGGTTTTTAAAGAGGGGACTGTTAAGCTACATAAAAACATGTGGGTTAGAGGTCTCTTTCAACCTCCACTTTGTTGGATTTGGGGTTTTGCTGAGCCCAAGTTCTTCTTTATCTTCAGCAGATCTGTTATATTTTTAAGATTAATTATAATGTCTTTATTTCATGATTCAGTACATTTGTAATAACATTTCACATTAATGATCATTTATCACTCAAGTCTGGATGATCCGCTTTCTTTTTCTAGATTACACTTTATCAATGTAATGTAGAAAATAACCTGAAATCATTCACCTTTAGATGTATCTGAATGAGAAGTTAGATTCACCAAGTGCATCTAAAAACATACTATACATATTAGATGTGATCCTTTGTTGAGCAAAATTTCCTTCTGATTGGTAAAGAAATTTATATAAAATTTTAAACATCATAACTATCTTTTACAAAGACTCATGAGATAATTTAAATTGTGAGATGTCACAAATATGTAATCATTTATTTAACTTCACTTATGCCCTAGCTCATTTCCTTCTATTTTTTTCCTTTTTGTCTTTTCTATAAACATATTAATAAAATGCTGACAATGAGACAATTCATTTAAAGCTTATACAAAGTACCAAAATGAATGATCCAAACACCAAATGATATGGAATCTTAAACTACATGTACTATCCTCGTCTCTTGACCTGAGGGAAATTGGTCTTTAAGGGGTTTCTAGGACCCCTGATATTGGGGCTAACCCTGTAATAGCAGACTATTTCATAGCTTCTCTGGTTCAGAGAGACTGAGAATAGATGAAGGAAACTGGGATTGCTGAGATGTTCCAGCAGTTCCCAGAGCCTGGCTGGGGAGTAGCTATTCAGCCTTAGTATCTATCATCTTGTGTGGAGACAAGTTGGTTTATTTAGGAAAGAAAAAAAAAAGTCAAAATAAATGAGGCTCCCTCTATTCCAATCTTTGAGCAGAAGATTTGGTGAAAGTTTTTCTGGCCCTGCAGGTGGGAGGTCTGGTTTATAGGCTGTCCCCACCACTAGTTCAATTGTGAACTCTAATTTTAAAAAGTCACTAGGCTTCTCTGTTATATTCAAAAGTATAAAATACTATTAAATATAACAAGTTTTCTGATATTGGTAATATTCTTTTGGGGAATCACCTCCCCCATTTTCTCCATTTATGATGCCTTAGTTAATACCATCTTCTCAAAATCTTGTTAAATGAACATCACAGGCACAAACACTACAGAGAGAATTTTCACCTTAGGGCAAGATGAAGGGAATGAAGTCACATGAATATTAGAAACAGAGAAACCTAGGTTTAAGTCCAGTTTTCTTAATAACATGGTTGAAAGACTGTTTAGCTATCTGTTCCTCTGTACAATGGGCCTCTCTCTCTATAGTGCTTCAAATACCTACAAAAAAAGATTCAACATTTCCATTGTGTAAAAATCCAGATCTCTTCATTCAGTTTCTTACTGTATCATCATTCAATTATTGAGGTAAACCAAACAGAAAAATGGGTTATGTATTGATCGTGAAGAAAGCTTACTTTTGCATATTTACACGAGGAAGCAAGAGATTTCATTGTGAAGATCTAATTTATCTTCTGATTTAAAGCAAACCTAGTTAAGGTTAGAGGGAGAAGCCTCCAAAAAGGAGGTCAGCAATGGAGACCTGCTTTGGTCTGGGTTTTCGTCTTCAGAGGAAGATGAACTTGAGCCAAACATGTAGCCACATGAGGCCTCCAAAAAACTCCCCTCCTAAAATGATATAGGTGAATATAAGAGTTTTTTCAGGTTTGACACATTATACATTTATGATTCTAAGATGTTGTTTTCAAACTTGGGGTCTGGACTGTGATTTTCCCCTTGAAGGTACAAATTGAAAACTAGTCCCATAAGGCAGCCTGAGTTATTGACAGTTGGACTAGCAGCACCTCCTGGGGGCTCTGCCAAGAGGATCCTGGGGGAGCACCTTAAACCTCAGCAGCCTGACAGTGTTCTCCCCACTAGCTCTTTCTCCTCAGGTTTTCTCTCAGTGGGAGGTAATCATCTGGAAACTCATCAGGATCCTAGTGACCAGGAAAAGTGAACAAGAACAATATTCAAAACCAAACCAAAACAAAGCAAAACAAAAAATGTGTCTGTCACCCAGAGCACCAGGCTAAACTTAATCCGTAGGGTAAACAATTCTGTAGGGTGCCTACTATTCTGGCTCAAAAGCTTTAAGAGCCAGCGCAGAGAATTTTGATAATCCATGAACACATTGCTCCTTATGGTTTGATAATCATTGATTGGGTGGAAAATGGGTCTGTTTTCTCTCAGATAGCAGGACTGGGAGCCTGGATGACCGAGGGAGAGGGGACATTTGCACTGTTCAAGGCAAGTTGGAATTTGAATCCACCACCCACCGTGATGGTCCTGGAAGCCTCTTTGTTTTCCTTCCAGCTTGCTTCCTGAGGGCACCCAGTGGAGGGAGACCAGCTGGCAGGAGAGAGTGGGCTCAACATGCCAAGATGAGCTGGACCACTGACAGCCAAAGCACCACGACGGATCTGAGGCTAAATAAATAGGAAAAAGATCAGTAAGAGAGGGTGCCAGTCCTGGTGTCATCATCCGGGTACCTGTATCCCACGGGGCCTGAACCACCAAGATAATAAGCTAATTAGAATTGGATTCCTGTCACTGGAAGAAAACAAATATAAAAAAGTCCTAAAACAACCACACATTATCATAAGTCATTTCTTAAAGTAGTACTCAAAATGCAAATATATTCAGACCTTTTTACTGACCAAGAAAGCCTTAAATTTTCCCTGAGTTTGAGAAAATTTTAGGTTTCTTCCTGACCTCCCTTTTCTTAGAAGAGTTACTTGAGAATTTTAATTATAAATTATAATCGTAATTATAAATTCATTTCCTGCCCCTTTGAGATATAAATCTTCTATAACCCAAGAATGTCTTTCTCAAGGACCTAAGAGGTATGCTTTCAAAATCTAATTGGGAAGAAAGAGAACATCCCTGTCTCTCATTCTCTGTGAGAACACTGGAGCCTAACTTTGGTAAGTGCCAATTAGCAAACAGAGACACCCTAGTCTCATTGACCAACTTGCTCAAAGCCCTCTGGTACATTTCCATTAGTCCAATCAGGTGCATACATTGTGCTCCATAAATATGCACAATTAAAATAATAATAATAAATATGAACTAAACAAGGAACTTTCCCATCTTTTGCATCAGCTCAGCTGAATTCAACTGCTCTTCCCTTTTGCAATAGTTTTGAGTAAGCTATTTTTTGCCCATTTTGCTGGACAGGCACAATTATCTTTTAAAATAACACACGACCTTCATGGCCAAGGAAGTCAGCCAAGAACTTTGAGAGTGAGAAAATTTGGATTTCTGCCTACATATCTAGAGTCTTCTTTTAAAATAACTCAGTTAACTTCAGTGTACTTTTATTTTCTCCTCCATAAAATGGGAGGTTCAAAGATTCTTGAGAAGATTACAAAGGATGAAAGATGTAAGCAGCATTGTAAATCTTAAGTAACTACCTCTAAATAAAGACATATAAAGGAAAGATTTTCAGACATGAATATAAACTGAAACCCCTCTACATCTCAAAGACGCTATAAACAAATATTAAACAATAAGTAAATGATGGGAATGTTATCTAAAACATATAAAGGACTACTAAGAAGCAAGAAAACTTAAATAGAAATAGGAGGATGTGAGCAATTGATAGATATAGAAATAGAAAGGAGCAATGTGCTAATGAAAAATTCTCAAAGTCATTAGGAATCAGGATAATTTCCCATTAAAATAACAATGTTATTGTCTATAGTGGGAAGGACATTTATGTATATTTAAATTAATGCTGACTTAAGTCTAAATATTCTCCACTCTTACACACTCATCTTCCAGTGTCTTTAAAGTTCTGGAGACTCCTGCCAATGTCCATGGACAGTACTCATTAATATAATGAGAGAAAGTGTCAACTTTGAAGACAATAAAAGACAATGGAGCTGGATGTGGTGGCTCTCATGCTTGTAATCCTAGCCACTCTTGGAAGCTGAAACAGGAGGATCACAAGTTCAAGGTCAGCCTCAGCAATTAATGAGACAATAACCAGCTTAGAGAGACCCTGTCTCTAAACAAAAAGGACTGGAAATGTAGCTCAGTTGTTAAGTGCTCCTGGGCTCAATGCCCAGTACCAAAAAAAAAAAAAAAAAAAAGACAATGCAAATGTCTCGAAATGAAATTTCAATTTTATATTTCATTGTATTGCATTTTTAAGTACAGGTGTACTATGTACCTTCACAAATTGTTTTAGAAATAAACCATCTCTTTGGATTTATAAAGCGGTAGAGCCTGATAGAAATTACAAGGGTGTGAATCTTATAGGTAAACATGAAGATTTTATTCACTCATTTACCCCTTTCTCATCCTTGGAACTTAGGAATTATCTTAAAATTAGAATGATTTGAGTCTTTACGTTCTATCTTTTCCTGCCATTTTTAGTATATTAATGTCATTTTTGTCATTGTTAAGTGATTTTTTACACTTCAGGGCACATAAGTATTATCAAGGGTCGATCATCCCCAAATAATATATAATAATATTATACATAAAATACATACACATATAGAGAATGCATACATGACTTGTAAGAAAATTGTACCTTTATTTAATTTATATATTATACATTGACTTTTAGAAACAAAGCACATTTAAAATGAAATTCCATTTTGTTATTTGGAATCTATCAGGTTAGCAAATCTTAAGAAATAATATTAAGAATTGGCCAGTATAAATATGGAATTCCTCAACTACAATTGCTGAGGATGAAGATATTTTTAGGAATTTTTACCAGTACTTATCAATAATTAATGATTTTCCTTCTGTAAAGTTGTCACTCAGAAAATTTATAAAATATGTTCCAAGACGCATGTACAAGAATATTCAAGACAACAGTGTTATAATAGCAAAGTCCAATTTTGATGGACATACAATTAAATTCCTTCAACATCTATATACTTAATTTTAAATAAATAACAATTTATTAGCTTGACCTACAAGGCCTTAAATGAGCTGTCTTTTCTTTTCTCTTCAGCCTCATATTATTCTTCTAACACTTGTGCTCCCCACACTCTGTCACATCCTATGACATTTTTCCAGTACTTTAGGCATGTACCAATTATGATATTTAAAAAATAAATGCATCCAGTTTAATAGTACACAGCAGTTAACAAGTTCATTGTTCAATATAAATGTTCAATATAAAAAAATCCTTAAAAAATATTATTAATGGCATACTCTCTCTCCCTCCCCCTCCCCCTCCGGGTGTGTGTGTGTGTGTGTGTGTGTGTGTGTGTTTGTGTGTGTGTAAACTTCAACTCTACATCAATTATGTGGTGTGATTTTGGTCATTGTATTAGATTTTCATTACTATGACCAAAATAACTGAAAATAACAACTTAAAAGGAAAAGTTTATTTTGACTCATGGTTTCGGAGGTCTCAGTCCATGGTCGACCAACTTCACAGCTCTGGGCCAGAGGTGAGGTAGAACATCATGGCAGAAGCGGGTGGTGGAGGATAGCTGCTTGGTACCTAAGAAGCAGAGAGACTATGAGGAAGGGGTCTTAGAGAAAATAAACCCTTCCAGAGAGCACCCCCAGTGACTGCTTTTTCCAACTAAGTCCATTTCCTAGTAGTCCTTCCAGCTATCTGTGGATTAATCCATCAACTGGATTTAAAAAATTAACAATAATAACAAGCATTTGGAAAGTGTTTATTTTGGAAACACAGTGCTGAGTACTTCATATGCATAATCTCATTCATTCTCATTGCACTGAAAATGTAAAGTCTTTGTTTTCTGAGCAAAATCACAGTGGATAAGTAACTTTTGAAATACCATATAACTTATAAGTGGGAAAATTGTGTGTTACATTATATTCGGAAGATAATAATGCCCACTTTCATTCTCAAAAGTTCCTTCATTTGGAGGTTAAATGAAAGGGGGGTGGTTCTGGGGTTGTAGCTCAGTGGTAGAGTACTTGCCTTGCATATGTGAGGCATTGGGTTCACATCTCGACACCACATATAAATAAATAAAGGTCCATTTACAACTAAATATTAAAAAGCTTTAAATATATATATATATATATATATATAGAGAGAGAGAGAGAGAGAGAGAGAGAGAGTGAGAGTGTCATCTGTCATCCTAAAAATAAAGAGAATATCATTAAAGACTTCAGGGAGTTGATATAAAGAGTAAATAATGCTATTTTATGTAGAATTAATCAGTACAGGCTCTGGACTCACATTGCTGTGGTACTTCACAGTTGTGAGGCTGTTTATGAGTTACTTAACCTCTTAGATATTAGCAGCTGAGATGCTTCCTCCAGATGAGGTGGAAGAGTCAAGAACAAATAATTCTGCCTGAGATGGTCGGTATCTAAACATCCACAATGCATCTATAGAGCTGGTAGATTTAGAGATACATTTTGGACAATATTGAATCCCAAATAACATGCAAATTGAAGTTTGAGAGCTCATTGATTGAAAATTATAAAGACCAAAAAATAGAACTGCTCAGGAAAAAAAAAAATCTAACATGGCTTTAGAAAATTAACTCTATTAGTCCCTGACCAGTAGAACTAATATTGAATTTGTTTTTCTAATAATGGGGATGGTTGGGTTTTGGTTCATCCACACTTTATGACCTAGCCCTCTTTGTGATGCTCTGAGAAGCCTGATAGAGCTAGATACTTAGCTAAGCTAAATTTGTCCACTGAGATCACATAACGTTGGCTTTATGTGCATCTTTTTTTTTTTTCCAGGAGAGGATCTAAGGGGTCTCATTGATGAATAAATGCCCAAGTAGGGGAAATTTCCAGGGAAATGTTCCTAGATGTATCAAACATTTTCTTTAAAATGACAGTAACTACAGTTAATTTGACCCTGTTTATTCCCACAGTTAATGAGTGTTGGCAAATATGTGGAGATAAGGAAATCTTGTTGTATAGAAAAAACACAGTATATGCAAGATGTAAATTTGTACAGTAGCCTTCTGCCTCATCTGAAGGAGATATTCTAAAATCCTCACTATGTGCCTGAAACCCTGAGTAGTAGTACATTTTGCATATACTGTGTTTATATATATATATATATATATATATATGTGTGTGTGTGTGTGTGTGTGTGTGTATATATATATATATATATATATTTATACACACACACACACATAAACAATGGCATAGTTTAATTTATACACTAAGCACACTACTAGTTTATCAATAATAAAATAGAATAACCAAAGCAATATCCTATAGTAAAAGTTATATGAATACCTTGTTTCCCCTCTGCCCTCCATCCTACTCTTTCTCTCAAAATAATTTATTGTACTATGTTCAATGTTTAAGTATGTGTTACATACTTTATACCCTCTCTCTTAAATAAATGAATCACCAGCATCACTACTCTTGCACATTGGATCATTCATAAGAAGATAGGATTACTTGAACACAGGCACTGTAGGACTACAAAAGTCATCCCGATAAGTGAGAAGACAATAATTTCCTAATGGGTAGGTAACATATATAGTTTGTATACACTGGACAAGATGGAGTTTTTCATGGTATTCAGAATGGCTCACAATGTAAAACTTATGAATTTTTGGACTTTGGTTGATCCCTGATAATTGAAGCTATAGAAAGAGAAACTATAGATAAGTGAGGACTACTGTATGGCTATCATGAAAAAATAGGGAGTTTCCTAAAAAAAAATTTAAATAGAAACTTTCATTTGACTTCCTGTTCTATATCCAAGGGAAATGAAATCAGCATCTTAAAGAGACATTTAGACTCCCATATTCACAAGAACCAAAATATTTTTTAAAAACCTTAGTTTTTATGGACAGATGATAGATTAAAAAATGTGAGACACACATGCATGCCCACACACATACAGGCATAATTGAATATTATTCAGCTATAATAGAAGGAAATTCTGCTGCTTGCAACAATACAGATGAACCTGGTGGGCACTATACTAAATAAAAATTAGTTGGATATAGAAAAATAAATACTGTTGTATTTCATATATATGTGGAATCTAAAAGAGTCAAACTTATAGGAGCAGTGTACAAAAGTAGTTTCCAAGGTGGGAGAAAAGGTGAATTATTGAACAAAATGTACAAACTTTCTGTTATAAGGTAAACATATTTGGCTATGTAAGATACAACATGGAAGGTGATGGATGTATTAGTTAATTTGTGAAAATCATACACAATGTATATGTATGTATAATCATCATTTTATATTCCTTTACTTTTATTTTGTGTGTGTGTGTGGGGGGGGTACTGGGGATTGAACTTAGGGGCGCATAACCACTGAGCCATATCCCCAACCCTATTTTTATTTTATTTAGAGAAGGGTCTCACTGAGTTGCTTAGTGCCTTGCTTTTGCTGAGTTTGGTTTTGAACTCCTGATCCTCCTCCTTCAGCCTCCTGAGCAGCTGGGATTATGTTCCTATACCACCATGCACAGCATACGTTTACTATTAACAACACTTATCAATTAACTATTTTAAAAATTTTCTTTATCTCATAATATAAATTAGTGGTCATGTATTCCATTTCTACATTTAAAACAAAAGAATCATTTTTATAATTTTCTCCAAGACATCTTACCATTATATGTAGTATTTTTAGATATATTTCCTTAATTTTAAATAAGTTTAAAAGAGAAGTATTCTACCAAATCAGCTCTAACTACTTACCAACAAAGTCCAATGACCTCATTTTACTTGTATTGTTAGAGGAGTTAATTAGACCTTCACAGTCACTAGCTAAACATATTGGTTTATGCAAACAGTAAATCCAATTTCCTCTATAAACATATCTCTGCAGGAGGAATACAATCAGATGGAAGAAATAGAGAACGCTAGATATAACCTTCAAATATCAATTAAGCCCAATCATCTGCCCTCATTAAAGAATAAAAAATTTATTTGAATAAATGTAAATGATACATATATTATCTTTTACATTATTTATATGACAATTATCCATAAAATATATATATATATAATATATGCAAATTTATATGTGTTTTCACAAAAATTTTATTATGTAAAATGTTATATATAATGTATATATGTAATTGGGGCTCATGCATGTCACTATTTTGTGTTGTAACATATCATCAAGAAAGATATAACAAGATTAACAGTGCAGCCAGCTGAGTTCAACCAGATCTAGCAGGAATCAACATTGTCTGGTTGTGAGGAGAAAAGAAACCTGCTATGAGGTAGGAGCTTCTGGTGGAAGAGAGATCTACAGAAGTCCCCCAGGGAGAGGGAGAAACCTGACTGAGGACTAGTAGGGTCCTTGATGTCCATTATGTAAAAAAAAATATTCTGCACATATCAGTGGAAGCACAGAGATTTATTTAGGAAAGCAAAGAACAAATTTTCAAGGGAGAATACAAACCATCTCAAGAATGAGAGACATCTTTTGGGATTCCCAGCACTTTTTTTTTTTAAAGATATTTGGTGAGGGGTGAGAGTATGGGGACGTCATCAGAGTGCAGGGATGTCATCAGTCTGGTGATCTCAAGATGGCTATGGTGATGTGGTAATTCTCCAGATTTGTAGGCTGATGTGGTCTCCATTATCTGATTAGTAGGTAACACTGGACAGTCCCTAAAATTACATATAGGTTGTTAAATTATCATATCTCTCTTTGCTTAATCTATTTACTGTTTGGTTAATAGTACACAAGTTAGATTTATAGATTTCCTAAGAATTTGAGAATGACAGGCCTGGGAGAGTGACTGGTTTCTCCTGGAAAAAGTATGAGGAAATTAAAATTATATTTCTTTGTGATTCCTTTATATCTCCTTTAAACCTTTCTAAAACTTCATTTTGTCCCATCATAAGAATGAGGCCACTGAAAGCAAGAGAGGAGAGCTTTTTGGGGATTCTCTTGTTTCTAAAATCCAGCCACAGAATGGTTGTCAAGTTCTATGCTTCTAACCAGTTCCCTTTAAAGTAAATCAGATTAAATTTTTGTTCATTTACTCCATCCATTTTAATCCCAAATTGCTCTAATTTATACTTTTCAGTAGTAGTTACCATAGCAAACCTAACAAAAATCCAGACTCTGGTCTAATCCATATGGTGCCATGTAAATTAAAAAGGACATCCACCCTGGACAGGTATAAGCCCATAAGGGCAGTGTGGTTGAGGGCATCCACCCCGCCAGACTCAAAGCAACCACACGCAGGGACACTTAGCATAGATATTAAACACTACTGTGGTATAATTTTTTTCTCAATTTCCCAAATGCCATATTTTATTTTGTATCTATATAAAGTATCTTTGGATGTAAAGAAAGTCTGTTGATCATGACCTTCATAATAACCCACCCATAGGAGAACTCTGGACAGTGCAGGAGATACTGCTGAAATGAGCACGCCAATCACAGCAAGGGCTCGCTTCCCTTTGGTCCGCATATTTGAGTCTCCTGAGTAGAAAACATGTAAGTGGAATCTTGGCTCATTAACACAATTTTACATTTGCATTGAGCTGGGATACCAAATAATCTTCTCAGGGAAAATGATAATTAATATGTATAAATTTTATTACAGTAGTAAATGAAGCTATAATGCAAAGATAAAGCTCACCATAGAAAAATCTGTATGGGATCAAGTCCAGTTTTGATTACGGCCTGCATAAGCATGGCTCTACCAAGAGAAGGTGACCTTCCCTGGCCCAGGTCTAAGTATCTGAAGCCTCCAGATTAATTCTCAGTGGAAATTGTTCAATTATTCTTCAAAACAAAGAGCTTATTCCCTCTGAGTCTTAAGACACAGGCCTTTTCTCCGTGGGGGCAAGGGTCTCTAGCACAGATATAATCACCTTTTGTAAAAGTTTCCTTACAGCGAATGAAATTTAGGTTATTCACTAAGAGAAGGAAGAATGCCTTGAACCATTCAGATTTGGCCAGGACTGATGGGTTTCCAGTAGGAACACATTTCAGTACTTAACAAAGAGAAGTCCCAGAGAAACCCAAGGTAGGGCCACCTGTGTGTGGATGGGATTTTTGGCAAGCATGCTGAAGACATAGCTAAGATGGAGAGGGGGCTCACTTTGAATCTGAACATTCTTCATGCCATGAATTTTATAGCTCCACTGCTCAAAAAGAAAACAGTCTATATAGAAAATAACCAGCTTGTAAATTGGGTTGTTGATCAATCAATGAAGCAATGCGTATGAGCTATACAGGTAGTAATGTAGTTAGAGACACAACTGTGTTCCCTAGTTGTGTTATATCAGTACATACCCACAGTGTTTTCTGGTCTTTCTTTCCAATTAATGAAAGAGGGAGAAGGAGGTATGGCAACATTCATGGTAGCGCTTGAACTCTGTGTCAATCAATGTCTGCACTCAAATCTTGGCTGAGTTGTTTTCTTGTAGTATACCTTTGGTCAAGTTACTTATCTCCCTGTGCTTTGCTTTTCTAATCTTTAAAATAAATAACAATTATTGTTTTACAGAATTTTGTCAAGGCTAAATGGATAGGAATAAGTAAAACACAAATAAATATACATTTTCTGTTAGCCATTACTTTAATGTCACTCTCTGAATGAAACTCCAATGCCTTTCAATTGCTGAATGAATATCTGCATAAATATTTCAGTCTCATCAAAATCTGGCTCTGACTGACCTTCCCTTTTCCCATCAGTGACTGCCTTCTTCCCAGCTTCAAATTCTTCCTGACCCTGTTCTAGACATGCAGAATTCCAACCCATTCACCCAACATGTCATAGTTTTTTTCACTGTGCTGGGATGCACATATTTTGCTCAATCTTCTTTCTTTCTCCTCTGTACTTCGTGCATCAAGAAGAAACCTTGAACAGTCCAGATTAGAGACTTCTGGACTAGAAGGCTCTGGGTTTTAAGTATGGCCCTACCACTCTCTCATTGGTACTCCTGGGAGAACGACATTAACTTTCTATTCTTTAGTTTTCTCATTTATAAAACGGACTTTAAAAAAAAATGATCTAGTTGTAAGATTACATGATATTCACAGTGTATAGCAAAGTCACTGATATTCAGCATTGTCAGTAAGCAAAACTTGTTATTATTACCTAACAAATTCTATCTTATGAAATCTTCATTAGCAGAGAACAGAGGTGGCCACCTTTTCTCTAAGCTTTTAGATTACTTTATATATAATATTTAAATAGAATTTATTAAATGCTTGGCTAATTAGATGATTATAGGCCTGTTTCTTTGAAGGACTGGAAGCTACATGATTCACGTAAGCATGTCTTATTAATTCCCATTGTCTCAGTACATAGCACAGTTATTAAAGAGATAATTGCTTAACATACATTCAGTGAAAGAATAAATGTACAAGGAAAGAAAGTAGATGCACTTTAAATCACTTAGGACAATCAGTGTGGTAAATCTGTATTGGGTCAGTTTGACGAGGCTTGAAGTACATTTTCCATAATGTCCTCCCCCGTAGTCGTACAAGGAGCCACAGGAGACATTCTGTACTAGATCTGAAAGACAAAGAAGACCAGGACCAGCTATCTTTTTTGTTTTGTTTCCACTCTGAAGCTCTGGAGTAGTACACAGGTACTTTTGCAGTTCCTGTTGGCTCACCAGGCTCACCTGGCTGGTGTGGGGCTATGGATCTGCAACCTCTCCAGCTGCTTGCTGTTGGATCTCCACCTTCAACTTTTTGCTTTCTGGAATAAGTGCATATTTAGTTTCATGATGAAAGGCTCCACCTTTTGCTCCAGTGCACCAGCATTTGAGAAGGAGGAAGCCAGTGGCACTTAGAGATGACACAGGTTCCAGTTCACCATGAGCACCAGATCAGCTTTGTAGGTTTCTGTTTGTTCTGATTTGTCCCATTCAATTCTTATCTGCCTTCCCCTGAAGATTTCCCTTTCTAATGCCTGAGACAGAAATAACCACCTCACAAAGATTATTTAATCAGTTCCAATCGTTATTTAAAGTCAATAAGCAATTGTAAATCATGTGTGTGCACATGTTTAATTTATGTATCCAAGTGGTTGTACTTTTCTGTTCTAATTATTTTTGGGGGTTATGGAGAGGAAGATACAAAGGATTGTATTGTATCAGGGCACTTGACCAGTGAGCCACATCCCCAGACCTATTTTATATTTTATTGAGAGACAGGGTCTCACTGAGTTGCTTAGTGTCTTGCTTTTGCAGAGGCTGGCTTTGAAATCACAATCATCCTGCCTCAGCGCCCTAAACCACTGGGATTATAGGCATGCTCCACTGTGCCTGGCTTCTGTTCTAATTCTAATGTAACTGTCTATAAATGGTAATGTAGGCTAATGGCTTCGACTCTCAATGGTATAGGACTTCAGAAAAGAGAAAATTCTGTATATCAAAGCATTAGAGAAAGCTATCTGAATAAGGAAGATTTTGTATATCATCTTAATATATGGGAAATAATTAAATAGGTTGAGCAAAGAGCCCTGGACTCATTGTTATAGGGATACTATATAAGTAAATTTTAACCATACTAATTATTATGGGCTAAATCGTACTTCTGTCTTAGCACTGACCAAAAAAGAAAAGAAAAAATGGATATTGTAATTTCCAGTACTTCAGAATGTGAAAATATGGCCATTGCAAATATAATAATAAGAGAATGTCATGCTGGAGCAGAGTGAAGCCCTACTCCAAAATGATGTGTCTCCAGATATGCACACAATGGGAACATCACATAACAAGGAAGGTGAAGATTGGATTCAGGAAGCTTCAAGTCAAAGAATGCCAAAGATTTCTTCTAGTAAACACCTCAGCCTAGGAAGAAGAAAATAGGGATTCCTTTGTAGTTTTCATAGGGCATGAGTTTCCAACACCTGAATTTTAAATATTCAGAATGGTTAAAACCACTCAGTTTGTGGTACTTTGTTATATCAGCCCTGGGAAACTTATATATAAATAAAGAGGACACTTTTAATTATTTAAAGAGAAAAGTGGGACAGAAAGTCACAAACAAACCCAATAACGTCATGACAACATTGCTTAAACATGTACATAATGGTTAGGTATGAATATGCTTATTATAATTGCATCAAATACTTACTCTGTATTCTTTTGTTTCTGAGCAGCCTTTCTGCTTTCACCACCATCTACTGGGGTGTTCCAACACTGTATTATGTAATCCAGGCCAACAATAGCAACATGGCGACCACAACTGAAGGAATATGAGAAAGTGGCCCAACCACATTAGATGTGTATGATTTGCTCAGGTGCTAGGCTAAAATGCATGATTCTGGTCAACTGAGGGCTCTCCTCCCAGTGAAGATTTGGGAATTCACAGGCTTTTGTCATGTGATCTTCTTCTGATCCCTTGGGGTCTAATTTTCATATACATCTGGTGAATGAATGGGAAAAGGACATGGAGAGAATCATAGGAGGATTTCTGTTGTTCAGACTTAAAGCTGAATTATAGGATACATCATTCCTGCTCAGACCCACTGATTAGAGCTGAGGTACATGTTTACACCTCATTCAAGGAAGTCTGGTAAAGGCAGGATAGCTTTGTATCGGGGTGGGGGGAGAGGGGGAAGGGAGGAGGAGGAGGAGATAAAGAGGAGGAGGTGGAAGAGGAGAGGAGAGGAAGGAGAAGAGAGGGAGGAGAGAGAGGGGAGGGGAGAGAGAGAAGAGAGAGAGAGGAGAGAGAGAGAATGAGAATAGATTTTTTTCTAAAGTAGCTGGCAGTTTTTGCCACTCAGTCACTGATTCCTTCTTTTTTATTCTAAAAGCCATTGTTTTCCTCCCTTCCAAAGAACTGCATAAAGTTGTTATCATTATCCAAGGTCTAGAACCTTACGTTTTACATCAAAATGTAAATGTAAATGTGTTTTTGTCATATACAAATAGTTCCCCTAAGATTAATAGTGAATGCGTTAGCCGAAATAATTGTCTGTTGATCCCATAATATTATCATATTTTAAAGAAATTGTCGTCTAATCTAGAAAATGTTTAATTTATAAAATTTTTGTTCTTTTTTTCTAGAAGTACAATGCCTATTTTTAAGTACTGTTTTGTTGTATTTGAACCGCTATTAACCAAGTTCTGAGTAATAATAATTTGGGTGAGATCCAATCATTTATTAATTGTATACTGTATACTGTCACTTTATAAATGAATCTTAAGAAAAAAAAGAGATTTTAAAAAAATTATCCTGATTTGTTATATATGGCAGCAGAACACATTATAATTCATACATATAAAGCACAATTTTTTATCTCTGATTGTATATAAAGTATATTCACACCATTCATGTCTTCATACATGTACTTAGGGTAATGATGTCCATCTCATTCCACCATCTTTTTTTACCCCCATGTCCCCTCCTTTCCCCTCTCATCCCTTTGCCCTATCTAAAGTTCATATAATCCTCCCAAGTTCCCCCTCCAACCCCACTAAGAATCAACTTCCTTATATCAGAGAATACATTGGGCATTTGGTCTTTGGGATTGGCTATCTTAGGAATATATTCTACAACTCCATACATTTTCCTGAAAATGCCATGATTTTATTTTCTTTTATTGATGAGTAATATTCCATTTTCTTTATCCATTTATCTACTGAAGGGCATCTAGTTTGATTCCACAATTTAATTATTGTGAACTGAGCTGCTATAAATATTGATGTGGCTATGTCCCTGTAGTATGCTGCTGTTAAGTCCTTTGGGTATAAACTGAGGAGTGGGATATCTGGGTCAAATGGCGATTCCATTCCCAGTTTTCAAAGGATTCTCCTTTCCATATTGGCTGCACCAATTTGCAGTCCCACCAGCAATGTATGAGTGTACCTTTTTCCCATATCCTTGCTAACAATTATTGTTGTTTGTATTCTTAATAGCTGCCATTCTGACTGGAGTGAGTGAAATCTTGGAGTAGTTTTGATTTGCATTTCTCTAATTGCTAGAAATGTTGAACATTTTTTCATATACTTGTTGATTGATTGTATATCATCTTCTGGGAGGTGTCTGTTTGGTTCTTTGGCTCATCTATTGATTGAGCTCTTTGGTGTTTATTTTGTTTTGTTTTTTCTTTTTGTTTTTATTTTTTGGTGTTTAGCTTTTTGTGTTCTTTATGTGCCCTAGAGATTAGTGCTCTATCTGATGTGGGAGTGGTAAAAATTTGCTCCCAACATGTA
This sequence comes from Ictidomys tridecemlineatus, assembly GCF_052094955.1. Taxonomy (NCBI): domain Eukaryota; kingdom Metazoa; phylum Chordata; class Mammalia; order Rodentia; family Sciuridae; genus Ictidomys; species Ictidomys tridecemlineatus. The sequence goes on from NC_135477.1 coordinate 20,025,498, forward strand.
GGCTATTTATTCACTTCTCCTATTGTTTCTTTTGCTAAGAAGAAGCTTTTTAGTTAGAATCCATCCCATTTATGGATTATTGATTTTAATTTTTACACTATAAGTGTCTTATTAATAAAATTGGGGCCTAATCCAATGAATATTAGGGGCTACTTTTTCTTCTAATAGGTGCAGTGTCTCTGGATTAATTCCTAGGTACTTGATAACACTTTGTGTTGAGTTTTATGCATGGTGAGAGATAGGGTTTGATTTTGTTTTGTTGCATATGGATTTTCAGTTTTCCCAGCACCATTTGTTGAAAAGTCTATCTTTTCTCCAATGTATGTTTTTGGTGCCTTTGTCTAATTAAGATGACTGTAACTATGTGGTTTAGTCTCTGTGTCCTCTATTTGGTACTGTTTGTTTACAAGTCTGTTTTGGTACCAATAGGATGCTGTTTTTGTTAATATTGCTCTGTAGTATAGTTTAAAGTCTAGTATAGTGATGGCACCTGCTTCACTCTTCTAGCTAAGGATTGCTTTAGCTACTCTGAGTCTCCTATTTTTGCAGATGAATTTCATGACTGCTTTTTCTATTTCTCTGAGGAATGTCATTGAGATTTTGATTGGAATTGCATTAAATCTGTATAATTCTTTTGGTAGTATGGTCATTTTGACAATATTAATTCTGCCTATCCATGAACAAGGGAGATCTTTCCATTTTTGAAAGTCTTCTTTAATTTCTTTCTTTAGCATTCTGTAGGTTTCATTGTAGAAGTTTTCACCTCTTTTATTAAGTTGATTTCCAAATATTTAAATTTTTTGAATCTATTGTAAATAGGGTAGTTTTCCTCACTTCCCTTTTAGAAGATTTGTCACTGATATACAGAAATGCCTTTGATTCACGGATGTTGATTTTGTATCCTGCTACTTTGCTAAATTCATTTACTATTTTTAGAAGTTTTCTGGTGGAATTTTTTGGGCCTTCTAGGTATAGAATCATATCACCAACAAATAGTGCTAATTTGAGTTCTTCTTTTCCTATGTGTATCACTTTATTTTATTTTATTTTTTTGTCTGTCTAATTGCTCTGGCTAGTGTTTCAAGAACTATGTTAAAGAGAAGTTGTTAAAGAAGCATCCCAGTCTTGTTCCAGTTTTTTAGAGAGAATGCTTTCAATTTTTCTCCATTTGGAATGATGTTGGCCTGGGGCTTAGCATAGATAGCTTTTACGATGTTGAGCTATTTTCCTGCTATCCCTAGTTTTTCTAGTGTTTTGAGATGCTGTTTTTTGTTGAATGCTTTTTAATTCAACAAAAAATTAAATTTATCTTAAGTTTAGTGATGTGATGAATTACATTTATGGATTTTCTTATGCTGAACCAACCTTGCATCCCTTCGATTAACCCCCACTTGATTGTGATGCACTATCTTTTTGATATATTTTTGTATTTAATTTACCAGAATTTTATTGAGAATTTTTGCATCTATGGTCATTAGAGATATTTATCTGAAGTTTTCTTTCTTTGATGTGTCTTTGCCTGGTTTTTCAATCAGGGTGATATTGGCCTCATAGAATGAGTTTGGAAGTGCTCCGTCTTTTTCTATTTCACAAAATAAATTGAAGAGTATAGGTATTAGTTCTTCTTTATAGATCTTGTATAACTGACCTCTGTATCCATCCAGTCCTAGGCTTCTCCGTTGGTGAGCTTCTGATGGAATCTTTTCTTTCATCACTTGAAATTGATTTGTTTAAATGTGTATCTATATCATCCTGATTCAATTGTGACAAATCATATGACTCTAGAAATTTGTCAATTCCTTCAATATAATCTATTTTATTAGAGTACAAGCTTTCAAAATAATTTCTAATTATCTTCTGTTTTTCTGTAGTGTCTGTTGTGACATTTCCTTTTTCATAAAGTATGTTAGTAATTTGAGTTTTCTCTCTCCTTTTCTTTGTTAACATGGCTAAAGGTTTGTCAATTTCATTTATTTTTTTCAAAGAACCAACTTTTTGTTTTGTCAACATTTTCAATTGTTTCTTTTGCTTCAATTTAATTGATTTCAATTCTGATTTTAATTATTTCTTGTCTTCTGCTTTTGGTCTTTGGTTTGTTGTTTGGAGCATATATATTTGTTATTGTTGTGTCTTGTTGATGAATGGTTCCCTTAAGCAGTATAAAATATCCTCCTTTATCCCTTTTGATTAACTTTGGCTTGAAGTCTACTTTATTTTATATCAGGATGGAAACCCCTGCTTGCTTCCATAGTCCATTTGAGTGGTATGTTTTTTCACAATCTTTCACCTTCAGTCTGTGATGTCTTTTCCTATGAGATGAATCTCTAGTAGGCAGCATATTGTTGGGTCTTTTTTTTTTTTTAAATCCAATTTGCCAGTCTATGCCTTTTGATTGTCATTAACATTCAGGGATATTATTGAGACAAGATTTGTATTCCTAACAACTTTTGTCTATGTTTGGTATTTAATTTGAATTTGTTTCTCCTATGATTAGTTTTTCTTTTTAGTGTAATACCTCCCTTTGCTGATTTTCATTGTTGTTTTTTATTTCCTCTTCCTGGAATATTTTGCTGAGGATTACACACACACACACACACAGACACACACACAAACACACACACACACACACACAGCAGGCTTTCTAGTTGTAAATTCTTTTTAACTTTTTTTTTATCATGGAAGGTTTTAATTTCACATTAAATCTAAAGCTCAGTTTTTCTGGATATAAGATTCTTGATTGACATTCATTTTCTTTATGAAGTTGGTATATGTTGTCCCAGGATCTCCCTGCTTTGAAAGTCTAGTTTGAAAAATCTGATGAGATACAAATTGGTCTTCCCTTATATGGGATTTGATTCCTCTCTTTTGCAGCCTTTAAGATTCTATCCTTATTCTGTATGCTATGTCCCATATTTTCATTATAATGTGCCTTTGTGAAGATATGTTCTAATTGTGTATATTGGTGTTCTTTCAGCTTCTTGTATTTGATTTTCCAATTCATTCTTAATACTTGGGAAATTTTCTGACTTATCTCATTGAAAAGATTTTGCATTCCTTTGGTTTGAAATTCTGCACCTTCCTGTATCACAATAACTCTTAGATTTCTTCTTTTGATGCTTTCCCATAATTCTTGGATGTTTTGTACCATCTTCACTCTGTGGTCTACTATATTTTTCAGATTTGTCCTCATTATCTGACAGTCTGTCTTCCAGTGATCTAGTCTGTTGGTGATGTTTCTATTGAGTTTTTTCTTTGGTTTATTGTTTCATTAATTTCAAGGATTTCTGATTTTTTTTTCTGAAGAATCTCGATCTCCTTCTTGAAATAATCTTTTGCTACCTGTATTTTCTCTCTTTTCTCTTTTTTGGAGTGATCAATTTTTGCTTGTATTTGCTATTTAGTTCATTCTTTAATTTACAGATCATTTTAATTATGAAAATTCTGAACTCTTTCTCTGACATTTCATCAAGTGCACTGTCCATGGATTCTATTATTGTAGTATTCTGGTTTGTTTGGGCACTTTCCTCCCTTGTTTTTTTCCATGTTGTCTACAGTTTCTACCCTGTAATCTTACAGTATCCATGCGGATTATCTGTACCTCACCGTAGTTGGGCTTCCAGACCCTGCCAGTGTCCCATGATGCAGTCTCCTGAAACTATAGGAGGTAGTGCAATATCTGGAGGTAACTAGAGATGGCAGTCGGGGTGTCCCAAGATGGATAAAAGGACTTTCAGAGATGCGCCTGAAAGGGTCGGTCTTTTACTGGCTTTGGGATGCCTGCTCCAAGATGCAGCTGTTTGTAGGACCTGTCTGTTGTCCCAAGGTAGAGCCTACTGTGTGGGGAAGGCTATGGGGTTGGCTGCAGTGTCTCAAGATAGATGAAGTTAGGCCTGGGCTCCCAGGTTGGGGAGGACAGACCCGGGCCTAACCTGGGTCTGGGCTCATGCGTAGGTTGGCAAGTCAGATCTGGGCCAGGCCTTAGCTCCAGCAGGGGTCTGCTGGTGGCAGGATGGACCCAGGTCTACCTTGGGCCTGGGCTACCATGCAAGTTGACAGAGGTGAATCTGGACCAGACCTGAGATCTGGTATGTGGGGGGGGTCTTGATATATTATTACACTATTTCAGTGACCCAGTGGTCCAGAGATGTCTAGCAATTTGTTCCAGGAATTTGGATTTGTGTTCTTTTGACTTTAGAACTTACACCATTATAGACCATAAGTCATTTTTTTTCATATCTTTGTCAATTGTTTAAAGTAAATGTATTGTAATTGTGAGTCTTCTAGGGTCACCATGAACATGCAATCAAATTCTTAACTACTGTTAACAGAAGTTAGGATCTATTATTATAATCTAATATTATAGAGGATGAGTGAGATACTATGATTATATTACTTTTGTAATATATTACTTTTTGAAAATGAAAAGTTTATGTTCTATATGATTATGAGGTCTGCTTTAGTAATGACAGATATATGCAATATAATTGGCACATGATATCAATACACAGACCAAAAAGAGAAAGGTGATGATTCACCTGGATAAACAGAGATGAGTTTTCAGTGTTGGGGGACTATATGTGAGTCAGGTTGTTCTTTTTCTTTTTTGGCACCAGAGATTGGATGCACAGGCACTTAACCACAGATCCACATCCCTAGTCCATTCTATTTTTTATTTGAGACAAGTTCTCACTAAATTGCTAGGACCTTCTAAATTGCTTAAGCTGGCTTTGAACTTGCGATCTTCGTGCGTCAGCTCATGAATTACTGGGATTATAGGTGTGAATCTCTGTACCCAGCAGTCAGGTTGTTCTTTGAAATAGTACCAGTTCTTTAACAGAATCAGAAGGTATCTCTCCTACTTATGATGGAGACACAGTGGCATCCAAAGGGTCCTTCTTTTTCTTTTAGATTATTTTACATCCAAATAAAAGTATGGGTTAAGTTTTAGTTATAACTTAATTGTGCTGGTAAAATATGTTCATAGTTCAGTTTTAAACCTGAATGTCATTATTAAAACAAACTGTTAAAGATACATCATAAAATAATATATTGTATTGGTCCAGAAATTATCTTTTGAAAGGGACAATGAAATTCCAAGTTTTTGAGTGTGTGTATGAAAGAATTATTTGTAAAATACAAATGTCTAAACATGTTACATATCTGTAAGCCTATCTGGACCATTAATTAATTTCTGTGTACCTGAATTCATAAAAAGTGGAGATAGTTTAAGTATTTTTCAATTACTGGGAATTCACGGTTCTATTTCAAGGTAGTCAGACATAGTGAAAGCTTTATTTCTGTGACTTTGTGTTCAATGCAGATGTTGCCTGGATACCCTAGACATAGAAGAGCTGCAGGGCAGTCTCTGGGCTGTGATTGGCCTGTAGGCCTGGGCACGGGGTGCACTTACTATAACCTCAGAGCCTCTGAGCTCCAAGAGATGTTGACTGTGGGCCACACTCTGTGGACCACATAACACAGCAAGGGGAAAATGTAGGAGTCTCAAGGCATAGAGAACAAAGCTATAGCCGATCCCTGAGATTGCTATTTATCTACTCCAGTAACCAGTCTGTTTTGGAAAAATATTATCCCCTCTCCTAAAATGAAAAATAAGTATTAAAGGAATCAAAAGGTATCTCTTTTTAAAGGAACTACAATCAGCATTTATCTTTTTTTTTAAAGGAACTACAGTAAGCATTTATCTCTTTTTATTCTCTCTATAGTCATCTCCTGAGATTTGATCTCAGAGGAGTCTCAGAGACCACAGTAAATATTTGAATTTTCAAATGACTAAATATAGACTGAGACCCACATCATTCAAGGACCCACATGAATATGTCAGAGCATAGTAGGGATGCAACAAATGATCAATAGCCCTAATACCGTGATTAACCCATTTAATTGTCTTAGGGGAGAAGTCAAGTCCTGCCATGTATTCATTGTCATAGCCTCTAATGAAGTACTAGACTTCTAAGTTCTCTATAAAGATCCCCTGTAAACTTAGTTTGAGGACAAGAATTTCTGTCTCTCTAAAATGAATCTTGAATCTGAATTGCTGTTCTTTATTGATTTTCATTTGAAAATGTCTTGCAAGATGTTAGTGGGGAGATCTGAGGACCTGCTGCAGGCATAAATTATCTTTTCCTTGCCCCCTCTTGAGAGTAATGCCTTCTAAGGACTATGATTCCACATTGGCATACCGAAGGAAAATTCTTGAGCAAATCATGAATCAAAAGAACTGAAAGATTCTCGCAGAAAATCAGCGTCACAGTTGGGAAGGAGAAGCAAGGATGGCTGATAGTGATCCTCAAGGGTGAAATCTGTGTTTTTATTTTTTTTAACAATTTAATGAGACATTTAATAGTTATGCGCTCATGTTACCTTAAAACATATAATAATAACATCTATGTTTTAATAACCCAGATCAGTGCTACCTTTCAGTGGTCCTTCTGGTTTTCTCTCAGTAGCTGGATTTCATTATAGGGGAAGGTGACATGCCTATCCATACTTGTATTTCACTGCGCTGTGTGTTCAGTAATTTGCAGTTGCTTTACATTCCTAACGTTGCTCTCACAGTGGTCATGTGAGCTAGGTAATATTCATTCCCATTTGGGAAAATGTAAAACTAAAGCTCAGGAAAATCTAGTCACTCTCCCAAGGACATCCTTATTTAAATGGCTGAGTCAAAGTAGAAAGAAAATCTGAATTTCAAAACCCCTATCTCCCATTAGGCCCAGTTGTGATTGGTGATGGTCCCCTTTGTACCAACTTAGGTTGACACAGGATAAAGAAAAGGGACTGGTAGAGAGAAAGAGTGTGGGGCTGAGAAAAAATGAAACTGACACATGTCCAGATGGAGGTTGTGGACAGATTGGAGAGAGGATAAATGCCAGAGGATTGGATGCTGAGGTCCAGGGCTGGAAGGGGCCTGCTTTGCTTATTTGCCCCAAACTGCCTCCACCAGTGTTCTGGGGAGGAAAGGCTGATCTGGTACAGCGATGCTTGTCTGCTCTAGACACTTCTGTGCACTGTTGGTATGGTCTCCCTTCCTGTGCACTAAGTGACTCACAAACAAACAAGGATAGGTATCAAAGAAGAAATGCAAAATATATAAAGAGGCAATGAAGCCTTTACTTTTCATTTTTTTAAGTTTCATTTTTATTTGATAAATAAGTATCTATCTATGGGTCACAATATGATATTCCAGTACACACATGCATTGTGAAATGGTCTTGACAGAAGTAGCCGGTGGGAGGCTGAACTCAATTTCACTGCAACAAATGGAAGTTGGGTTTGGAGTGCTGAGATGAACTGGTGGAAATGGACTGGAGGACCTTGCAGGGAGGTTGGTTGGCATGATGAGAGTGTCCATGGTTACTGACTAGTGTTTATCAGAAATTGTCTCCTCCCCTCCATAGAGAATGGGAAATCAGGTGTGATTTTGTCTGTGGATTTCATTTCAAAACAGTGGCTACCAGGTCCATGAGAAAGATGTTCTTTGGGTTATTTAACTAAGTGGAAAAGAGAAGAAGATTTAAAATCTCACAGGGCAGACAAAGAATTTATAATCATAAGTTTTTCTAAAGAAAATGCTTTTAGGGGATTCAGGTTCCACACTCAAGGACAACACCTAACATTTCATCAAAATAAGTAGAATGTGAAGGCTGTCTTGGTCAACGTCTTCAAGTACAAAACTTCTTAACCTTGAAGATTAGAAGGATAGATGATACCAAAGAGAAATTCTATTGTATATACATTTGGGAGAAAATACTTTATTGGGTCAGAAGTGGCTATTTCTGGGAAACCAGACTGTGGGGTAGAGAGAAGTGGAGGAGGACATGGCTGAGTTTTTTTTTTATTATTATTATTGCTAGTAAGTGGGAACAATTTACCATCTTAAAATAAGTGCTTGGAATGATTTGATAAAATAATAGTGGTAATAATAAAAAGAATAACTTCCAGGGAGTCAAATGTGAATACAGAACTCTGTCAAAGGAAAGGTACTGAAAACTGACTTCCCCCTTAGGAGATGTGGGCTCCTATGTCATGACCAAGTTTCAGCATGTGGTGACCTGTCTGAGATGCGCTCTTGGCATATAATGGTTTCTGAAGATGTAACTATTGAACTTACTCTGCTTTAACAATATGTAGTTGCCAGGATTGTCCCCCCAGTCACCCGCATTTTTGGTCAAATTTCAACGATGTCAGTTACATTTAAGATGTTTGGGAATAAATATCGATTTCATGTTAACTGGAGTACAATTCAATTATAAAAATATATCTTCTGTAATTAAACTATCCCAAAATCAAATCTAAAGAAGGTCTGATATTTATCTGTCTATATTTATATTCACTCATGTCTATGCCTGGCTTCACATTCTCATTCTACTTCTACCTTGGTCTTTATCATCTCATCCCTATCTGACAAGTCTCTCATTTGTTTTTCTGCTAATATGCACTTTCATGTGAGCAAGATGTAGAATGATATTGGGTCAATACAATGTTAGAATAATTAGAGGGGCTTAAACTAAAATTCCTTATCATAGAGAGACACTTATTATCTATCATTTTTTTTTCCAGTATTGGGGATTGAACCCAGGAGCACTAACCACTGAGCTAGGCTCCCAGACCTTTTGTCATTTTAAATTTTGAGACAGGGTCTTTTTAAGTTGTCAGGTGGGACTCGAACTTGAAATTTTCTTGCTTCAGCTTCCCAAGTATCTGGGGTTACAGACCTGCACAATCATGTCTGGCTGAGAGATATGTTTAATTTCTTTTGCTTGACTTTAATATAATTGAAAGGTCATTTTCAGAGCCTAAAGGCCCTTTGCTCAATCATTTGTCTGTTATGGTTTGTATATAATCTGTCCTTCAAATGTTCCTGTGCTAATGTCGGAATATTCAGAGGTGAGATAATTAGATTATGAGAGCTTTAACCTCATCAGGCCATCCTGGTGCCATCCATCAAGAGGTATGCCTGGAAGGGCCCATCATCCCTGGGGCTCCCTCCCCACTTCCCCTTTCTCTGCTTCTGGCCACTATGAATAGAGCAGTGCTTCTCCTTTGTGCCCTTCCATCATGATTTTCTGCCTTACCTTGATCCCAAAGGTATGGAATTGGCCAACCCATGGGGACTGAACCTCTGAAACCATGAATCAAAATAAACTTTTTCCTCTTCTCTTCTTGTGAAGCATTTTGGTTACAGCAGTGCAAAGCTGGGAATAACACAGCATTCCTTTTTATGAAAAATAACCAAAAAGAAAATTGAGCCTTGATGTGACCTGTGGCTTCTCAACTGTAGATGGGTGACAGTGAGGAGGAAAACATCCCAGAAGAGAGAGGAGCTGCAACTCCCTGAGATGACAGGTTTTTAAATCAATGCATGGAGATCAACTTAAAATCATTCAGAACACTTCTTAAAAGGCTGCCTCCGTGGAGACCCAAGAAAGTATCTCTTAGGCAAACCAACATTCTGAAAAATCCTCATAGTTGAGAATATGGGTGGTTCCTTTGCTTGTTGGGCTGCTTAATTACTGGACTCATGTTTAGGGGCCATAGTAAATGGATAATTACTATTTTAAACCCTAAGATGATCCTCAGATCAGCAAAATGTTCATGATACAAAGAAGATCTGTGAAGTGCTCTAAGGAAATCAACTCTAGAGTCAGGTCTCATTTCCTTCTAGAATCAGAGACTGTTGGAAATGCCCACAGCTATAGCATATTCTCCATTACAGAAAACCGTTAGAAGTCTAGGCTCCATTATTTTCTTGTGATGTCTCCTTAGGCAAGCCTCTTAGTTTCTCTAAGTCTCACTATCTGCCTCTACCATTGTCGAGAGCTTGAGTAAGCTGCAGTTGCATAGCAGTTTGTACCGTACATTCAACTTTGTAGGCACTCAACAAATGTCTCCTTCTGTTAGAATCTGGGGGTCCACTGGAAAAAACCTTGGTACTGATGGGAGCCTTGAATCCCACAAAGAGCTTCTCCTACTCTTATATGTCCTTAAAAATGTGTGTTTCAATTAATCCCTGTATATGCCTATTCCCAATATTTAGCAAAAGTTGTCTAAAGAATGAGTTCCTTTCATTTAACTTGAGATTGACTACTGGTGTGTGTTGAAGATGTCTGCTTCATGGACACAGAAATAGATTTTAGGAAACTCATTGTGTTCTGGACTGGGACTATATTCATGTTGAAGGTGGTTCTCTTCCTCTGATCTGCTCTGTTATATAAATGAAATAGGAATTGGAAAAAATATGAGTCTTAAAGAAATTCCTGAGGTCTTTTATAGTTTCAACTTATACTGTTTTCTTAATATTTCTAATTTTGGCCCTTTTCTTGGAACTTTCTCAACTCTTGGAGATTAGGCAATGGGACTGGGGTTATAAGCTGCAAAACTGGAGGAAACCAAACTGAGTATATGCAGTAGATGAGACCTCCTTCTTTGCCCTAATCAAATAACTCCTCTGGGTAAATGCTATTACCTTGCAAATATTATATTGGAAGATAGATTTTGAAAAATGAGGATGCTATAACAATATGAGCAGTGAAAATGAACTTTAGGCATTACAGAAAAATTAGAGGAAAGAGAAATATCTCAACGACTGGGAGCCTATATTGGTATCTGTCAAGAGGCAGTGCTATCCATCTTAGTATATTAAGCAGAAATGTAAATTCTGAAACATTCATGAAGGGGAAGCAGAATCACAACCTAGGGCTCCAGTTTGCATGTATATGCTGAGAGGATAAAGGAAGAATTAGAAGAGGATAAACACAAGGACAGTTTTCTATGCTCAGCTTTGTTTTCTGTGGTTATAAAATTTTACTTACATACAACATGACAATGAATACAAGAAAATAAAAATACTTGTTTTTTCATGCAGTCTTATGGGAAACTGTTGAGACCACAAGACTCACCAGCTATTCCTGAGATTTCTGTCTCCCAGGGATTTAGCTACATGATATTTTTCTCTGCACTGATGGGGGTCCTCTTGGTAGTGAGTGAACACAGATAGGAAGTAGTAGCCCAGAGACTGATGGTTGAAGTTTCAGCCAAAGCCCCACAGCTTGTGGAGTTTGATTCCTTCTTGCATGCTTGAAAGCATAAATTCGCTTAGAATTACACTTAGATAACAGTGCTGTGATTAGAATCAAAGCAGATGAGACACTTTGCTCACGGAAGGAAGGAGTGCAGCCATGCAGGTGAAGACAGCCTGGTGAGGGGCCAGTCTATAGAGTCCTGGGGAAGAAGGCTCTTTGTTTATCCAGGTCTCTACATTTTACCTCTGCTGGGATTGAAATGAAGTAATTTGCTTTTCTCCTTTACATGAAAAGAAATGTGTTTGTACAAAGAGAGCTAAGGTGATAGAGGACTATGTCGCAAAATACATGAAACCATTGATTAAATCAACAAGCGATGCTGTTGGAGATTGTGCTTCTGAAGTGTACAAAGAAAGGGAAAACATTGTCCTTGGCATGTAGATTGCTTGGAATGCTGAAAAGGCTAATGGCATTTGTTTAATAATATGGAAATGGTAACAACTTAACTCCTTAACTCAACAACTTTGAGTTAAGGAGAAACTTATATTCATTATTGAATTAGAGGTCACAAAGTATTGTTGAGCTGATACCTTGGTAGGTATCTATGGAAAGAAGAATATTTAATAACTTGATAAATTAAGGATCAAAAGGGAATAAGCAGGTTGAATCGTGACTGCCACACTTCTATTTTGAGCAATAACTTTATAGAAGTTTATTCCAAATGAAATATGGAAAACTAACCTAAGAGAATGTTTGATGTAAAACAATAAATTATGTGAAATTAAAACACATATACGGAAATAGAAAAATATTTTACTTTGCTAGTTGCACTGGCTTTGCAACTAAAGCATAATTATTCACTAAAAGGATAAAATTTGTCTTGAATAATGTAAATGTGATTATTGAATTTGCTGTTTATTTTTCCTTGACTTGAATTTGAGATAGGTCCTGGTGGTGATGCACATCTATGATATCTGTATTTGAGAAAGATGCTGTTGTTAATCATCTGTGTGAGCAGGTATGGGGTCTACTCAGAGTCCTCTTCTCTTTTCTTACTGTCATCACTGGCTGTGCATCAGTTGTTATCAGAACCACTACTTGAGAGAGCATGGTCACAGGGAACTTTGATGATCTTTGAACCAACATACTTGTTCAGACTCTGCACACTGCCCCTCTTAATTTCACATCAGCCAGAGCCTTGCTCTCCCAGGTATCTTCAGCTACACTCCATATTGGCAAGTCGGTGTTGGAACCTTTAAGATATTATTATTGTTTTTCTTTCATGTAGTCATACCATTATTGTTTGGACACAGATGTAATGAAATTTAAACCTTAGCCCAAGATAATGCTGTGAATTTCTCAATGCCTAACTTTCCCTTTTTGCACTGACTACAAAGAGGACTGAGAACTGCTATTGCAATCCAGCTATCTCAAGAACATAACTCTCCATGATGATCTCTCCCAGATTAAAATAAAGTGGTAAATTTTATACACAATTTTATACACACATATTACTATACATTTTTCCATATATATGTAAACATATGTATACACACACACAATGATCTTTGTGTACTTTGGGGTTTTTTTTTAAAGGAGTTGTGGAATTTATTAGCATTGCTCTTTTTCCCCCACTTGCAGCTTAACAAGCAGATAACAAAGCATAGGTGAGTCTAGCTGCTATAAGTCCTTTATTCTGATGGTTGTGTGAATTCCCAGCTATCTTTGCTGCTCTTGTGTTCCTGTTCAAAACAGCCACAAGATGCCTGGAGGCTCATAACTGCTAAGTGTCAAGAATTCTGGTTACCATTTATTTTCTTTCCAATCATCATAATTTATTGTGACCTGCTTTTGACACTCACTGTAAGAAGCATGGATCCTATGAAGAATGATTTGTTTCCCAACAGTGGCTTTTTGTTCTGGTTTGTTTTTCTGATTTTTCTCTGAATAACTTAGACCAGAAAGATTCAAGGTTGTAGGAAGGCTTAATTGGTGGCCTAAAGCACTTGGGATTTGCATATTGAACTTTAATTCTGACCAAGAAAATGCATCAGATAAGGGCACAAATACTGTCTAGAATCAGTAATGTCACTAGGTATCATAAGTGTCTTTATAAGCAAGTCATAACATGATGACAACTCTGTCATGGGGCAGTTGACCCCCTTGGATGAGATGGAGGGTAGCCAGGGAGTGGCCCAGGATTTTTAAAACCTGATTTACATATCATTAAAAAGACATTTAGAGTGTCATTTTATTCTACTGCAAAACTCAAGATCTGAAATTCAAGGATCTTGAGAAAAGAAGCCTGGCCTTGCTTATACCAGGTAATTGGTTTATCTTTTTAGACTAAGTTATTCTATCACTGGAATAAAAGGTTATAATACCTCCTCATTATGACCATCTATTTATTATTATTACCAACCTCTGCTTCCTTATCAATCACAAAAGAGAGAGAAGAGTGGAGGAACGGAAGAGGGGTATTGGAAAGTTTGCATGCCATTGACTATGGACTGGCCCCATGACAATTTTATTTTTATACAGTGAGATTTTTATTGATCTCCCCCAAAGAGAAACAGCATGTAACCTCTTATTTCCATAGATATGCAAACACTAATGGCCCTCCCAAATTCCACTGCTGTGGTCAGGCTTCTTTTAATCGCTGCCTTAGGGACAATGGAGCACTTGCTAAAATTGCTCAGATCTGTAGCAGTGTCCTCAGTCTTGCCCTCATAATAGACATTGTGGCAATGCTGCTGATTCACAAGGCTCAGAGGAGCAATTCCCCTCCAGGTCCCCAACACTGAGGCTGAGTTGAGGGGGATGAAAAGGAAGAGGTAGGAGAAGGGCATGAGTTGGCAGCCTTGTGTTGCGTGCTCATTTGAAGTGTCCATTGTATCCAGTAGGGTTTTTGGTTATAAGGAATAAAAAATGACTATTACTGACAAAAAGAAAATATGATGAAAAATGATCAATAAGCGTGAAGATAAGGGTACAGAGTGATGCTTGAAATGTGCAGGTAGATGAGGTAGAGGCCTTCCATGTGCTCCTCAGAAGCTACCCATTGGCACTCATGTCAATGTTTGGCACACTTGGATGGTAGTGCACACATTCCAGGTTGTCTGCATTCTCCCAAACCGTCAGATGGGCCCTTGGCTCTCTAAGTCATTCCCTATTATATATACCTTCCATGGATAAACTGTTAATTCATCTTGGTGATAGTTTTAACCGATATTTCAGCTCAACAAAATAACCATTTATCTCACCAAAATTACCAAACCAGCCAGGTACCATTATTGTAACTCTTGTATGGATACAAATGATGTTCAGAGGTAATAAGTAATTTTTCTCAAATAGTGTAACTAATAAGTGGTCATCTTAGGATTCAAACAAATGTTAATCTGATTTCAAAGCTTTTTTTTTTCAAGTTAATGAGCTTCAGAGGGCTTAAAAAATTCCCCTTTTGGGAATATATTTTAACAATGGTCACAAATGCATATTAAAGATAAAAATATTTGAGAACTAAAGAGATGTCTAAGATACATTTATTAATTTGGGTACATAATTTTTTAAAGTTATTTTTTAAAATAATCCAAGTAATATATGACCATTGTGGGAAATGGTAGAATACCCATGAGTAAGAGTAGGCAAAAGGAGGAAGAGGAGGAGAAAAAAAGAAAAGCTATATGAATAAACAGAAATCAAAAGCAGCCTCTCTCATTTTATTAGTATGTATTTAATTTCATGTGTCAATTCATGACTTCAGTAAATATTTATTGCACACCACAACATATCAAGGCTTTCTTCTGGGATGCAAAACTGGAAAAGAACACAATCTCTGATCCCCCTACCACACTTGCTACCACACTTGGATGGTTGGAAACCACTCAGCATTTGTGTATAGAATTGTTTAGTAGGAAAGGAAGAAGCAGAGAGAATAGTTGGGCAAAGAAACAATTACTGAATAAATAAACTCTGTTAAGCCTATGATGAGTGCTGAGAAGGAAAATAAAGAATATAAGAGGGAGAAAGCATTGGTAGGTGAAGAGGAATGCTATTTCCATGGGAAGGTGGGGAAGACCCCACTGTGCAGGTGACACATAAGCTGAAACTAAATGCAGAGAAGGGTGCACCTTGGGAAATCAGGGAGGAGCACAGAAGGGAAGAAGAATGACCTGGGAGTCAAAGGATCAAGAAAAGACTGAGCATGCTCATGCTATAGTTGCAGTAACCCTCACTGTATTGAGAGGCAAGTATCCACTTGTATGCTAAAATACCCAGAGAAGTGTTAGCCTACTTTTAAAGAGGGATTTTTCCTAATATCATTTGGAATTCAAAATTAGAATTGGGAACAAACCAAAATTTGAAGCAAAATGTGTCTCTGTTCTCAAGGAATGTGTTACATCCATCTCCCTTCCTGCTTCTATTTCTTGCTTCCTAAAGAGGATTAATTGATGGACAGGTACACCTCAGAGGTTACAAGATTCTCTCAGATCTGTAGAATTAACTTTATAAAATTATACTGTAGGGCTGGGGTTGTGGCTCAGTGGTAGAATGCTTGCCTAGCATGTGTGAGTCACTGGGTTCGATTCTCACCATTGCATATGAATAAATAAAGTCCATTTACAACTAAAAAATTATACCATTTAATAAATTATTTAACACTAAAAAGTTGCAAGAAAGCCGGTGATTTTCTATCTCAACTTCTGCATTTTAAAAAATGAAGAAATGAGACCCAGCGTCAGAGACTCATGTTTTAGGTTTGTATGTCTGACAGCAGCAAATAGCTCAGACAAGGTTTTATACATCTTTAACTTTCAAATGATTCTTAATTTTTATTCATGGGAAAAGAGCATTTAACTAATTTGCCTGCCTTAAAAATCAGAAAAAAAAAATATAAACTGAAAGAGGCTCAATGACCAAAGCCAGAACAAATTGAATAATAAAATAAATAATGATATTGAATTAAAACTGAAAGAATAAAACAAATGTCATTGAATCTATACTATATAAATAGAGGAGAAGGAAAAAATTGTTCTTACATAAAAATTAAATGAATTTCATGTGGAACAAATGAAGACAATAGGCAAATCCCCATTAAAAAGATGTAGTAATAATTGCTTTTGTCAAGATTCCACCAATTAATGCAGAATTTAGAGGAAAAAGTCTAAGGAGAAGCAGGATCTTTGCACAATCTCATAGTATTGTCCCCAAGATAAATATTCACTAATTACAAAGGAAAATATATTAACTTGATAATAAGACTATCTGTCAAGTAATCAAGAATAATGGTTCTAGTAATAAGACATCAACATCACGTACTCCTTGATAAAATGCACCAGAAGAGATACATTGCTTCTATGGTATCCTTCTTTAAAGTATATAAAGTCAACCCAATAATGAAAAAAACATCAGATCTAATTTGAGGGACATTCTGTAAAATGTCTGACATTAATAATCTCAATGTCATGAATGACTCAGAATGACATAGAAATTGTCATAGGTTGGAAGAGACTATAAAAACATGATGATTAAATGTGACATGAGATCTTGGATTAGACTGATTAGATCCTGGAACAGAAAAAAAGCCACGCTTGACACACACACACACACACACACACACACACACACACACAAATGGAAATTCTAGCTGACTATATAGGGTAGTGAAATTAGAGGCAATCAGGACAAAAGATCTACATGAAATCTATGAATTATTTTTGCGTCTCTTTTATGGTTATAGAGTGATCTCAAAGTTAAAAATTTAAAAGTACATTAGTAAATATATGAATTTCATAAACATTTTATGGGAAAGTTCTTTTTTTAAAATCAAAACTAAGGGGACAGCTCATGTGCAGCAAAGGGCATGACAGGAGCAAGGAGAAATGATAAAAAAGAAGGTAAAAAGAAAGGAGATCAAGCAGATTCCAAGTTGGAAATTGAGAGCAGCATTCCTTGAGAAAGTGGTATGTGCTCAGGCTGGGACCCATGCCTTTACCCTACCTCATCTATGTGAGGTAGATGACAGTGGTAACATCATGAATTATGTCAGTTAGTCCATTGTGGATACATATCTTAGCTCCAAGACTTACTAAGTGGGCCAACATAAGCAAGAAGCGGTTTTCTCAGATGCAAAATTGGGAGATGGTTGGCTGAGGAATAAATAACACCCAGCTTTGTGTCAGACACAGAAAATCAATATATGGCAGATCTTATAATAAATATTGACTCTGGGATTTGTTCATCCTAATTATCCTTTCCGGTGCCTTAGAATGACCCTCTGAGGGAGTATTTGGAAGCCAGAATAGCCTTTCCTATGGAGAAAGTGGTCCTTGGGGTGGTGGAAGTACTAGTCCAACAATGAAGTCAGGGGAAGCTCAGAGGCTCCCTAAATGGGATCAGGTACTACTTCTTTATGTTTTCTTTCCCATTGAAGTTTTGGCTTACACCATTCAGAAGGAAATATGCTTCACTGAATAACCTAATTATTAGAAGTAAAAGTTAATACCCTTTATCATTGCATGCATTTATTCAATCATTACTTTTTAGGAGTTTCCAATGTATCAGGCAGTATTCAAATTTCTGGTGATGGAGCCATAGTAAGAAAGAAAAGGCAAGAGGGAGTCCATGCTCCGGAGAGAGAGAAAGGGGTGGAGGATGTGTTTGGAAGGTTTAGATGATATGACAATAAGCATACTAATAAGACAATTTCAGGTAGCATGATTTGAATCAAATATGACAGTAACTGATAGAGAACGTCTGTTAGAGAAGTCAGGTAGTGTTGTCAGAGAAAGCCCACTGAAGGGAAATGTTTAAGGTGAGACCTGATTAATATGAAGGGCTTATCTATAGGACATTCTGGAGAAACACATTTAGGAAAAAGAGAAGGCCAAGTTCAGAAGTACTTAAATAAGATTGAATTTGGTGATTATATTCTTTGATTCTTGTACAAAATAGACTTTTAGCTTAGAAAATATAACTACTATATCAAAAGGTTGTATTTTATGATGTATATATTTTTGTGTTTGTAATGCTTGGCTGTTCAAGTGTCATTCAAGTGTCTAGGTGTGGATTGCTGCACTATTCATGGAAATGACTCTAGAGATTCTCAAGGTCAACCCTGGGAAGAAAAATGTATTTGTGTGTGTGTGTGTGTGTGTGTGTGTGTGTGTATGCCCGTGTGTCTCATATATATGGTTAGTATGTCTGTGTGCATAATGGATACATATAATACATATACTGTTATGATACATATACTGTTACTATAGAGAGACAAATCTGGATTCCATACTGAATTTATATGCAGACTAGTCCCCAAATCTTCATGGTGCACAGATTGAGATAGCATAAATTTCATAGAAGAGTCATTTTTGATCTTGGCAACTAACAGATATGATTGTGTATTTCTGGCATCTCTCCTCTTTACAAACGATATTGATGTTTCAGCAGGGCACCAATCCCAACTCTTCTTCCCCTGCTGTTATCAATATGATGAGCTTGAAGAGTTCCAAATTCAAAGGCTTTTGTAGCCTTACCCATTATTGACATTTTTTTCACTATGAATTCAGAAACGGAATAAAGAAAGTAGAGTCAGGCAGGAGAAGGGAGAGAATAAAGGATGTTTAATTTACCTTCTTAAAAGATGAAAACATTTGGACTACACAGCATCACAGTAAATGTATAATCAGCTAACTTCCTCTAATCTATTAAATGCTACATACAGTAAGAAGATGAATGATAATTAGAAAATGAGCTTTGTGCATGAAAAGGCAGATGCTAGGGCCAGAAAGAACTCTGAGGCAAGGGTGTTCCATCCATAATGATGCCTGGGTGTGTCGGCTGGATCTCCAGGCTGCTGAGATATAATCCATGTCCTGCCAGAAGGAAATGTGGTATAGGATACATTTGACATCTTCCAGAGAAGAAAAGGAATACCTTGATTCAGCAGGATCATGACACTTTCAGTATTAACTTAAAGCAAGGTAAAAATAGAAGTGTAAGTAATTAAGTGGCACATTACTCTTAAATGAAATACATAAGAAAAAATTAAAAAGCAATATCATTAATTGCTTTTGAACCTAGTTGGAAAGCATTTCCTCTCTCATCATTAAGTATATTCACTAGAGATTTTTCATAGTTGCTCATTGTCAGATTTGGGAAGTTCCTTCAATTCCTAGTTTGTAGTCAGTTTTTTTATAACTATTATCAAATAGGTATTGAATTGATTAACATATATAAAACCTTTTTAATGACACATTAGCAAATCACATCCAGAATCAGATAAAAATAATATAACAAAGTACAATATATTTAAAGACTGTAAATTTAGTCTAAAAATTAAGAATTAATATACTTCATTATAGTTGTGTAAAAAACATAATCAACTCAATAAATGTAAAAGGAATGTTTAGAAAACTTCAGTGCCTATTGATAATAGTTACAAAAAAAATAACTACAAACTAGTAATTGTAGGAACTTCTCAAATCTGACAATGAGCAACTATGAAATATCTCTAGTGAATATACTTAATGATAAGAGAGAAAATGCTTTTCAACTAGGCTCAAAAGCAAGACAAGTATGTATGTTCTCACCATTGCTGTTACAATATTTTGTTGAGGATTCTCCTAAGTGCAGTAAAACAAGTAAAAAAAAATATAAAGCACTACATTCAAGAAGGAAGGTAAGGCTTCTTGTATTCATAAATGACATGATCATGCATTTAGAAAATCCTATGAAATCTCCAAAGCCAGCACTAGAAATAGTGTGAGAGTTTATCAAAGTCACAGAATAGAAGACCAAGAATTGAAAATAAATCATATTCCCACAGACTTGACAAGAACATTTTGGAAATATTTTAAATACCATTTATTACCTCACAAGTAGGAAATTCATGGTATAAATCTAACAAAATTGATTAAGTATCTGAATGCTGAGAAATCACAAATCATGAAAGAAATTAAAGGAAGAAGCGAAGAAAATTAATTAAATGGTGTATATTTAGTAGTCATAATTTTTTAGGGAAACAAATGGCATTTTTGGAAAAAAAAACTTAAATGATATAGTCATTTTGAAAAAAAATATTGGAAGTTGCTTAATAATGCTTATCCTTTATTTACCATGCGATCTAGTAATTCCAGTCCTAATTATTTTCCAAAAATGAATGGGAACATATATCACAAATTGGAATAAGAATCCATTTGTTCCTTGGTATTCATGAAGGAC
This sequence comes from Ictidomys tridecemlineatus, assembly GCF_052094955.1. Lineage (NCBI taxonomy): Eukaryota > Metazoa > Chordata > Mammalia > Rodentia > Sciuridae > Ictidomys > Ictidomys tridecemlineatus. The sequence continues at coordinate 20,045,759 of NC_135477.1, forward strand.
TGGTTCCAGGAAACTTTCACAGAAACCAAGTTCTCAGTGCTGGAGGACCCTCCTCTAAAATGACAGTATTTGCATATAACCCATACATATCCTCCCGTATACTTCAATCCATCTCTAGATACAATGTCAGTGTTATATAAATAGTTGGTATACTGTATTGTTCTGGAAACACTTATAAGAATATAATGTTCTTGATTGGTACAGACACAGTTTTTTACCCTAATTTTTTTTTTTCAATTCACAGTTGGTTAAATTTGGAGAGTGAATAGATTTTAACTGAATATAAAGTAATAAACCACATTAAAAAAGAATGGAACACTATGGAAAGATCCTCAAAGGATCATCCTTGGCAAAATGAGCCAAATACAAATAAAGGCATCATGTCTGTTGATGATTTGATTTATAAGAAATGTTATAAAAGAGAATAACATAGTGATACAGAAAAAAATATTGGTGGTTACTAAGAAATAAATGTGGAAATTGTGAATTGACAACCAAGGGACATGAAGAAACTTTTTCAGGACTTCAGAATCTTCTACATCATGATTGTGGTTATGGTCACATAAATATACACACGTCTCAAGACTAATCAATTTTTATACCTAAAATGAATATATCTTAATATATAAATTATGACATAATAAAACATTAATAAAAGAAAAAATACGGCATGTGTGAAGACAGATAAGAGTCAGATAAATCTAACCTTTCGGAAAAAATAGTTAATTGTGTGAATGTTTTAAACTATTTGGCAGTCTATTTCTTACTATATTTTTCACTTGATAGTCCTTGTTGCCTGAATTTACCTATTTAAATTTGGGTTTTTTGAACTATAACACATACTATTACTTTATTATATTGGATTTTACTAATGTGTATATATGCACATATATGATTTCATCAATTACATATTCATATAGACACATACAGATATGACAATGCCTTGCTATAGGCCGGATGCTGAGGAGAAAAGCACTCCTATTTATTATGTATTTCTGGTGGAAAGATGCATTTTTCTAATATTATTATGGAAGATTTGGCAATAGACAAAACTACATGAGCTAGGTGGGATGGCACATACCTATAATCCCAGCAACATGAAGGAGTATCAAGTTTAAAGCCAGCTTCAGCAGCTAGGGAGACTCTCTAAGCAACTTAGCTAGACCCTATCTCAAAATAAATAAATAAAAAGGGCTAAGGATGTGGCTCAATGCTTAAGTATCCCTGGGATCAATCTCTGGTAAGAAAAAAACAAAACAAAACCAAACCCTACCTGTGTACTTTCTTTTACCTGATGATTTCAAGTTTAAGAATTTACACTGAAAATATGCTTCCAACAATTCTACAGGCACACATGCAGAAACACACATGATGATACATCCAGCACTTTTGGTAAATAGTAGAAAAAATTAAATATTTATAGAAAAGTGTTTTGATAAACTACAGTGTATACATCCAGTGGGGGTAGTGTAGAGTTTTACGCAAAAGAAAAGTTTCCATGAACTTATAAGGACTTGTTTTCAGGCTATATTTCCGATTGCATAAAGCAAAGTGAAAGGGAGTATCTATATATTACATTCTGTGTAAAAAATGAGGAGATGGGGCTGGGGATGTGACTCAAGCGGAAGCACGCTCGCCTGGCATGCGTGGGGCGCTGGGTTCCATCCTCAGCACCACATAAAAATAAAATAAAGATGTTGTGTCCACAGAAAACTGAAAAATAAATATTAAAAAATTCTCTCTCTCTCTCTCTTAAAACATAAGGAAAAAAATAAAATATACTTACATTTATCTGTTTGTGCAAAAAGAAACTCAGGAAGAAAAAGCAGAAATACACGAAATTGGCTGCCTACAGGGCATGCGTGGGGGCTGCAGGGTGAGGGGATAGACACATGGAGGCAGAGATGGAGGAGAGGGCTCAGAGAGGAAAACTGAGTCCAGACTTATGTTTACCTGAGTAAACCAGTTTTAGATTTTGGAGCCATATTGTATTTCACATTTTAAGAAATAGTTTATAAGATCAAGGATTTGAGAGAAATGAAATATGAATATTATTTTTTCCAAAAAATAATATCTAGTTTGAGGGGAATGAAAAAAATCTTTTAGCATAATATTTTGATTCTCCTCAAGATAATGATGAAATGAATGTTTTAAAAATAATGACTTCATTGGTCAGTGTGTTTTCCAAAAGGGTATGGGTAAGCCCTTGTGAAATGATCAGGTATATATTCAGAAATGATCAAATAAGTGAATGAATTTTGAATAGTGAGAGTTAGGTTTTTTTCCTATCAGAGAAGACAGTTAAAATTGTAAAACGAGAAGCTGCAATAAATGCTGTCATATAGGAATGAAATTGGAGATGTTAATATGAATATAAAATTTTAAAGACTTAGATATAGATAAGGATGTGCATATGAATAAAGATTTATGTTTCATTTTATGAATAAGGAGATAGGCAGCAATTAATGCCAGCAGTCCATTTACATCTTATTCACTGTTTTTCAATCCTGCTAAAAACATTATTACATAACCCTACATATTAAAAATAAAACTTCTAACACCTTCAAATCCATCTAGTCACTTTTTTCTCCCAGATTCTTTGTCTCATTTTTTCCCTTTGCATCCCCCTCAATCTCTCCCAAATGTAAATTTAACAATTCTTATAGCAGTCCTTGACATTTTGAAGACACAGTGAAATTTTATAAATTCATAATAAACCAACAGCAATGATAAAGTAAAACTCGGGGACTTTCAGATAAATTTTGTATCCACATGACCATAAGCAACAGGTTTCTTTCTTTTTTTGGAATATGACGTTTTTTCATCTGTGCAGTTTATTTGAGATCCACCCATGGTGTTACATGTATCAAACGGTTCAATCCTTTCTATTACTGAGTAGAGTTAATTGATGTAGATGTACCACAGTTTGAAGTTCAGAGATAACATATTGCTGGTGGAAACTAGTAGTGTGGCCACTATGGAAAATGATTTGTTAGTTACATCAAATATATACTTTTATAACTCCACAGCATTCAACCTAGAGAAATGAACACTTATGTTCATTTAAAACCTTGGATGCAAATATGTGTGTGTGTGTGTGTGTGTGTGTGTGTGTGTGTGTAGCAACAAGTTTCTTAATGTTACATGGTTAAAAAGCAGGAGAGTAAGGTACAAGTGAAGAGAGAAATGATAGCTAACCATTTGGAGGAACATCTGATGCTCAAAGAAGTGGGAATTCATGGGTTATGGGGAGGTGGGTGGTAAAACTTGCTCCCTCAAGAAAACTTCGCTTTTGTTCTTCTGACAATCACATACAAGATTATAATCATCCAAGAATGGTTTTATCAATTTTTTTTTTCTATAAATGCTTGACAAGTTTACATGTGCAAAACCATTTAGCAAATTGGGAACATAGGCTTTGGAGTTTGTAATTTTAAAAAGCAATAACAAAGATCTGCGGCAACTTGTAAAATATTCAAAAGGAGTTTTGAATAAGATTGAAAAAAATTGAAGGAAAATCTGTGTTCCCAGTAGGCAAAATATTACTGACATTTTTAATAATAATGAAACATAAGACCTGGGTAGGGCAAAACAAAAATACATTTTGCATGTCAAAGACTTATTTGTAACAAATTAGGCTGGCTTTGTTAGATTCTGTATCTTGGAGCAAATTCAAGGTTAAGAAAGGAAAATAAGTATTTAAATTACCCTGGGGAGGCTAACTCTTCCAACCAGATTATGAAAGATGAGAAATCTTTATGTGAGAAATAACTTCTCCACTTTTACTTCATGAATACAGTTTTAAATTTTTTTTTCAGTTGAAGACAAAAAGGAAGTCAAAATATCTGCCAGTTTGCCTTTATATAATCCATGTTCTCTTGGCTGTGCATAAATTTAAAGGTTTAAACCCTGATTCTTATTTATCTTTTGAGATTTTTCTACTTATCATATTTTTTAACTTTCCTTAAGAAAAACACAATACTTAGAGTTCCCTGAAGTTTAAATATATGCTAATTTATTATCACAATATTAAATCCTACTGTGGAAAGAGGTAAAAAAGGTTTAATGTGAAAATGAGATCCTTAAATTAGGGATTACAGTTGGAAAAAAAGTTTCCATTGGTCTAAAGGCATTGAAAAGTTTTTAAATAAAATATTAAGCCTCATATATTTATGATTATTTAACCATTAAGGCAATTACCATTTTATTACTAGATAATTGATATTATAGAAAAACATTTTATATTGATTTTTCCAATTTCATTCTTTTTAGAAAAATTTTTATTTTTTATTTTTAGATATATATGACAGTAGTGTATTTCGACATATGTACATGGAATATAACTTATTCTAATTAGGATCTCGTTCTTATAGTTGAACATGATGTGGAATTACATTGGTAATGTATTTATATCGAAACATGGGAAAGTTATGTTTAATTCGTTCGTTTTTTAATTTAAGAAGATCTTTGAGAGAATATGATTTATAAAATGTTGTTTCTACTTAACAGGAAAGCAGGATCCCCCTTTAGAAAAATAATCTGATTACTTAAGATGGTCCAAATATGAGAAAACTTTTCAAGAACCTATACCTCATCAATAAATAGTCCCCAAACTCATCTGTGATCCATGAAGGCAAGCATGTTGATTTGCCAATTTGGGTATCATTGACTCAAACCTATTTATATTATGTTCAAAATGGCTATTAGCCTCATGGATAGGAATCTGTGTCTTGTTCATACATATAAGTTTAGGACATAACATATTTTAATTGATTGATGGTTGACTTAGTTTAAAAGGGTGGTTTACATGTCATTTTTTTTTAATTTAGGTGAATTTTCTTTTACTATTTTCTTGGATCTAGGAATGGCTTCTTTTATCGCCTCTCTGTAGCCCTCTTACACCTCCACTGGACATTTTTCTAGTCCCCATCTCTTTTCTTCTGCCTGGGTTTTGGTTCTAGCTTTGCTTTTCGCTGTTGTTTCAGGAAAATTACATAACTTCTCGTGCTGAACATAAAAAGGATGGATGTACTGCCCTCACGTTTGCAAGAATTAAATAAAGTAGGCAAGTCTAGTGCTTAGCATAAACCCTAGTGCTTAGAAAGCTTACAAATCAAGTTAGCTGTTATCACTATTGCTGTCACTATCATGTGCAAACATTGTTTCAAAATTTCACTACCTGAAGTGGAATTCTGGTTTAGCAGGTAAACTAATCTGAGCATACTCTCTTCAAGGTTTAAAAAATCATAAAGAATATGTAATCATTCTTCTTAAATTTTTTTTGTACAGTCACAAATTATGATTGTGTGTGTATGTATGTATTTTTTCTCAAATAAGATTCCCCACATGATGTTTTGTAGTGTTTGATTGTATTTTGTATATTGAGCTTATACTAGAATGTTATAATACAGGAAAGAAGCACATTTTGTTATAATCATGTTACAATAACCCTAAAAAATGCAAATGCAGGGACTGGGGTTGTAGCTCAGTGGTAGAGCGCTTGCCTTGCACATGTGAGGCACTGGATTTGATCCTAAACACCACATAAAAATAAATAAATAAAATAAAGGTATTGTGTCCTTCTACAAGTAAAAAAAAAAATTCTTTTTAAATGCAAAAATGTTAGATTTGATGTAAGAAAATTTGCTCAATAATGTCCATATGTGGGTAATAAAGAAAACCAGAAAAAATATAGACATTGCTTTCTTCCTAAACCTCTCCCAATTATAGAGAACTTCCATTAAGATTTAATTTTCTTGAGGATTTTGATGGACTTATTTTATAATAGAAAAATAAGTAATGATGTAGTCTTTGAGCTGGGTTAGTTTTAGCATTAGTATTAACATTGGTCTCTAGACTTTATTATAAGGAAGATTTACTAAATTAAATATTAAATATATTTTGAAACTGCTGAGAAAATGATTAGAAATTAAAGTGAGGGATGATATTTGTGGCTCAAATATTCTCTCCCTTTCCTTTTATGCCCCAAGTACTTAATGTCGTCATCTATTCGGAAGGATAGAGAAACACAGATTCTGAAATTTAGCCTTTTCAAAAAGAAAATAGCGGAAGATGACGAGCAACTAAATCTAATAAATAATTAAGAGTAAATGATGGCTGTCAATTATTTTCAGAGAAAATGAGAAGTTCAAGTGCACCTTGACAATGGGGACTGTCCCTGGAATGACAAAGTTAAAAGCTTATTATAATAAAAGACTTTCCCTGGCTTAATATACTTAATAAATTGAAAAATCGGTACATTTGTCAAATAGCCATCCTCTCCCAGTTGAGTAAGGGATTTTCAACTCAAGAAAGGAAGAGAATAATAGTGATGGAGGAAAGAACAGAAACCAGTTCAAATCATGTCTGCTCCTGTGAGTATATCTGAGGCTTCTGCATGTGTGCTGACCTTGCTGGGCGTAAGCAAACTACAAGCATCTAGTGCCCTTTGGCATCCATAGCAGGAAACTACAGTTACCCAGTGGTGTCCACTGGGAATGAGAGGCTAGTATTATTGAAGCTGTTTTCCTGGAAGCCTCCTAGTTTAGTCCCAATAATATTGGGAGTCCTCACACTGGAAACAGCCATGAAAATCCCAGAAACCCACCCTGAAGGCAGAAAAGTATTGCATATTGAATGTTATGTACAAAATAGAGGAAATGAGTGAATATTTCCTGAATAATAATATGATTTCTTCAACAAGCCCATTGGAATGCTTATCTTCGAAGATTCCATTATATTTTGTCCTCTTTGTGACAATGCTTCTCTACATAGTTTTTAGGGAAATCTTCCTCCTCTGAGTTACAAGGCTTTCTTCTTCAATAAAGAAATTTTCAGGCTTTTCTGAATGGGGATACCTCCTTGGTGGATTCATGGGAAGAAACTTAGGAGCTGCAAAAGTCATGTAATTCTAAATTCATTCCATTTTCCAAATCGGCTTCATGTTGACTGTTCCTTTATTTACTTGAATTAAAAGTGCAGGTTCTCTGGTCCTGGGGTAGATCCATCTTCTTGCAGGCATATAGATTAATGAAAGTTTTCTCCTGATCATATCAAGTTATAGGCTTCTTTAGGGAATTTATCTGTGACTCCATTATCTAATCACTAGAATCTATGTTATTATATAGTTTGTAAGGGTAGCATCTGGGTGTCATTTCAGATCCACATGCTGCTATAATGCAGATGTGAGTTGTTCCTCATGGACATTTTAGTATATTCAGGTAAAAAAGAAAATAATAGTGTTCTAATTCCCTGCTCCATTCCAGAAAAGCACTATGCAGAAGTAGTTCCCTATTTGATATTTGGGAGATATGTCAAATACATCTACTTGCCTGTCTCATTATAGGATGGGATCTGATTTAGAAATAGCCCCTGCTGAGACTGTTTAATCTTCCTGGAAGCCAGTATTTGCCTGCTCACTTCTTATGTATAAATGCAAAATTTATTGGTTCTATCTATTCTTAATTTAAAACATTTATTGAAGTTTGGGAGCAAATAGAAATAAACATTTTAAGACAACAATCAAGCCAGCAGAGTAAAATATCTGAAAGGAGGGGAAACATAGAAACTATTCAAATAGAGTGTGAAATGAAATTGCACCAAAGAGGATCCCTGGAAGACATTAGGTAAAATCATACACTTTCCCAGAAGAAAAGGAGAATGAGGAAGCAATCATACTTCTTCTTTATGATATTTATCATATTTTACCTTTACCTCTCTAAAGATGAATCAGATATGATAATGGACCCATTTGACAGTCAAGTCAACTGTGGCACAGTTAGTGACTGAGTGATTACGTTATTACAGTGATTCTGGTTTTCTTAAAGTCATATAGGAAAAAATATATAGATGTTAAACATGTGGTTTGATAAATGTTGATGAATACATAAGCTTATGTAGACAACATTCTCAACTCTCTCTATATATAGGATTATATAGGATTTCTGGAAGTCCACAAAGTTTCTTGTATACCTTCAATATTAATTCCCAGGAACCCACAGGCAACTTCTGTTATGACACCTGTTACCATCCACACATTAGGTTTGCTGAACCTTGAACTTCACTTATAAACAAAAACAAATCAGGCAATCTGACAATCTGACTACTTGTGTCTGGCTCTTTCCATTCACCATAATGATTTGAGAAGCATAATGTTACTGTGTTTATTAATAAATTAATCTTTTTATTGCTGAGTAATATCTTTATATGAATGTGACAAAATATGTCCATTCTCTGGTTTTTAGACCTTTGTTTATTCCAGTTTGTGGCTCATTTAAGTAAAGTAATTAAAAATTCTTGAACAGTTACCCCCGCCCAGGTAGCATGCATTTTCATTTCTCTTTGCTAAACTCATGACAGTGGGTCAAAAAATAGGGATAGGTTTAACATTATTTGAAAAGGCTGAACAATTTTCTTAAGTTGTTTTATCACTTTTCATAACACCAATATTGTCAGAGTTTCAGTTGTGCCATGTCTTTATCGAATGAGCGGTTGCAAATTTCTTTTTTAATTTTTTTCTTTTATGAAGTCGCCATTCATGCATTTGGAGCATATTATTCACGGAGTGGTTTGCCATTTTATTATTGATGTTTAGGTATTTTATATATCCTAGGTGCAACACCTTTATCAGATATGGTATTGAAAGAGCTTTCTTATATCTTACCTTCATCATAGCTAATATTTTTGATGAACAGTTTTTAATGTAGATGAAAGTTAACTGATCTTTCTTACACAAGTTATTTTTAATTGATGAAATGTTAATGTATTTATCATGCTTTAAACTATGTATACATTGTAGAATGTTTAAATTTAGGAAATGCATATTTGCATTAACTCACATACTTAACTTTTTGTAGTCAGAGCACTTAAACCTACTCTGTTAGTGATTTTCAAGAACATAATGCATTGCTATTAACTATAGTCACCGTGTTGTTTTAAAAATTCTTTTAACTCATTCCTGTTTAGTGAACTTGGTACCTTATGACTATCATCTCCTTCTCTCACTCAGCCCTCAGTAACCACAATTCTACTCTACATCTTCAGGAGCTCAATTTGCGGGGGATTCCACGTATAAGGGAGAACACATTTGACTTCCTTGCCTGTACTATTAATTTAATACAATGTCCTCTAAATTTATCCCAGTTTGCCTTCGAAATTTTTGTTTATTTTCATATATATGAAAAATAAACAAAAATTTCGAAGGCAAACTGATATGAAAATAAACAAAAATTTTGAATGCAAACTGGGATAAATATATATATTTAAATTTTTGTTTTTGTTTGTTTTGTAGTGCTGGGAATGGAACCCAGTACCTCATACATGCTGGGCAATCACTACCACTGAACTGTGTCACTAGTGCAAGAAATCTTTCATGCCTCATATTTGTATTCTCCTGTATTCCTTCCTGAATGTTTTATAGTTTCATATTTCATGTTTAAATTTTGGATTTATTTTCTTTTATAAAACTAACATGTAGAGGTTCAGAAATAGATCCATACATAATGTAATTTTCATCTTTTTTGCTAGACTCAAAATTTTCTATCTTTTTCTTTAGATTGAAAATTGTATTTTATTTATTTCTATTGTCTTTATTCTGTTGTTGGTTAATTGAATTTTCAGCATGGACTGGGCATAGGGAATAATGAATCCCAGGGTGTCTGGTTATACAGTCTTCTTTTCACAGGTGATGTATTTGTTCTGTCAAGGATTTACATTGCTCTTGGCTGCCTTTGTCTCTGTGAGGTTTGTTTTCAGTCTTTGTTGGAGTAAGACTGTTTTTGTTTAGAGACTAGTTTTAGATTGTTATCCTTACACTAGGATGTGGTTCTCAACCACACCTGTTGCATTTCCAGGGCTTAATTGAATGCATAGTGTATTGGTCACAATCTCCCCACTATTGCTAGCTCAGCATACCAGTCTTTCCCTGCACTGCATAAATTCTGATGGAGTCAATCAGCTTTCAGACCCTCCTCAAGTTGTTAGTACTGTATCTCACATAATTTTGTGCTTCCTACAGCATCCAATAAGTTCTCAAATACCTATCAAAATGTGTCGAAAAGAGAACTAAGAACCAGGCATGGCAGAGCATGCCTATAATCCCTGAAGCTCTGGAGGCTAAAGCAGGAGGCTCACAAGTTCAAAGCTAGTCATAGCAACTTAGTGAGACCCTAAACAACTCAGGAAGACACTGTCCTCCCAATTTTTTTTTTTTTAAGAACTGGGGATGTGGCTCAGTGGTTAATTGCCCCTGTGTTCAATTCCTGATACTGAAAAAAATATTTATTTATGTATTTATTTATTTATTTATTACAGTGAAAGAATTGAACTTTTAGAGGAATTCTATCCCTTTTGTATGAGTTGTATAATATCAGTATTAAGCAATTCTATTTAATCATTTCTTTTTCTTATGCCTTGTGCCAGAAGTTTATTCTGACTTTTTGAATTACTGAAATATTTCACACAGCATCCAATATGAAAATGCCTAGCCATAATTGGTTTTCATTAAACAATGATTTCTTTCTTTTCATGAAGTCTTATTTTTCTCTCTTTCACTCTATTTAAACAAACAAAAAAACAAACAAAGAAAAACAAACAAACAAACAAAAAACTCTAGGAAAATGCAGTGATGGGAGATGGTGATTTGAAGAACAGTCTTCCCAGCTTTTTTCCAAACACCAACTACTGGAACTTGGTCTTAACTCATTTTTAAACTTATTTTGAGAAGCAGGTATTGATCTACACAAAAGGTTCATTTAAAATGAGCAGTTCTTATCCTTGCTTGGTCTAAATTCCACTGACTCTTATGTCTGTATCCTGGTGTTTCTAATTTTATTTGTGTGGTAAGAAATGTCAATGGAGCAAAATTTAGAAAAATTAACTTTTTTAATATTTACAACAACAGAGAGCAACATCTTTTTTCCCCATAATAATTTCTATCTCAAATATATAACTCTAGAAGGGCACATTTTCATGGAAAAATATGCTAAATTCTATGTCAGGAAAAAAAGCAACCTTAGCACTCACTGTAACAGTACCCAATATGAGCACAAAATAGGCAATAGGTCAGCACAAAACAGAGGTACAGATTTGCCCTTTGGGTAGAAGTTGGAATAGGTAGAGGATGTTAAATTAAAGGCTAGAGTTGGGCAGATTTTGTTTTTAGGTTTGCCTTTTATAAGCTTTGTAGTTTAGGCAAATTCTTACCTCTGAGTATCTTGGCTTCTACATATGCATACTTAAGCTAACAAGCCTTCTAGCAGACATTACCTGTTAAGCCAAACATCATATTCCTATTATTCTTGCCATCGATTGATTTAAGAGTGTTCTGACCCAAGGAGATGTGAGTAGCTTTAGGAAAACTAACAGAAATAAATATGACTCAAAAGTGGTGACAATACCAAAATAGTCCATATGTCACCAATAGGATCCTGTTTAAATAATGGTTGGCATGTAGTTACCAATAGAAACAACAACACTAATATATAGTTACTGAAATGAAAATAGAAATATCATATAATGATTTCATTTTAAAATCTATAAGGTATATAAAAATATAACAAAAATTTGCAATTTTTCTTTTTGTGATGACTATATTAGCCTGTTAGAATTTTATCTTTTATATAAGTTAAACATAAATTTATTGCATAAACAAAAATGGTTAGGAAGATATTTAAAAGTTAAATTTCACATCCTCATTTCTTCCAAAGTATTATGAATATTTTACTGGATGAGTTACTGGGAAAAAAAGAAAACTTTCTTGAACAGAGATGTTTAAAATAAAATCCTCAAATAGGGAAAGTAATTATTGCTACTTTTCTTTACAATGCCATATGCTATCTTAATGTGAGATAATTATAACAAGTCATGGGGGAAATTTTGTACAATTACGTTTAATTAGTTCTAAAGGCTATTGTCTATCTCATCCTTTATCTCTGAATAATATTAGCAGAGAGATTTTTATCTGGAGATGTACCTGTGTAAATTTTCCCTACTCAATGGGAATTGCCACAAAATAACCGATTAGATTATTGTTCCTCCTTTTATATAATATACTATTTTAGTAATGTCTGTCAAATACTAATAAAGCTAAATCTCAATAGTATGAGCAAGATAAAATGAAAACTATTAATAAAATGAGTTCATCAAAGCTATTACACTTACATGTACTGGAAAAAGCCAAAGTATAAAGGTTGCAGCTTCACAAGATTGTATTATAAAATCCATCATGTTTATATGAAATATTTGAGAGTGATCAAGTAATATTTAAAAAATGCTTACAGATTCTAAAACCATGGATATCAATGGATATAGAAGAAATGATAGGAAGCAGAAAAATCATTTATTTATCTGTTACAGTGACACTTTGGGTGCAGAAATTTAAGCTTCACTCATTGAAATTTTATAATTGTGTTTGTTGTCAAATAAATAAATACATTATCTAATTAGTGAAGCATTTTGTAATACACAATCCTAATGAAAAAATACCTATGTTCAGTATGTACGTAGTGGAAACCAAGATGGGGAAGCAATTCAACCGAGAGCAGCTGAGGATTGGCCTGTGTGAAGTGGGAATTGTGGGCAGCAAGACATGATCAGGGTAAAGAACAGTCCTGTATTAAGGACTAGGAATATTTCCCTCTCAGATGTCTGCTAATAAGAGACATTTAGAATCGACATGTTTCCCACCAACCAACATATATCACAAATTATCTCCAACATATAAATGTACAATGGTGTTCACTGGCTCCATTTCAAACTCTCTGAAATGATCAGTGTCATAGGAGTTGGGGGCACATACTCAAAGCCAAATTCTGGTACCATGTTTAAAAATTTCAAAGTACCACTTGTTAGATTAGGACAAGTGAGTTTCATCCTTGAGCAAACAATTGGCCACAAGCAAACTCCCTGTTTGAGTGGTAGGTGGCCTTGCTATTTCAAAACCATACTCCTTGGTTTTGCCCCTCTGTAATTCAACTTCTTAACTCATCTGGCTGTTCTCATTCAAAAAATTACCCATGGCTACTGAATCCCTCTCTCTCTGTCTCTGAGAATAGCCACTCATAACAATTTGTAAATATTTGCTACATATCATGTGAACGGTTTTTTAGATGGAATGGAGTTGCAACTTAACCAGAACTAAGATGAGACATTCATGTCTTCCTATAGCAATCTTCCTTTTCTTTAGAAAGAAATTAAATGGCAGAATCCATGTGAAATTATCACAGGAGGTGAGTCAAATATTCACCATAGTTGTACTTTCTTAATGCAGGTGTAGCAATGTAGGGGCAGGGGATATTTATCTTAACATAAGAAACAGAATTTCATTATACAAAGGATATGTGCATGGGAAAAAAAAATACCTGGCTAAGTTTTAAGGTCTGAGAATAGAACCCAAGCACCTGGTGCCAAAAACTTATGACTCCTAGGTGGGCCTATATGGGAAATGAAGACCAAAATATTGGTCATGTATAGGAAGGAAAAATCAGAGAAGGGAAAGAGGACCAAGATCTGGTCTTTTTATGGGTGAAAAATCCAAGAAAGGTTTGGTGATGAAGTAATCAGAATATCATTGATTAAGGATTAAAATACCAAAATTTCTGCATTATATTTTAATATTGTTTAATGGAATATTTGGACTCAGTGAATGCAAATCTTAATTATACATTTTAGTCAGCTTAGAAACTGCCAATATTTCTATATCCTAAATCTCTATCAAAACATATAATACTTGTATCACCCACAGAGACCCTTGTGCCCTTTACAGACATTTTCTCCAACAAACATATCCAGGAAGTCATCTGAGTTTAGTTATTTTGCCACATAGACCAAGATTGCCTGTTACAGAATTCCATGTAGATGAAATCTTGCAGGACATACATATTCATGCCTGGCAGCTTTAACTCAGGGTGATGTTCTGAGATTGATATATGTTGTGGTGATTGTCATTATTTTTTCCTTTTTTTATTGGGTGGTACTTCCTCGTACAATTGTAACAAACAATTGTTTGTTTATTGTTGGTCCTGTTGACATTTGGGTTTGTTTTCAACTTGGACTTTTTGTAAGTAGAATTGGTACAGAAATTCTTGTATTATTACATTGACCATATAGCTTACTTTCTCCTGGTTGAATACCAGGAAGAATTGCTAAGTCATATGGCAGATTTAAGTCTGATTTACTTAAAAATTTAAAAAAAAATATTAAAAATATTAAGATGTAAGACTTTGGTCAAAAAAAGGTGCTACTTTATACACAAACAGCCTATGGACATTCTGTTGTACTGTATCCTTGATAATATTTGAGATCTCTCTAAAGTTAGCCACTGTAGTGACTATTACTTTGATTTTAATTTGCATTTCCCTAAGGACTACTGATGTAAAGAAATTTTCCATATGCTTTGTAGGCATTTGACCTTTTTGTTTTAAGTGCCTATCAAATTTGGCCATGTTTTTATTGGGTTTGTACCCTTCTTCTTATAGAGTTATACAAGTTGTTAAGATATTCTGAAAACAGAAACATTTAGTGTACAACATTTTCTCCTAGTCGCTTTTTTGAATAGTGTTTTTAAGGTATTTTCTTACTTATAGGAATACTTTTTACTTTTAGTGTTAAGTATTAAGAATATTCTGTTAAATTATTCCTGAATATTTTAGTATTTTCTGAGAAATTAGTTGCTTATTTTGTGTTTAATTTGAAGATTATTTTGGCATATATACATGTATAGGCACCTAAAGAGAAACATACATACATTTTATATACATGACAAGCATACATATGTATACGACACAAGTATATCACATTTTATATATATTTATGTAGTTTTAGCAGTGCATATCTTTCAAATAATCTGCTCATTTAAACACAGTTGTTAAATGCATTTGCATAAAATTATATAAAATATCTTCCTATTTCTTTGTTATCTCTGTGGTTATGATATTCCCTCTTTCATTATAATATTTCTCACTCTATTGACCTTTTTTTGTGTTTCCTACTTTCTAAATTTTTGCTCAGGTATTTATTATCTCTTATATGTACTTTGGCTTCAATTTCCTCTCCATTTCGCTTCTTTAGATGGAAACTTTTATCAACAATTTTATAGTTTTATTTTCTAAAATAAATGCTTAAAAATGTCCTCCAAGCACCCATAGAACCACTTCTCACAAATTTCTACTATATTTGTTCTCATCATTTCCTGATTTCTTTTAGCTACTGATTTTCAATTTGCTAACCTAACAGTCAAATAGCAAACTCTACAATTTCAATCTTCAAAATGTATAGAGGCACTTTGTACTTCAGTGGAAAATGTTCCATGTGAACCAGAAAAGAACATGCTATAGAGGAGAGACGGGGGATGATGTTCACATTTTCTGTGTACTTATTGATTTTTTGTCTATCTGGTTTATCAATTTTTGAGACAAATCTTGAAATATGTAACTCTTTGGATTTGCTAATTTTCACCTTTTTATTTTGTATGCCTTGATCTGCAGTTGTTCTATTTATAAAATATGCATTTATAGCAGTTACATTTTTTGCTTTATTTACCATTTTATGAATTTGAAACATTCCTTGTTTTTTTTTTAGTAATATTCCTATGTTAGTCTGTTTTTTCTTATCTCCATGTACCCAGGTGAACTCTCTTACTCTGTCTGCACATTGTGTTTCTTTATTCTGTTTAATTTCAAAGTGTATTTGCCTCAATATTAAAGTGTATCTCTATGTTGTATTTACTTATTTAATCTTTTTAATTCAATATATTTGCCTTGCATTTAAAGTGCATATTTTACATATGCAGCATCTTATTAGGTGAATTTTAATTGTGTACATTCAGAAAATTTCTGCCTTTGAGTAGTTCAGAACTTTCAAATTCAATGTGATTACTGCTGAACCTTATAGGTATCATTTTGCTGTTTCACTTTGTCTCACCTCTCTATTTTTCCGCCATTCTTCATTTACTACCTTCCTTTATGTGAGACAGATGTTTGTAGTATAACATTTTAATTCCTTGACTGACTTTCTAGCTATAATATTTTCCTGCAGTTTTTTCTTTTGTTGTTGTTGATGTTGCTTTAGGGTTTATAATCTGTATCCTTAACCATCCCAGTCAACTTGAAGTTAATTCTAACTTATAATTAATTCCAATATGATATAGAAACATTGTATGTATCTATCCACATATCTCAGCTCTTTCTATCCTGTGTATATAGAAGTGGGTGTCTTTACACAAAATTATGATTACATATTGTAATTCCAGTGATGCACTATTTTTTGCTTTAACATCTTATATTTTTCAAATGCAGAACAAATGATGAAAAAAATACAAGTTTGTACCTCAAATGAATTTGGACGTCATTGGTAGAGCACTTGCCTGGCACCTGTAGAGGCTCTGGGTTCAGTCTTCAGCACCACATAAAATAAATTAAAGTAAAACAAGGTATTGTGTCCATCTCCAACTAAAATAAATTTTAAAAAAACACAGATTGGAGACTCAGGAGATTGAATAAAATAAGGAATAAATCCCCAGCATGTACTTTGCCTAAATAGTTGTGACAATGGTAGGCAGGCATAGAGATTTCACTATCATAATAAACATTGGAAGCAAGAATTGTTCCTGGGAATAGGAAAGATAGTAGAATGAATCTGACATTACTCTCTTAAGTGCACATGTGATTAGATGACCAATGTAATTCCCCATCATGTATAACCAGAAGAATGAGAAGTTATGCTCCATATATGTATAATATGTCAAAATACATTCTACTTTTATGTATAACTAATTCAAACAAATCAAATATATTTTTTAAAAAAGAATAACCAGATAAAACCAGGACTATAATGCCTTCCTCTTTCTATAATAGTACTTTCCACAGTTTCAAATTATATTCCAATTGTGTGATTATTTTATTTGTGTCTGTTATTTCTCATTAGTCTTCCAGTTCCCTGAATTCATTTCTCAGCAATATCCTCAGTGTTATTTTTGTCTCTTAAGAAACATTTTCTTAATGACTAGGTTAGAAAAATCCTGACACTGAAGAGTCAAAAGGAAATTACAGAATAATTTTGGTTTAGTGGAAATCGTACTTTGTTTCTCTATAATGTTTTATAGTTTAGAAACTGCCTGATTAGATTCTCACAAGAGCACTGAAATAAACAGAGCTGGTAGCTTTTTTATTTCTAAGACAAACATGGGGAACTTGAGGTTGAGGGAGTCCAGATTATTTGTTATTAAGGATAGAACTGAAGCTAAAATTCTTCACAGTTTTGTGTTTTCCGTTTTAATCTTCAGTCTTTACCATCAATACTTGGAACTCAAGTGAGAGTGGAATTTCATGCTGACTATTAGAATGCTGTTAAAATTATGGTCTTGCTGAGATTGTGCTTGTTTTTAATAGCATCGAGTAAAAATTCACTCATTAGCTACTTGTATTTAAACAAATGACCACTTATCCACTCACTTCCTACAACATATAGGACAGAGATTTGTCTCTTTTTTTTTTTTGGCAAATGTCTTGTAAGTCTTTGAGTATTTTAATTTAAGAGATAAATTAGAAAATTTCCTTTTTAGTACCCTAATTGAGCACTTATTCTTCTTGTTTTATTTTAAGGAACTACGCTGGGAAATCTTTTTACATCTAATGATATATATTTGGTTGTGTATAATAAAACCATGATTATAATGGCTTAATCAAATGACTTTACTCATGTAATTAGGATTCTGTATATAAGATATGTAAGCTAGGTCTGCTATTGACACTAGGCTCCTTCTACTTTTATGATTTTTATTCTTTGCCGTTTACAGAATGCAAATTTTATTTTCAAATTCTCAAACTTGTGTGATACTTTTACCTTACCTGGACTTATGCCCACATTCTGAGCAGAAAGAAAGTAGAAGCAAGGAAGAGAAGGTGGCAGGGGCAGTGCCAACATCAGAAAAATAAAAAACATTTCTAGAAACATCCAGGTGATTTGACTTACAAACAATTGGTCATACCTGTGTTAATAACCCCTTTCGCTTGCAAGGGGAAGCTGAGTGATTTTTTTTTTAATTTTTAGATTTGAAGTTTGGCTCTTGCTACCCATATAAAATTATTCTTTGTTAGGAAGTAAATAAGGAAAAACAGATATTAAATAGGTAATGAGCTTTGTCTGCCCAGCTTTGCTGATCCTACAGTCCTTATGCTATGAAGATAGGTAATTCATAGAACAATAAGTGTTCATTAATTTGTTCAGTTATTCTACCAACAGCAGGATTATATAGTTAGGAGAGGAGTGAAGGAGAAAGACACACTGCTAGTGTTCAATATGCTTTGGTTAAGCGTGGGACACACAGCTCAGCCTTGAGGTATAAGCTGTGAAAGAAGAACGTGTAAAGTGCTTTCAGAGGACACAGAAGAAAGGCAGAGAAGGCCTCCCAGAGGATGTAACAAACTGTAAGAGGGTGACTTTCAATGTCATACCAGTGAAATTTGTGCTAGAATGTTCCATAGCCATGCATTTACTGCATAATCATAAGTCGATTACTGAATCTCCCTTAGCCTCACTTGTTTTCATCTAAAAAATGGGAAATAAATTAGCTGTGTCATTATGAGAATTAAATGGCCAATACCAGCCAAGCCCTTGGACAAAGTGTGGCACAACATAAGCACTTCGTAAGTATTGCATCAATTAATTGATTAATGTAGATTTCAGATACTATTATCTTCATTTCACAGGTGAGGAATCTGAGGTTGAAAGAGTTTAAGAAACACAGCAATGATCAATCTCATGGTCAGTAGGCAACAAAGTTGGGTGCCTAACCATGACCATTCGGCTGCAAAGTATACAAGGAGAGCACCTTCTCCTTCTTTGAGTGTTAGAAAATTTCAAGTAGCACAGCTGAGAGTACTCTATGCCATTCCTGTGACGAGCAACATTCTTTAATTTGTCCCTCCATTCTCTCCCCTTTTCCCCACCTCTTCCTTAGACTGAAGATTTTACCCAGGCAGTGCTTTACCACTGAGCTACATTCCCAGTCCTTTGAATTATTATTATTATTTTTTTTTTGAGACAGGGTCTAAGTTGCTGAGGCTGGCCTTGAATTTGTAATCCTTCTGTCTCAGCCTCCCAAGTCGCTAGGAATACAGGAGTGCATCACTGTGGCTGGCCTCCTTCTCATATCTTAAAGCATTGCAGCAATGGAATAACTTTCCTTTAGAAGTAATCGGGTACTATCTACGTGAATGGTACCATAACTGGCACTGTGTAAAACATTCCACAAAATGTTACCTTCTGATAATGAAGCATGGGTTCTGTGTGTGTATGTTACTTTTTTCTTTCTATGTATTTATAGTATTTATTAAACTATTTCTCAAAAATTTTCATAAAGGATTCTAGGGAACATAAATACGTTGGAGAGATACTAAAGCAACATAACACTCCCACAAGAAATAACATAACACTCCCACAAGAAATAACAATCAGAAATACTCAAACTAAGCAAAAGCGAAGAGAAGCAAGAATTATATAAAAGGATTAAGAGGAAATCAAATTCATGACTGTTATTCTCCCAACTTGTAGAAAGTTTCTTCTTTGGGCATAAGGCTGAGCAGCATGAACACCAATACAGAAGTTAACTCAGGGTGCATCACATAGTTTCACGGTCTGATTAAAACAATTCAATCCAAGTCTTAACTAGTCTCATTATATTTTTGTGAAGTACATAGGAGAAACTAAATATAATATTTTATAGCATGAATTTATTTCAAGTATTTATCACCTTTCTAAAACTTTTTAAAAGTAATTTTATCTTTACACAAATTCAGGACCCATAGATAGCACAGGTGAAAACTCTGAATACACACACACACACACACACACACACACACACACACACTGAGGGTGGGGAATACTAGGGATTGAACTCAGGAGCACTCGACCACTGGGCCACATCCCCATGCTATTTTGTATTTTATTTAGAGACAGGGTCTCACTGAGTTGCTTGATGCCTTGCTTTTACTGAGGCTGGCTTTGTACTTGTTGTCCTCCTGCCTCAGCCTCCTGAGCCTCTGGGATTATAGGCCTGTGCCACCAAACCTGACCATATGCATATATGTATGTGTGTGTATATATATATATATTTTTTTTTTCTTTGTAGCAGAGGTAAGATCTTTTAGCTCTTGAAGCATTAGAGGGGAAGACAGAGCTCTCAGAATTCTGAGTAATGGAAATGCTATTTCTGCCCTTGGGAAGTTTTCAATCCATGAAGGCCCACTTTCAGAAATGGTTAAACATATGCTGCACGTATGGGGCAGTGAGCTTACATATTTGATTGAGGGAAGTTTCAAAAGATAGAGAGGAAACAACAGACACATAATAGGATGTACTATCCAAAGAAATGGGAGAAGTTGAGTACTGTTGTGTGACATTGTGAAGAGAAACTCTAGGTAAAGTAAAACAAAACAACACCCAAATTTCCATAGGTGGGAAAGTGCAAGGTATGTACAGGAGTTTAAAGAAGTCCTGTGTGGATGGAAATTAAAGACAGACGTAAAATAAGATTATATAAATAAGTAGGAGTTGTTATTAATAAAAGGAGCTAATAAATGTGTGTGTATGTTACTTTTTTCTAGTCATGTAGATATTTCTGTTATCTAATTCTACTATGAATTTAAAATGTGTGTCTCCACCACAATAGGCTTATGAAGAAAAGTGACTTCCCCTGAGTTGGTTTGATAAGGAGTAATAAAAGTTTTCAAGCTATGATAGAAGAGACCTCTCTGTGTTCTCTGACTCTAGATTAATCTGGACCCCATATTTTATTTTATATGTGAAATAACAGAACAGCATATAAAACAAATTGCAGTCGATATAATCTAAGAATATCAGGACTTCACTAACACTTGTGATTTTCCAGCCAGTTCTGTGCAGGGAAGGAAATAAATTTGTTCTTGGCAGAGGGTTGAACTCCACAAAAAATATAAAACATTATTTCCACATATTCTTAACCAATATCCCTGGCTTTTCAGGAAACCAAGCTTTTTTTTTTTATCAACTTATTTGATGGAGCAAGTCAATAACATACCAACCTGTGATCTATTATCAAAACTTTTCAATATTGCCTTCTTTCACATTTTCTCTTCTGGTAAATCTCTTTAAAGTACATATTTATTCATTTTATTCAGGTTTCAGGGGGATGATTGCCAAGTGCAGAGCCTCCATAGGAAAGAACAATACTGTGAGTAAAGAAAACACCTTAGGAGTTTTGATTGAATTCATTCAGTATATAGATTTCATGTTTCCATGTGGAGGTTTATAAAGCTATGCTAATAATGTGGCTACTGAAAAACAATGGCCATGCTGATCATTGGAGGACTGAGCCAGATAGATTTGGAAGAATCTTATTTATAAATAATAACTAGGGAAAGAGTGTTTGAAAAAGTTTGTGTTTAAAACCTCCCTGTGTGGCTCTACAGGCTCTGGTTCCATGTTTTTAAATTTTTTATTGATCCATTTACTTGTTTGGCGGTAGTGGTATCCTTACTTCTGTACTGATAGTTTCCTCACAGCTACTCTGCCTTGTGCAGGTGAATGGCTGGCAACTGGTTTAGGAAACCCATTGGTTTGTGTTCAAAAACAATAGGAGCTGTCCTTAGGGGAATCTGCAGGGCAAAATTTCTGACTTGCACCAGTGGAAGCAAATATGGAGAGACAGCAACAGTCTTTACACAAAAGAGCCAGTAGAAGAAAGACTGGACTTCATGTACAGGTTAGAAACAATCTTGCCCTCTTCAATTCCTCATTCAAACCACTCTCTTGCCTCATTTCCCATTCCAGAATGATATTAATCAACTCTCATTTTCTGAATAGATGACTATTTTCATTTTTCACCAGAGGGCGTACTCCTCTTCCCGTCACCACCCACAAACTAGACCATCTTTTGATCTGTGTACCCCTTGTCAGTACTCTGGAAACACAAGCAGGCCTAGGCAGTCCCCTCCCTCTCCATTTAAGTCCCACCTGTCACCAGCCACATGGCCTGGATGCAGACTCCTTAACTACCACGGGCCATAATGATTCTTCCTCTCCTTTTTAGTACAGTACAAACTGATGGAATGATTTGTGTACACATCTTTAATTGCATTGTACATTATAATTTTAGAAATATTAACATGTTTTAATTGGATACATATAAATTGTACTTTTCCCAAATTAAGTGATAACATCCATAAAAAAAAAAAAGACCTTTTCTGAAATGGCAACTAAACCTCCACAATGCTTTACTTTTCAATGACTGCTAGTAAATAGGTACCTTAATGAAAATCCCTCTGAGGTAGGATTTCTTAATGTCTTCATTTTAAAGATAAGGATGTAGTGGTCTAAAGGTAGCAGTTTACAGTAATAGCTTCTGAATCTAAACCATTTTTTTTCTACTTTAGTTTCTTCTCTATCTTTTAATTACCATTTTCAGGCAGGTATAAGGATTATCTCATCTAGAAACCCACAAATACTTATGATTGAATAAATTAATATGGACATACCATGTTTAATAAAACGTATGGCTGCTTGCTGGGGTTACAAAAGTTAAAAGAATATCACTCCTGCCTTCGAAACACTGTAGTCTGTTAGAGTGCTGTTAATAGACCATAATATAACATTAAAAAAATACAAACAGCACAGTAGATAAATTCATAAAATATAAACAAATTGTCATGGGATATAAATAACAGTGGCTACTGATTCTCCCCAAGTGTACAGGGTTGAAAACTTTATACACGGATCACATTTCCAGAGTATGGTTGCATAAGTCAGATTTTTCTAGGTAAACAAACAAGAATAGACATTACCTATCAAAAGAACAGTAAGTTCAGAAAGACATAGATATATATATATATATATAAAAAGTTAATATTATACGCTCTGAGAAGGGTGAAAATTACAGCTTGCCTGAAGCCTAGCGGCCTGTGGGAAATTATAATATAAGGAAATGAGGCTGGAGAAGTAGGTTTGGGCCAAGTGGTAAAAAGATTTATGTCTCAAATAAAGGAACTGATCTTGTAAAATTCTGTTTTGAAACCTACTTTTGTTACCAAGGGAGCCACATAACCCATTTTTTTTTATATAGTATTAGAAGAGGAGCTGCCAGTCATTGAGTGCTTCTTAAATCCCTTGGCCTTTGGGTGGGAGCTTCACCGTTGTAATCTCATAAAATTAATTCTCCAGAACCATACTATGAAGTAGATAACATGAATCTCATTTTACAAGTGACCAACCTAAGCCCAAGAGGGGCTAAGAGACTAGCATTTGTTTTCAGATCTGGTAGGCAGTGGATTTTTCTTCTAGGTGACAGTCTAAGGTTCCCATCAGGAATGGCACCAAAGGAAGCAAGGTCAGTAGGGGACAAAGTTTTAAAAGTTAAATAGGCACTCAAAGACTGGGGATGTGATTTAGGGGTCACACACGTACCTCGTATATGCATGACCCTGAATTTGATCCTTAGCACCACAAGATAGACAATCAAATACACACTTGTTCTCAGGGTCTTGCAGGTGCTAACCCTGCACTCACAGGGCCCAGGGAGTAAGTATCTCCTTAAATTTTATACAGGTTTCATTTCCTCTGAGTGTCTGTTGGCAGGAAGGAACTTTTTCCCCCATGTAGTAACACAGAAGATATTATGTGAACTTGTGCATCTGATAAATTTCAAGGGCTGATTCATTAGATATTTCTAACTCGTCTGCCCACCTCTATTCAATCCTTCCAATCTGTTCGTCAGAAACTTGACCCCAAATCTCTCTCCATCTAGAGCTTTCCAATTTTACTTATCTGACTTAGGAATGAACCTACAATCCTTCATATGGCCATCAAATTTCTGCCTGCTTTATATCAGACACAAGCGCATGTTTCTCTTATTTTGATACATTCACTCTCCACACTAGTTTTTATCCTGTTCCACCAGGCGAATGAGCTGTTTCAGGCCTCAGGGCCTTTGCATTGGTTTATTCTTTTTTCAGATGCGCTTCCCCTACTTTTTTATCCCCCACTAAGACTCTTATTGAAGTCTCAGTATCCAGGTCTGTGCCTTTGAGATGTCTTTTTCCTTTTATATAAAAAAAGAGCTT
This sequence comes from Ictidomys tridecemlineatus, assembly GCF_052094955.1. Classification (NCBI taxonomy): domain Eukaryota; kingdom Metazoa; phylum Chordata; class Mammalia; order Rodentia; family Sciuridae; genus Ictidomys; species Ictidomys tridecemlineatus. Next base: position 20,069,848 of record NC_135477.1, read on the forward strand.
TATTGAGATACAATTAGTGTAAAAGGCAATTCACATATTTAATTATAATTTAATGATTTTGTGTGTTTTCACTTTTCATTAGTTGATTTTAGAACATTTTTTATCACTTCAAAAAGGAAATTCTGTGTCCTCTGGATAGCAACTTCATCCTCTGCCTTCACTCCTAAGCAACCAATAGGTAAATTCTGTTACTAGAGATTTCCCTATTCTGGACATCCATATCAATAGAATCATAAAATGTAAGCTTTTAAGACCCAGCTTCTTACTCTGGCCATAATGTTTTCAAGGTTCATCCATGAAGTGGCTTATTATAGCCAAATAATAGTCTATTGTACTGATATAACACATTTTTTGTGTCTATCCATTGATGGCCACATTAGATCTGTCCACATGTTGGATCTTAGGAATAATACTGCTATTAATATTCACACACACACACATTTCTGAGCTTACATATATTTGACTTGTTCTTAGATCTATGTATATAATTGAAATTGGCCATTTGTATCTTTTTTGGACAAATGTCTATTTAGATCTTTGCTTATGTCTTCATTGAATTATGAGTTTTCATTGCTAATTCTCAGCATCCTTTATGTATTCTATATAAATCTCTTATAAAATACATGCTTTGCAAATATTTTTTCTAATCCTATGGGCTATTTTTTTACTTCATTGATGATATCTTTTAAATACATTTTTAAATTATTATTTTGATGAAGTCTATATTTTTGTCTCATATTATTCTTGTTTTGGGGGTCATACCTAAGGTTTTGCCATGTTTAACTTGAGGAGACTGAAAACTTTAAAGGACAACTATTTATTCTTATACAAGAAAAAGTTTCTGTGGAAAATCAGGTTTACAACACTGAGACTGGACTATTTTTATACATGTTTGGCAAACATATATAATGCATATTTGGTTGTCAAAAATGTTGTAATCAGAAATAGATGAACCTAAATGTATGTTTCCTCTAGAAGTCAAAATTCAGAATTTCTGATTTCTTGTTCATGGTGATTTCATAGAACATAATTCCCAAGAATAACAAGAAATGGCTGTGTATTATCCCATTGCATTTTGACCTTCATAATATTTGCTAAGAAGTCAGATTTTGAACCAGAAGTTCATATTCTACAATAGAATTTTCACTTGTTCCTTTCAAAGTTTTCTCCATATTTTTAACTTTTAAAATTTTGATTATATTACATGTTTTTTTGTGGATTTCTTTGCATTTTTTTCCTACTTGGAGTTCTTTGAGCCTCCAAGATATGTAGGTCATTGTCATTAAATTTATGTAGCTTACTGCCATTAGTACACACACACACACACACACACACACACACACACACTCACACTCACAAAGTTTGCTCTCTTCATACTCTATTATGCATGCTGTGTTACATTTCTTGATGGCTCCATTAATTTTTCTTTCCAATAAATTTTCTCTGTGATCTTTGGCTTACATCATCTCCATCTATTATTAATTTTAATAATTTTTCTTCTGCTTTAAATGTATGTGCCTGTCTGGTATATTTTTTAAAAAATTTTACTAATTCTATTTTTCAGCTCTAAAACCTTCATTTTGTTCTTTGGATATGTGCATTTTTTCTCTTTCTCCTTTGGCATTCTCTGTTTGACACAGCATTGTCACCAGGCCTTCCCTTACTTATTGAAGCATGCTCTTCTTTAGTTTTTTGAACATATTTAAAATGACTATTTTGAACTCACTTTCTGTAAAATCTGCCATCTGGTCATTTTCACAGGCAGTTTGTGTTGCTTATTTCTTTTTCAATATAAGTTGTGCTTTATATTTCTTTGCATGCTTCACAGTTTCTTATTGGAACCTGGACCTTTAAAATAAAGTCTTGTAGCAATTCTGAACCTGCTCTTCTACTCCATCCTGCTCCTTGTCCACTTCCTTCATGCCCAAGGCTTCCTATTGTTCTTCTTTCTTCTTCTTCTTCTATTTATTTTTTTCTTGTAAGACAAGTATCACCTTGTTTTCTTGTTCTCCAGGCTGGACTTGAACTCTAAGTCTTTAGTGTGGCTGGGATCTCTGGCCCTTTCTAGTATGATCTCAATTATTCCTACTAAGATTTCTTTGTGTGTATCATCATCATGGTTTAATTCTAATTTTTATAATAATTATTGAATGTCGGCCTCTTCATTTAACCCAGGCTTCTTGAGGTTGAAGGTTATGTGTTTAGTTTGGAGTCAACTATATCACATTTGACTAAGCTAACCTAGTACATGTTTACTAAACAGGGGCTATATGATTTGAACATGGTTCGTCTCCTCTGAAACTCATGTTGGAGTTTAATGCCCACTGGGGCATATTACGTGGGTAGAAATTTAATCTATCGTGTTTGAAGGTGGAATTTGGGGGCATGATAAGCATTCAAAAATCATCATTGTGGAGCCTTCATGATTAAATACTGGTGAGTTTTTAGGAAGAGAGAGACCAAAAGACACACCTTTACATTACCTGTCTCCTGCAATGTGATGATCTGTGCTGCCTCTGGAGCCTGTCAGCTGGAAAGTTATCACCAGACATAGCCCCCTCGCCCATGGATTAGAACCACAAGGCAAAATAAACCTCTTTTCTTTGTTACGCACCCAATCTTTGATACTGTGTTATTAGCAACAGGGAATGGATTAGCACAATGGGATTTTATTAAAGAAAAGAGAAATTGCTCAGTGAATAACCAAATATAGTAAGTAAACAGAGGACCGTGTGTGATGAGGGATAAGGAGGATAGAGATTTTTAAAATTAGTTTAGTTCCTCAAACCTGGCAACCAGGTTGGATAATGACAGTTTTAAGGAGAATGGAGAATATTGAAGATAGATCCCATCTGTGGTAAACTTTAGAGTACTGGGAGACATTGAAAATATAATTATGTAACCTTAAGTGTTAGAAAGTTCTATGCCACAAAAGCCCAAGGTGCAATGATAGCTTTCAAAAAACTTATCTTGATGCTGTCTTCTTGTGGTAGGGAAACCCTTAGGCATTGAAATTCTCCCTTTGTTGACTTACACAGCCCCCATGCCATCTAGGCAATTCAGAGTTTTCCTTTCATTTAGGCAGAGGAGGAATAAAACTCAACACCATGGGCAAGAACTAGCACTGGAAGGCAGGTCATGTCTTAATTCATGGCACAGTTAAGTCAAAGGACTAAATTATTATAAAAATAATATATAGTGAAAATGTCAGCAATTTCTTAATAGAAAGAGAAAAGGATATTAATAAATAATATCCTTATAATAAAATATAATGAATTATATCTTATTATAATAAATATTTCATTAAATCATGATATGTATAATAAGTAATAAAGTAAAAGAAGACTTCTATCCTTCATAATCCCAAATTACCTTATAAGTAGTGGAATAATGTATGGGACAGTCTATATTTTTAATAAAAACACTTACTGATCTTTGTTGCCTTTTATTTCAATACCCTCCTCATGGCATACAGCCCCCGCTCTTTTTAAAATTATTTTAAATTTTTGAGACAGTCTCACTAATTTGCTTAGGACCGTGCTAAATTACAGAGGCTGATTTTGAATTTTGAACTGTAATCCCAAACCTCCGGGATTACAGGTGGGGCCACTGCACCCAGCTAATCCCTGTTCTTGAGAGCACTCTTAGCTTAGCACTTGGGATAGCCTGGGATATGGGCAACTATGCAAAATGGGCATTTGTCTGCAGAGTTGAGTTGTATCCTCATGAGAGTCTATATAAAGTTCCAAAAGGGGTGTCACCAATCATCCCTAATGAAAACAGCAATGACCCATCAATAACAAAAAAATTTCATAGGATCCATTGATATATACTTAAGATACCAGCACTGAAATTTGAAAATGTCTTCAAGGAAAAATGTTGCTATTTTAATGGAGTTAACAGAATTCACAGAGCACCTGGTTAAGAGCTGGGGCTCCTCTGTTCTGTCAGGGTCTTGAGGAACACTGTCAGACTTAATGGTTTACTGGAAAGATTCAAAAGACTCAGCGCTTTCATGCTTGCAGATACAGTTTATTACATGTAAAATATGCAAATCAATTTGGCAAAAATGGAAAAGGTGCCTGGGGCCTGGAGTAAAGCATGGTGTGCAGGCATCACAGGGTCCTCTCCTGGTGGAATCTCATGGGACCTAGGTAATTCTCCCAGGAGTGATGTGTGACAACATGTACATAAGAGTATTGCAAACCAGAGTAGCAATATGAACCTTGGTATCCAGGATGTTTCTTATTTGTCTTTTAAGATGGAGTATTGCTAGGTTTCCCAGACTATTCTCAAATCCTGAACTCAAGTCCTCTAGCCTCAGTGTTCTGAATAGCTGAAACTACAGGCTGTGACTATGTGCCTAGCTCAAGGTTCTTAATAAAAATCATGCAGTTATGTGATACTCGTAGTCTTATGACCACAGTTCCCAAAGCAAAGTCCACGTGCTCACTATAAACAACAACATTTTTAGCATAAACTATGTGCTAAAACTGGTAGAACATGGCCCCAGCCCCCCAGCATACAAGGTACTCATTGGGTACACCACTCAGTGCTCAGAGCTCAGTTGTTAGGAACTAGCCAAGGTCTAGTCCTGCAAACAGGCCTATCTTGGGAATTTCTTTGAGGAAATTATCCTGAACTAAGCTATTCTTTTGTGTTGTCTGATAATTTGAGTTATACACCCAGATCTTGACTCTCCTTGTATCCTCCTGGCACCCACATGGGTCTGTCCTCCTCTATTCTGCATCTGGTTCCTCTTCCCCTACATCCTGTGCTCCTATTTCTGTTCTGCAAATAAGGATTGTGGCTGACATTTATTGACAACTTATTTGTTATGTTGCTTTTAAGAGCTTCACTTCACTACTGTAATTACCTTAAAACAATCTTTGGTGGCAAGTGCTATTTCTATTTCAATTTAACAGGTCATGAAATCAAAGTACAGAATTCTTGATCAAATTTCTAGTAGCACAAATTTATTACTTGTGGAGGTAGAGATAGGTTAGAAACCCAGGTAATCTTACTTCAGAAACTAAATTTTTCATTAACATGTGAGCTAAAAGAAAATCATATTTGTTTGACCAATATTGGCTTAGAATATCTCCAGTGCCATTATAAAAAAGGTATCTTGTTTTTCATTACCAAATGCTGCCTTACATTGGCTAGTGTTGCTCTGTATTTTTTTTTAAGACATCAGTATGTTATCCATTTGTGTGTTATTGGTTGAGGAAGGAGGATAAGGTAGTATATAGGGGAAAGAAAGTCATTATTCGTTCATATTTCTGAAATTAGAGTGCTGGAAAGTATCTTTGAGTCTATTTGTTTTAAGATATTCTAACACTGATACAATTTTATTTCAGTATAAAGAAATTCTTTTTAATAACTAGTTCCAACCATAATGGAAAAGGAATGTGCAGAGAAGTTAGCTCCTTTTATTAAGAATATTTCAAAAGGAAGTGGGGCAAGGATTCATTTTTTTTCAGTGGGTAGGAGACAAGAACAGATGGCTCCTAAATTTTATTTTAAGTCCTATTCTATTTATTTATTTTTTTTAATTTTTATTATTGGTTGTTCAAAACATTGCATAGTTCTTGACATATCATATTGCATACATTTGATTCAAGTGGGTTCTATTTATAAGAAAAGTAGTGGGGTTTTTGTTGTTGTTGTTGTTTGTTTGTTTGCATGTGGGAAGTGATTCTCGAAGATTATTCAAGTAATAACAAAGCCAGGTCAGGGTTTCTTTACCCTGTGCTGCCTTGGCCTAAAACTTAGGGAAATATCGTTCGTTCTCAAAAAGCAGGGAATGTGGATATTGTTACTGGCAATTCAAATATTAACATGCTTGGGGGAAGGGACTTAGGTGAGTTTCTTTATTTGCCAAAAGATTTTTTTCTTTTTTTTGCAAACACAGCAGAGCTTAGAAAAATGTATTATCTATAAGTGTTTTCCTTTTTCTACAATGTTTTAAAAACATGATCTTTAAACATTTGAGATTTAACTCTGGATATATACTTTAACCAATATATATTGATCACATTCCCTCTATTCAGAACATAGACACAGAAGTCATCCACAAAATTGATTCTTCCCTCATGACTCAAACAGTCTGTGAAGGAAAAGGGGCTCTGGGAAGAAAAGAGCTAATGATCAAAGACCCATATCACTGGCACCAAAAGGAGAATTCAGAGTAAATGTCACGGAGCATCATAGGAAACTGTTCAAAGGTTACTTCAACCAGCATTCACTAAGTAGTCATTCTGCTCTGTGCTATGTGCCACCAATGTATTCATGCAGTATCCACATCTGGTCCCTGGCTTTGAGAAGATCCAGCCATCTGAGAGAGTCAAGCAGTAAATATGAAAACAAAATGCAGGCAGTGAAAAATGATACAAGTGTCTCTGAGCAAAAGTGTAAGTTCTTAGAAATCCTACAAGGATCCAATTTATTTTAGAATCATGGATAGATGTTCCCTCACAGGTAATAAAACTTATTGTATAGGGTGTGAAAAAAACCTGTCTGGTAAAGGAGGGGAAAGATGTGGTTTTGAAATAAAATTTTAAAACCTAGAAACCTGGAGCTCCTAGGAAAAAGAAACACTGTACATAAGCATAGGAACTGAGGCGAAAATATCTTTGGTGCATGCAAATAACAGAAAGATTGAGGTGGTCAGTAGAGGGCAGGGGGTGGAGGGGCGTACACACGCATATGCCAGGGAAGTAAAACAGGACTTGGGTGGTATGTTGGGATTTTGTGGAAGAAACAGGGCTTGAGATCTGGTGGTATATTGGATGGTATCCTTAATATCATGAGCTTGGAGAAGTTTGGCGGGCTCTCACCCTTGGGATGAAGGCATTAAATTGCTTTCTCTTGAAACAACTCACAGCCCAGCAGCAGCCTGTGAGTCAAGCAAATTTTATTCATGAGCTATATTCCACACCTCCTGACAAAATTTCAAAGCAGGCTGTTGCAAAAGCAGAATATGAAAGAGATTAAATCAAAAAGTGTCTTGGAGAAGGTCAGAGATGTGCTTATAAATCTTCCTGAGCTTCCCACATGAAAGAATATTTCAAACCGTTTCCTTTCAGGTTCTCTTGTTCAAGTCAATAATGTTTTTTTTGTGGAAGAAAGGCCTGTGGGGGATACCGAAGTTGGTTTTTGCAATATCCAGTTTCTCAAGCCCCATGTAAAACTGTCAGTGAGTTGATTCAAATTTACTATTTCTGGGCACCAGGACTCACAAGTAAGGAAAAGTCTTTGCACAAGCTAATTCATTATTGTCCAGCAGCCCCCTCAGCTCTTCCCCGGAGAGACCAAATAGGAATGTTAGCATGTGTATCTAGAGATCTCTCTTCCTGAAAGCTCTTTCCAAAAGACCTCATTATTCTTTAGGAAGCCTAGAGCACCTCAGTTGCCCTTACCTGTCAAGAAATGACAAGTTTGGCCTCCAAACAATCTTCTTGAATTACTTTTACAATCTTTTTCTGCAAATATATTTCCCAGGGTTCTGAATTAGTGGTATTTTTACTTAGGAGGGACCTATACCCCAAACCTACTTGGGCTTGTTCTGATTGCAGCTTTGATTGTATCTCTTTATAGAAATAAATGAAAACTTAGATTTACTGTTTAATTAATCATGCAAATTGACTATTTATAGTTCAGTTAACATGTTGCTTCCCTGGCCACAGGTGAAGAAAATCCTGAACTGTTAAGGTCCTTTTTAATATGAGGAAATTTTATATGTAAGGTTTATATATAAAGTTTTTTTTTGTGTGTGTGTGTGTGTGTGTGCATGCATTTTAATTTAAGGTCAATTTTAATATGATGAAGATGCCATAATTGTTCCATTCAGATTTTTCCATAAAGTTGAAAGCTTTCACCAGCATTTCAAAAGAAGTCATTTTAAGCCTGAATGAACAATGACCCACCCTTAAAGGAAGGAGAAAGACTTGGCTTTGCTGTCTTGTTGATGTTGAGACACAATCAAGCTTTCAAGGTTTTAGTTTATCTCAGCACAGGAGGAGGAACAACATTAACCTCATGTCAGCCTTATTCCTACAGGCAGCCTTGCATCCATGACATTCCGTTTCCCAGGCGAACTCATTTATTTTTCACAATTTTAATATAGTGTATTCTGAGGTTTTCAATCATCTTCTTTCAGAGAAGGAATAATAATTACTTGTTGAGCATTTACCTTGTATGAGGCACTGTACTAACTACCTAGCATACATTAAATATTAATTTCATATCATATAACATGCATATAATCTATATTTCATAATAATGTATATGTGCATAATTGCCGCAGTCTGGCTGGGCATAATTCAGGAGCCACTTGTCAAAAGAAACTAACTTTATTTTTAGAACTACAAACCAAACAAAACAGCTCCTCAGGAAAAAACCCTCAGAGCCCAACTGCCACCACCGGCTTCCACAAGCCTCTCACCCCCACACCAGCCTCCCAACCTCCCACAATCCTCCTGCTCTTGAGGCCGATTGGCTGGATTGCGTGGGTGGAGCCAAAGAAGTCCCCCAATGAGCAGCTCCGTGGAGGAGCCAATCAGCTAGATGTTGCTGGGGCCGCTGTGAGCCAATCATCAGCTGGCAGTCTGAAGGGCAGGGAAACAGCCCAATGAACATCACCGCAGAGGAGCCAATCAGCTAGGTGTTGCTGGGGCCGCTGTGAGCCAATCATCAGGCGGCAGCTGGAAGTTTACTGGCAGCTGGAAGTTTGCTGGGGCCCCTTTGGCTGTGGCTCTCAACACATAATATTTAAATATATTAGGTTGTCAAGGTTTACAGAGATTAGTTAACCTTCCCACAGTCATTCAGAGAATTTTGCAAAATCAATATTTGAAACTATTCATTATCCCTATAGCACCTACGCTTTTGGCATATTAGTGGGAATGCTGATAATAGGTGAGAAATATTTGTGGAGATGCGGTTAGCAGAACTGAATGCCAACCCCACTTCTCCCTCTTGACTTTGTGCCCCTGAACAAACTCTTTGAAATGTTGTTTTCTTATCTATGAAAAGAGGGAATTACTCTCTTGTGAGAATATAATAAATGGCAATGAAAGTGAGTGGTTCCTTAGGAAACTTTGCATGATGCTCAGCTCTGGAGATATCTAAGAAGCCCAGGCTTCTTTTAACTCACATCAGATAATTTTGCATTGATGGAAAGGAATTTTGTGAATGATTAAATCAATGCCTTTCAAGTAACTGAATAATCCTGCTCATCACTGTGAAAGGACTGTTAACTTCTGATACATAGGAGTAGGTAGGAGCACAAGAATATTGGGGACAGTCCTATGAACTGTCAAGGATTTCACAGCAGGCTTGACGGATAATGCTTGATTAAACAACTGAGAGGTAGTGTACAAATATTTGTGACACTGTTCCTTTTGCATTTTGCATACTTGAGCAATTTGTTCTTAAAATGCAGAATGAAAAGAAACAGGATGATATTTTATTTAATTTGATTCAAGTGCCCTCTTTTCCAGGAGCCCACTTAGAGACAGATGCTATATATCCCTTGGACTATGGTCTTTCTCTGTATTATTATGTTTAAAGTCACAATGAGCCTTTTCTGTGTTTTGGTCTGGAACATATGAGGAGAAATTCTATATGTCAAGTTCTTTCTTCTCATGTCATGGATCATACTTCAGTGCACAGGAGACTGATATTCCCATAATAGGGATCTGTTTGTATTTTCCACTGGGTTCCCCATAACCAAAGTAATGTTGTATGTAGTAGCAATTTCTCAACATATTTGTAGGCCAGGTGTCCTATGTGGTAGAAAAGTGTTAGAAATTCAAACCCTGCAGCTTAGAATTCAAAGGTCTCAAAGTTAAAGGTTAAACACGGGTTGAGTTTGTATAAAACAGATGCTATAAGACATGACTAGAGCTATCAAATAATATTACCACCTACCTTAACAACAAATACGGTTAATGTAACTTAGTGTTTACCATGTGCCATTACTGTGTTCAGTGATACACATTATTATTCCCAACTTTCATTAATAAAATAAGATGCATACAATTTAAATGAGTTGTTCAAGACATAAAGTTGGTAAGTGGGATAGACAACTTTACCCTAAGCAATCTACTTTCAGATCTCGTCACTGTTAATAACTCAGCAGTGTCCATAATTAATCCTCTAATTATAAGAGACACTATCCCAAAAAGAAACCAACATAATCCTCACCTTTTCTCTGACACTTGTTCTACATTGGTGTGATATATTATATATTCCATGGGTGTGGTCAGGGAGTGGAGGACAGGATGCTTAAGCAGGACTCCAAGGTGAACAGTATGAGAGTCCTTACTCAGTTTCATGAGTTGTATCAATATGGGCAAGATATTTGGCCTCTCTATGCTGGCCCTTGATTTTTAAAATATCAACAATACCTACTTCCACAGTCTATGTGAAGATTGCTTAGAATACATACAAAGTGCTCAGTTTCTCAGACTTCCTTTAGTTTTCATGATTATGACAGTTTTTAGAAGTTCTGGTCAGTTATTTGGGACAATGTCCCTGAATTGGGATTTCTCTGATGTTTTTTGCTTGTAATTAGACAGGTGTTATAGTCTTTGGAAAAAAAAAAAAAAGGCCATACAGGTAAAATATCATTTTCATGCCATCATTTCCAGAGTACCTGCTATCAACATGCCTGATCACCAGTCATGTTGAACTTAGTTACCAAGATGAGAGAGAATTTGTCAGTTTTTTTCACTTAAATTATGTGCCCTCCTTCTTGCATATTTTACTTTCTAAGGGAAGTCATTACACACAAAGCATACTCAGAGTGGACTGTTATATTCTACTCCTTGGAAGCAGAGTATCCACATAGTATTTGGGACTTTTCTGCAAGGGAAATTTGTAAGCTCTTCTTCACTTTTTTATTCAGTAATTTATTTATATTAGTATGAACATTCATTTTATATTTTGAATTACAATTCAATATCATTTATTAGAGTATGATTGCTACTTGGTCCTCTCAGATGACAAAGCATGGAAATACATCTATGTAAGATAAACCTGTAAATGCACATTATCTGCAGATATCATTATATGTACTTATATCAAGCTAGCCATCCATTTATTCTGATGTATCCAATTCCAGTTCATTACCACATAACTATCTTTAGCCTCCCCTTGCTTATCTGTAACCTCCCTTCCCAACAAAGAGAAAAACCTGGCTTTTAGCATCTGCTATTCACTTACTTAACTGTTAAATTTCACCCATCCACTGTGTGTGTGTGTGTGTGTGTGTGTGTGTGTGTGTGCGTGCGCTTGCGCATGCATGGGCACATGTTGTACAGTGGCTTTAGAATTCTTTTAACTGCAGCCCTGTGGAAAGTATTTTTTTTTTTCCAATAAGAGTACAAAACTTTTGCTTTGGGTTTCACAGACAGCCACTTTAAAATTATTTATCAGGCCAGGCATGTTAGAGCGTACCTGTAATCCTATCAGCTGGAGAGGCTGAGGAAGGAGGATCACAGGTTCAAAGTCAGCCTCAGCAATTTAGTGAGGCTGTAAGCAACCTAGTGAAACTCTGTCTCAAAACAAAAAATAAAATAAAAAAGGGCTGGGGATATGGCTTAGTGATCAATTGCCCTTGAGTTTAATACCTGGAATCAATCCCTAAAAAGAAAAAAAAATTATCCATACATTTTTGATTTTTATACCCTTTGGTGAGAAGGTTTTATGCATTTCTAATGCAGTTTGACTGTTTTTTAATATTCTGTATTCCATCCTGGAAGTTTACAACCTAAATTATTATTTTTTATTTGCTCATTCTTTTATATAAAATTAAAGTTCATTCTTTTTACATAAAATTCACTTTTTCATTTATTCCAATGTTTTTTCTTTATGTAGATCCAAGTTCCTGACCTGTTATTTTTCTTCATGCTGAAGAATTCACCACCAGCATACCTGCCTTATGGGTGCTTTCCGACTAAGTCTTTATTTCTTTTACACTTTTGAAGAAAAATTTCACTGGGTATAGAATCCTAGACCAGTTTCTCTTTTCTCAAAACTTTTAATGTCTTAATCTATTGTCTCCCAAGCTATTTTCTTCCTCAACTAGATTATTTCAAGTTCTCTGTCTCTGTCTCTCTCTTTGATTTTCTGTAGTGTTAATATAAAATACCCATATATGGTTTGTTGTTGTTGTTGTTGTTTTGTTTTCTTTTTTTTCCTCCACCTCTGTTGCCTTCCTTTTTCCCTCCTGCCCTGCCTCCTCCTTCTCTTCCTGTATTTATACTTCTTAGAGCTCTCTCATCTTCTGGCATCTGCGATTTGCCATCTTATTAACTTGGGGATGTTCTCAGTCATTACTACTTCCTAGATTTTTTTTTGTGCTGTGTTCTTTCTTAGCTCTCTTTCTAATACGTACCATTGGAAGTTGAATAGCATTTGAATGTCTTGTTTCATTTTATTTTAATCTTCTGTTTTTCTCTTTGAATTGAAGTTGAGAAGTTTTTATTAAATTATCTTCAAGTTTGGTGCTTATTTCCTGTTATGTCCAATCTACTAATGAGCCCATCAGTGACATATTCCATTTCTGTTACAATGTTGCTTTCCCCATTTCTAGCTCTACCTCTGGATTCTTTCTCAGAATTTTCCTTTACTTACATAACACGATTTTGCATGATGTCTTCTTTTTCAATGAATGCCTGGTGGTTTGAATAGTATCCCCCCAAACTTACATCTATCTATCCACCTGAAACTATGAGTGCAACCTTGTCTGGAAGTGGGATCTCTGTGGACATAATCAAGTGAATATGAGATCATTTGGAGTTAGGGAGGGCCGAGTCCAATAAGACTCTTGCCCTTATAAGAACAGAGAAATTTAGACACAAATACTTCAAATACTTTATGACACTGGGTGAAGGAATTTGAGTTATACTGCTCCAAGCCCTGCCCCACAAAAAAAAATCAAGGTTTGCCCAAATCCAATAGAAACTAGAAGAGAGGGGCATGGAACAAACCATCTGACCCCAAAAAGGAGCCTTCCCTGCTAACATATTTATTTTGTACTTCATCTTTCAGAGACAGGAAATAATACATTGCTTTTGTTTCAAATCACCAATTATGTTGGAATCTATTATAGCAACCCTTGGAGACGAACACAGAACCCTGAATACATTCATGATAGTTATATAAAATCTCTTATAATTCCAACATTTGTGTCATATATGAATCTGGCTCTGATTTTTAGTTTTTTCTCTTTAGTTTATATTTTTATTAGCTTCTGTCATGCCTGTTGATATTTTTGTTGTTGTTGGAAACCAAACCTATTTGGTAATAAGAATTGAGGCATGTGGATCTTTAGCATGAGGAACTATGCTAATCTGGGGAGGCATTGGGCTGTTTGGTATTTGCAGTAGTTGTTGGTGCCAGAGAATTGAAAATCCTCTACTTTCTTCTTTTGGTATCTCTCTGAACTTTGAGCTTCCCTAAGGACTCTTCATCAGGCACAGTCTCCATATCTTGCCTGTGTTTCAGCTCTAATGCATCTCTGTTCTACTGGAACCCTCTTACTGTGATGGTATAGTATAGAGTAGGAAAATAATTCTATAATGTTTTGATAAAAATCTCATTTTTTCCTGGGTGGTGTCCCTGGTGTGTGACACATGCAGTTTTGCTTTTGTTTCTATTTTGTTTTGATTTTTCCAATCAGCATGACTGTTCTACCCTTGAGAAGGCAGGAAATCCTGAGAGTAGCTGCAATTGGAAAATTATCCTTCTCCAGGTGGAATAGGTTCTCCTAAAGCCCTTTACCCTGGAGATTAGGTCTTTATTATAGAGAATTATCTGAGTAGACTTCATAAAGATTATTTTTCCTTTTCCTCTGCCAGAACCATGGGGAATCTTTCTTTGGATCTTCACTATGAGAATTTGGTTGGGTTCTGCTGTGGACTGAGTGTATGACCAAAGTTCATGCATTGGAAATTCAATCCCCTAAGCAGCAGTGTTGGGAGATAGGAGATGTTTAGGTCCTGCAAGCCTCACCCCCATGAATGGATTCATGTTATCATGGAAATGGGGTCTTGTTGCACGTGTTTTTGTTTGTTTGTCTGGCTGTCTGTTTGTTTGTTTGTTAATTAAAGCAAGTGTGTTCCTTTCTTGTTCACTGTAGCACTCTGTCATCAAGTGATGCCTTCCATCAAGTTGTGACAGCAAGAAAATCCTCACCAGATATGTATGGCCCCTTCATCATGGACTTTCCAACCTACAGAACGGTGAGCCAAACAAATTTTTGTTCATTATAAATTTCCAAGAGTTCACTGTTCTATTAAAGCAGCACAAACTGACTCAAACAAGTTTCTGTAGTAGATAAAACCCACAAGAACTTAGAAGCCTTTCTAAGTTGATGTGCAGCCACCAGGAGTTTCTCATTTTTCAAGTTGGCCCCATCTAACCCACAGGATTTCATTAACATCACAGCATAAGGGTTGGTACAGGTTTATGGCTTTGCTGGCTTGTTTCCCAGGTAAGCAGGAAGATCTCAGTTGGCTCCTGGGATCACCTATGTCTCCAGTTTTTAGGGTGAATGGTTTTTCCTGTGACCTCTATTTCCTGATAGGTCCAAGAGAAAAGACAAACTATAGCTTGTTGATAAAATTATCTGTCTTTGTAAATAATCATCTTTTTTGGAACATTGTCATGACAATTTGTTAATCTATTATCTGTGGTTGTTTTGCACTAAAATAGCAAAATTGAGTGATTGAGACAGAGATTATACATCCTGAAAAGCATAAAATATTTAATATATTGCCTTTTTAGATATAAATTTCTACTACTCACAACTCAGAATACACCAAAAACTTACTAATACATGTTGATGCATTTTACAATTCTTTCTTTCTTTTTTTTGTTTTCTTGCTCTCATGAACAACATTGCAATGAACATCTCTATGCCTATTTTTTTTATTTTGTACACTCTCCAAATACTTATTTATTGTATTCTCGGAACTGAAATTTCTAGTTCAAAGAGCATGATTTCTTCCAATCTATTTTAAACTGCTACCAGCTGAAAAAAGAAGAGATAATTAAGTCTGCTTTCAACCCAAACTTTCTAAAAAAATATAAAGTAAACTAACAATTGCAATTAACCTGGATATAGGCATTCATTTTTTTTTTTTTTTTTGGTGTGTGTGTGTGTGTGTGTGTGATAATGGGGTTTGAACCCAGGGGTGCTACACTACTCAGCTACACTCCCAACATAAAAATATATATATATATTTTTTGACAGTGTTGATAAGTTATCAGGTTTACCTTAAACTTGCAATCCTCTTGCATTAGCTTCCTCAGTAGCTACTAGGCCTTGCTGGATATGGACAAGGTATTACTTAATGAGAAATGCTGATGTATTCAGAGAAAAGGTTTTGGCATCCAGCCTAGCATCAGTAATGTGCTTACAGTTTCTAGGGTTGACTCTAAACCAATGCATTTTAGCTAGGGCCAAGCTGACTATCAGGACAAGCAGAGCTTTAAGAAGGCACACTGGCTAGTACCTCATGCTGGTTCTTAACAGTATGGTACAGTGAGGTAGTGATCTGTAGAGCACTGGTGACAAGGCTTACATATTGCCTAGGAAAGGGCTATTCAACATTCTCATCTAAAGAGTCAGGAATTTAAAATGTTTTTCTTCTTTAGACCTCAGAACTTTCCCAGCCTCCCTCCTTCATTTTTCCTTAACTTTTGAAAATGAACATCTGGGGATTGTCTGCATTGTATTTCTATTTTTAAATAAATTGCTTTATACATGATTGATAGGTCTTCTAGGAGACTGGCATGTGTCTTATCTGAGCCTTTTAGGTATTCTCCTAGGACGGCTCCACACACCAGTGAGTCTAATGCAGTCTGGATCCTACAGCAGGTTGAACATCATAAAGTATTGATTTTATGCCCTCAGCCAGCCTTCATTAAAACTACTCTAGTTTTGACATGATAGGGACATATCAAACAAAATGAGGTCTTGGCACAGTAAAAACTGACCTTTTCAAGAAGCTACTAAGAGATGCTTCCTTATGGACTTAATATTCTATATTTTCAAAAACTCAAGTCTTAGAATTAATAAATTAGGAAAATCACTGGCCTGGGATTCAATGAGGCTCAAATTTTGGTTCCAGCTGAGCCATTGCAACTCCCCATATTGACTCACCTTCTGGACTAGCAATGCCTCTCCTCCAGATTGAACAGGCTGATTTTAATTATTTCTGTTTTCGTCAGGAGGGTCCTCTATGCTTTCATGACTTCTTATGTAAAAATACCGAGGATAAATATCCAGTACTGAATTATTTTCAAATTTCAAATTTGACAGAGTCTGTAAGGCTTCACCTTTCTCCAAGTTGCAAAATTTTAATGTAGTAATATAAAGGAAGTGCAATGTCATGAGAACACATGTGGATATGGAAGAGTCTCAAAGTCTAGGGAAAAGAAACTCCATTTAAATGCAGAAAACCCTACTGAACCATCAAAAACACAGAGTTTTTCTATATTGAAAACATAGTTTTATAAATCTTTGAGTGAAAAGGAAAATCACAAAAATAAGATTAAAATACAAGGAAATTTTGAGCATTGAAATGATTGAACTGTAAACTACTTGGTTTTCCTAGTTATGATTTATAGAATAATAGTACGACAAATTTCAATATAAATTTCCAAAGCACAGCTAGAGACATGCATGTCCTCCCTTCACCCTGCCTGAATGCAGAATATCTCAATTCCTAGGTTGTGGATGGTCATACATGTGGGTTGTGCTCAAGTTAGTTATATCAAGATCAAGGAAGAAACATTTTTCACCTGACTCCATTCACCATTATAGAGTGGGCTAGGAAAAATTCATAAATATATTAACTATGTGTCTAAACTATCTCTAAAGTCTTGATTCTGTTGTGTCATTTTTTGATATTTTAAACTTTCTTTTTCTATAAACCTTATCCTGTATCTCATTAATTGACTAGAATATGATGGGTATTTTCTGTTTTCTTCCTGCTCCATTTTGGTCAGAAAATAAATATGAATTTATCATTACATTCAGTAAGTTTTTTTTTATTTTTTGTTGTTGTTGTAGATGGACACAATACCTTTATTTTGTTTATTTATTTTGTAATGTAGTGCTGAGGCTCGAACCCAGTGCCTCACACACGCTGGGTAAGTGCTCTACCACTGAGCCACAACCCCAGCCCCTCAGTAAGGTTTTTGATTTAAAGAATTTTTCAATGAGTCCATGCATGGCATAAGTTGATATTTTAAAACTTTTATGCTTATAGCAATATAATGAAAATTAGACAAATTTTCCAAAAAGGTGGTTGCTGATTTACAGAATATTTTCTTAGTGTATGCAAACCAATCAACATGTTCCAATAAAACTTAGACACGATGATTTGCTTCAGACTTTAGGCTGAATAAAAACTAACCAATACTTTTTTAAAAAAAATAAGAATACATACTTTTTTAAAATAGAAAATAATATGCATGCAGTTTGTGTTATGTTATATATAAGAAATGCAGATGGCTTGGTTTTATGGCTAATATTGAACTTCAAATGATTTTAACTGGTATTCTCATGCTTTCATTTATTTACTGAAGAAAATAAAATGTAGATAAGGAAATTATTTGGTAGTTTTTTAAAAGTTTTTTAGAAATTTGAAATACCTTTCCTCGAGGAGAATTGGACAATTACATTGGTGAATTTTAAAATGGGAATATTGGGTATCAGTTCATGTTTGATAAGACCTCTTGGATGGTGTATGGTTTATGTGGTCATCTGAATTTTGGTACACATGGAGTTGAGATTGCAGGTGCCTCAGTGTTCCTTGTTAGGTAGTGTATAAACTTTTCCCTTCCCTAATCCACTTAAAAGGCCAGAAACCAAGATCATGCATAAGACCATGTCACATTCACAGAAAGCAAATAGCCACTATTTACTAAAGACCCACTGCATAACCAATGCATCAAATGTATTGTCTCTAAACTTTACAAGGACACATTAGAATAATTGTTATTAGCTTATTTTATAGTTCTGCAGATCAGAAAGATTAAGTAACTTGATAAACAGCATCATATGGATATGATAGAAAACTGGGACTGAACCCAGGTTTTTAATTTTATACTGTGCTCTTGACCACTCTATACTGCTCAACACATGCTCACATGTACAAATATGAGCATTCACGTATGCAAGGGAGATTCTCCCATACTCAAACTAAGTATGTAATAGAAGAAGAAATGAGCTACATTACTTAGGGCAGAAGCCTGTGGGTTAAATGTCCTTCTCAAATCAAATCTTACAATCTATCTGTTAATTACCAGAAAAATCAATTTTAGGTCTGGTATGGGAGCTCCAGTTTGAGCTGCATTGGATGTTATGGTAAATTTCTGAGGACAAGATAAGGATATTCTAAGAATCAAACTTAATAAATCTAATAAGAGAGACTTAACATTAATCCCATTAAAACTTAGTTAAAGAACCATTTAGCAAATAATGACTAAGAACACATAGTCATATCCATGGATCATATTTTATGTTAGTGATAATTACCTTAAGTCTCTTTCCATAGTCAATTTAGGACCTATAGTATGCTCAGTGATTTGATTTTCAAAACTCAACTATTGTATTTCATATTATAAGAACTAATGGAATTAAGCATTTTGTTTTGGAAAATAAATTATGTGTGGTTTAGAAATGGCAATTGCAAAAGGAAATAGGAACACTGAACTAAGTAGCATCTATAAAAGTGCCCAGTACATAACAGTGGCTTAGCCTTTGATGATGTAGTCAATGAATGGCAACTTCCTTATGTAAACCTTCCTTTTTGAAGTCTGTGGAACAATAACCAAAGTTCAGAATTTTATTTTTAATAGGAAAAGAATCAATACAAAATTTTCAGATTCGATTTAAGCATATCATTTACTAAGACGGCTTATTTTGGTAAGAATGTGGTGAAAATATTCTTAACATTGAAGTCTTTTATTAAAATACCACTTTTCACCAATTAGTATTAATACTGTTCTCAACAGGAATAAACACTGGTATTTACTCCGCAAGGAGGACTTATAGAAGAACAGAATACTGTTTCTATTTGAGTTTCTTTATAGAATATTTATTCTTTAAAACCTTATAGAACATATTCCAAAAATGAGTGGATGTTTTAGGAGCCTAAAGGTCTCTCAAACAGTCATAGATTTAATTTTACGAGACACAACAATTTTATTAACACTGATAAAGAAGGAGGAGGATGGGTTGCTGGAGAGAGATCCGGCCTCAATCTTATTTCAGTGTCTTCAGTGGTTTGCACGAAATAGAATTAGTCTTGTTTTAAAACAACAAGAAGTAGATAATAGAAAATAAGGTTAAGCCTGATTCTAAAGTAAGACAGTGATGTCGCCTAGCTCATAAAACAGTGGAATGTAATGTCCAGTTTCTCTTTTATAAAACATTAATCTGATTCCTTGTCAGTGTATTGTTGATCTTTTGGGAAGAAATGGAAGTCAGCATCAAAACCTGACTTTTATAGTTATCAGCTTGGTCAAAGTATGAAGTTACTCTGCCTCAGAGTGCAATTTCTATGCTTGAAACTTGTAATTCAAATGAAATTTTTATTTTTCGTTTGAAAATTACAGACTTTAAGATATTTTTGCAGGGTGGCATAGGTTAAAATGCATTAGAAGCCAATATTATTAAAATACATACAGCGTATTTTTATATAATATAATCGTATTATAATAATAAGATATATAATAACAATATTGAAATATATTAAAGAAACAATTTTAATTCATTTTTATATCTTTATTAAAACTTATTCAGTAATGACTTTATGCCATTGTGAGCTAGAAATTGCAGATATGTGGAAATACTCTAGGCCCTAGGGAATATTAACTCAAGAGGAAAATGGAGAAACATCTCATAAGGAGAATGATAGTTCTAAGTGGTATAGACTAGACTCAAAGGAGAGTTACAGTGATTCTCCAGAACCCACAAGAAAGAAAGCTCTCACTTCTGTTCTGCAGAGCTAAAATTTGTTTAACCTTATGGACTTGGGCCCTTTTTAGTCTCGAGTCAGAAGGTCCTCATCCCAAACCTTGTAACAAGGGAAAGGACTTTCCCTTGCATTCCCCATGTGTATTTAGGTATCTTGGTTCTCCCCCAGTAATCAAGATTCTGAACATACCCTTCCAAAAATTCTGAGATGCTTTCTCTATAGCACACTTGCACCTAAATTGTACCTCAACCTCAACAAAAATCGTCCAATTGTTTGGCTTCTGAAATTGACCAAATATGAATTATAACTAGTTATAACTTATTATAACTCAGAAAATGAGAATTTCTTATGTGTTTATGTGTGTTTGTGAGTATATGTATGCTTGTGGTGTGTATAAATAAGTACATATTAAAGAGACTTAATCCACACAACAATCACTCTTTATCTTAGATGAGTAAACTCAATCAACATCTTACTTGTAGACTTCCAGGCCTGTCTGTCTCCCTCCTAAATTAGCTCTTGGTCCTCAGGGTTAGTTAGTTATGAGGGAGGATGTAAGGAGAAAGTGACTATTAATGTTAGTCACTCTAATCAAATTCATCCCTGTAAAATTGACCTTATCCCAGTCTTATCACTTCCACACTGTGAAGATTCAGTCCAACTGATCAATTTTGAAGGTATTAAAAGAGCTGGTGGGATGCATTCATGTTGGGTCTCCTCAGCAGTGAGTGGGTGGTGGAGTGCTGACAGGGTGTTCCCCTGAAAATTTAGGAGGAAAAAGGCATAGAATGATTCTCTCATAACCTGAAGAAAATAGAAATCTCTTTCATCAATCAGTAACTAGCTCTCTAAAATAAAGTATTTAAGCAAAGGGAAAGCACTATGACCTCAGAGATTTAGCCCTAAGCACCTGAGGGCTTAGCTATATTAATGTGGAATGCCTCTGGATACAAGTAATAAAATTCGTGACTATTAGGATGCAGGCCTTCAGGATCTGGTTTTCCATATAGAGTGGAGTCCAGGTATCAACTATCAAGGTTTGCACAACTTCTCAGTGATTTTATTACATGTGGGAATGGAAGTAGTTTTAGCCTACCTACAGGATGTCCTTCTCTACATGACTGTTTCCTTATTAAAGAATCCATACTTCTTGAAATGATGTTTGAAGGCCTTAACATCATTGTCTCTTTCTCACTTTTTGGCGTTTTATTTTTTTTTGAGAGAGAGAGAGAATTTTTTAATATTTTATTTTTTAGTTTTCAGCGGACACAACATCTTTGTTTGTATGTGGTGCTGAGGATCGAACCCGGGCCGCACGCATGCCAGGCGAGCGCGCTATCGCTTGAGCCACATCCCCAGCCCCTCTTTCTCACTTTTATGGATCTTAACCCCAAGAAACTTTGAATTTGTTAAAAAAAAAAAACTTTATGACTATAACTCTTTGTAGTTTCACATTTTTTATCTATGACCCTCACTGGCTACATTGTGCTATCTGTGCATTCTAATTTCCAATATGATATTCCTAATTGCCTAATGTGTTATATTCCCATAAGGAATGTAATATATTCCTTATGTTACAGGAAAAACATATACTGAATGTCTGAATAGTAAAGGAGGGACTTCTCCAGTGATGGTTGAATTCTCTTCCTGAGGCAGAGCTATCTCAGTTGATCGTATGGAGTATTTTATCGTCACCAGCCAGGGCTCTCTATCAGAGGTGCAGTTCTTGACTTTACCAAGATTCTCTTCTATTCTCCATGGTATAATTAAAATCCATTTCATTCTCTTCCCTTTTCCCCACCAGTGCCCCCCCCTTCTTGCTTCCCTGTGTTCTCTGCTTGTGTTTGTGGACTTTGATTTTGGGTAGAGCCTCCTACTGTCTCTCTCCTCCTGAATTTGATTATTGATGGGCCTCTGAGGGGGCAAAGGAAAGAGGAACCACAGGGTGGCTTTCAGTCTCAGCCCTTCGTTGTTTCAGACTTCCCTTATGACCAAGATAGAAAAAGAGCCTTGTTTTGTTTTTTAAAAAAATAAAAACTTAAGAACCATTCAAAATAAATCTATGAAAGTCTAAGAAAAGTGATTTGTGCATTTAAACAGCTAAGAATTTTGTACACATGTGGCATTAATGAAAGAGGTGGGGGTTTGTGTGTTTGTTTGCATTGAGGGTAATAAGTGGGGGGAATGAAATTATGGACTTTATTATTGTATTTTTATTGTATTATTTATTTATATATTATTGTATCTTTATTGTATTATAAAGATCACCTTTATAATATACCTGAGTTTGACTAAACTTTATAGGCAGTGTTTTTCCTGACTGTAGGATCCTCACTTCCCTTTTCTTAGAGAATTTAATTTAGAAAAGTTGCAATTATAAATTCTTTCTCTGTTCCCGTTGAATCATATGTAAATCTCCTTAAAAGCTTCTTGCAGGTTTTAAGACACAGGAGATGTCTTTATTGAGGAACCGGAATCCATTCATTCGTAATATGATCATCAAGGATGACTTTGTTCCTTTCTCACAGTCCCTGTATCCCTAAAGGAGGATGGTAGTCTGGCTTTGGGAGTGTTTTGCTTAAAGTGGGGAAGTGTCATCTGCCATAAAGATGTGAGTCAAGTTTCTTTTCCTGTGGGTAAGCCCAATTAGCAAAGACAGGTGGTCTATGATCCTCTAACCCCAGCTCTTCAAAGCTCTCCAACCTTTTGTTTAAGCTGAGCAGAATTCCATGTCTCTCCCCTATTATATTTTAGTCTTGGATATAGTCTTCCTTGCTTATTCAACTTAGTGCAGTGCAGTATTTTACATATGATCTCTCCTCAGAAGTCTGTGCAATTTATGGCTCTGATTGACGTGAAAAATCCATTTTTGAAGGTACAGGCTGAGTCAATTTGTTCCTCGTGTTCAGTGGCAGACCTCTCCAGCATCCACACCCACACCACATCCACATTGTTCCCTTCCAATACTTTACCTACAAAAGGTAATGTAATCAAATTCCCTGTTACAGGTTCACTTGAGGTATAACAGGTTCTGAGTGCACTATAAGTGTAAAACGTACTCCATTTTAAAAAATATTTTTACATTTATTACATTTTAAAGAGATAATATTTGGATTATTGAATTAAATAAAATATACTGTGAAAATCCATATCACCTGTTCATTTTTACCCTTTTCAGTGTTGACTAGTAGAAAAATTTAAATTATGCATGATGCTTTTCTTTTCTTTCTACTGGACAGTGATTGTTTAGAGTCAACTGTTTAACCTGAAGTCCCAGGATATCTACTACATTTCCCTCAATAAATCTAAAAATAGAGTAAGAGAATCCCTTACAACTAAGAGAAGAAGGTAACTATCAAAGAGGCTCAGAAGGTGACAGAAAAGAAAACAAAGAAGTCTGTGCATCAGGTTGAGGCAAATTTCAGATTTTGACTCCACACTTTCTTACCCCACAGATATCTTCAATCACCTTACCTCAGCAAACCTCAGCCCTCCAATCTCTAAAATGAGATCATAATACCTTTTAGCAATTTTTAAGAATATTAAGACAATGTATCCAAGGAGCTTAGTATAGTACTTGTTTAATAATTGGCATCACTAAGAAAAACTGTTCACCAACAAGTCAAAAAAGTATTCAGGACTACTATACAGCTATCAGCATCCAAAGGTCAGGCCTAACTTGGTATTGCATAGGGTAGGGACTGGGCTCTCAATCTGGTTTTCTTCCAAGTCTAACATTCCTTGGTATGTATTTTAATTATTCCTCATGTAGCATCTCTATTGCTAAATTCTACAAGGTGGCTTCTTAAATATCTTTTTGCTTATAAATATATCTTGGGAATTGAATTAAAATAATTTTTATGATTATTATATTAAGACATTAATTGATGTTATATCAAGTTACCAATAAAACATCAAGTCATGAACAAGCTTAGACCAAGGTTTGTCTATGGTAACCATCACTTCTCTTACTTTTTTTATTGTCAATTAATTTGTTACACATTTTAATACCTTAGATGTCTGATAAGTAACCAAGCACAAGTTAAGCTGACTATGTATGTTCTAGATCCTGCTTCATAAGAAATAGCCTTCTGTGTGTTCCTTCTTTCTCATTCTTCTGGATTGTGAAGGCTGCCAATATAGGGTACTATGAACCTGGTACCTTAAACAACATGTTGTCCCACAGTTCTGACACGGTGAATGGTACATTCAGAGATGCTGTGTTATGGCCTCCAGGACCCGTCTCTTGGGTGTCTTTATGCTTCTCATCTGTTGTTAGAGAGCTTTGTTATCTGAACTATAAAATTACATCAAAGAGACCTAAGTTCTGTTTCTATTTCTCTCTTTAGATCCTGAGAATATTCTTTTCACCACCTTTGGTTTGGGTTTTTTGTTTGTTTGTTTTCATATATAAATCAGACAGCTAGATTTAAAATTGTTCAAAGTTTCTTAGGATTCATTTTTTCTTAGAATTTGTGAAATGAAAGTATGATTTCACACTGATTACTTATAGAACAAAAAACACCTCTACTACTGTTGGTATGGATTTTAAAATAAACAAAACCTCTCTCATTTTTTTTCTGAAAAATTTCTATTGTAAGTATATAAACATGTAGAAATGTTAATGTGATCCTCTGAATTTGACATGCCGTCTGCTCAGCATTTCTGGGGAAATGGATATCTAGAAGGGAGAATGAGAATCAAGGATAAGAAAATGCCATAAAATAGATAAACAAGTTAATTTGGTTGCCAAGGTCGGTGCAGGAGGGAAGAGCTTGTGGGGAGTTCTATGAGAAGACATTTCTATTCAGTTTACA
This sequence comes from Ictidomys tridecemlineatus, assembly GCF_052094955.1. NCBI lineage: Eukaryota > Metazoa > Chordata > Mammalia > Rodentia > Sciuridae > Ictidomys > Ictidomys tridecemlineatus. Next base: position 20,094,668 of record NC_135477.1, read on the forward strand.
GACACACAGCTCCCAGTGGGTCAGAGGCTACTGGTGGTCACTCAAAGTCACCTCTTCATTCAGCATCACATCTAAATGTAGAGAGGAACATGAGTTTACCCTTGCCTTCCACATCAAAACCAAATTTCTGTTTTTACCAAACATAATCTAGAACCATAACAGGTTCTAATGAGTTATATGAATTTCCTATGGTCAGCAGATATATTACTGAAAACATAATGGCTTCAAACAACAGATATTCAGGCAATTATAGTTTGGGAGATCAGAAATCCAAAATCAAGGTGACTGGAGGGCCATGTTTCCTCTGAAGTCGCCAACAAGAATGCTTATCTGCCTCTTCCGGGTAGCTGCAGGCCCTGCTTGGCTTCGGCAGCATGACTGCCATCACTGTCTCAATCTTTACACGCCTCCCCTCTTACCTTCTATTTGTCTTTTTATAGTCTTAGAAAGACACTTGTATTTGGATTTGTCATCCACTCATATAATCAAGAATGAACTCATTCTGAGATCCTAAACTTAATTATGTTTATAAAAACACTTTTCTAAATATATTCATATTCGCAGGTTCCAGATGGCAATCTATTTTAAGAGTGTTCCCTTCACCCATCACTTGGGGCTTCTGGGGAATAAAGTTCCCAGCTTATAAACTGGCCTAATACAGTCGGTAATTGATAGTTTCTTTTCAACTTGTCATCCATATATCGCTCCTATAAACAAACTCCACGGCAAAACCATGCTTGCATGTTAAACAAGACCATTCATTGTGAAACTGAAAGCTCCTAACCTGTTCTCCAAATAAGATGCATAAACTACCATTTGTTATGGTTTTCACATTTATTCATCTTCAGATACATTCGTCCTTCATCTGGTTAATTTATACTCCTCTTGGGATGTTGTGAACCTACTCTCCTGAGATTTAATTTTAATCATTTCTACTCATTCTTCCCATTTATTTTTAGGTATTTGACAAAAGAGTAGAGGAAAATGTTTAAACAAAAATGAGATATCTTGCAAAAATATTTATGTCAGAACAAATAAATATTGCTAACTAATAAATGTTTCATGATGCCTGATAGTCAAAACTTTTTTCTTCTAACATTTATACCTTTTGCTTTGAGAAACCATCTCAGCTGGCCATGATTCTTGTTTTAGTCAGCTTTTTCATTGCTGTGGCTACGAAATCTGACCAGAACAACTGTAGAGGAGGAGAAGTTTATTTGAGGGCTCGCGGTTTCAGGACGGCAGGCTGCATTCCTTGTGGCTAAAGGTGAGACTGAACATCATGTCAGAAGAGTGTAGTGGAGGGAAGCAGTTCACTTGACAATGATGCAGTAGAGCAGAGAGAGACTCCAGTCTCCAGATTCAAAATATATACCCCATAGCCAACGCCCCAAATCACAACTCCTCCAGCCAGCCCTACCATTTCAGTTACCACTTAGTTAATCCCTATCATCAGATTAATTCTCTGATTTGGTTAAGACTCTTAGAACCCAATCATTTCTCCTATGAACCTTCTTGCATTGTCTCACACGTGAGCTTTTGGGGAATACCACACATCCAAACCATAAAAACTCTATAACCAAATCATTGTTACCAAAATGCTTGTGCTATAAGAAGCCCTAATTTCATTCCTGAAGTTTATTATTAATATTTTTAAAAAGAAAATAAGAATACCAAGCAGGATACCCTAGGACATAATACATCATACTCATACGAGTTCCCCTCTCTCTTATTTAGAAACAAGCTGATTTTTCCTTGGTGATTGATATCATTCAACCCAAATTGTGCGGATACCCTTTTCTTTTCGTATTTGTTCACTAGCATAAAACACTCAAAAGTTGGCAACTGGAACTCTTGCATCCAATTCAATAGAGCCATTGTATTGTTTCTTTTTGTACAAGTATCTATCTATTGGGAACAAAATTCTGTGAACCGGCAGGACCACCATTTGTATATTAGGTAGGTAAAATTTTTCTAGTGAACCATTTGGGGCAATGGTTAGAGTAATGCCCATTATATCCCTTGTTACATGGATACATAAAGTCTGGAAATGAATGAAAAAGTAGTGAGCATGTGTTATAGACTGCGAGAATTTAATATATACTAGAAGACACAGCCTAAGAGTTTCAGAGTATCATCATTCTCTGATGCCAGGGTGTATCTCAAATGATTGTCCCCCTATTCTGTGAAGCCATTTACTTCATGGTGATAGGGTATGTGATCACACCATGAATTCCCTGAGTTTTAATCTGTTGCTGTACTTCATTTTCCATGAAATGAATTCCCCTGTCAGAAGCAATGCTAAGTTACATGCAGAGAGTGAATAAGGCATTCTGTTAGTCTTTCATTGAAATTTTGGGCAGAATCATTAGTGTCAGGAAGGCAAAACGATATCTAAAATAAGTGCCTATTCCAATGAGATCAAAGCACTATTTCTTTCATAACAGAAACAGTCCAATGTAATCAAGGTCTCACTGAGTGGCTTATTGTCCCCTTCACTCCAGATGACTTAAGGTATTAATTTTAATAATGCTTTTGCCATGAACTAACAAGTATTATGAGTATTCTATTTCTACCTCCAACAGTAATTTGTCTGGTTAAATCTTATCAGATCAAAAACCAATTCCAAGCTTCTTTCCTTGAGGTTCTCAGTCCGTAGAACTACTTCTGATACTAGTATCTGAATTTCCAGCATATTTAGTCACAGAGACATCATAGAGTATTATGGGATTAAGAGATTTATTTCCATTGTTAGATCAATGACTGGAGCTGAGATAAAGATTGAAAAGAAGTCAGAGGATTAGAGAAAATATTATTAATAGTTTCTAGGAATCACTGCCACAGTGAAACAAGTCAGCGATTTTAGTGAAATAAGGAAATCTAAACAGAATCCATCTACTAAAATCGGCTTTTGAAGGGTGAAGCTCATGAAGAGACTGACAAGAATGTGTGCTGCTATACTTGATGATACCTGTGTGGTCCTGCATTGTGCTTCCAGTGGAGGGCTACTGGCTGTCAGGTCAACAGTCTACAAAGTAAGTCACATGCAAAACTGATGGCATTGAACACAAACTGGACAGACATGGGAAACCATTCTGTATCCATACATGAGCCTATCTTTCCATGTCAACCATCTCATAGTAATGTCAGTTGGTAGTATTTCCTCCCTTCAAATCTGTTCAAGTTTCCTTCTACCAAACCCAATTTAGGATTTATACAGTCGTAGGAATTCATAAATTTTCACTCAATCGAGTTGACTTAGAAACATCCAAACTTGTATAAGAATGTTTTGTTATCACTCACTGTTCACCTTGGTGTGATGTCGTAATACTACTTGGTGCTAAACAAAGTTTTCTGTGAATGACATCTGACCTCTCATACACTAATCAATATTCTCTTTGAAAAATCAGAACTGCATCTCAGAATCTTTGAGTTACAATTTTACTTTTCTGGAAAACCCCATTCCACAGATTTCTCCCTCTCCAACTGCAAAGTAGAATGCATTTTTTATATTATGTGTCTGCTGAGGGCCGCTTGTTGTTTACTGAATTCTAATGTCTCTTAGTTTCTTTGTTTGTTTGTTGGCTTGTTTGTTTTGCTTCATTCATGAAGTTGGATGCATTCTCTTGGATACCTTCTCAATCAGCAGCTTGCCGAGGAAAGATATAAAGGAGAAAGTGGGAGGAAAGGAGGAAGGAAGGGAGACATGGAGTGAGAAGGAGGAAGAAGAAAATACAGATAATAGAATCTGAAAACTTCATTTTATTTTCTCTTTCTATTGGGAGTTTGGCTGAGTATGAAGGATGATACCATTTTTCTCATAATATTATTGAATACATAAATTTGTTGTTTCCTATCACAAAAAAATGCTAAGATATTTGAAGCAATTTCATTCTCCATATTGTTGTAGCTCTCTGGAATTGCTTAGATATTCTATCAAGTTCTGAAATTTGACTAAGTATGCCTTGATTTGGGTCCCTATTTTATTCCCTATAAGAAATATTCAACCCAACTGCATAATCAATTTGGAAATAAACCAATGTTTGTTTGGGTTTTCTCTCTCTCTCTCTCTCTCTCTCTCTCTTTCTCTCTCTCTCTTGCCTCTCATGGTATTATTTTGAGATGGAAATCAAGATTAATGTGTTTTTACATTTTCATTACGTCCAAATGAAACAGACTCAATATTCATTTCTACTCATCTTTTCTGGTATGATGTTCTGGATGCAATGCTCACCATGAACATGGTGGTTACAGAATCCACTCCAGAGCCTCCTAGCTCCCTCCCTTGTTCACATCTGAACTATCTGTGCTCACATTCTCTCTTCTTTTTCATTCTTCCTATCCAAATCCTAAGGTCCACTGCATGCCTGTGTACTCTAGGGAATGTATTATTTCTCTCTTCCTCCCTGAACTCTTGAATACCACACTGAGAAATTATATATGCATACTGGTAGGCAGAAGGCCTACAAGGAATTAGATAGCATTTTTCAAAAATCTGTCACAGTTTGGTGATTCTAACTTGCTTATTTGAATATATAAGGAAGCTTTGGGATAGGTCATTTTTTTTAAGTCATAAAGTTTTTTGATCCCTTAGTTCTGTCTTAATGATTAATAATTACAGAGGAAATATAAATTCTTTAATATATAATATCATTACTTCATGGTAATTATTCTAAATTTCTAGGTATATTATTTATTATTCTTTGTTTTCAGAGTACATGGTTTTGAGAAATAAGGAATTTTGGAAATTCATGATTTCCTCTCCTTCTTTTATTACTTTCAACTTGTCCTTAAAAATCAAAGGATTTTAAGTGGAATACCGTCTATTAGTTTAAAAATTCCATTTTAAATTCTTGATTTTTTTCACATTATTAGCATATCAATTATACTCCTTTTTTGCTTTTTTTTTTTTAGTGGTTGTCCTATAGTATATTTATAGTATATTTACAATTGTTCCAATTCTACTCTAAAATAACATGATAACAACTTAAAGGTTGCACAAGTACCTTTTAATAATAAAATATTCCTAATTCTTCTTTGTCACCACTAGTTCTATAGCTGTTATTCATTTCACTCATGCATAAGAATACATGAATATAGATTATATAAGTATATATTCAGATATATTGTTGTTCTGAATGAACCATTATATAATTAATATATAATTAAAAATTTAAAAATAAATTTCTTAATTTTATTTTCACTTATTTGTTTTCAGATACTCTTCTTCTCTTTATATAAATCCAACTTTCTAACTAACTATATAATTTTATTTCCCTCTCAAGAACATCTTTTAATATTTCTTGCAAGACAGGTATATTGACACAAAATTTTCCCAATTCGCATTTGAGAAATTCTCTTTCCTTTATTTCTTATTTCATAGGGCACAAAACTCTAGTTTGGTGTTGTGTTTTGTTTTTCTCTTAAGACTTCAAATATTTCTACTATATATAAGTTCTTGCTTGGTGGCTTTTAAAAAGTAGTATATGATCTTATCTTTGCTCTTTTATAGGTAAGAATTTCTTCTAGTTTATTTTAGGATTTTTTTATTATCTTTGATTTTTTTTAAATTTTGAAGTTACATACCTAGGTATAGTTGTTTCTTTGCCTTTGGGGGGGGCGGGAGGCAGTGGAGGGGTTAGCATCTACCATATTTGATGCTTTCTTTGAGCTTTCTGGATCTTTGATTTGGTGTTTGACTTTAACTTACGAAAATTCTCAGTTGTTATTGCTTCAAATTTACTTTTGTTCCTTTTTGTGTCTCCTTACCTTGTATTTCTATTAAGTGTATTAATATCTTGAAGTTGTCTCATATAGTTATTTGATATTCCGTTGTTTTCAATTCTTTTTCTCTTGAATTCTCTGCTTAGGAACTTTGTGTTGTCATATTGTCGAGCTCCAAGATTCTTTTCACAGCCACGTCTAGTCTAATATTAAGCCTATCACAGAGGTTCTTCATTTATGTTACAGTGTTCTAATCTCCAGCATCTTTTTACTGTACTTTAAAACTTCAATGTCTCTGATAACATTATGCCTTTCTTCTTGCATGGTGTCTATACTTTCCATCAAATTACTTAGCATATTCATCATAGGTTTTGTTTTTAATTGTAGTTGTTTTCAATTGTAGTGTGATAATTCCAACATTTCTGTCATGTCTGACTGTGATACTGATACTTGTTCACTGTCTGCTAACATGATTTGTGTTTCATGTGCTTTGTACATTTTGGTTGAAAGGTAGACATGAAGTACTGAGTAAAGGGACTGTTGTAAATAGGTTTTTTAGTGATGTGTTGGTAAAATGTAGAGGAGGGATGTATTCCTGCCCCGTGGCTATGTATTACTATACAGATAAGCCTGTGCCTCTGGACTGTGGACGTCACCAGTGCTTCTCAGTGGGTGATTTGTTGTTTTTGCTGTTGTTGGTTTTACTGGTAGTGAGACAGGACAGATAGAGTGCTGGAGTTGGGTATTTTCCTCCCTCCACAGAGCCCACCAGCCAAAGGATTGAGTGTCTTTCTTCTCCCCTGGATAAAACTCTAGCAAACTCTGGCCTGGTAATAATTTCTTATTGATCTGACATGTTTCAAAATGGTTACTTTCCCCCTCACTACTGAGAATAAATCCAAAGAAAATGAAATCAGCGTATTGAAGAGTTACTTGCACTCCTAATCTTATTGAAGCACTATTCACAATAGCCAAGGTATGGACTCAACCAATGGGTCTATCAAAGGGTGAATGGATTAAGAAAATACGCTACATATACATAGTGGAATACTATGCAGTGGTAAAAAGAATGGAGTCCTATCATCTGTGGGAACATGGGTAGAATTGGAGAACTTGTTATGGGTAAAAAGTCAGGAACAGACAAGCAAATAACACACATTCTCACTCTTATGTGGAAGATGAAAATAGAGAGTAGAATAGTGGTTTCTATAGGCTTGGAAGGATAGGGAAAGAAAAGCAGAGAGAGTCCTGATAATGGTTACCACAATACACTTAGGAGGAATATGTTCTAGTATTATAAAGTAGGGTAGGGTGACTCTTGCTTACAACTTGTTATATATTTTATAAAGAACTAGAAGCAAGGAGTCCAGATTTTTCCAACACAAAGAAATTATTATTGTTTAAGGAGAAAAAAAATGCTAGTTACCCTGATTAGATCATTACATATTTTATATCTATCCATCCATCTATTGAATTATCACTATACCCCATAAATGTACAAGTATGATGCATTAATTAAAAAAGCAAAAAAAATGGTTCTTATTTTCTATCACTCTGCTGGAAGCACAATTTTCTAAAGTATTTACTGTCAGGACTCGGTTTAGTTCTTGGAGGTAAAACTCCCAAAAGTGCCCCCCCCCATGACTGATTCCTCTTGGAGATTTTAACTCTCAGAGTTGAACACAATGGGTCTCTAGCTACTTGTCAATTAGAGGTTCGATTTTCCTACCCCAACATTGTATCTGTGGAGGTGTCTAGTTCCAGGTTTCTCATCAGGCATATGGTGACTCTTGGAATGTGCTCAACTGTCTCTGATTTTGGATGCAGTGATTTGTCCTGGGACCCCACTTCTCTGACAGACCTGTTTGTGTAGCATTTTGTGTGCTGTTGAAATAGAATGACAGCTTCTTCACTCCTTATGTGTTGGGCTAGGAGCCATAAGTCTTTAGTACTTTAATTTTATAAAGAATTTAAAATTTGTTCAAAGCATTTTCAATTGGAATGATCTTCATCCATTATATACCCATTAAAAATGTGTTTACTTCAAATATTCTTGTTAAAAGTGTAGCCATTTTACATGACTTGGAAATATCCTTGGATGGGAAGGCAAACAATTTTTGAAGGCTAAATAAAGATCTTTTTAGAATTAAAGGCTTACTTGCTTATGGTGACTGTAATAAATTTTTGCTCTAGTGAAAAGAAGCTGAAACCCATTTTGGTGTTTTCATTGGGCTTCAAACTTTGTTCTTTTTTTTCTGTAGTGTAACATAGCTGCCATAAGCCATCCCTAAATGTGCAGAATATACTTAATTCCCTTCATTATTTAGCCAAAAAAGTGACTGAATTCTACCTTAAAACTATATTTTAATTCAAATATCTTTTTAAACATAGCTTTTTTATTGGTACTTATTAGTTCCACATGAGTGTAGAGTCCATTTTGATATAATTATATAAGCATGGGATACATATTATTCTAATTAGGACCTCAATCTTGTGGATGTATACGATGATGAGATTCACTGTGGTGTATTTAAAAAATTCCATCTTCTCACTAGTTAAACAAAGTGGTTTCATTTCCAAAGCAATAGCAAAATTTAAATATTAGTTTAAATGCTATTAGTCTTTAAATTTTCTACTTTTACTATATATATAAGCTCATTAATTACATTGTAATGTTTTGGAGTTTTAGAATAATGGAGTATGGGATGTGGTTGAACATTATCCAGACCTCATTTCCATGCACATTATCAAAAGATTTCATGAACTAACAGATTTATTTCCAGAGGAAAGACCTTCAAGAGGCCATACACTGAAAATCCAGCTGAAAATTAAGGTACACAAGGATAAATTTAGTCATATGGAAGTAACTGAAAGGTGTGGATTGAAGCAAAAGATGAGAAATTCTAATTTATAAGCAGTACATCAGAGAAAAATAAATCTGCTGAAACTTAATACAAGCTTCTAATTTTTGTATTCAAGGTAAATGTCATTCCGATGAACTCATCTGAAGGACTGAGCAGTGTGCTATCAAAGACGCAAAAGAATTATTTTCTGGGTACAAACTATATCAATGAAGCATCAGATTTATTGATTTATATTATCCCCAGGAAAAGAAAACTAATTAATTTCTCCAAATTCTGTGCTTAGCAAGGATGTAACCAATTTTACCTGGGGAAACAAATCTCTCATCTATGCATTGCTCAATGAGAATTTAAACCTGCGTAAAATCAGAGTAACATCCAAACTCAAAGTGTGACCCTGGAAAGAGAACAGGAATATTGTCTACAAGGAAGGACATGATAAATCAAGAGAATTAATGTCCATTCTGTTGGGCCTAGAAAAGGAAATGAGTAAAGTTAGTGAAAATCAGATAATATCCTATGCTTAAAAAGCAATTACTGCCATTGACTATTGTATGCATTTCACACACACACAGTCAGAAGGGTACTCTTACCATCCTTCTAAAAGAAAATGAGGGAATTGCGGTGCCTGGAGTTAGTGGCTTGTTCATGCCACAGCGCTAATAAACAATGAACCCAGACAGTCTGGCTTCAGAATGGGGGCCCTCAACCACCACGAAATACTATCCCCTCTGTTAGGTGGTAGGAGTCAAGTAATTTGATATAAAAATATTGTTCTTAAAGTTTTTCTTTCTACTTTGTTTATAACTGAGTAATATTACTCTATTGGCTCTATGATGCACAATTAGAAAAGTGTACAGAGTATAGGTATCAAACAAACTCCTACCCCTTATTAAATATTGTCTAGTCGGCAGCATAGGAATGTACACCAAGAGAAGGAGAAACAAATAAGTTGGTCCTGTGATCATTCTGCTCTCTGAGGACATTTACTAAACTTTGGTGCAAGCAGTCAGGAAAGAGAAACCAAATCTAAAATAAAGGTGTCTCTAAACTGAAGATATGGAAATCAAAGTGTGAGGAAGCAGAGTGACTTGGAACTTGTAGGATGGAGTTTGAGAAAAATGGCAACTATTTGGGAAAAGAATTTCAGAAGACTGTATAGGAATTTCATGTGTCTGGCTTACTAGTACCATGTGTATACAAGCATAAGATACAGTGTCTTATGCCACTTGAAAATTAGAGGTCCCACTTTCATGGTAAATTGTTTTTCTGCCCTTGAGTTTCCTCATGTTGAAAACAGAAACAGGAACTGTCTCCCAAGCCTGGGTTGGCACCAGCAAAGGTTAAAATGAAGAATCGTAACATATTCTCTGGCTAGCACAACTGAGCTAAATCCACATTTGTATATTTCCTGGCTTTTGTTTTCTAAAGTAAAAAGTCTTCTGTAGGGCTAACACAGATCCATTAGCTGCTTTCCCAGTTTTGGATGAACTATGATTAAATTCATTTTTCCTTTTACATAATTTTTTCCTATTTATGATGTGGGTAGAGTGACTAGATCTAGACCTTTACAACCCCAGCAGAACCTCTGGCCTCCAGTGCTGGTAACAGGAGATTCATAGGAGTCAGTGTGCGGGAAGCAGATGAAGTAGCAAACTAGGACTAGGGAGCTGGAACCCAACAGTTACAGGCCTACAGAAGTTTAAACTGTTGACCTGATAACATCAGGAGTGCTCACCTTTGTGAGCACCTAGAGCATTCAATGGAGAACCTCAGGAACAAAATCATCCTAGAATAAAGGCTTTTCTATATTCACTCTAATGAAGATTAAAAAGCCTCAAAAGGATTAACCTGATCCACAAATAAATTAATCACTAGCAAAATAAAATTCAATTTCCTTAAAAGAATATAACAAAATCTAGACATTCAATAACATACCAAAAATCTATGCATATCAAAATTCTAACAAAATTACTAGATGTTCAATGCAAAGGAAAATATAACCCAAAACCAGGATTAAAAGCAAACAATTGCAAACAGGAAAAGGAATAACATTGGTGATCAAATCAGCAGACAAGAAATTTTTATGTCTGGTGTATGTGTGTATATGCACGCATGCATACAGATATGCACGCATGCATACAGATATGCACATGTATACAATTTATACACAAATAAATTTTTCAAATACATATATATGTATATCTATATGTATATATATACACACACACATAAATTTGAAGGATGAATGTTATGTCAAGATGGCAATAATTATATAAAAAAAGAAAGCATAATTTCTAGAATGAACCATATAATAAATGAAAACAAATTATCAATAGGATTCATGGCAAGTTCAGTTGCAGAAGAAATGTTAATCATTTTAAATGAATAGAAAGTATCCAAACTAAAGAATACAATAAAGGGAATAGAGTGTTGGCAATCTTGAAGACAACATGAAGCATCCTAAGAAACAAATAATTGAAGTCATAGAAGAAAAGAGGGGAAGCAAGATAAATAATTGATTAAGTAATGGCCAAACATTCTCAAACTTTAAAAAATATTCCATATGTTAAAGAATCTCAAACAGACATTAATTGAAAACAGAATAAAAAGAAAGGAAAGCATACCAAGCATATCACAAGTGACTTTCTGAAAAGCAGCACTAATGGGAAAAAAAAAAAAAAAACACCTTTAAAGCAGTAAAAGAAAAAAAGAAACAATGAGTGCAAGAGAGCACAGATAAGGTTTTCCATTCAGTTCTCATCAGAAAGTAATGTATTTATATCTTTGAAGTAATTGGAAGAGGGAGGCAAAGGCCAAACTAGAATTTTACATCTGTTGAAAATATCCTTTGGAAATAAAAGCAAAATGAAGACACTTTCAGGGAAACAAAAGATGAGAGAATTGTCACAGAGCAAAACTGTCCTATAGAAAATTGCAAAGGTAGTTTTGCAGGCTACAGGGAAACATTCTGGTTAGAAACAGAGCTACACATAGCAGTGAAGAGAATCAGCAAGGTTAAATATGCATGCAGATAGGTAAAACAATCGTCACGTTAAAAATCTCAGTCATAATTTATCATTTAAAGTAAAAATAATAGAGCAAGTTTTGAAAAGCACAAACCAGAGGTGTTATAAAACATTTACATTAGTTGAGAGTGATCTTATTTGAGACAGATTGTTAGAAATTAAAGATTCATCAGAATGCATACTTTAGAGCAATCAGTAACCTCCATAACACAAAACAAAGTGCTACAGCTAGTAAGACAGCAAAGGAGAAAAGGAGATAAAGTGGAATACTAAATTATGTTGTTTATCCAAAGGAAGGAATGAAACATCTGAAGTTAAGAGGGAAAAAAATCTTTTTTCAAAAAATGATTCTGGAACAAGCAGCTATCCACACAGGGGATAAAAGAGAAAAGAAAATGGAAAAAAAAAAAAACTTCACTCCTACCTTGCACTATAGACAAAATTTAATCCAATGTGATCAGTAAAAGTGTGCACATTGAAACCATAAGATTATTGGAATAAGACATGGAAGAAAATATGAGTGATGCATGGATAGACTTTGACAGGCTACAGAAAAAAAAAACAACTATAAAAGTAATAAATCAGATTTTGTCAAAGTGCAAAACCTTACCTTAAAAACGATGTTAAGAAATTAATAGGAGGGGCTGGATTTGTAGCTCGGTTGGTAAAGCGATTGCCTTGCACATGTGAGGCATGGGTTCACTCCTCAGCACCACATAAAAACAAATAAATAAAATAAAGATATTGTGTCTATATACGACTAAAAACAATTTTAAAAAGAGTGGAGGTGTTAAAAAAAAAGAAATTAATAGGAAAGGTGCAAGCTTGGGAAAATATGTGTTAATAAGACTACTATTATTATATATATATTTTTAAAAGGTGATGGGGGATGAATATGTTGAAATCCAAAACAACTATGGAAGGAATTTTTTTTCTTTTTGCAAGTCACAATATAGTATCTTAAATTTGAGATCAATCAACATTCTTACTAAGTGAGTGAGTTGTCATTTTTAAAAAACTTAATGTTTTTTCAAGCTTTACCTCCAGGAAGATTCCAGTACACCTTGCACATTGCCTATGCCTCTATTCTATTCATGTTTTTAAAGTTATGGTGGGAGAATTGATGTGTAAGAACTTCTCCCTATTTAACATGTGCTATTTGATGAGTTTTAACAAGTGTATATCCCAACAAGATAATAAGCATATCTATCATTTATCATCGCTTACCTTTTCTATTGTTTTTTTAATCCATCCCTCCTTGCCCTCTCCTTATCTGGAAAAGCACGTATCTCCTGTCACTGTGAAGTAGTTGATAGCTTTAAGATTTTATATGAATGAAATAGTTAGACAAACTTGATCTGACACTGTCTCTGTAACTTGAGTTCCTGAATAACAAAAAGCAGTGGAATTTAGTAGGGAAACAAACCAAAATCTAATTTTGGAGTAGCCATTTATTAAAAGATAGTTGGATCTCATTTAATCACTAGCAGCTGAGCTTCTGCTAATCCTAGCCACCCAACTGTTCAGACCCTGTCCAAATCAGGCAAATACCTAGCTGAAACCAATCAAACAATTTCTGAAGTTCACTTCCATGTTCTGTACGTAAATCCTCACTGACCACATTTCATATCAGAGCTCTCTGAACCTTGTCCAATTCTGAATGCCTCCCAATTAGTGAATCTTTTTTTATTTTTTGCTCAATTTAACTCTGTTAAATTTAAGTTGTCTAAACTTTTTAAGAGAATTACATTAGGTACACTCTTTTTATTTGACTTATTTCACTTATCATAATTATTTTGGCATTCAATGATGTTGGATATGTCAACTTTTTTATTTTTTACTTTTTTATGCTTCGTGATATTCTATCATTTGTATGTAAAGCAATTTGTATGCTTTCCCTGATGAAAGACATTTGGTTTATTTGCAGTTTGGTGCCATGAGAGACAAAATTGCTATGGACATTCATAAAACACCTTTGTGTGAACATATTTTTATTTCTCTTGAATAAATACCTAGTAGGGGAATCACTGTGTCAAACAATGAGCATTTGTTATCTTTTTTAAGAAACTGTGAAGTTGCTTTCCAAAGGGTACAGTAGTTTAATACCTACCATTGGTGTCTGAGAGTTTTAGCTGCTCTGTATCCTTATCCACACTTTCTATGTCCATTCTTTTGGTCTTAGCTCTTGTAATGAAGGTGTAGTGTATTCCATGATGGTTTAAATTTGTATTCCATTAATGAGTAATGATTCTGAGCATTTTTATGTGTTCATTGACCCTTCACATGTCTTTAGTTGCAGGTATTTTGTCAATTTTTTTTGGACATCTGTTTTATTGTAGGTTTTGTTACTATTTTAGGTATGTATCCTTTATCAGATACTTATAAATATTTTTTACACTCTAGGAATTTCCATCTATTTATTACTATCTTTTGAGGAATAAGGGATTTTAATTATGATTAAGGCCAATTTTGATTTGCTCTATTGCTGGTTACATACATCTGATTTAAGAAAATTTTGTCTAATTTAAGGTCATTGTTATTTTACTTTGTATGTTTTCAAAAAATTTCCACGCTATATCTCTTATAGTTAGGTAACGTAAATACATTTAGATAAATGATAAATGGTAAATCTCTTACATTTAGGTAAATGGTAAATACAATTTCTTTTCTTATTTTTTGTATATGATGTAATAAACAGTATTTATGTGAAATTTTTAAAAATATAGCTATCCAAGTGTCCCAGAATAATTTTTTGAGATAAAAATTACTATATATTGAATTACCTTGACATCTCTATTGTGTATCAATTTTATACATATGTGTGAATTTATTTCTGAACTCTCATTCTATTCCTCTGATTTTTCAATCTACATTATGCCAATATTTTCTTCATTATAGAGCCTAAAACCCCTTATATTCAATTTGTTCAACATCTATTCTTTTTTCTCTTTCAAACTGTTGTTGTGATATATTTTCCTTATAAAAAGAAACTTCAGTCCCACTTCCTTCTGCCAAAAACAGTCTGGACATTCAAATCTGGATAAAGCTGTGGCCATGAAGACGGAATAACAATTCATTCCTTTTGAACATCTATCCTTCCCAAGACCAGATGGCAGGGTACCCACCAATGTCCTTCCACACTTCAAGGAGACAGAATACAAGAGATGGCTAAAGGAAACATGTTCCTATTGTACTAATAAGACCACTTATTTACCGGTGTTGATGGTTGTAGCCAGACACAGAAGCGATTAAAAGAATAATCAAGTAGTGTTGTTCCAATATATTTAAAGCAAAAAGAACCTAAGTGTGAGAAGAATAACTTTCATCTCATTAGATATTAGTGTGCATTTTTCTACTTTTCTCTAAACATGGAAATCTTAAAACATTATTTATGTGGAGGATAGAATTGCTGGATTGGGTAAGGCAGCTCTCAGTTCTCAGTTACAAATAGGACTCAAGAAAGATGTCAGTAAAACTAGGAATAGACAATAGGTTTCTCTAAACAGAAAATAGGTATTCTGAAAATAACAACAGGAGGGTTCCAGGTATTTCATGAAAATACTTCTTTTTTAACTCCCTCTTAATGTCCCCTAGCATATAAGCATATATTGGCATGTATATGAGACAAAAGTGACCTTGATCATAGGTTACAAATTACACATAGATTGTTTCTCTTTGGAAAAATCAGAAATACATTCATGAGAGTTTTATGCCACAAAGGATTTGAGTTTTTCTCATCACTCTGCATGAAAGAGCTTTTTGGAAGTTTAATGATTTCTTACATGGGTGGCACCTAGGAGTGATATATATTTTCCATTCACATCATAAGTTGTTTTTATTTCTTTAGCTATTTTTCCCCTTTCCTTGTTCTTAAAATCTTCATCCTGCATTCTTGATGTTAAACTGAAGATCATTTCATGATGTAGGTAGAATCCATCTCCCCCCAAATTGTCCATGGGCCTAAATTACCCAGTTTTCTCTTAGCCCACACAGCATCTTCTGTATCTGTTTTTAAATCATGACTAGTCTCCCAGCTCCTCAGTGAGTGGCCTTTCTTTCATAGTACAAGTTGTTCTTATAGCACAGCAATTTTAGAAAATCACTGGGAATTACGAAGTTCCACTGAAGCTCATACCACTTGGGATCTGAATCATTTAGTATTACCGTGTTATGAATGCCCCTTCCCTCTCTCTGGTACAATACAAATTAGAGTAGTTCTCTGCGTGGGGACAGAGAGAGCCTTCTGAACAGATGCTCAGTGGATGAAAGAAATAAGATAATCGTCAGGGCTCCTCGGAGAGAAATAGTTCGAGATCTTTAACTGTCTTGAACTTCTGCCTTCAAACTCGCCCAAGTATTCACTAAATGGAAGTTTTTCTCCTGAGGAAAGAGTAGGACGAAAGGAGCAGGAATTCCCTATGGATCTGGTGAGGGAACCAACTCGATGTTCTCCAGAATCATTATTACTGATTTCCAATGTCACCAGCCCAGCATTGCCACATTGTTCTGCTGATTTGTTCCAGAATCTAGTGGTATTCATAGTCACGATCCTTTGCAAATAGTGGCCACAGACGGTACCCCGTCTCTGTGTTTTCTCTCCATAATGGTGATGGCTAGTGAAGATCCGGGCCCTCAGTCTGACTTTGGAATCATCAGGAAGCATTACTTCATTTTCTGGAACAGGTACAATGAGTGATTGGAGAAGGTGTAAGAATCACTCTGTGCTTTATGATGTGTGGATTAATGAAGGTATTAAACCATTCTAATGATAGATAAGGAAATTATATTCACTGTTGCTGAAAGAAATAAAATTTGTTTCATCATAAATTAAAGAGGTCTAAAACGTTGCAAGCTCATCACTAGTGCATGGGCAACAAAGAGGTACAATTTTATAACCCATTATGAAACATCTTAATTTATTAGCATCCATTATCTTTTTCTATTTCATCACTGTTGGTACCATTCTCAAAAAATATATTTGTGGAAAACTCTCAATTTTTTTCAGGAAATGAGAACAAATTTAGATCAGGCTATTATCCATATTTAGAAGGAATTCCCCTATTTTATTAACATATCGCACTGTTAATTTTTATTTCATCGACATTCTCACCTAGAGAGTAGCTGTGCCCTATGTTCAAATGACATGATTTACTGCTCAAGGATTAAATGTGGATTCGTAATAAATGGTTAGAGTGTGGTTCTGAGGAGTATAATTCTTAAAATGTCATAGCAAGAGCAAAGAGTACCACTCTCATGTTGATAGAACCAGTGGAATTTGTTGATTCATCAGCTCAGGCTGCTAGAGAGTACAGTGTCATCAATAGTAGGTATGGAGGCTGGGGATATAGCCCAGTTGGTGTGCTGCTTGCTTTGCATGCATAAGGCCCTGAGATTTAATCCCCAGCACCACAGGAAAAAAAAAAAAGTGGGTGTGGAATGTCTTCACAGGGCATCTCTTGTCTACCCCCTCATGTCATGTCTGCTGCTCCAATGATCACTGCTGTCCCCAGCTTTCTGCTGGTATGACTGGATCATTCCTTGCCATGGACTTTGCACCGTGGACCTTTTACTCTTTGCCCTGGTGCTTCTCTAGTGCCAGGATGGAAATGCCCACAGAGAGTTGCTCAACACCCGCACATGCCCAACCTGGGAATGCAATCAGGGAATGGAAAAGAGTCGGCATCTACATCTACTCTTGATAAGTCTGTGATGAGAATAATTGTTCCCCACTTCACCACACGACTATCCCCTTCTCCCCGCTTTTCCAGAAATGCCAAGAAGAAAGCTTCTCTGCTAATCTTTCGTATTCTCCTATCTATTGTTGAAGTAATATTAGAGTGTTTTCTTGACTACTAGCCTGAGATATTTACATGAACAATTTTCTAGGCAGGTGTTATCAACTGACTGAAGGCCTTGTCAATCGACTGGGGTTGGTATCCTTGCCCTAGCTCACTGCTCGATGCTCCAGCGAGGATTATTTTCACAGATAATCATGGATTCTGACTTTTTTTCTATAATCACTCATTCTGGTAATACAGGAAGGTTTATCTGAGGGATCAAGCAGAGCATACAGTGTAGGCAGTACATTCATGCCATGATCTGAGTCAGGAGGGTAGCCTGGGCTTGCCCATGGATTTACAAACAATGCTTAAATTAATCTGGAGAATGAATGAGAATAATTTTATGCTTCGGTATAACTGTAATCATTACTTGAAAACACAAATGTTGGTTGTTGTGCAAATCACACAAATCTACCATTGAGAGGTACTTGGGAACAGCATGGACACCATCAGATCTGACACTGTGTTTTTGCACCCCCAATAGACCTGACTGTTGAATTCAGAATAATTCTGGAACTTTAGTTACTGCATCCCTCTGTTTTCACCTTTTTTTTTTTAAAGAATGTGATCTAACAGTGGTGAACCCAGATCTACCAAATGTATTATAGTCCAAATATGTGTGGCTGGCTATCCTCCTCCTTTTTTTTCCCGAGGGGCGGGTAGTACTGGGGATTTGAACTTAGGGGCACTCGTCACCTGAGCCATATCCCAGTCCTATTTTGTATTTTATTTAGAGACAGGGTCTCATTGAGTTGCTTAGTGCCTTGCTTTAGCTGAGGTTGGCTTTGAACTCACACTCCTCCTGCCTCAGCCTCCTGAGCTGCTGGATTACAGGCATGTACCACCATGCCTGGCTTATTTTCCTCTTTTATTCCTTCGATAAGCAATATGTCCCTAGTGGTATCAATCCTCAGTGATCCACAGTAGTGATAAACCTGGTGTCAACCCTAGCCTGGTTTTCTCTATTATCCTACCCGGTCCTCACACTCATTTATTTATTGGGATAATTTCTTAAAATTGACTAGCTACATAAAACGTTGCATCAAGCTCCACATTTTAAGAGAAATTAGGTAATACCGCAACTATTTGGAGGGGTACCAGGATTGGAATTTTAACTCAAACCAATTTAAAGCAAAAAAAAAAAAAAAAAAAAAAGTTATTTGCTCATACACATGAATAATTTGGACAAAACTGGATTCAGACAAGCTTAGCAGTAAAATGTTCCTTGTCATCTTTCAGATCTGTTTTTTGTTTATATATATTGACTTATTTCAAAATAGATCCCTCAACTAAATATAACCTCCTCTGGCCATAGGCTCATACCTTACTAAATTCTGAATCTAGCAGAAACATGTTTCCTTCCCAATATTTTCAACAGAAGATGTAAAATTGAGCTTCTTTTTCTCAGGTTTCCCTGACTCTTTACATGTAACTATATGGCCAGGAAGATGGGGTTTCCTCTTCATATATTTTAGAGTGAAATGTCAGCTAAAGAAGACTAATGCCTCTCCATCTTTACCACATGGTTTCAGAGTGCAAAGTTGTTCAACATATAAAAATCAGAAGGTTATTACCATAGGAAGTGAAGATGAATATTGGACAGAAAAAAAAAGCACTGAATGACACTAATGGGTTTGCACACATGCCCTTTATGAAGACTCCCACAAACCTCCTTATTGTCTTGCCTATTTACCCTTCTGTTTCTGGATAATTCACATCATGTTACCAGGACCCTATATATTTTTTATGTTTGGCTCAGGATTTGGATATGTTTGAAAGTTCTCTCCGATGTCTGACATCTTCTTCCATGTGCTAAGTGTAGGGTTTCTCTTGTGTATAGGGCCATCACTCTTAAAATGCATACACATTATCAATATTTTTCTTTCAAATCTTGTCTTTGTGTATATTGAAGCTGTGAAGGGAGCTTACTGAGGACACTGGAATCTCTTTGATGTATTTCACCTACAAGGGAGAGTTCACAATAACCAAGGCGCACCATGTGGCACTCTGACAACTCAGTTCTTCAGACTTAAGAATAGATACGGTGGGATAATGGAGGAGACATTGTGGTGAGAAGAAAGGAACACATTGTTGAATATGCAGAGCTTAATCTCTTACTTATTAACTCCATGAAAGAACACCAAGTCTTCTTTAGGAACTTGTTTCAGTTTAGATTTAAAACTTAAATAAATACATAAAACATGACAGGCCCATTGGGTGGCTCTGTAACTGAACAACAGTTGTACTGTCATTTATCCTAGATTATCTCAGACAATTCCCCCCTGACACATGGCAAAGGAATTGCAAAATTATCTGTCAAAAGTACTATTAAAATTAGATTGACCACCACTACTTAATAGCATGCATTCTATAGGGAAGAATTCAGTTCATGGGTAACATAATTAACTTTAGCATGTTCCAAAGCCCCAGAGTTTATCACAAACCCTTGCCATTTACTTTTCAGTTGGATGTAAGGTTGTCAACACAAAAAGGGAAGAATGGAACCCATTTGGTTCATGGTGGAAAAACTGGGAGAGGAAGCTTTATTGAAGATAAACTAGAAGAAACATGTTTAAATATTATACATTCATACATATGCACACATACACATAAATACATATATATCTCACATAGATACACACACATATATGCATACACACATACAAATATATATATAAAGAGAGAGAGAATGAGACTATTAGCACTCAGTATGGGCAAGTGACCAGACAAAACTAAGTCCTAGCAGTTGGTCAAAATCTTTCATCCTCTTTTGCTCCCACAGCTGAAAACCAGATTCCTAAAGGATTTAGATGATTTTTAATTTTTTTCTTTGTATCTACTATTTAGTCTTCTGCACACTCATCAAATGGACCACAGCACCTTTTTATGAACACTACTGAAAAAAATGTGTGAATGTTCTATGTCATAAATCCCTAAATAGTATAATGCATAATAGTGCAATATAATATGTAAAATCAATCCTTCCAACCATCCAAAGAAGTAGGCACAATTTTGCTGTATGCCTAGATATGCTCTCCACAGAAATGATATGAAATTTTATAAAGTAAGTGCTTTTAGTAAAGGATTGTCAGGGGCCTAATGTCAGGAAGCAATGTGTCTAGAGTTTGGTTGAGCTGTGGGGAGGAGAGGCACTATCTTCGTCACCCAGAGAGAGAGAGTCAACCAAACTGGTCAGAGTCTTTCACACAGTGCTGTTTTCTCCCGCACTCTCACTGTTTCTCACATGCTGGATTTTTCTGCATTCCATTGGGATTAACTGTATTAAATACGTTGTTCAGAAGTTAACAATAAGGCAAAACAGAGAAGTTGCAGTTTTCAGTAAGGTGCAGTTCAAACAAAAGTGTTTGGGAAATCTAGAATCAAGAATGTTGGTTACCAGCTCCGTGACCCTCAATTTCACCACCTTTACTATGTTATCTCTGGTTTGTTTCAGGAGATTTCTGCCTCTTATCAAATTTGTTTGTGCTCACCAAAATTTCCTAGAAGAGGAGAGGCCATATTGAGAATACCGTGCCTGGCATTGGGATTATCATGAACATTTTTCAACAAATTTAATTAGAGATTTTTATGTGACAGACACAATCCTTAAGGCTTTATATTCATTATCTCATTTTGCTTTTTGATAATCTAATAAGATAGCTTTTATGAATGTCTTAGTTTTATATATTATTTTTAAATGAAGCATAGGTATAGACTTTTATCAGTTTTACTAAGCTGGGAAGAGACAGAACCATTTTTCAATATCATATTTTATGGATTTCCAAATCTATACTCCTTAGCAATACAACATTCTCACTTACATATGAGCACATTAAGCATCATAATGACCAAGCCATTTTATAGCTCTTTCTAAAAATATGGTCCTATTTCAAATTTTTGCCTCTCCCACTCCCCCTGTGTGCACTCACAATACTCATTAAAACTAACCTTTTATATCCTACCACCCTATGAAATAAGCCTAGCAAACTATGAAAGCTAAGATTTCCATTTTCAAGATTTTAAAGTTCAAAATGTTTTTCTAAGTTGTGCATATGCTTTGGACTTCTCTCATTAAAGAGCTTAGAACTGTGTATTTCCTTTCTGTGGACCTTGCAGGATTCTGAATGTTCCTGGCTTCATAAGACTCCTAAAATAGATCCAGAAATCTATTCTTAGAAAACACAAACACAGTTCAAACCCATGAGCTCATGCCTATAATTGGAAGACAAATAATAATAATCTTTAAGACAAATAATTTAATGATGAACTTAACACAACACTTCTTTTGCATTTTTTTTAGCCAAAAGGTTGACCTGGTCATTTGTTCACAATCACCATCCAGGAAGAAGGAAGGAAAATTAACCTTCAGACACTTTCCTGGAGGCCTCTCACCCATGACCACATATCAGCTGTCCAACCCCCTCCTTTGCTCTAAAAGATTTTCATAGATCAGAATTATGATAACAAACTGCTAGAAATATTTTCTTTATTCTCTCTATTGCTTACATATATTTATTTGTTTCCTAACATTTCTCTATGAATTTAGGACTATGCACTTAAAAAACTGGAACAGAAACCTTTATATATCTGTTCATTCTGAGTAAAGAAGTGCTGAAAAGATGCTTTTAAGATAGCAGTGGCTCTGAATATCATTGAAATGGTGAAATGGTAAAAGGAGTGAAACTGAGTGTCACAATCAACTGGACTGGCAGAGGTACTTATGCAGGGTCAGCTGCATGCCAGCCCGGGTATTACAAACCCAATCAGAGTGGTAGTAAAGAAAGGATAGTACATTCACTCTTGTGAAGAAAAGAATCACCAAAATGTGGCTTACATGTATGGGCATACACATACACACACACACACACACACACACACACACACACACACACACATACACACACACACACTCATACACATACTTCACATAATGCCTAACTCATCTATAAATTTCTACTATTTAATATTTTGTATTATTTTAGCTTAAGGTTTTATTAGTTAAGTTTTTATTGCATGTAGACAAGATATTCACAACTGACAGTCTCCAAGAGAGAAGCATGGTTATGGGTGTGGTTGAAGCAAGAGTCTCAGCAGAGAAATTGCAGGGAAGATTGACAAGGAGTGCCCTTTATTCCTTTTTGACCTTAATTTCCTAATCAAGAAAATAGAGTCCAAACTTGTACCTCTATGAAGGATGCCTTATAAAGTTCTAACTAAGGAAAATAATTTGACATTTTGGGTTGAAATTTAAAGTAGGCAAAGACTAATATTTATAATGAGACTTCCAGAATGAATGTGTTCCACTTTGTTTTATTTAGCGATATTAAAGTCTGGTGGAAGCTGGGGGAAGATGCGTATATGTGCCTTTTTTTAATAATAAAATATTATTTATTTAACTTGCAATGGCTTCTTTATGATCTCTTTTATAGACATCATTTCACATATTGCTGCTTTCAAGATAGCAGCTATTTCTCTCCTCCCTGTCTCTTCTCTTTCTCCTTCCTTAGTGAATTATTCAATCAGTACCTCTTGTTTCAATTTTTTACTTTCCCTCCATCCCCACTTTTCTTTTCTAAGAGAAAGTACTCTTACCCTGAATGGATATGTTAACCATTGGCAGTGACCTAAACAATTACTCTTAAATGAATATTATGCATTCTTAATATATTCATTTACTGGTGCTTCCTCCAGTTCTTTTTTCACTCGGGAGCTAGAAACAATGACTCACCTGTTTCACATCTTACATAAAATTAAACCTTTCCTCGTTAGCTCTGGTTTCTGATGATCATAATATATGCTAATAAAGATGGCGTAATTGGTATAAATCATGTGAAATTGAGTTTATAATAAGGGTGATCAACAGGTTTCCAACCCTGCATAGGCAGTAATGAAAAAGAGGTTACCAGACACAAGCACATAATAGGTGTCCTAGTAATAGATCCTTGGTGTTTCCAGATGGAGACAACCCAGTAGGGTTTCTTGTTCAGTAGCTGTTCTAAAATTCATAAAGAGGATATGTATGTTGGGCGAAGAAAGATGTCGCCCTTGCCATGGGCACCCCGTCCTCAGCATCCTTAAAAATGTAGGGAAAGATTGAAAAAAGTCTCATCATTATTAAACAGTTGGGAAAGTGGATCTCCAGGAAAGGTATTCAACTGTAGAGTTGTTCACATAAGTGACAGAATTGGAGTGAAGTACAATTGAGAGAATGACTCCATGTGTAGGGCTTTTTTGCAAGACAAAAAAAAAAAAAAAAAAGCACTCACTATTTCCTGAGATGACTGTGCCTAGACTTTCCTAAGATGTCTAGTGCCTAGACTTTGATTTGTCCCCAAGGAAATCCCTCTGATCAGGTAAATCAAAAGCTATAGAATGAGTAAAAGAAGCTTGTGAAATTTCTTCTCTCAATGTCTTGCAGAAATTATTCTCTATTTGGGGTTTAAAATCAACAATATTTTCATAAGAGGTCTTCTAAGCACATAGAACAGGCCTTGAGGTATGTTTTTCACAGAAAGGTGCAAAATGAATCACATCTATTTCTGTTGACTTACTTAATTCAGGCAGGCAATCGTCACCATGTGGACATTTATCTCAGGAACAGTTGAACACAATATTGTAGAAAGACACTTCTATAAATTGACAGACTTGGTGTTTTGGTCAGCTTTTCCCCTGCTGTGGCCAAAAGACCTGATAAGAACACATTTTTAGGAGGGGAAGTTTGTTTGGCACTCAGGATTTCAGAGGTCTCAGTCCATAGATAGCCAATTCTATTGGTCTAGGCCCAAAGTAAGGCAGAACATCATGGTGGGTACAGGAACATTCAGGAGGAAAGCAGCTCAGGATATGGCAAAGAGAAAGCAGAGCGCTTCCCTCATCAGGTACGAAATATAAACCCCAAGACACACTCCTAGTAACTCACTTCCTCTAATCACTCCCCACCTGCCTGGAGTTACATCCCAGTAGATCCACATCAGTATACTTATGCTTTGATTATAATGAAGCTCACAACCCAACTATTTCATCTCTAAACTTTCTTGCATTATCTTATACATGAGCTTTTAGGGGATACCTCATATCTAAACTACAATATTAGGTAACATTACTTAAAGTTTATTAAGCACTTTTTATGTACCTGTTGCTATCCTGCACACTTTACACATAATCTCAACACCACATTCTCTTATTTAAGCTCCATAACGATTTTACAGCATAACCATGATTTTCCCCTTAAACCTTTGCTTTTATAGCATCTAAAAATACTTAAAACTGTACATCCATAAATATCAATGAAGTATTGTAGTACCAACTGTCTTTCACCAATATACTTGTAGATTAGGTAAACTCTTCAGTATGTAACAATAAAGACAAGTAGGCAAGATGATTATCATTTTCAATGACAGAAATTTGTAATAAAAAAAGAAAAGAGAAAGGGTTCAAGGTACAGAGAATGTCAAGGTATGATCAAGAGCTACATTTATCTTTCTTTATGCTCAGAGAGTACCATGTTCCGTTTTACTGTTCATCATTTGTTTGCAATAGATTTGTTATTTAATTTCTGTTCTGGAAATTATTTATTGCTTATTTTAAAAGGGGCATGTTATCAAACAAAGGAAAAGCCATGAAGAATTTTAAAATTTGACCAAAGGGTCAAGAAAAATATCCAGATCTGGATCCATGATATGGCACCAGGGATTGGGTCAGGTCATTCTCAGGATAGAAAAAATATTGATATATTTGTGAAACAGTCACTTGTTCCTTCAGGCTGCAATGGGAGATGATATTGAAGCTAGAAAATAAGGGAAGTGGATTGCTTCAGGGAAATTAATATTTAATTTTAAGGTTTAAATTATCTCTACCTTAATAGAGTTGTCTGATTCATAATTCAAATATTTTACTCAGCCAGCTTTGAATTTGTAATTGAATGTGGCTCAGCATAATTCCTCCATTGCTACATTCTAAGAGATTTAAACATTAGCATGTGTTTATTTATGATATTCTTTTTCTTCTGGTTTTTGCATTTTTTCTTCTTTGAGAGAGAAGGTAGGGCAAAATGAATTTAAAATCAGGTAGTAAGCTTATAGTCCTGCATTATCATCTTTTTGTTTTATGATCTGGGAGATTTACTCAGCTTATTGTTTTTTTTTTATCTCAATACGAACAAAAAAAGAGGAATAAAACACCCCTCTTGTCTTTGTGAGGAAGATCGTGTGATTGTATGCACATGCATGTATACGTATCCATACACATACATGTTAATTAGGCACTGTAAACATTTTATGAGATGATGAGGTGATTTCTCTGTTCTGAGTTCACACAGCTCATACTTTTCCTTCTTCTTTGGACACAAGAACAGCCCATCTGTATGTTCCTTTAGGGTAGGAGAAAATTTTTCCCACATACTCTCAACAGTGTTTGTCACAAAATAGGTTCTGGATAAATGTACCTGGAAGGGGTAGGGAAAGATAAGAATGTAAAGGTAATATATTAATTTATTTTCTCATTCATTTCTTCACCCTCTTATATATATTCAATTCATACTTGTGTGTATATACACACATATGTTCACATATGTACACATATGTGAAAAAGCCATGTCATATTTTTTTAAAAAGTCTCTTAACCTCCTCTTTTCCTGCTTTTCTTTTGAGTCCACACAGTTCAACCATCTCATACTTTGGGCCTGGGTCTCCCCTCCCAACTTAGGGGCCATTGCTTCTCAGATGGCCCTCCTTCCTCTGGTCATTTGATTTCTTCAGTCTTTTAATACTACTTAACCCCCAGTCCCACCATAAACACACACTCCTACTCACATACTTTTAAGTTGTCCTTCTTGACTTAGGCTATAAACAACTCTAAGCCCCTTTCATCCTGAAAACAGAACAAAGAAAAACTCCCCAGTCAGAGATTCCATATCCCCACTGAGACATAACCTCACCTTCTCAGCCTAACTTCATAGGCTACCATCTGGGTACCCCGCCCCACGCTTGCTATTGAGCCTTGGCTATTATAATAAAACTTCCCAGGCAGAGACCACTCTGGTCCTGGAAGGACATTCTGCGACTTGTCATTTTCATAGGCTAGAATAGAGTTGACAGTCCTTTCCCTTGATGTGCTTCTTGTTATCTAGCTTCCTTTTGAAACAACCTTTCAAATGTCAACACCTTTGGGAAATGGTCTTTGGTTCTGTGAGTAGACCATTATTTCCTTGCCTGCAATCTGTGTTAAATGTACTCAAGTATTTAAGAAAGAGGAATATTATAAACTTCATTAGCATTCAACCCTTCCTCTATTATATATTAATCTCTTTAATATTACTTCAGTTCTTTTGTATAAATTTACTTGGGAAAGAAATTATTATTATCTGCATTTGTCTTATGAAGATACAAAAGCAAAGAGGTATAAGGGGTGAATTATTTAAGGTCTCAACTAACACATGCTGGAAATGTGAATTAAATTCCTTTTTTCTTCACTGCCACTCACTATATCAGGTTCCCTACAGACACCTATTAAAGGAACGGAAAAAGATTTGGCCAACATTTAATGATTGTAATAATATTCATGATAATATATATTCATATTAAACCCTTACCATCTTCTAGACATTTTGCTAAGATCTTTAACAACTTGTATAGTATATCATAGTAAACCTATAAAATAATTTCTTGTATTTTCCCCATTTTATACTGGCGGGAAAGTGGTTTTAGTAAATTTCAAACCTATGCCTGATTTCTACATCTCTGTTCTTACCACCTGTTTTCTAACTCATTATCTCCCCATAGTATAGTACACTAGTTAAGAACAATATAAAAGATTTCAGGAATTCTAAACCCACCCTCCCATTGTCTAAAACACAATGCTAATCTTCTTTTCCTATCATTATCATAAAATAAAAGTTTCCGGAACCATATTATAGAAACTTTTCTCTAGTTGCAAAATAGGATTTTATTGTGGTCACATTGCTTTTATTATTTTAGATTTTGTTCTTTGGCTGTAGTCTTAAAGTTTACCTATATGAAGACTATCTGACATTAGAATATGCAATATCAGTCTGATATAAAGTTTGCAATTCTGCAAAGAATATTAAAATCAAGAAGATGGGTTTTCAGCATTATTCACAAATGTCAAAAGGTAAAAACAAATAAAATGTCCATCAACAGGTGAGAATGAAAAAACGTAGCACCCTCATACTGTGAAATATTATTCAGTCTTAAATAGGAATGAAATCATAATACATACTACAACATGAATGCTCTTTAAAAATATTTTGTTAAGGGAATAAACCAGACACAAAAGGAAAAATACTGCATGATCACAGTAAAATGAGGTACCTAGAAGATTCAAACTCATATATAAAGAGAACATGGAATATTGATTGCCAAGAGCTGGGGAGAGGAGAAGGGAGACGTTGTTTAATGAGTACAGGGCTTCAATTTGGAATGATGAAAAATTTCTGAAAATGGATAGTAGTGATGATTGCACAATCAAAGGAAAGTACTCAAAGCCATCAAATGGTACATTTTAAAAAGGTTAAAATGGTAATTTTTATCTAATATATGTTTTTCCATAATAAGTTTTTTTTTTTTAAGGGAGGTTAAATTTCTCAAACCCTTATCCAACCAGGCGGTTGGGTGAAAATAATCATATCTAAAAGAGAAGATCCCGATCAGAGAAACAGGCTGAGGTTTTCATGAGCTACCAAGGCCTGTCCTCTACCCACATCTGCAACTCACCAGTCTTCCCAGGGCTAATGGTTTCCAGCATACATACTTTGTCTCTATTAATCACACAGGCCCATGATATTTACCTCCTTAGACTCCAGTTCCTATTTTCTCTGACAGAATCACCATTTCTCAAGATTTTCGAATGGCTCGGTCTTTCTTATAATTCTGGTCTTCAGTCCAAAGTCATTCAAAATTCAATTGGTCATGAGTTATTCCTTAACCATGGTTTTTAAAAATGAGATGCCATTCCTCTCATCTTTACTATCTTGGAGAATATCAGCCATCTGCCTTTCTATAACCATATTACCTGATTTTCAATTGCCTATGTGTGTATCTACATGCATGTAGAATCTCTGTACCTCTTCACATTAAAACCTAAGCATTTCCAGGAAAGCAACTTTCTCTATCAAGTTCATTTTCAATTCTGGACACCTAGAGTGGTGTCCCACATAGATCAGATGCCCAACAGATCTTAAAAGAATTGAAAGAGAGAAGAGAGAGAAAAGAAGGAAGGAAAATAAGAAGGAAGGGGGGAAGAGTAGGTTCTGATGTTTCTGTACAGTAAGCACAATAGTCCAATATTCCATAACTAGTAGACCAAACATCTAGGATTCAATGCTGAGAATACCACACAGGTGAACATTTGCTTTAGAAAAATTAGACATATAAAAACTGGATTTATCAAGGAAATGCATTAGACAGTCAAAGTCAAATTTCAAAACAATTGTTGTTCTGTCAGTGAGATCTAACAGAGATACCCTTTGAATGGCAGATTTCATTCGGTATATAAGGGTTTTTTTTATAGGCCATACACTAGGAAAATACATGAGGGAAGTTGGAAGAGTTTAGAGCTACAATAAAATGGTATTTCATACTAAAGTCTGTCTAAAGAATGATGTAGTATTGCTGAAATGTCTGATAAATTTCAAGAGGTAGCAAATGCTCTTGAATATTGAAAATCAGCATATGGGGACACTGTAATAAATAGATAATGGAAGATACAAACAAAATAAACTAAATGTCAGCAGAATAATGTTGTGTTTCATAATGGAACTAAAAATGTCCAGGATGCTTTTTATCCTCATGTGTGGCTGGACTCGAGAGTCTACTGAGTGCTCATCAAGTTTCTCTCTCTCTGGACTCCTTCTTTCTCATTGTGCTGGTTCCCTTCTCAAACATGCTCTTCTTCTCCATATAGGATTAAATCAAGGAAGAAAGACAAAATGTTTCCCCTGATCAACTCAGAATAATTATCTCAAAGTAGCTCCAATGTGACTGCATAAGTACTCTTGTGTGAATATTTGTAGTCAGGAATGCAATGTGTTATTGCCTGGCTCTGGAACTGGGGTGGGATTAGCCCCATTCCACACACACAGTGCAAGAGTTTCAGGGGAAAATTAAATACTTCTCAACAAATGCAGGAAAAAGTTGTTTAAGAATATATGTCCACTGTACTCATCTATATGCATGATATCTTCTGTTACAGCAGTGATGTTTAGGCCAGCATTGAGATACAAGGTGACAATACCTTTCATTTCTGATAGAAATAAGGCCTTACCATAAGAAGTAGTCAGAGTATGGTTATGAGTAGCCACTTGCCACCAAAGATCCTAGTAAATTCTTCTGCAGATAAACCTGCATGTGTGTTCCTATAGCAGTGTCTCACACATCATTTCTCCACTGATTACAGTTCCACAGCAGTATGAATGAGCACTACTGAGCTAAGTAGAAGATGAAAAGAAAGGCAAAGACATTGTTTCTTTGGTTTTGTACACAGAAGAACCCAAAGCACAAATTAGTTTTGTATTGGTCTTTCAAGCTATCTAAAACTATTAAAAGAATCAAAAATCTTGAAAAACCCATGTGAGTCTGTATTTTAGATTTAATTAAAATGAGTGAGGTTTCTGGTTTCTACTTCAACAACAACACTTCCTGATGGTAAGCTTTGTGGGTTGATCCACATACATATATGGATTTCCACAGAGGTGATTTTCTGGAATGGGAAATTAGCCCTGCAAGATCCAGCAAGAGAGACCCACAGAGGTGGTAGCACCCTCCCATCATCTTTCCCTTTCTTTCATTTTGTCCTGCCCTCAGTGGAGATCTTGGCTGCCATCTCAGGGGCTTCCGTCTTTCTGTTTCTCATCACACTGGGCTCCTAACTTTAAAGCTCTCTCATGTCTCCGTCATGGCAAGATCTGCTAGTGAAATGGTTCCAAGAGTTTTCTTAAATGTCTAACAGTTATGAGGCTGTTACATTCCTTTATTGATCACTTGGCTCAGGAATTCGCGTAGTACTGTGAGCCTCCGTGTTAATCAGAGTGCATCTTGTAAAGATAGACTCTAAGGCTCTTTCCCCCAGATACTCCGAAATTTTAGAACGAGCTTGAAATATTTCTTTTATTTTTTATTGTCCTCTCTCCCTTTTTCATTGTTTTGTCTTTTGGTGTTCTGTTTTGTCATTTTTTTTTTAATTACAACAGGTAATTCTGAAGCCAAGAATTTCTGAAAAAACACTACCCCACAAACCTTAAACACTGTTCTCTATGAAGCTCCCAAGGTGTAGGAATTACTATCTCAAAAATATCTCTGATCCCTGAGCCTAAATTATGTAGGCAATATTTGATCATACAACTGATAAAATATATTCAAAGATCTGGGGTTCAATGCCTGAAAGTAGAGAAGTAAGAAGGAATATTGAGAATGCAAAGGTTGGCCGCCCTTACACATGGACTTCGGTTGTCTGGTTGTGAGGCCCAGGAAACTTCTGCAAATTATTGTTTTAGCAGAGGTAAACCTATCCACGTAGGTGGTCAATAAATTGTACAAGGTTCTTAATGGCATTCAAAAAGGAGATCGGCTATACTTCCATAGCCATTGATTTACCTAGTGAAGCATGAAATTTGATTATCCTCTTTCTTTATACTTTAACAGTCATGGCTAATTGGACATAAAACCATCTAGTCCTATTCAGGATCAAACTGAATATATGACTCAGTGAATCTCTGCCCACGCAGGGCAACCTTCAGATTTCCCATATAAAACTCTTTGGGGGTGGATTTGGTTGGAACGGAATATTGAAAATGTTCCCTTGCTCATTAAGTGCTTAGATATGAGACCTTTCCAAATCTCCCCACTACAGAAACCTTTCACATGCAAAAGAGACCAGGAGCTAAGGTGACATTTAAGAGATTGTGGGTGTGAAAGAGTAGTATAATGGGAAACTCTGCACTCGAAAGTCAGGAGCCTTTGGATCCAGTTACCAGACTGCAAGAAATTTCAATAAAAATTTCCTTTTAGTTTCTTTAATTTTCTCCCCAATACTGTCATATTCATTTTGCAAATGAAGAAACCACATTCCAGTAGTTCCAGAGGCTTTCTCAAAACTATAGAGCTAACAAGTGATAAAACAGGGATCCATTGCAGGTAGTCTAAGATCCTCTAAACCACTATGCTTCTCTGCCTCTACTTGAATCACATAATAACCTAAGGTAACTTACTCTGTGTATGTGCATTCATCTTTATGCAAACATTTTTTCACATGTATATTTCAGTTCCATATCCCTTTGGTTGTCCTTTAGTATATACAAAATTGTTCATAAAAGTGTATGTATGATACTACAACAGTTATGCCTTACAAGCATAACTGCCTGTAGCAGTCAGGATGTATGGAGAGTTTTCTGACATAAAACTCTGACAAAAAAGCAACAGGTACCCTGAGGTGTTGACAGGAACCCAAAGTGACAGCCTTTTGTTGGAACACAGGGCTAAAATTAGCAGGGTGTTTCAGTTCCTTCTAAATAGCTTTATGAGAAGCATTCTGGTTTTAACATATTCTGTCAGAAAAAGAAAGTAAACAAGAAAATGTTGGCCACTTGAAATTCTGCAATCTGCTGGCCTAATTTTGTAGCAATACACAAAATGAAATGCATTATGAAAATGTTATTCTTTACAAAGAGCCCTTGTAATAGGAGGCAGGAGAATGAGATTGTTTATATGAACTTGGAATGTGTCATACCACCTAGCACAAACTCCATTGTCTTATGTATAAAATGAATCTGAAAACAGGTTGCTCTTAATGTTTTTAACTGGTCCCCAAATCTTCAAATTTATATTTACATAATCAAAGGGAAGGCCTTGAACTTGATTAGCTTGCATACGACTGAGGAGATGGGAAATTCATAGACAAAAAAAAAGGAGAGGAACATTTTGTAGCAATACACACACGAATATCTGTTGTCCTCAGTGTTCAAGGGAAGGAGAGATTAGAAAAAGCAATACAAAAATCCAAAAGGTGAGCCAGATCTCAGAAAAAAGGAAGTCTGAATAACCAGATAACCAGTATTCTAGCAGTGGGAATACATTTAACAAACGCTAGGTAAGCATTAGGTTGGGATGTCGGTGTAGAATAATTTATCTTAGAGAAAGAATAATCAAGAGAAGCTGTATGTGTTTTCAAGTAACCACAAGTCTTTCCAGTTAGAATAGAGGTTGAATTTATTCCTCAGCGGCCCAGGGAACATTGCTGAATGATAGGTATAAGAAATAGCTTGTTCAGGTAGTATGAAAGGGATTATAGGTTAGCTCCAAATGGGGGCTGACTGTGATGGACTCATTTAGACTGTTGAGGTAGCTACCTTCATTTGTGTTCTTTTATTCCTTTGCATGTATTCCAGTTTAATTTCAGCTTTAAGGACTTCTTTTCATATTTTGTGTATTCCATATGAATGGATTCAGTTGCTGACTGAGACCCACCTTAGTTTCACTTTCATTTCTGAGAGAGTTTTGCTGGATACAGACTTCTTGTTTACAATCCTTTTTTATTCCTTACTGTGAAAATGTGATCAGTCTTCTCTGTTTTTTACAGATTCTAATGGGAACTATTTGTTTATAATGTATCTAAATGAGGATCTCTTTGAATTTCTCCTACTTGGAATTTATTGAACTGTGTGGTTGCATATAATAACATTTTTCATCAAATTTGGAAATATTTTGGCCACCGGGTATTTAAATATTTTTTCTAAATTTTTCTTTCTTTCCTCTCCTCCTGCAATGCCCTTGTATAGATGTTGGTATGCTTGGCAATGCCCTGTAGGATGCAGAAGTCCTTTTAATTTTTCTTTACTTTTTTACTTTCTGGAACTAGATAGTCTCAATTGAACTAATTCAAGTTCACTAATTTTTTTTTTTCCTGACTGCTCAAACCTGGATTTATGCCCTTCTAGTGATTTTTTTAATCTCATTTTTTTTTATTTTTCTACTCCAGAAATTGCCATTTGGTTCACTTTTACAGTTCTTCCTCCTTGATGCTAGTCTCTATGTGGCAAGACCACTTTCTTTAGTCCTTTATATATGGCTTCCTTTAGTTCTGTGAACCTATTTAAAGTAACTGATTTACCTAGTGAATCCAGTGTCTCTGTTTCCAAAGGAATAGCTTCTGTTGAATGCATCTAATTTTCTCTGTATGGGTCATACTTTCTATTTTATTTGCATATTTCCATTTTCTGCTGGAAACAGGACATTATACCTCACACAACAAGGCCACCCTGGAAATCAGATGCCCTCCCCTGGTGGGATGTGTCCTTTGCTCTTCTTTGCCATACTTTTCTGTTTAGTGGCTTCTTAATGCAAATGTGAAAAGTCTGTGTTGCTGTGTAGCCACTGAAGTCTGTATTGGGTTACCTTAGCTAATGACTGGACAAGGATCCTCTGAAATGTCAGTCTCTCTAGTGCTAGGCACTTCAATTTCATAGAAGTGGAAGGATGCAGAGCTCAGCTCTGTTCACCTATCGAGTTTATTTATTTCTCCAGGATACACAAACAGAAATATGAAAGCCATCCTCATTTTTACATCAAGGAAGGACATAAAATTTTGCTAAATGAAAATGGCTCTGGATGTGTAGGGATCAGCCTGGTCTTGGCACTTTTTCTTCATTATCAACAAATAACATGAAACCCTTGTTGATTCAGTACTTTTCCTAAACAGAGAGGCTTGGCAGTTCCATCGGAAAGGGTCAGTGATGAATATATCATGTTATAGATTTGTGTAGGGCTGACGAAAAGGCCAATTATGTAACTCTCACAGATTATGCATACAAGGTGGCACAGTGAATATACTTTAATGTATCATACCATTAACCCAGAAGATAAAATTCTTCTGGAAAGAAGATTGGGATATTGTGTTATGCAGTTCTGATTACTCAGATATTTTGAGCCAGTCAGCTCTAGGTAAACTAAAAACAAAGTAAATCAGGTGGCGACTCAGGCAAGCTGTGGAGCTGTGGAACTTATTTCTTTACCATGGTCCTAGGCTATCTTTTTTTTTTTTTTTTGGTTGTACATGGGCACAATACCTTTATTTCATTTATTCATTTCATGTGGTGCTGAGGATTGAAACCAGTGCCTCACCTATGCGAGGCAAGTGCTCTGCCACTGAGCCACCACCCCTACCCCATCCTGGGCTATCTTGATAACTTCTATTACACATTTTACGTAGACTTTCTAGAGATAACTGCTTAGAATACAGACAAAAATATAACATTTATGTGAAACTTGTCTTGGTACCGGGATTTGTGTCTAGTAATATTAAAAGCATTCCAGAATTTTTTGTTGAACTGAATTGAGTTTGGCAACTAATTTAATAAGTGAGAAGTTTAAAACAGCAGGCTATCCATGAAAAGGCACAGGTTGGGGGCAGGTCAAAACTGGTAAGTTTGGCTTAAAGTTATTAGCTTTGCCAGTAGTACATATCAATGTAAATTAAAGAGGGAAAATGATGTGAAAGCCAAAAAAAGCTGTAAATGTGAGTTTCATTTTATCATCAAAAGAACATCTCTGTATTTGAAAAATATAGAAAATATTTTTTTAAATTTACACCTACTACTTTAAAAAGAAAAGCACTGAGTGATTCAGGGGTTCAAGACTTTGAGTTTATTCTCAGTCCAACCAGATGTCCCTTTTCCAAGACTGAGCCTTCTGCTTTCCAATGTCCTAATAGTCACAGAAGGTATTCTGCATCTGTCAATCATATTATCTTGTCACATAGTTAAATTTGGACTTATGTTTTCAAAGATGTTCATTTCAGGCTACCACTGGAACTTTCTGTTA
Organism: Ictidomys tridecemlineatus; assembly: GCF_052094955.1. NCBI lineage: Eukaryota > Metazoa > Chordata > Mammalia > Rodentia > Sciuridae > Ictidomys > Ictidomys tridecemlineatus. The sequence continues at coordinate 20,129,950 of NC_135477.1, forward strand.
CTTAGACATGGAGTTGATTAAAGACCAGGTTTATTGTTTCATTCTGAAAACGTTCCAACAGACAAAACATTGACCACATTACTGGCTTTATAGTTTTCATTACCCCCATAACATTGAAACACAGTTGGCACTTAGTGCCCAAGGCACTTGCTCTTCTAAAATCTGTATCACAATCAACCACAGGTGATATCATGATGAAACCGCTTGCCATAGATTGCCAGTCTTCCATTTTCCTTTAATGCCATGTTGAGTGACAAGTGACCAAACCATTCCTCTAAATGTGCTCAGCGGGTTCTGCTGCCTTTGAGGAGGCCCAGACAGGACAGTTTGGGGAGTAACCAAGGACACTGAAACGAGTTGCACTGCTGCTTCTAGAGGAAAGCTGGTCCTTGATAGAAATCACAAATGCAAGTCTAAGGAGCAATTCCTTCTCCTCTCTGTCTTCCTGTATTTGTACTGTGCCTCTCTTAATGGGATCTAAAGGAAGTTATCTAATGAAGGAGAAAGATTGTTTGCCTGGTCTCAGTTCAGCATGATGAAGCTAGGACAGATAAATTTGGGGTGGAAAATAAATGATTTAATATTGGCATAGATTTGTTGGTACAATGAATCATTCTTTTAAAAAGAACTTTTCAAATTTTCAACATAATTGTGTATAAACTTTGGAGTTAATCCTGAGTTTAAATACCAATATGATGTACACTGTGTTGATATGTACATTGAGAGATGAAGAGAACTAATGTGGACATATTAGAGTTGAAGTCAGAAGCTTAGTTACCCATGAAGTGGTTAAGAAAAATGCAATGTGTGTGTTTGTGTGTGGTGGGTTCTGAGCTCTTCAACATAGAATTAAACTTGCCTATATAATTACAAATTTTATCCCTGTTTGAGGCAGGGGAAATATTTTATTGACCATTGCAATATAACAAGTCATTACACATAATAGAGGTAAAAAGAAAATAGTGGGAGATGGTGTGAATTCTTAGATCAAAGAAGAAAAAATAATTTTCTCATATTTGTAGGTCTTGGAATAGAAGGAAAAAAGTAGACTCAATAAAGGTGAGGGTTTTACACTGTCATTAGGATTTTGATGAAGGCATCATCTTACATTTAAATTATTGGATTCTTTATTGTAAATATTTTCATAATTAATTAGTATTGGCCCTTTGTGTGTGTGTGTGTGTGTGTGTGTGTGTGTGTGTGTGTGTGTGTATCCATCCATGTGGGATTTATTGAGCTACAATGGATTTGCAACTAGAAAAACAGACTATAACAAAATGCCTCACTACTGAGGAAATGTGAAACTTGGCTGGATCATTGTTGTTTAGACCCATCATTCTCACAGGAAAGCTGAGTCAGAGTTTGAGGGGCAGGATTACACCTCCAATAATCATTTTTTTACATTGAGTGAACAGCCTTCACCACGTCAAAGAAAAATCCCTTAGAGATTGCCCCTTCTGGGATCAGTGGTAGGACCCTTGCTTAGCATGTGTGAGGCCCTGGCCCAAGGTTAGATCCCCTTTAGCACCTGAAACAAAACAAAACAAGAAGGAAAAAAGGGCCCTCCCCTTATCTGTCTTTAAAAATGTGAATGTTGGTCACAGTAAATTGGTTTTATATTCAAATGAAAAAAAAATTTCAAACAAAATAGAGCTGTGAAAAATCCTAGTTAGTTTTAAATACATGTACAATTTCCAAATAGGTGCCTGCAGTTTGCAGTCATTATTATGCAAATTAATATTTATATAATCCATGTTCAAATAGCTAGGGGCTTTGACTCCAATGGAAGAACAATGTCATTCTTGGTTTCACAAAATGTTGGACTAACAAAAACAGATGTTTTGGGAACCGGAAGTTCTTGTCACTTAAGAAAAAATGATGGCTGTTCAGAGAACTGGAGATGACAGTTGCAGGTTGAGGAGAGGCTCTGTGAGTCCCGCTTTTATTTCCATGTTGTCTTTCTTCTTTCCTTTCATGAGGTGGCAGGCTTTTATCCCACTCTTCTTTTACTGAACATCTTACTATGAAAATACAAAAAAGAAATCAACGTTGACTTTTTTAAGAAAATAGACAAAAAGCTCTTCTATGTTGCTCCACTCCAGCTCCATCACCAACTCTCTTCATACCCTTAAATAAGGTTTCTGGTCAAAGGGGCTTCTTCATTGACCACCCAGGAATATCTCTGTGGAGGAGTCCGATAGGTAGCACGTTGGATTGTAGCTCCTGGGAAGCTCCCATAGCCTGTGGTTCAAAAGTATGCTCCTCAAATCTTATTGATAGAAATGATGGATTTTTGCAAGAGATACCACCATGGCAGAGAACTGACGACACCAGACTGCGGTGAAGGAGATAACTTCATTGAAACCTGTGGCTACAGTGACTTCTTCCCTTCCCTTCTAATACCTTTCCTCCCAAGCATCAAATAAATTTATAGAAGTAAACAGTAACTCAGCAGTCAAACAGAACAAGAAGTAACATGAGCAGCTTGAAAAAGCAAGGAAGAAAAGGAGTACAAACAATGCAGGACAGCCTAAATACTCAGGAGGACCTAGAGTCATCAGAAAAATGGTCATATAAAGAACTCAAGGAACACCTTAGACAAATGGAATGGAACCTTAAAGAGGATACGAGACAGCAAATTCAAGCAGCGAAAGAACACATTGAGAATGAATTACATAAAGAGATAAATGAAGAAGTTAAGCATCTTTATCAGGAGATAGAGATTATAAAAAATAATCAAACAATAATTCTAGAAATGAAGGAAACGATAAACCAAATTAAAAACTCAATTGAGAGTATCACTAACAGAGTGGAGCAAGTAGAAACCAGAACGTCAGATAATGAAGACAAAATATATCATCTTGAAAAGACTCTAGCCAACTCAGAAAGGCTGGTAAAAAATCACGAGAAAAACATCCAAGAGTTATGGGATAACATAAAAAAACCAAACTTACGAGTCATCGGGATAGAAGAAGGTACAGAGATTCAAACCAAGGGAATGAGTAACTTGCTTGCCGCAGTCTGTCTGGGCACAATTCAGGAGCCACTTGTCAAAAGAAACAAACTTTATTTTTAGAACTACAAACGCCAAACAAAACTGCTCCTCAGGAAAAAACCCTCAGAGCCCAACTGCCACCACCGACTTCCACAAGCCTCTCACCCACACAAACCTCACCACCTCCTACAATCCTCCTGCTCTTGAGGCCGATTGGCTGGGTCGCGTAGGCGGATCCAAAGAAGTCCCCCAATGAGCAGCTCCGTGGTCTGAAAGGGCAGGGAAACAGCCCAATGAGCAGCTCCGTGGAGGAGCCAATCAGCTAGATGTTTCTGGGGCCGCTCTGAGCCAATCATCAGCTGGCAGTCTGAAGGGCAGGGAAACAGTCCAATGAACATCACCGCAGAGGAGCCAATCAGCTAGATGTTGCTGGGGCCACTGTGAGCCAATCATCAGCCAGCAGCCGGCAGCTGGAAGTTTGCTGGCAGCTGGAAATTTGCTGGGGCCCCTTTGGCTGTGGCTCTCAACACTTGCTGAATGAAATAATTACAGAAACTTTCCAGAAATAAAAAAGGAAATAGATATACAAATTGAAGATGCATACAGGACACCGAGCACACAAAATCACAGTAGACCAATGCCAAGACACATTGTTATGAAGATATCCAATATACAGAACAAAGAGAAAATTTTAAAAGCTACAAGAGAAAAGAGGCAGATTACATTCAGGGGTAAACCAATAAGGTTAACAACGGATTTTTCATCACTGATGCTGATAGCAAGAAGGTCATGGAACAATGTATTTCAAACACTGAAAGACAATGGATGCCAACCAAGAATTCTATATCCAGCAAAATTAAGCTTCAGGTATAACAACGAAATAAAAATCTTTCATGATAAACAAACATTAAAAGAATTTGCAGCCAGAAAACCAGCATTGCAGAGCATTTTGAGCAAAACACTACACGAGGAAGAAATGAAAAACAATAACCAAAACCATCAGTGGGAAGTGCCTCAGTAAAGACAGAGGGTGAGGGGAAAGATAATCATGGAGAAACAAACTAAATTTTTTTTTAAAAAAAGGATAAATACTCAAACATGGCTGGAAGTACAAACCATATATCAATAGTAACTCTAAATGTTAATGGCTTAAACTCTCCAATAAAGCAACATAGGCTGGTATCATGGATTAAAAAAACAAATCCAACAATATGTTGCCTCCAGGAGACACATCTGATTGGAAAAGACATACACAGGCTAAAGGTGAAAGGATGGGAAAAAATATACCACGCACATGGTCCTCATAAGCAAGCAGGGGTGTCCATCCCCATATCAAATAAAATGGACTTCAAGACTAAGTTAATCAAAAGGGATAAGGAAGGACATTATATACTGTTAAAAGGAACCATTCACCAACAAGACATAACAATTATCAATATTTATGCACCAAATAATGGTGCTGCGACATTCATAAAACAAATTCTCCTCAAGTTCAAGAATCAAATAGACCACAACACAATAATTATGGGTGACTTCAACACACCTCTCTCACCATTGGACAGATCCTCCAAACAAAAGTTAAATAAAGAAAATATAGAACTCAATACCAGAATCAATAACCTAGACTTAACTGACATATATAGAATATATCAACCATCATCAAATGGATATACTTTTTTCTCAGCAGCACATGGATCCTTCTCAAAAATAGACCATATATTATGCCATAGGGCAACCCTCAGTAAATATAAAGGGGTGGAAATAATACCATGCATTTTATTTGATCATAATGGAATGAAACTGGAAATTAATGATAAAAGAAGGAAGGAAAAAATCCTACATCACATGGAAAATGAACAATGTTACTGAATGATCAATGGGTTACAAAAGACATAAAGGAGGAAATCAAAAAATTCTTAGATATAAATGAAAATACAGACACAACATATCGGAATCTATGGGACACAATGAAAGCAGTTTTAAGAGGGAAATTCATTGCCTGGAGGTCATTCCTCAAAAAAAATAAAAAACCAACAAATAAATGAGCTCACACTTCATCTCAAAGCCCTAGAAAAGGAAGAGCAAAACAACAGCAAATGTAGCAGAAGGCAAGAAATAATTAAAATCAGAGCGGAAATCAACAAAATTGAAACAAAAGAAACTATTGAAAAAATTAACAAAACTAAAAGTTGGTTCTTCGAAAAAATAAATAAGATCGACAGACCCTTAGCCATGCTAACAAAGAGAAGAAGAGAGAGAACTCAAATTACTAACATACAGGATGAAAAAGGCAATATCACAACAGATGCTACAGAAATACAGAAGACAATTAGAAATTATTTTGAAAACCTATATTCCAATAAAATAGAAGATAGTGAAGACATCGATAAATTTCTTAAGTCATATGATTTGCCCAGACTGAGTCAGGAGGATACACACAATTTGAACAGACCAATATCAATGGATGAAATTGAAGAAGCAATCAAAAGACTACCAACCAAGAAAAGCCCAGGACCGGATGGATATACAGCGGAGTTTTACAAAACCTTGAAAGAAGAATTAATACCAATACTTTTCAAGTTATTTTAGGAAATAGAAAAAGAGGGAGCTCTTCCAAATTAATTCCATGAGGCCAACATCACCCTGATTCCGAAACCAGACAAAGGTACCTCAAGGAAAGAAAACTACAGACCAATGTCTCTAATGAACCTAGATGCAAAAATCCTCAATAAAATTCTGGTGAATCGGATTCAAAAACATATCAAAAAAATTGTGCACCATGATCAAGTAGGATTCATCCCTGGGATGCAAGGCTGGTTCAATATACGGAAATCAATAAATGTTATTCACCACATCAATAGACTTAAAAATAAGAACCATATGATCATCTCACTAGATGCAGAAAAAGCATTCGACAAAGTACAGCATCCCTTTATGTTCAAAACTCTAGAAAAACTAGAAATAACAGGAACATAACTCAACATTGTAAAAGCAATCTATGCTAAGCCTCAAGCTAGCATCATTCTGAATGGAGAAAAATTGAAGGCATTCCTTCTAAAATATGGAACAAGACAGGGATGCCCTCTCTCACCACTTCTGTTCAACATAGTTCTTGAAACACTGGCCAGAGCAATTAGACAGACAAAACAAATTAAAGGCATAAAAATAGGAAAAGAAGAACTTAAATTATCACTATTTGTGGACAACATGATTCTATACCTAGAAGACCCAAAAGGGTCTACAAAGAAACTACTAGAACTAATAAATGAGTTCAGCAAAATGGCAGGACATAAAATCAACGTGTATAAATCAAAGGCATTTCTGTATATCAGCGACAAAACTTCTGAAACGGAAATGAGGAAAAACACTCCATTCACAATATCCTCAAAAAAAAATAGAATACTTGGGAATCAACCTAACAAAAGAGGTGAAAGATTTATACAATGAAAACTACAGAACCCTAAAGAGATAAGTAGAAGAAAATCTTAGAAGATGGAAAAATATACCATGTTCATGGATAGGCAGAACTAACATTATCAAAATGGCGATATTACCAAAAGTTCTCTATAGGTTTAATGCAATGGCAATCAAAATCCCAAGGGCATTTCTTGAAGAAATAGAGAAAGCAATCATGAAATTCATATGGAAAAATAAAAGAATAGCAAAAGCAATTCTAAGCAGGAAGTGTGAATCAGGCTGTATAGCGATACCAGATTTCAAACTATATTACAGAGCAATAGTGACAAAAACAGCATGGTACTGGTACCAAAACAGGCGCGTGGACCAATGGTATAGAATAGAGGACACAGAGACTAATCCACAAAGTTACAACTATCTTTTATTTGATAAAAATTCTAAAAGCATGCAATGGAGGAAGGATAGCATCTTCAACAAATGGTGTTGGGAAAACTGGAAATACATATGCAACAAAATGAAACTGAATCCCTTTCTCTAGCCATGCACAAAATTAACTCAAAATGGATCAAGGAGCTTGATATCAAATCAGAGACTCTGTGTCTGATAGAAGATAAAGTTGGCTCTGATCTACATATTGTGGGGTTGAGCTCCAAATTCCTTAATAGGCACCCATAGCACAAGAGTTAATAAGAAGAATCAACAAATGGGACTTACTTAAACTAAAAAGCTTTTTCTCAGCAAGAGAAACAATAAGAGAGGTAAATAGGGAGCCTACATCCTGGGAACAAATTTTTACTCCTCACACTTCAGATAGAGCCCTAATATCCAGAGTATAAAAAGAACTCAAAAAATTAGACAATAAGATAACAAATAACCCAATCAACAAATGGGCCAAGGACCTGAACAGACAATTCTCAGAGGAGGACATACAATCAATCAACAAATACATGAAAAAATGCTCACCATCGCTAGCAGTCAGAGAAATGCAAATCAAAACCACCCTAAGATACCATCTCACTCCGGTAAGATTGGCACCCACTATGAAGTCAAACAACAACAAGTGATGGTGAGGATGTGGAGAAAAGGGTACACTTGTACATTGCTGGGGGGACTGCAAATTGGTGCGGCCAATTTGGAAAGCAGTTTGGAGATTCCTGGTAAAGCTGGGAATGGAACCACCATTTGACCCTGCTATTGCCCTTCTCGGACTATTCCCTGAAGACCTTAAAAGAGCATGCTACAGGGATACTGCCACATCGATGTTCATAGCAACACAATTCACAATAGCTAGACTGTGGAACCAACCCAGATGCCCTTCAATAGATGAATGGATAAAAAATGTGGCACTTATACACAATGGAATATTACACAGCACTTAAAAATGACAAAATCATCGAATTTGCAGGGAAATCGATGGCACTAGAGCAGATTATGCTTAGTGAAGCTAGCCAATCCCTAAAAAACAAATACCAAATGTCTTCTTTGATATAATGAGAACAACTATGAACAGAGCAGGGAGGAAGAGCAGGAAGAAAAGATTAACATTAAACAGAGACATGAGATGGGTGGGAAAGGGAGAGAAAAGGGAAATTGCATGGAAATGAAGGGAGACCCTCATTGCTATACAAAATTACATATAAGAGGTTGTGAGGGGAATGGGAAAATAAACAAGGAGAGAAATGAATTACAGTAGATGGGGTAGAGAGAGAAGATGTGAGGGAACAGGAGGGGGGATAGTAGGGGATAGGAAAGGTAGCAGAATACAACAGTTACTAATAGGGCATTATGTAAAATTGTGGATGTGTAACCGACGTGATTCTGCAATCTGCATTTGGGGTAAAATTGGGAGTTCATAACCCACTACAATCTAATGTATGAAATATGATATGTCAAGAGCTTTGTAATGTTGTGAACAACCAATAAAAATATATATATATATATAAATTTCTACCTTGTAATGGTGGCCTCAAAATAAATTTGTATTGTCTTCAATTATATATTTAGAAGGATATTTGTATTATGTATGTTTTATCTATGGAAGTAGTTGTAGTCAATGTTATCACCTTCTTACTTATCAATATAAAACTATAAATGATAGTAGAATGAATCAGACATTATTACCTTATGTGCATATATGATTACATGACCTGTATAACTCTACATCATGTACAACCAGAAGAATGAGAAATTATGCTCCATTATGTATTAAGTGTCAATATGCATTCTACTGTCATGTATAACTAATTAGAACAAATAAAAATAAATAAATAAATAAATTTTAAGAAAAAAAAATATGAAACTATAGATAAAATCTAAAATGCATACTCCATTACACCATGGATAATAATGGAGTTTGTAATCTACAGTTTTGTAAAAAAGAAAAAAAAAAAGAAATGATGGAAAACTGAGTTATCTTGGTTGATACTTTGTAATCAGGCTTTCAAACCATAAAGGTCTATTAGATGATGTATGTGGATGAAGTCCATTCCAATTCCTGTGAAAGGATATTAGAGAAGGAAATGAGAAAAAAAATGTAAAACCAAGGCTTCAACCTCAAATAGCTACATGGAGAACCATCAGGCAGAGCAGAGCATTTGAATGGATCTGTGCCTTCATTGCTACCATTCAACACCAATCTTAGCCTGTAGGCATCCTTAGATCCCAAAATGGTTATAAATTCCTGATATAGCATATTTGGCTTCCCTCTGGAGGCTGGCTCTGACATAATCCCAGCCTGTAATCTCAGCTTTCCTGACCAGGAATGCAGGGCTCAGTGATGACCAGCTGCTCAGCTCTGAACCCTTATCTTTGGCAGGGTTCAGATTACCTTTGGAATTCTTGTTGGTTGACAAAAATCTACCCTGACAGTTCTAGGACTGTGTGGTAGACAGGCTTCTAAAATAGCCTTCATTGATTTTTGTCTAGCGGCCATTCATGGCATTTGTAATCTCCTGAAGTACTTTGGGTATAATGAAAACCTATAATAACATTAGGGGATGGCATTCTGTGATTAGGTTATAAGATATTGTGACATTTGTCTTGCCACTGTAGTCTCTTTGTTGTCCTTTGTACAGACAGCATGCTTTGATAAAGCCAGCTCCCATTTTGAAGAGGACTATGTAGCAGGAAACTTCTGAAAGGAGCCCTCATCCAACAGCCAGTTAGAAACCAAGGCCCTTAATCTAAAAGCCTCTGGGGTACTGATTCAGCAACAAGCGTAGGAGCTTAGAAGTGAACTATTCCCCAGGTTAGAGAATCAGGCTTAAGCTTAATGATCAATTCAGGTGGCAGGGGTAGTTTCAAACGTACCAGCCAGCTAACAGCTTGTAGCCTTACTGAACAGAATAAAGTCTCTTGCCTTAAGATCTCATTATTCCCTTGCAGCAGAAGATATGAACCATTCAAGAGAAAAACCAAAAATAACAAAAAAGCACACTATCAAGGGTTCATATGCAACCATCTCTAATGTCAACCACCTATAACCTCTTCCTCTTATATGTAGCTTCAGTGTACTAGGGGTTTACTGTATCTTCATAAGGAGGACTTTTCTAGATCATACATTACTATTTTATTTGTTCCATTATTTTGTTATTAAGCAGATAGTCTATTCTATTTTGTTCAGTCTTTTTTTTTTTAAATATTTATTATTTAGTTATCAGCGGGTACAACATCTTTTGTTTGCATGTGGTGCTGAGGATCGAACCCGGGTCGCACGCATGCCAGGCGAGTGCGCTACCACTTGAGCCACATCCCCAGCCCTTGTTCAGTCTTTTTTTAATATTTATTTTTAATAGTTGTAGTTGGATATAATACCTTTATTTTGTTTACTTATTTTTATGTGGTGCTGAGAATGGAACCCAGGGCCTCTCACTTGCTAGGCAAGCGCACTACCACCAAGCCACAACCCGAGCTCCTTGTTCAGTCTTAATTAACACATGCTAATATTAGTATCCATGGAAGCAATTATCTAGAAAGACTCAGTTTTGTTATTGTTGAGTTGCATGTGAAAACTAAGCTGGCATTATTAGAATATTTTTGTATTAAGACTAGTTGGCATTTTAAATTTTAGACTCTTCATCTCTCTCAATTTGGCCTGGAAAAATTGTGGTTTAAATGTATGACATAATTTTTAATCTCTTGATCATACTTGCAATGTTCACTAATCTCATATTGGTTTTGAGCATTTAGAGGTGGAATATCAAATATATAACTTTGATGTCCAAGAGGGTAGCCATAGAGAGCCTTTTTTGGCTTAGGTATTAAAATACTTCACCTCTGAAGTTTCAATAATTATGATTAATAATTTTAAAATGTATCGAGCTAAATCCCTTATTTGATGGCAATTAAAGTGCACAATAAAGATAAATTCAAATATTTGACTTCTACCTTGAAGTTTGCTTTACACATATTTTTGATTCTAGATGTATCTGAAATAAGTGAAAATTATAGTTCTCCTGAAAGGTTTTCTGTTTATCTTCTTTTCACAAGAAATAAGTAAAGAAATAGACAAGCACATTTATTAAGAAAAATAAATTTTGCAATTCACTTGGCACAGTTAGTTGGGATTCTGTACTCTGATGCCATCCCCAACCCCCTGCCCCAGAGGCGGAAGCAACATTGTCTTCAGAACTACGACTGCGTTGTTTAAAATGCCCTGATTAGAAAAGTTTTGAATCTCTGCTTTTCTTTCCTCCTGCTGTCAGGCTAACTACAGTGCTAATTGGCTACATGATTTGTAACAGTTTTTTTTTTATATCCTATATTTAGCATGAAAATATTAGAGATGACAAACTCAGGAACTGATTCAAGGAAAAAAAAAAGAAGACATATACCACAAAATGAAAATTAGCACTCAACTGAAGAATCTCCATAAATAATGATGAGTAGAATTGAACTAAAAGTAATTCTACAGCAGTATAAAAATTCATGTACAAACAACCAATTAACAGTTTTGAGACTTTTTACTGGGTAAAGACAATATTTGAATTCCTGTAGGATTTAGTATATGGCAAGTTAAATTTTGAGTGACCCTAATGCATTATAAATGAAATTGTTTGTAAATTCTAACGTGACTAGACAGGAATGAGTTGTTACTCTGGGAAAGGGTATACAGAATTCTAGGTAGGCTTATTGTAGAGACTTTGTGGCCCAGAAAGGACTCTTTGCTAAGACAAAATAGTCCATAAGTCTTTTAAGCAATACTTATGCTCCTTCACTAGTTATCAAATTCAAGTCTAGGCCAAGAAGTTTCTCTATGAGTACTGACATGGAAGTCAACTGAATATATTAGATATTCTACATTCAAAGGTCAAAATAGGATTATTGAATGGCGCAAGTACAACCAAATGGCAAGAGGGAAAGTGTATTTGTGCATTTTTTTTTCTTCTTTTCCTTCTCTCTTGCAATGTGTTTTCTGTAACTGTCTAGGACTGATTTTTCTTGCTTTGCTATCATTTCATGAAAATGATGGAGGTCATTACTCATCAAATATTGAGATCCTTCAGAGTATGTCTTATCACTCAGGAAAAGACAGTCTGACCATACAGAGGGAGCCAATTGAAGAAGGAAATTGGGATACATAGAATTTTTCCATAACCCAACAAGATGTAGGGCATGGAACTACACCACATCCTAAATTGATGGCAGTTAAAATGCACAATAAAGAAATTGTCTTTCAACCTCTGTATCTGAAGATCTACCTTCTTATCTCTGCAGAAAACAAAAGAAAAGTAAAAGAAGAACAAATCTGTCCTTCTGAATTTCCAAGGAAAGTTTGGCTTTAGTTAATAAAGAATTAGAAAGCAGATCTTGACTATATTCTTACTTTATTGTAAAGCTGTCCAATTTAACTTAATAGCATAGTCATTTAGGTGTGTCTTATATTGGATTATGGGAAACACAGAATACAATGGGACTGTGTGGCCAAGTTAACCTTTCTACCCAGCAGTGAGTAAATTCTCTCTGCCCTAGATTGTCTAACTATTATTTTTTTCTCCTCTGACATCAAGGATCTGACTGCCTTGGTCATTGGCTTTCTGTCTGATCCACTCAAGCATTAGACCATATGTATTGTGTTCCAGTTAAAGTTTACTTAGAAACATAAATCTCTATTTGCTCTTCCAAAGAGTGAGTTTATAGTCTATATTGGGAGAATATATACATACACACACATTCCTAATATAGACTTATAACTCCCCTATATCTATGTCTATGGCCTCTATATATGAAAGAGTTACTGTAAAAAAATTGTAAAAAATTAATTTAAAGAAATATTGTGGATTTGGTCAATGCATGCTTTTTGAATGTATAGAAATATCACACTGAGCCTCGTTAATATGTAAAATCAATACATGTAAATTAAAAAATTAAAAATGCATGTAATGGTTTTAGTGTATAAAGCTGAATTAAAAACCAGACCAAACTAGTGCATGATACAGAATAGGACTAGTTACTTTGCAAATTTTTACGTTTTTTATTCTGAAAAGTGTGAAAATGGGAAATGTTTGTTTTGTAATTTCCTCTTTTCAAACTTTCAGAGAATAAGAATATTACTTAAAATACACATTCCCAAATAGAAGAGTCCCATAGAGGGTAAGATTTAGGCCTGCATATATAAATCTCAATAACAAAAGAGAAATTTCTTTGATGCAGTGCCCTAGTTCTTGGCATAGCAATGAGTGGTCTCCTAAGATATATATTAAACTTATCCGTTTGAGCATCAACCATGATATATTAGGGAATATAATGAAGAAGAAATCACGTTGTTTTGGCTATCATGAAGTTTACCTTATTAAAGCTGGTACTCTGAGGGATTTTAGTCAAATACACAAACACAGAAGCACACATAACACAAATTAAAATTATAACTTCAGCAGTACATTATGTCAGGAGACAATAAAATACAATGGGTTGACTTTGGGAGGACATGCAAATGAGCTGCAACCTTGAGAGTGAGTCGGGGTTAGTAAGGATGATGAGGTAGAGGCATTTGAGAGGATCTAGTAGGAATGCAAGGAGTTTAAGGGGCAAAAATGGGTGTGGCCAGTTTGATTGGATAAGAGAGAAAGGGGAGTCTGAAGTATGAGAGGAGGAGAGAAAGATAGGCAGTGACTGAGCCATGCATGCTACTGCAGGTCATGCAATTGTCCTAAGAATGTTCATCCTATCCATCCTAGGAACAATTATTTGAAGAAATGGTATAAGCTAGGGAATGGCATGATCAGAGATAATTATTTTAGTAAATTTCCTTTAGGTATAATGTGGGAAATTGATTCGTTTGGAAGGTAATATGAATTAGGAAGACCAATGTGGACATTTTTGAAACATTTCTAGAAATAAACCACGGCAGCATGGACTAAGGTGCTGTGGACAGGGTGAATTACTTTCCTACGGCTGCTGTAACAAATTACCACACATTTAGTGGCTTCAACAATAGGAATATATATTGTGTCACAGTTCTGGAAGCCAAGTCAGCTTTACTGGGTCCAACACAATCTCTGTCGACAGGGATGCACTCCTTCTGAGGACTCTAAGGAAGAATTCCTTCCTCTCTTCTTCCAACTGCTAGAGAGTGATGGTGCTCTCAGCTTGAGGCTATATCACTTGTGTCTCCTTTGTCTCTGCCTTAGTGGTACCAATGCCCCAATGCCTTCTTCTCTTTGGTGCCTGTTAAATATTCCCCTACATTTGTTTTATAAGGATATATTTATCTTAATTTAGGCACCTGGATAGTGCATGGTAATATCCCCATCTCAAACCTATTTATTTATTTAGGAACTAAGTATTAGACCCAGGGTCTCTTTACCACCGAGTTACATGCCAGCCCTTTTCTTCTTCTTTTGTTTTTCAGTCTCTTAACATCTTTTTAAAATTTATTTATTTATTTGTTCTAATCAGTTGTACGTGATAGCAGAATGCTCTTTGATTCATTGAACACAAATGAAACACCATCTTTCACTTCTCTGGTTGTACAGAAAGTAAGATCTCACCATTCGTGCAGTCATACATGGACTTAGGGTAATGATGTGCCTCTCATTCCACCATCTTTCCTATCCTTATGTCCCCTTTTCTCTCCTCCCTCCCCTTTGGCCAGTCTAAAGTGAGAATAAGGTGTTAATCCTTAATCCCAAGTTTCTGGCTTTGAGAAAGAAACAGAAAGAGTAGTGGAAAGGATCCAGGTTTGGGGAGAAAGAGCTTATATTTCGTCCTGGACAGGTCAAGTTTACGGTTTTTTGAGATGTTTAAATAGCAATTTTCACTTTATAAGAGAATTCTAAACTCAGTAGAGCTGTCTAGGTTGATATATCCTACATCAATGTATTGCTTTTCCCATCCATATCTACCCAATATTCCTCCTCTGTAATAATAGAGATGGACCCTGTAGTCTTTCACAGGTAGGTTTATACTGGGTTTGCCAGTTGAGTGTTCTGGAGAAGAACCTGATGAAGGAGGAGTTGCTCTTCCTAGCTCTGCCACTCTCTCCAAGCGTTCCTACAGTGAGCAGTTCTTGCACTTCCATTCTGCAGTACGAGGTGTCTGGAAATACCAGTGGCTGCAGTACCATTGACTTCCCCTGGTAGCCTTTGGAACAATTTTTCAATGGGACCTGATGAGGACATGTCCCTTGGTTGGCCTCTATGATACTGTGAATAGATGTCTAGCAGGGTTTCTCAGCAAGTGTTTATATTGCAATATCCCAGAAAACTATTCCACTCAGTAAGTCATAGCTGAGTATCTCCAACAAATTCTAGGTCTTAGTTGTCGGGAAATTACATCTAAAAGTCAAGTATGAAAAAGGCTAAAACTACTTATGTCTTTAATTATCGGGAGAGCATCAATGATTTTTAAGGTGATTCCTTTGGTAGAGAAATGGAAGCCAGCTTAGAGGCAACTGAAGAGGAAGACAGAGAGAAAGTTGAAAACACTTGAGAGAGTTCTATAAATCATTTTGATTTTGCAAGGAGGGAAGACAAAGAGAAGCTGAATGCTTTTTCTACCAATCATGATTCTTTACTTTGGCTCTGCAATTTTAAGATTTCTTCCTCTCAATTCCCTATTCTATAGAATCTCCCCAGGTTAAAGTCTAGAAGTGACACAGGGGTAACGCTGGGGTACACCTTAAGGGACTCAGGCTGTTTCTGAGATGCAGTTAAGCTCCTATAGGAGACAACACATCAGGATTGTCACAGGGAGCAAGTACCCAGCATTCCCTCATTTCACAGTCAAAATACTATTGGAAGGGTTTCATGAACAGGGAGATAACCTCTGACAATTCAGAAAGGTTTTTAATCTTTATTAATAAAGTGCTGGCCCTGGGAAACACCTCATTATGAACAAATGATCTTTCCGTTAAAGAAACTAGCATTCAACATTAACAAGTCCATTCTTTTATGTGGCAAACAACAGTGACAGTCCTGTTATCAGAAGTAATCGGTTTCATTAACGGAATCTCTTTACTTCCTTAGCAGTAACACATTTTATATTCTGACTCGCATAAGTTCAAACTGCTTGAAACAGTATATATACTTTGATATTCCTTCTGATCTCCAAACTCTGTGCTTTTTGTTTGTTTTCACAGAGTGAAGTTTATAATGATAAAAGGTTGCAAACTGTCGCTTGCACTTTCTCATGATGGTGATTTAGCATCTAATGGCAAAAAAATCACAAGTGGGGGAAATGCGGAAATGCAGATGCTTGGCATCTGATGCAGAGGACACAAATAGGAGAGATTTGAGGAAGAGATCAAATGCAGCTTGGGAATGGGAATCATGATGAAGAAACATCCATGTGTGGAAGGAAGGGAAATTTACAAGTGTGTTATTGATGGAAGCCAACTCTATTAAAGAGAGGCAACAGTATCATGATTTAGTTCACATGGCTTGAATGTGTCCCCTCTGAAACTCAATGGTTGCCAATGTGATAGTGTTAAAATACAGAGCCTTTAGCAGGTTACTAGGTCATGGGGGTTCCTCCCCTGTTAATGGGATTAAGGCCCTTTATTTTTTTTTTTAAATGACTTCTCACAGTGTTCAACCCTCTTGCCTTTCCACCTCTTGCATGAGAGGACGCAGCACTCCTCCCCTTTGGGGGATTCAGTGACAAGGTGCCATTTTGGAAGCAGATGGCTGAACTTGTTAGCACCTTGATAATGAACATCCCAGACCCTAGAAGTAAGAAAAAAATAAATTCTGTTCTTTATAAATCACCCATTCTGTGGTATCTGTTACAGCAGCACAAAATGGACTCAGATAAGTAGCAATAATAATAATTCTACTAATGTTGATATTAGCCCGCTTTTATCTAGCACCATGCATTGTGTCAAGGGCTTTGCAAGATAATCTCATTTGAGCACTTAGATTCACATTGATTTTATAGAGTACATTCTAGGGACTGGGAAAATTACCTTCCCTGAGTTCAATTTATAAATATCTAAAATGTAACTGAGGTCACTAAGCTGCTTTATATCGGCAGATACTTATTTTAAATCTAAGTTCAGCAAACTCTTAAGAGTAAACTGTTAGCCACTTTGTAGGATTTGGGTTGATGATAAGGGCATCTGTGAGCTCTCTTCATATGACCATGAATGAACTTGTATGACTCAGAACCAGAAAGTTAAAACGACTTTCCACAAGTTTTCCCATGTGTAAAATGAAGTGTTTGAAACAGGCGGCTTCTCTGGATTTAACATTTTTGCATTCTCTTCACTAAAAACTTTTGTAAAGAGCTTTCTTAATTTCCTTATGCTATCATTAGGGAATGCAAACTCTAAATAGTCTTTCTTAAGTGTGGACCAGGATAAATCCATGAGAGAATGAATGTCAGAATCACTTCTTCTCACAGCCGTGGTTTCAGATGCTGTGAGGAATACAGGATTATGGTGAATATGTGAGATACAGAGTGACAGTCAAACTTTCTTTAACATCCCTGAATGCTGAGGCATCTGTTTAACCAAAGAACATCTAGGTTGCAAAGAATCCACAGATATCAGACATAATCAGTCTCCAAATACTGTTGCTGAAACAACCCCTTGATTTGTTCTGCCCAATATCTAATACTTACAGTCCAGAAAAAACAACCAAGTCATGCTCAGGGTAATCAACTAGCAAAGTGAAAAAGGAGGGTGCTATCAGACTCCCTATACCCCTCCTATCTGTGGCCTTGGCCTTTCCAGGTACAGTGAGCTGGATAAAGCAGTGAACTGTGACGGGTTCTACAATGCATTTTCATCTAACAACTGCAGCCAATGGGCAAACTGAATTATTTCCCAAACACACAGTTATTGCAAGAACACTGAATGACAGACGGGGGGAGAGCAATGGGAATCTGCATGCACTGATTTATTTACAGTAGACTGCAACTAGAGCAGGTCAAGAAATAACCCAAGCAATTCTCAAACTCGCATATATGAATTTACATACTTATAGAAAACCTCATCTTCCTTTGTGTTTTCCACACAGTACATCTCTGAAACCAATCTGTACCACCACCTAGGTGGTCCACTCGGGGATGTTCGTTTTCTTTAACAAATTAAACCTGTGTATCCAGCTCCTTGTATCACCCCATATTATTAAGATATGAGAACAGCTTGGAGTCTTAGGTGATCCTTATTCTTGGTTTTCTTTCAAATATGCTTTGACATTTATGACTGACTTTGAAAACTGAGAAGAGTGAGTGGACCAGCCAGGTTACAAGACTTCCTTTGTGGGTTCCAGTAGGGACCAGGCTGTGGGAAGTAGGGGATATACGAATGGCTGGTTCCAACCAGAATAAGACCTCAGAGTGCAGAAAGAGATTCCCTGATAGAAGACGACTGCTGTCCTAAGTAGATGATATCATATACACATGCTGATATACTTCCATAGCTCTATAAGATTATACAATTATTATCTCCAAGACGTTACATTTTGGATAACTCTTCACAATATTTTTAAGTGGCTCTGTCACTGATGTAAGTCTTGGCCACTGTGTTTATTTTTATCTCATCCTCTGTGTAAGTTCTGAGAGGCCATGGTTTGGGTGCCTACTTTAGAAAATGACTCAAATGGTAACTGACAAAGGTGGTTTTAACCAGAGGTTTTACTGTCCCATTTATTGTATGAGTGTATTTCTATTGTCACCCCATTCTTCCTAAAGAATGCAGTTTAATCACAATCAGCACAGACTGAATCAGCACAGATTACAAATCAGCAGAGTCCCAGGCACTAAGTTTCGCCAGATACACATTTGTGCTCAACTAATCACATGTCTCTGTGTGTTTTAAAACAGAGCAGGCCCTTCCATTGAAATCTTGCCTTTACATTTCCCACAATGATGATCATAGCCAGCATTTGCACAAAAGTCTATATCCCATTGTCCTTATGAAAAAGAAAGAAACAAAGGTTAAAGAGGTTACTTACTTGTCCATGAACCAGTCTTATAGTTATGAAATGCTAATTCTATTTTCTCCCTAGTTCAATCTCTTTTCCTGTCTCATTCCTCAGACCTCCACCTTCAGCCCTCACAATCTGGCAGAGCAGGCAATCTTTTTGAGGAAAGAACTTAGTAGCTCTCTCAAGCTCTGAACTTGTCACATAACCAACACATAATACATCTAGCATTGCATATCATGATAACACCTCCCCCCCCATAACAGAGTCCAACAGAGTTGTTTGGGCCATATGCCCACTGCTTGCTCAATGTGTTCAGAGTATTTAAATTTATTAATTCCGGCAGTACTCGCTGTATGAGTACAATGTTCCAGACTCTGCAAGAAACTAGGGGTACAGACCCCAGATCACAGTATGTATTCAGGGATGTTGTGAAGGTAACAGTTGATTAAAGAATGATGTCATAGATAATGAACTGGTAGAACTGCAGGCTACTCTAAAAGCATGTCCTAATAGAAATCATACAGTGAGCCAAAATAATCCTATCTTCTCAGACCTTATTGGCAGCCAACTGTGACCATGTAGACAGAGTTCTGGCCAGTAGGATGTAAGTAGAAGTGAAAAACATGGTGATCAATCTCTTTAAGGGAAGACAAAGGTCTTGTTATGATTTGGATATGAGGTTCCCTGGAAACCTTATGTGCAAGACAGGAATGTTCAGAGGTGAGTTGATTAGATTACGAGAGCTCTAACCTATTCAGTGGGTTCATCCATTTGATGAATTTGTAATCTGAAAAGACTACTGTACTGGGGTGGCAAGTGTAGGCAGGTTGGGCATGGTGAGAGGAAGCATGTTGCTGGAGGCATGTGTTTGAGATTTATATTTTGTCCCTGGCAACACAATATCTATGTCTGTCTGTCTGTCTGTCTGTCTGTCTGTCTGTCTGTCTGTCTCCCCCCCCCTCCCCTTCCTGGCTGTCTTAAATTGAGCATGTCCTTCTTCCATGATGCTCTACCTTATGCAAGGCCCACAGCAATGGAGCTGATAAACTATGGACTGAGTCTCTGATACCCTGAACCCAAAATAAACTTTTCATCCTCTCAGTTGCTCTGGTCAGGAATTTTGGTCATAGTGATGAAAACCTAACCAACACAAACCTTTCCTTTTGTTTCCCATGCTTCCTGTTGGTTGGAATATAGATGTGATAAGCCAATTTGAACAATGCAAATGAGGGAAAGTTTCTAGAGATTGTGGAAAAACAAGATAGAAACTGAGTCTCTGAAACTGGGTCTTCCATCTTAGGCTTCAAAGATCCTCCTTCTACTGGAAAGGTTTGCAACCAGATTTCCCTTTATCTCTCTCCCTCATCCATTCCCCATTCTGCTTTATCTTCCAAATTTACTTTCTTTTTCCCTCATTAGTCCTACCTTTGTTCTCTGCTGGCTGGCCCTGGTTCTTTTCCTGTCAGTGAATACAGGGCTGTTGGACTGCAGGTCCCTAGAGTGAGCTGTGTTTTTCTGTATCTTTCCAGCCCATAAGGCTTAGAGTGTCCTGAGATCTTGTTTATATTTCTCAGATTCTAATGAGTCTTCAATACTCAGCAGAACTCCAGTTTTCTAGTTGGCATATGCCGTGGCTTCTGAAAACTCTATGCCACTGAGAACCTGCACCTCCTACTGGCTGGAATTTATACAAAATTTACATTCTAATAAACACAGCTGATAGCTTGTATAGAACACTTGACAAAGGCATAATAAACAGAGGCTCAATAAATGTTAATTCAATAATTCAATGGAAAGAAAGAAAAACACTTAACAGGACCACCCTGATGAGGAAAGTCTTCTATTTTATTTATTTGTTTGTTTGTTTGTTTGTTTGTTTGTTTGGAGTATCAAGTATTGTACTCAGGGGCACTAGAACACTGAGCCACACCCCCAGTCCTATTTTGTAGGTTTGTATATTTGTAAATTTTATTTAGAGACAGGGTCTCACTGAGTTGCATAGCACCTGGCTTTTGCTGAGGTTGGCTTTGAACTCATGACCCTTCTGCCTCAGCCTCCCAAGCTTCTGGGATTATAGACATGTACCACCATCCCTTGCTTTATTTCTTTATTCAATTGTTTGTTTGTTTGTTTGTTTGTTTTCAGTGACAGAGATGGAACTCCGGGGCACTAGAACACTGAGCCACATCCCTAGCCCTATTTTGTATTTTATTAAGAGACAGGGTTTCATTGAGTTGCTTAGTGTGTTGCTTTTTGCTGAGGCTGGCTTTGAACTCATGATCCTCCTTCCTCAGCCTCCAGAGCTGCTGGGATTACAGGCTTGTGCCACCACTCCTGGCCATTTTATATTTTTTTAAATCATCTTCTCATTTCTTGTTCTTTCTTGGTTCCTCATTCGGTCTTTGGCTTACTGAGAGTACCTCCCATGTGTTCTCTCCTCCAACCTTTGATAACACTCTGGCTTTGTTGGAAATGCTCACTTTTCTCCTTATGTTTTCCCTGTTCCTTTCTCACTCCTTTCCCTCCAAGTTTCCTTCCTCTTTCTCACCCATCCTCTGAGTTCCTCAGTTGGAAAGCAAGCAGTAATAAAATGGCATCAGAACTCAATGTCGACAAGCTCTGTCTTTTGAAAAAATTTATAGCTGAATGATAAATAGGACTTATTATGGGGGGCTTGGCAGCCTGTTAGCTAATGTATCATTAGGGATGTTTTCACAAGAGGTGCTAAACATGGAAGAGTAAGAGCTTCACGGCCTACATAGTAAAAATAATCTAGCAGACAGGGTTATTGTGGTCATTTAGGGAGGGACCTTTGGGATAAAGTATGATCATTAGATCCAACTCTCAGCTGATTCAGAGACAGGACCTCCACATGGGACAGAGACTAGGAGTCTACAACTGGTACTACTCAGCTGTCCAGTGTTAGACAACTGGTCCCTTGACCACAGATTCTTAGATGGTCAGGGAGTCAGTGGCTTCTTTACCAGTTGCCAATTTCCTGCCATAAGGTACTGGTTAATAGGACTAGATTATAATATATTACTAAATAAACCAGGGGGAAAACAGTTATTGTTTGGGGACACAGGAGTCAGTGTAAAGACCTTTACCAAACCATTTAATTCCCCTGCTACATTTCCTAGCTCCTCCATGATTCTGCACAATGTAGAAGGAAATAGTTTTGAGTCTGTAAAATCAATCACAAATGAGTGTCCAGTGTGTTTCCTGCTGGATGTAAAACTATTTGAGACTTTTGGAAGATATTAACCTTCCTCAAAAACCATGGCTTTAGGAAAGAGTAGTTTGGGTTGGTTAGTCCCTGTTCAGAAAGAATTGTTCTTTACTTCATATAGCTTTCAAATTGAAAACTTTGGGACATTCACATATTTGTCTATTCGCTTATTTATCACTTTTTACTAATCTACCTTATGACATTCACTGTTCTAGGACAACATGACCTCATTCTTACCAGAAGGAAAAACATGCTCTAAGCCATTGCAGTCAGGGTAAGGGTGGAGGTATAATGATTGAGAGGAAGAGAAAGAATAAGTCGTGAAGGGAAGAACTCACTGAGAGGTCATAAAAGGACACAAGAGGTATGGAGAAGAGGAAGGTGTTTATTTTGCCTTAAATGTTAAGTAGAGTTGGGGAATATTTAGAGAAGGGGATAAAGTTGGATTTACATCTTGCAGGATAAAATCATGAGAGAAAGTCATGGATAATACTGGTGGTGATGAGGTAGTGATGCAAAAGATGACAAAAGATGGTTAAATAATTTGAGAGTTTGTTTTTCCTGCTGTGTACCCAGGATGGATCCTGTGCTACCGTTATCATATGCATCTTCTCTTTTTTAATCTTAACATTAACACAGCCTGAAACAACATACAAGGCAATTAGTTTCACAAGAATAAACTCATCCAATCCATGCATGAAAATCAGACATGGAAGTCAGGATCAAACATAGAGTGGAAGATCTGCTCAAGGTCAGAAGCAAAGAGGAGATAAATAGGGTAAGGTCCAGAAATCACCTCATTTTCCCTTCATTTACATCCCAGTACATTTTCCTCAGCTCCATGGTAGTCATGCATAGAATCACAGTGCAGTATTATGAGAAGGAATATCAGACATTTTTTTTTTACCTATCTCTGTAGCACTTTCTGTGCTGCCAGGCTCTCTCTTTTTCTATAACACTGTACTAAAATCTCAAGGACATAAACACAAGTTGTAATTCTTCAACTCAATTAAAGGCTCCTGAGGAATGGGACACATAGGATGACTGCTTACTGCTTTCAGAACCTTGCACAAAATGAGATACTAGTCTCATATATTCTGAATCTCTTTCAATGCATGATTTTAAATAGAAATGGTCTTTGCAGAGTTAGAACAAATGTGGACAAATTACACTGATTCAAGGAGGGATGCTGATTCAAGGAGGGATGCAAATTTTAAATTGTTCCCCTTATCCTCTGTTCTAGACTGTTATCTATCTCTGTATTCTTTATGTGTTAAAAAGTGAGATGCCTCAGAATAGTTGAAAAAACAATAAAGTTTACATTCTTTGGTGGGCAATTATTTTGAACTTCAATTCATGGGAAAACTTTGGAAGATGCTATGTCTGTCTTCCTGCCCAGAACAGCTCATCATTCTTACCCAGGTAACCACATCTGATGAACAGAACGGGGACCTTAATGCCAGTTGTTCTCTAGTTCTCTTGGGAAGCATATCAGGATCTTAACTGTACATGAGAAAATACTTAAATGATGTCATGGATTCTGCACCCTCATAAAAAGCAAGTACCACATACACATTTTCCATCAAATAGCTGTCACGGTGCAATTAAAGGAAAAATAAATCTGACCATCTTGATGACAGCTTGAGAAACCAAAACCCTGCAGTAGAGATTTCTCTGAGAAAATGGAAACTTGTATTCCTTGACAGTGTAATTATTATGCTCTGTCAAATTACTTGGCTCTTCTTCTTTAAAATCACTTAATACTTCATGCAGATATTACTTTTGCCATCAAATATCACTTTAGGGAAAGTTAATAATTTAGAAACTTTTACATTTAAAAATGGCAAATCCAGTAGATGCATGAGATGCCATAGCCAGATACTTTCCCATCCTGAAAGTTTTGTGTAATTGATTCAGCCTCAAAGTTGGGCTCCAGACAGAGGGTTCAGGATTACATACGAAGACTGTTTGGGATGTGGAAGTCAGAATGTCAACAATGCTTTTGGAAATATTTTGAGAACATGTTGTGACTTTTATTTAGAAGAGAGTCATTCCAGTTCTGGAATAATCTTCTCTTTTACTTTATATTTTAACATAAAGATCTCATTTTTGCAAAGGCTATCATCTCCAGGCTGGCATTTACTGATGGGGAAAATACATTTTTATCTTTATTATAGAATTTATACAATAATTACAATCTTATCTGACACTCACTAAAAGATCCACATATATCTTTCACAGATTTAGGTATGATTTTACATGTACTATCTTGTCTAATTTCCTTAACAAATTGAGAAAATTTTTATCATTATCCCATTTTACAGAGGCAAAAATAGAAGCTCAGCGATATTATATAATTTTCTAAGGTCACACAATAAGAATCCTACTGTAATTTTGTAGCCAGACAATTGGATTTAGAGCTAAACACTCCAGCCAACACTTTTTATTGCTTTCTTATAATGGCTACCAATTACTGAATATTTGCTGTTGAACACATAACCAGCATATTTTTTTTCTTTTAAAATCTGAAACAAAGGGCATACATCTTTTGATTTTCATTTTATAGATGAGGAGACTGA